>NC_142884.1:58393946-60793946 GCF_051225735.1 Oryctolagus cuniculus | reverse complement strand
ATTTTCCCAGGCTATAGCAGAGAGCTGGATCAGAAGAAGAGCAGCTGGGACTGGAACTAGCGCCCATATGGGATGCCGACACTTCAGGCCAGGGCTTTAACCTGCTGCGCCACAGTGCCTGCCCCTCCCCCCATTCTTTTTAGTATTCAGAAGGTGATGTTAATTTTTCTGTTGGGAGGTACATAAAACCTAGTTGTCTCCCATTTTTTAAAAAAAGATTTATTTATTTATTTATTTGAAAGACAGAGTGACACAGAGATCTTCTGATTTTTGGTTCACTCCCCAAATGCCCATAACTGACTGGACCAGGCCAGGTCAAAGCCAGGAGTAAGGAATTCTATCTGGATTTCCCACATGAGTGGCAGGAACCCACATACTTGAGTCATTATCCCC
Source organism: Oryctolagus cuniculus (assembly GCF_051225735.1). NCBI lineage: Eukaryota > Metazoa > Chordata > Mammalia > Lagomorpha > Leporidae > Oryctolagus > Oryctolagus cuniculus. The sequence continues at coordinate 60,793,553 of NC_142884.1, read as the reverse complement.
TGCCTTCCCAGGCACATTAGTGGGAACCTAGATCAGAACTGGAGGAGATAGGTCTCAGATCAGCACTCCTATTTGGGATTTGGTCATCCCAAGTTGTACCACAATGCCTGCCCCCAGCTGTTTCTCATTTTGATTCTCATAAGGAATCTGATATTTATTGACTGGGACCATTATTTTGTGTTTTTTTGTTGTTGTTGTTTTTTTTTAGATTTATTTATTTGAAAGGCAGAGCAACAGAGTGGAGACACATACATAGACACACACACACACACACACACACACACAGAGAGAGAGAGAGAGAGAGAGGTAGAGGGAAGAGAGAAGTTGAGATTTTGTATCCACTGTTTCACTCCCCAAATATCTTCAATAGCCAGGTCTGGGCCAGGCCAAAGCCAGGAGCCAGGAACGCCATCTGAGTCTTCCACCTGGGTGGTAGGAGCCCAGCAGCTGGGCTATCTTCTGTTACCTTCCCAGGTACATTAGCTGGAAACTGGATGGGAAGCATAGTAGCCAGGATCCAAACTGGCTGCTCTGATTTGGGATGCTAACATTGCAAACAGTGGCTTACCCTGCTGTGCCACAACTCTGGCCACAAGATCCATTATTTCATTAGAGATTGCAAAGTGCTGATAGTCTGAATTTCTTTCTGCAGTTGCTGCCTTGTTTGCTTATATGCCTCTAGATGTCCAAACTTGGTTACTCTGAGATGAGTCTGTGTAGGACAGGTTAGAATAAGTGTTTTATTCTTTCCCATATTTACCGCTGTTCAAAATAACCAGTTGCTTCTCTAACATTCTTCAAAAATGACTAATGAGGCTTGTTTAGTATCATGATACACTAGTGGATTTTTAAAAAATATTTATTTATTTATTTGAAAGTCAGAGTAAACACAGAGAAGGAGAAGCAGAGAGAGAGAGAGAGGTCTTCCATCCACTGGTTCATTCCCCAATTGGCCGCAATGGTTGGAGCTGTGTCGAGCCGAAGCCAGGAGTCAGGAACTTTCCCCAGGTCTCCCACGTGGGTGCAGGGGCCCAAGGACTTGGGCCATCTTCTACTGCTTTCCCAGGTTATAGCAGAGAGCTGGATTGGAAGTGGAGTAGCTGGGACTTGAACTGGCGCCCATATGGGATGCCGGCACCGTAGGCAGCAGCTTTACTTTACCAGTGCCAGCCCCACTGGTATATCTTAATGTATTGTTCTGCTTCAATCATTTGTCCTTATTGATGCTCAAATTGTCTCTTCGCTAGTGGGAGGTTTTTAGCTGGCTGCCTGGTGTTTTTGACACAACTCTGTAGCCTTTGAGGGGTTCCTTACTATCTGGGATGCCAATGTGCCCTAATCTTATCTTGAACATTTCCTAACCCAGACTTAGAGTCATCATTTCCCTTAGGAGGAATTTATTGGAAAATTATATTGAGAGACTGTAATCTGAATCCTAAGGGTTCTCATTGCTACTGGATTGGCCATTGTTCTGTTGGTCCCCCCCACCCCGCCCAGTGGATAGTTTCACTTTCTTACTCAGAAACATGGAAAATACAGAAAAGCAAATGGCTTGCTGGACTGTGCAGCTTCACCTCAACTGATGAGTCCCGGAAGGCCAGTTTCTTAGTTTGGAATGGAGGCTCTTTTTTTCTTTTTTTAATTTAAAAGGCAGAGTTGCAGAGAGAGAAGGAGAGACAGAGAGAAAGAGATCTTCCATCCTCTGGTTTGCTCCCCAGATGGCTGCAATGGTGAGGGCTGGGCCAGGCTGAAGCCAGGAACCAGGAGCTTCATCCAGGTCTCCCATGTGTGTGGTGGGGATTTAAGCACTTGGGCCATCTGCTGCTGCTTTCCCAAGTGCATTCACAGGGAGCTGGATCCGCAGTGGAGTGACGTTTGAACTAGCACCCATGTGGGATACCAGTCTCACAGGTGTTGGGGACTTGCTGTAATACAACGCTGGCCCCTCTATCAACATTTGGACCAATCAAAGCATCTGAGTGTAGTTAACATTCAGGAGAAGGAGCCCAGTGATCTCAGCTCCCATGTGAGCTAGATGTTCCCAAAGATCGTTTTTGTCAATCAGAGTTAGAGACTGGGGGGCTGTGGCTGAACCATTCATGTGTGATGTGCCGGCTGTCTTCCAGACATTTTATTTTATTTTATTTTATTTTATTTTATTTTATTTTATTTATTTATTTGACAGAGTTAGACAGTGAGAGAGACAGAGAGAAAGGTCTTCCTTCCGTTGGTTCACCCCCAAAATGGCCACCACGGCCAGAGCTACGCCCATCCGAAGCCAGGAGCCAGGTGCTTCTTCCTGATCTCCCACGCGGGTGCAGGCGCCCAAGCACTTAGGCCATCCTGCACTGCCTTCCCGGGCCACAGCAGAGAGCTGGGCTGGAAGAGGAGCAACCGGGACTAGAACCGGTGCTCATATGGGATGCTGGTGCCACAGGCAGAGGATTAACCAAGTGAGCCACAGCACCGGCCCCTCCAGAACATTTTAGTCCCTCTCTGCCCTGATTCATTTGTGTTCTGTTTGTTACAACATCTCCCTCCGCATTTCAACATTATTTCACAAGAAACAGTCTTATGTGAAAGAAGAAAGGGAGACTCCAGGCTGGGCTTGGCCAATCTCCAGTGATGTGAGGGTGCAGATGTTGGTGGTATTTTCCAGGAGTGGCACATCATTCAGCACAGGCCATCGTTGGTTGGCTGGGAGATCAGCTTTTGAAAAATTACAAAGACCATAGGAAATGCCTCTGAGTACAGGGAATGAGAGAGTTAACACTATAGGATGGGGCTGCTCAAAAAAACAAAACAAAAACAAACAAACAAAAAAAATAGGCTGGTGCCGTGGCTCACTAGGCTAATCCTCTGCCTTGTGGCACCGGCACACCGGGTTCTAGTCCCGGTTGGGGCGCCAGATTCTGTCCCAGTTGCCCCTCTTCCAGGCCAGCTCTCTGCTGTGCCCAGGGAGTGCAGTGGAGGATGGCCCAGGTACTTGGGCCCTGCACCCCATGGGAGACCAGGATAAGTACCTGGCTTCTGCCATTGGATCAGCGCGGTGCGCCGGCCGCGGAGGCCATTGGAGGGTGAACCAACGGCAAAAGGAAGACCTTTCTCTCTGTCTCTCTCTCTCTCTCTCACTGTCCACTCAGCCTGTCAAAAAAAAAAAAAAAAAAAAAAAAAAAAAAGGATGGGGCTGCTGCAGTGGTGTAGTGGGTAAAGCTGCCACCTGTAGTACCAGCATCCCATATGGGTGCTGGTTTGAGTCCCAGCAGCTCCACGTCAGATCCAGCTCTCTGCTATGGCCTGGGTAAGCAGTAGAAGATGGCCCAAGTCCTTGGGCCCCTGCACCCATGTGGGAGACCCGGAAAAAGCTCCTGGCTTTGGATTGGCACAGCTCTGGTTGTTGCGGCCTTCTTGGGAGTGAACCAGCAGATGGAAGCCCTCTCTCTCTCTCCCTCTCCCCTGCCCTGCCTCCCTCTCTGTAACGCTGCCTTTCAAATAGATAATCTAAAAAAAAAAAAAAAAAAAAAAAAAAAAAAAAAGACTGTAGAACTTGGGGCTGGTACTGTGGCAGAGAGGGTAAAGCCATTGCCTGCAGTTCTGACATCTCATATGTGCACAAGTTTGAGTCCCGCTGCTCCACTTCCAATCCAGCTCCCTGCTAATGTGCCTGGGAAAGAAGTGGAAGATGGCCCAAGTCCCTGGGCCCCTGTACCCATGTGGGAGAACCTGGAAGAAGCCCCTGGCTCCTGGACTGAGATTGGCTCCGTTTCGGCCATTGTGGCCATTTGGGGAGTGAACCAGCAGATGGAAGAGCACTCTTTCTCTGTGACTCTATTTATTTTCAAATAAATAAATGAATTAAAAAAAAAAAAGATCTTCCATCTGCTAATTAGTGCCCCAAATGGCCACAAAGGCTGGGGCTGGTCTAGGCTGAAACCAGGAGCCCAGAACTCCTTCCCAGTCTTCCACGTGGATGGCAAGGTTCCAAGTATCTAAGCCATCCTCTAATGTTCTCCCAGGCACATCAACAAGGAAATGGATTAGAAGCAGACAGCTAGGACTCAAAGTGGTACTCTGACAAGGGATGCCAGCATTGCAGGCAGCAACTTAACGTGTTGAGCCACAGTGCCAGCCCCTGCCTTTGCTTCCTTTTTTTAAAGATTTATTTTATTTATTTGAAAGGCAGAGTAACAGAGAGGAAGAGACAGAGATCTGTCCACTGATTCACTTCCCAAATGGCCACACCAGCCAGAGCTGGGTCTGACTGAAGCCAGGAGCCAGGAATTTCTTCCAGGTCTCTTACGTGGGTTCAGGGGTCCAAACACTTGGATCATCTTCTGTTACATTAACAGAAGGTACATTAACAAGGAGCTAGATCATAAGTGGAGCAGCTGGGACTCTAATTGGTGCCCATATGGGATGCCGGTGTCACAGGTGGCAGCTTTACCCGCTATACCACAATGCTAGCCCCCCCTGTCTCTGCTTCTGATCCAGCTTCCTGGGAGCAGATGATGGCTCAAGTTGCAAATGTTTGGGGAGTGAATCAGTGGTTGGGAACTCTGTCTTTCTCAGGGTAAACAATAACAATAAAAACAAAACCCCCAAAAACAGCATTGAATGCACAGTGCAGGGTAATTTGGGGAAGGGATAGGAGCATGTGGAAGGTGACAGTTAAAGGGTACCAAGTTTATTTTTGGAGTGATAAACAATGTTCTAGAACTGATTGTGGTGATGGTTCCACAACTCTGTAAATATATTAAAAGCCATAAATTGTATGCTTAAAGTAGACAAATTATATGGCAAATGAATTATGTATCAATAAAACTGGTATTAAAAAAAAAGCTTAGCCAGGCCAGGGAGGTGGGAAGCCTAGGAAGAAGGAATGGCATTAGCAATCTCAGAGGTGTGAAACTGCACACAGGATGAAAGCAGCTTGGGGAGCTGGAAGGAGACAGGGGCAAACGTGTCATGGATGTGCAAGGGCTAAAACTGAACAGGTGCCTCCAGCTGGTTTGTGGAAGGCCTTGGAAGAATGTGCAGGTCAGGAGGGATGAGCATTATGGTTTAAAAAAAAAAAAAGACTTTAGGTCAATGGCAGTAAGTGGGAAATATCTTGTTTAAGAGTTTCTGTCTGATCTTGCCTGGAAATGTTTCACATGCTCTATTTTGTTTTTCAAAGGAGACTATAGTTAGGCTTCTGATTTCATAAATGTGTGGTTACTAGAGCCCACCAGAGGATGTTTGAGGTGTAGATAGGTGGTAAAAGAGGAGGTATTCTGTCCAACATGTCCAAGGGACGAGTCCAGCAGGCAGGTGGCCATGTGGGGAAGTAGCACTAGAGATACCAATCTGGAAGTCATCAGTATGCTGGCTGGCAGCAGCTAGGCCCACACCCGGCCATCTATTGGCTTGCAGCCTGGGTGAGCTTGCCTTAGAAGCTAGTCCTGCCTACGAGTCCTGCCAGGAAGCTAGAGAGCAGCCTTTCAGTGGGCCAAGTGGACACAAGTGCGGCCTACTGAGGACATTTGGCATGGAGCCTAATTTGGCAAGCAGGGAGAGTGACAGCCAGGGATTTCCCTCCAGATCCCTACCCTGTCTCTTGCATGACTGTCGGGCATGGTGGGGTTCTTTATTGTAGTTGTTCTCTTGTTTTATTTTTAACTAAGTATCTTTTCTAATTCCAAAAATAAAGCTAGTAGAATGACTTGATATAGACCCTTTGGGACACAATTTTTTATCTCCTTGTCAAAACTGTGTGTATAAATACTGTGACCCTACAGTTCCACTTACAAGATTGTAGCCTTTAAATGAGCACAGGGTAGCAGGTACAGAGGTGTCATTCCAGCCTTGTTGGTAACAGCAAACTATTAGAACCAGTGAAGGGGCTAGTGTTGTGGCATAGCAGGTAAAGCTGCTCCGTGCAGTGCTGGCATCCCATATGGGTGCCAGTTTAAGTCTCGGGTGCTCCATATCCTATCCAACTCCCTGCTAGTGACCTAGGAAGAGTCATGGAAGATGGCCCAAGTGCTTGGGCTCCTGCCACCCACATGGGAGACCCAGAGGAAGCTCTTGGTTCCTGACCTTGGCCTGGCCAAATCCCAGGCATTGTGGCCATCTGGGAAGTGAAGTGGTGCATGGAAGATCTCTCCCCCTCTCTCTGTAATGCTTTCTTTTTTTTTTTTTTTAACTTTTATTTAATGAATATAAATTTCCAAAGTACAGCTTATGGATTACAATGGCTTCCCCCCCATAACGTCCCTCCCACCCTCTGTAATGCTTTCAAATACATAAGTAAATCTTTTTTTTTTTTTTTTTAAGATTTATTTATTTGCTTGAAAGAGTTACACAGAGAGGAGAGGCAGAGAGAGAGGGCGAGGTCTTCCATCCACTGGTTCACTCCAATTGGCCGCAACGGCTGGAGCTGTGTCAGTCTGAAGCCAGGAGCCAGAAACCTCCTCTGAGTTTCCCACACAGGTGCAGGGTTGGGCCATCCTCTACTGCTTTCCCAGGCCATAGCAGAGAGCTCAATTGGAAGTGAAGCAGCCGAGACTCGAACTGGCGCCCATATGGGATGCCGGCACTGCAGGCGGTGGCTGTATCCACTACACCACAGTGCTGGCCCCAATAAGTAAATCTTAAAAAACAAACAAACAAAAAACCACAGTGGAATATCCACTGGTATGGCCAGTCTTTGCGGTGAAATAGCAGCAAGTGGTCAAAGGTATCAAAGGTATGAAATTCTTTAAGGGCTGGTTTAGAAATATATTGCTGGGTCCGGCACCAAGGCTCACTTGGCTAATCCTCTGCCTGCGGCACCGGCATCCCATATGGGCGCTGGGTACTAGTCCCGGTTGCTCCTCTTCCAGTCCAGCTCTCTGCTGTGGCCCAGGAAGGCAGTGGAAGATGGCCTAGGTCCTTGGGCACCTGCACCCACATGGGAGACCAGGAAGAGGCACCTGGCTCCTGGCTTCGGATCAGCGTAGCTCCGGCCGTGGTGGCCATTTTGGGGATGAACCAATGGAAGGAAGACCTTTCTCTCTCTCTCTTTCTCACTGTCTAACTCTATTTGTCAAATAAAAAAAAGAGAAAGAAATAACATTGCTAAGTGAGAAGTTGCAAAGCATTATGTGTAGCATAATCCCATGTTAGTAGAATACCAGATGACGTGTACTGGACATGTGTTTGGAAGCATAAATACCAAGTTGTCCAGAGTGACATTGAATGACATCTCGATTGGAGAGGCTGAGAGCCCCCTCTCATTTCAATATTTAGCTTATATACTTTTCCAGTGTTTGACTAGGTTTCAGTGAATAAGTATTACTTTTATAATTTTTTAAAGATTTATTTATTTATTTGAGAGGCAGAGTTACAGAGATAGAGATCTTCCATCCAGTGGTTAACTCCCCAAATGGCTGCAATGGCCACAGCTGGACCAATCCAAAGCAAAAGGACAGGAGCTTCTTCCAGGTCTCCCACGTGGGTACAGGGACCCAACCACTTGGACTATCTTCCCCTGCTTTCCCAGGCCGTTAGCAGCGAGGTGGATTGGAAGTGGAGCAGCCAGGACTTGAACTGGTGTCCATATGGGATGCCAGCAGCACAGGTGGAGACTTAACCTACTGTGCCACAGCGTCGGCCCCTTACTTTTATATTTTAAAACATCCAATAAAGGGGGATTTAGCCTAGTGGTTCAGATGTTGATTAGGATGCCCACATCCTGTTTTGAAGTGCCTGGGTTCGATCGCCAGCTCCAGCTCTTGATTCTGATTCCTACTGGTGTAGCCCATCAGGAGCCATGGTGATGGTTCAAGTAGGTAGGTTCCTGCCACTGATATGGGAGACCTGGATTGAGTTCCTGGCTCCCAGCTCAGGACCTCCCCACACACACACACAGCAATTACAGGCATTTGAGAAGTAAATTGGTGAATGGGAGCTGTCAATCACTTCTTCTCTCCCTCTCTCAAATAAATAAATAAATTTTAAAAATCTGATAAATATATTTAAAGAAAATCAGAGTATACAGGTAAGCAAAGAGAAGGTACTCACACCCAGCAACCTTCTAAGCTGAGGCCCATGTTGGTGAGCTTGGACATTCATCATCTAGGTGTTGGTTCACAGCATTATGGGCTGATCTGAGTGTTTAGGAACCCCCTGCAAGCCTCTTCTCTAAATACCGGAAATCTCAGAGTCCCAGGGGTTTTCGAGGGCCCAGGCCAGGACTGGGCTGCACTATTCTCATGTCACCCAGGTTAGAGCCTCAGAATCCCTGTCCATAGCTGCCCTGGGCAGGTCCCCTTCACCTGGCCATTTTTCCTCTCCTGTGCCTCTTCCTCCCCGATTTGTGAAAGTGATTACATCTTGCATTGGTACATACCTTAGCTCGATTTTATCTGAGGAGCTATTTATTGTCAAGTCAGTAATAGTCTGCACACACAGAGAGAATCTCTATTTCACAAACCCTGTCCCAGGAGGTAGTGTTAGAACTTGCTGTAGTGAGTGATAACAGATTTTTTCTTGGATTTACTCAGCAAGTTCCTGGGCTTGGTTTCTGAGGTGGAGTTAATGCCTGAACCCATGCCTGGGGCTCTTTTAGGTCCTCAAAAAATAGGCACATGTCAGCCATCTAGTACCCTTATAGGCTTTGTGGATGAACAGGGTTTCTGGATGGCAGAGGGGGAGATGCCTCACACCTTACTGTAACATTTTGCACATAACCCTTCTGGAATGTATTAGTTTCACTTGCCGCTTTAAGTGGCATACATTGAACACAGCAGAGAATCCGTCCTACATTAGAGTTGTTAGACTGGAAATGAACCACTGTCTCCGATGACCCAGGTCTGTCTCCAACAGTTTTTCTCCTGGTCCCCTGTCAGGTCACCCACTCACTATTCCTGCTGTGGTCAAGATGCCTCTTTTCTCACTGCTTTTGTGCTTTGGGTTCAGCAGTTAGATGCTGTCTGGCCTGTTAGGAGAGGCTTCATCAAGAATGAACAGGTGCAGGGGCCAGCATTGTGGCACAGCTAGTTAAACCTCTGTGACACTGGCATCCCATAGCAGTGTTGGTTCAAGTCTCAGCTGCTTTGTTGTTTTTTTTTTTTTTTTTTTTTGAGATTTATTTATGTATTTGAAAGTCAGAGTTACAGAGAGAGAGAGGGAGAAAAAGAGATAGAGAGGTCTTCCATCCACTGGTTCACTTTCCACGTGGCCACAATGGCCAGGGCTGGGCCAGGCTGAAGCCAGGAGCCATGAGCTTCTTCCAGGTCTCTCACATGGATGGCAGAGGCCCAAGTATTTCTGCTGCTTTTCCCAGGCCATTAACAGGGAGCTGAATTGAAAGTGGAGCACCTGGGACATGAACTGGTGCTCATATGGGATGCCAGAGTCTTAGGCGGTATCTTTACCTGTTGTGCCACAATGCCAGCCCCCAGCTGCTTTGCTTCTATTCCAGCTTCCTGCTAATGCTCCTGGAAAGGCAGCAGAGGATGTCCCAAGTACCTGAGTCCCTGCTGTTCATATGGGAGACCTAGAAGAAGCTCCTGGCTCTGACCTTGCCCAGAGCTGGCTGTTGTAGCCATTTGAAGAATGAAGCAGTGGATGGAAGATCTGACTGTCCCTTTCTCTCTGTCACTCTGCCTTTCAAATAAATAAATAAATCTTTTTTTTTTTTAATGACTTCTACACTGTGGTGTAGAAGGTTAAGCCTACACCTGCAGTTACAGCATCCTATAGGAGTGGGGGTTCAAGTCCTGCCTGCTCCACTTCTCATCCAGCTCCCTGCCAATGTGCCTGGGAAAGTAAAGGAAGATGGCCCAAGCCCCTGTACCCATGTGGGAAACATGTAGGCATCTTCTGGCTTCTGACTTCACCAGGCTCAGCCTCAGCCAATGCAATCATTTGGGGGAGTGAGCCAGCAGATGGAAGATATCTATCTCCTCTCTCTCTCCCTCCTCCTCCTTCCTTTCCTCCCTCCCTCCCTCCCTCCCTCTCTCTTTGTCTCTCTCTCTCTCCCCCCCCCCTTTTTTCTACTCTCCCCTCCCCTCCTCCCTCTTTCTCTGTCTCTCTGTGTGTGCCTGCCTTTCTTTTTCTTTCTTTCTTTTTTTTTTTTGACAGGCAGAGTGGACAGTGAGAGAGAGAGACAGAGAAAGGTCTTCCTTTGCTGTTGGTTCACCCTCCAATGGCCGCCGCGGCCGGCGCGCTGCAGCTGGCGCACTGCGCTGATCCGATGGCAGGAGCCAGGTGCTTCTCCTGGTCTCCCATGGGGTGCAGGGCCCAAGCACTTGGGCCATCCTCCACTGTACTCCCTGGCCACAGCAGAGAGCTGGCCTGGAAGAGGGGCAACCGGGACAGAATCCAGCGCCCCGACCGGGACTAGAACCCGATGTGCCAGTGCCGCAAGGCGGAGGAATAGCCTATTGAGCCGCGGCGCCGGCTTTCTTTCAAATAAATAAATGTTTTTTGTTTTTTTTTTTTAATGAATGGGTGCAAGGACATGATGTGGTAATGTATCTTGTAGATCACTTGTGCCTGCTCAGGGCCCCTCTGGGTGGACAGGACCTTTCTGAATTTATGTGGGGGACCAGGCATCAGGTAGGTCATAGCTCCTTTTCTGGCCAGCTGTGTGATGCTGAGTATGAGTCTGCCCACTCATGAAACAGAATTCAGTTATTTGAGGGTTGCTAAGATTCTACAGCACAGTCCTAGATAGAGCTCAATGGATATTTACATGATTGAATGACCACTCTTTTAGCACTGGAGGGGTTCTGGGATGTGGGGAATTTGGGAGGAAAAACTGAGAGCGCTGTCCTGGAGGGGTGCACCATGTCATACCCCTATTCCTGGGTTGTTGTGTGCTTGATTTTATTAGGAATTGGAGACCTGGGAGGGTCTGGCTCAGAACAGGGGTGTAGAGGGCTGTGGATACCCAAGCTTCCCTCCACGTTCTTCAGTCTCACCCTTAAGAAGGCCCTGTGTGACTGATGCAGGACAGACCAGTTCCTCCTGACTAGGTGCAGGCTCACCTGGTCTCTGTTTTGCTTTCCCAGGCTCATGTGCCCTTTGGGCCTGTTGCTGTTCTTTATGGCACATTCCTGCATGGCTTTGCTGGTATCTGTGGCCCCACTTCCCTGTGGACTGATTGGGGGGGGAGGTGCAGCCGTCTGACAGTGATTACATTGGAGGGCAGTGTTGAGAGGGAACAGCAGCTGGAGCAACCTCTTCCCAGGTCATTGTTGACGAGGCCAGCCTTGCTTTGGCCACAAGGGGGCGCACCAGGATCACTTGCTGCCAGACAGCCTGGGGAAGGGAGTGTGGACCTGTGAGTCAGCCTAGCTGCTTTGCTTCTGTTCCTCTAAACTGCACTTGCCTATGGCTGCTGTCCCTTGGGACTCTGCTCTGAGCCCTGCTTCCCTCACTAAAGCCTCAGTTGGCCTTCTCAGATTAGGCATATTTCATGGCTCAGGGTCTCCTGACTCTCCATCCATCTCTTGCGCTCAGCTACCTGTGCTTCAGCTTTCTGGGACAGGAAGGGGAAGGCAAGGAGATATCCCCTGAAGCTTTCTCCCCTGGTGCCTGGTGCAGGCTGCTGTGGCCTTGATCACCAAGCTGTCCTCGCATGTTCCCCCTCACCCTCGAAGCTAGGTCACATGGGCAGCTCTCCACTCTGGAGCCCCAGTTAAAGCCCAGTGTGCTAGCTGGGAGCCCAGGAGTCAGGGCCACAGTTCTCAGGCTCCAGCAGCATGCTCTTCCCCAGGTGGTCCCCACTCTTGTCCTCCCACATTGGTCCCTCCAGGAGAGGAAGAATTCATCCTTAGGACAGATTCCTCTCCTCTACATCCTCTGGTCCTCTGAGGAACACATAGGAGTGTGTATGGCATGCATAGGTGCGTGTGTGCAGAGTGGCTGAGAAAGGCACAAACCAGGTACCTGGACCGCATATAGGTTCACACAATTTTGTTGGGAGTGGAGTTTTTAGAAGGCAATCAGGAATTCTCTTCTTCCACCCTGTACTACAATTCAGGGATCTTTCCATTGGCCTCTCTGGCCTCTGCCTCATCCAACACCTCAAGCTTGGCTGATTAAAAAAAAAAAAATCTGTCTTGAACTGGCGTGTTGGCCTTTTTCCTATTTTAGAGATGGGAAAATCAAGGCCCTGAAGGGCTGCATTGTGGGCTGGGCTGCTGTTGCCTAGCCTGGCAGCCTGATGTCCTGTTCATGCCCCGCACCTGCAGCTCCTCCCCAGGACTGTGGAGGGTGCTCAAGGGACCAGGCCATTGTGAATGTGAATGGGGGTAGACCTGTGGCGGGGGAATAGAGTGTGGGGTAACAGACTGGACTGGGTGCTGGGCACTGCTTTCCTGGCTAACTCTGGCCTGGCCCTGAGTACTTGCACAAACCTTGTCCCTCCTTAGACACTTAAGCAATGAGTTTTAGGCCTTGACCTCAGCTGGGCTTTCTGTTTGACTGGCAGATGGGGCTTCCTCTCTGAGGAGTCATCTGTGGTGTCCTTGGTGCTGCAACTGAGCCTTTGTCGTTTGCCTCTGCCTCTACTCTGATGGCTTCTCAGCGGCTCCCAGCCACAGGCCTCCCCTGCACCTACCCTTAGTCCTGTTCTGTGGGTGCCCAGGCCACTGGTCTTACCCCAAGTCCCTGTGTGGCCCTCAAGGGCTCGGGTTGCTGGGGGTCAGTGCGACCTAGGCCTGACCAGGCTAGCACAGCGGCAGAGCTTCCAGGCTTCTGGAGGAACCTTAAAGAAGCTCTCTTCTTTTATCTATGATATTGGGTCCCAGGTGAGACCCAAGGGCTTCCTTATGGCCTCCTGACCTCTGCCTTGGTTCTTCCTGTTTTTTTTTTTTTTTTTTTTTTTTTTTTTCCTCCCTCATTCTTTAATTTGTTCACTTAAGGCTGCCTGGACTCTGCCTCTGTCTACCCAGCCTCTGTCTCAGGAAGGGGTAGGCAGAGGAAAGAGGCCCTGCTGCTCCCTTGGCTTTGCCCAGAGTTCTGGCGTGGAGATTAAAGGGATCTAGCTTGAGTGTCAAAGGATTCAGGTGAACTCAATCCCTGATCCACTACCCGGGGTCCTGAGGCTCACCTGTTCCCCTCCAACCCCAGCCTTTTCTGTTTTAAACTGGATCCCGTGTGTCCAGGCCTGGGAAAACAGAGGTCCTCCAGTGTTATCCTTTAGGCCTAGTTGAGACTCCATGCCTCCCACCTCCCCAGTGGCTGCCATTGTTTGCACCTAGCTTCTGCTCTGAGGCTCCCAAGCAGGTGACCACATCCCTCCTAGGAGCCAGCCCAGGTCCCCAGTACTGATCACACTCAATCTGGTGTGTCCCACCAGGCCCGTGAGCACGGCATTGTAAGGAGGGAGGAAAGGTGAGGGGTTCTGTTCAGGACCAGCCTGGATGGTTACTACTCCTGCCATCCTCATGCCTGGTCTGAGCCTCCTGGTTCTGCCAAGGTGTGGGTATGTGATGGATCAGCTCTACTCTTGGTGCAGGCTACTTTGTTCCATTTCCTTGAGCTTCAGGGAATGGCTTCTTGCTGATGGCAGCATGACCTCACAGCTCCAAATAAAGCTAGATCCCGTGTGCCCATCCATGGGGCCTAGGTCAAAGCAAAAGGAGTATATATTTTTAAAGATTTATTTATTTACTTGAAAGGCAGAGTTATATAGAGATTTTCCATCCACTGGTTCACTCCCCAAGTGGCCGCAATGGCCAGAGCTGGGCCAATCCGAAGCCAGGAGCTTCTTCCAAGTTTCCCATGTGGGTACAGGAGCCCAAGTACTTGGGCCATCCTCTGCTGCTTTCCCAGGTACAATAGCAGGTAGCTGGGTCAGAAGTGGAGCAGCTGGGACCTGAACTGGCTCTCATATGAAATGCTGCCACTGCAGACAGGAGCTTAACCTGCTATGCCACAGCACTGGCCCTAAAAGGAGTACTTTCTACTTCCTTCCTTTGGACTGGTTCTAGGCACTGTGGAATTGGCAGGATGCTGCAGCCATGGTCTAGCCTGACCTGGCTTAGTCTCACTGAGAATGGCAGCCTCTGGGGGTTGCAGAACTGCCCTCAACCCCTGTTGGAGCCAGTGCCAGCTTTCCTTCATGTTCTTCTTCCATAGGTCTGTGCAGGTGGGACAGGAGCCCCACATCAAGGACTGGCATGATTACTCAGGTGTTATGAGCCAGCAGACCCTGGAGCTATAGACGTGGATATGGGCCAGTTTTTGGGCAAAGCTCACTGCCACAGCTGGCTTTCCCTGAGCTGCCTGGCACTTGGCCAGGCCAGACCACTTTACCACTTTCATTCACACCCAGACAAACTCTCAGATCTTTGGGAAAATGAAAAGAAGTTCCTCCTCAAAGCCATAGATCTACTCCCCAGCCTGCAGGTTCCCTAACAGGGTGGCAAGCCTGGAAAAGAAAGCACCTGTTCAAGGTCAAAGTGCAGGTCAGCAGCAAGGGTGAAGCTGCAACCGGAGAACATAGGAAGCTGTCCTGCAAGCCCTGTGTCTCCTGGGACCTGCCAGTCCTGTGGAACCTTAGGGTCTGAGTGGGGATGGCCTGGTGAGGGGCTGTGCAGTTGGATCTCTGCTCAGCTAAAGGAGAGCTTCTTGGAACTTGCCCTGGGTGCAGCTGTAACCAGTTCTGCCCCTCCCTTTGGCACACTGGACGCTTGCCTGCCCGGCACCCTCTTGACTCTCAGATGAATTGACTTCCTCATGGGGTGTGAGTGATGCTTTCATTCACCCAGCCGCAGGGACAAAGTGTTCCTGAGAGCATGAGGGTAATTAAATGTGGTTCTGCCACCACCTGCCACCTGTCATGGAGCAGGGAGTAGGGTGGTGAACCCAGGGCAGACATCCTGCTGCCTCCTAGATACAGGGAGTGACCCTCCTTTTCAATTCCTGTCTCATGTTGCTGGCAGGTAGTGCCACTGGCCCCTAGTGTCCGCTGGGGCACCTTTGTAGACCTTGCCCATCCCCCTGCTGTGAATGCCTCACCTCACAGAGAGGCCTCCAGAATGAAACAAAATTGGGCCCCGGGGCTAAGGAAGGAGAACTTACTGTCCTTTCCCTGCAGGAGCTCTGCTTTGTGCCAGCTGAAACCTAGTAACTTGCCTATGGCTGAGCCAGCAGTAGACTCCAGGTTCTTCCCAAGATTTCTGGCCTGCCAGCCGGGGCTTCCCATGGAGCAAGAGCTGCGCTTGGCTACACTAACTTCTGCCTGCTCCCAAGACCCCAGATCTGCAGTTCAGGGCGTGGTAGGTGGTGAAGAGTTCCCTCCTAGATTCTGTCTATCTAGGTTACTGGGACTGCTTGGAGCTTTATGTGATTTTGCTGGTGGTTAAAGTGAGATGTGGGTTTGGAGACGGGTGTCCTGGGTCTCCAGCCAGCTGTGTGCCTTTTTTCTCTGGAGGTAACGGAATGGGGCCTGTGTGTCTGTACGCTCCTTGCTGCACAAGGTTCCCCACAGGCTTGACAGAAACAAGGACGTGTTAGAGCCTGCGGGAAGGGTTGGGACAGACCATGGGGAAGAAAGATCCAGGCCTCTCTGGAGGGCAAAAGAGGGTTGCCTGAGTATCAGCCTGAGTCAGGAGCACAGGTCACCTCTGAGAGTGTTAG
Organism: Oryctolagus cuniculus; assembly: GCF_051225735.1. Lineage (NCBI taxonomy): Eukaryota > Metazoa > Chordata > Mammalia > Lagomorpha > Leporidae > Oryctolagus > Oryctolagus cuniculus. Next base: position 60,777,935 of record NC_142884.1, on the reverse strand, counting down.
TTGGGAAGTTCTGGCTGGAGTCCTGCCTGCCAGAAGCAATGGGCTGTGTTGTGCTTCATTCTTTCAGGATACCTCTGCATGTTTAGTGTCTGTGTGAATACCTGTGAGACTGAGGTCCAGTGCAGGGCCTTTCACCAAGTGATGGGCCAGGAATCTGGGACGAGAGTCCACAGCTGTGGGATAGGATTTGAACCCAGGTAACTGTGGCTCCATAGCTCAAATCCTCTCTCCTGCCCCACTCAGTTGCCTAAGGAGTGATATGTTAAAACCAGTGAGTAGGCAAAATGGGTCTGCAAAGGGGAACAGAGCAAGGCATGGACCAGCCGCCAGATGGTGGGTGGTCCTGCACTTGCCAGGGAAAAGGGCCAGGGATGCCCCAGGTGGGAGTGGGGGTGCCAAGGCTCCGGATGGGCCATGACAGGTGGCATGTGGGAGCTGGCATTTGATATGAACAACTGGAACACACAGGCTTAATTGGTCAGTTGGTGTCACATGAGGTTTGTAGGGAGACTGATGGGCCTTGGCAGAGGCCAGAGAGCTGAAGAGGACACTCAGTCTGTGCTGCAGGCCACAGGTAAACTCGGGGTCAATGGTTTCCTGGCTGTAGCTCCCCCACAGAGTTTCAGATGTGGGCTCTGACCCTACAGATCCAGCCAGCCAGAACATGCATCTGCTGCGGAGCTGATAAGAGGAGGTCTCCCCCCCTCCAAGCCTAGGGAGGAGGCCCAAGCCCAGCACATTCACCAGGGAGGAGCAGGGTGGCCTTGGCTGCAGTCTGGCCATCTGTTCATATCTATACGTCTCACTGAGTTTTCATGCTTTTGAGTACCTTGGAGTTGTAGCATTGAAAGTAGAACCCAGATCCAGTCTCTTCAAAGTAGACCCCTTACCTGGGCTCAAGAGAGTGGTAGAACAGACCTCAAGGCCCTCACCCATGCCAGGAGTGGCAAGATGGGCACACTGGGCTTTAGGGGACATGTTCTCACATCTGGTTTCATTCAGTGGGCCACAATTCCTAAAAACTCCTGAGCTCCCCAGGAGAGTGTCATTGAGTAACCTCTGGAAAAGGAGAAGTGAAGTCTGGGAACACACTGTCCTCTCACACTCTGCAGTGGCCAGCTGGCCAGCAGGACCCATCCATGGGCCATGAGGCCATGGGTGACTGTAGAGCAGGGGCTGCCCCACCTAGTGTGCTGTGCTAGGGCTGCTCCTCTCCTGCTGGGCCCCTGGTGCGTGTGTGACCAATCCCCTGGCACGGTCCAGGACCCACCCTCTCCTCCCCAAGTTTCTTAGGCCATGTACTGTCTGCCCCTGGGACACCTAGAGGGACTGGACAATCCCCTTCAGAGTTGGCAGGATCTAGGGAAGGTTTCAGGAAGTAGGCGGGGGCAGGGCTGCCCAGCTGCCACCTCCTAAGGCCTGGCTGGGTCTGGCTGCCAAGCCCGTACTTTGTCCCACACAGAGCAGAGAGTGCTGGCCAGGCTGGTAGTCCTCATGCCCTCCTATTAATCCGGAGCTGGGTTGGTAGCAGGGGCTGCCAGCTGGGGGATCAGGGCCCTGCTGCTGAGGCCTTCTGGCCCAAGAGACTGGAGATTAAGGGAAGAAGGGTGTGGTGTGGAACAGGTGGAAGCCATGGGACCAGCCCGAGTCTGGTGCAAGCTGATGAGCCCTACGAAAAGCAGCCATCCCAGGTGGGTACAGGGTATCAGCTCTGCACAAAGCCAGGGCAGCAGTCTTTAACATAGCAACCTCAGGGTATATAGGGCTGCCTGGTGGAAGAGGGACCACAGGGGTTTTCACTTCCCAGCCTGAGGTGTGTCGTCTTCCCAGCCCAGTCTCTCTGGCTGGGCCTGAGGAAGCTGCTCTGATTCCTACACTTCAGGAGCTTCTCTGTAGGCTAGCTGTGGGGCAGCTCCCAGGCCTCCCTGGAGCACTTGCTGAGAGGGGGCTGTAGCTGGGGAACAGCACTGGTGGAGCAGCGAGGCGAGAGCCAAGACAGTGATGGGAGTGCCAAGGCCATGGGCTCACAGGCTGTGGGAGGAGGCAGGGCTCTAGCTCCAGGGCTGTGGCGACCACGGGGTAAAGATGACAATGACATGTTGGAGTTGGAGGACATTCTAGTGGTGGTGTGGAGAGTGGCCTTGTGGGTGGGGAGCCAAGCTGTGGGACAGGATGCCTGGATGGCGCCAGGAGGTGAAGTTGGTGGGAGCATCTCCAGAACTTGGGGATAGGAACATGGGAAACAGAAGAGGTGTGGAAAGGCCCATGGGGCGGTGGGGGGGAGGCTGAGGAGCAAGCCCAGGGCTCTGAGAGGAGGCTAGGAGGCTAGAAGGCTCGGAACGGAGCTAGTCAGCTTCCTCTCAAGTGGGGTTCGGGTCAGGCTGTGGAGGAAACTTCTTGGTAACCACAACTTCTTGAACATGGGAAATCAGCCTCTGAGGAAGTCTTTTGCTATGAGAGCCCCCAAGTTGGCCAGACATTCCTGATGCTGGGCCACAGATAGGAGGATTTGGGGTAGACAGCTGGGCTTGTGGGCAGACCAAACCAGTCCCCCGAGTCTGTGCTAACCAGAACACTGCTCATGCCTCGGCCTCGGGCATGTCCAGGCCCCTCAGGGGCCGTCACTGAAGCTGTCAGGCTGCTGAGCCCAGAGCAGAACTAGCCTCTGCTTTCTTGGAACCCCTGCCGTCCTCGGCTGCCCTCAGGCTAGGCCAGGGCTGGGTGGCCGGGTCTCCCACGAAGCTCTCTACAAGTTCCAGGCCTTTCCTCCTATGCTCAGATCCCACCCCCAGTGATATCCCCTCCTCCTCATCCCTCAGAGAGAGCAGGAAGTTGGAGAGGAGGGGGTATCCTAACTGGCCTTGTCCTAGCCCTGGCCAGGACTGTCTGAAGGGATTAGGGCTGCCAGCCACCGGGTCTGGGAGCCAGGTTTCTCCAGCAGGGTCAGAGCTGGTTTAGAAGCCCTGTGTGGTCCCCTCGTGGGCGAGCTGAGGGATCAGCTAGCCTGCTTCCCTCCAAGTCGCCTTCTTGGCTGGCGCTGGCAGGCTGTCCCTTTTCCTTGGGTCACAGGGAGATGTGGGGCCCAGCCAGGGAAAGTGGTCTGGAACAGCCCCTTGTCATTGTCCCTGGGGGCTTTTAAAAATTAGCTTCCTGGTAAGGAAGACTCCTCAGGCCTTGGGTAGGCTTCTCAGTAGAGTCTCCCGGGTTTGCTCTGATCTGACAAACGCCAGCAGAAACCACCCGGCTGCCTGCGTTCCAGTAGTGCTTGGAGCCGTGGCTTCCCCAGATGCAGTGTCAGCAGAATGTAGCAGCCAAGGCACGGGGGTGTTTGCTCTGAGGCCCTTGCTAAGCTCTGGGAGTGGGGTGGGGGACATGCAAAGGAGAGCCCCCCTCAGCTTTTGCCACCTCACTCACATGCATACATTCTCAGCTTCTCTAGGACTGACTGATGCCATCAGTGATGCCAGGAGGACTTGTCACTGAGTCATGACAGTCCAGGCCCACACCTGTCAGGTGGGCAGTGAGTATCCTGGCTGCCTCCAAGGTCAGGGAGAGGGCATGCCCTGGCCTCTTCCAGCTCTGTGCCACCTTCCAGCTCTTATGGAACTAAAGGCAGTCTGGGCCGGCGCTGTGGCTCAATAGGCTAATCCTCCGCTTTGCAGTGCCGGCACACGGGGTTCTAGTCCCGGTCGGGGTGCCGGATTCTGTCCCGGTTGCCCCTCTTCCAGGCCAGCTCTCTGCTGTGGCCCGGGAGTGCAGTGGAGGATGGCCCAAGTACTTGGGCCCTGCACCCGCATGGGAAACCAGGAAAAGCACCTGGCTCCTGCCATCGGATCAGCGCAGTGTGCTGGCCACAGCGCGCTGGCCACGGTGGCCATTGGATGGTGAACCAATGGCAAAAGGAAGACCTTTCTCTCTGTCTCTCTCTCACTGTCCACTCTGCCTGTCAAAAAAAAAAAAAAAAAAAAAGGCAGTCTGGGCAGCTGAGTCCGTATCTGAAAGACCTGTCCTGGGCCAAGTGCTGTGGAGGAATGTGGTCAAAGGGGTGCAGAGCTGGGGAGGAGAGACCAGAATTGGGGGTGGACAGAATCCACCAGGCCTGCACCACATTCTGGCCCTTCTATACCAAGCTGTGGGACTCTAGATAAGTTTCAAGTTCAGTCTGATTTTTCATTCCTGCATCTGTGAAGTGGGCATGGCTGAGATGCAGCCTGTAGGTTGCTCTGGGCATAGGACAGAGTCTGCTACGTGGCACGTGTGTTTCCATTTAGAATGGGTCTGGATAGGCTGAGGACTCCCACCCAGGGCTGGGTGTTGGATGGAGAGAACCATGGGGCTAGAGAAGGGAAAGGGTGCTTGGCAGCAGGGAAGTTGCTGAGCCTTCCCAGGGGGAGGAGCCATGTGGAGCAAAGGCGGAGGCTGGGCCAGAGGAAGTTTCTTACTGCTAGAGAGCTCGTGAGGATCTCAAGTGGGAGTGAGAGTTGGCCCTGGGGAGCTTCCCAGAAACACATGCCAAGGCTCAGAAGGGCAGGGCCTGCGTGATGCCTGGGAAGCCCCTTGGAGAGGAAGGATCAGGAGGCAGGCCTGGGGTCCAGGGCCAAACTCCCTGTCCCTACTGGGGGCCCCATCCAGTGGGCTGGGTTTAGGCCTGGGGCTCTGCCCATGCACCTGGCCTGGCCAGATGAGCTAGAGGAAGAAGTCTCCTGGCCTGAGAAGGGCTCTCAGCTAGCTGCAGTAACTGCATGGATAAAAAGACAGGTTGGTTTGGCAGCTGCCTTGCCAGACAGTTTGACCCAGAATGCCATATTCCAGCCCTGGCTCCCAGCCACTGTCCGCTCTGCAGCTTCCCCAGTGCAGATTTCAGCATTTGTTGGGCGTTGGTCAGATCCCTTAGCTCAGTTTTTTCTTAAGTGTCACAGAATTTATTGATAACTGCCGTGTGTAAAATTAGAGTATGAACATGACTTGATAAATTAAATAGGCTTCATTTCAATACTGTAATAAGAAGAGCCAATTTATATTCTCACCATTTGTTTTACACCAAAAAATTTGTACAGAATTAACAGTGTCTCAAAATTTAGTCAGTTTTGTGCAAGTAAACCACATTTTTAAAAAAAGATTTATTTATTTGAAAGGCAGAGTTACAGAGAGGCAGGGGCAGAGGCAGTCTTCCATCCGCTGGCTCACTCCCCAAAAGGCCACAGTGACTGGAGTTGGGTCGATCCAAAGCCAGAAGCCAGGAGTTTCTTTTGGGTCTCCCATGCAGGTGCAGGGCAAGGACTTGGGCCATCTGCTACTGCTTTCCCAGGCTGCATCAGAAGTGGAGCAGTTGGAACTCAAACTGGTGCCCATTTGTGATGCCAGCACTGCAGGTGGCAGCTTTATCCACTACACCACAGTGCCACTCCCCACATTTTTTTAAAAATACTTATTTTATTCATTTGAGAGACAGAGTTACAGAGAGAGGTAGAGATAGAGAGTGAGATCTTCCATCTGCTGGTTCAGTTCCCAAATGACCACTCTGAAGTCACAAGCCAGGAGCTTCTTCTGGGTCTCCCATGTGGGTGCAGGGGCCCAAGCACCTGGGCCATCTTCTGCTGCTTTCCCAGGCCATAGCAGAGAACTGGATTGGAAGTGGAACAGCTGGGACTTCTACAGGCCCTGATATATTTTTTCTTAAACTGGGAATTTCTGGTCCCCTCTTTTTTTTTTTTTTTTTTTTTTTAAGATTTTTATTTATTTGAAAGAGAGAAAGAGAAAGATCTTCCATCCACTGGTTCACTCCCCCAAATGGCCATAACAGCCAGGGCTGAGCAAGGCCAAAGCAAGGAGCCAGGAGCTTCCTCTGGGTCTCCTACATGGGTGCAGGTGCCCAAGCACTTGGGCCATCCTCTGCTTCTTTTCCAGGCAAATCAGCAGGGAGCTGGATGAGAATTGGAGCAGTGGGATTTGAACCTGCACCCATAAGTTGCCAGCAGAAACTTAACCCCTTATGCCACAATGCTAACCCCTAAACCACATTTCTTCTTAAAAATTTTATGAACTTAAGGCCGGCACTGTGGCATAGTGGGCTAAGCCTCTGCCTACAGCACCAGCATCCGATATGGGCACCAGTTTGGATCCTGGCTGCTTCTCTTCTAATCCAGCTCTCTGCTTATGGTCTGGCAAAGCAGTGGAAGATTGCACAAGTGCTTGGGTCCCTGCACCTAAATGGGAGACCCAGAGGAAGCTCCTGGCTTCAGATCAGCCCAGCTCTGGCCATTGCGACCATTTGGGGAGTGAGCCAGCAGATGGAAGATCTTTCTCTCTGTCTATAATTCTACCTCTCAAATAAATAAATCTTCAAAAATTGTGCACTTGCCCAAACTTAAAGATATTAAAATCTAGCACTTGAAGCCTGTTTCTAGAGGTGGAAATAAAGGCAATACAGAACAACCATCAATTACGCTTAATAATTTTTCTGTAACAACCAAGTAAGCAAATACTGCAACAAGCTAAATATACTAAGCAGAGCACCTTTATTCCAGCAGTAGTTGGGCTTGGCCAGACTAGGGTGAGGATGGGGAAGAACAGAGCCTGGTCAGGGCCTCTTGTATACAGCCTGGGGTAAAAACGTAGCAGAGTGTGCACATCTCCCAGGCAAAGAGGCAGTGGGGTCTAAGGGGCAGAACAGGAAGTGTCCCACCTTTCCCTCTTTCCTGTCCTCTTCTGAGTGATGACAGAAGACTAGGCATTAATGGCAGAGTGATGGTAAAGGTAGCAGACTTCTGCAGACTTCAGGAAGTTGCAGTCTACTCCATGATTGCCTAAGAGACACAGAGGACACGAGCCCTGGCTTGCCAGGAGGCACAGGTGGAAGGTGTCTTCTCCAGCAGTTAGCACATCCTTCTCTCCATACCCTCCCATACCTCTCTTCTGTCTCTCTCTTAGCACTCCTGAATCCAGGCCAGGAGCATTCTTCTCCCCTGGGGTATAGCAGGAGGAGCATTACAAGAGGCTCCTAAGCCTGGAGAGGGGGCTGCATGCCCCCACTCTCTCTCTTTGAGCATCTCATAGTGGCATGGTCCTCTGTGCTTCAAGGACACAGGGGAGGCCTTGATCAGGAGGGCATGGGCAAGTGCTCACAAATACAGGCCTTCCTGTCCCCCCGCCCTCGGGCCAGCCTCCCCAGAGGCAGAGAAGCTTGCTGTCCACGAGCAGCAGAAGCCAGCTTTGGCTGGTGGAGGGGCATGCACACACACAGGAGTCCCTTCTTGGCCACTGTCCTTGGTACTGCCGTCGTCACAGCTGTAGCGCCCCACCCCCTTCCTCCCACCCCATGTCCTGGGGAAAACTCTCCTGCCGTCCTTTATTCATCAGGTTCCACTGAGCATGGACATACCGGAGCGTGCTCTGTTCTTGGCCCAGCATACCACAGGGACCTCGACAGAGTCCCTGTGCTGGGCAAGCTTAGGTGGCCTACAATAGGTGGGAAAAGTCCTACAAAGAAAAGTGCCACAAGTATGGTGGGGCTGCAGGAGAGGCCTCTGGAGGGGCAACATTTAGGGAGCAATCTAAAGGGAGGGATAGTGACAACCACCAAGCAAGGGGTCAAGGAAGGGCCCCAAGGTGAAGATGAATGAGCATGGAGAGTTTGTGGGGAGGGTGGTGAAGGTGTGGCAGGAACAGAAAGGCTGGGCAGTGATTGTGGGGCAACCACGTGGAGTTGAAATAGGAATGAAATTGGAACACAAGAGGGTGTGGGGCAGATAAATGATGTGGTCTGGCTCTTGTTTTAAAAACATCACTTGAGAGGCCGGCATTGTGGCATAGAGACTAGCATCCCATACAGGAGTGCCAATTTGAGGCCCAGCTGCTCCTCTTCTGAACCAGCCCGCTCCCTGCTAATGCACCTGGAAAAGCAGAGGAAGATGGCCCAAATCCTGGGCCCCTGCCATCTGCATGGGAGACTGGGATGCTGGCTTCTGCCTGTCTCAGCCCTGGCCATTGTGGCCATTTGGGGAGTGAAGCAGTGGATGGAAGCTTGCTTACTCACTCTTTCCTCTCTCTCTAACTTTGCCTTTCAAATAAATCAATCTTAAAAAACAAACAAACAAACTCTGCTATAGGGAAGTCAAGGGCAGAAACTAGGAGACTGTTAGGTTGCTGCATGGTCCCACTTCCCCAGGGCCCTCCTACTCTGTCCCTCTTAACCTTCTCCCTCACCCTGTCCTTAAATGTGCGGGAGAGCCCTGAGGGCTGCTCTTCCTGCCTCTGGCCACTCCTAAGGAAGCCCAGTCTTCTCTTCCTTCATGCCACTATTTGCCCCTAAAGGGCTCTTTTTGCTTAAACAGCCCTGCCGGCTGTTCCTTTGCTGTAGCCCAACATAGCAGGCCTCATTCATACAAGCATGTTTTGCTGCCATCTCTCCTCTATTCCCACAGCTTTGGGCATCTCCTTTATTTCATGTTCCTAGTGTCTACTTGAGGTCTGTTGGCTTGCCCATGAGGACCTGGAGGGCAGGGCCTATATTGTATTCTGCTCTAGGTTCAGCTCTAGAGCCTCACATGTAGAAAGGCCTCAAAAGCTGTGGGTTGTGAATGGCACCTTGCCTTGGCCACCTTGTCATTTTGGGGCACAGTTCTTTGATTTGTTCTTAGACTTGGGCCCTATGTGTTTGCTTGTAGCCTAGAGGTCTGCGGCATGCCAGGGCCTTAGCATGGCCACCCTGTAGTAGGCCTTGAATCAACAGGGAGGTGGAGGTCAGGGTAGCAACAAGACATAGCTATAGGGCAGAGGCTGGGCCTGGAGTGAGGTTGGGGACTGGGGACCTCAGGGGAGGCTTAGCAAGACCAATCCTCACCCTCCCACCCTACATTCCAGACTTGAAGCTGCACCTGCAGAGCACGGATTATGGCAATTTCCTGGCCAATGAGGCATCACCTCTGACAGTGTCAGTCATTGATGACCGACTCAAGGAGAAGATGGTGGTAGAGTTCCGCCACATGAGAAATCATGCCTACGAGCCGCTTGCCAGCTTCCTGGACTTCATCACGTGAGTGTGCCCTGTAGCACCTGCCTCTCTCACTGGGCAGGAAAGCTACCCCTGAGAAGCTTACAGCAGCTGCCCTTGTGCCTGTCAGCTGTTAGAGCTGATGACAGCTCTGTCAAGCAAGCTGTCTGCAAGCACTGCCCTCAGAGTCCTCCTGGGCTGTATGACTGGGCTGGTTAGCCAACAACCTTGGACTTGCAGGCCACCACCCTGAAACAGGGTCACCAGTGAGTTCACTGCTGGTTGGGGTTGTGGTGTGCAGGGTGTGTGGGTGGTGTGAGAGTATTCTGCATGATAGTGCTAGGTGGAGCCCTTGCCCTATACCCCTAGTGTTACAGAGATTGGGATGGGGAGCCCTCTTTCTCACTTACCTTATGGTAGCCACAATGACCACTGCCTAAGCCCCTACCCCCATGTCTGCATCAAGAATTAGGGGATAGACTGAGTTCTGAAGAACCTGGTTTCTGGGCTGAGGCCCATTCTCCATCTGCTGTCCTGGATCTCAGGGAGATTGGCTGGGGTAGGGGGTGAGAGAGTGCTGAATGCCTAGCTGCCTTTCCCAATTCTGTCCCAAGCCCCCAGAGCTCAGGTGGGCTGGTCCTGGGCTGCCCCAGCTTCTCCATCATGGCCCTTGGGTGCAGCTCTGCCTACCCTAGGCTCCTGGAGAAGCTGAGCAGGAGGACCCTGAGTTCTGCAGGCTGGGAAAGTGTGCCTGCACTGGGCAGTCTGTGTACCAATGGGGATATGGGGAGGCCCTCTCTGCAGGCCTGTCCCAGGAGCTGTGAGCTATGGCTTGGTGGACACAGAAATGGGCCCAGCCAGGTGGCCACCCACGTAGTGACCAGAGGCTTGACCGGTGGCTAGCATCTGAGTGTATCTGCATCATGGAGAGTGAGGTGGCATGGGGAAGTGTTTCCCTGCACTCTTCTGGAGACATTGTCCAGTCTTCTCTATTCTCTATCATGCCCCCACTCTCCCCTAGCCCACTTGTCCCTCTAGGAACAGAGATAGGTGCCTGCTGCTTGGCCTGATTCTTCCCCAAGCCAGGAGCAGCCATTTTCTGAAGTAGAGTCTGCATCCAGTTGGCTCCCTCCTCAGGCAGGAGCAACAGGCTGGGACACCCAGAGGGCTCGGGGAACCTGCCCATGCTGAGATGCCAGCCTTTTGGCCTCAGGCTTCCTTCCCCAGGGACCTCCCTACTGACCTAGCCAAGCCCATACTCTTACGGCCCTGGTCCCTCTCAAGATATGCCAACATGGGTTTCCTCAGACAGGAGGCGGATTTAGGGTGTATTGTGTGCTGCTTCACCAGGGTCACTCTGCCGCACCTTGTCTTTTAGTCAGCCCCTGACGTGGGCCTGTGCGTCCCCTGCCCTAAGGCCAGAGCCAGGACATACCAGGAAGCAGTCCATTTATTGCTGGAGCCCAACCTTCACCTGCAGTTTGTTTGCACAAGGCTTCTTCAGTTTCCTGGTGCCAGCTAGGCTGGCCAGAGAAAGCCTGACCCCATGCCAATGGTCAGAGGGTATCTGTCATCCCTCTTGCTCTGCACTAACCCCCTTGCCTGTGCATCTAGCCCCTGGCCTATCTTGGTCTCAGCCTGCCAGGCCATGAAACTGGAGAGGACTCTGAGCGTGACTGAGGCCAAGCAGCCGCCAGCTCTTTGCTGGAGGTTGGCTGCAAGCACCAAGTGTGCTTTAAGCAGCCAAGTGCTATCCTGTGGCAGGCTCTCTGAATCCACAGCTTCCCCGCCCCTTCCATTCATGGGTGACTGTGGCTTACGGTCTTCCTGTCCTCTTACTCCTGCCCTCACTTGGGAAGAGCTCAGCAGCCACGTGTCCGCCCATCTGAGCTGTGGCTGCTCATTCCATGACCCCATCATTCTCAGTGACCCACTCCCCTGCACCTCTGCTCTACTACAGCCACCCCCACTGCCGGCTGCCCAAGGCCATGTCACCACCTGGAACTGCTCCACCTTTGGAATCGCTGAGTCAGGCACCCCCTCTCTACCCACAGCCTTTAGGCCCTCCAACCCATTCTCAGTCCCTTGTGGGACACGGGTTCCGGACTCAGCAGGACACTGGGCCATGCTTCCTCCCCTGCTGCCTCTTCTGTCTTCATTTCCAGCCCTCCCCAGCTGAGGTTCCCTGGTCCATCATTCAAGGACTCTTCTGCCAACATCCGCAGCTCACTTGGCCGCCCGACTCCTGGACCCGCCCGGCTGGCAGCCCCCCAACCCTGGAGGAATCCCAGCAGCCTCCATCCTGTAGTCACCTCCCCCCACCTCCACTCCCGAAAGCAAAGGCTGGGGAAGTTGGCCACTGCAGGGGGATCCTCCCTGCTGCCAGAAGTGCATGCTCACCCATTTGATTAACCTCAGCGTGTCCCTGTCCAGTTGTCCTTCCTTAGTACTGTGCAGCCCCCCAACAAGCTTGGGAAGACCACCTCCCTGTCTAAATGCCTGCCATCCCTGTCCCCAGCCTTTTCTCTGGGCAGATGGCCCACATCCTCCTCCACAGAGACATGGAAGCCAATCTGCCTCCCAGCCCTGCATCTGTACCCCACCCCACCCCCAGCCCCCCAGACCCTGTTCCAATGGCAGAAGCAACCGCCTTGTTTCTTGGATCCTTCTGTGTCCTGAGTCCCCTCCTCCTACTCCCTGGACGCTGAGTGGCCACTCATCTGCAACCCTGTCTGGATAGTCTCTTTCCCTTCCAGATTCTTCCCATCAGCCTGTGAACGAGCTCAAATCTCTCACAGCAATCTCATTAAAAGTCCATCTCCTGGGGCCCACACTTTTACATTCACTTCAAGTTCTCTCACCTGCCCCACATCCCTTGACCTTCCAGTCAGCTTCCAGCAGTCCCCTCACTCTACCCCAAGGCCCTGGCCAACGTGGCCCCACACAGCAGTTTCCCCTCCTGACATCACTGTGTTTTAACCCCTGCCTCACTGGGTGCTCTGCCCTAGCAGTTCCTCCTGGGCCTGAGGAGTGTTGCAGAAAGTGGTGAAACGGTCCGTAGGGGCCCTCCTACAACTGACTTCCCTGAGGAGGGGGCTAATTGGCTAAAGGCAAAGGCGTTTGAGGGAAGAATTGGAGGATGGGGTTTTAGGGAGCTCTACATGTCCTAGTAGCCAAAATGGAGTCCCTTGCTCTGTGTCCTGCACAGCAGTCTCCAGTATGCTGTCCACTCGAAGAAAGTGGATGCTTCCCTGGAAATGCCCAGAGAGGGCTGTGGACATTGTGGCACAGCAGATGAAGCTGCAGTTCACGATGTCCCCAACCCGTATTGGAGTGCCTGGGATCAAGTCCCACATCTGCTTCCAATCCAGCTTCCTGCTATTGTGCACCCTGGGAGACAAGATAATGACTCAAATACTTGGGTCCCTGCCACCCATGTGGGAGACCTGGATGAAGTTCCTACCTCTTGGCTTTGGCCTGGGTCAGTCCTGGCTGTTGTGGGCATTTGGGGAGTGTGTACTCTCTCTCTCACTTTCAAATAAATAAGTAAACTTTTTAAAAAAGGCACAAAGGCCGGCGCCGCGGCTCACTAGGCTAATCCTCCGCCTAGCGGCGCCGGCACACCGGGTTCTAGTCCCGGTCGGGGCGCCGGATTCTGTCCCGGTTGCCCCTCTTCCAGGCCAGCCCTCTGCTGTGGCCAGGGAGTGCAGTGGAGGATGGCCCAGGTGCTTGGGCCCTGCACCCCATGGGAGACCAGGAAAAGCACCTGGCTCCTGGCTCCTGCCATCGGATCAGCGCGGTGCGCCGGCCGCAGCGCGCCGGCCGCGGCGGCCATTGGAGGGTGAACCAACGGCAAAAGGAAGACCTTTCTCTCTGTCTCTCTCTCTCACTGTCCACTCTGCCTGTCAAAAAAAAAAAAAAAAAAAAAAAAAAAAAAAGGCGCAAAGGAGTATACCCAGAAGAGTGCAGTCTTGTGGGTGATGGCCCATCCCAGGTAAAGACTAGAGGCAATAGTGGTATGGCTGCACACAAAGCTGGCCCAGCTAGGGACAGAGGTCAGGACCCCCACAGAGGTCATGTTAGCTCCGTTCCATCTCTCAGAGAACCTTCTTAGTTGCCTTCAGAGTTGGCTCAGGATGGCTGGAATGTACAAGCAGAAGCTGGTCAAGGCTGGCCAGCCTGTGACCACTGCTTGCGCTCAACCAGGCCCAGTGTCAGTAGGAAGATGCTTGCATTTGAAGGGACAATACCCATGGTAGTACAGACAGCACCTGGATGGATTTGTGGGCAGCTTCAGCAAGTGGGTCCAGGACCAGAGGCAGCTTCGCAGTATTGGGAGGACTCCACGGTCAAGTGGGGAGAGAGTGGGTGCAGATGCCTGAACCGGGGCATGTAGCCTGGATACAATAGGTTCCCCAGGAGCAGACAGTTACTGTGTGGTGTTGAGATGCTCCCACTCACTTGTGTGGCACTATCATGTTACTGTGTCACTGTACCAAGGGCTCCTGCCAGGCTCAGCCATTGATTTGCTGGGGGACTTGGAATTGAAGACCTTGGAGAAGACCTTGATGTGGGTCATTCCTTGATGGTTTTCCATAGGAGAGGCAACCCCAGAAGAGAACCAGGGAGAGTTGCTTACAGGAAGAGCCTGATCTCTGGTGAGCCCCAGATAGGCTTCAAAGATACTTGTCCTTGAATGCAGGTGCCTCTGGAGGGAGTCTTACCTACTGTGCAGTACTTGCCTTTCAGTAGCTGCCTATTGATAAAGCCTGAGCATGGGTAACCTCTGGGTGACCCATGGGTAACCCATGGGCACCATGTGGGTGAGCTGAGAGTCCATGTTTCACTTACGTCAGGGGCCTCAGTACCCCCAGCTGGAGTGGACATCTGGAATGTGGCTTTGTCTCAGGACAGTGGCCTCAAGTGTCAACATATTGCATTCTTCCTAGGACATGGTGTCCTAACCTTGGGCCCTGCTGGGTCTCAGGTGTCCCTGGACCACTCCACCCTGAGTCCGCAGTGCTCTCTATCCATCACATGGTTTCTCAGTGGGTGGCTGGTCTCTGTGGGCTGGGGCCCCAGGCCTCTGTGGTTTCTGGGTCCCTATCTGGACCTGGCTCATACCCTGAAGGAGAGCTGGTGCTTACACTGTTCTCCTGGGCCTAAGGGAGAGTGCCCAGGAGTTCCTGCAGGCCCAGGGGGCTTAGATCAAGGGGAGGGTCCATCTGGGCCCAGCTCTGCAATGGGCCACACTTCAGGCTGATTGCAGAGAGGAAACTGAGGCTTGAGGGGTCTTATGCTGTTCACTTCTACTCTGAACAGAGCTCTTTAGACCCAGATGTGCTTATTACTAGGAGCTCATGGGAGCTCCTGCTGGGAGCTGCTGGTGGCCAGGGTGGCTCATCAGGGCCAGGCTCACCCCAGGGCTGAAAAGCCTTACTCTTCCAGCAGGTGGCGCCAAAGGGCACAGTAGAGGGCAGGGGTTGGCTGGAGATTCTGAGGGCTTCTTGGAGGAAGTGGCTTCCTAAACTCCATCCAGAGATTTCTGAGGGCCCAAAATGAGTTTTGAAAGCCCAGGGCAAGAGAGGGCCTCTGGGCAGAGAAATACAGACCACCCTGTCCCCACCCCACAAGGGCCTCTTTGGCCTGGCTGGCAGCTGGCCATCCACTCCCCAGCTGTCTTCCTCTGGAGGGAGATGCTGACCAGCTGGAACCTCATTCTCTCCTATCGAGGCCAAATGAGGGGAGGGATTCTGGAGTGGCTTTCTGGGGGCAGGGAGGCAGCTGCTGAAGCCAGGCAAGGAGGAGGATTTCCCTGCCTGCTGATGGCCCTAGCCTTGGGAGAAAGGCACGCAACACAGCTGGGCCATCATCAACTCTGCCAAGCCTGTGTCCCTGAGGGGAGGATTCTGACCCTCAGTGGTAGGGGAGAGAAGCACAGGACACTGCTGCAGCAGCCTCATCACCCAGGGGAGGGAGGTGCTAAGCCTGGTACTGGGTCATTCAGGGTTGGCCCAGCCTGGGTTAGCAGGGCCTTGAGGGGGCTGGGTTGGCGTGATGTGAGTGGCCCTTAGTTGGTTCAGCATTTTCCTTGGTGCACAGCTAGGACTCCCAGCAAGAGAGGCTGTGGGGAGCCATGGCGTGCTACCACTGGCCTGCACATCTGTCAGGGCTGAGAAGTGAATCACAGCTAGCCTGCTCCACATCACTGGAGGGACAGCGGCTAAGGCAGCCAACAGTATCTTCCCACAGGGCTCTCCCCCAAGGCTGGGCTAGGACCCGGAGGAGTGCCAAGGCCCCTCCCTGACCCCAGTCCTATCCCCAACACAAACAGCTTTAGTTGTGGGCACAAGGAGGGGGAGACTTGAGAAGAGGAGAGTGTCTTAGGGGAATTCCTCTGAAAAGGCGAGACCAGATGGGGATTGCAGAGCTGGACGTGGGGCCCTGGACATGGGGGGGGGGGGTGTGGATAAGTAGCTGTGGGGACACGGAGCTCCTCTGCCTTATGGTGTGACAGGGTCTGGTGCTCATCCTCTCAGGGCCTTATCTGTTCTGACAGTGGGCTGGTGACGCTAGTGGCTCTGGGATCACTTGGATGATGTAGGTCAAAGGGTGTGCTATTCTCCCTCTCCCCATCTGGAGGGTGTGAGAATGTGAAAGAACATCTGTAGGCTCCGGAGCAGAGTCTTTGTGGTCGTCAAAGATAGTGTGATGGCTGCAGAGAGACTGGATAGCACACAGGTGGGATTTTGGAGGTGCCAGATGCAGAATGGGCCCTGGGCTCTGTGACATGCTGGACATGGAGGGGGCAGGAGGCATGTGCTGTCCAGAATAGACAGAATGCAGGCTGTGGCTGGAGACCTAGGCACAGAGCCCTGTCTGGCAGCCTCTCTCTGAGTTTCCTTCATTCTGCTAGCTCTGTGGGGTCAGGGGCAGAAGGCTGGCCATATGGGCCTCTTGGCTTGCAGCTGCAAATGAACCCTGCATGAGGTTTGGGAAGAGGGGCCTGTCTCTTCTCAGTGCACATCTTGTAGCTGACCCAGCCAGACAGGGTGGAGAGAGGGCAGCTCTCTGGCCTCAGGCCCAGGAGAGCAGAGGTCATAGCAAAGCGCCAGGCCGGGTTGGAACTGGGGGAGTGTGCAGCAAGCCGGGGGGGGGGGGGGTCAGGCTAGGACAGGAGCTGGGGCCTCTCCTTCCTGCTGCCTTTCTGGAGGGCCTGGTGGGAGTGTCCCTAATGGCTGGCCCTCAGGCCCTGGGGCACCACCTCACTCTCTTCCCTTGCTACTAGAGACCACCTCCTACCAGCACCTTTCCTGGACAGCCTCAGCACTGGGTGCTCAAGATCTTGTCACATGTCAGAGGCCCAACTCTGGCTCACTCAGAAATTAG
The DNA here is from genome assembly GCF_051225735.1 of Oryctolagus cuniculus. Lineage (NCBI taxonomy): Eukaryota > Metazoa > Chordata > Mammalia > Lagomorpha > Leporidae > Oryctolagus > Oryctolagus cuniculus. Next base: position 60,761,554 of record NC_142884.1, on the reverse strand, counting down.
AATGGTATCTGTGCCTGGTACCCAACTCAGAGCAGCAGCTTCCACCCCTGCTCCCCTTTCTGTGGGCCCCTCATGCCCTCCCTCCCTCCAGCCTTGGTGGACATTCCCTCCAGTCCTCCCCTGGCTCCCTGGCTCCCTCGTCACTGGTGATAGGCTTGGGACAGTTGAGACAACTGCGGTCTGACAGTGGCCTGGGGCCACCTCCCCTTCTTCATCTGTCTCTACATGGGTGACCACACAGAACTCTGACACAACCCTTTTGTGACACAGGTTCTGGCAGAGCCTTGTCCTTTGCCCAGTCTGAACTAGGCAGCCCCAGCTCCACAGCCCCCTCTGCTGCCCATGTACCTTCCAGAGCTGGCCTTCTGCGGAGCAGGGCTGGGAGCCTCAGCCTGAGCCCGACCTCAGCCCCTCCTATCCATCTAGGTCTCTGGGTCCTGGGTGGCTGCCTGGCCTGGCCTCAGGCTCTAAGGAAAGAGGGCGGTTCTCTCTTAGAAGCAGGGCTGTGCAGGTCTGCCAGGCCCGGGTCCTTACTCTAGGGGGGCTTCCCACTGACTCCCCTTGAGAAACTTCTCCACCCAAGCCCTCAGTCTTCCCTCTCCCCATGCTCCTCTGTCCCCACCTAACTGGCCTACAGTCTCCCCTGCTTACATCCTGTCCATGGGTCCCTAGTGTTCAACCTAGGTCGGCATCCTCAGCCAGGCCTGTGCTCAGCCTTCGGGCCTCTGCCTGCTGGCAGCACTGCCATGCCTGGGCTGTGCCCTTCCTCTCCTCCTGCCAGCGCTGAGCAGGTTCCATTCCTTGAATGTGCCCACTACTCAGTGTGTGCCTCCAGGCCTTTGCACACACTGTTCCTTCTTGCAGAACACACTTTGGTCTCCCAGTCCCTTTATCTTTCAGGCTCCCGGCCACACCTACCCCCAGGCTGAGCTGCTACCTCCTCTCTATATGCCCACAGTCCCCTGGTCCTGTAAAAACATTGCACAGGGTCGGCACCGTGGTGCACTAGGTTAATCCTCTGCCTGCGGCGTCGGCATTCCATATAGGCATATTCTAGTCCTGGTTCCTCCTCTTCCAGTCCAGCTCTCTGCTGTGGCCTGGGAAAGCAGTAGAATATGGCCCAAGTGCTTGGGCCCCTGCACCCACATGGGAGACCAGGGAGAAGCTCCTGGCTCCTGGCGTCAGATCAGCGCAGCTCCAGCCGTTGTGGCCATTTGGGGAGTGAACCAACGGAAGGAAGACCTTTCTCTCTGTCTCTCTCTCTCACTGTCTGTAACTCTACCTGTCAAATAAATAAATAAAATCTTTAAAAAAAAAAAAACACATTTCACACTGTAGGGTGGTTACTGCTGTCCAGTCTCTTGGGATGCATGACCCTCTCCTGCCCCTGCCCCCAGGGGAGAGGCCATTTCTGTCCTGTGCTCCTGGTGCAGTGATGGAGGTGGGGGTGGTTAGGAACTTGAGAGGAACTTGGCTGAGAGGTGAGCCGGTGGCGCCCATCCACAGTTGCTGTTGAGTCAACACAGTGTTAAGGGGTTGGTGGCCTGTTCAGGGTGAGGGCAGTGGCGCGGGCTGTGCCAGGACTTCCCAGCCCCCATGCTGACGGGCTACCCTGCTGTTGCCTGCCTCCTATAGTTACAGCTACATGATTGACAACGTGATCCTGCTCATCACGGGCACGCTGCACCAGCGCTCCATCGCCGAGCTCGTGCCCAAGTGTCACCCGCTAGGCAGCTTTGAGCAGATGGAGGCCGTGAACATCGCACAGACCCCCGCCGAGCTCTACAATGCCATTCTGGTGGACACACCCCTGGGTGAGCTGCTGGGGTGGAAGCAGAACAGGGATGGTGGTGTCCATGACAGCACCTGAGTGTGGGGTGTGTGGCCACCCAGAAGGTGACAAGACTTGTCTGCTGGCGGAGACTCTGGTCTTCCCCTCCTCTTCTACCATTCTCTCCCCCTCTCCCCCTCCCATCCCCTGTGCACGGCTTCTTCACCTTTCCTCTTGCCTTTGCTAGGCCAGCAAGCCACTCACAGGGCCTAACCAGACCATCTAACTTTGTGGAGCAGTCTGGTTCTCAGTGTGCAGTGGGGCTGAACTCATGGAGAATAAAGAAGCCTGGGTCCTTGGAGTCCTGGGGCCTCACAGGCTGTGGCCCCAAACTGGAGCCTCAGTAGGGCCGCAGTGGCTACCCGTGACAGCGAGGAGGGAAGCAAATAGCTTCATGGACCTCCACTGAGCAGGGCCCAGGGGCCACAGCAGACAGCACTCTGTAGGATGCAAGGTTCATGTCAGAGGCTGAGTAAAGGAGGGAATCGGCAACTTCTGCAGGGCCTCGCCTCGGCACTACTGGCTCCTGCCTGCCTAGAAGGCTGAAGAGAAGACATTAAGGCCGTGAAAGGTAGTACTGCCGTCACCAGAGTTCCAGGCCCCAGGATGCCACCTCCAGGAAGCTACCAGGGTTGAACCACAGGGCTGTAAAGCTACAAGTCCTGTGTGAAAGGCCTGAGTCCTACCTGTTCATCTTGTCTTCTGTAGACTCTCCCAGTAACTGAGCTAGTTCTGAGCTCTTGTAGCTTCTGCAGTTTTCATCTTTTTTAAAGAGACAGTCCAGTGAATTTGCAGACCCTCCTGATGAATGGGGGTGCTCTTTCCTGCTCTGGCCTCTCCTTCCAGCCCCGAGGTGGGCCCCTAGGGTCTATACCCACCCAGCTGTTAAACTCATTCCTTGCCAGAGAAGGAGGCTGATTTTCCAAGTATGGGTGCCAGGCCTTCCTGGGAGATGCAGAAAAGTGAGCACCAGGCCCCAGATCTACAGCTGCCCCTGGAGAAGGGAGAATGTCACGGCCTCTTATGCAAGCCTGTCTTTGGCATGGTCTGAGCTTGGGTCTGCCCCAGCGGCGATTAGATCATGTTATGGCTGGCCGCCTCCTTTATAAATCAATTTTAGGAGCAAGGAGGCAGGAGAAAGCTCAGGTCAGTGTGCATGGCCCAGAGTATCGCCTCTGCCACTTCCAAAGCAATAGCTCAGACCAAGTTGGGGGTCCCCCGATACCCAGCCGCAGGGCCCCTCCTTACCCAGCAGGGCTCTTGCCCAAGCCACTCACCCCACGTGCCTCTCATGCCTGCGCCTTCCCTTCCCAGCGGCTTTCTTCCAGGACTGCATCTCAGAGCAGGACCTTGATGAAATGAACATCGAGATCATCCGCAACACACTGTACAAGGTAGTGGCCTGCACCAGCGGGGGTGGGGTGGGGGGAAGGGGTGGTTCTTTGTGGGCATGGTTGTTGGAGGCTGTGGGATGCCAGAGAGTGGTGATTGACTGTGAGGTGCTAGGACAGGACACAGTTGCACCAGGTGCCTGTCCTGGGGGCTTATCCACTCTCTGAACCCGTGATGGGTACAAGGCTGCGTGGAACAGGTTCTCCATCCCATGGTGCCTGCGGCAGGCTCAGATAAGATCAGCAGGAGTGGCTGGTGCTCCACTGCCTGGCCTGTCAGAGCTGGCTCCTGGATGGCCACTCCCCCAGCATCCAGGAGGGTCACGGGCCACCACCCAGGCCATAGCCCTTGGGCCTTCCTCTCCTGGGCTATTGCCAGCAAGGACAAAGCACTTCAGCAAAGGCAACAGTGTGCTCAGTTATGGTGGGGGCAGGGACCCAGCCAGGCATATCCAGGTCCTCATGTCCCTTTCAGGTTCCCACCTACCTTCTGCTTCCCACTGGATTGTGGATAGACTGGCTGACTCCTGGGGATAGAGGGTGTGGTTGGTATTCTAGGGTCTGCATTGCCCTGATCCTAAGAGATTAAGAGCCAGCAACCACTTGGGGACATGTGGGACAGACTGGGCTCTGGTTGTGGTGAGGTTCTAAGCTGTGGTGTCCTTACTGCTGATGGGCTGTGCTCGGAAGCATGGATCAGCCTTGGGAAGGCCCTGAAGGGGGTTTGAGGATGGCAGGGGCCCGGGGACCTGCTGACCGAACCCTGAGAGCATGTCAGTCAGTCTTTGCATTGAGCCCCTTTCCTGGTGGGAGTGGAGCTGGCTGCCTGATGTTTGTCCGTAACCTATGCCTGGGACCCCACAGTCTCCCTGTGGGGGCCTGAGCCAGACCACAATGAGGGTCTGGTGGTAGGGGAAGGAAAGGCCTGCCTGGAGATGCACAGTATTGGCAGTGAGCAGCCTGGGCCAAGCGCTCTGCTGTGAAGTTCCAGGTGGCAGTTAGGAGAGAGATCTGGAAGAAGAGGCAGCAAAGGATCAAGTCATCCAGGGCCTTGAATGTTAAGCCAAAAGTTTGATCTTTATTCTGTGGACAAGGTCAGCAGCAGAGGTTTTCGGCAGAGAAGAGAGTGTGCTCAGAAAGCCCTCTGCGGCTGCAGTGTGGAGGACAGATGAGAGGCTGGTGGTAAGAAGGTCACCCACTCCTTTCATCCTCGGGACTGCCCTTGGAGCACAGGTGGCAGAAATGGAGGCCTTACAGAAGGGGGCTGGTTGCCTTAAGCCACACAGTAAGTCACTGGCAGCGCTAGGGATCACACATGGCTCAGCCTGCTTGCAAAAGCGAGTGTTCTCACCCACCCCGCTTCTAGGGAGGCCAGCCAGCCAGTCAGCCGAGCATGTGCGCGTACACACACTCCCGGTACTCTTGCCTGCCCAGCTGGCCCGTTGCCGGGTTCCCTGCCCTGAGACAGGGTGAGGGGTGCGGCTGTCCCCCCAGCCTCACCCACGCCCTTACCGGGCCCGACTGGTTCTAGCTGGAGTCGCTGGCGAGGGCTGCCCAGGCACCAGCTCATAAACACCAAGCCAATATTATGGGCCCTGTGCCAGGACCTCCTGCCCAATGGGCGATGTCCCAGCCCAGTGGCCACAGATGGGAGATTAGGCAGACCCTCAGCTGCCTGGCGGGTGGGAACTGTAGGCAGCTGGTGCAGCGGCTGTGGGCTGGCAGACTCCAGGGAACGGGGCGGGGAGATGACCTTGGTACCTGGGCCTCTAGGGTCGTGCCCATAACTTTAGCTGCCCTAGCCTCCAGGGGAGCATCTGGGCCTATCCCACCAGCCTCTCTGACCCAAGGGGTGGCCTCTTCAGGGGCTGGCGCACATGGCTAAGCAAATGGGTGGGTAGCAGGGCATGGAGCCCAAGATGTAGCTGGTGGTTTCCCCCACAGATACAAACTATAGCCCCCCTGGGGCGGGGCTTGGCTGGCCACAGGGAATGGAGTGACTGGGAGATTCCTAGAGGGACTGGGAAGCACCACCAAACAAGGTTGGCAGCTGTCTCTGCCCCCACCGCCACCCCCCAGGACTTTCTGATTCCCAGGGATTCCTCGGTGTTGGGCTCCACTCTCCCCATGCAGGCTTTTTATTTCCTGACTTATCTTAGACTTTTGTTTTGTGTGACTGTAGTGGTCAACCTCAGACCTTCCCCTGAGCTTGCCTAGTGTTGCTGGCCAGGCTCAACCTGGGCTCCTGGACTTTGAGGTCTCATCTGGTAGTAGCAGAACCTGTGGGCCCCTGTCAGCCAGGGGTTGTGGAAAGAACACACCATAGCTTCCACTTGGGATGCCTGCCTCCTGTATCACAGTGCCTGGAATCGAGTCCTACCTCCACTTCCTATCCAGCTTCTAGTTCACCTTGGGGGCTCTGAGTGCAAGGGGCTCCCCATGGGGCCTGCAAGACCATCTTTGACGTGGACAGGCGTGGGGAAGGGAGCCTGGCTGGTTTTGTTAGCGAATGTTGGGAGGGACCTGGGGCCTGGGCTGTCCTGTCCTTTTCTCACACCCAGCAGATCCAATTTGCCTGGGCAGGAAGTACTTGTTCCCACTGGCTGCCTGCGTGCCCCTCCATAGCACTGGGAGGCTGACGTGGAGTAGGCAATAACCATCCCTCAGGAGGAACTGGCCTGACAATTTGGTTTCTGCTGTGTCATGCCTGGGGGCTGCCTAGGGGGTGGGAGGACATGTTCCATCAGGTAGGATATAGCCAGGGGCCAGGGGAATTCAGTCCAAGCTGTCTCTGTGAACTCTGAGGAGTAACCTTCCCTCACTAGCCCATGAGCACCTGATTTTCTATGGCTGAGGGAGGAAGGCTTGGAAGGTTGTAGGGAGAAAGTAGATCAGAAAGGGGAACGTAGAGGTCCCTCTGAGCCTGGTGTTCTGTGGGGTGAGGGGTAGGGTCACTGTACCCTGAAGCAAACAATCAGTAGGCTGGAAACGGGTCTGTCCCTGCGGGGTGGGAGACTGTAGGCTGCTGCTGCTTGGTTGGCCAATGGTTGGAATCAGTGGATGTTTCAGGGGCTCTGGCCGGCAGGGCTGCCTTGGCCAGTCCCTTCCATGAAAGGGGCTGGGAAGGGGAGGAAGGAAGTGAGCAGTTGGCTGGACAGACCCCCCCAACCCCCCTGGTCCGGGTGTTCTACCTTCCCTAAGCAAGCCCCCTGCTCTGCACATCTACACAGGCCTATCTGGAGTCCTTCTACAAGTTCTGCACCCTGCTGGGTGGGACCACAGCTGATGCCATGTGCCCCATCCTGGAGGTGAGTGCCTGCCTACCCTCCTGTTTGCTAGTCGCCACTGGCCCTGGCATGGAGGGAAAACCCTGCCAACCTCTTCCCCTCTCCTCCCTGTCTCCTTGCCTGTGCACGGGCCCCACAGTTTGAAGCAGATCGCCGCGCCTTCATCATCACCATCAACTCCTTTGGCACGGAGCTGTCCAAGGAAGACCGAGCCAAGCTGTTCCCGCACTGCGGGCGGCTCTACCCTGAGGGCCTGGCCCAGCTGGCTCGGGCTGATGACTATGAGCAGGTCAAGAACGTGGCCGATTACTACCCAGTAAGTGCCCTGGCTGGCGGGATGATGGGTGGGCCTGTGAGCCACACCCTTCTGCTCACCCACTGCTTTCCCTGCCAGGAGTACAAGCTGCTCTTCGAGGGTGCAGGCAGCAACCCTGGAGACAAGACCCTAGAGGACCGATTCTTCGAGCATGAGGTGAGTACAGGGCTCTTGCATGGCCAGCCCGTCATAGGGAGGATTTGATGGCTTTAAGTCTGACTGTTACCATGTCACCTGTATAGCTCACCCGCCTCTGTCCACAGGTGAAGCTGAATAAGTTGGCCTTCCTGAACCAGTTCCACTTTGGTGTCTTCTATGCCTTTGTGAAGCTCAAGGAGCAAGAGTGTCGTAACATTGTGTGGATTGCTGAGTGTATTGCCCAGCGCCACCGCGCCAAGATCGACAACTACATCCCCATCTTCTAGCATCCTGACCCAGGGCTCCCCAGCACGCTGTGTGTGTCTGTGTGTGCTGTGACAAAGCCTGGGGCTTCCCCGCTGGCCCTAGGGGATAGCACATTGTCCTGGGGGCTGCCCAGCTCCCCTGACACTCCTTTGAGACTGCTCTTAGGCCTGGAAAGGGGCTGGGTACCTCATTCCCCAACCAAGGGTGGACCAAGACCCCTCTTGAGCAGAGGACCCTTTGGCCCTGTGTTTACAGCTGCTACATGTCTGAGAATCATGTGGTCACTTCCGTGTCCCTCCCTAACCTGAGAATCTGGGCATGTGTGAGCCTCCTTGCCCCTCTGTGGGTTACTCCCAGCACTATGGCCCATGGGAAGGGTAGTATGTGTGTGTCCTTAGGGCGTGGGTAGGCAGCTCTGCCCCTCTGAGACAATAAAACTGCCCCGTGTAACCCTGCTGTCGGCTTTCTCCTTTGGACCCTGGTACTTCTCCCTCAACTTCCCTCCTGACCCCACCTTTGTTGAGTCCACCACAGCCTAAGCTTTCTACTGCCTCCCTCAGTTGGTTCCAGGTGGGGGCATCAGGGGAGGAGAGCCCCTTCCTCAGATGCAGAGACAGACCCTGTGAGCTGGGTCCTGGCCTCAGAGAGAGGCCTCTCCAGTGTCTTCGTTTGATCTTATCTTGTGATCAGGGTCACTACCCCTACTTCAGTGTGAGGAAACCCAGGCCTATGGATGAATGATTTGCCCAAGGTCACCAGGGGTCAGGGAGTTGGGAACCAGAGTCTACCACGGGAGCCCAGCCAGGCCCAGAGCCTCAGGCCCGCCTCATGGAGCCCCATGAACTCCAGGCAGTTTCCAGCCTCTGTCCCACAGCCACACCTCCTCAGCCAGGCCACCAAGTGGTCATCCTTTCCAAACACAACATCAACCTCATTCTAGGAGAAATAAAAGTTGTCTTTATTTAAAAAGTAGCCATTGGGCAAGTAGGGTATGCAGCTTCCCTGTGATTTGGGGGCAGGTGGTTGGGGCCCTAATTCTTGAGCCAGTCAAGAGACAATTGGGGTTTACCCTTCAGTTGCAGCCCTGAGGCACTGGTGCCCAGAAACAATCCTGAGAGGGTCCCCAACCTACCCAGTCACCCCTTAGTTTGCAGAGACGCCAGTTGGCAGTGACCTGCCAAAGGCTCCAGTGAAGTCATGCACTACACTCCCCATCCAACAGGATTCTTCAGGCTGTAGTGGGGAGTGTTGTGCCCAAGACAATCTGTGCAGGCTCATGAAGCAGTATGGGGGCCCAGAGGCTCCCTGGGAAACTCAGCCTCTCTGGGCCTGAACCAGGCATCAGCAGTTGGGGGCTGGGGTTCTTTAGAACAGCTCCAGGGAGTCATAATACCCAGGGGAGGGCCAAGGGCAAGGGCTCATGGAGCCTCCCGAGCTGGAGCAGCTAGGCCCTGTGTGTGCAGCTCATCGAGCTCCCACTAGGGAAGGGTCTGGGTTGGGGTTGGGGTTGTCCTGGGCCGTGTCTGGGGCAGGGGTAGCGCCAGGCTGGCCAGGCCTCAGTGCACGAGGCAGGCAGGGATTGATGAAGAAGCTCTGCAGGAAGCGGCGCCGCAGGCCCTCTGGCAGGTAGTAGTGGATGAAGTACATGAGCCCCAGGCCACGGCCTGGGTAATAGCGGCGGCGTGGCCGAGCTGCCAGCAGCGCATCGGTGATGGCATCCACGACTGGGCTGAGGTCAGGCAGTGCCAGGCGGAGCGAGTGCAGGAACTCCCTGTGCAAGTGCTCAATGTAGTCCTCGCCGTAGGCCTGGCGCAGCTCCCCGGGCAGGTTGGCCAGCAGCAGTTGCTTCCGTTGCTCCCAGTGGCTCACATTGCTCACGGATTCTGGGAAAGCGGTGGCAAAATCAGAGCGTCTTCAGCTAGGACAGCCAGAGCTTACCCTGTGTACTTAACCCAGGCCATTCTCCAGCCAAAGCCATGCCCGCTCCCGGACCTGACCCCACCGCCGTAAGATCATGTTTATCTCTGGTTTGTTCCCTGTCCTCACCCTTACCTGTCTTGAAGCAGCCAGGCTGGATGACGCTGACCTTGACTCCCCAGGGAAGGAGTTCACAGCTGAATGCGTCCATTAGCAGCGCCATGGCTGCCTTGGAGGTCCCATAGGCTGCCAAGCATGGATAGGGCATGTCTCCTGTGGATGGATTAGTGGATGGGGCAGCTCAGCCTTGGCCAGGGGCTCTCTGAATCCCTCCCCCCACCACCCTACGGCCGCTTTTTTTCTGCTTCCAGAGAAGAAGGGCACTCACCCGCAGGGCTGCCCAGGGTGACAATGCGACCCCTTGAGCGGCGTAGCAGCGGCAGGAGGCCCTTGGTCAGCTCAAGGGCACCAAAGAAGTTCACCTCCATGCAGTTGCGGAACGTGGCGACAGGAGACAGCTCCACATCGGCCACTACATCGTTGTGACCTGCGTTGTTGACCAGGCCCCACAGACCTGAGGGCACAGAGCCAGGCAGGGAGACCTCAGGTCAACCACAGCCCCTCTTCCACCTGCCCCCTCTCTGTATGGAGCTGCACTCACCCGTGCTGGTGGTATGGGCCTTGGTGAATTCCAGTGCCCGGCTAATGTCTGCTGGCTTGGTCAGGTCCATCTGGAGCAGCTTCAAGCGAGGTGAACAGCAGGCACGCAGCTCTAGGGCACCAGGCCCATTCATCTCCAACACAGTGGCCAGCACCGTGAAGCCCATGGCATCCAATTTCTTGGCTGTCTCCTTGCCAAACCCGGAGTCACAGCCTGGCCAGAGCAGGGGAGCCATTGAATTCTCAGTGTGATCCAGTCCAGCCCAAGATAACCCCAGGACCACCAGGGTCTGGATGTAGTCCATGTGCCTGAACACCTCACCTGCCAGCAGTCAGCTGCTCTCCCTCCTCCCTTATACCTATCTCTGGCAGGCTGAGCCCTGAGCACCAGCCCCATGAGGGCTATCACCTCTGACTCCTCGTAGCTCTACAATCAAACATAGTTTGTGAGCCCCACTGTTTAGAAGAGGAAATTTAAGACCTAGTAATGCTTCCCAAAGTCACCCAGTTAGCACTGAGTACGTAAGGCCAGCACTGGCTCCAAGGTCAGCCTGCGATCAGTCCTGGCCCTGACGGCCTTCTGCTTCTCAGCAGTAGGCCACAGCTCACATGTGGGTCTTAACTTCACAGCCCCCCTTCCTTTCTGGCTGCCCTCATCCAGGCTTCTCTTTCCTGTATCTGAACACTAAAGCAGCCCCTTCTAGTCTTGTCCTGGCTTGCCCCCTTGAATCCATTCTCTACCTAACCAGCCAGAGAGATCTTTCCAAAAATGACAAGATCACTCTGCTGCTGAAAACCTTGCCAAGGCTCAGTGCAGCCCAAGCTCTCGGATGCTATCACTCAGGCCTTGCATGGAGACGCGCCTTCTTTCCCAGCCTCAGCACCCCTGACTGTGGTTCCAGGCTCTAGGCAAGCTGGAGGCCATTCCCACCTCACCTTTGACCCCTCTGCCTTTGGAATGCCTGGGTATTTTCCAAGCTCCAGACTATTTGCTCCCAGGACAGGGACTATGATGGATGGAGAACAGAACAGACCTGCATTTAAATCCCTTCTCACACCCACCAAGTCAGACCGTGAGGTCAGTTACCACTTTTGCAGAGTTGATTTCCTGTCTTTGGTATGCAGAGAACCACCAGGCAGAGCCGGTGCAGGGGTCCCTGGTACTGGTAAGCCCCTGCTTCCTTGATGGTTTCCATTCCCATCCTGGCTTGGTGGGTGGCCAGTGAGGGGAGCCCCAGTGGTCCTACTGATTCCCCACCTCCAGATGTTCAGCACCCCCCCCCCCATCTCAGTTTCACCCTCTCTGATGAGGATGAGAACAATGCTAGGCAGGGGGCTATGGGATGGGCTTTGTGTGACTGAGGGTGCCAGCCCAGGCTGAGGGGTGCTTCCCACAAGTCTGCCTGGCAGAGGGGAGTAAGCATGTGTGTGTGCACGTGTGCGTGCCTTTGCCCCCCCCCCCCAGAGCAGACCCTCCACAGGGAAAAGAAGGTCTCCCAGAGGCTCAGCCCCATGCTCTCGCCCATCTGCACACACTCATACCTGTAGCTACATGCAACCTGCCTGGATGTGTGACCCCTGCCACGCCTCAGTGCACAAGCACCCAGCCCTTGCCCAGACCCCACGGCCGCACTCCACAGTAGCTCTGGTGAGCAGTTCCCAGGGAGGGGTGCGTGGAGGCACAGGGCACAGCTGTCTTGGCAGGTGGGGCAGGGCCTGGTCACCCACTTGTCTTGCAGCTCGTGGGGAGAGAGGAAATCCCGGAGTGTTCAGGCAACTGGGAAACTTGGAGGCTCACCCCTGGCCCAGAACTTTGCAACCAGAGCTGGAGAAGCCCGGAGTCACAGAAAGCATCTCTCCTCTCACCTCGCCCTCAGGCGCAAGGCAGGGAGCAGCAGCAGCACAAAGGCCCGAGGTAAGATCTCAGGAAAAACTCAGCGGGGCCACTGTGCCTGCAGATGGCCTGGGTACTACTGAGGCAGCTCACACAGTCAAACGATCTTCCCTGGCCCTGAGGGCAAAGCCTGCAACCTACCTAGTCCCTGTTCACAGCAGGAGAGTCTCAAACCAGAGACTGGGGTCCCTGAGGCTTCACACTGAGCCCCAGACTTGCCTATGTCTGGTCTTCCTGCCATCCTCACGCCCCCTCAACCCCACCTCAACACATTCTGGCTTCTTACTGACATTCATGTCTGCTCCCAAGGAAACAGCCCCACAGCCCAGCACACCCCTGCAGCTGGCTGTTTGCCTACCTGTCCCCTACCTGGTCATGCTTATGCCCCACCTTAAGCTTCTACTCGCTATCCTTTCTCTGATCCAAGACGCCTTGAACCTTCTCCCCATCTCCACGCTGAGGCCGGACTCCAGGATTTCCTCCTCTGGGAAGTTTGCAGCCCCTTCTGGTCGTTCAGGGCCCCCTACCGGACCAAGGGCTCTAAGGAGCCAGTCTGCAGGCTGTTCCTCAGCCCAGGCACAAAGCAAGGGGCTAAGAGCAGAGCACCTGTCCAAAGCCATGGGGGCTGGGAGAGAGAGACTAGGCCGCCCCTCCCCCACCCCATGCAATGCAGCCAGTGCCCCCTGGCCTTTCTCCCCCTCCCCACTTCCGGCTGGGCCTTAGCCCCCCTTCCCCTTCCCCTTCCCTCCTGGTGACAGATTTATTCCCTGCTCCAGACAAAGGGAGCTCAGCCAGGCGCGGGAGGCACCTGAGCCCAGCTCTCCAGTACCTCTTTCCTAGGCACTGAAGACCCGGAGGGATGGAGGTGGGGTGCTGGGCGCTGGGTGCACTCCGGACTGCTCCCTCTGTGCTCTGGTGGGGGTAGGGAGGCTGGCTGGACCGGAGAGGCAGCTGAATGGCCGGCTCACCTCCTGGTGACCTTAAGCCCTCTGAACTCCAAGGATCCCAGCCAACTGGGAGGGGGCTGCTCCCCATCTAACGTCCTTCCTCTGGTCTCAGGGAATAAAGAGGAGACGGGGTGTCCCACGTGGGGATGTCAGGCAGAGTTCAAAGGGTGACACCCGCCCGTCTCAAAACCTCTGAAGTCCCTCCTCTGTTCCCTGCCCTAAGTCTGCTGCTTGGGGAGAGGCATAGCATCAGCCCCCAAATTCCAGGAGGGTCCTTCAGTCTCAGCCTCCGGTTTCCTTTCCGCACCTGCCTACTCCCTGCCTCACTTTCCCTCAAGCACTCTCCGCGGCGGCAGGTAGTTCACCCGGACTTGGGGAGGCGCCCGGCCCTTCCTACTTGGCTCTCTCCCTGCACCCAGGGGAGAGGGAGGCTCACTCATGCGCTGGGGAAACCGCCTTGGCCGTGTCTATGGGGATCCCTCGGGGTGTCGGGTCCCGCCCTGGAGTCTGGAGTCCCCGCGCACTCACCGGTGATGAGCACCGCGCGAGTGGCCACGGGCAGGCGTGGCGGGCGCGCCAGGCGGGACAACGCGATCCAGCCGGCGGCAGCCAGCACGGCGAGTGCGGCCGGCGGGGGCAGCAGGCGCTGGCACAGCCAGTCGAGCGCGGCCAGCAGCGCCAGCGCCGCCAGCAGCGGGCGGCCCAGACGCAGGTCTGCGCGCAGCAGCTGTAGCAGCGCGCGGGCGGCCACGAGCAGCCAGGCACCGCCCGACGGCCAAGGCCAGCGCTCCATGGCGGCCGGGCTGGGCCTGGGCGGGGCGGGGCCGGGCTGGGGAGCGAGGAGAGGGACTCGGGGCCGGGGCACGGGATGCAAGGGAACACCAGCCTGGGGCGGGTGGGATACTCGCTTTCTCTGCTCGCCCTCGGGCCGGGCTTATAAAGAGCCCCGGGGGCGGGGTGAGGGCGGGGGAGGGGGCGGGGCAGGGGCGGGGCTTCCCTCCTCTTCTCCTTCCCCGCACCCCACGCCGGGCAGGTGCCCCCTCCCCGCCGCCCGCCCCGCCCCTCAGCCAGATCCGCTTTCGAAGAAGCAGGAACAAAGTCCCAAAGTTGCCGCGCCAGGGAGAGGGCTGGTCGGTCCAGCCTTGGCGCCCGGCATCCGCCCACTTCTGCGCCCCCACCGCGCGCCCAGGGCCTCTCAGCCTCTGCTTTTGGGAGAGACACCTGAGGTCATGAACCACCTCTGTGCAGAGGGAACTTCGCGAGGGGCCAGCCCTCCCGGGCCCGGCCGTGGATCCCGGGTGTATGCGCCCCAGCGCGCATTCACACCTGAGCAGCTCCTGACCACAAAGCCCGCCTGCGGCCCGGGCTACGGGAGCAGGGTGACTGCCCCGCCTTTCCCCCTTCCCTCCAGGACCCAGCCCTGGGGATGCACAACTCCACCTCCCCAGCGAATGGGGGAGGGAGCTCTCAAGCCTCTCATTACCTCCGGCCTACTCCTAAACCCCAAGAGACAGGTCAATGACGACACCTGGGGCGAGACAGGTCAATGAGGACACCTGGGGCGGCAGTGAGGGTGATCTCTAGGACAGGGTGGTCCCTGCCCCACTGAATCCCCAGGGGATGAAAAAAAGGGTGTGGGTGTAGATACATTTCCCTGCCTGTGTGTATGAAGGTCCTTGTTTGTGTGTGGCCCAGCGACCCCCCCACCCTATCCACCCCCGTGTCTGGCACCCTGTGCCTGGCATCTATGCCAGGGCTCTGCCAGGCTCTGGGAGTTGCTGCCAGTACCTGGCTGCCAGGCTCTGCACTGAGGGGAGTAAGTGCAGCCCACAGCACAGGGAGCTCCTGCCTTCTGTGGGCCTGCAAGGCCTGTCTGTGTTCCGGGAGTTCACACCTCCTAGCCTGCTGCTCATTCTCTCCTGGCTCAGGCTCTGTGCCAGGACTTCATGACAATGACTCTGCCACCCAGCATGGGGGGCTGGAAGCCAGACCCACTTACAGGGAGAGGCCTCTCCACCCAGAGCCACTCCTGTGCCTCCACCTGTTCCTCTTGTAAGTACAGATGACACGCTAACCCTGGCTCTGGGAAGCAGGAGTGGCCTGGGGAGGGTGTGTGTGCACCTGACCTTGGAAACACGACCTTGTGTTTGTGTGCACTCATGCTCATGGGGGCCGCATGGCCCATCACACCATTTGTCTGTGTCACTCGCTATGCCACAACCCTGTGTGTACATGGGAGCACACTGCTGTGAGTTTCTGGTAACACTCCCTTGGCCTGGGTCATGTCAGGCCTGGAAATGTCAGGGTGACGTTTGTTTTCCAAACCCACCAGCTCCTGTTGCTTTGAATCCATGGCCCCGGCTCAGAGGTGGACACAATACCATGGCCTGGCTTCCCGACCTGAGCCTTAGACTCTGAATTGGCCAGGCACCTCTCTGCTCGGCTCTCACCACCCCACCAAAACTCTGTTGTCGTCTCTCCAGCCTCAGCCTTTAGGAGCTGGGGAGGGGGCAGTGGGGAGCCTTCTAGATCCAGGCCACACAGGTGGTACCAGCACTTGCTGGAGCAGGAGCTAGAGGGCTGGAAAGCAGGGTGAGGACAGACTGAAAAGCAAGGTCATCCACTGAGCTTTGAGGAGCTGGGAAGGGTCCTGACTCATCATCTGGAAGCTTCCAGTGGGGAGGGAGCCTTGCCGGAGGTGGGTGGTGGGACTGGCCTTTGGCTGTGGGGTATAGGAAGGCTGGGATGGGGAAGGGGGGTTTTCCAGCTCAGCTTCTGGACGCTGCCACTTTGGGCAAAACCATTCATTAGTGTTATGGGGTTTTTGATCTTCAGGGGACTGGACAATCTGACCCATTTTTATGTACCCCTGCCCTGTTCCTCCCACGTCCTAGGCTAGGAAGCCGTGCCTCCTCCTCAGGACCTATGCTCCAGCTGCTTGTGGCCTCCTTAGCCACTGACCCCTTACCCCTCATCAGGTGGAGACATTCTCGAAGCAGAAGGTGGTTTAGGCAGTCATGGCTGGGAGGGGCTGGCCCAGCCCTGTCTGAGGCTTGGTGCCAGGTCATGCCTGCCTGGGGGCAGAGAACCAGCCTCTGCCAGAACCGGGAGCCTGGGCTGGCAGGGGCCTCCAGGGAGAGGAAGGGAAGGCGGGCAGAGGGCGGGAGCCCCAGCTGATAAGGCAGGGCCTGGCAGCACAGGGAATTGAAGGGCAACCCGAAGGAGCAGAGCCCTGCTGCCACCCTGCCCTGAAGCTCAGAGACCATCTCTTGTAGTCCTTTGTCCCACCTCCCAGTCTGCCTCTGTCAGAAACCTGGTTAGCAGGACCCTTAGCCTCCCAGGCTCTGGAGGAGCCAGGCTGACTGGCTCCCTGGGGCAGCTCCAGGGGAGTCTGGTGGCTCACTGGCACCATCTGCTGGCCTTTGTGGGAAGACACAGCTGTGGAAGGGATAAAGGCCAAGTGACGGCTGGATTTGAGAGTGAGGCAACAGAAGTCCCCCGTGGGAGGGTGCCACGAAGCAATCTCCAAGAGACTCACCACCTCTTCCTTTGTGGGCCGGCCCCAAGGCAGCAGAGCCCCGAGGAGGCCTGGCCCTGCACTCTGCTCATGCCTGGCCCCCCGCCCCTCCCCCCTTGCCACTGACATCACAGTGTCAGCTGGGCCCTCTTCCTGCCAGTGCCAGTCCGTCCACCCAGATTCTGGGCCCCGTCAGTCCCCAGTGCGCTTTGGTGGACTTCCTGCGTGTGCCAGGCCCTATGCTGATACAGCAGCAAGCGCACTGGCCCTGGGGTTGCCTCCTGCTGACCTCGATCTGTATGCCTTCTTCAGCGTTGTTCTCGGCTCTCTCCCCTATTCGTAGCCACGGCCCTTTCATGTCATCCACAATCACCCCTTCCACTCTGTCCTCTCCCACTTTAACCCGCCTGACCTCTCCAGATGTGGCCACTAAAAGAGCTCCTAGTCCCCAAGTCCCATTGCCCCAGCTTGGCCTTTAGCTCCTTGGCCTCCCCAAGGCCTCTGCCCAGCCAGCCACCCTTGACCACCCCAAGCCCTGTCTCCCGTGGCTGTTGGGTGCCTCCTCCCTCCATTCCTCTCCTCCCCAGCCTTCTGCACGAGCTCCTCTTCCTTGCAGGTGAACCTCTAGCTGGGGAGGCCTCCCACCAGCCCCTCCCCCACCACGAGCGCTTCTTCCCACTCACACGCTGGCAACTCCCTTGTCTGCTTTCCAGCCAAGGCGTCCCTCTTGGTTCCAGGCCCCTGGTCCAATGCCCTTGGATGCCTCCTGTGGACCCGCATAGATCTGTTACACTCATCTCATCGTCCCTAGTTCAGGCAGCTGCCCCCTTTGCCCTGCTTCCTCAGCCTTCATCCCTTGCACTGGCCTGCAAACCTTTTGCTCTGGTCCCAGCCCTGGTTGGGTGCAGAGGCCTCACAATAGGCTTTTGCAGTAGATGTCATTATCACCAGTTTACATTAGAAGGAACTGAGGTTTCCAGAGACTGAGGAAAAAACTCAAGTGTACTTGAGTTTGAATCTTGAACCAGCCCCAATGTTCAAACTTGGGTGTACCTGAAGCCAAAGGCTGGTTTTTTTGTTTTGTGTGTGTGTGTTTTTTTTTTTTTTTTTTTTTTTTTTTTTTTTTTTTTTTGACAGGCAGAGTGGACAGTGAGAGAGAGAGAGAGAGAGAGAGAGACAGTGAGAAAAGTCTTCCTTTGCCATTGGTTCACCCTCCAATGGCCCCCGCACTGTGGCTGGTGCACCGCGCTGATCCAAAGGCAGGAGCCAGGTACTTCTCCTGGTCTCCCATGGGGTGCGGGGCCCAAGCACTTGGGCCATCCTCCACTGCACTCCTGGGCCACAGCAGAGAGCTGGCCTGGAAGAGGGGCAACCAGGACAGAATCCAGTGCCCCAACCGGGACTAGAACCCAGTGTGCCAGCACTGCAGGTGGAGGATTAGCCTATTGAGCCACAGCGCCGGCCTTAAGGCTGGTCTTTTGAGAACTGTGTTAATGCAGGGCCCCGTTTGCCACATGTAGCCTTTGGATTTCATTCTGAGGGCAAAAGAGAATGGGGGATGATCTTGAGCGAATTTGAGAGCCTTATTCTTGTTGGCCAGGAAGTGGATCTGGGGAAGAAGAGCAGAGTGGAGGCTGGGAGTTTGTTGGTGTGCCCAGAAGAGGGGCGGAAGCAGAAGGTTTAAGCAAACAGAACCCAAGGTGTCGATGGATATGTGAGGGAAGCCCAGAGGCAGCTGGCCCCCCATGATCAGCAGCCCATCACTCATGGGGCAGCGGAGCCCTGGAAGTTGCTGACTCAGCCCGAGGGCTCCAGGTGTGCACTGCAAACCCCCATTTTTCAGAGGTATCCCATCTAGACTGAGGACGTGGACGTGAGACCTTCAGTTACCAGGGAGAGGGGACGAGAAGACCCAGGAAGCCAGGAGCACCCCTTGCTCTCTCAGTGTCTGGCACCCTCCTCCGAACTTCTTTTATTGCCCCCAGGACTGAAGGCAGATGCCTGGGGATCAGGGTCCTCACATTTGGGAAACACTAAGAGAGTGTGCCCTGCGGGGTTTTCTGGACCATTCCCAGGGGAAAAGAGAGCATTTGGGAGGACGGCTCTGCTGACCCCGGTGAGATCTTGCCTGGATCTCTCAGCTCCTCCGTATGCTTTGAGTTATGAATGGTCCTCTCTCACGTTTCCTGTGTGTTTGCTGCATACCAAGCCTTGTGCGCAGCTTGCTTGTACTTTTTATTTTATCTCCTAGCCTTACATCATCCCTTGCAAGCAGGTATTGTCATTTCCTGGACATAGAAACAGGCTCAGAGATGGTAAGTGACGTGCCCCAGGTCACACAGCCACCCAGACCCTGTGGTTCCAATCATCAAGCCACATCGTCCCTCTGGCCTCCAGCCTAGGAGGCTGGCATTATTCACCGGGCCATACCCAGACGAAAGACCAACAACTTTTTTTTTTTTTTTTTTTTTTTTTTTGCTTCTGGATGACAAACGTGTCTCCCAAAGGCAGAATTAAGGCAACTTGATTGTTAAAATTAATTCCAAAACTTGCTTCCTTACAGCTTCCATCACCCCCTGATTCAGGCCTTTTCTTGGCAGAACAACTGCAAAAGATACAAAAATTAGTTGCTGTTGGCCGGCTGGTTTAATTTATTTGCATATACATAATTCAGCCCCACCCCTGGTGGCTAATACCCCCCTGGGGAAGCTGCGGCTGCTTTCTGATTGCTTGTGGGGAGGCCTGTGTGTGCTTTTTTTTTTTTTTTTTAAATAAACTGAAACCAGATGGAGGGGGGTTCTGTTCACAGCCTTGCCTACAATTTTCTCCAGCGAATTCCTTGAAAAGTCAACCACCTTTGAGTGGTGCCTGGTCTCCCTGGAGGTCCCTGGCCGCTGGTATGCAAATAGTGAGCTGGGCTGGTATTTCTAAAAGTGAAAACAAAGAGGGGGGGGTTGGCTCAAGGGCTTTCTGGAATGCAGGGTCATCTCCCAGTGGAACTCCAGCTTCAGGTCTGCACTCAGCTCTTTGTATCCCTGCACTCCTTCCTCTCCCTGGCATTGGCCCTGGGCTGAAGGAGGGGGAGGACTTGAGACAGAATCACCAGACCTGGACGGGGACAAATATGAATTCCAGACTCCCACATTCACTCTGGTTGTGGTGCTAGCTGCTGGCCCGAGACCCCAACCCTCCTCAGCTAGGTTGATTTTTGCAGTCAGCAGAGGGGTTATCCCATCCTGGGAAGCCTGGACAGGTAAGGTGATTATAAAAATATTTTTAACTGCCAGCCAGGTGAGGCCAGGGCACCCACTGGTCACCACGCCAGGCCATTAGCATTTGTCTTTGGAATGTGAATTGGCCATTGTCATAGTGAAGTCTGACCCAGGTCTCCCCCTTCCCCCAGCTCCCACCTCCACGGCCAGCTCAGAACACTGTTCTCTTGGATTCCGAGCCTTTTTGGATAATTGTGTCAGGTTACATAAGGTTTTGAGATAGGAACACTCAAAGGAAATTCTGCTGGGAACAGGCCTGAGAGGCTTCCAGCATAGAATTTGCTTTCAAGTATTCGAGGAAAAAATTCAGGTGTCTCAGCCTTGCACATTTTGGAATAAAGTAAGGACAGCTCCACAACTTTGCTTGCACATCCCAGAAAGAAGTGAGGGAAAAGATAGGCTTCCTGTTGAGAGGAAATGCCCTCTGCATGGAGCACGTGCAGGGCTGTGGAGGTCAGGGGGAGGCACCAGTGCACAAAAGCAGGCTGGTGGCATCGGAATGGAAACCCTGGGCAGCTCACCTTCACTTGTCTTTTTTTTTTTTTTTTTTCCTTTTCTGCATCTTAGGTAACACATTTGGTAAATAGAGGCTTTCAGTTTTCCAAGAAACATAAAATAAAAATGGGATTACTGGCAGAAAAGCTTTAAAACCTTTGGTTTCTAGGACTCTGTGGGCACATTTTCCACGCACCATGATTTTTATTTCGTTTGTCTCTGAGGAACAGCCCTCTAGCAGCTCTGTTGCATAAGGTGCTATTTCCAAACACCCTGTCCCCAACTAGAGACAGAGAGTAAGTTTTATCTAGGCTGAGAAGGGTTCTGGATGGGTGACATCGTGTTCCAAGCTGCACTGGTTAAAGTCAACAGTAGGGAAGCTGCCAGAACCCTCTCACCAAGGAAGCCCAGAGAATATTTTAAATACCAAAAGGCACCTCTTTCTGAAAGCGCAGAATGGTCACAAAACCACTGAACAAGGGAAAGTTAATGGCAGGAAAATGTCTCGAATATAGTAAATAGAAAAACCCTTACAGGGGACACAGAATAAAATAGATTTACTGTGTGGAAGGGATGCTAATGCAGGAAAGTCCATTTTTACACAAAAATAATTCAACAAGTGATTATTCACTCTACAAAAGGCTTCGGAAGAACTCTATCCTTTCCTTCCTTCCTCCTTTCATTCAACACACATGCATTTAGTGCTTGCTGGGTGCCAGATCCTGTTAGGGAAGCAACACTGTGATCTCCCAGTCTGGCCCTCCTGGATCCTTACACCGTCAGGGAGCCTGAGGGCGGAACCGGGAAGCAGACTTCCAGGGTGCTATGGGAGTGAGTGAGGGTCTCTATCGTCCTGGGCTCAGAGAAAGCTTTCCTGGAGGAAGTGATGTCCAGGCAGCGGGAGCACCCAATGCGGTTTCTGCTGGCTCAGGTCCAGGACACGGAGCTGGCTCTGCCCACCCAGGGGTCTCCTTTGGTAGTTCCAAGGAGTCATGGAAGCCTGCCTGGGATGGAGAGAGGCACCACCTTCCAGGAAAGTTAGAGCAGCTGGCAAGGCTGCGAGGTCAGCCGCAGCCAGGGGGCAAAGTTCTGGAGACTGGCGGTCTGTGGCAAGGAGGAGTTTGGATTTTAATTTCATAGTGTATGGCAGTACTTCTCCCAGGGGACCAGGGAGAGTTGTTGAGGGTTGTAAGCAGGAAAAAAAAAAAAATAAAATAATCAGCTTGGTTTGTTTGGGTATTTTTTACAGATAGCCACAGGCTGTGAAGAGAATGGACTGTTGGGAGGGGGGTACGAGGATACAGGAGAAGGAGAGAGAGGTCAGGAGGTCAGAGGACAAGCCAAGTGGCCGGGCTGGCTCATCCAGAGCTGGAGAAAGCACCATGGTCCCGCTGAGTGGATCCAGAGAGCAAGAGTTGGGGCGGACTACCTCCTATCCAGGTTAATTTGAGAACTAAATGTAATTCCATTAGTTAATAAGCATTATTTCCTGATAGTAAGACCAGGAAAGTCTAGAGTAGCTGTCCCAATAACTGCTCCCTTTTGGATAATCTCTGTGCACTTAAAGAAAGATCTAAGAGGCCGGCGCCGTGGCTCAATAGGCTAATCCTCCACCTTGCGGCGCCGGCACACCGGGTTCTAGTCCCGGTTGGGGCGCCGGATTCTGTCCCGGTTGCCCCTCTTCCAGGCCAGCTCTCTGCTATGGCCAGGGAGTGCAGTGGAGGATGGCCCAAGTGCTTGGGCCCTGCACCCCATGGGAGACCAGGAAAAGCACCTGGATCCTGGCTCCTGCCATCGGATCAGCGCGGTGCGCCGGCTGCAGCGGCGGCCATTGGAGGGTGAACCAACGGCAAAGGAAGACCTTTCTCTCTCTGTCTCTCTCTCTCACTGTCCACTCTGCCTGTCAAAAATAAAAAAAAAAAAATTTAAATTAAATTAAGAAAGATCTAAGTATTTGAAAGGCAAAGAGAGAGAGAGAAGAGGAGAGGAGAGGAGAGGAGAGGAGAGGAAAGAGACAGATCTTCTACCTGAAGGTTCACTCTGCAAATGGTCACAACAGCATGAACTCAGCCAGGCTGAAGCTAGGAGCCAGGAATTCCCTCAGGGTTTCCCACACCAGTGGCAGAAGCCCAAGCTTCTGGCATCATCTGCTGCTTTCCCAAGCGCATCAGCAAGAAACTGGATCGGAAGTGGAGCAGCTGGGACTTGAAACAACACTCACATATGGAATGCTGGTGTCACAAGTGGAATTTAACCAGCTGTGCCACAACACCGGCACCCTCTCTCCGTGGTTAGTTGCACCGGCATGTTTTCAGGCCTCATCATAGCCCTAGGCAGTAACTACTGGTACCCCCATTTCACTTATGAACAAATTGAGATTCCAGGAAGTTTAAGAAATTCGTCCAAGGTCACTAGTGGTGACTGGTCCTGAGACAGATGACAAGCCCCAGGAAGACCAGGTGCACACTGGCTCTGATTAAGGATGGATGCATGGCTGGCACAGGCCAAGGGCAGGACGAGCCGGCTTTGCCAGCAGGCTGGCCTGAAAGCCTCCTCTGGCAGGTCCAAGGACACACAGAAGCCAGCTTGGAATGCTCTCAAACGTGAGTGTGCAAACCCTTTTCTCTGCGGCCCGGGCTCCTCTACGCAGAGTAGACCTTTCTTTTGGGCCAGGGGCAATACCTCTGGGCAGGGACAAGTCCTGCCTCCAGGGCTGTCTCTGTTCCAGAAAACCTGGGCGTTGTGCGCGGGCAGAGAAGCTGGAAGAACAGTCCAAGTAGAGGGAACCCGGTAGGGAAAGGCCTGAGAATGACGGCAAATGCTGCTCGTTCCAGGACAGGCCCCTGAAGGGCAGATGGATCCCAGATCTAGAAGGCCGGCGGTGGAACTCGAGATCTGGGTCATCTTTGACCCCAAATTCTTCAATTCCAGATAAGAACTGAGGAGTCACTTTGGTATTTCTAAAGCCAGAGTAGCCTTGATACTTATTCCACACGGAGTCTATCTTGTTCCAAAAACAAGACTCTAAATTATCGAGAGGTTAACTGCATAAGGACTCAGGCTGACATGTTGACGGGGAAGGAGCAGCTCCGTGCGGCTTTTATTGTCCGCCTCTGCCTTGAACACTGGAGAGACAGGGATATTTCCCGTCTGTCTCTCCCCTTTCTCAGCACCCAGCCAGCCAGCTGCTCCCCACTTTCAGGCCTTGGAGATACTGATAGGAGAACTGGCAGAAGACAAAAAGGCTCTTCCTGTTTGTCCAGAAATCCCGAACTGTGGGAGAATCCATTCTGAGTGCCCTCAAGGAGAAAGGGAGGGAGAAGCCAGGTGGGTGGGCAAGGGGGTCCCTCAGGCAGGGAAAGGGAAGAGGGAGGGGTGGGGGCTCAGCAGGCAGCATCTCACAGCCCGGAGCCCCGGAGAGGACCCGAGGCCAGAGGGCTCTTGGCTGGAGGGGACCATGAGTCCTTTGGTGCAACCTTCGGAGAAGGGTCCCACTGGAGACCAGGATTGAGTTTCCCCTGAGGGTGGAAGGTGGGGGGCTCCCAGTAGGATTTTGCTTGGTTTAAAGGCAATGCAGAAATGACGCATTTTGTGCTACATGGTTTCATGCTCTCACATGTCGTCACACTTCATACTGTGGGGTTACCCACATTTTTAGTTGTGTGATATGTCTAGATCTGTCTCCCCCTTAACCTATAATCTCCTTGAAGAGTAGGGGTCTCACCGGTGTTTCTTCACAGAACGTCCAGGGTCCAGCACAGACTCTTAGTAAAACGTGCCATTTAACTGGGGCAGGTGGTTTTGGGGGGGGGTCGTCTAAGAGTGGTGATCTCAGGAGAACTTGACGGGAGAGCGCATTTGGGACAAGTTAGGACTTCAAGAAGACAAGCTTTGGGTGGGGGATGGGAGAAAATCGGTTTTCTAAGAGTAAAATAAGAAAAAAGTGGGGATTGGGTAGGCTGGAGCGTCGGGGGTGGGGGTCTTCAGCAAGCCCCGCCCTGAGCCGGGGTACCAGCGCGAAGTGACGCAGCGCGGTTTGGCCACTGTGGGGCGCCGTAGCCCGCGCCGTTGCCAGGGGAACGGGCCCGCGCCTGATGAGGCCCATCCCGCCTTGGCCTGGACCGGCCTTAGAACCAGCCCGGACGAGCTGGAGCCCCAAGATTCGCAGGCCCAACTTCTGACCGGAATGGGGCCCCGCTCCGGGGCGCTCTGCTTGCTGGTCCCGGGGACAGTCTCCGCCGCTACAGTCTGACGCGCTGCCGCTCTGGGGAGAGTGGACGGCTAGGCGCGGGGGCCGAACTCTGGCTGACCTTGGCAAGGCCGGTCTGGCACGGCCGGCCGTGACGCGCAGGTGAGGAGCCCCCGCCACATTTGTCTTCTCGGAACCTGGCCTGAGCCACGGGGTCTCGCGGCTGCTGCCGCCTAGCCGAGCTTTGGGCTTGCTTTGGGCCTGGAGCCCTCAGCCTGGGCTCCGGGGGACTGCGCAGAACGCAAGGTTTCCTTCTAGCGGCCACCAGATCCGCGCTGAGCGCCTGCGGTGTGCCAGGCTCTGGGACAGGTGCGGGGCGGCCGAGGACTCTGCACAGAGGCGGCGCGACGGCGGGGGCCGGGGAGCAGGCGCCGGACGCTGGACTGAAGTGACGTCAGGCGGGGGGCTGAGTGCCCTGGGGAGGAGACGGAGAGGGGCCGTCGGGGACGGTCTGCCCTGAAAGGTGTTGCAGGCTGGGCGGGAGCCAGCAGTGTGAGCCGGGGAAGGGCGTGTTTGGAAAAGGGACAAGCAAGTGTAGCGAGGTCTGGAGGCAGCGGAGCAGTCCCGTGCGAGGGGCGCCCTGCAGGCCAGGGTGAGGGTTCAGCTTTAGCCCAGCAGCGGGAGGAAGTCGCAGAGGAATTCTGAAGAGTGTTCAGAGTGGAGACGCCTCCCTGGCTGCCGTGGGCAGCGTGGTTGTGACAGGCTCCCGGGGAGACATCGGCGGGCTGTCCTAGTCCTGCCAGCCTGGCTGTGCCTCCTACACTGCCTCTCTGAGCTCTCTCTCTCAGGGTCTCCATCTGTGGCAAGGGGACCTTGTTCTGTGTGTTGTTTACGGGGGGCCGTCCCCTCCGAGGCCAATGACTGAGGTCTCAGAGTTTGAAATGATCGGAGTCATCCCAGAGTGCATTCCCGGGAAGCACTGGGAGCGAGCAGCCTGCCGTCCTCTTGGGAACGCGGAGGCCCGGGTCAGGGTGACAGCAGCAGTGGGAAAAGGAGCTGAATTCAGGCAGGGGTGAGGGGTGGTCCCTGCTTTTGTGGAGCTGATGGTTCTCTGTGGGAGCCGGGTTGGGTTTGTAAACAGACAATCGAGGCAATAACAGAGGCAGCTTAATTAACCTGTTTGTTTTCTGGTCTTTCATTTTGTTTTTGTTTCTCTTACTTTGTTCTGTCACAACTTTGTTCTTGACGACCGTTTCTCGGTGGGTGTTCCCCAGGGCTGGCTCCTGCAGTCCTAGGAGTTGATTTCCTGGCTAACGTCAGCAGCGCTTGCCGCCCTCCGTGCCCTCCATCGGCTTTGTTTCTGCTCCTTCCTGTCCCTCTCCCTTGGCTTCCCAGACTGCTTGCAGTTGGAGAATGGCACAGAAAGTGTTTGCAGACCTGGTCAGCTCAGGAATGATGGGCGTTGCAAGCCTGCTGTCTTGCCATGGCGACAGACTTCTGCGAATTGTTGATGAGTGAGGAAGTGAGGGCCTAGCCACAACTGAGCCTGGTGCCCGGAGGGGCCTTTGAGACAGGCTTGAAGTTCCGATTTATTTTCTGGGGCTCTTGTGATATGCGTCTCTTAGCTGAACTAGAGCCACTTCATGGAAGTTTGAGACCAGAAGCTTCTCTGGCCCCTCTAGAGGAATTTTTATAACCAAACACTGTCCCTAAAAGTCTTTTATAAATGACTTTTTTGCACTGTAAAACAGTGTGTACCATGAGGTATTTTCTTTCCAGCACCACTGTAAGTGGTTAAAATAGGGCATTTGTTAATTCTCCGTGAAAATTATTTCAAAAGCAGACCCTGGAAAAAAACCCGGGAGCTCCTTTAGAAATATCTGTAGAAAGTCTCTCACACAGAGACCGTAATTTCTCAGGCAAAAGAAAAGCTGCGTGGGAGCAGAATTTCCGCTGGCACCCACCTCCCCTGCAGGGGCTGGGAGTCACGGGGAGCTGAGCCGGCTCTTGGCCTAGAACAAGGCGCTGCCCGGCATCCGCTGTGGGAGGTCCGCTTGTCCGATTCCCGCGTTGATGAGAACGCTGACGTCTCATAGGAAGTTCTGTGATTCTCCCTCACGGCGCCACAGCTGAGCGACTCAGAATTGTTTTCAAGATTGAGAGAGCGTGTAGCTGACACGGTGCCTGCTTGTTCCAGGGTTGTTGGGCAGGGGCCCCTTGTCGGACTGGCCGGGTACAGGGCCCTGCCTCGCGCGAGGGCGTTTGGTCCACACACAGCCCAGTGGGGCCAGGAGGCTGAGAGGTGACATCGCTCAGTTGCTGTTTGACATGCCTTTTTTTTCCTTCCCTTTTCTTTTCTTTTCCAAAATCAGTACATACTCATGATTAAAAAAAAAATTGAGCAATTCCAAAGCCTCACCCTCAGCCATGCGCTCTCCCAGGCTGCCCTTGTGTTCTGCTCCTTGAGAGAGCCAGTGCGGGCAGGAGCAGCCATGTCTCCGTCGCCCGTGTTTGTATTCGTCGGTAGCTCACTCTACAGCTGTTCTACGTCAACTCTGTACTAAGCATCATTTCTTGCTTTTGATGTTGTATGGTATTCCATTGTGTGGCTGTGCCGTGGTTTGTTTATGTTATATCCTGAATCGTTACAAACAACATTGCAGTGAGTCCTTGTGTATTTTGTGAGTCTACATATGAGATAAATACATATCAGGTAAATACACATGAGAGACTGTCTGGGCCAAAGGGTGTGTGCGTCTAGTGTGAGACACATTGCCCATTTGCCTTCCAGCCAGCTTTTTTGAAAGATGAATGAAGAAGGGACCCAAAGGTGTGAATTTGCGAGATTTGTCCCCGATTCCAGCAGTGTAGGAGCCAGAAACAGGCTGCCTTCCCTGGCTCCAGCCTGCCTCTCCTCATGGGTCAGTTCCCAGGCCTGACCCCTTGCCTCTGATGGTAGCACCCTGCCCTTCCAGTTCTCTGGCTCCCCAACAACTCTGTTGTAGTTGAGCGGATTCTGAAGTCTTCAGATACCTTGCAAGGATCCAGGGCTGCCCACGGGTTCTCCAGGACTGGGACTTGGTGCCTCATTGTGGTTCCTCTGACAACTCTGTGAATCTCAGGACAACATTCCTAAAATAATAATAATAATTATTATTATTATTTTGGTGGGAGCAGAGGTGGGCAGGAGGGAAGTGGCCATTCATGTACTCAGTTTACAGTTCATAAAGAGAATTTGAAATGCTTTTTTATAAATATTTATTTATTTATTTGAAAGGCAGAGTTACAGAGAGGCAGAGCCAGAGAGAGAGAGGTCTTCCATTTGCTGCTTCACTCCCCAGTTGGCCACAATGGCTAGAGCTGTGCCGATCCAAAGCCAGGAACCAGGAGCCTCCTCCAGGTCCCCAACGTGGGTGCAGGGGCCCAAGGACTTAGGCCATCTTCTACTGCTTTCCAAGGCCACAGCAGAGAGCTGGATATGAAATGGAGCAGCCAGGACTTGAACTGTCGCCCACATGGGATGCCGGCACTACAGGCGGCGGCCTCACCCGCCATGCCACAGCGCCGGCCTCAGAACTTGAAATGGTAAAAGTTCTTGTGTTTATCTTAAACATAAAAATTAAAGTAGCCTAGCCTTACTTTGAAAATGCCATGTAAGGCTGTTAGAAGTGAATGTCAATGTGAACAGATTATTGTCAGCCTGGCAGTGGCTGTCACCTGGTGGGGATAAGGGTGAGGCCCACACTGCCCCTCCAGCCTGCCTCAGAAGTCCAGAGGGCCCTTGGCTAATCACGGTGAGCTGGCTACCTGTGGCCAAAGCACTAGGGCTGCCCTGTCTCTCCTGTCTGCCCTCCCTTCCTGCTGGCCGAACTCTAGGGCTTGTTCTGTGCAAACCTGAAGACTGTTTCACCAAGCCCACGGGCCTCTCAGCCCACCCGAGTTCAGCTCAGCTCAGGGCAGTGGCTGGGCAGTGGGAACCTGTGCAGTTGGCTTTTACCTTCTGACCAGCTCCTCCCACAGCGTAGGGCTGCTGGGCCGCTGCCCTCCCTGGACCAGCTTTCTGGGGGGTCACCTCCTCCAGGTGCTTCCCCACCTCCCCTGTGGCTGGAAACCCACTCTCCTGCCATCTACTCCCTTACTCCCAGTGGTTCTTTCAGCAGCACCCAAGCTTCCTCGCTGGCCTCCTGGGCCCCACGTGATCTCAGCCCGCACTTCCTGGGGGTTCACCTCTCACTGGGTGCTGCCCTCTGCCCCTCACTTTTCACCCTGCATGCTGTCACGTGGCACGGCCTGCCCTCGCAAGGGCTGCCGGAATGCCCATCCCCAGCTGCTTTGATAGCTGTGCCTGTCTGGGCCCCCGGAAGGGAGGCCCCTGACCCTCCTCTGCATTTATATCCTCAGTGCATGTAGGAAGCTGGGCCCCAGTAGGTGTGGCCCAGCTGAGGTCTGAGCATACCAGCTGGCCGTGTTGTCAGGGAGAGAGCCACAGTTGTCCATCCGGTCTCTTAGGGAAGTGCTGAGAGGTGAGGGACAGCCAGGGAAGTCCCTAGTCTGTTGACAATGCTTGGTCCCGTCCATGAGCCTTGGATCTCATCTTGGATTCTCTCCAACCTCCCAACCCTTTTAATCAAAATGTTTTGGGCCAAAAGAATTTGTGGCCATCAACTCCACAGGAAAAAAATCTGTGGTCATCAGCCAGGAGTTGGCTGGCCCAGGCTCTCGAGGCGGGCAGTGTGCCTTCTGGCCAGCTTGGTGTCTGTTTCAGGGTAGGTACTGCTGCTGTTCCAACAGCACCCGACAGCAGCATCCCTCCACCCGCAGTTTCAAACAAATGATGCCTCGCTGGCCTGAGGACACACTGATTTGAGGTCAGAGCACCCCTAAGGCTGTCTGTGGTGGGCTCCTGGTCACAGATGCTGACTCCTCCTGCCTCTGGTTGGGTACAGCAGCACTGAGGGGACCTGCAGCCACTGCCATCTGCCAAGGACATATCAGTCCTTGCAAACTCCCCCAAGGTATGGGGCTCTTCAGGTGTGGGGGTGATGACAGGAAAGCCAGAACTTAGGGATCCGGAGTCCTGCAATGTGCCGGCCACAGGAATCTGCCCCAGAGCAGAACACGCAGCTCAGCCGTACGCATGGGGCTTGGCCTGATGACGTGTGACTGCTTCCATAAATCACGGATAAAGGTTTGCACCCCTGGGAACATTGACAAGAAAGTGATGACAGGTTGTTGGTCACCTTTGATTGGATGTGACAAGATGAAAGTGACAACCTGTTCCTCACTGGCTTAATAAAGCAACTTCAACCAATGCTTTGGCTATAAACCTCGTAGGCTGTTAGGGCCTCTGTCTAGAGCCTTGAGGACAAACCAGAGAGCTATGGAAGGGTCATCATACGTGTACCATTTAGCAAGCACTTGGTGCCGAGGATTTTCCTCCGGTGTGTGCCCCGTTTGTCCAGATGAGAAAGCTCAGGCCCCTCAGCAGGTCAGTGCAGAGGCAAGAGCGGACCCCAGATCTCGTCTCCCAAGCCCAGGCTCTCTTTCCCTCCTGCAACTTCTTATTGGCCGGCAGCTCTGAGCCTGGGCTGGGTGGAAGGGCACAGCGGCTGAGAGTGAATGTCTGCGATCAGATACTTGCCAGGCTGGTGTGGGGGATGCCTTGTGGGTGCACCCACACCATGGGGTGGGTGCTGGACGGGAGGGTTGAAGGCAGGGCAGAGGGGGCCAGAGGGCCTTGGGAGGAGCAGGATTCCACCCGTTCACTGTGCTCACGTTTTCTTTGATTTCAGATGTGTTCAAGTCAGCAAACATTTACTGAACGACTCCTGTGTACAAGGTACAGTTCTGGGTACTTGGGAGAGGGTTTGCTGGGGCACAGGTGAATGAACCACAGCATATTTACACTTGATCTTAGCCAAAAGGCCGAGAAGTGGTCCCGCCACAGCATATTTGATGCCTTTGAGGGGATCTGGCAAAACAGAGGGGCAGCTATGAGGATGGCGGAGAATTGCAATGGCAAAGTGACTTTCCCCGTAATGACTGAGCACAGGGGCCCCCTCACTCGGCGTGGGGCATCAGGAAAAGCGTCTCTGGAGATCAAGTCTCATTTTCTTGGGCTGAGAAGTACAGAAGCCATTCCAGGATGATGTACAGGATGGAGTCTGCCACGCCCCTGTTGCTTAGTCAGATTTCTGGTCCACAGGTAGGGGCTCCAGACAGAAGCACTCCCTGAGGGCTGGGAGCTGGCCTGTCCGCCTAGGTGTGTGCTACTGCCCGCCCGGGCTGTGGTCCCCTCTTAGGCTCAGCAGATACTGGGGCTGGGGCTCTGCCTCTTGTAACCACATGCCTGCCCCTTCCTGCCCTGACTGTATCTTTGACACCAGGATGCTGTTCGGCTGCAGGGAGGCAGGGTGGGGGTGGGGGCTCAGTGCCATCTGGTGGTCGGGCTCCAGTTGAGGCCTGGCCTTTCCCTGAGCTCCCTCAAGCGAGCCAAAGGATATCAGCCCACCTCTCTGTGTACATGTGGACACCAGGCCCAGGCCCGGATTTACTCCAAGAAAGTGGCCTTGCTGCTGGAGGGAACCAAGGAGGAGCCCTCCCCCTCTCTCTTGTGTGCTGGCTCTTGCCTCTCCGGGCAGCTGTTGTGATGTGCAGGGGAGCAATTCTGAGTCCCCCCATCCTAAAGGGATTACAGGGCTGTGTGGGGGCAGAGGCCACAACCCCCTCCCAAGCACCCCACTCCCTGTTTCCCTTAGTGAAGGATAAGGGGGCCCTCTCCAGCACTGGCGTTTGGACCTCTGCGCGGAGGTGACTAATCCTAACAGAATCAGCCTGTGTTCTCATCGCTCTGGCCCCCGCCTGATATTGTTACCAGATGAGAACATGTCTTATTGGGTTTAACTTTGATGGCTGTGGAGACAGCACTTTGAGTAATGGGCAGCCACATTGTGTCCTGAATAAACCCTGGGCCCTCCTACCTTGTCCTGGCCAGGCTGGGGCCAAAGCTTACGCTGGGGCTTTGGGACAGTCCTCCACTACCGCCCTGCCCCCTCTGTCCCTCTGTGTCATGCAGGGACCCCGGGGTCCCCTGCAGAGTAGCTGGGAGGTGGCCTCACATCCCAGCCTGCTCCCCTGCTGCCGAATCCTGGCTGCAGGCAGGGGGCCCTGGGCTGTAGCCCAGGCCGCCACAGGCTAATGCTCTCTCTACTCCTTCCCCTCTGGAGATGACCATTTGCAACAGGCCCTCCAACAAAACAGCCCCTGAGAAGAGTGTGTGGACGGCACCCGCGCAGGCCAGCTCCGAGCTGCAGGGCCAGCGGTCCCGCAGGAATGGGTGGAGCTGGCCCCCTCACCCGCTCCAGATTGTGGCCTGGCTGCTGTACCTCTTCTTTGCTGTGATCGGCTTTGGGGTCCTGGTTCCCCTCCTGCCTCACCACTGGATGCCTGCTGGCTACGCTGTATCCTTGGGAAAGGTGGGACTGGTGCAGGGAAGTGTGGGGGTAGAGGATGGACAGATGGCCATGTCAGAGGCCTGAGGTTAGGCCAAGGCCTCGGGAGCGCCAGGTGAGGCAGAAGAAGTCCTGGGACAGCTGCCTCCCTGCCTGGCCTCCAGCCCCACTCTGGCCCCTGCTTCTGACAGGGTGAGTGGACAGACAGAAAGCACCTTAGAGCAAGCCCTTCAAACCCACACAGATGGGAGGTCCTCGAGAGCCATTGTTAAGCTAATTGTGTCCAGAGCTAAACAAAGAGCAAGTTAGGGAGTAATTATTCCACTTACAAAAGAATTTTTCACTTTTCAAAAAGAGTCACGGTAGAATTCTTTTACATAGTAAGTTTCCTGGCACATTTCAAGTGCGGTTTTATTTACGGACAGATTATTATTCTGTGCCCAGAACTGTTTATGAGCTCATTGATTTTGTAAATCAGGCCCTTTTAGGGGAGGTTGGATGTGACAAGAGGCTGGATAGAGAGGCCCCGAAGGCTTCTGGGAACAGCAACAAATGCAGTTGCCCAAGCCTCGTGGTGTGACTGCCCTCGCCCTGACCACAGCCCCCCAGGAGCAGAAGACATGGCTGCAAGGCCAGGAGCTTGGGGTACATCAGGCTTCTGTGTGCCCTGTGCAGAGAGCGTCCTGGTGTGGATGGCTGGTGAAGATGATCCCTGGGGGAGGAGGGCTAGGGTGAGTGCTGGCTGGTAGACGGGGATGAAACCGAAAGCTCGGGTTGTGGAGTCAGCAGCCAAGCTTGGTTCCAGCCCAACTTCTAGGGGCCTCTAGGGCTGTGCAGTCTCTGGGCCTTAGCCTCCCCCTGTGTTGGCAGGAAGGGCCCAAGCTGCACGCTAGGATGCGTGTGAGCACGAGAACGTGTGCGCCGTAGACATGAGCGTGCTCTCCTGGGAAACTGCCAAGCCCCAGGCAGATGAGTGACAAGGGCAGGGATGTGGAGAGGATCTTAGAAAACGTTGCCAACCTCAGACACCAGCAGTGTCGTTGCAGGCTTCCTGGTTCACTGGAACCAAGGCCTGGTCGTGATCCCTGTGCATAGAAAACTAGACCTTGCCTGAGGTAGCCAGCAGGCCTCCGTGCTTTTAAGTAGATGGAACAGATGCGTCCCTTGCTCAGGCTTACCGGGTTTGTGCCATCAGCGCCCCTGGGAAGCCAGATGACCCATGTGGTGTGGAGCAAGTGGAAGCAGAGCAAATAACAGTAAACAGAAGTAGCATTTATTGGGCTCTTGGTTGAGCCAGGCACTATGTCAGCCACTTTATGTGGATTACCTCATTTCTATTTTTTTTTTTTTTGAAAAAAAAAAAAAATTGAAAGGCAGAGTTACAGCAGAGGCAGAGAGAGAGAGAGAGAGAGAGAGAGAGAGAGAGAGAGAGAGAGAGAGGTCCTCCATCCGCTGGTTCATTCCCCAGATGGCTGTAATGGCCAGAGCTGTGCCGATCTGAAGCCAGGAGCCAGGAGCTTCCTCAGGGTCTCCCACACGGGTGCAGGGATCCAAGGACTTGGGCCATCCTCCACTGCTTTCCCAGGCCACAGCAGAGAGCTAGATTGGAAGTGGAGCAGCCATGACTTGCACTGGCACCCATATGGGATGCCGGCACTGCAGGCAGTGGCTTTACCTGCTACGCCACAGCACTGGCCCCTGATGACCTCATTTCATCCTCATCATGTTAAATAAGAAAAGCGGGGCTGGTGTTGTGGGCCATGGGGTTAAGCTGCCTGTGGTGCTGGCATCCATGTTGTGAGCACCATTTCAAGTGCAGTCTGCTCAGCTTCCTATCCAGCTCCCTGCCTATACGCCTGGGAGGCAGTGGAGGATGGCTGGGGTGCTTGGGCTCATGCCATCCATGTGCAGTCTCTGGGCATGGAGTTCTGGGCTCCTGGCTTTGGCCTGGCATAGCCCCAGCCATTGCAGCCATTTGGGGATTGAGCTAAGGATGGAAGATCTTTGTCCTTCTCTCTCTGTGCCTCTCTCTCTCTCTCTAACTCTGCCTTTCAAATAAAAAAATAAATAATTTTTTAAAAAAAGGTATTTTCCCCATTTTACCAATGGGGAAACGGGCTCATAGAGGATGATTTCCGGAGGCCACAGAGCTGGTACCCAGTGCGACCGGAAGGGCTGCTCAGGCTGCCTGACTGTGAATAAAGGAGGTGGTTCGAGGGATTTGTCTTCCCCACATGCAGTGCTCACCTGCCTTGGGCAATGTGGAAGCTCACAGAGGCACCTGGTCTGTACCCTGACCGAGCCTATCTGGTCTGCTACCTTCCTCAAAGCCATGTTTTTTTTTTTTGTTGTTGTTGTTGTTGTTGTTTTTTTTTTTTTTTTTTTTTTTTTTTGACAGGCAGAGTTAGTGAGAGAGACAGAGAGAAAGGTCTTCCTTCCGTTGGTTTAACCCCCAAATGGCCGCTACGGCCGGAGCTATGCCAATCCAAAGCCAGGAGCCAGGTGCTTCCTCCTAGTCTCCCATGTAGGTACAGGGGCCCTAGCACTTGGGCCAACCTCCACTGCCCTCCAGGGCCACAGCAGAGAGCTGGACTGGAAGAGGAGCAACCGGGACTGGAACCCGGCACCCAGATGAGAGCCGGTGCTACAGGCGGAGGATTAACCAAGTGAGCCACAGCGCCGGCCCCTCAAAGCCCTCTTCTTTCTGCAAGCTCTCCGGGCCCCTGAGGGATGAGGTAGGCAGTGGTGTGGGCCGAGTACCCACCTTAGGCCTGGAACTGGCTGGGCACTTAGGAATGCGAAGGTCATCCCTGGGGTACTCAGCTTCTGCTAAGGAAAGACTGCGGACTGGTGGTCGCGTAGTGGAGTGGCTGCGTGGGTGGGGGCTTGCACAGCATCCTGTGCAGGAGGAGGTCACAGATGCCAGCGTCACCTGGTATCCAGAAGCAGCCCTGCTGCTCAGAGTTCCCCTTGTCCCCTGCGCCTGGGCAGGTCACAGGGGGATGGCCCCTGAAGCCATCCGTTTAATAGCACTGGGGTCTGCTGGTCACCCCAGGGAAAGTCTAGTTCTCTGTTCTTAGAGCTCATGACTGGGCCTTGGCTCCAGTGACCCCAGAAGCCCACAGTGGTCCCGCCGCTGTCCAAGGATGACAGCCTTTTCTAAGGTGACTTGCTCTCCTTCTCCTTGCTCCCAGCCACCCCTGTCACTGTGGACGTTCCCGGTGGCCACAGTACCAGCCAGGCCCCTCCCTTCCTCAGGAGCCTACTACCAGGGCCTGGGCCCCTCGCCAAGGCCCACCGAGAGGACGGGCCCTCGAGGAAGCCTTCCAACCGCTTCAGTTAGACGAGGCCTCAGTTATAAACTTGCATGGTCCCAGGAGCTTTCTTCATTGTAATTAACCCACTAGTTGTAGAATAACTTTGTTTTCCACGAGACTGTAAGAGGAGTCTGTCTTACCCCTGCCCTGTTCCTCAGTGGCTGACACAGAGAGCCTCTGCAAATAGTTGAATGAATGAACCTGGGGTAGGATGGGCGAGGTCGGAGCAGGCAGGGAAGCTAGGTGTGTGCCGTGTCCGTGTGCCTGAAGAGAGGCGGGCCTGTGTGGCACAGCAGCTGGGGCATCAGCAGGCTTGGGAGGAGCCAGAGCGAAGGGGGTCTTGGCCCCGAGCTGATGTGAGAACTTCAGCTGGAGGAGTTTAGGCAGGGAGACTTCTAGGTTAGGGCAGTGACCCAGGCAGGAGGGGCAGGAAGACCCGACCCATGGCAGTACCCACGGGGAGAGAGTCAGTGAGGGCCATGCATTGTGTCTTTCAGCCCTGCCACAGCATGGTCGGGCAGAGCCTGGCTCAGGTGACACAAAGAGAAATGTGGCTGCAGGGGAAAGGGGAAGGGAAGAGGGGTGGAACAGCTGAGGAGGAGGACGGGGACGGGTGAGGATGGAGCTGGGTGATGGTGGTGTCTTCCTGACTGGCAAGGGGCTGGATGCAGGGCATGGGTAGAGGGAGGGAGGGAGTGCAGACAGTTGCCTGTGTGGAATCTACTGGTGCAATTCTTAGGAAAGTTTGTTTTTATTTATTTTAAAGGCAGAATGACAGAGAGGAGAGATAGAGATCATCCATCCACTGGTCACTTCCCAAATGGCTGCAAGGCCATGGCAGGGCTAGCCTGAAGCTAGGAGCCTGGAACTCCATCTGGGGTCTCCCATGTGGAGGGCAGGGGCCCTAGCATGTGGGCCATCTGCTGGTGCTTTTCCAGGTGCATTAGCAGGGAGCTGGATTGAAAGCAGTACAGCCAGGCCTTGACCTTGCTCTGATGTGGGTTGCTGCCGACACACAAGTGGCGGTTTACCCTCCTGTGCCACTATGCTGGCCCCTCCTGGTGAACTTTTCCACTCAGACTTTGCAGCGAGTTGTCAGCATACCCATCTCCCCTCCTGGCCCCGTTGCTGAACAGACAGCTCCATGAAGAGCTGCATTTCGGCAGAGCCCTAAACATGTCGGGTCATCCCAGACTCTGAGTCCAGGGCTCCAAGTGCCTGGACCCCAGGTTGGAGAGGCAGCGAGTGTATGAGCGCCTAGTGTAAGTGATTCACCAGCTGGCCTGGCTGCACCTCTCTCAGAGCTGACTTCCTGTGAAGCAAGAGAAATAAGCTCAGAACTTAAACTTCAGGTCCCTGGGCCTTAGGAAATGACCCCTTCCAGTCTCTTCACCATCTGGAATCTGAAGCCAGAAACTGGCCTGAAGGCCTGCGTCAGCCTCACAGTGATCAGGTCCGGGCCCTGTGGTCGGGCCCTTAGCTGGTGGCGGCAGGCAGTACTGGCTGTGAACCCCTCTCTTCCATTTGGGGCCCAGGGGTCCGCTGAAGAGGATTGATGAGGAGGCTCTTGGGGAACTGTGGTTAGGAGGTGGCACAGGCAGAGTCTGCAGGGGGTGGGGAGTTCTCTGGTGGGGATCTCAGCTTGCAGGAGTGTGAAGTGGATCTTTAACCTGCGGGGCCAGTGCATGGGGGCCATCTTTGCTGGCCACTTGTTGGTGCACCTCACTGCTGTCTCCATCGACCCAGCAGATGCCAATGTGCGGGACAAGAGCTACTCGGGGCCCCTGCCCATCTTCAGCCGCAGCCAGCACGCACACGTCATTGAAGACCTGCACTGCAACTTGTGCGACGTGGATGTGTGAGTGCCTGTGTGCGGGTGTGAGCGCGTGGGTGTGTGTGGGCGATCAGTGTGCCCTGTGGACCACCAGGAGTTTAGGGCAGAAGGGAGCACGCCAGGTGTCACGTCATCCTCCTGCCTCAGAACTCCCGTGTTTTACACAGTCGAGCCTCTTGATGGAGTCCCAGAGAACTGGGTCCCCGAGAAGGCGGTTGGAAACAGAAGATGAAGATAGCATTTCCACAGTGAAAGTAGGAAGTGCTGGGCGTGGCCCCAAGCATTTGTAGTGACTAACTCTACCAGTGACATCCCTGGTCTCTCACAGGCATTCCCAGGTAGGGGTGGGGAGGGAAGGTAATGCTTGAGTACTGAACTGTGCTGAGCTGTGTTCATGCAGCAGGCCAAGTGGGCAGCCCAAGCTCAGAAAGGCCGAGAAGCCTGCCCAGGTCACACAGTGACTGGGCGGCAAAGCCGGAGTCACCGCCCTGGCTTCCAGGCCCCCAAGCACATTCTGGGACTCTCCATCACCCATGAGAATTTGGAGGCCCAGAGAGGCCGAGGGGCTTGCTGGAGGAGAGAGGGCTCAGGATGAGAAGAGCCTGGTTCTGCAGGGCTGGTCCCAGTGGCTGCTTGGGTCCCCCACTACCTGACTGGAGCCCCCCCCCCAGGCTCCTAGGCTCAGGTTGGGGGTTAGGGGTAGGAGTGTGCTCCAGTTTCATGCTTCTCAGGAGGAGTTGGCCTGTTGCAGGGCTCTATCCACAGGCAGAACACTGCCAGCATTGCGACACTAAGGACTTGGGTTTTAGGCCGTTCGGTCATGCGCTAGGCCCAAGTAGTACACTTCTGAGCAGTTCTGGGGGAGAGGGCTGTGCCCCAGTCTTCCAACTTCTGTGGGCCTTCCGTGGTGCCTCCCCAGGTCCGGAGGGCTACTCTTGCTCACGTCCATTAGGCCCCATTAGGCGCCTCTCCTCATCCGACACACTGCGGTGATGCCCACCAGGATGGCTGTGTGCTCATCTTTTGGCCCTGTTCTGTTAGCCCACGATAGACTGAGGCCTTTCGGGAGAATGCCAGCAAAATTCCTATAGGATGCAGGGAGACAGGGACCCAAAAATGGGGATGTCAGAAAGATCAGTGCAGGCCCTGCTCAGGGGCCTGCCGCCACCACCTAGCAAACATTCCAGAGAAGGACAGCACAAAAGGCGTCCCCTCAAACCCGATCTCCTAGCTCCAGGGTCCCCCAGCCCTTCGGAAGCCCTGCCTCCTCCAGGGGCCACAGTCTTCAGTGCCGCTAGAGGGCGCGCGCGCTCCTTGCCGCGCTCCGCTGTCAGGTGGAGAAGCCTGGTGGGTAACTCGGCCCCCTACCTGGCGCTGCCGTCCCTGGCGTCGCAGCCTCTGGCGGGCCCTGGCCGCTGGGCCCGGCCGGCTCGTCCAGGGCTGAATGCGCGACCGACGGCTCTGCGCCTCCCCTACGCAGGAGCGCTCGCTCCAAGCACTGTAGCGCCTGCAACAAGTGCGTGTGCGGCTTCGACCACCACTGCAAGTGGCTCAACAACTGCGTGGGTGAGAGGAACTACCGGTGAGAGCGTGAGAGCGACGGGCGCCTGGGGCGGGGACCTTGCCTGCAGCGTGGCGGCGGCTGGGGTGGTCGTGCTTGGAGGACCTGTGCGCTGCTCCTTAAGGGTGCCCACTGAGGCCACGGAGGGTGGGTCTGGGGGCTTCCACCTCGCTGGCCCCAAGGGGCAAGGAGCCCGGGCGGTGGCCATGTGTCTTCAGTTTTGCCCTGTGCCTTTGGCTTCGGAGGAGTCGGGGCTGTGGGCTCAGAGGCCCTGCTTAGCATCCCAGCTTTGGGCCCTTTTGAGCTCCTAGCCTTTACCAAGCCGGAGGGCCCCGGTGCTGATAGCTGCCCATGGCTGGGCCCAGGCTCTTTCTACACAGTGTGGTATCCGCTTTACTGGGTGTTCTGCTCCTGGTGCTGGTGGCCACTTATGTCTTTGTGGAGTTCTTTGTCAACCCCATGCAGCTGCGCACCCACCCGCACTTTGAAGGTCAGTTTGGGCTCCAGGCCGACTCCCGCCCCCCCCCCCCCCCCCCCGTGGGCCTGCTCTGGTCCCTGCTCAAGCCCTGGTCCCTGCCTGTGCTTGCAGTCGTGAAGAACCAAAGTGATGTGTGGTTTGTGTTCCTGCCTGCGGCCCCGGTGGAGACCAAGGCTCCTGCCATCCTGGTCCTGGCTGCCCTGCTCATCCTTCTGGGCCTGCTCTCCACAGCCTTGCTTGGCCACCTGCTCTGCTTCCACATCTATCTCAGTGAGTGTCTCCCCGACACCGCCCTTCAGGAACAGGGGCCCCACTGGGCCGCAGAGCCTTGAGACCAGCCCCTTCCCGGTGCTGGTTCTCGGGTGGCCTGGTCTCACCGTGGCTCAGTGTCTGTGGGGACAGTGGTTTGAGCTGCGAGGTAGGTGGCCTGCCCTGAGCTCTGCAGTCCCTTCTCTGTTGCACTGAGCCCTCTCCTCCCCCTACCAGTGTGGCACAAGCTCACCACCTATGAGTACATCGTGCAGCACCGCCCACAAGAGGCAAAGGGGGCCCACAGGGAGCTTGAGTCGTGTCCCCCCAAGATGCGGCCTATTCAGGTATAGAGGTGGCCCTGAGGGCTAAGGGGGTGGGAGATGGGCCTGGAGGTGGTGGTGGCGCGGTGGGCGGCCAGCGAAGAGACAGGGCAAGGGAAGCAACCTGGGACAGCAGCTGGAATGGGGTGCTGGGGGCACGGGTGGGGGTGTTAGCCTATCCTGAGCACTTGCTCACCTGCCTAACAAGCTTCCCAGAGACAGCTTCAGGACCCCACGGACCCACCCACCCAGACTCCAGGCAGCTGCTGGAGGGCGCGGGTCGTGGGGGCCTGGAAGCATGCAGGCCAGGGCTACTTGAGACTGGAGAGGGATGGACCAGGGCCGGGTTAGCAGCTTGGGGGGCCAGGAGGGGGCTGTCAGTGTCCTCTGTGCCTCTACTCATACCCCATTTTATCCTCAGAACAGCCCACGAGGCAGGGAGTGTTTGCTGCACCCGCGTTGCAGATGAGCATGTTGAGGCCTAGAAAGATTAAACAGAAACCAGATCTGGAAAGAGTTAAGGTCTCGGCTGGCGCCGCGGCTCACTAGGTTAATCCTCCGCCTGTGGCGCCGGCACCCCGGGTTCGGGTTCTAGTCCTGGTTGGGGTGCCGGATTCTGTCTCGGTCGTTTCTCTTCCTGTCCAGCTCTCTGCTGTGGCCCAGAAGGGCACTGGAGGATGGCCCAAGTGCTTGGGCCCTGCACCCCATGGGAGACCAGGAGGAAGCACCTGGCTCCTGGCTTCGGATCAGTGGGGTGCTCTGGCCGCAGCGGCCATTGGGGGGGTGAACCAACGGAAAAGGAAGACCTTTCTCTCTGTCTCTCTCTCACTGTCCACTCTGTCAAAAAAAAAAAAAAAAAAAAAGCGTTAAGGTCTCCCCACCCTGAAGCAGGACCCCACCAGCTCAGGCTTCAGCCTGGCCAGCCCAGCTGCTAACCAGCCTGTCCTGTTCCCACGCCCCATGATTTCCTCAGGTCAGCAGCTGGGGGTGGGGTGGTGCAGGGCTCAGAGCCCCTAGGGACTAGGAAGGCAGGGGGGCCCAGGCTAAGCCCTGGATCTTCATGGCAACAACACAAATACAGGCTGGTGGGCGGGTTGGGGGAGGGCTTGGGACCCTGCCTGTCCTGTTCTCATTGCCAGAGCAGGACCTGCCTGAGGTCCTGGGCAGGCCTGGGCCTGGGGGGTGCTGGCCGTGGCAAAGGCCACTTGCCCTGGTGCTGGGCATGGTTTGTGTCAACACAGTGGTGGCCTTCCCAGGGAGGGAGTCAGCCCACCCCCACCCAACTGGACGCTGAGGCTCGGCGAGGTTGGCAGGGCCTGTATGAGCGTCACGGCCCGTGCCTGTTGAGGCAGGGCTGGCCCTGGGGTGCCCAGACTCCAGGCTCTGTGTCCCTGTCCTGCCCAGGCTGTGGGGCCAGATGTGGCGGCCACAAGGACGTTTGACTTCTGTCCATCTACAGGGAGGCCTGCCCAGGGCTCCTTTTACAGAGGAGAGAGCTGAGGCCGAGAGTTACCATTCAGGAGTGCATGTTTTTGAAGGTCTCTGAGGGAGGATCCTAGGGACAGCAGTAATGAGAGCAGGGGTGTCTGCATGGGGCCCCAGCTGGCTAGGGCCTGGTTCTTCCATCCCGGCCCTCGGGCTCCGGGGGCCATCTTCTTCTGCTGCTCCCTTCTCTGTCCCACACTTTGGGGCCCAGGGACCCTGGGGTAGACTTTGACCCTTTACCTTGAGGTCCAAGTCACAGTGCCTGGCCTTTGACCTCTGACCCTGGGCTCCTCTGTTCCGGCCAGCACCCCCACACCCTTCCACAAGGGTCATCCTGGGTCTCTGCACCTGTGCAGCCAGCCTGTGATGACGAGGCTGTGCTTCCCAGGTCTGCCAGGGCCCCAGCAGGCAGCTTCCCCGCCCCCACCCCGAGCAGGAATGCGGGAGGGGCCCCTGTCTGGAGCCGTTGCCCCCAAACACAGGCTTGTTTTAGAGACGGCGTGGCTGTTACAGTGTCGTCTCCGCATTAGTCAGGACGCCTCCGTCTCCGTGGAAACGGCTGCCGAGCCAGCGACAGCTGTCCTGGGGCTCCCTCCCTCCTCCCCACTGCTGCCAAGGGCGGGGCCTTACTGCCCAGGCCCCGCCCACATCCTCCACACCACGCCCTTCCCGGGCTGGCTCTGTTCTGCCTTTTGTTTCCTCACCTGCAGCCCTAGCGGGCGTGGCTGGGGTTCGGGCCTAGGCCGCTTCAGCGACCTCCCAGGTCCCTTCACTCTCTGGGGTTGCGACTCAACAAGATACAGCTTGCCTGTTGGCCTGGGCCCGGCTTTTGCTTCCACCTCCTACTGCCTTCGCGCTCCGGCTGGCGGCTGGGAGGCCACGCACTCATACGCCCTTCCCCGCAGCGGGGACTGTGGCTGGTGTTCTGTGAGCATGAGGGGCACGCCCGGGACTCAGCTCTGCGGGAGCCTGCCAGCCGCGCCACAACCTCGGGTACACTCTCCGCCTGGGAATGGCCACCCGGTCTCCCAACCAGGGAACAATCCGACACAGAGGCTGGAGCCCCGGAGGGGCTGGAAGCAGGAGAGGACAGCTCTGAG
Organism: Oryctolagus cuniculus; assembly: GCF_051225735.1. Taxonomy (NCBI): domain Eukaryota; kingdom Metazoa; phylum Chordata; class Mammalia; order Lagomorpha; family Leporidae; genus Oryctolagus; species Oryctolagus cuniculus. The sequence goes on along the minus strand of NC_142884.1, from coordinate 60,719,635 downwards.
CGCCTCTTCCCCCGCCCTGGGCTGAGCAGCTGTGCTGGGCGATGAGACTCCTGGAGCTACAGCCTTCCTGGAAGAGAGGGTGCTAGACTAGAAGGGAGGATCTGGGCATGAGTAAGGTGCAGAAGCGGATGTTCTAAGACTTAACTCCGCAGAGGGAACCAGGGAACCAGGAGGACAGCCCCAGACCCCTGGGTGAGGCCTGCCACCTCCCACAGGGGCCAATGAAGGGCTGTCCTGTTCAGGACTGGGTGGGCTCAGGAGGTCCTGGATCCTCAGCTGGCTTCCTGGTCGCCCTGACCCCCGCCTTCCGCAGGAGATGGAGTTCTATATGCGGACCTTCAGCCATGTGCACCCAGAGCCCCCCAGCCAGGCCAGGCCAGTGGCAGTGAATGCCAAGTGAGTGTGACCCGGGTATCTTCCACTAGCACGCCAGGGCCATCCCAGGTGGGAGAAAGAGTGTGGGTCAAGGCTCAGGCGTGGGTCTGGGCCAGCCCCTCTGTCTTCTGCTAGATAGGGAGGCTTGTATCAGGACCCCAGCGGAGAGGGTTTTGGGGGCAGCACCCAATGCTTACACTCCTGCTTTCCTCTCAGTCCCTCCTGGTTTCTTGTCACCAGGAGCCAAGGGGAGCCTCCACCGCCCTCCTCCCCAGACACGCTGGTCCTGCCTCCCGGGATCCGCCCCCAGGTAGGGGAGACCGTGCTGGGCCCCCTGTCCGGGTGGAGGGGGTTTGGAAATGGAGCGTCTACTTCCTGCTGGCCTCCCTTGCTTTTGAAGACTAAGCCGCCCTTAGTCTTCCCTTTGTTTGTGCAGAAAAAGAGGAAGCGGCGCATGTATAAGGTACCTATGTCTGAGGCCTTGCACCCGGAGCCCTCGCTGCCCAGGCTGCAGGGTGAGCGCCCTCCCCATCCGGGTCCTCCCCAGGGAAAGAAAGGCAGAAGTCCCAGCGCACCCCAGCCCCCGGTCTCACATTTCCCTCAACTGCGCAGGGTCCCCGGACCCTGGCCACCACTGCAGGTCATTGAGTGATTCCTCCAGCGCCAGCCCCTCGGCGTTGGCCGAGTCCGTGGACGCGACTCCAGTGGCGCAAACGCGCCTGGGCAGCGCCGCTCTGGCCGCCCCAGGGAGCAGGGGACAAGAGCCGGGGCCGGCGCTGCTGAGGCGCGCGCCTGCCGTTTTCGTGAGCCCGAGCAGCGGCGAGCTTGGGGCGCAGGGCGCCCGGGAGGCCGGCCTGCGGTAGCTGGGCGGAGAAGCCGGAGGGCCGAGAAGGAGCTGCCAGCCCGACTCACTATGCAACACACCGTGCTCGCCGCTGCACCGAATGCACTTTAGGGGCCACTCCGGCCGGCGGGCGCGGCCTCCCTCCCCCACGACTCAGCAATACCCGCCCCACCGGCTGTGATGCTCCAATAAACGTGTTTTTTATGCTTTTGCCAACTTAGTACTTATTTTAATAAGGTCGGTGGGTTCTGCGGGACCCAGACCGTTGCCAGTCGGCCAGGGGGCACAGGGGAAGGTGGGTACCTGGTCGTAGTGGTATATGGTGGTGCGCGTGGACCCGAGGCGCTCGGGTGCGGGACTCATGGTTAGAAGAGAACCTGAAAGGCCGGCTGGCAGTTGCTTTTCTTTGTACGGATCCTGGTGTGTGTGGGGGGGGGGGGGACGGAAGAGGGTTGGTTTTAGGCTCCGGAGGCAGCGGTGGGAAGCAGAGGCTGCGAGGCCAAGGCCAAGGCGAGGTGGGAATGAAAGGAGGGGACGACCCTGCAGAACCGGGAGCTTTATCCTGGCGGCGGCATTCGCCGCGGGAGCACAGAATTCTAGGGCTCTGGGCAAGCGTGGTTCGCTCTTTGAACTCTCCCACCCCGGGGTCCCTTTCTCGGGAGAACGCGGGAGACGCGGCCACTGCAGACCCTGGTCATTGCAGGAACGGACCTTGTTCTTCCCCTCGCCCCCGCCTCTATCTCCCAGCGTCCCGGGTTTGGCGCCCTGAAAAGCTGGATCTCCGCAGGAGATTGAGGGCTCACTTGAACTTGGGGCAGAGCCCAGGACAGGAGACTGTCATCCCGTCGGGGAAGCTTCCGACGACGTCCAGACCCGCAGTTGACTGGGCTCGCACGCTGCAAAGAGAGAGGCTGCGGGGGAGGGGCGGGGTAAGGCAGTGTGTGCAGCTCTGCGGGCGCCCAGCCCTGAGCGCGCGGGCGGGGTCTGGTGGGCGGAGCCAGCGTGACCTTGGTCACTCTCCCGCCGAGACAGCCTCGGGGGTGGGACTCGTCGTCTCTATGGAGACCGAGAAACAGGGGATAATACGGCGGAGCCGCCCCGGCTGCAGTCCCGCCTGGGAGCCGGCAGGGAGCGAAGCTGCGGAGCCGCCTAGTCTCCCGCATCTGTGGGTCTATTCCTGTGTCCTTCTGTCCATCCGAACGCGCGCTGCAGGAGCAGCCACGAGGTAGAAGCCGGTAGGAGACTGGGACGCCGACCACTCTAATCCATATCCTGCACGATGCGGAAGGGGGTGGATGGGAGCGGCCTGGAAGGGGTCCCAAAACCCTGGATGGTACCAAGATGAGGACACCAGCTGAGCGGCCTCCCCCGGGCCCAAGCTTTCCGCTTCCCAGCCCCCACCTTCCTTGCCCCGCTGATTGATGACTCCAGCTGTCCCAGCGGGATTGGGCGGGTGGCCTCAGTTCACTGCAGGCCACTTCATGCCTGGCCTGCAGACCCCTGGGGCTGTGGCCTGTGACCAGGCTCCACCTGACCAGCTAGGAGATTACTAAGAATCCATCTTCCTGCACACAAGAGCACTGGATCCCCCCAGTCCCTTGGGACAAGCATCTGGTGGCACCCAAGCTCCCCTTGGTGAATCAAGTGCAGCCTTTGGGTCCCTGGTGGAGAGTGCATCTAGGGGGAGGGAAGAGGGGCACAGTACAGCCTCAGGTTTGGTTCCCAGAGTCTCTGGAATGCAGCAACTATGGGTGCTCACAATCCCAGAGTGTGGTCATTGGGCAGGGGTGTCCAGGATCAAGATCAGTGGTGGTGGGAGAGGGGCAGCTGGGCAGGTGCCCAGGCTGTGGTCACTGAGGCTCTGGTAGAAGAGGTGGGGCTGGAAGATGGTTGCTGAGACTGGGGTGTGGTTTGGGGGCTGCAGGGCAGGAGGGGAGCAGGGTCCAGTGGGAGTGGGGTGATGTCAATGTGGTGCCTGGAAATCTGGGGTTCCAATGTATGGGTATGGACACTCAGGGGCTTCAGTGCAGGGCAAGAGGGTGAGGAGAGGTAGTGGGAGCGTGGACAAAGGAGGGCTGTGGGTGTGGTCAGGAGCCTTGATAAAGGCTGTGATGTCTGGGGCTGTGGCAGGGGGCTCAGAACAGCTGAGTCCCGAGGCTGCAGGGGTGGGGATGGAGGGGACCGCAGTGCAGGGCAGAGGGTGTGGTCGGGGCGGCCTCGGAACAGGGCTGTGTTCTGTGGAGTGTTTCAGTGCAGGGTGCAGGGCGTGGTCAGAGGACTGCAGTGGAGGCTGTGAGTGTGGGGGACGCTTTTGTGCAGGGCTGAGCGTAGGGGGTGAGGGGGATGGTTGGGACATGAACCCCAGGGTGTCTGGTGTGTGGATGGAGGAGGTTGTGGTGCAGGCTGAGGGTAGGGGGTGAGGGGATGGTTGGGACGTGAACCTCAGGGTGTCTGGTGTGTGGATGGAGGAGGTTGTGGTGCAGGCTGAGGGTAGGGGGTGAGGGGATGGTTGGGACATGAACCCCAGGGTGTCTGGTGTGTGGATGGAGGAGGTTGTGGTGCAGGCTGAGGGTAGGGTCCAGGGGCCTGAGGCTAAGGATGTGGAGAGCAGGAGTTGAATGTGGACCAGCCTGTGGCCATCCTCAGGGTGGGCGAGGGGCCTCTGTGAAGGGCTGAGGCACAGACAAAAGCAAGTGTGCCCCAGTGGAGGACCACAGGGCCAAGGCCACAGTCCCCCTTGCCTTGCTTCTGGGGCTGCTGACTTGGCAACCCCATGTAGGCAGCCCCCAGTCCCCTACTCCTAAACTCCACAGACTGGGAGGTTACAGCCCCTGTGCATGGCAAAGGGCCAGGAAGCCATGGTTGTGCCCCAAGCACAGGGAGTGCTGATGTGCCCCACCCGTGGGCCCCTGTTTCCCAGCTCGGCCTGGCCCAGCCCAGCCCAGCAGCACTGGGAGCTTCTCCCCAGCCTCCCTGACACAGGCCTGCCCTTAGCAACACTCTCCAAGCAGCACCACCCTCCCATAGCAACTGTCTCCAGGCTTCACAAACTGTGGCCAGGCCAGCCCCAAGCTCCTGCTCCCCTCATGTTTTTGTTTAATAGCAAATAGTAACAAGGTCTCGGCTGGGCCAGCTGCGCCCTGGCCTGGGGCAAGCACCACTGCTCTCTTCTCAGGCCTGGGTTGGGTCTTGTTGGGTCCTCATGACCCTTACAGAGACCCTGTCCTCATGGAATGCCTGCCCCACCAGCAGCCTGGTCCAGCCCTGACCCAGCTGGGTGTGCAGCTTCCAGGGGGAAGGGGGTGAGGGCGCCCTGCCCAGCCACCCTCGTTTCCATCCAAGCAGGCCTTGTGCCAGGGCCAGACAAAGCCATGCCCCCAGCTGCTGCCCTCACAGCTTTTCTGGACAGTGCCACTCTGTTTCAGCCTGGTGTGGGCATCATGGTTTCATCTTCTGAGCCCTCCTCAGAGCCAGGGCTGACATGAAGCGACAGGACCTTCCCTCCCAGGGCTCTTCCGGGGCCCAGGCAGACTCTGAGGCTCTGGAGCACAAGCGCCACCAACTGGGATGGGGCGGGTCCTAAGGTGGAGGTGGGGGCACTGGCTTGGCTGGGAGGTGACTGAGGTGGTCCCTATAGGGTGGCATGGCTGCGAGCACAGATGTAGCAGGGCTGGAGGAGAGCTTCCGCAAGTTTGCCATCCATGGCGACCCCAAGGCCAGCGGGCAAGAGATGAATGGCAAGAACTGGGCCAAGCTGTGCAAGGACTGCAAGGTGGCTGACGGGAAGGCCGTGACAGGAACTGACGTGGACATTGTCTTCTCCAAAGTCAAGTGAGCCCCCAGCAGCCCCTGCTCCTCAGATACCCAGAAGTGGGGAGTTGGGAGGCTGGCCCTGGGGGGACATGCGAAGGGGAAACACTCATGGCGCCCACGTGCCTGGCAGGGGGAAGTCTGCTCGGGTCATCAACTATGAGGAGTTCAAGAAGGCCCTGGAAGAGCTGGCAACCAAGCGATTCAAGGGCAAGAGCAAAGAGGAGGCCTTCGACGCCATCTGCCAGCTGGTGGCGGGCAAGGAGCCAGCCAACTTGGGTGTTACCGTAAGTGCCTGCTGGTCCTGAGCGGCCACTGGTGGGATGGGGGGCATCTCAGCTGGGGACGTGCGGGGCCTGCCTCCCTCACCAAGCACCTCTGGGGGAACTCTGTCCAAACAGAAAGCAAAGACAGGGGGTGCTGTGGACCGGCTGACTGACACCAGCAGGTACACCGGCTCCCACAAGGAGCGCTTCGACGAGAGCGGCAAGGGCAAAGGCATTGCTGGCCGGCAGGACATCCTGGATGACAGTGGCTATGTGAGCGCCTACAAGCACGCAGGCACCTATGATGCCAAAGTGAAGAAGTAAGGCCCAGGAAGGCCCTGCAGTGCGGCTGCCTCCGCCAGGGGCCTGGGCCTGAGGGACGTGGGGAACAAGACAGCCCCGATCCCCGCTGGACCTGCCCCCAGAGCCGCCTGCCCAGCCCCAGGTGCCGGCCCCCAGGCCTCTGACCCAGACTGCTCTGCATCCCCCTCCCCCGACTTCTGTCCGTCTGGAGACAGTCAATGCCTGTAGCCTCACTGCCTGCCTCCAGGGCCCTGGGCCTGGCTGACCTTCCTGCCCGCTTGCCTCATATTTAAGCTGCTGCTCTGGCCAAGTGCCTAATTCTTACCCAGACCTCAATAAAGCAACCTTTTGTACCAGTGTGGCCTGAGTGGGTATATGATGACCGGGGTCATGATGCTCGCACCCCACTGACCCCAGTGTCATCACCAACCTGCCTGCCACACCCTGCTCATTGCCCCCTGCCACTAACAGCCTTGCCCTCCTGCCAGCTGGGAGCCAGGCTGCCCAAGACGCTCCTGCAGGAAGTACAAAGCCGCTGAGCTTGGCCCTGAGCCAGTCCTGACATCACAGCCTGCCTTCCTGCAGTTACACCTCCGTCTGGGGACCCAGCAGCAGGAGCCATGAGACAGGCCTGGCCAAGCTTAGGCACAGCCCTAAGGGGGCTCCATAGCAAGTCATCCTGGACGCCAGCTGAGAATATCAGAGTCGGATTCCCTCATTTCACAGCTGAGGAAACGGAGCTGAGTGCGGAGGGGCTCGTGGACTAGTGCCCGAACATGCCTCTGGCCTCCCAGGCTGGCTCCCCAGCAGGCAAGCCCCACCCTGATTTCTAAACATGGGGCTGGGTGGTCAGAGACGAAGCCTGGCCCCCGACACCAGCCTGTGGTTGGTGGCGTTGGGGTAGAAAGAGTGACGGGACGCGGAGTGTAGGAGGCGCCAATTCCCTCGCATCTGTTCAACAGCCGAGCTGGGGGGGGGCGGGCGTTCTGGTCCCGGGGAATGCTGGGTATTTCCAGCCATCATCATTTCCCCAAGGCCCTGCATGTTAGACCAGAGCTAGTCCCGAACCCCGGGCTCTGAGGCCACCACTCCTTCCTTCCTGGTGTGACAAGGGAGCTGGGTGGGACTTGGGGCTAGGCAAGAGGGCAGCTCCCAAGGGTGTGAGAAAGGCTTCAGAGGCCCATGTCCACAAACCCACACCCTCTTTTCTGAGCCACGGGACAGAGCAGGCCAGCGCCTCGGTCTTCTCCCCGCCCGACAGGCTGCTCTGGGACGTTCCTGCCCTAGGTGGCCTGAATTCCTCGATAGGCGACCTAAACCGTCTGTGTTGTCTTTTCCCACCGAGTGTTAAAACACCCAATTGTGGTGAAAGGAAACGGGGCACTCACATGCCGTGGAGGCCAGGCAGGGCTGGCACCCGCAGAGCTGTGTTCTCCTGGGTCCTCCCCAGCTTCCCACCACCCTCAAGTCATTCTTCTTACAGAGAAAGCTTCTCAGACACAATTCCTCGTTCCTCTGCCTTCCCAAAGTAAAACCAAGGGGCCCTGCAACGCAGCACCTGTTTCCTCCTCTCGGCCCTTCCTTCCCATTTCATGGCCTGCCTCTCCCCTCCCCGTGGGGCTGTCCTGGGCCTGTACTCTGCGTTGTAATCACCTCTCGACTCCAAGGTCTCAGGTAAAGATCACCCACTCTGGGGCCTGGGGGCAGCTCTTGGCATCACAGCTCCTGGGCTGCGTCTGCTTCCTTGTCAGATACTCTCATGGCAGCACGTCCCGCCTCCACCCCATTACCCCTTTGGGGGCTCCAGAGACTGCTCTGCACCCCACTACCTGCTCCCATTCTTCCTGTTTTGCGAGCTTCCACTCAAACTACAAGTCTCCCCAGAAGCCTTCTCCAGTCCCACTCACCCTGCCTCTCTCTGTGCTCCCAATCCAGCCTCTGAGCTCTGTCATACTGCCTTTTGCTTTCCCCTTTGACTAAATTATTGGCTCCCCCAGGGCAGACCCTGGTGTCGCCTCATCACTGAGGCTGGCGGAGAGTCAGTCTCATCACCCAGTAAGCACAGTTCTCCAGGATTTCTTCACATGAAGGACACCGTGGACGTGCCTCTTGAGCCTCCTGCCACGCAGTTTCCAATGGCACTGGGGGAACTGTCTAGTCTTGTTGCTTTTTTGACATTTCCAGCCAAATGTCTCTCTAGGATACTGTTCCTGAGACTGTGTGTCAACTATTTCTGTGGGCAGCAGGAAAAACAACTCAACGGGAGGAGAGAAAGAGAAATAAAAAGAAGGAGCAATCCAGTGTAATCAGAATAAGCGTTCTCTTATCTTTGTGGGTGGATGCACCCTCCTGGTGGCAATGGTGCTGAGAGCCGTCCGGGGACGAGACGGAGGCTGCAGTAGGTGTCTGGTGCTAGCTCCATACGCCGGGCTCGGGGACAGCATCGGAGACACTCTGTATTAGATACTGACCCGTGTCGTGTGCCACTGGTGAGGAGGAAGACAACGTGCTCTTGCCGAAGGGTGACGCTCTCCCCAGGTGATGGCTCCTCTCGGGAGGCAGGAGCGCTTTCCCGGAATAGCCCTTCTGCTCCTTATTCAGCTGCTGCAGCAGGTACTCATTAGTTACCACCAGGGACCTGAGGCCACGGGGAAAGGCAGTCATGAAATCACCAAAGCGGACGCGATGCCGTTCGGATCTGCAATGCTTGCTGAACATGAATGTAAAATGAAGTAATGTCTCTAAATAGAAATAACTGTCCACTTTACGAGTGGGTTATTTTAAAGGCTGATCTACATTTTATTCATTACAATTCTGATCATGTTCCAGATAGCTGAAGCAATACTGAATTTCACTTTTTTTTTTTTTTTTTTTTTTTTGACAGGCAGAGTTAGACAATGAGAGAGAGACAGACAGAGAGAAAGGTCTTCCTTTTCCGTTGGTTCACCCCCCAATGGCTGCTACGGCTGGCGCGCTGTGCCGATCCGAAGCCAGGAGCCAGGTGCTTCCTCCTGGTCTCCCATGAGGATGCAGGACCCAAGGACTTGGGCCATCCTCCACTGCCTTCCTGGGCAACAGCAGAGAGCTGGACTGGAAGAGGAGCAACCGGGACAGAACCTGACCCCAACTGGGACTAGAACCCGGGGCGCCAGCGCCGCAGGCGGAGGATTAGCCTAGTGAGCCGCAGTGCTGGCCTGAATCTCACATTTTATATAGTGGATGTTCTAATTTCTCCAAAGCACTTTCACGATGAGGTAAGCAGAAGCACTAAGACACTGGCACTGGATCAGGCCTCTAATTTCTACTCGCAAGTTGTAACTTCTGTCTTCTAATCTAGGCAACTCTGCAATCCCCTGCCAGTACTAGTCAGGACTGTGCTCCCGGACTCTGCATCACAGGCCACGGGCAAAGAAAATCATCTCAGCACGATGCTATTCACTACAGCACTATTTTTACATTTTCAAGTTCATTTCATAGGTAGAGTCAGAGAAAGAGACAGAGACCTTCCATCCACTGGTTCATTCCCCAAATGCCCTTAATCAGCAGGAGCTAGGACAGGCCAAAGCCAGGAGTCACAAATTCAATCCAGGCGTCAACATGTGTGGTAAGGACCCAAGTACTTGAGCCATCACATGCTGTCTCCCAGGGTGTGTGTTAGCAGGAAGCTGGAATCAGGCAGAGCTGGGACCAGCTCAGACACTCTGATATGGGATTCAGCCATCCCAAGCAACGACTAACTACTGTGCCAGACGCTTGCCCTGTTACAGCACTGTTTCTTTCTTTTTTTTTTTTTTTTTTTTTTTTTGACAGGCAGAGTGGACAGTGAGAAAGAGAGACAGAGAGAAAGGTCTTCCTTTTGCCGTTGGTTCACCCTCCAATGGCCACCGCGGCCGGTGCACTGCGGCCGGCGCACCGCACTGATCCGAAGGCAGGAGCCAGGTGCTTCTCCTGGTCTCCCATGGGGTGTAGGGCCCAAGGACTTGGGCCATCCTCCACTGCCTTCCCGGGCCACAGCAGAGAGCTGGCCTGGAAGAGGGGCAACTGGGACAGAATCCGGCGCCCCGACCGGGACTAGAACCCGGTGTGCCGGCGCCGCTAGGCAGAGGATTAGCCTAGTGAGCCGCGGCGCCGGCCAGCAGCACTGTTTCTAACAGGACCATGATGTGGTAATATCCTCTCTGTAATGTCTGAAATAATTATAAAGAAAAATTTTTAAAAATGACACCTGGATGGGGGTTTGGCATAGTGGTTAGGACTTGGAATACCCACATCCTTATTGGAGGGCCTGAGTTTGAGTTGTGGCTCCATTCCCAATTCCAGCTTCCTTCTAATGCCACCCTGGGAGGTACCAGGTGCTTGGTACAGAACCACCCTAGGAGGTTTAAGTACTTGGGTCCCTGCCACCCATGTGTGAGACCTGGACTGAGTTCCTGATCCTGGCCACATGGCGCAGCCCCAGCTGTTGCAAGCATTTGGGATCAAAGCAGTGGATGGGATATCTCCATCTGTCTGTCTGTCTGCCTTTCAAAAAAAAAAAAAAGTCACCTAGAATGAGTCTGGGTTTAATCCTCTGAATGTGAAGCGATTTCAATGAAAACCAAGAAGTGAAGTTGTGGAGTGAAGATTTGAAGATTTAGAAATGGGGTGCTTACTACTTAGATTTCATTGGGAGTCTTAGTGAAGTTGGCAGGACTTCTCTCGAACCTCAGTAGCCTCGCAGCCACCCTGGCATTGTTTCTCTTTGGAGAGACTGAAGCCATTGAGGGCCTCTGAAGACGACCAGACTTTGTATTCTTTCCCTATTCTCTGCTGAGTGCTCTGGATGTGTCTTTGGTGACCAACAGCAGGCAGGCATTTTTCAGAGGAGCCAGGTGGCTGATCTTAGGAACACACAGTGCCCAAAGAGGTAGCTGACCCAGACAAAGGTCCTGTGAGAGCCAGTGAGAAACTAGTTGCAACCCACCAATGCTGGCCAAGATACTTGGTCCTGTGCTTCCTGGTGCTTGGAATCCTGAGCCACTTGGCTCATATGCACTAGGTTTATACACAGACTGGACTTCACTTGCAAAGTGCACAGAAATCAACTTGCCAGGCAGAACAAAGGAGACCCATGGAAGAAAACATGCGCAGCCAGAGGCCAGCTAGGTAGACCCTCTCCTACCTCTGGCTTTCCTGGAGAAGGGCAACTGTGTCTTCTAGCTTCTTCAGCTGGGCAAGCTCCTGATTCAGGCAGGCCACCTGCATGGTCAGCTGCTGGTTTCTGCGCAGAAGATCATCTGCAATGGTACAGCAGCCAGGGGTGAGCAGGAAACCACGCTGCTGGTCTCTGAGCAGAGCTCGAGTATGCAGATGGACATCTTGAGAACTGGCAACAGATCTGAATTAAAAGTCAACCACTTCATATTGCCCATTCGTTCATTTTTTCTATTTCACTAGAGCTAACAGCCCTGCCCAGGAGCCCTGCTAGGAGGGGTCACCTGTTCTCACTTAGCACAGGCAGTCAATACACTGTTCTCTGTGCTCATTTGAGTTTGGGAAGCATGTTCTTCACTCCATATGAGGAATGTGCAAACATCTAGAGCTGTGTCCGGCACATGGTGGTGACGCAATGAGCGCTTGCAGAAACGGAATTTGCAGCTGCGACAGTTATACCTAGCACTCCAAATACGCTGTCACTGCCTGCAACACTAAGGTGGCTAAAGCACAGGAACTCTGGTGCAAAGGAAGTCAGTCTTCCAGAATAGTTCTTCCTAAATTTTTTAACATGCTTACATATCCCCTGGGGATCTTGTTAAAAATAGACCCCAGCTCAGTGGGTCTGAGGAGAGGCCCGACAGTCTGCCTGCTTAACAAGCTCCCAGGTGACACTAATGTGGATCACAATTTGAGTTGCAAGCTTTAGAAGGCAGCCAACGGGGCTGCAGCAGCTCTACCAACAGTGAGGCCAAAACACCACACTGGGCTCATGGCTGACTCAGAGTGACAACCAAGTGGACAAATACATATTTTCAGGGTAAGTGGAGACTATTGTCTTGATTATTCAGACTTATGAGTATCTGATAGCTGAGATTTAACAACAGAAATTCAGTATTTCCAAATCAAATTCCTCATATATATTCAAGTGTCTATAATTTGCTTAGGAGTGCTTGAGCTAGTTTGTCAAAAGCAGATTTTATTGACAATGTTTGTCAAAACTGTGCTAATAAAAGGATAGTACAAATCAAGACTTTTTTTTTTTTTTTTTTTTTTTTTTGACAGGCAGAGTGGACAGTGAGAGAGAGAGACAGAGAGAAAGGTCTTCCTTTGCCGTTGGTTCAACCTCCAATGGCCGCCGAGGCCGGTGCACCGTGCTGATCCGAAGGCAGGAGCCAGGTGCTTCTCCTGGTCTCCCATGGGGTGCAGGGCCCAAGCACTTGGGCCATCCTCCACTGCCTTCCCGGGCCACAGCAGAGAGCTGGCCTGGAAGCGGGGCAACCAGGACAGAATCCGGCGCCCCAACCGGGACTAGAACCCAGTGTGCCGGCGCCGCAAGGCGGAGGATTAGCCTAGTGAGCCGCGGCGCTGGACAGACAAATGTTATTTTTCACTTATAATGGCAGGAAAAAAAAATACCCAGTGTTGACAAGTATGGAGTGCAAAGGGCATTCGAGTGCAGTGCCGCTGTGAGGGCAAAGTGAAGCAGCCTTTCTGGGGAGTAACTTGGAAATGTGCTGCAAAAAGCCTCAAAAATAGTCACCTCCTCTGACCGTTCATTCTACTTCTAGGAAGGTCTCCTAGGAAAACAGCCCGACATGTTTGCAGGCACTAGTAACAGCACGGCCTGCCACAGCATGAACATTCCCACCAGGCTCCAACAGAAGCCAACAAAGTCGTTTCAGAGAAGGAGTTTATTCTAGGGTGTTCCCCCACCTCATGTCTTTCTTTTGAATGTTTGGAAATTCTTTAGAATTATTTTTATTCCATATGTATTGTCTTATATATCCATGACCACAAATAATGACAGCTTTATGTATAATAGTAAACATTAGAAACAACTATACAGAGGACTGGCTAAATAAATACAATCTGTTCATGTGAAATCAGAGGAAATACCTATACTAATAAGTTAGTACCATTAAAACGTAGAGGTCAGGTCTGTGATTTCCTGGGGTGGAGAGTTGGGGAAACTGCACAAGGGATGTGTCGCTCCCCCTCTTCATGGAGGAACGACACTAAGTCCTGCCTAGGCTTCATATCCGAGTCACGGCACCATTATGTCGCTCCCCCTCTTCGTGGAGGAACGACACAGGACCCTGCGCTGTTCTTTCGTCTGCTCGGCCCTCCCCGGGTTTGCTGCTGGTTCTTCCCGGGTTGGCTACTATCCCTTCCACCTCCGTGGAAGGGCAGTTCCCCCTGGCCGCATTCCCCACTTCCGCAGGGGAGCGGCACACCGCCAGCCGGCTTTCTCGGGGGCTGCACGGGTTCCCTTAGATGTTCCCCATAGATGTTCCTGGTGCATGCCGTCTCTCTCCTCCTTTATAGTCCTCCTCCGCCAATCCCAACTCGGCTGCCCACACGCCGAGTACGCTGCTCTCCAATCAGGAGCAAGTCCTACAGTTAATTGGTTGAACTGGAGGCAGCTGTGCGGAAGCTGTTTACTTCTCTCCCAGCGCCATATTGTGGGAGAGCAGATGCATAGAATAAGTCTTAATTCCAGTAACTTAGTCCAGTCCGGATTGCTCCCCACAGGGATGAACAAATTTTCTGGAGTTAACAGGAATGTTCTGTATTTCTATTGGGCTGAAACTAAAAATGTGGGCATTTTGTTACATGTCGGTTTTTTTTTTTTTAAAGACAATTTTAAATTTTGGGTTAAAAATATATGTATAGAGGCCAGCGCCGTGGCTCACTAGGCTAATCCTCTGCCTGCGGTGCCAGCACCCCAGGTTCTAGTCCCGGTCAGGGCCAGGTTCTGTCCCGGTTGCTCCTCTTCTAGTCCAGCTCTCTGCTGTGGCCCGGGAGTGCAGTGGAAGATGGCCCAAGTACTTGGGCCCTGCACCCGCATGGGAGACCAAGAGGAAGCACCTGGCTCCTGGCTTTGGATCAGCACAGCACGCCGGCTATAACAACCATTTGGGGGGTGAACCAACGGAAAAGGAAGACCTTTCTCTCTCTCTCTCTCTCATTGTCTAACTCTGCCTGTCAAAAAAAAAATATGTATAGAGGCAAGGTATTTATACCAAAAACATTAATGAAAATTACTGATAGGTCACAGTTATATTTTACTTATATTTTTTAAATTTCTATTTATAACCAGAAAAAGCAAGTGTAGTTCTCAAAACTAATGGTCCCTTGGCCGGCGCCTCGGCTCACTAGGCTAATCCTCCGCCTTGTGGCACTGGCACACCGGGTTCTAGTCCCGGTCGGGGCACCGGATTCTGTCCCGGTTGCCCCTCTTCCAGGCCAGCTCTCTGCTGTGGCCAGGGAGTGCAGTGGAGGATGGCCCAAGTGCTTGGGCCCTGCACCCCATGGGAGACCAGGATAAGTACCTGGCTCCTGCCATCGGATCAGCACGGTGTGCTGGCCACAGTGCGCCAGCCGCGGCGGCCATTAGAGGGTGAACCAACGGCAAAGGAAGACCTTTCTCTCTCTCTCTCTCTCTCACTGTCCACTCTGCCTGTCAAAAAAAAAACAAAAAAACAAAAAAACAAAAAACAAACAAACAAAAACACACACTAATGGTAATAACAACATTCATACATGGTTTACACTGACAAAGAGTTTCACCTGGTAACTCAAGAGGATCGTTTTCATTAACTGCCGAAAGCAGCTGTGTGGGCTCCGGACCAGGACACTCACTCTACGGCCCTCCATGGACAAGCAGTGGTGTTGGGAAGCCCCACATGCGGCGTCCCTGAACTTACCGTAATTATGGGACTGCTGCCCACTCACGACCGAGGAAGCCGCACCTTCCTCCAGCTGCTGAATTCTTTCTGACAACATGAGGTTTTCCTCCAACACTCTGACCAGCTTTTGCTTCAAACTTTCCTTTAGATCAGAAAACAAAATACAAACAGATCGAGAGTCTGAAGTCCTGAGCAGCGCTTTGAGAGGGGAATCTTTTTCTCTATTTAGCTATAAACCCAAGCGAGGGCAGCATCTCTGACTTTCTCACGTATTAATTCACTAGTAAACATAGCTCAAGGGGGGCAAACAAACTGATCACACAGTTGCAGTCTTCCCAAGGAGGTAGGCACTACTCTTGCAGAAGACTTGGTCGTTTTGACGGGAGGCCAGCATTCAGAGTTGTCTATGTAACATCTCTAATGATAATGAAACTCCTCTAATGGTAAGAAACGGGGGCAGGGAAACCTGCAGATACGAGTTCTTGCTTCCTCTCCTGGAGCCAGCAGCCTGGTGCTCATAATGGCCCTGATTCAGGGCTCTCGGCTCCATCAGGAGGGGAGGAAGGACAACCCCAGAGAGCGGGCCTTATTCACTCAGTGGGATCGAGCCATCTCCATCAAGAACTTGACCCTAAACATTTTCACTCTGGGGCTTTGTGTGTGTGTGTGTGGTGTGGGGGGTTGTTTTGTTTTCTTCCCATTTCAAGTCTAGAATTTTTGGATCAGGATTAGCATGAAGTCCCTGCAGACTTCCAAGGTGTCCCTGTCCTGATAAGCTCTGTTTCTGGTGTGCCCAGACTGGCTTTTCCGTACCGTGGTTAGATGTTCCAGGGGAGGACAGGGCACAGCTGCCCTGGCCTGCTGCTCAGTCCCCTGCAGGTAGAGGGCGTGGGAAAGGAAGATAGAAGGCAGAGGTGTACCATGTCATTAGGAACCAGCTGCCCCGCCTCCTTCTGTTCCGTCTCCCTCCTGCGGAAGGCTTTCTGGGCATCTTCAGGATGCGAGCGACACCAGTGCTGAGATGGCGCAGGGACTACCAAAGACAGAAGCAAATCTCGGGCAGGACCTGCCAAAAATTCAGGTTGGGCGCACACAGGCCAATCTTAAAAGCTAAAGCCAGAAATCCTAGTCAATAACTACCAGCTCTGTAGGACGGACAGGGCTGTCTCACAGCTGCTTTCTGCAGAATTCAGTGAGAGGCTCTAAGAGGCGTCTGGGGAGGCCAAGAAGTTCTACCCAAGTCCTCTGTGGGAAGAGCAGCAGCCCCGGGCGCACTGTTCCCAGTCTCTGCTTAGCGGCTCTGGGGGATAATTTCCTACAAAATGGGAGTGGTTTTACCACCAAAATTTCTTTGAATTCATCTTCCATTAAACCAACAAATAAACACATGGACCAACGTTCACAAGACTGTTTCCCCCATGTTCCTAAGCAAAAAGAACCCCTAAAAACAGTCCAGGTTACTCACTTTGAAAACTTGAAGTTTTCAGATCATAACTTGATTTTTGATAACTTTTGATTTTCATTTGAGTTTCAGATCATAACATTTTAAGTCACCTCTGAACTCTGACAATCAAATCCCATTTCTGTGGTATACGTTATTGGCACTTTCCCAAAAACTGTAAAATCTTTGTAGGTATTAACATAACCATTCTATTTTACATATCCAGTCAGTTTATATAGGAGGATCAAAACAATTGGAGAGAGTGCTGATTTAAAAAAAAAAGGGGGGGGGGGAGAAGAAAGAGGAAAGTGCAGATTTGTTAACTGTGGTGCTTCTGAGAAGCTGGGGTAAGTGACCGTGAGAACACTGTGCTTGGCAAGGGAAGGGCTGAGTGACAGCAGGACGAGGCGAAGCAGAACCCACCCTGCTCCAGGCACAGGGAACGCATTCACTCACCGAGAAACTTCTTGTTGAGGAGGAGGGAGCCGGAGCCGTTCCAGTGCTTATCCACAAGCTCCAGGAGCTGTCTGAGGACAGTGGCCACATGGGGGGTTCTGGCAGAGATTGGGGGGCTGTGGTTTCCTGGCAAACCATGCAAACTGCCCAGGTCACTAGAGAGAGGCTCAAGAAAAAAACAAAACCTCCAACCAGTTGTCATTCTGATACAATAAATGAAGAATCCAGACATTTAAAGTGTTAATAGTTTTTAACAGTTGAAAAGGGGGTTGGCGTTTGGCCCAGTGCAGCTGGACACCCACAATCCGTATCACAATGCCTGGGTTCAAGTTCCAGCTCTCAATTCCAGCTTCCTGCTCATTCATGTTCCTCCCTAGGAAGCAGCAGGTGATGGCCCAAGTACTTGGGTCCCTGCTACCCATGTGGGAGAACAAAATAGAGTTCTAGGCTCCTGGCTTCAGCTTTGCCCAGCCCTGGCTGTTGTGTGCCTTTAGAGAGTAAACTATCAGATGGGAGATATGGAGATATCTGTCTCTCTGCCCTTGAAATAAGTTTTTTTGTTTGTTTGTTTTTGTTTGTTTGTTTTTTACAGGCAGAGTGGACAGTGAGAGAGAGAGAGAGAGAGAGAGAGAGAAAGGTCTTCCTTTTTTCCGTTGGTTCACCCCCCAATGGCCGCTGCAGCTGGCGCACAGCGCTGATCCGATGGCAGGAGCCAGGTGCCTCTCCTGGTCTCCCATGGGGTGCAGGGTCCAAGCACTTGGGCCATCCTCCATTGCACTCCTGGGCCACAGTAGAGAGCTGGACTGGAAGAGGGGCAACTGGGACAGAATCCGGCGCCCCGACCGGGACTAGAACCTGGTATGCCGGCGCCGCAGGCAGAGGATTAGCCTAGTGAGCTGCGGCTCTGGCCTGAAATAAGTTTTTATTTATTTATTTTTTAAAGATTTATTTATTTGAAAGGCAGAGTTATACAGAGAGATATCTTCTGTCCACTGGGTCATTTCCCAAATGGCCACAACAACTGGAACTGGGCCAGCCTGAAGCCAGGAGCTTCTTCCGGGTCTCCCACATGGGTGCAGGGGCCCAAGCACTTGGGCCATCTTCCATAGCTTTCCCAGGTGGATTAGCAGGGAGCTGGATCAGAAGTGGAGCAGCCAAGACTGGAACTAGCAACCGTATGGCATGCTAGCACTGCAGGTGGTGGCTTTACCCACTAACCATAGTGCCAGCCTCAAATAACATACCATTATGTCCCAAGCAAATACATAAGATATTCAAAGATAATTAAAAACATAATACTATTGGGACGGCGCCATGGCTCACTTGGTTAATCCTCCGCCTGCGGCTTTGGCATCCCTTATGGGAGCCGGGTTCTAGTCCCAGTTGCTGCTCTTCCAGTCCAGCTCTCTGCTGTGGCCTGGGAGGGCAGTGGAGGATGACCAGAGTGCTTGGACCCCTGCACCCGCATGGGAGACCAGGAGGAAGCACCTGGCTCCTGGCTTCTGATCGGTGCAGCACCGGCCATAGCAGTCATTTGGGGGGTGAACCAACGGAAGGAAGACCTTTCTCTTCTCTTTCTCTCTCACTGTCTAACTCTATCTGTCAAAAAAAAAAAAAACAAAAAAACAAAAAAAACAAAAAAAAAAAAAACAAACTATCTTCTGCCACAATTTTCTGTAGGGATTTTCAGAATACATTTACAACAAAAACGTGTTAACACCTACAACTATGGTTCATTATTTGAGGATAATTTAAAAAGTTAGTGGAGAAACTGAATTGAAAGATAAGTTTATTTTAGTGTCAAAGATTTTTTAAATCTATGCATCATTTTTCATGAACTTTTTAAAGACTGACTAATATAATATAAAGTGCAGAACACTTGGTATGCTTTTCTTTTTAAAGACCTTTATTTGAAAGAGAGAAAGAGAATGAAAGAGATCTTCTATCCACTGGTTCATGCCCCAAATGGCCATAATGGCTGGGGCTGGTCCAGGCTAAATCCAGGAGCCAGAACTCCATATTGGTCTCCCACATGAGTGGCAGTTCTGCTGTTTTCCCAGGTGCATTAGTAGGAAACTGTATTGGAAGTGGAGCAGCCAGGACTGAAATTGGCACTCCTATATGGGAGGCTGGCATCACAAGTGGCAGTTTAACCTGCTGTGCTATAATGATACCCTGCAGACATCTTAAAAAGTATTACGTATCATAAAGTAAACTTAGCAATAATTTAATAAGAATTATAATTCATAATATGCTTTTAAAATATAATAGGTAGTATCATAACATTTAAATTTTTAAAATTTATTTTTCATTTTACTTGAAATACAAAGAAGGGCCAGCACTATGGTGTGGAAGGCTGAGTCTCAGCCTGCTGTGCCAGCGTCCCATATTGGGGCTGGTTGGAGTCCCAGCTGCTCTGCTTCTGACCCAGCTCTCTGCTGATGCACCTGGGAAACCAGCAGAGATGGCCCAAGTACTTAGGGCCTTGCACCCACAGGGGAAACCAGGAGGAAGCTCCTGGCTCCTGGCTTTGGCCTGGCCCATATCCAGCCATTGCAGCCATTTGGGGAATGAACTAGCATATGGAAGATCTCCCTCTCTCCTCTCTCCATATCTCTGCCTTTCAAATAAATAATTCTTAAAAAAAAAAAAATGAAGGCAAAGGGAGTCAGAGACAGAGAGAGATCCTCCATTCACTGGTTCACTCCACAAGTGCTTGCAACAGCCAATGCTGAGGGAAGCCATGAGGCTAAAACTCCATCCAGGTTTCCCAAGTGGGTGGCCGATAGTCAAGTACTTGGGCCATCATCTGCAGCCTCCCAGGATGCACATTAGCAGGAAAGCTGGATCAGAAACCCAGTAGCTGAGACCAGTTAGTCATCTGATATGTGATGTGGGCATCCCAAGTGATGCTGTAACTGCTGAAACAAATGCCTACCCATCCTGTAACATTTTAAATGTTCTGTGTTAAATGTTATTATTGGGTCCATACAAAATATATTATTCAGTAAGAAAGTAAGATGTATAGATCCATATAGAAAATTCACAATTGTTTTTATTCATTCTGTTCTGATATATTATTTACATATTTGTGAACTTTACTGTCCAAATGTATCTGCCAATCTTCTGTAGCTTCATGGACTTCAAGAAAGCTGATACATATTTAATACAGCCAAACTATTTCTCAATCTTTGTTTCTTTTGATGTAAAAAAACCACAGATGATTAATTAGCTAATGCTGTCACATCTGACAACTGTGAAGGACAACACCAGTGGCATTTATGACACTATCACATGTGTGGCCTATGACTGATTACAAATGGAATAAACACTTCTCCCACAAAGCTGTACAGAGCATGTGCCCTGGGCTGTATGAAGACGTCAATCATGAGGGCCAGTGAGTTAACAACCTGACTGGTGAGAAGAATCATGGGCAGTCCAGATACATCGCAAAGTCGCTTTAGAAGACCTTCTCAAAAATGAGTAAAATGGATATTTACTGCCACTGGCTTTTTTATGTCTTGGTAGTTTTATATGTATAACATGGAACAACTTGGAAACTTACATATGCCTTTTAGCATTTTCCTTTATTACAGTGTGGTGAGAATTTTGGGTCATTTTGTTACTTTCATGGGTCTTCTAGTTTTCAGAAAATTATGACTTACAGCTTTTTAAAATAATATTTTTTTTTTGACAGGCAGAGTGGACAGTGAGGGAGAGAGAGAGAAATGTCTTCCTTTGCCGCTGATTCACCCTCCAATGGCCGCTGCGGCCGGTGCGCTGCAGCCGGCACACCACGCTGATCCGATGGCAGGAGCCAGGTACTTATCCTGGTCTCCCATGGGGTGCAGGGCCCAAGTACTTGGGTCATCCTCCACTGCACTCCCTGGCCACAGCAGAGAGCTGGCCTGGAAGAGGGGCAACCGGGACAGAATCTGGCACCCCGACCAGGACTAGAACCTGGTGTGCTGGTGCCGCAAGGCGGAGGATTAGCCTAGTGAGCCGCGGCGCTGGCCTAAAATAATATTTTTTCTTTTTTTTTTTTATTTATTTGACAGGTAGAGCTATAGACAGAGAGATAGAGAGAAAGGTCTTCCGTCCGTTGGTTCACTCCCCAAATGGCCGCTATGGCCAGTGCTGCGCCAATCCGAAGCCAGGAGCCAGGTGATTCCTCCTGGTCTCCCATGCGGGTGCAGGGCCCAAGCACTTGGGCCATCCTCCACTGCCCTCCCAGGCCACAGCAGAGAGCTGGACTAGAAGAGGAGCAACTGGGACTAGAACCTGGCACCCATATGGGATGCTGGCGCCGCAGGCGGAGGATTAACCAAGTGAGTCACAGCTCTGGGTTCCTAAAATAATGTTTTCATTTTTATAATTTGTATAGGCCTCTAAAGTCAGTTGGCAAAAAGTAATTTTTAAGAAGATTTATTTATTTGAAAAGTAGAGTTACAGAGAGAGAATGGGAGAACTGGAACTCTTCCATCCCCTGGTTCACTCCCCCAGTGGCCACATTGGCAAGGGCTGGTCCAGGCTGATGCCAAGGGCCTGGAGCTCTATTTGGATTCTCCCATATGGGTGATAAGGGCCCAAGTACTAGGGCCATCTTCCACTGCCTTCCCAGGCACATTAGCTGGAAGCTGGACTGTAAGGAGAGCAGCTAGGACCTGAATTAGTACTCTGACATGGGATGCTGGTGCTGCAAGTGGTGGCCCAACCCACAATGCCCAGACCCCAAAATAAATTTTCTAGGAGTGGGCGTTTAGCCTAATGGTTAAGGTACCCACATACCACATCAGATTGTTTGATTCTTGGCCCTAGCTCCTCACTCCAGTTTCCCACCAACGCAGATCCTGGGAGGCAGCAGTGATGGCTCTCAAGTAATTGGGTTCCTGCCACCCACACAGGAGACCTGGATTGTGCGCCTCACTCCTGCCTCCAACCCTGGCCCTGCCCTGCCCTGGATATTGCAGGCATTTGGAGGAGTGAACCAGTGAATGGAGCTTTCTCTTGCTCACTAGCTCTCAATGTCTGCCTCTCAATTTTTTAAAGCAAATTTTCTAATCACAATTCACATATAGTTTAAGTTTGTGCATTATAGGATTTTTTAAAAATATATTTATTTATTTGAGAGGCAGAGTTACAGAAAGGGGGAGAAGACAGAGAAGTCTTCAATCTGCTGGCTCACTCCTCAAATGGCTGCAATGGCTAGAGCTGGGCCCATCCGAAGCCAAGAGCTTTTTCTAGGTTTTGCATGTAGGTGCAGGGGCCCAAATACTTGGGCCATCCTCTACTGCTTTCCCAGGCACATTATCAGGGAGCTGGATGGGAAGTGGAGCAGCCAGGACTTGAAGTGGTGCCCATATGGGATGTTGGCACTTTAGGCAGAGGCTTAACCTAACATGCCACAGCGCTGGCCCTTACAGGATTATTTTTTAATCTTTAAATTTTTAATTTTAAATGCTCTTTCTATCAGTTTTCTAACTTCGCCTATCAGAAACTAAATAGTATACTTATTTTATATTTATATTCAAATAGATCTTTTTTTTTTTTTTTTTTTGACAGGCAGAGTGGACAGTGAGAGAGAGAGACAGAGAGAAAGGTCTTCCTTTTGCCGTTGGTTCACCCTCCAATGGCCGCCGCGGCCGGCGCGCTGCGGCCAGCACACCGCGCTGATCTGATGGCAGGAGCCAGGTACTTATCCTGGTCTCCCATGGGGTGCAGGGCCCATGTACTTGGGCCATCCTCCACTGCACTCCCTGGCCACAGCAGAGAGCTGGCCTGGAAGAGGGGCAACCGGGACAGAATCTGGCGCCCTGACCAGGACTAGAACCCAGTGTGCCGGTGCCGCAAGGCAGATGATTAGCCTAGTGAGCCACGGCGCCAGCCTCAAATAGATCTTTTAAAGCTTTCCACATTAAGAAAAATAACATCAATTAGGAAAAAATTGGAGGTTTTAGGATAGTCCAGAAAAGCACATTGAGATTTTTAACAATATAACGTGAAACAGGGTGAAAAGATTTCCTAAAATGTCTTGTTAATATAGCACCCCAAATATCTTGAGTGTTGATATAGCTTCATACTCCATACACTAACACAATCATTAGTGTTCCTGTCTGGTAAAAAAGGCACAGGTGCTGAAAATGGAGAGAAACCACAAAATGAAAGAAAGTATTGCAAGACTGCCCCCTTTGGTGCACAAACATCATAACTACCTCCAAAATTTGTGAAAACGGAACAGAGAATTTAAAGAGTAAAACAAAACCCAACAGAACAAAAAATTTGTAAACAAATCCCTAAGTGAAAAAAGATTTCCCCAAACTGAAAAATATGTCACTAGAAATGGTTGTTTTTAGGGGCCAGCGCTGTGGCACAGCGGGTTAACGCCCTGACCTGAAGCGCCGGCATCCTATATGGGCACCGGTTTGAGACCCGGCTGCTCCACTTCCAATCTAGCTCTCTGCTATGGCCTGGGAAAGCAGTAGAAGATGGCCCAAGTCCTTGGGCCCCTGCACTCACGTGGGAAACCAAGAAGTTCCTGGCTCCTGGCTTCGGATCAGGGCAGCTCCAGCCGTTGAAGCCATCTGGGGAGTGAACCAGCGGATGGAAGACCTCTCTCTCTCTGCCTCTCCTCTCTGTGTAACTCTGACTTTCAAATAAAATAAATAAATCATTAAAAAAAGAAATGGTTGTTTTTGACTCATTCCCTGCCTGCTTCCTTATAAGATGGTAAGTGATTGACAAATGATTCACCCCCAAAGCATCATGGATCCAAAGGAAAAAAAGGGTCTTGAGAGCCATAGTTCCTTTAACTAAAGAGAGGAGGCTTCATGGTGGATGTAGGATCTGGAGAAAAACTAACATCCAAACAGATAAGAGAGGCGAGTGGAATGCAGCTTCCAGGAGGAACGGGTGCTGAGGGAGGGACAAAGCTTGTTACTTGGCCCTGGGTAATAAGGAAGTTTTCTCACATAACACCTT
Source organism: Oryctolagus cuniculus (assembly GCF_051225735.1). NCBI lineage: Eukaryota > Metazoa > Chordata > Mammalia > Lagomorpha > Leporidae > Oryctolagus > Oryctolagus cuniculus. The sequence goes on along the minus strand of NC_142884.1, from coordinate 60,696,277 downwards.
TATACTGTGATGTTGTAAAATCAATCATACTGTATATGTGAGAATGGTTATTGATTCTGTTCATTCTCTGAACCACTTTCAACTAAAAATTCCTAGGATAATCTAATTCACCTTTTGTCTGCTACTTCTGAAAAAAAAATTAGACTCAAATTTCTAGACAGAAAAGCAAAGCAATGCTTTCATAAGGACAATCTCAAAGAAGTCATTTGTGGCTGGAGCGAATGTGTAAACGTGATGAGATTATAAACATCAATGCTACCAAGACCAATCTCTAGCCCCCACAAAAACCTGCAACTTCATTATCCCTTCCTGTTAAACCTTGTCTATTACATTTTATCAAAGTATTTCCCAGCCATGTGTATACTCTGGAAATAGGTCAGGGACCGTTCTCCCTGTGACCGAAATGAGAAAATGGTGGCTGAGTGGTGGGTTGGGGAGGTGTAACTTTCCCAAGAAAAGAAGAATCAAAGGCTTTAGCCTGGGAGCATTAGCCACTGGCCACTGAAAATCCCCTTGAATGTCAGCACTATTGGTTAGAACCACCCTTCCCTCCCCACCCTTCCAAACCTCATTATGGCCTTGAACCTAATCTATTTCTGGTACAAGTGCAAACAAGCCAACACTTGCCTCGCTGCCTGTAACATCTCTGAAACCATGCTTTGCATTCAGGTTGGCAAGGATATTGTCCTTCCGTTTGAATCCTCTCCTCGAAGGGCTTATTGACCTCTTGTTCAAAATCTCTCTGTTGTCTGAAGTCCCAGGAGGCAACAGCAGTTGAGCAGGCAGAGAGTTTCCCAGGACAGAGTTGCTTGGAAAAGGACCATGTGTTGTTGTTAAATCCCCGAGGCTGCTGGATAATTGCTGTTCTACATTGCTGAGCAGAGCAGGGTCACTGTTGAAATGGGTTGTGGCATACAGATCTGTGAAGGAAACAGACTGCGAAGTGAACCTGCCCTTAGTTCTCTCCTGTCTCCCATCCATACCTCGTCTGGAGGTCATGTGTCATAATAATCACTCATTAGCATACACCCCCAATTCTCCAGATCCTTTCTCTCTCCCTCTGACAAAACCCCAACTCTGGTTAAACCAACGGTCCACATGCCCCCAGCCTACACTGGAGCAGTGGAACATGACTGGAGAACATGCATTTGTTCTGATCTTTCTCACCTGAAACACATGGCACTGTCTTAACTGAGCCCTAAGCACTGCCCAGCTCAGATCAATTTACTTTTCTATTATCTGAGATGACTAATTCACACATCTTTCCTTCTCAAACTTCTAACACCTCTACCTCCTTACTCTCAAGTGCCGATCTTCTTCATTTCACTGAAAAAACAAAGAAACTGGCCAAGTGACTCTACCACTAAATCTGCCAACTCACCCGTACAAGACTACTTCAAAAGGTCCAAGGACAATGCATATTATTCATGAACTCCAAAAAAAGTTTTCACCCAAATAAATGTTTAATTCCATTTTCCATGAACTTCTCGAAATCCCCTTGCATTTGTATCCATCAATTCTTGGCTTTCCTTCTTGTTACACTGGATGAACTGTGTGATTTTTTTTTTTTCTATGGCCAACCTTCTCACCGTAGACTGGTTCCATCTCTTCTTGACCGCTCAAAGAATGTTTTCTGTAATTGAATTGTCCCTTTTTTCTCCTGCATCACTCATTTTCCTTCTATAGCATCATTCCCATCAGAATTCCCTTGGGCACATGCCCCTTCCAGCTTCAGGTCCAGCTCTTTGCTCCTCTTTCCTGCAAAACTCTAGAAGGGGTTGTACGTATTTGGTAACTGTATTGCCTTGCTTCCAAGTTAGCTGTTCACATACGTCTTCTGCATTGCCAAACACCATAACCATGTCTCAGTCCCTGGCTCATGCCTGCAGTCCTTCCTCATTTTAAACACATGACACATTGATCACACATGGCATCTGACACAATAGCGATCACTCCCTCCTTCTGAAGCTCATTACTCTCTCAGTTCCCAGGATAACATTCCCTCTTGGCTTTTGTTTCTCCAGCCTGGCTGGCTGCTGCTTTCTTCCCGTTCGTGATGGTTTCTTTTCATCTGCATGGCTTCCATTGTTAGAGGACTCAGGATCAGCCCTCAGATCTCTTTTCTCTCTCTCTTCGCTCCTTAGGTGAGATTTCATCCAGTCTCAGTTTTAATGCCATGCACACACAATTTCCAAATTTATGTTTTTGGCCACACTCAACTAATATGTCTGATTATCAAGTTGGCATATCTGAGAAGTGTTAACCAAAAGCTTAAGATGTCCAAAACTAAGCTCTTGATTTTTATCTTAAAACCTGTGCTTCCCCCTCTTTTCCATCTTAGCAATAACTCTTTTCATCCAGTAATCTGCCTTAGAAACCTTGGAGTCATCTTTTACCTCTTTCTCACACACTTCATCTTCAACCCATCAGCAAATCAGTAAGCATTATCTTCAGAACACACCCGGAATCTGACTTTTCTCTCCACATCCTCTGCTATCTCTCTAGCCCAGGCTGCCATTATCTCTGATCTGGAGCCTAACCTCTTAAATGATTTTTAAAAATTATTTCTCCCCTTGCTTCCCACAGTCTACTCTCAACAAGCATGCAGGACAACTCTTAAGTGAGATCATGTCACCCCCTGCTACAAACTCTCCAACTACTTCTGACCTCACTCTGAAGTTCTCCCCTTAGTTGTCCACATGGACTTCATCTCAGTCGACTTTTATTAGCCTCATCAGAGCAGCTTTCCTTGCCTATCCTATCTAAAACATAACCGTATTGCTGTCTCTACCCTTAATGTTATTTTTTTGTGGCAATGACATATATTTGTATGTTAACTCATCATCTCTCTTACCTCATTAGCATGTAATTCCATAAAAATAAGGACTTTTAAAAAATTATAGTAAAACATATATGAAACTTTGCAACTTTATCTGCAAAGGTAGAACAGTCTATAGCACATAGTAGGTGTTCAATGAATTTCACTGATTAAATTAGCAAATAAATGAAGAGTTGCTTCCATCAATTACCCTGAAATTAGCTTATTTCAGTAACTCAGAATAGAAGTGATTGGGGGCAGTGGTTGTGGTGTTGTGGTATACCAGGTAAAGCCACTGGCTGACACTAGCATCCCACATGGGTGGTGGTTCGAGTCCCAGATGCTCCACTTCCAATCTAGCTCCCTGCTAATGACCTGGTAAAAAGTAACAGAGGATGGCCCAAGTGCTGGGGTCCCTGCCACCCATGTGGGAGACCTGAAAGAATCTCCTAGCTCCTGGCTTTGGCTTGGTTCAGCTCAGGCCGCTGTGGCCATCTGGGGAGTGAACCAGTGGATGGATGATCTCTTTCTCTGCCTTCCTTCTCTCCCTTTCTTTTAACTCTGATTTTCAAATAAATAAATCTTAAAAAAAAAAGAAAAAAAAAAGTGATTGTGGCCAGGAGCAGGCATTGTGGCATAATGGGTTAAGTTGCTGCCTCCACTTCTGGCATCCCATACGGGTGCTGGTTCCAGTCTAGGCTGTTTCATTTCTGATCCAGCTCTCTGTTAATGAGCCTGGGAAAACAGCAGAAGATGGCCCAAGTGCTTGGGCCCCTGCACCCACATGGGAGACCTTGAAGAAGCTCCTGGCTTTGGCCTGGCCCTGCCCTGACCATTCCTGCCATTTGGGGAGTGAACCAGCAGATGGAAGACCTCTCTCTCTCTCTTTCTCTCTCCCTTTCTCACTTTGTAACTCTGCCTTTCAAATAAGTAAATATTTTAATTTTTAAAAGATTTATTTACTTATTTGAAAGGCAGAGTCACAGAGAGGTAGAGTCAAATGGACACAATGGCTGGAGCTGGACCAATTCGAAGCCAGAAGCCAGGAGCTTCTTCTGGGTCTCCCACGTGGGTGCAGGGGCCCAAGGACTTGGGCTTTCTTCCACTGCTTTCCCAGGCCATAGCAGAGAGCTGGATCGGAAGTGGAGCAGCTGGGACTTGAACTGGTGGGTGCCCATATCAGATGCACCGTGGGCAGAGGCTTTACTCTCTACACCATGGTGTCAGTCCCATTAGTAAATCTTTAAGAAGGAAAAAAAAAGAGAAGCAATTGTGGTTAAAGAGGACTAGATGCTGCTAGAAATAGAACACTTCAAAAAGTTCATGGAAAATAGAACTAAAAGATGTTTATTGTGGTACACAAAAAAGTGAAGTCCAGGCATAGTTTTTTCACAATGTAAATTTTCAATAACTTTTTGAAGATCTTAAATATATCCCAATTAAAATAACATGTAGTTGTGAGACTCATTCTTATAAATTTTCTGTAATGTGTCATGTTAAATTCAGACCTTGAAGATTTCTAGATATTCCACGGACCATTTAGTGATCTTGAAATACAATTTAAGAAATGTTAATGAAATTTCAGATACTAATTCCCACTCTAGTCATACTTTCTCTCTTTGTGCCTGTGAAAAAGGCGTGTAAACTGACAGGAAACCATTACCTGAACTAAGCTTCAATAGTCTTCCGGTGCTGGAGTCAGAATTTGACAGAGAAGTCAGCAGGTCTCCACAGGAATGGGATGCGGTGGCCTTCATGTCATTTGAAGGCTTTATGCTGTATTCCCTGTAGCTCTTGCTTCTCTGAGGCCTTTTACCCGGATTTCCATGCAGAGACAGAGTTTGAGAATAATGACTATCGTAATTTTCCAAACCACCGTCGGAGGATAGCTGATAGGGCTGGATCTGGCTGGAATCACCCACATCCAGGCGTTTACCCAGTGAGGCTTCATGGGTGAGCTGGTAACTATCCAGTTTCATTATCAAGTCCTTTTCCGGAGACGGACATGAAGACTTACTGTCCAGAAAAGATACTCGGTACCCATCTCGAGCCATCTTCTCTGGAGATCGGACTGCGGATTGACGAGGTGAGTAATGTCTGAATTCTAATCACCACCAAAGGAAGAGAACAAAACACAATCAGAATTCTTCCTGGCCCACTTGAGGTGCCTGTGCCCACCAAATATACTCTCCACCCACTAGAAACTGTTCTCGGAAAGAAGTGCTTGACGATTTTGATAAATGATAGCATAAAGGGAAGAAAAGACTCCCACGTAGAACAACAACAATCAAAGGTATGAGTCATTTATGAAAACAGCAAAGAATCTAACACTTTAGAGATGAATTTCTTATCAATCAAAGCCCCTAGAAATTTTCTCCCCATGCTGTAAAGTCAGAGTTTCTTTCTAGACACCAACTCATGTTAGAGATAAGCTTTCGGTGCAGCAGTTATGATGCCACTCAAATGTCTGCAACCCATATCAGGGTGCTTGCATTCAAGCCCCAGTTCTGCTTCCAATTCCAGCTTCTTGCTAACGCACACCCTGGGAGGCAGCAGGTGATGACAGTGCTAGTTTGGGTTGGGGCTGGTGCTGTGGTGTAGCAGATAAAGCTACTGCCTGCAGTACTGGCATCCATATGGATGCCGGTTCAAATCCCGGCTGCTCCACTTCTGATCCAGCTCCCTGCTAATGCACCTGGGAAAGCAGTGAAAGATGGCTCAAGTGCTTGGGCCCCTGCACCCATGTGAGAGACCCAGAAGAAGCTCCTGGCTTCACATTGGCCCAGCTCCAGCTTTTGTGGCCATTTGGGGAGTGAACCAGTAGATGGAACATCTTTCTCTGCATTTCAAGCAGATGAAAATAAATTTTTCTTTAATTAAAAAAAAAAAAGTGATCCAGAGGATTTGAAAAGAGCCAAATCAAACCTATAGGACTGAGAAATAACTGAAATAAAGAATTCAGGGGCCGGCGCCATGGCTCACTTGGTTAATCCTCCACCTGCAGAGCCGACATCCCATATGGGCGCCGGTTGCTCCTTTTCCAGTCCAGCTCTCTGCTGTGGCCTGGGAGGGCAGTGGAGGATGGCCCAAGTGCTTGGGTCCCTGTACCCGCATGGGAGACCAGGAGGAAGCACCTGGCTCCTGGCTTCGGATTGGCGCAGCGCCGGCTGTGGCGGCCATTTCGGGAGTGAACCAACGGGAGGAAGACCTTTCTCTCTGTCTCTCTCTCTGTCTATAGCTCTACCTGTCCAAAAAAAAAAAAAAAAAATTCAGCAGACAGATTGGGCATAGCTAAAGAAAAAAATTATTGAATTGAAATATGACCATAAGGAATTATCCAGAATGCGGACCAGACGAAAACATTAAAGACATAAAATAATAAGAGACAGAAAGGACAAAATGAAAATCTCTGACTCAAACAAGAGTCCTAAAAGGACAGGAGAGAAACAGTGGGACACAAGCAATATTTGAAGGACTTTCTAGAACTAATGAGACACAAATTGTAGATTCAATTGAATAAATACCAAACAGGGGCCGGCGCCGCGGCTCACTAGGCTAATCCTCCGCCTTGCGGTGCCGGCACACCGGGTTCTAGTCCCGGTCGGGGCACTGGATTCTGTCCCGGTTGCCCCTCTTCCAGGCCAGCTCTCTGCTGTGGCCAGGGAGTGCAGTGGAGGATGGGCCAAGTGCTTGGGCCCTGTACCCCATGGGAGACCAGGATAAGCACCTGGCTCCTGCCATCGGATCAGCGTGGTGCGCCGGTTGCGGCGGCCATTGGAGGGTGAACCAAGGGCAAAGGAAGACCTTTCTCTCTCTCTCTCTCTCTCTCTCTCTCTCTCTCTCTCTCTCACTCTCTCACTGTCCACTCTGCTTGTAAAAAAAACAAACAACAAACAAACAAAAAACAACAACCAAACAGGAAAGACTAAAAAAAAATGCATCACAGTGAAACTGCAGAAGATCAAGGACAACTGGGGACTCTTAAAAGTCAGCCAGGGGGCTGGCACTGTGGTATAATGGGTAAAGCTACTGCCTGCAGTGCCAGCATCCCATACGGGTGCCAGTTTGAGTCCCGGCTGCTCTATTTCTGATCCAGCTCTCTGCTATGGCCTGGGAAAACAGTGGAAGCTGGCCCAAGTCCTTGGGCCCCTGCACCTGCGTGGGAGACCCAGAAGAAGCTCCTGGCTCCTGGCTTCAGATCGGCACAGCTACGGCCATTGCGACCATCTGGGGAGTGAACCAGTGGATGGAAGACCTCTATTTCTCTGCCTCTGCCTCTCTCTCTGTGTAATTCTGCCTTTCAAATAAATAAATAATTAAAATAAATAAATAAACAAATCTTAAAAAAAAAGAAAAAGGTAGCTCGAGGATGAGAAGACAGATTATCCTTGCAAGAGTGACAGATTTCCAGCTGACTTCTCAAAAGGAACCACAAAAGACAGAATATAATGGAATATCTTCAGTATTCTGAAAGAAACAACTGCTGACCTGGAAATCTAAACCCAGCAAACATCCTTCAGGAATGGTGGCAAAACAGAAGCATTTTCAGATCACCAAAAACTAAAGAGTTCATCAGCAATAGGCCAACACGAAAGAAAATTCTAAAGGCTGTATGATGTGCTGGAAGGAAATGATCTGAGAGGAAGTCTGGAATGAAAAAAGAACTGAAGAGCAAACAAAGTGGTAAATATGTGGATGGCTTTAAATGAATACTGGATAGAAGTGTCTTGTGGGATATAGGGAATGATATATGGAATTAAAATCCACAGAAATACTATAGGGAGGAATGGAAAGGAGTAAAAGTACTCTAAGGTCTTCCAATTATCCAAGAGAAAACTTAAAATATTGAGTAATTTTAAAACTGTCTAAGTGAATGTCTCATATTTTGGGGATAATACTAAAAGTGTAGACACTGTGTATAATCTACACACTAGTGGAGGGGGAAAATGAACAAATAGAAAAATTACAAGCCCAAAAGCAAGTTAAAGGAGAGACATGAAATTGCCGGCCAATACTGTAAGAACAAAGGATGCCAAGATACCCACTCCTGAAGCAGGAAATCGCCCAGGTCCCTGAGCATCCAATCAGACCCCGAGGAAAGCAGGAAAGTTAGCTGGTCCATTGAACAGGGCCTCAGGACTGTGGCATCTCCCTCTGCGGTCACACCTAGATTTCTCTGACAAGGTGGGGACAGTGAGCAAAATATTTACCGTCTTCCTGGTGATTGTCACTTGGCATCTCCCTTCTTATCACTTCCTGCATTTAAAAAGAGTTTGAAAGTTTAGGTAGAAGGGCATCCACGGGCATTCAGATATAGGCTTATTAGACTGGGAAGTTAGGATAGTTTCCTTGTAGCAAGGAAGTCCATCCTTGCAAGTTAGGGAAACAGTCCTTCAAGGGATGGCCCAGGTTTAAGCCTATGTCAAGCAGTCACAATACAAAGAGATCCTAGAGTTGCCTTGAGCAGGTAAGGAGACTCCTTGAGAACTATCCTTAGAAGGTAAAGGATGCCACACCGTGAAACACTGTACTTTCCCCGTTCTAGATGGCTCAGTGTAGAAATGAAACGAGGCTGCCTTTCTCAGCTTTACTTTTTCTGTTTGAAGGATCCTCATGCTGGAACAAGTGTTTGTCACAGGGGTTAAGACGGTGGCTGAGATGCTGGTGACTCAGAGTGCTAGAGTTTGATATCTGGGTCTGGGTCTGGCTCCTGGCTCCAGTTTCCTGTAAGGGAGACTCTGGGAGGCAGTGGTGATGGCTCAAGTGGTTGGGTTCCTGCCACCCACATAGAAGACCAGCGTTGAGTTTCTGGCTCCTGGCTTTGGCTTGTTGTGGAGGAGTTACCAACAGATGTTTTTTTTTTTTTTTTTTTTTTTTTTTCTCTCTCTCTCTTTCTGCCACTCAAAAAAAAAAAAAAAAAAAAAAGGCTCTACATACTTATTCTTCTGAATATTGACCATGGCACTTGATGTGAGTTTTAATGGGCTGGAAATTAACCTAAAAAATAGCTAGACAAAGATCGAAGCAAAATGGAAAATGGGTATTTGCTTTTTAAAATTATCTTTCTAGCAGCCATGTCAAGAGAGAAATTTTACTTCCTTATTTCTTAAATGAAAAGGATTGCAACAAATTATTTAATTTCTTTTTTTCCTGGTCACTTTAAAAAGTATTTTCAGAGGTTTTTTTTTTTTTTTTTTTTTTCAAAAATCTAAGAACTATTTAACTGTGGAGTATTTTTTTTAATCTCTATTTCCTTAAGTCAACATTAAGCTTTTAAAAATGGCAATTGACAGGGCAGACATTTGGCCTAGTGGTTGAGATACCACTTGGGTAACACATATCCCATATCAGAGTGCCCAGGACTGATTCCTGATTCTGTCTGTACTCCATCTTCCTGCTAACTGGCATCCTGGGAGGCAGCAGGTGATGGCCACCATACGAGAGACTCAGACTGAGTTCTGGTCTTCTGGCTTTGGCCTGATCCAGTCCTGGTTGTTGTGGGCATTTAGGAAGTAAACCAACAAATGATAGCTAGCTCACTCTGCCTCTCACTTTTTTTTTAAAGGGTAATTGAGATAGTTTCTAAGTCACTCAAGTACAATTTCAAAAACAAAGAAATTAATTAAGTGCTAACATGTCTTTTTAAAAGGTGATGGTATTGGGCCGGCGCCGCGGCTCACTAGGCTAATCCTCCGCCTAGCGGCGCCGGCACACCAGGTTCTAGTCCCGGTTGGGGCGCCGGATTCTGTCCCGGTTGCCCCTCTTCCAGGCCAGCCCTCTGCTGTGGCCAGGGAGTGCAGTGGAGGATGGCCCAGGTGCTTGGGCCCTGCACCCCATGGGAGACCAGGAAAAGCACCTGGCTCCTGGCTCCTGCCATCGGATCAGCGCGGTGCGCCGGCCGCAGCGCGCTGGCCACGGTGGCCATTGGAGGGTGAACCAACGGCAAAGGAAGACCTTTCTCTCTGTCTCTCTCTCTCACTGTCCACTCTGCCTGTCAAAAAAAAAAAAAAAAAAAAAAAAAAAAAAGGTGATGGTATTATACAAGAGCACTTCAGAAGTTTGTGAGAAATAGAATTAAAAGATAGATTCTTGGTGCAAAAAATTTTGCAATCCATGCATTGAGTTTTCATAATATGGATTTTCCATGAACTTTTTAAAGACCCCTGTATACTCAAACCATCTTGCTTTTTTAGTAATGTAATCTTAACTATCTAAATTGTGTATTAATAAGAATCTTTGTTTCTTTTCTTTCTCCTGGATACTCTGTGTAATTTCACTGTTAATTTAGCAAAGAAAGGGCAGACAAAGGGAGACAGTGATTGTAACTTATTAGTTATCCTTGTATCATATTCAGTCATACAAATAGGTCTTATATAATGGTTGTATCCCATCTTGCATCATTTATTCATACTGAACCCTTGTTATCTTAAATTCTTTTCCCATCTGGCATGACCTCCACCTTCCCACTGCCCACAGCTGCTGTGCCATCTTTACCCTCTAACTTTTCTGTGATGCTGAAGAGGCACCTTTGAGAAAGCTACCCCTAAGTGTAAGGCTCAGTAATTAAAAGGTAGAGATAGAAAATGTAATAGACAAGGCAATAGGAGATGGAGAAACTGGGTAGAGAAGAGAGATTTTTAAACCAACAAAAAACTGTAATAGTTACATTCCTGTTTGAGGACCGAAATGCCTGCCATAAAATGTGTGAAGTTGTGTGTATAATAGATGATACCTGATAACAGGTAAGTGGGGGAGAAACAAAAAGAAGGCTGCAATTAATAGAGAAGGTAATCTGCATCTTGTCCTGACTTTTCCTTCTAGAGGGTCTAAAATGCTTCCTTCAAACAAGTTCTCTAAGACCTTCATAAATAATTGAGAGTTCACTGAGTTATTTGTATACAGCATTGGCTGGTCAATAGATCAGCAGGAGAGCTATACATTACCTGTGTTCCCAGAGGAAAAGTGCCTGCTTCCTGGTCTGGGGTACCATTGCCTTGGGTTACCAAAGTACTTGCTAGGGAATCCTTTATTTCCCGGTTGGGGAAGGGAATAAAGAGTCCTTTGTTTGAGTCTGTGTTAAGAGAAAAGACGATACAATGAAGTTGTGACCAGACTTCAAAGGCAGTGTGTCTTATAGTATTTTATCAGAAGAAAAGTCACAACACTGGGTGCTAGTTCCGGTGTCACTACTTGCAAAGCATGTGAATTTGGGTAAATGGCTTAACCTTTCTGAATCTCTCACTTCATTTGTAAAACAATGATGACAAAGCTTAAATCACATCTCTCAGGGTTGAGGTGAGGTTAAAATAAGGTAATGGATGTGAAATGGTTTCATAAATTATGAAGTGCTCCATAGAAATTCAGAGGAAGGCATAGAGTATTTTGTACATTTCCTAAGTCAGTAAATTAGGAACCTGACACCAATTCAACAATCTCTAGCCATAGGGGGAGATGCTGGGACTAGATTCACTGGCATGACACATGTCCAGGGCTCTGCATCAATTCATGATTTGAACCAGCCTCTTGACTTGCTCATGGGTAAAAAGAGAAAAAGGTCTCCTAGTGTTTTGTTTGTTTGTTTGCTCGTTAGACAAGTTACTTTAAAATAAAAGGGAAAAACTGAATTCTAGGATTTGGGGGCTTCTTGAGGAAACTGGATGAAAATGAGAGCTTTGCTTTTGTTTAGATTGACTTTTATCCCCAGCAAGATAGCAAGATTGCATAAGATTTAAGACAGTTTCAGAAACTTGGACCTTCTTCAAACAGTATGTTCTGCCAATTTCACCTTCTGGTTCCGGCAACAGAAAGCTGCTATGAGCCAGTGAGAGTGAGGACATAAGTGGAAAAGGGAAATCTTCTGAGAACTAGCCACTTGGGCCATCGGGGGCTCTAAGATGGTTCCCAGTTCTTTTTTTTCTTTATTTTTTTTTTATTTTTGACAGGCAGAGTGGACAGTGAGAGAGAGAGACAGAGAGGGAAAGGTCTTCCTTTTGCCGTTGGTTCACCCTCCAATGGCCGCTGCTGCAGCCGGTGCACCGCGCTGATCCGATGGCAGGAGCCAGGATCCAGGTGCTTTTCCTGGTCTCCCATGGGGTGCAGGGCCCAAGCACCTGGGCCATCCTCCACTGCACTCCCTGGCCATAGCAGAGAGCTGGCCTGGAAGAGGGGCAACCGGGACAGAATCCGGCGCCCCAACCGGGACTAGAACCCGGTGTGCCGGCGCCGCAAGGTGGAGGATTAGCCTATTGAGCCACGGCGCCGGCTCCCAGTTCTTTTTTTAAAAAATATTTATTGATTTATTTGAAAGTCAGAGTTACAGAGAGAAGGAGAGGCAGAGAGAGAGAGAGAGAGAGAGGCAGGCAGGCAGAGAGAGAGAGAGAGAGATCCTCCATCTGCTGTTCACTCTCCAATTGGCCGACAAGGCCAGAGCTGAGCTGATCAGAAGCCAGGAGCTTCTTCTGGGTCTCCCACATGGATGCAGGGCCTCAAAGACTTGAGCCATCTTCTACTGCTTTCCCAGGCCATAGCAGAGGGCTGGATCAGAAGTGGAGCAGCCGGTTCTTGAACCAGTGCCCATACGGGATGCTGGCATTGCAGCCAGTGGCTTTACCTGCTATGCCACAGCGCCAGCCCCATGCTTCCCAGTTCTGAGATGACTCCTAGAACTGAAGTGTCCTACTTCAACATAAGACCCTCTTCCACTAGAACAACTGTCCTCAAAGTGACCAAATTCTCAAACGTCATGCTTTCCGGTTCCTCTCACGGTGGTATGACAGGAAAGAAATTGTTGCGACCTGGCTCTTCACAGAATGATTATTATTATGAATGATTATTTCATTTCAGAACATTTCGCCAACCCAAAAAGAAATCCTACAGCTGTCGCTTCCAATCTTAACCCTCCCTGCTATGCCCTGGAAAACACCAATATAATTTTCGTGTCTATAGATTTACCTATTTTGGTTATTTCATAGAAATGAATCATATAATACTTGAATATGACCTTTTATATCTATATATCTATCTGGCTTCTTTTCACTTAGCATCATGCATTCAAGATGCATTTTGTAGTATGTCTCAGTATTTCATTCCTCTTTATGGCTGAATTATCTTCCTTATATGAATATACCATGGTTTGTTTATCCATTCATCGATCAGTAGATTTTTGGCTATTATGGATAATGCTGCTTTCACTCTTTTTTTTTTTTTTTTTTTTTTTTTTTTTTTTTTTTTTTTTTACAGGCAGAGTGGACAGTGAGAGAGAGAGAGAGAGAGGTCTTCCTTTGCTGTTGGTTCACCCCCCAATGGCCGCTGCGGCCGGCGCGCTGCAGCTGGTGTACCGCGCTGATCTGTAGCCAGGAGCCAGGTGCTTCTCCTGGTCTCCCATGGGGTGCAGGGCCCAAGCACTTGGGCCATCTTCCACTGCGCTCCCGGGCCATAGCAGAGAGCTGGACTGGAAGAGGAGCAACCGGGACAGAATCCAGCGCCCCGACTGGGACTAGAACCCGGGGTGCCGGTGCCGCAGGCGGAGGATTAGCCTAGTGAGCCATGGCGCCGGCCTGCTGCTTTCACTCTTTTTTTTTTTTTTTTTTTTTTTTTTTTTTTTTTTTTTTGACAGGCAGAGTGGACAGTGAGAGAGAGAGAGACAGAGAGAGAAAGGTCTTCCTTTGCCGTTGGTTCACCCTCCAATGGCCGCCGCTGCAGCCGGCGCACCGCGCTGATCCTGGCAGGAGCCAGGAGCCAGGTGCTTTTCCTGGTCTCCCATGGGGTGCAGGGCCCAAGCACCTGGGCCATCCTCCACTGCACTCCCTGGCCATAGCAGAGAGCTGGCCTGGAAGAGGGGCAACCGGGACAGAATCCGGCGCCCCAACCGGGACTAGAACCCGGTGTGCCGGCGCCGCAAGGTGGAGGATTAGCCTATTGAGCCACGGCGCCGGCTTGCTGCTTTCACTCTTATGCAAGTTTTTATGTTGGGATAGGTTTCCATCTCTCTTGGGTGTACACCTAGGAATGGGATTGCTAGGTCAAATGGAACTGCCAAACTGTTTTCCAAAGCAGCTATTCAGTTTCACTTTCCCAACAGTGATGTATGAAGGCTCCAAATTCTCCACTTCCTTGCCATCTCTTTTTTAAAATGAGATTTATTTATTTATTGACAGGCAGAGTTAGACAGTGAGAGAGAGAGAGACAGAGAGAAAGGTCTTCCTTTTCCATTGGTTCACCCCCCCAATGGCTGCTCTGGCCGGTGCACTGTGCCAATCTGAAACCAGGAGCCAGGTGCTTCCTCCTGGTCTCCCACACGGGTACAGGGGCCCAAGCACTTGGGCCATCCTCCACTACCTTCCCAGGCCACAGCAGAGAACTGGACTGGAAGAGGAGCAACCGGGACAGAACTGGTGCCCCAACCGGGACTAGAACCTGGGGTGCCAGTACCGCAGGCAGAGGATTAGCCAAGTGAGTTGCGGCACCAGCCTAAAATGAGATTTATTTTTATTTATTTGAAAGACTGAGAGAGAGAGGGAGAGACAAACAGAGGGAAGTCTTCTATCTGCTGCTTCACTCCCCAGATGGCTGCAACAGCTGGGGCTGGGCCAGGCTGAAGCCAGGAGCCAGGAGCTTTTTTTGGGTCTCCCATGTGTGTGCAAGGGCCATCCTCCTCCAGTGCTTTCCTAGGTGCATGAGCAGGGAGCCAGATGGGAAGTAGAGCAGCCAGGACTCGAACTGGCACCAATACGTGACGCCAGTACTGTGGGAGGGGGCTTAACTTGTTGCACCACAGCACTGGCCCTATCATCTATCCTCTTGATTCTAGTCATCCTGGTGGGTGTGAAGTGGTACCTCACTGTGGTTTCTCTCCTTCTTTCCCTCCTTCTCTCCCTCCCTCCTTCCCTTCCTTTCTTCTTTCCCTCCCTCCTTCCTTCTTTCTCTCTCTTCTTCTCTACTCCCTCCCTTCTTTTTTTTTTAAATTTTTAAAAAGATTTATTTTATTTATTTGAAAGACAGAGTTACAGAGAGAGGTAGAGATAGAGAGGGAGGTCTTCCATCCGCTGGTTCACTCCCCAGATGGTTGCAACGGCCAGAGCTGCACTAATTTGAAGCCAGGAGCCAGGAGCTTCTCCCGAGTTTCCCACACGGGTGCAGAGGCCCAAGGACTTGGGCCATCTTCTACTGCTTTCCCAGGCCATAGTAGAGAGCTGGATCGGAAGAGGAGCAGTTGGGACTAGAACCGGTGCCCATATGGAATACCGGCACTTCAGGCCAGGGCTTTAACCTGCTGCACCACAGTGCCAGCCCCCCTCCCTTCCTTTCTAAGATTTATTTGTTTATATGAAAGGTTGAGTAGCAGAGAGAGAGAGAGAGAGAGAGAGAGGGAGACACACACACAATATCTTTCGTCTGCTGGTTCACTCCCTGAATAGCTGCAACAGCAGGGGCTGGGCAAGGCCAAAGCTAGGAGCCTAGAGCTGCATCTGGGTCTCCCAGATGGGTGGTAGCGGCCCAAGTACTTGGACCATCTTCTGCTGCTTGCCCAGGCACGTTAGCAGGGAGCTAGATGGGAAATGGAGCAGCCAGGACTTGAAGAGGCACACTGATATAGGATGCTGGCATCACAAACTGTGGCTTAATCTGCTGCGCCACAATGCCAGCCCTCCAAGATAAATTTTAAAGACCAGAAATAACTTGCCTTTCACTAATCTCCAAAAATAAATGAAGCCCTGTTAATCCCCAATGAAAACAACTGAATCCCTGACTTTAAAAATATCAGTGTGTGGTATCTATTTCATACATGATATCATGAAAGGAAATTAACAAAGGTTTTCTTTCCCATCATGAACAGACTGCCTATAACCTTGGGAATCTTAGACACTTTCCCCCTTAAATACTTGTCACATCTTTAATTCAGAAATTTAAGTCTTCTGAATTTTGGACTGCATGGGAAAACACTGTAGGTAACTATACTTAATATTTTGTCTACAGTGTTTTCCCATGCCTTCAAGGATTTAATCAATCCGTGCTTCCTCATCTGCCTTCACATTCCCATTGCCCTACTTAGGACATGTCCCTTTTACCTCCGGCTTGAACTACTGCCGCCAGTTCCTGCCTATCTCGCCGAATCTAGCTTGAGTTACCTAAATCACACACTTAATTACGCCTCCCACCTAAAGCATCATTAATTGTTACCCATGTTCAAGACAGTAAGATGAACGTGATTAGTATTAGAACCTGGCCCCAGCTCCTGCCACAGTCAATCTAAACTGTCACACCTGTCTTTGCTGCTGCTTTCCTCTCTGCTTTGAACCTTTCCCCTCAACTATGCCCAATGAATTCCATTTGAAGGCCCAACTTAAACCTCTCCTGTTTTGTGAAGGCTTTCTCAGGCCCCTGGTGGTAATGTTGCTGCCTCTCCCCCGTGTTCTATATCTCTGCCACAGTTCAGCTCAGACTAGCCTGACTCATGACCTAATTAGCCATGATCAGTCTTTCTGGATTGGGAGTCTATGAAGATCTGCTATCGTATGTTCTCCTTGTTGCCTAGCCCACAACACAGGATCTGCCCAGTAAACAGCACTTCTTTGCTGAATTACTTTCTTTTCCACTATGGCCAAAATGGCTAGTTGCCCCCCACCAACCCCTACATATTCATTATTCCGATCTTAGAACCACCTCCAACAGCCTTAGATTGCCATTATCTTGATTTCAATAGGAGAGGGAAGGGAATTTCCATATTATTTAAGCAACTGTTTTGGAATGTCTCAGCTCTTCAAGTTGATCTTTATCCATCATGAAACTACATCATGGCTAAACCAAGAGATGACAAAACAGATTGAGGCCGGCAGTCGGCTCACTAGGCTAATCCTCTGCCTTGCAGTGCCGGCACACCGGGTTCTAGTCCCGGTCGGGGTGCCGGATTCTGTCTCGGCTGCCCCTCTTCCAGGCCAGTTCTCTGCTGTGGCCCAGGAGTGCAGTGGAGGATGGCCCAAGTGCTTGGGCCCAGTACCCCATGGGAGACCAGGAGAAGTACCTGGCTCCTGCCATCAGATCAGCGCGGTGCGCCGGCTGCAGCATGCTGGCCATTGGAGGGTGAACCAACGGCAAAGGAAGACCTTTCTCTTTGTCTCTCTCACTATCCACTCTGCCTGTCAAAAAAAAAAAAAAAAAAAAAAAAAAAAACAGATTGAAATGGTATGGATTTTAATGAGTTTTAAGAAAAGACCTTGACATATCTGCTAGGCAGAGAAATGAGCCACTGAGGGTGACTGTGATCAATTTTTTCTTCACTATTTTAAAATAAGACATTCATTAGGTCAGTATGTTTTAGGTGGTATTCTATTTAAAGGCAACAAGAATTGACTAAACAATGAGCAGGGCCTTTTTCAACTCAGTCTCGGTGTTGTATATGTATCTCAAGCCTTCCTCCCCAACACACCAATGCTCATTATGACCTGTCATACTTCTTACAACTTTCACACAGCTGTTCACACCAACCCCACCACCCAGAATGTGCTGCTACTCCTCCTTTTGGACTGACAGCCTCCAAGGGCTGAGGGCTTTGCTTATGTATCTGCCCAAACCCTTTCCCCACTGCACCAGCATACTCTGGGTTTCTAGCGTGTCATGCCCACCACAGTGTTTCTGAATCTCAGTCGTCTCACAAGCTCTGAGAGTATGAATCAGTTTAAGAAACTACAATTTGAGCCGGCGCCGTGGCTCAATAGGCTAATCCTCCACCTTGCGGCGCCGGCACACCGGGTTCTAGTCCCGGTCGGGGCGCCGGATTCTGTCCCGGTTGCCCCTCTTCCAGGCCAGCTCTCTGCTATGGCCAGGGAGTGCAGTGGAGGATGGCCCAGGTGCTTGGGCCCTGCACCCCATGGGAGACCAGGATAAGCACCTGGATCCTGGCTCCTGCCATCGGATCAGCGCGGTGCGCCGGCTGCAGCGGCGGCCATTGGAGGGTGAACCAACGGCAAAGGAAGACCTTTCTCTCTCTGTCTCTCTCTCTCACTGTCCACTCTGCCTGTCAAAAAAAAAAAAAACAAAAAAAAAAACAACTACAATTTAAGAAACTAAGTTCAGGGCGATGGTGTTGGGGCATAGCAAGTAAAGCTGCTGCCTGTGGTGCCAGCATCCCATATGGGCTCCAGTTCGTGTCCCTGGCGCTCTTCTTTGGATCCAGCTCTCTGCTATGGCCTGGGAAAGCAGTAGAGGATGGCCCAAGTGCTTGGGCCCCTGCACCTACATTGAAGACCCAGAAGAAGCTCCTGGATCCTGGCCTCAGATTGGCCCAGCTCTGGCTGTTGCGGCCATTTGAGGAGTGAACAAGCAGATGGAAGACCTTTCTCTCTGTCTCTCCCTCTGTCTGTAACTACTTATCAAATAAATAAATCTTTTTTTTAAAGAAACTAAGCATATAAGAAGACATTTATTTATATTTTTTAGAGATTTATTTGTTTATTTGAAAGGCAGAGTTACAGAGAGGCAGAGAGAGATAGAAAGGTCTTTTACCCTCTGATTCACTCCCCACATGGCTGCAACGGCCAGAGCTGCACCGATCCAAAGCCACGAGCCAGGAGCTTCTTCCAGGTCTCCCATGTGGATGTGGAGGCCCAAGGACTTGGGCCATCTTCTACTGCTTTCCCAGTCCATAGCTGAGAGCTGGATCGGAAGTGGAACAGCCGGGACTCAAACCAGCACCTTTATGGGATGCTGGCACTACAGACTGGGGCTTCAACCACAGTGCTGGCCCCAAGAAGACATTTTAAAAAGATTACATTGAAAGACAATCTGGCAGTTTCTGAAAGTTCAACATACTCTTACCACATGATCCAACATGTTCTTTGGTAATTGCCCAAATGAGTTAACAAGTTATATCCACACAAATATCTACACAAGGATGTTTATAGGAATCTTTTCACAACTGCCAAAACTTGGAAGTAGTACATCTAGACAATGGAATATTATTAAGCACTAATAAATGGTGAGATATTAAGTCATGAAGAGACAGAAAGAAACATGAATGGGGCCGGCACTGTGGCACACTGGGTTAACGCCCTGGCCTGAAGCACCGGCATCCCATATGGGCGCCAGTTCTAGTCCTGGCTGCTCCTCTTCCGACCCAGCTCTCCGCTATGGCCTGGGAAGGCAGTACAGGATGGCCCAAGTCCTTGGGCCCCTACACCCATGTAGGAGACCCGGAAGAATCTCCTGGCTCCTGCCTTCGGATCGGCACAGTTCCAGCTGTTGTGGCCAATTGGGGAGTGAACCATCAGATGGAAGACCTCTCTCTTTCTCTCTCTCTTTCTCTCTCTCTCTGCGTAACTCTGACTTTCAAATAAATAAATAAATCTTTAAAAAAAGAAGAAAGAAACATGAATGCACATTGCTAAGTGAAAGAAGCCATCTGAAAAGGTCACATACTGTATGATTCTAACCACATGGCATTATGGAAAAGGCAAAACTATGGACACAGTAAAAAGATCAGTAGTTGCTGGGGGTGTTAGGAAGGAGGAAGGAACTGGTGATTACAGAGGATTCTTAAGGCAAGAAAACTATTCTGTGTTACTGAAATGGTGGATACACATTACTATACATTTTTCTTTCTTTTTTTAAAAGATTTATTTATTCATTTGAAAGGCAGAGTTACAGAGAGGCATAGAGAGGTCTTCTATCTGCTAGTTCACTCCCCAATGGGCCACAACAACCGGAGCTGTGCTGATCTGAAGCCAGGAGCTGCTTCTGGGTCTCCCACATGGGTGCAGGGACCCAAGGACTTGGGCCATCTTTTACTGCTTTCCTAGACTGCAGCAGAGAGCTGGATCAGAAGTGGAGCAGCCAGGACTCAAACCAGTGCCCATATGGGATACTGGCACTGCAGGTGGCAGCTTTACCTGCTATGCCACAGTGCTGGGCCCTATACATTTTTCAAACTCATAGAATGTACAACACCAGGAGTTAACCTAATAGATTTTGGGTGCCCATGCTGTGTCAATGTAGATTCATCAGTGACAATAGAGGTACAATCTGCTGGGGAATTCTGATAGTAAGGGAGGCTGTGTGTAAGTAGATACAGGCTATATAGAACTCTGTATTTTCTGCTCAGTTTTGCTATGAATCTAAAACTCCTAAAAATAGTTCATTTTTTAAAAAAGATGATTACCACATAAGTTTTTTTTTTTGCCTTATATCTTTTTAGTATTTTTCCATAACTGCTATCAGACAAAAGCACAAACCTTAGAGTTTCTAACTGCTTGTGGGCCCTGAGATATATCCTGAGCTAAAGGCCCACAGCCCTGCACTTGAGGACTACTGGTCTGTGTTGTCCATTTGACATTTTCATATACAGTGCCTGGATTGTTACTGAGCTCTTTCACAGTCTCTCGTTTTTTCTAACGGTGCTGCAAATGCTTCAGGGGATGTGTGCCTTTTCTGTTTCCAGAGTCCATGTTTCTGCAGATAAGTTATATGAGTTTACAAAAAAATGGAAAATATCTTTGGTCAAGGAATCAAAAACTGTTTCACTAAAACGTATGGACTTTGAGCTGGGTCATGGAGAAAGGCTGGGATTTGATTAAAGCTTTCCGAGCAGAGGGGCATTAGTTTATGGGCAGAGGAGAGTGGTCCAGTTTGACAGGAGTTTTGGGCATTGTGTTTGGGAAGTAAGACATAAGGTTTCAGATTAGGCTGAAAAGATGCATTGTGGCTAGCTTTTAGCCTTGTGTGTGAAGTCCAGGAGTTTAGATGTAATTTAGTTGCTGAGTGGGAGCCACGGGAGCTTTTAAGCAGGCAAGTGTAATGAATGATCACAGGTGTGTTTTAAGAGAATTAATCGGCAGTAACATACAGAATGAACTGAAGGAAGAAGAGATTGAGAAGCAGCATCTTGTAATGGCTAAAAGGACTTTGATGACAGATGGAGCAGAGTTCGCATCCCAGCTCTGCCACTTACTGTTAGCTAGGGCAAGTTCTTTCATCTCTTTGGATCTCAGTTTTCTCATCTGTAAAAAACACCTTCAAGAGCCGGCGCCGTGGCTCAATAGGCTAATCCTCCACCTTGCGGCGCCGGCACACCGGGTTCTAGTCCCGGTTGGGGCGCCGGATTCTGTCCCGGTTGCCCCTCTTCCAGGCCAGCTCTCTGCTATGGCCAGGGAGTGCAGTGGAGGATGGCCCAGGTGCTTGGGCCCTGCACCCCATGGGAGACCAGGAAAAGCACCTGGCTCCTGGCTCCTGCCAGGATCAGCGCGGTGCGCCGGCTGCAGCGGCGGCCATTGGAGGGTGAACCAACGGCAAAGGAAGACCTTTCTCTCTGTCTCTCTCTCTCACTGTCCACTCTGCCTGTCAAAAAAAAAAAAAAAAAAAACACCTTCAAGGTTGTTGTGAGGATTAAATGAAGTAATGGACAGTGCTAGGCCCAGAGTTCACATGTAGTAATTGATGGCTGGTAAGCTTGTCTGTTAAGAGACTATTAAGAGGGACCAGCACTGGGGCCAGAGCTGTGGTACAGTGGGTTAAAGCCCTGGCCTGAAGCGCTGGCATCCCATATGAGTGCCGGTTCTAGATCTGCTGCTCCTCTTCCCATCCAGCTCCCTGCTATGGCCTGGAAAAGCAGTGGAAGATGGCCCAAGTGCTTGGGCCCCTGCACCCATGTGGGAGACCTGGAGGAAGCTCCTGGCTCTGGATCAGTGCAGCTCTGGCCGTCGCAGGCATCTGGGGAGTGAACCAGCAGATGGAAGACCTCTCTCTCTGTCTCTACCTCTACCTTTCTCTGTAACTCTGTCTGTCAAATAAATAAATAACTCTTTAAAAAAGAGAAAGGGAGGCTGGTTAACCACAGATCATACTGTAGGGTATGAACATTCGCTGGGCTTTAGAGGAGTGGCATTAGATTCCAGCGATTCCAAACTTGGGAAATAGAAACATTGTAGTATCACTGACAGAGCAGTTGAGGGCTGGTTTGTTAATCTGTGTGTTTTGTGGTTTTGGGGGGAAACATTTAGCTTGAGTGACTGGAAAGTTCTATAGTGTGATCCCAGATGTCTATTACCACATGGTCAGTGGAAGTGGAGGAATGGGGCAGAGAGACACTGGCACAGGTCATCAAAGCTAGACCAACATATTTAGGATATGAGAAAATAATATACAATGAATATGAATAAATAATAACCTTATTCATTTATAAGTAAAACTGTGGAAATAAATGAGACCATACAGGGTAAAGAGTAGAGAAAGGTGAAGATATAGATGGGGTATGCTTATTTTGGGAGTATGGGAAGAGAGCAGCCTTTGGAAGAGTCAAAGATTACAGGTGAGAATAGGAAGCCGATCCAAATCAGTGATGGTTCCCAGCCTGCTGGAAATGATTGACAGGAAAGCACTATTTTAAGCAACTGAGCTAGTGGGAACTGTTGTCCAGAAAGTTTCCTCCTATCCTGAGACATGACCATTAGCAAGGCCTAACCACTTTAACCATATTGGATTACCAATAGTGCGTAGGGCCATACTCCCCGGGGATCTAAGGCCAAACACAATTTTCAGTGGAGAACAAAGCTCTTTAACGTTTCAAAGTAGCAAAAGAAATTTCATATTAAAAAAAAATCCAGGCAACAGCTGGAGTTTCTGAGACCTTTAGAAATGGGCCCTCTGCCTGGGAAAGCAGTTTGTTCTCAGTGCAAGAGTGAGCTTGAAGACCTGCTCTAACTCACTGGGGAATCTGTGTGTGTGTGGCTGTGATAAGACATAAATGACATCTAACAGCTCATGCAAAAAGGCACAAATTATGCTCCAGTGTATTTTTCCCTGTCTGCAGATGGGTATATAAATAGTTATAACAAAAAACAACAAACAAACAAACAAAAAAACTGAGGCTGTATACCAGAGCTTCACTGGGATTCTCTCTAGGGGATGAGTTTATGGGGGATTAAAATGTTTTTCTTCAAGCTTTTTAGTATTTTTCAAAAATATTACAACAGAATTGCATCTCATAAAATAGAAAAAAGTAAAGCAAAGCTACTCATACTCCTATCAGTTATGTGCACTGAGACATCCAAGAAAGAAAATTAAAATCATACCTCATTATGACTTATTTTACTATGAAAAAGTGTGAAAATGACTTGTCAATAAACGTCCATATGGATAGGTAAGGGAATCAGGAAAACAAAACACTGTAATCCTTAATGACTAAGCTAAAGAGCCTGTTCATTAAAGCTATAGCTGAGATTTTAGGAGTTGATTTTCAGAGTTTATATATATTTTATAGAACCTTCAAAGGAACAGAGACCTTGAGGCAAAAGTTTTCTCAAGTAAAAAGTCACCTGATTTGCCTGATACGAGAGAGCCAGGTTAACCCAAAGAACACATTTCTGGTGGAAAGTTTTCTCCTAGCCTGTGGCATGACCACTTTTTTTTTTTTTTAAGATTTATTTATTTATTTGAAAAGCAGAGTTATAGAGAGGCAGAGGCAGAGAGAGAGAGAGAAAGAGGTCTTCTATCCCTGGCTCACTCCCCAAAAGACAACAGCTGGAGCAATGCCGCTCTGAAGCAAGGAGCCAGGAGCCTCTTCTGGGTCTCCCACGCAGGTCCAGGGGCCCAAGCACTTGGGCCATCTTCCACTGCTTTCCCACGCTATAGCAAAGAGCTGGATTGGAAGTGGAGCAGTAGGATTCAAACCAGCACCCATATAGGATGCTGGCACTGCAGGCAGCGGCCTTACCCACTATGCCATAGCACCAGCCGACCACTTCAATCACAGTGCATTACCAACAGTGATTACAGGAAATAGCATAAACATGAGATTCTGCAGCTACAAAGGTTCTTGGTGGGGAGCCCAGGAGGCCTAGGGTGTGAGCTACTTTGATGCAGAGTCCTCTGCTCTGACTAGTGAAATCAATCACCTCAGAAATATCTAGGGGGCTGTGGGAGCTGGCAATGTAATTTTGGGTTGCATTAATGATGCAAAGTGACACAAATGAAAGTGAACTCTGAGTATAGCTTGTTTTTTGAAGGGTTCTGGCTTAGACCTGCTGAACATGGTCCTCCTGGTGCTAGCAGTGAGAGGAAGAAGGGAAAATATGGCCAGCAAATCTTACCCTTGCTTTCCTAACTAGTCTATCTTCAGCTTATCCAAGATTGGCTGTGAAGCTGAGATAGCTGACATCGTAAACATTTTATGATTATAGAGAGAAAGCTTACCTGTTTCAATCCTGGTGTCCACATCAGCACTGGCCTTAGATGGAGAGCTCTCATCTGCCACACAGTTTGTCATTGTCTTCTCCCTGGAGCTGCCACATATTAGAATTTATTTAAAACTTAAGGCATCCTTATCATTTTTCCCAAATGCTCTATAACATATTAATTTAACAATGTTTCACAAATTTTTCAGTTAAAGCCTTTTTTAAAGTCATAATATTTGCACAGTTCAGCCTTTAAAGTGTGAAAGCAAGAAGATTCAGAACTTTGATATTTTGTCTTTTTTAATATTTATTTATTTATTTGAAAGTCAGCATTACACAGAGAGAGGAGAGGCAGAGAGAGAGAGAGAGGTCTTCCATCCGATGGTTCACTCCCCAGATGGTTGCAATGCCCAGAGCTGTGCCGATCCGAAGCCAGGAGTTTTTTCCGGGTCTCCCACATGGGTGCAGGGGTCCAAGGACTTGGGCCATCTTCTACTGCTTTCCCAGGCCATACCAGAGAGCTGGGCAGGAAGTGGAGCAGCCGGGTCTCGAACCAGCACCCATATGGGATGCCAGCGCTTCAGGCCAGGGCTTTAACCCACTGCGCCACAGTGCCGGCCCCCTAATATTTTGTCTTATTGACATAAGCTAAGGTCTGAATGACTGAAGGTGTAAGATACTTTGTTTTAAATGATAATACTCATAGCTGTAGTACAGAAGGGAAGTTTCTGCTGCCAAAAATTACAGTGGCACTGACTGTAACCACTACTAGGAAAACAGACAAGTAAGGTAAGTATTTGCACTTGACTAAGGTAGGTACCTTAAGAAATACAATAAATTCAGGAAGCCTAGAATGCCAGGTTCTTTACGCTCATTTTATTTACACATAAAAACTTTTCATTAGCTATTATTTCTATTTTGTATGTAGGGGGAATTGGGACTCAAAGATTTTTTTAAAGATTTTATTTATTTATTTGAGAGGTAGTCACAGACAGTGAGAGGGAGAGACAGACAGAGAGGTCTTCCCTCCATTGGTTCACTCCCCAGATGGCCGCAATGGCTGGAGCTGTGCTGATCTGAAGCCAGGAGCCAGGTGCTTCCTCCAGGTCTCACTTGCAGGTGCAGGGGCCCAAGGACTTGGGCCACCTTCTACTGCTTTCCCAGGCCATAGCAGAGAGTTGGATTGGAAGAGGAGCAGCCGGGGCTAGAACTGGCACCCATATGGGATGCCAGCACTGCAGGCGGAGGACCAACCCACTGTGCCACAGCGCCGGCCCCCCAAAGATTTTTTTTAAAGATTCATTTATTTATTTGCAAATCAGAGTTAGAGAAGGAGAGGCAGAGAGAGAGAGAGGTCTTCCATCTGCTGATTTACTCCCCAACTGGCCACAACAGCTGGAGCTGTGCTGATCTGGAGCCAGGAGCTTCTTCTGGGTCTCCCACGTGGGTGCAGGGGCCCAAGGATGTGGGCCATCTGCTACTGCTTTCCCAGGCCATAGCAGAGAGCTGGATTGGAAGTGGAGCAGCCAGGTCTCGAATCAGCGCCCAAATGGGATGCCGGCACTGCAGGTGGTGGCTTTACCCGCTATGCCACAGTGCTGGCCCCTCAGAAAGATTTTTAAAGAAACTTCACTCGAGGTGGATGCTGTGGCACAGTAGGTTAAGTACCTGCTAGGGATGCCTGCATCCTGTGTCAGATTGCTAAATGTGAGTACCAACTACTGAGCTTCTAATCCGGCTTCCTGCTAATGTGCCTGGGAGGCAGCAGATGATTGTTCAACGTGAGACCCTGCTACCCATGTGGGATACCTGGATGGAGTTCCTGGCTCCTGGCTTTGGCCTAGCTGCTGCTGCCATTTGGGGAGTAGGCAAACAGACAAAGGATCTCTCGCCTCTCCTCCCTTCCCCACCCCTTCTGTCCTGTCCCCTTTCCCTCCCCACCACCCTGACACCCTGCCCTTCAAATAAATAAATGTTAAAAAAAAACAAACAATTTATTCTGGAGAAGAACAGAAGAATGTTGGGGATATGTTCATAATAGCATGTTTAATTAAAAATTAAATGTATAGGGAGCATATAGATTAAACTACACACGCACATGCATATGTACACAACATACATACACATACACCAAACTAGAATATTTATGATTATTAGCATTTAATTCTGGGTGGGAGGATTATGAGTTACCTATTTTATTCCTGTGTACTTTTCTGTACTTTCCAAATTCTCAACAGTAAGCGTGTATTTACTCTTGCCATCAGAAAAAATTAACAGATACATCTACATGTGTCTGTAGCACACTGATGTCCAGAAGGATGTACATCAGACATTGCAAGCAGTTAATTCTTGGCTGGATATGGAGTGTTTCTCACAATTTTTAGTGAACTTTACTGTTCTTTTTTTTTTTTTACAGGCAGAGTGGACAGTGAGAGAGAGAGACAGAGAGAAAGGTCTTCCTTTGCTGTTGGTTCACCCTCCAATGGCTGCCACGGCTGGCGCGCTGCGGCCGGTGCACCGCGCTGATCCGAAGGCAGGAGCCAGGTGCTTCTCCTGGTCTCCCATGGGGTGCAGGGCCCAAGCACTTAGGCCATCCTCCACTGCACTCCCTGGCCACAGCAGAGAGCTGGACTGGAAGAGCAGCAACTGGGACTAGAACCCGGCTCCCATAAGGGATGCCAGAGCCGCAGGCGGAGGATTAACCAAGTGAGCCATGGCGCCGTCCCAATAGTATTATGTTTTTAATTATCTTTGAATATCTTATGTATTTGCTTGGGACATAATGGTATGTTATTTGAGGCTGGCACTATGGTGTAGTGGGTAAAGCCACCACCTGCAGTGCTAGTATGCCATACGGTTGCTAGTTCCAGTCTTGGCTGCTCCACTTCTAATCCAGCTCCCTGCTAATCCACCTGGGAAAGCTGTGGAAGATGGCCCAAGTGCTTGGGCCCCTGCACCCATGTGGGAGACCCGGAAGAAGCTCCTGGCTTCAGGCTGGCCCAGTTCCAGTTGTTGTGGCCATTTGGGAAATGACCCCGTGGACAGAAGATATCTCTCTGTATAACTCTGCCTTTCAAATAAATAAATCTTTAAAAAATAAATAAATAAAAAAATAAATAAAAACTTATTTCAGACCAGAGCCGCAGCTCACTAGGCTAATCCTCTGCCTGCGGCGCCGGCATACCAGGTTCTAGTCCCGGTTGGGGCGCCGGATTCTGTCCCGGTTGCCCCTCTTCCAGTCCAGCTCTCTACTGTGGCCCAGGAGTGCAATGGAGGATGGCCCAAGTGCTTGGACCCTGCACCCGCATGGGAGACCAGGAGAGGCACCTGGCTCCTGCCATCGGATCAGCGCTGTGCGCCAGCTGCAGCGGCCATTGGGGGGTGAACCAACGGAAAAAAGGAAGACCTTTCTCTCTCTCTCTCTCTCTCACTGTCCACTCTGCCTGTCAAAAAAAAAAAAAAAAAAAAAAAAAAGAGCCAGAGAGAGAGTGAGGCAGAGAAAAAGCTTCCTTCTGTTGGTTCACTCCAGAAATGCCCACAATAGCAAAGGCAGGGCTAAGCCAAAGCCAGTGCCAATCCGAAGCCAGGAGTCAGGAGCTTCTTACAGGTCTCCCACGTGAGTGCAGGGGCCCATGGACTTGGGCCATCTTCTACTGCTTTCTCAGGCTATAGCAGAGAGCTTGATCAGAAGAGGAGCAGTTGGGCCTCCAACTGGCTCCCATATGGGATGCTGGTGCTTCAGGCCAGGGCTTTAACCTGCTGCGCCACAGCGCCAGCCCCACCTCTCTTTTTTTTAAAAGCAGGGTTTTGGGATAGAAAATACGGTACCTTCTGTTGATAAGATTTTAGTAACAAGAAACGGAAAAATCTACCATTTGTATACTTTAGTGTCTCAAGATCTGTTTCCTCTTTGTTTTATATAGAAATGCTTCCCTCCCTTTCCGTGCCCAACTTATCTTCTAACAACCCTGCCCAGGGAAGTGTAATCCCTCTAATTCAATAGGAAAAGACTACGTACTGATTGGTAACTTTACCAAGACAGGCTGGTCAGCATTTACAGGGACAGGTTATCTCACTGTCTCCCTATCTACAAGCTGCAAGCACAACTCTGGAGAATTTACAATGATTACATTCAAAGCAGACCCAATACTTCAAGAAAGCAGGAATGAGGGCCAGATTCTCAGCCCTTTTATCCCTGATCTGAGGATAATTACGACTTACCAGAGGTTTCTGTGGGAAAATGAAGAAAGTGAAGCAGGAATTCACTGCGACCTTCATTAAGAACCAAACAAAAAGATTACATAAAAACCTTCTTACCTTTTCTCCACCTCTAAAAGAAAATTTTCACTGTTGCCCAACTGACTGAAATGCAGCTTTGCAGCTTTCCTCTCACTTTCACGTACGGTTCGGTCATCTGGAGGCAAAAATTGTGATCTGAGCATGTTTCTTTTTTTTGGAGTGGGTCAGAAAATAGTATTTACAGAGGAAAATAATTAGAGAGCAGTCTTATCTTTGTGTGTTAGAGAAAGGTCACAAAATAATGCTATTATGTTGTCCCAGGAGCCGGCAGTAACTCCGGGAGACTAAGGGATGTCATAGCAACAACTGCCACATAGGAAAGCAGAGCTTGGACAGCAAACAACCCAAAGGGCCGGGCAACAGGGCTGACAGTCGCACCATTTTCTGAAAGAGCTCTCCTAGGTTCCCTACAATGACTTTCCTAGGGAAATCAAATTCCAAATCAACAAGAAATGTATACTCAACACTAAAATCATAAGGAAATGTAGACCCATTCATTTGAAGAGACAGTTATTCTTGGCCAACTCAGCTCCAAGGAGCTGCTGTATTATCTGTCTATTGCTAACACAGTTGTAAGGCTGGGGCACCTGGAAAAAATAAGTCTCAATCTGGAAATTTTGCATTGAAGAGGAAGTGGTGGTGAAACCATCAGCTGAAGAAAACTAAAGCTGGAAGTAACTGATAAAATCATAGATTGTCATTCAACAAACAATAAAGGGACTCGTCATACATCCTGCCAACACAAAAGAGTTACCTAAATATTGACTAATAAACAAAGATATCCTGCCAGTGCACACTCCGGGCCAACATCCAGAGGTTAAGCGGCAGCTGATTTAAAGGAAGATTCTGGGGCAAGGAACAGAAGAGGAGGGTCTCACCCAGTTTCTCCAGAGTTTGTAGCGTGTACACAGCAAAGAGCCTGTAATCTGTATCTTTCCTTACAACAGGATTGAGTCTCAAATCTAGTTCTTTGAGGAAGGGTAAAGGCTGCAGGCGGGACACCTCCACTAATGAAGGAATGTTGTTATAATATAAATTCAGGTCTTGCAGTGAACATAAATACTGGATGCCCTGCAAGGAAAAGACCACGTTATGAAACTGCATGTTGGTGAGGACTGGGAATTTCAAAGACAAAGGCAGAAATACATCTGTTACTTTGCATCCTCACACCGAAAGGGCAGGATTGAGTTTCCCTTCAGCTGCTTAAGAATATGAGTATTACAGCCTGTGTACCCTGGGAATTCTAGGTATTAAATAATTCACATCTTCAGTATGTTTCTTCCTTACAAAATCTGACATTTAAACAGCAGCAGCCAGTCCTCCGTTTCTGTTGGCTCCCTAATAGCTCTCCCAGTCTAGTTCTTCCCAGTGGCAGCAGGGTTACTTCAGCCTTTCTCACCCCTACCCCAGCCAGTGTCTTGACCCACTAAGGATCTCAATTTGTAAGAGGTAAGAAGGTAAGACAAAGAGCTGGTTCTGGTGGAGGAGGACATGGTGGTTAAAAAAAAAAAGTGTGTGTGTGTGCGTGTGTGTGGTGTCCTCCTATCTCAATGCCTTACCTACAAAGTCAGTGGACTGTCTGGGGAAACAAAGTATCTTCAAGTCCTCCCTCTTGGACTAGTAGGGGACCCCTTGTCCTTGTTTTCCCTTTCAGAGTCTTTGCCATCATGCAAGCTCTGCATCCTTGCTAGAAATGTTCTCCCCTGTTCAGGTTTCTCTATTTGTGGATTTAGCGAGCCAACCCTTCCACTTAAGTGGCAGCAGAACAATCAGGACTAGGAAACTCAAGAGGAAAAGCTGCAGTTTCCCTCCTCTACTGAAACCTGCCATTGACAATAATTACTTAATTTTCATGCTTGAACTTGTTAGTTGCTTTTGCTCAAAACGTCTACATATGCATATAATCACACACTTTCAGCGCTAAAAAGTATTGCTATAAAAGGACTCTGACAATGGGGCAGGTGTTGTGGCATAGCAGGTGAAGCCACTGCCTGTGACACTGGCATCCCTCACGGGTGCTGGTTTGTGTCCTGGCTGCTCCAATTCCAATCCAGAAAGCTCCCTGCTAATGGCCTGGGCTCCATCACTGTTGGTTTCCCAAAGAAAAGCACTGACATTTTGATAGGCAAAGATGGAAACATGTGTTGGGGTCCTGCACAAAGGAAACAAACTCCCATCTCCGTGCGCACTTTTACGTTTGCAGAGGCTCTGTGTGTGTTTGCTGGTCCTCTAAACACAGTGCTCAAGCTGTTCCCTCCTCCTTTCCTGTGCTGCCCTTTGCATCACCATCCCCTGACCTGGAAATATTTCTTTTTCTTTTCAGACTATCATTTCCTCCACCTCCTAGAAGCAACCCCCAGTAACAGCACAGGTGGGTCTTTCTTCACTGCAAGCCCCTGGGTGTATCCCCAGGCCCCACCCAGCCCTACTAAGTTAGATCACCTCTCAGGGTAGAGACCAAGAATCTGTACTTTCATAAGTACTCCTCAAAATTTTTGAACACACATTAAAATTCTTACTATTGCCCTAGACCGTGATAGCTTAATATAGCTTTCCATGGGTATAAAAGGAATTTTCCTCAATATTTTATAATCAATAACTTTAAACACAGAACAAAGCTGAAAGAAATTTATAAGTAAATAATAAATTAAGAAACTTTAAAAGGGAGACCCTATACTCCCCAGGCTGTTACTATCTATCACCTATTTC
This sequence comes from Oryctolagus cuniculus, assembly GCF_051225735.1. Lineage (NCBI taxonomy): Eukaryota > Metazoa > Chordata > Mammalia > Lagomorpha > Leporidae > Oryctolagus > Oryctolagus cuniculus. The sequence goes on along the minus strand of NC_142884.1, from coordinate 60,665,290 downwards.
TTTATAACAAAAAATAAATTGGGCTGATCTGGCTGGTCATAGAGTATAGAATTTACCTTTAGGCTAGTGATCAAATTCCTTGATAAATCTAAAGATCGAAGATTTTTAAAGTTTCTGAAGGCATCACCAATGGAATGGATTTTTCCAGCATAAGATCCCTGCAATGAAAGAGACTCCACCAGTTCTGAAAAGAGATCATCAGTAGATACATTACCATCTCTGCTTAGATAAACAGCAGAGTGTCACTGAAAGTCGGCCTTCCTTCCTCCCTTATCCCATTTGTAAAAGGCCCTAGATCCAAGGCTCATAAAATCAGATATCCTTGTAAAAGCAGATATTTGATCTAATATCATGATAACCAAACCTTAGCTTTATAGAGCCCTTCAGTTTTACCAATTATCCTGAAGGATGTAGTGAAAGTCTCCAAAAGTTCTCAGAACATAATTAAAAAATAAATTCAGCAATACCACTGCTAGGATTTATTCTTCCAGATAACACAACATTTTCCAAGGGTGTATAATTTATAGTACAGGGATGTCAACTTCAGAAAGATTTTAAGATAGAAAAAAAACTTTAAGATAGAAAAACTGCCATCAAAGAGCCTGTCAGTAGAAAGGTAAAGTAGCCAGCCTAAATGACAGTACATCAATACAGAGGACAATGTACTAGATCTGTGACCTTGTAAAGGTCACGTAATATCTCTGTGCATCAGTTTCTTTATCTGTAAAATAGAGATAATAACAGTATTTAACTCATAAGGTGTTATAAAGATTAAATTAAAATACATACAAAACTTACAATGGTACCTGGCACATTCTAAGTGCCAGGCAAGTGCTAATGCTGTTAGACAGGCACTGAAAAGAATGTGGCAGATCTGGGCTGGCGACACGGCTCACTAGGCTAATCCTCCGCCTAGCGGCGCCGGCACACGGGGTTCTAGTCCTGGTCAGGGCGCCGGATTCTGTCCCGGTTGCCCCTCTTCCAGGCCAGCTCTCTGCTGTGGCCAGGGAGTGCAGTGGAGGATGGCCCAAGTGCTTGGGTCCTGCACCCCATGCGAGACCAGGAGAAGCACCTGGCTCCTGCCTTCGGACCAGCGCGGTGTGCCGGCTGCGGCGGCCATTGGAGCATGAACCAACAGCAAAAGGAAGACCTTTCTCTCTCTCTCTCTCTTTCTCTCTCACTGTCCACTCTGCCTGTTAAAAAAAAATGTGGTAGATCTGCAGATACTCATATGTAATGATGTCTAAGACATTATGTGATTGAAATATGCAAACACACACATATATAATGTGTAACTGTGGTTTTTTAAAAATAATCTCTTAATTCTACTTTTCCACAAACATTTTTTAAAGATTTATTTATTTATTTGAAAGAGTTACACAGAGAAGAAGAGACAGAGAGAGAGAGGTCTTCCATCCTCTGGTTCACTCCCCAGATGGCTGCAATGGCTGGAGCTGCGCCGATCCGAAGCCAGGACCTAGGAGCTTCCTCCAGGTCTCCCATGTGGGTGCAGGGGCCCAAGAACTTGGGCCAACTTCTATGGCTTTCCCAGGCCATAGCAGAGAGCTGCACAGGAAGTGGAGTAGCTGGGACTCGAACCAGTGCCCGTATGTGATGTCAGCACTGCAGGCAGCGGTTTTACCAGGTATACCACAGCACCAGCCCCCGTAACTGTTTTTTTTTTTCTTTGACAGGCAGAGTTAGACAGTGAGAGAGAGATAGATAAAGGTCTTCCTTTTTCCGTTGGTTCACCCCTCAAATGGCCGCCGATCCGAAGCCAGGAGCCAGGTGCTTCTCCTGGTCTCCCATGCGGGTGCAGGGCTCAAACACCTGGGCCATCCTCCACTGCCTTCCCTGGGCCACAGCAGAGAGCTGGACTGGAAAAGGACCAACCAGGACAGAATCTGGCACCCCAACCGGGACTAGAACCCGGTATGCCGGCACCGCAGGCGGAGGATTAGCCTAGTGAGCCGTGGCGCCGGCTACGTAACTATGTTTTAAAGAAAAATATATACACTTATGTGTATGTTTGAGAGGGCAGAATTAGAGAATCAACTAGATTTCTGAAACAAGGAGAATCTCAAAATTTCTAATAGGAACTTACTGGCAAGTGTGGGTGACCAAACACCAATGACCAAAACTAGAAGGAGGTTCCACAGGATGCAGTTTGCAGGTGAGTGCCAGGACTGCATGGAAAGTTCTTAAAGTGCTGCAGCAGTCTGGGCCATATAAACACTTAAAAGTTATAAACTGAATATCCTGTTGAAGACAAGACCTATCTCAGGGCAGAATCTACACAAAACGGAACAGGGACAATAGATGCAAATTAAAGATAGCTCCAGGTACATTTGGGGAGGAAAGCAGATGGCAGATGTCAGGAAAGCTGTCATATCTGTGACTGTTTTGTGAACACAACAGAGAAAGGAGCTCCAAAACCTTGAAAATAGAAAAACTACTGACCCTTCATTAGGAAAATGCAAATCAAAACCACAAAATACCACTTCACATCCACTAGGATGGTTATAATAATAATTTTAAAACATGGGGAAGGTTTTGCATTGGTGAGAATGTTGAGAAATTGGAAACTTCTTATGTTGGGGAGACAATGTAGGACTAGTGTAGCTGCTATGGAAAATGGTCTGGCAGTTCCTCAGTAAGATAAATACAAAATTACCATATGACCCAGCAATTCTAATCCTAGGAATAAAGCCAAAAGTATTGAAAATAAGTGTTCAAGCAAAAATGTATAAACAAATGTTCATTCCACCATTAACCACAATATCCAAAGGCAGAAACGACTCAAATGTCCACCAACAGATGTGTGTATAAGCAAAATAAAGAATATACGCAAAATGGAATATTGGTCATAAAAAGGAATGATGTCCCAACAAGTTATTTCATAGATATCAACAGACTCACTCTAAAGCTTATAGAGAAAGACAAAAGAGCCAGAATAACCAACATGAAGAAGAGGAACTCAGAGGATGCTATTACTAAACTTTCAATTTTATCACTGAGCTACGATAATCAAGACAGTGTGGTGATGGGGGGAAAAAAGACAACAAATATAACAGAATAGAGAAACCAGAAATATATTCTCACAAATATGGTGAGCTGGTCGTTAACAAAGGAGCAAAAGGTGATTCTATGGAAAAAGGATAGTATTTCAATAAATTATGCTACAACAACTGGATTTCTACACACACACACACACACACACACAAAGACTTAAATACAGACAAATTTTCACAAAAAAATCAACTCAAATTAGATCATAAACCTAAATGTAAAATACAAAACTGAATCTGGAGCAGATGTTTGGGCAGTGGGTAAGCTGCTGCTCGGGATGCTTCTGTCCCACTGCGGAGTGCTAGTTAGGGTCCAGCTGCTCTGCTTCTCACCAACTTCTTGTCAATGTTTTCAGGGAGGCACAGATGATGGCTCAAGTGTTTGGGCCCCTACCACTCATGTAGGAGACCTGGATAGAGTTTTGAGCTCTTGGCTTTTGTGCCTGGCCCAACCCTGGCTGTTGTGGGCATTTAGGAAATGAACCAGCAGGTAGAAGATCTCTCTCTGTCACTCTACTTTCAAGTAGATGAAAAACAGACAAACACGGGGCTAATGCTGTGGCACAGCAGGTTAAACCACAGCCTGCAGTATCAGTATTCTATATGAGTACAGGTTCAAGTTCCAGCTGCACCACTTCTGCTCCAGCTCCTTGCTAATGTGCCTGGGAAAGCAGTGGAATATGGCCCAAGTCCTCTGCTCCTGCACCCACGTGGGAGACCCAGAAGAAGCTCCTGGCTTTGACCTGATACAGTCCTGGCCCTTGCAGCCAATTGGGGAGTGAACCAGCTGGATGGAAGATCTCTCTGTCGTTCCTTCTCTTTTAACTCTACTTTCCAAATAAGTAAATCTTTTTAAAAATGAATGTTTACTCTACATTGGTTTGGTCTGTTGGGCACAGTGCAGGTACCCAGTCCAAATCCATAATCTCCCACAAATTATAACAAACTGTAAATTTTCTATAAAATAACACAGCAGAAAATCTAGGTGACCTTGGGTTTGGCAATGAGCTTTTAATATAACACCAAAAACATGATCTGTGACAGAAAAACAAACTTGAGAGGTTGGGCTCCATTAAAATTTAAAGTTTTTGCCTTACAAAAGACACTTAAAAAACAAGCCACAAACGGGGAGAAAATATTTACAAAACATATTATCTGGTGAAGAACTAGTATCCAAAATATACAAAGAACCCTTAAAATACAGCAAAAAGAACACAATCCAATTGAAAAATGGGGAGAAGATCTGAACAGACATTACACCAATACAAGATAAACACATGGCAAACATACATGAAAAAGACCCAAGCTTGTAAGTCATTTGGAAATTACAAGTTGAAACAATGACCACTGCTCCACAGTTATTAGAATGGCCAAAATCCAAAACAGTGACAATGCTAAATGTTGAGGATGTGGAGTGACAGGGACTCTTCATTCATTGCTGGTAAGAATGCAAAATGGTTCAGCCAGCTTACAAAACAGATTGGCAGTTTCTTTTTCTTTTTTTTTTTTTTTTTTTTTTTTTGACAGGCAGAGTGGACAGTGAGAGAGAGAGACAGAGAGAAAGGTCTTCCTTTGCCGTTGGTTCACCCTCCAATGGCCACCGCGGCCAGCGCGCTGCGGCCGGCGCACCGCGCTGATCCGATGGCAGGAGCCAGGAGCCAGGTGCTTCTCCTGGTCTCCCATGGGGTGCAGGGCCCAAGCACCTGGGCCATCCTCCACTGCACTCCCTGGCCACAGCAGAGAGCTGGCCTGGAAGAGGGGCAACCGGGACAGAATCCGGCGCCCTAACCGGGACTAGAACCCGGTGTGCTGGCGCCGCAAGGCGGAGGATTAGCCTAGTGAGCCGCGGCACCAGCCAGATTGGCAGTTTCTTAAAACACTCAACGTATCTTACCAGATGGTCTGGTGCTCCTGTCTCTTGGTATTTACTACAGTGACTTGAGACTTTACATCCATACAAAAACCTACATTCAAACATTTATTCATGGTAGTTTTATTCATAATTGTCAAAACTTGGAAGAAATCAAGATATCCTTCATGGTACATCCACGAAGTAGAATATTATTCAGCAAAAAAATGAACAGAGTCATCAAGCCATGAAAAAATAAAGATGAACTTTAAATACTGCTGGGGCCGGCATTGTGGCATAGTGGGGTAAGCCACCTGCAGTGCCGGATCCCATACGAACAACAGTTCGAGAACTGGCTGCTCCACTTCTTATCTAGCTCCCTGCTAATGCACCTGGGAAAGCAGCAGAAGATGGTTCAGGTCTCTGGGCCCCTGCACCCATGTGGAAGACCCGGAAGAAGCTCCTGGCTTCAGTCTAGCATCGCCCTGGCTGTTGTGGCCATTTGGGGAGTGAAAAGTGGATGGAAGATTTCTCTCTCTCTCTCTTTCCCTCCTCTCCCCCCGCCAACTCTGCCTTTCAAATAGATAAAATAAATGTTAAAAAAATTACACACTGTAAGTAAAAGAACTCAGTCTGCAAAAGTTACAGAAGAGACCTTCAAAAACTTCATAGAAAAACAGAATTATTAAGTATGAGTTTATTTGGTACAAAAGCTTTTTGGCAGGGCCAGTGCCGTGGTGCAGTAGGTTAATATTCCACCTGCAGGGCCAGTATCCCATATGGGCGCTGGTTCTAGTCCCGGATGCTCCTCTTCTGATCCAGCCCTCTGCTATTGTCTGGGAAAGCAGTAGAAGATGGCCCAAGTCCTTGGGCCCCTGCACCTGTGTGGGAGACCCGAAAGAAGCTCCTGGCTCCTGGCTTCAGATCAGCGCAGCTCTGGCCATTGCGATCATTTGGGGAGTGAACCAATGGAATGAAGACATTTTCTCTGTCTCCCTCTCACTGTCTGTAACTCTACATCTCAAATAAATAAATAAAATCTTTAAAAAAAAGCTTTTGGTGCAAATTTTTTTTCATAATATATGGAAAACGTGGGGCTGGTATTGTGGCCCATCGAGTTTAATCTTGGCCTGTGTCACAAACATCCTCCACTTACAATCCAGCTCCCTGCTGATGCACCTGGGAAAGCAGCAGAAAGGGCCCCTGCCACCCATGTGGGAGACATGGATGGAATTCCAGGCTTCTGGCTTTGGCCTGGCCTAGCCCCAGACTTTGCTGCCATCTAAGCAGTGAATCTGTGGAAGGAAGATTTCTGTCCCTCTCTTCTCTCTCTGTCTCTCTGTAACTCTACCTTTCAAATAAATAAATCATAAATATATACGGAAATGTGTATTATGTTAAAACAATGCACCAAAATAACTCATACTTTAATTTAGTTTTCCCCTGAACTTTTTGATGTACACTCATAGCATGATTTCACCTTCTGAAAAAGGTAACAGTAAAAAGATCAGTGGTTGAGATGAGAGGAATGAATATGTGGAAGGCAAGGATTTTTAGCACAGTGAAACTACTCTATTTGTTACAATAATGGTGGACACATGACCTGTATTTGTCATAATCCATTGACCTGCACAACACAGTGAACCCTAAAGTAAACTATGGGCTTCAGTTAATGATAATGTATTAACATTGATTCATCAGTGACCACAAATGTACCATACTAATGCAATATATCAATAATAGGGGAAACTAGGTAGAGATAAGGTGAAGATGTGAAAGGGGGAGAAAGCATGTATGGGAACTCTCTGTACTTTATGTCCAATATTTCTGTAGACTTAAAACCTCTTTAAAAAAACAAAATGTATTGATTTTTAAAATTAGGAATAAAATATAGATTGTTCAATAGCAAATCATAATACCATCTTGTTGACTACCTGTCAGCAAGATTGAGGCCAATCTCCAGCCATAGTTTAAAAGGTATTAGGATACTTTCAGACAAAATGAGACAATCCAATAAGAAGCCTAAGGAGCTATTCCTAAAGAATAACAAAGGAACAATATAACACAAACTCCAAACCTCTAGCTCCCTTATGATTTGTAAAAGACTTATTTGTTTATTTGAAAGAATTACTGAAAGAGGTTGAGAGAGAAAGAGCTTCTATCTGCTGGTTGATTTTCCAAATGGCAGCAATAGCCAGGGTGGGGCCAGGCCGAAGCCAGGAGCCAGGAGCCAGGAGCTTCACCTAAGTCTCCCACATGGGTGCAGGAACCCAAGCATTTGGGCCATCTTCTGCTGCTTTCCCAGGCACATTAGCAGCGAGCTGGATTGGAAGTGGAGTAGCTGGGATTCAAACTGGCGCCCATATAGGATGCCAGCACAGCAGATGGCCCAAAGTATAAAACCTTGAGCCTTGCTGCAACTATGCCTCCATTCCCTGCTACCCTAGGCGGAAATCCTGTATGTAAGTTGCTCTTATAAACTCGCTTCTTATGTGAAGATTCCTTCTTCATATTTTGGTCTGAGGATTCCTGCTCAGTTCAGAGGGTATTCTCTGCTCCACCCCACCAATACTACCATCAGACATTGATACATTATAAAATATGCATGCGTCTTGAAAACATAATGCTAACTTAGAAAGCCACACAGTCAAGGACATGAACTGTATGATTCCATTTATAGGAACTATCCAGAAGAGGCAAAGCCAGAGAGACAAAAAGCAGATTAGTGCTTGCCACAGGCTGGGGGCGTGGGAAATGAGGAGTGACTGCCTAATGTTTACTTCTGGAACTAAACAGTGGTGATGGTTGCATAACACTGTGGATGTGCTAAAAGACTCTGAACTGTATACTTTCAATTGGTGAATTTTATAGTATGTGAATTATATTTTTAAAAAATGCAAAATATCTTTTGGATTTGGAGGGCAGTATATTGGTAGTGGTATTGCATTGATTTAATACTCTGAAACTCTGATATCAAGGGACAAAAGCTAACGACAATCATGATTTCCATTTCTTATTTCTTATGCCTTTCACTACCATCTTTTTTTTTTTTTTTTTTTTGACAGGCAGAGTGGACAGTGAAAGACAAAGAGAAAGGTCTTCCTTCCATTGAGTCACCCCCCAAATGGCCGCTATGGCCGGCGTGCCGCGCCGATCCGAAGGCAGGAGCCAGGTGCTTCCTCCTGGTCTCCCATGCAGGTGCAGGGCCCAAGCACTTGGGCCATCCTCCACTGCACTCCCGGGCCACAGCAGAGAGCTGGACTGGAAGAGGAACAGCCAGGACAGAATCCGGCGCCCCGACCAGGACTAGAACCCGGGGTGCCAGCGCTGCAGGCGGAGGTTTAACCAAGTGAGCCACGGCGCTGGCCAACCATCTGTTTTGAAGAGTAGACATTTTTATATTTATTTATTTTTAAATGTTTATTATTTGAAAGAGAGTGACAGATTTTCCATCTCCTGGTTCCTTCTATGACTATAACAACCAGGGCTGGCCCAGGCTGAAGTCAGGAGCAGGAACTCCATCCAGGTCTCCCACATGTGGCAGGTGCCAGAGCACTTGAGCCATCATCTGCTGCCTCTCTGGGTGAACATTATTAGCAGGAAGCTGGATCCAAAGCAGAAGCAGGACTTGATCCCAGGCACTGATACGGGGATGCGAGCATCCCAAGTACTAGCTTAACCTGGTGGGTGTATTGCAACACCCACCCCTGTAACATTTGAAAAGGGAACCAGAATTATCATTCAGATGATAAACTGCCACAAGGACATTCTTTTATGATTCACATGAAATGCAGGTCTTAAGAAGTTTTAGTGTTTATAAAGAGTGAGGACAAACAGATCAGAGGACAAATCAAACTCTGCACATCACAGGTGTTAAGAACAATAGGATAATCTTTCAGTTTTAATATTTGGGTTAAATAACCCTGAATGGGAAAATCTTGTTCATGAAAATAAATCAAGTAATCTCTCTATAGAAACCAGTTACAACTCATTTGGAAATTCAATTAATGACATTTAACAAAGCTGGCTTATAATGACAATGAAAGCTTCAAATAAATACATTATTTGGAAAAAAAAAAAAAAAAGCCCTCAGGAGTCAACTTGAAAGATCTCCCACTGATCAAAGTTGGAATAAATTGAGCATTAGTCATGATTAGAAACACAATGGATTAGAATACCAAATACATGTAAATCAATGAGTTCATATGAGTAATGATAATGAGAAAACAAAACAGCCTTCACTGGTCACCTTTAAAAGATGCTAAGAAAACAAACCTTGATCCTAAAACAATGGGAAATAAGGTGAAATGAAATCAGGCTTTTCTCCTATCTTTCCTTTACAAACTGTATCTAAGGACAACCAAATAGTTGATATCAGTAAACTCTCTTTAGGGAAGTATTACAGCTAATGAAGAAGAATGAGAGAATCAGAAAATTACCATTTTGTAATCTCTAATCAGTGGATACAGACAATCGTATTCTTTCAAAAAGAAAGAACAGCAGGCTTATACACTTCCTAGAAGAAGGAAATACTGTCAGGTATAAGCAGTCTTAAGAAAAACAAACAGGGGCGGGTAAAGCTGCTGCCTGCACTGCCAGCATTCCATATGGGCAACAGCTCCAGTCTCGGCTCCTCCATTTCCAATCCAGCTCTCTGTTATGGCTTGGGAAAGCAGTGGAGGATGGCCCAAGTCCTTGGGCCCCTGCACCTGCATGGAAGACCTGGAAGAAGCTCCTGGCTCCTTTTTTTTTTTTTTTTTTTTTTTTTTTTTTTTACAGGCAGAGTGGATAGTGAGAGAGAGAGACTGCGAGAAAGGTCTTCCTTTTGTCGTTGGTTCACCCTCCAATGGCTGCCTCGGCTGGCGCGCTGCGGCCAGTGCACCGCGCTGATCCAAAGGCAGGAGCCAGGTGCTTCTCCTGGTCTCCCATGCGGGTACAGGGCCCAAGCACTTGGGCCATCCTCCACTGCCTTCCCAGGCCACAGCAGAGAGCTGGCGTGGAAGAGCGGCAACCGGGACAGAATCCGGCGCCCCAACAGGGACTAGAACCCGGGGTGCCGGCGCCGCTAGGTGGAGGATTAGCCTATTGAGCCGTGGCGCCGGCCCTGACTCCTGACTCCTGACTTCGAATCAGCACAGCTCTAGCAGTTGTGGCCATCTGGGGAGTGAACCAGCAGATGGAAGACCTCTCTCTCTGTCTCTCCCTCTCTGTGTAACTCTTTCAAATAAATAAATAAATAAATAGGTGTGTGTGTGTGTGTGTGTGTGTGTTTTAAATGAACTACAGGGGCTGGCGCTGTGGCGCAGTGGGTTAATGCGCTGGCCTGAAGCCCATATAGCCGCCGGTTCTAGTCCTGGCTGCTCCTCTTCCGATCCAGCTCTCTGCTATGGCCTGGGAAAGCAGTGGAGGATGGCCCAAGTCCTTGGATCCCTGCACCACATGGGAGACCTGGAAGAATCTCCTGGCTCCCGGCTTCAGATCGGCGCAGCTCTGGCCGTTGTGGCCATCTGGGGAGTGAACCAGCGGGTGGGAGACCTCTCTCTCTGTCTCTACTTTTCTCTGTAACTCTGTCATTCAAATAAATAAAATAAATTTCAAAAAAAAAAAAAACTACAGATAGATAAAACTAACTATGGAAAACAGAGCTGCAGAATTTTTAGAAAAAAAATTTGGGGAAAAGGAAGAAAAATCAGATGGAGTAGTTTGAAATCTCTCTGCCAACGTATTCATGCACACATCCTATTATTACCTTTGAGGACCTTAGATGGGGGGCATGTTTTAGAGAGGCAGGAAAGATTAGTGCCATTTTTATCAATCATGTAATATTTGTTACACGCGTTCACCTAGCAGAGGAAGCAAGAAAGGCAACTGTTGCACATGCTTAGAGCACAGGCCCCGGGGTCCGAGTCCTTGGTTACCGAACTCTGGCTGTACCACTTCAGCAGTGTGACTTCCGGCATGAGACTAAACTTGGTTTTACTAACCTGTACGGTGGGAACAAGAACAGTACCTGCCTGATAAAGTTGTCACGGGGATAAAATAATTCAGAGACAGCACTTAACACAGGGCCTAGCAATAATGAATGACACAAGGTCGAATTAGGAACTTTCCCAACTGCTGCTAACTTTTCCATCGTTTTGATTCCTTGGACCCTCAGAAAGCAGGTTTGGGAGTCGGCGCGGGAGCTGGCAGGCCCTCAGCCACGTTACCTCCAGGGCGACGTCGGGGCTTGGGACACCAGGCCCCCTCTCTGGGTCTCCCTTACAAGGAAGCTCAACATCCAGATGGCTCCAAGACACGGTCCAGCTCTGGACCTGGACGGCGGGAGGGCCGTTCCCACTGCAGCCAACCACGAAGAGCGCGCCCGGGGAGGTTTCTGAAACTGCCGTCACCAACGCCCCTGTGAGTCCACAGCCTCCCCCCCCCCCACGGCCCTTCTCGCCTCTGCCCTCTGCCGACCCCCGCGGCAGGCTCCCCTGTTCCTGCTGCCGCTCCTGGCTGCGCCAAGCCCCCACCCCCGTTACTTCAGTTCCTCGGCCTCCACCTCAGGGAAACCCGCCGCCTCAGTCAGTCTCTCCTTCGCCTCCGGGACCGCCCCTCCGTTTTCTCCGCCCCCGCAGCCACTGAACCCACGCTCTGTGCCTGGCCCTACCCGTTTGCTCCAGGCTCAGCGCCCCCAGGCGGCGGATGCCCTCCTCGTCCAGATCCCACTGCTCCGCCATCCCCGCCCGCCGCTCACCGCCCGCGAGGCGGCCGCCTGCGCGCCAGGCCCCGCCCCCGCCCCGCCAGGCCCCGCCCCCGCCGCGCGCCGCCCGCGCGCCGCGAGCTCCCGGGGGACCGTTGGTGGCCGAGTCACGTGCCTACCCGCCTGCCGCTGGAGCCGCGACATGGTATGGAGCCCGCCCTGGCGGGGGCGCCAAAAACACCGAGACAGTGACTCTGGGGGCGTTGTGGGCCAGGATTAGGGCCACAGGGTTAGGGGTCTAGCCCTAGGGCAAGGGCTAGCGAGGGGTGGCCTCAGCTTTGAAGGATTTGGGGGACTGGGTCTGAGGGGTTGGAAGAACGGGCTGCCTTAAAGGATGAGGAGAGTTAGGCTTCATTTGGGGACTCCAGGTCTGAGGGGTGGGATGAAGGTCTTCTGACTCAGTGCAGGGGATGTTGACTCTGGCAAGGCAGGGATGCTTGGCGGGGTGGGCGGAGCAGCTGTCTGAGTCGTGGATGGGGAGTTCCTGATTTTAAAGGCTGGCAAACCTGGCTGTGAGGAGTTGAGGTCCTGTCTGTAGAGCATGAAGTGGTTCTAGCTCTGGAAATGGGTTGGGAGGGCGTTCTGGGGGAGAAGGATCTGTGAGGAAGAGAGACAGTCTGTGGGAGCCAATGAGGAGGAGGTCATCTTAGTACTACTCTATTTCCTGTATTCTGGCTAGAAGCCTTTTGTCCCATTACCACAGCTCCTTTTTCCAAGCTTGCCTGGGATTGAGAGCTCTCCCCAGGCTGGGGTGATTCTGCACTGACCATCGTCGGCGCACTCTTTGGGAGAAAAATCTGGAAAGAACAGCCACATCCTTACCCCTGTCCTCACTCCACAAGGCACCTCTTGAGAGCCCACGTGTGTAAGAAGGCAAACTCTTGAGCACTGACGCTCTGACCCACGCCTAATAGGAAAAGAGGGTCTGAGATCAGAACTTAGAGTCACTTTCAAGGAGCAGGGTTTTTTTAGCACCCAAAGCCTGCACATTCAGAGCACCCCCATTGAGCCGTCGACCAGTATGTCACCTTTAAGATGAACACAAAGCAAAACCAAGAGTCCTCGTGTATTTATGGAGCTCTTAGTTATTTTCCGTTTGCCATGTTCTACCTTAGCCACATTTAAAAGGACTCAGAAGCCTCGATTAGCTTTTTGGAGTGGCTTTTCCAGCTCTGCTGCTGGGAGTCATGACACCATTTTACAATTTTGAATCCTCTTCAAGTGCCCTTTCACACTTCTAGTCTCAAGGTGGCAAATATAATTGCTGCTGCTCTTTTTTTTTTTTTTTTTTTTAATTTATGACAAGGAGAAACAGATCTTCTGTCCACTGGTTGACTCCTCAAATGGGCTCAACAGCCTGGAATAGGCCTGGCCAAAGCCAGGAGCCAGGAACTCCAGCTGAGTCTCCCAAGTGGGGAGCAGGGGCTCAAGTACTCGGACCGTCTTCTGCTGCCTTCCCAGGTGCATTTGCAAGGAGCTGGGCTGGAAGCAGAGCAGCTGGGGCACTAACTGGCACTCTGATGTAGATGTTGGTGTTGCAAGTGACAGCTTCACCCACTGTGCCACAATGCTGGCCTCTTGTTCTTGTGAATATTTAAACCAGGCTTACTGTAGAAAACATGGACTTCACTTTTGTTGCACACATTTATTTTCCTTTCTTGCCTGTCAGAGTAGTAGATGCAGGTTTTTATTGGAGAAGGGGGGCTTTTCCTCTCTTGGACAACTGCCTCTTAACACTCTACCCCCGGCCCCCAATGTTTTTATGCAAAATTTTTAAACACTCAGAAAGATTGAAATAATTGTGTAGTGAACAATATATAGCCTTACGTTCTATTAATATTTTGCTGTCTTTGATTTATCACATGCCCAGGAAGCAGAAATGCAATCCAGGTGGTCTCCTACCAGGAAAGTGGGTGGCAGGGCCTCAAGTACTTGAGCTATCACCTGATGCCTTCCACGGTGTGCATTAAAAGCAAGCTGGAATTGGATGTCAAGCTGGGACTTGAACCCAGGCACTCTGATATTTGCTGTGGACTTTTGAAGTGGCATTTTAACCACTGCACAAAATGCTTGCTCCTGAAATTGTTTTCTTAATTTTGTTTTCAGATTGTTCGTTGCTAATGTATAAAAAACATAATTCATTTTCAAAAAAAATCGATCTGCATCCTTCAGCCTTGTTGGACTCTCTTCCAGCAGGTTTTTTTTTTTTTTTTACAGTGACTTCCGTAGGATTTTCTATACATAAAATCATGTCATTGCAAACAGAGATGGTTTTATTTCTTCCTTTCCAATCTGGATGCTGTTTTATTTCCTTTTCTTCCAAAGCTCTTTTCATCTTCCTTTAGGAAGAGCCCGGCATGCCTCATGAATCAGCAGAGGATTTGTTTCATTTCAATGTTGGGGGCTGGCATTTTTCAGTTCCCAGAAGCAAACTTGCTCAGTTCCCAGACTCCCTGCTATGGAAAGAAGCTTCAGCCTTGACGTCTTCGGAAAGCCAGAGGCTGTTCATCGACAGGGACGGCTCCACATTTAGACACGTGCACTATTACCTCTACACCTCCAAACTCTCCTTCTCCAGCTGTGCAGAGCTGAACTTGCTCTATGAGCAGGCGTTGGGTTTGCAGCTGATGCCTCTGCTGCAGGTAAGGTTCTCTTTTCTTCTACCATGTCGGATTTACCCTAAATGTGTCATTTTACATGTTGCTTGTGAGATGACCCTCTAAGTAGGCAAGTTTGTTAAAGTAATAAGCAATATACTGGAATTACATGTTCTTTTTTTAAAAAAATTTATTTGAAAGGCAAAAATAGAGAGGAGAAAGAGAGATGGAGAGAGAGAGAATCTTCCATCTACTAATTCACTCCCCAAATGGCCGTAATGGCCAGGGCTGGGCCAGGCTGAATCTAGGAACCAGGAGCTTCTTCAAGGTCTCCCTCGTGGGTGCAGAAGCCCAGGCACTTGGGCCATCTTCTGTTGCTTTTCCAGGTACATTAGCAAGGAGCTGGATCATAAATGGAGCAGCCAGAACTCAAACGGGCACCCATATGGGTTGATAGTCCCACTGGTAGAAGCTTAACTGTCTATACCACAATGCTGGCCCCAAATTGCATGATTGCATGTCCCATCCCTCCCTCCCTCCTTTCATTCCTTCCTTTCTCTTTCTTTCTTTTTATTTTTTTTAAAGATTTATTTATTTGAAAGTCAGAGTTACACACAGAGAGAAGGAAAGGCAGAGAGAGAGAGGTCATCCATCCACTGGTTCACTTCCCAGTTGGCCGCAATGGCTGGAGCTGCGCCGATCTGAAGCCAGGAGCTGCTTCCAGGTCTCCCACTTGGGTGCAGGGGCCCAAGAACTTGGGCCATCTTCTTTCCCAGGCCATAGCAGAAAGCTGGATCAGAAGTGGAGCAGCCAGGACTTAAACCAGCACCCATAAGAGATAGCTGACATTGCAGGCAGCAGCACCCGCTGTGCCACAGTGCCAGCCCCAGATTGCATGTTCTTAACAAAGAATTTCATCCTAACTCTGCTTTATCTATCTGTAGTCACCATAGACCTGGTATGGGACTGTCCCATGAGAGGGTGCCCTTGGTTCCTGAAAATCCTATTCTGAGCTATTTCTTGTTTTTGTTGTTGAATTTTTAAAGGAGAAAGCTTTAGAAATGGTGGGATTTGCCATGTGTACTATGAGGTTTAAAATCTAAAATATTCATCAAGAGTCTTACTTCTCATTGTGCTGGTTAGGTCCATAATATTTACTTACAGCAAAGCAAAAAAAATTTTCCAAACTGTAGAATCTTTCAATGCAGTTCAGTGCACCAGCAGCTCTGCCTCCCCACCAGCTCTCAAGAAAATTGAGCTAGACCCTGTGTGGCTGGGTCATAGAGGAAGGAAAGAATTTCATGGTACATGTATTTATGGATACTACTTACCAAAAATAATTGTTTTCTTGTGAAATGTATTATGTATTTGGAAATCAAAAACCCCTACCAAACTCCACTGAGGCTGTTTCAGTATTCTTTTCTTTCCTTTTATTCTCCCCCAACCTAATCACTTGAGTTTAAATTTTTTCTACTGTCCTGGAAATGGAGAACTAGAATTGCTTATAAGTGGTTTCAAGACCACTTGAATGGCCTGGCCTGTCAGGATTGCTGATGGCTATATGCCAAGGCACCATTTTATGGGGAAAGGGTAGGAGTACCTTGTTCATTACATGAAATTAAAGAAATCAAGGCAATTTTTAGAAGAACTGTTTTATAGAATACAAGCCTTATTATGCAAACAGTTTATTAAGTCCGTTAATCTATTTGCTGTCTTCACTTTCCAAATTGAAACAAAATCTATCTGGGAAGCAATATCTAAATAGGAGGCAACAGCACAGAGGCCAATGAATTGGTCCAATGCTGAAGTTCTCAGCTGGGTGAGCAGCAGAATTAGAAAAATCGTGTGGATCTGCATCCCTAAAACAGACTGGAACAAGTGCTAATGCTTTGAAAATGGTATTTTCAAAGAAATAAACATTTGGGCTGGCCCAACTGAAGTGGTATTTATTCACTGAAACAGAGTGTAAATACAGCTGGGAACCACAGCCGCCGCAAGCAGCTCAGCAGCCTCACACATTCCTCGCGTTCGCGTGTATCCAGATGTTCAGGTTTTTGACTAAATGAACACTTTACTAAGAGAAAAAGGAGTTTGCCAATTCTTAACCTGAAGACCTTTCTCAGGCAGCATACTTTACTGCATGTAGCCAATATTTCTTGAGAAAATTCTGGATTCTAGGTATTATTATTATTATTATTATGGGCTTCAGGGAAAAAATGGTATGATCTAATCAAATTATAATGCAAGCTGGGTATGTGAGTCACATGTGTAATTTAAAATTTTCTAGTGGCTACTTAAAAAACAAGATGGATTTATTTGAAATGCAGAGTTAGAGAGAGGAGAGACAGAGAAAGAGAGGTCTTCTATCTGTTGCTTCACTCCTCAAATTGCTGCAACAGCCAGAGCTGGGCCAGGCTGAAGCCAGGAGTCAGGAGCTTCTTCCTGGTCTCCCGTGTGGATGCAGGGGCCCAAGCACCTGGGCCATATGCTGCTGCTTTCCCAGGCATATTAGCAGGGAGCTGAATAGGAAGTGGAACAGCAGAGGATTGAACTGGCATCTGTATGGGATGCCAGCATTGCAGACAGTGGCTTAACCCACTGAGCCACGGTGCCAGGCCTTTTTAAAATTTTTTTAAAAAGGTGGCCACATTTTCAAATGTTAAGAAAAAAAGGGTGAAGTAGGCATTTAGCCTAGCAGTTAAGACATATTGTCATGTCATATCAGAGTGCCTGGGTTGAAGTCTTGACTTCCTGCTAATACAGACCCTGAGAGACAGCATGTGATGGCTCAAGTAGTTGGATCCCTGCCACATATGTGAGAGACTTGCATTGGATTGTTGGTTCTTAGTACTTTTTTCTTTTCTTAAAGATTTATTTATTTATTTGAGAGGCAGACTTACAGAAGAGAGAGGAAGAGACAGAGAGAGAGTTCTTCCCATCCACTGGTTTACTCGCCAAATGCTCTCAACAGCCGAAGCCAGGCTGATCTGGAACCAGGACTCAGGAGCTTCCTCTGGGTTTCTCGTGCTGGTGTAGGGGCCCACACACTCGAGCCATCTTCCACTGCTTTCCCAGACCATCAGAAGGAAGCTGGATCAGAATTGGAGCAGCCAGAACTTTAACTGGCACTCATATAGGATGCTGCCACCACAGGTGGAAGCTTAGGCCACTACACCACAGCTACGGCCCCTCTCGTTCTCAGTTTTGACCTGGCCCAGCCCAAGCTGCTGTGGGCATTTGGGGAATGAGCCAGTGGATCAGAACTGTCTGTTTCTCTATCTCTATCTCTCTCCCTCTCAATTAAAAAAAAATTAATTTTTAAAAAATTTATTTATTTGAAATACAGAGTTACAGAGAGAGGTAGAGACAGAGAGTGAGGTCTTCCATCTTCTGGTTAACTCCACAAATGGCCACAAGGGCCAGAGCTGAGCCAATCCAAAGCCAGGAGCCAGGAACCTCCTTTGAGTCTCCCATGTGGGTGTAGGGGCCCAAGAACTTGGCTTGTCCTCTGTTGCTTTCCCAGGCACTTTAGCAGGGAGCTGGATCGGAAGTGGAGCAGCTGGGACATGAACCGGAGCCCATATGGGCTGCCAGCACTGCAGGCCAGGGCCTTAACCTGCTGTGCCACAGCACTGGCCCCCAAAAAAGTGAAATTAATTTTAATAATATATTTCATCCTATATATTTAAAATATTTTGTACATCTACTTGAAAGGCAGAGTGACAGAGAGAGAGATCTTCTATCCTCTGATTCACTCCCCAAATGCCCGCAAGAGCAGTTAGGTGTAGCTGAAGCCAGGAGCCCAGGACTCCATTTCAGTCTCCCACATGGGAGAACGCTAAATGAAAAAGGAACAAGTCATGTGGATGTATGTGGAAAGAACTTCCAGGCTTTAGGAATGAGAAACAAATGCACTGAGGTTAGATTAGCTTTCTAGAGGCCAACATGGAGGCCACTGTACGGTGCAGTAAGAGGGAGGGTGATGCCAAAGGTAGATAGTGAAGTTGAAGGAAGCCAGATCTTGCAGAATTTTGTAGGCCACAGTGAGGAAACAGAATTTATTCTGGCCGGCGCCATGGCTCAATAGGCTAATCCTCCGCCTGCGGTGCCGGCACACTGGGTTCTAGTCCTGGTCGGGGCGCTGGATTCTGTCCCAGTTGCTCCTCTTCCAGTCCAGCTCTCTGCTGTGGCCTGGGAGTGCAGTGGAGGATGGCCCAAGTCCTTGGGTCCTGCATCCTCATGGGAGACCAGGAGAAGCACCTGGCTCCTGGCTTCAGATCAGCGTGGTGCGTGGGCCGCAGTGCGCCGGCCACAGCGGCCACTAGGGGGTGAACCAATGGAAAAGGAAGACCTTTCTCTCTGTCTCTCTCTCTCACTGTCCACTCTGCCTGTCAAAAAAAAGAAAAAAAAGAAAAAAAAAGAATTTATTCTAAATGTTATAGATTGTTTTAGAAGTATTTAAAGGTAGAGGTAAAATGGTCACAATTAGGTTTAAAAAAAAAATCATTGAACCTTGGCTTAGGCCATAGCTTCTCAGATATACCACCATAGCTTTGCAGTACAGACTCATAAATTACAGCATATGGGTTGTTTACCTTTGTAATCATGTGGCTACCTGGTAGCTATGGCTCCTCACCAGTGTCTGGCATTGCAACATATTATTATACTGTTCAAAATCCAAAGTTCAGTTTCTACTGAATATGATTGCTTTTACACCTTTGTAAAGTCAAATCACTTTAAGTTGAATCTTTGTAAATCAGAGACTGTAATAAAAAAGGCAATAAATGGTGTTAAGGATGTGGAGAATTTGGAACTCTCCATACACTGCCAGTGGGAATGTAAAATTGTACAGCCTCTTTGGAAAACAGTATGGTTTTTTTGTTGTTCCTTAAAAAGTTAAGTATTGAGGCCGGTGCTATGGCTCAAAAGGCTAATCCTACGCCTTGCGGCGCCGGCACACCGGGTTCTAGTCCTGGTCGGGGCGCCGGATTCTGTCCCGGTTGCCCCTCTTCCAGGCCAGCCCTCTGCTATGGCCCGGGAGTGCAGCAGAGGATGGCCCAAGTGCTTGGGCCCTGCACCCCATGGGAGACCAGGAGAAGCACCTGGCTCCTGGCTTTGGATCAGCACAATGCACCGGCCGCAGCACGCTGGCCTCGGCGGCCATTGGAGGGTGAACCAACGGCGAAAAGGAAGACCTTTCTCTCTGTCTCTCTCTCTCACTGTCCACTCTACCTGTCAAAAAAAAAAAAAAAAGTTAAATATTGAATTACCATGTAACCCAGTAGTTGCACTCCTAGATATATATCTAAGAGAAATGAAAACCTATGTCCTCACAAAATTTTATAGATGAATGTTTATGGTGGCTGGTGTCGCGGCTCACTAGGCTAATCCTCCGCCTTGCGGCGCCGGCACACCAGGTTCTAGTCCTCTCTCACTGTCCACTCTCACTCTGCCTGTCAAAAAAAAAAAAAATAAATAAATAAAATAAAAATAAAATAGATGAATGTTTATGGCAGCATTGCTCACAAGAGTTTTAAAAAAAAGTGGAGGGGGCAGCATTATTTTGCAGTGGGTTAAGCTGCCTGCTTGACACCTGTCATCCCATATCGGAGAGCTGGTTTGAGTCCTGGCTGCTCCACTTCTGATTCAGCTTCCTGCTAATGTCCTTAGGAAGGCAGCAAAAGATGGCCTTGTTACCCATGTGTAATACCTGGATGGTGTTCCTGGATCCTGGCTTCAGCTTGTGCCAGTCCTGGCTGTTGCGGCCATTTGGGAAGTTAACCAGTGGATGGAAAAATCCCCCCCCCCTTTCTGTCCCTCTCTCTCTGTTTCTGTCTCTATGCGTGTGTGTTTTGAAGATTTGTTTATTTATTTGAAAGGCAGAGTTACTTCCTAGGGCTGGGGCATAAGGTGGGAAGGATGGGTAAGCAAAAAGACAGTTAAGTGTTAGTAGGTACCTATATTTTTTCTTTCGGATAGAATTGAAATTTATTGTGGTGGGCCAGTGCCGCGGCTTACTAGGCTAATCCTCCGCCTGTGGCGCCGGCACCCCAGGTTCTAGTCCTGGTTGGGGCGCCAGATTCTGTCCTGGTTGTTCCTCTTCAGTCCAGCTCTCTGCTGTGGCCCGGGAA
The DNA here is from genome assembly GCF_051225735.1 of Oryctolagus cuniculus. Lineage (NCBI taxonomy): Eukaryota > Metazoa > Chordata > Mammalia > Lagomorpha > Leporidae > Oryctolagus > Oryctolagus cuniculus. The sequence goes on along the minus strand of NC_142884.1, from coordinate 60,644,900 downwards.
GGCAGTGGAGGATGGCCCAAGTGCTTGACCCTGCACCCGCATGGGAGAACAGGAGGAAGTTCCTGGCTCCTGGCTTCAGATCGGCGCAGTGCGCCGGCCGTAGTGGCCATTGGGAGGTGAACCAACAGAAGGAAGACCTTTCTCTCTGTCTCTTTCTCTCACTGTCTAACTCTATCTGTCAAAAAAAAAAAAATATTGTGGTGATGGTTGTACAACTCTGTGAATATACTAAAAACATTGAACTGAACACTTTAAATGAATAAGTTTAATAGTATGTGAAATGTGTCCTTTTCTTTGTTAAAAAAAAAATTCCTTGGCTGCTGGCTTGATATTAGATCAGATCTCTGAAACTTCAGTCCCTGGGCCAAATGCAGTGTATTCCCTTTTTTGTGTAGGTAAGAATAGCTTTTACATTTTTAGATGATTGAAAAAAATCAAAAGAAGAATAATATTATGAGGTATGCAAAGAGTAGATGAAATTCAGATGTCAGTGCGGTTGATAAAGACTGGAATACAGCCATGTTCGTTGTCTTGTCCATAACCCCCCTCAAGCTGCAACACAGAGCTGAGTAATAAGATAACAGGGCCCATATGGCTAGCACAGCCTAAAATATTTGCAATTTGATGGTTTACAGAAAAAATTTGCTGACCACTGGCCTAGACTCTCGAAGGGCAAGGGAAGAGCAGAGAAACCAGTTGGGAGTTTCCTGTATGGGACCAGCTTGTGGCGCAGTGGGTTAAGCTGCTGCCTGAAATGCCTGCATCCCATATGCACTGGTTCAAGTCTCAGAGACCCTCTCTGTAACTCTTTAAAAACTAAATAAATAAATCTTTAAAATAAGTAAAGAAATAAGGAGTCTCCCATAGCATCCAAATGGAAGGTATTGGTGGTTTGATGGAAAGAATAATAGTAGACTTGGAAGCATTCAGACTCTGGATATGTCCTGACGGTAGAATTGACAGGGCTGGCTGATGGATTTTATGTAGGGTGAGAGCAGATAGACAACTCCTTTGTTCCTATCACTCAGAACATTGGATTATAAGGAATGTACAGGGTTAGGAGGAAAAAAATGAGAATAGGATTTGAGTGTGCTATGTGTGGGAGTCAATGAAAGCATTTTAGTGCAGATGGTGAGGAGGTGCTGGCTATACAGGTCTGGAATTCATATAAATCTGAGAGTCCTCAGAGCTGATGTGTGGATCCATGAACTGAATGTTTAGGGATGTTGTGTGTTGTTCACAGGGGAGATAGAAAGTAGTCATTGCAGGTCTGCACATTAATATCACAGGGCTTCCTGATTCTTTCTTCGTAATTTGGAAAAGCCATTTTTAACCTAGGAGTAAACTGCTCTGAGCTGTTCACAAGCCATTGGCCTGGTTAGGAGTCACAGCTGTTACTGCAGAGTGTGCAGTTTCCCTTCAGGATCACTCACAAGGGTTCAGGTTACTGGAAGACTACTAAATTCTCTTTACTTGCCCCTAGAAGTTTACTGAGGACATAGTATGTTGACAGTACATGCTATTTGTGTTAGTTCTCTCATTGCCTTCTGGGGCCTTCTAAGTTTGGACTTCAATTGCTCCACTTGTCAGCATTGTGCTACCAGTAAGCAACCCAAATATGCCTGCATTCCTTGTGCTTGAGGGAGCCTGGGAGTTTTACATGGATCACACAAAGGATGTCTTTAAGGAAATAGACGTGTGGCAGTCTCCCATTTCCTGTTAACTCGTGATGTGAGGACAGATTGATACTGTGAGCTTGGGAAGGAAGGAGACTCTAAACAGCAAATATTCATCCCAACAGTGTAGCTTGTCTGTGGGAATGAGTAAATGGATAGCTCAAGCACCTCGTGATGTGACAGGGCACCTCTCAGGCTGGCCCATCGGCTTGTCCTGGCTCACCTCCCAACACCTACACGGACCTATGTGTACCCATGGCCATGTCCACACTCATGCTGAAATTCAGCCATGTCCCTCAGCACCCCACATGCTCTCTATCCTTTTTCACTTGTTTCCTCTTCCTAGAATGATTCCCTTTAAGATTTGACCTAAACGTGGCCCACCAGAAGTCTAGCCTGACATTTCCAGGCTTAATTTTTGGTAGGATTTGTTTATTCAAAATTAACAGTTACAGAGAAGGAGAGGGAGAGAGAGAGAGAGACAGAAAGAGAGAGAGAGATCTTGCATCTGCTGGTTCACTCCCCAAATGGCCTCAATGGCTGGGGCTGGGCCAGGCTAGAACCAGAAGCCTGGAGCTTCATCCAGGTCTCCCACATGGGTACACTGCCTTCCAAGGTACATTAGCAGGAAGCCGGATTGGAGAACCAGTGCCCATAGGAATGCCAGCACTGCAGGAGGTGACTTTACCTGTTTTCCCACAGCACCAGCCTCTGTCTGTTTTCCTGACAGAGTTAGTTCCTCTATTACATCAGTGATAATTCTGTTTGGATTGTGTATTCCTACGTCTTTTTCCCTCACTGGACTGTACTCTATTCATGTTTGCATTCCTGGCATCGAAAACAGTAGCCAGCATTCACAGTTGTGTAGTAAACTTCAGCTGCTGGGGTTGGTGCTGCGGCATAGCAGGTAAGGGTGCTGCCTTTGACACTGGCATCCCATACAGGTACGGGTTCAAGTCCTGGCTGCTCCGCTTGTGATCCAGCTCCCTGCTAATTAACCTGGGAAAGTACTTGGGCCTCTGCCTCATGTGGGAGACCCAAAAGAAGCTCCTGGCTTTGGACCAGCCCAGCTCCGGCTGTTGTGGCCCTCTAGGGAGTAAACCAGTAGATGGAAGATCTCTCTCCTTCTCTCTGTCTCTCCTTGTCTGTAACTCTGCCTTTCAAATAAATAAATCTTTTTAAAGATCTGTAAGAACACGGAGTGAGGTGTTGAGGACGACCTATGAAGGCTGACCCCACCTGTGCAGTGGAGGGCAGGTTTGAGATGACTCCTTTGACCTCCAGCAGCAGTTCTGTACATCCTTTCGTTCTGCAAGCCCTGCTTCCCTTGAGCTTCAAAGCAGTGCCGGTCCTTATTGTCTTCACAAGACAGTCTGGGATTTGCAAGCTCCCCAAGCTCCTTTACCACCACATTCCTTCCATCAGAGCATAAAGCATCTCTGAGAACTGCTGCTGCTTTGGGAAAACCTCCATTAAGTCCCAAAGCTCTGCCAGCAGAGTTCACATGTCAGCCTTCTTTTGGCAAAGACACACACACACACACACACACACGCACTTCTGATTGACATTTTGTTTTCACTTGTATCTAGGCCAAAAATAACTTCATTTATCCTTGTGCTGATAATGAGCCATCTGAATTCAGGTCTGTGTTTCCCTAAAGAAATCCTCCCTCCAATAAGTTTCCAGGTCATGACACATAAAGAATAAAATTCCTAGAAGTAATATTCAAGCAGATGAAAGTGGACTTGAAGTCAGTCCATGGAGGACCAGCCACACACTGGGTAGCAACTTCAGTTAGCAAAGCCAAAGGGACTCTGGAAGCCCAGCTTCTCTGAAGTGTTCTTTTTCACTTATTCATCCATTCAACAAAAATGTACTGAGAGCCCATGAGCATTGTGCTGCAAATACAGCAGAGAACAAAGCTAGCAAGGTCCTTGAGTTCTTGGGAAGGTTGTATCTATTAGGGGAGACTCAAGGACCATAAATACATAAGTAGGTGAGGTGGCTGGGGAGTGCTGACTGTGGTTTCTTTTCTTTCTTTTTAAAGATTTATTTATTTATTGAAAGGCAGAGTTACAGAGATAAGGAGAGGCAGAGAGAGGGAGAAAGAAATCTCCCATCTGCTGGTTCACTCCCCACGTGGCTGCAATGACTGAGGCTGGACTAGGATGAAGCCAGGAGCTTCTTCCGGGTCTCCTACTTGGATGCAGGGGCCCAAGCACTTGGGCCATCTTTGCTGCTTTCCCAAGAACATTAGCAGGGAAACTGGATTGGACAAGGAGCAGCCAGGACTCAATCCTGTGCCCACGTGGTATGCTGGGCCTCTAGCCTGTAGCTTAACTCACTGCGCAACAATGCCCCTGTGAGTACAGGGCCTGTTTTTCTAGAAGTCAGAACAAGAATTGATTGAGAGAGTTCAGAAAACAGTCTTGTTAAGACTCCTGAGCCTGGTGCCACACTGGTTCCTCAGACTAGCATGTGGTATGGCCATACTGGCAAGGATCATGATCTTTCTAAATTTATTTCATTTTTTTCCTTTTTTTTTTTTTTTTTTTTGACAGGCAGAGTGGACAGAGAGAGAGACAGAGAGAAAGGTCTTCCTTTGCCGTTGGTTCACCCTCCAATGGCCGCTGCGTTGATCCAAAGCCAGAAGCCAGGTGCTTCTCCTGGTCTCCCATGCGGGTGCAGGGCCCAAGCACTTGGGCCATCCTCCACTGCACGCCCAGGCCACAGCAGAGAGCTGGCCTGGAAGAGGGGCAACCAGGACAGAATCCAGCGCCCCGACCGGGACTAGAACCCGGTGTGCCAGTGCCACAGGTGGAGGATTAGCCTATTGAGCCATGGCGCCAGCCTCATTTTTTTCCTTTCTTAAAAATTATTTATTTATTTTACAGGCAGAGAGAGGGATAGAGTGGGGCTGCGCTGGAACTAAAACTAGGAACCAGGGACTCAGTTGAGGTCTCCCATGTGATGGCAGGGACCCAATTGTTTGAGCCATCACCACTGCCTTCCAGGATTTGCATTAGTGGGAAGCTGGAGTCAGGAGCCAGATCCCATCATCTGTGGAACCCAGGCACTCTGTTGGTAGGGAATGAGGGTATCCCAAATGCCTGCCTCTGGTTTTTCTCTCTTTAAAGATTTGTCGGCCGGTGCCGCGGCTCACTAGGCTAATCCTCCGCCTAGCGGCGCCGGCACACTGGGTTCTAGTCCCGGTCGGGGCGCCGGATTCTGTCCTGGTTGCCCCTCTTCCAGGCCAGCTCTCTGCTGTGGCCTGGGAGTGCAGTGCAGGATGGCCCAAGTGCTTGGGCCTTGCACCCATATGGGAGACCAGGAGAAGCACCTGGCTCCTGGCTTCGGATCAGCGCGGTGCGCCGGCCGCGGCGACCATTGGAGAGTGAACCAACGGTAAAGGAAGACCTTTATTTCTGTCTCTCTCTCTCACTGTCCACTCTGCCTTTCAAAAAAAAAAAAAGATTTGTCAAACATACCTTACTAGGGAAAATGGGCCTGCTCACACTACACACTTGGCACATCTCCTCCCAAGACATTTGCACTGACATTACTGACCCACCCCTGAGGACATTGGGTACCAAACACCTCCAAGGGGAGATCTTGGGCCATCCTCAAGTGGGTTATTTATTGTCCTGGGCAGGATTCGGCCTCTTCCCCACCCCCTGCCCAGGTCCCTTCCCATATGGTCAATTTAGAATTGTTCCAGGGTACCATGGTTCTTCTAGTAAGAGAATCTTGGGGTTTGAATCTCCAGGTGAAGTGTCAGGATCAAGTTCCTATGATGAAATCAGCTTAGTGCCTTTTTAGAATGGTATGCTCTCTTTCAGGCTCTCCCTACCTATCACTTTCTCTTCTTGCTGCTTCAGCCATTGTTTTTCTTTCTTTCTTTTTTTTAAAGATTTATTTATTTATTTGAAAGTCAGAGTTACATAGAGAGAAGGAGAGGCAGAGAGAGTGAGATCTCCCATCTGTTGGTTCACTCCCCAGTTGGCCACAATGGCCAGAGCTGCACCAATCCGAAGCCAGGAGCCAGGAGCTTCTTCTGAGTCTCCCACGTGGGTGCAGGGGCCCAAGGACTTGGGCCATCTTCTACTGCTTTCCCAGGCCATAGCAGAGAGCTGGATCGGAAGTGGAGCAGCTGGGACTTGAACCAGCACCCATATGGGATGCTGGCACTGTAGACAGTGGCTTTACCTACTACACCACAGCACCGGCCCTAGTCATTATCTTTCTGTCCATTACCTTTCTTCCTGTCATCCTCTGTCCCTGTCTACTTTCCCCCTTGTCCCTCTCTTTCATAGGTCTTCCCTGTATCCTACAGTTCTCATTGAAATTGCAGTCTGTGGGCCAGCATTAGGGCACAGTGGGTTAAGCTTCTACCTGCAGATGCCAGCATCTCATATGAACACCTGTTTGAGTCTTGGCTGCACCATTTCCAATCCAGCTCCCAGCTAATGGGTCTGGGAAGGCAGTGGAAGATGGCTCGAGTGTTTGGGCCCCTACCACTCATGTGGGAGACCTGGGTGGAGTTCCAGGCTCCTGACTTTGGCCAAATGGCTGTTGTGGCCATTTGGGAAGTGAAAACAAGCAGATGGAAGATTGATGTTTCTCTTTCTCTCTCTCTAATCTGTCTTTCAAATGAACAAATAAATAAATAAAAAAATACACCTGGTTGCCCCTCTTCCAGGCCAGCTCTCTGCTGTGGCCAGGGAGTGCAGTGGAGGATGGCCCAAGTACTTGGGCCCTGCACCCCATGGGAGACCAGGAGAAGCACCTGGCTCCTGCCATCGGATCAGCGCAGTGCGCCAGCCACAGCGCGCCAGCCGCGGCAGCCATTGGAGGGTGAACCAACGGCAAAAGGAAGACCTCTCTCTCTGTCTCTCTCTCTGTCCACTCTGCCTGTCAAAAAAAAAAAAAAAAATTACATTCTCCCCAGTCTGTGGACCCTGCCCATTGTGATCCTGTGCTGGCTTTCCCTAGGTTTTAGGGTCTCAGCATCTTTGTCCATTTCATGAGCGCAGTCTACTTCTCTGCCAGCTGCCTCAGGGGTCCTCCATGTCTTTCTTTGCTTTTCTTACCAGAGGACCAAGCCCTCCAGCCCTCCACTTTTATTTCTTTCATGCAACCTGGCAGCTCTTAGCACTTGCTGCATGCTAGATTCTAGACTGAAAGTGGAAATGCATCAACCCAGCCCCTTGCCCCCAGGAGCCTCAGTACTGGGACAAGGAGAAACCAGAAGCAAACCAGAGGCCTGCAGAAGCAAGTGTGGGGCCATCAGGGGGAACAAAGGGGAAGATGACCCACTCTGGATTGGGGGGTTCCAGGCTTTTCTGGCAGAGAAGGAAGGAGAGGAGCACTCTGGACACAGAGAACAGCATGCATAAAGTTGGGGAGGCCTTGAAGAACCTGGTATATTTGTGGAGTTTTGTGGGGTCACTGTTGAAGAGACAAAAATGAAAGAAAGGTAGGAGATGAAGCTGGAAAGGTAGTCTGGGATCTGACCACCAAGAAGAAATTAAGATATTATTTCCTTTAATCCTTACGACATCTTTCAGATTTTACTCTTCATCCTACTTTGCATGTGAGGAGCCCGAGACTTGGAGATGTTCTGTGACATATGGGAGGCAGCTAGTCAAGAATAGTGGTCATGGCTTAGGCTACAGAATCCAGGGTTCCATTCCTAGCATTCCATTTACAGGAATAGTGCACCCCAGGGTAGCCGCCTGCATGCCATGGTAACTAAGAAAGCAGAGATCCCCTTCCAGGGCTGTAGAAAGAAATCTTAGGGTTCTTTGAGATCCAGAAACTTCATAACCAACACTGGCTCTCATCTCAATGCATGTAAATTGCTGGCTTTCACGTCTGTCTTTTCCTCCAAGCTGAGAGGTCCTTGAGACCAAGCATGGTGGCATGTGACTATGTCCTTGGTGATGTACAAAGCGTATTTTCAAATGGATGTGAGACCGTCTTCCAGTATTCCATGCATCCACTGTCTTCCCCATTCCTCAGTGTCCCAGGAGAACACTCCTGGTGACCTTGCCATTGCCCAGGCCTCCCATCAGTGGAAGAGGGACTTGCTCCAGCCATCCAAAGTAGAGAAGGCTGTCTGACTTTGGTCTACCTTTTTTGAAGGCCTTAAGCAATTATGGGGTTGCAGTATATAGCTGTGGCCACCAGGGGACTCTTCTCAATGCTCAAGGCTCCCAAGAGCAACTCCACTAGGGTTTCTTTCTTTCTTCTTTTTTTTTTATTTGACGCCGCCAGCCAGTTACAAAATCTTTGACCCTCTGCTGCCTCATCAGTAAAACCAAGAGTTGTGTCAAGGTAAGTGAGCAAATGTGTGTACAAGAGCTTTGGAAAATGTAGTACCCTCAGCCGGCGCCATGGTTCAATAGGCTAATCCTCCGCCTTGCAGCGCCGGCACACCGGCTTTTAGTCCTGGTCGGGGCGCCGGATTCTGTCCCAGTTGCCCCTCTTCCAGGCCAGCTCTCGGCTATGGCCCGGGAGTGCAGTGGAGGATGGCCCAAGTGCTTGGGCCCTGCACCCACATGGGAGACCAGGAGAAGCACCTGGCTCCTGCCTTCGGATCAGCGCAGTGCGCTGGCCGCGGCGGCCATTGAAGGGTGAACCAACGGCAAAAAGGAAGACCTTTCTCTCTGTCTCTCACTGTCCACTCTGCCTGTCAAAAAAAAAAAATAAAAAAAAAAAGAAAAGAAAAGAAAAGAAAAGAAAGAAAGAAAGAAAGAAAATGTAATACCCTGGCCAGCGCTGCGGCTCACTAGGCTAATCCTCCACCTGCGGCACCGGCACCCCGGGTTCTTGTCCCGGTTGGGGCGCCGGTTAAGTCCTGGTTGCTCCTCTTCCAGTCCAGTTCTCTGCTGTGGCCCAGGAAGGCAGTGGAGGATGGCCCAAGTGCTTGGCCCTGTACTCGCATTGGAGACCAGGAGGAGGCATCTGGCTCCTGGCTTCAGATCGGAGCAGCGCGCCGGCCACGGCCATTTGGAGGGTGAACAAACGGAAGGAAGACCTTTTTCTCTGTTTCTCTCACTAACTCTGCCTGTCAAAAAAAGGATGGATGGATGGATGGATGGAAGGAAGGAAGGAGGGAGGGAGGGAGGGAGGGAGGGAGGGAGGGAAGGAAGGAAGGAAGGAAGGAAGGAAGGAAGGAAGGAAGGAAGAAAGAAAAAGAAAGAAAGAAAGAAAGAAAGAAAGAAAGAAAGAAAGAAAGAAAGAAAGAAAGAGAGAGAGAGAAGAAAGAAAGAAAAGGAAAGGAAAATATAGTACCCTGCACCAATATGAAACACTTTCATTATTACTTGATCTAACAACTTGGATCTCTCCCCAGATTAGGATGTGCCCAGTTAATAAACAAATCATAGTGATTGTAATAGGTCAGAAAGGATTTTTTTTTAATTATGAAAAGGAGGGGTGGGCATTGGTGCATCAGTTAAGACGCTGCTTAGGCCACCTGCATCCCAAATCAGAATGCCTAGGTTTGAATGCAGGCTCTGTTTCTGATTCCAGCTTCCTGCTAATGTGCACTTTGGGAGGCAGCAGGTGATAGCTTAGGTAGTTGCATCCCTGCCACCCATGTGGAAGATCCAGATTGAGTTCCCAGCTCCTAGCTTCAGCTGGCTGAGCCCTGGCTGTTGTGGGCATTTGGGGAGTGAACCTGCAGATGGAAGATCTCTTTCTCTGTCTGTCTGTCTTTTTTATTTTTAAGATTTATTTATTTATTTGAAAGAGTTACAGAGTAGGGGAAGGAGGGAGAGAAAAAGAAAGAGAGATTGATTTTCCATCCACTGGTTCACTCCCTAAATAGTCAAAATGGCCATAACTAGGCTGATCCAAAGCCAGGAGCTTCTTCCAGGTCTCCTATGTGGGTGCATGGGCCCAAGCACTTGGGCCGTCTTCAGTTGATTTCTCAGGCACATAACAGGGAGCTAGATCAGAAGTGGAGCAGCTGGGATTTGAACGGGTACCCATATGGTATGCTGGTGTCATATCCCCAGGTGCTAGCCCCTGCTTCTTTGTTTCTCTGTCTGTCTTTCAAATAAATAAAATATTATTGAAGAGAAATGATAGAAAATATCAAGGTTTCTTTTTTTTTTTTTTTTTTTTTTGACAGGCAGAGTGGACAGTGAGAGAGGGACAGAGAGAAAGGTCTTCCTTTGACGTTGGTTCACCCTCCAATGGCCGCCGCAGCCGGCGTGCTGCGGCCCGCGCACCGCGCTGATCCGATGGCAGGAGCCAGGTGCTTCTCCTGGTCTCCCATGGGGTGCAGGGCCCAAGCACTTGGGCCATCCTCCACTGCACTCCCTGGCCACAGCAGAGAGCTGGCCTGGAAGAGGGGCAACCAGGACAGAATCCGGCGCCCCGACCGGGACTAGAACCCGGTGTGCCGGCGCCGCAAGGCGGAGGATTAGCCTAGTGAGCCATGGCGCCGGCCTAGAAAATATCAAGTTTTTAATGATTAAGTAAAATTGCTGTTTAGATTATGCAAGATAAAATTACTATTACTTGACCTAAACTTGTAACACAAAAAGATATTTCAAAAATCAGAAGAATAAAAATTGTCACTGGGATTTTGAATATTAGCATGTAATCCTATAAACCCTACATTCCAGCATAGACTGTGTGATTGACTAGATTTATTTCATAGTACTTCTACCAAAGTAGGTTGTCGATTATCTTTCCAGGTGTTCGTTGTAGAAACAACAGATACTTGGTTTCTATTTTCAAGGCAGTAATCTTCTCTATCTAACAGACTCTAGATAATTTGAAGGAAGGAAAACACCATCTCCGTGTGCGGCCTGCAGACATACCCGTGGCTGAGAGAGCATCTTTGAACTACTGGCGCACGTGGAAGTGCATCAGCAAACCCTCAGAGTTTCCGATAAAAAGCCCAGCCTTCACAGGTAGAATCAGGGACAGGCCGCCCCTGCCCCGAAGTCCATACCAGCTTCCCCTCTCCTCACCCTAACAGAACAGGCTTCCATCCACAGAGTACCTTGATTTCAGAGCCAATTCTGGATGATTTCTCTATTTATCTGTCATCTCCTTGGGCCTCCTACCTGCCACGTGTCCTCTCCATGGCTGTTTGTCCACCAGAACTAAGCACCTTCCTCCATGTTCATTGTCTACTTACTAGTTTCACTTGGACAAGGCAGGGCTGCCTTCTGCCCCCTCCTAGTAGTCAGGGAAGCCTCTAAAGTTACCTCCCACCACTGCACAGAAATTTTACCAAATGGCCACTGTTGATGAGTGCCTTGGGACACGGGAACAGGGCCTTCATGATTACTGATGGGCTTTGAGCTTCCAGGAGAGCCAAAAGACCTGTGGGTCACAGTAGTTGGCTTGCTCAATTAAAAAGAAGCAAATGGGTACATGAATTTAATGACATTAATTTGGGTACATAAACCAAACTGTCACAACATATCCCACTGCTGGGTTCTGAAAGTCCTGACCTCTAGGAGGTGGTGAGACCCCCCTGTATATTCTCCTCTAGGTCTCCATGATAAGGCGCCTTTGGGGCTCATGGACACACCGCTGTTGGACACAGAAGAGGAAGTGCATTACTGCTTTGTGCCCCTAGACCTGGTAGCCAAGTATCCGAGCCTGGTGACTGAGGACAACCTGCTGTGGCTGGCTGAGACCGTGGCCCTGATCGAGTGCGAGTGCAGCGAGTTCCGCTTCATTGGTGATTGCTCTGTCCAGGGGTGGTATAGGGGGCGGGATGATAGGGCCCAATGGCTCTTCCCACCAGGCACCCCACAGAACCCTGTTTGGTGCTCAGGGCCTTGGGAGCTTCCCTGAGCAGAAGGGGAGGAAGCATAACAGAGGCTTCCAGGAAGAAGCAGATTCTAGCATTAGCTCCCACTGAGCTTGGCTGGGGTGGCCTGGCTGGAGAGAAGCATTAGAAGGTACCAAGGTGTCAAGGGCCATAGGAGTTGATGTGATGGACTCAGTGCTGAGCTGGACTCCAAAGTCAGCTTCTCTTCCCACCCTGTCTGAAAGTATTTAGCCAGGCTCCAGGCCTGAGTTCCTTGCACCATAAAATGAGGAAATGGAATTGATTTAAGATGGTCCCTCCCTGCCTTCCCTTCCACCAAACTCAAAATAAGAGGCAAGGAGGGTGGATGGAAACAGGTTTCTAGGAGCACTGTAGCATGGTTGGCTAGAGCTAGTGGCCTGAGGAGTGATGGGATCTTTTATCAGACTGAGTGACCTCCCTGACCCCAAGATTATGCTGCTGAATGAATTGGGCAATAAATGCACTGGATGCACAGGGCCCAAATGCCTGGAACCCCAACCATTCTTTTTCACAGTGACCTAGCAAGTCTGCTTCTCAGTCTCCAAGTTGATTGACACAGGTCGTTAGCATTAGCTCCACCTCTGCCTCCTACACTTCAGTCCAGACAGGGACAGACTGCAGGCACCACATGCCAGCCCAGTCTCCACTGGGCCCTCCTTTCTAAGCAACAAGACAGCTCCCTCTTTTGCAATGACCTTTTGGGTCAAGATTCACAGGGTAAGTCTCAGGGCCACTGTGCTCACCTAGAGGGCTTGGCATGGGAAGCCACGCCCATGGACTCAGACAAAGGAAAACAAAGTAATTTGGGATTTTTCATCTTGAAAACAACAGACTACAAACTAATCTAAAATCAGGTATGTTTAGAATTGTTTCAGAACAGGGAGAACCTGGGATGGATTGCAGCACCTCAAACCCAGCTCACCATTAAGTCAGGAATAACTATTTATTTATTTTTTTTAATTTAAGATTTACTTATTTATTTGAAAGTCAGAGTTACACAGAGAGAGGAGAGACAGAGAGACAGAGAGGGAGATCTTCCATCCGATGGTTCACTCCCCAGTTGGCCGCAACGGCCGGAGCTGTGCCGATCTGAAGCCAGGAGCCAGGAGCTTCTTCCAGGTCTCCCACGTGGGTGCAGGGGTCCAAGGATTTGGGCCATTTTCTACTGCTTTTCCAGGCCATAGCAGAGAGCTGGATCAGAAGAGGAGCAGCCAGGACTAGAACGGCGCCCATATGGGATGCCGGCGCTTCAGGCCAGGGCATTAACCTGCTGCGCCACAGCGCCGGCCCCAGGAATAACTCTTTAATTCATCTTGTTTCCCATTGCTTTTCAAGTGAATTTTCTCCGCTCCCAGAAGATTTTGCTACCAGATAATTTCTCCAACATAGATGTATTAGAAGCAGAAGTGGAAATTCTGGAAATCCCTGAGCTCACTGAAGCCGTAAGGCTGTACCGGATGAACATGGGTATGTGGCTGGCAAGCTGTGGCCTCCTCTGACATTTGGGCAGCCCAGGTTTGAGCTGAAAAGCTGAGAGCAAACATCTCCACTCCCGCAAACCACTGTGGGCTTTAGGCAGTGACAACAGCAGGTGTTCTGGCTGCCTTAGAATCCAAGAAGAGGAATTTCAAACTGAAGCCCTGTGTGCCCTCCCTGTCTGCTCAGCACTTCACTGAGTGGTAGCTGGCAGCTAACCAGGGGCCCAGGGAGCCCGGCCCAGCCCGGAGCAGGGGAAGCCCAGTTGAGGTGGGGAAGCCAGGCCAGAATGTCCTGGGGAGGGAGGCTGGGCCTGAAGGCAGGCTTCCAGGGGCCAGGCTGGGCTGCCCTGCTTTAGAAGGGATGAGCACCCATCTGGGCACAGCTGGAGGCCCTGGGGACGCTTGGGCAAATTTCCCACCAGTGCTTCCACTCTCCTGCCCAGCAGTAAATTCCCTTGCCCTCCACCTTGCAACCCTGGCCACCGTGCCTGTTCTAGTCTGTTCCAGACACTTCCTGACCATCCAGTGCAGGCTTTGTGCTCCCATCTCTGCCTCATTCCAGTTTACCCCCTTCCCTTTTGGTTTTGATTTGTCCTTTTTCATCCCATTTGCCAACTCCTGCACAACTGCGAAGGCTGCTGCACATATTGCAGGGAGCTAGCTACCTCCTAAGGCCTCAGCTGGCATCTGAGTCTGTGGACAACTGCCTTAAACGTGAGAGGCTGGGCCTTGTTATCATCAGACTATCATCCTGGGGGAGGTGGACAACTGCCTTACACATGAGAGGCTGGGCCTTGCTATCATCAGACTGTCATCCTGGGGGAGGTGGACAACTGCCTTACACGTGAGAGGCTGGGCCTTGCTATCATCAGACTGTCATCCTGGGGGAGGTGGACAACTGCCTTACACGTGAGAGGCTGGGCCTTGCTATCATCAGACTATCACCCTGGGGGGATACGGCCTTTCCTGATCTTCAGGCCCAGCTTTCCCACCCTCTGCCCAGGCAAATGGAGTCTCACCCAGCGTGGGGAGAGTAGTATCCTGTGCAGGCCTCCAGCCTGTCCCAGGGCCTTACAGTCCACTTAAGGGGTGAGCTAGGGACCATGGTGATCTGGGTAGACTGGTGTCTGCTCTGTGCGATGAGCGCAGAGGTGGGAGGAGCTGGGTAGGAAGGCTCTGGAAACTGGGCGGCACTCCTCCCACACAGTGTGGCTTAGACTTTTATAAAGCTTTATAACTAAGGCCAACAGCTCTGGTGGCCTTAGAGAGGGACAGAGCTGGCCTCAAAACCCAGAGCTGCCCATGTCTAGCTTCATAATTTAGGGTAAGGGACTTATTAATTAGCCTCCCAGGGCACAGTGTCTCTGTGGGCCAGTGATAGCACCATGACTCTTGTAGGTTGCTCTGAGGACAGATGATCCAGGAAAACCCCCAGCAGCTTGCCCTCCAGTCCCTGTTGCCTCATTTATCCAGGGGCTGTAAGAACTGTGCCCTATGCCCCGTGCCCACTGCAGGTGGCCCAGATCCCACCCCTGAGCCAGCCACCCGAATATCCAAGCAGAAAATAAACACTACCGAGTGTGTCTGCAGACAGTTCCCCTGAGGGTGTCAGCGAGAGGGGCTATGAGTTTTGAAGGCAGTAACACTCACTGGGTTCTGCACTAGGGTCACTGATCCCTACACTGTCCTAGTCAGAATGGAGCTTGGAACCCATGGGGAGTCCTGAAGAAGCTGGGGCTCAACGGCTGCTCAACTGAATTTTCTGAAATATAGGTGCTGGTGAGACTATAGATGAGTCCCCTACCCTGCCTCACCTCCTGACAGACAGTTTTGACCTCTAAGCTTGGCTGAACATACAAAAACATCATGGTGACTTGGAGACCCAGACAGGGAGCAGGCAAGGAAAGAAGCTGCCTCCAAGCCAAAGGGGCAGAAGGAGGAAGGGAGCTGCAGCCTGCAAAAGAGCTGTGACCACGGGGGTCAGGGAGTCCGCCTTTGCTCCCCGCACAGGTGGCTGTTCCCGGACCTCCTGCCCTCCCCCAAGCCCTGGGAAGGGGGGCCGTGCAGCCGGCCTGGAATCCGTGAAGCCACTGTACGTGATGGCCCTGGGGCTGCTGGTCAAGTACCCAGACTCCGCACTGGGACAGCTCCGCATTGAGAGCACGCTGGACGGAAGCAGGCTGTACATCACGGGCAATGGGGTCCTCTTTCAGCATGTCAAGTAAGGCCCTACGTGGGGACAGCTCGGTTCCATCAGGCTGGGTGCTGCCCTTCTCTAGACAGCCTGGGTGCTCTGCTGCAAGCCAGAGGGGCCAGCCCATCATTTACCTGCTCCCACTGCCACTACCAGCTCAGGACCTCAGAGGACAGGGCTTGGCTTCAGACTGTTTGATATTTCTGTTCTCCATTCCATTTCTCTGCTTCTAGCTCTGTGCTAGGTCTAAGGAACCAGATCCTAGTCAGACCCTGCGGCACTGGCTACCCCCTCATATGCAGACCCCTCTACAGAGACTTTGCGCCCATCCTTTGGAGGCACACTGAACTCAGAGGCCAGGGCCGGGGCATTCCCTTCAGGAGTAAGGCAGGCAGACTTCCCAAAAGAGGTGCTACCTGACCCCTGCCTTGAAGGCTGAGTTTAGAATGTTCCCATTTATGCAAGGGGTATGGATCCTAATCCAGTTTTATAAAAGGGTAAACTTCAGAAAAGTGCAACAATGCTTAGGGTCACTGAACATGAATATGCTGGCACTAAGGTGGAAGTGGGTATTCCTGAGCTCCTGGGGAGAGGACCAGCTGGCCCTGAACACTGTCTTACCCCTTTGGGCCCATACCATTATTCATCTCTCCCAGGGACATCCACCTTAAAGTCACAAAGGACAAGTGCCTTGGAAGAGGGGGGAAGGAGGGGAGGGGTCAGACCCCAGGGTCTTTCCTGGGCACACAGGCTGTTAATCTCTCAAGACCCCAGCAGGCTGCCACAGTTTTGGAAATGTCTTAGATGCCTATGGGGGTAGGAAGGGAGTGGCCTGGCCCTGACCTGGCTTCTGGACTCTGAAATGACCCAGAGCCTTGACGTGAGCCCATGTACAAGGGTTTTTCTGAAGTAGGTCCAGCTGGGTTCCAAAAGGCTGGGCCAGTGTCCTTCAAGGTATGGCCAGATTGCCAGTTAAATCGGGGAACCTGCCAAACTTGAGGTGGTGTTGACAGAGCATCCCAGACACAGAAAGGTCTCTCAGGGTATGCTGCTGAGTGAGCTTCTTTGTGACAGACCTTTCCTCTGGGCAGGAACTGGCTGGGGACTTGTCGGCTGCCCCTGACCGAGACCATTTCCGAGGTGTATGAGCTGTGTGCTTTCCTGGACAAGAGGGACATCACCTATGAGCCAATGAAAGTGGCTCTGAAGACTCATCTGGAGCCGAGGACTTTGGCACCCATGGACGTGCTGAGTAAATGAGGAGCTTCTGGGTTTTAATTTAGCACTGGGGCGGGTCTGGGGGCCTGGAGAGAAAAGATGAGTTGGGTGCAACCAGAAACCGAAGATGGGAGAGGAAGGGGAAGCCAACTGACATTTGTGGATTCTCCCTAAAGGGAAGCCTTCATTTTAAGTGCCCCCTCTCATCGCTAAGCCCACAATTACTCTTGGGCAGTATAGCCAGGGCTGCTACCCAGTCTCTGAGGCCCACAGGTCCCCAAGAAAACCTTGCTTTGCCCCCAGGTGCTGATTGTATATCTGGTTACACACCCTGCCCTCAGTACAAAGCTCAGTAGAAACTCACCCCTTGGGACTCTGTTTGCCTCTTGAATAAATTTTAAAAAATTATTTAAAAAAAAAATCACAAAAAAAGAATCCTGGGGCAGATATTTGGCCTAGCAATGAAAACACCAGTTAGAGTGCCTGTGCCCCTTATCAGAATACCCAGGTTCAATATGCTCCTTGGCTCTTAATTCCAGTTTGCAGCTAACGTAGCCCCTGGGAGGCAGTAGTGACAGCTCAAGTAATTGGGTTCCTTTCCACCCGTGGGAGACCTGGGTTCAGTTTCCAGCTCCCAGCTTCAGCCTGACCCAGTCCTGCCCATTTTGGGCATTTAGGGGGTATGAACCAGCTGCTGGAAGCGCTCTCTCGTGTCTAGCTGTCTCTTGGTCTTTGTGCTTCTCTCACTATAATAAAAAAAGAATCCTTATCTTTTAGGGATATCTGCTGAAGCATTTATTGATAAAGTGGCAAGATGTTTGAAATTTGCTTCAAAAGAACCTAGTAGGGTGCCAGCGTTGTGGCATAACTGGTTAAGCCACTGCCTGCAACACAGGCATCCCATATGAGTGCTGGTCTGAGTCCCGGCTGCTCTACTTCTGATCCAGCTCTCTGCTAATGTGCCTGGGAAAACAGTGGAAGATGGCCCAAATGCTTGGGCCCCTGCACCCATGTAGGAAACCTGGAAGAAGCTTCTGGATCCTGGCTTCAGCCTGGCCCAGTCCTTGATGTTATAGCCATTTGTGGAGTGAACCAGCAGATGGAAGATCTCTCCTCTCACTCTGCTTTTCAAATAAATAAATTGATTTTTAAAAAGAAAAAGAAGGCCGGTGCCGCGGCTCACTAGGCTAATCTTCCGCTTGTGGTGCCGACACACCGGATTCTAGTTCCGGTCGGGGCACCGGATTCTGTCCCAGTTGCTCCTCTTCCAGTCCAGCTCTCTGCTGTGGCCCGGGAAGGCAGTGGAGGATGAACCAAGTGCTTGGGCCCTGCACCTGCATGGGAGACCAGGAAGAAGCACCTGGCTCCTGGCTTCGGATCGGCGTGGGCACTGGCCATAGTGGCCATTTAGGGGGTGAACCAACGGAAGGAAGACCTTTCTCTCTGTCTTTCTCTATCTCTCTCTCACTAACTCTGCCTGTCAAAAAAAAAAAAAAAAGAAAAGAAAAAAAGAAAAAGGAAAGAAACTGGTCCCCAAACATGAAAAACAGGCCTAAATATAGTCACCCCCAGGGAAATAGTCATGGATTCATCTTCCCAGCACAGAGCTCCCAATATCCAGACATAGCTAGAAAGTTAATCTCAGAAGTGGCAAGGATTTGATGTGTTGACCCTAAAACATTAAAAAAAAAAAATATGTATTTGAAAAGCAGAGCGAGAGCGAGAGAGAGAGCGCTTCCATCTGCTGCTCATTCCCCAAATGGCTGCAATAGCCAGGGCAGGGCCTGGCTGAAGCCAGGAGCCAAGAATTCCATCCTGGTCTCCCACATGGGTGGCGGGGGCCCAAGTACTTGGGTCACCTGCTGCTGCTGCCTTCCCAGGTGCTTGAGTAGGAAGCTGGATCAGAAGCAGAATAGCTGGGACTTGAACCAGAACTCCAGTATGGCATGCCAGCATCACAAGTGGCCACTTAACCCACCACACCACGATGCCAGCCCTGACCTTATGATATTTACTAAACAATGGGCCCATCCAGAGGGACTCCTAGCTCCAGTCTGAGTGATCCCAAGAAAAGCTAAACATCCAGGACACAGCCAGCCAGAAACCTGAGGCAGCTGGCAATGTAGGTAGATCACATCATCAGGTCAGCTTTCTTGATGGAGGTGGCTCAAGTAGGATTGCCCCCCCCACCCCCAGAGTCATGAGCTGACACTCAAAGCTGCCACTGCAAGCCCATCACCACCCATGGTACTCTGAGGAGCAGCACAGAGGTTGGCATCAGGGATTCCTGCCGCATCTGAATAGGCGATGCCATGTGACTGATGAACATATTGATCCTTACCATGCTATATAGTACTGACCAAAATGTTCTACTTAACTTCCTCTGGCCACATGTCACTGTCATTGGTTTCCACAGATGAGGAGTGGACAGCAGAGATCACTGTGTATTCCCCCCAACAGATCATCAAAGTTTATGTTGGAAGCCATTGGTATGCAACCACCCTGCAGACCCTGCTGAAGGTACTGCTGGCCCAGCCCTCCTCTCCCTTGGACTTTCCTGCCTGAGCTGCTTTGGGGCCTGTCACCTGACCCTCACACAGCCTCCAGCACCTGCTTAGAACAAGGACTTTCCCTAGATCCACAGCCTGGAATGCTCTTATCTTGTGAGCAGAAATGGAATGAACAGCATGCTAGGAAGACCCTCAGCAGTTTGGGTATGAAGGAAGCCATTTCTGAGGGGCCTGAGCCAAGATGGAGGTAGGGTAGGGTTCCCGATGCCTTGAGAAGGTGCTCTATAGAGCAGCAAAAGTTGAAGCAGACATGTGCTTCTCCCTGCATGCTCTGCTCCTGTAGCCAACAAGAAAGGGAGATGGAAACCCCAAAGCCTCTGCTCCAGCAAGGGTGGGAAGACGCAGTGAGAGAAGGCTGACCTGCCCCTTACTAAAGCCTCAGCCCTCAGGACTAACTGAACCTGGTGTCAACCCCCTCCAGTATCCAGAACTGCTGTCCGACCCTCAGAGAGTGTACTGGATCACATATGGGCAGACCTTGCTCATCCACGGGGACGGCCAAATGTTCCGACACATTCTCAACTTCCTGAGACTCGGAAAACTGTTCCTGCCATCTGAATTTAAGTAAGTGAAGCAAGGCGTAGTGATATCGCCAAGGCTGATCCCTCCTTTGCAGCAGGGGAAGCCTCCGTTTGCAGCTTTCCGGGAGGAGGTTTTACCATTTCCCACACGGGAACTGGTGTTCAAGGCAGCAACTCTGTGGGCTTACACCGTACCCACACTCCCACCCCAGCTGCCCCATCTGACATCTCCTTGTTGTTTGCAGGGAGTGGCCCCTCTTCTGCCAGGAGGTGGAGGAATACCACATTCCGTCCCTCTCAGAAGCCCTCGCACAATGTGAGGCATACAAGTAAGAAAACTTCACTCTGGATTCCAGATGTGCAGCTTGAACTCTGAGTCTATCTCAGCTCTTAGTGGGACCTGTTCTTGGGGATAAGGGAGTGAAGCAGGCCCAGCACTGCCAGTGACTTAAATGAAACCCTTTCAGATCCTCTGTCCCACCACTGACTAGCAGGCTTGACCAACTGGCAATGAGCTGATGGAAGCCTCTGCTCGTTAGCCTACCCCCTTGGTTTCTGCAGATCATGGACCCAGGAGAAAGAATCTGAAAATGAAGAAGCATTTCCCATCCGGAGGCTGCATGTGGTGACAGAAGGGCCAGGGTCACTGGTAGAGTTTAGTAGAGATGCCAAAGAAGTAAGTTACAGTTTTCTTTAACTGCCATTTTTCTCAAAGACCACTGCCACAGGGTTCGGAGGCCAGGCCCAGCTACTGAGGGCTGTGGCAAAACGAAAGAGCACATCCAAACGGCCACCCGGTGTGCTGGCCACTTATGCCTTGAGATTCTGATGATGTCCCCACTGGAGTATGAGAGGCCCCTGAGTTGCCATCATCCCCACTCAGACTGAGCAAAGCTCAGATGACCCATGTCAGGGATGGATTCCTCTGGGTGAGCAGATGAGTCTTACAGGCCAGCTAATTAGATCTTGGGCAAGACTTTGTTGTTGATACACAACATGCCCAGAGGTAATCTGCCCCTTCCTCCCCAGGGCACAGCCTGCATGCCCGTGGACTTCGAAGACTGTAATGACAGGACTCCATGGAACAAGGCCAAGGGGAATCTGACCAGGTCCAGCCAGATGGAGGAAGCTGAACAGTACACCCGGGCCATCCAGATGTCCTTGTGCCGAAATGCCAAGAGAGCAGGCAGTTCTAGCACATACTCACACTGCTCGGGGCTGTGTGCCAACCCCAGACACTGGGGGGGCCACCCTGAGAGTCCCCCCAAGAAAAAGTGCACCACAATCAACCTCACACAGAAACCTGAAACCAAAGACCCTCCAGTCACCCCCATGCAAAAACTCATCTCCCTAGTGAGGGAATGGGACATGGTGAATTGCAAACAGTGGGAATTCCAGCCCCTGACAGCACCTCGGGGCAGCTCCTTGGAGGAGGCCGCCCCACAGCTCCCCTTGGCAAGTGAGGCTGCTTCCCAACCCAGCACCTCTGCTGCCTGGAAAGCCCATTGCACAGCCTCAGAGAAGGATCCAGGCCCACAGGCGGGGGCTGGAGCGGGCGTGAAAGACAAGGGACCAGAGCCAACCTTTAAGCCATACTTCCCTGTGAAAAGAGCTGTCACTCTGAAGGACTGGGGCAAGCACAGGCCAAAGGAGAGAGGTAAGTCCCTGCCATCCTCAACCTAAGTCTGTGTACAGCAGAGAAGGCAAACCCCTTGGCCAACACCACAGAGTTAGGGAAAAAAGGAGACTAAAGCCCCCCACCCATCAAGACCTGCTCTGAGCCAGGCAGCAGACCACAATGACTGGCACCATGGCCCGGCTTGAGGGAGCCTGGGAAGTAGGAGTACAAAGGAGGCAGAAGGCTGTGGTGTCAGCAGGAGCAGAAAGGACAAGCCCAGGTGTTTGTGGAGCACAGGGCATGGCTAGCTGGAGGCCAGGCTTCACGTGCAGGTGTGATAGGAGCCGAGGCTGAAGACAGGACTCATCCAGGACAGGTCTTCGGGATTCAGCTCGGAATGCAGTGCCCTGTTCCCACCCTAAGTGGAGTAGACAGATTTTAAACAAGTGGTCATATGGTCACGTGAGCATTACAGAAAGCTTGCTCTGGGAGTGCAGGAAATGCAGCAGCAGGAGGGGATGCTCAAAGCCTGGAGTCCATTCTAGGCTCAGAGAAAGGTGAGGCGGTGGAGGGGGTGGGGAGGTGGGGGTAGGGGGTGGGGTGGGAGATCAGGCCAGGGAGGGGCCAGGTTTCTAGCTCAGATGGTTTCAAGGGGCGGTGGGATGTGCCCTTACTGAGGTGGGCAGACAGAGTAGAACTCAAGGAAGAGCACACATAGCGAGATGCTGAGACACCCAGGAGCAAGAGCCTAAAAGATAAGGGGTCCCTGGGAACTGGGCTGAGAGAATGCGTATGGCCTGGGGCAGTGGTGGTCTGGGGAAGCTGCTGAGAACCCCAGCCAGGCTGTTTCCTCTGCTCCCCCAAAGTTCCTCCTCCAGTATTCTGTCACCTTCCCTTTGAGAGGCTCAGGCCCTGCCTCAGGGGCCTTCGTGAACTCTAGGAGCCTCAGGTTGGTCTGTGAAGCTTCGGGGTGACAAACATCTGCTCTGAGCCCACGGGCATCAGTGATTGCCCCCCAATCACTGATTTGCTTTACAATTTTGTTTATAGATTTTATAAATTTGCTTTATAGATTTCCAGCCCCCAGCTGGGCTCTTCACTTCCTTGCACAGATGCCTGAGCCCCTGCTTGGTACCAGTTTTAGTTCAACAGTGGGGGTTGGAGAGTTCTTCAGAGTTCCAAAATTCAGGGTTTGGGTTTCACTGGGGCAGTGAAGGGAGGAGAGGCCACTTGTGAAAAACTAGCCACAGCAGCTGGAAAGTGGGGTGACTGTGTATACAGGTGTGTGCTCACCAGAGGTCCCTCCTCACATGCTGTCACAGAAAGCCCTGCCCTTGAGCAGCCTCTGCCTGAGGCTACTGAAGTGGACAGCCCAGGGATCATCCTCAAAGTGACTCACCCCCCAGTGGTGGGCAGTGACGGCTCCTGCATGTTCTTTGAGGATAGCATCATCTACACCACACAGATGGACAACCTCCGAAACATGTCCCCCACAGCCTTCCCGCAGCCCCGAGGTGAGTGCTGCAGCCAGGCCTGGGCCTGCACTTCCTCGTGCAGATGCCTGAACCCTATCCAGGCCACTTCAGGGAGCATGGGTCCCTTGGGAGTCCCACACCTTTCCCCTCCTCCAGGCTGTCTCTAAGGCCCTAGCTCTGGGCAGATGTGGCCATATCCACCCTCTGTCCTCCACAGAAGTGACTTTTCTGAGTTTCTCTCTGTCCTGGGAAGAGATGTTTTATGCACAAAAGTGTCACCGCTTCCTGACTGACATCATCCTGGATTCCATCAGGCAGAAGGACCCCAAATCCATCACAGCCAAGGTGGTCTCCCTGGCCAACCGGCTGTGGGTATGTATGACAGGCCCCAAGCCCAGGGGCACCCCATACCTTCCCCATCTGTCCCCTTGCCCTGCAGTATGTGGTACAAGATGAGAGGAAGCAAAAAAACAGAGAAAGGGGGTCAAGGGGAAGAGGTCGGGGCAGAAGGGTGGCAGGAAGGGCAGTGTCATCTGGACTGAGCATGGAGCAAGAGGCAGATTTGGAGTTCCCGTCCCTGACCCCTGCAGGCCCCACAGAGTCCCTGCTCACATCTCCCTCTGCGAGGCTGGGAGGTGCCGCCAGCACTGCCTGACTGGGGGCCCTTCTGGCAGACCCTGCACATCAGCCCCAAGCAGTTTGTGGTGGACTTGCTGGCCATCACCGGCTTCAAGGATGACCGGCACACCCAGGAACGCCTGTACAGCTGGGTGGAGGTGAGGACACCTGCACCCCATTGGGAATGGCGACCCTGAGCCTTACTGTACAAAGACCAAGCCAGCACCGCCCAGTAGGCTGGAGGCAGATAGGCCACTGGACCCCAGTCCCAGGGTGGGATAAACAATGGTTGGCGTTAACCAATCCAGAGTAGTCAAAAAGCAGTGTTCAGGCTACTGGTTTTGTTTTTTGTTTTAAAGATTTATTTGTATATTTGAGAGGCAGAGTTACAGAGAGGGAGATACAGAGAGAGACATCTTCCATCCGTTTCACTCCCCAAATGGCACTACTTTCCCAGGCCCTAAGTAGAGAGCTGGATGGGAAGAGGAGCAGCTGGGACACGCCAGCGCCACAGGTGGAGGCTTAGACTACAACACCATAGCACCAGCCCCAGACCACTGTTTTTTTAAAGTTTTCTTCCAGTGATACCAACTGTGCCTTCATTACTAATGACCTCAGCCACTCTTGGGCAAGCACAGCCTGAGCCCAAGCCTGGCTCATGTGCTGTCAATCAGGGATACCACCTTGCCCTGCCAAGCCATGATGTCACCATTTTTAAAAAAAAATTTTTTTGACAGGCAGAGTTAGACATAGAGAGAGAGAGAGAGAAAGGTCTTCCTTCTGTTGGTTCACCCCCAAAATGGCCGCTACAGCCGGCGCACTGTGCCAGTCTGAAGCCAGGAGCCAGGTGCTTCCTCCTGGTCTCCCATGCGGGTGCAGGGCCCAAGCACTTGGGCCATCCTCCACTGCCTTCCCAGGCCACAGCAGAGAGCTGGACTGGAAGAGGAGCAACTGGGACAGATTCTGGCACCCCAACCGGGACTAGAACCTGGGGTGCCGGCGCTGCAGGTGGAGGATTAGCCAAATGAGCCACGGTGCCAGCAATGTCACCATTTTTTTTTTTTTTTTTTGACAGGCAGAGTGGACAGTGAGAGAGAGAGACAGAGAGAAAGGTCTTCCTTTGCCGTTGGTTCACCCTCCAATGGCCGCCGCGGCCAGCGCGCTGCGGCCGGCGCACCGCGCTGATCCAATGGCAGGAGCCAGGAGCCAGGTGCTTTTCCTGGTCTCCCATGGGGTGCAGGGCCCAAGCACCTGGGCTATCCTCCACTGCACTCCCTGGCCACAGCAGAGAGCTGGCCTGGAAGAGGGGCAACCGGGACAGAATCTGAATGTCACCATTTTTATACATTCATATTTTAAGCTGATTTAAAGCATTCTTTAGGAAGAAAATATTCAATAAGAACAAAGGAATGATCAAGGGTTTAGGTTTTTTCCTGAATCGTTAAAAATAATGTTAGCATTGTAGGTGGGAAGGATTTAGCTAATTTCTCATTAAACAAATATATTGTTATAATATCATCACAAACACATAGTGCCCAATCGCTAGCAGGCCTCTGTTCTAAAAGTGAAATTATAAAGGCGAAATCAACATCTATGACTAGAAAGTAGAAAACCACGGCACCGGCACACTGGGTTCTAGTCCTGGTTGGGGCGCCGGATTCTGTCCCGGTTGCCCCTCTTCCAGGCCAGCTCTCTGCTGTGGCCAGGGAGTGCAGTGGAGGATGGCCCAGGTGCTTGGGCCCTGCACCCCAATGGGAGACCAGGATAAGTACCTGGCTCCTCCCATCGGATCAGCGCGGTGCGCCGGCCGCGGCGGCCATTGGAGAGTGACCCAACGGCAAAGGAAGACCTTTCTTTTTTTTTTTTTTTTTTTTTTTGACAGGCAGAGTGGACAGTGAGAGAGAGAGACAGAGAGAAAGGTCTTCCTTTGCCGTTGGTTCACCCTCCAATGGCCGCCGCGGCCAGTGCGCTGCAGCCAGCGCACCGCGCTGATCCGATGGCAGGAGCCAGGAGCCAGGTGCTTTTCCTGGTCTCCCATGGGGTGCAGGGCCCAAGCACCTGGGCCATCCTCCACTGCACTCCTGGGCCACAGCAGAGGGCTGGCCTGGAAGAGGGGCAACCGGGACAGAATCCGGTGCCCCGACCGGGACTAGAACCCAGTGTGCCGGCGCCGCTAGGCGGAGGATTAGCCTAGTGAGCCGCGGCGCCGGCCAAGACCTTTCTCTCTGTCTCTCTCTCTCACTGTCCACTCTGCCTGTCAAAAAAAAAAAAAAAGTAGAAAACCAGTTGCAAGAAATGTTTATGACTCTCTGGTCATTCTGCTCAATTCCCTGTAGCACTCCTAGCCGCATCCCTGCGAGATGCCTTTGGGCGTAACCGAGCCCTAGCATACAAAGGTCCCAACCACAGGGCAGGCCCTGGCCCTGGCCCTCCACCACACGGAGCTAGAGCAGGCAGCCGGCCAGGTCAGGGGTGAGACTTGCCTTTCCTTGCAGCTCACACTGCCTTTCGCCAGGAAGTATGGCCGCTGTGTGGACCTGCTCATCCAGAGGGGCCTGTCCAGGTCTGTCTCTTACTCTGTCCTGGGCAAGTACTTACAAGAGGGCTAAGGTACCTGGATATACCACCTGTGCACACCCCCAGAGAAATCACCCAAATGCATGTGCCCATCCAAGAGTACATATCAGTATATCTTTATTATAAACAAATAAAAGTAAATCACGAGTCAAGGGCCTACTACACTCCTTCTTTGAGATGCCAAAGGCCTAACAATCATGAGATAACTTAGACAACTCTAACTGAAAGCAATTCAAAAGGCATCAAGTCAAAATAACCAAACTGGTCCTGTGAAAGAGAGGTTAAGCCTGGAAGCCAGAGCAGGCAAAGGTAAGGGCCCAGAAGGGGTGGGCTGGCTTCTGTGTTTTGGGGAGCTTGGCTTTAAGGCTAGGGATTGGGAAGTAGCTGCTTAGAACCCACCTGTGTCCTCCTCGGGGTGAGGGACAGCCCCAGCACTGCCTAGAGCACATGATGCCTCACCAACCTACAGCGTGGAAAAACACTGCCCTAGCTGATTCCTAAACCACAATTGGAGTGGGAACTGCAGAGGAGAGATAGGGACATGAGGCCAGCAACCTGGGGACAGGGTGCTCATCCAGGCTCAGCTGCCAACCCCGCTGCAGAGGTCCCATGACAGTCAACAGCCAGAGACCTCAGAGAGGGTGGTCAGCACAACTGCAGGTGTGTGCAGGTGTCTCCGGTGCAGTCACAGCAGATCCAGAGGGTGTTCCATGGAAGTACAGACTGCTGGATTCACGGCTCACCTTCAAGTCCAGGCTCAGACCTGTGGTGCCAGGCCAGCCATGAATGTGTGTTTCCCTGGCTCTGGACCCAAAGGAGTTTTGGGGGAATGGCTTTAGCCTACCCACCCCCAATTTCACCCAAAGGAAAGGCAGCCACAGGCCTGAGCAGGGCTGGGGAGGGGCTGGTGGGTTTAGGGTAAAGTGGCACTCACATAGGATAAGTCCTCAAGGCCCCTGCCCAGGGTCTGCCCTGACACACAGCTGCTGTCGGAGCCACTGGATCCACTGGCTGACGGGCACTGGGATGAGACCTCGGAGTCCTCAGGAGCTAGGGAGGGAGCCTCAGTGAGCTGTCACCGGGGAGGGCCAAGACCCCAAGCCACACCTCCTGCCTCTGGCTAAGCTGGGACATACTCAGGGAGGGCTGGCTGCCCAGCTCCGCCTCAGCCTCCAATGATGCTTCCTCTGGGAAGTTGTGGGGATACAGGGGCCAGTGGAGGCCCAGAAGAGCTGGATCTCTGTACAGGTGCAGGTTGAGGGGCCCCAGAACAGAGCAAGAAGCAGGGTCTCCGGGCAGGGAGCTTGAGGCCCCCATGTAAGGGCTGTCATAATCAAGCGGTGCTACAGCAATGGAGGCGCGAGAGCGAACTTCTGCAGGAGAGAGAGGGTCCGGCTGCCCTGAGGCCCTGCAGCCAGCATGGGCCAGGGCAGACGGAGGTCCACATTGTCTCCACGGTTTCCACTCCCCATGCCCCACCCCCCGGCAGCCTGCCCGCTACCTCGGCACTTTAGGACATAGTTGATACTGCGGTCGTTGATAGCTTCCTCACTGGGGGCGATGTCCCGGAAGGCCTTGTTCCCCACACCCATGGACACCATCTCAGCCATGCGCACCTCTGGATGAGAGAGGGCAGAAGTTGGGCCCCTCTGGTCAGCAGCACGACCCTTGGGGCCTTTAAATAAGCCTTTCCTGTCTACCCATATCCAGCAGATTAACCATCTCGGCCTTTCTGGTGGCAGGCTCTCTCCCAGCAATCTCATGGGGCAGGAGACATAATTCCCTTTTTAGAGATATGGCCTCTGATACTCAGAGAGGTTGAAACTGCATCCAGAGTCAGGGACGGTGACAGCGGGGCCATCTGAAGCTCTTTCCGCTGCCCTGGCTGTTGTCCATGGGCCGCTTCCTCACTTGCCAAGTGTCTCCTAGACCTTGGGCTTTCCCTGTAAGCTGCCCACAGAGGGGAATGTGATGAGAAGTAGGGGGCAGGGAGGGACCCACCCTTATTGTGGACAGCCTGTCTCCAGAGCAGGCGGGAGATGTCAGCCGTCCAGGCTTGCTTGGTGGCCAAGTTGGAGGCCTGAAGCACGAAGGTGTCCCTGGCCTTGCGGCGGCGGAACCAGATCTCAAAGCGCAGGTTGTGAT
The DNA here is from genome assembly GCF_051225735.1 of Oryctolagus cuniculus. Lineage (NCBI taxonomy): Eukaryota > Metazoa > Chordata > Mammalia > Lagomorpha > Leporidae > Oryctolagus > Oryctolagus cuniculus. The sequence goes on along the minus strand of NC_142884.1, from coordinate 60,616,984 downwards.
CCCCACAGCACTCGGTGAGGCCAAGGTCTGCCATCTGTGTGGCCAGGAGAGAGGCTCTCGGTGAAGCAGGGGACAGGGCTGGGAGGGCTGTGCAGCAAGGGGCAGGAGCCAGGATTGGGCAGGAATACCTTGAAGGAGCGCTTGTAGGTAAACGTGTCGACACCCGCAGGCCCACGGCGAGGCTTGCTGAAGAGTAGCAGTTCCTCAAAGAGGAAGATGCGGCGCAGGGACTTGTGGCGCCCAGCACGGACCATGAATTCATCCTGACGCACCAGCTGCCCCTGTTCCTTGAGGTTAACCTGCAAAGTTGGGGTGTGACGGGTGCCCAGCCCCTCCTCCATTCTTCCACCCCCACAGCACTTGCCCACCACAGCCTGGGATGGCTCACGTCACAGCCCTGGATGGCGTCCATGGCTAGCAGGTCATTGCCGTGTCGCAGCTGGAAGTGCACGAGGCTCTGAGCTGCCCGCAGGGCACTCAGCTCCTGCACAGGGCCCCCGCAGGCCCGCGCCAGCTCCTGCAGCAGCAGTGCATACTTGGTCATGCGCTGGATGGGCTTTAGCAAGTAGGAGGCCAAGTCCAGGTGGTCCCCCAGTGCTTGCTGCTTGTCCTGCCGGGTAAGTGGGAGACCACTAAGTGGTTTCAGGGTCCTCTCCCTATCCTACTCCTCCTGCAGTCTCAGGTTCACCTACCTTGAAGAAGGCATGGCCGTAGCTGGACATCAGTGCATCGGAGCGAGGTTTATTCTTGCTGTAGAGTGCATACATCCCAAACTGCACCCTCTATGAGGATAAGAAGCTCAGCCCAGGTATGAGGGGGCTGGATGCCCCTAAAGGCTAGCCCCCTGGGCCAGACCAACTTTCAACTTGAAAGGGCCAAAGTGCCAAACAGATGGTTCCAGAGAGGTCTCCCCTCAGAGCCAAACTGCCCTGTTTTGAATGAGGGGTGATCCGGCCAGAGGGGCTTACCCACAGGCCCTCTGCAGAGCTCCCTGCCTCCCCCCCTCCCCCAGACGGAACCTTCCCTGGCTCTGAGAACTTCTCTCTGGTTTCACCTCACCTCAGACTCCACCCCCCTTCTCTTGCTCACTACACTCATCCAGGTCCACTGGTTTCTTCCTTGATGGCCAGGGCTCCTTCCTCTGGATGGAACCCTGTCCACTCCTGCCCTGGCCTCGGCTCAAACATGAGCTCCTCACAGCTACCTGCTCTCTCTAAAGCAGAAGCCTTCTTGCCAGTAACTCAAGCATCTCTCCTGCTTCTCCTCCTAACCCCAAGCTCGTTGGAGAGTGTATGGCTTACGTGGCGCAGGAAGGCATAGGCCACACGGGGTGGGTGCCGGGTGCAAGCCTCCAGTTCACGCAGGAAGAAATGGCAGTGGAAGTCCCGCAGCTTCTCCAGGTTGCCAAAAAGGTGGGCGCGCTGGCCACGGAGGCCCTGGGGCACATCAGGGCGGTCCAGCTCTGGGAAGTAGTTCTCCATGGTGTAGTCAAGAGCCCGTACATACTCCTGCTCCGTGGCCACCATCTCTGCCAGCACCAGCTGTAGCCTGCCAGGTAGGCGGAGTGAGGACCTAAGACATTCACTTGCCAGTACCCTCCCTGCCCTGTCCACTGCCTGCACCTGTTAGGGCTCCTGGGGTCACAGCTAGGGCCTGGTAGAGGCATAGCAGGGGATGACCCCGGCTGGGCACCTTCTCCAGCCTCTGTCCTGCGGCAGGCGGTAACAACGGCCACACGGTGGCAGTAGTGGCCAGGCTCACTGCTGAGACTCTTCCCCAGATTCTGATCAAAGCTGTAGGCCTTCCTCAGAGGAGGGATAGCAGGTCCAGCGGGGACCCTGCTGGCACGCAGGCTAGCTGTGCTACCCGTTGGTGCTGGCTTCAGTGCAGCCTCTAGCTTCTGGTCCAGGCCCAGCCAAGTGTCCTGGCACCGTGTCCAGGCCCAGCGGCACTCCTGGCGAATGCCCTCTGAACCCAGCCCTGTGGCCAGAGCCCACATCTTTCGGAAGTGGGCAGGAGGCAAGTCAGGGTGCTTGGTCCAGTGCAGCTGCAGCCGCTGCAGCACGACCCCTGGGCGCTCGTGCTCCAGCTCGGCCAATACCTGCTGTCCCTCCTCAGCCCACGTCGAAGCCTGCAACCCCAAGGCCAGACAGACATTAGAGGAAGACCCCCACCAAATCCACTGAGCCTTCTGCCCCTCTGCCCACCACCCATCCACACAGGATGCTGGCCCCAGGCTACATCCTTAGTGGCTGGACTTTGGGGTCAGACTGAAGACAAGGAGAGAGCAGAGCAGGACAGTCACCGCTTAACCCCACCGACCACAGAGCTAGGTCAGGGCTGCCCGCTTACCTGCTTGAGGAACTGAAACAGCCGCTCCGCATCTGTCAGCCGCTGGCGCCGCTGGGCCAAAGCCTGAGAGAAGTCGGTCAGCTGGGCCTGCAGGGCCAGGAAGCGCGCCCCCAGAGGACCCAGTTGGGCCGCCTCCCAGCCAGCCAGGGGCTGCAGGAACTTCTCCCCTCGCCTGATCTGCTCCTGGAGAGACAGACTGGCCTCAGCCATCTCAAACCCTGAACCCAGATCTATTCCAGTGATGTCTGCATGTCAGCCATCAGGGCTCCGCCATGGTGGAGACCTTCCCGCCACCCACTCCCACTCCTCCTTCCTCTCAGGCCTCCAACTCTACCTCAACAGCGTTCCACCTTCTCTCCTGGGCTCCCCTTGTCCTCTGGAGGTTCTTCCTCCTGCTCCCCTTCTCTCCCCAGGCCATTAAACACTGGGGCTCCTGAAGCCAGTGCACTTCTCCCCCCAGGCAATCTTGTGTGACCACACTGTGTCACCCACACACCCATACGCACCAAGTGACTCACTCTAGCCAGACTTCTCCTGAGCTCCAGGTCCAAGATCCAAGGACCTCCCTGTCACCCAAAAGCAGCCCCAGGACTGGACTCATGAATGCCCTTCTCTGGTTCTCAGAGAACAGCATCCACTCATCCTTAACAACTTCCCTCTCCCATGCCCTCCTATATGAGTCAACCATCAAATTCTATCAACTCGTTAATTTAAAAAAAAAAATTTGAGAGGCAGAGAACAAGCAAGCGAGCAAGATCTCATTCCCATCTGCTGGTTCACTCCCTAAATGCCTGCAACAGCCCAGGCCAAAGCCGGGAACCCGATCCATGTCTCCCATTGTAGATGGCAGGACCCCAATATTACTTGAGCCATCACCTGGGAAGGTCTGAATTAGCAGAGAGCAGGAATGGGAGCTGGAGTCAGGTCATCAAACCCAGGTAACTCCAGTGTGGGGCACTGGTGTCTCAACCAGCATCGTAGCTGTCAGGCTAAGCACCCGCCCCGTCCACTTGTCCAGTCTGTTTCTTTGCCACAGACGACATTCCAGTCAGCCCTCTGCATCCCGGGGTTCCGCATGCATGTGTTTCTGAGACTAAAAAACTATACTGAAGAGGTGCAAGCTTTTTTCCTTGTCATTATTGCCTAAACAATACAGAGCAACAGCTGTCTCCACAGCACCGACCTGTGTTAGGTAAATTATGTATGTGCAATCTAAAGATGACTAAACTACAGAGGATGACACCTGTACATTATATGCGAATACCATGCCATTTTATAAAAGGGTCTTGAATGTCCTTGGATTTGGCATCCATAGGGGGATCTAGAACCAATCCTCTGTGTTACTGAGAGAAGCCTTACAAGGCACTTCAGAAAGTTCATGGAAATGGAACTGAAACATGAGTTTCTTTTGGTGCAGAAAAAATTTGAAATCAATGCATAGTATTTTCATAAAATGAATTTTCTATGAATTTTCATAGACCTCTCCGATTTCCCACACGGACCCTACAAGTGCATCTTTTTTGGACTCTTCACATCACTGTCTAACTAGAAACTGAGGCTGTATTAGATAGTCCTAGAACACAGATATGATTATGCGATTCTCTTCCTTAAACTAACACTGGGGCCGGCGCCGCGGCTCACTAGGCTAATCCTCCGCCTTGCAGCGCCAGCACACCGGGTTCTAGTCCCGGTCGGGGCACCGGATTCTGTCCCGGTTGCCCCTCTTCCAGGCCAGCTCTCTGCTGTGGCCCGGGAGTGCAGTGGAGGATGGCCCAAGTGCTTGGGCCCTGCACCCGCATGGGAGACCAGGAGAAGCACCTGGCTCCTGGCTTCGGATTGGCACAGTATGCCGGCCGTGGCGGCCATTGGAGGGTGAACCAACGGTAAAGGAAGACCTCTCTCTCTCTCTCTCTCTCACTGTCCACTCTGTCAAAAAAAAACAAAAAAAACAAAACAACAACAACAAAAAACTAACACTGGTACAGGGCCCAGTGATCTGGCCACTGACCAGTCTTCCAGGCTCCACTCACCTCATCTTATCCCACTCTCCCTTCTCTGCTCTGCAATAATCCTTCACTGGCCCCCAACCCCTGCCACAGGATCTTTGAACATACTGTCTCCCCAGCCTAGAATGAAACCCCAGCCTCAACCCTCTTCAGCTGGACTGACCCCAGCTTGTCCTCCAGCTCTCAGTTCAAAAGTCATTCAAAAAAAAAAAACAACAACAACAACAACAAAAAACCTTGGCTGACATCGTTGCTGGGTCAGGTCTTCACTACAGAGCAGATCGAACCACCTGCTCTGCTTCTCTCCAGTTTGCAAACACATAACTGCAAACCTCTGATTAGAACTGATTTCCTTGGCTGACCAAGAAGCAAGGGATCGATTTGCTTTCACTCACTCCTGACTTCCTAGTCCCTGGCCCAGAGGACACAGTATCTGCAGAATGAACACGTGACCAAACTTACCTGAGCAACCTGGTCCAGCTCCTCAAAAGGGCCTTGGGCCTGGAGCAGCCTGTCCAGCGAGGGCTCCCTGGGCTCCTCCAGCGCTGGCCAGCCCACCTGCTGCAGCCACACTTCAATCTAGTGGGGCATAAGCAGGAAAGGTGAGGTCAGCCGCTGTAGTTAGGGCCACACCTCAGACCGAGGGCAGGGCCCCTCGGCAAGCAGTCCCACCTGGTGCAGCTTGCCCTCCTGGGCCTCCAGTGTTTGGATCAACTCTAGCGTCTGTATTTGCCGATTGCTCTGAAGGGTCAGCTGGTGCAACAGCCCATCCACGCAGCCATACAGCTCATCGGCCTTGTCCACAGCCGGCCTGGTACAGGGTACATGGTCTTACTTTGTGCTCTGCCAATCCTCTTGCTCCATTCCATGCTCCACCCTGTCCTGAGACCCTGAATCCTGTCCGGTTCTGGCCAGCTGGTTGAGTCCTTCGCATGGGCTATGGCAGGCTGGGCTGGGCTTGTGCCTACCTGTAGTCCGGGCTCAGGGTCACCCCTGGGACCTCCTGCTTCAGCCATGTCAGCTCCACAGCCCCCTGGCATTGTAGCCAGGAGAGCTGGGGCGAGTCCAGCACCTGCTGCATCAAGACCCTTGTTTGCCGCAGCAGCCCACCAGCTTCCTAGGATGGAGGGTGACAGACAGTGGAAGTAGACACGGCAGGGGAGGAGGCAGACAGGGAGCACTCTGGAAATGCTGGGAGGGGACACTCACCCCAGACTCCGTGGGCTGGGGAATACCCTTCACACTCTCGATGGCCCCCTGGAGCAGGGCGCAAACCACCTGGCAGTTCTGCAGTAGGGCTTCCAGACGCTGTGAGCAGAGGAAGCGTGACCAGAGCAGTGTGTGTGCTGCTGGCAGCCCTCATGGACTCCAGGGCACTTCAGCCAGCTCTGTCCTGCTCAAGCCGGCCCAGGAGAGGTTCCTCCACTGGCCCATGTGGCCTGTATAAGCCACTATTCCCCCAACCCCAGGGCACTGACCATCCGGAAATCCAACCAGGCCTGGTGAGAATAAGGCAGGCATCCTCCCAGCAAAGTGGGCAACCCTGCAGTGGGGATGTGTGTCAGCAGGCTCTGATGAGAGGGCACCTGTGCAAGCTGTGGAGAAGAAGGGGCTGTGACTCAGGCCCGGGTGGGGAAGCACCGCCACCTCCCCCCTGGCCAACCTGGCTCAGCACCTGCAGCTCAGAAGGCACCTCCTCCGGCATCTTTCCCACTAGCAGCACGTGATGCACCGCGCCTGGGGATGCTTCCTGCAAGGAACCGGAGCTCAGCCCTGTTCCTAACTCTACACACATGGAATGGGAAGCGAGGGTGCCTACAATCCTCTACTCACTTGTAGTTGGCTGAGTCCCCAGAAGAGGGAAGAGCTTGGAGAACAAATTCGGGCATCAATTAGCACGGTCAGTCCCAGGGCCTGGATTTGGGGCCTAAAGGGGTATGCTTCAGTTCAGCACCTGGGTCCCTGATCCTGACATCTCCCAGGTCAGGCTCAGTCCCCCAACCTCCTCTCCCAAACCTGGGGATGCTTTGCAAGTAGAGAAGGAGGCGGACGAGTTCAGGGCTGCTGCATGTGGGGTGAAGCCAGGCGGGGCTGTGGGCACACAGAAGCAGCACTGCTCGGCCTTCTACATCCCGAGTCCCTGCAGGGAGGAGGAAGTGAACACGGCCCAGCTGGGCTATCCCACCCCTCCCACCTCCTAGACCCTCCAAGCTACCTGGCAAGGCGGCCATGCCACTGGCCAGCAGCTCCCAGGTGAGGTCTCGGGCCAGGAGGCAGTCGGCAAGCTTAGGAAGACGGCATCCATTGGAGTCTTGGGAAAGGAAACGCTGGGTCTGTACTGGACCACCTACCCAAAGACCCCTCCGCAGACCCGCACTTCAGCCCGAGCAGGGCCAGAGACCTCCCCGAGGAACTTGACACCCACCTCCAGGGCGTCCCACTTCCTTGCCCTGGCCCAGCCTCCCTTACCTGCCTGCTGCAGCTTTGATGAGGTCTCTAAGAAAGGGTCTCCAAGGTCCACAGAGTCACTGTCCAATCCCCCAGGGCCCAAGCCGGCTGGCACTGCCCTGTCTGGCCCCGAGTCCCCTGTGCAGCCTCTCCCTGGGCTGGCACCCTCACCCGGTGCCAGGCTGAGGTGGCAGGACATGGGGCACAGGAGGCTTTCCACACCATCGCCATCAGGGGCCACCTCCTCCACCCGGGCTGAGGGGCCTCCTACTGCTCCGCTCGGGCTGAGCCCCGGCCCAGCCGCAGCCATCTGTCCTGGGGATAACTGAGGCTCCCCGCACAAGGGGCTGCCCTGTGGCCCTCTGCCCTGGGCTGCTCCCACTGTGGGGCTTGGGGGCTTGGGGTCCTCCTCCCGGGTATCCCTGAAACTGCACACCGTAAACTGCCGGTCGGTGGCATGACTCCGGGGCTCTGGGGACTCACTTCCATCCTCCAGGGGCCCTTCCATCACCCTCCGTAAGGGTGGGGCTGCTCAGGACAAGCGGGGGCTGGGCTGAACCGCGGTGTGGAGGCCCCAGCTCATTCAGGAACCGGGACGGCGGTCTGGTAGGACTCGGCGAGCACAGGCAGTAGGAGATGTTTGGCTTGGTGCCAGCCCACCCGAGGACCTGGGGAGGAGAAAGCACGTCAGGGGTTTCCTGTGCTGTCCAGCCCGCGTCGCGCTCCCAGGAGCCTTTGCCCGGCGGGCCCCACCCTCGGACGCGCCCCCACGGCCACACTAAGCCGGTCGGACGCCCGTGGGTGCGCGTGGCGATGCCTCGTGCTGCCTCATGGCCGGCCCAGCCTGGCCTTGGCCCTTGCGCGGGACCGGAGCGTGCCTTCTCACGCCCCCCGGGGACGCGCCGCGGGAAACCCAGGAGCTCGAGTGGCGGCGCAAGCGGGGCCTCGAACGAACCGACAGCAGCCCCGACGGCGGCGACAGCGTGAGCGCGCGGCGTCCCAGGGCGCCGCCTCCAGGCCACGGGCGAGAGAAGGCCAGGCCGCCAAGGACGCCGCGCCGCCCCCTGGGGGCCGGAGGACGGCACTACAGCCCACCTCGCGGGTCCCGACGGCAGACGGCGCCTGGCAGCGGGCGCCGACCCCTGGCAGCGTCTCCTGCTCGCCACACTCCAACCGCGGGCCGCGCGGCTCGCTCCACCCTGCCCTGCCGCGGGCTCGGCGCGCCCCGCGCTCGGCGTTTCGGCGTCTCGGGCCCCTTGGTGCCCAGGGTGAGTGGCGTGGGGAGCCCGCAGGTGGGTGGTCGCGGAGCTGGCCTGGGCGGGGGCGTCTGCTCACGCTAGGGGGCGGAGGGGAGGCAGAGGGGCGCTGCCTTGTCCTCACTGCCTCAGCAAAAGGAGACCACTCACTCCTCACAGCCCTCAAGGCATGCCCAAAGAGGGGGAAAATGTGAACCCCTGGAGACTCCATAAGCCCAGCCGGCTGCTTGGGGCTGCTGGGGACCAACGGGGAATCCTCCCGGGGGCTGGAAGTGAGGGGCCCTGTATTGCAGCCCCACCTTCCTTTAAGTCCGCAGACCCAGGCGCTGAGAGACAACCCCCTGGGAAAGGGCTGCTCTTCAGGCTGGAGGATGGGTGGGGGGTGGTGAGGGCTCTGTGGTGGGAGCTGACCCAGGCCTGCCAGGCCCAGACCCTCCACCCCTTTGCCCCCTTGCCACGCCTTTCTGCCCTCCCCCACAAAGTCCAGTAAGGCTGGGATCCTGGAGCCAGTGGACTGGCCCAGGCCCGGCTCCTCCACTTACCTGCTGCCAGGTTCCAGGTACTCTTCTCTCTGAGCCTCACCTGTAAAGAAAAATGTCATTCCTCTCTCCTGGGGTTGCCGTGAGGACTAGGGAGACCCCAGATGTCACACTCCCGCTCAGTGTTCCTGCCCTGCCTCCTCTCTCACCCTTAGCCAGGCCATCCTGAACTGGGGAAAGTCCCTTGGAAAGCGGGGAGAGCCCTCCCAGCTCTGACGTTCGGGGTCCCTCTGGGACGTGTGGGCCTGGCCTGCCTTTCCCCCCAGATTTGTGGGGGAGATTGTGAGGAGATGGGACGTGTGACGAGGAGAAGGTGCTGAGTCCCACAGCACGCCCAGACCCCTGGTCCCCGGGCAGGGGGAGAATGGGTGGACTGGCTTCCCTCTTCTAAGGTGGGAGAGTGTTCCTTGTGGACCTGAGCATCAGGAGTAGGTACAGTGGGAAAACAGCAGCCTCCCACCCAGCCCAGCCCCCAGAATCCAGACTCCCACTACCAAGGAGCCTTCTTCATGGCCCGGTTTGGCTTTGAGAGAGGAACCTCAGAGCTGCCCTGCTCCGTCCCCAACCCCTAGCCAGACCTCCCTCCCCACCTCCTCTAGCTTCAGTGAGCACTGGGTCCAGTGCTCCCTCCCCAGCTCTGTCCCAGGGCCGCCCTCACTGAGTCACCAGCTCCTGCTCCCTCCCTCCCCTTCTGCTGCTGCTACCTCTGCCCATTAGCACCCCCACCCCCGCCCGCCCAGGCACACTTACATGAGCTGGGCTAGACCTGCTGCCGGGCACATAGTCCTCCCGATGCCAGAGGCAAAGAGGCCTCAAGCCACAGGCCCTAGCAGACCCTGGCACCTGTGGGCACAGCGGACAGGTTCGGGGACACACTGAGGGGCAGGGCTTAGCCCTGGTTTCTCCACTCCTCATAGAATGTGCATTGTAAGCGTCACGGAAACAGATTACATGTTGTCCACTTCTGTCCTTCCAGCACGTGGCCTGGCGCGGAATAAACGCTCGGGGGTGCCTGAGATGCGTCACAGCACCCCTGCCTTCCTGAGGCTCCGCATCTGTGAGTCGACAGAAGCCAGAGTCACAAGAAGAGAGGCAGATTCAGAGGCCGTGCCTGAAAGGAAGCTGGAGAAGATGCAGAGAGCCACCCAGTGCACAGCCCAGGACGGCAAAGGTACACACAGAAACGGGGACAGACAGGCCGAGGGGAGAACCCTGGGGGGCTGGGCCTGGAGCCAGCCCGGGGCGGTTGACCACAGCAGGCTGTATGGGCTGAGCTTGCAGGACCAAGCAGTGACTCACGAAGCCCATCTCTGTGGCTCTGCTGGCAGCAGAGTCTGCCCTCAGCAGCCTTTTCCACTGAGCTCATAAAACGGGGATGGACTTTGTTCCCATGCCCCTTCCCCACCCTCCCCCAACCTCCCATTCCTTGTCAACATAAACCCAGGCAAAAAATAAAATGGGAGCTGTGGGCCTGCTGATGAGACCCACTGTCATTCCCCTGACTCTGCCCAAAACCTTGCACTCCCCTCTTCAGGACTGCCCCCAACAGGGGGAAAGTGTGGGAAAGGTATGGAGAAGGCCAGAGGGGCTGAAGTCCTGCCTCGTATCTGCTCTCTGTTCTCCGTCCCAGGAGCCCTGGGCCAGGCGGTTGGAAGTTTCCACTTACTCACAAGATGCCCTTGGCACTCCCGCCCCTGGAGCCCACAGACACACGCACACAGGACACCTGTCCATCTGAGAGATGTTTAATGGATGTTAGGCTCAAGGTACAAAACACAAGGCAGGTGCTAACCCCAGGAAAATCACCTGCCACTAGTCAGCCCCCCATTACCACTGCAGCCAGGCATCCCAGCCCCCAGGGCAGTGGAGCAGCGGCCCTGGGAGGCCTGGTTCCTCCCCTGTTTGGGGAAAGCGGAGGTGGTGACACGGGAGCCCAGAGGCCATAGCATCCCCTCCTCAGAAAACCCAGACCCAAGCATCGGGAAAGTCCAGATTGGACTCAGAGCAGCTGATCCCCGGAGGGACCCTGGCTGAGAAGCACCCCTGAACTGAAGCCTGGCCTGTTCCCCTGGCCTTGAACTACTGCCCTGATACCTGGCAGCACAGGGAAGAGCTGAAGCAAGAAGTGGAGGCAGAGAGTTCCACTGCCCTGAAAAAACTGACCGGGTGCCTGACCCTACAGGGCAGTCAGACCCAATACTGAGGCCTGCTCTACCTCCCACCCCAACGCCATGGAGGGCAGGCAGGCCAGCATCTGCTGAGGAGTGATGCCTTTGTTTTGGGTCAAGAGCAGCTGCCTACAGTAACCCCAGGAAGACCCACTGGGGAAGGGCTATCAGCTACCCAAGTCTCTGGACCTAGCCCTTAGAAATTCTGGACTGGGTCCTGAGCCAGGGTAGGTACCTTACTGAAATGGAAGTTGGCAGGGGTTAGGAGCAGGGAGGATGGTGATAAGGGTCCCTGTGAGGACCAGCCCAGGAAACCCTTTTGACCAGCCCCAAGGAGACCCAGTTGCTACTTCAGCCCAGGCCCCTCTGGTCCCATGTCAGGCTGCCCATTGCGCTGAGAACACTACACCTCCTGTTCCTCCCCCAGACCCTGCGCTACAGCCGGCCCCCTTTGTTGAACTGGATGCACCAGTGGGAGTTAGCCGTGCCCGGGCTGAGATGAGTCTGGTCCTTGTGGCCCATGAGGGGCTGCAGCTCCTGCTGCTGGGGGATGTCAGCACTGCTCTCACTGCGGGAGCGGCCAGCCTTGGCCAGGCTGGGGGGAAAGGCAAAGCCAGGGCGGGGATCAGAAAGCAGGTCGAGAGCGGCCCGGGGCTCTTCAGCACCCAGGGGCCGGGGCGGCAGGCGGGTCAGAGTTGGGGCCTGGGTACAGGGAGGGGATGCCAGGCTCTCCAGGGATGAGATGCTCTGGTTCCAGCCCGTCTGCATGTCCACGGGCACAATCTTGGTGGTTTCTGAGGACACATACACCGCCTGGTCCCCCTGCCCACTCTTCCAGGGCAGCTCCTTCTCTGCACAGGTTGGGGACGGGGGGATGATGCGTGGGCTTGGACACACCTCAAAGCTTCCTGGGGACAGAGAATACACACAAGCTTGTTACCAGTGCAGTGCGATCTTTTCGAGTAAAGACACATTCTCATAAGTAAATTCACCCCACAGTTGCCATCAGACATGCATTTGTGATTGTTTGATGAGTGCCTTGCTAAGGGGAAGTGCCACGACTGGTTTTGTTCTCTGTTCTAGTCCCCAGCACCTAGCACAGGGCTGGACACGTAGCAGCTGCTGGGGGCTGGTGTGTGGCCCAGCAGGTTAAGCTGCTGCCTGGAACACCGGCATCCCATATGGATGCCAGTTCAAGTCCCAGCTGCTCCACTTCCCATCGAGCTCCCTGCTAATGTGCCTGGGAAAGCAGTGGAAGATGGCCCAAGTGCTCGGGCCCCTGCACCCATGTGAGAGACCTAAATGGAGTTCCTGGCTTCTGGCTTTGACCTGGCACAGTCCAGGCCATTGCAGCCATTTGAGGAATGAGCCAGTGCATGGAAGATCTCACTCTATATATCTCCCCCCTTCCAACTTTGCCTTTCAAATAAATAAATAAAAGTAAAATCAGGGTCAGGCATTTGGCCTAGCAATTAAGATGATGGTTAGGACACCCGGAGTGCCTGGCTTTGACGCCCAGCTCTGGCTCCTGACACCAGCTTTCTAGCAGTGCAGACCCTTGGAGTTAGGGGTGACGGCTCAAGTAACTGGGTCCCTGCCACCCACATGGGAGGCCTGGGTTGAGTTTCTGGTTCTGGCTTGGACTGTTTCAGGCATTTGAGGAGTGAACAAGCTAATGGGAACTTACTCTGTCTCTCAAGTTAAAAAAAAAAAAATAGCCTCTCTTGAAAAAGAAAACAAGTAAAATTATACCTCTTGAAAAACCTGGAAAAACAACAATACAAAAAGCCAAAAAGCTAAATAAAACAGGCAACTGGCGTAGCGGGTAAAGCCGCGGCCTGCAATGCCAGCATCCCATATGAGCACTGGTTCAAGTCCTGGCTGCTCCACTTCCAATAAAACTCCTTGCTGGCCAGCACCATGGCTCACTAGGCTAATCCTCCGCCTTGCGGCACCGGTACACCGGGTTCTAGTCCCGGTCAGGGCGCCGGATTCTGTCCCAGTTGCCCCTCTTCCAGGCCAGCTCTCTCCTGTGGCCAGGGAGTGCAGTGGAGGATGGCCCAAGTGCTTGGGCCCTGCACCCCATAGGAGACCAGGATAAGTACCTGGCTCCTGCCTTCAGATCAGCGCGGTGCGCCGGCCACAGCACACCGGCCGTGGCAGCCAATGGAGGGTGAACCAACAGCAAAAGGAAGACCTTTCTCTCTGTCTCTTTCTCACTCACTGTCCACTCTGCCTGTAAAAAAAAAAAAAAAAAAAAAAAAAAAACACAAAAAACTCCTTGCTAAAGTGCCTGGGAAAGCAGCAGAGGGTGGCCCAGGTGTTTGGCCCCCTGCACCCAAGTGGGAGACCAGGAAGAAGCTTCTGACTTTGTAGCCATTTGGAGAGTGAACCAGAGGATGGAAGATCTGTCACTCTGTGTGTCTCTGTCTCTGTCTCTCTCTCTCTCTCTGTAACTCTGCCTTTCAAATAAATAAAATAAACCTTTTTTAAGAAAAAAAAAGTTAAAACAACAAAAACCTCATTTTCTTCCTAGAGGATTCCAGGGAACTAACTCATTGGTGTGAAAATTGATAAAATTATCCATTATTTCCTACATGAGCTTCTCCCTCCAGATAACCAAATAATTGATGAGGAAAGTTTTTTCTTTTCTTTTTTTTTTTTCCAGAGGTAGAGTTAAGAGAGAAAGAGAAAGGTCTTCCATCTGCTAGTTTGCTCCCCAAATGGCCGCATCAACCAGGCCTGGGATGATTCAAAGCCAGGAGCCAGAAGCTTCTTCTGGATCTCCCATGACGGTGCAGGGACCCAAGCACTTGGGCCATTTTCTACTGCTTTCCCAGGCCATAGCAGAGAGCTGGATTGGAAGAGGAGCAGTCGAGAGCAGAACCAGTGTTCATTTGGGATGCTGCTGCCACAGGTGGAAGCTTAGCCTACTACATCACAACACCGACCCTGGAAAAGTTTTTTTTTTTTTTTTTTAATAGAATGACTGCTAATAATGCGGATGAAAATATAGATACAGAATATCGCCATCGTGTAACCCCTAATGTAGTGCTAGATGTGACAATGATCATAGAAGACTACAAAGACCATTTTCTTTTTTTTTTTTTTTTTTTTTTTTGACAGGCAGTGTGGACAGTGAGAGAGAGAGACAGAGAGAAAGGTCTTCCTTTTCCGTTGGTTCACCCTCCAATGGCCGCTGTGGCCGGCGCGCTGCGGCCGGCGCACCGCGCTGATCCGATGGCAGGAGCCAGGTGCTTCTCCTGGTCTCCCATGGGGTGCAGGACCCAAGCACCTGGGCCATCCTCCACTGCACTCCCTGGCCACAGCAGAGAGCTGGCCTGGAAGAGGGGCAACCGGGACAGAATCCGGCGCCCTGACCGGGACTAGAACCCGGTGTGCCGGCGCCGCTAGGTGGAGGATTAGCCTAGTGAGCCGCGGCGCTGGCCTACAAAGACCATTTTATGAAAAGTTGATGGAGAACTTGGTAAAGGGCGGACCAGGGAGTAAGGTCTGATACAGTCATCAGTGTTGTTAGCCTTTGGAAAGAGAGACAACCAGATGGTACACCTTTCCAGGAGGTACACCATCACCACCTAGTAAGTATTTTTTCTTCATCACCACCTAGTATTTAAAAAAAAAAAAAAAAACAGATTTATTTATCTATTTGAAAGAGCAACAGAGAGAGAGAGAGAGAGAGAGCTTCCATCTGTTGGTTCACTCCCCAAATACCCTCAACAGCCAAAGCTGGGCCCAGCTAAAGCCAGGAACCCAGGACTCCATCTGGGTCTCCCAGCATGGTTGGCAGGGGCCCAAGGACTTGGACCATCTTCCTCTGCTTTTCCAAGTGCACTAGCAGGGAGCTGGATTGGAAACAGAGCAGCCAGGACTTGAACTGGCACTCATATGGGATGCCAGTATTGCAAGTACACTATACCACAACCCAGTCTATATATATATATATATATATATATATATATATATATATATAAAACTTTCAAATTTATTTGTTTAAAAGGCAGTGTTACAGAGATGCAGAGGTGGAGGCAGAGAGAGAGAAGTCTTCTACCTGCTAGTTCACTCCTCAAATGGCTGTAATGGCCAGTGCTGGGCCAGACTGAAGCCAGGAGCCAGAAACTTCCTCCAGGTCTCCCACGTGGCTACAGGGGCCCAAAGACTTAGGCCACCTTCCCCTGCTTTCACAGGTGCATTAGCAGGGAGCTGGATCAGAAGTGGAGCAGCTGGAACTCGAACCAGTGCCCATATGGGATGCTGGTGCTGCAGGCTGAGGCTTACCCTACTGCACCACAGTGCCAACCCAAGCATTTTTTAAAGATTTATTTATTTATTTGAGAGATGGAGAGAGAGAAATTCCATCTGTGTGCCAGGAACTCCATCCTGGTCTCCCACATGGGTGGCAGAGTCCCAAGTATTTGGGCCATCTTCTGCTGCCTTCCCAGGTCCTTGAGCAGGAAGCTGGATTAGAAGCAGAGTAGCTGGGAGTTGAATCAGCCCTCTGACTTTGGATGTCAGTATTGCAAGCAGTGGCTTAACGTGCTGTGCCACAGTGCCAGCTCCTATTAATGATTCTTACCCCAAAATTTAAATAAATCTGATGTAGATTTGATTATCAGTTTAAAGGAAATATAAGGGACAGAGAAGTATATTCAGTAACATTTAGGGGATGCAGTCAGCAAAATCCAGACAGTAAAAGACTGCAAGACAAATAAACTGGTTTCTTCAGTAAATACATAGCCAGGGGAGAGAGGGGGAGAGGGACTTACAGATCACGGTTTTGCAGATTGGCACTATTGACATTTTGAGACAGCTGCTGCTTTGTTGGGGGCTGCCCTGTGCATGTTTGGATGTTCAGCAGCGACAGTGGCCTCCTCCCACTCAATGCAGATGCATCCTCTCCAGTTGTGATAACCAAAAATGTCCTCAGGAGGCGAAAGTCATTCTGCCACTGCCACCCCTTGAGAACCAGTGCTGAAGTTTACATTTTACAGCCAAATGCAGTGTGTGAACTTTATCTGAGTTTTCATGTGGACAAACATACTAAAACACAAAAAGAAAAACAGGAAGGGGCTGGCGTTGTGGTGTAGCAGGTAAAGCTGCTGCCTTCAATGCCCACATCCCATATGAGGGCCAGTTCATGTCCTATCTGCTCCACTTTCCATCCAGCTCCCTGCTAATGCACCTGGGAAAGCAGTGGAAGATGGCCCTAGTGCTTCAGCCATTGCATCCACTTGGGAGACCTGGAAGAAGCTCCTGGCTCCTGGCTTTAGTCTGGCCCAGCCAGCCCTGGCCATTGTGGCCATCTGGGGCGTGAATCAGCGGGTGCAAGATCTCTCTGTATTTCTCCCTCTCTCTCTAACTCTGCCTTTCAAATAAATAAATTTTAAAAATTTCTAGGGCATAAATAAAATTATTTAAAAAAAAAAGACCAGGGAAATTTGAATACTGACTAGGTATTTCATGACACACATTTTGGATATGGTAATGGTATTGTGGTTATAAAAAAGAATCCTTATCTAGGAATAGGTGTTTAGCCTAGCAGTTAAGATACCCGCATCCCATATTGGCAGTGCCTAGGTTCAATTTCAGGCTCCTGACTCCAGCTTCCCACCATTGCAGACCTGTGAGGCAGCACTAATGGCTCAAGTAATTGGGTCCCTGCCACCCAAATGGGAGGCCAGCCCCAGCCCAGTCCCAGCCATCGGAGGCATTTGGGGAAGTGAACTGGTGAACTCAGTCCCAGCCATCAGAGGCATTTGGGGAAGTGAACTGGTGAACTCTCTGTGTGTCTGTCTGCCTCTCTTTCTCTTTGCCTCTCAAATAAACAATAAACAATGTATAAACAAACCCCAAAAAAGAATCCTGGGGCAGATATTTGGCCTAGCAATGACAACACCAGTTAGAGTGCCTGTGCCCCTTACAGAATACCCGGGTTCAATGTGCTCCTCGGCTCTTGATTCCAGCTTGCAGCTAACATAGCCCCTGGGAGGCAGTAGTGACAGCTCAAGTAATTGGGTTCCTTTCTACCCGTGGGAGACCTGGGTTCAGTTTCCAGCTCCCAGCTTCAGCCTGACCTAGTCCTGCCCATTTTGGGCATTTAGGGGGTATGAACCAGCTGCTGGAAGTGCTCTCTCGTGTCTAGCTGTCTCTTGGTCTTTGTGCTTCTCACACTATAATAAAAAAGAATCCTTATCTTTTAGGGATATCTGCTGAAGCATTTATTGATAAAGTGGCGAGATGTTTGAAATTTGCTTCAAAAGAACCTAGTAGGGTGCCAGCGTTGTAGTATAACTGGTTAAGCCACTGCCTGCAACACAGGCATCCCATATGAGTGCTGGTTTGAGTCAAGGCTGCTCTACTTCTGATCCAGCTCTCTGCTAATGTGCCTGGGAAAACAGTGGAAGATGGCCCAAATCCTTGGGCCCCTGCACCCATGTAGGAAACCTGGAAGAAGCTTCTGGATCCTGGCTTCAGCCTGTCCCAGTCCTTGATGTTGCAGCCATTTGTGGAGTGAACCAGCAGATGGAAGATTTATCTCTTTCTCTTTCTCTCTCTCTCTCTCTGTTACTCTGCCTTTCAAATAAAGAAAAATAAGAAAGGAAGAAAGGAAGAGTGAGGGGCCTGAGTGAGGATGTAGGTGAAATAAAATTGGCTATGAGTAGGTTATTGCTGAAGGTGGCTCATGGGTAGATGGGAGTTTATTTTACTCTTATATCAGTGTATATTTTTTCAGTTTTCTGTAATAAAATTCTTTTAAAAGACACCTGAAGGTTGAGCCCACAACCAGTGATCTCTAGCATTGTAAGTGAATTAGGACTTTGCGTGCAGAAACATGCAAATAAGTATATTGTTTCTTAAATCTGCAAAAATTCCATTTTGAATAGCTCAGGCTCCTCCCCCAAGTCAAAAAGCCACCCCCAGCCAGGGCGCTACCTGAGGGCAGGTGGCTGAGCAAGGTCACAGCTGAGCCTGTTAGGTGTGTTTACTACCATTGGTGAGAGAGGCAGTGAAAGGCTGTGGGTTTTGCTATCAGCTAGGTCAGTCACAAATCCTGGTTCTGCTGTATGACACTGAATAAGTCACAAGTTTTTTAAGCTCTGTGAGCTCAGCTTACCCATCTTGTTTTTTGTGAGGATTGCATCAGCTCACAGGTGTCAGGTTTCTCATATAAAAGAGGTGCTCGCTAAATGCTAGATGGGGAGTAAATTGGTGAACAGGAAAAGGGAGTTTTCTGGAGTAGAGGCCCTGAGTGAGGAGGGAGGAAACCAGCTGGCTGCGGAGGGGAGGGAGGCAGCAGGCGGCCATTACCTGAGACCTTGCCCTCTTGGAGAACCTCACTGGTGGCCCGAGCCACAAAGATGATCCCCTCATCGTCTTCCTTCTCTGTCTCTGAACTGTCGCTCTCTTCCTCCTCCGACTCCACCGTTAATGTCACAGCAGCTGGACAGGGACAAGAGCAAGTCAGGGCAGCCAGTGCAGCGGCTGCCTCCGGGCAGCGCACACTCCCAAGCCAGCTCCCTGTCTTCCTCAGCAGAGCCCACACCAGCAGAAGCACCTGCCTTCTCCTCTGGCACTAGCCTAGCAGGTGGGAGGCTTGAGAGAGGGAGAAGACGCAGAGCCTGAGGAGGCAACCAGAGGAAGCCATGATGGTCACATCCTTCAGCTCCCCGACACTCTTCTGCCAGTCCCAGATCCAACCACCCACTGAAAACAGGAGCATCTGGAGCGCTCAAGGCCCGTAAACACTCAGCTCATACAGAACTGGCTTGGCGGGCAGGGTGTGGGGCCCCAGGCCCATGGTGCTTCAAGGCCAGTCCAAGGTCTTCCTTCTCCATGGCACCTCTTCCAAGTCCTCAGGGCCTGTAGTGCATAGCTAGCAACCAGACACCTCCCACCACACATTACTAGTAACCTTTGAACATTTCAACCTGGAGATCAAGGGTACCCATCTAGGCTCTGAGGGGACAAGCCCAGTTCATGGTGCTGAGTGCACCCCAAAGGAGGCCCCCCAGGATTCTGGTGGCTATGGTCTGCCCTTGCTCTTCTCCCTCCCACCCCCAGTGCCACTCCCCACTTCCCGCTCCCTGCTTGCCTGTGTCCTGAAAGCCCAGGTCTCGAGGAGGTTTCCCGTTTGTAGCGTCAGCATTAGCGACACCATCCTTCTGAGAACCAAGAAAGAAGACCTGAGCCTCCAGCCCCACTCCATGCCCCACACCCCAAGCCTGTCGTCGTTAGGGTCAACAGGAGGAGGGGATCTTTATCAGTCCTAATGGTTCTACCATCCCTTGGCCAAGCAGGCGGTAATGGTGGAGTCTGAGTAACATACCCCCCAGCAAGGCCTCTGGATGCATCAGGCTGGGCTGATGGAGGTGCCCATGGCATCGCCCCTCTGAGGAATCTGCCCATCACCTGCCCAGTAAGAGGCCCTGCTGCCTCCCAGCAGGTGACCACGTGGCCAAAGGGCTGCCTTCCTTCTGAAGGCATCACCTACTCTTGAGGGGCTCCAGGAGACTCTACAAGGGAAACTGACCTGCTGAAACCTTAAGTCCCTGAGGACTACCCAACTAGGAGATGCTCTAGGCTAGATTCTAACACTTGGGGGTTTCAAACTGTGTGCTGTCAGCCTCCAGCCCCAAAGAGGAGTCCCAGAGAAAGGACGTGCCTTCTTGCGGCCAGCCTTGCGTGGTCGGGGCTTGTTCTTGGTGAAGCAGATGTTGTGCTTGGTGGACTTAAAGGACTCCAGCCGCCGCTTCATGTTCTGCTGGAAGATCTCCTTGTCCTGCCGCTCCTGTGCATCCTCTGAGATGAAGTGGCGGCTGCAGCTGGCTTTGTACTGGCAATGACAGCCCCGGCCTGCTGTGAGGCTGGGAGCCTTGGCCTATCCCAGGAACCCCAGGCCACAGCCCTGCGTGTTCACCGCAGAGCTGCCAGCCCAGAGTTTCCATAACTAGCCACGGATTGAAAAACAGAACAGTGCAATAGGAACCCAGCCAGAGGCTCTGTGTTCTTAGTTCACTTCACAAAAACTTCCCTTTGTCCAAAAACTTATTCCCCCTAACCCTGGCCTTTCCCATTCCTGGTGCCCTTTTCCCAGTTCTCCTTTGAAGTGGACAGGAGGCGGGGTCCTGTGTCTTATACCTTGGGGCTACCACAAGACCAGGTGGAAAATTTCCTTCTTTGTTTTTCCATTTATCTGAGCCTGGCCCACACACCTGGCTCATCTGCCCCCTCCTCACCACACAGGACCCCCTCCCCAGCTAGACTCCCCATCTAGCCATTTCTACAACCATCATGACACCCTAGGCCGTGCTCTAGACGTTCCAAATATAACTTCTGACTTCTGACACCTCTCAGTCCCGACGGCCTGTGTCTAACTCAGAACCACCCCTTTTCTCTGCTCTTTTTACCTTTCCCACTACACACTCAGCTGGATTGCCGCCATCTCTGCCACCATCTGCTAAGCAACTTCTCCATTATCTAGCGCTAGGTAGTCCCCCAGAGTACTGCCCAGGGAGTTCGAGGTCACCTGGTATCGTCTCCTGTCCCGTTTGGTCCCTTTCCTGTCACTCACAGTTCCTGCTTCCCTGGACCACCTGCCCTCCTCTCCAGGTACCCGTGCCTCCTGAGGATGAATGGGCCTGTCACTCGTAGCCTCCGCGCAGCTCCATGCTCTCCCTGTTTGTCCACTCTCCGGCTGCTTCCCTCCTTCTCTCACCACCAGCCCCTCCTCTCTGCTCCCAGTTACCTCCTGCCTTTGCTTCCTCGAAGAAAGCCTTTCCACTGATGCTAGTATCTCTTTTGCTGCCAAACTTTTATAATTTGGTTCTGGCACTATCGCTCATCCCAATTCTAAGGTCCACAGCTCCACAGCTCGGCCTTCTCCCTGGTCACCAGTGCCGTGGTCTGTGCCTAGGCGCTGGTCTGGCCTCTGTGTGGCATCTAGCCCGCTCTGCTGCAGGCCTGAGACCATCCGCTACTGTTCCTCAAGGTGGTTCCTCTCTCCTCTTTGCTGACTGCCCCCTCCCCCCTTCCATGCGTATCCTCAGAGTTCTCCCGGCCCTCCTCCTTTCCTCTAAAAGCTCTTCCTGGAGAACTTCTCATTCTCTTGGCTTTAGCTGTCCCAGCAGGATTGCTCTGTGATCCCAGGCGTGAGCCATAAGACCAGCTACTTGTGAATCAGCCTGAGCCTAGCAGATGCGCAAGTGTTTGGTCCTGCTCCACGCTATAGACTCAGAAGCTCCGGCAGGAAAAGCCAGGAACCTGCATTCTAACACACAGCCGGGGGAAGCCGAAGAAGCTGAGTAAGGAAACCTCTGCCATCAATTCCTTCCAAATCTTTTCTCTCCAGGCCTTATCTTTCTTTCAGACTCATTGAATCTTACTTTTTCAGTTGCATACTAAACACTTCTGTCTGTCTAATAATACTTCTATGATGAATATGAGAAAGTATGGATTGTGTTATGGTATAACCAAGTGGATTCAGAACTAGTTGAGTAACCGTACCCCAAAATGCTTGATCCATGTCAGTCTGGAAGAAATTCTTTAGTAGCATGCCACAGGGCTGTGTCCTCAGCTCTATCCTGTTCAACATGTTTATGTTGATTTGGATGAATACTAAGTTAACAGGCTTAGTGAATTTTCAGATGATATGAATCTGAGAAGGAGACATTTGGTGGCAGACATGGGATCCATGGACGATGGAATGATGGGCTAAATCAAATGAAATGACATTTAACAGGATAAGCACAAACTTATTCCAGTTTAAAAAAAATTTGCACAAGAACTGACTGGACTGAACTCACAAATCTTACACATGTGCGCACACACACAAACACCAATCAATAGTAGCTTCTTCATGGCACACAATAAGAAATACATAGCATACCTATTACATGCACATAAATCTGTTGGGCCACTAGATTTAGTGACCAGGAAGTACTCATACAAGGGATGAAGGAACATGTTACACACCACTGGAATATAACCAGCAAAAATACAAAAAATGGGAAATTCTCCAAGATAAAGTATAAATAGCAAGGGGGAAAAGGTGAGGGAAAGGAATGTTTTTTTAATTAAAAGACATATTTCCCAAATACAAAGTATGGACTTTATTTGTATCCTGATTTGAATAAACCAGCTAGAAAAAAAATATATTTATTGAATACTGACTGCATGTTTAATGCAAGAATGAGTTATTGTTATTTTGGAAATAATGTAACTTTGGTTTTCTTTTTAAGAGTTCTTGACACTTTAAGAGATACATACTGAAATATTTAGAGATAATGTGGTATGATGTCTGGAGATTGCTTTAAGATGGAATATGGGTGGGGTATGGTGTGGCTGCAGAATATAGCAAAATTAATCAAGCATTTATAATTACTGGAACTGGGTGATGAATAAATGAGTTATTTTATTATCTCTACTGAAATTTTGCTTAAGAAAAATTTTTAAGAAACACCATAGGTTGGATAAATAAGGTTTGACAACCATTAACTGAGAAACACATAGGGTCTGGCAGACTGTAAGGACAGCACAGGCCCCAGGTGAGCCTGAGGGACCCTGGGCTGCAGAAAGAGGGTGGCAGGCCCCAGAACTCGAAAGGTGAGAGCACCCCTCTGCCCTGGCTGGCCAACCACAGCTAACCTTGCACTTTCCACCCCATACCCCATTTCTTACGGCCAAAGAAGACCCACCAGGGGCAGGAGATGCTGGCCTGAGAGCAAGAGGGCTTGTGTGGAGGGAATCTGGTTTGGAACTTCTCAAGACTTATTCTGCAGAGTTACAAAGGTTCAAATCAGGCCCAGTGGCTTCAAGGAAGCCAGTTGTGCCTCGATAGTAGGAAGAGGCCTGACTGTTCAAACTGCCAGGAAAGGTAACTGCTGGCTTCCCAGTTCAGAAAAAAGATTCAAGGTAATGGCTTGCTGCCCCCTTGTGGGATTGTAAGAGACTCTCTTCCTGGTGGGTCCGGCCTGTCCAGCCCCAAAGCTTCATGATCTGCATTGGATTCATTCACATGACCTAAAATAAATGTCTGCCTTCCCCAAGCTAAGCCGGCCCTGCAGGCTTCCTCACCGCCCCCACACACCCGTCTGTGACCCTGTGGTTCCCCAGCGACCCTCAAGGCTTCCTTTGTGCTGTTCTGCTGTTCTCCCTTCCCACCCCCAGCTCTAATCCAGAGTGTTTCACACCAGCTGCCCAACCGCCTCTCCTAGCCTCTCAGCTCACTCCCTCCAGTTTGATCTGCTGTCTGCTCCCAGGGAAGGCATCCTGAAAAAATACTGTTATCAGGTCAGCCCTTTCTCAAAAAAGAGAGGAAAAAAAAAGTCAAGGTTTCTTATTGCTGACCGGATGAAGCCCACACTGTCAGCCTGGCATCTGCAGCTCTCCTCCAGCTGACACCCACTGCCTCTTGAGCCTCTGCTCATGGCCTTCCCAGACCACCCCGCCCCCGTTGCTCTCACCCTGCCTGCTCTCACCCTGCGTCGCGGCTTGTAGAGGCCTCCGCACAGCAGATGGTGCATCACAGCATCCTCCCGGTCCCGGCCGCTGCGCACCGTGTCAATCACCTGCAGGTCCAGGCACGCGCCGCTGCCGCTCTCCCTCCTGCAGGAGCGAGGGACATGGGCACTGGGGAGGGGGGCACAGGCCCCAGGAACGGGAAAAGCAAAGGCACTGACAAACTCTTCCCCCAGAAGGAAGTTCTCCTTCTAATGGGGGAGGGCCCATTAGAGAGGAGTTTGGGGAAGAGAAGGGGGCCTCACAGACTCACAGCAGGTTGGTGACAGAGGTCTCTGCCACAGAATTGCGGCTGGGCATAGAGGGCAGAGAGAGGCCTGTGGAGGACAAGACGTGGCCTCCCTGCAGGAGGCAATACCAAGGTCAGATGACAGTCAGGTGGAGGGTGGCCCAGTCAGCGATAAAGAGAGTAACAATTGTTAACACTGATTGTGCTCTTTTGATGCACCAAGTACTGTGCAAGGCACTTTACATATTGAATTCACAATATCTAAGACATAGGCACCCTTACTCCTGCTTTCTTACAGCTGAGGGAACTGAGATTCAGAGAGTCTAAGTGACTTATCCAAGGCCACAGCCTGTAAGTGATTACAATTAAGCTTTTCCTGCTGATTCGAGTCCAGCTGTTTCTCACCTTTCTGTACTGCCTGCCAGGCTCTGAATGGCCCCACCAGGCCAGGCTGGTTCCCACAGCCACCACTTCACAAGACCGTGGAGCCGGCTGGGAATTCCCAACTCCTTGTGAACAAGCCTGGCTGCCAGTCACCCCTGTGTGTCCTCTGCTGCCCATTAGCCCAACTGCCACTGGCCCACCTGGTCCACAAAGCTGATGGCATCCCGGATGTTGAGTCTGTAGTACACATCCCAGATCTGGTCCCGGATGCGGTAGGCTGATCGCCGCATCAGCAGCTGACTCAGGTACTTCTTGTCAAACTGCTCCCACCTACAGAGGATGCCAGGTCCGGCGCTGAGTACCACCCCTAATGCCCGGCTGGCTGGCCCTGCCTCAGATGGGGCAGGGACACTGCCAGCACTGACCTTGCTTCCTTGGTATGGGCCTCAACCAGGAAGGATCTCAAGGCTAGTCCCTCCCTTTGGGAAAAGCCTGGCATGAATTGAAGTTTTTACAAATAACTGTAGAATCGCAACCATGGCAATAACTACAGAGGGCAATTACAGAGCATGATGAGGGTTTGCTCTAGTCGGGGAGGCCTCCCTAAGGAGTTTTTGCCTATGGTGAGATCCGGTGAATGAGCAAAAGTTAAGGAAGTGAGAGGGAGGCGGGGAGTGTTCTAGTACAGAGAACAACATAGGCAAAGGTCCCAGTGGCCAGGCTGGGGAGCATGGAGGGTCCTGAGGCTCTAAAACAGGGTCCTTGTAATTAGCAGACAGGCAGGCAGAGAGTGGAGCACAGTGAAGCCGGAGTCTGGCAGGTGCCAGGCCACGCAGGGCCAGGCAGCCCACACTGGGGAGTCGCGTATCCTGCAAGCACTGGGGTGCCACTGAAGAGCTTCCGGCAGAGGTCTCCCTGCCTGAACCTGACTGTCCCTTCTCAGAACAGTG
The DNA here is from genome assembly GCF_051225735.1 of Oryctolagus cuniculus. Lineage (NCBI taxonomy): Eukaryota > Metazoa > Chordata > Mammalia > Lagomorpha > Leporidae > Oryctolagus > Oryctolagus cuniculus. The sequence goes on along the minus strand of NC_142884.1, from coordinate 60,592,118 downwards.
GCACCTCCCCCCATGCTGCCCTGGCTGGTGGGGCTGCTACTGCTGAAGGAGCCTCGGGGCAGCTCCCTCACCTGTCCCTCCAGTAGTGGTAGCCATGGTGCCCCACAACGTCCTCCACTGCAGCCAGAATGTGGTCAAAAGTCTAGAAGGGGGGTGGGTAGGGGGACTGGATCAGGACTCTGCTCAGAATAGGAGAGGGGAGAGAGGGACAGGGGGAGGGATGGGGTGCTGGTACCCACGTGCTCGTGCAGCTCCTGGTTCAGGGTGGGTTTGTGGTGCTCACTCCTTTTCACCTTCAGCCACTTGACTAGCGGCTTGATGGTCAAGCCCTATGGACAGGTAGGAGGTGAGCCCTGCCCTATTCAGTTCCTGCTGCCTTCTCTACCCCCACCCCAGTGCACTCAAGGTCTGGGAAGTCAGGCCCCTGCATCCCCCAGCAGGAAGAGGAGACTCCCCCAGTGCCTGCCAGCCCTCTTCCCACCCAGCCTCATGGGCATTCCCACCTGCACGATGACTGTGAAGAAGACCACCACAATAGTGGTAGCCACAAAGTAGTCCTTGGCAGGGACCTTGTTCCTGTCCAGTAGAATGACGAGAGCAAAGGCCACAGCCCCCCGCAGACCCCCATAGGACATCACCACCTGGTCAATCTTGTCCAGAGGGACCAGCCGGAACTGATTCAGCACCCACGTCTGCAGGACTACGCCTGCAGCAGGAGGGAGGCCAGCGGGGGCAAGGCGTTGGGAGTGGAAGACATTGGGAATGAATGGCACCAAGTATCTGGGCTAAGGGCTGATGGGCTGGGAGAGGTGAGCTACAGGGAGGCTTAGGAATTGACAAGGATGTGGGCTCAGAATCAGGGATGAGTTGGGGGAGTGGGGACAGGAAGGAGAGTGGGAAGGCAGGGGGTGCCAGCAATACCGAGGGCTCGGAAGAACAGGATGAAGAAGAGGGTGCCCAGCACCAGCCCAGAGTCCCAGGCCCACTTAGAAGAGTCCACGGCCGAGATGCCAAGCAGCATGAAGATGACGGTCTCAGCACAGCTGGCTAGGGTCTTCATTGTGTATTTGACAGTCGTGCGGGACTTATGGGAAATGTTGGCCTCCACATACTTCTTACAGCCCAGGCCACACATGGTTACCCTGGGAGAGGCACAAAGAGAGCACATGAAGAGGGGTCCCAGGGGCTCAGGCATGCTGCAGGATTGGTGTTGCCTGTCAGAGGATGTCAGCTGCTCAGAGCCAGGAAGGCATGAAGACTGCTAGTTAGCGGTGTTCCTAGGCTAGGAGTCCAGATCTCCAGACTTCCCAGCCAGTGGCTCCTGGAGGGGAAGGGGAAGGGGAAGGGGAAGAAACCTGCTCTGACTGGTGGGCTCTCTGAGGCACCTGTTGGAGAGCTATGGCCATTAGAGACAGTGACCCCGGACTTTGAAGTCCACTTCCAGCTCTGCCCACATCCCAGGGAGCACTGGAGGCAGGAGACTGGGTTCTAGGCTGCCCAGGATAGTTCTAGAGGAAGCTTTGAGAATATTGCCTGAGGATTGCTGTCTTCCTAAGAGAGTTTGAGACTCCCACTACTCTAGGGGCTCAGGGAAACCTATGGCTCCTCCGAGTCCTGCTTCTGAACGTATGAAGGGCATGCGTCTCCAGCGCCCCCTCCCAGCAGCCTGCCTGCGAGGCCCCCAGGACTCACGCGAGTATGGCAGACAGCGAGGCCATTTCAGCAGTGAGGTAGGCTGCGTAGGCGAGGAGGAACACCAGCAGTGGCTCGATGATGCGGACCCGCTTGGTGAAGCGTGTGGTCAGGGCCAGGAGGAAGGCAAAGACTAAGCCCACGGCTGCCCCGCCCAGACTGACCACAAACAGGGAGGCTGGGGGAGGAGTGGGTTGTCAGCATGACCCCTGACCCAGACCCTACCCGAGCTGACAAGACTGCTGCCTGCCAGGGAGAGGGGGATGATGCCTACTGTACTCCCCAAGGCTCAGGATCCCAGGGCAAGCCCCTCCCGGACCCCACGTCTCCATAGAGGAGGGGAGGAAACAGCAATGGAACAGATTCCTGTGACCTGATGCCAGGTGGGAGGGTCTCAGACCTCCCAGGACAGCCAAGATGGGGGAGATACTGACCGACACCCTTCAGGTAGTCAGTGGCCTGCACTTTGGCAGAGCCCATCTCCACAAAGGAGTTGCAGACCTTGTACAGCACCTGAAAGAGGAGAGGAGAGGCGGCAGCGAGTGAGAAGGCAGCAGCGGGGAACCTGTTTCTCCCTGAGGGAATAGGGGAAGGATCTGAGCCTGGTCAGAGTGGAGCAGCCTGGGATTGGGGAATGGCAGCCAGCTCAGCACTCACCACAGTGACTGCGTCATTGAGCAGGGACTCGCCAAAGACAATGATAAAGAGCGTCTCATTGACGTGCACCTCCTCAAAGACAGCCAGCACAGCCACAGGGTCCACCGCTGAGATGAGGCTCCCAAACAGCAGGAAGTCCAGCAGGCCGGCCTGCACCCTAGGGGCTATGGAGGGAGAGATGGAGGACAGGCCAGTGACCGGTGAAGACAGCCTGTCTCCTGCAGCATTCCCTGGGACAAACCCAGATGCCACCCCCGCTGATAAACAACTAAGCCCAGAGGAAAGATGGTGAGGAGAGTACGGGCTGAGGCCAGGAAACTTGAGCCAAGCCATCTATGGTGAAGGCCTGGCTTTGCCACTTACCAGCTGTGTGATGTTAGTGGCTTTTTCCCTGTCACATGACTTCTCTAAGCTATGCCTCCTCATCTACCTACCTCACAGGACTGTTGCAAAAACCACACCAGGAGATGGTTGGAAGCTCTATATAATATGAAAAGCTAAGCTAGCACTGGCAATAAAAACTGCAGCAACAGTAATAGTAACAACCAGCAGGTTGCAACAGGCTGGTGATTGGCCTTATCAGGGACAGTGACAAGAGTGCTTTGCTGGGGCTAGCGTTTGGCACGATTAACAGTAGTTAATCTCTGCTTGAGATACCTGAAACCCATATTGGAGTGCAGGGTTCAAGTTCTGGCTTCTCCCCTTCCAATCCAACTTCCTGCTAATGTGCACCCTAGGAGTTAGCAGATCATGGTGCAAGTACTTGAGTCTCTGACACCCATCTGGGAGACATGGGTGGAATTTTAGGCTCCTGGCTTGGGCCTGGCCCATCTCTGGCTGTTGAAGGCATTTGAGGAGTGAACCAGCTGATGGAAGAGCTTTCTCTGCCTCTGTTTCTTTCTCTCTCTGCCTCTCAAGTGAAAAAAAAAAAAAAAGAAGAAGAAGAAGAAGAAGAAGAAGAAGAAGAAGAAGAAGGAAGAAGAGGAAGAAGAAGGAAGAAGAAGGAAGAAGAAGAAGAAGAAGAAGAAGAAGAAGAAGAAGAAGAAGAAGAAGAAGAAGAAGAAGGAAAAAATAATTTTCTTGAAAAAGTGCTCTCTCCACACACCAGTGGTTCTCAGCCAAAGGGATGTGAAACTCACAATTCTCAGCAGGAGTAGGAGGTCTGAAAATAATATGGAAAGCACCACGTGGGACTTGGACATGTCATATAATCTCTGTGAGCCTCAGTTTCCCCATATATAAGTTGAGAATAACAACTGTATATGCCTCAGAAAGTTCTTTATTTAGCCAATGCCTCATACAGGGTAAACACCCATCTATTATTAGGAGTCCTACTATCATTATACTCTGATGTCTACTCTTCCCTTCCTGCCCCAAATATAGTCCATGATCTCAGTAGGGAAATCAGTTTGGAGTTTCCTGGTGGGAACTGAAAACCTCTCCTTGTACTTTTTTTTCTATTATTATTATTATTATTATTATTATTTGATTTTGAAATGCAGAGTGACAGAAATAAGGAGAGGGGGTGAAAGAGAGAGAGAAAATCTTCCATCCTACTGGTTCACTCTCCAAATGGCTGCAACAGCTGGGACTGGTCCAGGTTGAAGCCAGGAGCCTGAGACTCCATCTGGGTCTCCCACAGGATGGCAGGTGCCCAAGTACTTGGGTTGTCATTCACTGCCTCCCCAGGCACATTAGCAGAGTGCTGGATAGTAAGTGGAGCAGCCAGGACTCAAACCAGCACTTCAGTAGGGGAGGCCAGTGTTGGAAGCAGCAGCTTAACTGCTGTGTCACAACACCGGTCCCTCTCCTTGTACCTTGGAAGAATTATCAGCATTATCAGCATTCAGGATTGGATGAATTTCTAGGGTCAGGAAATGAGAAAGCAGGTAGTGAGAGAGGGCAGCCTAAAGACACAGAGCCTCAGTACAATGGACCCCTCCAGCCAACCTTGGACCTGATATAACATGAACTTAGGGCTCTATTTTCTCCTCCATTAAGTGGGTCAAATGATAGCTTTGAACAAAATTACTATGAAGAGTCAGTGAAATAAGTAAGGAGAGAATGCCCAGTGCAGTGGCATTTTGTGAATCTATAATATACACTTGTTAAAAATGAAGAGCAAAAAAAGGAAACCACTCTGACATGGCCTGGGTAGAACAGCAGGCTCCTACAGAAATGGTGAATTGTGCCTCAGGGAAGCAGGGCTGGCAAGTGGCAGTGTGGTAACAGGGCGGGAGGCAGGAGAGTGCTAACGCAGGTTCCCCAGCCTCTGCAGCCCACACACAGCTGGGAGCCAGACCCCTGCTCGGCTGTCATGCTGCAGAAGTACAAACCTCGACTGGCAACTGGCGGAGACTCAGTGGGAGCTGATTCCTTCTGGAGCATTGCCTCGCGCTCCAGGTGGGAGGGACCCAAGATGGCATGCCCAAGGCACGGCTCTTGCCAGTGTGGCTTCGTGGTCAGTTTGGAGGAGACGAGAGTAAGGTGATGGGTCTGACAAAGCCTCCCTCTGCCCAGGTCTTAGGGTCACTCACCCACAAGTCCAGCCTGCTGCAGGCCCCAGAGGGCAGCGCCTGTTGTGAAGGCATTCCAGAGCGTGCCCACCACAGCATAGGTGAGGATGGCACCCAGGTTGTCAAAGAACAGCCGGCTAGGCATGAAATAGCCCGAGTCCAGCACGATAGGAGGCAGCAGGAAGAGGAAGAAGGTGCCCGGCTCCAGCTGGTACTCAGCTTTCTTGGCCACGGCCAAGACAACGCCCCCTAGCACCAAGCCCAGCAAAATCAGCAGGCAGCTCTCCGGAACCAGAGATGTTACCTTCCGGGACAGGTGAAACACTGCAATGTAAGAAGAAGGCAGGAGGTATCAGTTTACGAAGCACCCTCCTACACACACCGGCCTATAACCTCCAAGTGCAGCACTTCTAGAACCTCCAAACTCCACGGCTACAAACTGCAGTCAAAGTTTTCTCTTTCTGGGTCAGGCATTTGGCGCAGTGCTAAAGTTACCACTTGGGACACCAGCATTCTATATCAGAGTGCCTGCTTCCTGTCCCAGTTATTCCACTTCCAGTCCAGCTTCCTTCTAATGCACTCTGGGAGGCCGAGATGATGACTTAAGTGTTTGGGTCTCTGCCACCCATGTGAGAGACCCACATTGAGATCTCTGCTCCTGACTTCTGCCTGGCTGTCGCAGAAATTCGGGGAAGTGAAATAGTGGATGGGGGATCTCTTGTCTCTGTGTGTCTCTCTGATTTCAAAAAATAGTTAAAGAAAAAAAAAATGGGATTTGGGTTGCCTGGTCTTATCACTTTGTAACTGTGTGATCTCAGACAGATTATTTATTTGAATTTCTATTTCCCCTCCTATAATTTGGGAAAATCACCCATCACAGTGGATGAGGATAAATTGGTACAAAGTGTGCAAATGTGCGTGGCATGATGTCAGACACACAGCAGGTTCTCAACATACGTTAATTAGTTGGGGAAGATAATAGCAGACCTTTCTCTAGGAAAAAGGGTGGTGAGAAAAGGACTTCTAGCATGATTGCCACTCTTTACCTCTGTCCCCTAAAATAAACCCTTGTGGCCCTCACTTGGGCCTTCAGGCCATGAGTGAACACATTTCCTGGGGTGTTGGTAGAGGAGGCATCCATGTCAGCCTGTGTGAGATCCTATGCCAAGCAGTGTCCTTTGAAAGCTGCACCCAAAGGGCTTAGGACAGTGCCTGGCACACATAGGTTCTGCATAAGTGTTGTGTAAAGGGGGTGGTGGTGGTGGACTCCTCGCAATGAAGCTGAGGCAAGGTGTTCCTGAACATTCTGCCTCTCTTTCCCCTCCTCTCTGAAGTCTTTTTTTGGCAGGTGAGGAGGCTCTCTGCTGCTGTCTCCATAGGAGGTGTCATCCAAACTCGAAAAATCACTGTGACTTATTGGGGGAACCCACAGTTGTTGCTAAAACCCTAGGAGAGACAGGTACTCTTCTGCCACTCATAGACTTCTCAGCAAAGCCAATTCTTGGCTGTGAATCTGAGGCCCCTCCCACCTCGCCCTCCTTGCTGCTGGAACTCCAGTTGGTAAGTTCAGTCTTACTTCTAGGCCTCTGCACACTCATCCCTACCCCTGTTCCTCCTCTCTTCTCCTTCAGAGACCCCCATCTCATGCTCATCTCCTCAGCATGCACCAGCCCCAGCGCTGCAATCCAAGGCCCATCGCAAAAGCCCACTCTCTGGCAGAACCACGTTCGTGAGCATCTTGAGCCCCACTTTCGGTGTCTAATCTTGGGCTGCCACAGCAGAGTGTTGAGTCCTGTTCTTGCCCAGCTCCCCAGCACCCCCCAGCAGTGTCCCTGGGGGAGAATGGTGGCCAATTCTAGGCTGTGCAGTTCCTACATGAAGGCTCTATTGGTGAGACTGGAGTACAGGCTGTGCCAGCATAGATAGGGTGTGAGTAGCAACGCTCAGCTATAATTAGTCACCCCCACGGCAGAGCCTGCACACAGGGAGGAGGAGGGGGGTCTCTGCTGGGAGGAGGGGCCACTGGCTGCTCACAGAAGAGGAGGCAGGGGCAGAGGGGCGGAAAACCAGCTCTATGGTGGTGGTGGGGGGGGGGAGGGTAGAATGTGAAGCACAGCCTTCAATCTGAAGGAGGTGGATGTCGGAAAGCTCCTAGGGTAAGCGGCACACTGGGAAGCCCCGAGGTGTGGAAGTTTCTCGTGCCCTGGCGTGGGAGGAATCTGAGGGCCTCACCCCCTAGGCGCGAGACCCAGGCATCTGTAAGAGAGGAGCTACTTTAAGGAGAAGTGGCAGTTTCGTATCCCAGGAGAATGGACGCCTGGACGTGGTCTCCTAGGACAGCCGCTTCCTCGGGACCAGGACGCCTGGATTTACCGGAGCACATCATCACCCCAGCGTCCTCGTTCCTCGCCGCGGACAGGGGTTTCTGGGAAGCAGGCTGGGGACGGCTTAGGCACAGGGGAAGGGAAACGGAGAGGGCAGAGGCGCCTAAAGATGGAGCTGGAGAGCGCGGGGGCAGCCCTTCGGGAAGGCAAAGTCTCAGCGCTCCCACGAGAGAGGGGAGGAGGGACACCCACAAGAGGCGGCGCAGGAACTGGGTGGGAGCCCGGATTTGTGGAATCGGAGCCCAAGTCCCAGCAATGTGGGAGAAACCGGCCCGGATCTGGGGACCCCAGGCTTGGGGGCGGGTCCGCCGCCCGAAGCCGGCCCGCCACACACGCACACAACGCACTCACCGATTTTGGCCAGGCTGGCCACCAGGATCCACAGGGCCACCAGGTAGGGCGCCTCCACCTCGTGCCACTGCCACCGGAAGAGCGCCAAACCTGGCGGCGGTTCGCCCGGCGATCCCGGCTCTTGGGTGGGTTCTTCGGTTATCCCCGCTCCCGCCAGGGGCAGCCCGAGCAGGGGCACCGCGGCGCGCAGCATCCTGCAGCCTGCCCAGCCGCCCTCCCGCACCGCACGGCCGCCGGCCCCGCGTCGCCGCCGCCGCCGCCGCCGCCTACCGGGCGCCCCCGCGTCACAGGCACGTGGGACCCGCACCCCCCAATCCAGGCTCCGTTACCCCCAAGCCAGGTCCAGACTCTGAAACCCTGCCCCGGACGCCCGTAGTGGATACCCCCTCCTCCATCCCCTCGAAACCAGTCCCTGCTGCAAAAATCCCCTAGTGCAGCCCTCCCCCAAGTCCCGCAACCTACTCCTTCGAGTCCGTCCGCCCAAATCTTCCCCAAATCAACCCTCTCCCGGACTCAGAGGTGAGCAGCCACCGCCCTCCAGGGGCAGCTCGCCATGGGAGGGGCGGGGGTCCGCGGAAGGCGGGGTCCGGGCAAGAGTGGCGCGGCGTCCTGGCTTGTGCTTCCCGGCGGCCAGCAGCCAGCCCCTGCAGCTGACACCACGGGCCCCGGCGCGGCCAGGTGCAGACGGCAGGGGGCAGTGTGCGCCCGCCTTGCGCGCCGCCGTCTGGAGCCTGGGACCCCCTTCGGGCCCCCGCCCGGACCAAAGCTGCGCACGCGCACTGCGCGCTTGCAGAAAACCATGACGGACGACACTGCCCCCAACGTCCCTGGAAACTCCAAGGCCCAAAATGCGCGCAGCTCATTGAGGCTGAGCAGGAGGCTGTTCTTCGTCTCCCAAAACGAGGGGCATCCGGGCGTCCCCTTCCCTCAAACTGTAGGGAACTCTTCCCACCTTTTCCATGAAACTAAGCGGAAACCTATGGAAAACCAAGCCTATTGATTATCTTTCATCTAGGAGGGGTCCACCCACATTTTCCACAAATTTCAGGGGCATTCGACTCATCTCGCCCCAGAGGTCATCTCCATTTTGCATCCAGGCTGGGGGCACCCATCCCACCCCTTCCCCCAGAGGGGAACATTTTCTACTGGCTCATCCCATTCTTCCCCTCCTCCCGCCCCCGACCTGAAGTGCACTTGCCCTGCATCCCACCGGTTACTGAACTGATCCTTCAAACTGAGTGAAATCTCTCACTGCTTGCTCTGCACGGAAAGGGACCCCTCCCACTGCTCTTCCCAAATGAGAGCGACGCATCCAATCCGTCCGAAAACTGAAAGAACGAAGGCCGTTTAGTTCCTAAACTGAAGGAAACCTGGCCAGCCTCTGTCTGAAGAAGCTTTCCTCCAACCTGCCCTCAAAGAGGGCGCGGCCTCACCTACTCCGAGCCCAAAGAAACCCTACCGCTCTCAGGGCCCTCTCGGGGGCGGGGCGCGGTCCCGGGCTTTCCCGCCCTCCTAGCCCCTGAACTAACGGGATCACCACCGGGCCTTCTGAGTGGCTGGCGTAAGTCCCGCCTCCGGCAGTGGCTCTCCGTACCCGCCCCCCGAGCCGCCAGGGCCTCGTCTTGGCTCCACCCTCTTCCTCGCCTCCCCCCAGCCCCGCCCCTCAGGAGGCGTCCGGCCCGGCCCGGACCAAACAGCAGAGAGAGTTGACTCGAAGCTGCGGCCAGGCCGGTGGCAGAGCCATGGCCGGCGGGGACGACCGCGGGGACGGAGAGCCGGCATCACTGGTGACCGTGAGGGTGCAGTACCTGGAAGACACCGACCCCTTCGCATGCGCCAACTTCCCGGAGCCGCGCCGGGCCCCTACCTGCACTCTGGACGGGGCACTGCCCCTGGGCGCGCAGATACCCACGCTGCATCGCCTGCTCGGGGCGCCGCTCAAGGTGAGAGGCGAGTCGAAGAAAGGTTGGGGCGATCAGGGGGTTCAGAGTCGGCTCCCTGAAAGCCCTGGGAGGTGCCCCTCGGGGAGAGGCTGGAGCGAGTACTCGCCCCAGAAGGGTCTTGGATGGGAGCACAGGGTCCGCTGCCTCGCCTGCCCGGGGCCCCATCCCAAGTTGAGGGGAAACTGCAGAGGGGAGATGGGAGCTTGCGGTCTGTTCCCCCCTGGCTGCTTCTCCAAGTGGGGCACGCCCGGGGAGATGCTCGGGCTCCACTCGCTGCCTGACTGCCTGGGCAGCTACCCCACTCAGGGTGGCTGTTGCGGACCCGGGATCAGAGCCGAGGGAGGGACCTGCCTCCACCTGCTTCAGGTGAGGAGGCGGGACCACGAGGAAGGGCGGGCCCTGGGGGGCCTCTGGTGGTGGCAAAGGCTTTGAGAGGTGTCAGGACTGGGCTGGGTCCTGCCGCTGAGGGTTGCTCCCGCATGTGGGGGGCTCGCCCTGGGAGTGCCGGCGAGCACTCACTCCCACGGGATGAGTGGAGTCCCGGGGGAGCGGTCGGGTCCGGGATACGCGGAGCGTGGGAGGAGGAGAAAAGCCCTAGAGTCACCGCTCCACCTCCCGGTACACCCGCCGCCCGTCGGCCCGCGCCGGGAAGGGAGAGGGCGGGCCAGGCTAATTTTAAACCGCCGGCCTGCCCTCGTTCGCCAGCGCCCGGGAGCCGACTTGTGCCCGGTGCGGGAAGAGGCCCTTTCCCATATGGCCAGCCTCCCCTCCCCGCCCGCTAGCAGCCTTCAGCCCCTCGCAGTCAGCCCTTTCCGGCGCGCTGTTTCCGGGCCGGGACTCTCAGAGGCTTACTACCACCCCCCAGGGTTCCCCACCAGCCAGTCCGCTCCTACGGGTGGCAAAGGAGGGAGAGGCGGCGGGGGCGCCTCCCCTGCTCCCAGCCTCAGCAGGGCGCCCGGTTGCGTAAACTTGCCCCCTGGGCCCGGGGTCTCCCGTGGAATGCGCTCGGGGCGCCAGGCCCCCAGCTTGCATTCCTCCGGCTGCGGCCAGCCCCGCCTCCGAGCGCTGGCGGGAGGGGTGGGGAGATTATTGTCCTGGGGAGTGGTGCGTGTCCAAGCCAGACCCTACTGCAAGGCTATAGCTGGAAGGCTGCAGCATACTGCCCACCTCCAGACTTCCATGTAGCCCCCTATCAATCTCGTCCTTTTTCAGAGGAGCAAACTGAGGTGGGCCCTGAACAAGGTGAGAAGTCACCTCCCATTCAGGATGAAAACTGGGGTGGGGGTGGGGCGGGGAAATGGGTGCTGCGCTGAGCTGTTCCTGCCCTGGGCTCCTGGTCCAGAAATAAGTCTGCAGCATTAAAGAGAGTATTCTTCCCACTGCCTTACTTCAGGACAAGACCCAACTGAGACATCTGTCCTTCCACTGGGAGAGATGGGAACTCAGCTGCAGGAAAGAGGCTCAGGACCACCACCACCACCCCCCGCCCCCACCGCTCCCCCTCATTTAGAGACCCATCCCTGGGGCCTGCGTTGTGGCATAGCAGGTTAAGCCCCCACCAGGAGGCCAGCATCCCATATGGGCGCTGGTTGGAAACCCAGCTGCTCTGCTTCCGATCCAGCTCCTTGCTAATGTGCCTGGGAAAGCACATTAGTGGCTCTGCACCCACGTGGGAGACTCTGAAGAAGCTCCAAGCTCCCCCTGGCTTCTGCCTGGCCCAGCCCCGGCCCTTGCGGCCATTTGGGGAGTGAAACAGCGGATGGAAGATCTCTCCTCCTGTCTCTGTAACTCTGCCTTTCAAGTAAATAAAAAGTAAATGTTTAAAAAGAAGAGAAGAAACCATCTCTGCACCCCACCACACCAGGTGCTCTGCTATTTGTCCTCTGCTCCATGGCTGAGGACGCTATGGTGCTCAGATAGAGACAGGCACACTAGGTTACCACAGTGCCTGGAGTCAAACAGGACTCCTTGGCGCTGGCAGATTTGCCAGGAATGGTCAGATGCACTGTGATGTGCTCTTCCCAAATATAAACCGTGACCACAGCCCCAAAATAGAAGGCTGGAGGAAGAGGGACTGAGATGAGAGCAAAGGCAGGGACATCACAAAGCTGAGGGAGGGGGAGCGAGGCTCCTTCTTGCAGGAAATGGCAACAGCTGGTTCCTCCCCTAGTCCTATAAGTGATGATACCCCAGAGGCACATCTGCAGAGGAGAGTTGGTGAGAAACCCAGGCGTCCCTACCCCAGGCTGCAGGGCAGAAATAAGAGACCGGCTCTCCACTACTCACTGCTTCATTCTGTGCAGTTGTCTAGCTGGCAACAGGACACACCAAGTGACTTCTGCCCTTCAACACTGGGCACTGGACCTCACCATGCCTGTAGTCCCTGCCCCCTCCCTGCTGATGCACAGAGGCCCACCTACTTTCTCCCTGAGGCTCCGCCCCACCACCACATTGGGCTATGCCTAGCTCCAGAGTTCCCCTGGGGGCTTCCTTTTTACAAGATTCAGAGTTTGCAGGTCTGAGAAAGCCTTGCTCATTTCCTCCGAGTCTAGGAGGAAGCTCCTAGCCACAGCCTCTGACTCATCTCCTGGCCCTGGTTGGTGGGGGAGAGACTGGCAGTGCCCTGTGCCAGGCCTAGTGTCCCCAGGGGAACTTGGCAGTGTCTTTCTCCCCTCTGTGCTCTCCCAGCCCAGGGACCTGCCCCCGCCTCTCATCTCTTAATCCAGAGCTGCTCAGTCTCACCCTCCCGTCTGGGGGGTGGGGGAGACCTCAGGGAGCTTGCTCTGAGGTCCAAAGCTCTGCCCTATCTGAGTCAGCACTGGGTTCTCCCTGGGCTCTGGGCAGAGGAACCTGGGATGCTTCTCTGACCTTGCTGCAAGGGCCAGACAGTGAGGCCAGCCCTAAAAATCTGGTCATTGCCAGCAACTTTTTTTTTAAGATTTATCTATCTCAAAGTCGGAGTTACACAGAGAGAAGGAGAGGCAGAGAGAGAGAGAGAGATGGAGAAAGAGAGAGAGAGAGAGAGAGAGAGAAGTCTTCCATCCTCTGGTTCACTCCCCTGTTGGCTGCAATGTCTGGAGCTGCACTGATCCGAAGTCAGGAGGCAGGAGCTTCTTCCAGGTCTCCCACGAGGGTGCAGGGGCCCAAGGACTCGGGCCATCTTCTACTGCTTTCCCAGGCCGTAGCAGAGAGCTGGATCAGAAGTGGAGCAGCCAAGACTTGAACCCATACCCATATGGGATGCTGGCACTGAAGGCGGTGGCTTTACTCACTACACCACAGTGCCAGCCCCTACTAGCAACTTTGTTTCCTAGCTAAGGCTAAAAATCAGAACATTCAGGGGTGGCTCTGTCCCCCACCTCAGCCCACACTAGTTCTATCCACCCCTCAGAAGCCCTCGCAACCAGGAAGCCTAAGTGTGAACCTGAACTGCTGGGATATGGACAACTGGGAGGGTCCCCAGGGATTCTTAACGGGCAGATGGGATGCTCTGATGTTGAACTATGCTTTTTAGACCCCTGCTATGGGAGTCTCTTTGGAAGACTGTAGAAGATTGGGGTGTCGGGGCCAGCATGTCCTATCTGGTGGTCATTCTGGGTAACAGTAGCTGGGCTGCATCCTGGTGAGGGACTCCAGGACCACAGTTCTGGCATAGACAGGCACTGTTGCCCTCATGTGTATAGTGTATGTGTGGTGCTCTTTTGCTGGAATTGGGAGAGCCAGTTTAGGGTATGTGCAGAGTCCAGAAAGTTGAGGGCCATTCTTCAGCCCTTGACGATCCTGCAGGCCCCAGCTCTCACTCCCCCTCCCCTCCATGGTTCCCTTGATAACTTCCAAGATCTGGCTCTGTTAGCTCTGCTACCATTCCTAGCTGTGCTACATGTGGCGATTCATTGCTTTTCTGAGGTTCATTTCCCTCCCCTACAAAAGGCTTATCAAGAGGACCAATTGAAACAGGCAGCCCAGTGTCTTGCACAGAGTAAGTATATCTAATGTAGATTTCCCTCCCCATGGTCATCCATGTCATCTCATCCAGGAAGTCACAGTCTAGTTGGAGAGTAGATAGCAAGAAATAAGGTTTTTTTATTTATTTATTTAAAGATTTATTTATTTGAAAGGTAGTTACAGAGAGAAAGAGATCTTCCATGTGCTGGTTCACTCTCAAGTGGCTGCAACAGCCAGCTGGGCCAAGCCAAAGCCAGGATCCTGGAACCCCATCCAGGTCTCCCATGTGGGTAACAGGGGCCAAAGCACTTGGGCCATCATCCACTGCCTTCCAGGTGCATTAGTAGGGAGCTGGTTTGGAAGTGAAGCAGCTGGGACTCAAACTGATGCTCTGATATGAGATGCCAGCATTGCAGATAGTGGTTTAACTTACTGCGCCGGCCCCAGAAAGATCTTCAAAGTGAGTATCCTATGTTTATAAAAGTCAAAAGAAGCAGTTAACCAATTATTTTCTTTTTTCTTTTTTTTTATTTTTTGACAGGCAGAGTGAGAGAGAGACAGAAAGGTCTTCCTTTGCCGTTGGTTCACCCTCCAATGGCCGGCGCACTGCGCTGATCCGAAGGCAGGAGCTAGGTGCTTCTCCTGGTCTCCCATGGGGTGCAGGGCCCAAGCACTTGGGCCATCCTCCACTGCACTCCCGGGCTACAGCAGAGAGCTGGCCTGGAAGAGGGGCAACCGGGACAGAATCCGGCGCCCCGACCGGGACTAGAACCCGGGGTGCTGGCGCCGCTAGGTGGAGGATTAGCCTATTGAGCCGCGGCGCCAGCCTAACCAATTATTTTCTACAAGAGTCCTTCAGCATATACTTCTGCCCTCTCCTTCATCTCCTTGTTTCATGCCCCTGGTATGTTCATTCTCAACGGATTATATTGTTGTAAAAAAAAAAATCTGAGGGTGGATGCTATGGTCCCCTAAACTTGACTCTTTATATAAAGCCCCTTGTGACCAATTGATTTGGGTTGCCAAGAAAGCCTGAGACTGCAGGCTGTAGTAAGGGGCCCAGCCTAGGAAGGGAGGATAGAGACCAGAGAAGTGAGGGAGATGAAAGCCAGGAGGGAGTGGAGGGATGCTTTGTGTTGACCCTAAGCTCCATCAGCAGAGTTTGGGCTTACTCAGGCCTGGCTAAGCCCCAGGGTGTGAGAAATAAGGCCCAGAGGTTTGGCTCTCAAAGTGATGATCCCAGGAAGGAGCCAGAGCTGTGAGAGATAAGTGCCATCCTGCTGACCAGAAGTCTCCTCTGGGCTGCTTGCCTGACCTGCTGGCCCCCCAACCTCCACCCAGTACAGACAGCTGAGGGACTCTGTCACAGAGTCATTGGGATGGCTGTGTCCTCGGGACCTGTCCTGCCTCCAAGTGGAGTCAGGTATCCCACCATCCTAGCAGAGGGCCATCCTGTGTACCCTTGGGATGAGAGCATGCAAGTGTTCGAGCAGGAGGAGAGCAGCACAGTCGGCCTAACCATCCTGTGGCAGTGCTACTTTGAATTGTGTGTGATCATTCCTGACAATATACCTGGGTGTGTAAGCGGTTATCAGGAGTAATACGATTACCTGTCCGACATCTACAGCGTTTACAGCACTCCGCCCCCTGCTTTCCTAGCACCCATTGGAAGCTGTGATCCGATATTTATTTGTGAGCTGTTTCTGAGTCAGGCCTGTCTGTCTCCCCTACTGGACTGGAAGGAAGAGAAAGCAGAGACAGTGTCTTGTTCTTGCTATGTCCTCTGCGCCTAAAACTAGTCTGGTTCATGAATGTTCACGTGAATGAGCTCATCTAAATTTGGGGAGATTCCTGAGGGGGAAAGTGGCTCCAGGGGAGGTATGTTTTTCTACAGAATCCTCCAGTGCCAGGTGGAGGGACACGTAGCTCGGGGTGGGGTGGGGTGGGGTGGGGGAAGGGCCGGGGCAGAGTTTGCTGCTGAGTCACCACGTGGGAAGAGGGACCATGCAGCATGTGGGGCTGCCCTCCGCTGAGCTGGCCCTGGACAAGATGCCCCAGCCCTGCGGCCTGCAGCCCCTCACAGGCCTGTTCCCAGTAGATGACTCTGCTCCCAGGGAGGGTAGAGAGGCCAGACCCGCCCAAGGCGCCCAGGGGAGGGCAGGCAGCCAGGCAGGAAGTGGGACAGAGAACAGGCTGGAGTGTTTGTCATGTGTCCCATGTCCCAGGCGGGGGGAGGGGGGTCACCCAAGGGCTCCACAGGCTAAGCTGCCTGCAAGGAGCCAGGTCAGACCCTGAGGCATTGGCAGGGGTGCTAAATAGGGACCAGAGGAGGAGCTGGACTCCCTTTCCCCCTAGGGAACCCAGGGCAGCCAGAAACCCTTGGGCTGGGTCCAGGGCAGGGCAGGGCTGACCAAACAGCGGGACAAATGTTGGAGTTGACTTTCCCAGCAAGATGGAGCCGGAAGACCCTCTGCCTCTCCAGAGGTGGGCTCTCCTGGGGCCGCAGCCTGACCTCAAGGGCCAGAGACACTCACGTGGAGGGGCCTCTGCCAAGCCCTGCATGTGGCCCTGTGCCATGAGGGAGGTGTCTGGGAGAAGCAAAGTGCAGCTCTCGACTCCACAGCCACCTCACTCAGGCCTCAACAGGCACTCGGGGGCCAGGTGCCATGACTGGCGCCGGGGGAGGGGGAGAGGGAAACATGGGAAGTGGATACAATGACAGAGCACATGCCTTCCTGCTACAAATGCAGGTTTCAGGGTCCCACTGTAGGCTGACTATCGGGCTGGTAATATGCCTCTTGGAGGCCTCTGAAGTCCTGTTAGGACCATTGTTAACTGCACCTGCTTTGAGGGGAAGGCAAAAACCCTGGGGCCCTAGCGGGACTACAGGAGAAGAGCTGTGTGCTTTCGGGAGTGGAGCACAGGTGCACACACACACACCCTCTCTCAGCCATGCACACACACACAGCCTCTCCCAGCAGTGCACACACACAGCCTCTCCCAGCTGGGCTTGCAGCTCTCCACGCTTTTTTTTTTTTTTTTTCCCCACACTCTTAATACTTTCTGGGCTAATGTTTTGTGGCTGCAGCTTATCACCTCCCAGGGCTGTGAGCTTCCTCGAAGGCAGGAACTTCCTCCCATCTTCTCTTCATCTCCCCACCACCACCAGTCTACATTTGCGTTCACTGCTTGAACAAGCCTTTAGCAGGCAGTTACTATGTGCCAGGTGCTATGTAGGCTCTGCAGATACAGCAAGGAGAAAGGCAGGTGCCTAACCCAGAGAACAGTTAGTGGAGAAGGCAACTGGAGTTAAGATATTATAATACTGTATGGAAAGTCTCAGAGGGAAGCCCACACAGGGTAGGGGTGGGTATTGGCCTGAGGGGCTCCAGTGAGATTTTCCAACAATATTTATCTAATCCTAAACCAAAAGCATGGGTAGGTGTTAGCCAGAGAGGAGCTGGAATGTACAAAGGACAAGAAAGCCTGATGCCCAAGACAGATGGGCTTTGCACATAGTAGGCACTAAAGAAACTGCTGGTGCTGTGATACAGTGGGTTAAAGCCCCAACCTGCAGCACGGGCATCCCATACGGGCACCGGTTCGAGTCCTGGCTGCTCCACTTTTGATCCAGCTCTCTGCTATGGCCTGGGAAAGCAGTAGAAGATGGCCCAAGTCCCTGCACCTGCAAGGGAGACCTGGAAGAAGTTCCTGGCTCCTAGCTTTGGATCACCTCAGCTCTGGCTGTTGCGGTCATCTGGGGAGTGAACCAGTGGATGGAAGACTCTCTCTGTGTTTCTACCTCTCTCTGTAACTCTGTCTTTCAAAGAAATGAAATAAATTAAAAAAAAAAAACTGCTAAACTTCAGCGTATACCCTGTGTGCCAGGGGATCACAGCCCTGACAGCTGTTCCCTTTGTCCCCAGTTAGAGGATTGTGCCTTGCAAGTGTCTCCCTCTGGATACTACCTGGATCCCGAGCTTTCCCTGGAAGAGCAGCGGGAGATGCTGGAGGGCTTCTATGAAGAGATCAGGTGAGAGCTGATGGAGCCAGGGAAGTGAGGCCAACCCCCAGCCTCACCCCTACCAAGAGCTGGCTCAGGTGGCAACAGCTGAGCCACTCCATCTCCAGCCTGGGCCATAGGTCACCTCCTGCCACCCCAGGGAACTGTAGCAGGGGAATCCCAAAGCCTGGCTAGTGTTACCTGCTGCCTGGGACAGGAGTCAGGAGCTCTCTAGCATACCTGAGACGCCTGTGTTTACACAAACCCTCTGGTCTGGCCAACCTTCAGGCTCTTGGAGGAACAGTTGGGGAGGAAGGAGCTGGGCCAGGGCTGACACGTGGAAGTCTGGCTGCATTGGTGTGTGGGGAGGGACCCTGGGGAATGGGCTACAGTTGCTGACTAGGCCACTTGATTTCAGCAAAGGGCGGAAGCCCACACTCATCCTGCGGACCCAGCTCTCTGTGAGGGTCAATGCCATCTTGGGTGAGTGTGTAAGGGCAGCCCCTTTGCAGCCCCCCACCCCCAGCCCTTAGCCCCTCTCCTCCCTACCCTAACCTCTCCTTCCAGGGCCAGGGAGCAAAAGAAGAGATGGAGTGGGGATGGGTGGTGATTCAGGAATGCTAGACTCTCCTTCGGTGGGGACTGATGGTTGGGTCACGGTGGAGGGAGACAGTGTCTGTGTCCCCTTGAGGATTTCATCCCAACCACCCCTTGCAGAAAAGTTGTATGGCTCCAGTGGCCCTGAGCTCCGCCGCTCCCTCTTCTCACTGAAGCAGATCTTCCAGGTGAGGCCCAGAGGTGGCCTGGGGCTGGGTGTCCAGCCCAGGCTTCCCTAAACTGCCCCCATGGTACCTCCAGGAAGATAAGGACCTGGTACCTGAATTCGTGCACTCGGAGGGGCTGAGTTGCCTGATCCGTGTGGGTGCTGCTGCCGACCACAACTACCAGACCTACATCCTCCGAGGTCAGCCCCACCCCTCCCTCTCCCACCACCTGCCCCCACGTTCCCCACTACCACACCACTGACCTCTTCCCATCCCTGTGTCTCCAGCGCTGGGCCAGCTGATGCTTTTTGTGGATGGGATGCTGGGGGTGGTAGCCCACAGTGAGACCGTGCAGTGGCTGTACACACTATGTGCCAGCCTGGTGAGTAGCCCTCCACCCAGCCATGCACGCTTTTCCCACGGCTTCTCTCTTGGCCTCAGTCTCCTCTTCTGCAAAATGGGCTGGAATGAGTGAGTCTGAGCCTAGAAGAGACTTCAGCACCTGGGCCTGGAGCCAGGGTGTGCCTGGCCAGACTGTCTTCTCCAGGCCCAGCCCCAGAGCTGGCACAGATCTGGTCCCAGCCCCACTCATACTTGGTGACCTCTCCCCCCAGTCCCGCCTGGTGGTGAAGACGGCCCTGAAGCTGCTGCTGGTGTTTGTGGAATACGCGGAGAACAATGCGCCACTCCTCATCAGGGCTGTCAACTCTGTGGCCAGCATCACAGGTCAGAGCCTGTCCCTTCCCCACCCCCAACTCAGAGCCCCCTCGCCTACCTGTCTCCCCTTGACTGCTCCCCTCTCTGTGCCAGGCGCTCTTCCCTGGGCCAATCTGGTGTCCATCTTGGAGGAGAAAAATGGTGCTGACCCAGAGCTCTTGGTGTACACCGTCACCCTCATCAACAAGGTGTGGACGGGACCAGCACCAACCCTGGGCCCCGTGGGCTCCTGACCTCTGGTCCCCACCAGCCTCAGCCTGGCCTTCCTATCCTCACCCTCCAGACGCTGGCTGCGCTCCCAGACCAGGACTCCTTCTACGACGTGACAGATGCCCTGGAGCAGCAGGGCATGGAGGCCCTGGTCCAGCGCCTCTTGGGCACGGCGGGCACTGACGTGGACCTGCGCACACAGCTCATGCTCTACGAGGTGGGGCCGGGCAGCCAGACCCTGGGGCAGGGGAGGACAGAAGCAGAGGTGCAGTGTCCCGGAGCCCTGCCCGCCCTTGTGGGCCTCTAACACTAGCTCCTGTCCCGGTCCACCTAGAGCGCCCTGCGGTTGGAGGACGGAGACCTGGAGGAAGCCGCAGCTGCTGCAGCTGCAGGTGGGCGGCGGGAGCGACGGAAGCCGTCTTCAGAGGAGGGCAAGAGGAGCCGCAGATCTCTGGAAGGCGGGGGCTGTGCTGTGCGTGCCCCGGAACCTGGGTAAGCACGCATCCGGGTAGATGCGGAGGGGTTGGATCCGCCAGGCGGGTGGCCCTGCGCTCTGACAGGCCCCGCCTCCAGCCCCACAGGTCCCGCCTCCCCGACAGGCTCCTCCTCCTCCGTCACGAGCCCCACCCCGCTGGCCGGCCCGGCCTCCAGCCCTGTGAGCCCTGTGAGCCCTACCTCTGGCCTCCGTACCTCCGTGAACCTCTTTCCTACCATTTCCACGGCGCCGTCAGCGGACAGCTCCTTTGAGAGGAGCGTCTACAAGTAAGACAGGAGCTAGAGGCCGCCCCTGGAGTCCTCTTTCCGACTGTCCCTTCGCTTTGTGCCCCTCCATGGGCCTTCAACCTCCTCTGCCCAAACGCGTGCTTTCTCTCTCTTTCCAGACTTCACCAAACTGCTCCCGTTTGGTAAGTGAGTGCTGGGGGGGTGGGGTGCAGGGTTCGGCCGTGACCGGACCTCCTCTTCCTGCGGCTTCTCTGATCTCCCCGACATTCCGCCTGTCTCTGCCACTTGTCATCTGCCTCTCATCCCTGCTGCTCTGTCTGCTTCTTTGTCACTCTCTCGGTCTGTACCCTGTCCTGCTTCATGTCAGGTTCTCCACTTCCTGTTTCCTTGTGTCATGCCACCCCCCACCTCCTCTTCCCACTGTGGCTGAGAAGGAAACTTGATAGCACTGCCCAGCGCTGTGTGGATGTGAGCAAGAGGCACCACAGTCACCATCTCTTCCTCTTGCCCCCTGCCCAGCACCCCTGAGAGCCCACCTGTCCCCCAGTGCCCTACTGGGCAGGCCAGGCTGGAGTAAGTACAGAGGCCAGCTGGCCGCGCCTGCCATGCGCTCAGGGCTTCAGCATCGCTTCCCCTGCAGGTGGGCGGGGTTTCCACGGGCCCAAGGCACCCCAAGCTGGGGACTCTTGGGCTTCTCCTCTCCCAGACTTAGGCCCCCTTGGTACCTAAGGACTAAGCACGGGGAAGCAGTCCCTGAGATGACACTGTAACAGCTTCAGTCTGACATGGGAGGTGTGGATGCCTAACCTGGGCCCGTTCCCCACGTCCTCAGCTCAGGACTAGACAGGGAGGGGAACGTGCTGTGCTATGTCGGGGTGGAAGAGCAACCTGTGGCTAAGGAAAGGGCGGGGACTGAGGCCTGAGAGAAGCCAGGCGTGCCAGAGAGGAGGCACGCAGTCACGTTCATTATTTCAACATACATTGGTGCCCACCACTTGCCAGGCCCCTCCCTGGGCGTAGGCCATAGCTCTTAGAAGCTGCCAGTTATACAGAAGGAGGACAGCCTGGTGTGCCCATCGGGACAGCTGTCCTCTTCTAATGCTCTAAGGGTCCTTATCCAGAATCAAGACAGTGGACATGAACGTGAATAGCAGTAAGGTTACAAGCTGGATGTTAAGTAGAACTTCTCCCGAGTTGGTGGTGACCCTCCCCAGATGTGAGGACTGAACGGGAGCTGGCCTTAAGGGAGCAGATCCTCAGACTGCTTGGTGCATGGACTGTTCCCTGTGTGTCTGTGTGTGCCTGCAATTGGGGACAGTACCAAAGGCTCAGCAAGGCATGTGCAGTGTCCTGGGCTATAGCTGTGTCCGACGCCATGGCTGACAAGTCCTTCCCCTCAGAGCCCGGTTCCTGGAGAATGTGGCAGCAGCAGAAACAGAGAAGCAGGCTGCACTGGCCCAGGGCCGGGCAGAGGCGCTGGCTGGGGCCGTGCCTGATGAGGCTGACGGACACCCAGGTAAGCAGGTGGGTGGAGAGTGTCCACTCCCATTGCTGTTGCCCCACAGATGGCATGAAACTGACAGCTGCTTCCGTTTTTCTAGACACTCGAGAACCATGGGACTCCCCAGAGGCAGCTCCTATACCCAGAACACCCCAGAGCCCTACCCCCCGAGTCCTGCTGCGGGTCCAGCGGAGCCTTGAGTCTGAGCCCAAGGAACCCCCGACACCACCAAGCCCCAAGGATAAGCCCATCCAGGCGCTCCCTACCCGTGTACCCAAGCTCTGCATTGGGGACCTGGACTTCTCAGATCTGGGGGAAGATGAAGACCAGGACATGTTGAACGTGGAGTCTGTGGATGCTGGGAAAGGCGTCCCACCCCCACCCCCCCTGCTCCCTGGAGGCCCCCCACCTCCACCACCTCCCCCTCCCCCACCCATCAAAGGCCCCTTCCCACCACCTCCACCCTTGGCTGCCCCATTTCCCCCCTCAGCACCTGACGGCCCAGCCCTCCCCACCAAGAGGAAGACAGTAAAACTCTTTTGGCGGGAGCTAAAGCTGGCTGGGGGCCATGGAAGCCCTGGAAGCCGCTTTGGGCCTTGCCCCACCCTGTGGGCCTCCTTGGAGCCAGTGTCTGTAGACACAGCGCGGCTGGAACACCTGTTTGAGTCCCGTGCCAAGGATGTGCTGCCCTCCAAGGTAAACTCACTGATCTACAGGCAGCCCCCCAGAAAGCGGAAGGTCTGAGACAGTGGAGCTACTCACTCATTCCCACTGGGGGAAACTGAGGCAAAAAAAAGCATAGGCACTTGCCTGAGGCCACTCAGCAAGAGATCAGCAGAACCCTACCTAGAATCTCAGCTCATCCCAGTGCCTTGCGTATCCCAGATCTCCAGTTGTGGGATCATCTGGCCACTGAGAACCTTGGGATACCCCCATAGATTGTCACTCCAGCTAGTCCCTTTCCCAACCTTGCAGAAAGCCGGAGAAGGCCGCCGGACAATGACCACAGTGCTGGACCCCAAGCGCAGCAATGCCATCAACATTGGCCTAACTACACTGCCGCCAGTGCACGTCATCAAGGCTGCCCTGCTTAATTTTGATGAATTTGCTGTCAGCAAGGATGGCATCGAGGTGATTATTCCCAACGGTGGGTGTGGGAGAGAGGTGGGAACTCTGGTCCTCTCCTTTGCTAAGTAGGCACTTCCTATCCCTCCAGCGGTATACATGGGCCTGGGGGTTCCCTAGATAACCTGGGGAGGGGTCAAGACTGATGCCTGGGGCCTCAGGCCAGCACTGAGGAGCCTACTGGGGCAATGGCTGCATCCTTAGAAGCTACTGACCATGATGCCCACGGAGGAGGAAAGGCAGAAGATTGAGGAAGCCCAGCTGGCCAACCCTGACATACCACTGGGCCCAGCTGAGAACTTCCTGATGACTCTCGCCTCTATCGGAGGCCTGGCTGCCCGTCTGCAACTCTGGGCCTTCAAGCTGGACTATGACAGCATGGAGCGGGTACTTGGGTCATGGAGTGGGACAGGCAGTGGGGATAAGTGAGCATGATGACCGTGTAGTCTGAGTCCCTGGTCCCCCACACCAGGAAATCGCAGAGCCACTGTTTGACCTCAAAGTAGGCATGGAACAGCTGGTGCACAACGCTACCTTCCGCTGCATCCTGGCTACCCTGCTGGCTGTGGGCAACTTCCTCAATGGCTCTCAGGTGAGTGAGGGCACACGAGGACGAGGGTGTTGGGCTCTGGAGCGAGCCAGGCCCAGGCTCAGACAGGGTCCTTTCAGAGCCGCGGCTTTGAGCTGAGTTACCTGGAGAAGGTGTCAGAAGTGAAAGACACGGTGCGCCGGCAGTCGCTGCTGCACCACCTCTGCTCCCTGGTGCTCCAGACGCGGCCTGACTCCTCCGACCTCTACTCAGAAATCCCCGCCCTGACCCGCTGTGCCAAGGTGAGCACCAGCGAGACAGCGGAGACTGGCCGAGGCGCGGCGCCGCGCTGCTGGCTGCTTCCTTCCCCTTTCCCCCACTGGGGCTGCTGCGCCAGGGCTTGCTCAGGCTGCAGGTAAGTGTGCCAGGTCCTCTGCCAGAAGCGCTCTTTCCTCAGTCTGGCCAAACCTACTCATTCTCTGGGTCTCGGTTTAATTGTCCCTTCTGCTGTGAAACCTCTATTTGCCACTGGAAGTGGATGTGTGTGCCTCTTGCACTAGACCAGGAGCTTGTGGAGCAGGCCCAGGCTGGCCAGCCTGGCACAGAAGCTGCCTCAGGTAGGGGCTTGTCTGGGGGGCAGGGGGGCCAGCACATGAATCCCCTCCCTTTCAAGGTGGACTTTGAGCAACTGACTGAAAACCTGGGGCAGCTGGAGCGCCGGAGCCGGGCAGCAGAGGAGAGCCTGCGGAGCCTGGCCAAGCACGAGCTGGCCCCTGCCCTGCGAGCCCGCCTCACACACTTTCTGGCGCAGTGTGGCCGCCGCGTTGCCATGCTGAGGGTAGTGCACCGGCGTGTCTGTAACAGGTAGGGGAGTGGGCCAGGGAGCGGCAGGATCGCCACCACTTCCCCTCAGACACCAAGAAGGACCATCCCTCTCGCCTAGGTTCCATGCCTTCCTGCTCTACCTGGGCTACACCGCACAGGCAGCCCGCGAAGTCCGCATCATGCAGTTCTGCCACACGCTGCGCGAGTTCGCACTTGAGTACCGCACTTGCCGGGAACGGGTGCTACAGCAGCAGCAGAAGCGGGCCACGTACCGTGAGCGCAACAAGACCCGGGGACGCATGATCACTGAGGTGGGTGCCCTTCCAGGTGCTGCCTGCCACCCCTGTGACCGCCCTCCCCTGACCCCAGCCCACCCTTCTCCCCTCTCCAGACAGAGAAGTTCTCAGGGGTGGCTGGAGAAGCCCCCAGCAACCCGCCTGTCCCAGTGGCTGTGGGCAGTGGGCCAGGCCAGGATGATGCCAACAGCCATGCCAGCATGAAGAGTCTGCTGACCACCAGGCCTGAGGACACCACACACAACCGCCGCAGCAGAGGTGGGCCCCACGGCCGCTGGGGGCACTCGGGTGGGGATCTGGTTCCAGGGTTACCCTGGCTTGATCTCCTTCTCTGGCCTCCCTCAGGCATGGTACAAAGCAGCTCCCCAGCCACGCCCACAGCAGGACCCTCCACTGCCCCCTCAGAAGAACCGCCAGGCTCCAGTGACACATCAGATGAGATCATGGACCTACTGGTGCAGTCAGTGACCAGGAGCAGTCCCCGAGCCTTAGCTGCTAGAGAACGCAAGCGTTCCCGTGGCAACCGCAAGTCTTGTGAGTACACTGGCCCCTCTTCACTCCCCCTAACAAAAGTGCTGCCTGTCTTAACCTTGTCCACCCCCTCTAACCCTGCTCTGTCCCTGCAGTGAGACGGACACTGAAGAGTGGGCTGGGAGATGACCTGGTGCAGGCACTGGGACTGAGCAAAGCTCCTGGCCTGGAGGTATGAAGGCGCTGCCTCCAGGAAACCTATCTGGACCCTGGCCTGCAGGAGCAAGGAGGGCCCAGAGCAGAATTCTGGTCCCAGGACTCTATGCCCAGGGACCAGTGCCTTGAGCAGTATTAGCTGTATGTGTGTGATGTGTGTGTGCTTGTGCTCCAGGGACCCGTGGAGCAAAATAAAGTTTTCCTAGTTATTCCACGAGCTCTTTTCTTTCAGGGTCCCCACAAGGCTGAGTCTGTAGCACAAGGGCAACACTGCAGGATTAGCCCTTCCTGCCTTGGCCCCTCAATATCACCCGCAGGCAGGACTCGCATCCTAAGCCGTTTATTCAGCAATCCTATACTCCAGACTGCTTTGACCCTGGACCAGGCCCCTCATAGCTCCAGGCGTGAGGGCCAGGCAGCCCACTAAGGGCCACCCAGGGCTAACAGCCTGTGGCCACGTCAATGGTTACAAGCGCTTCATCTGCCGCCGCTCCTGTCGGCGCTGCCGTTTCTCGTTGTGCTCTGGTGCTGGGGCAGCACTGTCTGCCGTGAACCAGGGGCCTAGCACATTCACCCACAGGAGGTAAAGGGCCCGGCCTGGAGCCTAGGAGAGGAAAGGTAACTTGAGGCCACGTGTAGGAATGGAAGGTGGGGAGGGTCAGATGCCCTTTACTGGGACCCCCACCCCCACCCCCGGCCCACGCACCAGAAGCCAGAAGGACCAGATGTAGAGGGAGAAGCAGCTGAGCACCTGCACGATGGCTGTCAGCAGGATCACATCCTTAAGGTGCCTGTGGATAGAAGGGAGGCTGCCAAAGACAGTGGATGGGCCCCGCTTCGGCTCCCTTCTGCCCTCCTCCAGGTACAGGTAGCTGTGGCTCTTGGGCTATGTGGGCCCCAGCGCCCCAGCCCTGGGGCCGCTCACCTGGGCTGGCGGTGGGGGACACTCACTCTGCCATGCCCTGTTCCATGTTGAGGTCCATGCCACCATCCATCAAGGCCCCATCCTCAGAGAAGGCTGCCCGTGCCATCGAGCTCATAGAGTGGTAGCTAGCCCCATATACTGCCAGACTAAAGCCCAGGGCCATCTGCAGAACAAGAACAGGGATATCAAAGACCAGGCACTGACCCCTTGACACCTGCACTCTTCCACCTCCTAGGAGGGGATACTTACCCAGGCCCAAAATGAGGCAGATGAGTAGAAGAAGACCAAGGTCACAAGGCAGTAAATGGCCTGTAAGCAAACACAGGATCAGGCTGAGGTCAGAAGCTCCCCCGACGTGGGTTTTAGCATAGCAGCCAACACAGCCAATTGGAGTGCCTGGTTCTGCCTCTAACCCCAACTTCCTGCAGGTGCACACCCTGGAAAGCAGCAGGTGATGACACAAGGAATTGGGTCCTCTACCCTCTGGGAGACATGGTTTGAATTCCCAGCTCCTGGCTTTAGGCTGGCCCAGCCCTGGCTGTTGCAGATATTTAGGGAGTGAAGAGGCAAATGGGAGCTCTGTCTGTCTCTCTCTCCAATAAATCAATAAGAAAATAAAAAGCTACCCCAAACCACGGGCCTCTCTCAAATCTAAGAATTCGAACAGATTATGGAAAGACAAAGTTTGTTCTAGTGTTGGGGGAGGAGCCCTGCTCTAAGACGCAGGTACCCAGACTCTCCTCTGACACCAAGTCAGCCCAGCAAAGAAGTCTTTGTGATCCTTTTAAAATTTTTTATTATTTACCTGAAAAGCAGAGACGAGGGTGGGGGGGAGTTCTCCCATGCACTGGTTCCTTCCCCAAATGCCTGCAACAGCCTGGGCCGGGCCATGCTAAAACCAGTAGCCTGGAATTCTATCTGGGGCTCCCATGTAGGTGGCTGGGACCAACTACTTGAGCTGTCACCTACGGCCTCCCAGGTGAGGCAACATTAGCAGGAAGCTGAATCCAGGCGCTCTGACATGGAATATGGGCATCCCAATTGGCAGCTTAACTACTGTGCCAAGTGCCCACCCCTAAAGAAACCCTGTGCATTGGGGTGGGAGGGGTTCTCGAGTCCAGCAAGACCTCCTGCCCTCAATTCCACTTCGCTGTGCAAGGACCCTTTCTCCTTTCTCCTTGGATGCTGCTCTCTGCTGGTGTCTTGGCTTTCAGATGCCACACCGCCGAATGGTGCTGAGGGCTGTGGGTCTTTGGATGGATACAGAAACGAGGAGGCAGCACTTACATTAGCCCCCAGGATGATGCGCAGGTAGAACTTCAGCGTCTCTCTGTTCTCTTCAAATATCTGCTTTTTCCCTCTCGTGCCCACTTTGCCCTTGGGCTGCAGAGACATGATGTGACACTGTCAGAGCTCGTTCCACTGCCCCCACCGTCAGGGTTAGCTCCCGAGTTCCCTGACACCGCAGGTCCCCTGGTGCTCAAGCCCAACACAACCCCTGGGGTATCCGCCCCTCCTCCAGTCCACCCCATCGAGGACTCACAGCATCTTTCCCGCACCCCCAGCTAGGACTGGCCTCCTACTCGACCTGGCACAATCCAACCATAGGCCAATACTTTCCCAGCCAAGTCTAGTTTTAGGCCGACAACTCCTTCAGGGGTACTCTGGAATGGAAACGAGTGGCGCCTCTTCGATCTCCACGGGAGTAGCTCGGATCTAGCACGGAAGCCCACCCCCTCTAGTTCTGGTACGGTCCTGCGCCACCATCTCCCCCCATCCCTCGCTCGTTCTAGTATAGTCCAGCCATGGGATGGCGTCCCCCGGGGCCACCACGTATCCCTTGGTGTCCTTCCACGGATTTTACTCTCCAGCCCCGGGGGCGCTTTGCCCATGTGGACCCTACTCTACTCGTCCTCCTTACCGCCATGGTGAGACGCAAAGACCCAGCAGGAGAAAGAACCGAAAGCGAGGGAAGCCGCAGTTAGTAGGTACCACATCGGCAGTGCATGGACTTCCGGTGCAGAACGAATTCGTCAAGATCATGGACGGAAGTGGGGTCCACTTCCTTCCCAAGTCCCACCCCTAGCGCAGACGGGACTACATTTCCCAGAAAGCCTTGCGCGGGGGCGGAGGCGGCCGGGATGCGATGGCGGAGTCGCTGCCCCTGGAGGTGAGAGGAAGCGGCCCTCAGGCCTAGGTCCGGACAGGCCCCGCCCTCGGGGTCCCGGGCTTCGGGGAGGGGCTGTGAGACAGCTAGCCCGCCCTCCCGCCTGTCGGCAGTAACCCGCCCGACGGATCCCGGGACCTGCCAGCTCTCGGTAACGGCCGCGTCTTTGGGCCACTCCATCCCCTTAGCTGGGGGAGTCACATCCCTCCCCTTCTTTATCGGCCCCAGGAGACGGCTGCTGTCACCTCAGCAAGGACGGGCCCTCGGCCCGTGCCCTTCCCTCGAGATGGCCGCCCCACCCCCTCATTTCTGGAAGATGTCCGCTCCACACCATCATTCCCGAAGGGTGACCCATCTTAACCCCGGTGGTCCCTTCGGATGTTCGCTCGGTTTCTTCCGCCTGGTGGAGACGGCTGCTTCCCCTTCCCGGCGGTGGGAAAGAACCTGCTCCCTTCGCATCAACTCCGGGTTTGGTGCTGAGGTCCTGTGGTGAGGACAGGCCTTCGACGCACTCCCTAGTCCCCTAGTGATGGGCGCCTCTCTCTCTCACCCCATAGGAGAGTTCCATCTCCGTAGCTGGTAGCTGCCCACCTTAGCTGGGAGGTAACAGGCTTTGTCCCCAGTGGCTTTTGGAATGGCCTCCCCCTCTCTTGCCCTGAGGGTTGGCAGCCCCCTCCTGCTGCCCTCAGAACACTGGCCACCCTTTCCTCTCAGTCCTGGAATGATACTCCCTGTCCTTAGCAGAAAACAGGCCTGTTGCCACCCCCACGGAGACCCATGCAATGGCGTCTGTTTCCCCCTTGGCCCCAGAGAATACCCGTTCGTCTCCATAGATCCCATGGATGACTAATCCTATCTCTAGGAGCCCCTCGGGGTGGGCTCCACGAGCTGGCACCACATCCTCACCACTGCCTAGAGTCTACAGAGTCCAGCCCCACCCCAGCCTCGTGAATCGTGTCCCTGCTTCCTCCTGTGGTGACAGGTTTGATCCCTCTCCCTTTGCTCCTGCGCTTGGCAGCTCATCCCCCACAAGATAGGCTGCCCTGCTCGGTCCATCTCAGTCCCCGTCAATTCTTTCTTTATATGCTAGCCCCCCTGTCTCCAAAGCCTGTCCTCCCAGTCATTCTGCTCTCAGTAATCATCTTTTATATCCCCACCCCGTCCCTGAGCAAACTTTTGGTGAAAATAGAGGTAGAAGATTGTCCATCCTTGACTTAGTACAGTAAGTATGGACTGAGCCCCTCCTTTCTCTGGGTGTCTGAGGAGGGAAGGAGAGGTCAGAGCAGGCTCGTGAAGTCAGGGTTCAAGAAGGCCTGGCAGCCCAGAGGCCCATGTAGGCAAGAGGGAGTGGACACGCTGGGCTTGCGTAGGACAGGAGGGAGATTGGGTAGGGAAAGCTCTGGGACCACGGGTCTGGACAGGTGTGGAGGCCTGGCAGTGCTACCGCAGGAGTGGAGACTTTATCCTGAGAGTTCTGGGGAACCCTGGAGGTTTTCAGCAGGGGTGTGTGGAGGCTGAAAATGTTGTTTTTAAAAAAGGAAATTAATCTTGGGGCAGTTTGCAGAATGGATTATCCAGGATGAAGGTGGAGGCCAGGAAAGCAGGTGGAAGATTGTGGAAGGAATCCAGTTCTGGGGTGGTGAAAATCTGAACTACTGAGGTAGTAAAATTGCAAAGGTAGAAATATTGATAACAGCCACCCACCTGTCATTTATGGATTGTCAAGCATTATGTATCATATATAATATGTATATGTTAATACATCAATGTGTATAAAATTCAATTCTCATAAGACTATCATCTGGATTTTTTTATATCCGCATTTTGCAGATATGAAAACTAGAGCTCAGAGAGGTCAAGCATCTTACCTGAGGTCACCCAGCTAGGAAGTAGTAGAGCTGGGGTTTGACTGAATCTAGCGCAGAATGAGATGAGCCTGGCCTAAAGCCTGTGCCTCACGTGAAGAACATGAAGAGTCCAAATATATGGACCTTCCAGGGGGTGCGCTGGTGCCACGGGGCAGTTAGGAGGGAGGGGCTGTTTTGGACTGAGGGCACGATATGAATCTTGGTTGAGATTGGCGGGGGAGGGTGATAAGCATTTGGGTGAAGGATTCAGTAGACAATTGGTAATACTGGACTAGCACTTGGATAGTAGGAGGAGAATATGGGGCTATTAAATTGCTTGTTATTCCTGTATTGGTAAATGGAACATCAAAAGCCCCAGTTCTCAACCCTGGTAGCCACAGAAGAATCCAGAAACAGGGCAATTGGAATGCCAGATGAAACCTTAGAAAAGCATCTGACAGCACTCAAGGAGAGAAGATTCTAGAGGAAAGAAATAGTTAATACCAATCATTCCTAGCCTCACAGCCATCCCTTTCCCAGTTCTCTTTGGATTTCTAATCTTACTACAGCAGCCTTGAGGCCTCCTGTGTGGGTGGAGAGGAGCCTTCCAGGCTGGGTCTTGGTGGGCCAAAATCTTCATAGCCAGCTGAGGAGGCAAGTTGGCAGTGCAAAATGGAAAAGAAGGTGTGTGAGGTGTGTGTGTGTGTGTGTCTGTCTACCCCAGGGAACTTGCCCTGGGAGGACTGGAGGAAGAGAGAAAAGAAACACCTGACTTGCTATGCAAGCTCTTTTGCTATGTTAAATAATTCTTAGAACAGCTCATTTGCATCTCACTACAACTGCCATCTTACAGATAAGGAAAACAAGGCTCAGCCTGAGATTGAACTAGTTTATCTGGCCCCAGTACCCAAGCTTTTTCAATCCAACTGGGCAGGAAGCTTGATTTGGGAGAAGTCTGCACCCCACCAGGTGTCAGAAAAGATTTGTTCTCAACAGATTCCTTGAGGCTGGAGAGAGGAAGTGAATACTCCATGAAGCTTTGGATTCAAGATGATCTAGAAGCCAGTGCTTGGTACCCCCAGAGCCACGGTGTTTATTAGCTGGGGTAGATTCCAAAGGCCCCAGTTTTTTTTTTTGTTGTTGTTGTTGTTTGTTTTGTTTTGTTTTGACAGGCAGAGTTAGAGAGAGACAGAGAGAAAGGTCTTCCTTTTTCTGTTGGTTCACCTCCCAAGTGGCCGCTATGGCCTGAGGAGGTGCTTCCTCCTGGTCTCCCATGGGGTGCAGGGCCCAAGCACTTGGGCCATCCTCCACTGCCTTCCCGGGCCACAGCAGAGAGCTGGACTGGAAGAGGAGCAACCAGGGCAGAACCGACGCCTCAACCAGGACTGGAACCCTGGGGTGCCGGTGCCACAGGCGGAGGATTAGCCTAGTGAGCCGCGGCGCCGGCATCGGCTGGGGTAGATTCCAAAGGCCCCAGTTCTAACAGCCCCCAATGCCCTGTCTTTTTCCCTTAGATGCTTACGTATATTCTGAGCTTCCTGCCTCTGTCAGATCAGAAAGAGGCCTCCCTGGTGAGTCGGACTTGGTACTGTGCAGCTCAGAATGCGCTTCGGGAGGTAAGGACCCCACCCCTACCCAGTCCTTTGTCCGTTGTCTCCCCGGTTTTCTCATGGTCCTACTTACATATCATCCGTCCATCTATCCGTGTGCATATGCACATACATACATACATGCGTACACAAAGGGCTTGGGATACAAGGCTGGGGCCCAACAGGTGAAAAAGATGCAGTTCCCCCACGGGGCTCACAGTCGAGTGAAGGAGAAGGGTGATAGGAATGATCGTGCTATGGTGCGCTCAGTGCTGTGACACTGGAATGCGAGGGTACAAGAGGAGCATGGGGAAGGGCAGCCAGAGGCCAGTGGCAGCCTCAGGGAAGGCTTCCTGACAGCAGAGGATGAGGAGAAGGTTGGTCTTCCAGGGGAAGGCACCAAGGTGTGGAATGGTTCTGGCAGTGACCACGCAGGTTCCCTGTGCCTGGAGCTGAGCTGTGTATGGCGTGGGTGGTAGACGAGGCGGCTGGAACCAGGTAGACTGTAAGCTGGCTGATGGGCCCGGCCCCAGAGCCTGGGCTTTTTCCTGAATATGGTCATCTTAAGGCAGCTAGTGACAAGGTGTGTTGTGCCTGAGAAAACTGCAGTACAGAATGGACTGAGTCTAGGGAGGCCGCCCAGCTGGGGGACAAATGCAGACATCTGAGCTCGTGGTGGCTCACTGTTCTCCTTCTGACTCACCTGACTGTTGGTGAAGGTGAGCAGTTCTCACCAGCTGACCATTTGTATTTCCCCTTTCTGTTTACTCATCTTTATCCACTTAACTACTCAGTTCGTGATTTTCCTTCTCAATCTGTGTGTGTGAACTTTTTACATATTAAAGATATTTGTATATTTGTTGAAATACATTCCTATTTGTCTTTTGATTTGTAGATATGTTTTTACGTACGAGATACAGAAATTAAATTTCTAAGTTGTTGATTCTGAACATCTTTTTCTATTTCTTTCATTGTTTTTAAACTTAAAGATCCCTTTGGAGATTTGGTAAATATACACTCTTCTTTTTTTTCTTTAAAATAGACTATTTTTAAAGGCAGTGTTAGGTTTACAGTGAAATTGTTTCTTCTGTCTTGTATTTTTTATTGGTGACATCTATTTTGATCTATGCTATGAGATAAGAAGCTGAACAGATTTGTTTTCAAACAGTCCAGGCGCCTGTGTATGTCTTATCTTCCCTTTCCCTGTTTGTTTGGAAGCCTCCTCTGTCATATATCAAATGAGTGTGTATAAATAGGTCTGTTGTTGAATAATCAGTGTCATTGATCTTCCTGTCCAAAGGAATTTGATTTTAGACTTGATGAGCATTTGAAACATGAGACATCTGTGTGCGATAGTTAGATTTCTGGGTGAGGAATTCAAGGGAAGTTTCTGGGTAAGACATAGATATGAGTGTCATGAAGGAACGGATGGAAGTTAGAGCCACAGAGCTGAGCAGCTTCTCCCAGGGGACAGCATGAAGCGCCAAAGGCACTGCAGGCCAGAGAATTCCCCAGGGCTGGACACCAGTCCAAGGTCAC
This sequence comes from Oryctolagus cuniculus, assembly GCF_051225735.1. Classification (NCBI taxonomy): domain Eukaryota; kingdom Metazoa; phylum Chordata; class Mammalia; order Lagomorpha; family Leporidae; genus Oryctolagus; species Oryctolagus cuniculus. Next base: position 60,559,183 of record NC_142884.1, on the reverse strand, counting down.
AGGAAGGAGAGGGGGCCGAGGAGCCCCCAGAAAGAGGAGGGCCTAGAAGTCAAAAGCAAGAAAGCGTTCTAAGGGCTGAGTGGATAATTAGTGTTAATCCCAGAGTCCAGCCGAGTAAAAAACAAGGAATGTCCATGATATGTGATACCCAAAGAGGTCACTAAAGGCTTCAGGAATATTTGGAATCTGGGAGAGAAAGCCAGGTTGGTCGAGGAGTGAATGAGAGATGGAAGGAAATGGAGGGTGACCTCAGTTGCAAGGAATTTCCCCTAGGGAGGAAGGAAATCAACAAGGCAAAAATGGGGGGAGGACATTGTGACACAGCAGTTAAGGCCTCCACTTGGGATGCCTACCTCCCCTATCAGAGGGCCTGAGTTCAAGTCCCACCTCCATTTCCAATCCAGCTTCCTGCTAATGTACACCCTGGAAGGCAGCAGATGATGGCTTAAGTAACCTGGGCCAAGCTGCCCCCACATGGGAGACCTGGATGGAATTCCTGTCTCCTGGCTTCAGCCTGGCTCAGCTCTGGCTGTTTTGGACATTGGGAAAGTAAACTAGTAGATGGAAAATTCTGTATCTCTCTGTCTCTGTCTCTGTCTTTCTCTCTCTCTGTCTTTCGAATAAATAAACTTAACAAAAAGAAAACAGGGCAGAAATGAGAGTTTGAGGTGGGCTTGACAAAGGGATTTTGATTGGGAGAAATTCCAAATGTGCTCAAATGCTTAGAGAGTCACTAAGGAAGGGTGCGTGTGGGGAGAAGAGAGGTCAGGGCCGGCGGATGCCGCCTGAGGTGGTGCAGACACGGGCTTCAGAGCACAGGGCTGACCTGCAGAGGATGCAGAGGGTGTCACGTCTTCCTGAGGAAGCAGGGGAGTCGGGGGATGCGGGGAGCTGTTTGTGGAGGAAGTGTCTTGGAGGCATCCACTTCCTTAGCTGTTCCTGTGTGTGCCTAGCACTGTGCTGGGCGCGTGGGGGCGGGGCGGGAGGGGCACAGCATTGAGGAAGACACAGCACTTGGGAGTTTGTGCTAAGAGGGGGCCAAGCACAAGCTAAAAGGGGCCAGGGTGCTGCGTTCGAACTCTACATCTCTGAGACGCATCCAGGATTCAGAGAACATTCAGAAAGGACTCCGTGGAGGAGGAGATGCTCAGCCTGAGCCTCAAGAGAGGAAAACATGTTTGCCAAATAGAAGTAGGTGAGGGGTGGGCTCTGCTCCCTACACCCCCAGAAATGGAGAACCGCTAAGTAGAGGCAGGCAGCATGCCACAGCATTTCACATGAGTGAGCCTCCTCAAAGCTGCCAAGGAAGGGGAGTGGGCGTGGGAAGATACGGGCTGCAGAAGGAGGTGGGGTCTTGAAGGCCGCCCAGGAAACCTAGCCCTGTCCTGTGGGCATGGAGACCTGCCTGAGGGTGTGAACAGCACATCCAGGTTTGCCTTCTGGAAAGTGTCTCGGTGTCGAGCCCGAGGACGCCTGGAGTCAGAAAGACTGAAGGAGGAGGACACTGCTGCGATTGACTCTGGGCCAACCACACAGGACCGAAGGGAAGCAGCAGCAGTGGCATTGGAATAGAGGAACGTATTTCAGTACAGCAGAGAAATGGCATTGTAGGGACTTCGGACATTGGAGACGCGGGAGTAAGGAGGAGTCTAGGATAACTCCCAGATTTCCCACTTGGGTGCCTCAGTGGAGGGTGGCGAAAATTTACGAGAAGGAGCAGGGTTTTGGAGAATAAGATGGTGAATTGAGATTTCGGCATGTTGAATCTGTTATCTGGAGAGAGTTCAGGAAGCAGTCGGCTCCCAGGAAAATCAGATGGATCAGAAAGAAAGCAGTTGGAATGATTGTCCCCCAGGACCAAGTGCACATGGAGAGGGACATAGATTGTGTGTGTTATATTGCATGGAACAGTCTGGAGGGAGCCCATTCATTCATACTCATGGACTGGTCTCTCTTTGGTGACCCCAAAAGAGGCTGATGGAAGTAGGCTGGAAGAGAGGCGGAGAACCAAGAGGGCAGAGTCACTGAGTCTCCAGGGGCAGAGGACATCAGGGACATGAAGGGCTACTGGCATTCATAGCAGGGCACAGCTGAGAGGATATCGTGGGAGGTCTTGAGAGAAGCCCTCACATACTGGTGGCCTTACCAGAGGGGCGCTGTTGCCAGGAATGGTTGATTCTGTGGGGACAGTGGTGGAGGGGCAGATGAGCGAGGCAAGGGGAAGTAGGGGTACCAGCCCAGGTGTGGGTGTGCCCTTTGCTCCCGAGAAGCCAGACTCTGGAGGAAAGGGAGAAGCGAGGGTGAGAAGAGGGCGACAGGCTGAGGGAGCCTTTTTGTTGTTGCTTAGGGCTCTGGGGTGTTTGTGGCCTCTGAGGAAGGAGAAGGCAGAAACAGCAGAGTTCCTAGAAGGGAAGGTGGAAACAGCCCAGTGGGCCAGAAGAGAGGGGCCGACCGGAACCAGAAGTGCATGAGAGGGAAGGAGGTTAGGATGGGTGCTGCCAGGGGCCAGCTGGTGACCAGGGAAAGGGGAGGACTCCCACCTGATGGTTTTGCCTGCTTTTCTGAGAAGGCTGGGGTGAGGGGAGGCTGCTGCAGCAGGCCCAGGAGCTGAAGTTGGTGGGCTTGAAGAGAGATCTTGGAGGCCGGGAGTGGACAGGGATCAAGGAAGAGAAGCAGGGGAGGCGATGCTGGTAGTGCAGGTGAGAGGGAAGAGCCTGGTGTCCTGGGCAGCATTCCATATCCCCAGCACAGACCCAGAGGAGGCATCTTGTCTCATCATACCTGGCTGGGCCAGGAGGATGGGCACAGTGGCTTGACAGAGGCAGGGCAGCTGGGCCCTTAGGACAAGCAGTCTCAGGGTGAAGCTAGTAGAGGCCAGCAAAGGAGAAGGCAGAGGAGGCAAAATGGGAAGCCAGGCCCCTGGGCTTAGGTGATATTGGAGGAGGAGGCTGGGGCATTGTTTAGGATCTTAAGGGTCCACCATTTTTGAGCTCGGGTTGCTCCCGCTAATGGTAGACTCCACATAGAATTTTTGTCAAAGACCCATCCGATGCCTCTGCAAACCTCAGCCCCACCTGATTGGCAGCATTAGGATAGCCAGGCCACAGGTTCTTAGGCACCTGGGGCCCTGCCCATTCCTCACCACCATGTCCCGCAGAACAGGCTGCAGAACCTTATTGACAGGAACCATCTCCCAGGGCCCGGATGTGGGCAGGCAGATAAGGGGATCGCGCCCCCAGCCCATAGGTGCAGTGGAAGATCCTGGCTTACCAGGGCCAGCTGGGGCCTCTGTCTCAGCAGGCCAGGCTGGAGGCTGCAGTTGGTGACTTCTTTTTTCTCCAGATCTACCCTTAGTTAACTTAATCTCAGTTTTTGTTAAATAGGGTTCAGGCAAAGCCAGTGCCCCCACAGGTACCCGGGTGCTGCCCATTGCTGGGAAGAGCCGTGGTTGGCTGCCACTAGGCTGCTCACTGTGAAGCAAGAGCTGAAGACAGCTCCGCCCTCAGCTGCCCTCTCCCTCCTGAGCTGTTTATTCAAGCCTGGATGAGCCTGTAGAAGCAGACTCCTCTCTAGAGTCCCCTGGCCCTCGGTGCCAGAGCAGGCATTTTCCCAGTGTCTTCTGGAGGAGAGTGGGTGTGGTAGCTTTGGTTCCTGTGGTGCGCAGGAGGGAGAGCATTGTCTCCATCAGATTCCTTTCCCAGCCCGAACCAAGGTCTGTAGGCTCAGCCAGGGCTTCGCCTGATACAAGACCCTGGCCTCCTGCAGTCCAGGGCCATGTGTCACCTTTAACAGATCCAGGGCATTCTCCAAGTGACTTTGCAATTACTCTTTTTAATAAAGATTTATTTATTTGAAAGGCAGAGTTACAGAGAGAAGAGGGGCCAGGGAGGAGAAAGATCTATCCCCTAGTTCACTACCTAAATGGCCATAATGACTGGGGTTGGGCCATGCCAAAGCCAGGAGCCTGAAACTCTATCTGAGTCTCCCATATGGATGGCAGGGGTCCAAGTACTTGGGGCCATTTTTCACTGCTTTCTCAGGTGCATTAGCAGAGAGCTGTATTGGAAGTTGAGCAGCCGGGACTTGAAACCTGGGTGCCTATGGGATGCTGGCATCACAGGTGGAGATTTAACTTTCTGCGCCACAAGTCCAGCCCAGCAGTTCCTTTTAAGATCCCAGCACTGGGAGAGGAGACCAGGGGCCGTGTTGGTCCCTCTGTGGTTGAAGCAGGCACTCTTCCCTTGAACCTTTAGAAGCACCTAGGGCTACTCTTGTACCAGAGCCAAAGTCCAGCACCCAGGAAGCATGCTCTGCCTGCTACTGTGCCCCCCACAGAGATAATATCTGTAAAGGGCTTTTCCTGGCCATTGCAGTTTAAGTTCAGGTGGCCTCAAGAGCAGGGCAATGACTTAGAGGCTGTCCTCAACCCACCAAGCAAAATGGTGGCATACCAGAGATGGTCTCAAGCCCCTCCTTCTCCCAATAGCTAGAATTCCTTCCAGCCAGGTCCCGCCTCTTTTTCAAGTGACTTGGTGCCAGCAGCCAGCCCTGGACTTGGGGCCTGGGATGACTGCCAGTGCCTTCTCATGTCTGTTTGCCTACCTTGTTATTGAGAGGCAGTGGGAGTGGGAACATTCCTGGCCACGCAGGCTCTGATGGAAGGCAAGCTAAGCACCTACAGTGGCTGCAGCTGCTGGAGCTGGGGTGTGCAGGGCTCACAGAGACTCCTCATCATTGGGGGGGTGGGGGACGGGGGCAGGTACTGCCTCTGCAGCCAGCTCCCGCCACCAGCATTTGCTCTGTTTAGCATCAGACTGACTCACCTGTCCTGCAGTGACATTGGCAGTGGCTGAATGCATGTTCTTCCTTGCTTTCTGAAACATAGCCTCTCTGGTCTCTCTTTGTCACCCTTTTCCCCACCCTTACACTGGGGTCTTCCCCGGCTCTCCGTAAATCTGAGGCAGACTGGCTCTTGGGAGAGTCGCCTCTACCCCAGCATGAGGGTGTCTGTGGTAAGCATTCCTCTCACCCAGAATGACCAGAAGTGAGGTCTGGAAGGGGACCTGGTGACCCCTGATTCCTGTGAAAGAGGCCAGGAGCTGGTTCCTGTCCCTTCCACACATGCCTTCCCATTGTGGCAGCCAGGGGTGGCTGCTGCTTTCTCGGGCAGAAGCCAGGCTGGTTCCTCCACCAGGAATGAGCTCTGTGCTTCCTGGGAGAATTCTATTGATAGGTATCTTGCCAGAGCACATCCTGTGTGCCATTCTGATTCCTGGCTGCTCATGTTCTGTGGGGTACAAGCAGGAAACAGCAGCTAGGGACAAGACAGGTTTACAGAGAGCTTGCCTTCCTGCACCTGAGAAAACAAACAAGTCTTCTTTGAGGCCCATTTGCCTGCAACCTGGGCAGAGGTGGGGAAATGGGGCTGGGATTTTAGAAGCCACGGCCACGCTGCCCTCTCACTACAGACCTGTTCCACACACATGACACCAGCTTCCTTTGGCACAAGATTAGGAAAGGTTCTAGGACAATATATCCTTCACTGGGGCCTCTTCCACAAGCCAGCTCATTCCCAAGACTTGCCCCTGAGCTCACCTACCGAGTTCCACGCCACTGCAGCTGTGTGCTCCCCACTCTCGTACCCCTCTTCCTCTGTGGCACTTCTGAGATCACAAAGTTGTCCCCTCCAGAGATGTGTCCCAGGGTCACAAGCACATCTTTCTAAAAATTTTTTTAAAGATTTATTTGAAAGGCATTGTTACAGAGAGGCGAAGTAGAGAGAGAGAGAGAGAGAGAAAGAAAGAGAGTTCTTCCATCTGCTGGTTCACTCCCCAAATGGCCACATCACCCAAGGACTTAGGCCATCTTCTACCACTTTCCCAAGCCGTAGCAGAGCTGAATCGAAAGTGGAGCAGGTGCCCATGTGGGATGCTGGCACTGCACACAGTGGCTTTACCTGCTCTGCCATAGCGCCAGTTCCCACAAGCACTTCTTGAACCCAGGCAACCACGACCCAGTCCCACATGTCTTAGTTCATGCATGTGCACATGTATACGTATACATATATGGCCAATTTTGTAAACATTCATGTGCCTGAAACACAGGCCACCAGAGGACCCAGGACTCGCTGCCTTCCCCAGTCCTCTGGCGCCTGGGCCTCAGAGGGTGTGGTGAGTGACACCTGCCTCACTTCTGCCTTCAGTTGCTCTGAGAGCTACTGATGTGCTTTCTAGAAAGTGAGGGAGGCTGGTTGCTTAGCTAATGCTGAGACCCTGAAGTAGGAGACGAAGCCTGTGGATCAGCCTCCTTCTGAAAGTCCCAAAGGCTGGGGTCTGGCATACTTTATCCTCCCACTCCCTGGGTGGCCTCCAACTGACATCTCAGCCCTCCTGGGCTCAGCAAGCTCCCTCCCCATGCTGTCCCTGACCGCCTCGCTCCCCAGCATCCAGTCTTTTGTCTGTTAACTAACCTTCCTGCCCTCCCCCCAGAGCCTTCTCTCTCATCCCTGGGTGACTGGTCTTCGCAGCTCCACTTCCTCCTCACACCCCCACCCAGCTACACATGACTTCATCCACCTGGTGGGTTCCCCTTGTGGAAGAGCCTTTGCTGACCTGTTCTCAACCTCTGGCTGGAGGACTGACCTCTGGCCTGCTGCTGCCCCCTAGATAAATGTGCGGTACAACATCCCTGTGTCCTCTGCCTCCCTCTCGGCCATCAAGAGCCTGGGCCTCAGGGGCATCTCCTGCATTGGCCTCATCAACCTGGATGGTTCACCAGCTTCACACCAGGTGCTGCAGTCTGTTGCCCACTATCTAGGCCCACACCTGCAGAGCTTGTGCCTGGGCGGAGGCAGCCCCACAGAGGCCTCCTTTGTGGCCCTGATCCTGGGCTGCCCAGCCCTGCGGATCCTTGACCTCAGTGGCTGCAACAGCCTCTTCACGTCGGGCACACTACTGGCTCATCCTGAGACAGCACAGAGTGTCCAAAAGGCTCTGAGTGGCCTCCGTGAGCTCAACCTGGCTGGCCTGCGGGACCTGTCCGACCCCAGCTTCAACCAGCTCAGCAGCTGTGCCCCCAGCTTGGAGCGTCTCTCCTTGGCATACTGCCACCTCAGCTTTGAGCCAGGCCTGGCCCGGGGCTTCACTGGCTCCCAGGACTACCACCCTGCCAAACTCTCTTTCTGCAACCTGCTACGATTTGTGAAGGAGCGGGCTGGCAGGCTGCATGCCCTGGACCTGGGAGGCACTGGCTTGCCACCTGAGACCCTGAAAGCCCTGGGCCAAGTGGCCGGGTTGCAGCTGCAGGAACTGAGCCTGCACAGCTGTAGAGACCTCTCCACAGAGGCAGTGACCACCTTGTGCCGCCAGCAACCAGGCCTTACCTCCCTGGACCTCAGTGGCTGTTCAGAACTGACTGACGGGGCGCTCTTGGCTGTGAGCCGAGGCCTGCGGCACCTGCGATGCCTGTGCGTGGGGAAGCTGCAACGCCTGACAGACGCAGGATGTACAGCTCTGGGGGGCCTACGGCAGTTGCAGAGCCTGGACATGGCTGAGTGCTGTCTGGTGAGTGGGCGGGAGTTGGCCCGGGCCCTGGGCCCTCTGCATGGAGTACCACTCCCCCTGGCCTCCCTCAGGCTGGCCTACTGCTCTTCACTGAAGGTGAGCCCACCATCCTTGTCCTTTACTCTAGGGCTGGGAGCTGAGGGCCTGGGGTAGGGGAGGGGGATGACTAAGGGTTGGTAGTGAGAAGTGAACTTGGGATATAGTCTGGGAGGACAGAAGCCTCAGCAGATGCTGCGGTTATCGGCCACTCCTCCCCTAAGTCCCCATAGGGCCCAGGGAGAGGGAGGTCCAGCCCAAGGCCTCACATGCCAAGTACCCATTTGTTGACTGCTGCAGTCTGGGGAGGGGCACTGCTGGGGAGGCAGGGAGGCAGGAGGAAGGGGGTGCAGGAGGAGACTGGAGGGAGAGAGGCTCTGAAGGCAGCTCGAGGGTGGAACCTCAGGAGGTGGTGTGATGTGGGAACCACAGTCATTTCATAACCGAAGCCAGATCCTAAAATAGGGACCAGCCCTGTCCCTCTGGGCCGTGCCTGGTCAGTACGACCAGGGCATTCTCAGGCTAATGTCTAGCTCTCGACCTTGAAAGTGCCTCTCCTCCCACCCCCACTCCATCTTCTGTGTGTCGTAGCTGCTCTCTGGGCCCACATTCTTGTGCCTCTGTGGTACCCCTCTCTACAAACCAGCTGCCTCCACTGTGCGCATAGCTCCTGTTTCCCCGACTCCAACTTTCCCCTGCCATACCCTGCTGCAGCCTCATAGTTCTGGGTCAAGTTCTAGAGGGAACATATCTGATTGGCTCAGCAGGCCACCTCTGGTCCAATAAGCTCTGGTCAGAGGGCTGCCTCACTCCTCAGCAGGGGCAGGGGGGCGCAGGTGGGGCAGCTACCTTAGAAATTTCCATGCACACCCTTCCTCCCCCAACACCAGAGGCCCCGCCTTTGTCCTCCAGCAATCTCCCCCTGGTCTTTCACCGCCAGGGCCCACCATTTCCATTCTGACCTGTTGCTACCAGTACAGGGACCATGTTGCTCCCCCTCTTGGTCCTGTAGTATTTCCCTATTGCCTGTGGGGTTTGGGAAGCAGCCCCTGCCAGGCCTGCTGGCACAGGCACCGAGCTGCCATGCCATCCTCTGTCCTCTTCGCCCTCCTAGGATGCCTCCGTGTTCTCCATGATCCCAGTGCTGGGCCAGAGCCTCAGGGTACTTGACTTGTCCTCCTGCGTGGCCCTCACCAACCAGACCCTGCAGGCCATCTGCACCTACCTAACCCATCTCTCAGTCTTGCGCCTGGCTTGGTGCAAGGAACTCTGCGACTGGGGGCTTTTGGGGCTCAGAGAACCAAGTGAGGAGCCCACGCACATGCCCCAGGTGCAAGACTCTCAAGGTTGGGGGTGGAGATGGGTGGCCCCGGGTGGCCCCTGTCTCAACTGCCCTCCTGAGTCTTTCTCAAGGAGCATTTGAGAGGAAACTCGGGAAGAGCCTGAGCAGCGGGAGCTTCTGCCTACAGCCACGTCCCGAGCTGGAGCATCAGGACTCAGGCCCCAAGGAATCCTCTCTGCAGCCACGGGGCCCCTCCCTGCTCGTGCTGCAGGCCCTGCAGGAGTTGGACCTCACAGCCTGCAGCAAGCTGACCGATGCCAGTTTGGCCAAGGTGTGGAGCTGAGGATCCTGGGCCAATCCACATTTTGCCCAGAATTCTAAGAAGTCTTGAGTTCCTTTCTCACGAGCTTCTGCTGCTTATGGTCATTCCCCTGGCTTGGGGTGGAGGAACCTGGAAGGGCCCCAGGCGCTGATTCCAGGGCCAAACTGTACCCATGCCTTGTCACCCCATTTTTGCAGGTGCTCCAGTTCCCCCAGCTGAGGCAACTCTCCCTGAGCCTGCTGCCAGCACTCACAGACCTGGGCCTGGTAGCTGTGGCCAGGGGCTGCCCCAGCCTAGAGCGCCTAGCACTGAGTCACTGTGGCCGCCTCAGTGATGAGGGCTGGGCCCAGGCAGCCGGGTCCTGGCCAAGGCTGCAGCACCTCAACCTGTCCAGCTGCAGTCAGCTCACAGAGCAGTGAGTGTGTCCCATGAGGTGGAGCAGAGGGAGCCACGGAGCAGGGGCTGGGCTGGGGCCCCAGGCTGGGTCAGGCCCTTAGCCATTGGCTTCCTTACAGAACACTGGATACCATTGGGCAGGAGTGCAAGCAGCTTCGGGTGTTGGATGTGGCCATGTGCCCCAGTATCAACGTGGCCGCTGTCAGGCGCTTCCGAGACCGACTGCCAGAGGTGACCTGCGTCCAGTCCCGCTTTGTAGGAGGGGCAGACCTGACCCTAACACTCTGAGGTCAGGTCAATAACCAGCCGTGGCTCAGCCTCCTTTACCCTACTGTCCCCATCCCTGGCTTCTTGACCTAGTACCTCTTGCCTCCTGCTGCTGCTGCAGACCGTTTGACCAGGACCAGGGGTAGGACAAATCCAGGGCCTCCCTGGGAACTTCCTGCTCTAGGCTGCCCACAGCACAGAAGCATCTTCCTTCTAGCTGCGTCTCACAGCCTCAGGTCCCTGGAAGGGCCAGCTATGTTGCTGCCACAGGCCTCTGCACTCCTAGCCCTGTTTGCCTCGTTTGGGAGCCCAGGCCCCCGGTGGGCTGAGTCTGGTAACGGGGAGGAGCACAGCCATGCCTCTCGCCTGCCCAATTGTCAGACCTCAGGCCTGTGCACTGCCCTGTTCCTGTAGGCATTTTCCCAGCCCCTCATAAGCAATGAACTTTAGCAGTCACGCTTTGGTCTTTTGTAAAACCAGGCAAGATTAAAAATTCCAGACCTTACTTCCTTGTCTGAAGTTCTCAGACTAAAGGGCTCTTGCCCTCTGCACGTCAGTTGGAAGTGGCCCAGCCCAGGATGAGGGATCACATCAAGAGGGCCCACAGACAAGTTCTTCCTCACAGCGGGCCCAGAGCCCCACAGGCTGCCCCCTGACCTGACTCTCAGCCAGGTCTTAGCTTCTCCACATGGCAGGGGACATGGAAGGCCTCCCCCAGCACAAGTCCCGGACAGGCCCAGGAGTGACGGCTTGATGCCTGAGTCATGGAGGCTCCCTTGACTGGTGCCTCTAGGCTGCAAGCCATCCCTCTCTGTGAGCAACCCCCAGAATACCTGCCCCTCAACTGTGGCCATCCAGATTTGCTAAATCTGAAGGCAGAAGGGAAGACTGTCACTGTCATAGGCGTGGCCCACAAGGTTCAGAGCCGGCTCAGCGCACACCCAGGAGCCAAGCAGACTTTATTTCTGCTGCAGTTTCTGCTGGTCAGCGTGCCTGCATTTCTCTCCCCTCCACCCTTCATGGCTGCCATGGTGGTGGCAGCTGGGGCCCTTGCCCAACCTCACTGTCAAGGTTCAGTGACGCTGCAGTCATAGCAGAAGTTGAAGTTGGTGGGGGGCGGGGGTATGGGGGGTGGCTGCTCCGGGATAGGCACGTTCTCTAGCTCCAACAACCGTAGCTTGGTCTCCATGGTCAGTAGCTGCTCCAGGTCCAGCCGTGTCTGCTCACTGCCCATGGGGCTGCCCAGAAGGGCACTCAGCCCGTCTATCCAGAGGTGGAACTGGGGACCGAGCCAGCTCTGTGAGGGCCTGTCCACCTGTCCCCCCCCCCCCCCCCCGCCCATCTGCCCAACTCAGCCTGGTCCAGACACTCACCTCCCGTTTGGAGGGGGCAATGAAGTTGAGGTAGGCCTCCTCCTCCCCACGGTCATAGCTGACTGAGAAAGCCAGCTCACAGAGGTCCTGGGGAAGCAAGGCAGTGTGCACTGAGCAGGGCAGGAGGCAGGCAGGGCCAGGTGGGAAGCAGCCCGGCCCCACCGCGCTCACCTTGTTCTGCTTCCCCGAGCCCTTCTCCCGGACATGGGGGCAGTCCCTGCCCGTCAGGAGTCCCCTGATGTCAGCCACAGGGACTGCGGGAAGAAGACAGGCTGATCACTGTGGCTGCACACGCCCCTGGGGACATGGGGCAGTCTGGGAAAGCAGCTGTCGGACCCCTGCCCCATCTTCCTTACGCTGCTCAGGCAGGCTCTCTGGGGGGGGTGGGCTGGTGCCCTCTTCCACGTCCCCATACTGCAGCACCTTGTGATTGGGGGAGAGGCAGCAGAACCACAGCTTGTCTGGAGAAAGGGGGGAGTGAGAGACGAATGAGGGGGCCTGACCCCCACTCAGCACCCCTCCCCCTCCTCTGCCCAGTCAGAGACCCTGGCGCCGCCGGCTGCTGATCTTGCGGAAAAGCGTCCCCTCGCAGAGGCGGAGCAAACGCTGCTGGCGGATCAGGCCCATGAGCTCTGGCTTCAGCTTCTCCCGTAGCTCCCTGGGGTGGAATGGGTGTCACTGACCAGAGTGACCTGGGGCAAGCAGAGGAGGTGGGTGCTGGGACGAGGGACCCGTCCCCACCGACTCACAGTATGGGAGGAGCCAGAGTGCCCTCCTGATGTAGCCGCTCCGTCTGCCGCAGCCGCAGCACCTCCCCGTAGGTGAGTGCGTTCACCTTAGTTCGGAAGAGCTCCAGGGAGGTGGGTTTCAGGGCCAGTGTGCGGGCTAGCTGCTCCCGCACCACCTGCATGACCTAGGGCCACCCCAAGTTCAGCTCAGGGCCTGAGCTCTGTGCCCCCACCCCGAACAGCCCCAACCCTGGCCTCTCAGCTTGCCCCCCAGTCACCTTGTCAAAGTCTTCCTGTGTAGCCCGCATCTCCTTCCAGGTCTTATTCAGCAGCTGGATGGCCACGCAGAAAAGCTCATGGAAGCTCTGGTCCTGGCCGAAGAACATGGGCGAGAAGTCCTGGGCTGTCTCAGAACCTGGAGCGGGGGGGCAGGAGGGGCTCAGGGAGAAAAGTGTGCAGCCCCTGGCCCTCTCTGCCCTTCCGTCCCTGTTTCCAGACTCACTGTGCCCAGTCCCACTCACAAGGCTCCCCAACACGGAGCAGCTCGCACAGTAGCACTGTCAGCTGGATGCTGCTCCGGGCGAAGGGGCACTCGTGTCTGTCCTCACGGCTGCTGTTCTCCAACACGAACTGCAGTGGCGGGAGCAGAGAACGGAGTAAAGTCAAGGCTGACCCCAAGGGGACCCTACCTAGGTGTGCATGCTGCCATCGGCGCCCTGCCCTCTCACTGACCCGGCTGTAGGCACTGGGTGCGTGTCTAGAGAAGTAGACCATGTTATCCAGGGCTAGGAGGCCAGGAGGCACACGCTCCAGATCTTGTGCTGGGTTGCTGTTCTGTGGGAGGGGACAGAGGCAGCTCAGGAGGGCCCCCACTCTCTGGAACCACAGCCCTGGCTGGGGAGGGTCACTCACGGTGAAGCCCAACTTGCGGAACTCCCGGGCACAGAGGGAACGACGACGGTCGGCACTCAGGGACTCCCCCTCTGGCTCAAAGGCCGCCTGGCGCAGGGCCTGCAGCTGTTCCCGCTGCTCCTGGGGTCATCGTTGGAGGAAGGGTCAAGATCACAGATTTAAGGCCAAGCTGCAAGCAGCCTCAAGCCTTGTACCTCGCTGAACACACACACCTGGCTGTAGGGGTCGAGTGGCGTGCGCATGCGCGGCTCCAGCAGCCCCAGCGTGAGGGCCTGCAGCACGTACAAGTGATGAGCCATCTCGTCACCTAGTGGCACTGCACTGTGGATGATGTTCTGGAGAACAGCCAGGCCGGGAGAGTGAGTGTGGGCCCACCAGGATGGGAGGGTGGGGAGGGGTCTCCCTGGTCTGCCCTTCCTACCTTGTAGATGAACTGGCGGAAGTTTCTCTGCCACAGGTAGTCCAGCATGTGCTAAGGGGAATGGGAAGGGGGCACAGTTGATTTAGCCCCAGAGTGGAATACAGTGCCCACCAGCGGCTGCCCTCCACCTGGCTGGCGATGGACACTCACTTTCCGTTCAGCTGGGCTGGCCCCCTGCAGCAAAGCTGTCAGCAGTGCCATGGCCTTGGTTTGCAGCTGCTGGTTCATCCTGTGGTGAGACAAGGGGAGAGTCCAGCCAAATATGCCAGGTCTGGCCCCTGCCCTCCTCTGGCCCCTGCTCTGAGACTTACACCTGCAGGTGCACCAGCAGCCTATCCAGTGGCACCTCACTCTTGACCAGCTGGCCCAGGGCAGGGCTGCTCAGAGTCACACTCTCCAGCAGCCGAAGGGCCAGAGGCTGCACCGAGGCATCCATCAAGTTAATGTTCACATAGCTTACCACCTGGGGGAGGGGTGGCACCACCATGGAAGGCCAGATCCTGGCTCTCCCCCCACCACCTCCACCTGCTGCCCCCAGAAAAGCCCACCCACCTTCCTGACAAAGGGGATGCTGAGCGTCTCCCAGGACACCACGCCGTGCTCCATGAGCTCCAGGAAGGCCCTCAGCCCAAGGGCCAGCACCTCTCCTAGGCTGGAGGGACAGCTGGGACTGAGCAGGATCAGGCCAGGACCCCCAAGCCCCACCAGGTCCCTCAGCCCACCACAGCCCTGTGCTCACTCGTCCCCATCCTCAATGATGGTGCCTACTCTCTGAAGCCCGTCACGACTGATGACCTCTTGGGCAAAGGTCATGTCTGAGGCCAGCAAGACGAGGTGCCTCAGTGCTTCCCGGCGCCCTTCACGACTCCCACTCTGCAGCCCACCCAAGAGCCGCTCAGCCTCAAGGTCCTGGCAGGGGCAGGAGCAGAACAGAGGTAAGGATGGGAAGGGAAGTGTGGGGACCTGGGCGTCCACTAGGCGGGGCACTGCTGGGCAGAGGCCAGAGGCCCAGCAGAGGGGCAGGCAAGGAGAGGGTGGGCCAGGAGGGGCATTACTGGGGCAGTGCTGAGACACAGAATGCTGCCATTCTTGATCTCCGTGCGGTTCTGCAGAAGACAGCAGAAAGGGAGGCAAAGTCAGGGGTGATGGACAGCCAGGCAGGTTGTCAGGGAGGATTTGGGGGTCAGTAAAAGATCACATTCCAGGTAGGGGAGGAGTCCAGGAACCGCCCCGTGGGCTCCAGGGGTCACAGGATGTAGAGTAGGGGCTGGGGGAGAGGGGACTCACATTCTCGGTGATGTACTTCCTGTGCCCATCAGCAAACTGCAGGGCATAGCGCTCAGAGTGAGTCAGGCTCCACCTGCAACCGCTGAGGCTCAGTGAGGCAGGTAGGGGCACCTCCTCCCTGTGCCCTTCCCCCACCCCTGGCCTGGCCCGCACTCACGCGTCGCACACCTCCTTCAGCACAGCGCCAAGGGGCTTCGCCTGCAAGTGGAGCAGTCACTCACAGGGCCCAAGAGTGGAGAAGAGGGAGGGAGGAGGTGGGCTACTAGAAGAGGGAAGGTTGGGGTGGGCTACTAGGAAAAAAGGGGGGCAACCCGCAGTTGGGCAGTAGTGGGGACAGGCGGGACAGGCCGAGTGACCTGGTCCAACTGGATGAGCTGCGGGACGGCGTCACGCATCTGGACGGCGATCTTCACCACGTTCCGCGGGGGCGCCATGGTCCAGCCAGGGTGTGGGCGCCTGCCCTGTCCACAGACCGTGTAAAGTGCCACTGATGGCGCACGTGGCCTGCGGCCCCAGGGAGCAAAGAGTACAGCCCTCTGTCGCGACCCGGCCCCGGTGGTCCGCACTCACGGCTCAGGCCCCTTCTCCTGGAGAAGCGCCGCGGCCTTCCCAAAGGAGCCGCGGGTAGTTCCGGGTTGGAGTACGGGGTAGGACGGCGCCTGCCCTGCCCCGCCCCGCCGAGGTGGCCCCGCCCCTCTCCAAGGTGCAGCAGGTCGGGGCGGGGCGGGCAGGCCTGCAGGCACCTCCCCTGCCTCCCGCCGCAGCAAGGCGACCCATCCAGTCCCACCACCAATCCAGCCTAGTTCCAGAGAAGGGTCCCAAAAGAACCAGGTCAGAAATAGCCTTAGGCATGGTCTTTATTCACTTGGACACTGTACAAATATTACAATTTCCTTTTGCTGCAAAAAGTATAAAAATAATCTTTATATAGGAATCCATTCGTCACTGTAAATCTTTCTAAATCTCTGCAAATGGCTCTAAATGAGGGAAAATGAATAAATGGAAGTGAAGGGGAGGCTATGGGACAGCAGGAGGTTGGGCCAATCCTCAGGGACCTACCCACTCAGACTCCTAGCAAGAGACCTCTGTTCCTTCTCGTTAGCACCCCCACCCTCACCTGCAGCTTCTCAGGGCTAGGGCTTGGGGCCCAGCAGGAAGGGGGCATGTAAGAGGTCCACGAGGAGCTGGGGGGTCAGGGCAGGAAGCAGCAGAGGAAGCTGGGAGTGGTGCTGGTATCCAGTTCCACCCCTGCTTCCCTCCTAGGGGGGAGGGGCTGGACAAGGTGCCCTGGGGGAGGGGAAGGCAGGCCTGCGCCACTGGGTGGCAGTGGAGCCTGGGCTCGGGAAGGCTCCAAGAAAGGACAGGTGAGCACTTTGGCTCCACGGTGGAGGGGGCAGAGCCCCTTTCTCCTGCTCTGTAGCACAGTACAAGTGCCAATACAAGAGTGGGAGTTGTGGCCAAAACCGCAGTGAGGGCGGGCTGGGAAGCCAGGCGTCTGTGGCTCTCAAGCTATGCAGGGGTGGGGGGAGGGGGTCCCCAGGTCAGAGAGTCTGGGTCCCAGCCACACACAGCATGTCCCTTGTCAGTCAGAGGTTGAGAACAGGCACATCAAAGAGGTCACAGACACCTTCACTCTCGTCCAGGTTGTAGATGTAATCGTGGTCTCCAGGGGGCGGAGAAAGACGGAGGAGGGGGGCAAACACTGCAGAGAGCACTAGGCTGAGGCCCTGGGCCAAGGCCCCACCCAGCAGCTGCCCAACCCTCCACCCACACCCACACCCACCTTCCAAGCCACCCACCTTCTGAGGACATCAACTCCTCCAGCAGCTCTGAGCTCATGCACTCTGGGAATGGAGAGAGAGCTCAGTTATACTCTGGCTCCGGGCTCCGGCCTCTCCACGCACCAAAGCCCTTGAGTGGGACCCCCACTAACTCATCTGAAGCTTTATACCCTTCGCCCTTAGTGCTTGGTACTAAGAAAGGCAAGAAAACAGCCCAGAGGACCCTCACCCCCAGCCCCAGGCAGGAGGTAGCCTACCTCGTGTGGGATCGAAGATCTCTGACAGCTCTTTAGGGAGTTCCAGAACTGAAAGACAAGGCCATGCTCAAGGCACAGTGGGCCAGCCTGGTCTCACTGTACCCCCCAGCCTGGGGCTCCACACATCTGAAGAGACGCAGCTCTGCCCCAGGCCAAGCTGGCACTATCTGATGCTTCCCCTGCTGAACCCCAGTTCCTCAGTGCTGAGCCCAAGGCACCAAAGGCACACTGCAGGTGACCAGTACATCCTTGCTAACTCAGGCACTGCTAACCGGCAGCAGACGCCTCCTCCTTTCTGGTTCAGCGTGCACACCCTGCCTGACAGAAGAGGACCCACCCACGCCCACCCTTGCCGCCTGTCAGGCTCAGAGACCACACTCTGGATCAGGTCACCTGGCAGGGGCAGAGGTGGAGATTTCAAAAGGGGCTGTACTACAGGGTGACGACTCTATTCTAACTCTCTGACAGGACGTACGCAGGAAGCAGAAAACGAAACGGGAGAAGACCAAGGAGAGGCTTCAGAGGTAAGGCTCAGAAACTCGAAAGTCTATCCATGGGCCTTGGGGAGCCATTAAAGGTACTTTTGTAAAAGGAGATGCCACATCCAGCTTGCATTTCAGAAGGAACCTTCTACCAGTTGGGGTAGAGAGAAGGATGCTGAAGAATCCAAGTGGCCAAGAGTCATCCTGAGTGTGAGGAAGTGAGAGGGATGGAAGGAGACGGCTGGGCCAGACCGCGCCGAGCTGGCCTGGGGTGGGCCACAGAAGGCAGAAGAGAAGAGGGAGGGAGATGAACTGACAGGCAGGCGTCAGGCCTGGATGACGAGCCAATGGGAGGATGTGCACAGAGGTGGAAAAGCAAGTTTCAGGAGGGAAGTGAAGTCAGTCGGGGCCACATGAGAATGAAGCATCCGTTAGATGTGCAGGCACTGGCAGGCGGACAGAGGTGTGATCAGGAACACAGAGGCTGCGGGCTCACCTACCCAGAGCTGGAGTGGGACAGTGGCCTGGGGAGCACCAGGAGCTCCAGGGGAAGAGCCAAGGGTGGGGGGAGGAGGGCGCCCACGGGGGCAGGAGCACCGCAGCTCTGCAGCCTGAGGGGGACGGGGCACCAAGGGAGGGGCGGGCAGAGAATCACTTTTTCAAGGAGCCCAGGCAGAGAGGACACAGGGAAGGTGAGGGGGGACACAGAGGAGCAAGAGTCAAGAATGAGGTCAGAATTAGGGAGTTCCAAGGGGCAGCAACAGGGCTTGAGGGTCAGGGTTAGTCCTGGAGGGACAAAAAGGACACCACTCTGACCACCAGACACAGGCAGGGGCTGACAGGAGAGCTGAGCTGTAGCCCTAGTGCTCTGAGCGATTCAGGGCTGCACAGGCGTCTGGGGGGCCCAGGTGGGCAGATACTCACCGCCTGTGGGGTCTGCCTTGATAGGCTCAAAGGAGGTAGAAGGGTTGAGTGCGGACGAACTGCTGGTGCTGCTGGTGCTGCTGCTGCTGCTGCTGTCCAGCAGGGCAGAGGACTGTAGTGGCCGGGTGTCCAGCGTCGTCGGGCCCAGGGGGAGGGAGCTGAGCTCACCACTGTCCTTGCTCTCAGTTCCAGGGCCACCACTCACTGCAACCACATTCCCAGGAAGCGGTCACTGAGCTTGGCTGTGCCAGACTCCATGGCCAGGATGACCACAGTCCTGGTTCCCAGACCCAAGGAGAATCAGGCACTGGCAGTCACCCCAGAAAAGGTAACGTGGAAACGAGTCACTGAAGGAGACACGGGCACAAGGCCCATAGGAGGGAGATATCCCTTCAGTCAGCACTTGCCTACCCCACAAGGCCAGAAAAAGGCCAGTTCCCCTGCCATGTCTCTTCCCACTCTGTGGACGGCACTCCACACAGAAGCACTGCCCCGGGCCCCCAAAGGTGCCTGTTGTGTCTCACCTGTGATCTCAGCTGCTGGGTCGGCCACCCCCTGAATGTCGGTGCTGCCCGAGACAGGGGCAGGGGCGGTCAGCTGGGGACTGCTTGGCCGTGAGGCTTCCTGGGGCTGGGCTGGGGCAGGCTTGGGCAGAGGCGGAGGGGTAGAAAGAGCAGGTGGACTCTGGAGCAGATCTTCAGGTGGCGGCACGGGCACAGCCACGGGTGGGGAGCTCCACGCCTCCTTATTCACTAGCAGTACCTCGATGGGGCCACTCACACTCTTCAAGTGAATCTGGTACTTCTTCTGCCCATTGAGACCCTGGAGGTGGGTGGGAAGGGATGCAAGAGCAGCGCTGGAGGCAGGGCTGGTTCCGCCCTGCCCTTGGGTCAGGGCCACAGTGTCCTCTCCCATCCAGGCTGCCCATCTTCCTAGATAACCCCAAAGCCTGGGCCTCCCCCTGCCCGCCCCACCCGGGACTTATCAGGCTCCACAGCCAGCACCCGCCCTCAATCAACCCTGCCTGCCTGGGCTGTGTACCCACCTCTGGGATGGGCACCTCCAGGCTGGTGCCCGACGGGGCTCGGATGGCCAGGAGGGTGTCTCCTGGAATGACAAGGAGTCTAAGTCAGGGCTCAGGAGCTCAATCTGAGTTGGAAATGGAGGTATCTACCCCTTGGAGGGAAGCAGATCATGGTGTCTGAGGGACGGGGAGTTTGCTTCATCCACAGTGGCTGGGACAGAACTAAAGCTTTGCTCTCCCTGAGGGCCCAGGGTCAGTAACGAGGAAACCTAGGTTCCAACGCGTGAAGTGACAGACTGCCGGTCACGGGCACCTCACTTGTCCATGGATGGGGCTGACCGCTAAGTACGGGTGTTACGGCCAAGGAAAGCCCCTGTTCCAGGACTAGCCCGAGAGATACCAGAGGGAGAAAGAGCTAGACTGACTGCAGTATGAAACACGCGTGCAAGAGTGTGCACAGCTGTACACGCACGGAGACACTCCACTCCCTGTGCCTCTGTCACGCCCGAGAAGCCAAACCCAGGGACAACACAGACGCCAGCATGAGCAGGGAGCCAAGCCAAGCTTCTTGTCCGCGCAGAGCAGGCCTCCGAGTGCCGGGGCCCTCAAACTGCAGACTTACCCTGCCTGGTTTCTCTCTGGGCAGGCCCAGGAACCCTCTTGAGACAGAACTCTCCTTGGGCACTGAGCACAGCCCAGCCCCGGCCCCCTCTCCCCAGCCCAGGCTCCACTCACCAGCAAAGCATCTGCAGATGTCCTCATGAGTCACGTAGGCCAAGGTGTGGGGGTTAAGGAAAGCGGCTGCGGACTACAGGAAAGACTCGCCCTTTAGCAAAGCTCTGACACACAAGCCCGGGGGAAAAGCGCTGGGGCCTGGGGTCCACAGCCACGACTGCATGGGGGGGCTCGAAGAGGGAGTCTGCGGCTGGGACCTGGCCAGAGGCTGCGGGACCACCTCCCCAAGAGGAACAGGCCCAGGGCACTGCAGGGCGAAGCCAGCCAGACCGGGAGGATATCAGCTGTTCTGCACGTCCTCCGTGACGTTCCGGATGCTCTGCTGCACCCACACCTTGTGCTGGTCCAGCTCCTGCTCCCGCTGCTGCAGCTCCTCGATCTCTGCCTTGAGCTCGATCAGCTTGTCGGCAATCTCCCGGGTGTTGCAGCCAGGCCCCACGCCCCTGTGCCCGGGAGAGGGGCTGAGCGCAGCGCCGGCCACTCGGGGCCCCGGGTCCCTCTGCTCCTTCCACCCCACGCCCCTGAGCCCGGGAACGGGGCTGAGCGCAGCGCCGGCCACTCGGGGCCCCGGGTCCCTCTGCTCCCTCCACCCACGCCCCTGAGCCCGGGAACGGGGCTGAGCGCAGCGCCGGCCACTCGGGGCCCCGGGTCCCTGCTGCTCCCTCCACCGCATGCCCCTGATCCTCCGGGGCAGGAGACCCTACTGCCCTCCCAGACACCCCCACTCACTTCCACTGGATGCTGTTCTTGGATTTCTTCTCAATCAGCCCAATACCTTCCAACACGTTGGTAATGTCATAAATCCGCCGCTTCTGGCGCACAGCTAGGGTGTCAGCTGCCTGGCAGACAGAACAGAGAACGCTCAGTCCTCACCGCAGGTGTAACCCCAGCTACGCCGGATTTGGGCTGTGGGGGGGGCCGGGTCCCAGGCCTATCATGCCTCCCAAGCACTACAGCGGCTCAGGGGCGCGAGCTGGAAAGAGATCCGGCACGACAACGAAGCAAAGTCCTAATGCTCTTCTCCCCCACGCCGGCCAGGGAGGCCACGAGGACCAGCACCTGCAGCCCCGAGCACGGCCCAGTGGCCCCCGGCTGAATGAATGAAACAGCGAGAAGGCACACGGATGGCAGCCGGCACTCGCAGGACTCAGGGAGGCCGCCCCGGGGGTTCCCGCTACCGACTCCGGCCTGGTCCACCATCCCCCCTGTCGCCCTGGAGCCCGGGCCACACCAGCTTGAGGTCAAGCACGCCGTCCTTGGCCTCCTGCAGAAGTGACACGAACTTGGTGGTAAGAAGCCCCAGGCTCTTCTCATGCCGGCTTGGGGTGCCCGGGGGCGGCGGCGCCTGCGGCCCGGCCTCCGCCATCGCGCCCGCCCGCCGCCTCCCCTCAGCCAGGCCAGGCCAGGCCGGCGCCGCCGCCACTTCCGCTTCCGTTCCTGGCCACCCGGCCGCCGGAGCTAGCGTCGCTACTTCCGCTTCCGCCTCACGCCCTTCCAGGGCATCTGTCGCAATTCCTGTCTACGGACACGGACGCAAAACTTCGGGGACCATCAACAAATATCCAGCCGCCCAAGAAGACGAAAACAACCCTGTGTTCCAGGGAGAATGGACCAACAAGCTGGGGACGATGTGGTGGAGGTCGCGCAGTCCCGGCGGTAGAGAATGGGAAGCTACTGGAACCTTCCTTGCCAACGTGCCCCAACACCACTAATTCCCAAGATGGGGGAAAGTATACCACACCACCTGATAAACCCAGCCTGTTCCTCCCAACCTGATTCTCAATGGCTCAAGTCCTTGGGTCCCTGCCACCCACGTGGGAGTCCCTTATGGAATTGCTGGCTCCTGGCTTCATTCTGGCCCAGGCTGGCTGTTGTGGGCATTTGGGGGAGTAAACCAGCGGATGCAAGTCTCTGTTTCTCTCTCCCTCTGCCTTCAAAATAAAATGAAAATAAGTAAAATAGTTTTTAAAAAATTAACAAACTTGCTGCTAAAGGCTGCTCCAGTGTCCTGGTCCCACAGCAGGCACTCACTACACCTAGTTTTGTCTGTGTCTCCCCATCCCCACCCCCTTCCCTGGTCCCAACATCATCCTGCTCTTAGCTCCACACTACAGCGCTCAGAGGCCTTGGGACCAGAGTCACTTCTCAGACAAGGCGGAGGTGTCACTCATCTCTCCCGTAAGTAAAGTCCCGCAGCAGCACCTGGCGAGAGGGAGGCATTGGGTACCTGCCCCTGTCGCTTTATGACTTTACCGTTGCTGCAAGGTTCTCTGGGAAACAGCCTTTGGGACAGGGATTTCCCTGACTGTGAGGGCCCCACACTGAGACAAGCACAGCTAGGCAGAGGTAGTTACAGCAGAGGCTTCAGCCCACCTCCCCTTCTGGGGTGCCTCCTCCCAGGGGTGGGGTCGCCCAGGTCTGCCCACTCCAATATTGGCTAAGAGCAGCAGCGGCAGCAGCGGGCACTCCTGCTGGCCGGGCGAATGGGGACCTCTGGCCTGAACTCCTGGACGGTGGGTTTGGCTCGTGCGCTGAATGTCCACCCGCTATCAATGCCCTGTAGTCTCCTCCTGGCTTCCTGTGCTTCTCAAGGTGGACAGCTTTGAGGGCCCTGTCCTGCTCTCACCCACCAGGCCCCCACACCCAGTACCTGCCCCTCTCACCCTCTACAGAAGCACACCCTTCCTCCCTTCCTCTGAGGGGCCCATCAGCTGTTTGCTTTTTCTTTCTTTCTTTCTTTCTTTCTTTCTTTCTTTCTTTCTTTCTTTCTTTCTTTCTTTCTTTCTTTCTTTCTTTTTAAAGATTTATTTATTTATTTGAAAGGTAGAATTACAGTGAGAGAGGGAGAGAGAGAAAGAGAGAGAGATCTCCCATCTGCTGGTTCACTCTCCAAATGGCTGCAAGCCAGGAGCCTGGAGCTTCATCCAGCTCTCCGAGGTGGGTGGCAGGGGCCCAGGCACTTGAGCCATCTTCTGAGACTTACCAGGCGCCTGAGCAGGCAGCTGGATCAGAAGTGGGGCAGCCTCCATGGGATGCAGGCTACGCAGCAATGCCAGGCCCCAGCTGTGATGTTTGCTTCCGTCTGCACACGTCACCCTTAGCCCCGGGGGACGTATCTGTGCCCTGAGCACTCAGAGGTCCCGGGTGGTCTGGGCGATACTTGAGGAAGGACCCCAGGGAGTACACTCCCTCCCCCACCCCTCAGGGAAGTGGCACCCAGCCCGCCCCCCCCCCCCCAGTCCAGATGCTTTTTCCTGTTGGGAATAAAGTGCCAGAGACTCGGCTTCCTTCCTTTCTGCCTTGGGGAGGGAGGGGCTTGGTGGGAGGAAGGGGATTCTGGGCTGAGAAGTGGGAGAGAAGCTTCCTCGGGGAGAGGAATTCTGCTACGTGCCCGGGTGGCTCTGAGTGCCCGGCTCAGCTGGGGGAGACGGCCGTTCTCAAGGCCAAGGCTGTTTGCAGAAGAGGGAGAACTGGATGCTTGCTCAAGTCTGGTAAGTTCTCCAGCAAACCGTCCTTGGGATCTCAGAGCAGGAACAGGGTTCAGCGGAGATCTGAGCCCACCCGCCTCCCTCGGCACCACTGAGAAACCCAGCGGGCGGAGGCCTCCCAGGTGCCTCCCCATCACACACGCCTCCCTCTTGTCTCCTGAGGGGGCAGGGCAAGAACCTTCCTCGTTCTCCCCAGAGGGGCCTAGACAGAGGCAGCAGCTCTGAGGAGCACCCACTCTGCCTGCTCTACCCCACACCCTTGCGCCTCCTCCCAGCTCAGCTCGGGCTCCTCCAGGCCTTCCATGGACTCAGTGGCCAAGGACCAAATGCAGCCAGTCCTTCCCCCAGGTATGAGCCCTGCTCGGTGGACAAGGGGGGTAGGGGGCGTGGTGGGGATGATGGGGTTGAGTCCTCCCTGACAGCTCTGGTTAGAGCTCCATAGGGCAGTGAGGGGTGCGCAGTCCTGGGGGCGGGCTGAGGAGCAGGTTCAGCGACCGCTTCCCGCCGGCCCTCCCTAACTGACTCAGCTGTCCAGGCTCTTCCTGCCCGGGGCCTGAGTGGCCGGAGCAGGAGAGGGCGGAACAGCTGGCCCGGGGAGCGGCACTCAAGTGGGCCTCCGGCATCTTCTACCGGCCGGAGCAGCTGGCCAGGCTGGGCCAGTACCGTAGCCGCGAGATGCAGCGCACCTGCTCCCTGGAAGCACGAATTAAGGTGGGCAGGGCGGGAGGGTAGCGGTGCTAGGGGTGGGCTGTGGGGCTGGCCAGGCCTCACTGACACCTGTCCACAGTCGGCGGTACAGTCATACCTGGAAGGTGTGCAGACTGGCATGTGGCAGCTGAGGCGGGCCCTTGAGGCTGTGCAGGGGACACGGGAGGCCCTGAGCCAGGCACACGGGTTGCTCCAGGACATGGCCCAAGCCTCACGGACCCTCGAGCCCCTGCGGGAGCAGGTTTCCCTGCACAAGCAACTGCAGGTCGTGTCTCAGTTGCTGCCCCGGCTGCAGGCAGGTGAGTGTACAGGAACCCCGGGTTGGTCCATGTACACCCAACATTGATCAAGGCTCTGGGGCTCTGGGGAAGAGACGGTATGCAGAGACCAACCAGGCACCTCCCAGAGAGTAACCCAGGCTTCAGATGGCCCAGGAAGCAGGCCAGAGTCAGCCTCTCCCAGGGTGGTCAAGCACAGGATAGTTGAGCAGGACAAATACCCAGTCAGGAGGCTCTGTGTTTTGTTTTTAAAGATTGATTTATTTATTTGAAAGGCAGGGTTACAGAGAGGCAGAGGCAGAGAGAAAGAAAGAGAGAAAGAGAGAGAGAGAGAGAGAGAGAGAGAGAGAGAGAATATCTTCCATCTCCAAAAGGCTACAATGCTAGGCTACAATGTCTGGAACTCCATCTGGGTCTCCCACATGGCTGGCAGGGACTCGAGTCCTTGGGTCATCTTCTGCTGCTTTCCCAAGCACATTAACAGGGAGCTGGATGGAAAGTAGAGCAGCCGGGACTCAAACCAGTGCCCATATGGGACACTGGCATTAGAAGCGGCAGCTTACTCCACTGCGCCACAATGCTGGGCCCGCCCTGGTTGTTAATATATACTTCCCTAACAGGATGGGTGACGAGCCGCCAGCATGGCTTCTGAGTTCCTCCTGACTTCCCTTTAGGGCCCTCAACTTCTCTGTGTTCCCTTAGCTGGAGGATGGACACCTGATCCATATGGTCTCCAGAACTTTCCCTGGATCTTTTCAGATTGGCTGACACTCTACTGTACTGAAATAAATGAAATATTTTTATGGATTTATGTATTTGAAAGGCAGAGTAAGAGAGGGAGAGGGAGAGAGCGAGCTTTCATCTGCTGATCCACTCCCCAAATGGTGCAACAGCTGGTGCTGGACCAGGCGGAAGCCAAGAGCCAGGAGCTCTCCCATATGGATGACAGGGACTCAAATACTTGAGCCTTCATCTGCAGCTTTCCAGGCTCATTAGCAGGGAGCCGGATGGGAAACAGCACGCAGGCCTTCACTCTGATATGTGATTCAGGTGTCCCAAGCGGCAGCCGGAGCCTCTGCACCAGAGGGCTAGCCCCTGGTTTTGAACTATTTTGTACACAGTCCCTGGCTTAGGACCTCAGTGTCATGTCACACGCACCGCACAGGGAGGCCTGAACCCCGGGGCTGTCTCGTTTTCTCTCTCATCAGTGCCAGCGGCCGTGGTCCACACCCAGAGCCTGATTGATGCCCAACGACTCTTGGAGGCATATGTGAGCCTGCGGGAGCTGGAGCAGCTGCAGGAGGAGACGCGGGCATCCCTGGGAGGCCTGGAGTTCCCCATCTTCCAGGGGCTGGGCCTCTTGGCGGAGGCCCTGGGCCAGGCTGTGGAGGCAGCTGCAGGGGCTGCAGGGCAGCTGGCGCGGGAGAACCCAGCCCTGCTGGTGGCAGCCGTGCGTGTAGCAGAGGTGGAGGCTGGGCGTGTACCCGGCACGGGGCAGGCCCCTCGGGACTGGAGGCAGCGCTTTCTGCGGGCACTACAGGAGGGCCTGCAGCAGACCCATTTTGCACCGCCTCTGCTACCTGGGCCAGGGGCCCTAGCAGGGTGGCTGGAGGCTCTGCGGGTAGCCCTGCCTGCAGAGCTGGCCACAGCGGAGGCGCTGGTCGCACCCTGCTGCCCGCCACACTACAACGTGGTCCAGCTGTGGGCCCACACCCTGCACGGCGGCCTGCGCCACTGCCTGCAGCAACTCCTTGCAGGGCCTGTGCTGGGAGCTGCCGACGCCTTCGCCTTGCTGCACTGGGCACTGCACGTGTACCTGGGGTCAGTGCCCCTGTGGCTGTGGGAAGTGGGGAGATCCGAGGCTGGGGGCTCAGCATGATGCCGAGCCACCGGTCTCCAGACAGGAGATGATGGGGGGCCTGGAGCTGGGACCTGAGGCTGACGTGTCCCGGCTGGAGCCCCTGCTGACCTTGGAGGACATCGAGCAGTTGGAGGCGACGTTTGTGGCCCAAGTTCAGGTAAGTAGTTGTGGATCCAGAGGAAGTGCCCAGTAGCCTTGGGCCTCTCTCTGTAGAGCTGAGTGTCTGTGCCCTGCCACCCCCTGTTGTCCCTCACCCCTTCCCCCAGGCAAATGTAATCCAGTGGCTGCAGAAGGCGCTGGATGGGGAGGTAGCTGAGTGGCACCGGGAGCAGGAGCCCAACACAGACCTGGCTGGCTTTTACCACTCACCAATGCCAGCCATCGTGCTGCAGGTGGGTAGGAGGCAGCCAGGGCCAGGGGCAAGGGGGCAGGGCGAGGAGCGTTGCTGATGGCGGCCTTCCCTGCCCGTAGATCCTGGATGAGAACATTCGCGTGAGCAGCCTGGTCAGCGAGTCTCTGCAGCGGCGGGTGCACAGCATGGCGCTGTCAGAACTGGGCGTGTTCCTAAGGAGGTCTGCCCAGTCCTGCCCTTTGCCCCAGGGGGTCCACAGGGGCTCAGAGTGTTGGCAAAAAAGGACTTGGGCGTTGTGGAGGAGGGGCAGGAGTCCCCAGGCCTGGGGTTGTGGGGGGCACAGTAGCAGCAGCCAGCACCGAAGCCACTCCGTCCTTTGCAGCTTCAGCGACGCTCTCATCCGGTTCTCCAGAGACCACCTCAGGGGGGAAGCCACCGCCCCTCAGTACGTGTCCTACCTCCTGGCTGCCCTCAACCACCAATCAGCACTCAGGTACCAAAAGGCCCCTCCCACCCCCTACTGAGTACCTACTACTGTGGACCCAGCCCGCTCCTGGCCACCCAGAACTTTACATTCACGGAACTCTGGGGTGCCAGTCCTAGTTCTGCTAATTATGAGCTGTGTGACCTTGGGTGGGTTACCTAACCTCTCTGAGTCTCACTTTTCTCGCGAGTATTCTGTGGGCAACAAAGGAATGTTCTGAGAATCACACGAGATAGTGGATGTGACGTCTGTACCCCAGACCCTGGGATGGGTGCCAATTATTCATTTATCCGCTCAGCAAATATTTATCAAAGCCCCCACTCGGTGCCAAGTAGTGTCTAGGGTCACAGCTGTGCGCAAAACCAAAAATTCTCTTCCTCTTGGATGAGGGCATGGAGCACAGGCGATAATGGTTTTTTATTCCCTCCTGGCTGAGATGAACTCCCTCCCCCGACGGACAAGGAAACAGAAATCTAAAGAGTAACTTGTTCAAGGCCACACAGAGGCAGGTTCCGCTGGGCTGTGTCCCTTCTTCTAGGTCACAGAGAGCCCTCCGCCCCCGCCCCCAGCTTTAATCCGCATCTCAAGACTTTCCCAGGAGTGGGAACAGCCACACACTCCTGCCACGAGGTGGCGCCCGAGAGGCCGGACTGCGGAGGGCCGTGCGGGCCTTGGCCTTGGTCCTGAAGCGAATTTTTGGTCTGTCCAGCTCCTCGGTGTCGGTGCTACAGCCCGACGGGGCGGCTCCGGGAGCCTTGGCTCCGGTAGAAGCCGCGCTGGACGAGCTGCAGAGGAGGATCTGTCGCCTGGTGTTGGAGGCGCTGTTGGTGGAGCTCCAGGTGAGGCTCCCTTGGGGTCTCGGGATGAGGTTGGCAGTGAAGAAACAGCGTAGGTGCGTGGTTCTCTGCGGGGAGTGCCTGGGTCTGGGTCATTTTTCCAGCCCCACCTCCGCCCCCCGCCCCCCGCAGCCCCTGTTCGCGGCTCTGCCCTCGCGCCAGTGGCTGTCGAGCTCGGAGCTGCTGGACGGCGTGTGTGAGCGCACGGCGCACTTCTGCCGGGACTTCTGGCGCGTGCGGAACCCAGCGGTGCAGGTGCGTCGGGGGAGAAAAGTGGGACAGGGGCATCGCGCAGGAGAAAGGTGACCTGCACCCACGCGATCGCCTTGCCCGCAGCAGCTGCTGGCCGAGGTGGAGCGCGCCGTGGTGCTGCAGTACCTGCGCGCGCTAATGCAGGGCCGCCTCGTGTGCCGCGGCGCCGAACAGCGGGCCCAGGCGGCCGAACGCCTGCAGCACGACGCCGCCCAGCTCCGCGAGCTGTTCCTGGGTCTGGTAAGAGCTTGTGGGGCGGGCGGAGGGGCCGGGGGCCGAGGGCCAGGGCCGAACCCTATGCCGACGTGCGCAGGGCCTGGAGGAGAGCGCGCACTGCGCGCCGGTGCTGCTCGCGCTGAGGGAGCTGCTGAGCCTCCGCGACCCCGCACTACTCGGCCTCGAGGTGGCTGGCCTGCGGCAGCAATTTCCCGACGTGAGGTGCGGGGGCGGCGGGCGGGGAGGGAGGAGGCGCTCAGGGTGGGGTGGGGGGACCGGGTGGGGCTGACGCACCTTCCCGGCGCCCCCGCAGCGAGGACCACGTCTCTGCCCTCTTGGATCTGCGCGGGGACGTCTCCCGGGAGCAGCGCCAGGCCGCGCTCAGCTCCCTGCAGGCGGGCCCGCCGCCCTCGCCCCCCACGGGCCGCCGGGCCCTCTTCAGCCTCGTGCCAGCGCCCACGCCCTCCGCATCTTCCTGCCTCCCCTCGGGGCCCTGCGCCTGACGCCGCTGGTCAGCCTGCAGAATAAAGAAATCCATGCCCCCTCCCCCGTATGCCTGCAATCTGTGTTGGGGAAGTGGGGAGCAAATACAGGTGCCCGCTGGGGTTAGGGTGTCCACGTCTGAGGTGTCCTGGCTCCAGTCCTCGCACGCCGGAGCGCCGCGTGGGCTCAGACTCCGCTCCTCCGTGTGGGTCCCACCCCCGCGCCGCCGCGCGGAGACGGTGGGCCAGGGGCTCGGCGGCCCTGGACTCCGCCCCCGAGCCCCGCCAGGCTCCACCCGCGGTGGTCTCGGGCGCGCGCTGGCGCGCAGTCTGACGCGAACCCACTCGCCTTCGTAAGAGCGCGCGCGCGCCCGAGTGTGTGCGTCGCCTGCGTCGGCTCCCGCGGGCTGGGCGGCGAGCGGCCGGCGTTGAGAAGCGGAACGGCGGGCGGCCCGAGGCGAAGCGAACAGGTGGGGGCGCGGCACGCGGACAGAACCCCCAGGAAAGGCCAAGACAATGCGCGGCGCGCTACCCCTCCTCCTCTACCGGAGAAGCCCCTCGCCATTGTCTTCTGGCCCCACCCTCCATTGGGCACGCCCTTCGTTCTCTCCTCCGCCGTTTATTGGCTACAGGTCCCGGCCCCCCTCGATCTTTCGGTCTTCATTGGCTCTTCTGCCACGTTATCTTCTCCCGGGATTTCTTATTGGCGCAGGCCACACCCTCTCTCTTGTCACCGGACCCCGCCTTCAGCAGTCGCGGGCTCCTCCCCTTCCATCCAGCCTCCATTCATTCTGCATCTCGTGCTGGCTGCTTGGAACTGGAGGTGAACCCGACGCGTCGCTGCCCTCGGGAAGTTCGGGGGACGGTGGGGGGCGCACAGACCTAGGCTCTGACAGTGACACCCTAGGGTGCTAAAGAAGCCGCCAAGGCACTAGGACCCTCTGGGCGCCGGGCAGCCTTCCCGGAGGAGGGGAGGCCTAAACCAAGCCCTGAAGAATGGTTGAGTGTTGGCTTCAGGCAGACATTGCGAGGGCATTCTTGGCGGAAGCACCTGAGATGTGAAAGAAACAGTCGCATTCTGGCGATCGCAAGGAGGTAGGTTGGAAGAAAGACGGGGAGATGGCGGAGACTGGCCCAGGGAGTGGCCCAAGACCAGTGAGGAGGGAGTGCAGAACAGTGTAGTTAGTTGAGGGGAGTGAGTGAAACCTGGGGCCAGGAATCTTGCAGCAGCTGGCCACCGGCGGAGTGGAGGGCAGTGGCTGGGGGGAGGTCGGTTCCGGTTGGGGATGCAAAGCCCAGAGAAGGAACAGTTCTAGTTCTGAGCAGGAGAAGGGCTCTTGCATTCAACTTCAGAGGGTGAGAACCGTGGCGGGGCGCGGGGGAGGCTTTGCGTTTCGTAGGAGCTGTGTTGCAGACGCTTTTCCAGTAACGCGGTACTTGTGTAGAGATTTGAGGGAAGTGCGTGACCCGTGCTGTTGTGGAGGAAGGCGGGGTGGGTTTCACACAGGGCGCGTGTTTGAGCAGTCGAGTAAAGCTGCTGCATTGGAACTGGCGACGCTGGTCTGAAGTTTATGGCAGGAGTGGGAGCTGGTGCGTTGTGAACCCGGAGAGTGTATGACCCACTGAGGCATGAGCACAGATGGAGAGAAGTCCCCCAGGACAAGCCCCGAGGCTTTACCGAGTTAAGAGATTGGGGGGATGGGATGGCCAGCAGGGAAGACCAGGAAGGAATGCCGGGGAAGTAGGAGAACTAAGTGGGAGTGTGTTGGGAAAGTCAGAAGGATAAAGTGATAGCTGTGTCAGGTGCTGCTGGTCAATGTGAGCACCAGCAGTGACCTTGTTCAGATAGGTGTTTTAAAAAATGATTTACTGGGGGCCAGTGCTATGGCGCGGCGGGTAAAAGCTTCTGTCTGCAGTGCCGGCATCCCGTATGGGTGCTGGTTCTAGTCCTGGCTGTTCCTCTTCCTATCCAGCTCTCTGCTATGGCCTGGAAAAGCAGTAGAAGATGGCCCAAGTCCTTGGGCCCCTGCACCCATGTGGGAGACCCAGAAGAAGCTCCTGGCCCCAGGCTTCAGATCGGCCAAGCTACAGCCGTTGCAGCCATTTGGGGATTGAACTAGTGGATGGAGAACCTCTCTCTCTCTCTCTGCCTGTAACTCTACCTTTCAAATAAAAATAAATAAATCTTTAAAACATTTATTTGAAAGGTAGAATGATGGGGAGGGGAGGAAGTGAAGGAGGGAGGATAGGTGTAGGGGGGAACCATCCATTGGTTTACTCCCCAAATGGCTGGGGCTGGTGCAGGCTGAAGCCAGGAGCCAAGAAGTCCATCCTGGTTTCCTACGTGGCTGGCAGCAGCCCATGTGCCTGGTCAGCTTCTGCTGCCTCCCCGGGAACATTACGGGGAGCTGGATTTGGAAGCAGAGCAGCCGGGACTTGAACCCGTGCTCCAGGATGGGGTGTCAGTGTTGCAAGTGGCAGCTTAACCCACTGCACCACATTGCTAGCCTTGATCAGATCTATTTTTTTTTAAGATTTATTTATTTATTTGAAAGTCAGAATTACACAGAGAGAGGAGAGGCAGAGAGAGAGGTGTCTTCCATCTGCTGGTTCACTCCCCAATTGGCCACAATGGCCAGAGCTGCACTGATCCGAAGCCAGGAGCCAGGAGCTTCTTCCGGGTCTCCCACATGGGTGCAGGGGCTCAAGGACTTGGGCCATCTTCTACTGCTTTCCCAGGCCATAGCAGAGAGCTGGACTGGAAGTGGAGCAGCTGGGACTAGAACGGGTGCCCAAATGGGATGCCAGTGCTTCAGGCCAGGGTGTTAACCCACTGAGCCACAGCGCCGGCCCGATCAGATCTATTTTGATGGAGAACAAGAGACTTATGCTTGTTTGGAGTGAATTTAAGAGAGAACAGGGGGCTGGGGTATGGTGTTGCAGGTTAAGCTGCTGCCTGCAATGCTAGCATCCCATATGAGTGCAGTTCAAGACCCAGCTATTCCACTTTCAATTCAGCTCCCTACTGATGTGCCTGGGAAAGCAGCAGTGGATGGCCCAAGTACTTGGACCCCTGCCACTCATGTGAGAGACCCAGATGGAGTTCCAGCCTCCTGGCTTCAGCCTGGCCCAGCTCCAGTCATTGTGGCCATTTGGGGAGTGACCCAGCAGATAGAAGATGGTTCTCTCTTTTTCTCTCTCTGCACCTCTGCCTTTCAAATAAATACATCTTTTAAAAAGAGAACAGGAAAGAAGGAATTGGAGACTGGGTGTAGGTGATTCAAGGTGCTGTTCTGCAGTGAGGAGCAGTGGAGGGAGAATCTGGAGGGTTGTAGCTAGGCGAGTGGAGGTTCAAGTGGTGGTTCTGTTTTATTTTTTAAGGTGGAGAAACAAACAGCCTGTGTTTATCCTCATGGAAAGGATCCAGTAGAGAGGAAGACAGATGATGTAGGAGAGAGGAGAAATGCTGACTTGGGTCCCGGAGCAGGCAAGGGAGCCCACAGGCTGGAGCCTCTCTGGGGAGAGACTGGATTGGCCTGAGCCCTGAGCCTCGGGTGACCTCTGGGAAGATACTGCAGACAGGGCCTGGGTCAGGGGTTAGCTTGGATTTGCTGAAATTTCTCTCTGCTTCCCCAACAAACAGATTCTAAGTTGTATTTGAACAGATGGCCCAGTGGAGACAGGGCGTTCCAGGTAGGGCCAGCACAGGCCAGGCATACTCAGGCACTCAAACTGACTAAGGGCAAATGGGCAGGAGGACGTGGGTGGAGCCAGTGGGTGGGGTGGGACTGAGAGGATGCTGTAGGCAGAAGGCAGCCCCAGAGGCCCCATCAGCTTGGTCCACCCAGGCAGCCGAGGCTACGCTGTAGCAGTTTATAGGCTGGGTGAATGCTGAACACAGAGATTAGAATCCTGGGAAGGGGCTCTGTCCTTGCTCCCCGGAGCTCAGGCTGAGGGGATTCCAGGACCCATCATTTGGTGGGTGTGAGATTCCTCCTCTTGCTTTCCCAGAGCCCAGCCTAGTTGGGGGGGAGGGGTGCTGAGCCTAGCCTAGTTGGGGGGAGGCTTGCTGGAGGAAATGGACGCTGGGGTGCAGGTGAGGGCGTCAGCTACCCAGACCCCTGGCTGCCCAGACTCTGGGCTGAGCAAGGCTGGAGCAGCGGCAGTGTGACACACAGGGCCTGCTGGGCTGCTGGCCACACCCACTCATGCTGGTCTTTGCGTCCGCTTTTGTTCTCTAGAGGCTGACACAGTGGGGAGCTGGAGCAGCCCGGCTGGATGTGACCTCCAGGACAGAATGGTGCTGGACTCAGGGGCTCAGGTGTATGAGCAGGCACCCCCCAGCCCCCGAGCCAGTCCCTCGTCACTGCGGCCTAGGCTGAAGCCCTCAGACAGAGATGGGCCGTCCCTGTACCCCTGGCCTCAGTCCCTGGCCTTGCCCCTGGCTCTGGCAGTCCCCTCAGCACTACAGCCCCAGTCTAAGCGGCAGCCCTTCTCAAAGCTGCCCTTGGGCCACCGCAGCCACATGTGTCGAAGTGAGAGCACCCACTCCATAAATAGTACTGGCCGGCAGGGACGTGGCACCCAGGGACAGGCCCCAGCTAGGCGGAGCCGGGACTCCAGTTGGGGCGCCCTACGGCCTGCGGCTTCCTTGCCTCACATCGCTAAGACTCAGAGGAACGCGGGCAATGGGGCCAGCAAGAGCCCCTGCATGCTGGTGGCCCTGCGACCAACCAACATGGACCGCGAGCGGGACAAGTTCTTCCAGTCCCATTACACCTATAACCCACAGTTTGAGTATCAGGAGCCCATGCCCACGGCTGTGCTGGAGAAATATTGTGAGGCCTCTGGACAGTTCATCCATCAGGTCAGTTTAGCCTGGCCATCTCCCCCCAGCCCTGAGTACTCAAGGGCCCCCACCTGACCAGCCACTGTCACCTGTGTACAGGCAGTTGGCATCATCGAGGCTGTCCTGGAGAAGTTTGGCACCTATGAACACTTTGAGGCTGCCACTGGGGGCCAGCTGCTGACCAAGTGCCAGATTTGGTCCATTGTGCGCAAATACATGCAGAAGGAGGGCTGCGTTGGGGAGGTGAGCCTGCCCTGCCTGCACAGCCCCGCCTCTGCGTGCCCCACACCAGGCTGCCTGGTGGCTGGTCCCAGACCCTGCTTCATACCTCCCCAGAAGATGACCCCAGACAACCCCACTGCCCTTGCCCTAGTTGGGTGGCAGCTGGCAGCCGGTGGTGGGATGGGGGTGGGGACGGCCTGGCTGCGCTGTGGCATCTGTGGGCCCACCCGCACAGCTCCAGGGCTGGCGGCCATGGCTCTAAGCTCTGCTGCCTGCAGGTCGTGGTGCAGCTGAGTGAGGACCTGCTGTCCCAGGCCGTGATGATGGTGGAGAACAGTCGACCCACACTGGCCATCAACCTGACTGGAGCCCGCCAGTATTGGTTGGAGGGCATGCTGCGGCATGAAATAGGTCAGCACGTGGGTAGGCGGGAGTTGGGTGGGGATGAGGGGGGCTGGGCGGTGAGGGGCCCAGTAACCCCCCCTTTGTTTCTCTCCACTCCCTCCGAGAAACTGCCTCCCCTCTCTCGCAGAGGTAGTCCAGAATTGTGCCTGCACACCGTGTGTGCTCACCTTCAACTCTTGGCTCCTTTTGGGGATCTTTTTCTCTCTCGCCTCCCTCTCTGGTTTCCCTAAACCGTGGAAGCAAGGCTGCTGAGGTCCTGAAAGGCCATAGGGAGAACGCCGAGGGTCCTTCCAGTCCAGGCAGCGCTCTGGGAACGCCAGGGTGGTTGGAAGGCCAGATCCTGGGAATAGAATTGGCCGGAGGACACACTGAGCCCAGTTTAGGAGGGCGTCGGCCAGGCTGGGCAGAGAGGAGCAAGACGCTCACTAATCTCTGTTTCTATCTGTCCCTCCTTGGCAAGAATTGTGTTGCTGTGGGCAAGAGGTTTAAGCTGGGGCTTTCAGTGTGACTGTCAAAATGCTGTGTACACGGGGCGAGATGTGTGTGTCCGGGCGTGGTGTGTGTGTGTGCCTTATATCCAGCGGACGACGGGGCGTGTGTGTGGCCGGCACTCCCTGGGTCCCCGTGCGAGTTCACCCGAGGAGGGTCTTCACACTGGCCAGGTCTGGGCGAGTAGGGCTCTTCTGGGGCCGCAGAAGCCCTTGTGCTAGGGCCTGAGCTGGGGCACGTGTGGACACAGGCATCACCGCCAGAGGCCGGGCCAGCTGAGTGCCCTGGCCTCCCCGCCCAGCGCTGCCTCCCCCGGCCCTCCCTGCAGGCACCCACTACCTGCGGGGCGTGAACAACGCGCAGCAGCCGTGGCACAGCGCTGAGGGCCGGCTGCGGTACGGGCTGCGGCCGGCCAACCCCACCGAGGAGGGCCTGGCCAGCCTGCACAGCGTGCTGTTCCGCAAGCAGCCGTTCCTGTGGCGCGCGGCGCTGCTCTACTACACCATCCACCGCGCCGAGCACATGTCCTTCCGCCAGCTCTTCCAGGACCTGGCGCGCTACGTGCAGGACGCGGACGTGCGCTGGGAGTACTGCGTGCGAGCCAAGCGGGGCCAGACGGACACCTCGAAGCCAGGTAGGCGGGGAAGAGGCTGAGCGGACACGCGGGGCGCGAGGCGGGAGTCGGCGGCCAGGACTCAGCACCCTCCCGCACTCACAGGCTGCTTCAGCAAGGACCAGGTGTACCTGGACGGCATCGTGCGCATTCTGCGGCACCGGCGGACCATCGATTTCCCGCTGCTGACCTCTCTGGGCAAGGTGAGGGGCCGCGCTGGCGCTCCCCTCCACCACAGGGTTCCCTCAGCCCGGTTCCTGCCCAGCTGCGGGCTGGGTGCCAGGGCTTCTGGAGGGGGGACGGAGGAGCTGGGCGGAGGAGATGGAATGACAACCTGGCAGTCAAAGCAGGTACTAGAGCCAAGCCTGCAGGTGTGTGTGCAGTTCCTGCTTTTCAAAGGAGGTGAGCAGGCCAGGCAGGCCTGGGGAGGGAGGCTGGAGAAATGCCTTGGACACTTGTGCCAGAAGGGCAGACGTTCCAGAATGAGGCAAGTGGATCCCATTGGAAGCCACGGGGAGTTGGAAGAGCTTTAAGCAAAGCGGGTAGCACAGATGTTAGCTTTAAAAGGCTCTCCCTGAGTGCATGAAGTTTGTGTTTCTTAACTAAAAGGTTTTTTCTTTTTTTTGGGGGGGGGACCAGAAAGCTACTAACAACCCCCACAAAAGGCTCCCCCTGGATATCAGGGACTGTGGATTGGAGAGGCCTAGGGAAGTGGGCGTGGGGGCAGCAGGAGGAGGCCTGGCCTGTGGTGGTCTGGCCTACCCCTGGCAGTGGCCATGCAATGAGAGAGGAAGGGGGCAGCTTTTCAGAGAGCAGATGTTTTTAACTCAGTGTATAACCTGAGTGGGAGGGTGGGAGTCGAGGCCCCCTCTCTGGAATCTGACCTGGGTGATGGTGAAGAGGGTGGGCTGGCATACATTGGCACCCAAGGGTTTGGTGTTGGGTATGGCAGGGGGTGGTGTTCAGGAGAAGAGAAGCTGGGCTGGGGAAGGGGTGAGGTCCTGTGGCATAGATGATAAAAGAAGGTGTTGGGAGAAGAGCAGACCCTGGACTGAGCCTACAGTTTGTGGCACTGGCAGGGGATGGGGCAGTGGGCTGCCCATGCTGAGCTAGGGCCAGATGCACCTGGGGCCCACTTCCTCCCTCCAGGTATCCTATGAGGATGTGGACCAGCTGCGGCCCCATGGAGTGCTGGATAACACCCGGGTGCCCCACTTCATGCAGGACTTGGCACGCTACCGGCAGCAGCTGGAGCACATCATGGCCACCAACCGGCTGGACGAGGCAGAGCTGGGCCGCCTGCTGCCTGATTGATGCTGGCTGGGGGCCAGCCACAGGTAGCGGCCCTGGACAGAGGACTGCAGATCAGCTCCCAGAACATGAAGCACTCTGCTCTGTGCTTTCACGGCCCGGTGTTTCTTAGGGGCACTGGGGGAGGTGGGAGACATCCGGGGAAAAGCAGCAGCAACATCAGCGGGTTTGTGTCCACTGTTTGCCTCCCGGGGGCCCAGGGCCCGGCAGCAGCCCCCGCAACCCCTAAGCTGCCCTCTTGCCTCTAGCTCTCTGTCGAGCAGAGGGGGAGCCTGGGGGCGGGAAGAAGCTGAGCCGTGATGGGAATGTGGGGTGACCTGGGGGTAGAAACTTGTCCATGCATGAGATAGTTTTAGGCGTCTGGTCCAGTCTCTCCCTTCCCCCACCTGGCCCCTTGGTGCTCCTCCAGCATCCATGCTGTCTACCTCTCACTGGGTCCTGGTAGGGGCTGGGATCCCTTCTCCTGCAGTGACTGTCTGAGCCTGGCTTTCTCACGGGCTCAGAGGGCAGGGGTCCTGGTAGTGGAGAACCACCTGGGCTGGGGTTTGCTTTCCAGCATTTTGCCTCTCTGCTCATGTATTTATCCCATATTTATGTGTCTACTTCCTGCGTCTGGGAGGCAGCAACTCGACACTGCTGGCAGGCACGGATTGTTCTAGCTCCACTCTCGTTTCACACACACACACACACACACACACACACACACACACTGAGCTCCTGGCACTGTGAGTCCAGCCCAGGAACTCTGCTAGCCCCACCCCCACCCCCTCCACAGCCTCTGCTGTTGCTGTCTTTGCCCACATTGTCACAGCTGGCCTGTGGCAGAGGTTGGCATACCCTGGGAACAGCTGCAGTGGAGCGTGCGGGGCAGGCCCCCAGGGTTTGTTGTCCCAAGTCTTGAGCCTGCCCTGGACCAGGAGAGGTGCAGAGGTGATTGTCGCTTCCAGTCTCACAGTGGACTCAGCTGTGCGACGCTGACCCAGCCTCACTCCTACTCTTGGCTTTAATTTTCCCATCTGTAAAATTCAGACACACAACTGGAAAGTCCTCATTCATTTAGTTAAGCAATATGTACGGAGTGCTGTATACCAGTTACCCGTTAGAACCCTCTCCCAGCTCCCATTTCAGAGGGAAACCATTAAAACCATTAAACAGCAGTTACAATGTTGCGTGTGGCCTCTGTCTAACTCCAGGTTCTTTGCTGTCTACCTCTTCTGATTTCACTGCCAAAGGCTGTGAGCTGAGCCTCTCTAAATGGACAGAAGTTCTCTACACCTGGCCCGGGGCTTCCATGGCGTGGACCTGGTGGGCTCCCCGGCTCCTGAGGGGAAGAGTTTGCGGGAAGAATGGAGCTGTGACATGGGCCATGAGGAGGTGGTGGGGCATGGGCTGTCCGGATCATGGGACTCAGGGCTGCATGCCACCTGCCCTCAGTGCCTGGGCAAACAGCGCAGTCGTGGAGAGAGCCCAGGCCAGGCCGACTGTCTGGAGTTTATTCACTTGCAGCTGTGTTAGGCCAGCCTTGGGGGCAGGCATTCCATCCGGCCGGCAGGATCCCAGGCCCCATCCAGCACAGGCCTGGGTGGGGAAAGCTCTGGCCCTCAGGAATCTAGAAGTGAAGGGGATAGTGGTCAGTAAGCCGGGGCTCCCGCTCCTGCTCCCAGGCCACGCCCGCCCTCCTAGCCTGCACGGGTTTGCGTGATCTCACACCTTCAGACTCATCGGCCTCCGGCTCGGGCTCGGGTTCGGGCTCGGGCTCGGGCTCGGGCTCGGGCTCAGGCTCGGGCTCGGGCTCAGGCTCGGGCTCTGGATCCACTTCCAGTTCCGGCTCTGGCTCTGGCTCTGGTTCCAGATCCTGTTCAGCTCCTTCAGCTTCTAGCTCTGGCTCCTCTGGGGTCCCGGATTGCACGGCCTCCGATCCTTCAGGACCCCCTGCCTCGTCGTGGTCTGAAGCTCCAGGTAGCCCAGGGCATAGGGTGCCGGAACCAGGTGCCTCAGGCGTCCAGTGTCCGGGGCACGGGGGGTCATAGCTGCGGTCCCGGTAGCCTGGGGCGGAAGTGGGAGGGTCTCAATTGACTTCTCTGCAGTCACCTCAGCTCAGGCTTCTTGGGAAAATAACAACTCCGCCCTCCAATTAGCCTGTCCCCGCCCCGAGTCACGCCCCCGCCATCTGGACCCCACCCGACGCGCGCTCACCGGGCCCCACGTGCTGCCAGTCCCAGGCCGGGTCGGGCGCGCGCGCGGTTTGCTGGGCACAGCGCAGCAGCTCCTGGCAGGCGGCCTCGCCCTTGCTCTGCACCAGTAGAAGCAGGCGGCGCACCCTGCGCTCGGCGTCTGGCAGGGCGTCCAACGCCTCGTACTCGGGCCCGTTGAGCACGCCCCGCGCCAGCAGCGCGTCCAGCAGCAGCCCCGAGTCCGCCTGCAGCGTCTCCACCAGGCGCTTCCGCTCGCGGTCGATGGTCTCCGACGGCCTCTCCTGCGCGTTGCCCATCGTCCGGGCTGTGTGAAGGAGAGACGTAGTGAGGGCCGGGGCTGTTCTGCGCTGGCTGCGCTCCCAGAGCCCCGCTAGGTACCCGTGGCTGTGACGGCTGCACCACGCAGGACCTGCACGACCCCGCCCGAACCTGTCCTCCTGCGTCTCCGACCGCGGCTGTCCAGTCTCCTTCCCAGGCTCCTCCTTCCCCTCACGTCAGCTCTGGGCCCTCCCCGCCTGAGCCCGGGGCTTGCAGGTGCCGTCACAGCTTATCCTCTTGAGCCTTTTTCTTTCCCAAAGCTGCTCCCCGCCTCAACGGGAAGATAAACCGGATGCCCCACAGCCGAACCACACTCAGGGCCCCTCCCATCCGTCTCCTGAGTGGTTCTCTCACCGTGGCGCCCCTTAGTCCTACCGGGACCCTGCAGAACCCTGGACGGGGCTCCCTGCCTCCGTACTACCTGCTCCGGTCCCCTGGGCATCCACAGAACAAGGAGCTGAGGGCCCTGCCTGCTGCTATCACCTTGCCCTGACCCTGAGGTCCAACTTCCCAGGACAGTCCCTGCCCCTGTCCCCTCACCGCCACCCCCACCTTGTTGCAACCCCTGCTTGGTTGCATGGCCCTTCCTGGCTCCCTGGCACCTGGGCAGAGCTACCTGAATCTTCTCCACCAGTATCTGACTTCATCTGAGACCCGGCAGTCTCCCTTCGGGCCTGGGCAGGACTCACAGCCATCTCTTCTTGCTTGATACTAAGTTCCTAAGGCCCAGCCCAGGAAAGCTACCCGTGACTTCTTGCCAGACCATCATTTTTTTTTTCTCCAAGGGAACTCCTCATTGTGACAGTGTCTCTACGAAACAGTAGGTATTCAGTGGAAATTAATGCATGGATGCTTCGTGCATTTATTGCCAAATCCCCTCAGGTGGCTGGGCTCAGCTAGCAAGGCCCTGGGCACTTAAGAGGCCAAGAGGTCAGCCTCGGCCGGCTCCCTGCCTCAGCCCATCCCTCTGCCTTGGCTCTGCTCATGCAGCAACGCCCCTGGTATCACGTCTTCCCTTGGTGACCCTCATCCGCTGCGGGCTCCATGAGGCTGGGCATCCTCTGGGAGAGGGGATTTAGTCCTCGCCCTCGTCCTGCCTCTCCTGGTGTGCGCTCACACTCTCCCCGGCCTCCTGCCCCCACTCCCACGTGTGAGGGTCAGCTCTTGCCACCAAGTGAGCGGGCACCAGAACTACCCCCTGCCTCTCCCTGCCTGCCACATCTGTGACAGATTCTGCCCCGTGTCTCAGCCTCCCTCAGCTCCTGCCAGTGGAGCTCATCTGTAACGCCCCGCCCCCTCCATCCCACCACCCACACAACACAGTGACTGACAACCCTCTGGGGGAGGGCTTATTGTCCCAGCTTAGAGAGAGACTGTGTGGAGGACTAGAATGTATCGCTTCAGCCTGCACAATAGTGAGATCGCTTGCTGCCAGCTGCCCACCACAGAGAACCCAGGCTACCTGCTCTGGCTACTGTAGCCACCTCCCTCAGCCCTGACGGCCAGGTCCTTCCTCATTTCCCTTCACCATTCGGCCAGGCAGAGTGGTGTCACTATGTCCCGGGCACCTCTGAGCCTTTGCTGATGCTGTTCCCCAAGCCTGGCGTGCCCTTCCCCTCCCTCCACTTCTCCCAAGACTCAAATATTCCCTTGTCCACTCCAATGCCAGAGTGTCCCAAGGTAGTTCCTTCTTCCGGGTATCCCAGTGAGCAAGGCATACCCGCACTCCTGACCTTAACTAACATCCCTGCGCTGCGAAAACGCGGCTTTCGGACGGTCGGCCAACGGCGGGCACCGGGAGGGAGAGCGGAGCAGCACTTATTCTGGGTAACACGGAGGGGTGCGCAGATTGCGTCGCCCAGTCCTCCTGTCTCCCTCCTCTCTAACTTGCTTCATGTTAACCTCATTTCCCCGAGACCAGCCCTGTGCGTGCAGGGCGTGCGGAGCGGAGAGCCAGCAGCGCTCACAGCTCTAAGGTGAACCCCGAAGTTAAGGCAGGGGTCAGAGGCCAGATGCTTCCCAAGGCACCAGGCGGCGAGACGTGAAGCTGGCTCCCGCCCTCCCCCCACTCCCCATCCCCACCTGCTGCACCCTCCGGCTCTTCTGCTAGGCAGCCGGAGGTCGTGGGAAACAGCGGGCGCCTTTGCGCATGTGCGACCGCCCAGCTGCCCTTACCTCCCCAGCGCCCAGCGCCCAGCGCCCAGCGCCGGAGCCGCCGAGTCCTGCGGCGGGGCGGGGCGGGGCTCACAGACCACCTTCGTGCGCGGCTGCGGGTGGTGAGGCTGGTTCCGCCCAATCTGTTTCCCTTCCCGCCCCCAGCCGGGAGGAGCGGGGCTCCGAGTCCGGTCCGCTACGGGCGGCCCCGCTCACGGGTCGGGCCTCGGCGGGGCGGGAGATGACGGTGCAGAAAGGGCCGGGCGGGGTGGGGGTGGGAGCAACAGCTGCGACGGGGGCGGGACGGCCGGGGCTGCCGGGAATGGCGGGGGGCGGGGGCGTCCTTGCCCCGCACCGGGAGCCGGGCTCCGCTTGCCCGCGGGGCTCCCCGGGAGATGAGCTGGGGAGGAGGCAGTTGGGCCCGCACCCCACGTAGCCAGCGCCCACGCTGGGCCTGCCAGTTGTCAGTGCGCTTCACAGCTCTCCTCTCATCGACCTCCCTCCTCTCTGCTTGTCCCAGACGAGGCTCAGAGAAGGGGACCGACCGACTCGTGGTCACAGAGCGCTGCATCGCTGGGCAGGGTGCGTCCCAGAGGTTGCAGGGGCCACGCGTGAGCCCTGGATCCCGGCCTAAGTAAGAGGGTTGGCCCCCTCCCCGCTTCCCAAGTACCATGACTCTCTGGAGATTCTTCCATTAAAGCCCTAGCACCTGGACGCTTTTACGAATGCAAAGTTCCCCTTCCATCACCGGGACACCTGTGCTCCCTCCCTGGTCGACGGAGAAAAGAGAGCAGAAACACAGAAAAAAATGCAATTTATGTGCAGGGCTCATCAGGGTGCTGGAGAGAGGCCGCGGAGTCAAGGAGAGGGGGTTCACTCACCCCCCGCCAGGGGGCGCCAGGAAGCCGAGAGGGGGTGTGCCGCTGTGGACTGGTCCCTCAGCCAGCCCGGCTTCATTTGCTTGCAGGTTTCAAGGGGAAGGACTGGCCCCGGGGCCCAGGTAGGAGGCCCTGCTCTCAGGGGTGCTGTAAATGGTTAAAGCCCCAGGCAAGCCGAGAGCTGGGCCTCCCAAGGCCGCCTGGACATCCAGCAGGAGCGGGGCCCCCAGCGTAGGGTCCTTCCCTAGGAAGAGTGGGTTTGTGCTCAGCAGCCAGGAAAGGTTGCCCTTCCCACCGCTCAGTGAGGATGAAACATTCCCAACCTCCTCCTCTCCTGCCATGGTGAGGGGATGGCTGGACCAAGCCGGGGGGCTTCCCTGCAGAACACCCCCCCCCATCATGGTAACTTGCTCAGTCATGGCCTCCCTCAGGTCCTGAGTCACCACATTACCTGGGCCTGGAGAACTTAATCCCTTTACTGCCAGCTCACTCTCACCCCTCTCTGGAACCAACGGCTGCATCTGCAAGAGAGAACCCCAGGAAGTAGCTGGGCAGGGAGCCAGTGGCTGAGGGGGAGAGCTGGGGACCCCCAGCCCCGGGCAGGCCTCTGCCAATATGGCTTTGGCTCACAAAAAAGCAGGGACCAAAGGGTGAGAGTCCACAACCCCAGACCCCTACCATCCCCTCCCTCATCTTACCAGGGACAGCTCCATGTCTAAGTCCATCAAGGTCCATTCTCTGCCTTGGAGGCTGGGGCCCAGCACCTGGGGAGCACGCCAGGTTAGTGGTGCCCTCCCCATGCTGCCCAGACAGCTGGGCCCTGGGGGTTCTCCTGCCCGTGCCCCAGCCAAAGGGGTACTCACATCCAGGGGTCCTGCAGGCTCCACACCTTCAGGAGGGGCCCTGAGCAGCATTGGAGGCAGCAGACTCTCTGGGCTCCTGTCCCCCCTCTCCAGGCCCAGAGGCCCCCTGTGCACAGAGAATCGCTATTGCCCTGCAGTGCCCACCCCCTATTAGGTTCCTAAGGAATGAAATTCCCCAACATCTAGAAAATGCTACGCTGCCCCTCCCCCCACCAGAGGGCTTCCCACCTGGGACCTGAGGTTTGGGCTGTGGAGCTGGGGGCTTGGGAGGCATCTCCTCCCTACACCAGTGTCAGTACCAATGGTTCTTAAACTATCGTGTATTTTACAGTGATTTCAGTGAACTCGTTTACATGCAGATTTCTGGGTCCTACCACAGAGACGCTGAGTGACCTGCCTGGGAGTTCCTGCTGTGAACCCTGACGCTGGTGCTCCAGGGAGCACTCTGGGTGGAATCAGGTCAGTATCTGAGATCCCACTGCCCACTCTCCCCCTCCGCCACGAAGGGCCAGACCCAGCCGGGCAGCTGGGCCTGCCTGACTAGTGCTGCTCCACCTGCAGAGGTGGCCGCCAGTCAAGAATGGGCTCTGCTCACCTGTCGGGAACCTCCCTGGGACCCCTTGGTTCAGGCTGTTGGGCATTCCTGGGCCCTTCTGGGCTGAAGCTCCCTTTCCCTTCCAGGATGGCCTGCACCACAGCCACAGGCAGCGGTGGGGGGGCTGTCACGCAGAAGTCACACTCGTTTGGGGCCAGGGCCAGCCC
This sequence comes from Oryctolagus cuniculus, assembly GCF_051225735.1. Taxonomy (NCBI): domain Eukaryota; kingdom Metazoa; phylum Chordata; class Mammalia; order Lagomorpha; family Leporidae; genus Oryctolagus; species Oryctolagus cuniculus. Next base: position 60,515,378 of record NC_142884.1, on the reverse strand, counting down.
GGCCTCGCCATCCCCCCCTGGACTGGCCGGCTCTTCTTTGAGCAGTGCCAGGCCCTTCTCCCTGCACGGAGAAAAGCTTCAACCAGACCCTGGCACTGACCTCTCCCCCACCCTCACAGCCACCTGGGCTGCCAGGCCCTCCCCTTCCAAGCTCCCCCCAGCCCAGGGCAGCCCCGAGCCCCTTACCTCGTGCCACCACTGGGGGGAGACAGCCTGGGCCCTTCAGGGGATGGGGAGTCTTCTGGGATGTCAGAGATGATGGGGCCCCTGGCCCTGTGAGTGCTGAGGCCCAGGGTAGTCTCTGGGAGGGGCTGTAAGGAGAAGAATAGACCCAGCCCTTGACCTCCAGCCACAGGGAGAGCCAGAGGCTAACCAGAGCTCACCTGGACCACATCTAAGGGAAAATGTTTGAGGAGGGCCGCTCAGGCCATGCTGGGGAGCCCAGGTCAGGTTGGGGGTGAAGCCTGGCCTCCATCTTCTCTTTTGGGAGTGGGGGGAAGGGAAAGGCTCTCCATCCACCCCACTGGGCCCTAGGGGAGGGGAGAAGAGAACCTACCGACTGGATAAAGTAGGGGTCCTGCAGGAGGGCACCAGCAAGGGGGCAGGTGTTGAACTTGGCGGGTGTCGGGCAGGAGCTCCCCTCATCCAGCATCAGGGACCTGTGCAGGGTGACCGGGTACAGGCAGGGGTGGGCAGGTCAGCTCCCCTGTGCCTCAGCCTGCACTTCCCTCCCTCCCTCCCTCAGGCCCCAGCAGCCAAGTCAGCAGAGCTGAGGCCTGTTGCCAGGGCATCAGTCACATGCTGGAGGTGGAAGGGGCTCCCCCCCAGAGATGGGGGCCCTTTGGGGGTGGAGAGGGGAGGGAGGGAGTGTGGTCTGAGCCCCTGGCCCTCTGCTGCTAGCATACTTCAAGGGGAGGGGAAGGGGCTGCCGGGGGGAGAATTTTGGGGATACCATCCTGGGCATCTGGGAGTGGGGGGCCTTGGTGGTGGAGCTGGGGGGAGTTTCGGTAGAAGGGGGTGTTCCAGCAGGGAGCCTGGGGGGGGTCCTGAAGTAGGTGGTGTGTCCCAGCATCCCTGGCCCACTCACTCACAGCTTTCTCTTGGCTCCTGCATTGCTGGGCCCTGCCTGAAGTGGCCCAAAGAGGCACTGGATCAGCTGAAGAGAAAGCAAAGGGTTAATTCATACCTCACCCACCCCTACCCTAGCAAGAACTCAGGTGGGCTCGGGTGGGATAACTCAGGTACTGGGGTTCTGGCAGGAGGGGAGAGTGTCCAGGGGGCGGAGGGAGAAGCGAGATGGGGGCGGGGAGGAACACCTTGCCGATGACCCGGTGCTGCTGACCGTGGCTCTGCCGCAGTGTCACCACCTCCCGCCATAAGATCTCGTTCTGCCTGGGGAAGGGGTGCGAGAGTGCTGAGGCCTCTGCGAGTTCGCCAAGTCACCCCTCTCACCACCCCCCCCAAATGGCGAGGCTAGCACCCGAGGGACCACCCAAGGTGATGGTTCATTCCACGGAGACCTGAGCTCCATAGTTCGGCCTTTCGTCAGGATGGAGACACCAACGCCCAAGAAAGTAAGGGGCTGTCCAGAAACCCCCGGCGACCAGGATCCTCTCACCCAGAACCCCCGCCCAGCCTTCGTGTCCCCCGCACTGCCTGAGCTCCCGCAGCCGCGCCTCCGTGCTCTCCTGCACTCCCCGCAAAGCCTGCACCTCGCCCAGCAGCCGGCCCAGGTCCTCGGGGCGCCAGCGGCTGTCGTCGCAGCGCAGCGCGGGCACCTGCGGGCAGAAGCACCAGTGTGTGTGGGGGGGGAGGGTGGCATTGAACAGGGTGGACGGCTCCAGATCCCCGCCTCGGGTCTGCAGGTTTCCACCGGCCGCCCCCACCTTGCGTCGTACGCGCTCCAGGAGCTGCTCGCGGCCGCGCATGAAACTCGGGTGCTGGAACTCGACGTGGTCGCGCTCTGGCCTGAGCAGGCCACCCTGCTCGATGCTCACCACCTTGCGAAAACCATCTGCGAAGTGGGGCGGGGGGCGTGAGTCAGCCCACGTCCCGCACCGGGGCACCCACCCCGCCCCCGCCCCCGGCCCCTGCCCCTGCCCTAGGCACTCACACATGTTGAGTTGGCGCACAAAGCTCGCCATGTTGCTGTGCTTGAAATACTGGGGCAACACTTCCTTGGCGAAGCGGCTCTGGTCGCTTACAAGAAAACTGGTCCCGCTCTACCGAGAATGCCCCCCGCCCACCGTGCGGGTGAAGAGGCGCGGTGAGCTGGCGCCCTCCGGCCCCAGGCCCGCGCTCTGACCAGGGCGCCCACTCACAGTCACCCTAGGATCTGGGTTTGCAGCTCAGGGGACAGAGGATAGAGTCAGGCCAGAACCAGCTCTGAGGCCTAGGCTGGGGGACCCCAGTGAGTCCCGGCTCCCAGCCCGACCCAACCTCTGCTCAGCTCTCAGGAGGAGCAAAAGTGGACCCAGGTTCCCCCCCGGACAAGTCTTCCACCCGCAATGTGATCCCGAGCCGAAAGCAGAGCCGGCCCTTCCCTTCTCCTGGTCTGTTTCCCGGTTTGTCGAATGGGGTGGGCTGAGAAACAAAGGATCTCCAAGAGGTCCTGACCCTTCCTAAACCCCAGAGGAAGCTGCCTCACCCCATCGTTCACACCCCCTTCTGGACGGCGGGATCGAGGGGCCCGCAGCCCAAGCCCAGGAGGGGGCTGGGTGGGCCTGGGTGTTCACTGACTTGGAGGGACCCCGGGGACCACTGGGGGAATCCAGGGGCCCCAGCCCTCACCGGGCTCCAGCGGATCAGGTGGTCGGTGCCGGGGTCGCCCACCAGCGCCCATAGCTTGCCGAGAAAGGCAGGCACGGGGCTGGGGCCTGGCTCCGTGGGCAGAGCGGCTGGCGCTTCCTGCATGGCGCAGTCTCGGCCCCGCTCAGCGCTGGGGCCGGCCGCTGCGGGCTTGTCAAAGCCGCGAAAGTGCTGCGTTTGCCTCCTGCCCCGCCCTACTCCGCCCCCAGGCGCCGGGTCAGGCGGGGGCCACGTGCGAACCCGCGGGGCGGGGCTCGGACAGCGGCTGTCACCCGCAGACAGAAGGGCTGGCGGGACCCCGAGGTGTGCCCCCGGGGAGGGAGACCTGGGTTCGAGTCTCACCCTTCACCTTCCCTCTGTGCCCCTCCTTAGTTCCTTGGGAGAAGTGGCCCGTGAGCGGCCCAGCTGCGGGGGAACGTCCTAAAAGGCGATGTCCGTGGGCTCAAGGAAGCCCATGGCAGGGTGAGCAGATACGGTGCGGGACGGGGACTCCAGCCTCCCTTCTGGTCCCCGGGGCATTGCCATTCCAGAGATGCGTTTCCAGGGATGCCATTCCAGGGACCGACCGGGAGTCTCGACCCCTCCCACCTCTGCCGGGCCCTGCCCACCCCCCTCGGAGCTCGCCCGCCGGCCATTCACAGGACGCAGCGTGACTGCAGGATCTGTTTATTTCACTCTCAGCCTGGAGGCCCGGCCCCTGCCGAGGCCCTCCCTCCCCCCACGCCTGGGCGCAGAGGGATGGGATGGACGAGCCCAGTAGGAGCCCAGGACAGCGGCAATCGGCCAGGGTTGAGAGCGCGGAGTGGGCTCAGAGCACCAGGGACTGGGTGCCATCCCACAGGCCCCAATCCCCTGAGGGTCAGCAGGAAACAGAATTCCGAAGGAAAGGGCTAGCAACTGGGGTGCGCCCGGGCATCCCCAGCCGGCGTCCCTGAAGGCTTCTGTCTGCGGGCGCGCGCGGGGGGGTGCCCCATCACGCCACAAGCGTGGGCCGCCAGGGGTGTGGCTCGCGCTTCAGTTTGAGGGTGTAGCTGCGCAGGCGCGGGCAGTGCGCGCGGAAGGCATTCAGCACCGAGGGTCTCACCACGCAGAAGCAGTGCGCCTCGCACAGGTCCGCGCAGCGCGCCGCCAGCTCCTCCAGCGCTTCGTCCAGCGCCGCCGAGGCGGCGGCGCGCACCTCCAGCTCGCGCAGGGTTTTCGCGTAGTGGCGCGCGGCAAAGCGCACGGGGCCTGCGGTGTCGCCCGAGAGGTTGAGGCGCAGCGCGGCCACGGGCACTGATGGCTGCAGGATGCGCGTGACGCTCTCCTCAGGCAGCGCCGGCTCCAGCTCCAGCTCCACGGCCAGCCCGGGGTGGCGCCGGCGCACGGCAGCCCAGACTTCATCGGGCAGCGGGGATGCGCGTGCATCCTCAGGGCACTCGCATCGCAGGGCGAGGAGCACGAAAGGCGCGCGGTTGGGAGCAGCTAGCGCTTCGAGGGCGGCGCATGACAGACTGGCCAGGTGCAGCCCGAGGGCGCGCAGGCGCGGGCAGGCCTCCAGCAGCTCCAGCACCGAGCTGGGCCCCACGCTGCCTACCAGTGTACGGTTGTCCAAGAAAAGGCTGCGGAGCTCGGGACAGCCGTGCGCCGCCTGCAGCACCAGCCCGTCGTCTAGCGTGAAGGGCAAGCCGCGCAGGTCGAGGTGGTGTAGCTCGCGGGCGGCCCCGCAGACGGCGTGCACGGCGCCCAGGACGTCGCGGCCAGCGTCGAAGAGCGGTTTCTCGCCGTGACACTTCAGGCACAAGCTTCTCAGTCCGGGGGCACGGCCCGCCAGCGCCGTCAGCAGCTCTATGGCTGCTGAGCGGCTCGGCTTCCTGGAGGGCTCGAAGTCCAGCCGCAGATCGTGAACGTGGTCCAGGCAGGCGAACACATAGGAGCGCAGCATGCCTTCCAGCTCCCAGTGGCAGCTTGGGTTAAAGCGGTGCAGAGGGGGAGTCGGTGACGTCCCCGCGATCAGGGGAGCAGCCTCTGTCTTACCCCTCAGCTGCCATCCCCGCGTCTACCCACTAATTGCACACACCTGCGTCTGACTGCACCCGGCCACCTGCCCCAAGACAGCCGCCGACGGTAGGAGGGAACTCCCATCCCATCCCTTTAGAAGACTTCGGGGACGTCTTCGGCAGGTTGAAACCCTAGCACGGAGAGCCAAGGATATTTTAGGAACCGGCTTTCTCGGCTGTCTCTAAGTAGGCGAGGCCTCCAGACTCCTGGGTTCAATTCCTGCCTCTGCCAGTTCCTCGCCTCCTGTTCTGGGGGAAGTGTCTGTCCATCTGCCTTAGAATTCTGTCTGGGCAGTGGAGAGCACGATACTGCCTAGCTAGCACACCAGGTTTCTGTAGGATTGAATGAGTTCGTATTAAGGCCCTGAGAACAAGGGTTGGTTCAGGACAGGAGTTCAAGACATGCTATCGTGTGCTTTAACATGGGCGACCACTGCATCCCTCCCCCCCACCGGCAGCTGCCGGAGGCTCACCTGATGTTTGTGTGGTGCCACATGGAGCTGCAGGTGGCGGCAGCGGCCCAGGCTCTGCAGACGTGGGCGGCAGCGGCACGGTCCCTTAGCGGCAGGTGGCGGAAGATGAGGGCCAGCACCTCCTCCGGCAGCTGTTCTTTGGGTTCGGCCATCCTGCACCTCGAGGTGTGTGTGGGTTCCTCTGCTCCCTGCGACAGCTCTGGGGGCCCGGAGAGAGGGGGGCAGATGTCCCTGGGCTCAGGAAATCACAATGTTGAGGGAATACTGGAGCCTGGTGGAGTGCTTGTGGCCCAGGGGGCTGCTACAGGATAAAGACTTTCAAGACAGCAATGGCAGAGCCTGGGTATTAAGCCACGCCTGGGGTCCCACCTGACTGTACAGGACTCATGCTCCTGCAGTTGGGCTCTGAATGCCAGTCTCTGGTTCTCCTTTATTCCCTCACTTGTTGAACAAACCCATGACAATTATGACCTACGTGGGAAGTTGCACAAGTCTTTCCCTGGGAGGGTAGAGGGCATCTGCTGGGGCCCTGGCTCGGCTACACCACCCCATGCCCCTGCTCAGACTGATCCAGGAACGCTGCTTGGGCCAGGGAGTCACTGAGCACGAGGCATCAGAATCACCCAGAGGTGGGCTCACAATGCAAACTCCACCGCTCCACCTCTGGGAGGGGGAAGGCCCAGGAACTTGAATTTCAACAAGCCCTGGGTGACATTACAAGTTCCCAGTTGAGAAACCCCTGTTCTGTCCCCGCTGGTTACTAGAGAGTGGCTACAGGGTTAATAAGGCGGGAGCATCAGCGAAGACCTTTTAATTGTCAGGGACCAGGAGCCAATCCGGAAGCGGGGTTGCAACAGCTGGATCCGCTCAGGGAGGGGAGGTTTCTGTCCCGCTCCGCCTCACCGGGGAGGTGTCGGGGGTGCTTCCTCGGGCCGGCCCGGGGAGATGAGGCTCGAGCCCAGAGGGGCGCGGGAAGGTTTGCGTACACACCTGTCACACCGTTGGCCAGTTAATTTTCTCACCTCTTTGAAGCTAGCCTTCTCTCCTGAAATTTGTGCCACAGGCACCCTGGGGCTTCAGATTCCTGGGGCCGTGGCAGGGAGTAGCAGAAATGGGAAAGTATCAGGCCAGATCCCCCGTCGGATCCCCAGGGGGCGCCCTCTCGTCGATCCCTCTTTTTCCACGCGGAGGACAACTGACACTTTCCACGTTGTGGGCCCTCTGGACTGCCTCTGAGTCCCGCCACCCCCCAAAGTCCCCTCCCACGGGCGACTCTTGCTTCCTTCTAAGCTCGGGCTCCGGCGTCTTACCTGCTCAGCGGACCAGACGGGCTCTGCCCAGGGGTAGGGGACTGGCCGCGGAGGGCGGCGGGGCGGGAAGGAGCCGCAGGCAGCCGGGAGGGCGGGGCGCGCGGGCGGACGGGGCGGCCCGGCCTGGGGCACCGCCCCGGCGCCTCGGCGCACACCCGGAAGCGGCGCGAGTGGAGCCGAGCCTGGCTGGCGTGGGCGGTCGGGCCCCGCCGAGGCAGCCAGGTTAGTGCTGAGGGTGTGGGGGGCTCGCTAGTGCGAGAGGGGCGCAAGCAGAGCGTGGCGCGGTACGCGTGTGTCCCGCCGCTGCCACGGCAAGCTGCGCGGCCAGTCTCCGTGGGGGGCAGGGGAGGGGCACGGAACTTGACTCGGTTGGGTTCTTTGTCCCAACTAAGGGCTTTGGAGGGGCGGTCGGGCATATAGGTGGGAGGGTCGCGGGTGGCGGGCCTGGTTCTGAACAGTTCCGTGAGCCGAGACCCCCTTGCGGGAGAAACCCCCGCGGGAGGGTGACCTTGCGGGGCCGGGAGCGGAGCTGCGGGGGAGCGGGCACGCGCACCAGGCAGCGGGCGTCGAGGCTTTTGGCGCCTGGACCGGTCTGCAGGCCGCTGCGGCCACGCAGCCAGAGGCGGGGCTGCCTATGGACCCCTAGGTGTTAGTGGGGCCCTGTGTGCCGCGCTGGTCCCTGATAGGGGCAGTGTTCCTGGTTGGCGTCCGCGTGTCCCATGGACCGTTCTCCGGACTCAGCTGGGAGCCTCAGCCCGGCCCCAAGAGGGGCGGAGCCCGCGTGGGTGGGGTGCGGGGCTTCCCGAGGAGGGCCTGGAGGCCAGGGCCTCCCGCCTCTCCTCCTGTGGGGAGCAAACCGGACTAGACTGTTACTGGAATTAAGACTTATTCTATGCATCTGCTCTCCCACAATATGGCGCTGGGAGAGAAGTAAACAGCTTCTGCACAGCTGCCTCCAGTTCAACTAATAAACTGTAGGACTTGCTCCTGATTGGAGAGCAGCGTGCTCGGCGTGTGGGCAGCCGAGCTGGGATTGGCGGAGGAGGACTATAAAGGAGGAGAGAGACGGCATGCACCAGGAACATCTATGGGGAACATCTAAGAGGAACACCTGTGCAGCCCCCGAGAGAGCCGGCCGGCGGTGTGCCGCTCCCCTGCGGAAGTGGGGAATGTGGCCAGGGGGAACTGCCCTTCCACGGAGGTGGAAGGGATAGTAGCCAACCCGGGAAGAACCAGCAGCAAACCCGGGGAGGGCCGAGCAGATGAAAGAACAGCGCAGGGTCCTGTGTCGTTCCTCCACGAAGACGGGGAGCGACATCCTCCACTCCCTTAACTGACCCCACACATTCCCATCTGCCCAGTGCTGGTGCGCGGGAGGGAGCACACCCCCATCTCCAGGTTCCCAGCGGCTGCACCCCACCCCGCAGGCCTGGTGGGCAGACTCTGGGCCCCCTCGGTCCCTGCCCCTATCCCGGGGGCTGTGTCCACAGGGTCTGGAGGGTGGCTCCAGCTCGGCCCCGCCTTCCCTCTCAACTCCTTGGCTGGCTTCCTTCCACCGTCCGCCCCGTTTGTGGTCTCCTGGTTGTTGGTTAGTTTAGAAAGACACTTTTATTTGCTGTGTTTAATACAAAGGAAACATGTCTATTTTCTATAAGGTAGAAAATTGCTAAATACAAAGAACATTTAACATCCAGCCCAACCCCACCCTTGCCCCAGTCCTGCTGCGATAAACACAGTGCTGGCTTCCTGTGAACTTCCAGACGTTTTTGGATGAATACATAGTGTTTTACGTGAGAAGGTTGGTGGTGGGGAGGGTCTCCCCAAGGTGTGCCCCCTACGTTAGACCCAGGGTAGGGCCTTCACCGGGCATCACTTCCTTTGCCAGGGTCTGGCCGAGGCAGAGGGGGCCCAGCCAGTGACGGCCCCAGCCTTGGCGCTCAGGATTCTAACTCCCTCTCAACAGTGTCCCGGGCGGGGGTCTTGGGGTCCTCCTGGCACCCCACCCCCAGGGGCCAGGTGGGGCCACCATCTGTCTGGTGCAGAGCCTCTCTTGGCCATATGCATATGTAAATATTGTAAAGCAGTGACTGAGAGGGCAACATGGGGGGTGTCTGTAGCTCCTGTGTCTTGGAAAAGTGATGGGGAGAGGAAGAGACCGGGCGTTCCCCCCTTGCTGCCTCCCGGGACGGCCACTGGAGGCCGCTGTGCGGAAGCTCAGTGGTTCCCTGGCTGGGCCCCTGTGCGCACCCTGGTCTAGGGCGAGGCTTTTGACAGGAGGTGGATGGGGGGGGATGCGGGGGCCCTGGTTCTCTGTGCACATGGAAGGAATCTCTACTGGAACCGTGTGAGTTGATGACACAGGAGCTTTATAGCAAAAAGGGATGATGGAGCTCGCGTAGCCGAGAAGCCGCGAGCGCAGTGGCTGCAGGGACAGCTGGCCCTGGAGCACAGTGAGGTGAGGAAAAGGCGTGCCCCTTTCCCCTGGGTTCCACGGGAGCTGCAGGATGCGTTCCAATTGGCCCAGCCTGAGCCCTGTTCCCAGCCCCGGCTCATCATTGCCGGAACCTGGAGCCAGCAGTCCCGTGGTGTGAAAGGGGCTGGGACGTCCTCCCGGCAGTCGGACGTGCGTGGATGCAGGTGGCCCCGCGAAGCGCAGCTGAGGGGGGTTAAGTGCAGGTGAGGGTCTCGAGGGAAGGCCCCGGGGGCTCGCGTGCAAGCCGAACGCAAGGCCAGGCCGTGGGTCTGGTTCGCTTTGAGGCCTGGGCATTGTCCGGAGTGAAGATGTCTCCTGTCCATTATGGTGAGAGCCACACTGGCCAGTGGGGCAGTGAGAATGGCTCTGTGCTCGTGTCACCGTGGCCCTGGGTGCTCTCTCTGACAAGGCAGCGTAGGCACAGTCCCTGCTATGAGGCTGGGCTGGGCGTAGGGGGCTGTGGGCTGAGCCGGAGGCCCAGGCCTGGCAGGTGGTGAACTTCACCCCTCAAGTACACCAGCTGGCCAGGGCTGCTGTGGGGGCCAGCTGGACCACACGGGACAGGAGAGTTGTCTTCTGGGCTGGAGGTGATCTGGACTTTTGTCTACCTCTCCAGGGGGCAAGATGGCAGCAGGGCCAAATGGGTGCCAAGAGTGGGTGGGCAGCGCCTACCTGTTTGTGGAATCCTCGCTGGACACGGTGGTCCTGTCGGACATCTACGCACAGCCCCAGCAGAAGGTGGCGGTGTACAGGGCTCTGAGAACTGCCTTAGCAGGTGCGTGGGTGGGCAGGCACGCAGAAGGAAAGGGGGCCCGGGGTTGGGGCCCAGGCTAGGGTCCCACTGCCTCTCCTTGATGGGCCTGCGCTTATCCTTTTTAGGGAAAAGCTTTGATGATGATGATGGGGTGGGGGTGGGGGGCTACGACCCCTGGCTGCCTAGGCTTGGTCTTTTCTGTGTCTGGCATGTGTATCCTTGGGGTGCAGGCGCGTGCGTCTGAGCACCACCTACCTATTTGTAGGCTAACTTCCTGCTGTGTGATGCCTGCCCACGCCAGCCGGCTCACTCCTTTCTACTAATTGCCCCCCCCCCTCTTTCTCTTTTCCTCTCACTGCAGCACTTCTTGCCCAAGACCCCTCCCAAGTGCCTACCGTTTCGAGTCCCCCTTTTCCATCTCAGAGCAGAGACCTGAGGTCAGTTGGGGGATCTGACCTGCAGCCCCAGAGTGGCAAGAGCCCCTCTTCCAGGCCAACAGGAGCCGCACGTGGTGGAGGCGGAAGAGCAGAAACTGTTTTCTGCCTCCAGATCTGCCCCTAAGTAGGCTTGGCCGCCCAGGGCACGCATGCCTGTGCTGTGGGGCCGAGCCCCTCCCTTCTTAGGTGGGGCGTTAGGCATAGGCGCTGCGTGACACCGCTCTGGCTTGGAGTGCTCTCTGCGATAGGTCCTGGCTTCTTTCTAAGCTGCTCTTTGCGTCTGTGTTTTGGTTGCCATTTGGGTACCCTGGGGTCATCCTGCACCCCAGCCAGGTCCCAGGATGGGGACGGGTGTCTGGCCATGGGTTTTGCCCTTCCTCCGGCCGTTTGGCGACCGCCATGCGCCTGACTGCCCGCCTCTGCAGAGAGCGGCGGGAGCCCAGACGTGGTGCAAATGCTCAAGATCCATCGCAGCGACCCGCAGCTGGTCGTGCAGCTGCGTTTCTGCGGGCGCCAACGCTGCGGCCGCTTCCTCCACGCCTACCGCGAGGGGGCGCTGCGCGTCGCTCTGCAGAAGCGCTTGGCGGCGGCGCTCCAGCGGCACTCGTTGCCCCTGCGGCTGGAGCTGCGCGCGGGCTCAGAGCTGCTGGACGCTTGGCTGACGGATGAGGAGCGCTGTTTGAGCTGCATCTTAGCTCAGAAGGTGCGGCCGGGCTGCGGTCAGGCTTGGGGGCGGTGGGAGCGGGCTTCGTCTTGAGACCACCACTGATGGCGCCCTCCCTCCCCTAGCCCGACCGGCTCCGGGATGAGGAGCTCGCGGAGCTGGAGGATGCGCTCCGGAACCTGACGTGCAGCCCCGAGGGTCAGGGTGGCGGCGTGGAGGTTGTGCTGGCCCCTTCGCAGCCTCTGGTCCCCTCTCCGTCGGAAGAGAAGCCGTCTCCGCCGGCACCTGTCCACACTTTTCTGTTCCAGGGTCAGCCCGTAGGTGAGGCGCGAGTGCAGAGGCAGGGTTGCCAAGGGCACGGAGCTGGGCGAGGGGCGAGGACTGGGCCGGGCCTCGCTGGGAGGGTACGGGGTTCCCGCTCCCATCTCCTTCCTCCTGCTCTCCGCAGTGAACCGGCCGCTGAGCCTGCAGGACCAGCAGACGTTCGCGCGTTCCGTGGGCCTCAAGTGGCGCAAGGTGGGGCGCTCGCTGCAGCGCGGCTGCCGGGCGCTGCGCGACCCCGTGCTGGACTCGCTGGCCTACGAGTACGAGCGCGACGGGCTGTACGAGCAGGCCTTCCAGCTGCTGCAGCGCTTCGTGCAGGCCGAGGGCCGCCGCGCCACGCTGCAGCGCCTGGTCGAGGCGCTGGAGGAGAACGAGCTCACCAGCCTGGCAGAGGACCTGCTGGGCCTGAATTAGGCCCAGCCCCGGAAGAAGGGGCGGCCGGCCGGCTGGCTTCCCGGCCGGGGTCTGGAGCCCCTGGATGACCGTCCGGGCCCTTCTGCTGCTACCGCTGACCCCGTCCATCCGCGGGATGCTGCGATCGGCTTAAACTGCTTTCCTCTCGGCTGCAGCTGCCGGGGCAGAGCTGACTGCCTTTCCCAGGAGCCAAGTTCGCTGGGGGCGCTCCTTTGGGGATCCTACCCCAGAGCTGGGATAGAGCTGGGGGTGCGCCTTTGGGGACCCTACCCCAGAGCTGGGGGGAGTGGCGCCGAGGTCGGCTTCTCCCTCTCCCACCCCGGAAGAGAGGCTCCCAGCACGAAGCACCTGGGTGTTGCAGAAGCACCGGTCTCGCCTGCCTGCAGCACACACTCAGGGTGGGACCTGGATGCTGAGCCACGGTAATAAAGTGTAAGGACAAAACCAGGCGTTGTGGAAACACCAAGGAGGGCGCTGGGCTTCCTGGAAGACACAAGTGTGCATAGGGGTGGCAGGGAGTGAGGGCAGGGCTCTGGTCTTGGCCAAGGTGAGAGGGAGGGACCAGGAGGTTTAGAATGGCTGGCTCAGGGGTGGGTGGACTTGTTGAGACCTGTCGGGCAGGTGGACAGCACGGGGTCTCGTGAGCCCTTTGATGGAGTTTGGGTTGTATAATGAGGCTGATGGGACGCCTCTGGGAGGCAGGGCCATGGGGGATGGTGGCCCAGGGTGGGGCACAGCAAGGATGCAGGAAAGCGGTCAGAAAGCAAGGGCTATTAGGAGGGAGAGCAGCAGGCCCTGGCCCTGGGTGCGCCGTGGGGTGACAGAGGACCTGGAGATTTCTGCCGCTAGCTGCTGGGCTGGAGGCTCTGGGGGGGGGGGGGAACGCTTGCTCTGTGTGGACCTGCTAGGCATGTGGCCCTGCAGGACTGCCGAGGAGGGCGTGGGAGGGCAGCTGGATGAGGGGTCAAGGGTAAAGACTGGGAGCGTGGGCGGGGTGGCCACAGGGACTAGGCATGGGATGGACATTTGGCAGAGCAGGTAAGATGCCTTCACTTCCCTGGAGTTCCTGGGTTTGGGTCCCAGCTCCCAATTTCAACTCCTCCCTCCCTCCCTCCCTCTCCCCCTCCCTCCCTCTCCCCCTCCCTCCCTCTCCCCCTCTCCCCTCCCTTCCTCCCTCCCCCTTCCTTCCTTCCTTTTTCTGTCTGTCCTTTCTTTCAAGATTTATTTGAAAGGCAGAATGACAGCAAAGCAGAGAGGGCACAAGGGAAGTATCTTGATGTTCCATCCACTGGTTCACTCCCCAAATGGCTGCAGCGCTCTGGACTGGGCCAGGCCGAAGCCAGGATCCAGGAGTTCCATGAGTCTCCCAGCCGAGTGCAGGGGCCCCAGGACTTGGGCCATCTTCCACGGCTTTCCCAGGCGCGTTCGCAGGGAGCTGGATTGGAAGTGGAGCAGCTGGGACTCACACTGGTGCTCATATGGGATGCCGGCGTCAGAGGCAGTGACTTAACCTGCTATGCCTCAACCCAGCTTCTCACGCAGACCCTGGGAGGCAGCAGGTGATGGCTGAAGCAGCTGGGTCCTTGCCACACCCATGGGAGACCCAGATTGAGCTCCAGGCTCTTGGCTTCAGCCTGGCTCATCCCCCACTGTTGTATTTGGGGAGTCAGCCAGTGGGTGGCAGATAGAGATTTCTGTCTCTTTGCCTCTTAAATATTGAAAGAAAGGGACCAGCCCAGAGGAAGGAGGAGAACCAGGGGATCTGGAAGCCGGGGAAGTCCTCCACAGGGGCACCGGATGCTGCAGATCAGTCAAGGCTGAGGAGCAGCCACTGGGCTTGGTGACAGGGAGGTTACTGGGGGGAGGGTGGGGCAACCTGAAGCCCTAGCACCGGAGGGGGAGGGGGGCACAGGGGAAAGAGAGTGGATGGCTCTGGATGGGTTTGCTTCTCAAGGGAGAATTGTGTGGGAAGGAGTCATCAAGGGTGGTGCCGAGTAGCCTTGCTGGCCCCAGCAGCTTGACTCGGGGTGGTGGTGTTGGTGTCCTGGGCTCCAGCACATGGGCAGGGACCCAGAGACCCCGAGTTCCAGGGAGAGCTGTAGCAGAGCTAGGCAAGGACTCGGCTCTCAATCTCGGGGGCATCCTCTGGCCTTCTGGGGCCCTGAGCAAACCTCTGCTCCTCGGCCTACTCCAGAAGTTTGCCCAAGTTCTGCCACCCCTGCCGGCCCTATCGGGCATGCAAGAGTGCAGGCACGGCGCTTTCCACCCATGGGAGGCTATGCTGGGGACCAGGGCCTCCACGTACATTATTGGTTCGTAGTTCCTGGGAGACAGGCTCAAGCGCTTGCCTGTGAAATTGGAACAGACACAGTCGGCCCCCTGTTCAGGGTCCAGTGGGTGGATGAGGAGGCAGGGAAGGACAAAGGACAGACCCCTGCTCTGAATTCCGTAAGTCGTGGGGGCAGCACTTGTTCCTGCTGTGACCCTGGGCGCTGCGGGGAAGCCGTCCGTGTCTCCATCTGGAGGAGCAGTGAGAGCTGGAAAGCCCGGGCGCGTTTACGGGGTGCGGGACGGCAGAGCCAGGACTAGGGAGGCAGCCCTGGGTCCCAGAGGCCGTTGACGGGCCCATCCGGGTGGAACCAGGGCTGCAGAGGAGAGGCGCACGGACCGGCAGGGCAGGATGATGGGAGGGTGGATGGATGCCCAGGACCTGGCCCCCGACCCCGACCCCCTCCGCAGACTAGGAGACATTCCTGGCCAAGCCGCTGCCAGGCAGATCTGGGGGCTGAGCCAGCGGCGACACCCGCCTTCCCCGCGAGTCCCCCCTCGGAGACGGCGCTGGCGCCCGGGGCGGGGCTGAGCGGCAGATGTCCGGGCGCGCACCGCTGGAGGGTCACGTGGCACGGTCCCGGCCCCCTTTCCTGCCAACGCTGCATTTGGCCCAGGCCCCGTCCATGGCCGCCCTTGGGACCTTGTGCTGAGCCCCTGAGGCCCCGGCGTCCGCGCCGCTCCCGAGGGCCGAGCGTGAGTGCCGGGATCCTAGGAACCGACGTTGGGGGTCGGGGAGGTGGCAGGGAGTTCGGTCTCTGTGTGGGGGTAGTGGGAAGGGATGGAGACGAAGCCCATCTGCCCGGCCTTGGGACACCATCCCTGGCCGGAGCTGAGCAGGCTGGAGTTGGCCACAAGGGGTCACTTCTCGTCCCTTCAGGCTTCCCACCCCGGCGGGTGCGTCAGGGCCGGGAGGAGGAGGCGGCGGACGACCCGAGTGGAATGAACGGCCGGTAGCGAGACCCCCGGGGCGTGGCCTCCTGCGTCCCCCCCCCACCTCCCCCGAAGGCGGGGCTGGGGGCCCTGCCGCGGGCGCCGGCCTCGCGGACATGCGGTGGCGGCGGCGGCTGCGCCTCCGCCGGGACGCGTTGCTCACGCTGCTGCTCGGCGCCACGCTGGGTCTCCTGCTCTACGCTCAGCAGGATGGCCCGGCCCTGACGACGACGACGAGCGCGCCGCGGGCGCCAGGCAGGGCGGCGTCAAGGGCCACTCTGGGGCCCCGCGCGTTCCAGGCGGCAGACCCAGACACGGACGCAGCCCCGCCGGCCTATGAGGGGGACACGCCGCCGCCACCCACGGCCACGGGACCCTTTGATTTCGGCCGCTACTTGCGCGCCAAGGACCAGCGGCGCTTTCCGCTGCTCATTAACCAGCCGCACAAGTGCCGGGGAGAGGGCGCCCCCGGGGGCCCACCCGACCTGCTCATAGCCGTCAAGTCCGTGGCGGCCGACTTCGAACGGCGTCAAGCCGTGCGCCAGACGTGGGGCGCTGAGGGGCGCGTGCGGGGGGCGCTCGTGCGCCGTGTGTTCTTGCTGGGCGTACCCAGGGGCGCAGGCGCGGAGGGGGCGGGCACGCAGACGCACTGGCACGCTCTGCTCCACGCCGAGAGCCGGGCGTATGCGGACATCCTGCTCTGGGCCTTTGATGACACTTTCTTCAATCTAACGCTCAAGGAGATCCACTTTCTGTCCTGGGCCTCGGCCTTCTGCCCCGACGTGCGCTTTGTTTTTAAGGGTGACGCCGATGTGTTCGTGCACGTGGGGAACCTGCTGGAGTTCCTGGCGACACGGGATCCAGGGCAGGACCTGCTTGCGGGTGACGTGATTGTGCAAGCGCGGCCAATCCGCGTGCGGGCCAGCAAGTACTACATCCCTGAGGCGGTGTACGGCCTGGCCGCGTACCCGGCCTACGCAGGTGGCGGCGGCTTTGTGCTTTCGGGGGCCACTTTGCGTCGTCTAGCTGGCGCCTGCGCACAGGTTGAGCTCTTCCCCATCGACGACGTCTTCCTGGGCATGTGCCTGCAGCGTCTGCGGCTCACCCCCGAGCCGCACCCTGCTTTCCGCACCTTCGGCATCCCCCAGCCTTCGGCGGCGCCCCATCTCCGCACCTTCGACCCCTGCTTTTACCGCGAGCTGGTGGTAGTGCATGGGCTCTCCGCCGCCGATATCTGGCTTATGTGGCACCTGCTGCACGGGCCACACGGGCCGGCCTGCGCGCGCCCACAGCCTGCTGCTGCGGGCCCGTTCCAGTGGGACTCTTAGCAGGCCCAGGAGAGAGCGTGAAGGGATCTGCTGGGCAGACGACCGTGGTCCTTGTGCTTCCTCCACACAGCAGAAGGGAGTTTGGATTTGGCTCCTGCTGGCTCACACCAAAGAGAGCAGTCTAGAACCAGTGTTGAGACTCACTTCCCTGCGGTAGCCTGAGCTGAGGTGGCGGCGGTCTATCTTGTGCCCTACAGGTCCTAGAGCAGTGGGTGTTTGTGGCCCTCCTAGCAGCAGATGGGTGTGTGTCAGGTAGGGGCGGCAGGGCTCGCGGAATCCTGCACTCCCTGGCTTCGCACACAGGGGAATGCAGGCGCAGGCAGGCCTCCTTCCTCAAGCCAGCCCCCGTGGGAGGGTGAGGGCAACCTGGCAGGCCTTTCTGCTCCCCACCTGTCCCTCCAAATTGGGTTCCCAGCCCTGTCCAGCTCTTTGGGAGTTTCTGAACATAAGGTCTGGCTGTGACATGCAGGGTGGGGCCCCAGACAGGGACAACTGAGTGTTGGTTCCTCCTAAAGTCTCCCCAGCTCACACAGCCACACAACTGCACCAGCCTCTTACTGGAGCCCCCTGCCCCCCCATCCTCAGAAACAAACCAACCAGCCAACACCCCTGCTTATTTTGGTAGAAACATCCCAGCAACAGCACATGGCAGGCCGCTGCTGAGAGCACAGGTGCTTTATTGGAGAGGGGATGCGGGCAGGGATGAGGAAGGGTCCCCACTCCAGGACGGGCACAGTCCTGGCTGCTCCTGACAGTGGGGTATGCAGGAATCACTGGCCAGGCCACAGTCCAAATGGGAAGACACCAGTCATGGGAGCGCCACACAAGCTTGGCTGTAGGCCAAGGAACCACCTAGGAGCTTGGGGCAGGTCCCCTGCACATTCTTCACTGAACTATACAGGATGAGGCTGTACATGAGTTAATTACAAAAGTCATATTTACAAAAAAATCTGTACACACATTTGAAAAACTCACAAAATTGTCATCTATGTATCACAAGTTGCTAGACCAAAATATTAAAAATGGGATAAAATTATACATTTCTCTTCTCAATTCTTTTCAAAAGGATTAATATTTTTAAAGCACATCTATGCTGCTTTCTGTTAGCAAGATCCATGATGAGACCGAGCAGCCCAGCCTGCCGTGGGCGCCCAGAGCCCGTGAGCCCTGGGCCTGGCTAGGGGACAGTGCCCACTGTCGGGGCAGGGGGCCGGCCCGCAGTGCAGAGCAGAATGCTGAGACAACAGAAGGAAGATGTCTTTGGCTAAAACTTTGGCATTAAATAAAAGAGGCAAACAGGATGGAAACATGCACCCCTGCCAGCCAGGCTGGGGCAGAGTGGAGGCATAGGCGACCTTGAGAGCTGGCTCAAGAGGAGTGAGAGCCAGGCCTGGGCACAGAGCTAGGCAGTAGAAAGCTGTGTTTCAACCAGTTGGCTGTGCCTACTGGGCCTGGCAGGGAGAGCGTGCAAGAAAGGAACAGGGAGGGGGGGTGGGCCACTTTGGCCACAACCAGCTCATCAAGTAACTAAAGTGGATGTAGTGCAAACGTTGCAACCGAGTACAATGGACACACACCACCTGCCTGACTTACGGGTCACGTGGCAATGTGGGGCCAAAGGCAGGACCCTGTCCTCAGCCACAGAAAGAGCCCCAAGTTTTCCCAATGTGTGTGGGACAGGTGTTGACACATCCTGCCTCCTTGCGCATTAGTCAAGAGCTCCTGGGTCCAGGTATCAAGGCTCAAAGTTTGTGCTTCTCTTTGCAGTCTGTGTCCCCTGCCGGTGCCAGCAGGCTGAGGACGCACAGAGGCAAATCTGGACTCCTCACCCCACGCAGAACACCCAGACCAAGCCCCCTCCCTTCAACACTGGCAAAGCGTCCAAGAAAACCCACAGTGTGGCACACAGAGGCCTGCTGAGCAGGATGCGATGCGCATTTCCACGGGGCAGAGAGGCATGGGGTTGACGTCCCTAGGGGAGCTCCGCTGTTCTCAGGTGGGCACCAGGCCTGGGGGGGCCATACAGGGTCACTGAGGCAATGTGGTTGTTCTGCATGACCTGGTTGAGAGAAGGCCAGTGAAGCAAGGGGCACAGGTAGAGGGACAGAGGCAGATCCCATGCACAGAGGTTGGAAGCTGTGTGAGCAGCCCACCTGCACACCGAGGCTGGGCTTCCTGACCCTTCCACCTAGGGGCCACTCTGCCCACGGACTTGCCTACTCCTCATGGGGTACACAGCCTTCGCCATAGGAAATGCAAAGGGCCCACTGAAGGTATGGCACCCAGAGGGAAAACACGGGCAGCCCACTTTCCCCATGTCTGCAGGGTCTTCCGAGCCGCCACCTCCCGTCGTGACAGGGCTGGGCCTCGCTTGTCCCGTGGTTCCCTTCCCTGCTATGCTACACTAAAGGAATCCCTGTTGCCTCTTGTTGGACACAGGGTAGGCCACGTGCTCAGCAGACATGGTTGCTGGGGAAAGAGTAATCTGCCCAGCATAGCAAGTGGGTTCTCCTCCGCGTCCCTCAATTGCTTGTCTGCCTCTGCCTTGACCACCACCCCCAGCAGCTTATTTCCAGGCCTCTGGGCTTACCTCAAAGATCATACGCTGAAGGCCGAAGCAGAATGTGGAGCCAAATGGGTTGGTGTTGTTTGGAGAGGAGGACCTGAGGCCAGAAAAGCCAAAGTTAGAGGGGAAGATGGAGGCTGAGGCCAAGCAGGAAGGGCAACCAGTCCCTTTTGGTCAGAAGCAACTTCTCACTCACCTGTGCAGGACAACAGGCTTCTCCACAGGGTGACCCAGGAGCTCCTGGATGTTGTCCCACTACAGGAGAGACAAGAGGCACAGGGCGTTAGCCAGGACCTGAACATGCCTACAAGCATGGACTGACCCAGAGGACATGGCCTCAGACTGCCCACCTCATCCTCAGGCTGTGCCAGTAGGGAAACAGGTGCTCACCTTGCTGTAGGTTGTACACGTTTCTGTCTGATCATCTGCATTTTCTAAAAAGAGCACATAGGGTGAGTTGGTGACAGGCCCAACCCCAGGTCTGACCCCAGCCACCTGCTGCACAAGAGGTTGAGTATGTAGAGTACACACAGCCCATTTTGGAGCTCTAGGGTGGAAAGGCTGGATGGGTGAAGGGAAGTCATGTGTGAGCCACACCAACTGGCAGTGACCAAAATGCACTAGGTATGGGCAGCAAGCACTGCACAGTTCCCTTCAGAGGCCAGCAAGCCCATCCATGATCCTAGGAAAGGCCCTTGAGGGCCTCCAGATAATGCAATTTCCAGACAAGGAGGCCATCCCAGGAGCTGAGGCTATGACAGAAGCAGGTAGGTAAAGGCTCTGCAAACCGGACCACTGCCAGCCTCTCTGCATGGTTCCTTTCACTTCTGGAGTGGGAAACTGACTCAGAGGCCCCTTACCCTGAGGGCAATCACTACTCACCTTTCTTTATGGCTAGTGGGATCTTGAACTCACAGCGGTGATAGCTAGAGAAAAGGCAGAGAGGTAAAGGCAGGGCCTCCTGGGAGACCTGACCATTCCTGCATCCCAACCCAGTCCTGGCCCTGGGCTCCTGACAGTGGCAAGATTCAGGCACTGAAGTGAAACAGAAAAAGGTATAGCCCTGGAGTCTGAATCACTTTGGAAAAAGCATCAAGGTTTCCTTACCTATTTCCCCATTTGGAGAATGAGCAAAAATGGACAGACTGGACGTTATGCGAGGAACACAGAGAGCAGTCACTTCCATGCATTAGTGGGAATTCAGGTATAAACACCTTAGTAAGCACACAGAGCACAAGCTCCCTTTCAGATCAGTGTACTCACATGTTAAAATTATAATGTCCAGGGTAATTGGTGTGCAGGACAAACTTCTTCACTTTGTGTGTATTTGCATCAAACAGGATGTCCTGGGATAGAAAAGAAGGTGCTCAGGCAGGGAATGTTACTGAAGCAGGGCAGGGACCCAACCCTCTAGGCCTGGCAGGCACAGGGCCCACGACGGCCACTGCTTGGGATGGAAACATGTAAGGGAAAGCATTCCCACCAGCCCCTCCTGTGGGAGTCAGCAAGCCCTGGAAATGGAATTCCAGCCTGACCTCTCTAAAGACTCTAACCTAGATTTGATGTTGTCCACTGAACACTTTCTCAGCTTCATATTCTGCCTGCTGTTCAGGCCTGTGAATCCAGGGTTACCTCTGACTCTGCCCTGGTACCAGCAGACAAATAAGGGCAAGAATCTGCCAGTTCTCTCCATCTTGCCTGCCGTCAGTTGTCACTGGCTCTTGAACTCAGGCCCACCTTTAACAGCACCATTCCCTACTGCCACCACCCTACCCCAGGAGTTTATGATCCCACAGTGGGTCCTCAACTACTCCTGGCTCGTGCTTGGTCTCTCCCACACAGGCAGACCCTGTCTCTCTCTGATCCACCCTTTGCTGCCTCAGGACTTTAGAACCTAGAAGGCTCAAAGGTTAGATGACCTATATTCTAGGCCAGCCCTGTGATATTTCCTGCTGGTGCTGACACAACCATTTCGCATACATGATTCTACCCACCAGCACTGAGAGTGACAGCCAGTTCCACCCAGCACCCTGGGTCCACAGTAATGCCCCTGGGCAGTCCTCTAAAAACAGCCTGGGCTTTTGCAGACTCCAATGCTTTACTAAAAGGGAAATCCTCACAACATCTTAACCTGAGTGATTTCTACAGCCTCCATATCTTCCCTCAGAAAAGAAATCGCAACAACAGGGAACCTGTGTTTCTCAGCAATGCGGGCAGCAGGAAAGGTTACTTCAGGGAACCAGAGCCAATGCAAAACACACTGGGCAAAGCCATCACTCTAGTTTCCCCGATGCCCCAGAACAGTTATAGCTGCATGTGTACACTCGGGTCTACAAAGACACCCCTTGCCCAGCAGAAATTAAAGCTCCAACTTACCACTCCGAGAGTGAAATAGTTAAAAAAGTAGTCATTGCACTTAGATGGAACTTGCTTATGAGGGGAAGGAGAATGAATTTTCATCTGTTGGGAAAAATAACAATAAATTAAAGTCCAACCCCTTAGTACAGTTCTTGACTCAGTAAGTTATCTGAGAACTTGAAGCTGCGAAAAAGAATGTGCACACCAGCTTCCATGGACTATAGACTGGGCCTGGTCTCCAAGCAAAGGCAGCCACAACAGATGGGGACAGAGGCCGGGCGATTTGACCAAGAGGGGTCAGAAAAGAATTCTCAATTACTTCACCATCAACTTTAAGAACAGATTTTAAGGGAAAATAGCAATGGTTTACATTTACTCAATGCTAAATTATTGTTGATTAGGAAAAACACACACACACAACCTATTTGTTCTGTAGACACATTTCCCCTACCTTGTCTTCAGATTTATAGAAAACCTTGTGTGGAGAGCCGAGCATGCTAAGAACATCTTGGCAGGAATCACCAAAATATACTGAACGTTCAAATACCCGCATCTTGGCATCTGCCAACAGGCCGGGCCCACAACCTGTGAACAAGGGAGAGGTGGTTCTGCTCAGGGCTGGAGACCCTGCAGCCCAAGGCTTTGGGGACTGCAGAGAGGATACTGGTTGCTTGCTGTATTATCATTTCTTTTTCTTTTTTCTTTTTTTTTTTTTTTTTTGTTAAAGATTTATTTATTTTATTTGAAAGTTAGAGTTACACAGAGAGAGGAGAGGCAGAGAGGGAGAGGGAGAGGTCTTCCATCAAATGGTTCACTCCCCAATTGGCAGCAACAGCTGGAGCTGTGCCGATCTGAAGCCAGGAGCCAGGAGCTTCTTCCAGGTCTCCCACATGGGTGCAGGGGCCCAAGGACTTGTGCCATCTTCTACTGCTTTCCCAGGCCACAGCAGAGAGCTGGATCAGAAGAGGAGCAGCTGAGACTAGAACCGGCACCCATGTAGGATGCTGGCACTTCAGGCCAGGGTGTTAACCTGCTATGCCACAGCGCCAGCCCCGCATTATCATTTCTGACTGAGGGACAAGACTGCATCAAGCAGAAATACCAGGTCACTAGGGCTTAAGCCTGCAGGAGATGACTACCTACTAAAAACTCTCAGACACACACTCAATCCCCACAAATGACATGGAGCTCTGGAGACTACACTCTCTCATTATGTCTTGTCTTATTGACTGTCATGGACTAGTGACATTGTGAGAGGTGGAGCAAAAATGTAGTTTAGTTTGGAGCTTATGGTGTGGCAGAGTAGACCCCAATTTGGTCATCACACCATGATAGGATCAGCAGTAACAGATGCTATGGAAGTTGTGTGGTAAGACAGAAAGACTTGTGTTAAGAGGTACTAACTGGAAACTGAACCTACAAGATCGCTCTACAATGGAGCCGAGAGTGAGACATGCCATCAGCTCACTCCCTAATTCTACACAAGCTCCTGGAAGAGCCTCTCAACTCAGGTGAGAGACAACCAGGAAAGAGAAGATGCAGAAAACCTTCCGACTTGCCAAAAGTTTATGCTTTGAGAAAAATCTTTAAGGCTTAACCTGCTATGCCACAATGCCTACCTCTTCCACACCACATTCTTTTTTTTTTTTTTTTTTTTTTTTTTTTTTTTTTTGACAGGCAGAGTGGACAGTGAGAGAGAGAGAGACAGAGAGAAAGGTCTTCCTTTGCCGTTGGTTCACTCTCCAATGGCCGCCGCGGCCGGCGCGCTGTGGCCGGCGCACCGCGCTGATCCGATGGCAGGAGCCAGGAGCCAGGTGCTTTTCCTGGTCTCCCATGGGGTGCAGGGCCCAAGCACCTGGGCCATCCTCCACTGCACTCCCTGGCCACAGCAGAGAGCTGGCCTGGAAGAGGGGCAACCGGGACAGAATCCGGCGCCCCAACCGGGACTAGAACCCGGTGTGCCGGCGCCGCTAGGCGGAGGATTAGCCTAGTGAGCCACGGCGCCGGCCCCACACCACATTCTTAACAGTTAAGAATCAATGTTCAGAGGTGGCATTGTGGCACAGTGGGTTAAGCTGCCACCTACAACACCAACATCCTGTGTGATCAAGGGGTTCAGGCTGTAACTGCTCTACTTCCAATCCAGCTCCCTGCTAATGGCCTGGGAAGAGCAGTGGAAGATGGTCTAAGTTGTTGGGCCCCTAGACCCATGTGGGAGACCCAGATGAAGTTCCTGTCTCTGGTCTTCAGCCTGGCCCAGAGCTGGCCATTGCAGCCATCTGGGAAGTGAACCAGCAGATGGAAGATCTCCTTTGTAGTTCTGTCTTTTAAACAAATCAAATCTTTTGTTTTTGTTTGTTTTTTTATTTTTATTTGCAGGCAGAGTTAGTGTGAGAGAGAGACAGAGAGAAAGGTCTTCCATCCGTTGGTTCACCCTCCAGATGGCTGCTACAGCTGGCGTGCTGCGCCGATCCAAAGCCAGGAGCCAGGTGCTTCCTCCTGGTCTCCAATGGGGTGCAGGGCCCAAGCACTTGGGCCATCCTCCACTGCCTTCCCAGCCACAGCAGAGAGCTGGAATGGAAGAGGAACAACTGGAACAGAATCCGGCTCCCCAACAGGGACTAGAACCCGGAGTGCTGGCGCTGCAGGCGGAGGCTTTCTTAGCCTAGTGAACCATGGTGCCGGCCTAACAAATCAAATCTTAAAAAACAAAAACCAAAACCAAAAAAATGGGACCAGGGCTGTGGTGTAGTAGGCTAAGCACCAATTCATGTCCTGGCTGCTCCTCTTCCAATCCAGTTCTCTGCTTATGGCCTGGAAAAGGAGTGGAAGATGGCCCAAGTGCTTGGGCCCCTGCACCCATATAGAAGACCAGGAAGAGGCTCCTGGCTTCAGATCAGCTCAGCCCCAGCCACTGTGGCCATTTGAGGAGTGATCCAGCAGATGGAAGACCTCTCTCTCTGTTTTTGCCTTTTTTTATCTGTAACTCTGCCTCTCAAATAAATCTTAAAAAAAAAAAAAAAAAAAAGACTTTAACCATAAATACTAGCATCACTTTTCTTTTACCAATGATCTGGCAATGGACTGAATGTTTATATTCATCTAAAATTCGCAAGTTTAAATCTTTTTTAAAAATAATTTGTTTGAAAGGCAGTGACACACAGGTGGTCTTTCCTCTGCTGTTAACTCCCCAATGCCTGCATCAGTTGAGGCTGAGCCAGGCTAAAGCCAAGACCAGGAACTCCACTCAGGTTTCCCACCTGGGTAGAAGGGAGCCAAATACTTGGGCCATCTTAAGCTGCCTTCCCAGGTGCATTAGCAGGAAGCCTGATCAGAAGTGGAGTAGCTGAGACTTGAACCAACATTCCAATATGGGATGTGGGTGTCCTTTAGTGGTAGTTTAATTTGCTGTACCAAATGTATTGAAATCTTAACCCCCAAGCTGATACTATTAGGAGGCAGAGCCATTGGAATGATCAGCTCAAGAAAAGGATCTTTGCCTTTTAAATAAAGAAATACTTTGGCGCTGGTGCTATGGCGTAGTGGGTTAAAGCCCCGGCCTGCAGCGCCGGCATCCCATATAGGCACTGGTTCGAGTCGTGGCTGCTCCACTTCTGATCCAGCTCTCTGCTGTGACCTGGGAAGGCAGTAGAAGATGGCCCAACTCCTTGGGCCCCTGCACCCGCATGGGAGACCCAGAAGAAGTTCCTGGCTCCTGGCTTCAGATCAGCTTAGCTCTGGCCATTGCAGCTATTTGGGGAGTGAACCAGTGGATGGAAGACTGACTTCTCTCTCTGGCTCTACGTCTCTATGTGACTCTTTCAAATAAATAAATCTTTAAAAATAAATAAATAAATAAATAATTTAAAAGAAATCAAAGCGAAGCTGGCGCTGCAGCTCAATAGGCTAATCCTCTGCCTGTGGCACCCGCACACCGGATTCTAGTCCCGATTAGGGCACTGGATTCTGTCCCGGTTGCTCTTCTTCCAGGCCAGCTCTCTGCTATGGCCTGGGAGTGCAGTGGAGGATGGCCCAAGTGCTTGGGCCCTGCACCCCATGGGAGACCAGGAGAAGCACCTGGCTCCTGGCTTCGGATCAGTGCGGTGCGCCAGCCATAGCGCGCCGACCGCGGCGGCCATTAGAGGGTGAACCAACGGCAAAAGGAAGACCTTTCTCTCTGTCTCTCTCTCTCACTGTCCACTCTGCCTGTCAAAAATAAAAAATAAAAAATAAAAAAAAGAAAAGAAATCAAAGCAAAAAAAGAGTGGAGATTATGACTGGGATTAGTGATCTTAGAAAAGAGACCCCAGGAGCTAAGTAGCTCCTTTCACCAAATGAAGACAAATGAATTAAAAAGCAGACCCTTGGGGCTAGGGTTGTGGCATAGTGGGTAAAGCTGCCTCCTACTACACCAGCATCTCATATGGGCACTGATTTGTACCACAACTGGTTTACTTCCAATCCAGCTGCCTGCTAGTGGTCTTGGAAAATCAGTGGAAGATGGGCCAAGTATTTGGGTTCCCTGCACCCATCTGGGATACCTGGATGAAGCTCCCGGCTTTGGTCTGGCTCAGCCCTGGCCATTGAAGCCACTTAGGGAGTGAACCAGCAGATGAAGATTTCTCTGCCTTTATCTCTCCTTCTCTCTCTGTAACTCTTTTTTCTTTCTTTCTTTCTTTTTTTTTTTTAACAGGCAGAGTGGACAGGGAGAGAGAAAAGGTCTTCCTTTGCCGTTGGTTCACCCTCCAATGGCCGCCGCGTTTGGCGCGCTGCGGCCAGCGCACTGCGCTGATCCGAAGCCAGGAGCCAGGTGCTTCTCCTGGTCTCCCATGGGGTGCAGGGCCCAAGCACTTGGGCCATCCTCCACTGCACTCCCGGGCCACAGCAGAGAGCTGGCCTGGAAGAGGGGCAACCAGGACAGAATCCGGCGCCCCGACTGGGACTAGAACCTGGTGTGCCGGCACCGCAAGGCGGAGGATTAGCCTCTTGAGCCGCGGCGCCGCCCTTCTGTAACTCTTTTAAATAAATAAACCAATTTAAAAAAAAAAAGGCCAGATATTGAATCTCTCAGTGTCTTAATCTTGGATTTTTTACTCTGTACAACTGCAGTAAATTTCTATTTATAAGTTACACAGTTTATGGTCTTCTGTTGTAGATGTTTGAATGGACTAAGATATATCTCTAAGCACAAAGAATTTCATGAAGTCTCAAAATGGTTAAATGGGAATTTACCTACCTTAATGTCAGTAACTGACCTGCAGCAAGTAGACGAAGTCGTAAGCCTGAGGGTCCAGTTCCATCTCGAAGAA
Source organism: Oryctolagus cuniculus (assembly GCF_051225735.1). NCBI lineage: Eukaryota > Metazoa > Chordata > Mammalia > Lagomorpha > Leporidae > Oryctolagus > Oryctolagus cuniculus. Next base: position 60,488,860 of record NC_142884.1, on the reverse strand, counting down.
CATCTACACTCTCAGCATAAACATTGCCCAGGAAACAGCTCAGGGGCATCACAGGAGCCCTGGGGTAGTAAACATACAATGAGCAGAAGCTTGGTTCTCCCTCCCAGGGAACCCATGGCTTCAGCAACAAACTCACGTTCCTTACACTTACTTGGTATCCTGTAGGCTGTTTCCACTGTAGATGTACATTCGTTTTACAGTTGCTCCATGGGGTATTTGGAGAGAAGCTAGACCATGGGCAAAATTGGGCTGTAAGCACAGACAAGAGGTATTTTGCAGGTCATGTGACTCAGGGCCTGGTCCTCCCTAGCCTCATGGTCTTGAAGAACCGGTCAGGTCAAAGCCACAGTCAGACCTGGCTCTGGTTCAATAAATTCACCCCAAACATCTTTAGCTCATCTTTAGTTTACTTAGTTTTTCTTTTCTTCATCAGTAGAAAATATAGGAATGCTTCCTTAGTGACACATAAGCCTTTAAAAAGCTATGTTGTTGCCTAGGGATGAACGAAATGTTTGCTAAAAGCTATAGGTAACTGAAAATCCAGCAGACAAAACTTCTAAATTCTTGGCCACTGAGAAGACCACAGTGATTAGGAGCTCTACAGTGAGACATGACTGGAGTTTCCTCTGAGAAATGAGCCCAGTAAGTGGGAAGAACTTTCTTCCTGAAAATGCCAGGTAGGCCCTGTTCTTCCTGTTGTGTCTACTCTACCACTTTTGGGCCCTTAAAGAGCTCAAATACAAGGAAACAAATAAACAAAGGCCTGCCTATCCCGTTCCTCTTCCCTTGCCATGGCACTGTCTTCTGACCCGCACCAGGAGACAGAAGGGCTGACCTCATACTTGGGAGCCTCAGTCCAGGAGTCTAACTGAAAAGAAAAAGACAGTCCTCTGAAGTTGAGGTGGAAGAGCTGCTCAGCGGAGTTGTACACTGTGGAGCAGGGGAGAAGAACACAATACAGCTGATGAGTTTCTGAAATCGCTAACATAAACCAGTCTGACAAATAGCAACATATTACTTGGGTCCACTAACTTACTAGGTCAAAAACCAGTAAGTTTTTACTTACTAACTAGTTCAGTTTTTACTGAAGTAACTTACTAGGTCAAAAACAAGAAGCTTTCCTTCACTTCCTAGTACCAACACCAAGATCCTACAAGGGTCCAGCTGAAGGGAATGGAGTGGGATGCTGCCACCTGCTGAGTTTATTGCTATGGGCTGCTACTGGTATCCAGGGGAGCAAAGGAACTTGACTTACCTCCAGGATGGGTTGCGCCGAAAGACTGGTCAATCTGCTCAATGGTAGGAGCTATGGCCTGAGAATTGAAATGCACTCCACTGCAAAACAAAATATACAGAGAGGTCTCCCATCTGCTGGTTCACTCCCCAGAAGCCTGTAACAGCCTGGGTTGGGTGAGGCTAAAGCCAGGCAGGAATCAAGAACTCAATCTGGGTCTCTTGTGGTGGCAAGGATCCAAGTACCCAAGCCACCCATCATCTGCTGCCTCCCAGGATGCACATTTAACCAAGAAATTAGAATAGGGAGTGGAGCTAGGAATCAAAATCAGGCACTCCATATGGGATGCCTGTGTCCTGAGCAAGGTCTTACAGCTACGCCAGACGCCAGCCCCTAATTAAAGAACTTAAGAGAATAAGGTCAGATGAAGGGCAGTTACTGTGAAGCTGATACAGAGTCAGTCCTCTGGGGCTTCTAAAGACACTACTAACTCTGAACAAAAAGAGAGAGAAGAAAGCCAGACCTTGAGATGTGGTAGTGCCAGTATGACCAGAAGTAACTAGAACCCACAGGAGCTACTACACATGTGCTTGTCCACCCATCTATCAACAAAAGCTGCCTAAGTCTGCCTCAGAATCCAATCTTCTCCATAACCTCGTGAACTGAAAGGGATCTCTGTTAAGATTATTCTAGATGCTTGCATACTGTCTTACATTATTAGCAGGGGCTCAAAATTCCTGGATTATACAGGTCATTCCCATTTTCATTCTAAAGTAGATTTTGGTTCTAAAATGATGGTCTCTTTGTTATTCTCTTTAGCATAGGCTTTGGCGTCAGACTTAAGTGATCTGATCCTTTGTTGCTTTTAAACATTTTTGAAAAAAGCTGCCAGGGAAGCCATGCAAAAGAGGGTGCCTGACTCAGATGTCTGTGACATCACCTCTGAACTGAGGTCCTGCTGTGCTGAAGGTTAAATCAGAAGACACATATGTGAAGTATTTAACACACAGAGGTTCTTCATAAGTTTACTTCTCTTCCCCTAGGAAACTGAGCAGGCTTGGAGGTTGCCTCAGGAATTCATGGCTTTAATTCCTGCACTGCTGTACATGGGGATCCTTTACTAATTTAATGAAGGTGGTAGATAAGGTCTGTCTGTACCAAGCATATACCAGTGGGCGAAAAAACTCACCAATATTTTAATTTTACTTTCGTTAAGTCATATACTTCAATCACCTAAAAAAAAGTTTAAAAGTTGTTAATGATATGAGTTTGATGACTGAAAAAACTGAAAACATGTTTACGGCATAAACAGTACAAAGCACATTATCTTTTATTCTCATTTTAAAATTAAGGGGAAAACACATACCATAACTCCGCTCCCCTTCTCTCTTCCAGTGGATTGCTCATGGGTCAAGGTCCTTGTATCTAGTCCACAGCTGAGTCACACTGGGGCACACCCCACCCCACAGGACAGCAACATCTTCCACAGAAACAAATGTATGCAGCCTCTTAAGGCTATATGCATTGAACACTGAGCCCATTCCTTCTACTCCATACTTTGCTGCATTATAAAAACTCAAATCCAGTTATTCCAAAAACAGCTTATTTTGAAGTTTATTTTGTTTACAAAACAAAAAGTATTGGCTCAGGGCAAGCGTGAGTATTTGGTCATATCCCTAAGACAGATGAAATGGCTGAACAATCTGATGAGCCTCAAGACTCTTGTGAAGGTTTTTTTTTTTAAACAATTCTCTCCTCTCTTCCATTTCCTTTTCACCCCATCTACATCTTTCCCAGGCATATATATATAACCCAGATTTCTTAAAGATTTATTTATTTGAATGGCAGAGTTACAGAGACGTGGGGAGGGAGACAGATCGATTGATCTTCCATCCACTGGTTTATTCACAAAAGGCTGCAATGGCCAGGGCTGGGCCAAGCTGAAGCCAAGAGCCTAAACCCTTGGGCCATCTGCTGCTGCTTTCCTAGGCAAATAGCATGGAGCTGGATTGGAAGTGGAGCAGCCAAAACTTGAACCAGAGCTCATATGGGATGCTGGCATTGTAGGTGGCAGCTTAAACTACTATGCCACAATGCAGCCCTGAAGTTTTGCATTTTAGTATGTTCAGCCTCAGATGAAATATCAAGACACATATATACAACTCAATATTAGCTATAGAAAAGGATGAAATCTTGTCGTCTGCAACAATATGGATGCAACTGGAAGTCATTAGGCTAAGTGAAATAAGCCAATCACAGAAAAACAAGTACCACGTGATCTCACTCATATGTGGAGACTAAAAAAGGGTTACCATATAAAAGTTGAAACTATAATGGTGATTATCATTTTATAGAGGCTGGGGAGGAAAAAGGAAAAAGGTTGAGGCCGGTGCCACGGCTCACTAGGCTAATCCTCTGCCTGCAGTGCTGGCACACCGGGTTCTAGCCCCGGTCAAGCGCCAGATTCTGTCCCGGTTGCTCCTCTTCCAGGCCAGCTCTCTGCTGTGGGCCGGGAGTGCAGTGGAGGATGGCCCAAGTCTCTGGGCCCTGCACCCGCATGGGAGACCAGGAGAAGCACCTGGCTCCTGGCTTCGGATCAGCAGTGTGCTGGCCGTAGCACACCGGCTGCAGCAGCCATTGCGGGGTGAACCAACGGAAAAAGGAAGACCTTTCTCTTTGTCCACTCTGCCTGTCAAAAAAAAAAGGGAAAGGTTGATTAATAGTACTAAGTTATAGATAGGAGTAAAAAGTCCTGGGGTTCACTGTACAATAAGGTAACTGTACATACTGGGCTGGCACTGTGGCACAGTGGGTTAATGCCCTGGCCTGAAGCGCCAGCATCCCACATGGATGCTGGTTCTAGTCCCGGCTGCTCCACTTCCCATCCAGCTCTCTGCTATAGCCTAGGAAAGCAGGAGAAGATGGCCAAAGTCCTTGGGCCCCTGCACCCGTGTGGGAAACCCGGCAAAAGCTCCTGGCTTCGGATCAGCGCAGCTCCGTCCGTTGTGGTCATTTGGGGAGTGAACCAGCAGATGGAAGACCTCTCTCTTTCTCTCCTCTGTGTAACTCTTTCTTGTGTGTGTGTGTGTGTGTGTTTTTTGACAGGCAGAGTGGACAGTGAGAGAGAAAGACAGAGAGAGAAAGGTCTTCCTTTGCCGTTGGTTCACCCTCCAATGGCCGCCGCTGCAGCCAGCGCACCGCGCTGATCCGATGGCAGGAGCCAGGATCCAGGTGCTTCCAGGTGCTTTTTCCTGGTCTCCCATGGGGTGCAGGGCCCAAGCACCTGGGCCATCCTCCACTGCACTCCCTGGCCATAGCAGAGAGCTGGCCTGGAAGAGGGGCAACCGGGACAGAATCTGGCGCCCCAACTGGGACTAGAACCCGGTATGCCGGCGCCACAAGGTGGAGGATTAGCCTATTGAGCCACGGCGCCGGCTCTTCTTTCAAATAAATAAATAAATCTTAAAAAAAAATGTACATATTAATGTACTGTATATTTCTCTCAACTAGTGTTGTGGCACAGGGGGTTGAAAGGCAGCCTGCAATACTGGTACCACATGAGTGCTAATTTGAATTCCAGAAGCTCTACCTCCAATCTAACTCCCTGGGAATGTGCCTGGGAAAGCAGTGGGAGATGCTCCAAGTCCTTGAGCCCCAGTAACCCACATGGGAGATCTGGATGGAGTTCTAGGCTCCTGGCTTTGGCCAGGCCTACCCCCAGCCAATGTGGCCATTAAAGGAGTGAAGCAGCAGATAGAGTAACTCTCTGTGTGTGTATCTCTTCCCCTCTCTGTAGCTGTGCCTTTCAAATAAATAAATACACTCTGAAAAAAAAAATACAATAGAAAGTAAGATTTTGAAAGTGTTCTTCATAAAGAACTGTTAAATGTTTAAGGAAATACTTTTGGGTCAGAGACCCTGTGCCTAACTTTTTAGAAACCTAACACTGAACCAACTTGGAAACCTTTTGATTGTTATGCAACCATTTTAAGCCCACTTGCTGGAAATTACTGCTCCCTCTGCTGGGCTGGCACAGCACTTGAGTGAACCTTTCTTCCATAGCTGTTTATACTCGCACTGGTCTAAGTTACACTCCTTGAGCTCTGACTCATCAGCTTGCATAGGGGAGGTACTCAACGAATGCCGGGCACATCTTCTTGGTCTGAGTCTAGTTAAGGGCAATATGAAGCTTGAAAGCACGAAAACAGGTAGAGGAGGAGCTGTGTAAGGAGGGGCAGAACAGCTCTTACTCCAGGGGACAGTAAGTGTCCCCTTCAGAGTGCCTGAGTGCTGCAGTTTACTGTGCCAGACTGGTGCATCATTTCACTGGCACAGAGCTTCTATCTTCAGCCAGAGTCCTACTTGTAGCAACTGTTTCCCTGACTGTTAATCCTACAGCTCACATTGGGCCAATGATCCCAGGAAAACTTTCTGCCACCCACCCTATGGGAGCAGGTCTCCAGGATGTTCTTCCTTATCACTGTCATCCACCAGTCAACAGTTTTTTACATATATACATACATACATGTGTGTGTGTATGTGTGTGTGTGTGTATATATATATATATATATATTTATTTCAACCTTGCCTGCCCAATAGGAAAAAAGTAGACCACAGCTAATCACAGGGTGTAGGGCATCACTTGTGGCAAGGGACTCAGAGTGCTGGCCATCTTGGAGCCCTTCGTGTCACTAGCAGAATCAACAAATGATTTTGGCCCTTGGAACTTGCTTTCCCACAAGCAGCTGAGAAGTTTAAAGCCTATGAATTTCCATCTCTGGGCGACAGAAACCCCTGATTTCCCCAGGAGAGGAGTCATGGAAAAGTCAGGTGATTGTAAAGCTTCTGACTTGGAAAGCCTCATCCCATAGGCCTCTGAGGCTTGAGGCAGGGGGTGGAGAGCCAATTACAGGAGACAATATAAAAGAGAGATTCTGAAGCCGCTGAACAGAGGGCAGGCAGCCAGGTCAGGGCACCACTGGTGCTAAACAAGAACACCTGGGTGATTATTTTCTCACAGTTTCTAGAGGCTCAGGCAGGACCCAAGCCTTTCCTTCAGAGGGATTCCACCAAAGGTTCTATTTTTCCACTTTTCCCACCCAGAGGTATTTTCCTTTATATTTCTGCATATCATTTTCTTTTTTAAATTTTATTTATTTATTTATTTATTGACAGGCAGAGTGGACAGTGAGAGAGAGAGAGAGAGAGAGAGAGAGGCAGAGAGAAAGGTCTTTCTTTTTCTGTTGGTTCACCCCTCAATGGCTGCTGCGGCCGGCGCACCTTGCTGATCCGAAGCCAGGAGCCAGGTGCTTCTCCTGGTCTCCCCATGCAGGTGCAGGGCCCAAGGACCTGGGCCATCCTCCACTGCCTTCCCGGGCCACAGCAGAGAGCTGGACTGGAAGAGGAGCAACCGAGACAGAATCCGGTGCTCCGACCAGGACTAGAACCAGTGTGCCAGCGCTGCAGGCAGAGTATTAGCCTAGTGAGCCGTGGCACCGGCCCTGCATATCATTTTCTTCATCTTTTCTGATTTACTTACTAAAAAGCACATGTGAAACACTCAGCCTCATGCCTAGCAGATACTGAGAGCTCCCTAAACATATGCCATGATGCTGTCTTGCTATCTTTTTTTTTTCCCCATTTAGGTTACTTCCAGCTTTTCATTACTATGAATTGCCTTGTTACAAACATTTGTCAATACCACCTTTCCCTCAATCTTTTTGAGTTATGTTTCTTAAAATAGACTTTCATCAAGTTAAAGGTAAATGACTATTTGGGATTTTTAAAAAATTACGTTTATTTTCATTTATTTGAAAGGCAAAGAAAAAGACTGACAGACAGACAGATGGAGACAGAAATGTCCCATTAGCTGGTTTACTCCCCAAGCAGCTGCCATACTCCAGGCTGGACCAGATTGAAACCAGGAGCCAGGAACTAAATCCAGGTCTCCCATGTTGGTTGGCAAGGGACCCAACTACTTGAGCCATGACTAGCTACTTCTGGGGTATAAATTAGCAGGAAATTGGAATGGAGCATGGAGCTAGGACTCGAGCCCAGGCACTCCAATACAGGCATCCCAAACAGTGGCGTAACTATTCACCAAAGCCTGCCCCTCAAATAACTATTTGTAAAGGTGTTACTATGTTAGTAGGGTAATTTTCCCCTAATCTATGATAAAGTCACATTGAAGTTCATCCTTTGCCCTTTGACAGTGTAAAATTTCTGGCCACTGGTGACAGGCTAGAAGAAGGAATTCTCATAGAGTATGCTGATTCTCTTTCCATGTGCTGTTTTACTCCTCTGCAGTTCACTTGTGGTAGGATGATGAGAATTGGGAAGTACCTAACTCTTTTGGAAATGCTATTCTACCCAACCAAAATAATGGCTCTGGTATGCTACTGCCTGGAGTGCACATTCAACCTTGTGACTCTGAGGCATGAATTGCTTGTCACATGAGTATCCTGTGATGCCTGCGCACATGTAAATAGTGTATTAAAAACATCCTGGGCTCAACAGGTGTTAGCAAATTGCATTTGAATGCCAATTAAGACAACCCTACATACCAGCATGCTTGTTTACAATTCTTCAAGTAGATTAAAATATCAACTCATTGCTAGGGATGTTAACCCCAAGACCCAGCATTCTTTTTTTTTTTTTTTTTTTTTTGCAGGCAGAGTGGACAATGAGAGAGAGAGAGACCGAGAGAAAGGTCTTCCTTTGCCGTTGGTTCACCCTCCAATGGCTGCCGCGGCCAGTGCACTGCGGCCGGCGCACCGCGCTGATCCGATGGCAGGAGCCAGGAGCCAGGTGCTTTTCCTGGTCTCCCATGGGGTGCAGGGCCCAAGCACCTGGGCCATCCTCCACTGCACTCCCTGGCCACAGCAGAGGGCTGGCCTGGAAGAGGGGCAACCGGGACAGAATTCGGCACCCCGACCAGGACTAGAACCCGGTGTGCCGGCACCGCTAGGCGGAGGATTAGCCTAGTGAGCCGCGGTGCCGGCCCAAGACCCAGCATTCTAAGAACAGTTTCCATTTTTATCCTCCAAGTCACACCAACACAAGAATGAAGTTAAAGAAAACAGATATATAAAACCTGACTATAGTTGTTTGGTCCAATTCTACAACTAGGTCCCACATTTTTAGTATGTTTTTAAATACAGCCTCAGGGCAAACTATGTCAAATACTGAACTCCTCTTAATTTTCCTATTCAACATAAAAGCATGTTTCCATAGCATGTTCCACATATCTTAACACTCTTTTCCTCCAGAGCCCAGAACAGCAGCCCTTCCTAGCCTCTTTTTAATTTTATTTTTAAAGATTTACTTATTTGAAAGGCAGAGTTACAGAGAGAGGGAGAGAGAGCGAGCTTCTATTTGATGGATCACTTCCTAGACGGCCTCTGTGGCCGGGACAGACCAGGCTGAAGCCAGGAGCTTCATTCAGGTCTCCCATGTGGGTGGCAAAATCCTAAGCACTTGGGCCATCTTTCACTGCTTTTCCCAGGCCATTAGCAGGTAGGTGGATCAAAGTGGAACAGCTGGGACCCGAACCAGTGCCCATACGGAATACTAGCATCACAGGCAGTGCCTTTACCCACTATGTCACAACACTGGCACTGTTTTCCTAGACTCTTTCCAACAACCCCAACCCACTTTTTAGAGGAACATGCAGATTTTCAGTCCCTTACATTGTGATGGTCTCCAAACCAAAGATGACCACATCTACTTACGAGTTTATGAAACATCTCACAATGACAGCACATAATAACCAGAAAAACTGGCTCAGCTGGAGATGAGACTTTAGTTGTCCTTTATAGTTACCTTAAGTCTTTGATTGAAAGCATCAAACAGTAGTTTGATCCCATCCTGAGTCAGGTTAAGAATGAGGTCGTGGCTTAAAGGAGACTGCAAAACAAAAATAAAACACAGAATGATCGACTGATTTATTCACCAGCATCTACTAAAAGCCTTACAGTACAAATGCAATGCACAGAGAATACCTAATGATGGGCAGTCCCTCTCTCCCCCAACAAATGAAGTTTGGAAGCCAAAAACAAAACAAAACAAAACAAAACAAAACAACTGCTGCAATGTGTCTTCTACTTCCAGCTTGCAGCTTCTGCTTCATGATACTGGCTAAAGAGGGCCTGTCTTTTCCAGGCTTCATTATAAATACCTGGGTAAAAGGGACAAAACTTATGAGTATATAGACCATTTTCTTTTGAGGCTCCAGGGTCCATATATTTAAGTTTGCTGCCATCAAAGATACAGAGCAGTCAGCAAGGAATACAGGTCATGTGAAAAGCCCATAATCTGAACTCAGCAGATACTGCTTACATATGTCAGCTGAACCTACATTGATTCACCTAAGTTCTTTGTATTATCTACAGGGAACACAATTTAGTCATTAAATGCTTTAGGCTCAATTCTAGAACAAAAAGAAATACTTTTTTGATATGATTATACATGAGATAGCACACTTATTCCTTTCTTCACTAGCTTCACCTCCTTACCCCCATTAGGGAATGTGCTTCTTTCTAAAAAGCCTAGCCTAAGACCTAAAGGGTCAGATTTCTACATTTTCTGCTTCTGAGTCCTGGGGAAACGGAATAGCAGCATAGAGCTGTGAACCCCTGGTAACTTTAGATGACTCTCAAAACGTCTCTGAGTAATTAAAAATGCATCTTAATGAAGAATGGGATGGGAGAGGGAGTAGGAGATGGGAGGGTTTGCGGGTGGGAGGCTGGTTATGGGGGGAGCTACTATAATCCAAAAGTTGTACTTTTGAAATTTATATATATTAAATAAAAGTTAAAAAAAAAAACAAAACTTCTCCTAGCTCTAGTTTCTTCACAGGAATACCTTCATCCCTTTCCTTCAGGGTTCTCAGGACAGAGATAGTGGGTCAAAATGCACCAAGGACAATAGCAGGTACACAGCACTCTTTCCTCTTGTGGCTGTCCCATCAGCAATCAGTTCAAGGGCTGAATGTCTGAAGACTCCACAGTGCTGACCCAGTCTGCCCAGTAGTAGGAAAAAAAAAAACCAAAAAGCAAAAAAAGGCTGGCGCCGCAGCTCAGCCGCAGCTCAATAGACTAATCCTCCGCCTTGCAGCGCCGGCACACCGGGTTCTAGTCCTGGTCGGGGTGCCAGATTCTGTCCTGGTTGCCCCTCTTCCAGTCCAGCTCTCTGCTGTGGCCTGGGAGTGCAGTGGAGGATGGCCCAAGTCCTTGGGCCCTGCACCCCATGGGAGACCAGGAGAAGCACCTGGTTCCTGGCTTCGGATCAGCACCGGCTGCGGCGGCCATTGGGGGGGTGAACCAATGGAAAAGGAAGACATTTATCTCTGTCTCTCTCTCTCACTGTCTACTCTGCCTGTCAAAACACACACACACACACACACACACACAAACCAAAAAATCAACATCCAAAACTCCACAGAGTTCCTCATAAGATTTAGAGAAGTTTCTTTATAGAGCTTCTTAAGGCAGACCAGTAAATGATGGAGGTATGGCTGTCAGAGACAGAGATCTGGGCTTTAATGCCAGATGCCATTGCTAGTATGGGCATCACTGGGGGAAATTCTCTCCAAAGAGCCTTCCAGGATTAGCTCAGAATGTCTGCCCCTTCTACACCATTATCTTCCCAAGGTAGCGAGAACAGGTTGTACCATCAAGATTGGTAAAAACTAGAAGGAAGTTAAAAATTTTCCAGTAGGTCTATAAGAATGTCTGAACCATTAGGTCTCAAGCAAGATAACAGAACAATGAACCCTCACACTGGGTTATTTATTCTCAACCTAGAACACAAAGTTCTACTTTGGAGAGGCTTATTCCATGGAAGCAAGCAAGATGAGGCAACATTTTAGTTCTTTCAGATTCTTGCTTAGAGGATGACTGCTGGAGGATCTCAATTTTTCTATACTCTCCCATGATCTGATCATGTTTTTTCTTAGTACTGTTATAATCCAGGATAAACTAAAAATTTTCAAAAGCAATCAAACCATTCTCCAATCAATTTGTTTTATACTTTACATCTCTAGAACCAAAGCACAGGTACACATGTATGATTTGATATTTAAGCAAGCCCCTTTGGTAACCCAGCCTGTCCTCCATAACAAACAGTTCGCTAACCCATCTGTTACTAGTTGAAGCAAACTGACCAATCAGAAAAGGAAGAAGCAGGCAGGCAGAAGCAGAAAGGATATCAGAGCTCTGAAAGACCACCTCCTTTAGATCCTTGCCAAAAAGATTATCCTATGTAGCAGGAAACTACATATTTTATAGAAGAATTAGACTGGTCAATAATTTGTAACAAGTTGTGCAACCAAGAAATGGGAAGAGTAGAGGTCTGGTGGCCCAGTGGGTTAAGTCACAGCTTGGGATGCCTGCATCCAATATCAGAGTGCTGTTTCTAGTCCTAGCTAACCTGTGCTTCTGCTCCACCTTCTTGCTAATGAACCTGGGAGGCAGCGGATATTGGCCTTGTACGTGGGTTCCTGCTACACACGGGAGGGACCCCATGAAGTACCTGGTTCCTGGCTCAGTGTGACTCAGCCCCAGCTGTTGTGGATATTTGGGAAGTGAACTAGAAGACAGAAGATCTTCTCTGTCTCTCCCTCTCCATCACGCTGCCTTATAAATATATAAACATTTTTTTGGGCTGGCACTGTGGCTCAATAGGCTAATCCTCTGCCTGCAGCGCCGGCACACCGGGTTCTAGTCCCGGTCAGGGCGCCGGATTCTGTCCCGGTTGCCCCTCTTCCAGGCCAGCTCTCTGCTATGGCCCGGGAGTGCAGTGGAGGATGGCCCAAGTCCTTGGGCCCTGCACCTGCATGGGAGACCAGGAAAAGCACCTGGCTCCTGGCTTCGGATCAGTGCGATGCGCCGGCCGCAGCGTGCCGGCCGCGGCGGCCCTTGGAGGATGAACCAACGGCAAAAAGAAGACCTTTCTCTCTGTCTCTCTCTCACTGTCCACTCTGCCTGTCAAAAAAAAAAAAAAAAAAAAAAATATATATATATATAAAAACATTTTTAAAAAGGATCTTCAAATAAATAAAATAAGTAGACTCAAAAAACAATGCATGTTAATTGATTATAGTTGCTTAGAAGATACTGGGGAAAATTAGCTTAATGCTCACACTATTTGGACCCAAATATCTAAATGACAGACAACAAATATAGTGATATAAGAAATAAATTTCAGTGTTACAAATTGGTTAAGAAAGTTTAAAGTCTATTTTTTTTTCTTAAAATTATTTAAGAGGCAGAGTGAGGGACAGAGAGATAGGTCTTCCATCCATTGGTTCACTCCCCAATGGTCACAATAGTGGAGCTGGGCCACACTGAAGCCAGGAGCTTCTTCTGGGTCTCCCATGTGAGTGTAGGGGCCCAAGAACTTGGGCCATCTTCCACTGCTTTCCCATGCCATTAGCTAGCAGGGAGCTGGATTGGAAGTGGGGCAGCTGGAACTCGAACCAGCACCCATATGGGATGCCAGCACTGTAGGCGGCAGCTTTACCCGCTACGCCATAGCACCAGCTCCATAAAGCTTATTTTCTAATTTATACATTCCTGGGATATCTAAATCTGATTTACATGAAATGGATCGGACTAGCTCAAACTCAAGAAGCAAGCCTTTTTCCTCTGTGTGTTAAGGGAAAAAGCAACCATCCACCCTTCACTTTATAAATAAGAAACCACTTTGTACTGTGGTTCAAGGAACTGCACACTCCTTGCAGTCTCTTGTTCTGGGGTAAGCACCCCATGTGAACACCTAAGCACCTGCATGGAGACAAAGCATTCCCTTTCTCAGAAAGATCCCTCACTACACTGGCACAAGCATACAGTACTGCAAAATGTAATTTCTGAGTATAGTTAATGGGTCCAACTCTGACTCTGCTGTAAGCCAAATCTGGGAGCTTCACAGAAGGGTTACCCACCTGTAATCTGCAACATTCTTCTTGTCAAAAATAAACTGTCAGTTACTTTAGGATTGGAAATTAACTGGAACACATGGCACTGAAACCATCAACCCATTACTCAAAGAGCCTAAGTCCACTGGGGACATCCTTTAGCCTGTATAGGCTCAAAAGTATCCCTTGAGGTTTGTGAAACATAGGGGATCACAAAAGCTGCTCCACATGGCAACCAGTCTGTGTCCTTCAGTAGAGGGGAGACTGCTCTTTGGGAAAAATACAGGGACAGGCTATATCTGCTTCCTTTCAAGTCTGGTATGCTCTGCTAGCTAGAAATCTGCACTACAGTGATCCTTATTAAAAAAAAAAAAAAACAACTGGCCGGCACCGTGGCTCACTAGGCTAATCCTCCGCCTTGCGGCGCCAGCACACTGGGTTCTAGTCCCGGTTGGGGTGCCGGATTCTGTCCCGGTTGCCCCTCTTCCAGGCCAGCTCTCTGCTGTGGCCAGGGAGTGCAGTGGAGGATGGCCCAAGTGCTTGGGCCCTGTACCCCATGGGAGACCAGGAGAAGTACCTGGCTCCTGCCTTCGGATCAGCGTGGTGCGCCGGCCGCAGCGCGCCGGCTGCGGCGGCCATTGGAGGGTGAACCAACGGCAAAGGAAGACCTTTCTCTCTGTCTCTCTCTTTCTCTGTCCACTCTGCTGTCAAAAAAACAAACAAACAAAACAAAACAAAACAAAAACAAACAAAAAAAACCAACAACTTATTTGAAAGAATTGACACAAAGATCTCAACACTCAACAGATCTTCCATCTACTGGCTCACTCCCCAAATACCTGCACCAGCCAGGGTTGAGCCTAGGTGAAGCCAGGAACTCCATCTAGGTCTCCCATGTGGACAGCATGGGTCCATGTACTCAAGCCATCATCTGCTGCTTTCCCAGATACATCAGCAGAAAGGTGAATCAGACACAGAGCCCTTGTCACAAGACAATGCCTGCCCCTACAATAACCCTGAACACAAACTAACCAGCAAAGCAGAAAAGACCGTTTTAAACATGAAAGTGATGGCAAGCACTCTAGAAGACCAGGTGACTCCAGAAAAGTCTCTAAGGGCCAGTAGGTACATCAACCAGACAAAACAGGTTCCATTTTTACTATTTTTCCAAACCTAGCAGCACTAGATAATCAAGACCAAAAGTTACATCACCTTTGCAGACAACTTACTGATTAGGGATGTTACTTTAAGAAACTGCCACCACTCACCTGCTCACTGTAGAGAACCTGGACATTTTTGATGATGCGACAGTGCTTCTGAAGAATGGCTACTGCCTGAGCCAGAGGCATTCCTGAAATAAAGCAAGAATACCTGTGTGATTACTTAGACTACCCATTTACTGACATTTACCACTGTGCTGGGCATTAATCCCTAAAGGAAAGGAGGGTGCTACTAAACGTCTATAGACATATGAGTAAATAAAAGCTCAGTAAAGGGGCCAGTGCTGCCTCGTAGTAGGCTAAGCCTCTGCCTGTGGCGCCGGCATCCATATGGGCACCGGTTTGTGTCCTGGCTGCTCTTCTTCCAATCTAGCTCTCTGCTGTGGCCTGGGGAAGCAGTAGAAGATGGCCCAAGTCCTTGGGACCCTGCACCCATGTGGGAGACCCAAAGAAAGCTCCTGGCTCCTGGCTTCAGACCGGCACAGCTCCAGCTATTGTGGCCATTTGGGGAGTGAACCAGTGAATGGAAGACTTCTCTGTTTCTCTCTCTGTAACTCTATCATTCAAATAAATAAATAAATAAATAAATAAAATTCTAAGAGCTAGAATGAAGTTAAGCAGCAAAGCACTAAGGGACTAGTCAGATTGCAAAGCAGAGGCAGTGAATTTATTAAAGATTCCTGGAAATAAGAACTTCCACACTGATCCCAGGACTGTGGACACCAAGGTTCTAGTCCTCACTCTGCCATAGATTACCTATGACCTGGGACCAGTCCTTTCTTTTCCTCTGCAGCATTATATGTCTCCATATCGCTCAAATGTGGGTCTGAGAGAGCACATGACTTGTACAGGGCCGTTTAAAAAACTTTAAAATTGAGATAGATAGCAGCTTAAACTGTTGCTTGGGATGCCTGCATCCCCTATCAGAATGCCTGGGACCAATTCCCACCTCTGCTTTCTGCTAATCCATTATCTGGGAGGCAGCTCATGATGGCTCAAGCACTTGGGGCCCTGTCACACACATGGGAGACCCTGGCTCCTGGCTTCAGCCTGACCCAGTCTTGGGTGTTGTGGGCAGCTGGGAGGTAAGCCAGTAGATGTAAAATACCCCCTCCTTTTCTCTCTCAGCCTTTAAAATAAATAAAAATCAAAGACT
Source organism: Oryctolagus cuniculus (assembly GCF_051225735.1). NCBI lineage: Eukaryota > Metazoa > Chordata > Mammalia > Lagomorpha > Leporidae > Oryctolagus > Oryctolagus cuniculus. The sequence goes on along the minus strand of NC_142884.1, from coordinate 60,473,336 downwards.
TTTAATTTTTAAAAAGTTTAAAATCAGACATCTACTGGAATCAACTTGTTTTACCAAGGATTTAAACAGGATTCCTACTTTAAATTCCACAGAAATTTAACCCTTAACACTGGGGTTTTCAACTCATGGCCCATTATAAGCAGATCTACATATGTCTCTAGTTTAATTTGGATCCCAATGACATCTCAAACATTAAAAAAAAAAAAGTTTGTTTACAGAGTCCATTATAAACAGGAAACATACACAGAAACAAGTCCCTGACAACCCAAAAACAAAGACTCACTGTTTCAAGAGTACAAGGAGGGTATCCGATCCATACCACTGTGTGGGTCCCCAACACCCTCTGTGCTGATTACTTAGTGGATGCTGAATAAATATTTATTCAATTGAACTGAAGGACTGTGGAGTGGATAAGAGAAAGGGAGAAGAGGAACCATCCTATCACCCCAGGGCAACATGGTCAACATCAGCCGACCTCCAGATCAAGAGGATAAGATGTGCAGAAAAGAGCTTAAAAACGAAGAATCAGAAAGTTAAAACTCATGGCCTATCCACATTTAAACAATCTAATCCCACCCTCATTTGAAAGACTATTCTTTAGTTTTAAAAATTTAGACTTAAAAATTTAGCCAGGAACTCCATCTGGGTCTCCCATGTGAGTAACAGAGGCCCAAATGAGCCCTCATCTGTTGCCTTGCAGGATGCATTGGCAGGAATGTGGATCAAAGCAGCTGGAAATGGAACTATGCAAATGGATACGCTATGTGACATCCCTGGTGGCGGCTTGACCCTCTGTGCCACAGCACCTGCCTTCCCATTTTCAGCTCGATAAAGTTTAAGGGAATCACAAGGCTGACTTATGATCTTAAATAAAGTCATTTATAGCACAAGGCCTGGCACAACAGTAAAGGTTAAAAAATGTTTCCTAAGAATATGAACTAGTGGGACTGGTGCTATGGCACAGTAGGTTAATCTTCTGCCTGCGGCGCCTGGCATCCCATATAGGTGCTGGTTCTAGTCCCGGCTGCTCCTCTTCCAATCCAGCTACCTGCTATAGCCTGGAAAGCAGTAGAAGATGGCCCATGTCCTTGGGTCCCTGCACCCATGTGGGAGATCCAGAAGAAACTCCTGGCTCCCAGCCTCGGATTGGCCCAGGTCCAGCCACAGCAGCCATTTGGGGAGAGACCCAGCAGATGGAAGATCTGTCTCTTCCTTTCTCTGTGTGTAACTCTACCTCTCAAATAAATAAATAAATAAAATATTTTTTTAAAAAAATGAACTAGTTGGATACATCACTCAGCCTTGTAATTCCTGAAATGGAGGAAAATCTAGGTGGTCTTTCTCAAGAGGAACAAACACATCCACCAGAAGACGGATAAGCTCAGTTAGTTATGTGCCATGAAAGGAAAGGCCACACAGTTTTTCTGATCCATGTGGTACAAACTAGTTTCTTCTTCTGAGAGGGTTCTTTCCCACTTAACCACATAAAAGTCCTGGTCTCAGCATCTTTAGATCCTGAGTCACCCAGAGAAAACACACTCAAGGGAGACAAAAAGCAGCCATAGTGACCACTCATCACACAGCTACTGGTAAAGGAAGGCTACAGAAGGCCTTTAAAGGGAATCAGCTTTCAGTGGCAAAGAAGGGGGAGCACTGTTCTCTGCTCCAACAGAATGATCAGCCTTCTTTTTTTTTTTTTTTTTTTTTTTTGACAGGCAGAGTGGACAGTGAGAGAGAGAGACAGAGAGAAAGGTCTTCCTTTTGCCGTTGGTTCACCCTCCAATGGCCGCCGCGGCCGGCGCGCTGCAGCCGGCGCACCGCGCTGATCCGATGGCAGGAGCCAGGAGCCAGGTGCTTCTCCTGGTCTCCCATGGGGTGCAGGGCCCAAGCACCTGGGCCATCCTCCACTGCACTCCCTGGCCACAGCAGAGGGCTGGCCTGGAAGAGGGGCAACCGGGACAGAATCCGGTGCCCCGACCGGGACTAGAACCCGGTGTGCCGGCGCCGCTAGGCGGAGGATTAGCCTAGTGAGCCGCGGCGCCGGCTATGATCAGCCTTCTAAATCGAACAAATTTATGCCCTACATACCTCATCATTCGCTGGCTTATAACCTTGAAATGGCTTCCATTGCAGGGGAATAAGACCCAAATACTGGGGCTGGTGCTCTGGCGGCTTAAGCCACCATCTGCTGCACTGGCATCCCATTTGGGTACCAGTTCGAGTCCTGGCTGCTCCACTTCTGATCTGGCTCCCTGCTAAAGTGCCTGGGAAAGCAGAGGAAGCTGGCCCAAGTCCTTGGGCCTGTGCACCCATGGATGAAACTCCTGGCTCCTGGCTTTGGCCTGGCTCAGCCCTGGCTGTTGTGGCATTTGGGGAGTGAACCAGCAGATGGAAGACTTTTCTAACTCTCCCTCTCCCTCTTTGTAACTCTTTCAAATAAATAAATCTTGGCTCCAAATATTCTCAACCATTTCCATTTCCATTTTTCTTTCCATATTTCATTCACCATGCCTCCCCTTTGTTACTTTGTCAAGCTCTTTCCCACTGTAGGTCTTTGCACTAACACTTGCTGCTGCTGCTGGAATGTTCTTCCCACAGATGGTTCGTTCTCATACTTCAGGTCATGGCTCACACCTCCGTGACTGCCTTGTCTACTACAGCCTCTCAGCCCATTTACTTAACTGTTAGTTTTCCCCGTACCCTGTAGAGGGCAGGGACCTTGTCTGTCTCATTCATCACTATACCCTCAGCACCCAATCACCATGCAAGGCATACTTGTAGGTAGTCTTGTAATCTGTGAATCAAAGCAATCAAGTAGAGCACACAGGTCCTGTATATCCCAGTGACCATCTTCTCCCTCCAAGGACTCCATCATCTCTCACCAATACTCTCTCCTACTGTTCCTCTAAGGGATAGGTCTCTACCATAAGCTGTAGTTCTTCAGTTCATCCCTCACTAAACCAACCAACCAGTTTCTGACTCACATTTCAATGTGTTTTCTGTAGACATCTAAGGGTAAATAAAAGTCCACAGATTAAAAAGTGATCATCTTCTCTGCATTCTAGTTCTTACTTAATTCTTCCAATATCCACCAAGTCTCTCAGGCCAAAGACCTCTAGATTCCTCTTCCCCATCTCTCCAAATCTAGTCTCCAAACTCTTCCTCCTAAAACAATGTCCACAACAGACTTCACTATAGCATGCTCTTTCCCACTGAACCCAGACACTCCTTGACAGTGTACCATTCAGCTACAACCCAACAGAACTGGGACTCTGGGAAACTCATCCTTCTTCCACCAGTTCATCATGCTCTAATTATAATACCAAATGGTTTATAGTTCCCTGAATACACCATTTATCCTTCCCACTGGAAGATTTATGAGTCCAATGGGTTGAACAGAAAGTCTTCCCTGAACCCCCAACTCAGGTCCAGTCCCTTTCCCTCTTCACAACGCCCTATTCATCCCCTTATCCATTATAACAAAGAACTATTTCTTTAATTCCTCCCTATGACTAGTCTAAGTTCTTCAAGACCATTTCTTATTAAATTTCTAATGTTTGTGAGCAGAGTTCTTGGAGATAAATAAGACTTTTGACAGAGTGAGCCTTCAGTTTCTTAGATGGTAACCTCAGAAGAGTCTATTTTCCAATGTTTGGCCATTTTCAAGACTAATTTCAAAAACAAATTGAGAGCTACGCTTCCACATCAATTCATTCTGCAAGTCTCATTCCATAAATTATTTCAAATTTGCACTGCCTTCACTGCACCACTGGTCAAACCATGAGTGACATTCCCAGACACTCTGCTTAGTCTTGGTTTTCTTGTAGCTGGCAGTTCCCTAATCTCCCAACATTTCACAAAGGCCAGGAAGGCAGCCAAGAAGCTGGATGCAGCTTCCCATTGTGATGCCAGAAAGATGACTGCAAGGGCAGACACATCTGAGTTTGTACAGGTTCTAATAAGAAGCCTGGTGACAGCAGAGCATCTCCTCAAAAAACAAAGTGGGAAGCAGGAAATTCTTATTCAGCAACCTGTTCATCATCTCCATGTTTCTGAGCCTGTTCCTCACCTGCCAGATGGAGATAACAATACCTATCTTACAGGGCTGTGGTGACAAGAGGTGACAACAGTCTGGTTCTCTGGCTTAGGAATACAATTCTAAGGCACGGATTTACTTCCTAGCCTAGCCCTACCTAACTTACCCAAATGCAGTTTGGATATGTTGCCGGTGAGGGAAGAAACTTTTTTTTTTTTTTTAAGTCTGGGGAAGTTAAATGACCACTTCAGGTGAACATCATTTTAAAATGTACATTTTAAGAACCATAGGAATAAGCCCCCTTTACGAGCTTTCCCCAAAGTTCAATTCTGAACCTAATGTACAGAAATGCTCTTTTGTTTCTAGCTGCTACTTAAATTTTTTTGAGCTATTTCATATATATATATATATATTTTTTTTTTTTTGACAGGCAGAGTGGACAGTGAGAGAGTGAGAGAGTGAGAGAGAGAGAGAGAGAGAGAAAGAGAGAGAAAGGTCTTCCTTTGCCGTTGGTTCATTCTCCAATGGCCGCCACAGCCGGCACGCTGCGGCCAGCGCACCACGCTGATCCGATGGCAGGAGCCAGGTGCTTCTCCTGGTCTCCCATGGGGTGCAGGGCCCAAGGACTTGGGCCATCCTCCACTGCACTCCCTGGCCACAGCAGAGAGCTGGCCTGGAAGAGGGGCAACCGGGATAGAATCTGGCACCCTGACCGGGACTAGAATTCAGTGTGCCGGCGCCGCAAGGCAGAGGATTAGCCTAGTGAGCCGGGGCGCCGGCAATCATATATGTTTGAGAGAAAGCGCAAAAGATCTCCCATTCACTAGTTCACCCCTCAAAGGCCCACAGCGAATGTGGCCAAGACCTGGAAACTTGGGTGGGTAGGAGGCCAATTACTTGAGCCATCCATCATTCCTGCCTTCTAGGGTCTGCATTAGCAAGGAAGCTGGAGTCAGAAGCCAGAGCTGGGGCTGGCACTGTGGCACAGCAGATACAGCTTATGCCCGTGATGCCAGCATTCCATATGAGCTGCAGTTCAAGTCCCAGCTGCTCTACTTCTGATCCAATTTCTAGCTAATGGCCTAGAAGAAGTAGCAGAGAATGGCCCAAGTACTTGGTCCTCTGCCACCCACTCAGGAGACTTGGATGGGGAAACTCCTAGCTCCTGGTTTTGGCCTGGTCCAGTCTCAGCCGTTGCAGCCATTTGGAGAGTGAACCAGAGGATGGAAGATCACTCTCTCCTTCTCTATCTCTGCCTTTCAGATAAATAAGTAAGTCTTCAACTTGTGGTGTTTCTTGGAAAAAGATATTTATTAAAAAAAATAACAGTTGACAGAAGACTCAGTTTCCTGGAAATCCTGACCTCAACTGATAACCTTGTCACTTACTCCAGTTTTGTTTTGTTTGTTTGTTTGTTTTTTAAAGATTTATATATTTTATTTGAAAGGCAGAGTTACAGAGAGGCAGAGAGGTCTTTCGTCTCCTGGTTCACTCAACAAATGGCTGCAATGGCTGGAGCTGGGCCCATCTGAAGCCAGGAACCGGGAGCTTCTTCCAGCTCTCCCACGTGGGTGCAGGGGCCCAAGGACTTGGGCCATCTTCTGCTGCTTTCCCAGACCACAGCAGAGTTGGATTGGAAGTAGAACAACCAGGACATGAACAGGTGCCTACATGGGATGCCAGCACTGCAGGAAGTGGCTTTACCTGCTATGCCACAGCTCCAGTCCCCTTGCACTTACTTCTGACCAATGACTCTGAATGTCTGTATCACAAAGATCCATAATCTAGTCACAGTGATGCCGGTGAGTAAGGAAGAGATAAAGAGCTAAGGACTGCCAACAACCAAGCCATGCCCACCTCCTACATCACATCATCCTCCATGAAAATTAAACACGGCTAACAACTCAGCACACCCACTGCTCATCATACAGCTAAACCTCACTTTCCATCATGCTCCAGACGCCATGACACCTTCCTGGAGACCACCTCTGTGCAACAGACTCACTCCAATTCCTGCCTCCTTTGGATCTCCTTTAATCAGGCCCTGCCCTGAGCACCACCCCTATCCTATAAGAGGATGACCCCAGCCTGGGTGGGGGCAATTTTCTCTCTTATAGTTGCCTGCACTCACATCTGGGTGTGTGCTATCCCTTTGTCTTTCAATAAATCCTGCTTTTCTGCTCTATGACTCAGGGTTGTATTCTCACAAGAACCTGGACTAACTCTAGCTGGGGCAGGGGGTGGGGAGCAGGAGGAATCCCTCCGAGCCCAGCTAGGGCTCTTGATCTCCACAGCATAATATGGGGACCCCATCCCCACAACAATAACAACTAAAATTCTGGGAAGAATTCTGCAATGAGTGATTTAAGTTATGAGAGAAGACAGCACCCCCGCCTCCCCCAGTAAGGAGGCTCATGGCCACAAAGCACCAGCAGGGCCTACCAGCGATCTACATTGCCTGGTTTCTCCAATATGCTATCTTTGCAGCCAGCTGTTTTCCAAAGATGTAAGAACAAGCTATAATTCAATGGAGCAGTGACTCAGTCCAGTAGCCCACACTAGAGTGACAAAAGTTCAGGCCTGCACAAACAAGCAGCGCCAGCGCCTGTTCCCCACCCCCTTTTCTTAGTGCTGCAACATCAAAGTAAACACACTGGGTTACTGAGTGCAATCTTCCTTGTACACACAAAGGTGGTGACGCTGGGAATGGCACGGGGTGGTGGGAGAAAGCTGTGCCAACAAACCCCAAAACAACCACATTTTCTAAGAACTCTACCTTACTCTCCCCTAAATGCAATTTCCTTCAACCTTTAACTCTCACAGCTGAGTTCTGGGTTTGGGATTACGCCACCACACAGGCTACATTTCAAAAGAGAAGGAAACAAGTTAGAAGTTGCTTTAACACACACACACACACGCACACACTCAACTGCCTTGACCAGATGTCCAAGTCCGGATTTTTCCAAAAATAGGAAATCCCCCTCGCAGAAAAGGAGACAGATACAGACCATCGAGGTCACGAGGGGTCAGTCACTTCTTGGCTGTTACTTTAGCAAATGAGAATGGGAATGACATTAGTACCGATACACAGGCAGACACAGGCTTACTAGAGACGACTGCATTCAAAAGAGCAGGACTAACCTTAGGTTCAGGGCGTACGAGCTACTACTGTCATTATTATTACCACCGTCCCACCAACCCTGGAAGGGCCCCGCTGAAGCCCGAGGCCGGCGGAGCGACTGCCTGGCCGATCGGGTCGGCAGGAGCGGGTATCCAGCGCCCGGAGCACAAAAAAGCGGAGGGGACTACGGAGGCGAGGAGCCACGGGTGCAGGGGAGGGCAGGGTCCAGAGAGCAGCAAGGACCAGCGAATGACGTCCTGAGAGGACCCCACACTCACCCAGCGTGAATTCCCATTGCTCATTCCCCAGAGAGCGTTCAGGCACCACCTCCAGGTCCAGCATCGATTCGGCTCGCCGGGCCCGGGCGGCCTCCCCGCGGCGGCGCAGACGGGACTGGAGCTGAGGAGACAAAGCAGCAGCTGACGCGCCGCTCCCGCCGGCCCGAGGCTACCTTGCTCTCCTCCTTGTTCCTGTCCGGCGGCTGAGGCCCCTGCCCGGCACCACACCTCAACTTACCTCACTTCACCGGCAGCAGCCGCAGCGGCGGGAGCAGCGGCGGCCGGAGGAGCAACTGCAGCAAAAGTGGCGTGCTGGGCCGTAAAGTGCTGCGGGGGGCGGGGCGAGGGCGGGATTGCCATCACGGGGAGGAGCCTAAGGCGGAGTCGCATACGCGCCCACTCTGGATAAAGGCGGGTTTGACAGTCGCGGCAAAGGCTGCCACAGGACCGTATCATCCGACAGGGAGGGCGCTTTAGGAGCGAGGAGCCCCAGACTTCGTGAGTCCCCACACATGCACACCACCGTATACACGTTTCACACGTCTACTCGAAGAAGGGTGCGCCACCCAACAACGCACACACATACCACGACTCTGCAACGCTGTCACTCGTGTCCCGCTTGCATGCCCTGCGTGAGGCCCAAGGCCCCACGGCCCGCAGTCGGGGCCGGGACGGGCGCTGCCTGCTGCTGGCTTCCTCGTCCAGCGGTGACTCCTTCCCCATCCAGTCGCCGCTGAAGCAGGAGCCAAGAAGAAAGCGAGTGGGGCGTGCTCTCGCGTGGTGTGAGTGTGGCGAGACTGGGAGGCACGGTCGAGGAGTCTGCACAGAATGTGGAAAGCCCGGAGCTGAAGCTTTGGCTTTTCTGCCAAGACCAAACCTCGGGTGCTCTCTGTGCCCTGTTTCTTTTCTTTTCCTTTCTTTTTTTTTTTTTTTTTTTTTTTGACAGGCAGAGTGGACAGTGAGAGAGAGAGACAGAGAGAAAGGTCTTCCTTTTGCCATTGGTTCACCCTCCAATGGCCACCGCGGCCGGTGCGCTGCAGCCGGCACACCGCGCTGATCCGATGGCAGGAGCCAGGTGCTTCTCCTGGTCTCCAATGCGGGTGCAGGGCCATAGTACCTGGGCCATCCTCCACTGCACTCCCGGGCCACAGCAGAGAGCTGGCCTGGAAGAGGGGCAACCGGGATAGAATCTGGCACCCTGACCGGGACTAGAACCCGGTGTGCCGGCGCCGCAAGGTGGAGGATTAGCCTAGTGAGCCGCGGCGCCGGCCGTGTGCCCTGTTTCTAAGGCGATGGGCTTCACCAGCAAGTTCTGCCTGAGATTTGGCCCATGCTCTGGAGCACCCCAAAACTAAAAGGCAACCCAGGCCCCTTCCGATGCCAAGCCTCAGGGAGCAGTTTCTAGATCTTCACAGAAAACCTGAGACGTGAGACTACACTTCACTCCTCAGGTCAAAGAGACCCAGAGAGATCAAAGACCTTGTCCTGTTGTGGGGATGGGAACCCCAAATTATGTTGTAGGCATCGACAGCCATTGGGAAGACCCCCCAGGTCTCTTCCAGGTTCTGGTCTTCCCGTGTGTAGGAATACAACCAGGGACATAGTACACAGATGGGCATGCAGGCAACCTGAAGAGAGAATTGCAACCATCCAGGGGGCGGCATCCTTTTATAGAGTAGAGGTTGTCCTCTGGGCAGGGCCTTGTCGAAGATCCAAAGGAGGCAGGATTTGGGGTGGAGCTTCGGTGCACAAGGCGGTCTCCAGGAAGGTGTCATGGTGTCTGGAGCATGATGGAAAAAAAAAAAAAAAAAAAGAGGCTTAGCTGCACGATGCAGAAGTGTGCACAGTGTGACACTTTTCTGTAAAACAAAAAGAAACGTTGACCATACCAAAAAGAGAGGACATTTCTGGAAAGACAAAATTGTCAATACCTAACACGGGCACAGGAATCAAGAGGACATTTATCCTTACCCTGGCAGGTGTTAACGATGTAACTTGAGGGCTAGCAGTGCGACACAGCAAGGCAAGCCGCCTCCTGCAATGCCAGCATCCCGTGTGGGAGTGCCTGATTGAGTCCTGGCTGCACTGCTTCCCATCAAGCTGCTAGCATTAGCAGCTCGGGAAAGCATCAGAGGATGGTCCAAGTATTTGGGGCCCTGCTACCCATGTGGGAGACCTGGATGGATTGCATGGCTTCAGCCTGGCTCAGCTCTGGTCATTATGGACATTTGGGGAGTGGACCAGCAGATGGAAACTCTCTCTCCTCCTCTCTCTGTCACCCTCCCCTTCAAATAAATCAATCATGTAAAATGCACGTAGGTTGTGCAAAGATGAAGTCTTGAGTTACAACTCAAAGGCAAAACAGGAAAAGATGTGTCCAGGAAAGGTTAGGTGGGCAGCTGGCCTAGACAAGTTTGGGAAGGCGCCTGGGGAAAAGTCCTAAGGATGGTGAGGAGTAATTTTAGTCAGTTAAGTGTCTGAATTGAATTGAAATCCAAGCAGACTGGGAATGGTTCTCCTGTCTAGAAAACATTTGGGAAGGTCTTATTTCAGGTGGAGAAAGGCATGGGACGGGTGTGTGTGTGTGTCCTGAAATGGGAGTGGGTAGGCCCATGGGGTTATGGGAGAGCCAAGACAAAGAAAAAGTAGCATCACTCTGGATGACAAAATTAAAAGACACTGCAGTTTGGATAACCTACAAATATGAAGAACAAGGTTGGGGAAGCCCCTAAGAAACTTCCTGCCAGGATAACAGGCAAATCGGTTTCTTTGAACACTGTCAACAACACAAGTTTATCTCACATAAGTGTGATCCACCCAAGTTTTTTGTCAGGGGTGAGGGCAGCTTTGAGAAGATGGCACTAGGAGGTCATAACCTGGAGCCCAATACACTGGGTAGAAGCAGGAGGCACCTTGGGAGTGGGCCAAATTGGGAGATCCGTCAGCCACGGCCACCCCCAGAGGGGATGTTCAGAAAGACTGAAGGGCTGCTTTCTCGAAGGACGTGTAGTTACGGCCCCAGTACAAGCCTCGGATCAGGGAACAGAGGTTAGGCTCATGGACTGAGAATTAGTGCCCCCCCCCCCCAAGATTTATTTATTTATTTGAAAGCGCTACACGGAGAGGGCAAGACTTTTTTTTTTTTTTTAAGATTTATAAATTTATTTTAAAGGCAGAGTTACAAAAAGGCAGAGAGACAGAAGTCTTCCATCCACTGGTTCACTCCCCAGTGGCTGCAATGGCCAGAGTTGGGCCAATCTGAAACTAGGAGCAGAAGCTTCTTCCAAGTCCCCCATGTGGGTGCAGGGGCCCAAGCACTTGAGCCATCTTCTACTGCCTTCCCAGGCCATAGCAGAGAGCTGGATTGGAACAGCTGGGCCTCAAACTGGCACCCACATGGGATGGCAGCAGCTTTACCTGCTACCCCACAGGGCTGGCCTCGACAGAGAGATCTTCCATCTGCTGGTTCACTCCCCAGATGGCCGCAAAAGCTTCTGTGCCAGGCTGAAGCCAGGAACCAGGAGCTTCTTTCAGGACTCCCACGTGGGTGGCAGGTTCCCAAGGAATTGGGCCACCTTCTGCTGCTTTCCCATGTACATTAGCAGGGAGCTGGACTGGAAGTGCAGCAGCTGGGACTCAAACCAGCAACTTACATGGGATGCCAGTGTCACAAGCTATGCCACAGCACCAGAACCTGGGCTGAGAATCTGAATCCCAGTTCTGCCTCTTATTAGCTCTGTACTTTAGGCAAATTACTTAACTTCTTCATGTATTACTCTCTTCATCTTTAAAATCAGAGTCAAGAACACATAGAGGCCAGTGTTGTGTCAAAAGAGGGTGGTCACCACTTGCAACGCTTAGCATCCCATTTGGGAGTGCTGGTTTGAATCCTAGCTGTGTAGCTGCCCATCCAGGTTCCTGCTAACGTACCTGGGAAGAAAGTGGCCTGGCCCAGCCCTGGCTGTTGCAGCCATTTGGGGAATGAACCAGTGGACTGAAGCACTGTCTGTCAATCTGCCTTTAAAATAAATAGTAAAAAGGAAAAAAAAAAAAAAAAAGGATTCCCTCCCCCCGCCCCCAAAGATGGTATGGGGCAGGCATGATGGCGCAGTGGTTAAGACCCTACTTCTGGCCAGTGCCGCAGCTCAATAGGCTAATCCTCCGCCTGCAGCGCCGACACACCGGGTTCTAGTCCCAGTCGGGGCGCCAGATTCTGTCCCAGTTGCCCCCCTTACAGGCCAGCTCTCTGCTGTGGCCCGGAGTGCAGTGGAGGATGGCCCAAGTGCTTGGGCCCTGCACCCACATGGGAGACCAGAAGCACTTGGCTCCTGGCTTCGGATCAGCGCGATGCGCCGGCCGCAGCGTGCTGGCCATGGTGGCCATTGGAGGGTGAACCAACGGCAAAAATAAGACCTTTCTCTCTCTCTCTCTGCCCACTCTGTCAAAAACAAAACAAAACAAAAAAACCCTACTTCTGGTGTCTGCATCCATATCTGAGTGCCTGGGCTGGAGTCCTACTAAGCTTCCAATTCAGCTTCTTGCTAATGTGTACCCTCAGAGGCAGCAAATGATGGCTCAAGTACTTGGATCCCTGCCACCCACATGGGAGACCTGGATAGAGTTCATGGCTCCTGGCTTTGGTCTTTCCCAGACTTGGTTGTTGTGAGCATTTGGGGAGTGAACCAGTGGGTGGAAGATCTCTGCCTTCCAAAAAATAAAAATAAAGAACTTTTGAAAAATAAATAGAAGCAGTTTTCAGGCTGGGGACCTGGATGGGTGCTGGTGTGGTCCAGTAAAGGGGATGAAGGAAACTTCGCTGAAGGTTGAGGTGTTACCTGAGGTGGCTATCCCAGAAGTCCGTGTCTCTTCATGCAAGAATTTCAGACTTGAGAGACTGGCAGCAGGCATGCTAGTGAAGTGCAATGAAGAGAATGCACCTGAGAGCCCAGTGTGGAGTTTTTATGATTGTGTGTTCACCATTTCTCTTCCCTGCTGCCTCTTCTGGGATATTGCTGGGTGGAGGACAATCTGGTCATGGAATTTCTGAAATTCTTCCTGGGACTTTCATCAGCACGGTGTTACTGGACCTAACAGCTCCCCTGGCATTAGAGCAAGAAAGATTCCCCTAAGCTGCACCTCCTCCCTCCCGTAGGAGAGGGCTGGGACCAACCTAACCAAGGTTATTGGATCTGGGCAAGACTTTTTTTTAAGATTTTTTTGTTTATTTGAAAGAGTTTCAGAGGTAGAGACAGAGGGAAAGAGAGGTCTTCTATCTGCTGGTTCACTCCCCAAATGGCTGCAACAGCTGGAGCTGAGCCAATCCAAAGCCAGGAGCCAGGAGCTTCTTCTGGGTCTCCCATGTGGATGCAGGGGTCCTAGCACTTGGGCCATCCGCCACTGCTTTCCCTAGGCGCATTAGCAGGGAGCTGGATCGAAGTAGAGCAGCCAGGACTTGAACCGGCACCCCTATGGGATGCTGGCGCTGCAGGCAGGGGCTTTAACTCACTGCACCACAGCGCCGGACCCTAGGAAAGACTTTTGGTACAAAAGTACTGGTCGGCTTCCAAGGCTTGCTGCTAAGTGTCTTCCCTTATTCAACCACAAAAATGCCCATTTCGGTTCCATAGCCTCTCTCACACACACTCAGGGTAACATCTACTTTGCTACCTAACAGAAGGCGGCCAAAACTCACACATGAGAACCTGGAAGGCAGGAAATGAAACAAGCCTGACATTATAGGTGAAGAACGTGGGAAAAAAGGGGGTCTAAATATCATAGTTACTGTTGATGGCTCTTGTCAAGACAGAAAAGCAGTTGGAAAGCAGAAAAAAAAAAAAAAAGTAAATGCATCTAGCACATCATTGGTCACATCATGTGGTCAAGTGTCATGGCAACAGTGGACTGGGAAACCCAATCATCTTGAAGGCCCTCAAACAGCCGCCCTGACATTTCTCGACTGCATTCAACCCTTCTCTGGATGAAGTGCTTCCTGTCCCGTTCTACCACTATAAATGGGTGATGGAGAGGGGACACAACCACAGGTCCCAGAAAACTAGCTCTGTATCTGACCAGCTGGGACTTTTAGGTTGTCTCTCACAATAAGTGTATTTTCTTCAGGGAAGGAGAATGAAATAAAATATTCATAATAGAAAGAGTGGCCTGTGGCAATCATTAAAGCTATGTACAAATATTCTCCCTCGTGGGCAAAAGGCAGGATTGCAGTTCCCAGCCCAGCTTGAGTTGGTAGTGGCTGTAACTTGACTGGTCCAATGAAAACAAGTTTTCCATGTCCATTTCAGTTTCCAAAGTCAGTGCCCCTTCATTAAGTATCTTCTCTCTTACCGATCACAACTACTGGCAATGTTCCAGGTCTGCTTTGCTAGTCTAGATCAACCTTGGATGGGTAGTCAGCATGTAATCAATAAATTTTTTGGAGTTTAAAACCAACACAACTAGCCTATCCTGACTGAAAAGGGAAAGTTGAAACTACATCTCCTGTACTTTTACTTTTTCCTCAACTCTGAAATGTTTCATGCCCAGGTGGCTACTCTTAATCTTCCTACTGGGTTATCTTGTGATGAAATTTCTGCTTCCAATCTCATTCTTTCCAATTAACCAAAAATAGGTTAACTGGAAAGAATTGGTTACTTGGTTGTTTCTTAAGCACCCTCTCCACCAAGCTCACAACCACTCAATAGCTTCCTGTCCATTCTTGGAAATGGCCAAAATGTTTTCTTTAAAAGACTTATTTTGTGGGGCTGGCACTGTGGCATAACAGGTAAAGCTGCCACCTGCTGGCATACCATATGGGTGCTGGTTCGAGTCCTGGCTGCTCCACTTCCAATCCAGCTCTCTGCTATGGCCTGAGAAAGCAACAGAAGATGGCCCAAGTCCTTGGGCCCCTGCACCTACGTGGGAGACCCGGAAGAAGCTCCTGGCTTCGGATTGGTGTGGCAGTTGCAGCCAACTGGGGAGTGAGATTTATTTTGGAAGAGTTTGAATGAATGAATGAGAATTACTATCTTCCATCTGCTGGGCCAGGCCAAAGTCAGGAGCTTCATCCAGGTCTCTGATGTGGGTGGTGGGGGACCAAACACTCGGATGCAATGGTCAGGGCTGGGCCAGGCTGAACCCAAGGAGCCTGGAACTTCGTCTGATTCTCTCGTGGAGGATTCAGGGGCGGGGCCCCAGCATTTGGGCCATTTTCCGCTGTTTTTTTTCCAGGCTATTAGCAGGGAGTTGGATCAGAAGTGAAGCAGCTGGGACACGAACCAGAACTCATATGGGATACCAGTGTCACAAGAGGCAGCATTACTATGCCTCAACACTGGACCCCTAAATGTTTACCATGGCTGGGAAAGCCATTCCAACACTGCGGACTCTCATTCGGGCCTTTTCCACATTCCATACTCAGCTGCCCTATTTCTCAAACTATGCCAACTAATACCTTTGTTGCCTTCTCTAGCTGGTATAACATCTCCTTACTGTGGTCTCCCCAAGCAGGAGGTGGTGTAACAGCCAGTACTTCTAGTAGATCTTAAGATTTCTTACTAATTTTGGAAGGTTTTGGGCTACACTGTTGGTTCCCTGAGGTCAGGGACCATGTTTATTTTGGGCACTAGATATACAGCTCTTCTCCTAAACAACACTATGGCATAAATATCAAACATTTTTTTTGGACACGCAGAGTTAGACAGTGAGTGAGTGAGAGAGAGAGAGGGAGGGAGAGAGAGAGAGTATTCCTTCTGTTGGTTCACCCCCCAAATGGCCACTACAGCTGGCGCTGCGCCAATCTGAAGCCAGGAGCCAGGTGCTTCCTCCTGGTCTCCCATGCAGGTGCAGGGCCCAAGGACTTGGGCCATCCTCCACTGCCTTCCCGGACCACAGCAGAGAGCTGGACAGAAGAGGAGCAACTGGGACAGAATCCAGCGCCCCAACCGGGACTAGAACCCGGGGTGCTGGCGCCACAGGTGGAGAATTAGCCAAGTGAGCTATGGAGCCGGCCTAAATAATCAAACTTAAAAAAAAATTTTTTTTAACAGAAGATTGGGACAGGCATTTGATATAACAGTTATTTGATGTAAAAGATATGGCTTGTAATATGCCTAATGTACACACTGGGAGGCAGCAGGTGATGGCTAAAGTACTTGGGTCCCTGCCACCTATGTGAAACCAGACTGAGGTCCTGGCTGCTCATTTTGGCCTGGACCAGCCTTAGCTGTTCTGGGCATTTGGAGTGAACCAGTGGATGTGAAATCTGAATGGTTGTTTTTCAAACACATAAAATGAATAAATATAAATTAAAACAGCCTGAACATTTTCCATTTAAACATTATTTTTTGGGGTCACTGCCTGCAGTACTGGCATCCCATATAGGGGCTGGTTCGAGTCCCGTCTGCTCCACTTCCGCTCCAGCTATCTGCTATCTCTAAAGCAGTAGAGGATGGCCCAAGTCCTTGAGCCACTGCACCTAAGTGGGAAATCTGGAAGAAGCTCCTGGCTCCTGATCGACCTAGCTCTAGCTGTTGCGGCCGTTTGGGGAGTGAACCAGCAGATGGACAACTTCTTTGCCTCTGCCTCTCTGTAACTCTTTCATATAAATAAATAAATCTTTGAAAAAAAAAATCTGAAGTGAAATGTTGTCCTCCAGCATTTTTTTTTTTTAAGATTTATTTTATTTACTTGACAGGCAGAGTTACAGAGAGAGGTAGAGACAGAGAGAGAGGTCTTCCATCTGCTGGTTCACTCCCCAGATGGCAGCAATAGCCAGAGCTGTGCTGATCCGAAGCCAGGAGCCAGAAGCTTCTCTCCGGTCTCCCATGCCAGTGCAGTGTTGCAAGGACTTGGGCCATCTTCCACTGCTATCCCAGGCCATAGCAGAGAGCTGGGTTGGAAGAAGAGCAGCCAGGACTAGAGCCGGCACCCATATGGGATGGGTTAACCCACTGTGCCACAGCTGCTGGCCCCATCCAGCAAGGTTTTAAGAGAAAGATAGGGGCTTGTTTTGTGGTGCAGGGGGTTAAACTGTAGCTTGTGACATCATCACCCCATATTAGAATGCTGGTTTGGCCGGCGCCGCGGCTCACTAGGCTAATCCTCCGCCTAGCGGCGCCGGCACACCGGGTTCTAGTCCCGGTTGGGGCGCCGGATTCTGTCCCAGTTGCCCCTCTTCCAGGCCAGCCCTCTGCTGTGGCCGGGGAGTGCAGTGGAGGATGGCCCAGGTGCTTGGGCCCTGCACCCCATGGGAGACCAGGAAAAGCACCTGGCTCCTGGCTCCTGCCATCGGATCAGCGCGGTGCGCCGGCCGCAGCGCGCCGGCCGCGGCGGCCATTGGAGGGTGAACCAACGGCAAAGGAAGACCTTTCTCTCTGTCTCTCTCTTTCACTGTCCACTCTGCCTGTCAAAAAAAATAAAAAGAATGCTGGTTTGAGTTCTGGCTGCCTCACTTCCAATCCAAGCCAGTTTTTTCCAATGCACCTGGGACTGCAGAAGATGACCCAGATATTTGCGTGTTACACATGTGGGAGACCGAATGGAGTCCTGGTTGTTGTGGATAGCTGGAGAGTGAACCAGCTGATGTAACTTCTCTGTTGTTCTGCCTTTCAAAAAGATACATTTTTTTTAAGAAATACATTTAAATAACTTCAATTTTAAAATTAAAATAAAAAAATTAGTTGCTAGGTTTTACTAGTCACATTTCCTGTGTTCAGTAGCCTCACAGCTATGTTGGACAGCATAGACGTAGGCTATCTTCTGTAATCAAAGATTTCCCTCTGCCTCTTGTTAAGGTCTATTATGACTTTAACTCTAGGTCGCTCTGTTGTAACCAAAGGCTGAGTTGACTAATAGAGTGACTTACCTGTTTTGGGTTATACCATATTTAAAAGGACTAAACTCATTTCCTAGACCCCATTCTGTACCTAGTTTTTTAGCTTTGGAACATTTTTGAAATGTCATACATGTATACAGATAGTGATGCAAAAAAAGACATGATGTAATCTAGGGGAAATCACGACTTGAAATTTGCCTAAACACATCTTACCTTTAAAGAATGTTTGGGGGGCTGGCGCTGTGGCATAGGTTAAGCCCCTGCCTCTGGTGCCAGCATCCCATATGGGTGCTGGTCCATGTCCTAGCTGCTTCTCTTCTGATCCAGCTCTCTGCTTATATCCTGGGAAAGCAGTGGAAGATGGCCCAAGTGCTTGGCCCCTGCACCTGTGTGGGAGACCTGGAAGCAGCTCCTGGCTCCTGGCTTTGGATTGGCTCAGCTCTGGCTGTTGCAGCCATTTGGGGAGTGAACCAGCGGACGGAAGACCTCTGTGTCTCTCCCTCTAACTCTACCTCTCAAATAAATCTTTAAAAAAATGTTTGGAAGATTAAAACATCAAAACTGTAAACGCTTGAGATTGTAAACACACACATATTATGGATTAAGCTTAAGGAATATATAAAGTAAATGGCTACTTTACTAGTGTCGAAAAAACATCAGAACAATTTATAAGAATGACTGATATTATCACCAGCACAATAAAAATAAGGAAAATATCTTCCTTGAAAGATATGAATTTGTGTGTATAATTTGAAAAAATTCTCCCTGCCCGAACCCCTCTCAAAGTCACTGGGAAATTACTAGACCTTGTGATGCCTGTTTAAAAGTGAAGGTATGGGGGGCCAGCACCGCGGCTCAATAGGTTAATCCTCCGCCTGTGGCGCCGGCACTCCGGGTTCTAGTCCTGGTCAGGGCGCCAGATTCTGTCCTGGTTGCTCCTCTTCCTGTCCAGCTCTCTGCTGTGGCCCAGGAATGCAGAGGAGGATGGCCCAAGTCCTTGGGTCCTGCACCCGCATGAGACCAGGAGAAGAACCTGGTTTCTGGCTTCGGATCAGCATGGTGCGCCGGCCGCATCGCCCATTGGGGGGTGAACCAAGGGAAAAGGAAGACCTTTCTCTCTGTCTCTCTCTCTCTCACTGTCCACTCTGTCAAACTAAACTAAACTAAACTAAACTAAACTAAACTAAACTAAACTAAACTAAACTAAAAAATAAAGTGAAGGTATGGGGGGTTGGTGCTGTGGTACAGCGGGTTGGCGTCCTGGCCTGAAGCACCGGCATCTCATATGGGTGCTGGTTTGAGACCCAGCTGCTTCACTTCCGATCCAGCTCTCTGCTATGGTCTGGGAAAGCAGTAGAAGATGGCCCAAGTCCTTGGGGCCCTGCACCTGCATGGGAGACCCGGAGGAAGCTCCTGGCTCCTGGCTTCGGGTTGGCACAGCTCCAGCCATTGCGGCCAACTGGGAAGTGAACCATCAGATGGAGGACCTCTCTCTCTCTGCCTCTCCTTCTCTCTCTGTGTAATTCTGACTTTAAAATAAAATAAATAAATCTTTAAAAAAAAGTGAAAGTGAAGGTGTGGGGTAGATCCCTGGTGCAGCAGTGAAGACCTGTTGGGATGCTCATGTCCCATATCAGAGTGCCTGGGTTTGAGTCTCAGATCTGCTCCTGATGCCAGTTTCCTGCCCATGTGTACCCTGGGAGGCAGATGATACCTCTGATAATTAGGTTTCTGCCATGCACATGGATTGAGTTCCTGGCTCCTGGGTTTCCCCCTGTGCTGTGTGCTGGCTATATGAGCATTTGGGGAGTGAGCCAGCAGATGAAGAGCTGTTTCAAATAAAATGAAAATAAAACTTTAAAATTTAAAGTAAAGGTATTTGGAATGAACAGAAATGACCACTAGATGCCACTGTTGTTGCTTTTCAAAAAAAAAAAAAAAAAAAAAAAAAGTTCGTTTATTTATTTACTTGAGAACCAGAGCCAGACAGAGCCAGAGTTCTCATCTGCTGATTCACTCTCCCAAATGCCCAGAATAGTGCTCTAGCCAGCTGGGGCTAAAGCCAGGAGCTGGGATTTCAATCCAGGTCTCCCAAATGGGTGGCAAGAACCCAATTATCTGAGCCATCACCACCAGTACACACACACACACACACACACACACACCCCGCTCTACAACAGCAGGAAGCTACAAACAAGAGCCAGAGCACAGAGTTGAACCCAGGCACTCCAATATGGGCTGTAGGTATCGTAACCACTAGGACAAAGGCCCACCACTGCTTTTTTTTTTTTTTTTTTTTAAATAAGGTAAAAAAACAAATCACACAGAAGTTCAGAAGCAACAAATTAACTTCCATCTCATAACTGACATTAGAACAGAAATTGTCGGATTATATCAATAAAGAGCCAAGACAATGTTTTCACTACACGGAAGTTTATTGTGAAAGTAAATTAGAACATACAAACACACAGTATGGCTAATGGTGGCAAAAGCAATCTGGTAGCTTAAGGCAAGTTTTTAATGGAGATGAATTTAGAAAAGATGATGCAATGGTGTAATTTTGTTTAAATATAGATTATGAAAAAATATCAAATTGCATCAATAACTTAATAAAGTAGTTTCCAAAGCCTGCAGTATTGGGAGAAAAAGGGCTCATGATCTTAATGCCAGCATTAAGACAGACAGAAGCAGCACAGCACTACTAAATGACAGGAAAAATTCTGTATTTACAGAAGGATGGCAACAAGAACATTTAATAACATTTGATCGTATTTACTGGTGGACTAAAAGTCCTTGGCTAGAAGCAACAGAGAAAAATGTATCATCATGTTATTTAAAAAAATTAAGTGCAGAAGTCAAAAACCAAGGAGCTTTGTGATAAAGTAACCTTAAAACACCACTGTAAGGATCACTTAAAAAGGCGATTCCCTCAGGGGAAGTTAGGGCACTGAGTGTGTAAACATGTGAGCTGAACAACACCAAATACCAACCAAATTCATTCATAGTACTTACACAAAACCAGCATGGTCTTTTATGATGCATTATTGTTTATAACAATTTAAACACTCGTTACCATGCATGACTTCAAATATAAAACAAATATCTTTATTCTGAGATACAGGATATCTGTTAATGAATTATTAAGTACTATATACAATGAAAGCCACACCTCCCTCATTAATCAAGTATATTTATATGCTTCTTAAATGCAATGAATGACCTTACTCAGACTTCAGTTCATTTTCTGAATTCACTGTGTCAGCTTTTCACTCTTTAAAATAATGCCATTCTATTATGATAAAATACATTTTTGAAAAACTTCAGAAATGTAGTAACATTTAATGAATGTGACAAAGAAAAGTATTTGTAAGGAGGTACCAAATGACTTAGCACTTTTTTCCAGTCTTGCTTTTAAAATAAAAGTTGCACTCAATTTGACAGTGAGCCTATTTAAAAAATATTCTTAGACTAATTCATCTCAAAAGGTACTATTAATAGTCCTTTTGCAAAATACCATACATATAACTGAATGCTTTTTCCAGAATAATTATTGGAAGAAAATGTATCTTCTGCACAGATGAACATTTTCTCTCTAAGACTAATCTCTTATCACCCAGCATTGTTTTTACAAAAGCATGCAATATAAAATACACATAAAAGCAGCTATCTTAAACATTATTTTAATACAATATTACCTTTGTAGCTGATTCATCACTGTCTCCAGTTTAATATGCTGTTACATACATGAAGAAGCTCCAGTATCCCTTTTCTGATTGACTTTTTAAAAAAATCCCTGAATAAAACAGAAGTCAGCTGGTGACCTCTTTAGGCATTTCAGTAGGATATTATCATCTATAGAGAGTACCTCCATCCAAACTCATGAATACAGAACAGAATCTAAAACAGATCCAGGGCAGATTAGAGAGTAAAAACCAATTTAAAATTTTTTATGTTTAAAAAGGAAAAGAAACGGTGCTAATCATTAGCATTTAAAAGGATACTGCAACTTTAACCACTGTAAACTTCGTGTTAGAAGGCTGTGGCAGACAGCTCTATGCTACTAGGTTTTTAGCTTGTAAATAATGCAAACATATCAGCAGTTTAAAAATGCTATAGACTATAAAGTACAAAAGGAAATGGGAAAAACAAAATAAAAACCCCCAACAATGCCTATCTAAATGAAGCTGTATAACAAACACACCTAAAAGTACAAAAAAAAAAAAAAAAAAAAAAAAAAAAAAAAAAAATTAGAGCAACTGATTAGGGAAGAAACCCCTCTGACATAACTTTTACTTTCTCGACTTGTTCTTAAATGACATAAACTTTTAAATTAAATGCAGGAAAACAGAGCTTCACAAATGTTCAGTTTCAATTCACTAAAGTAATGCCAACAAGATAAGCTTGCATAGAAAAAAATATCAAATTATTACTGGCTACATGCTTAAAAAACTAGAAATGCAGTTTTAATCATAGTGCAAAACCATGGCAGTTTGTGATGTCTGTTACTGCCTAAGGTTGAGAAACAGACCGTAGTACCTCCAGTTATCACAGTTTCTGGTCTTTTGATCAATTATTTCTACCAACTAGAAGCAATGTGTATGTAAAGATGGGCAGCATGTCCACCGTGCTACCATTAACGAAGTTTAAGGTCATCACCACCACCTAAATTGGAACCAGGACTAGGGTCTTGTTGTCTTCTTGCCTGCAATGACAAAATCGTAATTTGGGATCAGAAAGTGTCTTGAAAATCAAAACACTAAATATACATAAAACACGAAACACAGAGCAGCACACAAGAAAAGTTCACACTAAAATCATTTCCACCAGTATATCTGCATGTAACAGGCAACAGAAAATTAAAGTATGACATATTTTGCTAAAGTTTCCTTAAAAATAAAAAAATTATTTTATACTTAAAACAGCATTATCATCAATATTTACTATGTAAAGAACTAAAAAGTTACATTTGCAGTTTTAGAACTAGAGAATTTAATACATTAGTTTATCACCTTAGGAGCAGCTTTTTGTAACAGTAAACTTAAAAAAAATCTTTTTAATGTATTTGAAATGCAGAGAAAAATAGAATGTGGGAAAAAAACCACATACACACAGAGAGAAAGAAAGACTGATCTTCTATCCTCTGGCTAACTTCCAATTTGTTCCAATAGCTGAGGCTAGGACAGGCTGAGTTGGGAGCGAGGAACTTGACCTAGGTCTTTTGGCATCATATGGGTGGCACCAACCCAAGCACTTGAGCCAGTTGTCTTCCAGGTGTGCACTGGCAGGCAGCTGGGATTCAAAGTGGAGTTGGGATTCAAATCTAGACACTGATACAGGATGTGGTATCCCAAGTGACATCTTTACTGGGTACCAACAAGATGCTATTCTTCGCACTTTCCATGAAAGAATTTATTTCATACCTTCCAACATGCCAAGTCATAGATGCCATTTTTTATCACTATTTCACAAATAAGAGAAATACATAGTCTACTAACTACATGACTGAAAAATACAGTAATGAATTCCATCTCTGCCAATTGTGTTCTAACTAGAAGTCTCTAACTCAAGAAATAAAATCAAGAATTACCATGGATAAATATTGTCTCATAAGTAAAAGCAGAAACACAGAACTTATGTATTTATAATATCCAGAAATATCTTTATAACAGTTAAGAGGTTTGACAATCTTGAACACTAAAGAATAAATATTCCTATTTAAACTATCTATGGTAAGTTAATTAATAGGGAACACCTACCAACTACATGTCATGCATGATACTTTGTGAATAGTTTTTTTAATAACAGTGCCCCCTTTTTTATAGAAAGCTTTTATTTAATAAATATAAATTTCAAAAGTACAACTTTTGGATTATAGCGGTTCTTTCCCCCATATCCACCCTCCCACCCCCAAACTATCCCACCTCCTACTCCCTCTCCCATCCCATTCTTCATTAAGACTCATTTTTAATTATCTTTATATATAGAAGATCAACTCTATACTAAGTAAAGATTTTAACAGTTTTCACCCACACAGACATACAAAGTATAAAGTACTGTTTGAAGACTAGTTTCACCATTAATTCTCATAGTACACACATTAAGAACAGAGGTCCTACATGGGGAGCAAGTATGCAGTGACTCCTGTTGTTGATTTAACTGACACTCTTATTTATGTTGTCAGTGACACCCGAGGCTCTTGTCATGAGCTGCCAAGGCTATGGAAGCCTCTTGAGTTCACAAACTCTGACCTTATTTAGACAGGGCCAACAGTGCCCCTCTGGCTCAGGTACATCCTCCTTATGTCTCTTTACAAATTTTAGTGTGTTTTTTCTGTAAGTTTTCTTTGGTGTCTCCAAATGCTGAAGCATAAACATCTGTTTGCACCCAGAACATAGCTCCTCCAGCAACAGCTTTCCTATGTTAGACAATGATAATTTCATTTAACCAGTTATTTAGGTAAAAAGCCTTGAAGTCACCCTTTTAACATCTCTTTCTTCCACACCCAACAGCAAAGCAAATTGTAATGGCAGCCATTTAGGGAGTAATCAGTGGATGAGATTCTCTCTCTCTCTCTCTCCAACTCTGCCTTTCAAATAAATAGATTTTTTTTAAAAAAGATCCGAGGATGGGGTCGGTGCTGTGGTGTAGTGAGTAAAGCTGCCACCTGCAGTGCCAGCATCCCATGTGGGCATCAGTTCAAGTCCTGGCTGCTCCACTTCCGATCCACCTCTCTGCTATGGCCTGGGAAAGCAGCATAAGATGGCCCAAGTCCTTGGGCCCCTGCACTCATGTAGGAGACCTGGAAGAAGCTCCTGGCACCTGGCTTCGGATTGGCACAGCTCTGGCCGTTGCGGCCAACTGGGGAGTGATCCAGCGGATGGAAGACCTCTCTCTGCCTCTCCTTCTTTCTCTGTATATCTCTGCCTTTCAAATAAATAAATAAATAATTTTTTTTTTTTTTTTTTTTTTTTTGACAGGCAGAGTTAGAGAGAGAGAGACAGAGAAAGGTCTTCCTTCCATTGGTTCACCCCACAAGTAGGCTGCTACGGCCAGTGCGCTGCACCGATCTGAAGCCAGGAGCCAGGTGCTTCCTCCTAGTCTCCCATGTGGGTGCAGGGCCCAAGCACTTGGGCCATCCTCCACGGCCTTCCCGGGCCACAGCAGAGAGCTGGACTGGAAGAGGAGCAACTGGGACAGAATCCAGCACCCCAACCAGGACTAGAACCACGGTGCCGGTGTCGCAGGCGGAGAATGAACCTAGTGAGCCACAGCGCTGGCCTAAATAAATAAATCTTAAAAAAAAAAAATCTAAAGAAATTATTAGAGAAAGAGCATCCTTGACCTTCAAAAAACCCCTCAAGTTCTATGAAAGAAAGTTTGCCCAAAAGCTTCAACCTCGTCACCACTTCGTAAGTCAGTTGTATTAAACAAAAATGGTAGCTGCCTTACTTACTTTCAAACAAAATCCAACAATCTTTTTTATAAATTTTTAAGATATTTCTTTAGCAGAGTTTTTAAGTATTTGTGTTAGCAGGCAACACTCTGACTGCATTTTAGCATATTCCTTTACATTCAATAGTCAGGTTAAAGTTATGCTGCATGTCACAGACTGTAAGAGCTATGGAATGCATATACATCAGAAAGATAATTTATGTCTCACATACAATCAATGCTAAGTGTAGTGTAAGAACAGATCAATTCTGTAGAATCAGAGATAGGAATAAAAGCATCTGGTTTCAGTCAAGGAAGGTTAGAAAGGGGCTGAGCAATGAAGAAACCCTGAGAAAAATCAATCTTAATTATTTATTTATGAATCACTACTAACATACCAATAATACTTTGTGAAAAGAACATTTTGGTTTTCTTGGGAGAAGAGTACTTTTTAGGTTATCTTAAGAGCAATGGGACAAACAGGTGACAAAGTCACCAATAGCTAGGGTTCTCTCCCCAAGTCATGGCTATGCAGAAAAGCCATGGGTTTATTTATTTAAAATATTGTATGTTTTGTCAAAGCATGGAGAGCAGGAGTAAACTCATTTTGCTATTTGTGCCTTTAGTTTCTGTGTACATTGTAAAGGAGGACCCAGAAAGAAGTGAGGGAAGACGCTGGGAGAGAAGTCAAAAGTGGAACGAGAAACAAGGAGGGGATGAGGGATGTGTGGTGAGTACTGAATGACAGCAGAAGGGGCAGGATGAAAGACTGGAGACCGGCGGGACGCTTAATGCTAGAAATGAAGCTGTATTGGCTGTCATGGGAAGGAGGCAAATACAGACAAGGATTTAGGTTCAGTGAAAGAGCTTCCACAGCACAGGACTTCAACAGCTGGATGAGCTGCCCCGAGAAGCAGTGCTTCCTACTGTGGCGGTTTTCTAATGGAAGCTGGATGTTTTGGAAGGAATTCCTTAATGGCAATAAGCTAGACTAGGTAGTGGCAAATAAACTCCGAATTCCACCATCCTAAATGCATCAGATCTGTAATTTCTAGTTTCTTCCTCCTCAGTCAATCCACAAGTCCCTCGCCTTGATTCTAGCCTTTTATTAACAGCTATTCCAGAAAAGGGTTTTAATATAAAGCAGATGTCAGTGAGCCTGACTTCAGAACACAAATCTGTTTTTAATAATTATAATTAATTTAGACACTATTACAGGCCTCGTACTACCCGCTGCTCCTGCTTTCTTTCACTATAACACCATCCAGACATTTGGCAATTCCAGTTTCTAGAAGGCAGTTAGGAGATGACTCCAAATGAAAGCAAATAACGTTCACCAGTGACTGCAGTCTGTCAGCTTCTTCAGGGCTGGGCAGAAATGGAAGGACAGGGTATCTGAAAGAAGGAAACTTCTTGATTGAGCTCCATTTTTTTATTACCCAGATCATCAAAACAATTGCTGAAGACTCTTCATGGGAAAATGCCCCATTGATTAAGAATGGCTGGGGCCAGAGCTGTGGCATAGTGGGCTAAGCCTCTGCCTGTAGTGCCAGCATCCCATATGGGTGCCAGTTCTAGTCCTGACTCTCCTCTTCTGATCTAGCTCTCTGCTATGGCTTGGGAAAGCAATGGAAGATGGCCCAAATACTTGGGCCCCTGCACCTGTGTGGGAGGCCCAGAAGTTGTTCCTGGCTCCTGGCTTTGGATCGGCTCAGCTCTGGCCTCTGTAGTCATTTGGGGAGTAAATCAGTGAATGGAAGACCTTTCTCTCTGGCTGTAACTCTACCTCTCAAATAAATGAATTGGCGCCCATATGGGATGCCACTGCTTCAGACCAGGGTGTTAACCTGCTGCGCCACAGTGCCAACCTGAGAATTACAGAATTTTAAGAAGATTTATTTGCAGCTGGTGCAGTGTTGTAGTGAGTAAAGCTGCCTGAAGTGCCAGCATCCCATATGGGCACCAGTTCTAGTCCCAGCTGCTCACTTCCAACCCAGCTCCCTGTTAATGCACCTAGGAAAGCAGCAGAGGACGGCCCAAGTATTTGGGTCCCTGCACCCGGAAGAAGCTCTAGGCTCCTGGTTTCAGATTGGCCCAGCTGGCCATCTGGAGAGTGAACCAGCGGATGGAGACCTTTCTCTCTCTGCCTCTGTTAACTCTGCCTTTCAAATAATCAATCTCAAAAAAACTAAAATAATGTCAAGAAGATTGTAAACAACAAAATTATGTCTTTTAAAAAAAAGATGTATTTATTTGAAAAGGACAGTGATTGCAGGGAGGAGAGAATGTGAAGGGAGAGAAGGAGAGAAAGAGATCTTCCATCAAGTGGTTCACTCCCCAAACGGCCACAGGAGCTGGAACTCCATCCTGGTCTCCCACGTGGGTGGCAGGGGCCCAAGGACTTGGGCCATCTTCTACTGCTTTCCCTGGCACATGAGCAGGGAGCTGGATTGGAAGTGAAGCAGGTGGGACTTGAACCCGCACTGACATGTGGTATCAACATCACAGGCAGTGGCTTAACTTGCTGTGCCACAATGCTGGCCCCAGATGACAGAATTTTAAAGTGAAGTACTTCAGAGATCTGGCTCAACTCTCACTGTACTGATGGGCCTGAGACTAAGAAGGTCACATGGTGCCTGGAGGCAGAGATCAGAATTCTGGGAAAGATGAACTTTTAACTTCCAATTCAAGTTAGCCTCCCTAATCATTGCTGTTTTTCCCTATAGTTAAGGTTGGAGGAGACACAAAACAGAAATTTCAAGTCCTGACATCAGAGAGGAAAGTACTTTTCTCAAAATCCTTACAAAGGTAAAAACAGGGTTGGCAGACAATTACACACACATGTCAGGTAAGCGAATTGCCAAGAGCTGGTCCAATGGGTACATGAAAAAATATGATTTATAATGGATGTAACTCTAAGGAAAACTTTAAAGATCAAATACCACTTCAAAATAAAAAAGGAATTGTGGAAATAACCTACATTTGTAGGCGTGGACACGGAAGGCTCTACCCCTGTATTATGTGGACCCTAGGATAAATTCTAACCCTCTCTTAGCCTCAGTTCCTCAAAAGAAGGCACCTTGTAAGAGCATTTAAGAATCAAGTATAAAGCAAAATTTATAACGCATGCTGCCTGGAACACAGTGCACACTCAGGCTTTATTATCAGTTCTCAATTTACCTACAGAAATGTTTTGAATGTTAAAAAAAATTCACACTCTGCAGATAAATTTTAACAAATTAAAACAAGTTAAAACTAAATAAATATTAATATAAGTCCAAAGCTTCTATAAAAGAAAGCAAACTGGCCGGCGCCATGGCTCACTAGGCTAATCCTCTGCCTGAGGTGCCGGCACTCCAGGTTCTAGTCCCGGTTGGGGTGCTGTTCTGTCCTGGTTGCCCCTCTTCCAGTCCAGCTCTCTGCTGTGGCCCGGGAAGGCCGTGGAGGATGGCCCAAGTGCTTGGGCCCTGCACCTGCATGGGAGACCAGGAGGAAGCACCTGGCTCCTGGCTTCAGATCGGCGCAGTGCGCCAGCTGTAGCATCCATTTGGGGGTGAACCAGCGGAAGGAAGACCTCTCTCTCTCTCTCTCTCTCTCTCTCTCTCACACACACACACACACAAAAGAAAGCAAACCAAGACTCTCTTCTTCCCTTAGTATGGGAGAAGTCAGCTTTAGAATCCTCTTCCTCCTTCATAAATCTTCCAATTCTCATTCTCAGTCTTAGTTCATCATTACTGCATGTACCCAGAACATGTCCCAGGAAGGCCCAGTATGCATTCTTATGTTGGTTTGTTCTTACATAAGAATGAGTATTGGTAGAGTTAAATGATTTGAAAACTGAAGACTTTGGAAACTTAAAATAAACAGAGGCTGAGATTTTTTCCTGGACCACACAGAATCAAAGGCTCCAAAAATATGCAAAACACAAATATAAAAACCACATAAGCCTTTTGCCTGTTTTTATTTCCAAATAGTTTCCACATAAAATTCTCCTACAATTGGTTAAACTGTATTAAAACTGCCTATAGTAGAGTAAGAATTATTTACCCATTCTCTGACATTAAAGGCAACCATTTATTTGCTAACACTTCCTAATCTAAATGAATGAAAACATCTCTAGATAATGATGTAGGAAATCTTTTTCAGCACTTTGTTACCTTGCAACTGAATTAACAGCTAACAGTGTTCTATTAACTTTAGGCCAAGAAGTCAATCACACTGCTGAGTCTCCAGAAGCAGAGGAAATGCGCAAGCTGCTCTCAGCAGATGAGAGCGCCGGTCCCAACTCATCCATAAGCAGAGCACTACGTCCGGCCTTATTCACCTCCATCTTCCTTCACAAAAGCCAGAAGCCATTTGCATTATGGTTACAGAGACGTGTAACTTGAAGAGCAGTGCCACCAGAAGCGTGTCAACGGAGGACTCAGAAGAAAACGGCACCGGGCCACTTCTGTTCAGCAACAAACACCAACAGGGAGCACTTTATAGAAATAATGTCTGTGATTTTTTTTTGTTTTTTGTTTTTTTGCAAATGTCTTCATTAAAGTACAGAAAAGTACTCAAATTGTTAAGTATATAATTTGATGAATTTTCACAAAGTGAACACACTCATGTAACCAGCACCCAGACGAAAAGCCGTAATTTTATCAAAGGTAGGACCTTCTTTATGAACACCCCAGTCACCACTCAACTCCCAGCAACTGTGATCTCAGCCTCCAGCAGAGTCAACGGAAGTTCAAATTCCTTTATTGATTGCCTCAAAAAACCAAACAACCACAGTAACAACAGAATGTAAAAGAGCTTGGCAAAATGGTATCTTTGAGTTTCCATGTGAGTCAGGATATGCCCACTCTGACTGGCTTCCTGCCACTCCAGAAACATTGAGCCAAGTGCATGGACAGGGACAGGGTGGTGGTGGTAAAGACTCTTGGCTTCCACCAAGCCCCCTCCCCAGTATCCGATACTGAGCTAGGCAGCAGTCTATGACACGGTTTTACAGATGAGGCGCAAAGAGAATAAGCACTTTCCTTCCCAACGTCACCCAGCAATGAGGAGAGAAGCCAGGATACAAAACCAAGGCAATCTACTACAAACCTTGGAGCCATTCTACCACATCAAACTTCCTCAAGCTAAATTATGCCATTTACTGGGTTCCCTGAAATCACCCCAGGGATCTCAGGCCCCAGAGGGAGACGAGAATAGTCACTACCCTTGCTTCACTCAAATTTTTACCCTTTTATCTAAATTATACACTGGGACTCTGTATAACATTTCAAGTGAAGAAAAGGGTTTTACATTTTAAAAACCAGCCTATATGCTAGAGAATTCAGATAGCAATTTCTAGAATCTTGTTACTATTCCATGGTAATACTAAGAGCAAATTTTCTTTCTTTCCTGAAGAGGTAGTGCAAAATTCATAAAAATATAAAAGACACACGGTGAAAAGTAACAAGCCTCTCTTTTGCCCTCAAGACACCTGGTTCCCCTACTAGACAAGGACCGTGCACATTTAAACACAGACATCCCTTTAAAACACAATCTCAGGGTTAGATATCATACATAATATTTTGGGACACTTTACATTTAATTTATTGTACAACAGTGAGTTAACAGTATTTGGTCATTTACCAAAATAAACAATGTTTCTTTATTTGCTATAGTTTTTCATCTGCCAAATTAATGATAATTTGCTATTATTTCTGAAAGGTAAAGAAAACATTGTACTACTGAAAAAACTCTTCCAGAAAAATCAGAAAAAGAAAAATGCTAAATCCTGCCATGAGTGATGATGGATTGAAAACTTTACAAATGTCACAGAGGGTAAAACAAAAACATGCCCATGGAGTTTTTTGTTTGTTTAAACTGAATTCAGGTTAAAAGACACTGGTGAAAATCAAAACCTCTTGGACCACCAACCACTTGGAGCTGTGCTTCCACCATCAGTAACCTTAACCTTAGACACATACTGAAGGCTCCTGAGCGACACTGTTACAGATTTAGCACGGCAGGGCGAGAGGTCTCAGAGGTTATCCAAACAATGGCAGACGGCTCTAACTGGGCTGCCAGGCCCTTGGGCTTCCAAGGACCATTTACTGGGATACTGCCACCCACAACTTACCACCACTCCCTGGCCCTCCTCTCCAGTCAGGCATCAGGACCACCCACTGGAACCGTTATTATTCTTTTCTGCCTCAGCCTTTTCTATTCCAGGCAAAATTGGTTTCTAACTTCTGGCAGATTTTATGTTTCAGCTTAATCATCTTTACGGGTAGTGTGGAAATTAATTTCCCAGTGGAAGGCTGTATTTGTGGAGACCTCCTGGTTAGGAAACTATGGTTTGTCCTCACTTTTCCTTCCACTGACCAACTTATTTGAAGGACAGCAAGTCAATTTTTCTGAGTCTCAGTTTCATCAACTGTAAGAATGTTAGATAGATATTTGAATTGCTAAAGATGTTTAAATTACAGAGAACACAATATTTTTCTTTTAGGAAAAAGGTAAACTGCAATAAAATAATCTAACATTAGGACTTGGGGGAGGGGTGTTAAGAAAGAAAAAGGAAGCAAAATGTATTCAAAGTGCCAGAGTTCCCATGTGACGGCCAGTGCTGCTCTGGAGTCAGATTCCAGTCCACCTTTCTAGATGACAGTTCTCTACCAGAACTAACATTTTTAAATTGCTGCTATGAGGGACTGCAGGATCTTGAATCATTGATGAAAACTTAACTGTTTTCTCTAGGCTCTAGGTCATAATGCAGGAAAAGTGCTCTGATACATTTTAAAGAACTAAAAGGATGTTCTTGTTAGCCAGATAATTCAATTAACTGGAACCGGCACTGTGGTTGAGCTTTTAATGCTAAAGAAGTACTTTAGAGTATCATTTACTGTAAGCACACACATACCAGGCACCATACTAAGTGCTTTATGAGCATTTTCCCATTTAATTCTCCCAACAATTTCTGTGAGAAAATTGGAGCTTAAGGAAGACTAGCAAGTGATGGTACAGGAACCCCCACTAGGCCTGACCACAAAGCTCATGCTCTTACTCACGGAAAACAACAAACCCGACTGGAAGCAGTACTTGACACCTCAAAATCTGACACACTCTGTTTCGCTTATGCACACATATAAGCTCACACACCAAAATGACTTTTTGCAAGTAAAAGTATGTTAGAATATTCAAAACAGAATAGTCAAGTCTTAATCAAAATCTAGAATTTTGTTTACAGCAGGATATATACAGAAACTTCCTATCTGTTTCATTGTCAAATAGTCATTATTCAAATACAATTTAGCTAAAGAACATTTAAAAAATTATTTGAAAGGCAGCACAACAGAGAGAGAAGGGAAGAGAGAGAAGGGGGGGGGAGAGAGAGAGAGAGAGAGAGAGAGAGAGAGAGAACCCTTCATCTGCTGTTTCATTCTCCAAATGCCCACAATAGCTGGGGACGGGCCAAACTGAACCCAGGAGCCAGAAACTCCATCCAGGTACTTCAGCCATATCTGCCACCTCCCAAGGTATATACCACTTGCAGGCTGGGTCTGAAGCAGAGGCTGAATTTGATACCATGAACCCCAACATGGAAAGTGATCATCACAAGCAATGGCTCCACCTGATGCACTACAATGCCTGCCCTGAAGAGTGCTTTTTAGGAAACAATCCTTATATTTTAAGGCCATGTTAACCTGCTCCAGAGATCGACCAAACATGTTCTTCAACTTGGCAAGCTCCCTTCTCCATTCCTTTGCATACAATACAATGTTCCTTCTGCCCACAATGTTTCCCCCAATTTGTTCAGCAGGCATACTCACTCTACCTTCAAGTTCCTTCAAGTGTACTCTCCTGGGAACTCCCTCGCAGAGGCTGACTTAAGTGCCCCTTCCTCTACATGGTCACTGCCTTGTTTTGAGCCCCCATGATTAGGTATGGTGGCTGCTAAAGGACATTGCATTTACCTGTTTATGTATTCATTTTCTTTCAAGACTGACAGATGCCCAAAGACAGACGCCGCACATTAGTATGCATTATCTACTTTTTCCTACTGGCTATCCTATTAAGTCTGTATTTCAGACAGGCAGAGTGGGAGTTGTTTTCTGACGATTTCCATTTGACAACTAAGCGCAATGTACTAAACTAAACACTGTGGTGAATAATCTAAGGGATATAAAAACATTCTTAAGGAAATCTCAATAAAGTGAAAGACATAATCATTTCAACACACTGTCCAATAAGAACTGCTATGGAAACTACACAGTAGAAGGGTTGTGATTGAGATAGATTAGAGAATGGCTTGACAGTTAACATTAAAACTAGGCCTTGATGAATGACTAAAAAAGCACACTGTACGTTAGGAAACAAACAGCCTGAATTAAGATTCCGAAGTGTAAGCTAACACATGCATATTATACACAGAAACCTATACATTTTATAGACACAGAAAAGACAATGGTGTAGGAGTTCTATCTCAAGAATTACAGAAGCTTCACAGAAAACAAACATGTCATACACATCCCTCCTGTATTCTCCAAGCTAAAAAGTGTTTTTGGGAACATCCTCAGTTACTATCAGCCCATCAGATAAATTAACTCATTCAGGCCGGCGCCGTGGCTCAATAGGCTAATCCTCCGCCTAGCGGCACTGGCACACTGGGTTCTAGTCCCAGTCGGGGCGCCGGATTCTGTCCCGGCTGCCCCTCTTCCAGGCCAGCTCTCTGCTGTGGCCAGGGAGTGCAGTGGAGGATGGCCCAAGTGCTTGGGCCCTGCACCCCATGGGAGACCAGGATAAGTACCTGGCTCCTGCCATCGGATCAGCGCGGTGTGCCGGCCGCGGCGGCCATTAGAGGGTGAACCAACGGCAAAGGAAGACCTTTCTCTCTGTCTCTCTCTCTCACTGTCCACTCTGCCTGTCAAAAAAAATAAAAATAAAAATAAATTAAAAAAAAAATTAACTCATTCACAAAGAGATCTATTAAAGAGACTGAATTTTAACTCATACACTGACCACTGAATAGGTTTGACTTCTAAATTCCTTCTTTAAATATACTTAACACACAACAAATATATAAATTGGAAATGACCACATTAGTGGCTGACACCAAGTCCGCACCACATACTATAGAAGTATTCCCATGTGCAGACATTTAATTTTGAAAATGACCCTTATGAGACAGACACAATCATTACCCTTATTTTATGGATGAGGGAATGTAGCCACAGAAAGATGCAGCAAGTTGTCTAAGGCAACGAACTGAGTGGCTGAGTCAGACTCAGAACTCTCAGTCTGGCTCTAGAGTCTGGGCTCTTTAAGTAACATCTTTGTACATACACACACTTAATTAACAGTGCACAAATAAATATATACAGCATAAAGCTTACCATCTCAACTATTTTTAAGTATGCAGTTCAGCAGTGTTAAGTACATTCACATTATTCAACTTATCTCTAGAACTTTTTATCTTGCAAAACTGAAACTCTATACTCACTGAACTCTTCATCTCCCCTGACAACTCCATTCTACTTTCTGTCTGTATGAATCTACCTTATGGACATAACATTGAATCAATGTTGGAAATTATTCTATTTAGTTGATATACTATAACTATAATTTAATGCTTTTTGATTATGAAACATGACTATGTTTTATTTTTTCTCATGGGAAATGTTCATATTATAAATTTGAAGTACATGATAGACATTAGTGTTTAATAGCATTCTTTTTTAGACATATTAGGGTTTTTTTTTTTTTAGAAGATATTTATTTATATGAAAGGCAGAGAGACAGAGAGGGAGACAGGAGACCTTCTGTCCACTGGTTCACTCTTCAAATGCCTGAAGCCAGAAGTTTGGAAATCAATCTGGCCTATGTGGGTGGCAGGGACCCAATGACCATCATCTGCTGCCTTCTCAGGCGTATTAGCAGAAAGCTGGATCAGAAGTGCAGGCAAGCCTACATGAAAGAACTCTGTGAGTGAGATCCTAGTGGAAAGAAGGGACCATCAAAGAAGGAGGTACCTTTCTTTGAAAGGAGGAGAGAACTTCCATTTTGATTATGGCCTTGTCTAAATAACATCAGAGTTTATGGACTCAAAATACTTACATAGCCTTATCAGCTCATGACAAGAGCCTCAGGTGATTACTGATGCCATAAATAAGACTGTCAATTGTTAAATCAATAACAGGAGTCACTGTGCACTTGCTCCCCATGTAGGATCTCTGTCCTTAATGAGTTATACTATGAGAATTAACGGTAAACTTGTCTTCAAACAGTACTTTATACTTTGTGTGTCTGTGTGGGTGCAAAGTGTTGAAATCTTTACTTAGTATAGAACTGATCTTCTGTATATAAAGATAATTAAAAATGAATCTTAATGAAGAATGGGATGGGAGAGGGAGTAGGAGGTGGGATGGTTTGGGAGTGGGGAGGTGGGAGGGTGGGTATGGGGGGAAGAATTGCTATATTCCAAAAGCTGTGCCTATGAAATTTATATTTATTAAAAAAAAAAAGAAGTGCAGGCAAGACTTGAACCTAGGCCCTCTGACATGGGATGCACGTGTCATAAGTGGTGGCTTAACCTGCTGCATCACCATGCCTATACAAAGTATAGCTTTTAAAGAATTTTTATTTCTGAATACTCTATATTAAATATTAATTTTAACATTAATTTTTATATTTAATTTAATTTTATATTTAAGATCTGCTTAAAGCAAGATACAATTTTATGTAGAAAAAAATCAAACATCCACATTCATTAAAAGATGGCAAATTTAAAAATCAAGCAAGACCATCTTCTCATAGTCTAAGTCTGAATTCAGGGGTCAAAAAACTATAAAGAAACGCAAAGAAGTGATCACTTTAAAAATTGGGATAGGAGTAGGAGTTTAGCCTTGTGGTAACATGCTCATGTCTCACATCAGAGAGCCTGGGTCCAATTGTGACCCTGGCTACTGTCAATGCAGATCCTGGGAGGCAGCAGTGATGGCTCAAGTAACTGGGTTCCTGCCTCACACCTAGGAGACTTGGACTGAGTTTCTGGCTCCAACCCTGGTTGTTCCAAGTATTGGGGAGTAAACCAAAGGATGAGAAACCCCAACTTTTAAATAAATAAAAAATAATTAAAAACCAGGAGGATTATTTGAGCAATTTGAGGTCATGATTACATACACACAGGGTGGGGGAATGCTGGGGTGGCTGTCAGAGTTTTACTTTATTTTAAAAGATTCATTCAGGCTGGCGCCGTGGCTCAATAGGCTAATCCTCCGCCTAGCGGCGCCGGCACACCGGGTTCTAGTCCCGGTCGGGGCGCCGGATTCTGTCCCGGTTGCCCCTCTTCCAGGCTAGCCCTCTGCTGTGGCCAGGGAGTGCAGTGGAGGATGGCCCAAGTGCTTGGGCCCTGCACCCGCATGGGAGACCAGGAAAAGCACCTGGCTCCTGGCTCCTGCCATCGGATCAGCGCGGTGCGCCGGCCGCAGCGCACCGGCCGCGGCGGCCATTGGAGGGTGAACCAACGGCAAAAGGAAGACCTTTCTCTCTGTCTCTCTCTCTCACTGTCCACTCTGCCTGTCAAAAAAAAAAAGATGCATTCATTTATTTGAAAGGCATAGATACACAGAGAGAAGGAGAGAGAGAATTATCTCCCATCTGTTGGTTTACTTTCCAAATGACCAAAATGGCCAGGGCTGAGCCAGGCGGAAGCCATGAGCCAGGAGCTTCTTCTAGGTCTCTCACGTGGGTGCATGGGCCCAAGCACTTAGGACATCTGCTGCTGCTTTCCCAGGCACGTTAACAGGAAGGTGGACTGGAAGTAGAGCAGCCAGGACTTGAACCAGTGCCCATAGGGGATGCTGGCACTGCAGGTGGAGGCTTAACCTTTCTATGCCACAGTGTCAGCCCCAAAGTTGTATTTTTGGACCTGTATTATAGGGGTGTTAGCCTTATAATAATTATTAATAATTAGTGTGTACTTCTGCATCAGTATTTTACTTTATTATGAAGTTACCCAAAAAAGGTTAAATGAAAACAATCTGTTAATTCCATTCTCTGTGTATTCTCTGTGAAAATATTTTCCTCTAGTAAAGAGATTACAGTGACTGAAGATTATACTGTTACAAAAAATCAAGACACATATTCATTAAAAATGAAAAATATTATTCCTGAAGAGTTTTAATAACATTCTAAAAGTGTTTTCTATAATAAATAAAGTAACTTTTACAAATAACCTCAAAAATAATTAAGAAAAAGAGGTAAGATATTTGGAAATCTGAACTAAGAGAAAATATATCATGTTATAGTAAATGATTTATTAAGACCATCAAATGAAGAATTCATGTACAAACCTTAAAATAAAGACTAAATCCATTTATAGCAATTACATTTTATAAAATACAGAAAGTAAGTACTGTTTTTTAAAAAATTAAACACAAAAATTAAACTATTTAAAAAACATTATACACAAACATCACAAACAGAGCCTGAGAGTTTTGGGGAAAGTACTAACCAGTTACTGCCAGCAGCTGTGAAACTCTCACCTCCATTTCCTCCCGATGAGACCTGTCTCTGTCTTCAAACTCACGTGTCCTTCTCCGAGCTTCCTCAAAGGCCTGTTGTGCTAATGCATCCTCCTGCTGTCAAAATACAGGAAGTATCTATTTTAACTCAGGTTTATAATAAAAATTTAAAAATCAGTGATGCTTTCTTTTTAGAAGGAAGTAACAGCAGAGAATTTCTCCAAATATCAACACCAGAAAAATTAACCTTAGAAGTACTTTTATAGAAGATTCAGTATAGTGTTCTTTTTTTTTTTTTTTACTTGACAGAGTTAGTGAGAGAGAGAGAGAAGTCTTCCGTCCGTTGGGTTCACTTCCCAAACGGCAACTACGGCCAGCACTGCGCTGATCCGAAACCAGGAGCCAGGTGCTTCCTCCTGGTCTCCCATGCAGGTGCAGGGCCCAAGCACTTGGGCCATCCTCCACTGCCTTCCCGGGCCACAGCAGAGAGCTGGATTGGAAGAGGAGCAACCAGGACAGAATCCGGCACCCATATGGGATGCTGGCGCCACAGGCAGAGGATTATCCAAGTGAGCCACGGTGTCAGCCTCATGTACGGGGCACTTTCAAGTTTCATAATACACCTTAGTAATAATGTCCAATCTCATTCTAACAATTGAAAACGCTCTTTTTTTCCTTACTTCATTCTCTACCAAAATAAAGGTTTGATTAATTCAACATTTAAGTCATAGAATAAAAAAAAATCTGATAAATATTTCTATCACTCAGGGATAATGAAGGCTCTCTCTGACACTAAAGCACAAACTGTAAAGGTAAAACCAACAGAACTGGCTATACAAGTGTTAGGAACTTTCAGACAAACAAAAACGCGATAAAATATTATCAAGAAAAAACCCCTGTAACACGCGGGTATAACAAATATATCATAATCCTTTCCCAATTCATGACCAAAGATCTGCTCATGAAGAAAACCTACATACCTCAGGCTCAGTATGTCTAAAAAGACCATCAATTTGAATTTTCTCCTTTATTCTTTTTTTTTTTTTTTTTAATTTTATTTTAGAGGACGGCAGTGTGGCGAAGCAGATAAAGCTGCTCCCTGCAGCACTGGTATCCCATACGGGCATCGGTTGAAGTTCTGGTTATTCCATTTCTGATTCAGCTCCCTGCTAATGTGCCTGGGAAAGCAGCAAATGGCCCAAGTGCTTGGGTCCCCGTACCCAAATGGGAAGCCTGAAAGAAACTTCTGGCTTCAGATAGGCCCAGCTCCGGCCGTTGTGACCATTTGAGGAGTGAACCCATGCATGGAAGATTCTCTCTCTCTCTAAATCTAGTTATCTCTAACTCTGCCTTTCACATAATTTATTTTAAAAGTAGAAAGACAAGAGACAGAGAAAGATATAACCACTGTTTCACTCCCCCCAAATGCATGTACAATATAGATGGGGCTGGGCCAGGCAGAAGCCAGGATTCTGGAATTCAATTTGTAATTCAATTCAAAGCCTCCTGTATGATGGCAGGGATCCAACCAATTGAATCATCTCTTTTTGCCTCCCAGCGTACACACTTAGCAGGTAGCTAGAACTAGGAGCAGAAATGTAACCTGAATCCAGGCACTTCGATGCTAGCATCCCAAGAGGTGTCTTAACTGCTACGTCAAACACAAAACACCTCCCTTCCCTTACTCTTAAGTCTCTGCTGATGGCCTCATTAATTCATTTTACTACAACCCTGAGCCACCTTTGACTTGTCCCTCTTTGATCATCTCCACAGGCAACAAATCTCCATCTGTCCTTCTGTTTTTTGAGTTATTCTCCCTGTTCATTCCTATACACATTTTCTCAGTTTAGACCTCTAAGAGCTCGTACCTAGATTACTGCAATTCTCCTACAGTCTCTTTCTGCTTCCATGGGTCAACCATCCCCAACCACAAAGCCATCAGAGCACATCTTCTAGGATGGCTCATTCTGATGACGGTGCCTGCAAATTATAAAAGCTCTATGTCTCCAGCACTTCTGACATGTGCCAGGTTTTCTGATTGTACACTTGAAAAAACTGAAAGACCCAAACCAATGCAAGAAGTTATCAATATTCACTTTCCTAGATTCACTGAAGCACGAGGTGACCGTATAATTCAGTTCTAGCCAACAGAAGTCCAAGTCACTCACTGAGCCTTAGACAGCTCACCATCCTTTCTGTGTGGGAAATGATGCAATGCCTGTTATAAATCCTTTCTCAGTTAGTAGGATTTTATAATGCTTATAATTTTCACTGATGCAATGTCTGTAACTTAGAATTGAAAGGTATGACAAAATTCCCATTGTGATGAAGCACTTACCAGCCTTAGGACCCAGAGCAAATTATTTCATTTTTCTAAGCCTCAGTAAATTCACATGTAAAATGGGAATAGTAACACTTCATAAGATTGTTGTAATGATTAAATAATGCATTTAAAAATGCTTAAGCACACTACCTGAGAGCATTAAGTACTAGCTGTTATTTATAGGTATATATAAAATTCATAGTTGACTAAACAATTACACATACCTACTGTATTCTCAGAATTATACAAACCAGAGATACCTGCAAAAGAATGCGCTTCTCAATTCCCAAGGGCTTTCTATTATTTAGTTAGGTATCAACGGGACATATCTGCTGATGCCCCTTCTGTCCCATGCGTACATTCACTCTGTTTTTAAAAATATATACTTTCATTTATTTGAAAGGCAGAGTGAAAGAGACACAGAGAGAGAGAGACCTTCCATCTGATGGTTTACACCACAAACTCCCTCAATGGCCAGGGCTGTTGCAGCGAAGAACTCCATCTGGGTCTCTTATGTGGGTAGCAGGGGCCCAAGCAGTGGAGCCATCATTTGCTGCCACCCAGGATGCATTAGCAGGAAGCTGGATTGGAAGTGGAGACGCCAGGACTTGAAATAGCAACTCCAACATGGGATGTAGGCATCACGAGCAGCAGCTTAATTCACTGTGCAAAAATGCCCACCCTCTCACTTTATCCCGTAAATACGTATCTGGCCCTTAGTAAGCTAGGTGCCACCAATACAATACGAGGGAAGAAATAGTGCTTTTCCTAATGGAGCCTCTGGTCTAGCAGGACAGGTAGACAAAATAAAATTAACAAATCAATGTAAAATTCAGCTGTGACTAAGTGCTGCAGAGGATGACATGACACCATATAACGTGAGATGTGATCTAATTCCTTAAGGAAGGTAATTAGCCAGAATATGCAGTCTGGCAATAGTTATGGATGGGTTTTTCTTTCATTAATAGATTAAAAAGCACTATTACCGTAAAATAAGCCAGGAGAGATGGAGCCCTCTACTTTCTAGTTCCAACTTCTGTTTTTTCTACTAATGTGTGAGATATATGTGCAGTGAACAGAGTTTGTACTTCAACAAATGGGATAGACAAATGGTGACTACCAGTGTGATCCTGAACCTTTCCTGTTGCAACACAAGTAACACCTTTCTCTGCAGGACAGCATAAAGGCCACTCAACCATGAAGTGGGCTCAAATGGCTAAGGACAACAAACTCTACCCAGCCTTAGGTGAGGGTGGGAGATGTTTCCAACACTTGTCATCCTAGTATCTTATTCCACGGTCTATATCACAACCTGCACAAAGTAGCCAGGTTGGGTCCTCATAAAACATGGTCAGAGGGGCCGGCGCCATGGCTCATTTGGTTAACCCTCTGCCTGCAGCGCCGGCATCCCATGTGGGTGCTGGTTCTAGTCCCAGTTGCTCCTCTTCCAGTCCAGCTCTCTGCTGTGGCCCGGGAAGGCAGTGGAGGATGGCCTGAGTGCTTGGGCCCCTGCACCTGCATGGGACACCAGGAGGAAGCACCTAGCTCCTGGCTTCGGACTGGCACAGCACCAGCCGTAGTGGCCATTTGGGGAGTGAACCAACGGAAGGAAGACCTTTCTCTCTGTCTATAACTCTACCTGTTAAAAAACAAACAAACAAAAACAACCATGGTTGGATGTATGTGAAACACATGGGGAAATGAAGGCTTAACAGTTTGCTCACAGATTTACAGATGACCACTCCTGTTGCAGTGACTTTGTCTTAACTGTATCACCCAAAGCTACATGACTTTTATTTATTTTAGTTTGGTAACATCTTTCTACAGCAAAACGTTTGAAGTTCATAATTAATGAGAAATTAAGAATCAAATTCACTTCCAAGTATGCGGATGATGCATGTAATGTGCATAAAATGCAGGCATTTACTAGTCTCAGTGGGGACCAGGATATCGTCATTCACATGAACACCAAAACCAATCAATTCTGCTGAAGAAGCATCACCATTTCCAACACAACCTGACACATGCAGCTGCAAATGGTACATTTAACACATCACTAGGCAGAATACAACTCTGCATCTAAATAAAATGACTCTTCCCAATTAATTTCACCCATATTTGTGTGCACATACAGAAAGCAAAGCTGTTTACATGCTGGTTTCAATGACAGAAAAACGTTGCAAACAGCTGAAGAACACCAGTGACTTCAAATACTTCAAACAGAAAATCTATGAAGTCCAATTATGGTTTGATTTTTCTAATCTTCTGAAAGAATATTCCACTGAATAAGAAACACCTTCTGTGATTGTCAAAGTCAAGTCATTTAGAAAAACAAAAAATGGAGCCGGCGTTTAGCCTAGAGGTCAGGAGCCCCACATCCAATATCGGAGTGCCTGGTTCCAACTCCTAGTTGGGTTCCTGATTCCAGTTTCCTGCTAATGCAAACCCTGGGAGGCAGAGGTGATGGCTCAAACAGTCTTCCATATGGGAGACCTGGACTGAGTTCCTGGATTCCAGCTTTGGTCCCCTGGCCACTGCAGGCATTTGAGGGGGAGAACCAGCGGATGGGAGGTCTGTCTCTCAAAGAAATAAAAAAAATTTCAATAGAAGTACAATGAAGATAATATGATTGGCTCTTATACGGACCCACAGCAAAGCCAAGAACTTTTACAATGATGTTGTCTT
Source organism: Oryctolagus cuniculus (assembly GCF_051225735.1). Taxonomy (NCBI): domain Eukaryota; kingdom Metazoa; phylum Chordata; class Mammalia; order Lagomorpha; family Leporidae; genus Oryctolagus; species Oryctolagus cuniculus. The sequence continues at coordinate 60,431,127 of NC_142884.1, read as the reverse complement.
TTTTGGTAAATCAGTTTTCATCATTACATTTTGTTCAAAATTAGTTGCTTGCCAACTGTACATTTTGAACTACATTTACTTGTTAATCAAATTTGTGGCCCTTTTTATCATCAAAATATTAAACTGCAAACTCTGATTAAAATATTCAGTTTTTCAAGCTTGTGGAGTACTACAATTACTGAAAACCAAGAGTGTAAAGAATGCATTGAAATGTATACTTACAAAGGAAAAAATAAAAAGATGAAAATACAACCAGTTAACAATTTGTTTCTATAATTGTACTCAGAAATATCTTTTGTTTGAAGAACTTTCAAAACTATTTATTGGGCCGGCCCTGTGGAATAACAGGTAAAGCCACTGCCTGCAGGGCTGGCATCCCATATGGGCGCTGGTTTGAGTCCCAGCTACTCCACTTCCCATCCAGCTCTCTGCTATGGCCTGGGAAAACACTAGAAGATAGCCCAAGTGCTTGGCTCCTGTATCCGTGTGGGAGACCCAGAAGAAGCCCTTGGCTCCTGGCTTTGGGTCAGCGCAGTTCTGGCCATTGCAGCCAGTTGGGGAGTGAACCAGCAGATGGAAGACTCTCTCTCTCTTTCTCTCTGCCTCTCCTTCTCTCTCTGTGCAACTCTTTCAAATAAATAAATCTTAAAAAAAAAAAAAAAAACTTTATTCATTACACATACAAAAAGTACTTCTTCCAGGTTTTTCATGCAGGTGCAAGGATCCAGGCACTTGGGCCATATTCTACTGCATTCCCAGGCCACAGTAGAGAGCTAGATCAGAAATAGAGCAGCTGGGACTCGAATTAGTGCCCATATGTGGTGTTGGCACTGCCAGCAGCAGCTTCATCTGCTATGCCACAGCGCTGGCCCCTAAAATCTTTCTTGCCAGGAGACATGTGCTTCTTCCTGGTCTCCCATGCGGGTGCAGGGCCCAAGCACTTGGGCCATCCTCCACTGCCTTCCCACGCCACAGCAGAGAGCTGGACTGGAAGAGGAGCAACCAGGACTAGAACTCGGCGCCCACATGGGATGCCGGCGCTGCAGGCAGAGGATTAACCAAGTGAGCCAAAGCACCGGCCCTAGAATCTTTTTCAAGATTAATTAATTTGAAAAGTAAAATTAGAGAGAGAGAGATCTTCCATCTGCTGGTTCACCCCCAAATGGCCGCAAAAATCAGGGCTAGGCCAGACCAAAGCCAGGAGTCAGGAGCTTCTTCTCACATGTAGGTGCAGGGGTCCAGAGACTGGAGCCATCTCCTCTGATTTCCTAGGCATATTAGCAGAGAATGGGATAGGAAGTGCAGCAGCCAGGACTGAAACCAGAGCCATATGGGATGTTAGCACTGCAGAGACCTTTCTCTCTTTCTAACTCTGTCAAAAAAAAAAAAAAAAAAAAAAGTAAACCAGTGGATGGAAGATCTCTCTCTCTTCTCTTCTAACTCTGCTTTTCAAATAAATAAATAGATCTTTTATAAAAAGAATTTTTTATGTAAAGAAAAAATAAGAGCATATTGAAAAAATATACAACCTTCAGAGAAATATAAGAAAAATAATAGATATAAACATGGGTAAGAAACTAATAAAGTACATGAATAAGCATCAAGACTAACTATTCTGCATATTACCTTAATGTTTAGATTAATATAAAGATGCATTTAATGTACACAAATGTTATTTTAAGTTTCTTAGAAAATCTTATTTTTGAATGAAACTATTCTTCTAGGACTAGCTATATAATAAAACCAATTTGTAAGTCAGTAACTGTGAAGGTCAAAATATTACATGATTTTAGTTTTTTCAACACCACCTTTTACTTAGAGATGTTTCAAGGCAATAATATGATCACTCAAATTCTACATCAAATTATAGTCAACTATTGGTATCCAAAGGAGACTGATTTTAGAACTCACCAGGGATGTCAGAATCTGTGGATACTCAAGTACCTTTTATAAAATGACACAATATTTGCATAACTCACACACATCCTCCTGTATACTTTAAATCACCTCTACATTACTTATAATATACAATAGAAACGCTATATAAATAGTTGTTTAGGAACAAGGAAAAAACTCTGTAGATGCTCAGCATATACAATTTTATTTCTAATATTTTCAATACATGGTTGGCTGAACCCACAGATGTAGAGGGACAACTATATACTCTGTTATCACTGATATAACATTAACTATGAGTTCAGGTAAATTTAAAAAACCCTTTGATTCATTCAGCAGAGTTACTTCTGCCTGTGTGATCAGCAGAGACAGATGTGTTGGGACACAGAAGTGGGGACGCCAGCCAAGCTCACTCCCAGAGTGAGATGAGGCCCATTCCAGCACAAATATCTCCAATGAAAGCGGATTGATTCATGTTCTTCAAAATTATACATTACTACACGAGAAAGACATTAGTATCTCTTGAGAACAATAGAAACCATAAATATAAAATGCTCAAGTGCACACAGTAACAAAATCAAGAGTCTTCATTTCAGAACTGTACTGCATGCCAGGTACTCCATGCTACCTCAATCACCCACAATTTTCTGGCTAACATTCTTTTTATTTTATTTTATTTTATTTTTTTATTTGACAGGTAGAGTTATAGACAGAGAGAAAGGTCTTCCTTCCATTGGTTTACCCCACAAATGGCCGCTATGGCCAGCGCTGCACCAATCCGAAGCCAGGAGCCAGGTGCCTCCTCCTGGTCTCCCATGCGGGTGCAGGGGCCCAAGCACTCGGGCCATCCTCCACTGCCCTCCCGGGCCACAGCAGAGAGAACTGGACTGGAAGAAGAGCAACCAGGACCAGAACCCAGCACCCACATGGGATGCTGGTACCGCAGGCAGAGGATTAACCACCATGGTGCCAGCCCGGCTAACATTCTTTTTTAAAAATTCTATTTAGAAGGCCCATGCTGTGGCATAGCAGGTTAAGCCATGGTCTGCAGCACTGGCAGCCCATATGGGAGCCAATTTGAGTCCTGGCTGCTCCACTTACAATGCTGCTCCCTGCTAATGCGCTGGGAAAGCCACGGAAGATGGCCCAAGTTTCTGGGCTCCTCCTCCCACGTGGGAGACCTAGAAGAGACGTACTGATTCACTCCTCAAATGTCCCCAACACCCAGAGCTGGGCCAGGCCAAAAATAGGTTTTTCAGGATCTTGGAATTCAATCTGAGTCTCCCACATAGGTGGCAGGGACTCAAGCATTTGAGCCATCATCTGTTGTCTCCCAGGGTATGCATTAACAGAAGCCGGACAGAAAGTAGAGCTGGGACTTAATCTCTGATGAGAGATGTGGGAGTCCCAAGTGGCATCTCAACTGCTGCACCGAATGCCCAGACCTGTGAGTAGGATTAACCCTGTTTTATGAAGGAGAAATCTGAGGCTCAGAGATGCAATAACTTGCCAGCATCAGACAGGTGGTTCCAGTCTGCTTAGGCTGCCATATAAAATACCACACACTGGGTGGCTTAAACAACAGAAATTTTCTCACAGTTCTGGAGGCTGGAAGTCCCAGATCAATAGGCCAGTTGGGTCCCTGCTGTGCCATAATGCTGGCCCCTTAATACTTTAGTTTTAGAAGTCAATCCAGGGGCTGGTGCTGTGTGGCGCAGCAGGTTAACACCTTGGCCTGAAGTGCCTGCAACACATATGGTTGCCAGTTCGAGTCCCAGGTACTCCACTTCTGATCCAGCTCTCTGCCATGGCCTGGGAAAGCAGAAGATGATCCAAGACCTTGGGCCCCTGCACCCACACGAGAGACCTGGAAGAAGTCCCTGGCTCCTGACTTCAGATAGGTCCAGCTCCAGCCCTTGCAGCCATCTGGGGATTGAACCAGCAGGTGGAAGACCTCTCTCTCTCTCTCTGCTTCCGCCTCTCTGTAACTCTGCCTTTCAAATAAATAAATAAATCTTAAAAAAAAAAAAAAAAAAAGAAGAAGTCATCCCAAGGACCAGTGATGTGGCACAGCGGGTAAAGCTACCACCCGAACACAAGCATCCCATATGGGCGCCAGTTCATGTTTCAGTTGCTCCACTTCCTATCCAGCTCCCTGGTAATGCCTTGGAAAAGGAGTGGAAAACAGCTCAAGCACTTGGGCCCGACACCCAGTGGGAGACCTGGATGAAGCTCCTGGCTCCTGGCTTTGGCCTGGCCCATTCCCCAGCCGTTATGGCCACCTGGTGATTGAATGAGCAAATGAAGATCTTTCTCCCCCCTCCTCTGTAACTCCTTCAAATAAAATAAAATATGGGGCTGGTGCTGTGGCACAGGTTAATCCATCACCTGCGGCACCGGCATCCCATATGGGCATCGGTTCTAGTCCCAGCTGCTCCTCTTCCAATCCAGCTCTCTGCTATGGCCTGGGAAAGCAGAAGATGGCCCAAGTCTTCGGGCCCCTGAACCCACATGGGAGACCAGGAAGAAGCACCTGGCTCCTGGCTTATGGACTGGCGAAGCTCCAACCGTTGCGGCCAGTTGGGGAGTGAACCAATGGAAGGAAGACCTTTCTTCTCTGTCTCTCCCTCTCACTGTCTGTAACTCTACTTCTCAAATAAATAAATAAAAATTAAAAAAATATATATATAGTAGTATGAATGCTGATATCCCACGATCTCCAAGAACTTGTTCATTTTATTCTGTCTATTCTTCAGATTGGTTATCTCTTCAAGTTTACAGATTCTTTCCTCTATCAGCTCACATCTGTTGCTATAAATTTTTCAATTATTGTACTTTTCAATTCTAAAATTTGTATTTGATTCTTTTTTTATCAATGAACTCTTCACTGATATTCTCTATTTGATGAGTGATATCATAATTTCCTTTGGTTTTATTTTCCCCCTTTGGTTTTTAAGCAAAGAATTTTCCTTCACTTCTTCCAGCATGTTTAGAGTAACTATTTGACGTGTCACAAATGCAAAGATAGTTTCCTTTTCCTTTGACAATTTTCCTCCATATAGGAGTCACACATTTTGATTTGTGTCTCATGACTGGAAGAACTCTGCATTCTGACCCCTGTTGGTGATACTTGTTTAGTTACTTTCCTAACTTATTCTGTAGTCTCTTTTCTCCAGCGGTGGATAGCCTCTGAATTCACTGCTTAATTTGTTTTCTAAGTCTTTTTGGGAGGCTACTTCTAGGTCAGCATAGCCTAGCTGTTAGCCAGTGATTTGTGAGAGATTTTGCTTAACACCTTGAGCCAGCAGGATTCCATTGCTTGCCATTCAATCTGTGTGTGTGATGCTTCAAAGTTCAGCAGGTTATCAGTCTGCCCTCAATCCAGTCAGGGATTAGTAGTGTGCAAGAGAATTCTGTGTCTTCTTCACAACAAGTGTAGTTTTGCACATGCACATGGCGTTCCAGACCACATGGATGTGATCTTAGTAGACCTCACTTTAGTTCTCTCTCCCTGGGGCTCCTTGATAAATCTCCATTTCATTAGCTTCCTGCACCAATAGTTTTGCCATCCTGTTTGCCAATGAGTCCTTAGCTGTTTTCAACGACATCCCTGGGCATGAATTTTTTCTAGGATCTGCTTTAAATAAATCAGCTGGCCGGTGCTGCAGCAAACTAGGCTAATTCTCCGCCTGTGGTGCCGGCACTCCGGGTTCTAGTCCCGGTTGGGGAGCCGGTTCTGCCCGGTTGCTCCTCTTCCAGCCCAGCTCTCTGCTGTGGTCCGAAAGGCAGTGGAGGACGGCTCAAGTGCTTGGGCCCTGCACCCACATGGGAGACCAGGAGGAAGTACCTGGCTCCTGGTTTCGGAGCGGTGCAGTGCGCCAGCCGTAGCAGCCATTTGGGGGGTGAACCAACGGAAAGAAGACCTTTCTCTCTGTCTCTAACTCTGCCTGTCAATAAATAAATAAATAAATAAATACCAATCAGCTCTCTCTGACAGCCAATCCTTACGGCTTGCCCTGTCTGCCCAGGGTAGAATTTAAGGATTACAGAGCTGGGGAGAGGTAAGAGCAGCTCCTGACTAAAATGCCATAAACTATCACTGGTCTTACTAAAATCTTTCTCTGAATAAATGCTTCTCAATTTATGTCTTCTGATTTCCAGAGACCTTAAATGGGTGTCTCGTCTGTTCCCAATTCAGTTTCATCCTTGCTTTTTGGGGAAGGATTTGCTGAGCGCCACACTCAGGCATTCCAAAAAGTAATGCTCCTACCTTTTATTCTGACCCCCTCACATAATGTTATAAAAGCTAAAGAACAAATATTGGAAAGAACCATTTATGGGAATTTGAAGTCCCCCCTGAGCAGGGTACCAATGAAATTTAGAAACCACTTATAGGAAAAACTCAAAATCAGGCCCAGGATTTGCAGCTTAATGTCTTTAGGATTTTCAATATTATTTGAACATAATACTTTCTATACTTAACTCTTAAACAGATTCCTAGCAAAGGCAAGATTAAGGGGCAAAGGGACCATGTTCAAAAAAGCCTCAAGTTGCCCTACCTGGGCTCGCTCCTCATCAAACTCCAGGCAGCCCATCCCATCCAGTCTCTGAAGGTCAATCCAGCCTTTCCAGATGACACAGACTCCATTCAGAATCATAGGAGCCTTCAAGTATACCTAAGACAGAAAAAAGGATGAAAACCACCGAAAACACACCATACGCAAGAAAATCAAAGGATGACTTAAACCCTACATGTTTCTTAAAAAGAAAAATTAAGAATTACCAAAAAGTATATATAAACACTATAGCCTCTGACCATGCTCTAAAGATTGTTAATCTAGTTCTTAGTGTTTTATTTCTGGTTATGATTTTTTTTTCCAAATTATTTTCATTTAAAAAAAAAGTTTTATTTATTTATTTGAGTGTCAGAGAGTGAGAGACAGAGAGAGATTTTCCATCCACTGGTTCATTCCCTCAATGGCAACATCAGCAGGTCTGGGCCAGGCCAAAGCCAGGAATCCCATCTGGGTCTCCCATGCTGAGTGCAGCAACTCAATTACTGGGTCATCATCTGCTACCTTCCAGGATACACTAGCAGGAAGCTGGATTGGAAGCGGCAAGGACTGGAACTGGCACTCGGATCTGGAATGTGGGCATCCCAAGCAACAGCTTAACCCCTGCTACACCACAACACCCACCTATCCACCCCACCCCTCTTTTTAAAAAAAGATTTGTTTGTTTGAATGGCAGAGTTAGAGAGAGACAGAGAGAGATATTCCATCTGCTGGTTCAGTCTCCAAACAGCCACAACAGCAAGGGCTGGGCCAGGCAAAAAGCCAGGAGCCCTACCTGGACTTCCCACCCGGATGGCAGGGATTCGGGTACCTGAGCCATCATTCACTGCTTCCTAGGCACCATTAGCAAGGGACCTGTATCAGAAATGGAGTACCTGGGACTTGAATCAGCACTCCTGCTATACTTCATACAGATTTTAATTCAAGCTATTTCCCAGTCTTTTAAATATAACTTGAAAGTTTTAGGGGGCCATCGACATGGCGCAGCGGGTTAAACCACCACCCGAAACACTGGTATCCCATTCAGGGGTTCCTATTCAAGTCCCAGGTGCTCTGCATCCCTGCTAATGTGCCAAGGAAGGCAGTGGAAGATAGTTCCAAGTACCCGTGCCACCCACGTGGGAGATCCAGATGGGAGTTCCAGGCTCCTGGCTTTGGCCTGGCCCTCCCTATTCAGGCCGTTATAGCTATCTGAGGAGTGAACCAGCAGATGGAAGACCTCTTTCTCTGTTATTCTATCTTTCAAATAAATAAAATAAATGTTAAAAAAAAGTTTTTGGATTACAGGATATGGCTGTAGTTAACAATCATATCTTTAGAAACTGATGCTAATTCACGGGCTGGCGCTGTGGTGCAGTGGGTTAACGCCCTGGCCTGAAGCGCCGGCATCCCATATGGGCACCCATTCGAGACCTGGCTGCTCCACTTCCTGTCCAGCTCTCTGCTCTGGCTTGGGAAAGCACTGGAGGATGGTCCAAGTCCTTGGGCTCCTGCACCCAAATGGAGACCTGGAGGAAGCTCCTGGCTCCTGGCTTCAGATCGGCACAGCTCCGGCCGTTGCGGCCATTTGGGGAGTGAACCATCGGATGAAAGATCTCTCTCCCTCTCCCTCTCTCTCTCGCAGCCTCTCCTCTCTCTGTGTAACTCTGACTTTCATAAACCTTAAAAAAAAAAAGAACCTGATGTTAATTCAAAATAGTTACTTCCACTTACTGTTGAACTTAAGTACTACAGATTAAGAAAATCAATTAACATGTAATAAATATTTCAAAAGATATGAAAATTTTCTATGAAATTCTCTCTCATATAAAAGATAATTTAAATAGCTTGTACATTAGAGAAATATCTAAAACGAGTATCCTGGGGTGGGGGTTTGGTGGTTAAGATGCCATTTAAGACACCTGGTATCTCATAATGCAGTGCCTGGGCACAAGCCCCAGCTCTGTTCTAGCTTCCTGCTCATGGGCACCCTAGAAGGCAACAAGTGATGCTCAATAACTGGGTTCCTGCCACCCATGTGGGAAATCTGCACTGAGTTCCTAGCTCCTGGCTTCTGCCTGGCCCAACCCTAGTTTTTGCATGCATTTTGGGACTTAACCAAGGATTGAGAGCTCTCTCTGACTTTCAAGTAAATAAAAATTAAAAGGAGTATTACAGCATGCTGCAATATCTCAAGTTACTGAAAATTCAGTATGTTCACTGTATTTTATGCACTGAGGTTTAGAAAGTACCAATAAATTTTAGAAAGACTGTCAAAACTGCTGAAATGAAAGTATCGTTCTGGTAAACCATTAGCTGTATTAGAAAACTCCTATAGCCTTACTTTTTGGAATTTAAGTTTTACAATTGCATTAACTTTTCTTCTACCAAAAAACCCCACAATTTGCTTACCAATTCTTTCTTTTCTTTCAGAAACAGACACATAAACATTCACACAGAGTTCTTATCTACTGGTTTACTCTCCAAATACCTGTAACCGTAGAGGCTGGGCCAAAACTGTAGTGAGGAACTCAATCCAGGTCTCCACTTGGGTGGCAGGGACTCAACTACGTGAGCTACCTATCACTTGCTGACTCCCAGGAAGTGCACCAGCAGGAAGCTGGAAATGAAAGTGTAACTGGGACTTGAATACAGGTTCTCCGGAACTGCATGTGTCTTAACTGGCATGTGAACTGCCTGGTCAAACGCCCCTCCAATCTCCACCATTCTTTAAGTAAGTAACAACCCTAGAGTTGATCCCCAAACTAAGATGATTTTCAATTACTAAATTAGTCCTCAGATTGTGTCCAAAAGTAACTGTCCTCAGGAGTAACTAAAAATTTATCTAGGTAGGATGATGCTATGCTATCATCTTGAGGTGAATATTTTCTTGTAATACAGATAAAAAACATGAGAGATTAAAGATCGTAAAATCTCTGCCCTAACATGACACTAACTTAACAGTTACTTTTATTTTTTAAAAATTTTTTATTTATTTATTTGAGAGGTAGAGTTACAGACAGTACGAAGGAGAGACAGAGAGAAAGGTCTTCCTTCCATTGGTTCATTCCTCAGATGGCCGCAATGGCTGGAGCTGTGCTGATCTAAACCCAGGAGCCAAGTGCTTCTTCCTGGTCTCCCATGCGGGTGCAGAGGCCCAAGCACTTGGGCCATCTTCTACTGCTTTCCCAGGCCACAGCATAGAAATGGATTGGAAGAGGAGCAGCCGGGACTAGAACTGGCATCCATGTGGATGCTGGCGTCCCAGGCAGAGGATTAACCCACTGCACCATGGGGCTGGCCCCTTAACAATTACTTTTTAAAACATTGTAGGTTTTCTCTACTTCAAGTATGAATTTCTGAATAAAAAATCAGCATACTTATTTTATCACCTGCTTTGAACAAGACTTTTAAAATGCAGAGGACACATGCAGTACATCAATGAGTTTTCAAAACACCATTATCAGATCCATCTTTATAAATAAATGAGGTTTTTCATTTATATATACCAAATATATTTTCTTTGGATAATCCTGGTGCTTTGTGAGTCGAAAACTGTCTTTATTACTTATATAATTATATAGAATCAGTAACAGTTTCTCATTTTGAGGAAAAAGCAGGAAGCCTCATTTTTTGGTTTATTCAATTCAGTAGTTTCTTCAAAAAGTGTCTAAGACCCTTGTTTTTAGGGATGCTGAATAAGTGACTGCTAATTATAAACATGCTAGAAAAATTATTACTGAGATGCTAATAAACCCAGAGGAGTGATGCCTTCCTAGTACACATTATGTCACTCTCCTTCGCTACTACACACAAATGTTTGCTAAGGGCTTCAATCAACCATGTTGAACAAATTTTTGCTAATATTGGAAAAAAACCCTAAACCCTAAGGTTCCATTTCTCCTCCCATTTGGACCAAGGGAAATAGGCTGCAATGAGAGCCGAAACCGTTTAACCACATTTCCTTCTGTTCTGATAAGTGCTCATTCCCTTCTACACTGCGAATTTAAAACTCCACCAATGTGCATCGACTCAAACAAGTGACCATATCAGCTCATCACCTCACAAAACCTAAAACAACACTCCTCTACACTTCACACCAGTACACACTGACGCACCACATCCCTAACAAAGATTTCTGCCCATCCCTTCTGTCCGTGACAGGGAGCAGAACACACTTAGGGCTGCAACGTTTCACTTATCAATGTGCCTCATTACTTTAAATTCTTACATTAGTCATGAAGACAATCCTCTTCATCTAATAGCAGAGAAAGGTCAGTTTCATCCAAGTTCAGATTTTATATTCTTCATCATCTTTTAGAACTGAAGATTCTATAATCTCTTAGCTTATTCACATTAATGTCAATAATGAAGAATATTTTCCCTCTGAAATTACTAAATTTTTTAGAAGTCCATTTATTACTTTGTTAAAAATGTTTCCTCTGGACAAAGAAAACCACTGATCTGTTCTGGGAAATCCCTAAATGGCTTCAAAAAACGGCTGCAGTACTTAATCAAGACTAATGTCTGAAATCATAATTAGAAATAGTATTTAGATGATCTTGATGATTTATTCAGATGTCCATATTCAAATAAATAGTTTTATGTGTAGATCTTCAAAGTAAATGTTTGATGCTTTTATGCATTCATGAATACCAAACCTCAAAACATGAAGAAAATAAAATTTTGTCTCTTAACAGTTTGCCATTTTATACTGTAATTCAATAATGTCATTTAAACACAAAGACATTTTTCACTGAAAATGATGCCTTATTTCAAACTTTGCAAAGAAAATTTATTAGAATATGACCTACGAATAAACTCATTGTCATAAAATAATGAAACATTTAAGAATGGTTTCTACAAAGCCTTTAAAACAAATACACAGATGCAGCTAATCAGACATAAAAACAAAAAAACTTACCTTTCCAAAAGTAAATGTCACAATGTGTCTGAGATGTTGCAGATTACAAGTGACTACAGGCTCACATTTTGTGTTTATGGAAAAGGTATAAATGGAACACAATTTTTTACCAACTCAAGTTCTAAATCCAAGTTACACGGGATTATCACTTTATTTTCATTTCTGTAGCTTTATATTCCCTATCGTTCAAGCAGTAGAGCTTTGGCAAAAACATGTTTACAATGGAATATTATTTGTTCATAAAATAAATAAAGCCTTGATGCACACAACAACATGGACGAACCCTGAAAACATAATACTAAGAAAAAGGCCACCTATTAGATTAAATGTCAAGAATATGCAAATCAAGAGGGCCAAGGGCTGCAAGGGAAAGGCAAACGGAAGGAGGGAGTGGGTGCTGATAGATATGAGATTTCTTTTTAGAATGAAAAACAAAATGCTGTGGCATGGCCATCTGCCTGCAGTGCTGGCATCCCACATGGGCACCAGTTAGAGTCCCTACTGATGGCCTGGGAAAGCAGTAGAGGATGGCCCAAGTGCTTAGGCCCCACGTGGAAGACTCAGAAGAAGCTCCTGACTCCTGGCTTTGGATCGGCCCAGCTCCTGCCATTGTGGCCATTTGGGGAGTGAACCAGCAGATGGAAGACCTCTCTCTCTCTCTTCCCGTCTGTAACTCTGCCTCTCAAGTAAATAAATAAATCTTTTTAAAAAATGCTTTGGAATTACAAAGTGTGAGAGTCGGTACAACTCAGAATATATGGAAAATCACTGAAGGGTACTTTTTCAGAGTAAATTTTAAAGCATGTGAATTCTCAATGAAGCTGTCACAAAAAAATGGTTTTGCAACAATTTTTATCTGTTACATATATGAGACATTCAAAGGGAGATCCTGAGTAGCAAGCTGCATATAGGAATCCAGCATTCTGAAAAGACATCTAGCTTGACGCCATCAATCTAGCAGCAATATTCTGGTATTAAATCTGGTGGAAAAGGCGGCTTTTCAAGAAGTAGAAAAAAAGAGGGTATTCAGGAAGAACTTGGAAGTTCAACTTTTAGATGTTGGGCAGAAGCAAAGAACCTATCAGAGAAGGCTGTGAACAGCGAGTGAGGTAATAAGCAAGCCTGTGAAGCCTGCGACCAGCCCAGCAGCTAAAGCACAGGTTACAGGTTCCTGAGTAAAGTCTGGTTCTTCTCGTCAGCATTAAATAGCCCAAGTATCCTGCAGGATCTGAGGTCACTTATCCTTTAGCATAGCTACTATATAGCAAGAGTACTCAATGTGGAGTACAGGAGACCTGGAGGGGTTTGGGTTTACAGATGAAGTTTCAAGAAGCGCAGAAACTTGCTGAAATACCATGTAAAAATGCTCTAAGTCTGAGGTCATATGCATTTTTCTAAGGAGGCCCACTGCTTTCATTAGATTCTCAAAGGGATATACAAAGCAAAATGGATTTAATTTTGACAGTTACCTCCGTCCTTCCCCTTCCCTCATAGTCAACAAGGTCTTTCCAGTACAGTTTAAGATATTATAAATAGGGGCCGGCGCAGTGGCACAGTAGGTTAATCCTTTGCCTGAGGCACTGGCATCCCATATGGGTGCTGGTTCTAGTCCCGGCTGCTCCTCTTCCAATCCAGCTCTCTGCTGTGGCCTGGGAAAGCAGAAGATGGCCCAAGTCTTTGGGCCCCTGCACCCGTGTCGAAGACCAAGACGAAGCTCCTGATTGGCACAGCTCCAACCATTGCAGCCAATTAGGGAGAAAACCAGTGGATGGAAGATCTTTCTGTCTCTCCCTTTCACTGTCTGTAACTCTACCTCTCAAATAAATAAATGAAATCTTAAAAAAAAAAAAGATATTACAAATACCCTACATTTGGAAAATGGCCCGGACTTCTTATGTAGCTAAAAATTAGAGCCCTGTGTTCTGAAATTTAAGCGTCAGAGGAAGGGTAAGAGAGAACCTATGCCCTTCTCATTTAACTTGTATAAACTGTTCTTTCTTTGATGATCTGAAGACCACTTTTATAAGAACACCTAAATACGGAACGAGCAGCAACACCCTCCTCTGCCTTTTCCTTGTAATACTATACATTTTAGAAAAGACCAGGGTTCCTGCTCCTGGGTAACTGAGCTCAGACAGAAATCGAAGGTACAAAGGGAGAGCAGGAAGAGTCCCCTTTTTTGAATGATTCTAAAGATAAGTTCTAGGTAGCTAAGACATAGTTACTGTAGATTTGGGCAGGCAGTTAGGGTGCCCACATCCCCTAAAGGAATGTTTGAGTTCTGGTTCCCTCCAATTGGCTTCCTGCTGATGTGTACCCTAAGAGGCAGAAAGAGGTGATAATGCAAGTGGCTGGGTCCCTGCTACCCATATGGGAGACTAGGATTGAGCTGTCAGCTCCTGGCTTTGGCCTGGTCCAGCTCTGGCCCTTGTAGGCATGTAGGGAGTGAACCAGCAGATGGAAGCTCTGTCTCTCTCAAATAAACAAATACATTTTAAAAACACAAAGCTTTATACTTTTAGAAAAAGAACAGAGCTTCTAGCTCCCCTGTAGCCAAGTTTAGAGAAACCTCCCCCTGTGGCACCGGCATCCCAAACGGGTTCTAGTTCATGTCCCGGTTGCTCCTCTAGCGCTCTGATTATGGCCTGGGAAAACAGTGGAGATGGCCCAAGTGCCTGGGTCCTTGCACTTGTATGGGAGACCCAGAAAAGCTCATGGTTCCTTGCTTTGGATCAGCTCAACTCTGACTGTTGCGGCCACCTGAGACGTGAACCAGTGAATGGAAGACCTTTCTCTCTGTCTCTAGTTCTACCTTTCAAATTAAAAAACAAAACAACAACAAAAAAATTAAAAATAAAAAAGCTACTGATGGATGCTAGAAATAGACACTTTACCCTCAAAAAAATCTTTCAGTTGGAAAGGATAATGCATGTCTCATGGTAAACACATGTGCCTCTAGTTTATAAACTGAAGTATTAGGAAAATAGTCAGAGGGAATGATCATTAACTTCTAGGATCTCAATAAATATTTAAATACTGATTAAATGGCCGGCGCCACGGCTCACTAGGCTAATCCTCCGCCTTGCGGCGCTGGCACACTGGGTTCTAGTCCCGGTAGGGGTGCCGGATTCTGTCCCGGTTGCCCCTTTTCCGGGCCAGCTCTCTGCTGTGGCCCGGGAGTGCAGTGGAGGATGGCCCAAGTGCTTGGGCCCTGCACCTCATGGGAGACCAGGATAAGTGCCTGGCTCCTGCCATCGGATCAGCACAGTGCGCCGGCTGCGGCGGCCATTGGATGGTGAACCAACAGCAAAAGGAAGACCTTTCTCTCTGTCTCTCTCACTGTCCACTCTGCCTGTCAAAACAAAAAACAAAAACAAAAAACAAAAAAACTGATTAATAGAAGAGCAGAAAACAGAATTTAGATTTTTTTCCCTTGTGGCTTCCCTATAATTTCCATTTGGAAAGATCCACCTACTCAACAAATTAATTGTTTGCTATGTGCACAATATGATTATAAGGGAAGTAGGGAAATAAGATGAACTAAGAAAAATATTTATACCATCCACCTAAAACAAGACACAATAACATTGTTCATTAACTTAAGGTTCTTAGTAAAGAGTTGAATACATAAAAAAGAACTGGAAGGTATTTGGTGCAGTGGCTAAAACTCCACTTGGGATACCCATATTGTACATCCGGGTACCTGGATTCAAGTCTTGGCTTCACTTCTGATTCCAGCTTCCTACTAATGTACACCTGGAAGGCAGCAGGTGATGCGTCAAGTGCTTGAGTCCCTGCCACCCACATGGGAGACTGTGACTGAGTTCCAGGGTTCTGGCTTCTGCCAGATACAGCCTTGGCTGTTGTGGGCATCTGAGGAGTAAACTAGTGAATGGGAGACCTCTCTTTCAAATAAATAAAAACTGATTTAAAAAATTTAAACTGTAAGAATTAAATGTAATCCACCAGTGACATTTAATTATTTTTTTAAAAATAATTTTATATATTTGAAAGACAGAGTTACAGAGAGAGGGAGAGACAGAAAGAAAGATCCTCCATCTGCTGGTTCATTGCTCAAATGGCCTCAACAGCTGGAGGTGGGCCAGGCTGAAGCCAGAAGCCTGGAACTCCATCTGGGTCTCCCACGTGGGTGGCAGGGGCCCAATCACTTGGGCCATTTTCTGCTGCTTACCCAGAGGCACCAGCAGGGAGCTGGACTGGAACCTGACAAGCTGGGCTTCCAATCAGTACCATATGGGATGCTGGGTGTTGCAGGTGGTGGCTTAAACTGCTACACTGCAACACTGCCCCACCAATTACTTTTTTTTTTTTAAGATTTATTTTAAAGGCAGAGTTAGAGAGAGGCGGGGGTGGGGGGGAAGAGGTCTTCCATCCACTGGTTCACTCCCCAGATGGCCCAACAGCCAGAGCTGCGCTGATCTGAAGCCAGGAGACAGGAGCTTCCTCCAGTCTCCCACATGAATACAGGGGCCCAAGCACTTGGGCCATCTTTCACTGCTCTCCCAGGTCATAGAAGAGAGCTGGATCGGAAGTGGAGCAGCCGGGACTTGAACCAGCGTTCATGTGGGACGCCAGCACTGCAGGTGGCATCCTTGCCCGCTACTCCACAGCGCTGGCCCCACACCACCAATTAAATTTAAGTAGAACTCAATCTTTAAAGTTAGGGAGAGTATCATTGAACGTAAAATTTGAGGAAGCTGGATTTAACAGTTTTGCAACCTCCTTGCAATGATCACAGGGTCTACAAAGTTGCACATAAATATGACAAGAAAACATCTGGGGTGCCAATGTTGCAGCATGCGGGGTAAGCCAAGCCTGTGACGCCGACATTCCACACAGGCACTGATTCAAGTCCTAGCCGCTCCACTTTGTATCCAGCTCCCTGCTAATATGCCTATGGAATCAGCAGTGAAAGATGGCCCAAGCGCTTGGGCCCCTGCATTCATGTGGGAGACTGGAGGAAGCTCCTGTTTCCTGGCTTAGACTTGGTAAGACCTGGCCATTGTGGAGTTAAACAGAGGATGAAGATCTCTCTATATATATACGGGGAAAACTTTTTTTTTGAAGATTTGTTTATTTATTTGAAAGTCAGAGTGAGAGACAGAGAGAGATATCTTCCATTGGCCAGAGTTGGGCCAAGCTGAAGCCAGGGGTTTCATCTGGGTCTCCCACATGAATGGCAGGGGTACTTGGGCCATCTTCCCTGCTTTTCTTAGGACATTAACAAGGAGCAGCTGGACTGAAAGTGGAGCAGCTGGGACATGAACAAGCACCCAAATGGGATGCCAGCAAGCCGGGATGGCAGGTGGAAACTTTACCTGCTTTGCCACAACACCAGTCCTGAAAAACCTAAACATGAAAGTACCAACTATTAAATATAGCTTTAAAAAAAAAGATTTACTTATTTGAAACAGATACAGGGAGAGAGAAGGAGAAACACAGAGAGATCTTCCATCCACTGGTTCACTCCCCAAATGGATGCAGCAACCAGAGATAGGCTGAAGCCAGGTGCCAGGAATTTCATAGAAGTCTCCCACCTGGGTACAGGGGCCCAGGGACTTGGGCCATCTTCTGCTGCTTTCCCAGGCACATTAGCAAAGAGCTGGATTGGAGGTGGAGCAGCCAGGACTTGAACTGGCACCCATGAGGGATGCTAGCACTGCAAGCTGCAGCTTAACCCACTGTGCCACAGTGCCAGTCTTTAAATATAAATCTGGGGTCTACATGAAGGAAATACCAAATTTCTGAAAGAGAAAAAAGTTTGAATAACTAGCTAAGATGTTATGTCCTTGAATGAGAAGACCACACAGGACAAGTTATTCCAAAGTAAACCACATTTTTATCAAATTCCAATGCAATCTCAAAGCAATGTTTCTTGGAATTTGAGTAAGTTTACAGTCCATTTGAAAGAATCAGAGCATCCAAGAAAACACTAAAGAAAGAGTATGTTTTTGCTTTCTCAAACACTGAGACATAACAATCACAACACAATCAGCAGTGCAACAGTGCTGTGGCAGTCCCTAATAACTTAATGAAAAAGAACGAAAGAAAAATCTAAACATGAAACCAAGTACACAAATACTTAGTATATAAAAAAGGACAGGGCTGTCGCTGTGGTGTAGCAGGTAAAGCTGCTGTCTGCAGTGCTAGCATCCCATATGGGCGCCAGTTCAAGTCCTGGGTGCTTCACTTTTCTTTCTTTTCTTTTTTTTTTTAAGATTTATTTATTTATTTGAAAGTCAGAGATACACAGAGAGAGAAAGAGATAAAGAGAGAGAGAAAGCGATAAAGAGAGAGAGAAAGAGAGAGAAAGAGGTCTTCCATCTGCTGGTTCACTCCCCAATTGGCCGCCACAGCTGGAGCTCAGCTGATCTGAAGCCAGGAGCCAGGTCTTCCCATGCAGGTGCAGGGACCCAAGGACTTGGGCCATCTTCTACTGCTTTTCCAGGCCACAGCAGAGAGCTGGATCAGAAGTAGAGCAGCCGTGACTCGAACTAGCACCCACAGGGGACGCTCCTCTTCCAGTCCAGCTCTCTGCTGTGGCCCAAGAAGGCAGTGGAGGATGGCCCAAGTTCTTGGGCCCTGCCACTCGCATGGGAGAGCAGGAGGGAGCACCTAGCTCCTGGCTTCAGATCAGCGCAGTGCCGGCTGTGGCGGCCATTGGGGGGGGGGGGCGTGAAGCAACCGAAGGAAGACGTTTCTGTCTCTAACTCTGTTAAATTAAAAAAAAAAAAAAAGAAAGAAAAGAAAAGGCCATATAATAAAATACAAGGCAAGGTAAGTCATTAATCACCACCCCCACACAGATTCTATTCATTATATTCTATTAAACCTCTGTGAACACTGAATTAGTAAATACTACACCATCATTTCTAGAGAAAATAGATAGGTTCCTTTCATCTCAACATCTTCTTCAAAAGTTTACAACCTTGTGCGTTTCTGTTCAGATACCTTCTTCAATATGTACTGTTGATTCATTAAGAATGAAATCAAAGTAAACAGACGGAGAACTCATGCCTAGAGTAGAGGGAGCATCTGCAAATTATGTGCTTCTTACACAAGGCAATCCCTGCCTTCTTGCACACAGGAACTCTAGACAGTACTTCAACGCTACACTTGGGGGCAGGCATTGGGCGCAGAGGTTTAAGTTGCTACTTGGGACCCCACATTCCACCTCGGAAAGCCTAAGTCGAGTCCTGGCTTCACGTCTCATTCAGCTTCCTGCAAGGCAGCAGATGATGACCAGAGTCCCTGAGTCCCTGCCACCCACATGGGAGACTTAGATGGAGTTCCTGGCTGCTGGCTTTGACCTGTCCCAGTCCTGGCTGTTGTAGCCATCTGAGGAGTGAACCATGGGACACTATAAAATATAAAATGAAAATATAAAATGAAAAAAACAAAACAAATCTACTATACTTGGTGGCCATTTTAAACACAGAAATCACCAACAAAAAGCCCAAAAATGTAGAAAATGTGGCCTTAAACAGACCTCAAAAATGACATTTATTTATAGTTTGAGCGCTGAAACAACAAGGGTGAGCATTGCTTTGTTTAATCTCGATTGGAATATGCCAGTTAGCCCATGTGTGAAAACGACACAAAAATGATCCTCATTATTTGCAGATTGTGTCTATGAATTTACCTACTAACTAAAATTTATTCAAAACTTACAAAATTTATTTGTAACCCTAAAATCAATACTCGTGGTACCTTCACAATGATTTACAAACATGGCCACTCACGTAATTTATTTATTTATTTTTTTAACCAAAGGAACACCATCGCTATGCTTAACCTGGAGGCAACATGGGACATATTCTAGCTCCATCCAGTGTGTCTCAAATTACTTACTTTGCTTGTAAGCTTCAGATTCTTTGCATATTAAAACAAGGCTAAATAATACCTTCTTCACAGGTAACAGTAAAAAACTGACAAGTCAATGTAAACAAAATTTATATAACAGAGTATCACAGAAACACTGACTGCCTAACCATACATTTCTGCCTATGTTTTATAATCTTTTTTCCATGGCAAGAGCCATTTTTCTCCTGACCAGGAACAATTGTTCCTAGTCACAGACCAATGAATCAACAAGCAAGCAGTAATACTAGATGGTCATGGGCACCCAAGAAAAGGATATTCCACTGAAGAAACATGTACCCTGCGTTTAGCTGTAATCATTTCTGAAGTCTACTTAACAGATTCCTTTAGAAGACACTTGGTTCTGACTCATCCTCTGTTAGCCACACGCTCTTCTCTGTCCATAAATGCACAGTCAGCTGCCTGACTGCCAGATAATCACTACATTCAATCCTGTCTGCCTCTGAATCATAACTGGATTGCATGGAAGGGTAAAAATAGCTTCTTCTATAGTGACTTAATGTTATTCACCCCCTGATTCTCACAGTTTAAAAGAGAAATCGGAAAATAGAAAATGGAGCACACATATGGAAATTTATAGACTATATATATGTGGGTACATATAAACCCAGATTCAATAAATAGAGTGTTAAATAAACTCATTTTCATCAAAAATAAACAAGACCTTTTCTGTAAGTACATAAAAATAGGGGCTAGCACTGTGGCATAGGTGAGGCTTCCGCCTGCATACCGGCATCCCTTATAGGTGCTGGTTTGAATTCCAGCTGCTCCACTTCCAATCCAGCTCCCTGCTAACGGCCTGGGAAAGCAGTGGAAGAGGGCCCAAGTGCTAGAGCCCCTGCACAATGGAACCCGAAAGCAGCTCGTCTCCTATTCCTGGTTTCAGATAGGTCCAGCTCCAGCTGTTGCAGCCATTTAGGGAGTGAACCAGTGGATGGAAGACCTCTATCTCTGTAACTCTGCCTCTCAAATAAATAATCTTAAAAAAAAAAAAAGTCTGTTAGAAATAAATAAAATGTTACAATGTTGCTAATGTGATCTCTGCATACTTATTTAATTTGGCTTTATTGTATTTTTCTTTTCCTAAATAAAAAGCTGAGCCAAGATAAATTCTGACTTTTATACTTCACTTGCAGTTCCCTTGTTTGCTCTGTAGCTATGTAAGGGGTTATACTCTCAGATAAAAAGCCTAAATCCTATAAACAAGAAAAGAATTCTATCAAAGAAGAAACATTTTAGGAACAACAACAAAAAAAAGGGCTCTAGTTTAAACTAAATCTGTAACAGCAGAAATGAAAACTCAATAAAAGGCTTTGACGATACAACAGAGGAAATCTTCAGGAAGGTAAACCAAAAGGCAGAGAAAGAAAATAAGATAACTAACAGAATTGTTCTTAGAAGCTCAACATCCAAATATTACCTGTTCCAGAAACACAATAGTGAAAATATAGAAAGAGAAGCAATGAATTAAATATAAGGATGTTGCCTTATGAAGGACATAAGCTGCCATACTGAAAAGAACCATAAAGTACCCAGCATGAATCAATGTGGACCTACACTAAATTACATCATAAATACCAAAACGTGGTGACGATCATGACTTACAACAGTGCAGAAACTGGTCATAAACAATGGATCAAGATATAGAATAATTTCAGATTCAACAGCAACAGTGAAAGCAATGCAATAAAATAAGATCTTTTACTGAAAATAATCTACAACTTCAAACTCTAAACAAAGCCAAACTTAGAATAAAGTATAAGGGTAAAGACATTAAGAAAAACAATTTTTTTTTAATTTTAAAGTTTATTTGAGGGGCTGGTGCTGTGGCGCAGTGGGTTAAAGCCCTGGACTGAAGCGCCGGCATCCCATATGAATTCTGGTTCTAGTCCCAGCTGCTCCTCTTCTGATCCAGCTCTCTGCTATGGCTTGAGAAAGCAGCAGCAGATGGCCCAAGTCCTTGGGCCCCTACACTCACATGGGAGACCCAGAAGAAGCTCCTGGTTACTGGCTTCAGATCAGCTCAGCTCCAGCTATTGCAGTCATCTGGGGGAGTGAAACAGAGGATGGAAGACCTCTCTTTCTCTGTCTTTACCTCTCTCTCTTAACTCTATTTTTCAAATAAATAAAATAAAATATAAAAAAAAGTTTGAGAGAGAGAACTTCTATCACTGGTTCATTCCCCAAATGCCTACAGTGGCCAGTGCTGGGTTGAGGCTGCAGCCAGTGAGCCAGCAACACAACCCAGATCTTCCATGTGAAAGGTAGGAATCCAATTACTTGAGCCATCACCACTGTCTCCCAGAGTCCACATGGGCAGGAAGCTGGAGTCAGGAACCAGAGCCAGGAAGTCAATCCAGGCACTTGATGTGGGACATGGGTGTCATAATTACTAAGTTAAATGTCCACTCCCTAAAGAAATATTCAAACATGCAAAGACTCAACAACTTATATTTCATATACTCTTTTTCCAAAAAGCAACTGTCATCCACAAAATGGGACCATATACCAAAAAAAGGGAAAGATAAAATTTAAAAGGGAACAGGGGCCAGAATTGTGGTACAGTGGGTTAAGCTGCCAGTTGTGAGCCGGCAGCCTACATCAGAGAACTGGTTTGAGTCCTGAGTCCCAAGCTGCTCTGCTTCCAATCCAGCTGCCTACAAATATGCTTGGGAAAGCAGCCAAAGAGGCCCATGTACCTGGGCTTCTGCCACACACACGAGAGACCCGTATGAAGTGTCAGGCTCCTAGCTTTGGCTTGGCCCAGCTCTGACTGTTTTGGACATTTGGGGAATGAATCAGCGGCTGGAAGATCTCTCTCCCCTTCTGTCACTCAGCCTTTCAAACGAATATATTTTTTTTTTAAAGGAACAGCGGCCGTAGTGTAGGAACACTACGGCGTAGTAGGCTAAGTCTCTACCTATGGCACCAACAATCCATATGGGCACCAGTTAAGAGTCCTGGCTATTCTTCTTCTGATCCCACTCTCTGCTTATGGCCTGGGAAAGCAGTGGAAGATGGCCCAAGTACCTGGGCCCCAGCCACCCACGTGGGAGACCTGGAGAAGCTCCAGGCTCCTGACTTCAAATCTGCTCAGCTCTGGCCATTATGGCCATTTGAGGAGTGAACCAGCAGATGGAAGACCTTTCTCTTTGTTCTCCCTCTCTCTGTAACTACCTCTCAAATAAATAAATAAAATCTTTAAAAGAAAAAAAGGAGCAAAAACAAAAAGCACGAGACACCCATCACAAGCAAAGGATAAATATGTGACAGCAGTACACTGGATGCAGGAGACATTCTGTTTATAGATACAGGAGACAGACATTCTGAGGTTAGTCATCACTAAGATTCTTTGTAAACTTGAGTGAAGAATGCCCACATAAGCCTATCCCACTGCTGGGCAGCTAAGGCCACTCATTTCAGCTAACAGAGGTGACCTGCTTTGATTTTACACCTATGAAAAGGAGGTAGGAGACCAGCATTGTTGTACAACAGTATGCTGAAATATTATACTGGTTTCATCGTAGAGAACTACACAGGTCCTCACAAAGTAAATACCGAACGTTGTTAAGTTGAACTGTTTATACTACACATCATGGTTCAAAAGAATGCTCCACCTAGAAACACTCCTGGTCCACTGTCTGGAAGAGCCATGACTTCTGTGAGCCACATGAGAAGATGCTTACACACAAATTACACACAAACCAGAGATCTATGGCTTTGTTAAGTAAAAAACATTTTTACTCACACCAAAACTTTGGTAATCTGCAGTATGATTTACAATCTTACATAAAATTTTGCTTCATGAAAGACAGATGTAAAATACTTCCTGGCTTTCTCACAGTATGTAAAAGTAATGTGACGTCAGTCTAAACATCACAAACCATCACACTGTCATTGTACACTGTTGAGACTGTGAATGCTACTTTTGGTTCTCTCCATATCTTTATTTTGAGCTCACTCTGCTTAAAGAAGCCCCTCCCCTTATCCACCACCCACCCCTAAACAGCTCCCTTCAAATTTTACTTTCCACTGTATATGAAAGTCAGATAGAGACAAAATACAGAGAAATCTTCCATCCAATGGCTCACTCCCCCAAAGCCCACAACAACCAGAGATGGACCAGGCGGAAGCCAGGAGCCTGGAACTCCATCTGGGTGTTCCATGGGAATGGCAGGGACTCAAGTACTCAAGCCATCTTCTGCTGCCTTCCAGATGTACATATTAGTAGGAAACTGGATTGGAGGTGGAGTAGTCAGGACTTGAGCCAGGCACTCACATATGGGTTGTGGGAGTCCCAAGCAGTGACTTAAGCCCGCAAACAACCGCGCCTTCCTTTGTTTCTTTTTCTCTTCTAAGATTTATTTATTTGAAAGGCAGAGCAACAAAAGGAGAGATTTCATTGACTGGTTCACTCCCCAAATGGCCACAGATGCCAGATCTGAGCCAGGCTGAAACCAAGATCCAGAAATTCCAATCTGATCTCCCAAGTGGTGGGGGCTGAAGTAACTGAGCCATCTTTCAGAGTCCCAACTGTTCTGCTTCTGATCCAGCTGCCTGCTAATGTACATGAGAAAGCAGAAGACGACCCAAGTACTTGGGCCCATCACCCACATGGGAGACCCATGAGGAGTTCCAAGTTCCTGGCTTCAGCCTGGCCCAGCCCTGTTGGCCACCTGAGGAGTGAACCAGTAGATGGAAGATCTCTTTCTCTGTCTCTCCCTTTAAATCTTAGAGAAGAAAAAGAAAGATTTTTTATTTATTTCAGAGTTGCAGGGAAGAGACAGATCTTCCATCCACTGGTTTATTTCCCAGATGGCCATAACTGCCAGGGCTAGGCCAAAGCCAGGAGCCAGGGGCTTCATCCAGGTCTCCCACATGGGTGGCAGCCATCTTGAGCTGCTTTTCGCAGGCCACGAGCAGGAAGCTGGATCAGAAGTGGAGCACCTGGGATTCAAACCAGCAGCACCCACGTGGGATGCTGGCATCCCAGGCAGTGACTTTACCTACTACCCCCCTTCCTTCAAATCATAAAAGAAAAAAAAAAAAAAAAAGGTGAAAACAGCACCCAGAAATCCTAATATTTCCAATCCAGCTCCCTGTTGTTGCACATGGGAAAGCAGGAGAAGATGGTCCAAGTGCTGGGTTCCTGCCACCCACGTGGGAGATCTGGATGGAGTTCAAGCTTCTGGCTTTGGCCTGGCCCAGCCCTAACTACTGCAGCCATTTAGGGGATTGAACCAACAAATGGAAGATCTCTTTCTTTCTGTCTCTGTCACTCTGCCTTTCAAATAAATATTTTTTTAAAAAGTAAAACCAGATGCTATTTACTATAGCTCATTTCTGAAACAATTTTAAATTTAGAAAATTTGGATCGGCGTGGCGCGCTGGCCACAACACGCCAGCCGTAGTGGCCATTTGGGGGGTAAACCAACAGAAGGAAGACCTTTCCCTCTGTCTCTTTCTCTCACTAACTGTGCCTGTCAAAAAAAAAAAAAAAAAAAATAT
The DNA here is from genome assembly GCF_051225735.1 of Oryctolagus cuniculus. Taxonomy (NCBI): domain Eukaryota; kingdom Metazoa; phylum Chordata; class Mammalia; order Lagomorpha; family Leporidae; genus Oryctolagus; species Oryctolagus cuniculus. The sequence goes on along the minus strand of NC_142884.1, from coordinate 60,406,344 downwards.
ATATATATGTATTTAAAAACAATACAGCTGACTTTACCAAATTAGCAAAAAATCAACACACTTATGTAGTTTCCAGGCAACCTGATTATAATCACAAATATAATTCACTCTCATGTTAGGAAAACAATTCAAGTAAAGTTAAAGGTTAAAAGGAAAAAGATGAAGGTTAAACGCTGCTTTTAAGACATCAAAATGAAATAAAAGACCATACAAATATTAGTGGTTATCCAAAATAACTTTATACAAGGCTTTGGAAGGTGGTATATGGAGTTTGTGGCAATTTACATAATAATTATTGGCAGCAGCATGATGTACTACACAGAACATAGACTGAGGTAAAAAAAGGCCTAGGCCTGGATCTTGGCTTCCCGTAGGAAGCAGGTTACATGGCTGTGAATATTTACTTGGCCTCTCTGACCTCAGCTGCAAAATCAAGCTATTACCAGATGTGTTCTACAATAAAAGATGTAGGTATAAAGTTCAAGTTAAGACAATCAGTGATCATGTAAACAATCTAGCAGTGACAGGTGGTGGTCAACACCATGAAAACTGGGTTGTAGTTGTCAAATATTCACTCAAATAGGCCAGAGTTCTGAAAATGTTCTGGAGCTAGATAACAGTTAAGGCTGCACACATAATTGGTTAAATTAAGACAGTGAATTTTATTTCATTTTTGAAAAATGGCCCAGACAGCACTATGCATAGCGAGTAAAGCCACCACCTGCAGTGCTGGCATCCCAGATGGGTGCTGGTTCAAGTCCCAGCTGCTCCACTTCTGATTCAGCTCTCTGTACAAGATCACCCAAGTCCTTGGGCCCCTGCACCCACCTAGGAGACCCAGGAGTTTTTCCTGGCTTCAGATTGGCACAGCTCCAGTCACTGCAGCCATCTGGGGAGTGAACCAGCGGATGGAAGGCCTCTCTCTCTCTGCCTCTGCTTCTCGGTAATTCTGCCTCTCAAATATATAAATAAATGAATGAATAAAAATAAATCTTCAAAAAAATGGCCCAGAAATGTTCTGAATAGTAAAAGGATGGCAAGCCAGTACTGAAAGCTGCCATGAATAAGTAATACCCACAAAAAATCTAGTTTTCCTAGAGGTCTCAATATCTAAACAATGTTTTGGCAGTGAGCCCAAACACTTATTAGAAATGATTATTTTGGGGCTGGCGCTATGGTGTCGTGGCAGGTTAAGCCTCCACCTGCAGTGCCAGCATCCTATACGGGCGCCAGTTTGAGACCCGGATGTTCTACTTTCAGTACAGCTCCCTACTAGTGTGCCCAGGAAGGCAGCAGAGGATGGCCCAAGTCCTTGGGCCCCTTCTCCCATGTTGGAGACCAGGAGGAGGCTCCTGGTTTCCATCTGGCCCAGCCGCACCGTTGCAGCCATTTGGGGAATGAGCCAGCAGGTGGAAGCTCTCTCTCTGTAACTCTGCCTTTCAAGTAGATAAATCTTAAAAAAAAGTGTTTTTTTTTTTTTTTTTTGTTTCTCAAAAAAAAAAAAAAACAAAACTGAACTTCTATAATGTGAGTAGAGTATTTGTTTAAAAACATCTAAATTCTCCTAACAGAAATGTTGAAGTCACACACTTCTTTTTAAGCTATCATTCTGTTTTAATCTGAAAACTAACACACCTTTACACCTGAAGTTTTGAGATTCAAAAGGGCTCAGTACTGACTGCATACATGGAAAAAGGTTTCGCCCATAAAAACACCCTGCCAACCATTCCCAGACTCAGAACACATAGCGTAGTGCTGCATCAGTCTTGAAAGTACAGTGATACTGCCAAGAGGCATATTTAAATGTTACATAAAATTTCTGGTTCCTAAAAACACACAGATTTAAGAAGGCTCAGCTTAACCCACAAAGCTCACGATGAATAGTCTCCAACTGTTTGAATTATACATTTTCACAGAAGAAAGTAACAATAATAAAATCCCCCACCACACCGCTATCTATCACATGTTAGCTTGTCGGTGGCCTCCAATGCTCTGTAGAAAACTAGGCATCAAAGAAGTGATTTCAAAAAACGGCAAAGAAAATTCTAAGTCTGCTCAAGCTAAGAAGCATTAAAATCTACAAATATTTTCTTACCTGTCAAAATGGGGATTATAACAGCATCAGTGTATATATGTAATACTGAGAACAGTGCCTGTAAAGGGGCATAAGGGTATTTATTTGGGGCTGGCGCTGTGGTGTAGTGGGTAAAGCTGCCGCCCACAGCGCCAGCATCCCATGTGGGTACCTGTTTAAGTCCCGGCTGTTCCACTTCCAGTCCAGTTTCCTGCTAATGTGCCTGGGAAGGCAGCGAAGGACAGCCCAGGTTTTTGGGCCCCTGTATCCATGTGGAGGAAGTTCCTGGCTTTGGCCCAGCCCTGGGTGTTGTGGCCATCTGGAGAGTAAACCAGCAGATGGAAGACTTCTGTCTCTAAACTCTGCCTTTCAAATAAGCAAATCTTTTTTTTTTTTTTTTTCTAAGGCAGAGTTACAGAGTGAGAGGGACAGACAGAAGTCTTCCATCCACTGGTTCACTCTCCAAATGGCCACAACTCCAGGGCTGGGCCAGGCTAAAGCCAGGAGCTTCATCTGGGTCTCCCACATGGGTGGCAAAGGCCTAAGTACTTGTGCCATCTGCTGCTGCTTTCTTGGGTGTATTAGCAGGGAGCTGGATCAGAAGTGGAACAGCCAGCATATACAGTGCCAGCATTGCAGGCAGCAGCTTAATCAGCTGCACCATGCCCCAAGGTATCTTTTAATGTCATGGAAATTCTCTGTATCTTGAAATGTGGAAGGCTGGCGCCGCGGCTCACTAGGCTAATCCTCTGCCTTGTGGCGCCAGCACACAGGGTTCTAGTCCCAGTCGGGGTGCCGGATTCTGTCCCGGTTGCCCCTCTTCCAGGCCAGCTCTCTGCTGTGGCCAGGGAGTGCAGTGGAGGATGGCCCAAGTGCTTGGGCCCTGCACCCCATGGGAGACCAGGAGAAGCACCTGGCTCCTGCCTTCGGATCAGCGCGGTGCGCTGGCTGCAGTGTGCCAGCCGCAGCAGCCATTGGAGGGTGAACCAACGGCAAAGGAAGACCTTTCTCTCTGTCTCTCTCTCTCACTGTCCACTCTGCCTGTCAAAAAAAAAAAAAAAAAAAAAAAAAAAGAAAATGTGGAGGTGGTGGTTACACAAATGATAACACAAATTTATCACTGAATTGTACACTTAAAATAGGTTAATTTTATCATATGTCAATTATACCTCAATAGTGCTGATGTAAAAATTACAAGAGATTATGAAAAGCGGTAAAACTAGCATACAGCAGTCCTACTTGGAAAGTAATTACTTCAGTTGATAATATTTCAACAGTCTTTATCCTTGTAGTGTTTGAATTAATCATTAAAATAATATTGGGGTAGAAATAGAAACAAAGAGGGAACAAGTTAAGGCTGTTTCTCCCAGACTCATTAACTCTGCCTTAGCTCCAATTGGAATATATAATTCAGCTAAAGCCAAGATTAAAAAATTTTTTAAAGATTTATTTATTTATTTGAAAGACAGAGTTACAGATAGAGGTAGAGACAGAGAGAGAGGTCTTCCATCCACTGGTTCACTCCCCAGATGGTCGCAATGGCGAGAGCTGTGCCCATCTGAAGTCAGGAGCCAGGAGCCACCTCCAGGTCTCCCACATGGGTGCAGGGGCCCAAGCACTTGGGCCATCTTTTACTGCTATCCCAGGCCACAGCAGAGTGCTAGATCAGAAGAGGAGCAGCCGGGACTAGAACTGGCACCCATATGGGATGCGGGCATTTCAGGCCAGGGCTTCAACCCACTGCACCACAGCGCCGGCCCCATGATTAAAATTTACACTAAAATATAAATAATGCAATTCAAAAGGAAAAAGACTAGAATATCATCAAGTGTTTCAGAGATACATTTACCATATATACAAATTCATTTAACTGGAAGGTGCTATGACATATTAATTTTAATTTTTAAGTATATATTTATTTGAAAGGCAGAGCAACAACAACAAAGACACAGAGATAAAGATCTTCCATCTGCTTGTTCACTCCCTAAATGGCCACAACAGCCCAAGTCCTTGGGCCCCTGCACCCACATGGGATACAAAGAAGCCCCTGGCTTGTGGCTTCAGATCAGCGCAGCTTTGGTTGCTGCAGCCAACTGGGAAGTAAACCAGTGGATCAAAGACCTCTCTCTCTCTGCCTCTCCTTCTCTAGGTAACTCTGACTTTCAAATAAATAAATCTTTAAAAATTATTTTTTCAGGAAGTTAGTCAATTCCCTCTTCTAAGTAATTATAAAACCTTTTCTTTATAAAGATAAAAGCCTACACTTCTAGCTCTAAATTTTATGATATAATTATTAAAGTATTATAGTATAGTTAATTATATATATTATATATTTATATATAATATATATAAATATATACTTTTAAAATATTTTTGAGAGACAGAGAAACAGAGTGTTTCCATCTGCTTGGTTCAATTCCTAAATCCTGTCAACAGCTCAGGGGCCAAAGTCAGGAGCCAGGAACTCAATCCAGTTCTCCCACCTGAGTACAGGAACCCAATTTTTTTTTTACTTGAGCCATCACCACTGCCTTCTAGGATTTGCATTAGCAGGAAGCTGGAATCAGGAATAAGAGTTGGGCATTGAACCCAAAATGAATTCCAATATGAGACATGTGCATCCTAACCAGCATCTCAACCAACAGACTAAATATTTGCCCCTTCAAATATATTTTTTAAAATCAGGCTGGCGCCATGGCTCAATAGGCTAATCCTCCACCTAGTGGCACCAGCACACTGGGTTCTAGTCCTGGTCGGGGCGCCGGATTCTGTCCCGGTTGCCCCTCTTCCAGGCCAGCTCTCTTCTGTGGCTGGGGAGTGCAGTGGAGGATTCTCCAAGTGCTTGGGCCCTGCACCCCATGGGAGACCAGAAGAAGCACCTGGCTCCTCCCTTCGGATCAGGGCAGCGGCCTTTGGATGGTGAACCAACGGCAAAGGAAGACCTTTCTCTCTCTCTCTCTCACTGTCCACTCTGCCTGTCAAAATAAATAAATAAATCAGATTACTGGGGCCAGCCCTGTGGCACAGGGGCTCAGCCACAACCTGCAATGCCAGCATACCTTATGGGCACCGGTTCAAGTCCTGGCTGTTCCACTTTCAATCCAGTGCCCTGCTGGTGCACCTGGGAAAGCAGTGGAGGACGGCCCAAGTGCTTGGGCCTCTGCGCCCACATGAGAGATCTAGAGAAAGCTCCTGATTCCTGTCTTTGGCCTAGCATGATGCTGGCCACTGCAACCATTTGGGAAGTGAACCAGCAGATGGAAGATCTGTCTCTTCTCTCTACCTTTCAAACAAATCAATCAATCTTACTTATATCAGTACTATGAACTCTCAGGAAATAAGTACTGGAAAATGTACTTCATATTTTAGTTGAACCAAAATAATTAAAATCGAGTGGTACCTGTATAGCTGCCTGAATTTCTCTAAGGGAAAAAAAAATCACATTCCAAAACTTTACCAAAGATACCTTTTACTTGGAATGACTGACATATCTAAAAAGGAGAAGGAACTTGTTGAGCTTGAAAAGGAATTTCTCAAAACTAACATCAAGGAGTCCTATAAACCCTGCCAAACTGTGGATGGTATATAAACACAGACACAATATTTATTTTGGGACAAAGATTCTGCAGGCAGGAAAGCAAAACTCCAGTAGAAGCAGAGCCACAGGTTTTGGAGGAGGCCATTTAAAATAAGATTCTCTCTTTATTCATTACATGAAATGTGGTTAAGTTGTGCCTTATTATTTTATGCTCATGAAAATGAATGACTAAAGATTTTTGTGTTGGGGCCTGTGTGGGTTAAGCCACTGCTTGAGAGGCAGGCATCCCATACTGGAATGCCAACTGAGTCCCAATTGCTCTGCTTCCAATCCAGCTCCCTGCTAATGTGCCTTGAAAGGTAGTGGAAGACAGCCCAAGAGCTTGGGTCCTGCCACCCATGCAGGAGACCTGGATGGAGTTCCTGGCTGCTGTGGCCATTTGGGGAGTGAACCAATGGAGTAGCAGATCTCTTTCTCTGTCTTTCCCTCCCTTTCTGTCATTCTGTTTCAAATAAACAAATAAGCAAAATCTTGAAGTTTTTTTTTGTTTGTTTCAAGTATAAAATATCCAGAAAGGAAAAATGAGTACCATTTTAACAAAAATTTAAAAGTACCTAATCTAACAAGACAGTTAATAATTATTTCTCAATATCTGCTATTAGTGTTACATGACCATCAGAAGCCAAAAAGTTATAAATAGGAATTTAAAAAAAAGTTTAGCCAGTCTCTTTCTAAATCCAATGTTGTAAAAGTAGACGATTCAATTTCCACAGAAAAAAGTGGTCAACAGTAGCACTAAAATTCATGTTTTCAGTTCATAAAGTGTTTTTTATAACTTTTATTATCTTCATATTCACAAACTGGAATCACACAGGAAGCATACACAATCATTAATTCAAAATCCCAATGAAGTTTTATGAAACACAGGACGCATGGAAAAAAACATTCATCTAACCAATGAAGACCAATAATTTATGGTCAACTATAATCATTTGCATTCATTTGAAATTAAAAATAACTGGAAATAGGTCCTAAGAGGAAAGAATTGCTCAGTCTACAAAATTTTAACTTAAGAGTAATCAGTTGCATTTTCCTTGTCTTTTGACAGCTAAATTAAAGGAAAGCAGTTTAAAGAACTAAAAACATTTTGGCTGCAAACATTTATTAACACACCAAGACGGATCATTTGGGGAAGATGTGGCGTTCCAACATGGTATGGCTACCTGAAGTGTAGTGCTACAGCACTAAAAACCCCTTGACTGTTAACGATAATCTCACCCTACAACACCATCAAACAGCAAAACTCTGCACAGGAGTTTACAATTTAAAAGATGTTTTCACACATTCTAGTATCTCATTTAATTCTTATATGAGGTAAATAAATACAGCAAATATTCAGATTTCAATTACAGATAAGGCAAGTGGTTGTGATTGTCTTTTGACTCTAGCCTACAGCTCTTTCTACTATACCATATTCTTTTAAAATCTGAGACAGATTTTTTTAGGAGCCAATATAGACAGTTCACTAGACAAATGTGTAAATGTTCCAAATTTTTTGAAAGACAAATTATAAAACTTTGGGACCGGCACTGTGGCACAGCAGGTTAAGCCACTGCCTGTGACACCAGGATCCCAGATGGGTGCCAGATTGAGACCCAGCTGGTCCACTGTGGATCCAACTCCCTGCTAATGTGCCTGGGAAAGCAGTGGAAGACAGCTCAAGTGCTTGGGCGTCTGCACCCACATGAGACCGGGAAGAAGTTCCTGGTTTTGGCCTGGCACAGCCCTGGTCATTGCAGCTATTTGGGGAGTGAACCAGCAGACGGAAGATCCCTGTCTCTCCTCCTCTCTCTGTAACTCTGCCTTTCTAAATAAAAAATCTTAAATATATATATATTCTGACCTAATCTTATATAAAGTACCTATTTACAGTCAACCATCCATTAATAAACCTTCCTTATTGAAGCCCCTTGGTTTTAAAATATTCCTACAACCACATAAGCAAAAGAATTAGTAAAAGGACTGGCTTTTATAAGTCCATTTTATCACACAAAATTATATCTCAAATAGTTTTTTTTGTTTCCCCTCTATAAGCATTCTAAGTTTTTCCAAATTCACTCAACTTAAGTGAACATTATTACAGCTTGCCTCCAAGAAGGCCCCATCTATCCCAGGCTCCCTGGATTCAAATCCATGTTTCAAGCCCCTCCCATTGAGTGTGGCTAGACTTGGTGACTAGCTTTTCACGGACAGCATGTTAAGAAACAAGTGACTTGGAGAGCAGATCATAAAAAACATGGTAACTTCATTCTTCTTCTCCCTGTAAGAGCACACGTAACTAGGGACTGAAGCTGCCTAGCAGTCATTCACGGCACTGAGTGAGCTCAGAAGCGACTCCTTCAGCTTTAGCCGAGTCTGCAGAGACTGCACAGCTTTGGCCAACAGCTTACCGCAACCTCATGAGACCCTGAGCCAACCTCCAAACCACTCCAGATTCCTATAAAGGGGCATACAGGAACTTCTGAGGGATGATTGAAATATTATCTTGAATTGTTAAAATTCCACTTATACAATTAAAGTGAGTGGATGCTATAATATATAAATTATACTTCAATTGCCATCGAACTGTTGAGATAAACAGATGAAGGGTTACATACAAAAAAAGTGTCATTCCTTAAGGAGCGAAGGGTCACTGGTGATGAAGCAGAGGCTACAGTGACAAACGACTACTATGAACTGACATGCCCTACACATTGTCCTAACTCTCTCTTTGCTCTGTCTGTCCATAGTCTTTTGCCTTTCAGGTGACGGCAATCCCATATTCCCAGTTGCTCTAGCCAAAAAGCTGGAGTCACTCTGAACTCCTCTCTCACTCACCACATCCATTCCATAAGCAAATCCGATTGCCTCTATCTCAAAATACATCCACCAGTAACTACTTACTCTACAGCTACCCGTCCTAGTCTCTCACCAAGATTACTGCAATAGCCAAACTGGGTCTCTCTGGTTCACCCTTGCTCTTATGGTTTATTAACCCAGCAGTTACTTAGTGATCCTGTCCAAACCTAATGGAGATCATTCATCTATCCAAATTCTGAAACCGCCTCCCATTTTATTCAGAATAAAAGTCCATGTCATTCCAATGGCTTATCCTGGTCACATAAAGTAGTTCCCACTTACCCCATGATCTCATCAACTACCTGCTCCTTTCCAGTCTACCCAGCCAAACTGCCCTGCTTGCTGTTCACCAAAGACAAGGTGCATGCTCCCACCATGGGGCCCTTACACTGGCTGTTCCTTTGTGTCATTGTTAACCTCCTTAAAGTCTCAGCTGAGACATTCTCTGCCCAGACCAGCCTATTTAAAAATCGCAAACATTCCTGCTCATTGATCACCCTCTATTTTACTCTAGTTTCCCTTTTTTTCATAGCTATTATCATTCTGTAACATACTGTATAACTTATTACCTGTATTGTCTTTTAGAAAAATCCTTTCCCCCCATAAAACAATCTGTAAGGCAGGACCTTTATTTTGTTCACAGATTATCTCAAGTGCTTATTAGGACAATGCTCAGTACACAATAATAGATGTTTAATAAGACTTTCTGGATGAATGAATCTTTTGAGTAACTCCCAGTACTGGGCTAAGCACTTTACATGCAGTATTTCAGTTAACCACTAGGGTACATCCTGAGAAGTATGCATTAACTTTATTTTACAACTGAGGACCTTAATCGTTAAACAACTCGCTCAAAATTACAGAGTAATAAATGAAGGACTTCACTCAATTACGCCTAATTCCAAAATCTTAACTTCTACAATTTTCTCAAAGTTGGGTATGAATAGGAAGAGAATGAAGCTGTTTCAGCAAGTAACTAGACTGAGAGAATACTGACGATGACACTGACTTGGAATCCAGTATAAGCAGAGTTAAATAACATTTGGAGAAGCTCCTTCAATTTTTTTTTTTTCTAGTCCTAGTCCTGTGGCGATGGAACAAAAATCTAACGGTTGTTAAGAAACAGAACATAAAAAAGGAAGAAGAGAAATGAGACCCCATGGTCTGAGCCCCTTGGGTAAGAAAACACAGAGTATCAGCTTTTCTCTAAATTCGATGGAGTACTTTATGCCAGTTATCCCAGTGTAACGCAGAAATATACCAGGAGTTTTTTGCCTTAATATCCTTTTTTCCCCTTCTTTATCCTGATACATCACAGGTATTGGCAAAATTATATTTGAGAAATATATGATCTATACATGAATAATTACAAATTTACATCTAAGGAAAAGATACTGCTTTCTATCAGTGTTACCATTCTTGGAACACAGCCACATTCATTTGTTTACATACTGTCCACAGCTCCTTTCACACTACACAGCAGAGTTCAGCAAGGCTTAGGACTGCGAAACTAAAAATACTTGTCCCTTTACAGAAAAAAAACTTTTAAAATCAATATTAACAAAACAAACTTTTATCATTTTTTCTGAGATCTGAAAATATGAGAGTAAAAGCCATCTAACATTTTCATTACTGTTGGTCATACAAGCATAATCAAAAATATCTCAATGGCTTATGTCTAGGAATAATGTAGTCATCAAACTAATGAACCCTAGCTTCTAACAGGGTTAACAAGACCTTTATTAGTTTTTAAATACTAGAAGGCTTCAGTAACATTGAAATGTCAATTATGAAGTCTTAAAATTGAGGGGAAAACAAATTTTTTTGGTTTATGTGTTTAGTATCTGAGCTACCACATTAAACAAACTTTAAGAAAGTGCTTAAACAAGGAAAATTTCTTTATTTAGTTACATATATGCATGAGACAAAAAACAACTCTACAATGATTTCTCAAGTTATTTTATATAAGAATTACCAAATAGTAAAATCTAGAATATTTGCTTTAATTTTCCAAGCAAACAAGCTAATACATGGAAAGCAAATTATTTATTAGTCATTTTTTAAAATCATGTAATCTATTTCCCCTCTCCCAATCCAAAGATTAGTTCATTACTTATAAAAAAATCAAGCCTAATTTCATTTTTAAAAACTTCTTTATATATATTTATATATATCATTAGACATTCTTTTACTAACACAAAAATCTATTTTTTTCAAAATATTTAGACATTTCTTATGTTTTGCGAATAAAGTAATAGGTTATAGGCTATTCATGACAACATTCAGAAAATTTAGGAAGTTGAGAGAAAGAAGTATGGAAACCAACCAAGGAAATAGGAGAAATACTGAATATAAAACTGAATCCAAAACAATTATTTTTTTCATTAAAAGTTTTATTTCAAGAAGCCAACTCCTTGACTTATTGATTAAGGATCAACTGATCAAAGATATTATTCATTAAAGTTCCACCAAAATAATGATACATTTAACTTAGATTTTAATATGGCTTAAACATTTCATCGACACTTTTCTTACATTTAACCTAAACCTGCTAACAAAGTTTGTAAAGCATCTTTCTGTTTTTGCAGAAACTTTTGCTCAAAAAAAATTTCCAAATTAAAGTTTTCATATTTTCTCAAAATTAAATTTGCTTTATTAACAGAATTAGAAAATCACCCATGGCTATTTCTAAATACTATTAATTGTTAAGCCTACAGAGCCATTTCCTATTTTTCTCTTAATTTCCTTTTTTTATAGAAGTATAATGACATATATTTTAGTAAACACAAAAAATTTCCTGTCACCATTCTTAAAAGAATTAAGTATTGAATATTAAATGTAGAAAAGCACATGTTAAGGATTAGAACTTTGTATGACAAATATTACACACATTAAATTAATAAGTGATATAAAAGTTTAACTGATTTTTAAAAACTGTATTACATCCTTACAACATGGAATGAAAACAAATCTGATCATGTATCTGTATTCAGACCTGTGATCTCTTTATTAAACTGGAAATCATTGGATAATCTCCAATAAAACAATCCACAGTATTTTCAATTGCAAAGAAACGTTTCCTACCTTGCCTGCTTCTCTTTCTAAGTCGACATACTCCCGGCTAGGTGTTTGTCGCTGTTCTCCCTGCCAGCTGGCCGGAAAAAACTGGAGAGACAGATTGGTTCCTGTGGCCACAAAAGCCTTTTAGAAAAATCAATACAAACAGGATCAGGAGCAGGACATTACATAAATTATGCAGGCAGTCATTTATTTTTACATCAGTTTATGTCTTAAGCCAGGCAGCACTGAGAATACTTAAAAGTAAAAAAACATGCACTCATCATTTTTCTTAAGTATTAAGTTACAAACATCTGATTCCATTTTGAGGACATTCTCCATTGGCTGCTTAAATATAAAATCAGACATAGAATCAATACTTTCTTTCAGGTCATTTTTTGCTGACGTTAGGATCTCACATTGCTAATGTCTAGCCAGAAGCTACTATCCTTGCATTTAAAAACTTACTTTTTTTTAAAGACTTATTTTTTATTTATTAGAAAGGCAGAGTTACAGAGAGAGGAGGAGAGACAGAGATCTATCTGCTGGTTCACTCCCAAAATGACCACAATGGCCTGGCCTGGGGCAGGCTGAAGCCAGGAGCCAGGAGTTTCTTCCAGGTCTCCCATGTGAATGCAGGGGCCCAAGCACTTGGGCCAACCTCTACTGCTTTCCCAGGAGCATTGCAGGGAGCTGGATAGAAGTGGAGCAGCCAGGTCTAGAATCGCGCCCATATGGGATGCCCCTATGGCTCAACCTGCTTTGCCACAACGGCCCCTAAAAATCTACATTTTTAAATATGAAAATCACTGAAGATCTAATGATTTTGAATTGTTAAAATGTATCACGACTTAATGTTTTATAAATGAGATATTTAATTTTTCTTGCTTTCCCTTGCTCAAAGAATCACTATATGGCGTGCGGTACATAAAAAAAAAGTAATGCAAAAGTGCATTATAGGTTTAGGCTTTAAAGCCCATGCTTAAAAAAAAAAAAAAAGACAATTGGGATTGTATCTCCCATGATAAACCACACATTAGCAAGTGATGTGACAGCACTTCTCTCTAAAACCTTCCATGATTTAAAAAAAATGCATGTTTTAAAATTTTACTTTAGGAGAACTGGATCTGACTACAACAAAGAGAAGATTATTTATCTGATATTTTTAAGATTCTGATGGTTCAGTTCAACAGACAGAACAATCTAAAACCATTTCAATAAAGTGTCATTCTATGTAGCCCCTGAGCAATTTAACTCCGTATTCCTCTAAGTGGAAAAAAAAATAACATTACTCATCTTCCCAAAGGAAAAACAGAAAGAAGTTAAAAGCATTCTTGGAAAAATATACTTTCCATCATCTAAACTCTTCTTTTCTGAAACTAGAGAAAGTTTTGTTTGGTATGTTACTAATTAAGTTACCATAATTTTGTTTCTAAGCAGTCTTCACCTAAAAGCAAGAGGCTCATACTTTGGGAAAAGTGCTTAAAGCCATCCGCTGATTCAGCTGTCCACTAGTTCCCCTGATGGTTAACAGCTTACTCTTTAGAGGTAAAACTTAAAACTTCCTATTTCTATTATTGGTGCTCTAGGTACATTTGTCAACCTTACTGCTAACCCTCTAGATTCCTCTGATGGCATTTCCCTCATCAACTGGGATACCCTTTCCTTGGTGGTGGCAGATAAGAGACCAGCCCAGGAATGACCCTGTGTCGACAGAGGCATGGCTCTTCAGCCTGGCATTCACCTAGCAGCAGATGCTTCCACCTCCATCTGCCCCAAGTCAGCTCTGGGCTAAGACACTCTGCAGAACCTATTACCTCACCTCCTGTTTGAACACCAACCTCAGAAGAGATTTCCTGCTTCATCACTTTATGCCCATTATCTCATCAAGATCCCTCTCTGAGACAGAAGTGATAAAAACAGATCATTCTAGAAAAGCATTTTCCAAATTTACTTGACTGTACAACTTTTTTTTAAAGCAATACCTACACATGTAAGAGTTGGGAAAATTTCTTTTCTACAACAAAACTGCTACGTTGATATTATAACTATATGTAAGATTTCCAGGTTGTCCTGAATATATTTTATACGTTTCACAAATTATAAAATGGCACACTTTGCCAAACTAATTCTTTTTACCATCCCATATATTCAGAATAAAAAACATACTCACAATATTAGTTTTCAATTCTCACACTGGAGTCACTATTTAGTATTGAAGACACACCTACCACTCTTACTATGACAAGAATTCCTAAGAGAAACACACCAGATTTGACCAAGCAGATTCTACCTGCCATTATAATCATTTTTTCTCATGTTAGGATAAAGAATTTGAGTTTTATAGGAGAGGTGACCACTGCAGCTCTAAAACCCTTCCGTAACCAAATGAGAAATAATGTTCTCATTAATCTCACTGACGTATGCACGTTAAAGAGATGTTCAAAATAAAAAGAGGATGGAAGGGCAACTGGGGCCACAGAAGTTAGGAATAGTTTTGAGAACTATGTATAATTCTTACCATTTATGGCTGCTGTCAAAATAGAGGCAAAATATTGTCTTTCCCACAACCAAATAGGTAGAAACCAAAGCATTTAAAAGTCATCAGATAAATTTCAGTCACTACATTAAATGATCTCTAAATTCAAATAATCAAGTACCTATAAGGCAAAGCACCTATTCCTAGAAAGGTATAGGCATAGTTAACGTGGTTTCCACCTTCTACAAGCTGAGGATCCTGTAACTTAAGGGGGGGGGGGGACGACAGTGAATTAAAGAGAAAAAACTAGAGATAGTTATATTATTCAATAAAAGGATGCATACGCAAATCATATGAAGAATTCAAATGTATCGCTTTCACCATTAGTACTCATAGGAAACTAAAAACATATTAAAATTTATGAGATCAGGTATTTGGAAAGTGTCTAATTCACCCTGAAAGGGAATTTATGACAAACACAAGTGACCTTTAACACTGGTACACATTACAGCAATATACATAATACAGCAATCCACATATACAACGGGAGGAATTAAAGCCCCAATTCATAATTACATGCAGCCAAGTGTGATATGACAGAAAACACTCTAGTAGCTATGCTTTACTAAGTTTCAAAAAAAACAAAAACAAAAACAAAAAAAACCAAAAAAAAACTCGGTAACGGTGGTACCTAGTCTCTCATCCATGACACTTCTATTTCAGTTACCTGCAGCAAATCCTTGGGGCTGATTGATAAATTGATAAATCCACCTTTGCAAAAAAGAAACCCAGGCAAAGGACAGAAGTCACTGGATCAACTAACAAATGACTTCTTTTTTCTGCCATTCCAGTATTTGTCACATATTTTAAGTATATAACTATCAGAGCTCCTGAAGAAACTTGGAACTGGGGCCGGCGCCACGGCTCACTAGGCTAATCCTCCGCCTAGCGGCGCCGGCACACCGGGTTCTAGTCCCGGTCGGGGCGCCGGATTCTGTCCCGGTTGCCCCTCTTCCAGGCCAGCTCTCTGCTATGGCCAGGGAGTGCAGTGGAGGATGGCCCAGGTGCTTGGGCCCTGCACCCCATGGGAGACCAGGAAAAGCACCTGGCTCCTGGCTCCTGCCATCGGATCAGCGCGGTGCGCCGGCTGCAGCGCGCCGGCCGCGGCGGCCATTGGAGGGTGAACCAGCGGCAAAGGAAGACCTTTCTCACTGTCCACTCTGCCTGTCAAAAAAAAAAAAAAAAAAGAAACTTGGAACTGAGCTAAAAGCTGGAGATTTGCTTTCATAGCATGCAGTACCAACGAAATATTCTAGAGCTCGGATGAAATTAACCGAATAACTTCCATCCGAACATAATTCTAAAACACCTCCAAATATCAAAATATTCTTTAAAAATAAATTTGACTCTGGTGGTAAAAAAGAAAGATTTTATGGCAGGCGAATTACACCTCAATAAAAATAAGCAACTAGATTACCCAGGGGGCGGGAGCAAATTTCCTAGTGTGTCTTCCTATTAACCCAAGTCCAACTGCACTGCGGCTTCGGGTCCGAGAGGAGCAACCGGACTCCACTCTCCAGAGCTTCAACTTTCTAAAAAAAAAATGCCCCCCACCTTTTTTTCTTCAGTTTCTTCCTACCGTTTCCTCATTAGCCCCTCTGAAAGGACCAACAGAAAAGCGATGACAGGAAGTAGGACACTTGGATTTTTTTTTTCTACTCAAGGTTTGATGGAGGCGAGGCACCTAATCTACCACCTGGGGGTTCCGCACGGCGACCCACTCACTTCCTTAGGAACTGCGGCACCCACGGGACGGGAGGGCTTCTCACTCCCCCGAGAGCAAAACGGCAGGACCCTTAGGGTCCCCCCACCCCACCCCCAAGCTCCCAATCGATCAGAACAATAGCTCCCACGGGAACAGATTCCTCCTCGGCTGCCCTGCCAGTGAGGCAGCCTCACCTCGGCGACAAGCCCCGCCGCTGAGACACGAACCGCCGCCGCCGGGAAGGAAGCCCCGCGCCCCCGGCCGCACCCCTGCCCGCTCAACCACCTCGCCCCGGCTCCGTGCGGCTCGCGGCGGGCCACGGGGTCGGCGGTCGCCGCGAGCCCCGGCCCGCCAGCGTCTGCTTTCGCATTTTGAATCCCGAGTAGGAAGTGAGACGGCGCCCGCTCAGTTCCGGGAGCCGCGGCGGCCGCGGCGCCGTCCGGAACCCGCCCGGGCCGCGCGGCCCCCGCGCAACAAGTGCCCCGCGCGCGCCTCGGGGCCGGCGCCCGCCCCCGCGCGCCCCGGCCCCGCCGACTTACGATCTCCGAGCGGCCGTCGCGGCAGGCGTTCTGGAAGCGCGCCTGGCGCTCCTCGTGCGGCCGGTCCCTGAAGCCCGTGTACTTGATCTGCAAGGCAGAGACGGCCCGAAATCAGGAGCCAAATCCGCGGAGCCCGCCCGCCCCGCGCGGCGCCGATAAGGCCAAGCACAGTCTGCGGGCAGACGGCCGCCCGGCGAGATTGCCCGTCCGCGGGCGCGCTGGCCCGAGCTGCCCGGGACCGCGCCGCCCAAACTTTTCTCCGCCCGGGCCCACTCGGGGCGCGCCGAGGCCTCCGCAGCGCGCGCCCCCGCCAGCCCTCCCTCCTCACCTCACATTCGCGGCTTAGCTTCCTGAAGAACTCCTCGTTCTCGAACTTGCTTCTCTGGTCGGGCACGACTCGCGGCATCTTCCCGCCCTGAGGCCGTGCCGGCCGGCCGGGCTCGGGGCTTGCGCGGACACCCGCTGGCCGGCTGCGCGCTGACCGACTGACCGCCCACCCGCGGCGCCCGGACTCCCGCTTCTCTTTGTTTCAGGCGCCCGCCCGCGTGGGCTCCCGCTCCGGGGAGTCTGGGTGCCGCCGCCCGCTGGAGCCCAGCCCACGCCGCCGCCGCCGCCGCCGCCGCCGCCTCAGCCGTTGCCTACCGCCCGCGCAGACCCAGCTCTCGCCGCCCCCGGCCGCCGCCGCCGCCACTTCCTCTCGCCGCCCACCTCGCTCTCTCGGCTGCCCGCCCCGCCCCCGCCGGCCCCACCCCTCCTCCTCGCGCGCCCGCCCGCCTCAAACTCCAGCAAACAAGACGCACCATTCACAACTCCGCGGCCCACGCCGCGCATGCGCCGCCAGCCAGCCTGCGGGGTGGATGGGCTGCGGCTAGCCCAGGTCCCTCCCGCAGCGCCGCGCTGTTCCACCTGGGTGTCCGCTGGCCGCTCAGTGTGAACTGCCCTGTGGGGGTCTGCCTGGCCCTCCCGGGTGCGGCCTTAGCCGGCCTTTTTGTCCGCCCTCTCCTCAGCCATCTGGAACTTCTGGGCTCACCCGCCGCGGAGAGTAACCCTAGGCTGTCTACTGAATCCGAAGAAACCCAAGTCCTTGGGGACTTTGTGTCCCCGGATCGATGGCGAGGGGTTTAGGTTGTGTACCTTGAAGGCCAAAGGGGAAAACAAACCAAAGAAACCAACTGAATCATTGTGGGAAGGTCGTGGCGGTTGGAGTAAGATGGATCCCATTCAGTCTCCCCCGCCTGCTCCTTGCCTTCCAAACTGGCCAGCTAAGCCTCAGTTCCCTTACTTCCAAAATGCAGACACGAATTAGTTCGCAGTGTTAGTGTGAGAGCCTTTGTTTGGGTCTAGCATGTAACGGGTGCTCAATTTAAGTTTCTTAAGATAAGCTGGGTGATAGTTATAACTCATTGCCAGTCCTCATATTTACCCAAATGTACACTCAAGTCCTAAAAAATAAGATCCATAAATTCTAGGGAAGTTATGTATCCAAACTGGAGAAAAGTTCCACAGGAGGTTTATGGCAGAGCTTGACTCAGAGTTGGTCCTTAATAATCCTCATTCTTGAAACTCCAGCTTGACAAGAACACAGTTCACGGATGACAAAAACGTACTGTGAGGATCCACCTGAACCCAGCGATGAGTGCCAAGATCAGCTGGTAATGTCTGCTTGAATGCAGGATTTGGCAGAATTTTCCATCCCTGTCCAGTCAAATCTCGTTTTTACAGATAGTGGGACTGAGCGAGGATGACTAGCTGTCTTGGTTTACCAGAGACCGTTTGGTTTTAGCAATGAAAGTCTGCCATCCTGGGAAGCCATTCATTCATTCCCCTGCAAACCAGAATGGTTGGTCATCCAAAGAATGATTGCCTAAGGTTGGGGAGGGGGGAGATTTAGGCAACTTCAAACTTGTAGGGAGGTGGCTAGGACAGGCACACTGTTTCTGAGTAGCAAACACAGAATCAGCTCCATTCTAGGGCCTGTTCCCCTGTCCCACACCTAGCCTGTTTCAATGTACCTGTGTGTACAAACACGAAGGATGTAGGCATTACTGTTACCAACTATAGCTTTAAGATTTAGTTGTTGGTCGGTGCCGCGGCTCACTAGGCTAATCCTCCGCCTGCGGCACCAGTACCCCGGGTTCTAGTCCTGGTCAGGGCGCCGGATTCTGTCCTGGTTGCTCCTCTTCCAGGCCAGCTCTCTGCTGTGGCCCGGGAGTGCAGTGGAGGATGGCCCAAGTCCTTGGGCCCTGCACCTGCGTGGGAGACCAGGAGAAGCACCTGGCTCCTGCCTTCGGATCAATGTAGTGCGCCGGCTGCAGTGGCCATTGGGGAGTGAACCAACGGAAAAAAGGAAGACCTTTCTCTCTGTCTCTCTCTCTCACTGTCCACTCTGCCTGTCCAAAAAAAAAAAAAAAAAAAAAAAAAAAAAAAAAAAGAAAAAAAAGAAAAAAAAAAGATTTAGTTTATTTGAAGGGCAGCATGACAGAGAGAGGGATCTTCCATCTTGCTGGTTTACCCAAAATTTCCACAATGCCTTGGGCTGGGCCAACCTGAAGCCAGGGCCTGGAACTCCATCCAGGCACTCGGGCCATCCTCTGCTGCGTTTCCAGGTGCATCAGCAGGAAGCTGGATCTGAAGTGGAGCAGCTGGGGCTGGAACTGGTGTTCACGTGGGATGTTGGTGTCGCAGGCAGCGGCTTTACCCGCTGTACCGTAATGCGGGCCCCAACTCAGAATCTTCCCCTTCAG
The DNA here is from genome assembly GCF_051225735.1 of Oryctolagus cuniculus. Lineage (NCBI taxonomy): Eukaryota > Metazoa > Chordata > Mammalia > Lagomorpha > Leporidae > Oryctolagus > Oryctolagus cuniculus. The sequence continues at coordinate 60,387,250 of NC_142884.1, read as the reverse complement.
GTCTCTTTCAGTTGAAAATGACAGAAACCCAATTCTTACAAACTGAAAACTTAAAAGAGGTGTGCTTTATTTTAAGTAAACAAATTAGAGGGGCAGATAAACACATCTGGTTTGTACTCTCTTTCATTTCTCCATTTCTTCTCGCTGCTTAATTATCTCAGGCTCGCTTGAATTGCATTCATTTCCTGGCAAAGGACCGGAGCAGCCACTCCTCCATCTTCAAATCTTTACTTAAAAAATTTTATTTATTTGCAGGGCAGATTTACAGACAGATGAGGGGGAGAGGGATTTGGTTCACTCCCCAAATGGCTGCAATGGCCAGGACTGGGCCAGGATGAAGTCAGAAGCCAGGAATTCCATCTGGGCTTTTCTACTTGGGTGGCAGGGACCCCAGCATTTGGTCCACCTTCTCATTAGCAGGGGCCTGAATTGGAAGTGGAGCAGCTGGGACTCAAAGCTGTGCTCATATGGGATGCTGGCAGTGCAGTTGGTAGTCTAACCCAGTGTGCCACAATGCTCACCCCTCAAGTCTTAAAATTACTAGGAAAGGCTATCCCAGGTCACATAGAATTCTGTCTGCCAGATCACTATGTCTAGGGAGATATGGTGATAGGATTGGTCAACTTAGGTCATATGCCCTCCCACCAGGCAGTAGGAGCCTATGAGTGGCATCCTTAGATGGAGTCTGATGGTTGGAAGAGCAGTTTCTCCAAAAGGAGGGAGTAAATGAGAATACACTGTGGGACCACTGTAGCACCTACATCTGCAAAGGATGCCAATTTAATTTTGCTACATAACATTTCTGATCAAACTGGTGGGAAAACTCCATATCAACATAGGCAAAGAGCAGACAAAACCAGCCTTAAATAATTGCAATTTATGCAGGAGGTAAATGAGGGAGCTTCTACCCCAAGATACTAAGGCAGAATTAAGTCAGTCAAGGAAGTATAAACCTTCAGGCATCTGCTGCCTCTCCCTCAAGTTTTCTCATCCAGCTAAGGAGACCTCTGGACACTAGGACAATACGGTCATTGTCTCGATGAGAAAAAGATAATGACTTTGCTCCTGGTCAGACAAGAGCTGTTTGAAGATCCCTGGTCAAGAGAACAGAGTTCCCTCCTGGAACTTCTGTTGCTGGCCCTTAGGATAGGAAAAAAGTGTAACACATATTCCAAGAGTATCCCATATGATATGGTTTAGTAGCACCACATTCTGTTAAGACACTTGAATGTATCTTTTCATTTCTGTCTTACAAAATAACCCCAGGGAAGCACTCTTACTCCACAATGTGTCTAGGTAGGGCTCACAGACCTGCAGCTGATCTCTAGGGATAACTGTTCCTGCCTTGGGAAGCCTAGGATAAATGAACGTCAAAATATCTCTAGCACAGCTTAGATGGCAAGACAGACACCATGCGCTTTGGTAAGGAAAATGTCAGATTCAAGAACTGGACCTGGAGGGGTAGGAACGCAGAGCAGGCCAGGGTGCTCCAGTGGTCAGCCACATGGCGGTGGAAAATTATGTCCCGAGAGAGAGGGATCGCAAAGCCTGCCAAGCAGACCCACAGGCCACAGGGTAACCCACACTCAGCGTTGTCTGGCATCCAACTGACCAGGACAGCCGGGAAGCCAACCACAGGCTGAAGGAGGTCTCCTCGGCTGACCTCTGCATGCCATTTTGCTGTTGCTGTTTGAATTTTTTCACTTATTTCTAAAATGGGATTCAAGAAAATATATAAAGAAATTTTTCATCCATGTCAGTTAGGTTTAGGTCCACGCTCCGAACAGCATTGGCAGTTGTCTGGTTGGATATAGGTTGATCCAGATTCCACCACTATACACAGATTTGCCATGATCCAGCTCTACTAAGGCTCACAGCTGGAAGCCTGGTGTCTCTTCACTGCCTACAAACACTTTCTCCCCGCCGCCCCAAAACCTCGCTGAATCCTGAATAGTCCCACAACCTGGAGCCTCCCTTTCCCAGGGATTCCGCCTGTCCCGGACCTTCTCTGAGCAACTCCTCACCTTCCTGGGTGGCAGCTGAGCCTGCAGGACCTGCAGACTGGTCTCGAGTGGGAGTGGGGAGAAGGCACAGTGATGCTGAGCAGGGGCTGGGGAGCCCTCGGTCGTCAAGCCCAGCTATGAAACTCTGAGCTCAGTGCTTTCTTGTTTCTCAGTTAACTCACTCAACCACCTTCTAAGTCCCCATCTGATAGGTCAGGGAAAAACAGATTCAAAAAGGTAAGACAGTGAGCGTGGGACAGGGACAAGACCATGGCCCATTAGTGATAACAAGGCGGCTAAGCACTGAGCATACAGCATCTTGGTTCACGTCTCACCACAATCCTGCAGGTTTATAATCAGCCCTCCCCTACAGATGAGGAAACGGAGGCTCAGAGGGGCTGAGTAACCTCAAGGTTGTGGTCTCAACTGTTCTAGTCTCAGGTCTCAACTGAGCTGAGAAGCCAGAAGTCCTGCCTGTCTCGCTGATGACTGAGCTGTGGCCTCATGAGAGCTGTGGCTGGGGTCTTCTCTCCTGAGTGCCCCGCCATGTTCCAGACAGCTCCCAGCAGGTTCATGAAGGAGTTCTACCGTGTGCCCTGTGGGAGCACATGGCTGTTGCCCCTGGGCCCAGCTGTTTGCCCCGCCTTGACTTGGAAGAGCAAGGCCTGGATGTCCTGCCTCCCTGCTTCCAGCAGAAAGGATGGCTGGATCCAGGTCTGGTGTCCGTGGATGGAGTGGGACCCCACCCCCCCCAGGCCTCTGAGCCTCTAGTCATTTTTTTTTCCCCTAAGGAAATGGTTTCCCTTCAATTACTGAGGGAATATTGTACCATCTCAAAGCTGAAATAGGATCTGGGGCCACAGATGAGACTTGAGGGGAGTGGGAGAGGAGGAAATTAGTGGCTGGCACTGTGCCGAAAGCCCTGACTCCACTCAGCTCCTGGTTTTAGGAAGGAGATGGACCTAAATCCAGGGTAAGGTGTCATCTCTCTGCTCATGGCAATTTCTTGAGCCCTAAAGATTTCTTTTTTCTTTTTGAGATAATAACTCATTTACCATAAAACTAGATGCTAAAGTATTTTCCCTCCCTTCCAGGCACTCCTCCCCCCTCGAAGCTTCCCTGCCACCCGCTGCTCTCAGCACCTCAGCCGGGCTGTGGGGAAAAGAAAGCAGAGAGGAGCGAGTTTCCTCAGAATAGCATTTCTTCAATGTTGGGATCAATAAACCCGCTTGCTTAAAAAGAACCAGATGATTTCATCCTTGTAATTACAAGTTTGACGTTTGCAAATCTTGCCCAGGCTCCAAAGGAGCCTCTTTGTCATGGGGGGAAAGGTGGGGGTGGGGGTGCCCAGGAATGGGGATGGAGCCTGGCGTGGTGGGAAGGGGCCCAGACTGGGGTCAGGAGGCCTGGCTGACTGTCCAGAGGCTGCTCTGGACTGCACCCCCTCCTACCCCGCCTCGCCTGGTTTCTGATGAATGATGTGAAACAGACTGGACTGGGGCCTAGGGAATGACAGCTGCAGATCCCCCGACAGCACCCCAGGCTGAAGACTCCTCCCCAAGCCTCCCATTTGCCTGCGGCAGAGACACAAAGGCTGTCCGCCTAGCACCCATGACCCCTGACAACCGTTACTTTCCTTTCCAATTCATCTCCATCGTTTCTCCCCAAGGTTCCTGCGTGCGTTTCTCACATGCCTCTGACGTGACTTCCTCCCCTTTCTCTGCTGGGAAAATTCATACTTCTTTTTTTTTTTTTTTTTTTAATGTGAGTCAAAGGGCTGCTGATTATCATCAGCCACAGCATCACTTATTCTACATTTAACTCCGTGTTCTGAGCCAAGTCCATGGTCAGCCTACCTGGGACACAACCACACACTGGGTCTTGGAGGATTTGGGTCCTTAGTGATTTGTGTTTATCCTGATCAGTGCCACTTTCATATGAGGGTCCCTCCTCCCAAACTCCACTTAAGAGTTTTAAAAATTATGTAAATCTTGCACATCATTTTTATAGAAAATTGAGATATAGGGAAAGATAAAGGATTCCCACCATCTCAAAACAATCATTGCTAATATATTTTCAAGATTTTTAATTTATTTTTTATTTATTCAAAAGGCAGAGAGTGATCTTGTATCCACTGGTTCACTATCTAGATGGTTGCAGCAGCCTGGGCTGGACCAGGCCCAAACCAGGAGCCAGAAACCCCACCCACATCTCCCAAGTTGGTGGCAGGAACCCAAGTACTTGGGCCATCACCTGCTGCCTCCCAGAGTATGCCTAAGCAGGAAGCTGGAATTGGAAATGGATGACTTAAAGCCAGGTACTCTGTTATGGCACACAGGGATCCCATTCAACATCTTTAAAAAAAGATTTATTTTTATTTATTTGAAAGGTAGTTAGAAAGAAAGCGAGAGAGAGAAAGAGAGAGAGAGAGAGATCTTCCATCTGCTGGTTCATTCTCCAAATGTCCCACAACTGCCCAGGCAGGGCCAGGACAAAGCCAGGAGCCCTGAGCTTCCTCCTTGCCTCCCACATGGGTGCAGAGGCCCAGGCACTTGGTCCATCTATTGCTGCTTTCCTGGGCACATTAGTAGGGAGCTAGATCAGAAGTGGAACAACTGGGACTTGAACTGGCACCCATATGGAATGCCTGTGTCACAGATGAGGGCTTTACCCACTACACCACAACACTGGCCCTCATGTAGCATCTTAATTGCTATGCCAAATGCCATTTTAGTGTATTTCCTTTTTCCTTGTTCCATCCACATTTTTCTATATATTATGACATTCTATATGTACAAGTCTGATTGCTCCGTTAGAGTTTTTATGCTACTATATGTCATAGATCTATTCTCATGTTATCATTTGAAGTTCTTAATGGCATCTTGTAGCTCCAATGGTGCTCTGCCAATCACCTGCTGTTCGACATTTAGGTTGTCTCCTGTTATCCACTGCTATAAAAAGGCTGCTGTGAACATTAGCACTTAAAGCTTTTTCTTAAAGATTCTGGATAGTGTTTCTAGTATCCATTTCCAGAAGGGGAACCACTAAGTCAAAAGAGATGGGCATTCTAAGATTCCTGATACATATTGCCAAATTCTCCTTGGCTCAGCCTCAGCTCTCTTCTCCAGTCTTAAAAATCTGTTTCTTTGTCCTCCTATTTCTCTTCTCAGTGTCTCAGACACAGGAAATACCGACCAAGAATAAACCAAGACCTGCAGATAGAGATCAATCAATCAATAAAGGAGGTTGAATAATTTAAGACTCACTTCTGCATGATCATCGACTCCTGAATCTAAACATATTCTCTTTTACCTTCTCTCCTTTTGTGTCCCTGCTGATGGCACCTTGACACTATGTTCTTGGATTCTTCCCTGATTTTCCAAGCTCTAAACCATCCAGGCAGGAAGGGTTACAATATTACCTTGCAAATAGGCAGGAAGTAGCCCACAGCTACTGCACCAGCCTGTCTCCCCTCTCGGAACACAAGAAGGGCAGTTAATAAAGCAGACAATATAGTCATGCATCGTTTAACAATGGGATAAATTCTGAGAAATGCATCTGCAGGCAATTTCATTGTGTGAACATCATACGGTATACTGATACCAGCTGACTGCTGTGACGTCACTAGGTGATACACTCTAACTGAATGGTGTTATATAGTATATGACTGTAGTTTTCTTCTGCAAGATGAATGGAGGACAAGTTCAGCTTTGGTCTATTCCAGCCCTGGCTTACTTCCTCTGTCTAACTTGCCTCTCTTCCCTTTCCTGAGTCTTCATTAAGCGTGGTTCAGAGACCTCTTAGAAGCATTTCTGAACTGTGCTGGGTAGAATGACCACTACCTGCCCTGGAGACTGGACTCAACCTCAAAGGCGTCTCACGGTCCTGCCAGCTTCACTGGCTTGTGCTTTATTCTGACTTCATTTGGCTCCCTCTTACCAAAGGGGAACTTCCAGCATGCCTTGCAGCTTAGGTAGCACTGGTGACTGAGATGCACGCAGAGCTGTCCGTCGCTGAAGGACTTGTTACTGCAGCAGCTGAGAACACTCTCAGCCCCTCCAGGGAGTCAGCTCCCACCCAGCCACTGATCAAGGTGGGAATACAGGGGCCGGCGCTGTGATGTAGCAGGTAAAGCCGCCACCTGCAGTGCTGGCATCCCTATGGATGTTGGTTCGAGTCCTAGCTGCTCCACTTCCGATCCAGGTCTCTGCTATGGCCTGGGAAAGCAGTGGAGGATGGCCCAGGTCCTTGGGCCCCTGCACCCCCGTGGGAGACCGAGAAGAATCTCCTGGCTCCTGGCTTTGGATTGGCACAGCTCCGGCTGTTGCAGCCATCTGGGAAGTGAACTAGTGGATGGAAGACGTCTCTCTCTCTCTCTCTCTCTCTCTCTCTCTCTCTCTGCCTCTCTGTAACTCTACCTTTCGTCCTTCCTTCCTTTTTTTTTTCCCCAAGATTTATTCATTTACTTGAAAGTCAGAGTTACACAGAGAGAAGAGAGGCAGAGAGAGAGAGAGAGAAAGTCTTCCATCTGCTGGTTCATTCCCCAATTGGCCGCAACAGTCGGAGCTGTGCAGATCCAAAGCCAGGAGCCAGGAGCTTCTTCCAGGTCTCCCACACGGGTGCAGGGACCCAAGGACCCGGACCATCCTCCACTACTTTCCCAGGCCATAGCAGAGAGCTGGACAGGAAGTGGAGCAGCCGGCACTCGAGCTGGTGTTCACATGGGATGCCGGCGCTTCAGGCCAGGGCGTTAACCCACTGTGCCACAGTGCCGGCCCCAACTCTACCTTTCAAATAAATAAAATAAATCTTTTTTTTAAAAATGGGAGTATAAGGGTCTGGTAGGGCATGCTGATAGACCATTAGCTCCAGAGTTCCCTGTGTGGGAAAAACAGAAGCTGTTGCTAGATACAAAGTTATCAGCTCTCAAAGAATGATGGTTATCACACTATTTAAGATCCCAATCCCATGTAGCTCTGACCTCATAGGATTTGTACAGCTCCATACCTGATACAAAATCAGTTGTAAAAGGCAGGTGTTTGGTGCAGTGGTAAAGATATCACTTGGGGCCGGCGCTGCGGCTCACTAGGCTAATCCTCCGCCTAGTGGCGCCGGCACACCGGGTTCTAGTCCCAGTCGGGGCGCCGGATTCTGTCCCGGTTGCCCCTCTTCCAGGCCAGCTCTCTGCTGTGGCCAGGGAGTGCAGTGGAGGATGGCCCAGGTGCTTGGGCCCTGCACCCCATGGGAGACCAGGAAAAGCACCTGGCTCCTGGCTCCTGCCATCGGATCAGCGCGGTGCGCGGGCCGCAGCGCGCCGGCCGCGGCGGCCATTGGAGGGTGAACCAGCGGCAAAGGAAGACCTTTCTCTCTCTGTCTCTCTCTCTCACTGTCCACTCTGCCTGTCAAAAAAAAAAAAAAAAGATATCACTTAGGATACTCATATGCCATGTCAGAATGCCTCGGTTTGAGTCTTGGCTGTGCTTCTGATTCTAGCTTTCTGCTAATGTGCACCCCAGGAAGCAGTAGGGATGGCTCAAGTATTTGGGTCCCTGGCATCCATATGGGAGAACTAGATGGAGTTTCAGGCTCCTGGCTTCAGCCTGACCCAGCTTGACCTATACTGGGTTTTTGGGAATAAACCAGCAGATGGGAGATCTCTGTCTCTCACTGTCTCTCTGCTTTTCAATCAAATTAAAACACATACATACAAACATAGTTGTAAATGTTGTTAGTCAAAAGAAGTACTGAATACAAATTTGAGGTCAGGGACCAGTGTCACGGCCCAGCAGGTTAAACTACCACCTGTGATGCTGGAATCCCATATCACAGCAACAGTTAGAATCCTGTTTGCTCTGCTTCTGATCTAGCTATTTGCTGATTCACCTGGGAAAGCGGCAAAAGATGGCTCAAGTCCTTGGGCCCCCGCACACATGTGGGAGACCTAAATGGAGTTCCAGGCTCCTGGCTTCTGCCTGGCCCAGCCCTGGCTGCTGTAGCCATTTGGGGAGAAAGTCAGCAGATCTCTTTTTCTCACTCTCTCTCCCTCTCTCCTCCTCTCACTCTGGCTTTCAAATAAAGAAAAGAAATATTTTTAAAAAATAAAAACAAAAGAGAGAGAGAGAGAGAGAACTTGAGTTCACACACAGTCTAGAAGGGGCTTGAAAGAGAAGCCTGGAAAAGCATGGTGGAGGAGTTCATGCCTTCCTACAACAGAGCGTAACTGCTTGTGGTCTGACTCTGTTGGTAGCTGAGCCAGGAAAAGTGGCAGTGCCAGAACCAGGGTAAGGCCCTAGCAGAGACTCCTTGAGGCTCTGAGGTCTGCTACATCCTCTTCCAAGGATCCTGTTTCTTCCAGCAAGAAATGATCTGACCATGGATAGCTGGAGTAGGAGAATGGGCTGCAAAGCCTGAGCGGTGCAGATGCACTAGGTTGGGTGGAGACCATGACATAATCCAATCAGAGCCTTCTCTAGGCCAAGTGTGCGCTGCAAGTGTGCACATGTGGATAGCAAACCCAGAGAGGCAGAGCATGGAGCTTAGGTTACATCCAGGGCCTTGATCAGACTGTGAACCACGTAAGTGGTGCCCCCAGAGGTGTGTGCTACAACAGCTTTTCTGTCAGGGCACAGGGGTGGGGTGGGGTGCTGGTACCCAGAATAATGAGCTCCATATGCAGGCTGCTTCCCCCTGTCTCGTATTAGATCCCGCACTACCAGTGCTCGTCTGGGCCTAGAGTCCCCCCCCCCCAATATCTGCTGATTATTGTGGGTATATTGGTCATATTGGTCACTTAGAGGCCAGTAAGGGTTAAGATTGGTTAAGATTTTGCCAGGAAATCAGATAAGCCAGTTGAATGTCTGAGAGCACTCAGCAGAGGGGATGGATGTTTTAAAACCCAAGACTCAGGCCCGTCAGCAGCCATGCCCAGCAGAGCAGAATCCCGCAAGTTGGGAGTGGTAAATCCATGCTGGCAGATCCATGTGAGGTGCTGGAAGCCCTAAACACAGGGCCAGAGTTTGAGGAACTTAGGGCAGGGGTCTGGGGAAGGCCCTGGAGGCTACCAGCCCTTCTTCTAGGCCAGAAAAAGCCGAGACATGAATCAGCCATGGGCGCCTCTGCCAACTGTTGATGGATTTTTCTGCCACTGGTGCTAATTTCCGGAAAGGCTTTTTCTTCCACCTGATTCAGGCATTCCCTCAAAAAGGGTCCTTGCTCCTCAGCAGGGGGAAATCCATAATGACCTCCAAGAGCAGCTTGGTGAGGTCACCAGCTTGCTCCTCTACTAGCTCTTGTGGCTGAAATGATGGGGGGTGGGGGTGGACAGGAGTCCTCTGTCAGTGGCTGAGGTGGTGGTGGGGATCTGAGGCCAGAGTCCTGACCTACCCCAGGGACTGTTCCCATCATACAGAGGAGAAGCAGGCCCAGAGAAGCAAGTCGGCTGCCTGAGGACACACAGAATAGGCTCAGGCGGGAACACACAACTCTTGAATCCCACCTAAAAGAGGCCATCTGATCTCAGCCCCAGTTCTTCCAGGGCTCATATGGGCCCTCCTCCTCCCGTACCAGGTGGCTTTCCAGGCAAAAATGACCCAAACCTGACCCTGCATTGGCTGTGGCATCGTTATTGCTGTTACAGAGGGCTGGTGGTGGCAGGGAGCGCTGTCTTGGGGTGAGGGTGGGGAATGGGGGTGAAAGGGCTTCCTCGGCAGCCCTGGCCCTGCCTGTATTCTGACTGACCTCCCTCTTGGGGACTTCTCCTGTGTTCAGTGGATAGGACCTGAGGTTCCCCCAGCCTGGGAAGGGATCAGGTGAATTCCCAGGCTGGGCTGGGTGAGAGAGCTCTGGCCAGGGACCATCCTGCAAGTGGGGGAGCGGCATGATCAGAGCTGACTTCCTGACCTAGAACAACAGGACACCTGAGAGTCTCCCTCAACTCTCCCCTCCCCTCCCCTCCCCTCCCCTCCCCTCCTCTCCCCTCCCCTCATCTGTCCCTAAGCCCTGGCCACCTGCTGTGTTGCCTGCTCTATTCCATGAATGACTTACCATCCAGTTCTGCACCATCCTGCCCTGGTCTCCATGATTCAGCTCTCTCCTCCTCCAGTTCCTCTGTATCAAGTAACTTCAAAGATCTTTCTGTGGGGCTGGTGCTGTGGGGTAACAGGTAAAGCTGCTACCTGCGACACCAGTACCCCATATGGGTGCTGGTTTAAGCTTCAGCTCCTCCCACCTCCAATCCAGCTCCCTGCTGATATGCCTAGGAAAGCAGAAGATGGCCCAAGTGCTTGGGCCCCTGCACCCAGAAGAAGCTCCTGGCCCTTAGCTTCAGACAGGCCTACGCTCTGGTCATTACAGCTATTTGAGGAGTGAACCAGTGGATGGAAGATATTTCTCTTTCTCTCTCTCTCTGTCTCCCTCCCTCTAATTCTGCTTTAAAAAAAATCCTTCTGGAAGGAAATCTGACAGGGACATGCCTCTCCTGTCATTCCCCAGGGTTTCAGGGTAGTCTGTGCTCTCTCCCAGGCTACAGGCCTGGTGCCCTAGTTCTGGGCCCTGCTTCCTGTTAGCCTTTCTTTATTTCTTTTTTAAAAATATTTATTTATTTGAAACTCAGAGTTACACAGAGAGAGGAGAGGCAGAGAGAAAAAAAGAAAGAGGTCTTCCACCCGATGGCCCACTCCCCAATTGGCCGCAACAGCCAGAGCTGCGCTGATCTGAAGCCAGGCGCTTCCTCTGGGTTTCCCATGTGGGTGCAGGGGCCCAGGGACCTGGGCCATCTTCCACTGCTTTCCCAGGCCACAGCAGAGAGCTGGATTGGAAGAGGAGCAGCCAGGACTCAAACCAGTGTCCACTGGGGATGCTGGTGCCTCAGGCCAGGGCATCAACCTGCTACACCACAGCACCGGCCCCCTCTGTCAGCCTTTCTACGTGGATCACCCTGCCACAAGCTGCTGGAACTGAACAAGACAATGCTTACCTCCAGGCCATTGCTCCAGCTGAGCCCTCTGCTCCAACTGCCCCCTCCCAGCCTGGAGCACTGCTCTCTCTGGCTCTCTGTCCTTCTGCCTGTCTGGCTGTGTGTGTCCACTGGCTTCCCCTTCTTCTACCCTGTGATGTCCTTGGCCAGTTGTTTCATCTCCACCCCTTTCCTCAGAGCACTGGCACCTTATCCCATGAAGTATTCATGGTGCCATTGTCCCTAGCTCCCTTCACTGCTCAGTGTCATGGGCTGTTTCCACAGTTACCGACCTTGGTAGGTGTGCAAGGGGAGTTCTCACTGTTTAGAGAAGTGATTTCCTCTCCTCCAACAGGCCCTGGGTGAGCTTCCAGAGCACAGAGTAGGCCTCCAGCACTTTACCACGAGGCCAGACCTGCGAGGGGCAGTGTGCAGGGAGGAGGAACAGACAAGACCACCGCCTCCAGGGCTGGTCAGGAGTCTCAGCAGCTCCAACGCTGATGGGGAAATGTGTGTAGACCTTCCTACTGAACCCTCTCCCACTGCTTCTTCTAGAAACTTCAGCCTCACCCACAGAGGGCATGTCCTGGGCATAGGCCCATCTTGCCCCTCCCTCCAGGGCCCCAGTGTGTCCAACTGCAGCTGCAGGGGGAATTGGCTGGGGGAAGGTGAAGCCTTGCATCAGAGGCTCCTGGCTCTGCACTGCTCCCAGGTAAGGCCTCCCTCAATCTCAGGGCTTTTATGGCCTCAAGTTCCTGGTACGCCGCTGGTGCCTCTGTCCATGCAGCCTGTAGGCTCTTTAAGAGCAGGGCCTAGGGCGGCGCCATGGCTCACTTGGTTAATCCTCTGCCTGCAGCGCTGGCATCCCATATGGGCGCTGCATTCTAATCCCGGTTGCTCCTCTTCCAGTCTAGCTCTCTGCTGTGGCCCAGGAAGGCAGTGGAGGATGGCCCAAGTCCTTGGGCCCTGCACCCGCATGGGAGACCAGGAGAAGCACCTGGCTCCTGGCTTCAGATGGGCGCAGTGCGCCAGCTGTAGCATCCATTTGGGGGGTGAACCAATGGATGGAAGTCCTTTCTCGCTGTCTCTCTCACTGTCTAACTGTCAAAAATAAAATAAAATAAAATAAAATAAAGGCAGCAGGGTCCACCCTCTTGGGTCTTTCAGAGCCTACAGGTGGGTGAGCCAGGTTGTGCAGAGCTGGGCACCAGGGGAGGGAGTCCACACACATCCACTGGTCAGTGGTGAGAGCCTGTGGCCGTGTGCTGCCACCTCCTTGCCCAGTCGACACCATTCAGCAGCAGCAGTGGGGTTCTAAGGCCCGGCCCTCCCATAGCTACCACTAACCAGGGAACTTGGGCCCAGACCCAAGCCTTGGAGGTCTCGAAGAAGTGATGAGAGAGCATGAGAAGACATCAAGTCTCGGGCAGAGCCAGCCCTTGCCCGGATCAGGGTAGATGCCTGCCGGAGCCTGGGCAGCCCTGCTCCTCGGCGCCCAGGTGATTGACGGCGGGCGCAGGCCGTGCGGGGGCGCCGGAGTCCCTGCAGGAGGCCCCAGCGCGCGCCGCCACCACCCAGCGGCAGCGGCTTTCAGCTCCAGACGCCCTTGCGTCCGCCTGACTCTGGCCCCGCGCCAGGCGCTGGAGCTATCACCGCAGTTGGCGGGCGGCCGGACGGCGCGTCCCCCGGGGGCTCCCAGGCAGCCGACGCTGTCTGCCGGGCAGGGAGGGCTGCGGCGGGCGGGAGGGCGGCTGACGAGCGGCGGGGGCCGAGGGCCAGGGGCGGCGGGGCTGCGGGGGCTGCGGTCAGCCCCAGCCCTACCGAAGGGCTGCGTCTCCCGCACTAATTGGCCCTTCCCCAGCCACCTTGGCCTGTAATTGCTGCTTCGGGGGATGGGAGGTGAGGGTGCTTCGCGGGAGGGGAAGGGGCATCGCTCTGGAGCCGGGAGCCTGGCTCAGTCCGGGCTGGGTGCCGGGGCTGCAAGGTCGCGTTGCGCGCTGTGCCCACGCCAGCTTTGCACTAGTGCGGCCACCCAGAGACAAAGTGGAGACAGGGCTGTAGGTAGCCGTCCCCGGCCGTTTTTTCTGGCACTGCAGCCTGGGGAGGAGCTGACAGGAAGAGGGGGCATCTTCCTGCGCGGATCCGATAGGAGTGGGGCAGGGGCTGTTAGGTGGGGGCAGCCCGCAGTCCAGGCTGCCTGCGAAAATTCTGCCATACGCGAGTTCCTAAGGCAGGTCCCAGGGTTCCCCAAAGTCTTTTATGAGTCTCACCTCTGCCGTAGCGGGCGGACCGTGTTGGCCCCGGATCCTGCGCACTGCGCTTCCTCTGATTTGGGGGAGATTTGCGTCCAGGCAGGTAGCTCTTTGGAGAAGCTGATAGATCTGCGTGTGGGAGCCTGAGAGGGGCTGGTATAGAAGTCACTCATGACACTTGTAAGGCACAGTGAGGACCGTGGAAATAGGCATTGGAGAGCCAGTGGATGGGGTTTTATAGGAGGCAGAGGGATTGGGCTTAACTACCAAGATAGCACAGGCAGGTGGGAGGCACAGCCAAGAAAAGGGTGGGTGGCATAGCCAAGAAACAGGTGGGTCAGTGGGTGGGTCAATTAGATATGGAGGGTGATGCTTGTGGAGTATTGGGGGGTTCAATACTGAGATGAACATGGAAGCCCCAAACTCAGGCCTGGTTGAAAAGGAGTTCAGAGGAGTCTGTGTCGGGTTTGGCCAATCTATGTCAGGGGAGAAATGAGGAGTCCCCAGGGGCAGGCCCGGAGCAGGCTGGGACTGTAGTGGCAGTATCCAGGACCTCCAGGACAGGTGAATCAGGCCCAGCTGGACCTCAACAGCACAGGCTGCCCCAAGATCACCTTCCGGAGTGCCGAACTCCTAGCCTTCACCCAGGCTCCCATGGGTGAGGGGCTATTTGCTGCCCTTTAACTGGGCAGAGATGGGCAGGGATTTTTCTATGGGCAGTGCCTCCCTTGAGAGTATAATGGCCATACCTCACTCAGGGATTGGCCCAGGTCTGGATGCAAGTGGCAGGGTGGGTCAGACAGACCTGCATCAAACTCCCACCCTGCTGTCCACCACTAGCTCACGACTTTGGGCAAGTCTCTGCACCTCAGTTTTTTCATCTGTAAAATTGGGATAATAGTCCTCACACGACAGGGTTGTTGTGAGGATAAGTATATACTTGCAAGGCTTTCCCCCTCCTCTAGCCATCACTTTATTTTGGGAGCTCAGAGACTGGGGTATGGAGGATTGGGTATCCCTCATCCCACAGGTCTATGAAGCTTCCACTTGTCCCAGGAACTCAGGAACTCTTAGGAACAAAGGACAAAATCAAAACTGTGGCTTGGGACATAAAACTGATGGGACGCTAATGATCATATCTGTGCACTATTCACAACAGCCAGAAGGTGGAAGCCCAAATGCCCTTCAGTGGATGAATAAACAAAATGTGCACATGTATATGATGGAAAGTCATTCAGCCTTAGAAAGCAGTGCCATTCTGATATGGGCAACGACATGGATGAAGCTGGAAGACAATGTGCTAAGTGAAATAAATCCAGACACAAGGGGTGGGCCTTTGGTGCAGCACTTGGGATGCCCACATCCCATGTTGGAATGCTTGGGTTCAAGTCCTGGCTGTGCTTCTGATCCCAACTTCCTGCTGATTCTCCCACAAAAACCCTACAAAAAAACCAAGGCAATAAAACAAAAACTGTGGGCCAGTGCTGTGGCGTAGCGAGTAAAGCCTCCGCCTGCAGCACCGGCATCGCATATGGGCCCTGGTTCCTGTCCCAGCTGCTCCTCTTCCGATCCAGCTCCCTGCTATGACCTGGGAAAGCAGTAGAGGATGGCCCAAGTCCTTGGGCCCCTGCACCTGTGTGGGAGCCCCAGAAGAAGCTCCTGGCTCCTGGCTTCGGATCGGCTCAGCTCTGGCCATTGTGACCATTTGGGGAGTAAACCAGCGGATGGAAGACCTGTCTCTCGGTCTGTAACTCTCTCTCTCAAATAAATAAATTTAAAAATCTTTAAAAAAAACAAAAACAAAAAGCCGGGAGACTGGGACAGGCCAGGAAATGCAGGTTGAATTGCAGGAGAGAGGACAGAGAGTGAGGAGTCTGGAGGCAGCACTGAGGCCTAAGCTGATGGATAACAGCACGGGGCAGGGCTGTCTTGATGAACTGGCTGTGTTCTTGACACAATGAAAAAAAATGGAGGCAGCACTGAGACCTAAGCTGATGGATAACAGAGCACAGGGCATGGCAGCATTCTTGACACAAGGAAAAAAAAAAAAAAAAGCCAAGTGTTTTGCAGCCCAGGTATCTTTGCTGCAGTACCCTTTGACAGAGTGGAGCATACTGGCACAGCTCCAGCAGGGAGCACCCAACAAGCCACCCCTCCTCCAAGGGCTCAAACGGAGACACTAACCTCTCCACCCAAACCTTTTACAGACGGAGAAATCAAGCTCAAGTCAACATGTCTTTATTGAAGACATCCCTGTGTGCAGGCTTTGGGAGGACTTTGGTCATGGGGGGGTGGGGCAGGGATGAGTGTAGGCAGGGAAGAAGAGCCCAAGTTATGAAAACTTTGCTTACAATCACCAAAACAAAACAAAACAAACCCTGCCCAGGGCCTCAAGGCCAATGTGAATAAGCACAAGGTTGAGCAGGACGGACAGTAAATGACAAGCTGGGTGCAATGATGGACAGTGGCCATCTGGAGGGACTTTCCAGTAAGAAGGGGTGCAAGTAGATCTTGCAGGGTAGGAGGATTTGGACAAGAGAGAAGGGGAGTCTTCCTGAGGCTGGGGAGCTGGGCCTGGCCTAGCCTGATATAGACAGTGAGGTAGGGGGCATCATGGGATGTCAGGCTGGAGGGGGTGGGACAGGCTAAGGCTGCAGCTCTGACCTGAGGGCAGTAGGGAGCTCTGGCAGGCCCTAGATGGGCACATACAGGACTCTTGACCCCTGATGTGTTCATGACCAGTCTTCCCAAAGCCATGCGGGACAAGCTCCCTCCTATGTAGCCACTCTCAGAACAGCCTCTGCTTCTCAGTTCTTTGAGGTTGGTGCAGCCTACTCCAAAAGGCCATCTTCTTCTCCCTGATCTTCACCCCTACACGCGTGGTAAGATCCAGCCGCAGGTACTTCTCATCCTTGTCGAAGCGTGGCCAGTAGGGCAGCTTCCCATCATTGGGATTTCTGTCCAGGAGGAGAAAGGAGTGAGAATTAGTCTTCTTCATTTTGACGCCTTCTCTCACTCTTCCTTCATTTTCTTTCCCCTTAGGAGCTGGGGTCTGAGAAAGCTTTTCAGAGATGGTACTTAGGTCTGTAAGGAAGCAGGAACGTGAGTGGTGGGGCAGGCCTTCCATGCAGAGCTAACTGTGTGTGCAAGATTCACAGACCAGGGCTTTCAGAGGAAGCCTGCTACGATTTAGATGTGGTTTGAGTTTGTCCCCCCAAAGGCTGATGTGCTAAAAACTTGGTCCCCAGTGTGGCAATGCTGGGAGGTGGTAGAACCTTTTAGATGTGGGGCTTTGTGGGAGGTAATTAGGTCATGGGGTACCACTCGCTGGAAAGATTAATGCAGTTCTCACAGGACCAGGCTAGTTCCTACAAGAATGGCTTGTTGGAGCCAGTGTTGTGGTACAGGCTACCCCCTGGGACACCAGCATCCCATATGAGCACCAGTTTGTGTGCTGGCTGTGCCATTTCCCATCCTGCTCCCTGCAAAAGTGCCTGGGAAAGCAGTGGAGGAAGGCCCAAGTACTTGGACCCCTGCTGCCCACTTGGGAGACTCAGATGGAATTCGAGTCTCCTGGCTTTGGCCTGGCCTAACCCCGGCCATTGCAGCCATTTGGGGATTGAACCAGCAGATGGAAGATCTCCCTGTTTCTCCCTCTATCTCTGGAAATGTACCTTTCAAATAAATAAATTCATCTCTTTAAAAGAAAAGAGAGAGAGAATGGATTGTTATACGAAGAGCCAGCCTGGCCCTGGAATCTTGCTTGCTTCCTGTCCAGCTATGTCATCTCCCCCTTGCATATGTGTTCCCACCATGAGGCTCCCTCCAGGCTCAGCAACATTGAGCAGATGCCAGTGCCATGCTCTTGAATCTCCAGAATTGTGAGCTAAATAAACCTCTTTTCTTTATGAAGTATACAGCCTCATGTATTTTTTAAAATAGCAACAGAAAACAAACTAGGATAAAGAACAAGGATGGAGTTAGGTAAAAACAGAATGTGTGTGAAGGGACAGATGTGGGAAGGAGATGACAAGGAAAGATTTCAAAGGGACTTTGCTGCCAGGCTAAGGGTCTGGGACTTTATCCTGGGGGCAGAAGGCATAGAGTTTTAAGCAGGTGAATGACTTGGTCAGATGCTATATCAGAAAGAGTCCTTAAGTCTTTAGGACACAAGGGGAATGGATGGAAAGGAGAGGATGTGGAGATAGGAAAGCAGTCACAATGCTAGCCAAAGCTCATTTCCGATGTCACCTCCTCTTGACGCCTACTCTGTCTACTCAGGCTGAACCAGACACCTCCTCTCTGCTCTCTAAGTGCCTTGTGCTCCCCTGGTGCGGCACTCATTGTGCCTGATTGGAATTTTATGTTTTCCTGCGGTGAGCTACTGGAGAATGGGGCTCATGTCCATGACATCCTCAGGTCCCAACCCCCAGTACTGGGCTGGGCAAAAGAGCTGGTGCCTGTGACTGTAGGATGTGTGAGTGGGGAGCGTGAGTCATGGCACAGGAAGGGACATATTCTAGTAAGGCTGAGGATCTCATGATTGATGGAGAAAAGTGAGGGAGAAGAAGCACTCCAGTGGGACGTGTAAGGGCAAACATCTGAAGCAGCTGGCCATTGGGTCTAGCCCTGCCCAGATGTGTCAGGGAGCCAGACTCACCCTGTGCGGGCAAAGTTGGCCCAGTATCTCATCATCCGGAAGCTGAGGGCCTTCTCTGCACCTGTGGATGGCCCTGGGAGCAGAACAGAATGTGGCATTTAGGACAAAGTTGGGAGCAGGGGATGCTGAACCTGCATCTTTTTGCTTCTGCCTCATGGCAGCATACTTCCATGTGGGAAAGCATTCCCTATTAAGGACCGGCAGGGCCCCTGTGGCCCACTGCTGGAGGGGCAGGTCTGCATATATAGGTGGGGAGGCTGGGGACGTCGGGTTGGACTTTAGCACCTTTGAAGAAAGGAGTTCCGAAGACGAAGCGGATCTCATCCCCGTGGTCTGCCCCATCAGTGCGAGGTTTGATAATTATGCCAGAGGAAGCATGGTGCTCAAACTCATACAAGTAGACAGGGAGGCCAGCATCTATGAACAGAGTAGCTGAGGAAGGCGGCAGGAAAAGCCCCAGCCTGGGCTTCCCCTCCATCCCATGCCTCCTCCCCACCTTCTCCTAACAGGGGAAAGAGCTCTGACCTCAGAATCAAGGGAACAGACTTGACACCTGTCTTACTACTCATTTGCTACGTGACCTTGGACAACTTGTCCAGCCCCTCTGAGTTGCGATTCCTCATCTGCAGCCTGCAAAGCTGAGACCTGTTTTATGTGATGGTGGCAAGGATCACAGAAGCCTTCTTCTCCTTCTGGAAGCTTCCTTTCTTGGCCTGGCATTTAAGGATCTTTGGTGTTTTTCCTCTCCAGCATCACTTTTGATCTCTCACCCACAGGTTCTCCAAGCCCCAGTCAGGACTTTCAAGGTTCCCCTAAGTCTATCCTCTCAGCCAGGAAGCCACCCTCACCATCCTAGGCTCTCTCCCTGGTAAGCTGAGGCCCTGCTCCCGTCCCTAGGGCAGAGCTGGCTACCTCCTCTGTGGCACCCCGGGATCCTGCTCCAGCCAGAAGTACAGAGTGGTAGATGAGCAGTGGAGGGGGACAAGCCTGTGTGGCCACTCCTGGGTCCCCCACCTACCCCGGTGGTAGCGAGCAGCCTGCAGTGTGGAGTAGACGAAGGTGGCATCTCCAGCTAAGTCTATCATGTGGTTCCGGTACGTCTTCCAATTATGCTTGTCGCTGCTGCTCAGGTACTCCTCCATCACGAGTGGTATCTGCTCCTTAGTGACATTCTGGGAGGGAGGCCACACTTACCCTGAGGCCTGCGGTGGACTCAGACTCGGCCCCCTAGGAGTTTTGGGAAAGGGGAGCTTCCTGGCAGGTCTTACCCCTTGTTTTTGCTGCATGAGAACTGCCTCCCATGACCCCAGAGCGGTCTGGAGACCTTGTGTATCCCATGCCAACCCCCCTGGAACCCCACAAGAAAGAACATTTCCCTGGGTGGGAGCCCTAAGGAAGAAGAGGGGTCCACCCTGCCTCCTGCAGGACCTCTCACCAACAGGGTGCTTATACTCCACAGCAGCCTGGTGAGGATTTTCTTTCTCATTAGGTTCACGTTGAGTGGGAACTTCGTGATCTGCCCATAAGACAAGGACCGGGGGGTTGGTCAGACCTCAGCAGCGGGAGGGATTCTGAGCAGAACCACACCGGCTGCAAGGGCCTTGCCCATCGCGGCAGTGGGTTGTCAGACAGAGCTCACAGTCCCGGAAGAGACCATGGCCCTCTCTTGCCTCCTGCCTCCTGTCCATTACTAACTCCTGTACCAGAGCTGAAATGGGGCTGGACCACCTACCCTGACCCAGGAGCAAGGCAGGGCCCCAGGATTTGCCCGGAGGCTTGAGAATGGACATGACAACCCTTCTACACTATGACCTGAGGAACTGGAGCTCCCAGACCTCCAAGAGACCAGTCGCTCTTCTCCCCGCCTCTCCTGCATTCTTCCCGGCCAGTGACTACAGGAGACTCCCCAGCACTGTGGCACCTCTGGAGGGATACAGGGACCTGACCCAGAGACATCTTCTGCTGCCCCCACTGCGGTTAGCACCCCTATATTCACTTACAAAGGGCAAGAGCCAACTGAACTCCTGGTTGTTGACACCTAGAAGGTAGGGGACAGGTAGAACCTGCCCCCGGGTCCAGAGCACCACAGGGTCATCTGGAAATACCACGCCGTCCACCACAGCACCCATGAGCCATGTCGTCTGCAAGGCAAGGGGCATTTCCTGTCAGTCCTCACACATACCCTCCCAGGGTCCCCGTGTCCCTACGTGCCCAGCTCAGCAGGTCCTCATCAGAGGTGCTCTGCCCAGGCTCTTTGGAAAAAGCTGGGGCTGGCCATGCTGACTTTGGGAGAGTGGATGTGGGTGGGATCAGAACAGACAGGACCAGGTTACTGGCACCTGGGATGCCTGCCCCACATAGCTCACCCCCTCACCTTTGAAAATCTTTGCTAGATGTTACTTTACTGAGGACTGCCCTACCCATTCTATTGAAAACTCCAGGGCTGGCACTGTGGCGCAGTGGGCTAAGCCTCCACCTGTGAAGCCTGCATCCCATATGGGCTCCGGGTCAAGTCCTGGCTGCTGCACTTCTGATCCAGCTCCCTGCTAATGCACCTGGGAAAGCAGCAGAAGATGGTCCAAGTCCTTGGGCCCTTGCTGCCCATGTGGGAGATCTGGATGGAGTTCTTGGCTCCTGGCTTCGGCCTGGCCCAGTCCCAGCTATTGTGGTCATTTGGGGAATGAACCGGTGGAGGGAATATCTCTTGCTCTCCCATTCTCTCCCCATCCCCCTCTCTCTGTAACATATTCTTTGAAATAAATAAATAAATCTTTATTTGAAAAATAAAATAAAATTTCACTTCTCCCGAAGCAGGCATTGAGCCTAGCAGTTAAGGTGTCGGCTGTCCCATATCAGAGTGCCTGGCTTTGGTGTCCAGCTTTGGCTTCTGGCTCCAGCTTCCTGCTGCTGCAGGCCCTCGGAGGCAGCAGTGATGTCCTTGATGGAGGGATTTCTGCCACCCACGCTGGAGACCTGGATTAAAACTCCAGCTCCCAGCTTTGGCCTGGCCCAGCCCCAGCCTTTGAGGGCTTTTAGGGAGTGGCCCAGAGGATGGAAGCGCTGTCTCTCTGCCTCTCAAATAAATGAATAAAATTTAATGGGGCCGGTGCTGTGGTGTAGTAGGCTAAGCCTCTGCCTGCAGTGCCGACATCCCGTATGGACACTGGTTTGTGTCCCAGCTGTTCCTCTTCTGATCTAGCTCTCTGCCTATGGCCTGAGAAAGCGGTAGAAGATGGCCTAAGTGCTTGGGCCCCTGCACTGTATCGGAGACCTGGAAGAAGCTCCTGGTTCTCAGCTTTGGATCAGCTCAGCTCTGGCCATTGCAGCCATCTCAGGAGTGAACCAGCAGATGGAAGACCTTTCCCTGTCTCTCCATCTCTCTGTCTGTAACTGCACCTCTCAAATAAATAAATAAATCTTTAAAAAAATTTTTAAAAATGCTACCCCTTCCAACAGGCCTGACCCCCTTACCCTTCCCATCTGTTGCTATTCACATACCATTTACTTTTAGGGATTATGGTTTCTCCCCACTGGAACAATAGTTCCATTAGGAAAGTGCTATTGGGCTGAACATTCCCCTGCACACCCTGAGTGCAGGCACACAGTAGGCATTCAACAAATACTGCAGTTACAGAATGCAGCCTGCTCACCTCCCAAGGATCTCTCCGGACGTTCACATGGAAGAATCTCTGCAGGGGAATGGAAAGGATCAGAGTTACAGGAAGTCTCCCCAGTGTGTTCCTGCCACAGGGCCTCTGGGGAAGTGCCTGGGGGTGGCTGGGCACCAGGATAGGAGAGTGTCCCACAAGCAGCTGGGATGCTCCACCTACCATCTTCCTGGACACACGCATCACTTGGGCCCCTGACAGAGCCCTCAGGCAGTCTACCATGATCCGGGAGCTGTTGTGGCTGCAGCCAGCCAGGTGGGCAACCTTCTGCAGAGAGAAGAAGGGGGCTCTGGGGTGTCCCCGTTCTGCATCCCCTTGTTGAGCCCTGAAGGAGGAGACACACCTACCTTGGCCACCTTCAGTGGCTCCTGAGTGATGAAGATTTTCATTAGGGCAGTGCCACTTTGAGAAATGGCCCGATGGAAGAGACCCTGGGCTAGGGGTGACAGCATCTGTAGGGGTGGAGAGTGGAGCACCCTCAAGATACGCAAGTCAGGCCCCTTGGGTGCCTTTCTGGCCATTGCTGGACAGTCTGAGGGAGCCTTGGGGGGGGGCAGGCAGCTGGGAGGGAGTCGGGAGCCCTAGAGTGGGATCGTGAACCTGCCTCCAGTGCTCTCCTGCCTCTGGTCTGTGCATGGGTCCCAGGGATTCTGGAATTCTGGGATTGTGGCATTTGTAGGCAGGGGGTTTCCTCTGTTACATATTAGAAATGGGGGTGGTAGGATGCCTGCATCCCATATCAGAGTGCCTGAGTTTGAGTCCTGTCTCTGATCCCAATTCCAGCTTCCTATAGGGTACTTGGACCCCTTCCTCCCATGTGGGAGATCCAGATTGAGTTCCTGACTCCTGGCTTGGCCTGGCCAACCCCCAGCTGTAGTGGGAATTTGGGGAGTGAACTAGCAAATGAAATCTCTATATCCATCTCTGTGTCTGTCTCTCTGCCTTTCAGATCAATTTTAAAATTATAAAGAATCTTTTTAAGTCTTAAAAGAAATGGATGACTGGGTGGGAGGGGCCCCACCATGCCCACAGCCCCAGTGACCTGTGTGACACCTCTTAGCCTCTCTCCATTGCCCAAGTCCTGGGGCCCCCATCTTCTCCTTTGCATACCTTGGACTTCAGGTAGCACACCTGCTCCATCTGGCCAATGCCCATCTAGGTACTGATATCTTACTCCATGTTATCCACTCAGCCCCAGGGCCTCCCCTGTCTTCTCTGTTCGTCCCCACACCCCAGCTGCTCCGGTCCTGTCTATCTGGGCTCCTGCATTGCACAGAGCCATCTTCTCCATCCTCTCCACCCTTCCTGCTTCTCTTTGAGAACCAACCCCCTTTGCCTCCACAGCTATAGACATTATTGCTGAGTAGTCTCTCTCCAAGTCTCTGCTCTTTCATCTTTCCGACTCACTGACCTCTCTCTCTAAATGCACAACTGATTGTATAACTCCTCTGCTTAAAATCTTTCCCTGCTCTCCAGTGCACTTTGGATAAAATTGCTTAATTTATCTGGGCCTCAGCTTCTTCATCCGGGAAACGGGACAACACCTTTGCTGTTCTTTATGGACTGTTGAGAATTAAATGAGTGAAGACGTGTAAGGTGCTTCGAGAGTGCCTGCACACAGGTGTTAGAGTATAGTCACCACTGTGGCCCACAAGGCCCCACGTGATGTGGTCCCTGCTCACTTCCCAGCCATGTGTCCCTCACAGGTACCTTTATATCTACATTCCAGGCACACTGCGGGCCAGTAGTCCCCCGAGAGTCAGGGTCAAAGATGAATTTCCACCCAGGCTCCTGACTCAGGTCTGGCCTGTGGCCCCAGTCTTGCCCAGAGGATGGATGATGGGGTTCGGCAGGGGAGATCTTGCTCTGGGGGCGGGGCTCAGTTCAGTCATCAGGCTACCCCTGATTGGAGCAGACAGCCTCGACTGTGAGGGCGAAGGCAGATCTGCGGACTGGCGAGTCCTCGTACGCACAAACCTGCACGCGAGTCAGGGCAGCGGAAGACACTCTTATGCAAAAACGCAGCCTGCGTCTGTGCAGGTCGGTGGGGGCGTTGAGCTCACCAGTCCTGAGATGGAGATGGCCCCCGCCGACTGGCCAAACAGGGTCACACGGTTCCGGTCCCCACCAAATGCTTCAATGTTCTCCTGCACCCAGAGCAGAGCCGCCAGCTGGTCCAGCAGGGCCCAGTTTCCGCGGGCCTGGCTGTCACCCGTGCTGGGCAGGCAATAGTCAAGGTTAGGGTCATGGCCCTCGGCAGTCGAGGTGAGGAGGTTCCCACCCCGCCCAGCCCTCCCATGCCGCTGGTAGACCCAGTCTGGGCACCATACTCCCTCAGAGTCAGGTCCGAGTTGACTGTTGACTGTATCGAGCCACGCCCTTTCCATCAAGAGTGTCAATCAAGCCCGTCCGGGCCACGTTCTCCACGTGGGCCCACCCCATACCACGCCTCTCTCCTTACACCCAATCCCCGCCTCCTCCTCCCAGAGGAGTCCCGCCCCCGGGCAGGCCCCGCCCACCTCAGGAAGCCCAGGATGCCGAGCCTGTACTGCAGGAGCACCAGCACCACCTTCTCGCGGGCGGCCAGCTCTGAGCCCTCGTACGTGGTAGCGGAGCCCACGAGGAAGGCGCCTCCCGGGAACCAAACCATCACCTGGGCGAGGAAAGCCGGGACCTGAGCGGGGCGCTGGGGTGGCAGAGTGAGGAGGCGGGGCACAGAGGGCCGAGAACTCACCGGCAGCGCGGGGTCCCCAGGCGCGCGCACGGGCGCGTACACGTTCAGGTACAGACAGTCCTCGCTGAAGCGCAGCCACTTGTATTGCTTCCTCGTGCTGAAGTACATGGAGGTTATCTGGCCCCAGGACTCCTGCAGGCACCTGCGGGCACCGTGTCAGTGAGTCTGGGCCCGGGTCAGTGGAGGCAGCGGGGTCGTCCCGATGGCTTCCACCCAGGGTCCCCAATGAGGCGATAGAACCGAACACAAATCCCGGCGCGGCAGCCTCTGGGCGGCGTGTGTGTGTCCCCGCTGCGGGAGGCTTTCCCTAGCTTGAGTGTCCAGGATTGGGAGCCCGTTGGCCTCCCTCTGCCTTGCCCCAGGGGCCTGCCTGGGGAGAGAGTCCTTGCTTCTGCTGGAGACCCTGGCCGTGCCCTCAAGGAGAATTTGGGCACACCCCAGGCTTTCATGCCCCTCCCTCCCCTTATTCTCCCTTCTGCCCCCGGAACAGCTCGGGAACACCCCACTCCATTCCCATAACTGCTGCCCTGCTAGGCCACCACTGTCTCAGTCCTGGACCTCACCCAGCCTCTTCATACTCCTTCTCCAGGGATTGATACAAAACACAAATGCAGCCATGTCACTCCCCTTCTCAAAACCAGCCGGGGGTCACTCAGACTGACTCAGGGCCTCCTCTCCCTCCAGTCATTTCCTCCCCAGCACCCTTTGCTGAAGAAATATATGGTGCCTGACCTCCCACCTCCAAGACTCCTGTGCCTATCGCCTTTCTGCCAAAAACCTGCTCTGTCCAGCAAACTCCTGCTCATAGGAGTATTTAAGACCCAGCCCAGGGAGTGCCCTCTGCTGGACACGTTCCCCTCTGGGCCCCACCAAGTGCTATGGCGGCAGACTGTATACTGGTTGGAGTTACTTCAGTTGGTTGTTTTTGTCTCTGAGGGTGGACTTGCTGAGTCCTGGCTCACAGCCCAGTCCCTTGTCCTGTGTGCCCATTTGAGGAACTAATGGAACATGGGCTGTCTGGACATCTCACCTTTTCTCCCTGCTGGCCCAGCTCCTTTGGGTTGGGGCTGGACCCTTTTGGCTGTGTGCAGGAAACCTTGCCTACCTGTTCCTCTGCTTCCTGCCCCTCTTGTCCCAGCCTGTACCCCAGCATCACATGCACCCCATCTTGATCAGGCCTTCCCAACACCATTTCAACGCGCCCTATCCACCCCTCTCCCCCCACCCCACCCCCTGAGCAACTCTCCTGTCCTCCCCTCTACCCCAGCCCTGCTCTCTAAGGTCACCAGCAGGCGGCTCACCTCTCTCTGCGGGTCACTTTCAGCTAAGGCTGGTGTAGGGTGCTACCTGATAAACCACATCCAACATGGAGAGCCAGGGCTCTGCCAGCCAGGAACTGGGGTTATGGAGAGCCTGAGGCCTCTGTCCCCATCCCACCACCAGAGCCACTCCTGTCCTGGTCACCTGTGACCGCCATCTTGCTAAATCTCTGTTGTTGCTTTACTTGCCCCGGCAGCCCTTCCGCTGGGCTCACCAAGCTGCTCTCGTTGAGTAGTGTTGCCTCTCTGGCTTCCGTGACGCCTGTCTCTCTTGATTTTCCTGCCATCTCATCAGTAGTTCCTCCTTCTGGCTCAGCTATAAGCATGAGAGAGCCCAGTCCTGGATCCTTGATCCTCAGCTCTTCTGACTTTTTTTTTTTTTTTTTTGACAGGCAGAGTGGACAGTGAGAGAGAGAGACAGAGAGAAAGGTCTTCCTTTGCCGTTGGTTCACCCTCCAATGGCTGCCGCAGCCGGTGTGCTGCAGCCAGCGCACCACGCTGATCCGATGGCAGGAGCCAGGTGCTTCTGCTGGTCTCCCATGGGGTGCAGGGCCCAAGCACTTGGGCCATCCTCCACTGCACTCCCTGGCCACAGCAGAGAGCTGGCCTGGAAGAGGGGCAACCGGGACAGAATCCGGCACCCCGAACCCGGTGTGCCGGCGCCGCTAGGCGGAGGATTAGCCTAGTGAGCCGCAGTGCCGGCCTGACTGTTCTACACAGATTTTTTGTACCCAGGTCCAGGGCTTGACACCACTGACATGCTGTTGTCATTGACACGCTGATGCCCAGTTTATGTCCAGCCCCTTTTGTCTGACCACCAGCTCCCTTCTCCACGCAGACGTCACTCAGCGTGTCAGACTTGGCATGTTCCAAAATGAGCTTTTGTTTTTCTCAAACCCACTCTTGCTACAGTTTCCCCCATTTTGGTAAACAGTACTCCATTCCCTTGGTTGCTCCGGCTCCAGACTCTTCAGTATCGGACTCTTCCCTTGTGGGGAATTACATCCAAGTCTCCAGCAAATCATCTCCATTTTATTTTCAAAATAAACCTGGAACCCGACTTCTTCCCAACACCTCTACTGTGTTACTCTGATAGAAGCCACCGCCTCTGGAGCATCCTCCTTTCTCCCTGCCTCTCCTTAACCACCTACCCCTGGGCCATTCCCAGCAACTCAGAATCCTCCACCTGCTGCTCTGTGTTCAAACCGTCATTGTTCTCATAGTTTGTGGCCAGTACTCAACAAGCAGCACTCAGCTTCTGTGCAATGGACACCCTAATGTCTAATCCCCTGATGCTCAGGCTTCCAACGATGGTCATGCCAGGCCTGTCACCAGATCCTTCGAGTTCCCGATAATAGTCACAGAATGTTCAGCATGCCTGAAGTCGCTCAGTGACAGCCAGTGTTTGGGCAGTGAACACCATGGTGTTCCAGCTGTTCTAGCAGCGTAAGCCCATGCTTAACAACTAGGCACCGAGACTGATAGCTGTTGTTTTTTTTTTAAATATATTGTGATGCGCAGGTTCTCACAGTAGATATTTTTCTAAAACTTGTGCTTTGACCAACCGATGCTGAGCATTGCTGGTGACTGCCGCAGAACGTTCTGGACAGATCACTCAATGATCTGAAATAGCTTTAATACACTTGTTCTGGATACAGTGGCAAGTTACATACTTCCAAGGACAATAATTGTCCCAATATGCTGTGTGACTGAGGGCCTGAGCACAGCTGGAAATGGTGGCATGACTCTGGGACATTAAAACTGAAATAGAGGGGGCTGGCGCTGTGGTGTAGCACTGGCATTCCAGTTGGGGAGCAGTTCGAGTCCTGGCTGCTCCACTTCTGACCGAGCTCCCTGCTAATGCACCTGGGAAAGCAGTAGAAGATGGTTGGGGCCAGTGCCGTGGCTCAATAGGCTAATCCTCCGCCTGCGGCGCCGGCAACCCGGGTTCTAGTCCCGGTCGGGGTGCCGGATTCTGTCCCGGTTGCCCCTCTTCCAGGCCAGCCCTCTGCTGTGGCCCGGGAGTGCAGTGGAGGATGGCCCAAGCCCTTGGGCCCTGCACCCGCATGGCAGACCAGGAGAAGCACCTGGCTCCTGGCTTCAGATCAGCGTGGTGTGCCGGCCGCAGCGGCCACTGGGGAGTGAACCAACGGAAAAAAGGAAGACCTTTCTCTCTGTTTCTCTCTCTTACTGTCCACTCTGCCTGTCAAAAAAAAAAAAAAAAAAAAAAAAAAAAGATGGTCGGGGTACATGGGCCCTTGCACCCTTGTGGGAGACCCAGATGAAACTTCTGGCTCGTGGCTTTGCCTGTTGTGGCCATTTGGGGAATGAACCAGCAGATGGAAGATCTCTCTCTCTCTCTCTCTCTCTCTCTCTCTGATTCTGCCTCTCCTTTTCTGTAACTCCTTCAAATAAAATAAACAAATCTTAAAAAAAAAATAAAAACTGAACTAGGACTTGTCCATTTTCCATCTTGGCACGCCCTCTGCAGGGAAAGGATGGTAGTGCTTGTGCTTAAACTCCAGGGGAAAGGCAAGCTCAGGTCAGGCTCGGCCGTAGGGGTATGAGAGATCCTCGCTCCTCAGCCAGGGTTAGGAAATTTAACTCCCCAGTAGGTCCTGGGCACAGTTCATGACCACTTACCCCACGCCTGGAGTTTTCCCATGGGAAACTCAGAACAGCACTATCCGTGCCTTAAAAGACCATCTGGATGAAACTCCTCATTGTATAATTGGACACTGCCTGCCTGCGGTCACAGGCTATGTTCTCAGTGAGCGATTCAAAGCACCCCCCTCAGGGTCTGCCCCACTCCCCACGGGCGTTCCCCGGTTCTTACGAAGGGGGGTAGGTGGTGGCGTGTCGGATTCCTTTCCACGGCTCCAGGGGCTCTGGGGGAGCAAATCTGCGAGCACCCACAGGAGGTTTGGAGAAGGGGACTCCTAGGAAGACGTGGATGGGCGTCTTCCCCACGTGCATCTGCTTTCCTTGGAGGGTCCCGTATTTGGTGACCACTAGGGGCCTCTTGGTGTGCAAGGCACCTGGGGAGAGAAGGGAGTGAAGGGTCACTCCAGCTCAGTCATTCGCATCCATGAGTGGGACCCTGGTTGGTCCCTGGGAAGACCCAGCTGCTGCTGTTGTAACAAGCAAAAAGCTTTAAGCTTTTCCTAACAGCTGTGTATTTGCCCACTTTTCCTTGTGTTTCTTCCAGAATTTTTCTTTCATTATTTGATTTAAGATTTCAAAGCTGTGTTAGTAGGTACATAAAAGTTCATGTCTGCTATAGGATCTATTTCTTCTTGTATCAGCTAATGTCGAAAACTGTGTAACCCATTTTAATTCCTGTTTGATATGAATACAGCTATACCTCTTTTCTTGGTGCTAACATTTACCTGGCATATTTCTGGGCAGAAGTCACAAACATGTGTATTCTGACTCATGCACACTCACATTCATACTCACATGTACATGCAAATCACACATACTTAGGTATGCATGAGCATGGCTCATCTGCAAGGAAAAATGCAGAAGCACAAGTCAAGGGCATGCCCGTGTGCATGCCTACACATCCACAGAAGCGTGGTTACACATAGATGACAACATATCCACCTGCAGCAATCACATAGCTCACACACGCACACTCACATGTCCATGGGACAAGCATACATGCCCCTCATGGAATAGATATGAAGTAGGACAAACTGAATCTGGCCTCTGCCTATGGCTCCTTCCTGAAATGCTCTAGTCAATTTCTCTCCCTCTCCCCTTTATCAAATGGAATTGTTTTGTGCCTCGGTCTTTGGGGGCAGAAAGCAAATCTGATCCAAAAAGTTACTGATCCTGGCCGTGCATCAGAATCTTCTAGAGATTGCTGTAAAAATACAGATTCCTAGGTCCTGCCTCATGCTCTCTGAAGGACAACCTCAGGGTTACATCAGGAAATCATAAGTGCACATCTCCCCAGGAGATTTTGATGCAACTGGATTTTGAAGGAGCATTTGGAATTGGTATGATAGAGCACACGGCCACACTCCCAGCTGCCAGCTGCCAAGGCTGTCCCTTGGCTCACATCCCAGGGCTCCCCAGGTCTTACAGAAGCAACCTCGGGGCACAAAGGAGAAACTGTAATGGTGGCCATCTGGGCACACAGGCAGGTCATCGGGGCAAGCGGCCACCCCAACCTTCCTGTGTGTGTGCAGCTCTTTATGGTTTGCAAAGCTTTTTCACATGGGCTGCTTACAACCTGGGGGAGCCAGGGAGGCCCAGGGGCCCAGAGAGGGGCAGTGAGAGCCTGCAGCCTCGCAGCACAGAGCCAGGAGGCTGAGATCTGTCACGCTTCCTGTATTTTCCCTGAGTCCAGCAGTTACCCATGATGGAGGAGCCAAAAGCAATGATTCATGGGTCTTTTGTTGTAAGCCAGCATTGTGCTACTTTCTACATGTTATCTCACCTCAGCTTTCCAAAAAATGTGTAGGGCAGGGGCCAGCGCTGTAGTGCAGCAGGTTAAGCCACTGCCTGAAATGCTGGCATCCTATGTGAGCACAGGGTTCATGTCCTGGCTGCTCCAGCTCCTTGCTAAGGAGACTGGGAAAGCAGGGAAAGATGGTCTATTCATAAATAAAAGATTTATTTATGATATTTTGAAAGTCAGAGTTAGAGAGAGAGAGAGAAGGACACACACACACATACAGAGAGAGAGAGAGAGAGAGAGAGAGAATCTTCCACCTGCTGCTTCACTCCCCAGATGACTGAAACAACTGGCACTGGAGCCAGGCCAAAGCCAGGAGGCAGGAGCTTCTTCCAGATCTCCCATGTGGGTGCAGGGGCCCAAGCACCTGAGCCATCTTCCACTGCTTTCCCAGGCTGTCAGCAGGGAGCTGGATGGGAAGTGGAGCAGCCAGGACTCAAACCGGCACCCATGTGGGATTGCCGGCACCACATGCAGACTTAACCTACTACACCACAATGCTGGCTCCATAAATTTTTTTGTAAAAGAAAATCAGGGTCAGCCTTCCTAGTAGTCATAAAGTGCTAATTAGAACCAGGAGTTGTAACTTCTACCTAATAAATTAAAAAACAAGAGCACCCAGTTCCGGTGAAGATGCAGTGAGAAGGATATTCACATATGCTGCTGGAGGAGGACAAATTGACACAGTGTCTTGGGAAAACAGTTGGGCAAAATGTATAAAGAACCGTGAAAATTTCATATGCCTCAATAATTCCACTTCAGAGTCCCTCCCCTGTGCGAGTAGAAACACATCAAAGCAGAAACCTTGGAGCAGGTGTTTGGCCTGGCAATTAAAATAGACACTGATTAAGAAGCTCGGGGTGTGGCTTCCATATCCAGCTGGGGCTCCTTTCTCCAGCTTCCTGCTATTGCAGACCCTGGGAGGCAGTGGTGATGGTTCAAGCAGCTAGGTTCCTGGCACCCATGTGGGAGACCTGGATGGAGTTTCCAGATCTTGGCTTCCTGTTGTGGGCATTTGCAGAGTGAAGTAGTGAATGGGAGCTATCTCTGTGTCTCTCTCTTTTTTTTTTGACAGGCAGAGTGGACAGTAAGAGAGAGGGAGACAGAGAGAAAGGTCTTCCTTTGCCGTTGGTTCACCCTCCAATGGCTGCCGTGGCCGGCGCGCTGCGGCTGGCACATAGCGCTGATCCGAAGCCAGGAGCCAGGTACTTCTCCTGGTCTCCCATGGGGTGCAGGGCCCAAGCACTTGGGCCATCCTCCACTGTACTCCCGGGCCACAGAAGAGAGCTGGCCTGGAAGAGGGGCAACCGGGACAGAATCCGGCACCCCGACCGGGACTAGAACCCCGTGTGCTGGCGCCGCAGGCGGAGGATTAGCCTAGTGAGCCACGGTGCCGGCCACCTCTGTGTCTCTTAATTAGAAAACAGAACCAGAAAGCAACAACCTTTCTGAATCGTCATCCTCTATTTACCTTAAGGAACACTGGAAGCATCCTTTATAACTGGGCAAGGTAAACATAGCTAGAAACCCAAACTACAAACTGCTTTTGGTAAGATTCTGAGTGAAAAACAGCACAAAGTATTAATTATGTACGTGCTAGCATCACAGCTATGTCTAATTGTACAATAAAAAGATTTCTAAAATGCACCAGAATACCAGAAGTTGTTTTAGCAAGCTTTCCTTCAAATTAAAAAATGATGTATTCACATAGGCAAAAGTGACTTACGGTCACCAGGGTAATTTTGAGGCACTGACACGGGAAGCTGGAAATGTCCCAGATTTTGATCTGGATGGTGGTTACATGTAGCATATCATATTATTATATAAAGGATGTCATATCTGCTATACCTAACTGTATAGCTAGCAGGTGTGCATCGTGTTGGATGTATCTTCTAGCTTAACAAGCACTTGTAAAAACTGTAACACTGATTTTAAAAAGAAACAAAGACCCAGGAGAATAACTTGCAGGTGGCCAAGAGGCCTGTGGAGGGAGAGGGAGGCAGAAGCAAGATTGTGGCTTGAGAGGAGGAAGGCGGGAAAGATACACTCCCCCCGCCACGTTCTCACCACCCCCTACCCCGCCCGCCCGGTGTGGTGTCAGTCCTGGCATTCCTCACTTTCCACCCAGCCCTGTGGACTTGTGCAGAAATTCCAGCGGGGCTGGGGGGGGGGGGTTGGGGGAGGGAATAGCACCTGGAAGTGTCACTCTTCCTCTGCCCAGCACTTGTCTGCGCTCACGCCCTGCCCTCCCCAGGAGAGGTTGAGCAGGGGCCTGACCCTGGGTCCCCGTACCCCTGCGGGCTGACACCTTCAGGCAGGGCTGAGGGTCTTACCCAGGGCTGTCTGCTCCATCAGGCAGAAGGCAAGGACCAGGCGCAGGCTCCAGCTCACGCTCCAGCTGGCATCGGCCACGGGCCGGAGTGCTGTCATCACTGTGGGTGTCAGGTGGTAGCCGCAGTACGTGAACACAGGCAGTCCCACTTTTATCTTCCCTTAATCCCCAGGTACTGGGGCAGGAGGAATTAGGAGCAGCTTCTGTCCAGCCCACAGCCTTGTCCCTGCCTTGGGGTGACAGGTGACGCTGGCTGCTCTTGGTTCTTGCGAGCGACTGGCCGGCCTGCAATCCCTGTCTGGTTTGCTCAATGGCCTGAAGGTGAACCAGTGTGAGTCAGGCTCTGAGCGCACAGTAGGTGCTAAGGTCGGAGCAGAGCACCTGGCCCATTGGCCACGCGGCCCTGGGCTTCCTCTCTGGGGCTAGAAGGGTCTCTTTGCTCAAACAATCACTTCCCTGTCCTTCCTCACAAATCCCAGATGCCTCAGCTAGGACCATCAGGGAGCAGCGGACTCCATGCCCGGCCTGGGATGTCAACGTGGCCGCTGCCCTCACAGGCTCACGGCCCAGCTCGGGGGAGCAGAGCTGGGGGCGACCAGTCTGCAGGTTCACCGCAGTCCGGGTGGACATGGGAGCCCAGGGGGCATCCAGAGCCTGGCGGTGGCAAGGAAGCTTCCCTGGACGAGAAGGAATCTTCGGAAGAAAAGCTGGCAAAGGGTTAACCAGCAAAGGAAGGTGTGTTTGCTGTTTAAAGTCGCAGGAGCAAGGGTTGGGGGCGGGGAGGGAGAGAGGACAGCTCCACCTGCATTCCAAAGTAAGGCTGCTCCTCTCCCTGTCTCCTGGCAAAGCCTGGAGCCCCCGTCCACCTTTGGGGAAAGGGGCCCTGGTAGGCTGCCAAGCCGGCAAGGGCAAGGGGTGAGGAGCAGGGCAGGTCTTGGGACCCCGGGCCGCTGGCTCTGTGCTGGCTCTGTGGACACCAGTGGATGGCTAACGCGTTCTCCTGTCATGGTCAGTTTCATGGGCCTTCAGAGGGAACCTGTACTTGGGACCCCTCTCCCACAGTTGCCATCCTGGTAGCCCCTCTCGGCCCCCAGGAGTGTGCTATCTCCCCCCGGTCACTGCTGCCCAGGCTCTGTGTCTCTCTGAAGAAGGCCTGCTCCACACCCCGCTGACCCTTGGCCACCCGTCCTGCAGGATCTACATGGGAGATCCTTGTCCTGGCCCTGCTCCAGCAGGGGTGTGCCCCCCACCCTGATAAGGTAAGGTGTTCCCCTGGGTGGGCTCAGGCTCTGGTTGGCCGAGCACCTCATGGTGGGCAGCCCCCCCACCCCTGCCATGGGCTTATGAAGAAGATGCCCACGGCCTTGAGTGGAGGGAAGTGGGTGAGAGTTCATGGCGCAGAAACAGCTCGCTCCCCTGCCCCCTCCCTGGCACAGCACGCAAACACCTGCTCCAGCTGGAACAGCCTGGGGGCCCTGGAATCCTGGAAATGGCCTTCAGACCTGTGTCTAAGAAACTCTTACGGGTGGCTGTGGCTTGGAGACTCCAAGTCCACTAGGGAGGCCACAGTCAGTGTCCCCGCCCCCTCACCCCCTCGCCCCCTCGCCTTCAGCTCGTGAGCGACACGGCCTTTCCCAGTTACCGAACCACATGGAGCAAGAGCGTTAACCTTGCCTTCGCCCTTTGACCGAGAAATTGGGTCTGGGAGGCCATCCAAAGCACACAGAACCCGTTTACAGTGAGTGTCCTCCAGCCTTGTTGACAACAGCCTCACCCCAACACAAGCGGAGGGGACGGGGGAAGAAGGGGAGAGTGGGGACCGCAGATAAGCCACACTGCGTATCTTAGTGCACTGCCACTTACTGGCTGTGTGATCTTCAGCAAATCACTTCGCTTCTCTGAATCTCAGTGTTTCCAATCTCTACAAATTAGCATACTTATCTAATTGATTAGTACTTATCTCTCAGGGTTGTAGTGAAGGTTCATGTAGGTAAAGCACTTTATTTTTTTTTTTTTAATGTATTTATTTATTTGAAAGGCAGGGTTACAGAACAGAGGGAAAGACAGAGCTTTCAAACATTGGTTTACTCACCAAATGTTCATGAGAGCTGAGGCTGGGCCAAGCCAAATTCAGGATCCTTGAACTTCATCCAGGTCTCCCACACGGGTGGCAGGGGCCCAAGGACTTGTGCCATCTTCTGCTGCTTTCCCAGGTGCATTGGCAGGGAGCTGGATCAGAAGTGGAGCAGACAGGGCTCAAATCGGTGCTCATACGGGATGCTGGCCTTGTAGGGAGTCTTAATCTGTTGCGCCACAGCGCTGGTCCCTGGTAAAGCACTTTAAACATGACGTGGCCCGCTGTGTGAGCTATTGCCACCAGCACTTGAGAAACAAGCTTGGGACCTTATCTCACTCTGTATGACTCTGACTTTCAAAATAAATAATTCAATCTTTTCAAAAAAATTTTTTAAAGATTTTTATTTATTTGAAAGGCAGAGTTACAGAGAGAGATTCAGAGAGAGAGAGAGAGAGAGAGAGAGACAGAGAAAGAGACACACAGAGAGAGATGTCTTCCATCTCCTGATTCACTCCCCCAAATGGCTGCAATGGCTGGAGCTGGGCCAATCCAAAGCCAGGAGCCAGGATCTTCTTCCAGGTCTCCCATGTGGGTGCAGGGGCCCAAGCACTTGGGCCATCTTCCACTGCCTTCCTAGGCCATTACAGGGAGCTGGATGGGAAATGTAGTAGCCAGGACTCAAACTGGCACTCACATGGGATGCCAATGTTGCAGGCAGTGACTTAATCTGCTTTGTCACAGCACTGGCCACAAATGTCTAATCTGAGAGAGAGAGAGAGAGAGAAAGGCTGAGGTGTTTCAACGACTTGAGAAAGGTACAATTTGAAATTCTGCATTGTACATGATGTGATTAGTCATGGAGGGTACACACTGAAATTCTCCAAAGATATCCACAGTGACAGCAGGTGGGACTGTGGTTAGCCTGGGGTTGCCAGGTCATCTGCAACCTGGGCTGTATTTTACCTTTTACTCTTCTCTGTATTTTCCACATTTTCTTTAGTGAACATTACTAGAGATTTCACAGTGTGGGATTTTACATTTTAAAATTTATTTTCATTTTGTTTGGAAGATGGGATGGGGGGGATGAGAGAGAGAGAGAGAGAGAGAGAGAGAGAGAGATCTTCCAGCTGCTAGTCTACTCTCCAAAGGCCCTTGACAGCTGGGGCTGAACCACCAAGACCAGGAGGCTGGAACTCCATCTGGGTCTCCCATGTGGGTGGCAAGGACCCAAGTACTTGAGCTGTTACCTACTGCCTCCCAGGGTGCACATTAGCAGGAAGCTGGAGTTGGAAGCAGTGCCAGGACTTGAACCCAGGCACTCCGATATGGAACGCTGGCACTCCAAGCTGGGCAGGACCAGGGCAGGAGGGACTAGCCGCTTCCTTGGGCCTGGAGTACAACCCTCTCTGTGGAGCACCTGTCTCCTTCTTCTGGGACCCCGTGGGCGCTGGCTGCATCCACAGGATCATGGCACCCGGCCATGGGAGGGGAGGTGGCTGCCTGGGCTCTGACAAATTGGCTTCACCACCCACACTAAGCACCCTGGAGTGTGTTCTTCAAAGCGTGAGCCAAGCTGGAGGGTGGAGGGTAGGGGAACAGGGGTGTTGACGGCACCTGTCTCCCCTGGGGGCCAGCCACGAGGGACTTCCCCACCTAGCTGGGAGCTTCCTTGGCCAGTTCTGTGAGGGCTTCAAGGGCCAGGCCTGCCAACAGCTTGCTCCACTCTTGTCACTTCTCCGCAGGGAAGTGGCAACCTTTCACCCGGCCTGTAGGGGAAGTGATTGTACCAGGGTGCCCAGGACAGATGTGGGCCCCGTCTGGTGCTCACCCAGGTTCAGGGGATGTTGTAAAGGAGCCAGGTCATCTGGGTGGCCCTGGTGTGAAATTGTCTTCCGGGTCAGAATCAGCTCCCAGAAAGCCAGTGTGCTATTTCCCAGTGTCTCTTGGTAGAGTTTTCTCGAGAACATTCCTAAGTTTTTGGCTGAATAAAGGGAAAACAGGCGATGCTATGAGTGACGTTGATCCCTGAGCCTGGCCACTGTGAGTCCAAGCTGACTTCATTGCTCCCCATGTGAGCTTTCCAAGCCTCAATTTTCCCACCTGTGAAATGGAACTACAGGGTTGTTGTGAGGATGAAAAGTTAGGCGTGGTGGAGTACACCACAGGGCGGTAGAAACGGTTGTTGGTGTATCTTCCCACGTTTGTGGCTATTTTACAGTTTGAAAAAGAACGTTGTAGGCGGGCATTCGACTGGGCTACCATTCTGGAGGCTACCATCCTGTACCACGGCGCCTGGCTTTGAGTCCCGGCTCTGCCTCTGATCCAGCTTCCCGCCCGGGAGCACCTGAGAGGCAGCAGTGATGGTGAAGGCAGCTGGGTGTCTGCCACTCACGGGGAGCCCGGGGGGGGGGGCTGCAGGCTCCTGGTGTCACCTGGCCCAGTCCTGGGTGCTGCAGGCATTTGGGGAGTGCTCCAAAGGATGGAAGATCTCTGTCCCGCTCTCTCAAATAAAATAAGTAAAAATAAAGGATCTGGGCCGGCGCCGTGGCTCAATAGGCTAATCCTCCACCTGCGGCGCTGGCACCCTGGGTTCTAGTCCCGGTTGCTCCTCTTCCAGTCCAGCTCTCTGATGTGGCCCGGGAGGGCAGTGGAGGATGGCCCAAGTGCTTGGGTCCCTGCACCCACATGGGACCCAGGAGGAAGCACCTGGCTCCTGGCTTCAGATCAGCACAGTGCCAGCCGTGGCGGCCATAAGGGGAGTGAACCAATGGAAGGAAGACCTTTATCTCTGTCTCTCTCTCACTGTCTAACTCTGCCTGTCCAAAAAAAAAAAAAAAAAAAAAAAAAAAAGGATCTGAAAAATAAGTTGGAAAACATCCTATCCTCATGGATGGGTTAATATTGTTAAGAAGGTGACATCTCAAACTGAGCCAGAGAGTCAATGCCACTTTTTAAAAGATTTGCTCTGTTATTTAAAAATTTTTTGAAAAATTATTTTTTTAAAGTTTTATTTATTTGAAAGTCAGAGTTACAGAGAGACACAGAAAGGGAGATCGGCCACTGTCTGGTTCACACCCCAGATGGCTGCAGCGGCTAGGGATGTATTTATTTGAAAGGCAGAGAGAGACAGAGAGAGACAGAGAGAGAGACAGAGAGAGAGAAAATGCTTCCATCTGCTGGTTCACTTCTCAAATGCCTCCAACAGCTAGGGCTGGGCCAGGCTGAAGTGAGGAGCCAGAAACTCCACACAGGGTGGCAGGGGCCCAAGCACTTGAGCCACCGTCTGCTGCCTCCCAGGAGTATTCACAGGAAGCTGGACCAGAAGCGGAGGTGGAGACCAGACTCAATCCCAGGCACTCCCATATGCGAGGCAGGTGCCCCCACATGGCTGCACCACAACCCCTGCCCCTTCTTTCTGTTGTTGCATCGGCCTTCCCAGGGACTGGGCAAGCTGGGCTGGGAGCCGGGGTGGGGGGACAGATCGGGGGAGGCGGTGGTGGTGA
The DNA here is from genome assembly GCF_051225735.1 of Oryctolagus cuniculus. NCBI lineage: Eukaryota > Metazoa > Chordata > Mammalia > Lagomorpha > Leporidae > Oryctolagus > Oryctolagus cuniculus. Next base: position 60,349,284 of record NC_142884.1, on the reverse strand, counting down.
TCTAAAACCCAAGAGGGGGCTGGCGCCGCGGCTCACTAGGCTAATCCTCCGCCTAGCGGCACCGGCACCCCAGGTTCTAGTCCTGGTCGGGGTGCCGGATTCTTTCCCGGTTGCCCCTCTTCCAGGCCAGCTCTCTGCTGTGGCCCGGGAGTGCAGTGGAGGATGGCCCAAGTGCTTGGGCCCTGCACCCCATGGGAGACCAGGAGAAGCACCTGGCTCCTGGCTTCAGATTAGCACGATGCGCCAGCCGCAGCACCAGCCATGGCGGTCATTGGGGGGTGAACCAACGGCAAAAGGAAGACCTTTCTCTCTGTCTCTCTCTCTCTCACTGTCCACTCTGCCTGTCAAAAACAAAAACAAAAACAAAAAAAACAAACCCAAGAGGGCAGGCTACAGGCAAAGCCAGCCAAGGGCTTGGACCGTGGCTTCCCCGAGAGTGTCAGGGAGGCCGGGGGGCTCCCACAGGACACCCAGGCTGCCCTTCAGACCCTCACAGAGCTGTGCTTGCCAACCCTTCTGGGCAGCCCCAGACTGGGAAGTGATTTTAAGATGGAAGAAGCCCATGCTCAAATGACGAGGCCCCTCACATCCTCCAATTCTCCCATCTCTGGACGATTTTTTCCCCAGACTGCATGACTGGAGTCCGTGCCCCCCCCAGGCCAGGGGGCATTTATGGAGCACTGATGTGGGCAGACACTATTCTGTGACCTTTCCATGCAGAGCAGCCATGACAGAAACCCTATCACTGGTCCCATTTTATGGATGGGAAAATTGAAGGAGACCAACAGCTTGCTCAAGATACACATCCAGGAAGCAGTGGCACTGGATTGGAACCCTCTCTGACTGTGTGTGTATGAGACGGATGCTTGTGGGAGGAACTAAATTTGGCCTTGGGTATATGTGCCCTTAGCTGTGCTGAGGGGTATCTGCTAGGGCTTGTCCCTGCGGCTGGGTCCAGGTGTGCATATCTGTTCCTGCAGCGCCCCCTTGTGTCCACCCTCTTACACTGCACACAGACCCTTCCTGCGATCCACCAGACTGGGTGGCGCCTGCTGTTTGCTCCTCTCATCTGGCTGCTGGGTCCTCTGGGCAGGGAATCAGCCTGTCAAGGACACCCTGGCCGGCAGAAGGGGAGCTTCCAGCGAGTGTTGGGGCAGGGGCCCCAGGCAGGAGGAATAGAGACGAGAGAGGCTCGGAACCCTCAGAGGCAGGCGTGGTGCCAGTCCTTTCTCTCTGCCTGCGTGAACAGCATGACATGAGACAGGGCTGGCTTGAGACGGCTGGCTGAGGCCACATCAGCAGGTTTGGCTTCCCTCTCCAGGGACCAGTGACAATGGTGACGCTGAAGCCTGGGGTGTCCTCACTCCCCCATGCCTGCCAGGCCTTGGGCACCCTCGGGTTTGGAAGACAGAGCCCCTTTTCATATCCAGTGTGGCCCAGACCAGAGCTTGGGTCTCAGCACCTCTCCTGCCAGACCCCAGGCTGCCCTCTCGCCTTCGCATCTCATCAGTCCCCAGCTGGGCACGGGTCTTTCCTCGCTCTCTGCTGCCACCCTCATCCTCCAGTCGCCCTCCTGCACATGACAAACGTGTTTGCATCCCACCCGGTTACGACACTTGCCAGCTCTCCCACGCCTCCAGGAGCCTGCCCTTGCTGATCTCTTGGCCACACTGTGTCTCCCAGCACGTCTCACCTACCTGGCCTTTGCTTCTGCTGCTCCCTGTGCCAGAACACCCTTCCCCTCCCCACCCAGTCCGGGTAATTGCTTAGGTCTCAGCTTGGCGGCCCTTCCTTCCTGTCCCTCATGGCCCCGTGCAACTTACAATCGGTACCCTGTCCACTTGGCAGGCTCTTCAGAAGCTTGTGCGGCCAAATTTCCCCAGTGAGAGGAAGCAGATGAGAACAGGGCGGGTTCAATGCTAAATAAAGAATTTGAACTTGTCCAAAGGGGAACGAGAAGTCGCTGTGAGCTTTTTTTCTTTTCAAACTACATATTTGAGAGAGCAGGGAGAGACAGCGAGCTCTCTCCACCACCAGTTCACTCCCCCAAATGCCCACAACAGCCAGGCTGGGCCAGGACGAATCCAGGACCCCAGAACTCCATCTGGGTCTCCCATGTGGATGGCAGGCTCCCAAGGGCTTGAGCCATCATCTACTGCCTCCCAGGGTGCACATTAGCAGGAAGCTGGATAGGAAGTGGAGCAGCTGGGACTCGAACCACCACACTACAACCTCCACCTCCACCCGCCGAGCTTTCGAGGGAGGACAGGACAGGACGCAGAGCCCTTCGGTCACCATGTCCCTGCTTGCTGTCCTAATGGACTTTCCGGAAGAGAACGGGTCCCAGCTGTGGATTCTTTCCCTGTAACCGTCAGCCATCAGGAACTTGGGGTGACCGAGGCAGGGTCCTGGTGGGCACTCTGGGAGCTGTGCCGAGCGCCCCCACCTGGGAAGGGCGGAGCCCAGGCACTGGGGTGCGGAGCACGTGTGCCAGGACCTGAGGGTCAGAGCTGTAACCGGTGACGTCCAGAACTGCTGTGTGTGTCTGCTCCGTCTTGTGCAGGGGCCAAGTCCGGGCAGCAGAGGAGGAGACTCTACCGGCCTCCGGCTGCAGCCGCTGGAGGCCAGGGCTCTACCGCAGGCTGGATGCCTCCAGGACCCAGTCCCCTCCACTGCGTGACTCTGCCTCCTGGCCAGAGCCGACAAAACCTGTGGCAAACTGAGCAAGACTTCAGCACTGAAGGGTTCCAGTCCAGCGGCCACCACTCACATACTCTGTGTGTCACTCATCAAACGTCCCCTCCCTCCAGGTTCTGCCCCCTCCCTGTGTGAGTGACAGAGTAACCCTGGCCCCCGGGGACAGACATAGACAGTGCTAGCCCAGGGTGGACTGTGTGCTACCGTCTACTGATACGGATTGAGGACCACAGGGCCCAGAGAAGGCAGGGCGGGCTTCCTGGGGGACTGGGTCTTCCAGGGATCTTGAAGAATGAACAGGAATTTGTCATGAGGCAAGAGGAAAAGGGGGAGGGAGGAGCTTGTGCAAAGGCCCTGAGGTGCAGAAGGGCCCTGCGCCCACGTCGGGGGAGAAGGAGGCTGGCTCTCCGCCACACTTTGGATTGGCTCAGCCAAGAAGGCCCAGGCCAGGGCCGGCACTGTGGTGTCACGGGGAAAGCTGCTGTGTGCAGTGCCGGCATCCCAATGGGGAGTGAACCATCAGATGGAAGACTCTCTCTCTCTCTCTGTAACTCTTTCTTTTTTATTTTTATTTTTTAAAGATTCATTTATTTATTTGAAAGTTGGAGTTACACAGAGAGAGAGGCAGAGAGAGGGAGAGAGAGAGGTCTTCCATCCTCTGGTTCACTCCCTAATTGCCTGCTACAGCCGGAGCTGCGCCGATCTGAAGCCAGGAGCCAGGAGCTTCTTCCGGGTCTCCCATGCGGGTGCAGGGGCCCAAGGACGTGGGCCATCTTCCTCTGCTTTCCCAGGCCATAGCAGAGAGCTGGATTGGAAGAGGAGCAGCCGGGTCTTGAACTGGCGCCCATATAGGATGCCGGTGCTTCAGCCCAGGGTTTTAACCCACTGTGCCACAGTGCCAGCTCCTGACTTTCAAATAAATAAATAAATCTTAAAAAATAAATAAGAAGGCCCCGGCCTCACCTCAGAGCTCCTCGGGGGCCTTCCTGCCCTGCTGCTTCTGGTGCCACTGCCGGGCCTTGCCGGGGAGCGTCTCTGCCCAGAACCGCATCCGGGCCTCCTTGGGCTTCTGGCTGGCCCGTGGCACCAGCCCGATCTCCAGGTACTGCTCCGACTCGTTGAACTGGGGCCAAAAAGGCAGCCCCTTGCCGTTGGGGTCCCTGGGTGGGAGGAATGAGCCAGGACCAAGGCCTCCTTGTTGGCCCCTGTGGACTCATCTCTGCGTCCCAGGCCCAAGGCCAGCTGTGCCTGTTCCCTCACTTACCCGGTCCGGGCAAAGTGGGCCCACTGGGCCATCATGGTGAGGCTCAGCTGCTTCTCCTCCTCTGTGGCTTCTGGGAAGGCTGATGGGAGGGACAGACCTGGGTCAGGGCCAGCTGGGGCCTGGAGGGGACCCGAGGGCTCCTGGTGCTGACCCCAGACCGCTGTTCAAGCCCCGCCGTAGCCTGTGGGGTGAGGCAGCCTAGGGGATGCATATCTGTCTGTCCATACATCCTTACCCAGCAGGGAGCTCTCGTCTGTGAGGAAGGGCCCCCCAAACATGAAGGGACTCTCGGCCCCGTGGTCAGCCTTCACCCAGTCTGGCTTGATCTTCTCAAAACAACTGGGCCGATGCTGGAACTCATAGAAAAAGACGGGGCTGCCGGAGTCTGCAGAGAGAGGGTGGCTTGGGAGTCGGACACCCGCAGCCTGCTGGCTTTCCGGGCCTGACGGCACAAGCTCGTAATACATCAAGGATGAGGACAGAAGCCAACAGCAGCCAGCACTGGAGTGGAGCGCGCTTCCGTGTGCTGCGTGTGATCACTCATTCAATTCTCACGGTGGCCCAGAGCTCAGGGCCACAAAGTGCACAACTCGGAGTTGTCCAGGGCTGCGGCCAGGTGTGGAGGAAGCGAGACCTTTCTCCCAGGAGGAGCTCTGAATGAGGACAAGGCTCGCGGCTCCAGTGACCCCCGGAGAGCCATGACAGGTGCGGCTGGGGGACCCCTGACGAGTCGCTGCACCTCTCCGAGCCCCTGTTTTCTCCCCTGCAAATGGATCTGCTGGGGACAGCTCTCAGGTCCACGATGCTGCCACTTAGACCAGGAGGGGGCACTGGGGGAACTTGTGCCCTATTAGAGCTGTGCCACCACCTATGCCGTCCCAGCTCCCACACCAAAGTGGGAAGCACAGGGCAGGTGGCTGGGGACAGGCTTACCTAGGAGGCTTCTGGAGAAATTGAAGACGGGGAAACCGATGATGATGTCACCCATCAATTCCTGGAAGGCCTGGCGTCTGCCTTGTGCGCCTGAATCGCTGTCTAGGTATTCATCAATGACGGCAGACATCACCTCGGACGGCACACCCTGGGGCGAGAGGGCAGGAGCAGGCCTGCTCCGGGACTACGGCAGACCTCCCCAAGAAGCTCCTGGCCCTGGCCTCCGGCACGTGGCACGGCTCCCCTTCTGGGGGCCAGCCACCTGCCCCCCAGCCTCCCTCGGACCTCTAGAAGGGAGGTCCTTATCCCTTATTCCTCTGGGTGGGATAAGATTAGAGTTGGAGTCAAATCCAGGCTCTCTGACCGCTTCGTGGCCACGTGACCTGAGACAAGTGGTTAAGCCCCTCTGAAGGGTGGTCCCCATTGGGCAGGGGTCTTGGGCAGCCTGTGTGGAGTCCCCAGTGAGTCATCAGTTGAAATTAACTGAGGAGTGGAAGAGAAAATGATGCGGGCTCCCATCCCTCCTGAGAGCGGTGGTGAAGCTGCGTGAGTGGGGAGGAAGTGTGCGTAGACTGAGCACCTCCTGGGTACCAGCTCCCTGGCAGACTCCCCAGATGCAACGCGTATGCCTCCTTACGACAGCTCAGGTGAGCGGAAAGCAGCGTTCCCGTCTGCAGCAGAAGGCACGGGCTCAGAGGGGATGGGATAACTGGGCGGTGGCCTGGGGCTGGGGTCTGACTCCAGCTCCATCTGGCTCCACGTCAGACAGTATGATGGAAATGGTGGAGGCTCTGGGGTCAGGTAGAGTTGGCCCAAGCTCTGCTCTGCCTCATCAGTTTGTTCATCTGTAAAATGGGACTGATGAACGTCCATCTGTCATAGAGCCCCAGTGAGGACTGAAGGAGCTGACTCCTGCCCCAGTGCTCAGCGCGGCACGCAGGAAGTGCTTCCTAAGGGCAGGCTCTGCAGTGACAGTGGTGATGATGAGTTTCCCTTTGAGAACCGTGTTGATTCACATCCTGGGGGGTTCCTGGGTGGGCCGTGGGGCTTGGAGGTAGGTGGGCGGCCCTGGGTGGGGAGGGGCACTGCCTACCGCGCTCCTTCTGCCCTCTTGGTCTCACCAGATAGGACAGGAAGGGCTTCACGTGGGCCAGCAAGTCCTCCTGGCTCATCCGCTCCATCTTATCCAGGAACCCCCAGGCCTGCAGGGACACCGAGGCCTCTCAGTCCAGCTGACCACTGTCCCCACCCCCGCTCCCAGCCCTGGGCCCCTGAACTCAGATGGAGCCAAGCATCACCCAACCCACAAGGCCTTGCATCTGAGAGATGGGCCTCGAGTTGGCAGCACGTGGGGTGGGGTGGGGGCCGCTGGGGATGGCAGCATGAAATTCCCTGGGCATGAGGTCAATGGCAGCTCTGTAGAGAACAGGGAGCTAGGCTCAATGTCTAAAAACAGTTTTGACTTAGTTCTTAGTTTCATTTTATTTGAAAGGCACACACACACATGCACACACACACACACACGTGCACACGCGCGCACACACACACACATACACATCTCCATCTGCTGGTTCATTCCCCAAATGCCCACAGCAGCCAGCGCTGGAGCAAGCTGAAGCCAGCACAGAGCTCTGTGTGGGTCTCCCACAGCGCACTTGAGCCAGCCTTGACCACCTCTCAGGTGTGCATGGGAGGGAAGCTCGACTGGAAGCAGAGGAGCCAGGACCCGACCCTCTAATACGGGATGCGGGTGTAGCAAGCTGGGTTTTCTCTGCTCCACCAAATGCCCACCCTTTGGGCAACATTTTCACAGCAGGGCATTAAGACCCAAGATGCTGCAGGGGAAATTAAAAACGTCAGATACTGTTTGACACATCGCAGCTTTCGGAGCACAGTCTCTGGAGTCTGGGTTCAGATCCCAGCTCTGGGCAGGCGTTTGGCCCAGTGGGTAAGATTCTGCTCGTGACATTTACAGCCTACATTGGAGTCCCCTGGTTCGAATCCCACCTCTGCCTCCAATCCAACTTCTTGGTGACGCTCACCCTGGGCAGCAACAGGTGATGGCTCAAGTCCTTGGGCCGGGGGCATCCTCGTAGGAGACCAGCTGAACTCTGCACTTGGGGCTTTCACCCGGCTCAGCCCCAGCCACTGCAGGTATTAGGGGAGTGGAGCGGTAGATGGAAGATTGCTCCTCTGTCCCTGTCTCTCTGCCTTTCACATAAGTAATAGGGATAAATACATTTTAAAAATTTACTTCAAAGACAGAGTTACAAAGAGAGAGGGAGAGAGAGAGAGAGAGAAAGAGAGAGAGAGAGAGAGAGAGAGAGAGAGAGAGAGAGAGAGAGACTTGAGAGTCTTCCATCTGCTGGTTTATTCCCTAAATGACTGCAAGGGCTGTGGCTGGGCCAGGTTGAAGTCAGGAGCCTGGAGCCTCTTCTGGGCTCCCACGTGGGTGCAGGGACCCAAGTACTTGGGCCATCTGCCGCTGCTTTCCCTGGTGCATAGCAGGGAGCTGGTGTGGAAGTGGAGCAGCCAGGACTCAAACTAGCACCCATTTGGGATGTTGGCGTTGCAGGCAGAGGCTTAACCTACTATGCCACAGCACCAGCCACAATAAATACATTTTTAAAATCTCAACTGCTCTTTTTTTTTTTCTTTATAAATTGGCAACTTGAACTTACATGGAAACACAAGGGACCTAGAGCAATCAAAATGATAGCTGCGGCTTGAGTCTTGTCTTCATAAAAAAGATACATGGGAAATTCAAAAAGCTCATGGGAAATAAGGATGATGAAAAAACCACGCCTGGTCTCAAATGTTTTGTGCTAAAATAAGCTGATCTTTTAATTCCATTTTCCATGAGCTTTTGTGTGGAGTCCTAAGCCCCTGCTTCTCAGAGAGTGACTTCATTGGAGAGTCTTCACTCAGTGATGTTCCCTGCCTTGCTGGCTTCCCTGCAAAACCTTGAAGCTGCCCAAATGCCGGCATGGAGGACCACGAGGCTGGGCCCTACGTTGTGTGATTGTGGGGCTGGTGTTTGGCACAGCGTGTAGCTTGGGAGGGAACTCTGGCACCTCTGTTTTCCTTCCCTTCCCTTCCCTTCCCTTCCCTTCCCTTCCCTTCCCTTCCCTTCCCTTCCCTTCCCTTCCCTTCCCTTCCCTTCCCTTCCCTTTCCTTTCCTTTCCTTTCTTTCCTTTCTTTCTTCTTCTTTCTTTCTTTCTTTCTTTCTTTCTTTCTTTCTTTCTTTCTTTCTTTCTTTCTTTCTTTCTTTCTTTCTTTCTTTCTTTCTTTCTTTCTTTCTTTCTTTCTTTCTTTCTTTCTTTCTTTCTTTCTTTCTTTCTTTCTTTCTTTCTTTCTTTCTTTCTTTCTTCAGGCAGAGTGGACAATGAGAGACAGAGAGAAAGGTCTTCCTTTACTGTTGGTTCACTCTCCAGTGGCCACTGTGGCCAGCGGCATCGTGCTGATCTGAAGCCAGGAGCCAGATGCTTCTCCTGGTCTCCCATGCAGGTGCAGGGCCCAAGGACTTGGGCCATCCTCCACTGCACTCCTGGGCCACAGCAGAGAGCTGGACTGGAAGAGGAGCGACCAGGACAGAATCCGGCGCCCTGACCGGGACTAGAACCCGATGTGTTAGCGCCGCAGGCAGAGGATTAGCCTATTGAGCTGCGGTGTCAGCCTTCTTTCTTTTTTTAAAGATTTATTTATTTATTTGAAAGTCAGAGTTACACAGAGAGTGAAGGAGAGGCAGAGGGAGAGAGAGGTCTTCCATCCACTGGTTCACTCCCCAGTTGGCTGCAATGGCCAGAGTTACGCTGATCCAAAGCCAGGAGCCAGGAGCTTCCTCCAGGTCTCCCACATGGGTGCAGGGGCTCAAGGACTTGGGCCATCCTCTACTGCCTTCCCAGGCCATAGCAGAGAGCTGGATCAGAAGTAGAGCAGCCAGGACTTGAACTGGTGCCCATATGGGATGCCAGCACTGCAGGCTTTACCTGCTACACCACAGCGCTGGCCCCAGCACCTTGGCTTTCAATCCAGCTTCCTGTTACTGGACCCGGAGGCAGCAGATTATGGCTCAAGTGACCATATCTCCATCCACGTGGGAGACCTGATGAAATTCCGGGCTCCTGACTTTGGCCTGACCCTGTTGTAGGGTCTGTTGTAGGTATTCAGAAAGTAAACCAGTGGTTGGAAGATCTCTCTCTCTCATATCTGTCACTCTGTCTTTCAAGTAGATGAAAATGAGTAAATAAAGATTTAAAAAATCATTAAAAAGAAAAGATGCCTCTTAGGACAGCCACATCCCAGAAGCAAGAGCTTCCAGTCTAAGTTTCTGCTAACCAGCACTCTGGGAGGCAGAAGATCAAGTTCAGTAGATGACGTCACCCACAGGGGAGACCCGGATGGAGCTCCAGGCTCCTGGCTTCAGCCTGGTCCAGTCCCAGGAGTTGTAGGCATTTGGAGAGTGGACCAGCAGATGGAAGACCTGTGTCTCTGCTTTTCAAATAAAATGAAAAGAAATAGAAAAACATTGAGAAGGAATTGTTGTGAACAGGGGTGGAAGAGGAAGAGCGAAATAACAAGATGCTTGGGAAGAAAGCGTGCTGTTGGCCTTCTTGTGTGGCGCTCTGTGCACCTGGAGGGGATAGGAAGGCAAACTGGCCCCATGAGGCCCCCGGAGGCTGGACGCCGTCTGCAGCCTGAGTCTTAGGTCATCTCTCACGCACAGCCACAAGAACCAGCTTCACAGAGCCTGATGCACAGATCCAGGCAGGACCATGCTACACACCAGCACTGCCTGCAAACCCACTTTGTGCAAAAGCTTGGTCCCCAAGCAGAATACACCGGCTTTGCGACCCTGAGCAAGCCCCTCAAGCCTGTCTGAACCTCAGCTTTTCCAGCCACCAAATAGGAGGAATGGCAGTGGCCGAGGACACTCACCCTGGGGATGAGCCAGCCAAACTCGTGGTTGTTGAAGCCCAGGAGGAAGGGCACGGGGTGGAACTGCCTCTCCTCCAGGAGCTCCTGAGGGCTTTTGGGAAAGAAGGTGCCATCAGAGGTGTAGGTCGCGTAAAAAAAATTCTGCAGAAGAAAGCAAAGCAGGAGGCCCCCACAGTGAGGACCCAGCCTCAGGGATGGGACCCCAGGGGCCACTCAACCTCATGCCCGAACGGCTGAGGCCGGAGTGGGAGAGGGGGGCTGGAGATCACAGGGTTGGGGGTCGGGGCCATCCGGAGACCTGGCAGCTGATGCTTCGGGAGAAGGCAAGCCCTGCCCTTGGGGGGCGTGTGGCCCTCCCTTCCTGCCCCCAGGGTGGCTGACTGCCCCCCAGCCCCCGCAGGAGCTGGACAGCATCCCAGCCAGGGAGGTGGGCCTACCGAAGCCTTGGTCGGGATGAGCTCCTCTCCTTCCTTCTGCCGCAGGCATTGCAACAGCTCGGCCGGGGAGGTGGCGCTGCAGGCCAGGGAGCTCGCGATGCTCTGGGGACACACAAAGAGCCTTGCCTGCCTCGCTGCCAGCACCCCACCTTCCAGCCCCCGGCCCGGCCCCCGGTAGAGGGAGGGTGCATCCTTTAGGATTTCCTATGCCTGGCCCTAGACCTTCCACCACCTGAGAGAAGCCCACCCTGCTCCAGCAGCCTGGGTGGTCCCCAGGGACTGTGTCTTTCCACACACACCCTCCTCTCCTTTATAGCAAACCATCTCTCTCTGGGTGCCGGGCTGGCTCCCCTCTGAGGCTCTGAGTACGCTGTCTTTATCTGGTTGCCAGTGTTCCCAGAGAGCAAGACAGCATGTGTAGGAGGGCTCCCAGTGGGGGCTGCAGTAGGCCCAGGAGTGGTGGGGGACACTGAGGCTGGGGCCCAGGAGTCCGTGGCAGGGGAGGCTGGAGGGACGGCTTCTGGCCAGCTCACTAAGCCGGGCGGGGCATGCGCAACCAGCAGGACTCCACTTTAGCTCAAGGACAGAGGGGTCAAGCTGTGTTTTTCTTAGGACTCAGGGGAGGCGGGGAAGGACTTAGAATCTGTGGCTGAGACAGTCCGTCTGGGCCACCACGGCGCAGGCCACAGCACAGGTGTGGGGGCCCGGGGCTGCTGTACAGACACAGGCAATGTGCTCATGCCGAGGTTCCTGATCATCTGGGACTCGTCTTGGGGTGCGGTGGGTTAAGCCGTGGTTCATGACACTGGCATCCCATATCAGAGTGCCAGTTCGAGTCCCGGCTATTCTACTTCCGATCCAGTTCCCTGCTAAGGTGCCTGGCAAGCAGCAGATCATGATCCAAGTGCTTGGGCCTCTGTTAGCCACGTGGGAGACCCAGATGGAGTTGCTGGCTCCTGACTTTAGCCTGGTCCTGTCCCAGCTGCTGCGGCCATTTGGGGAGTGAACCAGCGGATGGAAGATTTGTCCCTTCCTCCCTCCCTGTCACTCTGTCTTTCAAATAAACAGATGATTTTTAAGATGCCCAGTCCACTCCTGCACCTCGGCATGGACCCAGCCCTACCCCACGATGCTCTCCCTCCCCACCACTGGCCTCTCTTGCCCAGACCCTGTGAGGCCTCCCAGGTCACTCCCTCCAACCCACCTTCCGCTCCAGGCGGCTCAGTCGTGTCAGTGCCCTGCTCCTTCCTGCCCCTGGAGAAGGTCCAGATCCCCGGGCGCTGCCTCTCACTTCCTGCTCTGTCCCTAATCTGCTCCATGCCCCAGCTGATGGCCGCTTCCAGGGCTGTCACTCTGTCACGCCCGCAGCCTTTGCTGGTGCACTTTCCACTCTGGGGCCCTCTGGGGCTCCGTCTGCCTATTCCTCACACTGCCTATTGGTGGGGGTCTTGGGTAGGAATCTGGAGCCCAACAGATGTCTCAAGAGTGCTCCTTAAGACCCCACCCTCATGGTCTGCTCGGTGGTGGCCTCCTCCGGAAGTCCTCCCTGACTGCCCACCCACCGGATTGCACCAGTTGTTTCCTCTGGGGTGATGCTTCCTTCCTCCTAGTGGGTCCCTCTCTGCCGAGTGGGAGCTTCCTACCTGTGACCGCCTGACTCTGGGACTCCAGGGTAGGGTCGGGAGGTAGTCAAGGGGTCAGAGAGAGAAGGACGTACAGACCTGAGCTCTGGGCCATGGGTCAGACTCCATCATCCCTGGCATGCCGATGACCCCACTCTGGGCAATGGCTCTGTGGAACAGCCCTGTGGCCATGGGAGACAGAACCTGGATGCAGAGGACACAGCCGTCAGAGGAGCTGGGGCCTGGGCACACCGGGCCCTTCCAGCCCTGGCCACCCCCTGGCAGCTCACCAGAGCAGAGACAATGGTGCCCCCAGCAGATCCGCCAAAGATGGTGACACTGCTGCGGTCCCCTCCGAAGGGGCCGATGTTGCCTTGCACCCAGTGCAGAGCGGCCACCACGTCCAGGAAGCCCTGGTTGCCAGGCGCGTGCTTGTCCCCGGTGCTGGGGGCAGAGTGCAGCAGCAGCAGTCGGTCTTTCAGGTTTGGGCTGCTTTGAGGCCGCCACCAGGACGCCTGAGCCTCCTCTGGCCCCTGCGTCTGGCCTGGCTCTGAGCCACCATTGTTGTCCACACGCTAGGCCTGGGATGTGGGAGGCCCAGCTGGGCAGACGGCTAGGTTGTCATTCCCTGACCCCATACCTGAACGGAACCCTGGCTGCAGCCCAGCAGCGACACCCTGCCCAAGGGGCCAAGTTCACCGTACAACTGGAGCTTGGGCTGGGGAGGAGCGTCAGGGAGCACTCCTCCACCGCCAGCAGCAGGGGCTAAGGGTCCTTCCACTCAGATTCTCAACTCCAACCCTGGGTCCCCAGCGCGTCCTCAGTGCTGCCCACGCCCTCTGCTGGGCCAGTGCCTCACCTGAAGAAGCCCAGCATGCCCAGGCGGTACTGCACCGTGACCACCACCACGTCCCCGTAGGCAGCCAGGGCTGAGCCGTCCTGGGACGTGGCGGCGCCCACCATCAGAGAGCCACCGTGGATCCACACCATGACCTGTGGGGGCAGCCACCAGCTGGGACCCCAGCTGCCCACCCACCAGCCCAGCGCATCCATGGGACCTCTGGGATGGGTTGGGGACAGGGAGGGCAGGGAGGGCAGGGCAGGGAAGAGCTGGGTGGGTGGACAGGGCCCTGTGGGCTACAGACCGGCCTCCCGGGCCCTGCAGCAGCCTCGGCGGGGCTATAGACGTTGACAATCAGGCAGTCCTCCGAAACAGGGAAGATCTGATGCTCCCCATTGACTGTGAACCTGCCGTTGTTCATTCTCTCCACGTCCTGCAGGCACCTGTAGCCAAGGTAGGGGCCAGGGCCAGCTGCTCAGCCCCCTACCCCCGCCATAGGACCCCGCCCACCACCTGCTCCACTACTCACATGGGGGGTGCGCGGCTGGCATCCCGCACGCCCTCCCAGGGCTGGGCCGGGCGCGGGGCTGAGAACCGGTTGGGCCCCAGTGGGGCCTGGGCGAACGGGATGCCCAGGAAGACGTCCACCAGGCGGTCAGTGCCCTTCACGCCCACTCGCTGGCCTCGCAGGCGGCCCAGGGCCGTGTCCACTTCTGGCTGAGCTGTTTCAGGCCCTGAGGGGAGCAGGGGGACCATGGGGTAAGTTGCGGCCTCCACGGGGGTCGGGGTGAAAGGTGGATTGTCCATGCGACAGGCACGTCGTCTGTGCTCATAGCGCCTGGTTCACCAAGCTCTGTTCAGAACGCTTGGCGCGTGACACTTTGGTGAACCTTCCTGGTGAGCTGTGAGTCTGGCCCTGTGGGCCCCTGGCTTCCTCCTCTGTGGGACCCCTTCCTTCACCACCATCCCCTCTGGGCCAAACCGCACCTGCCAGTGGAATGAGGGCCTGGGAACCTGGAGCTGGCCTCTTGAACACAGATCACTCATCCGCTAAGGTCCAATGAGTACTAATGAGTACTCCTTTTTTTTTTTTTTTTGACAGGCAGAGTGGACAGTGAGAGAGAGAGACAGAGAGAAAGGTCTTCCTTTGCTGTTGGTTCACCCTCCAATGGCCACCGCAGCCGGTGCACCGCGCTGATCCGAAGACAGGAGCCAGGTACTTATCCTGGTCTCCCATGGAGTGCAGGGCCCAAGCACTTGGGCCATCCTCCACTGCACTCCCTGGCCACAGCAGAGAGCTGGCCTGGAAGAGGGGCAACCGGGACAGAATCCGGCGCCCCGACCGGGACTAGAACCCGGTGTGCCGGCGCTGCTGGGCGGAGGATTAGCCTAGTGAGCCGCGGCGCTGGCATGAGTACTCTTTATTCTCTGTCTTCTAAAGCTTTGACATTGGGCCCAGTGCTGTGACACAGCAGGTTAAGCCGCTGCCTGCAGCGCCAGCATCCCATATGGTGCTGATTAAAGTCCCAGCTGCTCCACTTCCGATCCAGCTCCCTGCTGATGCGCCTGGGGACGCAGTGGAGGACGGCCCAAATCCTTGGGCCCCTGCACCCATGTAGGAGACTTGGAAGAAACTTCTGGCTTCAGCTTGGCTCTGCCCTGTCTCCCTCTCTCTGTGCAACTCTGCCTTTCAAATATATTTATATTTTTTTAAAGAAAGCTTTGACATGGGGGACCTTGCTGAACTGGAGGAGCTGCCCCTCCCAGGGCTGGCAAAGTCTTTAGATAGGAAACCTGGCACCACACCCACCACACTGCACTGCACAGGGGTGGGTGAGGGGTGGGGCAGCAAGGCTGTTAAATGCAAATAAATCACAGGGGCGCCCCAGCAGCCCTCCTCCTTGGGGCTCTCACACACCTGGCTACCCTCCATCTGCTCTCCCCACCCCAGGGCCTGGGTCCAGATAGCTGGGGACTGCCCCATGCCCCAGAGGCGGAAATAGCCTCCCTGACTCCCTGAGGCAACTCTAAGCCTAACCCAGCAAACCACGGGGTGGGCGCGCTCCATGTGTTCCCCTGGTTGCCTCTGCTCCCCTGGGTGGCCCTGGGTGGCTGCTGGGCCTCCTGTTCCTTGGGAACTGTGGGGCAGCTTCCTCTCAGCACCATCCTTTGCACATGCGCTTGTCACCATGACCTGACTGAGACCGATCCTGGGCCCTCAAAGTATCAGGACAATCCTGTCCCCGAGCGGGGCTGTTCTGGGGGGTCAGACACGATAGCATGGGCAGAGCTCCTGCCCAGAGTGGGGCACAGCCGTGGCAATCCTTCGCTCTGGACTGTTCCTCTGGAGGCCCCCCCTCGGGTCTCAGTGCCCACTCACTCTGACAACACTCCCTCCCACCCCCACCCCGCCCCGGGTCCTCCCTTCCGGCAGTGTCTCACCTGTGGCCTTGACAGGAAGTGCCAGGAACAGACAGGCCACCCAGACCAGGCCTCCGGGCCGGGCTCTGACCACTGCCTCCATGCTCCTTGCAATCGACTGTGGGCAGAAGCCGCGGAGGGTAAAAAGCAGTGCCTGCCCTTTGGCACGATCCATAGCTCTCTGAAGGGCCAAGTTTTGACCTGCACGGCCTGCACCACCTGGCTGGTGGCCAGGCCCGCAGCTGAGGCCGATGGCCAGGCCGAGGCAGGGCAGGGCTGGGACGGTACCTTGAGGGGCCCGAGGATAGCACAGGCCTCTGTGCTGAGATCCCAACTCTCCCGACTCACTGATCTCCGTGTGCACCTCACAGGGTGCCCCCGTCATTGACTCACCACTCTGAGTGCGGCCACAGCCCAGGGGTGGGGGCTGGCACTTGGTCTTGCCTGGCAAAGGTGTGCCTGGGACTTGAATCAGGAGAGGAGGAACTGAAGTTGATTAAAAAAAAAAAAAAAAAAAAACCACGGGGCTGGAACTCACACAGTACAGAATTAATGATGTGAAGTATGCAGTTCTGTGGGCTTTAACGCCGGTGTTGTGCAACTGCCACATCTCTCTGCCTTGTAACCATTAACTACTAAGCCGTCACCTCCGTTCCGCCTGTTCTAGATTCTGCATGGAAGTATCTGGCTCCATTCACTTGGTATAACGTTTCTGATCTTCACCCGAATTGTAGAATGCGTGAGTACTTTAAAAAAATATTTTAGTTATTTGAAAGACAGAGGGTGAGAGACAGAGGGTGAGAGAGAGAGAGAGAGAATCTTTCATCTGCTGGTCACTCCCCAAATGCCCGCAACAGCTGGGGCTGGGCCAGGGCGAAGCCAGGTTTCCCACATGAGTGTCAAGGACCCAAGTACTTGAGCACGTTCACCTGCCACCTCCCAGGGCGCACAGTAACGACAGCTGACATCAAAGGTGGAGCCGGGACTTGAACCTTGGCACTCGGAGATGGGACGTGGGGGTCCCAGTCGCCAGCCCTTGCTCATTGGATATTTAACACCTTGAAAAACAGCCTGTTTTCCACTGGGGCCGAGTCATGTTCTTCCAAGAACCTCAGTAGCCCTGCCCCCGGCGCCAGGACTGTGGCTGCCCAGGGTGGGTGTTGGGGTCACTTCCTCATGGAGCCCCACTCTCCTCGAGGCTCAGCAAGTGTCAGGGCAGACGCAAGACCCTGCCCCCCCGCCGTGAGACCGGGCAGCTGAGCTGCGTGGGTGGGGGCGGAGGGAGACCTCCTGGGTGACTTTGTTGCAGTTCCACCACAGCTCTGGACCTCGCTCTGTAAAACTGGTGATGGAAGAGAGGTCGTGGGGCGCAGGAAAGCACGAGTCTTGGAACCAGTGCCAGCAGAAGCCTGGCAGGGGGTCTGTCTCCTTGCTGGCTTGGGAGACCCCACCCCAAGGGAGGGCAGGACTCAGCCCTGGGCCTCAGCATCAGGAACCCAGCTGCCCCAGGTGGAGAAGGGTGGGGGAGGGGCAGGAGGCAGGGCACGCTGTGCCAAGATGGCAGGTCGTCTTCCGGGGGCTCCCCAGTGCCGGAGAGGAAGGCCTGAGGACGGAGCTTCCCTCCTGCTGAGAACAACCAGGGTGGCTTCCCGAATCTTCCTCCGCGGCTTTCCTGGGGCTGGCAGAGGGGCCCTGCTTTTCAGAGCTGCCCTCTCCCCAGCCTGCTGCCAAGTCGCAACCCCGCCCACCTCCCGGCCACACACACACACACACACACACACACCCCGGGTTTCTGTGAACCCTGACCTTCTTGGAGTTCTTAGCTCCTGGCTGGTGCCTGCTTTCTGCTGAGCCTGCCTGGCGGATCTCAACACATCAGGCTGAGTGACAGCAGCCAGTCACAAAGGCTCCCGTCACAAGCGATCCCATTTGTACGCTACTGTAGAGAGGGGTGACCACGGCAGCAGGAAGCGATTCAGTGGTTGCCAGAACCCGAGAGGCCGACGGCAGACTCCAAAGGGGGCATTCCAAGGGGCATGAGGCAACTTCAGGGCGCGACGGAGCCTTCCACAGCTGGTGTGGTCCCCTGCACGGCCTGTATATTTACTCCAGTTAGCAAGTTGCACACCTCAGATGGCTCCAATTAACCATATGCTAACTTTTTAAATGTTTATTTTCACCTTTCTGAAGGGCAGAGCCACAGAGAGATAGACAGAAAGAGCAATCTTCCATCCACTGGTTCATTCTCCAAATGCCCACAACAGCCAGGGCTGGGCCAGGCCAAACCCATGAGCCTGGAACTCTATCTGGGTCTTCACATAGGTGGCAGGGGCCCAAACACTTGAGCCATTTGCTGCCTCCCAGGATGCATTAGCAGGAAGCAGAGGAGTCTGAACTCAAACTGGCACATTGATACGAGATGTTCCCTTCCCAAGGGGTGGCTTAACTCTCCATGTCGCAACACCTGCTATTAATAATATGTAAATTAACCCACAATACAGCTGTAGTCCTGGGAACCTATTTTGGAGAATTATACTGTACATATGCAGAACTGAAAAATGTACAGTGGTGTGTATGCAGCTGGAGCTCAATAGATGCTTCAGGATGTGCTGAAGATGCTATGCACCAGCCAGGGTGAGTTCCCTTTCCTTTGCCAAGTTTGAATTACCCCAGGTTAAGAGCGAGCCTTGTCTGCCATCTGGTGGCCAGAGTAGGCAATGCGGGAACCCCAGTCATTCCTAAACCAGTGAGGCCCTTTGGTTGGGTTTAAACGCAGCGTGGGGAAAGCAGGGCTTCCTTGTGGGGTGCATGTACCAGGGGGACAGGCTCTTCACGACATAGGGAAAAATGCTTTGTGGGAAAGAGGCTGAGTAAGCACGACTGGCACCTTTGCAATCCAAGATCAAGTGTAAGAGAGGGTTCAGGGGAGGAGCAGTGTGATGAGAAAAGTTAGGGACAACAATGAAGCAAGGAGGAAAAGCAGTCACCTGGTTACCATGGGGATGGAGGGGGAGGCGCCCAGGTGGCTGGGAGGTGACAATGGCCAGGTGGAAGGACCCCTTTGGACTGAGGCTCTGGGGGAGCCAGGCACGAGACCCCCTTCCCCTAGGTCTGCCTGGCCATCTGGTTCCTCCATTGTATATTGAGGAAGTCCCCCAGACACACCGCTCTGTGGACACGCTGTGGCAGTGACAGCGGGGGGCCCACGCATGTGCAGTGCCCTGAGAGTAAGAGCAAACTCGGGGCCCCAGGAATCCTGCCGTCTCGGCTGGCCTGGGCTCTAAGGGCCCTCTGAGAAGCCCAGTCCCACTTCTCACCAAAGCGAGGTCGTCACCAGCTCTTCAAGCCACAGACAGCAGGTGGGGTGAGAAATGACAAGGGGGTGGGGGGGGAAAGTCGCAGGGAGAGAGACTTCCCCTTGACGACCTCGGTGGCTGAGGTGTGGAGGGCCCGTGTGCTGAGGTGTGACTGTGTGTGTCCCCGTCAGGGTCACGTTGACACCCTTTCTCCAATGCGCTAGTATTAGGAGGTGAGGATTGCAGGAGGTGAATGGGATTGCTGTCCTGATGTCACACCCAAGGGAGCATGTCCATGTGAGGACACATCATGAACCAGGAAGAAAGCCCTCACACACAGCAACCTGCAGCACCTTGGCCCTGGATGTCTGGGCCCCCAGAACCCGTGAAAGACACACTTCTGCTCCGCGGACACCCGGGGGGTGGCGCCTTTGCTGCAGCAGCCGGAAGGAATCAAGACACTGTGGCTCCCGGCATCCAGACCCTCTATTGATCACTTACAGATATGAGATCACAGGGCATGCTGGGAGGAGGAGGGGGGCTACTGGCACCCAGGGGCGGGCAAAAAGCCCCAAAGTACCGCCCTCCACAAGGGGAGGGCCTGGGACTGGGAGGAGAGGAGAGGGAGGGTGGGCAGAAGGTGGAGGGGGCATGAAGCAGGAGGGGCCCAGGGCCCATGGGTGTTGAGGAAGCTGGGTGGGCACTGGTGTTGCCCAACACAGCTCCAAGGAGGGTGCATCGAATGTGTCTCACACGAGAGACCCAGGGCGGGCTTGGCAATGAACCTCAAGCCCTGGTTCTCCACAACGGTCAGCTGAGTTGACAGAGGCAGGGAGGATTGAGAGGCCACGTTAGAGTGCCTAATGCATCTCTCTGTGGATGTGTGTGAGTGCATCGGGGCCCCACCTGCACTGGAGCCCCTGTCCCCCACCCCCACACAGGCAGCTACAGCTCCGTGTGCTTCTGCTCAGCGCCCCTTAGCTCCTGGACCCTCTGGGGCAGGGTGTGGGTCCAGAACTGGAGCCTGTGGGCCTTCAGGGCCTGGCCCACTGCAGGTTGCACGTTCAGCTGCAGGTATCGCTCGTCCTGGTCGAACACGGGCCAGTGCGGCAGGCCCTCGCTGTTGGGGTTCCTGCAGAGAAGACATCAGGAAGCGGGGGACCGTGGTCACTCTGAGCCCTGCCCAGCCCAGCCCTGAGCACCTATCTGGGGTCCGGCCAGGCCACCTTGCAGGCCAGGAGGGGAGGGGAATGGGTTTCCAAAAGTAGCAGCAGAACGACCTCCCCCTAGCATCAACTCCCCGTGGGGACAGGGCATTCTGACCTGGCCTGTCCCTCCCCCCATAGAGAACCTATGGGCAGAGCAGACCAACCCCAGGTCACTGGGAGATGGGAAGAGTGTGCCTGGCCCCACGGTCCCTGTGAGTGCCAGTGGGTCCTGCAGCTGGGGAGGGCGCTGTCACGTGACTTAGGTCTCTGGATGCTGGTGAGGTCCCCACAGAAGAGGGAGGGCAGAGGGTCCCAGGTCCCTGGGGATTTGGGGGGGGGTCGGCTCACCCGCTGCGAGCAAAGTTGGCCCAGTACTTCATCACCCTCCTGCTCAGCAGCTCCTCCTCCTCAGTGAGGGGCACTGCATGGGGGAGGGGCAGGGTCAGCTCGGGCCACCCCAGTCCTGCTGCCCATCATGCACCTCGCTCCCAGCCCAGATGGAGCTGACCCTCGGCTCTCCCACGCTGGTTCTCTGCCCCTCCCTTCATTCCCAGGAGCTGGACCCTCCCCTGGCCAAGCTCCCTTTTCTCTGTGCCGCCTCCTGCTCCATGGACCCGGGCTCATTTCTGGCTCGGCCAGGGAAGTCCTTTAGAAAGCAAATACCCCTTTGAGACTCCTGCCTCTGCTCCCCGCAGGACCCCCATGACCAGGTGGGCAGAGCAGGAGGGGCACAGGCTGCTGACTGAGGCTCTGGGATTCTAACCCAGCTCAGCCCTTGGAACCCTGAGACCCTGCACACCTGACTCCCAGCTTCAGGCTCCCAGGGAGGGAGGGAGACTCACCTTGGCGGTTTACAAAGAAGATCCCAAAGACAAAGGCCAGCTCATCCCCATGGTCAGCCTTCACGTGGGGCGGCTTCTTGTCCTTTAGGAAGTGGGGCCGGTGCTGGAACTCATAGAAGTAGGTGGGCGCGTGGGGTCCTGGAGGGAGAGATGCGGGGGCTCCACTTTCTAGTGCACACCTGGCTGGATCTGGCCCAGGGCGCGGTAGTGGCTGGGATGGGATCATGGCCTCGGGGCTTCCCAGCTGGGTAGCTTTGGGAAAGTCACCCAAGCTCACTCACTTCCCTGTCCTCTGCACGATGGGGGAGGCGCCTTGGGATTTACCGAGATGGGGACATCACGGGCCTGGCTCTCAGGGGCCGCAGGAAGAGCGGGAGGGGAAGGGCATCTGGGGCGGTGGCTACGGAGTCACTCGGGACAGCTGCTTCCTACTAATGTGCAGGAGGAGGCAGCAGGAGTTGGCCCTGCCACTCACGGCCCGAGACCTGGGTTGAGTTCTGGGCTCCCGGCTTTGGGCTGGGCCGGCACTGGCTGTTTCAGGCATTTAGGGGAATGAACCAGCAGCTGGAAGAGTGCTGTCTGTTTTTCTGTGTGCTTCTCAGCCTTCCAAATAAATTCTAAGAAAGTTTAAAAAGATGTGGGTAGGACCTGGGCAGGACAGACCTCTCATAGCTCTGAGCTATGCCCTTGACGGTCAGGCCTGGGCCACAGACGAACTCACGCTGAAGATGGGCCACTTGGAGCGCAGGCATCACGAAGAGGCTGTCTGCCATCATCTCCTGGAACTGGGCCTTGAGGGTCTGGGGGTCCTCGCTGCTCCCCATGTACTCCTCCATCAACACGTCCCCAGACTCAGGCGGCAGCATCTGGCCCGGGCGGTGGGGAAAGGGAGGTGAGGCAGACTCCAGGGCAGGGAGGCGGCGGCCTCAGGGGTGGGGAAATGGGTCCTGGAGTGGGACAGGGAATGGGGGAGGGCCCGGCTCTGGGATGCCTCCCTGCCCCTGCCCAGGCCCACAAAGGTGCATTTGCCACAGCTTTTGCATGAGCAGGATTCCCCTGCCCAGGGATGGGGTGGGTCCGGAGCCTCACCAACTGTGCTAAAGATGTCCTCAGAATGGCCCGCATGGCCTCTCGGTCAATGTCCTTCTGGGAGTCCAGGGTCTGTATGCTCTGGGGTGGGGTGGGGTTGATGAGCCCGTTAGGTGGGAAGTTAGAAGTTGAGCTTCTGTGTGTGTGAGCAGGGCCTGAACTCAGCATCTACTGTGGAAGCCCCAGAAGCCCAGCATCCTGCACTTCACATCCTGCCCAGACCCTGATGACCTCCCAGGTGGTCCCAGCCCTTCCCCCAAGGAAAGCTCCCAGGATTCTCTCTCCTGGGGACCAGATGGGTTACCTGACCTGATAACATGGGGCAACAAAACCTTCACAGACGCTCTAAGGGAAGCCCCTCTGCTCTGCCAGGCCCAGCAAATCAGGGGAGGAATTTGCTAATTTCACCCAACAAACCCTTCCTATGAGCCCCCATCTTTTGTCTGGAAGAAGAGGAGGAGGTGGGTAAACAGGCTCCCTTAAACCGGGAATTGAAACTAGGACTGCCCGCTCAGCCCTCTGGCTCTAAGCTGAGCTGCTGCCTGGCCTGCCCAGGTGTGTTCTCTCCACTCACCCATGTAACCTCGCTCTCCCCCAGGCTGAGCGACTGGTCGCTCTCCCTCTGTCCCATCCGTTCTGATGGATGCCCTAACCCCAATGTAGCCTCATCACTTCGCTCTCTGTCTCACGCCTGGATTCTTTCTCCCGTGAAGACAAGAACCCCGCGGCTTCCACAGCCTTTTCTCCGGTGACAAGCCTAGAGCGACAGAGCCCTGGGATCCCTGAACTGACAGAGTCCTGAGTCCCCCAGGGGTGCGGAGCTCAGCCTCACCCTGGGGAGGAGCCAGCCATACTCGTCGTTGTTGACACCGATGATGCTGGGGACGGGTCTGAAGTCCGACGACGCCAGCAGCTCCTGGGGGTGCCTGGGCAGGAAGACCCCGTCCACCACGCCAGGGATGGATCTGAAGGCCTAGGGAGGCAGCAAGGTCAGGTCCCAAACATCTCCTGATGCCTTCCACTCCTTCCTGGCTCACAGCAGTCTCCATGCCCAGCCCAGCAGGGCTCATGCCTGACGTGGCTGCCCTGGTCTCCACTTCCCATCCAGGGCTATGAGGACAGCAAGGCATGCAGGCCGGGGAGTAGGATGAGCATCAGGCCTGTGAGCACCCCCCCCGCTTTGTGAATTCGGCCCAACCTTGGTGATGGCCAGCATCTCCTCTTCACTCTTGCCCCGCAGGCAGCACACCAGGGCCTCGGAGTTCACCTGGCCACAGGCGGACAGGTTGGCCACCATCTGTAACGGGACCACACAGGGGCTGGCACCCCTTTTCAGGAGGGGAGGGGGAGTCTGCCCAAAGCTGTGGCTGGGGGCAAGTGTGCCCCGTCTCCCAGGGTGTTGCAGTTGTGAACTTGTTGTCTCAGCCAGAGGGACCAGCACACCTGCCTAGACGGTTCCACCCAGCAAGGGAGCCCCAGTGTGGCATCTTAGCAGGACACAGAATCGATCTCTACCGAGGCAGAGGTGTGTGGATTCTGACCCCCGAGTCCCCCATGCCCAGGTTGATGGCAGTTCCGGAGGCACCCTGATGTTCCTTGTTGTACCCATTGAACAGAGACAGAAACAGAGGCTCTGTGAGGGAAGACAGGAGCAGCAGGCCTGGGCAGGGCAGTGGAGGACACTCACTGTGGAGACCACCTCCGATGAGGTGGTGATGAGCCCGGGCAGTATGGCCACCCCACTCTCCATGATGGCTCTGTGGAAGAGACCCTGGGACATGGGTGACAGCACATGGGATGACACACTTATGGCACCCGCAGACTCGCCGAAAATGGTGACCCGGCCAGGGTTGCCTCCAAAGTGGGCGATATTCTGCTGGACCCAGCGCAGCGCGGCCACTTGGTCCAGGTAGCCCCAGTTTCCAGTGGCGTGCTGGTCTCCAGTGCTGAGAAGTGGAAGGACAGGGGTCACTGGGCTGTCCCGGTGCCACTCGTCCCGCAGGGCCCACCCTAGCCCCGGTCTCACCTGAAGAAGCCCAGGACTCCCAGGCGGTACTGGATGGTGACCACCACCACGTCCTCAAATGCCGCCAGCACAGAACCGTCATACATGGAAGCCATGCCTACAGCCAGTGCACCACCGTGGATCCACACCATCACCTGACAAAGTCAAGGCCAATACCACAAGGTTCCCACCAGCCCAAATGCCACCTGGCTGCCACCTGGACTACCCAGTGCTTGGCTCTGCACCTGCCCGTGGAGACGGAGCTCCCGTCAGACTGCAGGACCTGGGTCATCGAATTCTATCGGAAAACACAGGCCACTCACACTGTGGGGCCCCCTCCTCCACTACCAAAGTCTCGCTCTGTTCCTCCCAGGACCTCCTCTGTGTGCACAGAAAGGAGTGTCCCCCCGACTGCTCCACTTGAACAGTAACCGACAGCACAGGACCGTCTTCAACACGAACAGTCCATGACGGGCATTGGGGAATGAGCAGCAGGGCCCTCGGGCACCCGAGTGATGCTCCTGGCCACAACTGGTTGGGTGAGTCCTGGGTCCATCACAGGGCCACCTTCTGTGACCTCTGGGAGCAACTGGGGCTCTGGGACCCCAAGCCCAGAGGTCAGCTGCCCACCAAGAGTAAGAAAGACTTGTTGGAGCTGACAGTGCGAAGCTTCTTACCAGGGCCACACTGAGGAGGGATCTGGGCCAACCTTGTCTTTTTTAATCTTCTTTAAAAAATTTTTTTTGACAGGAAGAGTGGACAGTGAGAGAGAGACGGAGAGAAAGGTCTTCCTTTTTCTGTTGATTCAGCCCCCAGTGGCCGCTGCAGCCAGCGCACTGTCCTGATCCGAAGCCAGGAGCCAGGTGCTTCTCCTGGTCTCCCATGCGGGTGTAGGGTTTAAGGACCTGGGCCATCCTCCACTGCACTCTCACGCCACAGCAGAGAGCTGGACTGGAAGAGGAGCAACCGGGACATAATCCGGCGCCCTGACGGGACCAGAACCCTTTTTTCATCTGCTTGCAAAAGAAATGTCTGTCATCCCCGAGAGGGTCTCGGTCACTCACAGGGAGGCTGGAGCCCTCGTGGGCGTGGGCCGGTGCGTAGACGCTGAGGTACAGGCAGTCCTCTGACACGGGGGTGGGAGGCAAGGCTGTGTTAAAGAGGAACTCGGTCGCTGCGGTCATTATAGCTGCATCCTGCAGACACCTGGCGGCCACCATGGCGACAGTCAGCCCAGGGCTTGTGCAGGGCCACCCTCATGCCCCTTCCCCTGATATCCTGCTCACACGTGACCCTCCTCGGGAGTCCCTTTGCAGCACGTGCCAGGCCACAGCCCCGGGGGGAGCTGGGACAGAGCTGCACTTCCAGGGGGGTCCCACAGTTGCTGATGGCCTAGGGTGATCTTGACTCTATGGGGACCCCATGGGAGCAATTGACTTCATCCCTTGTCTTAATTCTAGACTCTCGTGGAGTCACATCATCCCACAGAGTCCCATATAAGAATACAAGTCCCATGTCCGTAGATTCGGTGACTGTGGACATGGGGTCCCAGGGAGACCCCATTGGTGTCCTCCTCAGAGATATGCAGGTTCTGCAGATGCAGTCAGGGGCAAGCTTCCTGGAGGCAACTGACTACACCCTCCCACCTGCGCAGAGACAGCGCTCCCTGGTGGCTCAGAACATGGGCAGAACCTGAATGTCCCTGTCTGCTTCTCCAGTCAGCAACTGGAGCTTAATGCCCTCTGACTCCAAGTCCAAGCCAGGAGCCTGGCAAACCACTGTGCTCTTGTGAGCCTCAGCAGACTCACTGATAAAGCACGTGGGAAGCCATCACCCACAGGGAAAGCTGGTTATGGGAATTCTAACAGGACAGCTGTCCAGGCCCAGAAAACAGGATCAATCCCACAACCTCCCCATAGGGCTGGACCTTCCCTGCACCCTGGGAGTGCTTACATGGCTGGGTGGGAGGTCCCGTCCCTCACTCCACTCCAAGCTTCAGCAGGTTCAGGAGGTGCAAACCGCAGCGGCCCCAGAGGTGGCTTGGCAAAGGGAATTCCCAGGAAGGTGTGGACGCCCGCATTGGTGCCTTCCACGTGGACCAGGCTCCCGCGCACCTGCCCCGTGTGTGTGTTCCGGATGGGGCTGGCAGGGTCCTGGCCTGGGGGCAGAGAAGCACATCAGGTGTGGCTCTCCATGAGCTGCCCTCCCACACAGCTGCTGTGGCCTCTCCTTGGCATCGGCACCTCGGACTTGCCAAGACCTCGGACCTACAAACACTGACCTGACCAACTCCCCGCACAGGGAATTTCCCCCCACCTGCCAAGTCAACAGTGCTGTCCTTGGGCCTACCGAGGACATCCCACAGCTCCCGAGGCTCCTGGGACCTAGCACCCTCCCTGAGCACTAGGAGTCAGCGCAGGTGACAGCCCTGGGGGCGAGGAGAGCGTCCTTTCTGCTGACTGCCCTCGGTCACAGGAGGTAGAGCTGTGAGCACCAGACTGACCAGGCTCCCCTGCTAGGAGGCTCATGCTCCAGGCAGCAAGAAGGGAAGAAAGGAAGCGTCCTCTAGGGGGCGGTGTAGTGGCACTCGGGTGCACCCACAGCCTGCATGGCCAGCATCCCCTACACAGTTCCATCCTGGCTGCTTCACCTGGATCCAGCTCCCTGCTAATGGGTTGGGGACGTAGTAGAATCCCCCAGCACCTGGGCCCTGCACCCTCCTGGAGGCCCTGGATGGCTCCTGGTTTTGGACTGGCCCAGCCCTGACTGTAATGCGCACATGTGGAGGGAATCAGAGGATGGAAGATCTGTTTTCCCTTTCTGTCTGGACTCAGCATTTCCAATAAAGAAGAAATCTTTCAAGAAGGAAACAAAACATATCATTTAAAAAAAAACAGAAAGAGAGCATGCTCTCTAAAAGAGATGGCATTGGTGCCATGAATGCAGGAGGGAGGTGACTGTGCCCAGGATAGGACAAGCACAACCTGATCTGGGGACCAGTGAGGGAGGAGGTGACGAAGTCATCTAATGCGGAAGCCCAGGGATTAGTAAAGAGTTTCTACCAACGAATCAGAACATTTTAGCCACACATCAGAAAATAGGTTAGGGACCAGAACTGTGGCATAGCAGGTAAAGCGGCCATCTGCAGGGCCAACATCCCATATGGGTGCCAGTTTGAGTCCTGGCTGCTCCACTGTGCATCCAGCTCTCTGCTCTGGCCTGGGAAAGCAGAAGACGGTCCAACTCCTTGGGCCCTGCACCCACATGGGAGACCTGGAAGAAGCTCCTGGCTTTGGATTGGCTCAGCGCCAGCCATTGCAGTCTACTGGGGAGTGAACCAGAGAATGGAAGACCTCTCTCTCTCTCTCTCTCCCTCTCTCGCTCACTCTCTCTCTCTCTCTTTTTAAGCAATTGCCTCTCTGTAAATCTGCCTTTCAAATAAAATAAATCTCTCTAAAAAAATAAGATGTACAAATATGCACATAAACCTGAGGATCTCACACAAATGAAGAGAAAAGCACGTGGTTCCAGACTACCTCGGTGCTCTTGTTTGTAATTTGTATTCATTCATATGAAAAAAGAGACACACACAGAGAGACAGAGATGTCCTGTGTGCTGGTTCCCTCACCAAATGGCCACCACAGCTGGGACGGGGCCCTGATAGGCCAGGAGCCCTGAACTCAATCGGGGTCTCCCAGTGGGAGGCAGGGATCAGTACCGGAGCCCACCTGCTGCCTCTCAGCCTGCAGGTTAGCAGGAAGCTGGAATCAGGAGGTGCCGAGGCGGGACCCGAGCACAGGGCTCAGGGCTGGGCGTCCCCAGCGGTGGCTCCACTGCTGCTCCCAGTGCTGCCCCTCATGACCTATGTTGTGCCACAAACCAGATATGAAAAGGTCGAGATGTTCTATGGTGAGGACTCAGCACCACATGCTGGTCTTCCCTAAACAAGAAAAAACAGAAGCGGAACCCTAACAGCTGAACCTGATGGAGCCTCTAGGCTACAATTCCTGTGTACAGAGGGTGAGGGGAATGAGGAACGGCCAGAAGGCACCACAGGGATGGGGCCTCCCCCTCCAGAGAGAGCCAGGGGTAAACCGGTTTCTCAACACAGGAATCAGGAGGAAGAGCACAGTGAGGCAGAGGGGGAGCTGACACGTGAGGGAGACTCAGCAACACACGGCAACCACACAAGGGTGCAGAGCCCGGGCGCGGGGGTGGGGAGGGGGACCTGTGCCCATGGCTGGGGTAGAGAAACGGGACACCTGCTCTGGGAACCCGACGGGCAGTCCTGCAACACTTAACCCGGAGCTCCACCGCCCTGCAGGTCCCACCCTCGGTAGAAGCCCAAGGGAAGTGCCAACTGTTGGGCGCCCCTGGGTCAGGGAGAGGAGAGCCTGGCCCCGGAGCCGGTGAGTAAATAGCGCCTCTGTCCTGAGCTGGTCCCGACCTTGTCCTTGTCGTTCGCCCCAACCATGGAGGACAGCGCTGCCCGCGGCAGCAGTTCCGGCTGTGAGGCTGACAGTGAGCTGAGCTCAGCAGAGTCCATGGAGGACAGGGGCGGCTTCCGTGCAGACGCTGCCGCGGTTCCTGCCCCGGACACGCACAGCGACTCCCAGGGACCTTGGGGAACAACTGCTCCCTCTCTGAGTGGGGACCCAGCCCCAGATATTACTTTATTAGGAACCACAGTGATGTGGGGGAGACGATCTGCCTGGAAGGTCCTGGTCGCCGGGAGAGTCTGTGCATTGCAGGGCAGGCGGGGAGCCCGTGGGTGAGCATGGAGGAGGAGGAGTGGGGCCTGTGCTGGGGATTAGATAGGGAGAGGGTGGGGTTAGAGACCTGGCTTTTCACGATTTTTTATTCTCTTTAAAGAGTTATTTTTTGGAAAGGTCAAGTTAGAGAGAGAGAGAGAGAGAGAGAGAGAGAGAGAACCCATCTGCTGGTTCAGCTCCCAAATGGCCCACCCAGGCCTCAGCCAGGAGCCTTGAACTCCAGCAGGGTCTCCCACGTGGGAGCATCAGGGTCTGGGACAGAGCCATCTTCCACTGCTTTCCCAGGCACATTACAGGAAGCTTCACTGGGAGACGAGCAGGCAGAGCTGGAGCCAGTGTTCCTAGGGGCCGCCAGTGCACAGTGCTGACTTGCTCTGCAATGCCAGCTCCAGTCTTGGGCCTTTGGAATGAGGAGATAAAGGCTCCACGACACACCCAGCTTTTGTGCCCTCTTGGCCTGGGCTCCCAGAATGCCAGGCACGGAGGTGTGGTCACCTTTGTCCTGGATCCAGCCCAGGAGGACCCCTGCCAGGTGCACAGGGTCAGAGGAGACCCTGGCAGATACACAGCCCAGAGCAGGTTCATCACTGTCCTGGGGAGGGCACAGTCACCACAGCCTCAAGCAAGGGAGGGAAAGGGCCCCATTCCCCACGCCCCTTCCTGTCCCGGCTGCCGACCCGACCAGCGCTGCTCAGAGCCTTCGTGCTGGGCTCATTCCTCCGTGCCAGGAGCTTCCGGAGACCATGGTGGTCGACCAGGTGCCCCACTGTCACCTCTGCCACCTCCAGCCTCCCAGGTGCTGCCCTCCTGTGGCCTCAGGCTCTAACTGCGGGATTGGGCAGATCTGACCAGGGTCCCTGTTGCCCCCGGGAATCCTCACCATGACCCGGGTCGAGGAACAGCAGGAGACCGCAGACAATGGCGCCGAGCCGAGCTCCCCTTCGGTGCAGCCCCATGCTCCAAGGAGGCCCGCGTGCACACCTCTGTGTCCCGCAGGCTGCACCCAGTGCTCCAGGCTGGGACCAGGGCCTCGCCCCTGGCCTGGGCAGGAAGCAGGCGGGGCACACCATGGGGGCGGGGCTTGAGTGCCTCTGGTGGGAGTGGCCTGAGAGAAGAGAGGTCAGTAGGGACCCAGGCATGGCTGCCTCCCCTCTCACTGGGCTCCTCGAGGGTCCAGGCCCCTCACCTCAATCCTGGAGTCACCAACTTCACTGTCCTTGCTGTCCTAGTCTGAGATAGTGTAGGCATACAGGAAGCAGGACACCAGGGGGCCTTCTAAGGGGAATGAACCATTAAAAAAGGGATTTATTTATTTTTTATTTATTTGAAAGGCAGAGTTAAAGAGTCAAGAGAGATACAGAGAGAGATCTTCCATCTACAGGGTAGTCTCAAACGTCCAGGTCTGGGTCAGCCCAACGCCAGGAGCCAGCAGCTTCTTCTGGGTCTCCCGGGTGAGTGCAGGGGCCCAAGCACGTGGGCCTTCTGCTGCTTTCCTAGGCACATTAGCAGGAAGCTGGATCGGAAGTGAAGCCGCGGGGGCTCGGCTCTGTGCCTACATGGGATGAAGGCACTGCAGGTGCTGGCTCACTGCTCTGTGCCACAGCCCCTGCCCCAGGGGTCACCTGAGCCAAGGCTGGCAGGTGTCACTGTCCCGGATCCTGGAAGCTCCTCCTTGGTTTCCAGGCTGGGTGCCCACTGGGTCCAGGCCCCTCCTCCATCCTTTCCCGACTCTGCCCATCCCCTCCCTGCTCACTCAGGGTCCAGGTTTTGAAGGCAGTGACCATGGCACTAACTAAGGGTGAACCCAATGTGTGCTGTGTCCCCAGCTGCTTCTGAGACACAGTTCTGTCCTCTCCTTGACAGTGAAAACCTGCTGGTCCTGCCTGATATGTGGCAATCAGGCAGGAAGAACAATGGGAATTCGGGAGCTGGAACTTTGCCAGCCCTGCATTGTAACTTTATCCCTTTGCTTGTCAGTCTTTTACACCACTTTCCCAGGATGCACCTGTGTCTCAGCTGGGACCAGGAAGGAGAAGCCATGATGGAAACAGGGAAGTGAAATTCTGGATGGAGGGGCCATAACAATCCCTTCACTATTCCCACAGGTGAGATCCCACCCCACTGGGTTATGCATTTAGGGCACCGCCCCTGGGATGAGAAAGGGGAGGGCCCTCTCTGCCCCTGGCTGTGCTTGGGAATCCTCCTTGGGCTGCCTCTTCCTCTCTTCCCCCTGGCAACCCTGGCCCATTCCTGCTGAGTGTCTCTCCGTGTGTGTGTGGCGGCCCTCAGTAGGCGTGCAGGTGTGCTCACGCTCTCTCTCCTTGAAATCAAAGCTGCTTTTGTGCACTGCCTGTGGCTGCTGCTGCTTTTGTCAGGTAGGAGGTCAGAAAGAGCCTCTGAGTGTGTGTGAGAAGGGCCTGAACCCCAGCACCTACTACGGAAGCCGCAGAAGCCCAGCATCCTGCACTTCACATCCTGCCCAGACCCTGATAACCTCCCAGGTGTCCCTGCCCTTCCCCCAAGGAAAGCTCCAGGGAGAACTCCCTCCTCAGGACCGGATGGGTTACCTGACCTGCTAACACGGGGCAACAAATCCTAGATGCCAAAGGGAAGCCCCTCTGCTCTGCTGTGCCCAGCAAATCTGGGAAGGAATTTAATAATTTTCACTCAGCAAACACTCCCTGGGTCCCTACCCTTTGTCCTGGAGGAGAGGGGAGGTGGGTAAACAGGCTCCCTTAGAAACCTAGGGAGTCCAAACAGACTGTGCTCACCCTCTGCCTCCCTGCTGAGCCCCGCCTGGCCTGCCCAGGTGTATTCTCTCCACTCATCCCTGTCACCTCGCTCTCCCCTGGTCCCAGTGACTGGGTGCTCTCTCTGTCCCTTCATTCCTGACAGATGCCCTGTCCCCAAGAAAGCCTTTGCTCTCTGTCTCCTGTCTGAATTCTTCCTTGTGTGAAGACGAGAAGGCCATGGCTTCCACGGCCTTGCCTCCAGTGACATTGGGATTTCTCATCTCCGTGAGGACTAGAACCTTGAATAAAATGTAAGACCCAGGGCCCAAACTTTCCCCACCGGGCACCCAGCAGGGTACGTGTGGTCCTGTGACAGCAGTGGGGGTCCGGGAGTCACCCTGAGTGTAGGAAACATCAGGCTCCCTGCAGGAAGGAGGAGCAGCCTGGGCACGGGAGCCCCCAGGGGAAGTGGACCCTGGCTCATGAAGGCTGACTTTGTGGCTTCTGAGAACTGGCCTTGACCTCTGCTCAGCCCCAGGCTCTCTCAGCCACCATGGCCAGGGCTAGCCCAGGGCAAAGTCCAGAGGGAGAAACATTATCTGTGTACCCAACGTGGTCGCAGGGGTCCAAGCACTTGGGCCCTCCTCTTTCCCACGTGCCTTAGCAGAGAGCTGGATCAGGAGTGGAACAGCTGGGACCTGAACTGTCCTCATATGAGATGCCAGCAACATGGGTAGAGGCTTAACCCCCTGTGCAAAGCAACAGGTTTACTGCATTATTGATTCATGGTATCCCAGGTGTGCAGGTAAACAGGTCTAAGAAAACGTGGCAGGTTCACTCAGATGAGTGTGACTCAGCTGTAAAAGGACTGGAACCTTTATTTGTGCTGCATGGATGGGATTGAAGTGCCACTCATGGCAGCCTGCAGGGATGAAGCCACGTTGACTCCTGGAGTCCAGGTCCTCTGTGGCCTCTAAGAGATGTGAGATCACAGGGCATGCTGGGAGGAGGAGGAGGGGTTAAGGCACCCAGGGGTGGGCAACAATGCCCAACGCAGCCTCCTCCACGTGTGGAAGGCCTGGGCAGGGAGGAAAGGAGAGGGAGGGTGGGGAGAAGGTGGTGGGGGAAGAAGCAGGAGGGGCCCAGGGCCCAGTGGGTGTTGAGGAAGCTGGGCGGGGACTGGTGTTGCCCAACACAGCTCCATGGAACAGGTACTGGGTGTGTCTCACACGAGGGGACCCAGGGAGGGTTGGCAATGAACCTCAAGACTTGGGTTCTCCACAATGGTCTGCTGAGTGGACGGAGGCCAGCAGGACTGAGTGGTCACGTGAGAGTGCCTAATGCATGGCTCTTCCGGGGATGTGTGTGAGTGCATCGGGCCCCACCTGCTCTGGAGCCCCTGTCCCCAACCCCCACACAGGCAGCTACAGCTCTGTGTGCTTCTGCTCAGCTCCTCTTAGCTCCTGGACCCTCTGGGGCAGGGTGTGGGTCCAGAACTGGAGCCTGCGGGCCTTCAGGGCCTGGCCCACTGCAGGCTGCAGGTTCAGCTGCAGGTATCGCTCATCCTGGTCGAACACGGGCCAGTGCGGCAGGCCCTCGCCGTTGGGGTTCCTGCAGACAAGACGTCAGGAAGCAGACGTGAGCAGCCCGTGGCCCAACCCAGGTCACTGGGAGATGGGAGAGTGTGCCTGGTCCCAGGCCCCTGTGAGTGCCAGTGGGTCCAGAGCTGGGGAGGGCACTGTCACGTGACTTAGGACCCTGGATGCTGGTGAGGTCCCCCCAGAGGAGGGAGGGCAGAGGGTCCCAGGTCCCTGGGGATTTGGGGGGAGTCGTCTCACCCGTTGCGAGCAAAGTTGGCCCAGTACTTCATCACCCTCCTGCTCAGCAGCTCCTCCTCCTCAGTGAGGGGCACTGCATGGGGGAGGGGCAGTGTCAGCTCGGCCACCCCAGTCCTGCTGCCCATCATGCACCACGCTCCCAGCCCAGGTGGAGCTGACCCTCGGCTATCCCACGCTGGTTCTCTGCCCCTCCCTTCATTCCCAGGAGCTGGACCCTCCCCTGGCCAAGCTCCCTTTTCTCTGTGCAGCCTCCTGCTCCGTGGACCCGGGCTCATTTCTGGCTCGGCCAGGGAAGTCCTTTAAGAAACAAATACACCTTTGAGACTCCTGCCTCTGCTCCCCGCAGGACCCCTGTGGTAGAATGAGAAGGCCATGGCAAGGTGGCTGCTGGCAAGCGATCATCAGTTACTCAGGAATGGCTTTGAAACCCACCTGGCAATGGAGCCTGCCTGGCAACAGGCTGTGATTGATGGCTTTGGAAACTGCTTGGCAACAGGCTGTGATTGGTTGGGGCATAGACCGCCCCTTGACCGGATTGACTGCTCTTACCTATATAAGATGTACCAACTGAAATAAAGGAGTCTGTGGGCTGCTTGCCTCAAGCCTGCTTTCACCCGACTCACTCCCGGGGTCTGTGTGATGACTCTGTGCCTCTTGCCCCCACCACGCTCCTTCTCTCAGAAACGAATCCACTACAACATTGTTGAGAAATAAACTGCAACAGACCCCCATGACCAGGTGGGCAGAGCAGGAGGGGCACAGGCTGCTGACTGAGGCTCTGGGATTCTAACCCAGCTCAGCCCTCAGAGCCCTGAGACCCTGCACACCTACTCACCCTGTGTCCCAGCCTCAGGCTCCCCATCTGTGCAGTGGGGGCAACACCCCCTTGGGGCCTTTTAGGGCCCTGGCCTGCCTCCAGGGAGGGAGGGAGACTCACCTTGGCGGTTTACAAAGAAGATGCCAAAGACAAAGGCCAGCTCATCCCCGTGGTCAGCCTTCACGTGGGGTGGCTTCTTGTCCTTTAGGAAGTGGGGCCGGTGCTGGAACTCATAGAAGTAGACAGGCGCGTGGGGGCCTGGAGGAAGAGATGCGGGGCTCCACTTTCTAGTGCACACCTGGCTGGATCTGGCCCAGGGCGCGGTAGTGGCTGGGATGGGATCATGGCCTCGGGGCTTCCCAGCTGGGTAGCTCTGGGAAAGTCACCCAAGCTCACTCACCTCCCTGTCCTCTGCACGATGGGGGAGGCGCCTTGGGATTTACCGAGATGGGGACATCACGGGCCTGGCTCTCAGGGGCCGCAGGAAGAGCGGGAGGGGAAGGGCATCTGGGGCGGTGGCTACGCAGTCACTCGGGACAGCTGCTTCCTACTAATGTGCAGGAGGAGGCAGCAGGAGTTGGCCCTGCCACTCACGGCCCGAGACCTGGGTTGAGCTCTGGGCTCCCGGCTTTGGGCTGGGCCAGCACTGGCTGTTTCAGGCATTTAGGGGAATGAACCAGCAGCTGGAAGAGCGCTGTCTGTTTTTCTGTGTGCTTCTCAGCCTTCCAAATAAATTCTAAGAAAGTTTAAAAAGATGTGGGTAGGACCTGGGCAGGACAGACCTCTCATAGCTCTGAGCTATGCCCTTGACGGTCAGGCCTGGGCCACAGACGAACTCACGCTGAAGATGGGCCACTTGGAGCGCAGGCATCACGAAGAGGCCGTCTGCCATCATCTCCTGGAACTGGGCCTTGAGGGTCTGGGGGTCCTCGCTGCTCCCCATGTACTCCTCCATCAACACGTCCCCAGACTCAGGCGGCAGCATCTGGCCCGGGCGGTGGGGAAAGGGAGGTGAGGCAGACTCCAGGGCAGGGAGGCGGCGGCCTCAGGGGTGGGGAAATGGGTCCTGGAGTGGGACAGGGAATGGGGGAGGGCCCGGCTCTGGGATGCCTCCCTGCCCCTGCCCAGGCCCACAAAGGTGCATTTGCCACAGCTTTTGCATGAGCAGGATTTCCCTGCCCAGGGTGGGGGTGGGTCCCGGAGCCTCACCAACTGTGCTAAAGATGTCCTCAGAATGGCCCGCATGGCCTCTCGGTCGATGTCCTTCTGGGAGTCCAGGGTCCGTATGCTCTGGGGGGGTTGATGAGCCTGTTATGTGGGAAGTTAGTTTAACCTCTGTGTGTGTGAGCAGGGCTTGAACCCCAGCACCTGCTGTGGAAGCCCCAGAAGCCCAGCATCCTGCACTTCACATCCTGCCCAGACCCTGATGACCTCCCAGGTGGTCCCAGCCCTTCCCCCAAGGAAAGCTCCCAGGATTCTCTCTCCTGGGGACCAGATGGGTTACCTGACCTGATAACACGGGGCAACAAAACCTTCTCAGACGCCCTAAGGGAAGTCCCTCTGCTCTGCCAGGCCCAGCAAATCAGGGGAGGAATTTGCTAATTTCACCCAACAAACCCTTCCTATGAGTCCCCATCTTTTTTTTTTTTTTTTTTTTTTTTTTTGACAGGCAGAGTGAACAGTGAGAGAGAGAGACAGAGAGAAAGGTCTTCCTTTTGCCGTTGGTTCACCTTCCAATGGCCGCCGCGGCCGGCACACTGCGCTGATCGGATGGCAGGAGCCAGGTACTTCTCCTGGTCTCCCATGGGGTTCTGGGCCCAAGCACTTGGGCCATCCTCCACTGCACTCCCGGGCCATAGCAGAGAGCTGGCCTGGAAGAGGGGCAACCGGGACAGAATCCGGCACCCCGACCAGGACTAGAACCCGGTGTCCGGCGCCGCAAGGTGGAGGATTAGCCTAGTGAGCCGCGGCGCTGGCTAGCCCCCGTCTTTTGTTTGGAAGAAGAGGGGGAGGTGGGCAAACAGGCTCCCTTAAACCGAGAATCGAAACTAGGACTGCGCGCTCAGCCCTCTGGCTCTAAGCTGAGCTGGCGCCTGGCCTGCCCAGGTGTGTTCTCTCCCCTCAACCATGTAACCTCGCTCTCCCCCAGGCTGAGCGACTGGTCGCTCTCTCTCTGTCCCATCCGTTCTGATGGATGCCCTAACCCCAATAAAGCCTCATCACTTCACTCTCTATCTCACGCCTGGATTCTTTCTCCCGTGAAGACAAGAACCCCGCGGCTTCCACAGCCTTTTCTCCGGTGACAAGCCTAGAGCGACAGAGCCCTGGGATCCCTGAACTGACAGAGTCCTGAGTCCCCCAGGGGTGCGGAGCTCAGCCTCACCCTGGGGAGGAGCCAGCCATACTCGTCGTTGTTGACACCGATGATGCTGGGGATGGGTCTGAAGTCCGACGACGCCAGCAGCTCCTGGGGGTGCCTGGGCAGGAAGACCCCGTCCACCACGCCAGGGATGGATCTGAAGGCCTAGGGAGGCAGCAAGGTCAGGTCCCAAACATCTCCTGATGCCTTCCACTCCTTCCTGGCTCACAGCAGTCTCCATGCCCAGCCCAGCAGGGCTCATGCCTGACGTGGCTGTCCTGGTCTCACTTCCCATCCAGGGCTATGAGGACAGCAAGGCATGCAGGCCGGGGAGTAGGATGAGCATCAGGCCTGTGACCCCCCCCCCACCCCCCCGCTTTGTGAATTCAGCCCGACCTGGGTGATGGCCAGCATCTCCTCTTCACTCTTGCCCCGCAGGCAGCGCACCAGGGCCTCGGAGTTCACCTGGCCACAGGCGGACAGGTTGGCCACCATCTGTAACGGGACCACACAGGGGCTGGCACCCCTTTTCAGGAGGGGAGGGGGAGTCTGCCCAAAGCTGTGGCTGGGGGCAAGTGTGCCCCGTCTCCCAGGGTGTTGCAGTCGTGAACTTGTTCCAGCTATGCCGGTACTCAGTGTCTCAGCCAGAGGGACCAGCACACCTGCCTAGACGGTTCCACCCAGCAAGGGAGCCCCAGCGTGGCATCTTAGCAGGACACAGAATCGATCTCTACCGCGGCAGAGGTGTGTGGATTCTGACCCCCGAGTCCCCCATGCCCAGGTTGATGGCAGTTCCGGAGGCACCCTGATGTTCCTTGTTGTACCCATTGAACAGAGACAGAAACAGAGGCTCTGTGAGGGAAGACAGGAGCAGCAGGCCTGGGCAGGGCAGTGGAGGACACTCACTGTGGAGACCACCTCCGATGAGGTGGTGATGAAGAGAGGCAGCACGGCAACCCCACTCTCCATGATGGCTCTGTGGAAGAGACCCTGGGACATGGGTGACACCACATGGGATGACACACTTATGGCACCAGCAGACTCGCCGAAAATGGTGACCCGGCCAGGGTTGCCTCCAAAGTGGGCGATATTCTGCTGGACCCAGCGCAGCGCGGCCACTTGGTCCAGGTAGCCCCAGTTGCCGGCGGCGTGATGGTCTCCAGTGCTGAGAAGTGGCAGGGACAGGGGTCACAGGGCTGTCCTGGTGCCACTCTTCCCGCAGGGCCCACCCCAGCCCCGATCTCACCTGAAGAAGCCCAGGACTCCCAGGCGGTACTGGATGGTGACCACCACCACGTCCTCAAATGCCGCCAGCGCAGAACCGTCATACATGGAAGCCATGCCCGTAGTCAGTCCGCCACCGTGGATCCACACCATCACCTGGCAAAGTCAAGGCCAATACCACAAGGTTCCCACCAGCCCAAACGCCACCTGGCTGCCACCTGGCCTACCCAGTGCTTGGCTGTGCACCTGCCCGTGGAGACGGAGCTCCCGTCAGACTGCAGGACCTGGGTCATCGAATTCTATCGGAAAACACAGGCCATTCACACTGTGGGGCCCCCTCCTCCACTACCAAAGTCTCGCTCTGTTCCTCCCAGGACCTCCTCTGTGTGCACAGAAAGGAGTGTCCCCCCGACTGCTCCACTTGAACAGTAACCGACAGCACAGGACCGTCTTCAACACGAACAGTCTATGACGGGCACTGGGGAATGAGCAGCAGGGCCCTCGGGCACCCGAGTGATGCTCCTGGCCACAACTGGTTGGGTGAGTCCTGGGTCCATCACAGGGCCACCTTCTGTGACCTCTGGGAGCAACTGGGGCTCTGGGACCCCAAGCCCAGAGGTCAGCTGCCCACCAAGGGTAAGAAAGACTTGTTGGAGCTGACAGTGCGAAGCTTCTCACCAGGGCCACACTGAGGAGGGATCTGGGCCAACCTTGTCTTTTTTAATCTTCTTTTTGACAGGCAGAGTGGACAGTGAGCGAGAGACAGAGAGCAAGATCTTCCTTTTTCCGTTGGTTCTGCCCTCAATGGCCACTGCGGTTGGCATTCTACCCTGATCCGAAGCCAGGAGCCAGGCACTTCCTGCTGTTCTCCCATGCGGGTGTAGGGTTTAAGGACCTGGGCCATTCTCCACTGCACTCCTGGGCCACAGCAGAGAGCTGGCCTGGAAGAGGAGCAACCGGGACAGAATCCGGCGCCCTGACCGGGACCAGAACCCGGGGTGCCGATGCCGCAGGCAGAGGATTAGCCTAGTGAGCCGCGGCGCCGGCCCTTTTTTAATCTTCCTGCAAAAGAAATGTCTGTCATCCCCGAGAGGGTCTCGGTCACTCACAGGGAGGCTGGAGTCCTCGTGGGCGTGGGCCGGTGCGTAGACGCTGAGGTACAGGCAGTCCTCTGACACGGGGGTGGAAGGCAAGGCTGTGTTAAAGAGGAACTCGGTCGCCGCGGTCATTATAGCTGCATCCTGCAGACACCTGGCGGCCACCATGGCGACAGTCAGCCCAGGGCTTGTGCAGGGCCACCCTCATGCCCCTTCCCCTGATATCCTGCTCACACGTGACCCTCCTTGGGAGTCCCTTTGCAGCACGTGCCAGGCCACAGCCCCGGGGGCAGCTGGGACAGAGCTGCACTTCCAGGGAGGTCCCACAGTTGCTGATGGCCTAGGGTGATCTTGACTCTATGGGGACCCCATGGGAGCAATTGACTTCATCCCTTGTCTTAATTCTAGACTCTCATGGAGTCACATCATCCCACAGAGTCCCATATAAGAATACAAGTCCCATGTCCGTAGATTCGGTGACTGTGGACATGGGGTCCCAGGGAGACCCCATTGGTGTCCTCCTCAGAGATATGCAGGTTCTGCAGATGCAGTCAGGGGCAAGCTTCCTGGAGGCAACTGACTACACCCTCCCACCTGCGCAGAGACAGCGCCCCCTGGTGGCTCAGAACATGGGCAGAACCTGAATGTCCCTGTCTGCTTCTCTAGTCAGCACCTGGAGCTTAATGCCCTCTGACTCCAAGTCCAAGCCAGGAGCCTGGCAAACCACTGTGCTCTTGTGAGCCTCAGCAGACTCACTGATAAAGCACGTGGGAAGCCATCACCCACAGGGAAAGCTGTTTATGGGAATTCTAACAGGACAGATGTCCAGGCCCAGAAAACAGAGGATCAATGCCACAACTTCCCACTAGGGCCGGAGCTTCCCTGTGCCCTGGGAGCGCTTACATGGCTGGGTGGGAGGTCCCGTCCCTCACTCCACTCCAAGCTTCAGCAGGTTCAGGAGGTGCAAAGCGCAGCGGCCCCAGAGGTGGCTTGGCAAAAGGAATTCCCAGGAAGGTGTGGACGCCCGCATCGGTGCCTTCCACATGGACCAGGCTCCCGCGCACCTGCCCCGTGTGTGTGTTCCGGATGGGGCTGGCAGAGTCCTGGCCTGTG
This sequence comes from Oryctolagus cuniculus, assembly GCF_051225735.1. Lineage (NCBI taxonomy): Eukaryota > Metazoa > Chordata > Mammalia > Lagomorpha > Leporidae > Oryctolagus > Oryctolagus cuniculus. The sequence goes on along the minus strand of NC_142884.1, from coordinate 60,309,739 downwards.
GGCAGAGAGGTGCATCAGGTGTGTCTCCCCATGAGCTGCCCTCCCACACTGCTGCTGTGGCCTCTCCTTGGCATCGGCACCTCAGCCTTGACAAGGCCTCGGACCTACAAACACTGACCTGACCAACGTCCTGCATGAGAAACTCTCCCCCATCTCCCAGCCAGCAATGCTGTCCCTGCCCAGCCCAGGACATCCCACAGCTCCCGAGGCTCCTGGGACCTAGCACCCTCCCTGAGCACTAGGAGTCAGCGCAGGTGACAGCCCTGGGGGCGAGGAGAGCGTCCTTTCTGCTGACTGCCCTCGGTCACAGGAGGTAGAGCTGTGAGCACCAGACTGACCAGGCTCCCCTGCTAGGAGGCTCATGCTCCAGGCCACAAGAAGGGAAGAAAGGAAGTGTCCTCTAGGGGGCGGTGTAGTGGCGCTCGGGTGCACCCACAGCCTGCATGGCCAGCATCCCCTACACAGTTCCATCCTGGCTGCTTCACCGGGATCCAGCTCCCTGCTAATGGGTTGGGGACGTAGTAGAAGCCCCCAGCGCCTGGGCCCTGCACCCTCCTGGAGGACCTGGATGGCTGCTTGTTTTGGGCTGCCCCAGCCCTGACTGTTATGCACACATGTGGAGGGGATCAGAGGATGGAAGATCTGTTTTCTCTTTCTGTCCAATAAAGAAGAAATCTTTCAAGAAAAAAAACACAAAATATCTTAACATAAATTTCTAATACATATCATTAAAAAAAAACGAAAGAGAGCATGCTCTCTAAAAGAGATGGCATTGGTGCCATGAATGCAGGAGGGAGGTGACTGTGCCCAGGACGGGACAAGCACAGCCTGACCTGGTGACCAGTGAGGGAGGATGTGACGAAGTCACCTAATGCGGAAGCACAGGAATTAGTAAAGAGTTTCTACAAACGAATCAGAACATTTTAGCCACACATCAGAAAATAGGTGTAGGGACCAGAACTGTGGCATAGCAGGTAAAGCCACCATCTGCAGTGCCAACATCCTGGCTGCTCCACTGTCCATCCAGCTCTCTGCTCTGGCCTGGGAAAGCAGAAGACGGTCCAACTCCTTGGGCCCTGCACCCACATGGGAGACCTGGAAGAAGCTCCTGGCTTTGGATTGGCTCAGTGCCAGCCATTGCAGTCAACTGGGGAGTGAACCAGAGAATAGAAGACCTCTCTCCTTCTCTCTTTCTCCCTCTCTCGCTCACTCCCTCTCACTCTCTACGCAATTGGCTCTCTGTAAATCTGGCTTTCAAATAAAATAAATCTCTCTAAAAAAATAAGGTGTACAAATAAGCACTTAAAACTGAAGATTTCACGCAAATGAAGAGAAATTCTCGTGGTTCCAGAATACCTCCGTGGCTCTTGTTTGTAATTTGCATTCATTTATTTGAAAGAGAGACAGAAACACAAACAGAGACAGAGATGTCCTGGTGCTGGTTCATTCTCCAAATGCCCACCACAGCTGGGACGGGGCCCTGATAGGCCAGGAGCCCTGAACTCAATCGGGGTCTCCCAGTGGGAAGCAGGGATCAGTACCGGAGCCCACCTGCTGCCTCTCAGCCTGCATGTTAGCAGGAAGCTGGAATCAGGAGGTGCCGAGGTGGGACCCGGGCACAGGGCTCAGGGCTGGGGCGTGCTCAGTGGTGGCTCCACAGCTACTCCCAATGCAGCCCCTCATGACCTATGTTGTGCTACGAATCAGATATGAAAAGGTCGAGATGTTCTATGGTGAGGACTCAGCACCACATGCTGGTCTTGCCAAAAATAACAAAAACAGCAGCGGAACCCTAACAGCTGAACCAGACGGAGCCTCTAGGCTACAATTCCTGTGTGCACAGGGTGAGGGGACAGAGGAATGGCCAGAAGGCACCACAGGGACGGTGCCTCCCTCTCCAGAGAGAGCCAGGGGTAAACCGGTTTCTCAACACAGGAATCAGGAGGAAGAGCACAGCGAGGCAGAGGGGGAGCTGAAGCGTGAGGGAGACTCAGCAACACACGGCAACCGCACAGGGGTGCAGAGCGCGGGCGCGGGGGTGTGGAGGGGACCTCTGCGCATCGCTGGGGTAGGGAAACGGGACACCTGCTCTGGGAACCCGATGGGCAGTCCTGCAACACTTAACCTGGAGCTCCACCCGCCCTGCAGGTCCCACCCTCGGTAGAAGCCCAAGGGAAGTGCCAACTGTCGGGCAGACACTTGGAGCAGCAGTAGCAAGGCCGCTGGGATGCTCCCCTCCTAACACAGCGGGCGTCTGAGGGAGACCGTGGAGGGGAGAGCTCTTTCTCACTCTGTCTCTCCCTCTCCCTGTGTCTCTGCCTTCAAACCAGCAGAAATCAATCATCCCCAGCCCATGGAAGCTGACTCCTCCTCGGGAGGAACCTCCCATGTCACAGTAGGTGATGCCGGCCACAAGGGTGCTCTGGGCCCCTGGGTCAGGGAGAGGAGAGCCTGGCCCCGGAGCGGGTGAGTAAACAGCGCCCCTGTCCTGAGCTGGTCCCGACCTTGTCCTTGCCGTTCGCCCCAACCATGGAGGACAGTGCTGCCTGCAGCGGCAGTTCTGGCTGTGAGGCTGACAGTGAGCTGAGCTCAGCAGAGTCCACGGAGGACAGGGGCGGCTTCCGTGCAGATGCTGCCGCGGTTCCTGCCCCGGACACGCACAGCGACTCCCAGGGACCTTGGGGAACAACTGCTCCCTCTCGGAGTGGGGACCCAGCCCCAGATATTACTTTATTAGGAACCACAGTGATGTGGGGGAGACGATCTGCCTGGAAGGTCCTGGTCGCCAGGAGAGTCTGTGCATTGCAGGGCAGGCGGGGAGCTCGTGGGTGAGCATGGAGGAGGAGGAGTGGGGCCTGTGCTGGGGATTAGGTAGGGAGAGGGTGGGGTTAGAGACCTGGCTTTTCACGATTTTTATACTCTTTAAAGAGTTATTTTTTGGAAAGGTCAAGTTAGAGAGAGAGAGAGAGAGAGAGACAGAGAGAGAGAGACAGAGAGAGAGAGAGAAAGCATCTGCAGGTTCAGCTTCAAATGGCCCACCCAGGCCTCCGACAGGAGACTTAAACTCCTCAGGGTCTCCCACGTGGGAGCATCAGGGGCCTGGGACAGAGCCATCTTCCACTGCTTTCCCAGGCACATTACAGGCAGCTGCACTGGGAGACCAGCAGGCAGAGCTGGAGCCAGTGTTCCTAGGGGCCGCCAGTGCACAGTGCTGACTTGCTCTGCAATGCCGGTTCCAGTCTTGGGCCTTTGGAATGAGGAGATAAAGACACCACGATGCTCCCAGGGGTGGTCAGCTTTGCCCTGGATCCAGCCCAGGAGGACCCCTGCCAGGTGCACAGGGTCAGAGGAGACCCTGGCAGACACACAGCCCAGGGCAGGTTCATCAGTGTCCTGGGGAGGGCACAGTCACCACAGCCTCAAGCAAGGGAGGGAAAGGGCCCCATTTCCCACGCCCCTTCCTGTCCCGGCTGCTGACCCGACCAGCGCTGCTCAGGGCCTTCATGCCTGGCTCATTCCTCAGTGCCTGGAGCCTTAGGAGACCATGGTGGGTGCCTGGGTCCCCACTGTCTCTCCGACCACTCCAACTTCCCAGGTTCTGTTTTCACAGCACAAACTGCGGGATTGGGCAGATCTGACTAGGGTCCCTGTCCACACATGCGAATCCTCACCATGACCTGGGTCCATGAGCAGCAGGAGACCGCAGACCAGGGCGCCGAGCTGAGCTCCCCTTCGGTACAGCCCCATGCTCCAAGGAGGCCCGCGTGCACACCTCTGTGTCCCTTAGGCTGCACCCAGTGCTCCAGGCTGGGACCAGGGCCTCGGCCCTGGCCTGGGCAGGAAGCAGGCTGGGCACACCGTGGGGGCGGGGCTTGAGCGCCTCTGGTGAGATCAGACTGAGAGAAGAGAGGTCAGTAGGGACCCAGGCATGGCTGCCTCCCCTCTCACCGGGCTGCTCGGGGGTCCTGGTCCATCGCCTCAATCCTGGAGTCACCAACTTCACTGTCCTTGCTGTCCTAGTCCGACATAGTGTAGGCATACAGGAGCAGCACACCAGGGGGCCTTCTAAGGGGAATGAACCATTAAAAAAGTGATATATTTATTTTTTATTTATTTTAAAGGTAGAGTTAAAAATCAAGAGAAACACAGAGAGAGATCTTCCATCTACAGGGTCAGTCTCAAATGCCCAGGGCTGGGTCAGCCCAACGCCAGGAGCCAGCAGCTTCTTCTGGGTCTCCCAGGTGAGCGCAGGGGCCCAAGCACGTGGGCCTTCTGCTGCTTTCCTAGGCGCATTAGCAGGAAGCTGGATCGGAAGTGAAGCCGCCGGGGCTCGGCTCTGTGCCTACATGGGATGAAGGCACTGCAGATGGTGGCTCACTGCTCTGTGCCACAGCCCCTGCCCCAGGGGTCACCTGAGCCAAGGCTGGCAGGTGTCACTGTCCCGGATCCTGGAAGCTCCTCCTTGGTTTCCAGGCTGGGTGCCCACTGGGTCCAGGCCCCTCCTCCATCCTTTCCCGACTCTGCCCTTCCCCTCCCTGCTCACTCAGGGTCCAGGTTTTGAGAGGCAGTGACCATGGCACTAACTAAGGGCTGAACCCAATGTGTGCTGTGTCCCCAGCTGCTTCTGAGACACAGTTCTGTCTCAACTTGACAGTGAAAACCTGCTGGTCCTGCCTGATATGTGGCAACCAGGCAGGAAGAACAACGGGAATTCTGGAGCTGGAACTTTGCCAGCCCTGCATTGCAACTTTATCCCTTTGCTTGTCAGTCTTTTACACCACTTTCCCAGGATGCACCTGTGTCTCAGCTGGGACCAGGAAGGAGAAGCCATGATGGAAACAGGGAAGTGAAATTCTGGATGGAGGGGCCATAGCAATCCCTTCAGTATTCCCACAGGTGAGATCCCACCCCACTGGGTTATGCATTTCGGGCACCGCCCCCTGGGATGAGAAAGGGGAGGGCCCTCTCTGCCCCTGGCTGTGCTTGGGAATCCTCCTTGGGCTGCCTCTTCCTCTCTTCCTCCTGGCAACCCTGGCCCATTCCTGCTGAGGGTCTCTCCGTGGGTGGCGGCCCTCAGTAGGCGTGCAGGTGTGGTCACGCTCTCTGTCCTTGAAATCAAAGCTGCTTTTGTGCACTGCCTGTGGCTGCTGCTGTTTTTGTCATGTAGGAAGTTAGAAACAGCCTCTGAGTGTGTGTGAGAAGGGCCTGAACCCCAGCACCTACTGTTGAAGCCCCAGAAGCCCAGCATCCTGCACTTCACATCCTGCCCAGACCCTGATAACCTCCCAGGTGTCCCTGCCCTTCCCCCAAGAAACGCTCCATGGAGAACTCCCTCCTCAGGACCGGATGGGTTACCTGACCTGCTAACACGGGGCAACAAATCCTCAGATGCCAAGGGTAGCTCCCCCTCTGCCTCGCTGTGCTCCCCTCCTGATTCCTGTGTTGAGAAACCGGTGTACCCCTGGATCTCTCTGGAGAGGGAGGCACCGTCCCTGTGGTGCCTTCTGGCCATTCCTCTGTCCCCTCACCCTGTGCACACAGGAATTGTACCTAGAGGCTCCATCAGGTTCAGCTGTTAGGGTTCTGCTGCTGTTTTTTCTTGTTTTGGCAAGACCAGCATGTGGTGCTGAGTCCTCACCATAGAACATCTCGTCCTTCTCATATCTGATTCGTGGCACAACATAGGTCATGAGGGGCCACATTGGAGCAGCAGTGGAGCCACCGCTGGGGACGCTCCAGCCCTGAGCCCTGTGCTTGGGTCCCGCCTCGGCACCTCCTGATTCCAGCTTCCTGCTAACGTGCAGGCTGAGAGGCAGCAGGGGGGCTCCGGTACTGATCCCTGCCTCCCACTGGGAGACCCCGAGAGAGTTCAGGGCTCCTGGCCTATCAGGGCCCCATCCCAGCTGTGGTGAGTATTTGGAGAGGGTACCAGCACACAGGACATCTCTGTCTCTCTGTGTTTGTCTGTGTCTCTCTTTCAAATAAATGAATTCAAATTACAAACAAGAAGCCACAGAGGTAGTTGGATCCACGTGCTTTTCTCTTCATTTGTGTGAGATCCTCAGGTTTATGTGTATATTTGTACATCTTATTTATTTTAGAGAGATTTATTTTATTTGAGAGGCAGATTTACAGAGAAGCAATTGCGTAGAAAGAGAGAGAGAGTGAGCGAGAGAGGGAGAGAGAGAGGAGAGAGGTCTTCCATTCTCTGGTTCACTCCCCAGTTGACTGCAATGGCTGGCACTGAGCCAATCCAAAGCCAGGAGCTTCTTCCAGGTCTCCCATGTGGGTGCAGGGCCCAAGGAGTTGACCAACTTCTGATTTCCCAGGCCAGAGCAGAGAGCTGAATGCACAGTGGAGCAGCCAGGACTCAAACTGGCACCCTTATGGGATGTTGGCACTGCAGATGGCGGCTTTACCTGCTATGCCAGATTTCTAGTCCCTAACCTATTTTCTGATGTGTGGCTAAAATGTTCTGATTTGTTTGTAGACACTCTTTAGTAATCCCTGGGCTTCCGCATTAGGTGACTTCATCGCCTCCTCCCTCGCTGGTCCCCAGGTCAGGTTGTGCTAGTCCTGTCCTGGGCAAGTCACCTCCCTCCTGCATTCATGGCACCAATGCCATCTCTTTTATAGTGCATGCTCTCTTTCCCCACACTCACAGGCAGGTCAGAGCCCTCACGGGCATGTGCAGGCGAGTAGATGCTGAGGTACAGGCAGTCCTCGGACATGGGGATTGAAGGCAGGGTGAGGTCACCTGCAGAACATCTTGACCCATCATAGCCAGTCCTGCAGACACCTGGAGCCACCCAAGGCAGCCATTAGTTTAGAGCGTGGGTCTAGTGTGCCCGACCCTCCCAGGCCTCCTCCTACAGCCCTGCTCACTCATGGGCCTCCCTAAGACACTTCCCACCAGGATACAGGTCCTAGACTCTGGGTGAGCTGGGATGGTCCAACATCAGGGAACCTCAGGTGTCTGAGAGTCTGAGGACCACTCTTGACTGACAGGGGACTCTGGGAAGTGGTGACTGCAGGAGGGACACTCAGTGCTGGATGCCCAGACCCAGCCACGCCGGAGCGGGACAGCCTCCCGCACACAAGCCTGGATGGACGGATGGCGTTTCCCCAGGAAGGGCAGTGGACGACCCTCACCTTCACTCTAGACTCAGGAACCTCCCCGTTCCCACAGTCTCCAGTCCTAAGGGCATACACGGGTCCCTGGCCAATGTCCTTGTCCTGTCTTTGGCTCAGTGACCATGACGACCCCCTCTGGTGCCCATCTCAGGGAGCTGCAGGATCTGCTGATGGAGTCGGGGCCTCCTACAAGCATGTGGAGCCAGGTGAACCTCACTCAGACACAGCGCCCCCTGCAGACAGAGAGCCTGTGGCCTCTCCTGGACATGGGGAGGGCGTCTCTGCTTTTCTCTCTGTACCTTGATTTAATGTGCTCTCAGTGCCACGTTCTGGCCCCAAAGCATTTCATGGTCACTGAATCCAGAAAGCCTAAGCAGACTCACTGAATAACGCACGAGGGAGCCATCATCCACAGGGAAAGCTGGTTATTGGAGCTCTGTCCCAGACAGCTGGCCTGGCCCAGAACTCAGAGGATCTTTCCCCTGACCTCCCTCCAGGGCCGGAGCTTCCCTGAGTGCTGGGAGCGCTTACATGGCTGGGTGGGAGGTCCCGTCCCTCACTCCACTCCAAGCTTCAGCAGGTTCAGGAGGTGCAAAGCGCAGTGGCCCCAGAGGTGGCTTGGCAAAGGGAATTCCCAGGAAGGTGTGGACGCACGCATCGGTGCCTTCCACGTGGACCAGGCTCCCGCGCACCTGCCCTGTGTGCGTGTTCCGGATGGGGCTGGCAGAGTCCTGGCCTGTGGGCAGATTGGTGCATCAGGTGGGGGCTCCCCATGAGCTGCCCTCCCACACAGCTGCTGTGGCTGTCTCCATGGCAACGGCACCTCAGCCTTGCCAAGACCTCGGACCTACAAACACTGACCTGACCAACTCCCCGCACAGGGAATTTCCCCCCACCTGCCAAGTCAACAGTGCTGTCCTTGGGCCTACCGAGGACATCCCACAGCTCCCGAGGCTCCTGGGACCTAGCACCCTCCCTGAGCACTAGGAGTCAGCGCAGGTGACAGCCCTGGAGGCGAGGAGAGCGTCCTTTCTGCTGACTGCCCTCGGTCCCAGGAGGTAGAGCTGTGAGCACCAGACTGACCAGGCTCCCCTGCTAGGAGGCTCATGCTCCAGGCAGCAAGAAGGGAAGAAAGGAAGCGTCCTCTAGGGGGCGGTGTAGTGGTGCTCGGGTGCACCCACAGCCTGCATGGCCAGCATCCCCTACACAGGTCCATCCTGGCTGCTTCACCTGGATCCAGCTCCCTGCTAATGGGTTGGGAACGTAGTAGAATCCCCCAGTGCCTGGGCCCTGCACCCTCCTGGAGGCCCTGGATGGCTCCTGGTTTTGGACTGGCCCAGCCCTGACTGTTATGCACACATGTGGAGGGAATCAGAGGATGGAAGATCTGTTTTCCCTTTCTGTCTGCAACTCAGCATTTCCAATAAAGAAGAAATCTTTCAAGAAAAATAAAACATCTGGACATCATGTTGTAATACATATCATTTAAAAAAAAAAACAGAAAGAGAGCATGTTCTCTAAAAGAGATGGCATTGGTGCGATGAATGGAGGAGGGAGGTGACTGTGCCCAGGACAGGACAAGCACAGCTGACCTGGGGACCAGTGAGGGAGGAGGTGACGAAGTCACCTAAAGGGGAAGCCCAGGGTCAGAAAAGAGTTTCTACCAACTCATCTGCTGGTTCAGCTTCCAAAAGGCCCCACACAGGCCTCAGACAGGAGCCTTGAACTCCAGCAGGGTCTCCCACGTGGGAGCATCAGGGGCCTGGGACAGAGCCATCTTCCACTGCTTTCCCAGGCACATTACAGGAAGCTGCACTGGGAGACCAGCAGGCAGAGCTGGAGCCAGTGTTCCTAGGGGCCGCCAGTGTCACAAGTGCTGACTTGCTCTGCAATGCCGGTTCCAGTCTTGGGCCTTTGGAATGAGGAGATAAAGGCTCCAGGACACACCCAGGAGTGGTGCCGTCTTGGCCTGGGCTCCCAGAATGCCAGGCACGGAGGTGTGGTCACCTTTGCCCTGGATCCAGCCCAGGAGGACCCCTGCCAGGTGCACAGGGTCAGAGGAGACCCTGGCAGACACACAGCCCAGGGCAGGTTCATCAGTGTCCTGGGGAGGGCACAGTCACCACAGCCTCAAGCAAGGGAGGGAAAGGGCCCCATTTCCCACGCCCCTTCCTGTCCCGGCTGCTGACTCGACCAGCGCTGCTCAGAGCCTTCGTGCTGGGCTCATTCCTCTGTGCCAGGACCTCAGGAGACCATGATGTGCACCCAGGTCCCCCACTGTCCCCTCACCTGCTCCAGCCCCCCAGGCGCTGCCCTCCTGTGGCCTCAGGCTCTAACTGCAGGATTGGGAAGATCTGACCTTGGTCCCTGTTGCCCCTGGAATCCTCACAATGACCACGGTCCAGGTGCAGCAGGAGACCGCAGACAATGGCGCCGAGCCGAGCTCCCCTTCGGTACAGCCCCATGCTCCAAGGAGGCCCACGTGCACACCTCTGTGTCCCTTAGGCTGCACCCAGTGCTCCAGGCTGGGACCAGGGCCTCGGCCCTGGCCTGGGCAGGAAGCAGGCTGGGCACACCGTGGGGGTGGGGCTTGAGCGCCTCTGGTGAGATCAGACTGAGAGAAGAGAGGTCAGTAGGGACCCAGGCATGGCTGCCTCCCCTCTCACCGGGCTGCTCGGGGGTCCTTGTCCATCGCCTCAATCCTGGAGTCACCAACTTCACTGTCGTTGCCGTCTTAGTCCAAGATAGTGTAGGCATACAGGAAGCAGGACACCAGGGGGCCTTCTAAGGGGAATAAACCATTAAAAAGGGATTTTTTATTTTTTATTTATCTGAAAGGCAGAGTTAAAAATCAAGAGAAACACAGAGAGAGATCTTCCATCTACAAGTTCAGTCACAAACGTCCAGGGCTGGGTCAGCTCAACGCCAGGAGCCAGCAGCTTCTTCTGGGTCTCCCAGGTTAGCACAGGGGCCCAAGCACGTGGATGAAGGCACTGCAGATGGTGGCTTACTGCTCTGTGCCACAGCCCCTGCCCCAGGGGTCACCTGAGCCAAGGCTGGCAGGTGTCACTGTCCCGGATCCTGGAAGCTCCTCCTTGGTTTCCAGGCTGGGTGCCCACTGGGTCCAGGCCCCTCCTCCATCCTTTCCCGACTCTGCCCTTCCCCTCCCTGCTCACTCAGGGTCCAGGTTTTGAGAGGCAGTGACCATGGCACTAACTAAGGGCTGAACCCAATGTGTGCTGTGTCCCCAGCTTCTTCTGAGACACAGTTCTGTCTCAACTTGACAGTGAAAACCTGCTGGTCCTGCCTGATATGTGGCAACCAGGCAGGAAGAACAACGGGAATTCTGGAGCTGGAACTTTGCCAGCCCTGCATTGCAACTTTATCCCTTTGCTTGTCAGTCTTTTACACCACTTTCCCAGGATGCACCTGTGTCTCAGCTGGGATCAGGAAGGAGAAGCCATGATGGAAACATGGAAGTGAAATTCTGGATGGAGGAGCCATAAGAATCCCTTCAGTATTCCCACAGGTGAGATGCCACCCCACTGGGTTATGCATTTAGGGTACCACCCCTGGGATGAGAAAGGGGAGGGCCCTCTCTGCCCCTGGCTGTGCTTGGGAATCCTCCTTGGGCTGCCTCTTCCTCTCTTCCTCCTGGCAACCCTGGCCCATTCCTGCTGAGGGTCTCTCCGTGGGTGGCGGCCCTCAGTAGGCGTGCAGGTGTGGTCACGCTCTCTGTCCTTGAAATCAAAGCTGCTTTTGTGCACTGCCTGTGGCTGCCTCTGCTTTTGTCATGTAGGAGGTCAGAAACAGCCTCTGAGTGTGTGTGAGAAGGGCCTGAACCCCAGCACCTACTGTTGAAGCCCCAGAAGCCCAGCATCCTGCACTTCACATCCTGCCCAGACCCTGATAACCCACCGATCTGGGTTCTGGCCAGGCCACCTTGCAGGCAGGAGGAGTGGGGAATGGGTTTCCAGAAGCAGCAGTTGAACGAACTCCCCTTAGGGTCAGCTCCACATGGGGACCCAGCATCCTAACCTGGCCTGTCCCTCCCCAACAGGGATCCTCTGGGTGAGCAGCTCATGGTCCACCCCAGGTCACTGGGAGATGGGAAGAGTGTGCCTGGTCCCAGGGTCCCTGTGAGTGCCAGTGGGTCCTGCAGCTGGGGAGGGAGCTGTCACGTGACTTAGGACCCTGGATGCTGGGGAGGTCCCCCCACAGGAGGGAGGGCAGAAGTTCCCAGGTCCCTGGGGATTTGGGGGGGGGTCGTCTCACCCGTTGCGAGCAAAGTTGGCCCAGTACTTCATCACCCTCCTGCTCAGCAGCTCCTCCTCCTCAGTGAGGGGCACTACAGAGGGGAGGGGCAGGATCAGCTCGGGCCACCCCAGTCCTGCTGCCCCATCATGCACCTCGCTCCCAGCCCAGGTGGAGCTTGACCCCAGGATACCCTCAACCTTGCCGTCGCCCCTCACCAGCTGTTCCCAGCCTTGTCAAGCCCCACGTCCCCAGTCAGCCCCTAAGTCCTGGACACTGGCTTCTTCCTTTCCAGGACGGTTTCTCCTCTCTGACACTGGGACATCATATATGAAACAGAGATGACTTTGAACCCCTGTGCACCCAAGAGGGACACTCATTCCTAGGCAGACAGAGGAGGAGGGGGTACAGGCTGTGCCTTGAGGGGTTCAGATTCCATTCCCAGCTCTGCTCCCTGAATGCACCCTGGATCCCACTGAGCCTCGTCCTTTCATCCTTAGGTAGGGCGCAGGGCCCCTTCCGGGAGAGCCTGGACCTCATCCCATCCTGGTAATGGAGGAAGATTCACCTTTGCTGCCAAAGAGAAATGATCTGAAGACAAAGACAACCTCATTGCTGTGGTCGGCCCTCACGTGGGGCGGCCTGAGGTCCTTTGTGAAGCTGGGCCGATGCTGGAACTCGTAGAAGTAGACAGGGGCGTGGGTACCTGGGGACAGACAGGGAGATGGGTGGCCCCTTCCCGGTGTTCTCCTACAATAACCATGGTGACGAAATGTAATTGCTGCACCAGGCTGGGTCCTGGACAGTTGGGGAGAGGTAGCAGGGGGAACAGGTGCAGTGGGCAAGCCCTGGGTTAGATCCAGCCTTGAGGTTTGTGGCTGTGAGGTCTTGAAACAATCAGTGCAGCTCACTCAGCCCAGTCTTTTCTTCTGTTCCACAGTGGAGATGTCCATCTCTGGAACTGTCATGGAGGGTTACTGGGAGGAGCAACACCAAGTTCCTGGCATACCAGGACCCCATTAAGACATGGACTGGGACCTGGACAGGACAGGCATCACCCTCAGGAAAGGACCCAGCCCTGAGGCCTCAGTCCCAGATGAACTCACACTGGAAATGTGCTACTCGGAGTGCAGGCATCACGAACATGGCGTCTGCCATCATCTCCTGGAACTGGGCCGTGAGGGTCTTGGGGTCCTCATTGCTCCCCATGTACTCGTCCATCAACAGGTCCCCCAAAGCGGGAGGCAGCATCTGGCCCAGGGGAAGGGGAAGGAGTGAGGGGAGCAGCTCCTGGGAGGGAGGCAGCAGCCTCAGGCTGGGGGACGGAGTCCTGTATAGTCAGAAACTGGGGGAAGAACCAGGCTCCGGGAGAGCCCTCCCCAAACACACGGCAGAGCCTTGGTTCCTGGCGTCCCTGTGCGGCAGGTGTCTAATATGGGCTCTGTTGGGGCTGTTTTGTTGCTTGAGTTCCTTCACGGCCCCTCTGTCTCTCTCCTCTTGAGGGTCCATGGTGAACAGGAGCTGAGTGGAGAGTGAAGATTCCAAAGAGTGGCATGGCTGGATCTGGAGCTTTGAAACCCGGAAACCTGCCTACCTCTTGGGCTATGGGGGAACTCAGGAGCGCGGGGTGGGTGGGGCTCACCTTGGGGAGGACCCAGCCATACTCATCATTGTTGACACCAATGATGCTGGGGACGGGTTGAAAGTCACCCGAGGCCAGTAGCTCCTCAGGGCATCTGGACAGGAAGACTCCATCCACCACGCCTTGGATGACCTTGAAGATCTAGGGGTCATGCAGGGTCATGGAGAAAGCTTGTGTCCCATATAGTCTCATTGACCTCTGTGTCCATCCCCCATGCCTCGATCAGCCCATGGTGCTCACTCCCACCATGGGGTCTCCAGCCTGGCATCCAGGACTGGGTCCCCTGTTCCTTCCAGGGCTGGGATGTCAGGAGGCATGGATGGGAGGTAGCAGCCCCAGGGACTATGAGGTGCACACAAGCCCATCACCCCCTCACCCACGTGCACGGGGCCCAACCTAGGTGATGGCCAGCATCTCGTCTTCACTCTTGGCCCGCAAGCAGCGCACCAGGGTCTCAGAGTCCACCTGGCCACAGCCAGACAGGTTGGCCACCACCTGTAGTGGGACCACACAGGGGCTGGAACAGCCATGCTGGAGACCAGGGGTTGCCCACGGCCCCACTGGAGGCAGCTGCACCCCAAATCACACAGGGTGTGGTGTGTGCACGGCTGCAGTTGGAAGCTGATTGTTGCTCCTTCCCCATGACTTGGCACCGCCCAGCCGCAGTGGGCAGCACCTGCTGAGCTGGTTGCTGAAAACCTGGGGCTCAGGGCAGACAGCTGGTGGAGCTGAGAACCACCTCTGCCTCTGCTGGGACACAGGTGTGTGGCTTCTAACCCTAGAGCGTCTCAGTAATGCAATGGTAGGCAGCAGGGCCTGAGAACCCGATGGTCCTCCCTCCTTGTGCCCCTTGATCAGAGACGAAGTATAGGCAGGAGTAGCAGGCCTGGGCAGTGAGGACATTCACAGTGGAGACCACCTCAGACGAGCTGGAGATGAGGCTGGGCAGCAGGGCCACCCCACTCTCCATGATGGCTCCGTGGAAGAGACCTTGGTACATGGGCGACACCACATGGGATGACACACTCATGCCACCTGCAGACTCGCCGAAAATGGTGACCCGGCCAGGGTTGCCTCCAAAGTGGGCGATATTCTGCTGGACCCAGCACAGTGCGGCCACTTGGTCCAGGTAGCCCCAGTTGCCGGCGGCGTGCTGGTCTCCAGTGCTGAGAAGTGGCAGGGACAGGGGTCACAGGGCTGTTCTGGTGCCACTCATCCGCAGTGCGCACCCCAGCCCCGGTCTCACCTGAAGAAGCCCAGGACTCCCAGGTGGTACTGGATGGTGACCACCACCACGTCCTCAAATGCTGCCAGTGCAGAACCGTCATACATGGAAGCCATGCCCATGGTCCGCCCACCACTGTGGATCTACACCATCACCTGGGGAAATCAAGGGCATACCACGTGGCTCCCTCCAAACTATCCTGCTCATCCTCACCCTAGTCTAACCAGTCTTGGGTCTGTGCAGGTGCCCAGCGCACTGAACTCTGGCCAGACTGCAGGATCTGGGCCATGAACCAGGGACCCAATGCCAGCAGGAAGGCCAGGCCTCCATCCTTTGAGTCCAACACCATGTTCAAAGCCTGGGTCCGTCAATTTCAACCCCCCCTGTGAGATGGACAAATAATGGCTGTCTATCTCATCAATCCACACAGATGCTCATCCTAGTGCCTTCCCTTCTTCAGGCCCCCACATCATCAGTGGCTGGGAGCTGTGGTGACCTCTGAGGGTAGCCAGGGGTCACTGAGTGTGCCTCCTGGGCATGAGGTGCTGCAGGTGTTCCAGGTTCATTCAAGACCATCAGTCTGACCTCTGACATCTCAACCCCTGGGATCCCATGCCAAAGGCTCAGCTGCCCACCGTGGGGGAGCAGCAGTTCTTGGCTCCCATAGTGAGAGGCTTCTGGACAGGGTGTGCTCACAGGAGGGCCCGTGCTCAGCTTCTCCTTTCTCATCTTCTAGCAGAAGGCAATGCCCTCCCACCCCGGCCGACCCTGCCCCACACTCACAGGCAGGTCAGAGCCCTCACGGGCATGTGCAGGCGAGTAGATGTTGAGGTACAGACAGTCCTCGGACATGGGGATTGAAGGCAGGGTGAGGTTCAGCTGCAGAACATCTTGACCCATCATAGCAAAGTTCTGTGGACACCTGGAGCCACCCAAGGCAGCCATTAGTCTAGAGCCTGGATCTAGTGTGCCCGACCCTCCTCGGGCCTCCTCCTAGAGCCCTTCCTACTCATGGGCCTCCCTAAGACACTTCCCACCAGGATCCAGGTCCTAGACTCTGGGTGAGCTGGGATGGTCCAACATCAGGGAACCTCAGGTGTCTGAGAGTCTGGGGACCACTCTTGACTGACAGGGGACTCTGTGGGAAGTCGTGACTTTCTTGAGGGGACACTCAGTGCTGGATGCCCAGACCCAGCCACGCCGGAGCAGGCCAGCCTGCCGCACATGAGCCTGGATGGACGGATGGCGTTTCCCCAGGAAGGGCAGTGGACGACCCTCACCTTCACTCTAGACTCAGGAACCTCCCCGTTCCCACAGTCTCCAGTCCTAAGGGCATACACGGGTCCCTGGCCAATGTCCTTGCCCTGTCGTTGGCTCAGTGACCATGACGACCCCCTCTGGTGCCCATCTCAGGGAGCTGCAGGATCTGCTGATGGAGTCGGGGCCTCCTACAAGCATGTGGAGCCAAGTGAACCTCACCCAGACACAGCGCCCCCTGCAGGCAGAGAGCCTGTGGCCTCTCCTGGACACGGGGAGAGCGTCTCTGCTTTTCTCTCTGTACCTGGATTTAATGTGCTCTGAGTGCCACGTTCTGGCCCCAAAGCATTTCATGGTCACTGAATCCAGAATCCTAAGCAGACTCACTGAATAACACACGAGGGAGCCATCACACACAGGGAAAGCTGGTTATGGGAGCTCTGTCCCAGACAGCTGGGCCTGGCCCAGACTCAAAGGATCTTTCCCCTGACCTCCCCCCAGGGCCGGAGCTCCCCTGTGCCCTGGGAGCGCTTACATGGCTGGGTGGGAGGTCCCATCTCTCACTCCACTCCAAGCTTCAGCAGGTTCAGGAGGTGCAAAGCGCAGCGGCCCCAGAAGTGGTTTGGCAAAGGGAATTCCCAGGAAGGTGTGGACGCCCGCATCGGTGCCTTCCACGTGGACCAGGCTCCCGCGCACCTGCCCCGTGTGTGTGTTCCGGATGGGGCTGGCAGGGTCCTGGCCTGTGGCCAGAGAGGTGTCAGGTGGGGGCTCCCCATGAGCTGCCCTCCCACACTGCTACTGTGGCCTCTCCTTGGCATCGGCACCTCAGCCTTGCCAAGGCCTCGGACCTACAAACACTGACCCGACCAACGTCCTGCATGAGAAACTCTCCCCCATCTCCCAGCCAGCAGTGCTGTCCCTGCCCAGCCCAGGACATCCCACAGCTCCCGAGGCTCCTGGGACCTAGCACCCTCCCTGAGCACTAGGAGTCAGCGCAGGTGACAGCCCTGGGGGCGAGGAGAGCGTCCTTTCTGCTGACTGCCCTCGGTCCCAGGAGGTAGAGCTGTGAGCACCAGACTGACCAGGCTCCCCTGCTAGGAGGCTCATGCTCCAGGCAGCAAGAAGGGAAGAAAGGAAGCGTCCTCTAGGGGGCGGTGTAGTGGCGCTCGGGTGCACCCACAGCCTGCATGGCCAGCATCCCCTACACAGTTCCATCCTGGCTGCTTCACCCCGGATCTTGCTCCCTGATGCAGGTTCACTGCTGCTCTCATGCTGTCCCTCAAGGATCTGTGTTGTGCCACGAATCAGATATGAAAAGGTCGAGATGTTCTATGGTGAGGACTCAGCACCACATGCTGGTCTTCTCAAAAGAAGAAAAAAACTGCAGCGACCTCTAACAGCTGAACCTGATGGAGCCTCTAGGTACAATTCCTGTGTACACAGGGTGAGGGGACAGAGGAATGGTCAGAAGGCACCACAGGGACGGTGCCTCCCCCTCCAGAGAGAGCCAGGGGTACACCGGTTTCTCAACACAGGAATCAGGAGGAAGAGCACAGCGAGGCAGAGGGGGAGCTGAAGTGTGAGGGAGACTCAGCAACACACGACAACCGCACAGGGGTGCAGAGCGCGGGCGCGGGGGTGGGGAGGGGGCCTCTGCGCATCGCTACTGTAGGGAAACGGGACACCTGCTCTGGGAACCTGACGGGCAGTCCTGCAACACTTAACCTGGAGCTCCACCGCCCTGCAGGTCCCACCCTCGGTAGAAGCCCAAGGGAAGTGCCAACTGTTGGGCAGACACTTGGAGCAGCAGTAGCAAGGCCGCTGGGATGCTCCCCTCCTAACAGAGCGGGCGTCTGAGGGAGACTGTGGAGGGGAGAGCTCTTTCTCACTCTGTCTCTCCCTCTTTTCCTGTCTCAATGCCTTTGTCAGTAGAAATCGGGGCCTGCACTGTGGCGCTGCAGGTTAACGTCCTGACCTGGCACGATCTCTCTGTCTCTCTGCTTCTCCTCTCTCTGTGTAACTCTGATTTGCAAATAAACAAATAAATCTTTTAAAAAATCAGCAGAAATCAATCATCCCCAGCCCATGGAAGCTGACTCCTCCTCGGGAGGAACCTCCCATGTCACAGTAGGCGATGCCCGGCCACAAGGGTGCTCTGGGCCCCTGGGTCAGGGAGAGGAGAGCCTGGCCCCGGAGCGGGTGAGTAAACAGCGCCTCTGTCCTGAGCTGGTCCCAACCTTGTGCTTGTCGTTCGCCCCAACCATGGAGGACAGCGCTGCCTGCAGCAGCAGTTCCGGCTGTGAGGCTGACAGTGAGCTGAGCTCAGCAGAGTCCACGGAGGACAGGGGCGGCTTCTGTGCAGATGCTGCGTGTTTCCTGCCCCGGACACGCACAGCGACTCCCAGGGACCTTGGGAACAACTGCTCCCTCTCTGCGTGGGGACCCAGCCCCAGATATTACTTTATTAGGAACCACAGTGATGTGGGGAGATGATCTGCCTGGAAGGTCCTGGTCGCCGGGAGAGTCTGTGCATTGCAGGGCAGGCGGGGAGCCCGTGGGTGAGCATGGAGGGGGAGGAGTGGGGCCTGTGCTGGGGATTAGGTAGGGAGAGGGTGGGGTTAGAGACCTGGGCCTTTAGAATGAGGAGCAAATGGATCAAGCACACACCCCATGGGTAATACCCACGTGGGCTGATTCATGATAAAACACATGCCAGGTTCTAGGGTGGAGTCACGTTTGCCCTGGAACCTTAGCCTGCATATGTCTCTGCCAGGCGCACGGGGTCAGAGGAGACCCTGGCTTACAGATGGGCTTCTGGATTGGCACCAGGGGCTTTGAATTTTCAGGTCCAGTTACCACGACTGGGGCCACCTTGTGGGGCAGGGAGCCGCTCTGCCAAGGGAATGCAGCCCCGGAGACAAATGGTCCCAGGGCCGGTTCCTCACTGTCGGAGTCACTTGCTCCAGCAGCCTGGAGCCCAGGGAACCTCCCCAGCTCCCACGCTGCTGCCTGCCTCCCGGGCTGCCGACTAGGAGCTGTACTGCTCAGAGCCCTTATGTTGGGCTCAGTCCTCTGTGTTTGTATCCTCGGGCAGCCCCGACCCTCCACAGCCTCAGGTGCCAGCCCTGTCACTTCCACTGGCTTCAGCTACCCAGGTGTTGTTTTTCTGCGGCCGCAGGCTCTAATTGCGGGATTGGGCAGTACTGATCCTGGTTCCTGTTACTGCCGGCGGGATCCTCACTGGGTACCAGGACGAGGAGGAGTAGCAGGAGCCTGCAGGTCACGGTGCCCTAAGCCTGTCGCTGTGTCCACATGGTCTGAGGCAGGTCCGCAGGTGGGGCTCTGTGCCCAGAGGCTGCCTGGAGTGCTCCAGGGGCAGATCCTGGCCCAGCCCAGGACAGGCAGGGAACAGGCGGGGGTGGGGTGGGGCTTGTAGGCCTTGCAGGAGAGCAGGACTGAGAGGACTGGGCCTGGCGGGGCTGCCTCCTCTGGCTCCTCTCCTGGCCTCTGCCTCCCTGGCTCCTGCCTCCCTGGCTCCTGGCTCCTCTGGGTGTCCAATCCCTCTCCTCAGTCCTGGAGTCACCAAGTTTACTGTCCTCGCCGGCTGACTCCAGGATAGTGTAGGGATGGACAGCAAGCAGCACTGGGCTGTGACTGGACACCCTGGAGGCCTTCTCTGAGAATCTATTTTTAAAAAAGATGTATTTATTTATTTGAAAGGCAGAGTTCCAGAGAGTAAAGGAGAGATAAGGGAGTGATTTTTTTTTTAATATTTGCTTATTTTACGTGAAAGTCACAGATACACAGAGAGAGAGGCAAAAGCAGAGAGAGAGGTCTTCTTTCTGCTGGTTCACTCCCCACATGGCTACAATGGCCAGGCTGTGCCGATCTGAAGCCCGGAGCCAGGAGCTTCCTCCAGGACTCCCATGCGGCTGCAGGGGCCCAAGGACCTGGGCCATCCTCACTGCTTTCCCAGGCTACAGCTGAGACCTAGTTCAGAATGGAGCAGCCAGGTGTCAAACTGGTGCCCATTTGGGATGCCAGCACTACAGTCCAGGGCATTAACCCACTGAGCCACACTGCCAGCCCCTGCTATCAATTTTTATATCACTTTCCCAGGATGTACCTGTGGGTCAGCTGACCCAGGAAGGAGAAGCCATGATGGAAACAGGGAAGTGAAATTCTGGATGGAGGGGCCATAACCATCCCTTCAGTATTCCCACAGGTGAGATCCCACCCCACTGGGTTATGCATTTAGGGCACCGCCCCCTGAGATGAGAAAGGGGAGGGCCCTCTCTGCCCCTGGCTGTGCTTGGGAATCCTCCTTGGGCTGCCTCTTCCTCTCTTCCTCCTGGCAACCCTGGCCCATTCCTGCTGAGGGTCTCTCCGTGGGTGGCGGCCCTCAGTAGGCGTGCAGGTGTGGTCACGCTCTCTGTGCTTGAAATCAAAGCTGCTTTTGTGCACTGCCTGTGGCTGCTGCTGCTGTGAATCCTCATCTCCATGGGGACAAGAACCTTGAGTAAAATGTAAGACCCAGGGCCCACACCTTCCCCACCGGGCACCCAGCAGGGTACGTGTGGTCCTGTGACAGCAGTGGGGGTCCGGGAGTCAGCCTGAGTGTAGGAAACATCAGGCTCCCTGCAGGAAGGAGGAGCAGCCTGGGCACGGGAGCCCCCAGGGGAAGTGGACCCTGGCTCATGAAGGCTGACTTTGTGCTCCCTGAGAACTGGCCTTGACCTCTGCTCAGCCCAGGGCTCTCTCAGCCACCATGGCCAGGGCTAGCCCAGGCCAAAGTCCAGAGGGAGAAACATTATCTGTGTACCCCACGTGGGTGGCAGGGGCCCAAGCCCTTGGGCCCTCCTCTGCTGCTTTCCCAGGTGCCTTACTAGAGATCTGGATCAGGAGTATAGCAGTTGGAACCTCAACTGTCACTCATATGAGATGCCAGCGACATGCTTAGAGGCTTGAACCCCTGTGCAAAGCAACAGCCCTATACTCTAGGTTACTGCATTAATGATTCATGGTATCCCAGCTGTGCAGGTAACCAGGTGTCTCTTGAGAGCTGAGGGTCTAAAAAAAAGTGGCAGGTTCACTCAGGTGAATGTGACTCAGTGTGAAAGGACTAGAACCCTTTATTTGTGCTGCATGGATGGGATTGAGGGCGCCACTCATGGCAGCCTGCAGGGACGAAGCCACGGTGACTCGTGGAGTCCGGGTCCTCTGTGGCCTCTAAGAGATGTGAGATCACAGGCATGCTGGGAGGAGGAGTAGGGGGAGGGCTTGAGGCACCCAGGGGTGGGCAACAATGCCCAACCCAGCTCCTTCCTTGTGGGGAGGGCCTGGGGCTGGGAGGAGAGGAGAGGGAGGGTGCGGAGAAGGTGGAGGGGCAAGAAGCAGGAGGGGCCCAGGGCACAGTGGGTGTTGAGGAAGCTGGGCGGGCACTGGTGTTGCCCAACACAGCTCCAAGGAGGGTGTATGGAATGTGTCTCACACGAGGGACCCAGGGCAGGCTTGGCAATGAACCTCAAGCCGTGAGTTCCCCCCAATGGTCAGCTGAGTTGACAGAGGCAGGGAGGATTGAGTGGCCACGTTAGAGTGCCCAATACATTCTCTGTGGATGTGTGTGAGTGCATCGGGGCCCCACCTGCACTGGAGCCCCTGTCCCCCACCCCCACACAGGCAGCTACAGCTCTGTGTGCTGCTCAGCTCCTCTTAGCTCCTGGACCCTCTGGGGCAGGGTGTGGGTCCAGAACTGGAGCCTGCGGGCCTTCAGGGCCTGGCCCACTGCAGGCTGCACGTTCAGCTGCAGGTATCGCTCGTCCTGGTCGAACATGGGCCAGTGTGGCAGGCCCTCGCCATTGGGGTTCCTGCAGACAAGACACAGACGTGAGCTGCTCGTGGCCCACCCCAAGGTCACTGGGAGATGGGAAGAGTGTGCCTGGTCCCATGGCCCCTGTGAGTGCCAGTGGGTCCTGCAGCTGGCGAGGGACTGTCACATGACTTAGGTCCCTGGATCCTGGTGAGGTCCCCCCAGAGGAGGGAGGGCAGAGGGTCCCAGGTCCCTGGGGATTTGAAGGGGGGTTTTCTCACCCGTTGTGAGCAAAGTTGGCCCAGTACTTCATCACCCTCCTGCTCAGCAGCTCCTCCTCCTCAGTGAGGGGCACTGCAGAGGGGAGGGCCAGGGTCAGCTCGGCCACCCCAGTCCTGCAGCCCATCATGCACCACGCTCCAGCCCAGGTGGAGTAGACCCTCGGCTACTTGCAACCTGTTTGTCTTTCCTTCACCATTAGGACCAGCCTTTGTCATTTTCATGTCCCATTCATCCCCTAAGTCATCGACTCTGCATATTTCTTTACCAAGACGGTTGCTTCCCTCTGTCCCTGGGACATTTGTAAGGAAACAGACCTGACTTTGAACCCATGTGCACCCAGGCAGGACACTTATCCCTGGGAGGGCTCAGGAGGAGGGAGCAGAGGCTGCATCATGGGGGCTCTCAGACCCAAACCTGGCTCCGCCCTCTGAGCTATAAGACTTTGGAACCTGGATCCCATCTGAGCCTCCTGCTTTCATCCCAATGGGGGGTGCAGAGCCCCTCAGAGAGAGCCTGGACCTCATCCCATCCTGGTAATGGAGGAAGATTCACCTTTGCTGCCAAAGAAATGTGATCTGAACACAAAGAGCAGCTCATCGCCGTGGTCGGCCCTCACGTGGGGCGGCCTGAGGTCCTTTGTGAAGCTGGGTTGATGCTGGAACTCGTAGAAGTAGACAGGGGCATGGGAACCTGGGGATGGACAGGGAGATGCGTGACCATGGGAACCACACATCACGGCCACACTAGGCTGGGTCCTGGCAGTATAGCAGAATCCCGGGTGGAGCAGGTGCAGTGGGCATGACCTGGATTAGATCTCGCCTTGTGCTTCGTGGCTATGAGGTTTGGGAACAGTGAGTGGAGCTCACTCAGATGTCGCCTCCTAGTTCAATAAAGGACATATCCATCTCCAGGTTCAGTCATGGGGGTTTAGTGAGAGGAGTGACACCAAGTCCCCGGCACTCTGGGGCCCACTTAAGACATGGATCAGGACCTGCACAGGGCAGGTGTCACCCTCAGGAAAGGACCCAGCTCTGAGCTGCCCCTAGCGAGTGAGGCCTCAGTCCCAGATGAACTCACGCTGGAAATGTGCTACTCGGAGTGCAGGCACCACGAACATGGCGTCTGCCATCATCTCCTGGAACTGGGCCATGAGGGTCTTGGGGTCCTCATTGCTCCCCATGTACTCGTCCATCAACAGGTCCCCCAAAGCGGGAGGCAGCATCTGGCCCAGGGGAAGGGGAAGGAGTGAGGGGAGCAGCTCCTGGGAGGGAGGCAGCAGGCTCAGGCTGGGGGACGGAGGTCCTGTATAGTCAGAAACTGGGGGAAGAACCAGGCTCCAGGAGACCCCACCCAAACACACGGCAGAACCTTTGTTCCCAGAGTCCCTGTGTGGGCAGGTGTCTGGGATGCGCTCTGTTGTGGCAGGAGCCTGGGGGCCTCACCAGCTGTTTTGTTACTTGATGCGTAATCTCCTGCATCGCCTGTCTGTCTCTCTCCTCTTGAGGGTCAATGGCAAATAGGAGCTGATGGAGAGGTGAGAGTCCCATGTTGGCATGGCTGTGCCTAGAGTTTTGAAGCCCAAAAACCTGCCCACCACATGGGCAATATGGGCACTCACCTTGGGGATGACCCAGCCATACTCATCATTGTTGACACCAATGATGCTGGGGACGGGTTGAAAGTCAGCCGAGGCCAGCAGTTCCTTGGGGTGTCTGGGCAGGAAGACTCCGTCCACCACCCCTGGGATGAGCATGAAGGGCTGTGGAGTCACACGGGTCAGGGAGAAAGTTTTTGTTGCAGGTATTTTACGCTGCCCTCCTTGTAAATCCCCCAAGCCTGGCTGAGCCCAGGCTGAGCCCAGGTTGCTCCCTCCCACCATGGGGTCCCCCGCCTGGTATACAGGACTGTGCCTCCTGTTCCCTTCCAGGGCTGGGATGTCAGGAGGGCATGGATGGGAGGTAGCAGCCCCAGGGACTATGAGGTTCACACAAGCCCATCACCCCCTCACCCACGTGCACGGGGCCCAACCTGGGTGATGGCCAGCATCTCCTCTTCACTCTTGGCCCGCAAGCAGCGCACCAGGGTCTCAGAGTCCACCTGGCCACAGCCAGACAGGTTGGCCACCACCTGTAATGGGACCACACAGGGGCTGGCACAGCCATGCTGGAGACTGGGGTTGCCCACGGCCCCATTGAAGGCAGCTGCACCCCAAATCACACAGGGTGTGGTGTGTGCTCGGCTGCAGTGGAAGCTGATTGTTGCTCCTTCCCCATGACTTGGCACCGCCCAGCCACAGTGGGCAGCACCTGCTGTGCTGGTTGCTGACAACCTGGGGCTCAGGCGGGCAGAGTGGCAGAGCCAAGAATCACCTCTGTTACCACTGGGGCTCAGATGGCACATTCTGACCCCAGACCTCCTCAGCAGTTCGCAGATAGGCAGCAGTGCCTGTGTACCCAATGACCTCATAGTGACCACTTCAGCAAGACTAAGAGAGGCAGGAGCAGCAGTGCTGGCTGGGCAGTGAGGACACTCACTGTGGAGACCACCTCAGATGAGCTGGTGATGAGGCCGGGCATTAGGGCCACCCCACTCTCCATGATGGCTCCGTGGAAGAGACCTTGGGACATGGGTGACAGCATATGGGATGACACACTCGTGCCACCTGCAGAATCGCCGATAATGGTGACCCGGCCAGGGTTGCCTCCAAAGTGGGCGATATTCCGCTGTACCCAGCGCAGTGCAGCCACTTGGTCCAGGTAGCCCCAGTTGCCGGTGGCGTGCTGGTCTCCAGTGCTGAGAAGTGGAAGGGATAGCGGTCAGAGGGCTGTCCTGGTGCCACTCTTCCCGCAGTGCCCACCCCAGCCCTGGTCTCACCTGAAGAAGCCCAGGACTCCCAGGCGGTACTGGATGGTGACCATCACCACATCCTCAAATGCCGCCAGCGCAGAACCGTCATACAAGGAAGCCATGCCCATAGTCAACGCACCACCGTGGATCCACACCATCACCTGGGGGGTCAAGGATGGACCTTGTGGCTCCCCCCAGTGTAAAGCCTGCTCATCTCCAAATTGATCTAACCAATTTTGGGATCTGTGCAGGTGCCCAGCACACTGAACTCCACCCAGACAGCAGGATCTGGGCCATGAGCCAGGGACCCAGTGCCAGCAGGAAGGCCAAGCCTCCCATCCTTGGAGTTCTAGCCCTTGTTTCAGAGCTTGGCTGCATCAATTCCAGAACCTGCAGTGAGGTGGAAAGCTAAGGGCTGAGTCTTGGTCCTTCCATATGGATGTTATTCAAAGTGCCCTCCCTCCCCAGGGGCTGCCCAAGCATCCATGGCTGATGTCCTGTGTGACCTCCAAGGTCAGCCCTCACCACACAGCAGAGTGAGTCTCCTGGGCGTGAGGATGATGGCAGTATCCTGGGGCCTTCCAGGACCCACTCATTCTGACCTCTGACAGCAGACAGGCCCCTGGGACCCCACGCCCAGGCCTCAGCTGCCCAGCATGGGGGAGCAGCTCTTTTTGGCTCTGAGAGTGAGAGGCTTCTGGACAGGGTGTGCTCACAGGACACCCGTGCTCAGCTTCTCCTTTCTCATCTTCTAGCAGAAGGCAATGCACTCCCACCCCGGCCCACCCTCCCCCACACTCACAGGCAGGTCAGAGCCCTCACGGGCATGTGCAGGCGAGTAGATGTTGAGGTACAGGCAGTCCTCGGACATGGGGATGGAAGGCGGGGTGAAGTTCAGCAGCAGAACATCTTGATCCATTATAGCCAAGTCCTGCAGACACCTGGAGCCACACAAGGCAAGATGTTAGTCCAGTGCTCTGCAGTGGCCCACACCAGACCCTCCCCATCCCCTGCCTCCTGCAACGCTGCTCACTCATGGTCCTACTCTACGCCCTTCCCACCATGATACACCTCTTAGACTCTGGGCAAGTCGGGATGGCGCCAACATCCAGGGAGCCTCAGGTGTGTGAGGGACTTGGGCACCACTTCCAGACTCTCAGGAGACTTGAGGGAGGTTGTGACTGCAGTGACACTCAGTGGAGGTGACATCAGTGCTGGATGCCCAGACCCTGCCATGCCCGGAGCAGGCCAGCCTCCCATACACGCTGCCTGGGTGGACGGATGGCGTTTCTCCAGGAAGGCCAGGTGGGCTTCTGTGGCCTTAATTCTAGATTCTCTGGGAACCTCATCGCTCCCACACTCTCATTCGTAAGGACAGACAAATGTCCCTTGGTCAGTGTCCCTTGGCTCAGTGACCATGGCAGCCACCAATGTTCCCTTCTCAGGGACCTGCAGGGTTTGCTGCTGGAAGTCAGCGAGAGCAGGGACTCCTACAGATGTCATGGAGCCAAGCTGGCCCTCACCCAGAGCCAGCGCCCCTGGCTGCACAGAACCTGTGGAGAAAGTGAACGAGGGGAGGTGGGTCTCTGCTTCTCTCTGCAGCACCTGGAGCTCACGCCCTCTGAGTGTCAAGTCCTGGGCAGGAGCCTGGCAGCAGCCAGGAGCCTCCTGAGCCTTCGCAGGCTTGCTGGAATCTTGCACATGGCAATCCTGCACACAGGAGGATCGTGGCTTTCAGGTGTGAGTTAAAGGACAGCTGGGCTGGCCCACTGCTCAAAGGATCTCCTCCCCCACCCCCGGTCCAGAGCTTCCCTATGCCCTGGGAGGGCTTACATGGCTGGGTGGGAGGTCCCGTCCCTCACTCCACTCCAAGCTTCAGCAGGTTCAGGAGGTGCAAACCGCAGCGGCCCCAGAGGTGGCTTGGCAAAGGGAATTCCCAGGAAGGTGTGGACGCCCGCATCGGTGCCTTCCACGTGGACCAGGCTCCCGCGCACTTGCCCCGTGTGCGTGTTCCGGATGGGGCTGGCAGAGTCCTGGCCTGTGGGCAGATTGGTGCATCAGGTGGGGGCTCCCCATGAGCTGCCCTCCCACACTGCTGCTGTGGCCTCTCCTTGGCATCAGCACCTCGGCCTTGCCAAGGCCTCGGACCTACAAACAGATTTCCTGCAAGTGCCTTATGATTCCACTCAAATGAGCGGTCAGAAATAGCGTATCCATAGTGATAGGAAGCAGAGCAGTGTGTTTCTGATGCTGAGGCCGGGATCGCACCGAGTGGAAGAACTGACAGAGTGATCTCTGTGAATGGAATAAACAGCCATGGAAGTGCACAGTGGACATTGTGCAAGGCCCTGGGAACCTTGCTGGCCCCTGAGCAGGAGGCCCTAGGCTGGGTGGGTGGACAGAAGCCCACGATACCAGTCACCTTTTTCCACTCATGGTTTTTAATTACATTCTTCCTCTATGTGGGCTCAGTAACCATAGAAGCAATGAACTTTTCAGACCGAAAATATTCAGGAAAATATATTGTGTGTCTGTGCTCAGTATTACAGACTTTTCTCTCACTCTTCCTGACGCTGATATAACAATTACTCACCCAGCACTTGCGTTGTGTGGTAGAACTCATCTGGGAATGATTTAACGTGTGCCAGAGAACTGTGGCACATACACGCAAACACGATGCGGCTTTCCGTACAGAAGTCGAGCGTCCCAGTTTTGGAATAGGCGCTCTGGAATTTAGGAATAGACTCCCAGTTCAGGAATAGACTCCCAGTTTAGGAATAGACTCCCAGTTCAGGAATAGACTCCCAGTTCAGGAATAGACTCCCAGTTCAGGAATAGCCTGCAGCCTGCTGGAGGACCAGCAGAACGCACCCCTCATCTGATGCACCCTGTGGCCAATCTCAGACACACCCACCTGTGGCCAAATCAGACTTTATTATTGGTGTGGCTGGGCCAGGGAGTTAAGAGTCTTTGCTTCAAACTCCCCTTCCTCTGGCTCACGGAAGGGGCTTTTATACACACACACAGAGCGTAAGCTGGGAAATGGGGTGGGGGGAGTCTGAGCTCTAGGTAGTGTCCTTAGCATTCATCTCCCTGAGCTGTGGCTCTCTATGGGCCAATTTGTACCTGGATTTCAGACACGCACACACCCTGTGTCCTTTCAGTGTCAACCTGGTGACTGTTCCGTCCTGAGTGGTCATCTACTTTGTTTCCCCTAAGATTTATTTATGTGTTTGTGTGAAAGGCAGAGCTACTTACAGAGAGAGGGAGGAAGGAAAAGAGACTCAGAGATCTTGCACCCACAGGTTTACTCCCCAAAGGGCCACAATGGCTGGGGCTGGGCCAGACCAAAGCCAGGAGCCTGCAACTCCATCCAGGTCTCCCAAGCACTTGGACCATGTTCCTCAGTTTTCCCAGGGGCGTCAGCAGGGAGCGGGATCAGAAGTGGAACAGTCAGGACTCAAACCTGCGCTCACGTGGGATGCTAGCTTCGCAGGTGGCAGCTTAACCCTCTGGGCTTCCACGCTGCCCCCTCGATTGTTTCTTTGAGGAATAAGACTTTTGCAGGAATAAAAAACAACTTCCTCATTAGAATACGGCCAGGGGATTTATTTTTGTGTTATTGGCGGGGGAGTGGACATGAGGCTCCTCCAGGGAGAAACTGGGCCTTTTTTTTTTAATCTTTGGGAGACTCTGTGACAACACCAAGAGACAACTGGATTCTTTCCGAGCATGAGAGCAACAGGAAATACTGTTTGAGCCACTGGGGCTGGAGTTTCGGCCCCGCAGCTTAACCTGCCGCTGGTCACACCAGCATCCCGCATCAGAGTGCCTGTTGGATCCCAGCTGTTGTGCTTCTGATCCAGCTCCCTGCTCCAAGCCTGAGAAGGCAGTGGAAGCTGGCCCAGGTCCTCGGGCCTGATTCCTGGTTCCCACAGGGCCCATCCCCAAGTGTTGCAGCCATCTAGGGAGTGAACCGGCAGATGGAAGCGCACTCGCTCTCTGGTCTCCCTCTCTCTGTCAATTTTCAAATAAGTAAATATTTAAAAATCGATAAATGAATAAAAATGGCAACTGCATGGCCGGGCTGAGCTTCCTGCCAGGCTCAGACATCCGTGAGAGTCTGGGCAAAGGGCGGGGAATGGTGGAATTCCAGCTGGGCTGGGCACAGGGGAGGGTGAGTGTGGAGCCCCTGGGCAGAGTAGATTGGGACAGGGTGGGGGAGAAGGCCTGTCAACCTAGAGCATTCAGGGTCGGACACCCAGGCCCCATCTCACCTGGGTGAGCTCTGGTAAGGTCAGGGAGGGCCCGGGCAGGCACTGAGCCCCTGGTCTTTGCCTTCAAGTGGAAGCCTCTGGCCCCAGGGCAGCCGGGTGGGCTGAGGGGCCCTGTGGCTTCTGAGATCAGCCGGGGCCCCCATGCTCCCTGCTATTAACCTTCAGAGGGGACCGGGTGCCTCTGGCCAAGGGCACCCAAGAGAGTCCCTGGCAAGGCGAAGATGTTGATAATTGTTTTCAGGACCGCGGGTCGGGGCTCCAACAGCCACACACACAGGAAGGGAATGCCTGGACCACTCAACCCAAGTTGCCCTCTTAGAGCCCCTCCTGTTAGGTGCACTCCTCGGTGTCTGGGGCCTCGGGCAGCCCTGACACTCTACAAGCCTCAGGGGCCCACCCTGGGTGCTGGGGTCTGCGCTGTCACTTCTGACCCCTCCACCAGCCCTGGTGCTGCCCTCCTGCGGCCGCAGGCTCTAACTGCGGGATTGGGCAGGTCTGACCCGGATCCCTGTTGCCGCCTGCGGGAGCCTCACCATTGGCCGGGACAAGGAGGAGCAGCAGGAGCCCGCAGACCAGGGCGCAGAGCCGCGTGTCCATTCGGTGCGTCCCCATGGTCCCAGGCAGGTCCGCGTGTGCACTGCTGCAGCCCTGAGGCTGTCCCAGGTACTCCAGGTTGAGGATCAGGACCTCACCCAACCTGCCCAAAAGGGAGTTTGGCCTGGGCGGGGAGCAGGCGGGACGAACCTGGGGGCGGGGCTTGGGGGCCAGGCTAGAGTGGGACTGAGCAGGCAGAGGCCAGCACACCGGTGAGGAATGGCCTCCTCCCCTCTATCAGGCCCCTGCGTGCTGTGCCGGGACCCTCCCCTCTGTCCTGGGGTTCCTGTGCTCACTGTTCTGGCAGCTGTGGCCCAGGAGGTGGAGAGCAGGGAGCAATGGGCTGTGACTGCAAACACCGGGAGAGTCTGGGGCAAGATCAGGACCCCTCCTAGAGAGGAGCGGGATGACCTGCGGGGACGCGGGACTGGGCTGGCACCTGCACTGCCTGGTGACTGCCCCCAGCACTGCCAGCTCCTCCCCAGTTTCAGGACTCAGTTTACCCATTCAGCTGTCTCCACGGGAACCTCCCTACTCAGTCACGGCTCTTTTGAAAGGCACACATGACCCTGGTCCTTCTTTTCCCTTTGTTTAATCATTGACTTTCTTAGTGTCTGGAGGGAGAGATATTCCCCAAAGGCCTGCGTTGGTTGGGCCTGTGCCAGGCCAAATCCAGGAGTCAGGAACTGAGTCCCGGTCTCTTGCATGGTGTCAGGGATCCAAGTAGGTGAGTTCTCACCTGCTCTCTCCCTCGGTGTGTGTGCCTGGGATGCTGGAATCAAGAAAAGACCTGGGGGGGCATCCGCTGCGGCGCCAGCATCCCATATGGACGCTGGTTCGAGTCCCGGCTACTCCACTTCCAATCCAGCACCCTGCTATTGCACCTGGGAAAGCAGAAGAAGATGGCTCAAGTCCTTGGGCCCCTGTACCCACATGGGAGACCCAGAAGAGGCTCCTGGATCCTGGCTCCTGGTTTCAGATTGGCCTAGATCTGGCCATTGCAGCCATCTGGGAAGAAAAGCAGTTGATATAAGATTCCCCACCACCACCACCGCAAACTCTGCTTTTCAAATGAATACAGATTTATTTTTTTTAAAAAAAAGCAGATCTGGGACTCAAACCCAGGTGCTCCAATATATCATTGTGGGTGTCCCAAATGGCATCTTAATGGCTAGGCCAAGGCTCCCTCTGTCGGTGGCACTTCTTAAGGTCTATCCCCCTGATCACTTGTGACTTTCCATGTCCCCAGCTCCCCCAGAGAGGTGTGTTAGGCACATTTCATAGGAACCTGTGGATCTGAACCCAGCGAGGCATTCCCGAGCCCCTGGAGAGGCACGCACTTCAGTGGCAGCTTGCAAAGTCTGTGTCCCTTCAGGCTACAGGGAAGCCGGCGTGGCACAGGATCCAGCCTCAGCAGAGGGAGAAATAGTGTCGGGACCAGCCTCGAGTGGCCTTTGGTACCCGCTGAGAACCAGCCATGGCTTCTGAGTGCTGCCCCTGCCCCTGCGGTCACAGGAATCCATCAACAGAGCGAAGAAACACCAGCAGAAGGGGAGGAAACAGTTTCTTTCTTTCTTTCTTTCTTTTTTTTTTTTTTGACAGGCAGAGTGGACAGTGAGAGAGAGAGACAGAGAGAAAGGTCTTCCTTTGCCGTTGGTTCACCCTCCAATGGCCGCCGCAGCCAGCGCGCTGCGGCCGGCACACCGCGCTGATCCGATGGCAGGAGCGAAGAGCCAGGTGCTTTTCCTGGTCTCCCATGGGGTGCAGGGCCCAAGCACCTGGGCCATCCTCCACTGCACTCCCTGGCCACAGCAGAGGGCTGGCCTGGAAGAGGGGCAACCGGGACAGAATCCGGCGCCCCGCCTGGGACTAGAACCCGGTGTGCCGGCGCCGCTAGGCGGAGGATTAGCCTAGTGAGCCGCGGTGCAGGCCGGAAACAGTTTCAAATGATTTATCTGACAAGGGATTGATGTCCAGAATATATAAGGAACTCAAACATTTGCCTTTTAGAAAGGAAAATGGTCTGAATGTGTAAGTTTCCTAAAGATGCTACACAAAATCTAAAAACTCTGAAAGCAGCCAACATCACTGGTTATCAAGGAAATACAAGTGAAAACCACAACGAGAAACCAGCTCACCCTGCTTAGAAGGGCTACCATCAAAAGGACAAAAATGATAAATGCTGGTGACGAGGAGGAGGAGGGGGAACTCCTCTACACGGTTAGCTGGAATCTAGGGAGGTCTTCAAAAAGCTAGACACACACCTACCAGGTGAATTCCTGATCCAGGGCAAATATCCGAAGGAAGTGAAAGCAGCATGTCAAGGAGACACCTGCGCGCCGGGGTTCGCTGCGGTACTGTGGGCAATAGCCGAGCTGTGGAAGCACTGCGTGTTGATGGGCAGATGAAGATGTAAAGCTGTGGTACATACACAATGCGGTGTGACTCACCCATAAAGGAGAGTGAAATCCTCTCTCTTGTGCAATGTGTTTGCATGGAGGGCACTGTGTTAAGTGAAATAGCCAGCCGCAGAGAGACAAGCACCATGCTCACACTCACTTTTTTTAATGCTTATTTTTATTTATTTGAAAGAGTTACAGAGAGAGGTAGTGCCCGAGAGAGAGAGAAAGGTCTTCCATCCACTGGTTCACTCCCGAAATGCCTGCAGAGGCCAGAGCTGAGCTGATCCAAAGCCAGGAGCCAGGAGCTTCCTCCAGATCTCACATACAGGTGCAGGGGCCCAGGTACTGGACCATCCTCCACTGGCTTCCCAGGCCATTAGCAGGGAGCTCGATTGGAAATGGAGCAGCCAGGACTCAAACTTGCACCCATATAGGATTCGGGCATCCCAGGTTGTGGCATAACTGGTTGTGCCACAGCACTGGCCCCTGCACTCACTTGTAGAAGCTACACAAGTTGACCCCGTAGCAGTAGAGAGAACAACAGTGGTCACCAGCGGGTAGGAGAGGCAGGAGAGAAGCCTCTGCAGAGGTTGGGTAACAGTTACCAGAATACAGCTGGAAGCAAGAGGTTGTAGAGCTCTAGGTCAAGCTAGGGTGACTGAAGTTTACTCCTTATCATGTATGTCAACAGAACTAGAAGACAGAGTTCAAAGATCCTTAAAGCAAAGAGCGCTAAGTATCTGATTTGACCTTTGTAGCTGCGTGCACGTTTGCTTCATGAATGCTGAATGGGCCGGCTGAGTGGATGGTCGTGGATGGAGGATTCAGCCGGCAGTCCCTGCGGGTGGTGCGGGCACTTTCTCCTGAGCCCTTCCTCCTGCCTAACACAGGCGGCTACAGCTCTTTCTGCTCTGCTCAGCCCCCATCAGCTCCTAGACTCTCTGGGGCGGATACGTGGTCCAGGATATCACAGGATATTGTAAGAACTTGTGCAGTTTTTTTTAAAAAATAAACTAATATGGTTTAATTCCATGAATGTTTTTTATAAAGACTTATTCATTTATTTGAAAGGCAGAGTTAGAGAGAGAGGAGACACACACACACGAGAGAGAGAGAGAGAGAGAGAGAGGTTGTCATCCCCTGGTTTATTCCACAAATGGCTGTAATAGCCAGGACTGGGCCAGGAGCTTCTTCTGGTTCTCCTACATGGATGGAGGGGACCTAGGACTTGGGCCATTGCTGCTTTCCAGGCGTATTAGCAGGGAGCTGGATAGGAAGTGGAGCAGCCAGGACTCGAACCTGCACCCATATGGGAGCTGAGGCTGCAAGACACAGCTTCAACCCACTGAGCCCCAGCGCTGGCCCTGATTGTGCAATGTTGCCCCAACTTCCCCTAAATTCGCAGGTACGAGTCAGGGTGACCAGCACAGCTGCTTAGATGGTTGTGCCCACCCTGGAGGTCCCCAGGGTGACAGCGTGGCAGGGCACAAGCAAACTCAATCACCGCAATTACAGAGCCGTGTGAATGCCGACCCCTCCACCCTTCACAATTCCGGGCATGCGCCAGCTCTGAGGCTTCCGGTGGTCCTTACTAGGCTCAGTGAATAGACAGAGTAAGAGAGGCGCTAAGAGACAAGAGGTGAGGCAGCAGGTCGGTTCTCCAGGTTCTCCCTGCCAACCTCAGTCCTCCCTCCCCGATGCCCTGCTCACACACGACCTTTCTCCCATGTCTCTCCCATCAAGTCACAGGCCACAGGTCCTGGAGAAGCTGCTGGGGCTTCTGCAGTGCAGGGGACTCACTGTGGAGATCACATCAGACGAGTTCGTGATGAAGCGGGGGAGCAGGACCACCCCACTCTGCAGGATGGCTCCGTGGAAGAGACCTTGGGACATGTGTGACAGCACATGCATGGAAACACTTATGGCACCACAGCCTCAAGCAAGGGAGGGAAAGGGCCCCATTTCCCACGCCCCTTCCTGTCCCGGCTGCTGACCCGACCAGCGCTGCTCAGGGCCTTCATGCCTGGCTCATTCCTCAGTGCCTGGAGCCTTAGGAGACCATGCTGGGTGCCTGGGTCCCCACTGTCTCTCCGACCACTCCAACTTCCCAGGTTCTGTTTTCACAGCACAAACTGCGGGATTGGGCAGATCTGACCAGGGTCCCTGTCCCCACCTGCGAATCCTCACCGTGACCTGGGTCCAGGAGCAGCAGGAGACTGCAGACCAGGGCGCTGAGCCGAGCTCCCCTTCGGTGCAGCCCCATGCTCCAAGGAGGCCCACGTGCACACCTCTGTGTCCCTTAGGCTGCACCCAGTGCTCCAGGCTGGGACCAGGGCCTCGGCCCTGGCCTGGGCAGGAAGCAGGCTGGGCACACCGCGGGGGTGGGGCTTGAGCGCCTCTGGTGAGATCAGACTGAGAGAAGAGAGGTCAGTAGGGACCCAGGCATGGCTGCCTCCCCTCTCACCGGGCTGCTCGGGGGTCCTTGTCCATCGCCTCAATCTTGGAGTCACCAACTTCACTGTCCTTGCTGTCCTAGTCCAACATAGTGTAGGCATACAGGAAGCAGGACACCAGGGGGCCTTCTAAGGGGAATGAACCATTAAAAAAGTGATATATTTATTTTTTTACTTATTTTAATGGCAGAGTTAAAAATCAAGAGAAACACAGAGAGAGATCTTCCATCTACAGGATCAGTCTCAAACGTCCAGGGCTGGGTCAGCCCAACGCCAGGAGCCAGCAGCTTCTTCTGGGTCTCCCAGGTGAGTGCAGGAACCCAAGCACGTGGGCCTTCTGCTGCTTTTCTAGGCACATTAGCAGGAAGCTGGATCAGAAGTGAAGCCACCAGGGCTCGGCTCTGTGCCTACATGGGATGAAGGCACTGCAGATGGTGGCTCACTGCTCTGTGCCACAGCCCCTGCCCCAGGGGTCACCTGAGCCAAGGCTGGCAGGTGTCACTGTCCCGGATCCTGGAAGCTCCTCCTTGGTTTCCAGGCTGGGTGCCCACTGGGTCCAGGCCCCTCCTCCATCCTTTCCCGACTCTGCCCATCCCCTCTCTGCTCACTCAGGGTCCAGGTTTTGAGAGGCAGTGACCATGGCACTAACTAAGGGTGAACCCAATGTGTGCTGTGTCCCCAGCTTCTTCTGAGACACAGTTCTGTCTCAACTTGACAGTGAAAACCTGCTGGTCCTGATACCTGGCAACCAGGCAGGAAGAACCACGGGAATTCTGGAGCTGGAACTTTGCCAGCCCTGCATTGCAACTTTATCCCTTTGCTTGTCAGTCTTTTACACCACTTTCCCAGGATGCACCTGTGCCTCAGCTGGGACCAGGAAGGAGAAGCCATGATGGAAACATGGAAGTGTTAGAGTCTGAAAAAGCCCACCGCCCGAGGAACGACTCCAAAAGAGTTTTCTCTCATGCAACCAGCAAAGGGTTAAAGCTTTATTGATTATCCAGCATGCTGGGGCTGTCTGATCATACATGAACAGAGCAGCCCCGAATAACCAAAGGTTAGGGTTTATAAAGGCAAAAACCGCAAAACTGGGAAGGGGGGGAATGCACGGTTACTATACACAGTTGCTAAGATCAAAAGAGGGTACAAAAAAGAAAAAAATCCAAAGAGAGTACATAGTTACTAGGGTCAACATAACCTAAGACCTAGGTGAAATTAATATCCATCATAATCTTGACAATACCAGTTACAATCGTACAATTATCATTTATGATCTTGACATTAATTCAAATTATGTGTAAGACATAGACAAATCACATCTTTATCATTAACCCAGGTGCAACCTTTCTACTTTCAAGCTTGAGCAAGCATGCTAGGGGGTTTTTGTGCTCTGCCAAGGGTGATGTAGTGCGCTGCTATTGTCCGACTATTTGAGATCATAGTTTCAGACCAGAGTCTCACGGTGGGGGTTACTTTCCCAAAATGCAGTCTCAAGTGCTTCAAAATGGAGTCCCTACTGTCAAGGTGCTACTTCAGAAGTGAAATTCTGGATGGAGGGGCCATAACCATCCCTTCAGTATTCCCACAGGTGAGATGCCAACCCACTGGGTTATGCATTTAGGGCACCACCCCTGGGATGAGAAAGGGGAGGGCCCTCTCTGCCCCTGGCTGTGCTTGGGAATCCTCCTTGGGCTGCCTCTTCCTCTCTTCCTCCTGGCAACCCTGACCCATTCCTGCTGAGGGTCTCTCCGTGGGTGGCGGCCCTCAGTAGGCGTGCAGGTGTGGTCACGCTCTCTGTGCTTGAAATCAAAGCTGCTTTTGTGCACTGCCTGTGGCTGCTGCTGCTTTTGTCAGGTAGGAGGTCAGAAACAGCCTCTGTGTGTGTGTGAGAAGGGCCTGTACCCCAGCACCTGCTGTGGAAGCCCCAGAAGCCCAGCATCCTGCACTTCACATCCTGCCCAGACCCTGATAACCCACCGATCTGGGTTCTGGCCAGGCCACCTTGCAGGCAGGAGGAGTGGGGAATGGGTTTCCAGAAGCAGCAGTTGAACGAACTCCCCCTAGGGTCAGCTCCACATGGGGTCCCAGCATCCTAACCTGGCCTGTCCCTCCCCATCAGGGATCCTCTGGGTGAGCAGCTCATGGCCCACCCCAGGTCACTGGGAGATGGGAAGAGTGTGCCTGGTCCCAGGGTCCCTGTGAGTGCCAGTGGGTCCTGCAGCTGGGGAGGGAGCTGTCACGTGACTTAGGACCCTGGATGCTGGGGAGGTCCCCCCACAGGAGGGAGGGCAGAAGGTCCCAGGTCCCTGGGGATTTGGGGGGGGTCGTCTCACCCGTTGCGAGCAAAGTTGGCCCAGTACTTCATCACCCTCCTGCTCAGCAGCTCCCCCTCCTCAGTGAGGGGCACTGCAGAGGGGAGGGGCAGGGTCAGCTCGTCCACCCCAGTCCTGCAGCCCATCATGCACCTCGCTCCCAGCCCAGGTGGAGCTTGACCCCAGGATACCCTCAACCTTGCCGTCACCCCTCACCAGCTGTTCCCAGCCTTGTCAAGCCCCACGTCCCCAGTCAGCCCCTAAGTCCTGGACACTGGCTTCTTCCTTTCCAGGACGGTTTCTCCTCTCTGACACTGGGACATCATATATGAAACAGAGATGACTTTGAACCCCTGTGCACCCAAGATGGACACTAATTCCTAGGCGGACAGAGGAGGAGGGGGTACAGGCTGTGCCTTGAGGGGTTCAGATTCCATTCCCAGCTCTGCTCCCTGAATGCACCCTGGATCCCATTGAGCCTCGTCCTTTCATCCTTAGGTAGGGCGCAGGGCCCCTTCCGGGAGAGCCTGGACCTCATCCCATCCTGGTAATGGAGGAAGATTCACTTTTGCTGCCAAAGAGAAATGATCTGAAGACAAAGACAACCTCATCGCTGTGGTCGGCCCTCACGTGGGGCGGCCTGAGGTCCTTTGTGAAGCTGGGTCGATGCTGGAACTCGTAGAAGTAGACAGGGGCGTGGGTATCTGGGGACAGACAGGGAGATGGGTGGCCCCATCCCGGTGTTCTCCTACAATAACCATGGTGACGAAATGTAATTGCTGCACCAGGCTGGGTCCTGGACAGTTGGGGAGAGGTAGCAGGGGGAACAGGTGCAGTGGGCAAGCCCTGGGTTAGATCCAGCCTTGAGGTTTGTGGCTGTGAGATCTTGAAACAATCAGTGGAGCTCACTCAGCCCAGTCTTTTCTTCTGTTCCACAGTGGAGATGTCCATCTCCGGAACTGTCATGGAGGGTTACCGGGAGGAGCAACACCAAGTTCCTGGCACACCAGGACCCCATTAAGACATGGACTGGGACCTGGACAGGACAGGCATCACCCTCAGGAAAGGACCCAGCCCTGAGGCCTCAGTCCCAGATGAACTCACGCTGGAAATGTGCTACTCGGAGTGCAGGCATCACGAACATGGCGTCTGCCATCATCTCCTGGAACTGGGCTGTGAGGGTCTTGGGGTCCTCATTGCTCCCCATGTACTCGTCCATCAACAGGTCCCCCAAAGCGGGAGGCAGCATCTGGCCCAGGGGAAGGGGAAGGAGTGAGGGGAGCAGCTCCTGGGAGGGAGGCAGCAGGCTCAGGCTGGGGGACGGAGGTCCTGTATAGTCAGAAACTGGGGGAAGAACCAGGCTCCGGGAGAGCCCTCCCCAAACACACGGCAGAGCCTTGGTTCCTGGCGTCCCTGTGCGGCAGGTGTCTAATATGGGCTCTGTTGGGGCTGTTTTGTTGCTTGAGTTCCTTCACGGCCCCTCTGTCTCTCTCCTCTTGAGGGTCTGTGGTGAACAGGAGCTGAGTGGAGAGGGGAGATTCCCAAGAGTGGCATGGCTGGATCTGGAGCTTTGAAACCCGGAAACCTGCCTACCTCTTGGGCTATGGGGGAACTCAGGAGCGCGGGGTGGGTGGGGCTCACCTTGGGGAGGACCCAGCCATACTCATCATTGTTGACACCAATGATGCTGGGGACGGGTTGAAAGTCACCCGAGGCCAGTAGCTCCTCAGGGCATCTGGACAGGAAGACTCCATCCACCACGCCTTGGATGACCTTGAAGATCTAGGGGTCATGCAGGGTCATGGAGAAAGCTTGTGTCCCATATATTCTCATTGACCTCTGTGTCCATCCCCCATTCCTCGATCAGCCCATGGTGCTCACTCCCACCATGGGGTCTCCAGCCTGGCATCCAGGACTGGGTCCCCTGTTCCTTCCAGGGCTGGGATGTCAGGAGGCATGGATGGGAGGTAGCAGCCCCAGGGACTATGAGGTGCACACAAGCCCATCACCCCCTCACCCACGTGCACGGGGCCCAACCTAGGTGATGGCCAGCATCTCGTCTTCACTCTTGGCCCGCAAGCAGCGCACCAGGGTCTCAGAGTCCACCTGGCCACAGCCAGACAGGTTGGCCACCACCTGTAGTGGGACCACACAGGGGCTGGAACAGCCATGCTGGAGACCAGGGGTTGCCCACGGCCCCACTGGAGGCAGCTGCACCCCAAATCACACAGGGTGTGGTGTGTGCACGGCTGCAGTTGGAAGCTGATTGTTGCTCCTTCCCCATGACTTGGCACTGCCCAGCCCCAGTGGGCAGCACCTGCTGAGCTGGTTGCTGAAAACCTGGGGCTCAGGGCAGACAGCTGGTGGAGCTGAGAACCACCTCTGCCTCTGCTGGGACACAGGTGTGTGGCTTCTAACCCTAGAGCGTCTCAGTAATGCAATGGTAGGCAGCAGGGCCTGAGAACCCGATGGTCCTCCCTCCTTGTGCCCCTTGATCAGAGATGAAGTATAGGCAGGAGCAGCAGGCCTGGGCAGTGAGGACACTCACTGTGGAGACCACCTCAGACGAGCTGGAGATGAGGCTGGGCAGCAGGGCCACCCCACTCTCCATGATGGCTCCGTGGAAGAGACCTTGGTACATGGGCGACACCACATGGGATGACACACTCATGCCACCTGCAGACTCGCCGAAAATGGTGACCCGGCCAGGGTTGCCTCCAAAGTGGGCGATATTCTGCTGGACCCAGCACAGTGCGGCCACTTGGTCCAGGTAGCCCCAGTTGCCGGCGGCGTGCTGGTCTCCAGTGCTGAGAAGTGGCAGGGACAGGGATCACAGGGCTGTCCTGGTGCCACTCATCCGCAGTGCGCACCCCAGCCCCGGTCTCACCTGAAGAAGCCCAGGACTCCCAGGTGGTACTGGATGGTGACCACCACCACGTCCTCAAATGCTGCCAGTGCAGAACCGTCATACATGGAAGCCATGCCCGTAGTCCGCCCACCACTGTGGATCTACACCATCACCTGGGGAAATCAAGGGCATACCACGTGGCTCCCTCCAAACTATCCTGCTCATCCTCACCCTAGTCTAACCAGTCTTGGGTCTGTTCAGGTGCCCAGCGCACTGAACTCTGGCCAGACTGCAGGATCTGGGCCATGAACCAGGGACCCAATGCCAGCAGGAAGGCCAGGCCTCCATCCTTTGAGTCCAACTCCATCTTCAAAGCCTGGGTCCGTCAATTTCAACCCCCCCTGTGAGATGGACAAATAATGGCTGTCTATCTCATCAATCCACACGGATGCTCATCCTAGTGCCTTCCCTTCTTCAGGCCCCCACATCATCCGTGGCTGGGAGCTGTGGTGACCTCTGAGGGTAGCCAGGGGTCACTGAGTGTGCCTCCTGGGCATGAGGTGCTGCAGGTGTCCCAGGTTCATTCAAGACCATCAGTCTGACCTCTGACATCTCAACCCCTGGGATCCCATGCCAAAGGCTCAGCTGCCCACCGTGGGGGAGCAGCAGTTCTTGGCTCCCATAGTGAGAGGCTTCTGGACAGGGTGTGCTCACAGGAGGGCCCGTGCTCAGCTTCTCCTTTCTCATCTTCTAGCAGAAAGCAATGCCCTCCCACCCCGGCCGACCCTGCCCCACACTCACAGGCAGGTCAGAGCCCTCACGGGCATGTGCAGGCGAGTAGATGTTGAGGTACAGACAGTCCTCGGACATGGGGATTGAAGGCAGGGTGAGGTTCAGCTGCAGAACATCTTGACCCATCATAGCAAAGTTCTGTGGACACCTGGAGCCACCCAAGGCAGCCATTAGTCTAGAGCCTGGATCTAGTGTGCCCGACCCTCCTCGGGCCTCCTCCTAGAGCCCTTCCTACTCATGGGCCTCCCTAAGACACTTCCCACCAGGATCCAGGTCCTAGACTCTGGGTGAGCTGGGATGGTCCAACATCAGGGAACCTCAGGTGTCTGAGAGTCTGGGGACCACTCTTGACTGACAGGGGACTCTGTGGGAAGTCGTGACTTTCTTGAGGGGACACTCAGTGCTGGATGCCCAGACCCAGCCACGCCGGAGCAGGCCAGCCTCCCGCACACGAGCCTGGATGGACGGATGGCGTTTCCCCAGGAAGGGCAGTGGACGACCCTCACCTTCACTCTAGACTCAGGAACCTCCCCGTTCCCACAGTCTCCAGTCCTAAGGGCATACACGGGTCCCTGGCAAATGTCCTTGCCCTGTCGTTGGCTCAGTGACCATGACGACCCCCTCTGGTGCCCATCTCAGGGAGCTGCAGGATCTGCTGATGGAGTCGGGGCCTCCTACAAGCATGTGGAGCCAGGTGAACCTCACCCAGACACAGCGCCCCCTGCAGGCAGAGAGCCTGTGGCCTCTCCTGGACACAGAAGAGCGTCTCTGCTTTTCTCTCTGTACCTGGATTTAATGTGCTCTGAGTGCCACGTTCTGGCCCCAAAGCATTTCATGGTCACTGAATCCAGAAAGCCTAAGCAGACTCACTGAATAACACACGAGGGAGCCATCACCCACAGGGAAAGCTGGTTATGGGAGCTCTGTCCCAGACAGCTGGGCCTGGCCCAGACTCAAAGGATCTTTCCCCTGACCTCCCCCCAGGGCCGGAGCTCCCCTGTGCCCTGGGAGCGCTTACATGGCTGGGTGGGAGGTCCCATCTCTCACTCCACTCCAAGCTTCAGCAGGTTCAGGAGGTGCAAAGCGCAGCGGCCCCACAGGTGGCTTGGCAAAGGGAATTCCCAGGAAGGTGTGGACGCCCGCATCGGTGCCTTCCACGTGGACCAGGCTCCCGCGCACCTGCCCCGTGTGTGTGTTCCGGATGGGGCTGGCAGGGTCCTGGCCTGTGGGCAGAGAGGTGTCAGGTGGGGGCTCCCCATGAGCTGCCCTCCCACACTGCTACTGTGGCCTCTCCTTGGCATCGGCACCTCAGCCTTGCCAAGGCCTCGGACCTACAAACACTGACCTGACCAACGTCCTCCATGAGAAACTCTTCCCCATCTCCCAGCCAGCAGTGCTGTCCCTGAGCCCAGCCCAGGACATCCCACAGCTCCCGAGGCTCCTGGGACCTATCACCCTCCCTGAGCACTAGGAGTCAGCGCAGGTGACAGCCCTGGGGGCGAGGAGAGCGTCCTTTCTGCTGACTGCCCTCGGTCACAGGAGGTAGAGCTGTGAGCACCAGACTGACCAGGCTCCCCTGCTAGGAGGCTCATGCTCCAGGCCACAAGAAGGGAAGAAAGGAAGCGTCCTCTAGGGGGCGGTGTAGTGGCGCTCGGGTGCACCCACAGCCTGCATGGCCAGCATCCCCTACACAGTTCCATCCTGGCTGCTTCACCCCGGATCTTGCTCCCTGATGCAGGTTCACTGCTGCTCTCATGCTGTCCCTCAAGGATCTGTGTTGTGCCACGAATCAGATATGAAAAGGTCGAGATGTTCTATGGTGAGGACTCAGCACCACATGCTGGTCTTCTCAAAAGAAGAAAAAAACTGCAGCGACCTCTAACAGCTGAACCTGATGGAGCCTCTAGGTACAATTCCTGTGTACACAGGGTGAGGGGACAGAGGAATGGTCAGAAGGCACCACAGGGACGGTGCCTCCCCCTCCAGAGAGAGCCAGGGGTACACCGGTTTCTCAACACAGGAATCAGGAGGAAGAGCACAGCGAGGCAGAGGGGGAGCTGAAGCGTGAGGGAGACTCAGCAACACACGGCAACCGCACAGGGGTGCAGAGCGCGGGCGCGGGGGTGGGGAGGGGGCCTCTGCGCATCGCTGGGGTAGGGAAACGGGACACCTGCTCTGGGAACCCGACGGGCAGTCCTGCAACCCTTAACCTGGAGCTCCACCGCCCTGCAGGTCCCACCCTCGGTAGAAGCCCAAGGGAAGTGCCAACTGTTGGGCAGACACTTGGAGCAGCAGTAGCAAGGCCTCTGGGATGCTCCCCTCCTAACAGAGCGGGCGTCTGAGGGAGACCGTGGAGGGGAGAGCTCTTTCTCACTCTGTCTCTCCCTCTTTTCCTGTCTCAATGCCTTTGTCAGTAGAAATCGGGGCCTGCAATGTGGCGCTGCAGGTTAACGTCCTGACCTGGCACGATCTCTCTGTCTCTCTGCTTCTCCTCTCTCTGTGTAACTCTGATTTGCAAATAAACAAATAAATCTTTTAAAAAATCAGCAGAAATCAATCATCCCCAGCCCATGAAAGCTGACTCCTCCTCAGGAGGAACCTCCTATGTCACAGTAGGCGATGCCCGGCCACAAGGGTGCTCTGGGCCCCTGGGTCAGGGAGAGGAGAGCCTGGCCCCGGAGCGGGTGAGTAAACAGCGCCCCTGTCCTGAGCTGGTCCCAACCTTGTGCTTGTCGTTCGCCCCAACCATGGAGGACAGCGCTGCCTGCAGCAGCAGTTCCGGCTGTGAGGCTGACAGTGAGCTGAGCTCAGCAGAGTCCACGGAGGACAGGGGCGGCTTCTGTGCAGATGCTGCGTGTTTCCTGCCCCGGACACGCACAGCGACTCCCAGGGACCTTGGGAACAACTGCTCCCTCTCTGAGTGGGGACCCAGCCCCAGATATTACTTTATTAGGAATCACAGTGATGTGGGGAGATGATCTGCCTGGAAGGTCCTGGTCGCCGGGAGTGTCTGTGCATTGCAGGGCAGGCGGGGAGCCCGTGGGTGAGCATGGAGGAGGAGGAGTGGGGCCTGTGCTGGGGATTAGGTAGGGAGAGGGTGGGGTTAGAGACCTGGGCCTTTAGAATGAGGAGAAAATGGATCAAGTACACACCCCATGGGTAATACCCACGTGGGCTGATTCATGATAAAACACATGCCAGGTTCTAGGGTGGAGTCACGTTTGCCCTGGAACCTTAGCCTGCATATGTCTCTGCCAGGCGCACGGGGTCAGAGGAGACCCTGGGTTACAGATGGGCTTCTGGATTGGCACCAGGGGCTTTGAATTTTCAGGTCCAGTTACCACGACTGGGGCCACCTTGTGGGGCAGGGAGCCGCTCTGCCAAGGGAATGCAGCCCCGGAGACAAATGGTCCCAGGGCCGGTTCCTCACTGTCGGAGTCACTTGCTCCAGCAGCCTGGAGCCCAGGGAACCTCCCCAGCTCCCACGCTGCTGCCTGCCTCCCGGGCTGCCGACTAGGAGCTGTACTGCTCAGAGCCCTTATGTTGGGCTCAGTCCTCTGTGTTTGTATCCTCGGGCAGCCCCGACCCTCCACAGCCTCAGGTGCCAGCCCTGTCACTTCCACTGGCTTCAGCTACCCAGGTGTTGTTTTTCTGCGGCCGCAGGCTCTAATTGCGGGATTGGGCAGTACTGATCCTGGTTCCTGTTACTGCCGGCGG
The DNA here is from genome assembly GCF_051225735.1 of Oryctolagus cuniculus. Lineage (NCBI taxonomy): Eukaryota > Metazoa > Chordata > Mammalia > Lagomorpha > Leporidae > Oryctolagus > Oryctolagus cuniculus. The sequence goes on along the minus strand of NC_142884.1, from coordinate 60,265,894 downwards.
GATCCTCACTGGGTACCAGGACGAGGAGGAGTAGCAGGAGCCTGCAGGTCACGGTGCCCTAAGCCTGTCGCTGTGTCCACATGGTCTGAGGCAGGTCCGCAGGTGGGGCTCTGTGCCCAGAGGCTGCCTGGAGTGCTCCAGGGGCAGATCCTGGCCCAGCCCAGGACAGGCAGGGAACAGGCGGGGGTGGGGTGGGGCTTGTAGGCCTTGCAGGAGAGCAGGACTGAGAGGACTGGGCCTGGCGGGGCTGCCTCCTCTGGCTCCTCTCCTGGCCTCTGCCTCCCTGGCTCCTGCCTCCCTGGCTCCTGGCTCCTCTGGGTGTCCAATCCCTCTCCTCAGTCCTGGAGTCACCAAGTTTACTGTCCTCGCCGGCTGACTCCAGGATAGTGTAGGGATGGACAGCAAGCAGCACTGGGCTGTGACTGGACACCCTGGAGGCCTTCTCTGAGAATCTATTTTTAAAAAAGATGTATTTATTTATTTGAAAGGCAGAGTTCCAGAGAGTAAAGGAGAGATAAGGGAGTGATTTTTTTTTTAATATTTGCTTATTTTACGTGAAAGTCACAGATACACAGAGAGAGAGGCAAAAGCAGAGAGAGAGGTCTTCTTTCTGCTGGTTCACTCCCCACATGGCTACAATGGCCAGGCTGTGCCGATCTGAAGCCCGGAGCCAGGAGCTTCCTCCAGGACTCCCATGCGGCTGCAGGGGCCCAAGGACCTGGGCCATCCTCACTGCTTTCCCAGGCTACAGCTGAGACCTAGTTCAGAATGGAGCAGCCAGGTGTCAAACTGGTGCCCATTTGGGATGCCAGCACTACAGTCCAGGGCATTAACCCACTGAGCCACACTGCCAGCCCCTGCTATCAATTTTTATATCACTTTCCCAGGATGTACCTGTGGGTCAGCTGACCCAGGAAGGAGAAGCCATGATGGAAACAGGGAAGTGAAATTCTGGATGGAGGGGCCATAACCATCCCTTCAGTATTCCCACAGGTGAGATCCCACCCCACTGGGTTATGCATTTAGGGCACCGCCCCCTGAGATGAGAAAGGGGAGGGCCCTCTCTGCCCCTGGCTGTGCTTGGGAATCCTCCTTGGGCTGCCTCTTCCTCTCTTCCTCCTGGCAACCCTGGCCCATTCCTGCTGAGGGTCTCTCCGTGGGTGGCGGCCCTCAGTAGGCGTGCAGGTGTGCTCAAGCTCTCTGTGCTTGAAATCAAAGCTGCTTTTGTGCACTGCCTGTGGCTGCTGCTGCTGTGAATCCTCATCTCCATGGGGACAAGAACCTTGAGTAAAATGTAAGACCCAGGGCCCACACCTTCCCCACCGGGCACCCAGCAGGGTACGTGTGGTCCTGTGACAGCAGTGGTGGGGGGGCCGGGAGTCAGCCTGAGTGTAGGAAACATCAGGCTCCCTGCAGGAAGGAGGAGCAGCCTGGGCACGGGAGCCCCCAGGGGAAGTGGACCCTGGCTCATGAAGGCTGCCTTTGTGCTCCCTGAGAACTGGCCTTGACCTCTGCTCAGCCCAGGGCTCTCTCAGCCACCATGGCCAGGGCTAGCCCAGGCCAAAGTCCAGAGGGAGAAACATTATCTGTGTACCCCACGTGGGTGGCAGGGGCCCAAGCCCTTGGGCCCTCCTCTGCTGCTTTCCCAGGTGCCTTACTAGAGATCTGGATCAGGAGTATAGCAGTTGGAACCTCAACTGTCACTCATATGAGATGCCAGCGACATGCTTAGAGGCTTGAACCCCTGTGCAAAGCAACAGCCCTATACTCTAGGTTACTGCATTAATGATTCATGGTATCCCAGCTGTGCAGGTAACCAGGTGTCTCTTGAGAGCTGAGGGTCTAAAAAAAAAGTGGCAGGTTCACTCAGGTGAATGTGACTCAGTGTGAAAGGACTAGAACCCTTTATTTGTGCTGCATGGATGGGATTGAGGGCGCCACTCATGGCAGCCTGCAGGGACGAAGCCACGGTGACTCGTGGAGTCCGGGTCCTCTGTGGCCTCTAAGAGATGTGAGATCACAGGCATGCTGGGAGGAGGAGTAGGGGGAGGGCTTGAGGCACCCAGGGGTGGGCAACAATGCCCAACCCAGCTCCTTCCTTGTGGGGAGGGCCTGGGGCTGGGAGGAGAGGAGAGGGAGGGTGCGGAGAAGGTGGAGGGGCAAGAAGCAGGAGGGGCCCAGGGCACAGTGGGTGTTGAGGAAGCTGGGCGGGCACTGGTGTTGCCCAACACAGCTCCAAGGAGGGTGTATGGAATGTGTCTCACACGAGGGACCCAGGGCAGGCTTGGCAATGAACCTCAAGCCGTGAGTTCCCCCCAATGGTCAGCTGAGTTGACAGAGGCAGGGAGGATTGAGTGGCCACGTTAGAGTGCCCAATACATTCTCTGTGGATGTGTGTGAGTGCATCGGGGCCCCACCTGCACTGGAGCCCCTGTCCCCCACCCCCACACAGGCAGCTACAGCTCTGTGTGCTGCTCAGCTCCTCTTAGCTCCTGGACCCTCTGGGGCAGGGTGTGGGTCCAGAACTGGAGCCTGCGGGCCTTCAGGGCCTGGCCCACTGCAGGCTGCACGTTCAGCTGCAGGTATCGCTCGTCCTGGTCGAACATGGGCCAGTGTGGCAGGCCCTCGCCATTGGGGTTCCTGCAGACAAGACACAGACGTGAGCTGCTCATGGCCCACCCCAAGGTCACTGGGAGATGGGAAGAGTGTGCCTGGTCCCATGGCCCCTGTGAGTGCCAGTGGGTCCTGCAGCTGGCGAGGGACTGTCACATGACTTAGGTCCCTGGATCCTGGTGAGGTCCCCCCAGAGGAGGGAGGGCAGAGGGTCCCAGGTCCCTGGGGATTTGAAGGGGGGGTTTTCTCACCCGTTGTGAGCAAAGTTGGCCGAGTACTTCATCACCCTCCTGCTCAGCAGCTCCTCCTCCTCAGTGAGGGGCACTGCAGAGGGGAGGGCCAGGGTCAGCTCGGCCACCCCAGTCCTGCAGCCCATCATGCACCACGCTCCAGCCCAGGTGGAGTAGACCCTCGGCTACTCGCAACCTGTTTGTCTTTCCTTCACCATTAGGACCAGCCTTTGTCATTTTCATGTCCCATTCATCCCCTAAGTCATCGACTCTGCATATTTCTTTACCAAGACGGTTGCTTCCCTCTGTCCCTGGGACATTTGTAAGGAAACAGACCTGACTTTGAACCCATGTGCACCCAGGCAGGACACTTATCCCTGGGAGGGCTCAGGAGGAGGGAGCAGAGGCTGCATCATGGGGGCTCTCAGACCCAAACCTGGCTCCGCCCTCTGAGCTATAAGACTTTGGAACCTGGATCCCATCTGAGCCTCCTGCTTTCATCCCAATGGGGGGTGCAGAGCCCCTCAGAGAGAGCCTGGACCTCATCCCATCCTGGTAATGGAGGAAGATTCACCTTTGCTGCCAAAGAAATGTGATCTGAACACAAAGAGCAGCTCATCGCCGTGGTCGGCCCTCACGTGGGGCGGCCTGAGGTCCTTTGTGAAGCTGGGTTGATGCTGGAACTCGTAGAAGTAGACAGGGGCATGGGAACCTGGGGATGGACAGGGAGATGCGTGACCATGGGAACCACACATCACGGCCACACTAGGCTGGGTCCTGGCAGTATAGCAGAATCCCGGGTGGAGCAGGTGCAGTGGGCATGACCTGGATTAGATCTCGCCTTGTGCTTCGTGGCTATGAGGTTTGGGAACAGTGAGTGGAGCTCACTCAGATGTCGCCTCCTAGTTCAATAAAGGACATATCCATCTCCAGGTTCAGTCATGGGGGTTTAGTGAGAGGAGTGACACCAAGTCCCCGGCACTCTGGGGCCCACTTAAGACATGGATCAGGACCTGGACAGGACAGGTGTCACCCTCAGGAAAGGACCCAGCTCTGAGCTGCCCCTAGCGAGTGAGGCCTCAGTCCCAGATGAACTCACGCTGGAAATGTGCTACTCGGAGTGCAGGCACCACGAACATGGCGTCTGCCATCATCTCCTGGAACTGGGCCATGAGGGTCTTGGGGTCCTCATTGCTCCCCATGTACTCGTCCATCAACAGGTCCCCCAAAGCGGGAGGCAGCATCTGGCCCAGGGGAAGGGGAAGGAGTGAGGGGAGCAGCTCCTGGGAGGGAGGCAGCAGGCTCAGGCTGGGGGACGGAGGTCCTGTATAGTCAGAAACTGGGGGAAGAACCAGGCTCCAGGAGACCCCACCCAAACACACGGCAGAACCTTTGTTCCCAGAGTCCCTGTGTGGGCAGGTGTCTGGGATGCGCTCTGTTGTGGCAGGAGCCTGGGGGCCTCACCAGCTGTTTTGTTACTTGATGCGTAATCTCCCGCATCGCCTGTCTGTCTCTCTCCTCTTGAGGGTCAATGGCAAATAGGAGCTGATGGAGAGGTGAGAGTCCCATGTTGGCATGGCTGTGCCTAGAGTTTTGAAGCCCAAAAACCTGCCCACCACATGGGCAATATGGGCACTCACCTTGGGGATGACCCAGCCATACTCATCATTGTTGACACCAATGATGCTGGGGACGGGTTGAAAGTCAGGCGAGGCCAGCAGTTCCTCGGGGTGTCTGGGCAGGAAGACTCCGTCCACCACCCCTGGGATGAGCATGAAGGGCTGTGGGGTCACACGGGTCAGGGAGAAAGTTTTTGTTGCAGGTATTTTACGCTGCCCTCCTTGTAAATCCCCCAAGCCTGGCTGAGCCCAGGCTGAGCCCAGGTTGTTCCCTCCCACCATGGGGTCCCCCGCCTGGTATACAGGACTGTGCCTCCTGTTCCCTTCCAGGGCTGGGATGTCAGGAGGGCATGGATGGGAGGTAGCAGCCCCAGGGACTATGAGGTTCACACAAGCCCATCACCCCCTCACCCACGTGCACGGGGCCCAACCTGGGTGATGGCCAGCATCTCCTCTTCACTCTTGGCCCGCAAGCAGCGCACCAGGGTCTCAGAGTCCACCTGGCCACAGCCAGACAGGTTGGCCACCACCTGTAATGGGACCACACAGGGGCTGGCACAGCCATGCTGGAGACTGGGGTTGCCCACGGCCCCATTGAAGGCAGCTGCACCCCAAATCACACAGGGTGTGGTGTGTGCTCGGCTGCAGTGGAAGCTGATTGTTGCTCCTTCCCCATGACTTGGCACCGCCCAGCCACAGTGGGCAGCACCTGCTGTGCTGGTTGCTGACAACCTGGGGCTCAGGCGGGCAGAGTGGCAGAGCCAAGAATCACCTCTGTTACCACTGGGGCTCAGATGGCACATTCTGACCCCAGACCTCCTCAGCAGTTCGCAGATAGGCAGCAGTGCCTGTGTACCCAATGACCTCATAGTGACCACTTCAGCAAGACTAAGAGAGGCAGGAGCAGCAGTGCTGGCTGGGCAGTGAGGACACTCACTGTGGAGACCACCTCAGATGAGCTGGTGATGAGGCCGGGCATTAGGGCCACCCCACTCTCCATGATGGCTCCGTGGAAGAGACCTTGGGACATGGGTGACAGCATATGGGATGACACACTCGTGCCACCTGCAGAATCGCCGATAATGGTGACCCGGCCAGGGTTGCCTCCAAAGTGGGCGATATTCCGCTGTACCCAGCGCAGTGCAGCCACTTGGTCCAGGTAGCCCCAGTTGCCGGTGGCGTGCTGGTCTCCAGTGCTGAGAAGTGGAAGGGATAGCGGTCAGAGGGCTGTCCTGGTGCCACTCTTCCCGCAGTGCCCACCCCAGCCCTGGTCTCACCTGAAGAAGCCCAGGACTCCCAGGCGGTACTGGATGGTGACCATCACCACATCCTCAAATGCCGCCAGCGCAGAACCGTCATACAAGGAAGCCATGCCCATAGTCAACGCACCACCGTGGATCCACACCATCACCTGGGGGGTCAAGGATGGACCTTGTGGCTCCCCCCAGTGTAAAGCCTGCTCATCTCCAAATTGATCTAACCAATTTTGGGATCTGTGCAGGTGCCCAGCACACTGAACTCCACCCAGACAGCAGGATCTGGGCCATGAGCCAGGGACCCAGTGCCAGCAGGAAGGCCAAGCCTCCCATCCTTGGAGTTCTAGCCCTTGTTTCAGAGCTTGGCTGCATCAATTCCAGAACCTGCAGTGAGGTGGAAAGCTAAGGGCTGAGTCTTGGTCCTTCCATATGGATATTATTCAAAGTGCCCTCCCTCCCCAGGGGCTGCCCAAGCATCCATGGCTGATGTCCTGTGTGACCTCCAAGGTCAGCCCTCACCACACAGCAGAGTGAGTCTCCTGGGTAAGAGGATGATGGCAGTATCCTGGGGCCATCCAGGACCCACTCATTCTGACCTCTGACAGCAGACAGGCCCCTGGGACACCACGCCCAGGCCTCAGCTGCCCAGCATGGGGGAGCAGCTCTTTTTGGCTCTGAGAGTGAGAGGCTTCTGGACAGGGTGTGCTCACAGGACACCCGTGCTCAGCTTCTCCTTTCTCATCTTCTAGCAGAAGGCAATGCACTCCCACCCCGGCCCACCCTCCCCCACACTCACAGGCAGGTCAGAGCCCTCACGGGCATGTGCAGGCGAGTAGATGTTGAGGTACAGGCAGTCCTCGGACATGGGGATGGAAGGTGGGGTGATGTTCACCTGCAGAACATCTTGACCCATCATAGCCAAGTTCTGCAGACACCTGGAGCCACACAAGGCAAGATGCTAGTCCAGGGCTCTGCAGTGGCCCACACCAGACCCTCCCCATCCCCTGCCTCTTGCAACGCTGCTCACTCATGGTCCTACTCTACGCCCTTCCCACCATGATACACCTCTTAGACTCTGGGCAAGTCGGGATGGCGCCGACATCCAGGGAGCCTCAGGTGTGTGAGGGACTTGGGCACCACTTCCTGACTCTCAGGAGACTCGAGGGAGGTTGTGACTGCAGTGACACTCAGTGGAGGTGACAGCAGTGCTGGATGCCCAGACCCTGCCATGCCCGGAGCAGGCCAGCCTCCCATACACGCTGCCTGGGTGGACGGATGGCGTTTCTCCAGGAAGGCCAGGTGGGCTTCTGTGGCCTTAATTCTAGATTCTCTGGGAACCTCATCGCTCCCACACTCTCAGTCGTAAGGACAGACAAATGTCCCTTGGTCAGTGTCCCTTGGCTCAGTGACCATGGCAGCCACCAATGTTCCCTTCTCAGGGACCTGCAGGGTTTGCTGCTGGAAGTCAGCGAGAGCAGGGACTCCTACAGATGTCATGGAGCCAAGCTGGCCCTCACCCAGAGCCAGCGCCCCTGGCTGCACAGAACCTGTGGCGAAAGTGAACGAGGGGAGGTGGGTCTCTGCTTCTCTCTGCAGCACCTGGAGCTCACGCCCTCTGAGTGTCAAGTCCTGGGCAGGAGCCTGGCAGCAGCCAGGAGCCTCCTGAGCCTTCGCAGGCTTGCTGGAATCTTGCACATGGCAATCCTGCACACAGGAGGATCGTGGCTTTCAGGTGTGAGTTAAAGGACAGCTGGGCTGGCCCACTGCTCAAAGGATCTCCTCCCCCACCCCCGGTCCAGAGCTTCCCTGTGCCCTGGGAGGGCTTACATGGCTGGGTGGGAGGTCCCATCCCTCACTCCACTCCAAGCTTCAGCAGGTTCAGGAGGTGCAAAGCGCAGCGGCCCCAGAGGTGGCTTGGCAAAGGGAATTCCCAGGAAGGTGTGGACGCCTGCATCGGTGCCTTCCACGTGGACCAGGCTCCCGCGCACTTGCCCCGTGTGCGTGTTCCGGATGGGGCTGGCAGAGTCCTGGCCTGTGGGCAGATTGGTGCATCAGGTGGGGGCTCCCCATGAGCTGCCCTCCCACACTGCTGCTGTGGCCTCTCCTTGGCATCAGCACCTCAGCCTTGCCAAGGCCTCGGACCTACAAACAGATTTCCTGCAAGTGCCTTATGATTCCACTCAAATGAGCGGTCAGAAATAGCGTATCCATAGTGATAGGAAGCAGAGCAGTGTGTTTCTGATGCTGAGGCCGGGATCGCACCGAGTGGAAGAACTGACAGAGTGATCTCTGTGAATGGAATAAACAGCCATGGAAGTGCACAGTGGACATTGTGCAAGGCCCTGGGAACCTTGCTGGCCCCTGAGCAGGAGGCCCTAGGCTGGGTGGACAGAAGCCCACGATACCAGTCACCTTTTTCCACTCATGGTTTTTAATTACATTCTTCCTCTATGTGGGCTCAGTAACCATAGAAGCAATGAACTTTTCAGACCGAAAATATTCAGGAAAATATATTGTGTGTCTGTGCTCAGTATTACAGACTTTTCTCTCACTCTTCCTGACGCTGATATAACAGTTACTTACCCAGCACTTGCGTTGTGTGGTAGAACTCATCTGGGAATGATTTAACGTGTGCCAGAGAACTGTGGCACATACACGCAAACACGATGCGGCTTTCCGTACAGAAGTCGAGCGTCCCAGTTTTGGAATAGGCGCTCTGGAATTTAGGAATAGACTCCCAGTTCAGGAATAGACTCCCAGTTCAGGAATAGACTCCCAGTTCAGGAATAGCCTGCAGCCTGCTGGAGGACCAGCAGAACGCACCCCTCATCTGATGCACCCTGTGGCCAATCTCAGACACACCCACCTGTGGCCAAATCAGACTTTATTATTGGTGTGGCTGGGCCAGGGAGTTAAGAGTCTTTGCTTCAAACTCCCCTTCCTCTGGCTCACGGAAGGGGCTTTTATACACACACACAGAGCGTAAGCTGGGAAATGGGGTGGGGGGAGTCTGAGCTCTAGGTAGTGTCCTTAGCATTCATCTCCCTGAGCTGTGGCTCTCTATGGGCCAATTTGTACCTGGATTTCAGACACGCACACACCCTGTGTCCTTTCAGTGTCAACCTGGTGACTGTTCCGTCCTGAGTGGTCATCTACTTTGTTTGCCCTAAGATTTATTTATGTGTTTGTGTGAAAGGCAGAGCTACTTACAGAGAGAGGGAGGAAGGAAAAGAGACTCAGAGATCTTGCACCCACAGGTTTACTCCCCAAAGGGCCACAATGGCTGGGGCTGGGCCAGACCAAAGCCAGGAGCCTGCAACTCCATCCAGGTCTCCCAAGCACTTGGACCATGTTCCTCAGTTTTCCCAGGGGCGTCAGCAGGGAGCGGGATCAGAAGTGGAACAGTCAGGACTCAAACCTGCGCTCACGTGGGATGCCAGCTTCGCAGGTGGCAGCTTAACCCTCTGGGCTTCCACGCTGCCCCCTCGATTGTTTCTTTGAGGAATAAGACTTTTGCAGGAATAAAAAACAACTTCCTCATTAGAATACGGCCAAGGGATTTATTTTTGTGTTCTTGGCGGGGGAGTGGACATGAGGCTCCTCCAGGGAGAAACTGGGCCTTTTTTTTTTAATCTTTGGGAGACTCTGTGACAACACCAAGAGACAACTGGATTCTTTCCGAGCATGAGAGCAACAGGAAATACTGTTTGAGCCACTGGGGCTGGAGTTTCGGCCCCGCAGCTTAACCTGCTGCCGGTCACACCAGCATCCCGCATCAGAGTGCCTGTTGGATCCCAGCTGTTGTGCTTCTGATCCAGTTCCCTGCTCACGAGCCTGAGAAGGCAGTGGAAGCTGGCCCAGGTCCTCGGGCCTGATTCCTGGTTCCCACAGGGCCCATCCCCAAGTGTTGCAGCCATCTAGGGAGTGAACCGGCAGATGGAAGCGCACTCGCTCTCTGGTCTCCCTCTCTCTGTCAATTTTCAAATAAGTAAATATTTAAAAATCGATAAATGAATAAAAATGGCAACTGCATGGCCGGGCTGAGCTTCCTGCCAGGCTCAGACATCCGTGAGAGTCTGGGCAAAGGGCGGGGAATGGTGGAATTCCAGCTGGGTTGGGCACAGGGGAGGGTGAGTGTGGAGCCCCTGGGCAGAGTAGATTGGGACAGGGTGGGGGAGAAGGCCTGTCAACCTAGAGCATTCAGGGTCGGACACCCAGGCCCCATCTCACCTGGGTGAGCTCTGGGAAGGTCAGGGAGGGCCCGGGCAGGCACAGAGCCCCTGGTCTTTGCCTTCAAGTGGAAGCCTCTGGCCCCAGGGCAGCCGGGTGGGCTGAGGGGCCCTGTGGCTTCTGAGATCAGCCGGGGCCCCCATGCTCCCTGCTATTAACCTTCAGAGGGGACCAGGTGCCTCTGGCCAAGGGCACCCAAGAGAGTCCCTGGCAAGGCGAAGATGTTGATAATTGTTTTCAGGACCGCGGGTCGGGGCTCCAACAGCCACACACACAGGAAGGGAACGCCTGGACCACTCAACCCAAGTTGCCCTCTTAGAGCCCCTCCTGTTAGGTGCACTCCTCGGTGTCTGGGGCCTCGGGCAGCCCTGACACTCTACAAGCCTCAGGGGCCCACCCTGGGTGCTGGGGTCTGCGCTGTCACTTCTGACCCCTCCACCAGCCCTGGTGCTGCCCTCCTGCGGCCGCAGGCTCTAACTGCGGGATTGGGCAGGTCTGACCCGGATCCCTGTTGCCGCCTGCGGGAGCCTCACCATTGGCCGGGACAAGGAGGAGCAGCAGGAGCCCGCAGACCAGGGCGCAGAGCCGCGTGTCCATTCGGTGCGTCCCCATGGTCCCAGGCAGGTCCGCGTGTGCACTGCTGCAGCCCTGAGGCTGTCCCAGGTACTCCAGGTTGAGGATCAGGACCTCACCCAACCTGCCCAAAAGGGAGTTTGGCCTGGGCGGGGAGCAGGCGGGACGAACCTGGGGGCGGGGCTTGGGGGCCAGGCTAGAGTGGGACTGAGCAGGCAGAGGCCAGCACACCGGTGAGGAATGGCCTCCTCCCCTCTATCAGGCCCCTGCGTGCTGTGCCGGGACCCTCCCCTCTGTCCTGGGGTTCCTGTGCTCACTGTTCTGGCAGCTGTGGCCCAGGAGGTGGAGAGCAGGGAGCAATGGGCTGTGACTGCAAACACCGGGAGAGTCTGGGGCAAGATCAGGACCCCTCCTAGAGAGGAGCGGGATGACCTGCGGGGACGCGGGACTGGGCTGGCACCTGCACTGCCTGGTGACTGCCCCCAGCACTGCCAGCTCCTCCCCAGTTTCAGGACTCAGTTTACCCATTCAGCTGTCTCCACGGGAACCTCCCTACTCAGTCACGGCTCTTTTGAAAGGCACACATGACCCTGGTCCTTCTTTTCCCTTTGTTTAATCATTGACTTTCTTAGTGTCTGGAGGGAGAGATATTCCCCAAAGGCCTGCGTTGGTTGGGCCTGTGCCAGGCCAAATCCAGGAGTCAGGAACTGAGTCCCGGTCTCTTGCATGGTGTCAGGGATCCAAGTAGGTGAGTTCTCACCTGCTCTCTCCCTCGGTGTGTGTGCCTGGGATGCTGGAATCAAGAAAAGACCTGGGGGGGCATCCGCTGCGGCGCCAGCATCCCATATGGACGCTGGTTCGAGTCCCGGCTACTCCACTTCCAATCCAGCACCCTGCTATTGCACCTGGGAAAGCAGAAGAAGATGGCTCAAGTCCTTGGGCCCCTGTACCCACATGGGAGACCCAGAAGAGGCTCCTGGATCCTGGCTCCTGGTTTCAGATTGGCCTAGATCTGGCCATTGCAGCCATCTGGGAAGAAAAGCAGTTGATATAAGATTCCCCACCACCACCACCGCAAACTCTGCTTTTCAAATGAATACAGATTTATTTTTTTTTAAAAAAAAGCAGATCTGGGACTCAAACCCAGGTGCTCCAATATATCATTGTGGGTGTCCCAAATGGCATCTTAACGGCTAGGCCAAGGCTCCCTCTGTCAGTGGCACTTCTTAAGGTCTATCCCCCTGATCACTTGTGACTTTCCATGTCCCCAGCTCCCCCAGAGAGGTGTGTTAGGCACATTTCATAGGAACCTGTGGATCTGAACCCAGCGAGGCATTCCCGAGCCCCTGGAGAGGCACGCACTTCAGTGGCAGCTTGCAAAGCCTGTGTCCCTTCAGGCTACAGGGAAGCCGGCGTGGCACAGGATCCAGCCTCAGCAGAGGGAGAAATAGTGTCGGGACCAGCCTCGAGTGGCCTTTGGTACCCGCTGAGAACCAGCCATGGCTTCTGAGTGCTGCCCCTGCCCCTGCGGTCACAGGAATCCATCAACAGAGCGAAGAAACACCAGCAGAAGGGGAGGAAACAGTTTCTTTCTTTCTTTCTTTTTTTTTTTTTTTTTTGACAGGCAGAGTGGACAGTGAGAGAGAGAGACAGAGAGAAAGGTCTTCCTTTGCCGTTGGTTCACCCTCCAATGGCCGCCGCAGCCAGCGCGCTGCGGCCGGCACACCGCGCTGATCCGATGGCAGGAGCGAAGAGCCAGGTGCTTTTCCTGGTCTCCCATGGGGTGCAGGGCCCAAGCACCTGGGCCATCCTCCACTGCACTCCCTGGCCCCAGCAGAGGGCTGGCCTGGAAGAGGGGCAACCGGGACAGAATCCGGCGCCCCGCCTGGGACTAGAACCCGGTGTGCCGGCGCCGCTAGGCGGAGGATTAGCCTAGTGAGCCGCGGTGCAGGCCGGAAACAGTTTCAAATGATTTATCTGACAAGGGATTGATGTCCAGAATATATAAGGAACTCAAACATTTGCCTTTTAGAAAGGCAAATGGTCTGAATGCGTAAGTTTCCTAAAGATGCTACACAAAATCTAAAAACTCTGAAAGCAGCCAACATCACTGGTTATCAAGGAAATAGAAGTCAAAACCACAACGAGACACCATCTCACCCTGCTTAGAAGGGCTACCATCAAAAGGACAAAAATGATAAATGCTGGTGACGAGGAGGAGGAGGGGGAACTCCTCTAGACGGTTAGCTGGAATCTAGGGAGGTCTTCAAAAAGCTAGACACACACCTACCAGGTGAATTCCTGATCCTGGGCGAATATCCGAAGGAAGTGAGAGCAGCATGTCAAGGAGACACCTGCGCGCCGGGGTTCGCTGCGGTACTGTGGGCAATAGCCGAGCTGTGGAAGCACTGCGTGTTGATGGGCAGATGAAGATGTAAAGCTGTGGTACATACACAATGCGGTGTGACTTACCCATAAAGGAGAGTGAAATCCTCTCACTTGTGCAATGTGTTTGCACGGAGGACACTGTGTTAAGTGAAATAAGCCAGCCACAGAGAGACAAGCACCATGCTTACACTCCCTTTTTTCAATGCTTATTTTTATTTATTTGAAAGAGTTACAGAGAGAGGTAGTGCCCGAGAGAGAGAGAAAGGTCTTCCATCCACTGGTTCACTCCCGAAATGCCTGCAGCGGCCAGAGCTGAGCTGATCCAAAGCCAGGAGCCAGGAGCTTCCTCCAGATCTCACATACAGGTGCAGGGGCCCAGGTACTGGACCATCCTCCACTGGCTTCCCAGGCCATTAGCAGGGAGCTCGATTGGAAATGGAGCAGCCAGGACTCAAACCTGCACCCATATGGGATTCCGGCATCCCAGGTTGTGGCATAACTGGTTGTGCCACAGCACTGGCCCCTGCACTCACTTGTAGAAGCTACACAAGTTGACACCGTAGCAGTAGAGAGAACAACAGTGGTCACCAGCGGGTAGGAGAGGCAGGAGGGGAAGCCTCTGCAGAGGTCGGGTAACAGTTACCAGAATACAGCTGGAAGCAAGAGGTTGTAGAGCTCTAGGTCACGGTAGGGTGACTGAAGTTTACTCCTTATCGTGTATGTCAACAGAACTAGAAGACAGAGTTCAAAGATCCTTAAAGCAAAGAGCGCTAAGTATCTGATTTGACCTTTGTAGCTGCGTGCACGTTTGCTTCATGAATGCTGAATGCGCCGGCTGAGTGGATGGCCGTGGATGGAGGATTCAGCCGGCAGTCCCTGCGGGTGGTGCGGGCACTTTCTCCTGAGCCCTTCCTCCTGCCTAACACAGGCGGCTACAGCTCTTTCTGCTCTGCTCAGCCCCCATCAGCTCCTAGACTCTCTGGGGCGGATACGTGGTCCAGGATATCACAGGATATTGTAAGAACTTGTGCAGTTTTTTTAAAAAAATAAACTAATATGGTTTAATTCCATGAATGTTTTTTATAAAGACTTATTCATTTATTTGAAAGGCAGAGTTAGAGAGAGAGGAGACACACACACACGAGAGAGAGAGAGAGAGAGAGAGAGAGAGAGAGAGAGAGGTTGTCATCCCCTGGTTTATTCCACAAATGGCTGCAATAGCCAGGACTGGGCCAGGAGCTTCTTCTGGTTCTCCTACATGGATGGAGGGGACCTAGGACTTGGGCCCTTGCTGCTTTCCAGGCGTATTAGCAGGGAGCTGGATAGGAAGTGGGGCAGCCAGGACTCGAACCTGCACCCATATTGGAGCTGAGGCTGCAAGACACAGCTTCAACCCACTGAGCCCCAGCGCTGGCCCTGATTGTGCAATGTTGCCCCAACTTCCCCTAAATTCGCAGGTACCAGTCAGGGTGACCAGCACAGCTGCTTAGAATGGTTGTGCCCACCCTGGAGGTCCCCAGGGTGACAGCGTGGCAGGGCACAAGCAAACTCAATCACCGCAATTACAGAGCCGTGTGAATGCCGACCCCTCCACCCTTCACAATTCCGGGCATGCGCCAGCTCTGAGGCTTCCGGTGGTCCTTACTAGGCTCAGTGAATAGACAGAGTAAGAGAGGCGCTAAGAGACAAGAGGTGAGACAGCAGGTCGGTTCTCCAGGTTCTCCCTGCCAACCTCAGTCCGCCCTCCCCGATGCCCTGCTCACACACAACCTTTCTCCCATGTCTCTCCCATCAAGTCACAGGCCACAGGTCCTGGAGAAGCTGCTGGGGCTTCTGCAGTGCAGGGGACTCACTGTGGAGATCACATCAGACGAGTTCGTGATGAAGCGGGGGAGCAGGACCACCCCACTCTGCAGGATGGCTCCGTGGAAGAGACCTTGGGACATGTGTGACAGCACATGCATGGAAACACTTATGGCACCACAGCCTCAAGCAAGGGAGGGAAAGGGCCCCATTTCCCACGCCCCTTCCTGTCCCGGCTGCTGACCCGACCAGCGCTGCTCAGGGCCTTCATGCCTGGCTCATTCCTCAGTGCCTGGAGCCTTAGGAGACCATGGTGGGTGCCTGGGTCCCCACTGTCTCTCCGACCACTCCAACTTCCCAGGTTCTGTTTTCACAGCACAAACTGCGGGATTGGGCAGATCTGACCAGGGTCCCTGTCCCCACCTGCGAATCCTCACCGTGACCTGGGTCCAGGAGCAGCAGGAGACCGCAGACCAGGGCGCTGAGCCGAGCTCCCCTTCGGTGCAGCCCCATGCTCCAAGGAGGCCCACGTGCACACCTCTGTGTCCCTTAGGCTGCACCCAGTGCTCCAGGCTGGGACCAGGGCCTCGGCCCTGGCCTGGGCAGGAAGCAGGCTGGGCACACCGCGGGGGTGGGGCTTGAGCGCCTCTGGTGAGATCAGACTGAGAGAAGAGAGGTCAGTAGGGACCCAGGCATGGCTGCCTCCCCTCTCACCGGGCTGCTCGGGGGTCCTTGTCCATCGCCTCAATCTTGGAGTCACCAACTTCACTGTCCTTGCTGTCCTAGTCCAACATAGTGTAGGCATACAGGAAGCAGGACACCAGGGGGCCTTCTAAGGGGAATGAACCATTAAAAAAGTGATATATTTATTTTTTTACTTATTTTAATGGCAGAGTTAAAAATCAAGAGAAACACAGAGAGAGATCTTCCATCTACAGGGTCAGTCTCAAACGTCCAGGGCTGGGTCAGCCCAACGCCAGGAGCCAGCAGCTTCTTCTGGGTCTCCCAGGTGAGTGCAGGAACCCAAGCACGTGGGCCTTCTGCTGCTTTTCTAGGCACATTAGCAGGAAGCTGGATCAGAAGTGAAGCCACCAGGGCTCGGCTCTGTGCCTACATGGGATGAAGGCACTGCAGATGGTGGCTCACTGCTCTGTGCCACAGCCCCTGCCCCAGGGGTCACCTGAGCCAAGGCTGGCAGGTGTCACTGTCCCGGATCCTGGAAGCTCCTCCTTGGTTTCCAGGCTGGGTGCCCACTGGGTCCAGGCCCCTCCTCCATCCTTTCCCGACTCTGCCCATCCCCTCCCTGCTCACTCAGGGTCCAGGTTTTGAGAGGCAGTGACCATGGCACTAACTAAGGGTGAACCCAATGTGTGCTGTGTCCCCAGCTTCTTCTGAGACACAGTTCTGTCTCAACTTGACAGTGAAAACCTGCTGGTCCTGATACCTGGCAACCAGGCAGGAAGAACCACGGGAATTCTGGAGCTGGAACTTTGCCAGCCCTGCATTGCAACTTTATCCCTTTGCTTGTCAGTCTTTTACACCACTTTCCCAGGATGCACCTGTGTCTCAGCTGGGACCAGGAAGGAGAAGCCATGATGGAAACAGGGAAGTGAAATTCTGGATGGAGGGCCATAACCATCCCTTCAGTATTCCCACAGGTGAGATCCCACCCCACTGGGTTATGCATTTCGGGCACCGCCCCCTGGGATGAGAAAGGGGAGGGCCCTCTCTGCCCCTGGCTGTGCTTGGGAATCCTCCTTGGGCTGCCTCTTCCTCTCTTCCTCCTGGCAACCCTGGCCCATTCCTGCTGAGGGTCTCTCCGTGGGTGGCGGCCCTCAGTAGGCGTGCAGGTGTGGTCACGCTCTCTGTCCTTGAAATCAAAGCTGCTTTTGTGCACTGCCTGTGGCTGCTGCTGCTTTTGTCAGGTAGGAGGTCAGAAACAGCCTCTGTGTGTGTGTGAGAAGGGCCTGAACCCCAGCACCTGCTGTGGAAGCCCCAGAAGCCCAGCATCCTGCACTTCACATCCTGCCCAGACCCTGATGACCTCCCAGGTGTCCCTGCCCTTCCTCCAAGAAACGCTCCATGGAGAACTCCCTCCTCAGGACCGGATGGGTTACCTGACCTGCTAACATGGGGCAACAAATCCTCAGATGCCAAAGGGTAGCTCCCCCTGTGCCTCGCTGTGCTCTTCCTCCTGATTCCTGTGTTGAGAAACCGGTGTACCCCTGGCTCTCTCTGGAGGGGGAGGCACCGTCCCTGTGGTGTCTTCTGGCCATTCCTCTGTCCCCTCACCCTGTGCACACAGGAATTGTACCTAGAGGCTCCATCAGGTTCAGCTGTTAGGGTTCTGCTGCTGTTTTTTCTTGTTTAGGGAAGACCAGCATGTGGTGCTGTGTTCTCACCATAGAACATCTCGTCCTTTTCATATCTGATTCGTGGCACAACATAGGTCATGAGGGGCCACATTGGAGCAGCAGTGGAGCCACCGCTGGGGACGCTCCAGCCCTGAGTCCTGTGCTCGGGTCCCGCCTCGGCACCTCCTGATTCCAGCTTCCTGCTAACGTGCAGGCTGAGAGGCAGCAGGGGGGCTCCGGTACTGATCCCTGCTTCCCACTGGGAGACCCCGAGAGAGTTCAGGGCTCCTGGCCTATCAGGGCCCCATCCCAGCTGTGGTGAGTATTTGGAGAGGGAACCAGCACACAGGACATCTCTGTCTCTCTGTGTTTGTCTGTGTCTCTCTTTCAAATAAATGAATTCAAATTACAAACAAGAAGCCACAGAGGTAGTTGGATCCACGTGCTTTTCTCTTCATTTGTGTGAGATCCTCAGGTTTATGTGTATATTTGTACATCTTATTTATTTTAGAGAGATTCATTTTATTTGAGAGGCAGATTTACAGAGAAGCAATTGCGTAGAAAGAGAGAGAGAGTGAGCGAGAGAGGGAGAGAGAGAGGAGAGAGGTCTTCCATTCTCTGGTTCACTCCCCAGTTGACTGCAATGGCTGGCACTGAGCCAATCCAAAGCCAGGAGCTTCTTCCAGGTCTCCCATGTGGGTGCAGGGCCCAAGGAGTTGACCAACTTCTGATTTCCCAGGCCAGAGCAGAGAGCTGAATGCACAGTGGAGCAGCCAGGACTCAAACTGGCACCCTTATGGGATGTTGGCACTGCAGATGGCGGCTTTACCTGCTATGCCAGATTTCTAGTCCCTAACCTATTTTCTGATGTGTGGCTAAAATGTTCTGATTCGTTTGTAGACACTCTTTAGTAATCCCTGGGCTTCCGCATTAGGTGACTTCATCGCCTCCTCCCTCGCTGGTCCCCAGGTCAGGTTGTGCTAGTCCTGTCCTGGGCAAGTCACCTCCCTCCTGCATTCATGGCACCAATGCCATCTCTTTCATAGTGCATGCTCTCTTTCCCCACACTCACAGGCAGGTCAGAGCCCTCACGGGCATGTGCAGGCGAGTAGATGCTGAGGTACAGGCAGTCCTCGGACATGGGGATTGAAGGCAGGGTGAGGTCACCTGCAGAACATCTTGACCCATCATAGCCAAGTCCTGCAGACACCTGGAGCCACCCAAGGCAGCCATTAGTTTAGAGCCTGGGTCTAGTGTGCCCGACCCTCCCAGGCCTCCTCCTACAGCCCTGCTCACTCATGGGCTTCCATAAGACACTTCCCACCAGGATCCAGGTCCTAGACTCTGGGTGAGCTGGGAAGGTCCAACATCAGGGAACCTCAGGTGTCTGAGAGTCTGGGGACCACTCTTGACTGACAGGGGACTCTGGGAAGTGGTGACTGCAGGAGGGACACTCAGTGCTGGATGCCCAGACCCAGCCACGCCGGAGCAGGCCAGCCTCCCGCACGCAAGCCTGGATGGACGGATGGCGTTTCCCCAGGAAGGGCAGTAGACGACCCTCACCTTCACTCTAGACTCAGGAACCTCCCCGTTCCCACAGTCTCCAGTCCTAAGGGCATACACGGGTCCCTGGCCAATGTCCTTGCCCTGCCCTTGGCTCAGTGACCATGACGACCCCCTCTGGTGCCCATCTCAGGGAGCTGCAGGATCTGCTGATGGAGTCGGGGCCTCCTACAAGCATGTGGAGCCAGGTGAACCTCACCCAGACACAGCGCCCCCTGCAGACAGAGAGCCTGTGGCCTCTCCTGGACACGGGGAGAGCGTCTCTGCTTTTCTCTCTGTACCTGGATTTAATGTGCTCTGAGTGCCACGTTCTGGCCCCAAAGCATTTCATGGTCACTGAATCCAGAAAGCCTAAGCAGACTCACTGAATAACGCACGAGGGAGCCATCACACACAGGGAAAGCTGGTTATGGGAGCTCTGTCCCAGACAGCTGGGCCTGGTCCAGTACTCAGAGGATCTTTCCCCTGACCTCCCCCCAGGGCCGGAGCTCCCCTGTGCCCTGGGAGCGCTTACATGGCTGGGTGGGAGGTCCCGTCCCTCACTCCACTCCAAGCTTCAGCAGGTTCAGGAGGTGCAAACCGCAGCGGCCCCAGAGGTGGCTTGGCAAAGGGAATTCCCAGGAAGGTGTGGACGCCCGCATCGGTGCCTTCCACGTGGACCAGGCTCCCGCGCACCTGCCCCGTGTGCGTGTTCCGGATGGGGATGGCAGAGTCCTGGCCTGTGGCCAGAGAGGCGCATAAGGTGTGGGCTCTCCATGAGCTGCCCTCCCACACTGCTGCTGTGGCCTCTCCTTGGTATCAGCACCTCAGGCTTGCCAAGGCCTCAGACCTACAAACACTGACCTGACCAACGTCCTGCATGAGAAACTCTCCCCCATCTCCCAGCCAGCAGTGCTGTCCCTGCCCAGCCCAGGACATCCCACAGCTCCCGAGGCTCCTGGGACCTAGCACCCTCCCTGAGCACTAGGAGTCAGCGCAGGTGACAGCCCTGGGGGCGAGGAGAGCGTCCTTTCTGCTGACTGCCCTCGGTCCCAGGAGGTAGAGCTGTGAGCACCAGACTGACCAGGCTCCCCTGCTAGGAGGCTCATGCTCCAGGCCACAAGAAGGGAAGAAAGGAAGCGTCCTCTAGGGGGCGGTGTAGTGGCGCTCGGGTGCACCCACAGCCTGCATGGCCAGCATCCCCTACACAGGTCCATCCTGGCTGCTTCACCTGGATCCAGCTCCCTGCTAATGGGTTGGGAACGTAGTAGAATCCCCCAGTGCCTGGGCCCTGCACCCTCCTGGAGGCCCTGGATGGCTCCTGGTTTTGGACTGGCCCAGCCCTGACTATTATGCACACATGTGGAGGGAATCAGAGGATGGAAGATCTGTTTTCCCTTTCTGTCTGCAACTCAGCATTTCCAATAAAGAAGAAATCTTTCAAGAAAAATAAAACATCTGGACATCATGTTGTAATACATATCATTTAAAAAAAAAAACAGAAAGAGAGCATGTTCTCTAAAAGAGATGGCATTGGTGCGATGAATGGAGGAGGGAGGTGATTGTGCCCAGGACAGGACAAGCACAGCTGACCTGGGGACCAGTGAGGGAGGAGGTGACGAAGTCACCTAATGGGGAAGCCCAGGGTCAGAAAAGAGTTTCTACCAACTCATCTGCTGGTTCAGCTTCCAAAAGGCCCCACACAGGCCTCAGACAGGAGCCTTGAACTCCAGCAGGGTCTCCCACGTGGGAGCATCAGGGGCCTGGGACAGAGCCATCTTCCACTGCTTTCCCAGGCACATTACAGGCAGCTGCACTGGGAGACCAGCAGGCAGAGCTGGAGCCAGTGTTCCTAGGGGCCGCCAGTGCACAGTGCTGACTTGCTCTGCAATGCCAGCTCCAGTCTTGGGCCTTTGGAATGAGGAGATAAAGGCTCCAGGACACACCCAGGAGTGGTGCCGTCTTGGCCTGGGCTCCCAGAATGCCAGGCACGGAGGTGTGGTCAGCTTTGCCCTGGATCCAGCCCAGGAGGACCCCTGCCAGGTGCACAGGGTCAGAGGAGACCCTGGCAGACACATAGCCCAGGGCAGGTTCATCACTGTCCTGGGGAGGGCACAGTCACCACAGCCTCAAGCAAGGGAGGGAAAGGGCCCCATTTCCCACGCCCCTTCCTGTCCCGGCTGCTGACCCGACCAGCGCTGCTCAGAGCCTTCGTGCTGGGCTCATTCCTCTGTGCCAGGACCTCAGGAGACCATGGTGGGCACCCAGGTCCCCCACTGTCCCCTCACCTGCTCCAGCCCCCCAGGCGCTGCCCTCCTGTGGCCTCAGGCTCTAACTGCAGGATTGGGCCGATCTGACCTTGGTCCCTGTTGCCCCTGGAATCCTCACAATGACCACGGTCCAGGTGCAGCAGGAGACCGCAGACAATGGCGCCGAGCCGAGCTCCCCTTCGGTACAGCCCCATGCTCCAAGGAGGCCCACGTGCACACCTCTGTGTCCCTTAGGCTGCACCCAGTGCTCCAGGCTGGGACCAGGGCCTCGGCCCTGGCCTGGGCAGGAAGCAGGCTGGGCACACCGTGGGGGTGGGGCTTGAGCGCCTCTGGTGAGATCAGACTGAGAGAAGAGAGGTCAGTAGGGACCCAGGCATGGCTGCCTCCCCTCTCACCGGGCTGCTCGGGGGTACTTGTCCATCGCCTCAATCCTGGAGTCACCAACTTCACTGTCCTTGCCGTCCTAGTCTGAGATAGTGTAGGCATACAGGAAGCAGGACACCAGGGGGCCTTCTAAGGGGAATAAACCATTAAAAAGGGATTTTTTATTTTTTATTTATCTGAAAGGCAGAGTTAAAAATCAAGAGAAACACAGAGAGAGATCTTCCATCTACAAGTTCAGTCACAAACGTCCAGGGCTGGGTCAGCTCAACGCCAGGAGCCAGCAGCTTCTTCTGGGTCTCCCAGGTGAGCGCAGGGGCCCAAGCACATGGGCCTTCTGCTGCTTTCCTAGGCATATTAGCAGGAAGCTGGTTCGGAAGTGAAGCCGCCGGGGCTCGGCTCTGTGCCTACATGGGATGAAGGCACTGCAGATGGTGGCTTACTGCTCTGTGCCACAGCCCCTGCCCCAGGGGTCACCTGAGCCAAGGCTGGCAGGTGTCACTGTCCCGGATCCTGGAAGCTCCTCCTTGGTTTCCAGGCTGGGTGCCCACTGGGTCCAGGCCCCTCCTCCATCCTTTCCCGACTCTGCCCATCCCCTCCCTGCTCACTCAGGGTCCAGGTTTTGAGAGGCAGTGACCATGGCACTAACTAAGGGTGAACCCAATGTGTGCTGTGTCCCCAGCTTCTTCTGAGACACAGTTCTGTCTCAACTTGACAGTGAAAACCTGCTGGTCCTGATACCTGGCAACCAGGCAGGAAGAACCACGGGAATTCTGGAGCTGGAACTTTGCCAGCCCTGCATTGCAACTTTATCCCTTTGCTTGTCAGTCTTTTACACCACTTTCCCAGGATGCACCTGTGCCTCAGCTGGGACCAGGAAGGAGAAGCCATGATGGAAACATGGAAGTGTTAGAGTCTGAAAAAGCCCACCGCCCGAGGAACGACTCCAAAAGACTTTTCTCTCATGCAACCAGCAAAGGGTTAAAGCTTTATTGATTATCCAGCATGCTGGGGCTGTCTGATCATACATGAACAGAGCAGCCCCGAATAACCAAAGGTTAGGGTTTATAAAGGCAAAAACCGCAAAACTGGGAAGGGGGGGAATGCACGGTTACTATATACAGTTGCTAAGATGAAAAGAGGGTACAAAAAAGAAAAAAATCCAAAGAGAGTACATAGTTACTAGGGTCAACATAACCTAAGACCTAGGTGAAATTAATATCCATCATAATCTTGACAATACTAGTTACAATCGTACAATTATCATTTATGATCTTGACATTAATTCAAATTATGTGTAAGACATAGACAAATCACATCTTTATCATTAACCCAGGTGCAACCTTTCTACTTTCAAGCTTGAGCAAGCATGCTAGGGGGTTTTTGTGCTCTGCCAAGGGTGATGTAGTGCGCTGCTATTGTCCGACTATTTGAGATCATAGTTTCAGACCAGAGTCTCACGGTGGGGGTTACTTTCCCAAAATGCAGTCTCAAGTGCTTCAAAATGGAGTCCCTACTGTCAAGGTGCTACTTCAGAAGTGAAATTCTGGATGGAGGGGCCATAACCATCCCTTCAGTATTCCCACAGGTGAGATCCCACCCCACTGGGTTATGCATTTAGGGTACCACCCCTGGGATGAGAAAGGGGAGGGCCCTCTCTGCCCCTGGCTGTGCTTGGGAATCCTCCTTGGGCTGCCTCTTCCTCTCTTCCTCCTGGCAACCCTGGCCCATTCCTGCTGAGGGTCTCTCCGTGGGTGGCGGCCCTCAGTAGGCGTGCAGGTGTGGTCACGCTCTCTCTCCTTGAAATCAAAGCTGCTTTTGTGCACTGCCTGTGGCTGCTGCTGCTTTTGTCAGGTGGAGGTCAGAAACAGCCTCTGAGTGTGTGTGAGAAGGGCCTGTACCCCAGCACCTGCTGTGGAGCCCCAGAAGCCCAGCATCCTGCACTTCACATCCTGCCCAGACCCTGATAACCCACCGATCTGGGTTCTGGCCAGGCCACCTTGCAGGCAGGAGGAGTGGGGAATGGGTTTCCAGAAGCAGCAGTTGAACGAACTCCCCTTAGGGTCAGCTCCACATGGGGACCCAGCATCCTAACCTGGCCTGTCCCTCCCCAACAGGGATCCTCTGGGTGAGCAGCTCATGGTCCACCCCAGGTCACTGGGAGATGGGAAGAGTGTGCCTGGTCCCAGGGTCCCTGTGAGTGCCAGTGGGTCCTGCAGCTGGAGAGGGAGCTGTCACGTGACTTAGGACCCTGGATGCTGGGGAGGTCCCCCCACAGGAGGGAGGGCAGAAGGTCCCAGGTCCCTGGGGATTTGGGGGGGGGTCGGCTCACCCATTGCGAGCAAAGTTGGCCCAGTACTTCATCACCCTCCTGCTCAGCAGCTCCTACTCCTCAGTGAGGGGCACTACAGAGGGGAGGGGCAGGATCAGCTTGGGCCACCCCAGTCCTGCTGCCCCATCATGCACCTCGCTCCCAGCCCAGGTGGAGCTTGACCCCAGGATACCCTCAACCTTGCCGTCACCCCTCACCAGCTGTTCCCAGCCTTGTCAAGCCCCACGTCCCCAGTCAGCCCCTAAGTCCTGGACACTGGCTTCTTCCTTTCCAGGACGGTTTCTCCTCTCTGACACTGGGACATCATATATGAAACAGAGATGAGTTTGAATCCCTGTGCACCCAAGAGGGACACTCATTCCTAGGCAGACAGAGGAGGAGGGGGTACAGGCTGTGCCTTGAGGGGTTCAGATTCCATTCCCAGCTCTGCTCCTTGAATGCACCCTGGATCCCACTGAGCCTCGTCCTTTCATCCTTAGGTAGGGCGCAGGGCCTGGACCTCATCCCATCCTGGTAATGGAGGAAGATTCACCTTTGCTGCCAAAGAGAAATGATCTGAAGACAAAGACAACCTCATCGCTGTGGTCAGCCCTCACGTGGGGCGGCCTGAGGTCCTTTGTGAAGCTGGGCCGATGCTGGAACTCGTAGAAGTAGACAGGGGCGTGGGTACCTGGGGACAGACAGGGAGATGGGTGGCCCCTTCCCGGTGTTCTCCTACAATAACCATGGTGACGAAATGTAATTGCTGCACCAGGCTGGGTCCTGGACAGTTGGGGAGAGGTAGCAGGGGGAACAGGTGCAGTGGGCAAGCCCTGGGTTAGATCCAGCCTTGAGGTTTGTGGCTGTGAGGTCTTGAAACAATCAGTGGAGCTCACTCAGCCCAGTCTTTTCTTCTGTTCCACAGTGGAGATGTCCATCTCCGGAACTGTCATGGAGGGTTACTGGGAGGAGCAACACCAAGTTCCTGGCACACCAGGACCCCATTAAGACATGGACTGGGACCTGGACAGGACAGGCATCACCCTCAGGAAAGGACCCAGCCCTGAGGCCTCAGTCCCAGATGAACTCACGCTGGAAATGTGCTACTCGGAGTGCAGGCATCACGAACATGGCGTCTGCCATCATCTCCTGGAACTGGGCCGTGAGGGTCTTGGGGTCCTCATTGCTCCCCATGTACTCGTCCATCAACAGGTCCCCCAAAGCGGGAGGCAGCATCTGGCCCAGGGGAAGGGGAAGGAGTGAGGGGAGCAGCTCCTGGGAGGGAGGCAGCAGCCTCAGGCTGGGGGACGGAGGTCCTGCATAGTCAGAAACTGGGGGAAGAACCAGGCTCCGGGAGACCCCTCCCCAAACACACATATGAGCCTTGGTTCCTGGCGTCCCTGTGCGGCAGGTGTCTAATATGGGCTCTGTTGGGGCTGTTTTGTTGCTTGAGTTCCTTCACGGCCCCTCTGTCTCTCTCCTCTTGAGGGTCCATGGTGAACAGGAGCTGAGTGGAGAGTGGAGATTCCCAAGAGTGGCATGGCTGGATCTGGAGCTTTGAAACCCGGAAACCTGCCTACCTCTTGGGCTATGGGGGAACTCAGGAGCCCGGGGTGGGTGGGGCTCACCTTGGGGAGGACCCAGCCATACTCATCATTGTTGACACCAATGATGCTGGGGACGGGTTGAAAGTCACCCGAGGCCAGTAGCTCCTCAGGGCATCTGGACAGGAAGACTCCATCCACCACGCCTTGGATGACCTTGAAGATCTAGGGGTCACGCAGGGTCATGGAGAAAGCTTGTGTCCCACATATTCTCATTGACCTCTGTGTCCATCCCCCATGCCTCGATCAGCCCATGGTGCTCACTCCCACTATGGGGTCTCCAGCCTGGCATCCAGGACTGGGTCCCCTGTTCCATCCAGGGCTGGGATGTCAGGAGGCATGGATGGGAGGAAGCTGTCCCGGGGACTATGAGGTGCACACAAGCCCATCACCCCTTTACCCAAGTGCACGGGGCCAGACTGTGGTGATGGCCAGCATCTCTTCTTCACTCTTGGCCCGCAAAGTGCACCAGGGTCTCAGAGTCCACCTGGTCACAGCCAGACAGGTTGGCCACCACCTGTAACGGGATCACACAGGGGCTGGCACAGCCATGCTGGAGACCAGGGGTTGCCCACGGCCCCACTGGAGGCAGCTGCACCCCAGATCACACAGGGTGTGGTGTGTGCACGGCTGCAGTGGAAGCTGATTGTTGCTCCTTCCCCATGACTTGGCACCGCCCAGCCCCAGTGGGCAGCACCTGCTGAGCTGGTTGCTGAAAACCTGGGGCTCAGGGCAGGCAGCTGGTGGAGCTGAGAACCACCTCCGCCTCTGCTGGGACACAGGTGTGTGG
The DNA here is from genome assembly GCF_051225735.1 of Oryctolagus cuniculus. Classification (NCBI taxonomy): domain Eukaryota; kingdom Metazoa; phylum Chordata; class Mammalia; order Lagomorpha; family Leporidae; genus Oryctolagus; species Oryctolagus cuniculus. Next base: position 60,239,930 of record NC_142884.1, on the reverse strand, counting down.
CTTCTAACCCTAGAGCGTCTCAGTAATGCAATGGTAGGCAGCAGGGCCTGAGAACCCGATGGTCCTCCCTCCTTGTGCCCCTTGATCAGAGACGAAGTATAGGCAGGAGCAGCAGGCCTGGGCAGTGAGGACACTCACAGTGGAGACCACCTCAGATGACCTGGGGATGAGGCTGGGCCGCAGGGCCACCCCACTCTCCATGATGGCTCCGTGGAAGAGACCTTGGGACATGGGTGACACCACATGGGATGACACACTCATGCCACCCGCAGACTCGCCGAAAATGGTGACCCGGCCAGCACAGTGACCCAGCACAGTGACCCAGCACAGTGCGGCCACTTGGTCCAGGTAGCCCCAGTTGCCGGCGGCGTGCTGGTCTCCAGTGCTGAGAAGGGCAGGGACAGGGGTCAGAGGGCTGTTCTGGTGCCACTCATCCCGCAGGGCCCACCCCAGCCCCGGTCTCACCTGAAGAAGCCCAGGACTCCCAGGCGGTACTGGATGGTGACCACCACCACGTCCTCAAATGCTGCCAGTGCAAAACCGTCATACATGGAAGCCATGCCCGTAGTCCGCCCACCACCGTGGATCCACACCATCACCTGGGGAAATCAAGGGCATACCACGTGGCTCCCTCCAAACTAACCTGCTCATCCTCACCCTAGTCTAACCAGTCTTGGGTCTGTGTAGGTGCCCAGTGCACTGAACTCTGGCCAGACTGCAGGATCTGGGCCATGAGCCAGGGACCCAATGCCAGCAGGAAGGCCAGGCCTCCATCCTTTGAGTCCAACTCCATCTTCAAAGCCTGGGTCCGTCAATTTCAACCCCCCCTGTGAAGTGGACAAATAATGGCTGTCTATCTCATCAATCCACACAGATGCTCATCCTAGTGCCTTCCCTTCTTCAGGCCCCCACACCATTCGTGTCTGGGAGCTATGGTGATGTCTGAGGGTAGCCAGGGGTCACTGAGTGTGCCTCCTGGGCATGAGGTGCTGCAGGTGTCCCAGGTTCATTCAAGACCATCAGTCTGACCTCTGACATCTCAGCCCCTGGGATCCCATGCCAGGGGCTCAGCTGCCCACCGTGGGGGAGCTGCACTTCTTGGCTCCCATAGTGAGAGGCTTCTGGACAGGGTGTGCTCACAGGAGGGCCCGTGCTCAGCTTCTCCTTTCTCATCTTCTAGCAGAAGGCAATGCCCTCCCACCCCGGCCGACCCTGCCCCACACTCACAGGCAGGTCAGAGCCCTCACGGGCATGTGCAGGCGAGTAGATGCTGAGGTACAGACAGTCCTCGGATGGGGATTGAAGGCGGGGTGATGTTCACCTGCAGAACATCTTTACCCATCATAGCAAAGTTCTGTGGACACCTGGAGCCACCCAAGGCAGCCATTAGTCTAGAGCCTGGGTCTAGTGTGCCCGACCCTCCCAGGCCTCCTCCTACAGCCCTGCTCACTCATGGGCCTCCCTAAGACACTTCCCACCAGGATCCAGGTCCTGGACTCTGGGTGAGCTGGGATGGTCCAACATCAGGGAACCTCAGGTGTCTGAGAGTCTGGGGACCACTCTTGACTGACAGGGGACTCTGGGAAGTCGTGACTGCAGGAGGGGACACTCAGTGCTGGATGCCCAGACCCAGCCACGCTGGAGCAGGCCAGCCTCCCGCACACGAGCCTGGATGGACGGGTGGCGTTTCCCCAGGAAGGGCAGTGGACGACCCTCACCTTCACTCTAGACTCAGGAACCTCCCCGTTCCCACAGTGTCCAATCCTAAGGGCATACACGGGTCCCTGGCCAATGTCCTTGCCCTGTCGTTGGCTCAGTGACCATGACGACCCCCTCTGGTGCCCATCTCAGGGAGCTGCAGGATCTGCTGATGGAGTCGGGGCCTCCTACAAGCATGTGGAGCCAGGTGAACCTCACCCAGACACAGCGCCCCCTGCAGACAGAGAGCCTGTGGCCTCTCCTGGACACGGGGAGAGCGTCTCTGCTTTTCTCTCTGTACCTGGATTTAATGTGCTCTGAGTGCCACGTTCTGGCCCCAAAGCATTTCATGGTCACTGAATCCAGAAAGCCTAAGCAGACTCACTGAATAACACACGAGGGAGCCATCACCCACAGGGAAAGCTGGTTATGCGAGCTCTGTCCCAGGACAGCTGGGCCTGGCCCAGATCTCAAAGGATCTTTCCCCTGACCTCCCCCCAGGGCCGGAGCTCCCCTGTGCCCTGGGAGCGCTTACATGGCTGGGTGGGAGGTCCCGTCCCTCACTCCACTCCAAGCTTCAGCAGGTTCAGGAGGTGCAAACCGCAGCGGTCCCAGAGGTGGCTTGGCAAAGGGAATTCCCAGGAAGGTGTGGACGCCTGCATCGGTGCCTTCCACGTGGACCAGGCTCCCGCGCACCTGCCCCGTGTGCGTGTTCCGGATGGGGATGGCAGAGTCCTGGCCTGTGGCCAGAGAGGTACAGAGGGTGGGGGCTCCCCATGAGCTGCCCTCCCACACTGCTACTGTGGCCTCTCCTTGGCATCGGCACCTCAGCCTTGCCAAGGCCTCGGACCTACAAACACTGACCTGACCAACGTCCTGCATGAGAAACTCTCCCCCATCTCCCAGCCAGCAGTGCTGTCCCTGCCCAGCCCAGGACATCCCACAGCTCCCGAGGCTCCTGGGTCCTAGCACCCTCCCTGAGCACTAGGAGTCAGCGCAGGTGACAGCCCTGGGGGCGAGGAGAGCGTCCTTTCTGCTGACTGCCCTCGGTCACAGGAGGTAGAGCTGTGAGCACCAGACTGACCAGGCTCCCCTGCTAGGAGGCTCATGCTCCAGGTGTCAAGAAGGGAGGAAAGGAAGCGTCCTCTAGGGGGCGGTGTAGTGGCGCTTGGGTGCACCCACAGCCTGCATGGCCAGCATCCCCTACACAGGTCCATCCTGGCTGCTTCACCTGGATCCAGCTCCCTGCTAATGGGTTGGGAACGTAGTAGAATCCCCCAGTGCCTGGGCCCTGCACCCTCCTGGAGGCCCTGGATGGCTCCTGGTTTTGGACTGTCCCAGCCCTGACTGTTATGCACACGTGTGGAGGGAATCAGAGGATGGAAGATCTGTTTTCCCTTTCTGTCTGGAACTCAGCATTTCTGATAAATAAGAAATCTTAAAGACAATATGAAACATTTTTACATCATTGTCTAATATAAATCATTTTTTAAAAAAACAAAACAAAGCATGCTCTCTAAAAGAGATGGCAATGATGCCATGAATGCAGGAGGGAGGTGACTGTGCCCAGGACGGGACAAGCACAGCTGACCTGGGGACCAGCGAGGGAGGATGTGACGAAGTCACCGAATGGGGAAGCCCAGGTATCAGTAAAGAGTTTGTACCAATGAATCAGCAGGTGCCAGGCACGCATCAGCAGGAAGCTGTAAGGATGTGCCCACAGACATCACACAAGTGATGAGGAAGCTAGTGGGACCGGACACCTTGTTTAATTTTTTTTCATTTATTTGAAAGAGAGACAGAGGCACACACACAGAGACAGAGATGTCCTGTGTGCTGGTTCACTCTCCAAATGCCCCCCACAGTTGGACGGGGCCTGATAGGCCAGGAGCCCTGAACTCAATTGGGGTCTCCCCCTTGTCTAAACAAGATAAGAGTCGGAGAACTCAAGGGGCTTCCGTAGCCTTGGAAACTCATGACTGGAGCATAGGGAGATTACTGAGGCCATAAACAAGAGTGTCAATTTGTAAAGTCAACAACAGGAGTCACTGTGCACTTACTCCTCATGTAGGATCTCTGTCCTTTGCGTGCTGTACCTTGAGATTTAATGCTATAACGAGTACTCAAACAGTATATTTCACTTTGTGTTTCTATGGGAGTGCAAACTGTTGAAAGCTTTACTTACTGTATATTAAACTGATCTTCTGTAAAAAAAAAAAAAAAGAAGAAGAAATTATCAATTCCCAACTTGACTCTCACTGGGATTAAACATGACAATAGGTCTGATCTGATTTCATCATCATTTTAAATCATCTATTATTTTTCACTTTATGTTTCTGTATGGGAGCAAACTGTTGAAATCTTTACTTAATGTATGCTAAACTGATCTTCTGTATATAAAGAGAATCTAAAATGGATCCTCATGTGAATGGAAGGGGAGAGGGAGTGGGAAAGGGGTGGGTTGCGGGTGGGAGGGACGTAATGGGGGGGAAGCCATTGTAATCCATAAGCTGTACTTTGGAAATTTATATTCATTAAATAAAAGTTAAAAAAAAATCGGGGTCTCCCAGTGGGAAGCAGGGATCAGTACCGGAGCCCCCCTGCTGCCTCTCAGCCTGCAGGTCAGCAGGAAGCTGGAATCAGGAGGTGCCGAGGCGGGACCCGGGCACAGGGCTCAGGGCTGGGGCGTCCCCAGAGGTGGCTCCACTTCTGCTCCCAATGTGGCCCCTCATGACCTATGTTGTGCCACGAATCAGATATGAAAAGGTCGAGATGTTCTATGGTGAGGACTCAGCACCACATGCTGGTCTTCCCTAAACAAGAAAAAACAGCAGCGGAACCCTAACAGCTGAACCCGACAGAGCCTCTAGGCTACAATTCCTGTGTACACAGGGTGAGGGGACAGAGGAACAGCCAGAAGCACCACAGGGACGGGGCCTCCCCCTCCAGAGAGAGCCAGGGGTACACCGTTTTCTCAACACAGGAATCAGGAGGAAGAGCACAGCGAGGCAGAGAGGGAGCTGAAGCGTGAGGGAGACTCAGCAACACAGGGCAACCGCACAGGGGTGCAGAGCGCGGGCGCGGGGGTGGGGAGGGGACCTCTGCGCATCGCTGGTGTAGGGAAACGGGACACCTGCTCTGGGAACCCGACGGGCAGTCCTGCAACACTTAACCTGGAGCTCCACTGCCCTGCAGGTCCCACCCTCGGTAGAAGCCCAAGGGAAGTGCCAACTGTTGGGCAGACACTTGGAGCAGCAGTAGCAAGGCCGCTGGGATGCTCCCCTCCTAACAGAGCGGGCGTCTGAGGGAGACCGTGGAGGGGAGAGCTCTTTCTCACTGTCTCTCCCTCTTTCCTTGTGTCTCTGCCTTCAAACCAGCAGAAATCAATCATCCCCAGCCCATGGAAGCTGACTCCTCCTCGGGAGGAACCTCCTATGTCACAGTAGGTGATGCCGGCCACAAGGGTGCTCTGGGCCCCTGGGTCAGGGAGAGGAGAGCCTGGCCCCGGAGCGGTGAGTAAACAGCGCCTCTGTCCTGAGCTGGTCCCGACCTTGTCCTTGTTGTTCGCCCCAACCATGGAGGACAGCGCTGCCTGCAGCAGCAGTTCCGGCTGTGAGGCTGACAGTGAGCTGAGCTCAGCAGAGTCCACGGAGGACAGGGGCGGCTTCTGTGCAGACGCTGCCGCGGTTCCTTTCCCGGACATGCACAGCGACTCCCAGGGTCCTTGGAGAACAACTGCCCCCTCTCTGAGTGGGGAAGCAGCCCCAGATATTACTTTATTAGGAACCACAGTGATGTGGGGGAGACGATCTGCCTGGAAGGTCCTGGTCGCCGGGAGAGTCTGTGCATCGCAGGGCAGGCGGGGAGCCCGTGGGAGAGCATGGAGGGGGAGGAGTGGGGCCTGTGCTGGGGATTAGATAGGGAGAGGGTGGGGTTAGAGACCTGGGCCTTTAGAATGAGGAGACAAAGAATCAAGAACACACGCCATGGGTAATACCCACATGGCCTGAGCTCACAATAAAACAGATGCCAGGTTCTAGGGTGGGGTCACCTTTGCCCTGGAGCCTTAACCTGCAAACCTTTGCCAGGCGCACGGGGTCAGAGGAGACCCTGGGTTACAGATGGGCTTCTGGATTGGCATCAGGGGCTTTGTTTTTGCAGGTCCAATTACCAGACTGGGGCCACCTGGTGGGGGCAGGAAGCCACTCTGCCTACTGTCATCAGCCCTGGAGACAAATGGTCCCGGGGCAGGTTCCTCACTGTCGGGGTCACTTGCTCTGGCAGCCTCGAGCCCAGGGAACCTCCCTTGTTCCCAAGCCAATGCCTGCCTCATGGGCTGCCGACCAAGAGGCGCGCTGCTCAGAGCCCTTATGTTGGGCTCAGTCCTCTGTGTCTGGGGCCTTGGGCAGCCCCGACCCTCCCCAGCCTCAGTGGCCAGCACTGTCACTTCTACCAGCTACAGCAGCCCAGGTGCTGCCCTCCCGTGGCCACAGGCTCTAATTGCGGGATTGGGCAGAGCTGACCTGGGTCCCTGTTGCCGCCTGGGGGAGCCTCACCCTGTGCCTGGATGAGGAGGAGTAGCAGGAGCCCGCAGGCCATGGCGCAGAGCTGTGTGCCCTATCGGTGCGTCGCCATGGTCTGAGGCAGGTCCACATGGGCGGCTCTGAGCCCAGAGGCTGGCCGGGGGAAGGGGAGTTGGGGGGGCGTTGATTCAGGGGCGGACCCGGGCCCAGCCCAGGAGAGGTAGGGAACAAGCAGGCCGCCTCCCTGGGGCGGGGCTTGGGGGCCTTGCAGGAGAGCAGGACTGAGAGGACAGGGCCTGGTGGGCTGCCTCTCCTGGCTCCTGCCTCCCCCCTGGCTCCTGGCTCCTCTGGGTGTCCAATCCCTCTCCTCAGTCCTGGAGTCACCAAGTTTACTGTCCTCGCCGGCTGACTCCAGGATAGTGTAGGGATGGACAGCAAGCAGCAATGGGCTGTGACTGGACACCCAGGAGGCCTTCTCTGAGAATCTATTAAAAAATATTTTGTTATTTATTTGAAAGGCAAGTTACAGAGAGACAAGGAGAGATAAGGGAGTGATTGCTTTGTTTGTTCTAAGATTTGCTTATTTTACTTGAAGTCACAGATACACAGAGAGAGAGGGAAAAGCAGAGAGAGAGAGAGACGTCTTCTATCCGCTCTTTCACTCCCCCAGATGGCTGCAACGGCCTGGCTGCGCCGATCTGAAGCCAGGAGCCAGGAGCTTCCTCAGGTCTCCCATGCGAGTACTGGGGCCCAAAGCACCTGGGCCATCCTCCAGAGCTTTCCCAGGCCACAACAGAGAACTGGATCAGAAGTGGGACAGCCGGGTCTTGAACCGGTGCCTATAGGGATGCTGGCACTGCAGGCAGCGACCTTACCCACTATGTCACAGCTGTGGCCCCAAGGGAGAGATCTTGCATCATCTGGTTCACTCCCCAAACTGCTGGGGCTGGACCAGGCCAAAGCCAGGAGCCAGGAGCTTCTTCTGGGTCTCCCAGGTGAGTGCAGAGACTCAAGCACGTGGGCCTTCTCTGCTGCTTTCCTAGGCACTTTCCCAGGGAGCAGGATCGGAAGTGAAGCCGCCAGGACTCAGCTCTGTGTCTACATGGGATGAGGGCACTGCAGATTGTGGCTTAACACACTGTGACACCACTTTCCCAGGATGTACCTGTGTTCTAGCTGGGACCAGGAAGGAGAAGCCATGATGGAAACATGGAAGTGAAATTCTGGATGGAGGGGCCATAGCAATCCCTTCCGTATTCCCACAGGTGAGATCCCACCCCACTAGGTTATGCATTTAGGGCACCGCCCCCCGGGATGAGAAAGGGGAGGGCCCTCTCTGCCCCTGGCTGTGCTTGGGAATCCTCCTTGGGCTGCCTCTTCTCTCTTCCTCCTGGCAACCCTGGCCCATTCCTGCTGAGTGTCTCTCCGTGTGAGGCGGCCCTCAGTAGGCGTGCAGGTGTGGTCACGCTCTCTGTCCTTGAAATCAAAGCTGCTTTTGTGCACTGCCTGTGGCTGCTGCTGCTGTGAATCCTCATCTCCATGGGGACAAGAACCTTGAGTAAAATGTAAGACCCAGGGCCCACACCTTCCCCACCGGGCACCCAGCAGGGTACGTGTGGTCCTGTGACAGCAGTGGGGGGTCCGGGAGTCAGCCTGAGTGTAGGAAACATCAGGCTCCCTGCAGGAAGGAGGAGCAGCCTGGGCACGGGAGCCCCCAGGGGAAGTGGACCCTGGCTCATGAAGGCTGACTTTATGCCTCCTGAGAACTGGCCTTGACCTCTGCTCAGCCCAGGGCTCTCTCAGCCACCATGGCCAGGGCTAGCCCAGGGCAAATTCCAGAGGGAGAAATATTATCTGTGTACCCCACCTGGGTGGCAGGGACCCAAGCCCTTGGGCCCTCCTCTGCTGCTTTCCCAGGTGCCTTAGCAGAGATCTGGATCAGGAGTGGAGCAGCTGGGACCTCAACTGTCACTCATATGAGATGTCAGAGACATGGTTAGAGGCTTAACCCCCTTTACAAAGCAACAGCCCTATACTCCAGGTTACTGCATCAATGATTCATGGTATCCCAGCTGTGCAGGTAACCAGGTGTCTTAGAGAGCTGAGGGTCTAAGAAAACGTGGCAGGTTCACTCAGGTGAATGTGACTCAGGTGTGAAAGGACTGGAACCCTTTATTTGTGCTACATGGATGGGATTGAGGGCGTCACTCATGGCAGCCTGCAGGGATGAAGCCACGGTGACTCCTGGTGTCTGGGTCCTCTGTGGCCTCTAAGAGATGTGAGATCACAGGCATGCTGGGAGGAGGAGTAGGGGGAGGGCTTGAGGCACCTAGGGGTGGACAACAATCCCCAACCAGCTCCCTCCAGGTGGGGAGGGCCTGGGGCTGGGAGGATAGAGAGGGAGGGTGCGGAGAAGGTGGAGGGGGCAAGAAGCAGGAGGGGCCCAAGGCCCAGTGGGTGTTCAGGAAGCAGGGCTGGCACTGGTGTTGCCCCATACAGCTCCATGGAGGGTGTACTGGGTGTGTCTCACACGAGGGGACCCAGGGCAGGCTTGACAATGAACCTCAAGCCCTGGTTCTTCACAACGGTCTGCTGAGTGGACGGAGGCCAGGAGAAGTGAGTGGCCGTATGAGAGTGCTGAATGCATGGCTCCTCCGGGGATGTGTGTGAGTGCATCGGGGCCCCACCTGCACTGGAGCCCCTGTCCCCCACCCCACACAGGAAGCTACAGCTCTTTGTGCTTCTGCTCAGTGCCCCTTAGCTCCTGGACCCTCTGGGGCAGGGTGTGGGTCCAGAACTGGAGCCTGCGGGCCTTCAGGGCCTGGCCCACTGCAGGCTGCACGTTCAGCTGCAGGTATCGCTGGTCCTGGTCGAACACGGGCCAGTATGGCAGGCCCTCGCCGTTGGGGTTCCTGCAGACAAGACGTCAGGAAGGGGGCAGTGCGGTCACTCTGAGCCCTGCCCAGCCCAGCCCTGAGCACCTATCTGGGGTCCGGCCAGGCCACCTTGCAGGCAGGAGGGAGTGAGGAATGGGTTTCCAGAAGCAGCAACAGAATGACCTCCCCCTGGTGTCAGCCCCACATGGGGACCCAGCACCCTGACCTGGCCTGTCCCTCCCCCACAGGGAGACTCTGGGCAGAGCAGCTCATGGCCACCCCAGGTCACTGGGAGATGGGAAGAGTGTGCCTGGTCCCCAGGGCCCCTGTGATTGCCAGTGGGTCCTGCAGCTGTTGAGGGCGCTGTCATGTGACTTAGAAGGGAGGGCAGTGGGTCCCAGGTCCCTGTGGTTTGGAGGGGGGGATTGTCTCACCCGTTGCGAGCAAAGTTGCCCAGTACTTCATCACCCTCCTGCTCAGCAGCTCCTCCTCCTCAGTGAGGGGCACTGCAGAGGGGAGGGGCAGGGTCAGCTCAGCCACCCCAGTCCTGCTGCCTCAACATTCACCATGCTCGCAGCCCAGGTGGAGCTGACCCTCGGCTACTCGCCAACCTCTATGTCTTTCCCTCACCAGTGGGACCTGCTGTGTGACGCTCCACGATCCCAGTCAGCCTCTAAGTCATCACACTGGCTTCTCCCTTGCCTGCATTGCTTCTTCCTCTGACCCTGGGACATTTCTAAGGAAACAGACCTGACTTTGAAGCCAAGTGCACCCAGGCTGGACACTCATCCCTGGGAGGGCTCAGGAGGAGGGAGCAGAGGCTGCACCCTCAGGACTCTCAGACCCAAACCTGCTCTGCCCTCTGAGCTGTAAGACTTTGGACCCTGGATCCCATCTGAGCCTCTTCCTTTCATCCCAATGGTGGGTGCAGAGCCCCTCAGAGAGAGCCTGGACCTCATCCCATCCTGGTGAAGGAGGAGGATTCACCTTTGTTGCCAAAGAAATGTGATCTAAAGACAAAGAGCAGCTCATCGCCGTGGTCGGCCCTCACGTGGGGCGGCCTGAGGTCCTTTGTGAAGCTGGGTCGATGCTGGAACTCGTAGAAGTAGACAGGGGCGTGGGTACCTGGGGATGGACAGGGAGATGGGTGGCCCCTTCCCGGTGTTCTCCTACAATGCCCATGGGGATGACACATAATTGCTTCACCAGGCTGGGTCCTGGGCAGTTGGGGAGAGGTAGCAGGGGGAACAGGCACATTGGGCAAGCCCTGGGTTAGATCCTGGCGTTGGACTTCATGCCTTTGAGGTCTGGGTCAGTGAGTAAAGCTCACTCAGCCCAATCTGCTCCACTGTACCAGAGTGGAGATGTCGGTATCTGGAACAAGCCATGGGGGTTTACTGAGAGCAGGGACACCAAGTCCCCGGCACCCTGGGCCCCATTGAAGAATCGGATTGGGACCAGGACAGGACAGGCGTCACCCTCAGGAAAGGACCCAGCTCTGAGCTGCCCCTAGCGAGTGAGGCCTCAGTCCCAGATGAACTCACGCTGGAAATGTGCTACTCGGAGTGCAGGCACCACGAACATGGCGTCTGCCATCATCTCCTGGAACTGGGCCATGAGGGTCTTGGGGTCCTCATTGCTCCCCATGTACTCGTCCATCAACAGGTCCCCCAAAGCGGGAGGCAGCATCTGGCCCAGGGGAAGGGGAAGGAGTGAGGGGAGCAGCTCCTGGGAGGGAGGCAGCAGCCTCAGGCTGGGGGACGGAGGTCCTGTATAGTCAGAAACTGGGGGAAGAACCAGGCTCCGGGAGACCCCTCCCCAAACACACAGCTGAGCCTTGGTTCCCGGATTCCCTGTGTGGGCAGGTGTCTGGGATGCGCTCTGTTGTGGCAGGAGCCTGGGGGCCTCACCAGCTGTTCTGCTGCTTGATGCGTAATCTCCCGCATCGCCTGTCTGTCTCTCTCTTCTTGAGGGTCAATGGCAAGTAGGAGCTGATAGAGAGGCGAGAGTCCCATGTTGGCATGGCTGTGCCTAGAGTTTTGAAGCCCAGAAACCTGCCCACCACATGGGCAATGTGGGCACTCACCTTAGGGATGACCCAGCCATACTCATCATTGTTGACACCAATGATGCTGGGGACGGGTTGAAAGTCAGCCGAGGCCAGCAGCTCCTCAGGGTGTCTGGGCAGGAAGACTCCGTCCACCACCCCTCGGATTAGCATGAAGGCCTGTGGGTCACAGGGGGTAGGGAGGAAACTGTGTCCCAGGTGCTCTTTAAAGCCCTCTGCGTTCTCCATCCCCGATTGGCTCAGCCCAGCGTGTTCACCCTCACCCCCTAGGGGCCCCAGCCTGGCATCCAGGACTGGGTCCCCTGTTCCATCCAGGGCTGGGATGTCAGGAGGCATGGATGCGAGGAAGCTGTCCCGGGGACTATGAGGTGCACACAAGCCCATCACCCCCTCACCCATGTGCACGGGGCCCGACCTTGGTGATAGCCAGCATCTCCTCTTCACTCTTGGCCCGCAAGCAGCGCACCAGGGTCTCAGAGTCCACCTGGCCACAGCCAGACCGGTTGGCCACCACCTGTAACGGGACCACACAGGGGCTGGCACAGCCATGCTGGAGTCGTGGGGGTTTTCCAAGGCCCCACTGGAGGCAGCTGCACCCCAGATCACACAGGGTGTGGTGTGTGCACGGCTGCAGTGGAAGCTGATTGTTGCTCCTTCCCCATGACTTGGCACCGCCCAGCCGCAGTGGGCAGCACCTGCTGAGCTGGTTGCTGAAAACCTGGGGCTCAGGGCAGGCAGCTGGTGGAGCTGAGAACCACCTCTGCCTCTGCTGGGACACAGGTGTGTGGCTTCTAACCCTAGAGCCTCTCAGTAATGCAGTGGTAGGCAGCAGGGCCTGAGAACCCGATGGTCCTCCCTCCTTGTGCCCCTTGATCAGAGATGAAGTATAGGCAGGAGCAGCAGGCCTGGGCAGTGAGGACACTCACTGTGGAGACCACCTCAGATGACCTGGGGATGAGGGTGGGCAGCAGGGCCACCCCACTCTCCATGATGGCTCCGTGGAAGAGACCTTGGGACATGGGTGACAGCACATGGGAGGACACACTTGTGCCACCCGCAGACACGCCGAAAATGGTGACCCGGCCAGGGTTGCCTCCAAAGTGGGCGATATTCTGCTGGACCCAGCGCAGCGCGGCCACTTGGTCCAGGTAGCCCCAGTTGCCGGCGGCGTGCTGGTCTCCAGTGCTGAAAAGTGGCAGGGACAGGGATCACAGGGCTGTCCTGGTGCCACACTTCCCGCAGGGCCCACCACAGCCCCGGTCTCACCTGAAGAAGCCCAGGACTCCCAGGCGGTACTGAATATTGACCACCACCACGTCCTCAAATGCTGCCAGTGCAGTACTGTCGCACATGGAAGCCATGCCCACGGTCAGCCCACCACCGTGGATCCACACCATCACCTGTGGAAAGTCAAGGGCTTAACTCGTGGCTTCCTCCACCTAAAGAATGCTCATCCCCCACCTGGTCTAACCAGTACCTGGGGTCTGTGCAGAGCCAAGTACAACTCTGGCCAGAGTGCAGGATCTGGGCCATGAACCAGGGACCCAGGTATAATCAGGAAGGCTTGGCCAACCATCCTGAGTCTAACTCCATGTTCAAAGCCTGGTCTGTCAACTTCTGAGCCCCCGTAAGGTGGACAAATAACGGCTGTCTCTCTCATCCATCCACACGGATGCTCATCCTAGTGCCTTCCCTTCTTCAGGCCCCCACACCATCTGTGTCTGGGAGCTGTGGTGACGTCTGAGGGTAGCCAGGGGTCACTGAGTGTGCCTCCTGGGCAAGAGGATGCTGCAGGTGTCCCAGGTCCTTTTGAGGCCAATAGAGCCGGACCTCTAACAGCTCAGTCCCTGGGGCCCCGTGCCCAGGCCTCAGCTGCCCACGGTGGGGGAGCAGCACTTCTTGGCTCCCATAGTGAGAGGCTTCTGGACAGGGTGCACTCACAGGAGGGCCCGTGCTCAGCTTCTCCTTCCTCATCTTCTAGCAGAAGGCAATGCCCTCCCACCATGGCCAACTCTCTCTCTCCCTCTCCCCCTCCCCCCTCCCCTCTCCTCCTTACTCTCCCCCTCCCCCTCTCCCGTCTCCTCCTCCCTCCTCCTCCTCCCTCTCCCTTTCCCTCTCCCATTCTCCCTCTCCCACTCTCCTCTCCCTCCTCCTCTCCTCCTTCCCCATCCCAGTCTCCTCCACCTCCCTGTCTCCCCCAATCCCCCTTCCCCTCTCCCTCTCCCCCTCCCCAGCTCCCTCTCCCTCTCCCCCTCCCCCTCTCCCAATCTCCTACCCCTCCCCCTCCCCCTCCCCCAGCACCACACTCACAGGCAGGTCAGAGCCCTCACGGGCATGTGCAGGCGAGTAAATGTTGAGGTACAGGCAGTCCTCGGACATGGGGATTGAAGGCAGGGTGATGTTCAGCTGCAGAACACTTTGACCCATAATAGCAAAATTCTGCAGACACCTGGAGCCACCCAAGGCAGCCATTAGTCTAGAGCCTGGGTCTAGTGTGCCCGACCCTCCCGGGCCTCCTCCTACAGCCCTGCTCACTCATGGGCCTCCCTAAGACACTTCCCACCAGGATCCAGGTCCTGGACTCTGGGTGAGCTGGGATGGTCCAACATCAGGGAACCTCAGGTGTCTGAGAGTCTGGGGACCACTCTTGACTGACAGGGGACTCTGGGAAGTCGTGACTGCAGAAGGGACACTCAGTGCTGGATGCCCAGACCCAGCCACGCCGGAGCAGGCCAGCCTCCCGCACACGAGCCTGGATGGACGGATGGCGTTTCCCCAGGAAGGGCAGTGGACGACCCTCACCTTCACTCTAGACTCAGGAACCTCCCCGTTCCCACAGTCTCCAGTCCTAAGGACATACACGTGTCCCTGGCCAATGTCCTTGCCCTGCCCTTGGCTCAGTGACCATGACGACCCCCTCTGGTGCCCATCTCAGGGAGCTGCAGGATCTGCTGATGGAGTCAGGGCCTCCTACAAGCATGTGGAGCCAGGTGAACCTCACTCAGACACAGCGCCCCCTGCAGGCAGAGAGCCTGTGGCCTCTCCTGGACACGGGGAGAGCATCTCTGCTTTTCTCTTTGTACCTGGATTTAATGTGCTCTCAGTGCCAAGTTCTGGCTCCAAAGCATTTCATGGTCACTGAACCAGAAGCCTAAGCAGACTCACTGAATAACGCACCAGGGAGCCATCATCCACTGGGAAAGCTGGTTATGCGAGCTCTGTCCCAGGACAGCTGGCCTGGCCCAGAACTCAGAGGATCTTTCCCCTGACCTCCCCCCAGGGCCGGAGCTTCCCTGTGCCCTGGGAGCGCTTACATGGCTGGGTGGGAGGTCCCGTCCCTCACTCCACTCCAAGCTTCAGCAGGTTCAGGAGGTGCAAAGCGCAGCGGCCCCAGAGGTGGCTTGGCAAAGGGAATTCCCAGGAAGGTGTGGACGCCCGCATCGGTGCCTTCCACGTGGACCAGGCTCCCGCGCACTTGCCCCGTGTGCGTGTTCCGGATGGGGATGGCAGAGTCCTGGCCTGTGGGCAGAGAGGTACAGCAGGTGGGGGCTCCCCATGAGCTGCCCTCCCACACTGCTGCTGTGGCCTCTCCTTGGCATCGGCACCTCAGCCTTGCCAAGGCCTCAGACCTACAAACACTGACCTGACCAACGTCCTGCATGAGAAACTCTCCCCCATCTCCAGCCAGCAGTGCTGTCCCTGCCCAGCCCAGGACATCCCACAGCTCCCGAGGCTCCTGGGACCTAGCACCCTCCCTGAGCACTAGGAGTCAGCGCAGGTGACAGCCCTGGGGGCGAGGAGAGCGTCCTTTCTGCTGACTGCCCTCGGTCACAGGAGGTAGAGCTGTGAGCACCAGACTGACCAGGCTCCCCTGCTAGGAGGCTCATGCTCCAGGCCACAAGAAGGGAAGAAAGGAAGCGTCCTCTAGGGGGCGGTGTAGTGGCGCTCGGGTGCACCCACAGCCTGCATGGCCAGCATCCCCTACACAGTTCCATCCTGGCTGCTTCACCCCAGATCCAGCTCCCTGCTAATGGGTTGGGGACGTAATAGAATCCCCCAGCGCCTGGGCCCTGCACCCTCCTGGAGGCCCTGGATGGCTCCTGGTTTTGGACTGGCCCAGCCCTGGCTGTTATGCACACATGCGGAGGGAATCAGAGGATGGAAGATCTGTTTTCCCTTTCTGTCTGGAACTCAGCATTTCTGATAAATAAGAAATCTTAAAGACAATACAAAACATTTTTACATCATTGTCTTATATAAATCATTTTTTTTTAAAAACCAAAACAAAGCATGATCTGTAAAAGAGATGGCATTGGTTCTATGAATCCAGGAGGGAGGTGACTGTGCCCAGGACAGGACAAGCTCAACCTGACCTGGGGACCAGCGAGGGAGGAGGTGACGAAGTCACCGAATGGGGAAGCCATGGATTAGTAAAGAGTTTCTACCAATGAATCAGCAGGTGCCAGGCACACATCAGCAGGAAGCTGTAAGGATGTGCCCACAGACAAGGATCTCACACAAGTGATGAGGAAGCAAGTGGGACCTGACACCTCAGTGGATTTTGTTTGTAATTTTTATTCATTTATTGAAAGTAGACAGAGACACGCACAGAGAGACAGAGATGTCCTGGTGCTGGTTCCCTCTCCAAATGCCCACCACAGCTGGGACGGGTCCCTGATAGGCCAGGAGCCCTGACCACAATCGGGGTCTCCCAGTGGGAAGCAGGGATCAGTACTGGAGCCCCCCTGCTGCCTCTCAGCCTGCACGTTGGCAGGAAGCTGGAGTCAGGAGGTGCCGAGGCAGGACCCGAGCACAGGGCTCAGGGCTGGGGCGTCCAGCGGTGTCTCCACGGCTGCTCCCAATGCGGCCCCTCATGACCTATGTTGTGCCACGAATCAGAAATGAAAAAGACGAGATGTTCTATGGTGAGGACTCAGCACCACATGCTGGTCTTGCCAAAACTAGAAATAACAGATGCGGAACCATCACAGCTGAACCTGATGGAGCCTCTAGGTACAATTCCTGTGTACACAGGGTGAGGGGACAGAGGAACGGCCAGAAGGCACCACAGGGACGGGGCCTCCCCCTCCAGAGAGAGCCAGGGGTACATCGGTTTCTCAACACAGGAATCAGGAGGAAGAGCACAGCGAGGCAGAGGGGGAGCTGAAGCGTGAGGGAGACTCAGCAACACAGGGCAACCGCACAGGGGTGCAGAGCGCAGGCGCGGGGGTGGGGAGGGGACCTCTGTGCATCGCTGGGGTAGGGAAATGGGACACCTGCTCTGGGAACCCGAGGGGCAGTCCTGCAACACTTAACCTGGAGCTCCACCGCCCTGCAGGTCCCACCCTCGGTAGAAGCCCAAGGGAAGTGCCAACTGTTGGGCAGACACTTGGAGCAGCAGTAGCAAGGCCGCTGGGATGCTCCCCTCCTAACACAGCGGGCGTCTGAGGGAGACCGTGGAGGGGAGAGCTCTTTCTCACTCTGGCTCTCCCTCTCCCTGTGTCTCTGCCTTCAAACCAGCAGAAATCAATCATCCCCAGCCCATGAAAGCTGACTCATCCTCAGGAGGAATGTCACAGTAGGCTATGCCTGGCCACAAGGGGTGCTCTGGGCCCCGGGGTCAGGGAGAGGAGAGCCTGGCCCCGGAGCGGGTGAGTAAACAGCGCCTCTGTCCTGAGCTGGTCCCGACCTTGTCCTTGTCGTTCGCCCCAACCATGGAGGACAGCGCTGCCTTCAGCGGCAGTTCTGGCTGTGAGGCTGACAGTGAGCTGAGCTCAGCAGAGTCCATGGATGACAGGGGCGGCTTCCGTGCAGACGCTGCTGCGGTTCCTGCCCCGGACACGCACAGCGACTCCCAGGGACCTTGGAGAACAACTGCCCCCTCTCTGAGTGGGGACCCAGCCCCAGATATTACTTTATTAGGAACCACAGTGATGTGGGGAAGACGATCTGCCTGGAAGGTCCTGGTCGCCGGGAGAGTCTGTGCATTGCAGGGCAGGCGGGGAGCCTGTGGGTGAGCATGGAGGAGGAGGAGGGGGGCCTGTGCTGGGGATTAGATAGGGAGAGGGTGGGGTTAGAGACCTGGGCCTTTAGAATGAGTAGACAAAGAATCAAGGACACACGCCATGGGTAATACCCACATGGCCTGAGCTCAGGATAAAACAGATGCCAGGTTCTAGGGTGGGGTCACATTTGCCCTGGCACCTTTGCCCTGCAAACGTCCCTGGCAGGTGCACGGGGTCAGAGGAGACCCTGGCTTACAGATGGGCTTCTGGATTGGCATCAGGGGCTTTGCATTGTCAGGTCCAGTTACTACTACTGGCCACCTTCTGGGGGCAGGGAGCTTCTCTGCCAATTGTCATCAGCCCTGGAGACAAATGGTGCCAGGGCAGGCTCCTCACTGTCGGGGTCACTTGCTCCTGCAGCCTCGATCCCAGGGAACGTCCCCAGTTCCCATGGCGCTACCTGTCTCTGGGCTGCCGACCAAGAGGCGCTCTGCTCAGAGCCCATAAGTTGGGCTCAGTGCTCTGTGTCTGGAGCCTTGGGCAGCCCCGAGCCTCCCCAGCCTCAGGGGCTGTCACTGTCACTTCTGCCAGCTACAGCTGCCAGGTGTTGCTCTCCCGGGGCCGCAGGCTCTAACTGAGGGATTGGGCAGATGGGACCCGGGTTCCTGTCGCCCCCCGCAGGATCCTCACCGTGTGCCTGGATGAGAAGGAGCAGCAGGAGCCCGCAGGCCATGGCGCCTTTCCGCGTGCCCTGTTGGTGCGTCCCCATGGTCTGAAGCAGGTCTGCGTGTGTTGCACTGTGCCCAGAGGTTGCCTGGAGCGCTCTAGGGGTGGACCCTGGCCCAGGCCAGGACTTGCAGGGAATAGGCGGGGTGAGCCCTGGGGGTGGGGCTTGGGGGCCCTACAGGAGAGCAGGACTGAGAAGACAGGGCCTGGTGGGGTCTCCGGCGGGGCTGCCTCCCCTGGCTCCCAGCTCCTCCCCTGGCTCCCTGCTCCTCCCCTGGCCTCTGCCTCAGCTGGCTCCTGCCTCCCCTGGCTCCTGCCTCCCCTGGCTCCTGCCTCCCCCCTGGCTCCTGGCTCCTCTGGGTGTCCAATCCCTCTCCTCAGTCCTGGAGTCACCAAGTTTACTGTCCTCGCCGGCTGACTCCAGGATAGTGTAGGGATGGACAGCAAGCAGCACTGGGCTGTGACTGGACACCCTGGAGGCCTTCTCTGAGAATATGTTAAAAAAAAAATACTTATTTATTTAAAAGGCAGAGTTCCAGAGAGTCAAGGAGAGATAATGGAGTAATTTTTTTTAAGATTTGCTTACTTTTCTTGAAAGTCACAAATACACACAGAGAGAGGGGAAGTAGAGAGAGAGAGGGAGAAGTAGATAGGTCTTCCATCTGTTGGTTCACTCCCCCGATGGCTTCAATGGCCAGGCTGCACCCAAGGACCTGGGCCATCCTCCACTGCTTTCCCAGGCCACAGCAGAGAGCTGGATCAGAAGTGGGGCAGCCGGGTCTTGAACTGTAGCCCACCGTGGATACTGGCACCGCAGGCAGCGACCTTACCCACTGTGCCACAGCTCTGGCCCCAAGGGAGAGATCTTGCATCATCTGGTTCACTCCCAAACTGCTGGGGCTGGACCAGGCCAAACAGGGGCAGGAGCTTCTTCTGGGTCTCCCAGGTGAGTGCAGAGACCCAAGCACGTGGGCCTTCTGCTGCTGCTTTCCTAGGCACATTCCCAGGGAGCTGGATCGGAAGTGAAGCCGCCAGGACTCAGCTCTGCCCTAGACGGGATGTAGGCACTGCAGATGGTGGCTTAACCTGCTGTGCCACACTGTCGGCCTCAGAGAACCCCTGACCCAAGGCTGGCAGGTGTCACTCTTCCTCAATTCTGGAAGCTCCCCCTTGGTTTCTGTGGGGAGCAACTGGGAGCAACTCGGACTAGACTAAGTTACTGGAATTAAGACTTATTCTATGCATCTGCTCTCCCACAATATGTCGCTGAGAAGGGAGAAACAGCTTCTACTCAGCTGCCTCCAGTTCAACCAATAAACTGTAGGACCTGCTCCTGATTGGAGGAGAGCAGCGTACTCGGCGTGTGGGTAGCAGAGTTGGGATTGGCGGAAGAGGACTATAAAGGAGGAGAGAGACAACATGCACCAGGAACATCTATCTGAAGGAACACCTGTGCAGCCCCCGAGAGAGCCAGCCAGCGGTTTGCCGCTCCCCCGCGGAAGTGGGGAAAGTGGCAGGGGGAACCGCCCTTCCACGGAGGTGGAAGGGACGGTAGCCAACCCGGGAAGAACCAGCAGCAAACCCGGGAAGGGCCGAGCAGACAAAAGAACAGCGCAGGGTCCTGTGTCGTTCCTCCACGAACAGGGGGAGCGACAGTTTCCAGGCTGGGTGCCCACTGGGTCCAGGCCCCTCCTCCATCCTTTCCCGACTCTGCCCATCCCCTCCCTGCTCACTCAGGGTCCAGGTTTTGAGAGGCAGTGACCATGGCACTAACTAAGGGCTGAACCCAATGTGTGCTGTGTCCTCAGCTTCTTCTGAGACACAGTTCTGTCCTCTCCTTGACAGTGAAAACCTGCTGGTCCTGATACCTGGCAACCAGGCAGGAAGAACAACGGGAATTCGGGAGCTGGAACTTTGCCAGGCCTGCATTGCAACTTTATCCCTTTGCTTGTCAATCTTTTTTTAATATTTACTTATTTATTTATTTATTTATTTTAAATCAGAGTTTCACTCAGAGAGGAGAGGTAGAGAGCGAGAGAGGTCTTCCATCCATTGGTTCATTCCCCATTGGCCACAATGGCCGGAGCTGCGCTATCCGAAGCCTGTAGCCAGGAGCTTCTTTTCAGTCTCCCACATGGCTGCAGGAGCCCAAGGGCCATCTTCTACTGCTATCCTAGGCCGTAGCAGAGAGCTTGATCAGAGGTGGAACAGCCGGGTCTCGAACTGGTGCCTATTATGGATGCCGGCACTACAGTCCAGGGCATTAACCCACTGAACCACAGTGCTAGCCCCTGCTTGTCATCTTTTACACCAATTTCCCAGGGTGCACCTGTGTGTCAGCTGACCCAGGAAGGAGAAAGTGTGATGGAAACATGGAAGTGAAATTCTGGATGGAGGGGCCATAACAATCCCTTCAATATTCCCACAGGTGAGATCCCACCCCACTGGGTTATGCATTTAGGGCACCGCCCCCTGGGATGAGAAAGGGGAGGGCCCTCTCTGCCCCTGGCTGTGCTTGGGAATCCTCCTTGGGCTGCCTCTTCCTCTCTTCCTCCTGGCAACCCTGGCCCATTCCTGCTGAGGGTCTCTCCATGGGTGGCGGCCCTCAGTAGGCGTGCAGGTGTGGTCACGCTCTCTGTCCTTGAAATCAAAGCTGCTTTTGTGCACTGCCTGTTGCTGCTGCTGTGAATCCTCATCTCCATGGGGACAAGAACCTTAAGTAAAATGTAAGACCCAGGGCCCACACCATCCCCACCGGGCACCCAGCAGGGTACGTGTGGTCCTGCGACCGCAGTGTGGTGGGGGGCCTGGAGTCAGCCTGAGTGTAGGAAACATCAGGCTCCCTGCAGGAAGGAGGAGCAGCCTGGGCACGGGAGCCCCCAGGGGAAGTGGACCCTGGCTCATGAAGGCTGACTTTGTGGCTCCTGAGAACTGGCCTTGACCTCTGCTCAGCCCAGGGCTCTCTCAGCCACTATGGCCAGGGCTACCCAGGGCAAAGTCCAGAGGAAGAAACATTATCTGTGTACCCCACGTGGGTGGCAGGGGCCCAAGCCCTTGGGCCCTCCTCTGCTGCTTTCCCAGGTGCCTTAGCAGAGATCTGGATCAGGAGTGGAGCAGCTGGGACCTGAACTGTCCTCATATGAGATGCCAGCGACATGGGTAGAGGCTTAACCCCTGTGTAAAGCAACAGCCCTATACTCCAGGTTTACTGCATCAATGAATCATGGTATCCCAGGTGTGCAGGTAACCAGGTGTCTCTTGAGAGCTGAGGGTCTAAGAAAACGTGGCAGGTTCACTCAGGTGAATGTGACTCAGGCGTGAAAGGACTGGAACCCTTTATTTGTGCTGCATGGATGGGATTGAGGCACCACTCATGGCAGCTTGCAGGGACGAAGCCACGGTGACTCCTGGAGTCCTGGTCCTCTGTGGCCTCTAAGAGATGTGAGATCACAGGCATGCTGGGAGGAGGAGGAGGGGTCTTAAGGCACCCAGGGGTGGGCAACAATGCCCAGCGCAGCTCCCTCGACATTGGGAGGGAATGGGACTGGGAAGAGAGGAGAGGGAGGGTGTGGAGAAGGTGGAGGGGGCATGAAGCTGGAGGGGCCCAGGGTCCAGTGCGTGTTGAGGAAGCTGGATAGGCACTGGTGTTGGCAAATATGGCTCCATGGAGGGTGTCTGGGTGCATCTCACACGAGGGACCTAGGGCAGGCTTGGCAATGAACCTCATGCCCTGGGTTCTCCACAGTGGTCTGCTGAGTGGACAGAGGCCAGGTGAGTGAGTGGCCACATGAGACTGCAGAATAAATCTCTCCTTCGTGGGTATATATGAGCGCATCGGGGGCCCCCACCCCCACACAGGCAGCTACAGCTCCGTGTGCTTCTGCTCAGCGCCCCTTAGCTCCTGGACCCTCTGGGGAGGGTGTGGGTCCAGAACTGGAGCCTGCGGGCCTTCAGGGCCTGGCCCACTGCAGGCTGCACGTTCAGCTGCATGTATCGCTGGTCCTGGTCGAACACGGGCCAGTGCGGCAGGCCCTCGCTGTTGGGGTTCCTGCAGACAAGATGTCAGGAAGCGGATGAGAGCAGCTTGTGGCCCACCCCAAAGTCACTGGGAGATGGGAAGATGTGCCTGGTCCCCCTGTGAGTGCCAGTGGGTCCTGCAGCTGGGGAGGGCGCTGTCACATGACTTAGGTCCCTGGATGCTTGTGAGGCCCCCACACAGGAGGGAGGGCAGAGGGTCCCAGGTCCCTGGGATTTCTGGGGTCGTCTCACCCATTGCGAGCAAAGTTGGCCCAGTACTTCATCACCCTCCTGCTCAGCAGCTCCTCCTCCTCAGTGAGGGGTACTGCAGAGGGGAGGGGCAGGGTCAGCTCCAGCCACCCCAGTCCTGATGCCCCATCATGCACCTCGCTCCAGCCCAGGTGGAGCTGACCCTCGGCTACTCGCCAACCTGTTTGTCTTTCCTTCACCAGTGGAACCAGCCTTTGTCATTTTCACGTCCCCTGTCATCCCCTAAGTCATTCACATTGGCTTCTTCCTTGATTGGATGGTTGCTTCCCTCTGTCCCTGGGACATTTGTAAACAAACAGACCTGACTTTGAACCTGCTGTACACCCAGGCTGGACATTCATCTTTGGGCAGGCAGAGGAGGAGGGAGCAGAGGCTGCACCCTGCAGGTTCTCAGACCCAAACCTGGCCCTGCCATCTGAGCTGTAAGACTTTGGACCATGGATCCTATCTGAGCCTCCTGCTTTCATCCCAGTGGGCGTGCAGAGCCCCTCAGAGAGAGCCTGGACCTCATCCCATCCTGGTAATGGAGGAAGATTCACCTTTGCTGCCAAAGTAAAGGGATCTGAACACAAAGAGCAGCTCATCACCGTGGTCGGCCCTCACGTGGGGCGGCCTGAGGTCCTTTGTGAAGCTGGGTCGATGCTGGAACTCGTAGAAGTAGACAGGGGCGTGGGAACCTGGGGAGGAACAAGGAGATGTGTGACCATGGGGACCACATATCATTGCCACACTAGGCTGGGTCCTGGCAGTATAGCAGAATCCGGGGTGGAGCAGGTGCAGTGGGCATGGCCTGGATTAGATCTGGCCTTGGACTTCGTGGCTATGAGGTCTGGGCACAGTGAGTGGAGCTCACTCAGCTGTCTCCTCCCCCCTTCCATAGCCGAGATGTGCATCTCTGGAACTGTCATGGAGGGTTATTGAGAGGAGCAACACCAAATGCCCGGCACCCTGGGCCCCACTTCAGATATGGATTGGGATTTGGAAGGACAGGTGTCACCCTCAGGAAAGGACCCAGCTCTGAGCTGCCCCCTAGCGAGTGAGGCCTCAGTCCCAGATGAACTCACGCTGGAAATGTGCTACTCGGAGTGCAGGCATCACGAACATGGCATCTGCCATCATCTCCTGGAACTGGGCCCTGAGGGTCTTGGGGTCCTCATTGCTCCCCATGTACTCGCCCATCAACAGGTCCCCCAAAGCGGGAGGCAGCATCTGGCCCAGGGGAAGGGGAAGGAGTGAGGGGAGCAGCTCCTGGGAGGGAGGCAGCAGCCTCAGGCTGGGGGACGGAGGTACTGTATAGTCAGAAACTGGGGGAAGAACCAGGCTCCGGGAGACCCCTCCCCAACACACAGCAGAGCCTTGGTTCCCGGAGACCCTGTGTGGGCAGGTGTCTGGGATGTGCTCTGTTGTGGCAGGAGCCTGGGACCTCACCAAGTGTTCAGCTGCTTGATGCGTAATCTCCCGCATCGCCTGTCTGTCTCTCTCCTCTTGAGGGTCAGCGCAAGTAGGAGCTGATGGAAAGGCTAGAGCCCCAAGTTGGGCATGTCTGGTGCTGGAGGTTTGAAGCCCAGGAACTGCCCACCACATGGGCAATGTGGGCACTCACCTTGGGGAGGACCCAGCCATATTCATCATTGTTGAACCAATGATGCTGGGGACGGGTTGAAAGTCAGCCGAGGCCAGCAGCTCCTCGGGGTGTCTGGGCAGGAAGACTCCGTCCACCACCGCTGTGATGACCATGAAGGCCTGTGGGGTCACACGGGTCAGGGAGAAAGTGTTTGTTGTAGGTATTTTATGATGCTGCCTCTTGGTCCTTTCACTTGGATGTCATTTTAAGTGCCCTCCCTCCCCATGGGTTGCCTAAGCGTCCAAGGCTGACTTCCTGTGTGACCTCCAAGGTCAGCCCTCACCACACAGCAGAGTGAGTCTCCTGGGCATGAGGATGATGGCAGTGTCCTGGGGCCATCCAGGACCCACTCATTCTGACCTCTGACAGCAGCCAGGCCCCTGGGACCCCACTGCCCAGGATTGGGCAGATCCTACCCGGGTCCCTATCTCCACCCAGGGGAGCCTCACCATGGCCCGGGACAAGGAGGAGCAGCAGGAGCCCCTAGGCCAGGGCCTTGAGAATGCACCCAGTCGATGGGGCCCCATGGTCTGGGGCAGGTCCACGTGTGCGATGCTGGGGCCCTGAGGCTGCCCTTGGTGCTCTGCTAATGCACGTGGGAAAGCAGAAGAAGATGGCTCAAGTCCTTGGGCCCCTGCACCCACATGGAAGACCCAGAAGAGGATCCTGTTTCCTGGCTTCAGATTGGCCCAGATCTGGCCATGGCAGCCATCTGGGAAGAGAAGCCCCCCACCCACCCACCCAACTCTGCCTTTCAAATAAATGAATAAAGCTTAAAAAAAAAAGCAGATCTGGGACTCAAACCCAGGTGCTCCAATATATCATTGTAGGTGTCCCACATGGCATCTTAACGGCTAGGCCAAGGCTCCCTCTGTCGGTGGCACTTCTTAAGGTCTATCCCCCTGATCACTTGTGACTTTCCATGTCCCCAGCTCCCCCCAGAGAGGTGTGTTCTGCACATTTCATAGGAACCTGTGGATCTGAACCCAGCGAGGCACTCCCGAGCCCCTGGAGAGGCACGCACTTGAGTGGCAGCTTCCAAAGCCTGTGTCCCTTCAGGCTACAGGGAAGCCAGCGTGGCACAGGATCCAGCCTCAGTCCTGGGAGAAATAGTGTCGGGACCAGCCTCGAGTGGCCTTTGGTACCCGCAGAGAACCAGCCATGGCTTCTGAGTGCCGCCCCTGCAATTGCGGTCACAGGAATCCATCAACAGAGTGAAGAAACACCAGCAGAAGGGGAGGAAACAGTTTCAAATTATTTATCTGACAAGGGATTGATGTCCAGAATATATAAGGAACTCAAACATTTGCCTTTTAGAAAGGAAAATGGTCTGAATGTGTAAGTTTCCTAAAGATGCTACACAAAATCTAAAAACTCTGAAAGCAGCTAACATCACTGGTTATCAAGGAAATACAAGTGAAAACCACAACGAGAAACCATCTCACCCTGCTTAGAAGGGCTACCATCAAAAGGACAAAAATGATAAATGCTGGTGACGACGAGGAGGAGGGGGACCTCCTCTACACGGTTAGCTGGAATCTAGGGAGGTCTTCAAAAAGCTAGACACACACCTACCAGGTGAATTCCTGATCCTGGGCGAATATCCGAAGGAAGTGAAAGCAGCATGTCAAGGAGACACCTGCGCTCCGGGGTTCACTGCGGTACTGTGGGCAATAGCCGAGCTGTGGAAGCACTGCGTGTTGATGGGCAGATGAAGATGTAAAGCTGTGGTACATACACAATGCGGTGTGACTCACCCATAAAGGAGAGTGAAATCCTCTCACTTGTGCAATGTGTTTGCACGGAGGACACTGTGTTGAGTGAAATAGCCAGCCGCAGAGAGACAAGCACCATGCTCACACTCACTTTTTTTTTTTAATACTTATGTTTATTTATTTGAAAGAGTTACAGAGAGAGGTAGTGCCCGAGAGAGAGAAAGGTCTTCCATCCGCTGGTTCACTCCCGAAATGCCTGCAGAGGCCAGAGCTGAGCTGATCCAAAGCCAGGAGCCAGGAGCTTCCTCCAGGTCTCCCATGCAGGTGCAGGGGCCCAGGTACTGGAGCATCCTCCACTGGCTTCCCAGGCCATTAGCAGGGAGCTCGATTGGAAATGGAGCAGCCAGGACTCAAACCTGCACCCATATGGGATTCAGGCATCCCATTTTGTGGCATAACTGTTTGTACCACAACACTGGCCCCTGCACTCACTTGTAGAAGCTACACAAGTTGACCCCGTAGCAGTAGAGAGAACAACAGTGGTCACCAGCGGGTAGGAGAGGCAGGAGGAGAAGCCTCTGCAGAGGTCGGGTAACAGTTACCAGAATACAGCTGGAAGCAAGAGGTTGTAGAGCTCTAGGTCACGGTAGGGTGAATGAAGTTTACTCCTTATCGTGTATGTCAACAGAACTAGAAGACAGAGTTCAAAGATCCTTAAAGCAAAGAGCGCTAAGTATCTGATTTGACCTTTGTAGCTGCATGCACGTTTGCTTCATGAATGCTGAATGTGCCGGCTGAGCGGATGGCGGTGGATGGAGGATTCAGCCGGCAGTCCCTGCGGGTGGTGCGGGCACTTTCTCCTGAGTTTTTTGTGCTGTCTCAACACAGGTGGCTACAGCTCTGTGTGCTTCTGCTCAGCGCCCCTTAGCTCCTGGACCCTCTGGGGCAGGGTGTGGGTCCAGAACTGGAGCCTGTGGGCCTTCAGGGCCTGGCCCACTACAGGCTGCACATTCAGCTGCAGGTATCGCTCGTCCTGGTCGAACACGGGCCAGTGCAGCAGGCCCTCGCTGTTGGGGTTACTGCAGATGTCAGGAAGGCAGCAAGGTCACTCTGAGCCTATCCCAGACAAGTGCAGCCCTGAGCACCTATCTGGGGTCCTGCAAGGCCACCTTGCAGGCCAGGATGGGTGGGGAATGGGTTTCCAGAAGCAGGAGAGCAACACCTCATCCTAGCGTCAGCCCCACATCGGGGAGCCCCACCATCGGTTTCGAAGATCTCTGTGCAACAGCTTGCTTGTCCCTCTGTCTATTCCATTCTGTTGGTCGTGGATGCCCATGCTCTGGGAGTGAGAGGAGAGTCTCAGGTTGGGTTGGATGGTTCTGGAGCTGGTGGTCCCACCATCCATGCTGGACACACAGTGGCCTGGAATCAGGCCTCACCGAGGGGATGATCCAGCCGTACTCATCGTTGTTGACACCAATGATGCAGGGGACAGGTTGGAAGTCGGCTGAGGACAGCAGCTCCTGGGGGTGCCTGGGCAGGAAGGCCCCGTCCACCACAGCAGGGATGATCTTGAGGGCCTGAGGGGACACTCAAGTCAGGGCACAGGGTCAGGTCCCAGACCTTCTCTGATGCCTTCCACCCCTCCCTGGCTCAGCCCAGTGCGCTCACACCCACCCTCAAGAGGCTGGGATGTCCTCACCTCCACTTCCCACCCAGGACCATGAGGACAGTGAGGCATGGAAATGAGGTGCCTGGCCCAGGAAGTATGATGGGCACTCGGGCCCTCTGCCCCCCTTCCCGCCATCCCCTGTGAACTCAGCCTGACCTTGGTGATGGCCAGCATCTCCTCTGCACTCTTGCCCCGCAGGCAGTCCACGAAGGCCTTGGAGTTCTCGTGGTCACAGGCAGACAGGTTGGCCACCATCTGTACAGGGACAAAGCAGGGGCAGTAACATCCTTGCAGGGAGGGAGTGGAATTTACCCAAGATCCCTGGAGGGGACGCACAGGTGCACCCCAGATATCACAGGAAATTGTATGCTATTTGTGTAGTTTTTTAAACATAAATATATCATTTAATTCCATGAATTTTTTTTATTTTTTTTAACTTTTATTTAATGAATATAAATTTCCAAAGTACGACTTATGGATTACAATGGCTTCCCCCCCCCATAACTTCCCTCCCACCCGCAACCCTCCCCTTTCCCACTCCCTCTCCCCTTCCATTCACATCAAGATTCATTTTCGATTATCTTAATATACAGAAGATCAGCTTAGTGGCCGGCGCCGCGGCTCACTAGGCTAATCCTCCGCCTAGCGGCACCAGCACATCAGGTTCTAGTCCCGGTTCGGGCGCCAGATTCGGTCCCGGTTGCCCCTCTTCCAGGCCAGCTCTCTGCTGTGGCCAGGGAGTGCAGTGGAGGATGGCCCAGGTGCTTGGGCCCTGCACCCCATGGGAGACCAGGAAAAGCACCTGGCTCTTGGTTCCTGCCATCGGATCAGCGCGGTACGCCGGCCGCAGCGCCCCCGCCGCGGCGGCCATTGGAGGGTGAACCAACGGCAAAGGAAGACCTTTCTCTCTGTCTCTCTCTGTCACTGTCCACTCTGCCTGTCAAAAAAAAAAAATTAAAAATTAAAAAAAAAGAAGATCAGCTTAGTATACATTAAGTAAAGATTTCAACAATTTGCTCCCACACAGAAACATAAAGTGAAAAATGATAGATGATTTTTTAAATGATGATGAAATCAGACCAGACCTATTGTCATGTTTAATCCCAGTGAGAGTCAAGTTGGGAATTGATGATTTCTTTTTTTATAGAAGATCAGTTTAGTATGTATTAAGTAAAGATTTCAACAGTTTGCACCCCCATAGAAACACAAAGTGAAATATACTGTTTGAGTACTTGTTATAGTATTAAATCTCAATGTACAGCACACTAAGGACAGAGATCCTACATGAGGAGTAAGTGCACAGTGACTCCTGTTGTTGACTTTACAAATTGACACTCCTGTCTATGGCATCAGTAATCTCCCTATGCTCCGGTCATGAGTTTCCAAGGCTACGGAAGCCCTCTGAGTTCTCCGACTCTTATCTTGTTTAGACAAGGTCATAGTCAAAGTGGAGTTTCTCTCCTCCCTTCAGAGAAAGGTACCTCCTTCTTTGAAGACCTGTTCTTTCCACTGTGATCTCACTCACAGAGATCTTTTTGCCAGAGTGTCTTGGCTTTCCATGCCTGAAATACTCTCATGGGCTTTTCAGCCAGATGCGAATGGCTTTAGGGCTGATTCTGAGGCCAGAGTGCTATTTAGGACATCTGCCATTCTATGAGTCTGCTGAGTATCTCGCTTCCCATGTTGGATCACTCTCCCCTTTATTTATTCTATCGGTTAGTGTTAGCAGGTACTAGACTTGTTTATGTGCTCCCTTTGACTCTTAGTCCTTTCATTATGATCAATTGTGAACTGAAATTGAGCACTTGGACTAGTGAGATGGCATTGGTACATGCCACCTTGATGGGATTGAATTGGAATCCCCTGGTATGTTTCTAACTCTACCATTTGGAGCAAGTCAGCTTGAGCATGTCCCAAATTATACATCTCTTCCCTCTCTTATTCCCACTCTTATGTTTAACAGGGATCACATTTCAGTTAATTTTCAACACTTAAGAATAACTGTGTGATAATTACAGAATTAAACCGGTCATATTAAGTAGAACAGACAAAAAAAATACTAAGAGGGATAATGTATTAAGTTGTTCATTAACAGTCAGGGCTATGCTGATCAAGTCACCGTTTCTCATAGTGTCCATTTCACTTCAGGAGGTTTCCTTTTTGGTGTTCAGTCAGTTGTCACCGATCAGGGAGAACATATGGTATTTGTCCCTTTGGGACTGGCTAATTTCACTCAGCATGATGTGTTCCAGATTCCTCCATTTTGTTGCAAATGACTGGATTTCGTTGTTTCTTACTGCGGTATAGTATTCTAAAGAATACATATCCCATAATCTCTTTATCCAGTCTACCGTTGATGGGCATGTAGGTTGGTTCCAGGTCTTGGCTATTGTGAATTGTGCTGCAATAAACATTAGGGTGCAGACCGCTTTTTTGTTTGCCAATTTAAATTCCTTTGGGTAAATTCCAAGGAGTGGGATGGCTGGGTCGAATGGTAGGGTTATATTCAGGTTTCTGAGGAATCTCCAGACTGACTTCCATAGTGGCTTCACCAGTTTGCATTCCCACCAACAGTGGGTTAGTGTCCCTTTTTCCCCACATCCTCGCCAGCATCTGTTGTTGGTAGATTTCTGTATGTGAGCCATTCTAACCGGGGTGAGGTGAAACCTCATTGTGGTTTTGATTTGCATTTCCCTGATTACTAGTGACCTTGAACATTTTTTTCATGTGCCTGTTGGCCATTTGGATTTCCTCTTTTGAAAAATGTCTATTGAGGTCCTTGTCCCATCTCTTAAGTGGGTTGTTTGTTTTGTTTTTGTGGAGTTTCTTGATCTCTTTGTAGATTCTGGTTATTAACCCTTTATCTGTTGCATAGTTTGCAAATATTTTTTCCCATTCTGTCGGTTGTCTCTTCACTCTCCTGACTGTTTCTTTTGCAGTACAGAAACTTCTCAATTTGATGCAATCGCAATAGTTGATTTTGGCTTTGACTGCCTGTGCCTCCCGGGTCTTTTCCAGAACCTCTTTGCCTGTGCCAATATCTTGAAGGGTTTCTCCAATGTTCTCTAATAACTTGATGGTGTCAGGTCGTAGATTTAGGTCTTTAATCCATGTTGAGTGGATTTTTGTGTAAGGTGTAAGGTAGGGGTCTTGCTTCATGCTTCTGCACGTGGAAATCCAGTTTTCCCAGCACCATTTATTGAATAGACTGTCCTTGCTCCAGGAATTGGTTTTAGATCCTTGATCAAATATAAGTTGGCTGTAGATGTTTGGGTTGATTTCTGGTGTTTCAATTCTGTTCCATTGGTCTATCCATCTGTTTCTGTACCAGTACCATGCTGTTTTGATTACAACTGCCCTGTAGTATGTCCTGAAATCTGGTATTGAGATGCCTCTGGTTTTGTTATTGTTGTACAAGATTGCTTTAGCTATTCGAGGTCTCTTTTGCCTCCATATGAATTTCAGCATCATTTTTTCTAGATCTGAGAAGAATGTCTTTGGTATCCTGATTGGAATTGCATTGAATTTATAAATTGCTTTTGGGAGAATGGACATTTTGATGATGTTGATTCTTCCAATCCATGAGCATGGAAGATTTTTCCACTTTTTGGTATCCTCTTCTATTTCTTTCTTTAAGGTTTTGTAATTCTCATCGTAGAGATCTTTAACGTCCTTGGTTAAGTTTATTCCAAGGTATTTGATTGTTTTTGTAGCTATTGTGAATGGGATTGATCTTAGCAGTTCTTTCTCAGCCGTGGCATTGCTTGTATATACAAAGGCTGTTGATTTTTGTGCATTGATTTTATATCCTGCCACTTTGACAAACTCCTCTATGAGTTCCAATGGTCTCTTAGTAGAGTTCTTTGGATCCTCTAAGTAAAGAATCATATCGTCTGCAAAGAGGGATAGTTTGACTTCTTCCTTCTCAATTTGTATTCTTTTGATTTCTTTTTCTTGTCTGATGGCTCTGGCTAAAACTTCCAGAACTATGTTAAATAGCAGTGGTGAGAGTGGGCATCCCTGCCTGGTGCCAGATCTCAGTGGAAATGCTTCCAACTTTTCCCCATTCAATAGGATGCTGGCCGTGGGTTTTTTATAAATTGCTTTGATTATATTGAGGAATGTTCCTTCTATGCCCAATTTGCTTAGAGTTTTCATCATGAAAGGGTGTTGAATTTTATCAAATGCTTTCTCTGCATCAATTGAGATAATCATATGGTTTTTCTTTTGCAGTCTGTTAATGTGGTGAATCACATTGATTGACTTGCGAATGTTGAACCATCCCTGCATACCAGGGATGAATCCCACTTGGTCTGGGTGGATGATTTTCCTGATGTGTTGTTGTATTCTATTGGCCAGAATTTTATTGAGGATTTTTGCGTCTATGTTCATCAGGGATATGAGTCTATAATTTTCTTTCAGTGCTGCATCTTTCTCTGGCTTAGGGATTAAGGTGATGCTGGCTTCATAGAAAGAATTTGGGAGGATTCCCTCTTTTTCAATTGTTCTGAATAGTTTGAGAAGAAATGGGATTAGTTCTTCTTTAAATGTCTGGTAGAATTCAGCAGTGAATCCATCTGGTCCTGGGCTTTTCTTTGTTGGGAGGGCCTTTATTACTGTTTCAATTTCTGTTTCAGTTATGGGTCTATTTAGGTTTTCTATGTCTTCATGGTTCAATTTTGGTAGGTTGCATGTGTCCAGGAATCTATCCATTTCTGATAGATTTTCCTGTTTGCTGGCATACAGGTCCTTGTAGTAATTTCTGATGATTCTTTTTATTTCTGTGGTGTCTGTTGTTACGTTTCCTTTTTCATCTCTGATTTTATTGATTTGGGTCTTTTCTCTTCTTTTTTTAGTTAGTTGGGCCAATGGGGTGTCAATTTTGTTTATTTTTTCAAAAAACCAGCTTCTCGCTTGGCTGATTTTTTGTAGTGTTTTTTTGGATTCAATCCTGTTAATTTCTTCTCTGATTTTAATTATTTCTCTTCTCCTACTAAATTTGAGTTTGGTTTGCTGCAGTTTTTGTAGGTCCTTGAGATGCGCTGAAAGCTCATTTATTTGGTACCTTTCCGATTTCTTGGTATAGGCACTTATTGCTATAAATTTGCCTCTCAATACTGCTTTTGCTGTATCCCATAAGTCTTGATATGTTGTGTTGTTACGTTCATTTACTTCCAGAAAGTTTTTGATTTCTCTTTTGATTTCTTGAATGACCCAGTGTTCATTCAGGAGCATGTTGTTCAGTCTCCATGTGTTTGCATACTTTCTGGGGTTTCCTGAGTTGCTAATTTCCAGCTTCATTCCGCTGTGGTCTGAGAAGCTGCATGGTATGATTCTAATTCTTTTAAATTTGCTGAGACTTGCTTTATGGCCTAGTATGTGATCAATCTTAGAGAAGGTTCCATGCACTGCTGAGAAGAATGTGAAGTCTTTAGATGTAGGATTGAAAGTTCTGTAGATATCTGTTAGATCCATTTGGGCAATAGTGTCAATTAAATCTGCTGTTTCCTTGTTGATCTTCTGTCCGGATGATCTGTCTATTTCTGAGAGTGGAGTATTGAAGTCCCCCAGTACTACTGTATTGGAATCTAAATCTCCCTTTAAGTCCCTTAACATATCTTTTAAATAGACCAGTGCCCTGTAATTAGGTGCATATACATTTATAATAGTTACATCTTCCTGTTGAATTGATCCCTTAATCATTATATAGTGTCCCTCTTTGTCTCTTTTCACAGTTTTTGTATTAAAGTTTATTTTGTCTGATATTAATATGGCTACACCTGCTTTTTTTTGGTTTCTGTTGGCATGGAATATCTTTTTCCAACCTTTCACTTTCAGTCTGCATGCCTCTTTGTTAGAGAGATGTGTTTCTTGTAGGCAACAAATAGTTGGGTTGTGTTCTTTGAGCCAATCAGCCAATCAGTGTCTTTTAAGTGAAGAATTCAGACCATTAATGTTTAATGTGACTATTGATACGTAGTGACTTTGCCCTGCCATTTTCCCAGAGATATTTTCTAGTATATGCTTTGAGCTTCCCATGCTCTTTTACTGGTGGTGTTCTTCCTTTCCCTTCTTTCATATTGATGGCCGTGTTTCTGTGTTTCTGAGTGTAGCACATCTTTAAGTATCTTTTGCAGGGCCGGACGAGTGGCCACAAAATCTTTCAATTTCTGTTTGCTATGAAAGGTCTTTATTTCACCTTCATTCACAAATGAGAGCTTAGCAGGATATAATATTCTGGGCTGGCAATTTTTGTCTCTTAGCACCTGTGCTATGTCTCGCCATTCCCTCCTAGCCTGTAGTGTTTCTGATGAGAAGTCTGCTGTGAGTCTGATTGGAGATCCTCTGAGAGTAATCTGACGTTTCTCTCTTGCACATTTTAGGATCTTTTCTTTATGTTTCACTGTGTTAAGTTTAATTACCACGTGTTGTGGTGAGGATCTCTTTTGGTCATGTTTATTGGGGGTTCTATGAGCTTCCTGTACTAGGATGTCTCTGTCCTTCTCCAGACCCGGAAAGTTCTCTGCTAGTATCTCACTAAAAAGGCCTTCTAATCCTTTCTCTCTCTCCATGCCTTCAGGAACTCCTAGAACTCAAATGTTGGTTTTTTTAATAGTATCCTGTAGATTCCCAACAATATTTTTTAGATTTCTAATTTCCTCTTCTTTTCTTTGGTTTGACTGTATGTTTTCCTGTGCTCTATCTTCTAAGTCCGATATTCTCTCTTCTGCTTCACCCATTCTGTTTTTAAGGCTTTCTAGTGTGTTTGTCATTTGATCTATTGAGCTCTTCATTTCATTTTGATTTCTCTTCACTATCACACTTTCCTGTTCTACTAGTTTCTGCATTTCATTTTGATTCTTCCTTAAAATTTCATTTTCACGAGAGAGATTTTCAATCCTGTCCAATAAGGATTTCTGTAGTTCAAGGATTTGCTTTTGAAAACTTCTAAATGATCTTTTTTTTTGAAATCCGTATCTTGCATTTCTTCTATCTCATCGTCTTCAAAATCCTGGCTTGGGGTGTTTTGTTTATTTGGAGGCATCATAGTGTCATCGTTGATCTTGTTCCCTCGATTTCTGTGTTTGTTGCTTGGCATAGTTAATTCTTCTTTCGTCACTGTGCGTTTTTTTTTTAATTTTTTTTATTTTATTTTATACTATGTCCGTGTTAAGTGGACTGCCTGCTGTTGGAGGAGCCTTGGAGGCTTGAGATGGGTGTGGCCTGAGAGCTCTGCTTGGTTCTTCCTGGTTACGGGTGTGCAAAGGTGACACCCTCAGGTTATGCGTGGTAAAACTCTCTCTTTCTTATTTATTTATTTATTTATGTATTTATTTTATTTATTCAGGGGGTAAGTAATACCGCACGGCACGGCTGTGCAGAATTGATGGTATTTAGCTTCCAGTCTCTGGCTTCTACCCAAAGAGTCTGTGTAGGCTCCGTTTCTCCTCTGGACTCCCACTGGGTTGCCTAGGCTACTGAATTGTAGTGACTCAGTTCCTTAGCTCTCCGCTGTTGTTATGTAAATCCAGAGAGGGGGCCTGCTCTTTGTCTCTTGCAAACTCAAGCCTTGCAGCCTTGCAACCTTTGCAAGGTTGGGGGAGAGAGAAACCCCAACCTTTTTTTCCTTCTTTCCGGTAGTGAGTCTGCTGCACTTTCCAGTTCCCCTGTAGATTCTGACCCCTGTTTCCCCACCAATGTCTTGGGTTATTGAGCTCACCTCCCCTTCCAGCGCCGATGTGTGGACTCGGAGCCCTGGACGTCCCAACTCTCCCCGCTGGCGTCTGTGTGACATGCACTCCCCTTCCTGCACTGGCGCACAGACCCCGCGGCTCCCGCGGCTCCCACGGCTCGGCTTCCACGCGGTGGGCAACCTTGTTCTCCCAGTAGGTCCTCCGATTCACAGCCACTCGATCCAGGAGAGTTTCCTCTGCAATATTTTCCTGGTTCTTTTTCTGAGGCTACCGTAACTCCCCTTTTATTAAACTAAATTTTCCCGGACTATCGGTGCATGCCCTTACTATTCCGCCATCTTGGCTCCACCTCCATGAATGTTTTATAAGTATTTATCTATTTATTTGAAAGGCAGAGTTAGAGAGAGAGGAGACACAAACAAGACACACACATGCAAGAGAAAGAGAGAGAGAGAGAGATGGTCCCTCTGCTGATTTATTCCACAAACGGCTCTAATAGCCAGGACTGGGCCAGGAGCTTCTTCTGGGTCTCCCACATGGATGCAGGGACCCAAGGACTTGGGCCCTTGCTATTTCCCAGCCGTACTAGCAGGGAGCTGGATAGGAAGTGGAGCAGCCAGGACTCGAACCTGCACCCATATGGGGGCTGAGGCTGCAGGACACAGCTTCCACCCACTAAGTCCCAGCGCTGTCCCTGATTGTGCAGTTTTGATGTTGCCCCAACTTCCCTTAAATTCGCAGGTACCAGTCAGAGTGACCAGCACAGCTGCTTAGATGGTTGTGCCACCCTGGATGTCCCCAGGGTGACAGCGTGGCAGGGCACAAGCAAACTCCATCACTGCAATTGCAGAGCTGTGTGAGCCGACACCCCCACCCTTCACAAATCTGGGCAGGCGCCAGGTCTGAGGCTCCCTGGTGGTCCTTGCTATGCTCAGTGAATAGACAGAGTAAGAGAGGCGCTAAGAGACAAGAGGTGAGGCAGCAGGTCGGATCTCCAGGTTCTCCCTGCCAACCTCAGTCCTCCCTCCCCGATGCCCTGCTCACACACGACCTTTCTCCCATGTCTCTTCCCATCAAGTCACAGGCCACAGGTCCTGGAGAAGCTGCTGGGGCTTCTGCAGTGCAGGGGACTCATGTGGGGATCACATCAGAGGGGTTCATGATGAAGCGGGGGAGCAGGACCACCCCACTCTGCAGGATGGCTCTCTGGAAGAGTCCTTGGGACATGTGTGACAGCACATGCATGGAACACTCAGGCCACCCACAGACTCGCCGAAAATGGTGACCCGGCCAGGGTTGCCTCCAAAGTGGGCGATATTCTGCTGGACCCAGCGCAGCGCGGCCACTTGGTCCAGGTAGCCCCAGTTGCTGGCGGTGTACTGGTCTCCAGTGCTGAGAAGTGGCAGGGACAGGGGTCACTGGGATTCCTGGTGCCACTCTTCCTGCAGGGCCCACCCCAGCCCTGGTCTCACCTGAAGAAGCCCAGGACTCCCAGGTGGTACTGGATGGTGACCACCACCATATCCTCAAATGCCACCAGCGCAGAACCGTCATACATGGAAGCCAAGCCTATAACCAGTGAACCCCCATGGATCCACACCATCACCTGGGGAAAGTCAAGGCCAATACCACAAGGTTCCCACGCAGCCTAAACCTCACCTGGGCTGCCACCTGGACTACCCTGCACTTGGCTCGGTGCACCTGCTCATGGAGACAGAGCTCCAGCAGGGGGCAGGACCTGGGCCCTGTTTCAGCAGGAGGAGCTGGCCTTCCATACTTTTTGCTCCACTTTGTGCATTAAAGCCTGGTTCCATTACTCCCAGAACTCCTTGTGAGGTGTCAAGGAAATAGGTATCCCCCTGGTTGTCCCACATGATATTAATCAAAAGTGTCCCATGAGTGCACTTGGATTCGATTACTTTACTGTTATCATTGACCCTCAGATAGTCCATGGCTTGGTATTTGATGACTTCCAAGTGCAGGCCTTGGGCCCCTGAGTGGTCTTCCTGGGCACAAGCCAGCTGGGTGGGTCCTAGGTCTGTCCCAGGGCCACAGCCTCTGACTTCCGGGAGCCCCTAGGCTCTGAGACTCGTTCTCTCAGGGTCAGGTGCCCACCTGGGTAAGAAGCATTTCTTGGCTGATGTTGAGAGGCTCCTCAGCAGATCACATGCCGTGTGGCCCCTCCCATCCTATGCTTTCTCATCTTCTAGCAGAAGGCAATGCCCCCCACCCCGGCCGACCCTGCCCCGCACTCACAGGCAGGTCAGAGCCCTCACGGGCACGGGCAGGCGAGTAGATGTTGAGGTACAGGCAGTCCTCGGACACGGGGATGGACGGCAGGGTCAGATTCACCAGTTTCAGAGCCTGTGTATTCATGGCAGCAATGTCCTGCAGACACCTGGTGACCGCCCACGTGAGAAAGTCAGTCCAGGGGCCAGCTGGGGCCAAACCGGACCTGGGTCTGGACTTTCTCCCTGCAACCTCGGTCCTCCCTCCCCGATGCCCTGCTCACACACAACCTTTCTCCATGTCTCTTCCCGCCAAGTTGTAGGCCACAGGCTCTGGGACGCTGCTGTGGGTTTCTGGGAAGGTTTCAGTGTTGTCGAGGGCTCTGGAGCCCACTGCCTCGGAGCTGGGAAGCCTTGATTTTAGGGGACTCTGGGGAAACCCGCTGACGATGTGTGATGACATTCACTGCTGTAGCCCGGTCCCCACTCAGGCCTGGAACAGGGCACCGCCCACACACAGGGGTTGCAGGAACGGAACATGGAACTGCTCCTGGAAGGGCAGTGGGACGTTCCCCTCCTACACACACACTCTCGGGAGCCTCCTCACCCCAACACAGGCTCCAGTCCTAAGGAGAAAACCAATCCCGGGGCCAGCACTGAGCAGATAAAGCTGCCGCCTGCAGTGCTGGTGTCCTATATGGGCGCCGGTTCGAGACTCAGCTGCTCCCCCTCCAATCCAGCTCTCTGCTATGGCCTGGGAAAGCAGTAGAAGATGGCCCAAGCATGAGGGCCCCTGTGCCCTTGTGGGAACTCCTGAAGAAGCTCCTGGCTCCTGGCTTTGGATCAGTGCAGCTCTGGCAGTTGTGGCTAATTGAGGAGTGAACCAAAGATCGGAAGACCTCTCTCTCTCTCTCTCTCTCTCTCTCTCTCTGCCTCTCCTTCTCTCTCTGTGTAATTCTGACTTTCAAATAAATAAATAAATCTTTAAAAAAACAAATCTCTTGGCCACAGGCACCTGGCTCAGTGACTCTGGACATTGTCCCCAGGCAGCCACCACCGCTGCCCTCCTCAGGGACCTGCAGGATCTGCTGCTGGAGTCAGGGGCTGCTGCCTGCCTCCAGGAGCCCCCTGAACCCGTCCTGGGGACAGCGCCCCGACTGAAGAGTCTCTGCTCGTTCTTCAACCCTGGAGCCGAGGCCCTCCGAATGCCAAGCCAGAGCCAGGAGCTTGGCAAAGCCACTGCACCTCCCCTACCCCACCCTCGCGGAGCCATAGATGACTCATGGGAAAAAGGCTCATGGGAATCTGCTGAACACGGCGGGAAAACAGACTGCATGTGGGTGAACAGACAACTGTGCCTGACCCAGCGTCTAGAGGGCTACCGTTCCCACCCCAGGGCTGGAGCTTCCCTGTGCCCTGGGAGCGCTTACACGGCTGGGTGGGAGGTCCCGTCCCTCACTCCACTCCAAGCTTCAGCAGGTTCAGGAGGTGCAAAGCGCAGCAGCCCCAGAGGTGGCTTGGCAAAGGGAATTCCCAGGAAGGTGTGGACGCCCGCATCGGTGCCTTCCACGTGGACCAGGCTCCTGCGCACCTGCCCCGTGTGCGTGTTCCGGATGGGGCTGGCAGAGTCCTGGCCTGTGGGCAGAGAGGTACAGAGGGTGGGGCCTCCCCATGAGCTGCCCTCCCACACTGCTACTGTGGCCTCTCCTTGGCATCAGCACCTCAGCCTTGCCAAGACCTCGGACCTACAAACACTGACCTGACCAACGTCCTGCATGAGAAACTCTCCCCCATCTCCCAGCCAGCAGTGCTGTCCCTGCCCAGCCCAGGACATCCCACAGCTCCCGAGGCTCCTGGGACCTAGCACCCTCCCTGAGCACTAGGAGTCAGCGCAGGTGACAGCCCTGGGGGCGAGGAGAGCGTCCTTTCTGCTGACTGCCCTCGGTCACAGGAGGTAGAGCTGTGAGCACCAGACTGACCAGGCTCCCCTGCTAGGAGGCTCATGCTCCAGGCCACAAGAAGGGAAGAAAGGAAGCGTCCTCTAGGGGGCGGTGTAGTGGCGCTCGGGTGCACCCAGAGCCTGCATGGCCAGCATCCCCTACACAGTTCCATCCTGGCTGCTTCACCTGGATCCAGCTCCCTGCTAATGGGTTGGGGACGCAGTAGAATCCCCCAGCGCCTGGGCCCTGCACCCTCCTGGAAGACCTGGATGGCTTCTGGTTTTGGACTGGCCCAGCCCTGACTGTTATGCACACATGTGGAGTGAATCAGAGGATGGACGATCTGTTTTCCCTTTCTGTCTGAAACTCAGCATTTCCGATAAATAAGAAATCTTAAAGACAATACAAAACATTTTTACATCATTGTCTAATATAAATCATTTTTTAAAAAGCAAAACAAAGCATGCTCTCTAAAAGAGATGGCATTGGTGCCATGAATGCAGGAGGGAGGTGACTGTGCCCAGGACAGGACAAGCACAGCCTGACCTGGGGACCAGCCAGGGAGGAGGTGACGAAGTCACCGAATGGGGAAGGCAATGTATCAGTAAAGAGTTTCTACCAATGAATCAGCAGGTGCCAGGCACGCATCAGCAGGAAGCTTTAAGGATGTGCCCACAGACAAGGATCTCACACAAGTGATGAGGAAGCAAGTGGGACCTGACACCTCAGTGGCTCTTGTTTGTAATTTTTATTCATTCATTGAAAGTAGACAGAGACACGCACAGAGAGACAGAGATGTCCTGTATGCTGGTTCCTTCTCCAAATGCCCAACACAGCTGGGACGGGGCCCTGATAGGCCAGGAGCCCTGAACTCTCTCGGGGTCTCCCAGTGGGAGGCAGGGATCAGTTCTGGAGCCCCCCTGCTGCCTCTCAGCCTGCACGTCAGCAGGAAGCTGGAATCAGGAGGTGCCAAGGCGGGACCCGGGCACAGGGCTCAGGGCTGGGGCGTCCCCAGCGGTGGCTCCACTTCTGCTCCCAATGCGGCCCCTCATGACCTATGTTGTGCCACGAATCAGATTTGAAAAGGTCAAGATGTTCTATGGTGAGGACTCAGCACCACATGCTGGTCTTCCCTAAACAAGAAAAAACAGCAGCAGAACCCTAACAGCTGAACCTGACGGAACCTCTAGGTACAATTCCTGTGTACACAGGATGAGGGGACAGAGGAATGGCCAGAAGGCACCACAGGGACGGTCCTCCCCCTCCAGAGAGAGCCAGGGGTACACCGGTTTCTCGACACAGGAATCAGGAGGAAGAGCACAGTGAGGCAGAGGGGGAGCTGAAGCGTGAGGAAGACTCAGCACACATGGCAACCGCACAGGGGTGCAGAGCGCGGGCGCGGGGGTGGGGAGGGGGCCTCTGCGCATCGCTACTGTAGGGAAACGGGACACCTGCTCTGGGAACCCGACGGGCAGTCCTGCAACACTTAAGCTGGAGCTCCACCCGCCCTGCAGGTCCCACCCTCGGTAGAAGCCCAAGGGAAGTGCCAACTGTCGGGCAGACACTTGGAGCAGCAGTAGCAAGGCCGCTGGGATGCTCCCCTCCTAACACAGCGGGCGTCTGAGGGAGACCGTGGAGGGGAGAGCTCTTTCTCACTCTGTCTCTCCCTCTCCCTGTGTCTCTGCCTTCAAAGCAGCAGAAATCAATCATCCCCAGCCCATGGAAGCTGACTCCTCCTCGGGAGGAACCTCCCATGTCACAGTAGGCGATGCCCGGCCACAAGGGTGCTCTGGGCCCCTGGGTCAGGGAGAGGAGAGCCTGGCCCCGGAGCGGTGAGTAAACAGCGCCTCTGTCCTGAGCTGGTCCCGACCTTGTCCTTGTCGTTTGCCCCAACCATGGAGGACAGCGCTGCCTGCAGCGGCAGTTCTGGCTGTGAGGCTGACAGTGAGCTGAGCTCAGCAGAGTCCACGGAGGACAGGGGCGGCTTCCGTGCAGACGCTGCCGCGGTTCCTGCCCCGGACACGCACCGCGACTCCCAGGGACCTTGGGGAACAACTGCTCCCTCTCTGCGTGGGGACCCAGCCCCAGATATTACTTTATTAGGAACCACAGTGATGTGGGGGAGACGATCTGCCTGGAAGGTCCTGGTCGCCGGGAGAGTCTGTGCATTGCAGGGCAGGCGGGGAGCCCGTGGGTGAGCATGGAGGAGGAGGAGTGGGGCCTGTGCTGGGGATTAGATAGGGAGAGGGTGGGGTTAGAGACCTGGGCCTTTAGAATGAGGAGACAAAGGATCAAGCACACACCCCATGGGTGATACCCACGTGGGCTGAATCACGATAAAACACATGCCAGGTTCTAGGGTGGGGTCACCTTCACCATGGAACCTTAGCCCTGCAAACGTCCCTGGCAGGCGCACGGGGTCAGAGGAGACCCTGGGTTACAGATGGGCTTCTGGATTGGCATCAGGGGCTTTGCATTGTCAGGTCCAGTTACTACTACTGGCCACCTTCTTGGGGCAGGGAGCTTCTCTACCAATTGTCATCAGCCCTGGAGAAAAATGGTGCCAGGGCAGGTTCCTCTATGTCGGGGTCACTTGCTCCTGCAGCCTCGATCCCAGGGAACGTCCCCAGTGCCTATGCCACTGCCTGTCTCTGGGAGGCCAACCAAGAGGCGCGCTGCTCAGAGCCCATAAGTTGGGCTCAGTACTCTGTGTCTGGAGCCTTGGGCAGCCCCGACCCTCCCCAGCCTCAGGGGCGGTCACTGTCACTTCTGCCAGCTACAGCTGCCAGGTGTTGTTCTCCCGCAGCCGCAGGCTCTAACTGAGGGATTGGGCAGATGGGACCTGGGTTCCTGTCACCCACCGCGGGATCCTCACCACGTGCCTGGATGAGAAGGAGCAGCAGGAGCCCGCAGGCCATGGCGCCGTTCCGCGTGCCCTGTTGGTGCGTCCCCATGGTCTGAGGCAGTGTGTTGCACTGTGCCCAGAGGTTGCCTGGAGTCCTCCAGGGGCAGACCCTGGCCCAGCCCAGGACAAGCAGGGAATAGGTGGGGCAAGCCCTGGGGGCGGGGCTTGGGGCCTTACAGGAGAGCAGGACTGAGAGGACAGGGCCTGGTGGGGTCCCAGGCGGGGCTCCTCCCGTGGCTCCCGGCTCCTCCCCTGGCTCCTGCCTCCCCCCCTGGCTCCTGCCTCGCCCCCTGGCTCCTGCCTCCCCCCCTGGCTCCTGGCTCCTCTGGGTGTCCAATCCCTCTCCTCAGTCCTGGAGTCACCAAGTTTACTGTCCTCACCGGCTGACTCCAGGATAGTGTAGGGATGGACAGCAAGCAGCAATGGGCTGTGACTGGACACCCTGGAGGCCTTCTTTGAGAATCTATTTTTTATAAAGATGTATTTATTTATCTGAAAGGCAGAGTTAAAAATCAAGAGAGACACAGAGAGAGATCTTCCATCTACAGGGTCAGTCTCAAACGTCCAGGGCTGGGTCAGTCCAACGCCAGGAGCCAGCAGCTTCCTCTGGGTCTCCCAGGTGAGTGCAGGGGCCCAAGCACATGGGCCTTCTGCTGCTTTCCTAGGCCCATTAGCAGGAAGCTGGATCGGCAGTGAAGCCGCCAGGGCTTGGCTCTGTGCCTACATGGGATGAAGACACTGCAGATGGTGGCTTACTGCTCTGTGCCACAGCCCCTGCCCCAGGGGTCACCTGAGCCAAGGCTGGCAGGTGTCACTGTCCCGGATCCTGGAAGCTCCTCCTTGGTTTCCAGGCTGGGTGCCCACTGGGTCCAGGCCCCTCCTCCATCCTTTCCCGACTCTGCCCATCCCCTCCCTGCTCACTCAGGGTCCAGGTTTTGAGAGGCAGTGACCACGGCACTAACTAAGGGTAAACCCAATGTGTGCTGTGTCTCCAGCTTCTTCTGAGACACAGTTCTGTCCTCTCCTTGACAGTGAAAACCTGCTGGTCCTGATACCTGGCAACGAGGCAGGAGAACAACGGGAATTCGGGAGCTGGAACTTTGCCAGCCCTGCATTGTAACTTTATCCCTTTGCTTGTCAGTCTTTTACACCACTTTCCCAGGATGCAGCTGTGCCTCAGCTGGGACCAGGAAGGAGAAGCCATGATGGAAACAGGGAAGAGAAATTCTGGATGGAGGGGCCATAGCAATCCCTTCCGTATTCCCACAGGTGAGATCCCACCCCACTGGGTTATGCATTTAGGGCACCGCCCCTGGGAAGAGAAAGGGGAGGGCCCTCTCTGCCCCTGGCTGTGCTTGGGAATCCTCCTTGGGCTGCCTCTTCCTCTCTTCCTCCTGGCAACCCTGGCCCATTCCTGCTGAGGGTCTCTCCGTGTGTGGCAGCCCTCAGTAGGCGTGCAGGTGTGCTCACGCTCTCTCTCCTTGCAATCAAAGCTGCTTTTGTGCACTGCCTGTGGCTGCTGCTGCTTTTGTCATGTAGGAGGTCAGAAACTTAGCCTCTGAGTGTGTGTGAGAAGGGCCTGAACCCCAGCACCTGCTGTGGAAGCCCCAGAAGCCCAGCATCCTGCACTTCACATCCTGCCCAGACCCTGATAACCTCCCAGGTGTCCCTGCCCTTCCCCCAAGGAAAGCTCCAGGGAGAACTCCCTCCTCAGGACCGGATGGGTTACCTGACCTGCTAACACGAGGCAACAAAACCTTCACAGACAAAACCTTCACAGATGCCATAAGGGAAGCCCCTCTGCTCTGCCATGCCAGCAAATCTGCCGAGGAATTTAATAATTTTCACCCAACAAACTCTTCCACGAGGACTCCCCATCCCGTGTCCTGGAGGAGCAGGGGAGGTGGGTAAACAGGCTCCCTTAGAAACCTAGGGAGTCCACTGGCTGGCACCACAGCTCACTTGGCTAATCCTCTGTCTGAGGCACCGGCACATGGGGTTCTAGTTCTGGTTGGGGCGCCGGATTCTGTCCTGGTTGCCCCTCTTCCAGTCTGGCTCTCTGCTGTGGCCCGGAAGTGCAGTGGAGGATGGCCCTGCTTGGGCCCTGAACCCCATGGGAGACTAGGAGAAGCATCTGGCTCCTGGCTTTGGATCGGCACAGCCCGCCATCCGTAGCGGCCATTTGGGGGGGGGGTGAACCAAAGGAAGCAAGACCTATTTCTCTCTCGCTCGCT
The DNA here is from genome assembly GCF_051225735.1 of Oryctolagus cuniculus. Classification (NCBI taxonomy): domain Eukaryota; kingdom Metazoa; phylum Chordata; class Mammalia; order Lagomorpha; family Leporidae; genus Oryctolagus; species Oryctolagus cuniculus. Next base: position 60,195,735 of record NC_142884.1, on the reverse strand, counting down.
CGCTCGCTCACCATCTAACTCTGTCAAAAAAAAAAAAAAGAAAAAAGAAAAGAAAAAAAAGTAGGAGTCCAAAAAGACTGTGCTCACCCTCTGCCTCCCTGCTGAGCCCCACCTGGCCTGCCCAGGTGTATTCACTCCACTCATCCCTGTCACCTCGCTCTCCCCTGGTCCCAGTGACTGGGTGCTCTCTCTGTCCCTTCATTCCTGACAGATGCCCTGTCCCCAAGAAAGCCTTTGCTCTCTGTCTCCTGCCTGAATTCTTCCTTGTGTGAAGACGAGGAGGCCATGGCTTCCACGGCCTTGCCTCCGGTGACATATCGGTTTCTCATCTCCATTGGCACAAAAACCTTGAATAAAATGTAAGACCCTTAGGCCCAGAAAGGTCCCCAGTCTGGGGACCCAGCAGGGTACGTGTGGTCCTGTGACAGCAGTGGGGCGGGGGGCCGGGAGTCAGCCTGAGTGTAGGAAACATCAGGCTCCCTGCAGGAAGGAGGAGCAGCCTGGGCACCCCAGGGGAAGTGGACCCTGGCTCATGAAGGCTGCCTTTGTGCTCCCTGAGAACTGGCCTTGACCTCTGCTCAGCCCCAGGCTCTCTCAGCCACCATGGCCAGGGCTAGTGCAGGCCAAAGTCCAGAGGGAGAAACATTATCTGTGTACCGTACATGGGTGGCTGGGCTCAAACACTCTGGATCAGGACTGGAGCGGCTTGGACCTGAACTGTCGCTCATATGAGATGCCAGCGACATGGGTAGAGGCTTAACCCCTGTGAAAGCAACAGCCCTATACTCCAGGTTACTGCATTAATGATTCATGGTATCCCAGCTGTGCAGGTAACCAGGTGTCTTAGAGAGCTGAGGGTCTAAGAAAACGTGGCAGGTTCACTCAGGTGAATGTGACTCAGCCATGAAAGGACTGGAACCCTTTATTTGTGCTGCATGGATGGAACTGAGGGCACCACACATGGCAGCCTGCAGGGATGAAGCCACGGTGACTCCTGGAGTCCGGGTCCTCTGTGGCCTCACAGGCATGCTGGGAGGAGGAGCAGGGGGAGGGCTTAAGGCACCCAGGGGTGGGCAACAATGCTCAACGAAGTTCCCTCTGCATGGGGAGGGCCTGGGGCTGGGAGGAGAGGAGAGGGAGGGTGGGCAGAAGGTGGAGGGGCAAGAAGCAGGAAGGGCCCAGGGCCCAGTGGGTGTTGAGCAAGCTGGGCTGGCACTGGTGTTGCCCAACACAGCTGCATGGAGGTGTACTGAGTGAGTCTTCAATGAGGGGCCCCAGGGAGGGTTGGCAATGAACCTCAAGCCGTGGGTTTTTCACAACGGTCTGCTGAGTGGATGGAGGCCAGGAGGAGTGAGTGGTCACGTGAAAGTGCCTAATGCATGGCTCCTCCGGGGATGTGTGTGAGTGCATCGGGCCCCACCTGCACTGGAGCCCCTGTCCCCCAACCCCACACAGGCAGCTACAGCTCCGTGTGCTTCTGCTCAGCGCCCCTTAGCTCCTGGACCCTCTGGGGCAGGGTGTGGGTCCAGAACTGGAGCCTGCGGGCCTTCAGGGCCTGGCCCACTGCAGGCTGCAGGTTCAGCTGCAGGTATCGCTCGTCCTGGTCGAACACGGGCCAGTGTGGCAGGCCCTCGCCATTGGGGTTCCTGCAGACAAGACGTCAGGAAGCAGACGTGAGCAGCTCGTGGCCCACCCCAAGGTCACTGGGAGATGGGAAGTGTGTGCCTGGTCCCTAGGGCCCCTGTGAGTGCCAGTGGGTCCAGTGTTGGGGAGGAAGCTGTCACGTGACTTAGGACCCTGGATGCTGGTGAGGTCCCCCCAGAGGAGGGGGAGCAGAGAGTCCCAGGTCCCTAGGGATTTGGGCAGGGGGTCGTCTCACCTGTTGCGAGCAAAGTTGGCCCAGTACTTCATCACCCTCCTGCTCAGCAGCTCCTCCTCCTCAGTGAGGGGCACTGTAGAGGGGAGGGGCAGGGTCAGCTCAGCCACGCCAGTCCTGCTGCCCATCATGCACCACGCTCCCAGCCCAGGTGGAGCTGACGCTCGGCTACCCGCCAACCTCTATGTCTTTCCCTCACCAGTGGGACCTGCTGTGTCACGCTCCACGATCCCAGTCAGCTCCTAAGTCATCACACTGGCTTCTCCCTTGCCTGCATTGCTTCTTCCCTCTGACCCTGGGACATTTGTAAGGAAACAGACCTGACTTTGAACCCATGTGCAATCAGATGAACACTCCTCTCTGAGAGGGCAGAGGAGGGAGCAGAGGCTGCATCATGGGGGCTCTCAGACTCAAATCTGGCTCCGCCCTCTGAGCTGTAAGACTTTGGACCCTGGATCCCAAGTGAGCCTCTTCCTTTCATCCCAATGGTGGGTGCAGAGCCCCTCAGAGAGAGCCTAGACCTCTTCCCCAACCTGGTGAAGGAGGAGGATTCACCTTTGCTGCCAAAGAAAAATGATCTGAAGACAAAGACATATTCATCGCCGTGGTCGGCCCTCACGTGGGGCGGCCTGAGATCCTTTGTGAAGCTGGGTCGATGCTGGAACTCGTAGAAGTAGACAGGGGCGTGGGAACCTGGGGACAGACAGGGAGATGGGTGGCCCCTTCCCGGTGTTCTCCTACAATGCCCATGGGGATGACACATAATTGCTGCACCAGGCTGGGTCCTGGGCAGTTGGGGAGAGGTAGCAGGGGGAACAGGCACATTGGTCAAGCCCTGGGTTAGATCCTGGCCTTGGACTTCATGCTTTTGAGGTCTGGGTCAGTGAATGAAGCTCACTCAGCCCAGTCTGCTCCTCTGTACCAGAGTGGCAATGCTGGACTCTGGAACAAGCCATGGGGGTTTACTGAGAGCAGGGACACCAAGTCCCCGGCACCCTGGGCCCAACGTAAGACATGGATCAGGACCTGCACAGGGCAGGTGTCACCCTCAGGAAAGGACCCAGGTCTGAGCTGCCCCCTAGCGAGTGAGGCCTCAGTCCCAGATGAACTCACGCTGGAAATGTGCTACTCGGAGTGCAGGCATCACGAACATGGCGTCTGCCATCATCTCCTGGAACTGGGCCATGAGGGTCTTGGGGTCCTCATTGCTCCCCATGTACTCGCCCATCAACAGGTCCCCCAAAGCGGGAGGCAGCATCTGGCCCAGGGGAAGGGGAAGGAGTGAGGGGAGCAGCTCCTGGGAGGGAGGCAGCAGGCTCAGGCTGGGGGACGGAGGTCCTGTATAGTCAGAAACTGGGGGAAGAACCAGGCTCCGGAGACCCCTCCCCAAACACACAGCTGAGCCTTGGTTCCCAGAGTCCCTGCGTGGGCAGGTGTCTGGGATGCGCTCTGTTGTGGCAGGAGCCTGGGGGCCTCACCAGCTGTTTTGTTGCTTGATGCATAATCTCCCGCATCTCCTCTCTGTCTTTCTCCTTTAGAGGGTCTGTGGCTAACAGGAGCTGAGTGGAGAGGGGAGAGTCACAAGTGTGTGTGGGGGAGCTGGGTTGGAGCATTGAAGCCCAGAGGACTGCTCACCACATAGTCTGTGCAGGCACTCAGGAACTAGGGCTGGGGCTCACCTGGGGGAGGACCCAGCCATACTCATCATTGTTGACACCAATGATGCTGGGGACGGGTTGAAAGTCAGCCGAGGCCAGCAGCTCCTCGGGGTGTCTGGGCAGGAAGACTCCGTCCACCACCCCTGGGATGAGCATGAAGGCCTGTGGGTCACACGGGGTAGGGAAGAGGCAGTGTTAAAGGTGCTCTCTAAAGCCCTCTGCGTTCTCCATCCCTGATTGGCTCAGCCCAGCGTGTTCACCCACTCTCCATAGGAGCCCCAGCCTGGCATCCAGGACTGGGTTCCCTGTTCCATCCAGGGCTGGGATGTCAGGAGGCATGGATGGGAGGAAGCTGTCCCGGGGACTATGAGGTGCACACAAGCCCATCACCCCCTCCCCCACGTGCACGGGGCCCGACCTGGGTGATGGCCAGCATCTCCTCTTCACTCTTGGCCCGCAAGCAGCGCACCAGTGTCTCAGAGTCCACCTGGCCACAGCCAGACCGGTTGGCCACCACCTGCAATGAGATCACACAGGGGCTGGCACAGCCATGCTGGAGTCGTGGGGGTTTTCCAAGGCACCACTGGAGGCAGCTGCACCCCAGATCGCACAGGGTGTGGTGTGTGTACGGCTGCAGTGGAAGCTTATTGTTGCTCCTTCCCCATGACTTGGCACCGCCCAGCCACAGTGGGCAGCACCTGCTGAGCTGGTTGCCGAAAACCTGGGGCTCAGGGCAGGCAGCTGGTGGAGCTGTGAACCACCTCCGCCTCTGCTGGGACACAGGTGTGTGGCTTCTAACCCTAGAGCGTCTCAGTAATGCAATGGTAGGCAGCAGGGCCTGAGAACCCGATGGTCCTCCCTCCTTGTGCCCCTTGATCAGAGATGAAGTAGAGGCAGGAGCAGCAGGCCTGGGCAGTGAGGACACTCACTGTGGAGACCACCTCAGACGAGCTGGTGATGAGGCTGGGCAGCAGGGCCACCCCACTCTCCATGATGGCTCCGTGGAAGAGACCTTGGGACATGGGCGACAGCACATGGGATGACACACTTGTGCCACCCGCAGACACGCCGAAAATGGTGACCCGGCCAGGGTTGCCTCCAAAGTGGGCGATATTCTGCTGGACCCAGCGTAGCGCGGCCACTTGGTCCAGGTAGCCCCAGTTTCCAGTGGCGTACTGGTCTCCAGTGCTGAGAAGGGCAGGGACAGGGATCACAGGGCTGTCCTGGTGCCACTCATCCCGCAGGGCCCACCCCAGCCCCGGTCTCACCTGAAGAAGCCCAGGACTCCCAGGCGGTACTGAATATTGACCACCACCACGTCCTCAAATGCTGCCAGTACACTACTGTCGCACATGGAAGCCATGCCCATAGTCAGCCCACCACCGTGGATCCACACCATCACCTGCGGAAAGTCAAGGGCTTAACTCATGGCTTCCTCCGCTTAAAGCCTGCTCATCCCCCACCTGGTGTAACCAGTACCTGGGTCTGTGCAGAGCCAAGCACAACTCTGGCCAGAGTGCAGGATCTGGGCCATGAACCAGGGACCCAGGTATAATCAGGAAGGCCAGGCCAACCATCCTGAGTCTAACTCCATGTTCAAAGCCTGGTCTGTCAATTTCTGAGCCCCAGTGAGGAGGACAAATAATGGCTGTCTCTCTCATCCATCCACACGGATGCTCATCCTAGTGCCTTCCCTTCTTCAGGCCCCCACACCATCCATGGCTAGAAGCTGTGGTGACGTCTGAGCGTAGCCAGGGGTCACTGAGTGTGCCTCCTGGGCATGAGGGTGCTGAGGTGTCCCGGGTCCATTCAAGACCATCAGTCTGACCTCTGACATCTCAGCCCCTGGGATCCCATGCCAAAGGCTCAGCTGCCCACCATGGGGGAGTAGCAGTTCTCGGCTCTGATAGTGAGAGGCTTCTGGACAGGGTGTGCTCACAGGAGGGCCCGTGCTCAGCTTCTCCTTTCTCATCTTCTAGCAGAAGGCAATGCCCTCCCACCCCGGCCCACCCTGCCCCACACTCACAGGTAGGTCAGAGCCCTCACGGGCATGTGCAGGCGAGTAGATGTTGAGGTACAGGCAGTCCTCGGACATGGGGATGGAAGGTGCGGTGATGTTCAGCTGCAGAACACCTTGACCCATAATAGCCAAGCTCTGCAGACACCTGGAGCCACCCAAGGCAGCCATTAGTCTAGAGCCTGGGTCTAGTGTGCCCGACCCTCCCCGGGCCTCCTCCTACAGCCCTGCTCACTCATGGGCCTCCATAAGACACTTCCCACCAGGATCCAGGTCCTGGATTCTGGGTGAGCTGGGATGGTCCAACATCAGGGAACCTCAGGTGTCTGAGAGTCTGGGGACCACTCTTGACTGACAGGGGACTCTGTGGGAAGTCGTGACTTTCTTGAGGGGACACTCAGTGCTGGATGCCCAGACCCAGCCACGCCGGAGCAGGCCAGCCTGCCGCACATGAGCCTGGATGGACGGATGGCGTTTCCCCAGGAAGGGCAGTGGACGACCCTCACCTTCACTCTAGACTCAGGAACCTCCCCGTTCCCACAGTCTCCAGTCCTAAGGGCATACACAGGTCCCTGGCCAATGTCCTTGCCCTGTCTTTGGCTCAGTGACCATGACGACCCCCTCTGGTGCCCATCTCAGGGAGCTGCAGGATCTGCGGATGGAGTCAGGGCCTCCTACAAGCATGTGGAGCCAGGTGAACCTCACGCAGACACAGCGCCCCCTGCAGGCAGAGAGCCTGTGGCCTCTCCTGGACATGGGGAGAGCGTCTCTGCTTTTCTCTCTGTACCTGGATTTAATGTGCTCTGAGTGCCACGTTCTGGCCCCAAAGCATTTCATGGTCACTGAATCCAGAAAGCCTAAGCAGACTCACTGAATAACGCACGAGGGAGCCATCATCCACAGGGAAAGCTGGTTATGCGAGCTCTGCCCCAGGACAGCTGGGCCTGGCCCAGAACTGAGAGGATCTTTCCCCGACCCCACCCCAGGGCCGGAGCTCCCCTGTGCCCTGGGAGCGCTTACATGGCTGGGTGGGAGGTCCCGTCCCTCACTCCACTCCAAGCTTCAGCAGGTTCAGGAGGTGCAAAGCGCAGCGGCCCCACAGGTGGCTTGGCAAAGGGAATTCCCAGGAAGGTGTGGACGCCCGCATCGGTGCCTTCCACGTGGACCAGGCTCCCGCGCACTTGCCCCGTGTGTGTGTTCCGGATGGGGCTGGCAGGGTCCTGGCCTGGGGGCAGAGAGGTGCTTCAGGTAGGGGCTCCCTATGAGCTGCCCTCCAACACTGCTGCTGTGGCCTCTCCTTGGCTTTGGTATCTCAGCTTTGCCAAGGCCTCGGACCTACAAACACTGACCCGACCAACGTCCTGCATGAGAAACTCTCCCCCATCTCCCAGCCAGCAGTGCTGTCCCTGCCCAGCCCAGGACATCCCACAGCTCCCGAGGCTCCTGGGGCCCTAGCACCCTCCCTGAGCACTAGGAGTCAGCGCAGGTGACAGCCCTGGGGGCGAGGAGAGCGTCCTTTCTGCTGACTGCCCTCGGTCACAGGAGGTAGAGCTGTGAGCACCAGACTGACCAGGCTCCCCTGCTAGGAGGCTCATGCTCCAGGTGTCAAGAAGGGAGGAAAGGAAGCGTCCTCTAGGGGGCGGTGTAGTGGCGCTCGGGTGCACCCACAGCCTGCATGGCCAGCATCCCCTACACAGTTCCATCCTGGCTGCTTCACCTGAATCCAGCTCCCTGATGCAGGTTCACACTGCTTTCATGCTGTCCCTCAAGGATCTGTGTTGTGCCATGAAACAGATATGAAAAGGTCGAGATGTTCTATGGTGAGGACTCAGCACCACATGCTGGCCTTCCCAAAACAAGAAATAACAGCAGCAGAACCCTAACAGCTGAAGCTGATGGAGCCTCTAGGTACAATTCCTGTGTACACAGGGTGAGGGGACAGAGGAATGGCCAGAAGGCACCACAGGGACGGTCCTCCCCCTCCAGAGAGAGCCAGGGGTACACCGGTTTCTCAACACAGGAATCAGGAGGAAGAGCACAGCGAGGCAGAGGGGGAGCTGACGCGTGAGGGAGACTCAGCAACACACGACAACCGCACAGGGGTGCAGAGCGCGGGCGCGGGGGTGGGGAGGGGGCCTCTGCACATCGCTGGGGTAGGGAAACGGGACACCTGCTCTGGGAACCCGACGGGCAGTCCTGCAACACTTAACCTGGAGCTCCACCGCCCTGCAGGTCCCACCCTCGGTAGAAGCCCAAGGGAAGTGCCAACTGTTGGGCAGACACTTGGAGCAGCAGTAGCAAGGCCGCTGGGATGCTCCCCTCCTAACACAGCGGGCGTCTGAGGGTGACCGTGGAGGGGAGAGCTCTTTCTCACTCTGTCTCTCCCTCTTTCCCTGTGTCTCTGCCTTCAAAGCAGCAGAAATCAATCATCCCCAGCCCATGGAAGCTGACTCCTCCTCGGGAGGAACCTCCCATGTCACAGTAGGCGATGCCCGGCCACAAGGGTGCTCTGGGCCCCTGGGTCAGGGAGAGGAGAGCCTGGCCCCGGAGCGGTGAGTAAACAGCGCCTCTGTCCTGAGCTGGTCCCGACCTTGTCCTTGTCGTTTGCCCCAACCATGGAGGACAGCGCTGCCTGCAGCGGCAGTTCCGGCTGTGAGGCTGACAGTGAGCTGAGCTCAGCAGAGTCCACGGAGGACAGGGGCGGCTTCCGTGCAGACGCTGCCGCGGTTCCTGCCCCGGACATGCACAGCGACTCCCAGGGTCCTTGGGGAACAACTGCCCCCTCTCTGCGTGGGGACCCAGCCCCAGATATTACTTTATTAGGAACCACAGTGATGTGGGGGAGACGATCTGCCTGGAAGGTCCTGGTCGCCGGGAGAGTCTGTGCATTGCAGGGCAGGTGGGGAGCCCGTGGGTGAGCATGGAGGAGGAGGAGTGGGGCCTGTGCTGGGGATTAGATAGGGAGAGGGTGGGGTTAGAGACCTGGCTTTTCACGATTTTTATTCTCTTTAAAGAGCTATTTTAGGAAAGATCTAGTTAGAGAGAGAGAGAGAGAGCGCACGAGAGCGAGCAAGGGAGCTCATCTGCTGGTTCAATTTCCAAAAGGCCCCACCCAGGCCTCAGCCAGGAGCCTTGAACTCCAGCAGGGTCTCCCACGTGGGAGCATCAGGGCCTGGGACAGAGCCATCTTCCACTGCTTTCCCAGGCACATTACAGGCAGCTGCACTGGAAGACCAGCAGGCAGAGCTGGAGCCAGTGTTCCTAGGGGCCGCCAGTGTCACAAGTGCTGACTTGCTCTGCAATGCCGGTTCCAGTCTTGGGCCTTTGGAAAGAGGAGATAAAGGCTCCATGACACACCCAGGTGTGGTGCCCTCTTGGCCTGGGCTCCCAGAATGCCAGGCACGGAGGTGTGGTCAGCTTTGCCCTGGAATCCAGCCCAGGAGGACCCCTGCCAGGTGCACAGGGTCAGAGGAGACCCTGGCAGACACACAGCCCAGGGCAGGTTCATCAGTGTCCTGGGGAGGGCACAGTCACCACAGCCTCAAGCAAGGGAGGGAAAGGGCCCCATTTCCCACGCCCCTTCCTGTCCCGGCTGCCGACCCGACCAGCGCTGCTCAGAGCCTTCGTGCTGGGCTCATTCCTCCATGCCTGGAGCCTCAGGAGACCATGGTGGGCGCCCAGGTCCCCCACTGTCACCACTGTCACCTCCAGACTACCAGGCGCTGCCCTCCTGTGGCCTCAGGCTCTAACTGTGGGATCGGGCAGATCTGACCTTGGTCCCTGTTGCCCCCGGGAATCCTCACCATGACCCGGGTCGAGGAGCAGCAGGAGACCACAGACAATGGCGCCGAGCCGAGCTCCCCTTCGGTGCAGCCCCATGCTCCAAGGAGGCCCGCGTGCACACCTCTGTGTCCCGCAGGCGGCACCCAGTGCTCCTGGCTGGGATCAGTGCCTCGGCCCTGGCCTGGGCAGGAAGCAGGCGGGGCACACCATGGGGGCGGGGCTTGAGTGCCTCTGGTGGGAGTGGACTGAGAGAAGAGAGGTCAGTAGGGACCCAGGCATGGCTGCCTCCCCTCTCACCGGGCTGCTGGAGGGTCCAGGCCCCTCGCCTCAATCCTGGAGTCACCAACTTCACTGTCCTTGCCGTCCTAGTCTGAGATAGTGTAGGCATACAGGAAGCAGGACACCAGGGGGCCTTCTAAGGGGAATAAACCATTAAAAAAGTGATATATTTATTTTTTATTTATTTGAAAGGCAGAGTTAAAAATCAAGAGAGACACAGAGAGAGATCATCCATCTACAGGGTCAGTCTCAAACGCCCAGGGCTGGGTCAGCCCAACGCCAGGAGCCAGCAGCTTCTTCTGGGTCTCCCAGGTGAGTGCAGGGGCCCAAGCACGTGGGCCTTCTGCTGCTTTCCTAGGCACATTAGCAGGAAGCTGGATCGGCAGTGAAGCCGCCAGGGCTCGGCTCTGTGCCTACATGGGATGAAGGCACTGCAGATGGTGGCTTACTGCTCTGTGCCACAGCCCCTGCCCCAGGGGTCACCTGAGCCAAGGCTGGCAGGTGTCACTGTCCCAGATCCTGGAAGCTCCTCCTTGGTTTCCAGGCTGGGTGCCCACTGTGTCCAGGCCCCTCCTCCATCCTTTCCCGCCTCTGCCCATCCCCTCCCTGCTCACTCAGGGTCCAGTTTTTGAGAGGCAGTGACCATGGCACTAACTAAGGGTGAACCCAATGTGTGCTGTGTCTCCAGCTTCTTCTGAGACACAGTTCTGTCCTCTCCTTGACAGTGAAAACCTGCTGGTCCTGATACCTGGCAACCAGGCAGGAAGAACAATGGGAATTCAGAGGCTAGAACTTTGCCAGCCCTGCATTGTAACTTTATCCCTTTGCTTGTCGGTCTTTTACACCACTTTCCGAGGATGCACCCGTGTCTCAGCTGGGACCAGGAAGGAGAAGCCATGATGGAAACATGGAAGAGAAATTCTGGATGGAGGGGCCATAACAATCCCTTCAGTATTCCCACAGGTGAGATCCCACCCCACTGGGTTATGCATTCAGGGTACCGCCCCCAGGGATGAGAAAGGGGAGGGCCCTCTCTGCCCCTGGCTGTGCTTGGGAATCCTCCTTGGGCTGCCTCTTCCTCTCTTCCTCCTGGCAACCCTGGCCCATTCCTGCTGAGGGTCTCTCCGTGTGTGGCAGCCCTCAGTAGGCGTGCAGGTGTGGTCACGCTCTCTGTCCTTGAAATCAAAGCTGCTTTTGTGCACTGCCTGTGGCTGCTGCTGCTTTTGTCATGTAGGAGGTCAGAAACTTAGCCTCTGAGTGTGTGTGAGAAAGGCCTGAACCCCAGCACCTACTATGGAAGCCTCAGAAGCCCAGCATCCTGCATTTCACATCCTGCCCAGACCCTGATAACCTCCCAGGTGTCCCTGCCCTTCCCCCAAGGAAAGCTCCAGGGAGAACTCCCTCCTCAGGACCGGATGGGTTACCTGACCTGATAACACGAGGCAACAAAACCTTCACAGACAAAACCTTCACAGATGCCATAAGGGAAGCCCTACGAGTCTGCAAGCCAGCAAATATGGGGAGGAATTTAATAATTTTCACCCAACAAACTCTTCCACGAGGACTCCCCATCCCGTGTCCTGGAGGAGCAGGGGAGGTGGGTAAACAGGCTCCCTTAGAAACCTAGGGAGTCCAAACACACTGTGCTCACCCTCTGCCTCCCTGCTGAGCCCCACCTGGCCTGCCCAGGTGTATTCACTCCACTCATCCCTGTCACCTCGCTCTCCCCTGGTCCCAGTGACTGGCACTCTCTCTGTCCCTTCATTCCTGACAGATGCCCTGTCCCCAAGAAAGCCTTTGCTCTCTGTCTCCTGCCTGAATTCTTCCTTGTGTGAAGACGAGAAGGCCATGGCTTCCACGGCCTTGCCTCCGGTGACATATCGGTTTCTCATCTCCATTGGCACAAAAACCTTGAATAAAATGTAAGACCCTTAGGCCCAGAAAGGTCCCCAGTCTGGGGACCCAGCAGGGTACGTGTGGTCCTGTGACAGCAGTGGGGGGGCCAGGAGTCAGCCTGAGTGTAGGAAACATCAGGCTCCCTGCAGGAAGGAGGAGCAGCCTGGGCACGGGAGCCCCCAGGGGAAGTGGACCCTGGCTCATGAAGGCTGCCTTTGTGCTCCCTGAGAACTGGCCTTGACCTCTGCTCAGCCCCAGGCTCTCTCAGCCACCATGGCCAGGGCTAGTGCAGGCCAAAGTCCAGAGGGAGAAACATTATCTGTGTACCGTACATGGGTGGCTGGGCTCAAACACTCTGGATCAGGACTGGAGCGGCTTGGACCTGAACTGTCGCTCATATGAGATGCCAGCGACATGGGTAGAGGCTTAACCCCTGTGAAAGCAACAGCCCTATACTCCAGGTTACTGCATCAATGATTCATGGTATCCCAGCTGTGCAGGTAACCAGGTGTCTTAGAGAGCTGAGGGTCTAAGAAAACGTGGCAGGTTCACTCAGGTGAATGTGACTCAGCCATGAAAGGACTGGAACCCTTTATTTGTGCTGCATGGATGGGACTGAGGGCACCACACATGGCAGCCTGCAGGGATGAAGCCACGGTGACTCCTGGAGTCCGGGTCCTCTGTGGCCTCTAAGAGATGTGAGATCACAGGCATGCTGGGAGGAGGAGCAGGGGGAGGGCTTAAGGCACCCAGGGGTGGGCAACAATGATCAACGCAGCTCCCTCCACGTGGGGAGGGCCTGGGGCTGGGAGGAGAGGAGAGGGAGGGTGGGCAGAAGGTGGAGGGGCAAGAAGCAGGAAGGGCCCAGGGCCCAGTGGGTGTTGAGCAAGCTGGGCTGGCACTGGTGTTGCCCAACACAGCTGCATGGAGGTGTACTGAGTGAGTCTTCAAAGAGGGGCCACAGGGCAGGCTTGGCAATGAACCTCAAGCCGTGGGTTTTTCACAACGGTCTGCTGAGTGCATGGAGGCCAGGAGGACTGAGTGGTCACGTGAGAGTGCCTAATGCATGGCTCCTCCGGGGATGTGTGTGAGTGCATTGGGGCCCCACCTGCACTGGAGCCTTTGTCCCCCACCCCTACACAGGCCACTACAGCTCCGTGTGTTTCTGCTCAGTGCCCCTTAGCTCCTGGACCCTCTGGGGCAGGGTGTGGGTTCAGGGTCCAGAACTGGAGCCTGCGGGCCTTCAGGGCCTGGCCCACTGCAGGCTGCACGTTCAGCTGCAGGTATCGCTCGTCCTGGTCGAACACGGGCCAGTGCGGCAGGCCCTCGCCGTTGGGGTTCCTGTAGACAAGACGTCAGGAAGGGGGCACTGCAGTCATTCTGAGCCCTGCCCAGCCCAGCCCTGAGCACCTATCTGGGGTCCTGCCAGGCCACCTTGCAGGCCAGGAGTGGAGGGGAATGAGTTTTCAGAAGCAACAGCAGAACGACCTCCCCTTAGCATCAACTCCTCGTGGGGACTGGGCATTTGACCTGGCCTGTCCCTCCCCCCATAGAGAACCTATGGGCAGAGCAGACCAACCCCAGGTCACTGGGAGATGGGAAGAGTGTGCCTGGTCCCAGGGCCCCTGTGAGTGTCAGTGGGTCCTGCAGCTAGGTACAGCACTGTCACATGACTTAGGTCTCTGGATGCTGGTTTGGTCCCCACAGAGGAGGGAGGGCAGAGGGTCCCAGGTCCCTAGGGATTTGGGCAGGGGGTCGTCTCACCTGTTGCGAGCAAAGTTGGCCCAGTACTTCATCACCCTCCTGCTCAGCAGCTCCTCCTCCTCAGTGAGGGGCACTGCAGAGGGGAGGGGCAGGGTCAGCTCGGCCACGCCAGTCCTGCTGCCCATCATGCACCACGCTCCCAGCCCAGGTGGAGCTGACGCTCGGCTACCCGCCAACCTCTATGTCTTTCCCTCACCAGTGGGACCTGCTGTGTCACGCTCCACGATCCCAGTCAGCTCCTAAGTCATCACACTGGCTTCTCCCTTGCCTGCATTGCTTCTTCCCTCTGACCCTGGGACATTTGTAAGGAAACAGACCTGACTTTGAACCCATGTGCAATCAGATGAACACTCCTCTCTGAGAGGGCAGAAAAGGAGGGAGCAGAGGCTGCATCATGGGGGCTCTCAGACTCAAACCTGGCTCTGCCCTCTGAGCTGTAAGACTTTGGACCCTGGATCCCAAGTGAGCCTCTTCCTTTCATCCCAATGGTGGGTGCAGAGCCCCTCAGAGAGAGCCTGGACCTCTTCCCCAACCTGGTGAAGGAGGAGGATTCACCTTTGCTGCCAAAGAAAAATGATCTGAAGACAAAGACAAATTCATCGCCGTGGTCGGCCCTCACGTGGGGCGGCCTGAGATCCTTTGTGAAGCTGGGTCGATGCTGGAACTCGTAGAAGTAGACAGGGGCGTGGGAACCTGGGGACAGACAGGGAGATGGGTGGCCCCTTCCCGGTGTTCTCCTACAATGCCCATGGGGATGACACATAATTGCTTCACCAGGCTGGGTCCTGGGCAGTTGGGGAGAGGTAGCAGGGGGAACAGGCACATTGGTCAAGCCCTGGGTTAGATCCTGGCCTTGGACTTCATGCCTTTGAGGTCTGGGTTAGTGAGTGAAGCTCCCTCAACCGAGTCTACTCCTCTGTACCAGAGTGGCGATGCTGGACTCTGGAACAAGCCATGGGGGTTTACTAAGAGCAGGGACACCAAGTCCCCGGCACCCTGATCAGGACCTGGACAGGACAGGTGTCACCCTCAGGAAAGGACCCAGGTCTGAGCTGCCCCCTAGCGAGTGAGGCCTCAGTCCCAGATGAACTCACGCTGGAAATGTGCTACTCGGAGTGCAGGCATCACGAACATGGCGTCTGCCATCATCTCCTGGAACTGGGCCATGAGGGTCTTGGGGTCCTCATTGCTCCCCATGTACTCGTCCATCAACAGGTCCCCCAAAGCGGGAGGCAGCATCTGGCCCAGGGGAAGGGGGAGGAGTGAGGGGAGCAGCTCCTGGGAGGGAGGCAGCAGGCTCAGGCTGGGGGACGGAGGTCCTGTATAGTCAGAAACTGGGGGAAGAACCAGGCTCCGGAGACCCCTCCCCAAACACACAGCTGAGCCTTGGTTCCGGGAGTCCCTGTGTGGGCAGGTGTCTGAGGTGCGCTCTGTTGGGGCTGTAGACTGGGAGCCTCACCAGCTGTTCTGCTGTTTGATGTATAATCTCCCGCATCTCCTCTCTTTCTCCTTTAAGGGTCAGTGGCGAACAGGAGCTGAGTGGAGAGGGGAGAGTCACAAGTGTTGTGGGGGAGCTGGGTTGGAGCATTGAAGCCCAGAGGACTGCTCACCACATAGTCTGTGCAGGCACTCAGGAACTAGGGCTGGGGCTCACCTGGGGGAGGACCCAGCCATACTCATCATTGTTGACACCAATGATGCTGGGGACGGGTTGAAAGTCAGGCGAGGCCAGCAGCTCCTCGGGGTGTCTGGGCAGGAAGACTCCGTCCACCACCCCTGGGATGAGCATGAAGGCCTGTGGGTCACACGGGGTAGGGAGGAAGCAGTGTCCCAGGTGCTCTCTAAAGCCCTCAGCGTTCTCCATCCCCGATTGGCTCAGCCCAGCGTGTTCACCCTCACCCCCTAAGGGCCCCAGCCTGGCATCCAGGACTGGGTCCCCTGTTCCATCCAGGGCTGGGATGTCAGGAGGCATGGATGGGAGGAAGCTGTCCCGGGGACTATGAGGTGCACACAAGCCCATCAACTCCTCACCCACGTGCATGGAGCCCGACCTTGTTGATGGCCAGCATCTCCTCTTCACTCTTGGCCCGCAAGCAGCGCACCAGGGTCTCAGAGTCCACCTGGCCACAGCCAGACCGGTTGGCCAGCACCTGTAACGGGAACACACAAGGGCTGGCACAGCCATGCTAGAGACCAGGGGTTGCCCACGGCCCCACTGGAGGCAGCTGCACCCCAGATCGCACAGGGTGTGGTGTGTGCACGGCTGCAGTGGAAGCTGATTGCTGCTCCTTCCCCATGACTTGGCACCGCCCAGCCGCAGTGGGCAGCACCTGCTGAGCTGGTTGCTGAAAACCTGGGGCTCAGGCGGGCAGCTTGGTGGAGCTGAGAACCACCTCCGCCTCTGCTGGGACACAGGTGTGTGGCTTCTAACCCTAGAGCCTCTCAGTAATGCAATGGTAGGCAGCAGGGCCTGAGAACCCGATGGTCTCCCTCCTGTGTCCCTTGATCAGAGATGAAGTATAGGCAGGACCAGCAGGCCTGGGCAGTGAGGACACTCACTGTGGAGACCACCTCAGATGACCTGGGGATGAGGGTGGGCAGCAGGGCCACCCCACTCTCCATGATGGCTCCGTGGAAGAGACCTTGGGACATGGGCGACACCACATGGGATGACACACTTGTGCCACCTGCAGACACGCCGAAAATGGTGACCCGGCCAGGGTTGCCTCCAAAGTGGGCGATATTCTGCTGGACCCAGCGCAGCGTGGCCACTTGGTCCAGGTAGCCCCAGTTGCCAGCGCTGTGCTGGTCTCCAGTGCTAAGAAGGGGCAGGGACAGGGGTCACTGGGCTGTCCTGGTAGACACTTCCCGCAGTGCCCACACCAGCCCCGGTCTCACCTGAAGAAGCCCAGGACTCCCAGGCGGTACTGAATATTGACCACCACCACGTCCTCAAATGCTGCCAGTGTAGTACTGTCACACATGGAAGCCATCTCCATAGTCAGCCCACCACCGTAGATCCACACCATCACCTGCGGAAAGTCAAGAGCTTAACTCATGGCTTCCTCCACCTAAGAATGCTCATCCCCCACCTGGTGTAACCAGTACCTGGGTCTGTGCAGAGCCAAGCACAACTCCGGCCAGAGTGCAGGATCTGGGCCATGAACCAGGGACCCAGGTATAATCAGGAAGGCCAGGCCTCCCATCCTTTGAGTCTAACTCCATGTTCAAAGCCTGGTCTGTCAATTTCTGAGCCCCAGTGAGGAGGACAAATAACGGCTGTCTCTCTCATCCATCCACACGGATGCTCATCCTAGTGCCTTCCCTTCTTCAGGCCCCCACACCATCCGTGGCTGGGAGCTGTGGTGACCTCTGAGGGTAGCCAGGGGTCACTGAGTGTGCCTTCTGTGCATGAGGTGCTGAGGTGTCCCGGGTCCATTCAAGACCATCAGTCTGACCTCTGACATCTCAGCCCCTGGGATCCCATGCCAAAGGCTCAGCTGCCCACGGTGGGGGAGGAGCAGTTCTTGGCTCCGATAGTGAGAGGCTTCTGGACAGGGTGCGCTCACAGGAGGGCCCGTGCTCAGCTTCTCCTTTCTCATCTTCTAGCAGAAGGCAATGCCCTCCCACCCCGGCCGACCCTGCCCCACACTCACAGGCAGGTCAGAGCCCTCACGGGCATGTGCAGGCGAGTAGATGTTGAGGTGCAGGCAGTCCTCGGACATGGGGATGGAAGGTGGGGTGAGGTTCAGCTGCAGAACACCTTGACCCATAATAGCCAAGTTCTGCAGACACCTGGAGCTACCCAAGGCAGCCATTAGTCTAGAGCCTGGGTCTAGTGTGCCGGACCCTCCCCGGGCCTCCTCCTACAGCCTTGCTCACTCATGGGCCTCCATAAGACACGTCCCACCAGGATCCAGGTCCTGGATTCTGGGTGAGCTGGGATGGTCCAACATCAGGGAACCTCAGGTGTCTGAGAGTCTGGGGACCACTCTTGACTGACAGGGGACTCTGTGGGAAGTCGTGACTGCAGGAGGGGACACTCAGTGCTGGATGCCCAGACCCAGCCACGCTGGAGCAGGCCAGCCTCCCGCACACGAGCCTGGATGGACGGAATGCGTTTCCCCAGGAAGGGCAGTGGACGACCCTCACCTTCACTCTAGACTCAGGAACCTCCCCGTTCCCACAGTGTCCAGTCCTAAGGGCATACACGGGTCCCTGGCCAATGTCCTTGCCCTGTCGTTGGCTCAGTGACCAGGACGACCCCCTCTGGTGCCCATCTCAGGGAGCTGCAGGATCTGCTGATGGAGTCAGGGACTCCTACAAGCATGTGGAGCCAGGTGAACCTCACTCAGACACAGCGCCCCCTGCAGACAGAGAGCCTGTGGCCTCTCCTGGACACGGGGAGAGTGTCTCTGCTAATGAGTTGGGGAAGTAGTAAAATCCCCCAGCGCCTGGGCCCTGCACCCTCCTGGAGGCCCTGGATGACTCCTGGTTTGGACTGTCCCAGCCCTGATTGTTATGCACACATGTGGAGGGGATCAGAGGATGGAAGATCTGTTTTCCCTTTCTCTCTGGAACTCAGCATTTCCAATAAACAAGAAATCTTAAAGACAATACAAAACGTTTTTACATCATTGTCTAATATAACTCATTTTTAAAAAAAAATAAAACAAAGCATGCCCTGTAAAAGAAATGGCATTGATGCTACGAATGCAGGAGAGAGGAGACTGTGCCCAGGACGGGACAAGCACAGCCTGACCTTTGGAGCAGCGAGGGAGGAGGTGACAAGTCACCGAATGGGGAAGGCCATGGATCAGTAAAGGGTTTCTAGCAATGAATCAGCAGGAGCCAGGCACGCATCAGCAGGAAGCTGTAAGGATGTGCCCACAGACAAGGATCTCACACAAGTGATGAGGAAGCAAGTGGGACCGGACACCTCTGTGCTCTTGTTTAATTTTTTTTCATTTATTTGAAAGAGAGACAGAGACACACACAAAGAGACAGAGATGTCCTGTGTGCTGGTTCCCTCTCCAAATGCCCACCAGAGCTGGGATGGTGCCCTGATAGGCCAGGAGCTCTGAACTCTCTCGGGGTCTCCCAGTGGGAGGCAGGGATCAGTACCGGAGCCCCCCTGCTGCCTCTCAGCCTGAACGTAGGCAGGATGCTGGAATCAGGAGGTGCCGAGGTGGGACCCGGGCACAGGGCTCAGGGCTGGGGCGTCCCCAGCGGTGGCTCCACTGTTGTTCCCAATGCAGCCCGTCATGACCTATGTTGTGCCACGAATCAGATATGAAAAGGACGAGATGTTCTATGGTGAGGACTCAGCACCACATGCTGGTCTTGCCAAAAAAAGGAAAAAACAGCAGCGGAACCCTAACAGCTGAACCTGATGGAGCCTCTAGGCTACAATTCCTGTGTACACAGGGTGAGGGGACAGAGGAACGGCCAGAAGGCACCACAGGGACGGGGCCTCCCCCTCCAGAGAGAGCCAGGGGTACACCGGTTTCTCAACACAGGAACCAGGAGGAAGAGCACAGCGAGGCAGAGGGGGAGCTGAAGCGTGAGGGAGACTCAGCAACACAGGGCAACCGCACAGGGGTGCAGAGCGCGGGCGCGGCGGTGGGGAGGGGACCTCTGTGCATCGCTGGGGTAGGGAAACGGGACACCTGCTCTGGGAACCCGAGGGGCAGTCCTGCAACACTTAACCTGGAGCTCCACCGCCCTGCAGGTCCCACCCTCGGTAGAAGCCCAAGGGAAGTGCCAACTGTTGGGCAGACACTTGGAGCAGCAGTAGCAAGGCCGCTGGGATGCTCCCCTCCTAACAGAGCGGGCGTCTGAGGGAGACCGTGGAGGGGAGAGCTATTTCTCACTCTGTCTCTCCCTCTCCCTGTGTCTCTACCTTCAAAGCAGCAGAAATCAATCATCCCCAGCCCATGAAAGCTGACTCCTCCTCGGGAGGAACCTCCCATGTCACAGTAGGCGATGCCCGGCCACAAGGGTGCTCTGGGCCCCTGGGTCAGGGAGAGGAGAGCCTGGCCCCGGAGCGGTGAGTAAACAGTGCCTCTGTCCTGAGCTGGTCCCGACCTTGTCCTTGTCGTTTGCCCCAACCATGGAGGACAGCGCTGCCTGCAGCAGCAGTTCTGGCTGTGAGGCTGACAGTGAGCTGAGCTCAGCAGAGTCCACGGAGGACAGGGGTGGCTTCCGTGCAGACGCTGCCGCGGTTCCTGCCCCGGACCCGCACAGCGACTCCCAGGGACCTTGGGGAACAACTGCTCCCTCTCGGAGTGGGGACCCAGCCCCAGATATTACTTTATTGGGAGCCACAGTGATGTGGGGGAGACGATCTGCCTGGAAGGTCCTGGTCGCCGGGAGAGTCTGTGCATTGCAGGGCAGGCGGGGAGCCCGTGTGTGATCATGGAGGAGGAGTGGGGCCTGTGCTGGGGATTAGATAGGGAGAGGGTGGGGTTAGAGACCTGGGCCTTTAGAATGAGGAGACAAAGGATCAAGAACACACCCCATGGGTAATACCTATACGGGCTGATTCACGATAAAACAAATGCCTGGTTCTAGGGTAGAGTCAGGTTCGCCCTGGAACCTTAGCCTATAAACGTCTCTGCCAGATGCACGGGGTCAGAGGAGACCCTGGCTTACAGATGGGCTTCTGGATCGGCATCAGGGGCTTTGTATTTGCAGGTCCAATTACCAGACTGGGGCCACCTGGTGGGGCAGGGAGCCTCTCTGCCAAGGGTCTGCAGCCCTGGAGACAAATGGTGCCAGGGCATGTTCCTCACTATCGGAGTCACTTGCTCCAGCAGCCTGGAGCCCCGGGAACGTCCCCGGTTCCCACGCCGGCCCTGCCTCCTGGGATGCTGACCAAAGACCGTGCTGCTCAGAGCCCTTATGTTGGGCTCAGTCCCTTGCGTCTGGGGCCTTGGGCAGCCCCGACTCTCCCGGAGCCTCAGGGGCAGCGCTGTCACTTCTACCCACTACAGACGCCCGGGTGTTGTCCTCCTGAGGCTGCAGGCTCTAAGTGCGTGATTGGGCAGATCTGACCCGGGTCCCTGTCGCTGCCTGCGGGATCCTCATGCATCCCCATGATGTGTCCTCATGGTCTGGGGCAGGTCCCCGTGTGTGGCTCTGAGCCCAGAGGCTGACCAGGGCACTCCAGGGGCAGTCGCTGCCCCAGCCCGTGACCTGAAGGAACAGGAGCCCCGGGGGCGGGGTTTGGGGGCCTGGCAGGAGAGCAGGACTGAGAGGACAAGGCCTGGTGGGTGCCTCCCCTGGCTCCTGCCTCCCTTGGCTCCTGGCTCCTCTGGGTGTCCAATCCCTCTCCTCAGTCCTGGAGTCACCAAGTGTACTGTCCTCGCCGGCTGACTCCAGGATAGTGTAGGGATGGACAGCAAGCAGCACTGGGCTGTGACTGGACACCCTGGAGGCCTTCTCTGAGAATCTATTTTTTTTTAGTTGCAAATATTTTTTTTAACTTTTATTTAATGAATATGAATTTCCAAAGTACAACTTATGGATTACAATGGCTTCCCCCCCATACATACCGTCCCTCCCACCCACAACCTTCCCCTTTCCCACTCCGTCTCCCCTTCCATTCACATCAAGATTCATTTTCGATTATCTTAATATACAGAAGATCAGCTTAGTATACATTGAGTAAGGATTTCAACAGTTTGCTCCCACACAGAAACATAAATGAAAAATAATGGATGATTTTTTTAAATGATGATGAAATCCGATCAGACCTATTGTCATGTTTAATCCCAGTGAGAGTCAAGTTGGGAATTGATAATTTCTTTTTTTTTTTTTTTACAGAAGATCAGTTTAGTATGCATTAAGTAAAGATTTCAACAGTTTGCACCCCCATAGAAACACAAAGTGAAATATATTGTTTGAGTACTCGTTATAGCATTAAATCTCAATGTACAGCACATTAAGGACAGAGATCCTACATGAGGAGTAAGTGCACAGTGACTCTTGTTGTTGACTTTACCAATTGACACTCCTGTCTATGGCATCAGTAATCTCCCTATGCTCCAGTCATGAGTTTCCAAGGCTATGGAAGCCCTCTGAGTTCTCCAACTCTTATCTTGTTTAGACAAGGTCATAGTCAAAGTGGAGGTTCTCTCCTCCCTTCAGAGAAAGGTACCTCCTTCTTTGAAGACCTGATCTTTCTCTGAGAATCTATTTTTTAAAAAGATGTATTTATTTATTTCAAAGGCAGAGTTATAGAGAGTCAAAGAGATAGGGGAGTGATTTTTGTTTTTAAGATTTGCTTATTTTACTTGAAAGTCACACATACACAGAGAGAGGGAAAAGCAGAGAGAGACGTCTTCTATCCGCTGGTTCACTCCCCACATGGCTACCATGGCCAGGCTGCACCGATCTGCAGCCAGGATCCAGGAGCTTCCTCAGGTCTCCCATGCGAGTACTGGGGCCCAAGGACCTGGGCTATCCTCCACTGCTTTTCCAGGCTACAGCAGAGACCAAGATCAGAATGGAGCAGCAAGGTCTCAAACCGGTGCCCATTTGGGATGCCAGCACTACAGTCCAGTGCATTAACCCACTGAGCCACACTGCCGGCACCTGCTAGACAATATTTTACACCACTTTCCCAGGATGCACCTGTGTCTCAGCTGGGACCAGGAAGGAGAAGTCATGATGGAAACATGGAAGAGAAATTCTGGATGGAGGGGCCATACAATCCCTTCAGTATTCCCACAGGTGAGATCCCACCCCACTGGGTTATGCATTTAGGGCACCACCCCCCGGGATGAGAAAGGGGAGGGCCCTCTCTGCCCCTGGCTGTGCTTGGGAATCCTCCTTGGGCTGCCTCTTCCTCTCTTCCTCCTGGGCAACCCTGGCCCATTCCTGCTGAGTGTCTCTCCGTGTGTGGCGGCCCTCAGTAGGCGTGCAGGTGTGGTCACGCTCGCTCTCCTTGAAATCAAAGATGCTTTTGTGCACTGCCTGTGGCTGCTGCTGCTGTGAATCCTCATCTCCATGGGGACAAGAACCTTGAGTAAAATGTAAGACCCAGCAGGGTACGTGTAGTCCTGTGACAGCAGTGGGGGGGCCAGGAGTCAGCCTGAATGTAGGAAACATCAGGCTCCGTGCAGGAAGGAGGAGCAGCCTGGGCACGGGAGCCCCCAGGGGAAGTGGACCCTGGCTCATGAAGGCTGACTTTGTGGCTCCTGAGAACTGGCCTTGACCTCTGCTCAGCCCAGGGCTCTCTCAGCCACTATGGCCAGGGCTAGCCCAGGCCATGTCCAGAGGGAAAATCATTATCTGTGTACCCCATGTGGGTGGCAGGGGCCCAAGCACTTCGGTCATCCTCTGCTGCTTTCCCTGGTGCCTTAGCAGAGATCTGGATCAGGAGTGGAGCAGCTGGGACCTGACTGTCATTCATACAAGGTGCCAGGGACATGGTTAGAGGCTTAACCCCCTGTGCAAAGCAACAGCCCTATACGCCCAGGTTTACTGCATCAATGATTCATGGTATCCCAGCTCTGTAGATAAGGAGGTTCCTTAGAGAGCTGAGGGTCTAAGAAAACGTGGCAGGTTCACTCAGGTGAATGTGACTCAGCTGTGAAAGGACTGGAACACTTTATTTGTGCTGCATGGATGGGATTGAGGGCGCCACTCATGGCAGCCTGCAGGGGTGAAGCCAAGGTGACTCCTGGAGTCCGGGTCCTCTGTGGCCTCTAAGAAATGTGAGATTACAGGTCATGCTGGGAGGAGGAGGAGGGGTCTTAAGGCACCAGGGGTGGGCAACAATGCCCAACGCAGTTCCCTTCTTGTGGGGAGGGCCTGGGGGTGGGAGGACAGGAGAGGGAGGGTGTGGAGAAGGTGGAGGTGGCAAGAAGCAGGAGGGGCCCAGGGCCCAGTGGGTGTTGAGGAAGCAGGGCTGGCACTTGTGTTGCCCAACACAGCTCCAAGGAGGGTGCATGGAATGTGTCTCACACGAGGGACCCAGGGCAGGCTTGGCAATGAACCTTAAGCCGTGTGTTCCCTATAACGGTCTGCTGAGTTGACAGAGGCAGGGAGGATTGAGTGGTCACATTAGAGTGTCTAATGCATCTCTCTGTGGATGTGTGTGAGTGCATCGGGGCCCCACCTGCACTGGAGCCCCTGTCCCCCACCCCCACACAGGCAGCTACAGCTCCGTGTGCTGCTCAGCGTCTCTTAGCTCCTGGACCCTCTGGGGCAGGGTGTGGGTCCAGAACTGGAGCCTGCGGGCCTTCAGGGCCTGGCCCACTGCAGGCTGCACGTTCAGCTGCAGGTATCGCTCGTCCTGGTCGAACACGGGCCAGTGCGGCAGGCCCTCGCTGTTGGGGTTCCTGCAGACAAGACGTCAGGAAGTAGACGTGAGCAGCTCGTGGCCCACCCCAAGGTCACTGGGAGATGGGAAGAGTGTGCCTCTTCCCAGGCCCCTGTGAGTGCTAGTGGGTCCTGCAGCTGGGGTGGGCACTGTCACATGACTTAGGTCCCTGGATGCTGGTGAGGTCCCCCCACAGGAGGGAGGGCAGAGGGTCCCAGGTCCCTGGGTATTTGGGGGGTTGTCTCACCCGTTGCGAGCAAAGTTGGCCCAGTACTTCATCACCCTCCTGCTCAGCAGCTCTTCCTCCTCAGTGAGGGGCACTGCAGAGGTGAGGGGCAGGGTCAGCGTGGGCCACCGCAGTCCTGCTGCCCCATCATGCACCACGCTTACCAGCCCAGGTGGAGCAGACCCTCAGCTGTTCGCCAATGTCTGTGTCTCTCCCTCACTAGTGGGACCAGCCTTTGTCATTTTCATGTCCCAGTCATCCCCTAAGTCATCTGCTCTGGATATTTCTTTACCTGATGGTTGCTTCCCTCTGTCCCTGGGACATTTGTAAGGAAACAGACCTGACTTTGAACCCAAGTGCACCTAGGCTGGACACTCATTCCTGGGAGGGCAGAGGGGGAGGGAGCAGAGGCTGTACCCTGCGGGCTCTCAGACCCAAACCTGGCTCTGCCCTCTGAGCTGTAAGGCTTTGGACCCTGGATCTCATCTAAGCCTCAGGCTTTCATCCCAGTGGGGGTGCAGAGCCCCTCAGAGAGAGCCTGGACCTCATTCTATCCTGTTAATGGAGGAAGATTCACCTTTGCTGCCAAAGAAATGTGATATGAAGACAAAGAGTAGCTCATCGCCATGGTCGGCCCTCACGTGGGGCGGCCTGAGGTCCTTTGTGAAGCTGGGTCGATGCTGGAACTCGTAGAAGTAGACAGGGACGTGGGAACCTGGGGATGAACAAGGAGATGTGTGACCATGGGAAGCACAAATCACTGCCACACTAGGCTGGATCCTGGCAGTATAGCAGAATCCCGGGTGGAGCAGGTGCACTGGGCATGGCCTGGATTAGATCTGGCCTTGCGCTTCCTGTCTATGAGGTTTGGGAACAGCCGTCTCCTCCTAGTTCAATAGAGGCCATATTCATTTCCAGGTTCAGTCATGGGGGTTTAGTGAGTGGAGTGACACCAAGTCCCTTGCACCCCGGGACCCCCTTAAGACATGGATCCAGGCTACGGGAGACCCCTCCCCAAACACACGGCAGAGCCTTGGTTCCCAGATTCCCTGTGTGGGCAGGTGTCTGGGATGCGCTCTGTTGTGGCAGGAGCCTGGGGGCCTCACCAAGTGTTTTGTTGCTTGATGGGTAATCTCCCGCATCGCCTGTCTGTCTCTCTCCTCTTGAGGGTCAATGGCAAGTAGGAGCTGATAGAGAGTCAAGAGTCCCATGTTGGCATGGCTGCGCGTAGAGTTTTGAAGCCCAGAAACCTGCCCACTACATGGGCAATGTGGGCACTCACCTTGGGGATGACCCAGCCATACTCATCGTTGTTGACACCAATGATGCTGGGGACGGGTTGAAAGTCAGGCGAGGCCAGCAGCTCCTCGGGGTGTCTGTGCAGGAAGACTCCGTCCACCACCCCTGGGATGAGCATGAAGGCCTGTGGGGTCACACGGGTCAGGGAGAAAGTTTTGTTGCAGGTATTTTATGCTGCCCTCCTTGTAAATCCCCCAATTTTGGCTCATCCCAGGCTGAGCCCAGGTTGCTCCCTCCCACCATGGGGTCCCCAGCCTGGCATCCAGGACTGAGCCTCCTGTTCCCATCCAGGGCTGGGATGTCAGGAGGCATGGATGGGAGGAAGCTGTCCCGGGGACTATGAGGTGCACACAAGCCCATCACTCCCTCACCCACGTGCACGGGGCCCGACCTGGGTGATGGCCAGCATCTCCTCTTCACTCTTGGCCCGCAACAGCGCACCAGGGTCTCAGAGTCCACCTGGCCACAGCCAGACAGGTTGGCCACCACCTGTAACGGGACCACACAGGGGCTGGCACAGCCATGCTGGAGACTGGGGGTTGCCCACGGCCCCATTGAAGGCAGATGTACCCCAAATCACACAGGGTGTGGTGTGTGCACGGCTGCAGTGGAAGCTGATTGTTGCTCCTGCCCCATGACTTGGCACCGCCCAGCCGCAGTGGGCAGCACCTGCTGTGCTGGTTGCTGACAACATGGGGCTCAGGCGGGCAGAGTGGCAGAGCCAAGAATCACCTCTGTTACCACTGGGGCTCAGATGGCACATTCTGACCCCAGAACTCCTCAGCAGTTCGCAGATAGGCTCAGTGCCTGTGTACCCAATGGTCCTCATAGTGACCACTTCAGCAAGACTAAGAGAGGCAGGAGCAGCAGTGCTGGCTGGGCAGGGAGGACACTCACTGTGGAGACCACCTCAGACGAGCTGGTGATGAGGCCGGGCATCAGGGCCACCCCACTCTCCATGATGGCTCCGTGGAAGAGACCTTGAGACATGGGTGACAGCACATGGGAGGACACACTTGTGCCACCCGCAGACACGCCGAAAATGGTGACCCGCCCAGGGTTGCCTGCAAAGTGGGCAATATTCTGCTGGACCCAGCGCAGCGCGGCCACTTGGTCCAGGTAGCCCCAGTTGCCGGTGGCATGCTGGTCTCCAGTGCTGAGAAGTGGCAGGGACAGGGATCACAGGGCTGTCCTGGTGCCACACTTCCCGTAGGGCCCACCCCAGCCCAGGTCTCACCTGAAGAAGCCCAGGACTCCCAGGCAGTACTGGATGGTGACCACCACCACGTCCTCAAATGCCGCCAGGGCAGAACCGTCATACATGGAAGCCATGCCCATAGTCAGGCCGCCACCGTGGATCCACACGATCACCTGGGGGTGAAGGATGGACCTTGTGGCTCCCCCCAGCCTAAAGCCTGCTTATCCCCTTCTTGGTCTAACCAGTGCCTGTTGTCTGTGCAGGTGCCCAGCACACTGAACTCCACCCAGACAGCAGGATCTGGGCCATGATCCAGGGTCCCAGTGCCAGCAGGAAGGCCAGACCTCCCATCCTTGGAGTTCTAGCCCTTGTTTCAGAGCTTGGCTGCGTCAATTCCAGAACCTGCAGTGAGGTGGAAAGCTAAGGGCTGAGTCTTGGTCCTTCCACATGGATGTCATTCAAAGTGCCCTCCCTCCCCATGGGCTGCCCAAGCGTCCATGGCTGATTTCCTGTGTGACCTCCAAGGTCAGCCCTCACCACACAGCAGAGTGAGTCTCCTGGGTAAGAGGATGATGGCAGTGTCCTGAGGCCATCCAGGACCCACTCATTCTGACCTCTGACAGCAGCCAGGCCCCTGGGACCCCACGCCCAGGCCTCAGCTGGCCACCGTGGGGGAGCAGCTCTTTTTGGCTCTGAGAGTGAGAGGATATGGACAGGGTGTGCTCACAAGAAGGCCCGTGCAGGGTTTCTCTTTTCTCATCTTCTAGCAGAAGGCAATGCCCTCCCACCCCAGCTGACCGTGCCCCACACTCACAGGCAGGTCAGAGCCCTCACGGGCATGTGCAGGCGAGTAGATGTTGAGGTACAGGCAGTCCTCGGACATGGGGATTGAAGATGGGGTGATGTTCACCTGCAGAACATCTTGACCCATCATAGCCAAGTTCTGCAGACACCTGGAGCCACACAAGGCAGGATGCTAGTCCAGGGCTCTGCTGTGGCCCACACCAGACCCTCCCCATCCCCTGCCTCCTGCAACGCTGCTCACTCATGGTCCTACTCTACGCCCTTCCCACCATGATACACCTCTTAGACTCTGGGCAAGTCGGGATGGCGCCGACATCCAGGGAGCCTCAGGTGTGTGAGGGACTTGGGCACCACTTCCTGACTCTCAGGAGACTTGTGGGAGGTCGTGACTGCAGTGACACTCAGTGGAGGTGACATCAGTGCTGGATGCCCAGACCCAGCCATGCCCGGAGCAGGCCAGCCTCCCACACACACCGCCTGGGTGGACAGATGGCGTTTCTCCAGGAAGGCCAGGTGGGCTTCTGTGGCCTTAATTCTAGACTCACTGGGAACCTCATCACTCCCACACTCTCAGTCGTAAGGACAGACAAATGTCCCTTGGCTAATATCCTTTGGCTCAGTGACCATGGCAGCCACCAATGTTCCCTTGTCAGGGACCTGCAGGGTTTGCTGCTGGAAGTCAGGGAGAGCAGGGACTCCTACAGATGTCATGGAGCCAAGCTGGACCTCACCCAGAGCCAGCGCCCCTGGCTGCACAGAACCTGTGGCGAAAGTGAACGAGGGGAGGTGGGTCTCTGCTTCTCTCTGCAGCACCTGGAGCTCACGCCCTCTGAGTGTCAAGTCCTGGGCAGGAGCCTGGCGGCAGCCAGGAGCCTCCTGAGCCTTCGCAGGCTTGCTGGAAACCTGCACATGGCAATCCTGCACACAGGAGGATCGTGGCTTTCAGGTGTGAGTTAAAGGACAGCTGGGCCTGGCCCACTGCTCAAAGGATCTCCTCCCCCCACCCCAGGGCCAGAGCTTCCCTGTGCCCTGGGAGGGCTTACATGGCTGGGTGGGAAGTCCCGTCCCTCACTCCACTCCAAGCTTCAGCAGGTTCAGGAGGTGCAAAGCGCAGCGGCCCCAGAGGTGGCTTGGCAAAGGGAATTCCCAGGAAGGTGTGGACGCCCGCATCGGTGCCTTCCACGTGGACCAGGCTCCCGCGCACCTGCCCCGTGTGCGTGTTCCGGATGGGGCTGGCAGAGTCCTGGCCTGGGGGCAGAGAGGTGTCAGGTGGGGGCTCCCCATCAGCTGCCCTCCCACACTGCTGCTGTGGCCTCTCCTTGGCATCGACACCTCGGACTTGCCAAGGACTTGGACCTACAAACAGATTTCCTGCAAGTGCCTTATGATTCCACTCAAATGACCGTCCAGAAATAGCGTTTCCATAGTGATAGGAAGCAGAGCCGTGTGTTTCTGATGCTGAGGCCAGGATTGCACCGAGTGGAAGAACTGACAGAGTGATCTCTGTGAATGGAATAAACAGCCATGGAAGTGCACAGTGGACATTGTGCAAGGCGCTGGGAACCTTGCTGGCCCCTGAGCAGGAGGCCCTAGGCTGGGTGGACAGAAGCCCACGATACCAGTCACCTTTTCCCACTCATGGTTTTTAATTACATTCTTCCTCTATGTGGGCTCAGGAACCATAGAAGCAACGAACTTTTCAGACCGAAAATATTCAGGAAATATATTGTGTGTCTGTGCTCAGTATTACAGACTTTTCTCTCACTCTTCCTGACACTGATAGAACAGTTACTCACCCAGCACTTGCGTTGTGTGGTAGAACTCATCTGGGGGTGATTTAACGTGTGCCAGAGAACTGTGGCACATACACGCACACACGATGCGGCTTTCCGCAAAGAACTCGAGCGTCCCAGTTTTGGAACAGGCGCTCTGAAATTTAGGAATAGACTCCCAGTTCAGGAATAGACTCCCAGTTTAGGAATAGACTCCCAGTTCAGGAATAGACTCCCAGTTTAGGAATAGACTCCCAGTTTAGGAATAGACTCCCAGTTTAGGAATAGACTCCCAGTTCAGGAATAGACTCCCAGTTTAGGAATAGACTCCCAGTTTAGGAATGGCCTGCAGCCTGCTGGAGGACCAGCAGAACGCACCCCTCATCTGATGCACCCTGTGGCTGATCTCAGACACACCCCCCTGTGGCCAAATCAGACTTTATTATTGGTGTGGCTGGGCCAGGGAGTTAAGAGTCTTTGCTTCAAACTCCCCTTCCTCTGGCTCACGGAAGGGGCTTTTATACACAACACAGAGCATAAGCTGGGAAATGGGGTGGGGGGAGTCTGAGCTCTAGGTAGTGTCCTTAGCATTCATCTCCCTGAGCTGTGGCTCTCTATGGGCAGATTTGTACCTGGATTTCAGACATGCACACACCCTGTGTCCTTTCATTGTCAACCTGGTGACTGTTCCGTTCTGAGTGGTCATCTACATTGTTTGCCCTAAGATTTATTTATGTGTTTGTGTGAAAGGCCGAGCTACTTACAGAGAGAGGGAGGAAGGAAGAGAGAGACAGAGATCTTGCACCCACAGGTTTACTCCCCAAAGGGCCACAATGGCTGGGGCTGGGCCAGACCAAAGCCAGGAGCCTGCAACTCCATCCAGGTCTCCCAAGCACTTGGACCATGTCCCTCAGCTTTCCCAGGGGCGTCAGCAGGGAGCAGGATCGGAAGTGGAACAGTCAGGACTCAAACCTGCGCTCACGTGGGATGCCAGCTTCGCAGGTGGCAGCTTAACCCTCTGGGCTTCCACGCTGCCCCCTCGATTCTTTCTTTAAGGAATAAGACTTTTGCAGGAATAAAAAGCAACTTACTCATTAGAATACGGCCAGGGGATTTATTTTTGTGTTCTTAGCGGGGGAGTGGACATGGGGCTCCTCCAGGGAGAAACTGGGCCTTTTTTTTTATCTTTGGGAGACTCTGTGACAACACCAAGAGACAACTGGATTCTTTCCGAGTATGAGACCAACAGGAAATACCGTTTGAGCCACTGGGGCTGGAGTTCCGGCCCCGCAGCTAACCTGCCGCCGGTCACACCAGCATCCCGCATCAGAGTGCCTGTTGGATCCCAGCTGTTCTGCTTCTGATGCAGCTCCCTGCTCATGAGCCTGAGAAGGCAGTGGAAGCTGGCCCAGGTCCTCGGGCCTGATTCCTGGTGTCCACAGGGCCCATCCCCAAGTGTAGCAGCCATCTAGGGAGTGAACCGGCAGATGGAACCGCATTTGCTCTCTGGTCTCCCTCTCTCAGTCAATTTTCAAATAAGTAAATATTTAAAAATCGATAAATGAATAAAAATGGCAACTGCATGGCCGGACTGAGCTTCCTGCCAGGCTCAGACATCCTTGAGAGTCTGGGCAAAGGGCGGGGAATGGTGGAATTCCAGCTGGGTTGGGCACAGGGGAGGGTGAGTGTGGAGCCCCTGGGCAGAGTAGATTGGACAGGGTGGGGGAGAAGACCTGTCAACCTAGAGCATCCAGGGTCGGACACCCAGGCCCCATCTCACCTGGGTGAGCTCTGGGAAGGTCAGGGAGGGCCCGGGCAGGCACAGAGACCCTGGTCTTTGCCTTCAAAGGAAGCCTCTGGCCCCAGGGCAGCCCCGTGGGCTGAGGGGCCCTGTGGCCTCTGAGATCAGCCGGGGCCCCCATGTTCCCTGCTATTAACCTGCAGAGGGGACCAGGTGCCTCTGGTCAAGAGCACCCCAGAGTGTCCCTGGCAACAGGAAGATGTCGCTAACTGTTCTCAGGACTGCGGGCGGCGGCGCCATACACACAGGATGGGAATGCCCGGACCCCTCAACGCAAGCCGCCCTCTTAGAGCCCCTCCTGTTAGGCGCACTCCTAGGTGTCTGGGGCCTCGGGCAGCCCTGACCCTCTCCAAGCCTCAGGGACCCACCCTGGGTGCGCGAGTCTCCGTGCTGTCACCTCTGCCTGCTCCACCAGCCCTGGTGTTGTCCTCCCAGGGCCGCAGGCTCTAACTGTGGGATTGTGCAGATCTGACCCGGGTCCTTGTCGCCCACCGCGGGAGCCTCACCATGGGCTGGGACAAGGAGGAGCAGCAGGAGCCAGCAGACCAGGGCGCTGAGCCGCGCGTCCATTTGGTGCGTCCCCATGGTCCGAGGCAGGTCCACGAGTGCACTGCTGTGGCCACCAGGCTGTGCTGGGCGCTCCAGGGGTGGATCAGGGCCTCATCCAACCTGTCCAAATGGGAGTTTGGTCTGGGCGGAGAGCAGGCAGGGCAAGCCCAGGGGCGGGGCTTGGCAGCCAGGCTAAAGTGGGACTGAGCAGGCAGAAGCCAACACACAGGTGAGGAATGGCCTCCTCCCCTCTATCAGGCCCCTGCGTGGTGTGCCGGGACCCTCCCCTCTGTCCTGGGGTTCCTGTGCTCACTGTTCTGGCAGCTGTGGCCCAGGAGGTGGAGAGCAGGGAGCAATGGGCTGTGACTGCAAACACCGGGAGAGTCGGGGGCAAGATCAGGACCCCTCCTAGAGAGAAGCAGGATGACCTGCGGGGACGCGGGACTGGTCTGGCGCCTGTGCTGGGTGGTGACTGCCCCCAGCACTGCCAGCTCCACCCCGGTTTCAGGACTCAGTTTACCCATTCAGCTGTCTCCACAGGCCCCTTCCTACTCAGTCATGGCTCTTTTGAAAGGCACACGTGACCCTGGTCCTTCTTTTCCCTTTGTTTAATCATTGACTGACTTAGTGTCTGGAGGGAGAGATATTCCCCAAAGGCCTGCGGTGGTTGGGCCTGTGCCAGGCCAAATCCAGGAGTCAGGAACTCAGTCCCGGTCTATTGCATGGTGTCAGGGATCCAAGTAGGTGAGCTCTCACCTGCTGCCACCCTGGGTATATGTGCCTGGGATGCTGGAATCAAGAACAGATCTGGGTGGGGGCACCTCTTGTGGAACCCGCTTCCCATATGGACGTTGGTTCGAGTCATGGCTACTCCGGTTTCAATCCAGCTCCCTGCTATTGCACCTGGGAAAGCAGAAGAAGATGGCTCAAGTCCTTGGGCCCCTGAATTCACATGGGAGACCCAGAAGAGGCTCCTGGCTTCAGATTGTCCCAGATCTGGCCATGGCAGCCATCTGGAAATAGAGGCAGTCGATATAAGCCCCCCCCCCCACCTCTGCCTTTCAAATACATGAATAAAGCTTAAAAAAAAAAAGAGCAGATCTGGGACTCAAAGGCAGGTGCTTCAATATATCATTGTGGGTGTCCCACATGGTGTCTTAACGGCTAGGCCAAGGCTCCCTCTGTCGGTGGCACTTCTTAAGGTCTATCCCCCTGATCACTTGTGACTTTCCATGTCCCCAGCTCCCCCCAGAGAGGTGTGTTCTGCACATTTCATAGGAACCTGTGGATCTGAACCCAGCGAGGCACTCCTGAGCCCCTGGAGAGGCACACACTTCAGTGGCAGCTTCCAAAGCCTGTGTCCCTCCAGGCTACAGGGAAGCCAGCGTGGCACAGGATCCAGCCTCAGCACTGGGAGAAATAGTGTCGGGAACAGCCTCGAGTGGCCTTTGGTACCCGCTGAGAATCAGCCATGGCTTCTGAGTGCTGCCCCTGCCCCTGCGGTCACAGGAATCCATCAACAGAGTGAAGAAACACCAGCAGAAGGGGAGGAAACAGTTTCAAATGATTCATCTGACAAGGGATTGATGTCCAGAATATATAAGGAACTCAAACATTTGCCTTTTAGAAAGGCAAATGGTCTGAATGCGTAAGTTTCCTAAAGATGCTACACAAAATCTAAAAACTCTGAAAGCAGCCAACATCACTGGTTATCAAGGAAATACAAGTCAAAACCACAACGAGAAACCAGCTCACCCTGCTTAGAAGGGCTACCATCAAAAGGACAAAAATGATAAATGCTGGTGACGAGGAGGAGGAGGGGGAACTCCTCTACACGGTTAGCTGGAATCTAGGGAGGTCTTCAAAAAGCTAGACACACACCTACCAGGTGAATTCCTGATCCTGGGCGAATATCCGAAGGAAGTGAAAGCAGCATGTCAAGGAGACACCTGCGCTCCGGGGTTCGCTGCGGTACTGTGGGCAATAGCCGAGCTGTGGAAGCACTGCGTGTTGATGGGCAGATGAAGATGTAAAGCTGTGGTACATACACAATGCGGTGTGACTCACCCATAAAGGAGAGTGAAATCCTCTCACTTGTGCAATGTGTTTGCACGGAGGACACTGTGTTAAGTGAAATAGCCAGCCGCAGAGAGACAAGCACCATGCTTACACTCACTTTTTTTTTTTTAATACTTATGTTTATTTATTTGAAAGAGTTACAGAGAGAGGTAGTGCCCGAGAAAGAGAAAGGTCTTCCATCCGCTGGTTCACTCCCCAAATGCCTGCAGCGGCCAGAGCTGAGCTGATCCAAAGCCAGGAGCCAGGAGCTTCCTCCAGGTCTCCCATGCAGGTGCAGGGGCCCAGGTACTGGACCATCCTCCACTGGCTTCCCAGGCCATTAGCAGGAAGTCGATTGGAAATGGAGCAGCCAGGACTCAAACCTGCACCCATATAGGATTCCGGCATCCCAGGTTGTGGCATAACTGGTTGTGCCACAGCACTGGCCCCTGCACTCACTTGTAGAAGCTACACAAGTTGACCCCGTAGCAGTAGAGAGGACAACAGTGGTCACCAGTGGGTAGGAGAGGCAGGAGGAGAAGCCTCTGCAGAGGTTGGGTAACAGTTACCAGAATACAGCTGGAAGCAAGAGGGTGTAGAGCTCTAGGTCACGGTAGGGTGACTGAAGTTTACTCCTTATCGTGTATGTCAACAGAACTAGAAGACAGAGTTCAAGGATCCTTAAAGCAAAGAGCGCTAAGTATCTGATTTGACCTTTGTAGCTGCATGCACGTTTGCGGCATGAATGCTGAATGGGCCGGCTGAGTGGATGGCCGTGGATGGAGGATTCAGCCGGCAGTCCCTGCGGTGGTGCGGGCACTTTCTCCTGAGCCCTTCCTCCTGCCTAACACAGGCGACTACAGCTCTTTGTGCTTCTGCTCAGGCCCCATCAGCTCCTGGACCCTCTGGGGCAGATATTTGGTCCAGAATTTGCGCCTGCGGGCCTTCAGGGCCTGGCCCACTACAGGATGCACGTTCAGCTGCAGGTATCGCTCGTCCTGGTCCAACACGGGCCAGTGAGGCAGGCCCTCGCTGTTGGGATTCCTGCAGGAAAGACGTCAGGAAGGGTGCACCACGGTCACTCTGAGTCCTGCCCAGCCCAGCCCTGAGCACCGATCTGGCGTCTGCCCAGGCCACCTTGCACGCCAGGAGGGGTGGGGAATGGGTTTCCAGAAGCAGGAGAGCAACACCTCCCCCTAGTGTCAGGCCCATGTGGGGACCCAGCGTCCTGACCTGGCCTGACCCTCCCTCACAGGGAGTCACTAGGCAGAGCAGCTAATGGCCACCCCAGGTCACTGGGAGATGGGAAGAGTGTGCCTGGGGCCAGGGCCCCTGTTAGTGCCAGTGGGTCCTGCAGCTGCCGAGGGCGATATCACGTGACTTAGGACCCTGGATGCTGGTGAGGTCCCCACAGAGGAGGGAGGGCAGAGGGTCCCAGGTCCCTGGGGAGTTGAGGGGGGTGGTCCTCTCACCTGTTCCGAGCAAAGTTGGCCCAGTACTTCATCACCCTCCTGCTCAGCAGCTCCTCCTCCTCAGTGAGTAGCACTGCATGGGGGAGGGGCAGGGTCAGCTCGGCCACCCCAGTCCTGCTGCCCCATCATGCACCACGCTCCCAGCCCAGGTGGAACTTGACTCTGAGTGTCCCAGGACTGGCTGTCTGCCTCCTTCCTTCATTCCCTGGGGGGCTGGGAATGCCCAACACTCTCTTCCTCAGCTCAGCCTCTAGGTCACTGGACAGCTGCTCATTCCTGGTCCAGAAAATTCCTTTCTTCTTCTGACTCAGGGAACTCATTTAGGAGACAAATACGCTTTCAAAATACCTGCCTCTGCTCCCCCGCTGGACCCCGAGGGTGGGCAGAGGAGGTCGGGCCCAGGTTGCTGACGGAGGGCTCTGGGATTCCAACCCTGGTCAGCCTTCTGAGCTGTGAGATGTTGTGCACCTGAGCCCGCCCTCTGTCAGAGCCTCTCTTCTCCATCTGTATAGCACAGGCGATGCCGCTGTAGGGACCAGGCCATGCTTGTGCCCCATCTCCAGAGGAAGGAGGAAGACTCACCTTGAGTGCCCCCAAAGAAGGATCTGAAGAGAAGCAGAACCTCGTCACCATGGTCAGCCTTCACATGTGGCGGCTTGGTGTCCTTGAAGAAGCTGGGCCGATGCTGGAACTCATAGAAGTAGACAGGGGCGTGGCAACCTGGGGCATCGGGGTGGCAGGGTGGACAAACCACTGTCTGCAGACCAGTTACCTGAAGCTTTCCTGCCTCACCCTTGATGACGGGCTATCTTGTTCCCGGTGGACTAAGTGATGGAACAGCACAAAGTGGAGCAGGAGCAGTGGGACCAGCCTAGGTGGATTCACGGCCTTGGACTTCCTAGCTCTGTGGTCACGGGAACGTCCCTGAAGCCTGTTCACCTCCCCTCAGCTTCCTCATCTGTGAACGGGGGTTTTCTGCCTCCTGGAGTAGCCATGAGGAGGAACTGAGATGAGGGGCATCAAGAAGCTGAACTCGGGGGCACAATAAGGACGTGGACAGGGACCAGGACAGCACAGACCTCACCAGGGACCCATAGTTCTGAGCTGCTTTCTTGCCAGATTGGCCTTGGTCACAGATGAACTCACGCCGAAAATGTGCCACTTGGAGGGCAGGCATCGCGAAGATCAAGTCCCCCATCATCTCCAGGAACCGGGTCTTGAGGGTCTGGGGGTCCTCACTGCTCCCCAGATACTCCTCCATCAACAGGTCCCCAAACTCAGGAGGCAGCATCTGGCGCAGGTGATGGAGAACATGCGGGTTAGACTCTGGGGCAGAGGGGCGACAGGTTCAGGGTGGAGGAGTCAGGTCGTGGGATGGGAAAGAAAAGGGGGAAAGGGCCACGGTGACCCCCCACAAGCCCAGCCTTAGCTCATGGGGTCGTTGCACGGGCAGTATCTTGGAGCTGCCCTCTCCTTTGGAGCAGGAAGCCAGGAGCCCCACCTTCGGTTTCGAAGATCTCTGTACAACAGCTTGCATGGTCCCTCTGTCTATTGCATTCTGTTGGTCATAGATGCCCATGCTCTGGGAGTGAGAGGAGAGTCTCAGGTTGGGTTGGATGGTTCTGGAGCTGAGTGGCCCCCCCATCCATGCTGGACACACAGTGGCCTGGAATCGGGCCTCACCGAGGGGATGATCCAGCCGTACTCATCGTTGTTGACACCAATGATGCAGGGGACGGGTCGGAAGTCGGCTGAGGACAGCAGCTCCTGGGGGTGCCTGGGCAGGAAGGCCCCGTCCACCACAGCAGGGATGATCTTGAGGGCCTGAGGGGACACTCAAGTCAGGGCACAGGGTCAGGTCCCAGACCTTCTCTGATGCCTTCCACCCCTCCCTGGCTCAGCCCAGTGCGCTCACACCCACCCTCAAGAGGCTGGGATGTCCTCACCTCCACTTCCCACCCAGGACCATGAGGACAGTGAGGCATGGAAATGAGGTGCCTGGCCCAGGAAGTATGATGGGCACTCGGACCCTCTGCCCCCCTTCCCGCCATCCCCTGTGAACTCAGCCTGACCTTGGTGATGGCCAGCATCTCCTCTGCACTCTTGCCCCGCAGGCAGTCCACGAAGGCCTTGGAGTTCTTGTGGTCACAGGCAGACAGGTTGGCCACCATCTGTACAGGGACCAAGCAGGGGCTAACTCATCCTTGCAGGGAGGGAGTGGAATTTACCCAAGGCCCTGGAGGGGACGCACAGGTGCACCCCAGATGTCACAGGAAATTGTATGCTATTTGTGTAGTTTTTAAAAAATAAACATATCATATAATTCCATGAATGTTTTATAAGTATTTATTTATTTATTTGAAAGGCAGAGTTAGAGAGAGAGGACACACACAACACACACACACATGCGAGAGAAAGAATGAGAGAGAGAGATCGTCCATCTGCTGGTTTATTGCACAAACGACTCTAAAAGCCAGGACTGGCCAGGAGCTTCTTCTGGGTCTCCTACATGGATGCAGGGACCCAAGGACTTGGGCCCTTGCTGCTTTCCAGCCGTATTAGCAGGGAGCTGGATAGGAAGTGGAGCAGCCAGGACTCAAACCTGCACCCATATTGGAGCTGAGGCTGCAGGACACAGCTTCAACCCACTGAGCCCCAGCGCTGGCCCTGATTGTGCAGTTTTGATGTTGCCCCAACTTCCCCTAAATTCGCAGGTACCAGTCAGGGTGACCAGCACAGCTGCTTAGATGGTTGTGCCCACCCTGGAGGTCCCCAGGGTGACAGCGTGGCAGGGCACAAGCAAACTCCATCACCGCAGTTGCAGAGCTGTGTGAATGCTGACCCCCCACCACCACCCTTCACAATTCTGGGCAGGCGCCAGCTCTGAGGCTCCCAGTGGTCCTTGCTAGGCTCAGTGAATAGACAGAGTAAGAGAGGCGCTAAGAGACATGAGGTGAGGCAGCAGGTCGGTTCTCCAGGTTCTCCCTGCCAACCTCAGTCCTCCCTCCCCGATGCCCTGCTCACACACGACCTTTCTCCCATGTCTCTCCCATCAAGTCACAGGCCACAGGTCCTGGAGAAGCTGCTGGGGCTTCTGCAGTGCAGGGGACTCACTGTGGAGATCACATCAGACGAGTTCATGATGAAGCGGGGGAGCAGGACCACCCCACTCTGCAGGATGGCTCCGTGGAAGAGTCCTTGGGACATGGGTGACAGCACATGTGCAGAAACACTTATGGCACCCACAGACTCGCCGAAAATGGTGACCCGGCCAGGGTTGCCACCAAAGTGGGCGATATTCTGCTGGACCCAGCACAGCGCAGCCACTTGGTCCAGGTAGCCCCAGTTGCCAGCGGCGTGCTGGTCTCCAGTGCTGAGAAGTGGCAGGGACAGGGGTCACAGGGCTGTCCTGGTGCCACTCTTCCCGCAGTGCCCACCCCAGCCCCGGTCTCACCTGAAGAAGCCCAGGACTCCCAGGCGGTACTGGATGGTGACCACCACCACGTCCTCAAATGCCACCAGCGCAGAACCGTCATACATGGAAGCCAAGCCTATAACCAGTGAACCCCCATGGATCCACACCATCACCTGGGGAAAGTCAAGGCCAATACCACAAGGTTCCCACCCAGCCTAAACCTCACCTGGGCTGCCACCCGGACTACCCAGCACTTGGCTCGGTGCACCTGCTCATGGAGACAGAGCTCCAGCACGGGGCAGGACCTGGGCCCTGTTTCAGCAGGAGGAGCTGGCCTTCCATAGTTTTTCCTCCACTTTGTGCATTAAAGCCTGGTTCCATTACTCCCAGAACTCCTTGTGAGGTGTCAAGGAAACGGGTGTTCCCCTGGTTGTCCCACATGACATTAATCAAAAGTGTCCCGTGAGTGCACTTGGATTCAATTACTTTACTATTAGCACTGACCCTCAGATAGTCCATGGCTGGGTTTTGATGACCTCTAAGTGCAGGCCTTGGGCCCCTGAGTGGTCTTCCTGGGCACAAGCCAGCTGGGTGGGTCCTAGGTCTGTCCCAGGGCCACAGCCTCTGACTTCCGGGAGCCCCTAGGCTCTGAGACTCGTTCTCTCAGGGTCAGGTGCCCACCTGGGTAAGAAGCATTTCTTGGCTGATGTTGAGAGGCTCCTCAGCAGATCACATGCCGTGTGGCCCCTCCCATCCTATGCTTTCTCATCTTGTAGCAGAAGGCAATGCCCCCCACCCCGGCCGACCCTGCCCCGCACTCACAGGCAGGTCAGAGCCCTCACGGGCACGGGCAGGCGAGTAGATGTTGAGGTACAGGCAGTCCTCGGACACGGGGATGGACGGCAGGGTCAGA
The DNA here is from genome assembly GCF_051225735.1 of Oryctolagus cuniculus. Lineage (NCBI taxonomy): Eukaryota > Metazoa > Chordata > Mammalia > Lagomorpha > Leporidae > Oryctolagus > Oryctolagus cuniculus. The sequence goes on along the minus strand of NC_142884.1, from coordinate 60,156,625 downwards.
TTCACCAGTTTCAGAGCCTGTGTATTCATGGCAGCAATGTCCTGCAGACACCTGATGACCGCCCACGTGAGAAAGTCAGTCCAGGGGCCGGCCGGGGCCAAACCGGACCTGGGTCTGGACTTTCTCCCTGCAACCTCGGTCCTCCCTCCCCGATGCCCTGCTCACACACAACCTTTCTCCATGTCTCTTCCCATCAAGTTGTAGGCCACAGGCTCTGGGAAGCTGCTGTGGGTTTCTGGGGAGGTCTCAGTGTTGTCGAGGGCTCTGGAGCCCACTGCCTCGGAGCTGGGAAGCCTTGATTTTAGGGGACTCTGGGGAAACCCGCTGATGAAGTGTGATGACATTCACTGCTGTAGCCCGGTCCCCACTCAGGCCTGGAACAGGGCACCGCCCACACACAGGGGTTGCAGGAACGGAACATGGAACTGCTCCTGGAAGGGCAGTGGGACGTTCCCCATCCTACACACACACTCTCAGGGAGCCTCCTCACTTCAACACAGGTCCAGTCCTAAGGAGAAAACAAATCCCGGGGCCAGCACTGAGCAGATAAAGCTGCCGCCTGCAGTGCTGGCATCCTATATGGGCGCCGGTTCGAGACCCAGCTGCTCCTCTTCCAATCCAGCTCTCTGCTTTGGCCTGGGAAAGCAGTAGAAGATGGCCCAAGCATGTGGGCCTCTTTTCCCATTTGGGAGCCCCTTTAGAAGCTCCTGGCTCCTGGCTCGGATCAGCGCAGATACGGCAGTTGCAGCCAATTGGGGAGTGAACCAGTGGATGGAAGACCTCTTCCTCTCTCCCCCCCCCTTCTTCTCCCTCTCCCTCTCCTCTCTGTGTGTAACTCTGACTTTCAAATAAATAAATAAATCTTTAAAAAAACAAATCCCTTGGCCACAGGCACCTGGCTCAGTGACTCTGGACATTGTCCCCAGGCAGCCACCACCGCTGCCCTCCTCAGGGACCTGCAGGATCTGCTGCTGGAGTCAGGGGCTGCTGCCTGCCTCGCGGAGCCCCCTGAACCCGTCCTGGGGACAGCGCCCCGACTGAAGAGTCTCTGCTTGTTCTTCAGTCCCTGGAGCCGAGGCCCTCTGAATGCCAAGCCAGAGCCAGGAACCTGGCAAAGCCACTGCACCTCCCCCCGGAGCCATAGATGATTCATGGGAAAAAGGCTCATGGGAATCTGCTGAACACGGAGGGAAAACAGACTGGGGTGTGGGTGAACAGACAACTGTGCCGTGCCCAGGGTCTAGAAACCCCTGACCCCACCCCAGGGCCGGAGCTCCCCTGTGCCCTGGGAGGACTTACATGGCTGGGTGGGAGGTCCCGTCCCTCACTCCACTCCAAGCTTCAGCAGGTTCAGGAGGTGCAAAGCGCAGCGGCCCCACAGGTGGCTTGGCAAAGGGAATTCCCAGGAAGGTGTGGACGCCCGCATCAGTGCCTTCCACGTGGACCAGGCTCCCGCGCACCTGCCCCGTGTGCGTGTTCCGGATGGGGCTGGCAGAGTCCTGGCCTGTGGGCAGAGAGGTGTCAGGTCGGGGCTCCCCATGAGCTGCCCGCCCACACTGCTGCTGTGGCCTCTCCTTGGCATCAGCACCTCGGCCTTGCCAAGGCCTCGGACCTACAAACACTGGCTTTAGCAGCTTCCTGCCTGAAATGCTCTCCCCTCACCTCTCCGCTGACTCATGACCCATTCAGAAGAAATATCCAGAATTAGTAAACGGCAGAGGCAGAGAGCAGATGGCTGGGCTCTAGGAATGAGGTTGGCGGGTGTTGTGGAGGGAAGGTGAGTGCATGCGGCGGCCTCTGAGGATCCTGAAACCGTAACTGAGCAGCAAAACCTGAAAACGAGGGTGCAGCTACGGAACTGGCCATGGGCAGAGGCTGGAAGAGGAACAAGCTAGAGAAGCCTGCATCCCTGGAAGTGCTGGGCTAAGGCTGCTGCAGGCAAGTGCTCAGATACAAAGAGACTAGGAAGGGGCTAGAAAATCCAGAGACTGGTTAGGTGGCCCTGCCCAGCATCCTGATGGAAACGTGGACAGTAAGGCCACGAGCCATGTTGTCGAGAGCTACCTTATTGGAAACTGGAGTCAAGACCACCTTTGTCACACAGTTGTGTCCATGCCCTGAGTGATTCATGGAAGGAGGAGGAATTTGAGAGAGATGACTTAGGATAGCTGTTGAAAGAAATTTCTAAGCAAAATATATAGAAGGAGCCGAGGGACTGGAGCTGTAGCGTAGCAGGTAAAGCCACTGCCTGCTGTGCCAGCATCCCATTTGGGCGCAGTTTGAGTCCCGGATGCTCCACTTCCAATCCAGCTCTCTGCTATGACCTGGAAAGCAGTAGAGGTTGGCCCAAGTTTTTGGGCCCTGTACCCACACTGGAGACCCGGAAGAAGCTCCTGGCTGCTGGCTTTGGATCAGCACAGCTCTAGCCATTGGGACCATCTGGTGAGTGAACCAGTGGATGGAAGACCTCTCTCTCTCTGCCTCTGCCTCTGCCTCTCTGTAACTCTGTCTTTCAAGCAAATAAATAAATCTAAAAAAAAAGAGTGCAGCTATTTGAAAGGTTCACGAAGAATAAAGTGTATTTAAAAAGAAGAAGAAGGAGGAGCTGCATGGGTATTGGTAGTTACTTTCAGTGAGATTTACCATGAGGCTCAGCAAAGGGAATCGGTTTAAAAATGTGGGAAATTCACAGCCTGCTCACTCAACAGCAAAGGAGTTTGGGAAAGAATATCCATGGTGTGGCCAAGGAACCACTTGCCAAAGAGATTCCTGCAGAAGGAAGCCAGGCGCTATGCATCGAGACAACAGGGCATTCTGCAGCCTCCGGGGCCATCCCGCTTAACACAGGCACAGGAGGCTGGCAGGGCAGAGTGGTTCCAGAGAATGGCCATGGTCACTGCTTTGCTTCCCATTGAAGTGCTCTGTGGCTATTCCAGCCGTGTTAATGAATACCCAAAGGGAGCGACCCACAGACCTTGGTGGCATCTCTCGGGTGCTACATTTGCAGAGGTGCGCAATTCACGTCTTATGGTGGCAGTGGGGGTCTTGGTGGCTTCCACTGAGATTTCAAAGAAAAGTTGGGGAGCCAGGCTGAGTCCTCCTCCAGGGGAGAAGCCACAGCAAACATTTCCCACTAGAATGCACAGGAAGCTATGGCACAGGACTATTCTTCTTAGACCCTGGAATTGTGTAGCCCTGTTCCTCTGACCCCCACACACTGTGCAGTGCCAGGTTGGGAAAGCTGAGGGCACCAGCACACCACCTGAAAGAGTGATGTAGGCAGGGAGGTAGCCAGAAGGAGCTGAGGGCTATACCGCCCAGACCCTAGCCCCTTCCGTGCTGATCCGACATGGCTGCAGGTTCAGCACAGCCACTGCCCATCATGCACCTGAGTTCGCGTCCCATCATGCACCAGACCCTACGCTGCTTCCTAGATTCCACCACATGCTCTGAAGCCACATGTGCACCAGACATGGTGCAGCTCCTAGAGAGAACTACGTGCGCTGCAGCCCTGCCCAAACCTCTGCTTTCATTAAATATTCAATTAGGCTCTGCCTTGGGCACTACCATCCTGTAAAAGGACAACACCGAATCTTGCAAATTGCAACACTCATTTTCTCCTGAGATTGCCCACGTTCCTGAGGGTGTACTTTCCCTTTGTCTTCAAATAAACCTTATATTCCTGCTCCCCTTTATCTACGTCTCCTGGAATTCTTTCACATGTGGAAGCAAGAGCCTGAAACAAGTCTAGTGTGAGATGACCTCTCTCTCCCTCTCTCTCTCTCTCACTTCCCCCCTGCACCAGGAGCAGCTTCACACCTGTGGCCAGCAAAGCCAAAGCCCTGGGGGCTCACACCGCCCCTACTGTAGTGTACATGAGGTTCTGGACTTGGAGTTTCAAAGATTTAGCGATTGCACTGCTGGGTCTGGATTCGGGACCTGTGAGCCCTTTCTTCTTGCCTGTGTTTTCCCCTTGGCATAAGGACGATCACCGCTGGTGCCTGTTGCACCCCTATTGCTTGGAAGCACACGAGTTGTTTGCTTCATGGTTCACAGCTATCAGAAGTTGGCCTTGGGTCTCAGATGGGACTTGGGACCTTGGACTTCTGAGTCATTGTGGACTGAGATAAACCCTTGCAGACTATTGGCATGAGATGAACGCTTTCTCCATTGTAAGAAAGACTCATGGGGGTCGGGGCACAATGCTCCAGGTTAGCTATGGGTGTGGCCCCCAGAGTTCCTGCGCCGGGGGCATGGTCCCCAGTGTGGTGGTGGTGGCAGTGAGGGATGACCTCAACTTCGGGGGGGGCAGCTCCCCTTCTTTCCTCACGGAGAGAGTTTGCCTGTACCCACGACTGTGAGTGCATATTGACTCCTGAGGACACTCTGAGGCATTATGTCTACGGTTCTGGGACTTAATGGTCCCAGCAGAAGAGCCAGAACCAGCTGGGACAGAAGGAAGAGCGAGTCCCTGTGACCTGTCAATGATTCTTTATGGACATGGGTCCAAGCCAAACCACTATTTTAAACATGCAGATCCTTGTTCCTAAAATATCCTTGTCACCTCTGAGAGCCTGGAAGGGGTGGATAAAGGTTGATTCTTTCCTGGGAAGAATAGATTGGGAAAGGGTAGCTGGAGAGAGTCAGGTCCTACAAGTATGGCATTTTGTGTGACAGGATCAAGGGCTGGGGACTCTGCCCACACAGCTGCTGTAGAATAGTCCCGAAGCTGCTTGGAGGAGTCACCATAGAACCCCAACACTGGGGTCCCTTGCCTGTGCACAGTAAGCCAACCACTAACACCAGGGTGGTGGGAAAGACACATGGGTATTTACTGCCAAGTACAGAGCAAGGAGCCACAGGGCTAGCACTTAACTCCTGGTCTCTCCAAGGGCGGCAAGGCCGGCAATCTTCAAGTTCAAAGCCGGCGAGGAGCAGTGCCAACTCAGCTCGCAGGGGCACCTGGCTGGCCCCCTTCCTTTGATTGGCCAGTGAAGGTGGTGAGCATGTTCCCTCTGGAATGGCAGAGGTGGGCTCCTGTCCATCTGGGCCCAGGGATAGATGGGTTCTGTGTTTGATCAGGGCTGGTGACTTCCTGACAAACATCTCAGCTGAAGTCTAACACCTGGACCTCAGCTCTGTCAGCTGTAAGAGGGAAAAATGAATCCCCACCTTGCAATCTGGGTGCTGCTTGGAGGCGAGCACTGAGATGTTAGCTATAGGTGAGGGACAACTAAACTGCAGGGCAAGGGAGAGATACTGGAATCTGATAAAAATCTGCACCAAACGCTACCATGGTTGCATAGCCCTGGAGGTCAAGGTGAACCTTAGCCCCAGGTCAGGTGCAGGGACTGAGAAGGACCTGGTGGCCATCGGATCAGCTTTGCTTTGTGGAGCTGGGGGCTTCCAAATCCCCAGACTGTCAGTAACCTCGCCTGGGGCCCTCGCTGGAGGGGGCCAGGAGGCACATCAGGCCAAGGGGTTGACTCTCAGAGCCAGCAGCACCAGGAAGGTTTATCGCGGTTGTGACTCCTTCTGCCAGCTCCAGACCCAAGCCCTGGAAGAAAACGGCCCCAGTTCCCACGCCTCCGCCTGGCCCAGGGCTGCTGACCCAGACCAGCGCTACTCAGAGCCATTGTGCTGGGCGCACTCCTCGGTGTCTGGGGCCTCGGGCAGCCCCCACGCTCTCCAAGCCTCAGGGGCCCACCCTGGGCGCGCGGGTCCCGCGCTGTCACCTCCGCCCGCTCCACCAGCCCAGACGTTGCCCTCCCGCGGCCGCAGGCTCCAACTGCGGGATTGGGCAGATCCGACCCGGGTCCCTGTCTTCGCCCGCGGGAGCCTCACCGTGGGCTGGGACAAGGAGGAGCAGCAGGAGCCCGCAGGCCACGGCGCCGAGCTGCGCGCCCGGTCGGTGCGGCCCCGTGGTCCAAGGCAGGTCCGCGAGTGTGCTCCTGTGCCCCAGAGGCTGTCCCAGGCCAGAGTCTGGCCTGGGCGGGGAGCAGGCGGGGCGCCGCGGGGGCGGGGCTCGGGGCCTGGCGGGAGAGGGGGACTGAGTGGGCAGAGGTCGCCTGCGGCTCTGGGACCAGCAGGTGGGGGCACGGCGGCCTCCACCGAGTCCCTGCCACTGCGCGGTACCTGGGACCCTCTCTGCAATCCTGGAGTCACGAAGTTCACTGGCCCAGGAGGGTGTTGGGGGCGGGGCTGCCGAGGAGCTGTTATTGGAACAACCTGGAGGGCTTCTGGTAGGCGGTGCTTGGTCAGGCTCCCACAGAGAACTGGGATGATCTTCAGGTGGGGTGAAGGACAGCCCTTGAGAAAAGCCTGGCATGTGTGGCTTGTCCCCCAGTCCTGGGACCTCCTCCCTGGCTCTAGGACTGGTAGGTTACTGGGTCCCATGGCCCCTCTTTCCTTAGAGTCCGTGCTCTGAGGTCTCTGTGGGCCCCCTCCCTACTGAGTCACAGACTTGCTTTCCAAACTCCCAGGTGACTGGGGCACTTAAGGACACCTCCACCCCCCCCCCCACACACACCCCAGTTCTCTGTGTTCTACCTCCTGCTGACGTCTGGGGCTTTTCTCCACTTGACAAACCATGAGAGCCTGCTAGTCTGACTGCTAGGCAGGAAGACAGGAATCAGCCTGCAGCCTATGTGGGGGGGGGGGGGGGGAGGAGGGCGGGCACACAGAGCACCTGCCGGAGGACCGCAGCAGCCTGGGCAGCATGCCCGGCAAGCAGCCCAGCGTCTGCACCACACAGCCCGGCCCACACTCCAGGAACTTCATAGGGGCTCTCGGCCTCCCCCCAACCCCGTAAGGAACGCACCCCAGGAGAATCCTCTCTGCCTGGCGCCAAGTGGGCCACCTGCTCTCAGAATGAAGTGACACCCTGACAGCAGGGACTCCATTTCATTGACAGATGAGAAAAAAAGAAAAGAAAAGCACCCCCCAGCGTGAGACTATGGTCTATAACTGAGACAATAGCAGTACACCACATTATGCTTGGCAGAACATAGAAATCCCCTAGCTTGATTGCTCACGCGCAAACACCTGGACCCTAATGTCACGCTTGTAGCTGGTAGAAGTCCCATGTATGATTCAGGTCAGCTTGGCCCTAGCACCCATGTATTCCCCTCCCCTCCTTGTGGTTCTTGCCTTTACCAAAGCTTTGAGCTTCGGGGTTGAGAGTTTTTTAGGGCATGAGCCTGCTCTCAACCACAGGCAATAAAGGACCGTCAGATTCTATCAATGTGAGGCACTCCTATGTTTGAGCTTGTCTGGGTACAACAATAGCACAGCCTCGGGAGGAATTGTACCTATTTCGTATCCTGCAAACCCTTTGTCCAAGAGAAGATTACCTTGGGGGAAGAACTGGACATTGGAAAATGACAGGTTCTCCAATAAATAATTAAGAAAACTGGACACAGAAGAATGAAACTGGACATATATATATATATAAATCAACTCAAAAAATTGATCTGAGTGATGTAAGCCCAAAAACTATGAAACTACTAAAGAAAACATAATGAATGGAGAAACCCTTTGTGATATCGGTTAGGGAAAGGGTTTTTTGGGTAAGACCCCAAAAGCACAGGCAACAAAAGCATTAATAGACAAGTGGGATTCTATCAAACAAGGAAGCCTCTGTATCCCAAAGATTCAACAGAGAGGAGCAACAACCAGCAGAATGGGGAAAATAGACCAGACTGTGCACCTGAGAAGAGATGAACTCATATCCAGAACCTCAGCAACAAGAAGCCAACTCAACTGATTCAAGCAATGGCCGTCAGGGCAGTCACTCGGCCTGGCAGCTGAGATGCCAGTGAGGACGGCCTCATCCCGTCAGCAGTGCCTGCATGTGATGCCCAGCTCCAACCCTGACTCCAGCTTCCCAGTAATACAGACCCTGGAGGCAGCAGTACTGACTTTCAAGTATTGGATCCTTGCTTCCCACGTGGGACAGCTGGATGGTCCTGGCTCCCACCTTTGACTTTCAGGCAAACTGCAGACATTTGGGAAGTGACTCAGCCTGTGGAAGCTTGCTCTCTCTCTTTCTGTGGCATACTTGGCAAGTTAAAAAAAAAATAGTGTTTTAATGGACCAACATTCTGAAAAGATGTTACTCGTAAAACAGTATAAAAAAGCCAACAGGCATATGACAAAAGAGCTCCGCATTTCTGATTACCTGGAAAGTGTGAAATGAAGCCACAAGGAGACCTCATAAGAGAATAACTATTATGAGACAGACAGAAAGTTTCACGTGCTGGCGAGGATATGGAGGGAGGGAGCTCTTCTGCATGTTCGTGGGAATGTGAATTAGGAGACTCGTGGAGGGCCGGCGCTGTGGCGCAGTGGGTTAAACGCCCTGGCCTGAAGTGCCGGCATCCCACATGGGCAGCAGTTCTAGTCCCGGCTGCTCCTCTTCCAATCCAGCTCTCTGCTGTGGCCTGGGAAAGCAGTAGAAGATAGCCCAAGTCCTTGGGCCCCTCACCCACATGGTAGACCCGCAAGAAGTTCCTGGCTCCTGGCTTCGGATGGGTACAGCTCCGGCCGTTGTGGCCAATTGGGGAGTGAGCCATTGGATGGAAGACCTCTCTCTCTCTCTGCCTCTCCTCTCTCTGTGTAACTCTGACTTTCAAATAAATAAATAAAAATCTTAAAAAAAAAAAAAGGAGACTCGTGGAGAACTGTAGGAGTTTCCCAAATACCTCACCATAGATCTACTACCCATTCTACAAGTGCTATGGCTGCATGTGTATCCAAAGGAATTGGAAGTAGTATAGCAAAGATACACCTACACTTCCATGTTTATTGAAGCAGATAGTCGCTGTGTCCAAGTGGAAGGAACCATGTTGCCGGGTATCTGTTGACAGGTGACTACACAAAGAAAATATGTTACATATACCCAAAGGAGTATTACTTGGCCATAGAAAGGAATTCAACCTTTCAGTTGTGGCTGCATGGATGGGATTGGAGGACATCACTCATGGCAGCCCCTGCAGGGACGAAGCCACGGAGGCTCCTGGTGGCTGGGTCCTCTGCTGACCACTTACAGATGTGAGGTCACAGGGCATGCTGGGAGGAGGAGGGTTTCTGGCACTCAGGGGTAGGTGCACCTCCCTCCACGTGGGGAAGGCCTTTGGAGGAGAGCAGTGGAGGGGAGGAGAGGGTGGGGTGTTGAGGAGGGTGGGCTTCCACTGCTTTGCCTAGTACAGCTGGGGGGGGTGTACTGAGTGTGTCTCACAAGAGAGGACTCTGGGCAGGCTTGGCAACGGACCTCATGTGGTAGGTAAATCAAAGCTCACTGAATGGACAGGGCAGATGAGTGCCTGGCCACGTGAATTGCTGAATGAATGGCTCCTTTGTGGCTGTGGGTGGGCACATCAGGAGGCCCCCGCCTGCTCTGGATCCCCTGGCCACCCTGACACAGGGAACTACAGCTCTGCCTGCTCCTGCTGAGCCTCTCTTAGCTCCTGGATCCTCTGGGGCAGGGTCTTTATCCAGAGCTGGAGCCTGCGGGCCTTCAGGGCCTGGCCCACTGCAGGCTGCACGTTCAGCTGCAGGTATCGCTCGTCCTGGTCGAACAAGGGCCAGTGCGGCAGGCCCTCGCCGTTGGGGTTCCTGCAACAAGACATCAGGAAGGGGGGGACCGCGGTCACTCTGAGCCCTGTCCAGCCCAGCCCTGAGCACCTATCTGGGGTCTGGCCAGGCCACCTTGCAGGCCAGGAGGGGTGGGGAATGGGTTTCCAGAAGCAGGAGAGCAACATCTCCCCCTAGTGTCAGGCCCACGTGGGGACAGGGCATCCTGGACTGTTCTCCGTCGCTGTCACGGGGAAGCTCTGAGGGTAATGTATCATGTGTGACCACCCTCCATGTGTCTCACATGCTCAGGTTCCCCCTTTGTGCCAGGGTTGAGGGACTATCACATAAGACAGAACACATGCATGCTGGTGAGGTCCCCACAGAGGAGGGAGGGCAGAGGGTCCCAGGTCCCTGGGGATTGAGGATGTTATGCCCACTTTGATTGTCCTCAAAGACCACCAAGGAGCCGATACCGCTGTAAAACACATGAGAGTTTTATTGCAGGTCCAGGCCTGGGCTCTCAACTATGACCGATGCAGCGGATTTGAATTGAGAGCCCTGACTCTTCAGTTAACAGGGTTTTTATAGGGTTTTCAGAGACATTCTACACATTATGGTACCATTTAGCAAATCATCTCATCCCGCGGGAAATGCAAAGGACATCCCTTAGAATTGATTGGTGCATCCAGTGGCGGGAACGGACCTAGTGAAGGTGGTTAGATGGCTTTGGGGTTGATGCCTATTAAATTGATTGGCTAAAGTATAGGGTCTGAGCTGCTGGGGTGTAGTGCCAAACTGCAGGGTCTTGGGAAGTTAACCATCACCTTCATTGCCTTGAGAAGACACCAGGAACTCTAGTATTTCTCTTTTATCTGCTAATTGGCTGTTGCTAGGAGAGCTGATTGCAAGGGGAGTTCATTTATTTGCTTTTAGGAGCTTCTGGCTCAGGGTTCAGGGCCTGCTCAGGCCCAAGTTACAAGATGGAGGCCACTTTTAAAATAGTGACACCTTGATCCAGGCTCAGGTCTCTCAAGATAATGTTTCTCCCTCTGGACATGGCCTGGGCTAGTCCAGGTCATAGTGGCTGAGAGAGCCCTGGGCTGAGCAGAGGTCAAGGCCAGCTCTCCGGAGCCACAAAGTCAGCAAGATCTCTCCCCTGGGGCCAGAGCTTGGCACAGTGGGTAAGGTCACTGCCTGCAGTGCCAGCATCCACTGTGGGCGCCGGTTCAAGACCTGACTGCTCCACTCCTGATCCAGCTCTCTGCTGTGGCCTGGGAAAGCAGTGGAGGATGGCCCAGGTCCTTGGGCCCCAGTACTCGCATGGGAGACCTGGAGGAAGCTCCTGGCTCCTGGCTTCAGATCAGTGCAACCTGGCCATTGCAGTCATGTGGGAAGTGAACCAGCAGAAGGAAGGCCTCTCTCTCTCTTCTTCTCCCTCTCTCTCTGTGTATCTGTGACTTTCAAGTAAAATAAGCAAATCTTAAAGCAACAACAAAAAAAATCACTGCCTTATGTCTCCTTGACTCTCTGTAACTCTGCCTTTTAAATAAATAATTTTTTTAACATATTCTCAGAGAAGGCCTCCTGGGTGTCCAGTCACAGCCCATTGCTGCTTGCTGTCCATCCCTACACTATCCTGGAGTCAGCCGGCGAGGACAGTAAACTTGGTGACTCCAGGACTGAGGAGAGGGATTGGACACCCAGAGGAGCCAGGAGCCAGGGGAGGCAGGAGCCAGGGGAGGAGCCAAGAGCCAGGGGAGGCACCCACCAGGCCTTGTCCTCTCAGTCCTGCTCTCCTGCAAGGCCCCCAAGCCCCGCCCCTGGGGCTCGCACCTCCTGTTCCCTGCAGGTCCTGGGCTGGGCCTGGGTCCACCCCTAGAGTGCCACAGGCAGCCTTTGGGGCACAGAATGCACACGGACACCTGCCTCGGACCATGGGGACGCAAAAGCAGGGCGCGTGACTCCGCACCATGGCCTGCGGGCTCCTGCTGCTCCTCCTCATCACAGCACACGGTGAGGATACTGCAGGCGGCAACAGGGACCTGGGTCAGATCTGCCCAGTCCCGCAATTAGTGCCTGCGGCTGCGGGAAGACAACTCCTGGCGGCTGTAGCAGGTAGAAGTGACAGTGTTGGCCCCTGAGGCCTGGGAGGGTCGGGGCTGCCCAAGGAACCGGACGAAGAGGACTGAACCCAGCATAAGAGCTCTGAGCAGCGCAGCTCTTGGTCGGCAGCCCGGAAGACAGGCAGCGGCGTGGGAACTGGGGACTATCCCTGGGCTCCAGGCTCCTGGAGCAAGTGATCCTGACAGTGAGGAATCTTCCCTGGGACCATTTGTCTCCAGGGCTGCAGACCCTTGGCAGAGCGGCTCCCTGCCCCACCAGGTGGCCCCAGTCATGATAACTGGACCTGCAAACTACAAAGCCCCTGATGCCAATCCAGAAGCCCATCCCTAACCCAGGGTCTCCTCTGACCCCGTGCACCTGGCAGAGACGTTTGCAGGCTAAGGTTCCAGGGTGAACGTGACCCCACACTAGAACCAGTTCAGGACAGGGGCACTGTTTACTCACCCACTCCGGGGCCAGGCTCTCCTCTCCCTGACCCAGGGGCCCAGAGCACCCTTGTGGCCGGGCATCGCCTACTGTGACATGGGAGGGTTCTCTCTGAGGATGAGTCAGCTTTCATGGTGCTGGGGATGATTGATTTCTACTGATTTTTTAAAAAGATTTATTTGTTTATTTGCAAGACAGAGTTACACAGAGAGAGGAGATGCGGGGGCGGGGGATATCGAGTTAGGAGAGGACATTAACCTGCTGCGTCACAGTGCTGGCCCCAGTTTCTACTGATTTGAAGGCAGAGAGACAGGGAAAGAGGGAGAGACAGAGTGAGAAAGAGCTCTCCCCTCCACGGTCTCCCTCAGACGCCCGCTGTGTTAGGAGGGGAGCATCCCAGCGGCCTTGCTACTGCTGCTCCAAGTGTCTGCCCAACAGTTGGCACTTCCCTTGGGCTTCTACCGAGGGTGGGACCTGCAGGGTGGGTGGAGCTCCAGGTTAAGTGTTGCAGGACTGTTGCAGGACAAGCACCATGCTTACACTCACTTTTTTTAATACTTATATTTATTTATTTGAAAGAGTTACAGAGAGAGGTAGTACCCGAGAAAGAGAAAGGTCTTCCATCCACTGGTTCACTCCCCAAATGCCTGCAGCGACCAGAGCTGAGCTGATCCAAAGCCAGGAGCCAGGAGCTTCCTCCAGGTCTCCCATGCAGGTGCAGGGGCCCAGGTACTGGACCATCCTCCACTGGCTTCCCAGGCCTTTAGCAGGGAGCTCGATTGGAAATAGAGCAGCCAGGACTCAAACCTGTACCCATATAGGATTCGGGCATCCCAGGTTGTGGCATAACTGGTTGTGCCACAGCTCTGGCCCCTGCACTCACTTGTAGAAGCTACACAAGTTGACCCCATAGCAGTAGAGAGAACAACAGTGGTCACCAGCGGGTAGGAGAGGCAGGAGGGGAAGCCTCTGCAGAGGTTGGGTAACAGTTACCAGAATACAGCTGGAAGCAAGAGGTTGTAGAGCTCTAGGTCACGGTAGGGTGACTGAAGTTTACTCCTTATCGTGTATGTCAACAGAACTAGAAGACAGAGTTCAAGGATCCTTAAAGCAAAGAGCGCTAAGTATCTGATTTGACCTTTGTAGCTGCATGCACGTTTGCGGCATGAATGCTGAATGGGCCGGCTGAGTGGATGGCCGTGGATGGAGGATTCAGCCGGCAGTCCCTGCGGGTGGTGCGGGCACTTTCTCCTGAGCCCTTCCTCCTGCCTAACACAGGCAGCTACAGCTCTTTCTGCTCTGCTCAGCCCCCATCAGCTCCTGGACTCTCTGGGGGGATACTTGGTCCAGGATATCACAGGATATTGTAAGAACTTGTGCAGTTTTTTTTAAAAAAATAACTAATATGTTTTAATTCCATGAATGTTTTTTATAAAGACTTACTCATTTATTTGAAAGGCAGAGTTAGAGAGAGAGGACACACACACACGAGAGAGAGAGAGAGAGAGAGAGAGAGAGAGAGAGATTGTCATCCCCTGGTTTATTACACAAATGGCTGCAAAAGCCAGGACTGGGCCAGGAGCTTCTTCTGGGTCTCCTACATGGATGGAGGGGCCCTAGGACTTGGGCCCTTGCTGCTTTCCAGGCGTATTAGCAGGGAGCTGGATAGGAAGTGGAGCAGCCAGGACTCGAACCTGCACCCATATTGGAGCTGAGGCTGCAAGACACAGCTTCAACCCACTGAGCCCCAGCGCTGGCCCTGATTGTGCAGTTTTGATGTTGCCCCAACTCCCCTAAATTCACAGGTACCAGTCAGGGTGACCAGCACAGCTGCTTAGATGGTTGTGCCCACCCTGGAGGTCCCCAGGGTGACAGCGTGGCAGGGCACAAGCAAACTCCATCACTGCAATTGCAGAGCCGTGTGAATACCGACCCCCCTACCCTTCACAATTCTGGGCAGGCGCCAGCTCTGAGGCTCCCCTGTGGTCCTTGCTAGGATCACTGAATAGACAGAGTAAGAGAGGCGCTAAGAGACAAGAGGTGAGGCAGCAGGTCGGTTCTCCAGGTTCTCCCTGCCAACCTCAGTCCTCCCTCCCCGATGCCCTGCTCACACACGACCTTTCTCCCATGTCTCTTCCCATCAAGTCACAGGCCACAGGTCCTGGAGAAGCTGCTGGGGCTTCTGCAGTGCAGGGGACTCACTGTGGAGATCACATCAGACGAGTTCGTGATGAAGCGGGGGAGCAGGACCACCCCACTCTGCAGGATGGCTCCGTAAAAGAGTCCTTGGGACATGGGTGACAGCACATGCATGGAACACTCAGGCCACCCACAGACTCGCCAAAAATGGTGACCCGGCCAGGGTTGCCTCCAAAGTGGGCGATATTCTGCTGGACCCAGCGCAGCGCAGCCACTTGGTCCAGGTAGCCCCAGTTGCCAGCGGCGTGCTGGTCTCCAGTGCTGAGAAGTGGCAGGGACAGGGGTCACAGGGCTGTCCTGGTGCCACTCTTCCCGCAGGGCCCACCCCAGCCCTGGTCTCACCTGAAGAAGCCCAGGACTCTCAGGCGGTACTGGATGGTGACCACCACCAAGTCCTCAAATGCCACCAGCGCAGAACCGTCATACATGGAAGCCAAGCCTATAACCAGTGAACCCCCATGGAACCACACCATCACCTAGGGAAAGTCAAGGCCAATACCACAAGGTTCCCACCGAGCCTAAACCTCACCTGGGCTGCCACCTGGACTACCAAGCACTGGGCTCTGTGCACCTGCTCATGGAGACAGAGCTCCAGCAGGGAGCAGGACCTGGGCCCTGTTTCAGCAGGAGGAGCTGGCCTTCCATACTTTTGTTCTACCTTGTGCATTAAAGCCTGGTTCCATTACTCCCAGAACTCCTTGTGAGGTGTCAAGGAAATGGGTGTCCCCCTGGTTGTCCCACATGACATTAATCAAAAGTGTCCCATGAGTGCACTTGGATTCAATTACTTTACTATTAGCATTGACCCTCAGATAGTCCATGGCTGGGTCTTTGATGACCTCCAAGTGCAGGCCTTGGGCCCCTGAGTGGTCTTCCTGGGCACAAGCCAGCTGGGTGGGTCCTAGGTCTGCCCAGGGCCACAGCCTCTGACTTCCGGGAGCCCCTAGGCTCTGAGACTCGTTCTCTCAGGGTCAGGTGCCCACCTGGGTAAGAAGCATTTCTTGGCTGATGTTGAGAGGCTCCTCAGCAGATCACATGCCGTGTGGCCCCTCCCATCCTATGCTTTCTCATCTTCTAGCAGAAGGCAATGCCCCCCACCCCGGCCGACCCTGCCCCGCACTCACAGGCAGGTCAGAGCCCTCACGGGCACGGGCAGGCGAGTAGATGTTGAGGTACAGGCAGTCCTCGGACACGGGGATGGACGGCAGGGTCAGATTCACCAGTTTCAGAGCCTGTGTATTCATGGCAGCAATGTCCTGCAGACACCTGGTGACCGCCCACGTGAGAAAGTCAGTCCAGGGGCCGGCCGGGGCCAAACCGGACCTGGGTCTGGACTTTCTCCCTGCAACCTCGGTCCTCCCTTCCCGATGCCCTGCTCACACACAACCTTTCTCCATGTCTCTTCCCATCAAGTTGTAGGCCACAGGATCTGGGAAGCAGCTGTGGGTTTCTGGGGAGGTCTCAGTGTTGTTGAGGGCTCTGGAGCCCACTGCCTCGGAGCTGGGAAGCCTTGATTTTAGGGGACTCTGGGGAAACCCGCTGACGACGTGTGATGACATTCACTGCTGTAGCCCGGTCCCCACTCAGGCCTGGAACAGGGCACCGCCCACACACAGGGGCTGCAGGAACGGAACATGGAACTGCTCCTGGAAGGGCAGTGGGACGTTCCCCATCCTACACACACACTCTCGGGAGCCTCCTCACCCCAACACAGGCTCCAGTCCTAAGGAGAAAACCAATCCCGGGTCCAGCACTGTGGCATGAGCAGATAAAGCTGCCGCCTGCAGAGCTGGCGTCCTATATGGGCGCCGGTTCGAGACTCAGCTGCTCCCCCTCCAATCCAGCTCTCTGCTATGGCCTGGGAAAGCAGTAGAAGATGGCCCAAGCATGAGGGCCCTTGTGCCCATGTGGGAACCCCTGAAGAGCTCCTGGCTCCAGGCTTTGGAACAGTGCAGCTCTGGCAGTTGCGGCTAATTGAGGAGTGAACCAAAGATTGGAAGACGTCTCTCTTTCTCTTTCTCTCTCTCTCTCTCTCTCTCTCTCTCCCTCCCTCTCCTCTCTGTGTGTAACTCAGCCTTTCAAATAAATAAATAAATCTTCAAATAAATAAACAAATCCCTTGGCCACAGGCACCTGGCTCAGTGACTCTGGACATTGTCCCCAGGCAGCCACCACCGCTGCCCTCCTCAGGGACCTGCAGGATCTGCTGTTGGAGTCGGGGGCCACTGCCTGCCTCGCGGAGCCACCTGAACCCGTCCTGGGGACAGTGCCCCAACAGAAAGTCTCTGCTCGTTCTTCAGTCCCTGGAGCCGAGGCCCTCTGAATGCCAAGCCAGAGCCGGGAGCCTGGCAAAGCCACTGCAACCCCTCCCACCCCACACCGCCCCGGAGCCATAGATGACTCATGGAAAAAAGGCTCATGGGAATCTGCTGAACACGGAGGGAAAACAGACTGGGATGTGGGTGAACAGACAACTGTGCCTGACCCAGGGTCTAGAGGGCCCCCGACCCCACCCCAGGGCAGGAGCTTCCCTGTGCCCTGGGAGCGCTTACATGGCTGGGTGGGAGGTCCCGTCCCTCACTCCACTCCAAGCTTCAGAAAGTTCAGGAGGTAGAAACCGCAGCGGCCCCAGAGGTGGCTTGGCAAAGGGAATTCCCAGGAAGGTGTGGACGCCCGCATCGGTGCCTTCCACGTGGACCAGGCTCCTGCGCACCTGCCCCGTGTGCGTGTTCCGGATGGGGCTGGCAGAGTCCTGGCCTGTGGGCAGAGAGGTGCTTCAGGTGGGGGCTCCCCATGAGCTGCCCGCCCACACTGCTGCTGTGGCCTCTCCTTGGCATCGGCACCTCAGCCTTGCCAAGGCCTCAGACCTACAAACACTGACCTGACCAACGTCCTGCATGAGAAACTCTCCCCATCTCCCAGCCAGCAGTGCTGTCCCTGCCCAGCCCAGGACATCCCACAGCTCCCGAGGCTCCTGGGCCCTAGCACCCTCCCTGAGCACTAGGAGTCAGCGCAGGTGACAGCCCTGGGGGCGAGGAGAGCGTCCTTTCTGCTGACTGCCCTCGGTCACAGGAGGTAGAGCTGTGAGCACCAGACTGACCAGGCTCCCCTGCTAGGAGGCTCATGCTCCAGGCCACAAGAAGGGAAGAAAGGAAGCGTCCTCTAGGGGGCGGTGTAGTGGCGCTCGGGTGCACCCACAGCCTGCATGGCCAGCATCCCCTACACAGTTCCATCCTGGCTGCTTCACCTGGATCCAGCTCCCTGCTAATGGGTTGGGGACGTAGTAGACTTCCCCAGCGCCTGGGCCCTGGACCCTCCTGGAGGCCCTGGATGGCTCCTGGTTTGGACTGGCCCAGCCCTGACTGTTATGCACACATGTGGAGGGGATCAGAGGGTGGAAGATCTGTTTTCCCTTTCTCTCTGGAACTCAGCATTTCCGATAAATAAGAAATCTTAAAGACAATACAAAACATTTTCACATAATTGTCTAATATAAAACATTTTTTTAAAAAGCAAAACAAAGCATGCTCTCTAAAAGAGATGGCATTGATGCCATGAATGCAGGAGGGAGGAGACTGTGCCCAGGACGGGAAAAGCACAGCCTGACTTGGGGACCAGCCAGGGAGGAGGTGACGAAGTCACCGAATGGGGAAAGGCCATGGATCAGTAAAGAGTTTCTACCAATGAATCAGCACGATCCAGGCACGCATCAGCAGGAAGCTGTAAGGATGTGCCCACAGACAAGGATCTCACACAAGTGATGAGGAAGCAAGTGGGACCAGACACCTTGTTAATTTTTTTTTATTCATTTGAAACAGAGACAGAGACACACACAGAGAGACAGAGATGTCCTGGTGCTGGTTCCCTCTCCAAATGCCCACCACAGCTGGGACGGGGCCCTGATAGGCCAGGAGCCCTGAACTCAATCTGGGTCTCCCAGTGGGAGGCAGGGATCAGTACCGGAGCCCCTCTGCTGCCTCTCAGCCTGCACCTTAGCAGGAAGCTGGAATCAGGAGGTGCCGAGGCGGGACCCGGGCACAGGGCTCAGGGCTGGGGCGTCCCCAGAGGTGGCTCCACTTCTGCTCCCAATGCGGCCCCTCATGACCTACGTTGTGCCACGAATCAGATATGAAAAGGTCGAGATGTTCTATGGTGAGGACTCAGCACCACATGCTGGTCTTCCCTAAACAAGAAAAAACAGCAGCGGAACCCTAACAGCTGAACCCGACGGAGCCTCTAGGCTACAATTCCTGTGTACACAGGGTGAGGGGACAGAGGAACAGCCAGAAGCACCACAGGGACGGGGCCTCCCCCTCCAGAGAGAGCCAGGGGTACACCGGTTTCTCAACACAGGAATCAGGAGGAAGAGCACAGCGAGGCAGAGGGGGAGCTGAAGCGTGAGGGAGACTCAGCAACACAGGGCAACCGCACAGGGGTGCAGAGCGCGGGCGCGGGGGTGGGGAGGGGACCTCTGTGCATTGCTGGGGTAG
Source organism: Oryctolagus cuniculus (assembly GCF_051225735.1). Lineage (NCBI taxonomy): Eukaryota > Metazoa > Chordata > Mammalia > Lagomorpha > Leporidae > Oryctolagus > Oryctolagus cuniculus. Next base: position 60,137,810 of record NC_142884.1, on the reverse strand, counting down.
GGAAACGGGACACGTGCTCTGGGAACCCGACGGGCAGTCCTGCAACACTTAACCTGGAGCTCCACCCGCCCTGCAGGTCCCACCCTCGGTAGAAGCCCAATGGAAGTGCCAACTGTTGGGCAGACACTTGGAGCAGCAGTAGCAAGGCCGCTGGGATGCTCCCCTCCTAACAGAGCGGGCGTCTGAGGGAGACCGTGGAGGGGAGAGCTCTTTCTCACTCTGTCTCTCCCTCTTTCCCTGTGTCTCTGCCTTCAAAGCAGCAGAAATCAATCATCCCCAGCCCATGGAAGCTGACTCCTCCTCGGGAGGAACCTCCCATGTCACAGTAGGCGATGCCCGGCTACAAGGGTGCTCTGGGCCCCTGGGTCAGGGAGAGGAGAGCCTGGCCCCGGAGCGGGTGAGTAAACAGCGCCTCTGTCCTGAGCTGGTCCCGACCTTGTCCTTGTCGTTCGCCCCAACCATGGAGGACAGCGCTGCCTGCAGCAGCAGTTCCGGCTGTGAGGCTGACAGTGAGCTGAGCTCAGCAGAGTCCACGGAGGACAGGGGCGGCTTCCGTGCAGAAGCTGCCGCGGTTCCTGCCCCGGACACGCACAGCGACTCCCAGGGACCTTGGGGAACAACTGCTCCCTCTCTGAGTGGGGACCCAGCCCCAGATATTACTTTATTAGGAACCACAGTGATGTGGGGGAGACGATCTGCCTGGAAGGTCCTGGTCGCCGGGAGAGTCTGTGCATTGCAGGACAGGTGGGGAGCCCGTGGGTGAGCATGGAGGAGGAGGAGTGGGGCCTGTGCTGGGGATTAGATAGGGAGAGGGTGGGGTTAGAGACCTGGCTTTTTGAATGAGGAGACAAAGGATTAAGCACACACCCCATTGGTAATACCCACGCGGGCTGATTCATGAAAAAACACATGCCAGGTTCTAGGGTGGAGTCACCTTCGCCCTGGCACCTTATCATGCAAACTTCTGCCAGGTGCATGGGGTCAGAGGAGACCCTGGGTTACAGATGGGCTTCTGGATTGGCATCAGGGGCTTTGAATTTTCAGGTCCAGTTACCACGACTGGGGCCACCTGGTTGGGCAGGAAGCCGCTCTGCCAAGGGTCTGCAGCCCTGGAGACAAATGGTCCCAGGGCCGGTTCCTCACTGTCGGAGTCACTTGCTCCAGCAGCCTGGATCCCAGGGAACCTCCCCAGCTCCCACACCGCCCCTGCCTCCCGGGCTGCCGACTAAGAGCTGCGCTGCTCAGAGCCCTTATTGTGGGCTCAGTCCTCTGTGTTTGTATCCTCGGGCAGCCCCGACCCTCCCCAGCTTCAGGTGCCAGCCCTGTCACTTCCACTGGCTTCAACCACCCAGGTGTTGTTTCCTGCAGCCGCAGGCTCTAATTGCGGGATTGGGCAGATCTGACCCTGGTTCCTGTTACTGCCCGCGGGATCCTCACTGGGTACCGGGATGAGGAGGAGCAGCAGGAGCCTGCAGGTCACGGCGCCCTAAGCCTGTTGCTGCGTCCACATGGTCTGACGCAGGTCTGCAGGTGGGGCTCTGTGCCCAGAGGCTGTCTGGATTGCTCCAGGGGCGGATCCTGGCCCAGCCCAGGACAGGCAGGGAACAGGCAGGGTGTCCCGGGGGCGGGGCTTGGGGGCCTTGCAGGAGAGCAGGACTGAGAGGACAGGACCTGGTGGGGTCCCCGGCGGGGCTGCCTCCCTGGCTCCTGGCTCCTCTCCTGGCTCCTGCCTCGCTGGCTCCTGGCTCCTCTGGGTGTCCAATCCCTCTCCTCAGTCCTGGAGTCACCAAGTTTACTGTCCTTGCCGGCTGACTCCAGGATAGTGTAGGGATGGACAGCAAGCAGCACTGGGCTGTGACTGGACACCCTGGAGGCCTTCTCTGAGAATCTATTTTTTAAAAAGATGTATTTATTTATTTGAAAGGCAAGTTACAGAGAGTCAAAGAGATAAGGAAGTGATTTTTTTTTTAAGATTTGCTTATTTTACTTGAAAGTCACAGATACACACAGAGAGAGGGAAAAGCAGAGAGAGAGAGAGAGAGAGACACAGAGAGAGAGACAGAGAGGTCTTCTTTCTGGTGGTTCACTCCCCACATGACTACAACGGCCAGGCTGCGCCGATCTGAAGCCTGGAGCCAAGAGCTTCCTCCAGGTCTCATATGCGGGTGCAGGGGCCCAAGGACCTGGGCCATCCTCCACTGCTTTCCCATGCTACAGCAAAGAGCTAAATCTGAAATGGAGCAGTCAGGTCTTGAACCGGTGCCCATAGGGGATGGTGGCACTGCAGGCAGCGACCTTACCCACTATGTCACAGCTCTGGCTCCAAGGGAGAGATCTTGTATCATCTGGTTCACTCCCCAAACTGCTGGGGCTGGACCAGGCCAAAGCCAGGAGCCAGGAGCTTCTTCTGCATCTCCCAGGTGAGTGCAGGGGCCCAAGCATGTGGGCCTTCTGCTGCTTTCCTAGGCACGTTAGCAGAAAGCTGGATAGGAAGTGAAGCCGCTGGGCTTGGGTCTGTGCCTACATGGGATGAAGGCACTGCAGATGGTGGCTTACTGCTCTGTGCCACAGCCCCTGCCCCAGGGGTCACCTGAGCCAAGGCTGGCAGGTGTCACTGCCCCGGATCCTGGAAGCTCCTCCTTGGTTTCCAGGCTGGGTGCCCACTGGGTCCAGGCCCCTCCTCCATCCTTTCCCGACTCTGCCCATCCCCTCCCTGCTCACTCAGGGTCCAGGTTTTGAGAGGCAGTGACCATGGCACTAACTAAGGGCTGAACCCAATGTGTGCTGTGTCCCCAGCTTCTTCTGAGACACAGTTCTGTCCTCTCCTTGACAGTGAAAACCTGCTGGTCCTGATACCTGGCAACCAGGCAGGAAGAACAACGCCATTGGCTCACCCTCCAATGGCCGCCACGGCCAGTGCACTGCGGCCGGCGCATCGTGCTTATCGGATGCCAGGAGCCAGGTGCTTCTCCTGCTTTCCCATGCAGGTGCAGGGCCGAAGGACTTGGGCCATCCTCCTCTGCACTCCTGGGCCACAGCAGAGAGCTGGACTGGAAGAGGAGCAAATGCTACAGAAGCCAGCGCTGCGACTGGAACTAGAACCCGGTGTGCTGGAGCCAAAGGCGGAGGATTAGCCTATTGAGCCGGGGCTCTGGCCTGCTTGTAAATCTTTTACACCACTTTCCCAGGATGCACCCGTGTCTCAGCTGGGACCAGGAAGGAAAAGCCATGATGGAAACAGGGAAGTGAAATTCTGGATGGAGGGGCCATAATAATCCCTTCAGTATTCCCACAGGTGAGATCCCACCCCACTGGGTTATGCATTTAGGGCACCGCCCCCTGGGATGAGAAAGGGGAGGGCCCTCTCTGCCCCTGGCTGTGCTTGGGAATCCTCCTTGGGCTGCCTCTTCTCTCATCCTCCTGGCAACCCTGGCCCATTCCTGCTGAGGGTCTCTCCGTGTGTGGCGGCCCTCAGTAGGCGTGCAGGTGTGGTCACGCTCTCTGTCCTTGAAATCAAAGCTGCTTTTGTGCACTGCCTGTGGCTGCTGCTGCTGTGAATCCTCATCTCCATGGGGACAAGAAGCTTGAGTAAAATGTAAGACCCAGGGCCCACACCTTCCCCACCGGGCACCCAGCAGGGTACGTGTGGTCCTGTGACAGCAGTGGGGGTCCGGGAGTCAGCCTGAGTGTAGGAAACATCAGGCTCCCTGCAGGAAGGAGGAGCAGCCTGTGCACAGGAGCCCCCAGGGGAAGTGGACCCTGGCTCATGAAGGCTGACTTTGTGGCTCCTGAGTACTGGCCTTGACCTCTGCTCAGCCCAGGGCTCTCTTAGCCACTATGGCCAGGGCTATCCCAGGGCAAAGTCCAGAGGGAGAAACATTATCTGTGTACTCCATGAAGGCTTCAGTGGCACAAGCCCTTGGGCCATCCTCTGCTGCTTTCCCAGGTGCCTTAGCAGAGATGTGGATCAGGAGTGGAGCAGCTGGGACCTCAACTGTCCTCATATGAGATGCCAGCAAATTGGTAGAGGCTTAACCCCTTGTGCAAAGCAACAGCCCTATACTCCAGGTTACTGCATTAATGATTCATGGTATCCCAGCTATGCAGTTAACCAGGTGTCTCTTGAGAGCTGAGGGTCTAAGAAAACGTGGCAGGTTCACTCAGGTGAATGTGACTCATACGTGAAAGGACTGGAACCCTTTATTTGTGCTGCATGGATGGGATTGAGGGCACCACTCATGGCAGCGTAAGGGACAAAGCCACGGTGACTCCCGGTGTCTGGGTCTTCTGTGGCCTCTAAGAGATGTGAGATCACAGGCATGCTGGGAGGAGGAGGAGGGGGAGGGCTTAAGGCACCCAGGGTGGACAACAATGCCCAACCCAACTCCCTCCACCTGGGGAGGGCCTGGGGCTGGGAGGAGAGAGAGGGAGGGTGTGGAAAAGGTGGAGGGGGCAAGAAGCATGAGGGGCCCAGGGCCCAGTGGGTGTTGAGAAAGCTGGGCGGGCACTGGTGTTGCCCAACAGAGCTCCATGGCGGGTGCACTGGGTGTGTCTCACACGAGGGGCCCCAGGACAGTCTTGGCAATGAACCTCAAACCGTGAGTTCTCCACGACAGTCTACTGAGTGGATGGAGGCCAAGAGGACTGAGTGGCCGTGTGAGAGTGCTGAATGCGTGGCTGCTCCAGGGTAGTGTGTGAGTGCATCGGGGCCCCACCTGCACTGGAGCCCCTGTCCTCCACCCCCACTATAGTTCTGTGTGCTTCTGCTCAGTGCCCCTTAGCTCCTGGACCCTCTGGGGCAGGGTGTGGGTCCAGAACTGGAGCCTGCGGGCCTTCAGGGCCTGGCCCACTGCAGGCTGCACGTTCAGCTGCAGGTATCGCTCGTCCTGGTCGAACACGGGCCAGTGTGGCAGGCCCTCGCTGTTGGGGTTCCTGCAGACAAGAAGTCAGGAAGCAGACGTGAGCAGCTCGTGGCCCACCCTAAGGTCACTGGGAGATGGGAAGATGTGCCTGGTCCCAGGGCCCCTGTGAGTGCCAGTGGGTCCTGCAGCTGCCGAGGGCAATTTCACATGACTTAGGACCCTGGATGCTTGTGAGGTCCCCACAGAGGAGGGAGGGCAGAGGGTCCCAGGTCCCTGGGATTTCTGGGTTCGTCTCACCCGTTGCGAGCAAAGTTGGCCCAGTACTTCATCACCCTCCTGCTCAGCAGCTCCTCCTCCTCAGTGAGGGGCACTGCAGAGGGGAGGGGCAGGGTCAGCTCAGAGCACCCCAGTCCTGCTGCCCATCATGCACCACGCTCCTTGACCAGGTGGAGGTGACCCTCGGCTACCCGCCAACCTCTATGTCTTTCCCTCACCAGTGGGACCTGCTTTGTCACACTCCGAGTCCCCAGTCATCCCCTAAGTCATTGACACTGGCTTCTTCCTGGACTAGATGGTTACTTTCCTGTGTCCCTGGGACATTTGTCAGGAATCAGACCTGACTTTGAACCTGCTGTACACCCAGGCTGGACACTCATTCCTGGGAGGACAGAGGAGGAGGGAGCAGAGGCTGCACCCTCAGGACTCTCAGACCCAAACCTGGCTCTGCCCTCTGAGCTGTAAGACTTTGGACCCTGGATCCCATCTGAGCCTCCTGCTTTCATCCCAATGGTAGGTGCAGAGCCCCTCAGAGAGCCTGGACCTCATTCCATCCTGGTAATGGAGGAAGATTCACCTTTGCTGCCAAAGAAATGTGATCTGAACACAAAGAGCAGCTCATCGCCGTGGTCGGCCCTCACGTGGGGCGGCCTGAGGTCCTTTGTGAAGCTGGGTCGATGCTGGAACTCGTAGAAGTAGACAGGGGTGTGGGAACCTGGGGATGAACAAGGAGATGTGTGACCATGGGGACCACACATCACTGCCACACTAGGCTGGGTCCTGGCAGTATAGCAGAATCCTGGGTGGAGCAGCTGCAGTGGGCATGACCTGGATTAGATCTGGCCTTGGCTTTGTGGCTATGAGGTTTGGGAATAGTGAGTGGAGCTCACTCAGCCATAACCTCCTAGTTCAATAGAGGACATATCCATCTCCAGGTTCAGTCATGGGGGTTTAGTGAGAGGAGTGACACCAAGTCCCCGGCACTCTGGGGCCCACTTAAGACATGGATCAGGACCTGGACAGGACAGGCGTCACCCTCAGGAAAGGACCCAGCTCTGAGCTGCCCCCTAGCGAGTGAGGCCTCAGTCCCAGATGAACTCACGCTGGGAATGTGCTACTCGGAGTGCAGGCATCACGAACATGGCGTCTGCCATCATCTCCTGGAACTGGGCCATGAGGGTCTTGGGGTCCTCATTGCTCCCCATGTACTCGTCCATCAACAGGTCCCCCAAAGCGGGAGGCAGCATCTGGCCCAGGGGAAGGGGGAGGAGTGAGGGGAGCAGCTCCTGGGAGGGAGGCAGCAGGCTCAGGCTGGGGGACGGAGGTCCTGCATAGTCAGAAACTGGGGGAAGAACCAGGCTCCGGGAGACCCCACCCAAACACAGAGCAGAGCCTTGGTTCCCAGAGTCCCTGTGTGGGCAGGTGTCTGGGATGCGCTCTTTTGTGGCAGGAACCTGGGGGCCTCACCAGGTGTTTTGTTGCTTGATGCGTAATCTCCCGCATCGCCTGTCTGTCTCTCTCCTCTTGAGGGTCAATGGCAAGTAGGAGCTGATGGAGAGGCGAGAGTCCCATGTTGGCATGGCTGTGCCTAGAGTTTTGAAGCCCAGAAACCTGCCCACCACATGGGCAATGTGGGCACTCACCTTGGGGATGACCCAGCCGTACTCATCATTGTTGACACCAATGATGCTGGGGACGGGTTGAAAGTCAGCCGAGGCCAGCAGCTCCTCGGGGTGTCTGGGCAGGAAGACTCCGTCCACCACCCCTGGGATGAGCATGAAGGGCTGTGGGGTCACACGGGTCAGGGAGAAAGTTTTGTTGCAGGTATTTTATGCTGCCCTCCTTGTAAATCCCCCAATTTTGGCTCAGCCCAGGCTGAGCCCAGGTTGCTCCTCCCACCATGGGGTCCCCAGCCTGGCATCCAGGACTGCACCTCCTGTTCCCATCCAGGGCTGGGATGTCAGGAGGCATGGATGGGAGGTAGCAGCCCCAGGGACTATGAGGTGCACACAAGCCCATCACCCCCTCACCCACGTGCACGGGGCCCGACCTGGGTGATGGCCAGCATCTCCTCTTCACTCTTGGCCCGCAAGCAGCGCACCAGGGTCTCAGAGTCCACCTGGCCACAGCCAGACAGGTTGGCCACCACCTGTAACGGGACCACACAGGTGCTGGCACAGCCATGCTGGAGACTGGGGGTTGCCCACGGCCCCACTGAAGGCAGATGTACCCCAAATCACACAGGGTGTGGTGTGTGCACGGCTGCAGTGGAAGCTGATTGTTGCTCCTTCCCCATGACTTGGCACCGCCCAGCCACAGTGGGCAGCACCTGCTGAGCTGGTTGCTGACAACCTGGGGCTCAGGCGGGTAGAGTGGAAGAGCCAAGAATCACCTCTGTTACCACTGGGGCTCAGATGGCACATTCTGACCCCAGAACTCCTCAGCAGTTCGCAGATAGGCTCAGTGCCTGTGTACCCAGTGGTCCTCATAGTGACCACTTCAGCAAGACTAAGAGAGGCAGGAGCAGCAGTGCTGGCTGGGCAGGGAGGACACTCACTGTGGAGACCACCTCAGATGAGCTGGTGATGAGGCCGGGCATCAGGGCCACCCCACTCTCCATGATGGCTCCATGGAAGAGACCTTGGGACATGGGTGATAGCACATGGGAGGACACACTTATGCCACCTGCAGACTCGCCGAAAATGGTGACCTGGCCAGAGTTGCCTCCAAAGTGGGCGATATTCTGCTGGACCCAGCGCAGCGCGGCCACTTGGTCCAGGTAGCCCCAGTTGCCGGTGGCATGCTGGTCTCCAGTGCTGAGAAGTGGCAGGGACAGGGATCACAGGGCTGTCCTGGTACCACTCTTCCCGCAGGGCCCACCCCAGCCCCGGTTTTACCTGAAGAAGCCCAGGACTCCCAGGCGGTACTGGATGGTGACCACCACCACGTCCTCAAATGCCGCCAGGGCAGAACCGTCATACATGGAAGCCATGCCCATAGTGAGCCCACCACCATGGATCCACACCATCACCTGGGGGTCAAGGATGGACCTTGTGGCTCCCCCCAGCGTAAAGCCTGCTTATCCCCTTCTTGGTCTAACCAGTGCCTGTTGTCTCTTCAGGTGCCCAGCACACTAACTCCACCCAGACAGCAGGATCTGGGCCATGATCCAGGGTCCCAGTGCCAGCAGGAAGGCCAGGCCTCCCATCCTTGGAGTTCTAGCCCTTGTTTCAGAGCTTGGCTGCATCAATTCCAGAACCTGCAGTGAGGTGGAAAGCTAAGGGCTGAGTCTTGGTCCTTCCACATGGATGTCATTCAAAGTGCCCTCCCTCCCCAGGGGCTGCCCAAGCGTCCATGGCTGATTTCCTGTGTGACCTCCAAGGTCAGCCCTCACCACACAGCAGAGTGAGTCTCCTGGGTTTCAGGATGATGGCAGTGTTTTGGGGCCATCCAGGACCCACTCATTCTGACCTCTGACAGCAGCCAGGCCGCTGGGACCCCACACCCAGGCCTCAGCTGCCTACCGTGGGGGAGCAGCACTTTTTGGCTCTGAGAGTGAGAGGATATGGACAGGGTGTGCTCACAAGAAGTCCCATGCTCAGCTTCTCCTTTCTCTTCTTCTAGCAGAAGGCAATGCCCTCCCACCCTGGCCGACCCTGCCCCACACTCACAGGCAGGTCAGAGCCCTCACGGGCATGTGCAGGCGAGTAGATGTTGAGGTACAGGCAGTCCTCGGACATGGGGATGGAAGGTGGGGTGATGTTCACCTGCAGAACATCTTGACCCATCATAGCCAAGTTCTGCAGACACCTGGAGCCACACAAGGCAAGATGTTAGTCCAGGGCTCTGCAGTGGCCCACACCAGACCCTCCCCATCCCCTGCCTCCTGCAACGCTGCTCACTCATGGTCCTACTCTACGCCCTTCCCACCATGATACACCTCTTAGACTCTGGACAAGTCGGGATGGCGCCGACATCCAGGGAGCCTCAGGTGTGTGAGGGATTGGGCACCACTTCCTGACTCTCAGGAGACTTGTGAGAGGTCGGGACTGCAGTGACACTCAGTGGAGGTGACATCAGTGCTGGATGCCCAGACCCAGCCATGCCCGGAGCAGGCCAGCCTCCCACACGCCGCCTGGTTGGACGGATGGCGTTTCTCCAGGAAGGCCAGGTGGGCTTCTGTGGCCTTAATTCTAGACTCTCTGGGAACCTCATCGCTACCACACTCTCAGTCATAAGGACAGAGAAATGTCCCTTGGCTAATATCCTTTGGCTCAGTGACCATGGCAGCCACCAATGTTCCCTTCTCAGGGACCTGCAGGGTTTGCTGCTGGAAGTCAGGGAGAGCAGGGACTCCTACAGATGTCATGGAGCCAAGCTGGCCCTCACCCAGAGCCAGCGCCCCTGGCTGCACAGAACCTGTGGCGAAAGTGAACGAGGGGAGGTGGGTCTCTGCTTCTCTCTGCAGCACCTGGAGCTCACGCCCTCTGAGTGTCAAGTACTGGGCAGGAGCCTGGCAGCAGCCAGGAGCCTCCTGAGCCTTCGCAGGCTTGCTGGAAGCTTGCACATGGCAATCCTGCACACAGGAGGATCGTGGCTTTCAGGTGTGAGTTAAAGGACAGCTGGGCCTGGCCCACTGCTCAAAGGATCTCCTCCCCCAACCCCAGGTCCAGAGCTTCCCTGTGCCCTGGGAGGGCTTACATGGCTGGGTGGGAGGTCCGGTCCCTCACTCCACTCCAAGCTTCAGCAGGTTCAGGAGGTGCAAAGCGCAGCGGCCCCAGAGGTGGCTTGGCAAAGGGAATTCCCAGGAAGGTGTGGACGCCCGCATCGGTGCCTTCCACGTGGATCAGGCTCCCGCGCACCTGCCCCGTGTGCGTGTTCCGGATGGGGCTGGCAGAGTCCTGGCCTGTGGGCAGAAAGGCGTATCAGGTGGGGCTCCCCATGAGCTGCCCTCCCACACTGCTGCTGTGGCCTCTCCTTGGCATCGACACCTCGGACTTGCCAAGGATTCGGACCTACAAACAGATTTCCTGCAAGTGCCTTATGATTCCACTCAAATGAGCAGCCAGAAATAGCGTTTCCATAGTGATAGGAAGCAGAGCAGTGTGTTTCTGATGCTGAGGCCGAGTGGAAGAACTGACAGAGTGATCTCTGTGAATGGAATAAACAGCCATGGAAGTGCACAGTGGACATTGTGCAAGGCGCTGGGAACCTTGCTGGCTCCTGAGCAGGAGGCCCCAGGCTGGTTGGACAGAAGCCCACGATACCAGTCACCTTTTCCCACTCATGGTTTTTAATTACATTCTTCCTCTATGTGGGCTCAGGAACCATAGAAGCAACGAACTTTTCAGACCGAAAATATTCAGGAAAATATATTGTGTGTCTGTGCTCAGTATTACAGACTTTTCTCTCACTCTTCCTGACACTGATAGAACAGTTACTTACCCAGCACTTGCATTGTGTGGTAGAACTCATCTGGGGATGATTTAACGTGTGCCAGAGAACTGTGGCACATACACGCAAACACGATGCGGCTTTCTGTAAAGAACTCGAGCGTCCCAGTTTTGGAATAGGCGCTCTGGAATTTAGGAATAGACTCCCAGTTCAGGAATAGACTCCCAGTTCAGGAATAGACTCCCAGTTCAGGAATAGACTCCCAGTTTAGGAATAGACTCCCAGTTTAGGAATAGACTCCCAGTTTAGGAACAGACTCCCAGTTTAGGAATAGACTCCCAGTTCAGGAATAGACTCCCAGTTCAGGAATAGACTCCCATTTTAAGAATAGACTCCCAGTTTAGGAATGGCCTGCAGCCTGCTGGAGGACCAGCAGAACGCACCCCTCATCTGATGCGCGCTGTGGCCGATCTCAGACACACCCACCTGTGGCCAAATCAGACTTTATTATTGGTGTGGTTGGGCCAGGGAGTTTAGAGTCTTCGCTTCAAACTCCCCTTCCTCTGGCTCACGGAAGGGGCTTTTATACACACACACAGAGCATAAGCTGGGAAATGTTGGGGAGGGGGGAGTCTGAGCTCTAGGTAGTGTCCTTAGCATTCATCTCCCTGAGCTGTGGCTCTCTATGGGCAGATTTGTACCTGGATTTCAGACATGCACACACCCTGTGTCCTTTCAGTGTCAACCTGGTGACTGTTCCGTTCTGAGTGGTCATCTACATTGTTTGCCCTAAGATTTATTTATTTGTTTGTGTGAAAGGCAGAGTTACTTACAGAGAGAGGGAGGAAGGAAGAGAGAGACAGAGATCTTGCACCCACAGGTTTACTCCCCAAAGGGCCACAATGGCTGGGGCTGGGCCAGACCAAAGCCAGGAGCCTGCAACTCCATCCAGGTCTCCCAAGCACTTGGACCATGTCCCTCAGCTTTCCCAGGGGCGTCAGCAGGGAGCAGGATCAGAAGTGGAACAGTCAGGACTCAAACCTGCGCTCACGTGGGATGCCAGCTTCGCAGGTGGCAGCTTAACCCTCTGGGCTTCCACGCTGCCCCCTCGATTCTTTCTTTAAGGAATAAGACTTTTGCAGGAATAAAAAACAACTTACTCATTAGAATACGGCCAAGGGATTTATTTTTGTGTTATTGGCGGGGGAGTGGACATGGGGCTCCTCCAGGGAGAAACTGGGCCTTTTTTTTTTTTATCTTTGGGAGACTCTGTGACAACACCAAGAGACAACTGGATTCTTTCCGAGCATGAGAGCAACAGGAAATACTGTTTGAGCCACTGGGGCTGGAGTTCCGGCCCCGCAGCTAACCTGCCGCCGGTCACACCAGCATCCCGCATCAGAGTGCCTGTTGGATCCCAGCTGTTCTGCTTCTGATCCAGCTCCCTGCTCATGAGCCTGAGAAGGCAGTGGAAGCTGGCCAGGTCCTCGGGCCTGATTCCTGGTTCCCACAGGGCCCATCCCCAAGTGTTGCAGCCATCTAGGGAGTGAACCGGCAGATGGAAGCACACTCGCTCTCTGGTCTCCCTCTCTCAGTCAATTTTCAAATAAGTAAATATTTAAAAATCGATAAATGAATAAAAATGGCAACTTCATGACTAGGCTGAGCTTCCTGCCAGGCTCAGACATCCTTGAGAGTCTGGGCAAAGGGCGGGGAATGGTGGAATTCCAGCTGGGCTGGGCACAGGGGAGGGTGAGTGTGGATCCCCTGGGCAGAGTAGATAGGGACAGGGTGGGGGAGAAGACCTGTCAACCTAGAGCATCCAGGGTTGGACACCCAGGTCCCATCTCACCTGGGTGAGCTCTGGGAAGGTCAGGGAGGGCCCGGGCAGGCACTGAGCCCCTGGTCTTTGCCTTCAAACCGAAGCCTCTGGCCCCAGGGCAGCTGCGTAGGCTGAGGGGCCCTGTGGCTTCTGAGATCAACCCGGGCCCCCATGCTCCCTGCTATTAACCTTCAGAGGGGACCAGGTGCCTCTGGCCAAGAGCACCCCAGAGAGTCCCTGGCAACAGGAAGATGTCGCTAACTGTTCTCAGGACTGCGGGCGGCGGCGCCACACACACAGGAAGGGAACGCCCGGACCCCTCAACGCAAGCTGCCCTCTTAGATCCCCTCCTGTTAGGCGCACTCCTAGGTGTCTGGGGCCTCGGGCAGCCCTGACCCTCTCCAAGCCTCAGGGGCCCACCCTGGGTGCGCGAGTCCCCGTGCTGTCACCTCTGCCTGCTCCATCAGCCCTGGTGTTGTCCTCCCAGGGCCGCAGGCTCTAACTGTGGGATTGGGCAGATCTGACCCGGGTCCTTGTCGCCCACCACGGGAGCCTCACCGTGGGCCGGGACAAGGAGGAGCAGCAGGAGCCCGCAGACCAAGGCGCTGAGCCGCACGTCCCTTCGGTGCGTCCCCATGGTCCGAGGCAGGTCCAGGAGTGCACTGCTGTTTCCCCCCAGGCTGTGCTGGGCGCTCCAGGGGTGGATCAGGGCCTCATCCAACCTGTCCAAAGGGGAGTTTGGCCTGGGCGGGGAGCAGGTGGGGCGAGCCCGGGGGCGGGGCTTGGTGGCCAGGCTAGAGTGGGACTGAGCAGGCAGAAGCCAACACACAGAAAAGGAATGGCCTCCTCCCCTCTATCAGGCCCCTGTCAGTGTGCCCGGACCCTCCCCTCTGTCCTGGGGTTCCTGTGCTCACTGTTCTGGCAGCTGTGGCCCAGGAGGTGGAGAGCAGGGAGCAATGGGTTATGACTGCGAACACTGGGAGAGTCTGGGGCAAGATCAGGACCCCTCCTAGAGAGAAGTGGGATAACCTGCGGGGACGCGGGACTGGCCTGGCGCCTGCACTGCCTGGTGACTGCCCCCAGCGCTGCCAGCTCCTCCCCGGGTCAGGACTCAGTTTACCTGTTCAGCTGTCTCCACAAGCCCCTCCCTACTCAGTCATGGCCCTTTTGAAAGACACACATGACCCTGGTCCTTTTTTTCCCTTTGTTTAATCATTGACTTACTTAGTGTCTGGAGGGAGAGATATTCCCCCAAAGGCCTGCGGTGGTTGGGCCTGTGCCAGGCCAAATCCAGGAGTCAGGAACTCAGTGCCGGTCTCTTGCATGGTGTCAGGGATCCAAGTAGGTGAGCTCTCACCTGCTGCCGGCCTTGGTGTGTGTGCCTGGGATGCTGGAATCAAGAACAAATCCGGAGGCGGGGGGTATCCCTTGTGGAACCCGCTTCCCATATGGACGTTGGTTCCAATCCAGCTCCCTGCTATTGCACCTGGGAAAGCAGAAGAAGATGGCTCAAGTCCTTGGGCCCCTGAATTCACATGGGAGACCCAGAAGAGGCTCCTGGCTTCAGATTGTCCCAGATCTGGCCATGGCAGCCATCTGGAAATAGAGGCAGTCGATATAAGCCCCCCCCCCCCACCTCTGCCTTTCAAATACATGAATAAAGCTTAAAAAAAAAAAGAGCAGATCTGGGACTCAAAGGCAGGTGCTTCAATATATCATTGTGGGTGTCCCACATGGTGTCTTAACGGCTAGGCCAAGGCTCCCTCTGTCGGTGGCACTTCTTAAGGTCTATCCCCCTGATCACTTGTGACTTTCCATGTCCCCAGCTCCCCCCAGAGAGGTGTGTTCTGCACATTTCATAGGAACCTGTGGATCTGAACCCAGCGAGGCACTCCTGAGCCCCTGGAGAGGCACACACTTCAGTGGCAGCTTCCAAAGCCTGTGTCCCTCCAGGCTACAGGGAAGCCAGCGTGGCACAGGATCCAGCCTCAGCACTGGGAGAAATAGTGTCGGGAACAGCCTCGAGTGGCCTTTGGTACCCGCTGAGAATCAGCCATGGCTTCTGAGTGCTGCCCCTGCCCCTGCGGTCACAGGAATCCATCAACAGAGTGAAGAAACACCAGCAGAAGGGGAGGAAACAGTTTCAAATGATTCATCTGACAAGGGATTGATGTCCAGAATATATAAGGAACTCAAACATTTGCCTTTTAGAAAGGCAAATGGTCTGAATGTGTAAGTTTCCTAAAGATGCTACACAAAATCTAAAAACTCTGAAAGCAGCCAACATCACTAGTTATCAAGGAAATACAAGTCAAAACCACAACGAGACACCATCTCACCCTGCTTAGAAGGGCTACCATCAAAAGGACAAAAATGATAAATGCTGGTGACGAGGAGGAGGAGGGGGAACTCCTCTACACGGTTAGCTGGAATCTAGGGAGGTCTTCAAAAAGCTAGACACACACCTACCAGATGAATTCCTGATCCTGGGCCAATATCCGAAGGAAGTGAAAGCAGCATGTCAAGGAGACACCTGCGCTCCGGGGTTCGCTGCGGTACTGTGGGCAATAGCCGAGCTGTGGAAGCACTGCGTGTTGATGGGCAGATGAAGATGTAAAGCTGTGGTACATACACAATGCGGTGTGACTCACCCATAAAGGAGAGTGAAATCCTCTCACTTGTGCAATGTGTTTGCACGGAGGACACTGTGTTAAGTGAAATAGCCAGCCGCAGAGAGACAAGCACCATGCTCACACTCACTTTTTTTTTTTAATACTTATGTTTATTTATTTGAAAGAGTTACAGAGAGAGATAGTGCCCAAGAGAGAGAAAGGTCTTCCATCCACTGGTTCACTCCCCAAATGCCTGCAGCGGCCAGAGCTGAGCTGATCCAAAGCCAGGAGCCAGGAGCTTCCTCCAGGTCTCCCATGCAGGTGCAGGGGCCCAGGTACTGGACCATCCTCCACTGGCTTCCCAGGCCATTAGCAGGAAGTCGATTGGAAATGGAGCAGCCAGGACTCAAACCTGCACCCATATGGGATTCCAGCATCCCAGGTTGTGGCATAACTGGTTGTGCCACAGCACTGGCCCCTGCACTCACTTGTAGAAGCTACACAAGTTGACCCCGTAGCAGTAGAGAGAACAACAGTGGTCACCAGCGGGTAGGAGAGGCAGGAGGAGAAGCCTCTGCAGAGGTCGGGTAACAGTTACCAGAATACAGCTGGAAGCAAGAGGTTGTAGAGCTCTAGGTCACGGTAGGGTGACTGAAGTTTATTCCTTATCGTGTAAGTCAACAGAACTAGAGTTCAAGGATCCTTAAAACAAAGAGTGCTAAGTATCTGATTGACCTTTGTAGCTGCATGCACGTTTGCGGCATGAATGCTGAATGGGCCCGCTGAGTGGATGGCCGTGGATGGAGGATTCAGCCTGCAGTCACTGCGGGTGGTGCGGGCACTTTCTCCTGAGCCCTTCCTCCTGCCTAACACAGGCGGCTACAGTTCTTTGTGCTTCTGCTCAGGCCCCATCAGCTCCTGGACCCTCTGGGGCAGATATTTGGTCCAGAATTTGCGCCTGTGGGCCTTCAGGGCCTGGGCCACTGCAGGCTGCACGTTCAGCTGCAGGTATCGCTCGTCCTGGTCGAACACGGGCCAGTGCGGCAGGCCCTCGCCGTTGGGGTTCCTGCAGACAAGACGTCAGGAAGGGTGCACCACGGTCACTCTGAGCCCTGCCCAGCCCAGCCCTGAGCACCGATCTGGGGTCTGGCCAGGCCACTTTTAGGCCAGGAGGGGTGGGGAATGGGTTTCCAGAAGCAGGAGAGCAACACCTCCCCCTAGTGTCAGGCCCACGTGTGGACCCAGTGTCCTGAGCTGGCCTGTCCCTCCCTCACAGGGAGTCTCTAGGCAGAGCAGCTCATGGCCACCCCAGGTCACTGCGAGATGGCATGAGTATGCCTGGGGCCAGGGCCCCTGTGAGTGCCAGTGGGTCCTGCAGCTGCCGAGGGCAATTTCACATGACTTAGGACCCTGGATGCTTGTGAGGTCCCCACAGAGGAGGGAGGGCAGAGGGTCCCAGGTCCCTGGGGATTTGGGGGGGTCGTCTCACCCGTTGCGAGCAAAGTTGGCCCAGTACTTCATCACCCTCCTGCTCAGCAGCTCCTCCTCCTCAGTGAGGGGCACTGCATGGGGGAGGGGCAGGGTCAGCTCGGCCACCCCAGTCCTGCTGCCCCATCATGCACCACGCTCCCAGCCTAGGTGGAACTTGACTCTGAGTGTCCCAGGACTGGCTGTCTGCCTCCTTCCTTCATTCCCTGGGGGCCTGGGAATGCCCAACACTCTCTTCCTCAGCTCAGCCTCTAGGTCACTGGACAGCTGCTCATTCCTGGTCCAGAAAATTCCTTTCTTCTTCTGACTCGGGGAACTCATTTAGGAGACAAATACGCTTTCAAAATACCTGCCTCTGCTCCCCCGCTGGACCCCGAGGGTGGGCAGAGGAGGTCGGGCCCAGGTTGCCGACGGAGGGCTCTGGGATTCCAACCCTGGTCAGCCTTCTGAGCTGTGAGATGTTGTACACCTGAGCCCGCCCTCTGTCAGAGCCTCTCTTCTCCATCTGTATAGCACAGGCGATGCCACTGTAGGGACCAGGCCATGCTTGTGCCCCATCTCCAGAGGAAGGAGGAAACTCACATTGAGTGCCCCCGAAGAAGGATCTGAAGAGAAGCAGAACCTCGTCACCATGGTCAGCCTTCACATGTGGCGGCTTGGTGTCCTTGAAGAAGCTGGGCCGATGCTGGAACTCATAGAAGTAGACAGGGGCGTGGCAACCTGGGGCATCGGGGTGGCAGGGTGGACAAACCACTGTCTGCAGACCAGTTACCTGAAGCTTTCCTGCCTCACCCTTGATGACGGGCTATCTTGTTCCCGGTGGACTAAGTGATGGAACAGCACAAAGTGGAGCAGGAGCAGTGGGACCAGCCTAGGTGGATTCACGGCCTTGGACTTCCTAGCTCTGTGGTCACGGGAACGTCCCTGAAGCCTGTTCACCTCCCCTCAGCTTCCTCATCTGTGAACGGGGGTTTTCTGCCTCCTGGAGTAGCCATGAGGAGGAACTGAGAGGAGGGGCATCAATAAGCTGAACTCGGGGGCACAATAAGGACGTGGACAGGGACCAGGACAGCACAGACCTCACCAGGGACCCATAGTTCTGAGCTGCTTTCTTGCCAGATTGACCTTGGTCACAGATGAACTCACGCCGAAAATGTGCCACTTGGAGGGCAGGCAGCGCGAAGATCAAGTCCCCCATCATCTCCAGGAACCGGGTCTTGAGGGTCTGGGGGTCCTCACTGCTCCCCAGATACTCCTCCATCAACAGGTCCCCAAACTCAGGAGGCAGCATCTGGCGCAGGTGATGGAGAACATGCAGGTTAGACTCTGGGGCAGAGGGGCGACAGGTTCAGGGTGGAGGAGTCAGGTCGTGGGATGGGAAAGAAAAGGGGGAAAGGGCCACGGTGACCCCCCACAAGCCCAGCCTTAGCTCATGGGGTCGTTGCACGGGCAGTATCTTGGAGCTGCCCTCTCCTTTGGAGCAGGAAGCCAGGAGCCCCACCATCGGCTTCGAAGATCTCTGTACAACAGCTTGCATTGTCCCTCTGTCTATTGCATTCTGTTGGTCATAGATGCCCATGCTCTGGGAGTGAGAGGAGAGTCTCAGGTTGGGTTGGATGGTTCTGGAGCTGAGTGGCCCCCCCATCCATGCTGGACACACAGTGGCCTGGAATCGGGCCTCACCGAGGGGATGATCCAGCCGTACTCATCGTTGTTGACACCAATGATGCAGGGGACGGGTCGGAAGTCGGCTGAGGACAGCAGCTCCTGGGGGTGCCTGGGCAGGAAGGCCCCGTCCACCACAGCAGGGATGATCTTGAGGGCCTGAGGGGACACTCAAGTCAGGGCACAGGGTCAGGTCCCAGACCTTCTCTGATGCCTTCCACCCCTCCCTGGCTCAGCCCAGTGCGCTCACACCCACCCTCAAGAGGCTGGGATGTCCTCACCTCCACTTCCCACCCAGGACCATGAGGACAGTGAGGCATGGAAATGAGGTGCGTGGCCCAGGGAGGATGATGGGCACTCGGGCCCTCTGCCCCCCTTCCCGCCATCCCCTGTGAACTCAGCCTGACCTTGGTGATGGCCAGCATCTCCTCTGCACTCTTGCCCCTCAGGCAGTCCACGAAGGCCTTGGAGTTCTCGTGGTCACAGGCAGACAGGTTGGCCACCATCTGTACAGGGACCAAGCAGGGGCTAACTCATCCTTGCAGGGAGGGAGTGGAATTTACCCAAGGCCCTGGAGGGGACGCACAGGTGCACCCCAGATATCACAGGAAATTGTATGCTATTTGTGTAGTTTTTAAAAAATAAACATATCATATAATTCCATGAATGTTTTATAAGTATTTATTTATTTATTTGAAAGGCAGAGTTAGAGAGAGAGGACACACACAACACACACACACATGCAAGAGAAAGAATGAGAGAGAGAGATCGTCCATCTGCTGGTTTATTGCACAAACGACTCTAAAAGCCAGGACTGGGCCAGGAGCTTCTTCTGGGTCTCCTACATGGATGGAGGGGCCCTAGGACTTGGGCCCTTGCTGCTTTCCAGCCGTATTAGCAGGGAGCTGGATAGGAAGTGGAGCAGCCAGGACTCAAACCTGCACCCATATTGGAGCTGAGGCTGCAGGACACAGCTTCAACCCACTGAGCCCCAGCGCTGGCCCTGATTGTGCAGTTTTGATGTTGCCCCAACTTCCCCTGAATTCGCAGGTACCAGTCAGGGTGACCAGCACAGCTGCTTAGATGGTTGTGCCCACCCTGGATGTCCCCAGGGTGACAGCGTGGCAGGGCACAAGCAAACTCCATCACCGCAGTTGCAGAGCTGTGTGAATGCTGACCCCCCACCACCACCCTTCACAATTCTGGGCAGGCGCCAGCTCTGAGGCTCCCAGTGGTCCTTGCTAGGCTCAGTGAATAGACAGAGTAAGAGAGGCGCTAAGAGACATGAGGTGAGGCAGCAGGTCGGTTCTCCAGGTTCTCCCTGCCAACCTCAGTCCTCCCTCCCCGATGCCCTGCTCACACACGACCTTTCTCCCATGTCTCTCCCATCAAGTCACAGGCCACAGGTCCTGGAGAAGCTGCTGGGGCTTCTGCAGTGCAGGGGACTCACTGTGGAGATCACATCAGACGAGTTCATGATGAAGCGGGGGAGCAGGACCACCCCACTCTGCAGGATGGCTCCGTGGAAGAGTCCTTGGACATGGGTGACAGCACATGTGCGGAAACACTTATGGCACCCACAGACTCGCCGAAAATGGTGACCCGGCCAGGGTTGCCTCCAAAGTGGGCGATATTCTGCTGGACCCAGCACAGCGCAGCCACTTGGTCCAGGTAGCCCCAGTTGCCAGCGGCGTGCTGGTCTCCAGTGCTGAGAAGTGGCAGGGACAGGGGTCACAGGGCTGTCCTGGTGCCACTCTTCCCGCAGTGCCCACCCCAGCCCCGGTCTCACCTGAAGAAGCCCAGGACTCCCAGGCGGTACTGGATGGTGACCACCACCACGTCCTCAAATGCCGCCAGCGCAGAACCGTCATACATGGAAGCCAAGCCTATAACCAGTGAACCCCCATGGATCCACACCATCACCTGGGGAAAGTCAAGGCCAATACCACAAGGTTCCCACCCAGCCTAAACCTCACCTGGGCTGCCACCCGGACTACCCAGCACTTGGCTCTGTGCACCTGCTCATGGAGACAGAGCTCCAGCAGGGGGCAGGACCTGGGCCCTGTTTCAGCAGGAGGAGCTGGCCTTCCATAGTTTTTCCTCCACTTTGTGCATTAAAGCCTGGTTCCATTACTCCCAGAACTCCTTGTGAGGTGTCAAGGAAACGGGTGTTCCCCTGGTTGTCCCACATGACATTAATCAAAAGTGTCCCGTGAGTGCACTTGGATTCAATTACTTTACTATTAGCACTGACCCTCAGATAGTCCATGGCTGGGTTTTGATGACCTCCAAGTGCAGGCCTTGGGCCCCTGAGTGGTCTTCCTGGGCACAAGCCGGCTGGGTGGGTCCTAGGTCTGTCCCAGGGCCACAGCCTCTGACTTCCGGGAGCCCCTAGGCTCTGAGACTCGTTCTCTCAGGGTCAGGTGCCCACCTGGGTAAGAAGCATTTCTTGGCTGATGTTGAGAGGCTCCTCAGCAGATCACATGCCGTGTGGCCCCTCCCATCCTATGCTTTCTCATCTTCTAGCAGAAGGCAATGCCCCCCACCCCGGCCGACCCTGCCCCGCACTCACAGGCAGGTCAGAGCCCTCACGGGCACGGGCAGGCGAGTAGATGTTGAGGTACAGGCAGTCCTCGGACACGGGGATGGACGGCAGGGTCAGATTCACCAGTTTCAGAGCCTGTGTATTCATGGCAGCAATGTCCTGCAGACACCTGATGACCGCCCACGTGAGAAAGTCAGTCCAGGGGCCGGCCGGGGCCAAACCGGACCTGGGTCTGGACTTTCTCCCTGCAACCTCGGTCCTCCCTCCCCGATGCCCTGCTCACACACAACCTTTCTCCATGTCTCTTCCCATCAAGTTGTAGGCCACAGGCTCTGGGAAGCTGCTGTGGGTTTCTGGGGAGGTCTCAGTGTTGTCGAGGGCTCTGGAGCCCACTGCCTCGGAGCTGGGAAGCCTTGATTTTAGGGGACTCTGGGGAAACCCGCTGACGAAGTGTGATGACATTCACTGCTGTAGCCCGGTCCCCACTCAGGCCTGGAACAGGGCACAGCCCACACACAGGGGTTGCAGGAACGGAACATGGAACTGCTCCTGGAAGGGCAGTGGGACGTTCCCCATCCTACACACACACTCTCAGGGAGCCTCCTCACTTCAACACAGGTCCAGTCCTAAGGAGAAAACAAATCCCGGGGCCAGCACTGAGCAGATAAAGCTGCCGCCTGCAGTGCTGGCATCCTATATGGGCGCCGGTTCGAGACCCAGCTGCTCCTCTTCCAATCCAGCTCTCTGCTTTGGCCTGGGAAAGCAGTAGAAGATGGCCCAAGCATGAGGGCCTCTTTTCCCATTTGGGAGCCCCTTTAGAAGCTCCTGGCTCCTGGCTCGGATCAGCGCAGATACGGCAGTTGCAGCCAATTGGGGAGTGAACCAGTGGATGGAAGACCTCTTCCTCTCTCCCCCCCCCCCTTCTTCTCCCTCTCCCTCTCCTCTCTGTGTGTAACTCTGACTTTCAAATAAATAAATAAATCTTTAAAAAAACAAATCCCTTGGCCACAGGCACCTGGCTCAGTGACTCTGGACATTGTCCCCAGGCAGCCACCACCGCTGCCCTCCTCAGGGACCTGCAGGATCTGCTGCTGGAGTCAGGGGCTGCTGCCTGCCTCGCGGAGCCCCCTGAACCCGTCCTGGGGACAGCGCCCCGACTGAAGAGTCTCTGCTCGTTCTTCAGTCCCTGGAGCCGAGGCCCTCTGAATGCCAAGCCAGAGCCAGGAGCCTGGCAAAGCCACTGCACCTCCCCCCGGAGCCATAGATGATTCATGGGAAAAAGGCTCATGGGAATCTGCTGAACACGGAGGGAAAACAGACTGGGGTGTGGGTGAACAGACAACTGTGCCGTGCCCAGGGTCTAGAAACCCCTGACCCCACCCCAGGGCCGGAGCTCCCCTGTGCCCTGGGAGCGCTTACATGGCTGGGTGGGAGGTCCCATCGCTCACTCCACTCCAAGCTTCAGCAGGTTCAGGAGGTGCAAAGCGCAGCGGCCCCACAGGTGGCTTGGCAAAGGGAATTCCCAGGAAGGTGTGGACGCCCGCATCAGTGCCTTCCACGTGGACCAGGCTCCCGCGCACCTGCCCCGTGTGCGTGTTCCGGATGGGGCTGGCAGAGTCCTGGCCTGTGGGCAGAGAGGTGTCAGGTCGGGGCTCCCCATGAGCTGCCCGCCCACACTGCTGCTGTGGCCTCTCCTTGGCATCAGCACCTCGGCCTTGCCAAGGCCTCGGACCTACAAACACTGGCTTTAGCAGCTTCCTGCCTGAAATGCTCTCCCCTCACCTCTCCGCTGACTCATGACCCATTCAGAAGAAATATCCAGAATTAGTAAACGGCAGAGGCAGAGAGCAGATGGCTGGGCTCTAGGAATGAGGTTGGCGGGTGTTGTGGAGGGAAGGTGAGTGCATGCGGCGGCCTCTGAGGATCCTGAAACCGTAACTGAGCAGCAAAACCTGAAAACGAGGGTGCAGCTACGGAACTGGCCATGGGCAGAGGCTGCAAGAGGAACAAGCTAGAGAAGCCTGCATCCCTGGAAGTGCTGGGCTAAGGCTGCTGCAGGCAAGTGCTCAGATACAAAGAGACTAGGAAGGGGCTAGAAAATCCAGAGACTGGTTAGGTGGCCCTGCCCAGCATCCTGATGGAAACGTGGACAGTAAGGCCACGAGCCATGTTGTCGAGAGCTACCTTATTGGAAACTGGAGTCAAGACCACCTTTGTCACACAGTTGTGTCCATGCCCTGAGTGATTCATGGAAGGAGGAGGAATTTGAGAGAGATGACTTAGGATAGCTGTTGAAAGAAATTTCTAAGCAAAATATATAGAAGGAGCCGAGGGACTGGAGCTGTAGCGTAGCAGGTAAAGCCACTGCCTGCTGTGCCAGCATCCCATTTGGGCGCAGTTTGAGTCCCGGATGCTCCACTTCCAATCCAGCTCTCTGCTATGACCTGGAAAGCAGTAGAGGTTGGCCCAAGTTTTTGGGCCCTGTACCCACACTGGAGACCCGGAAGAAGCTCCTGGCTGCTGGCTTTGGATCAGCACAGCTCTAGCCATTGGGACCATCTGGTGAGTGAACCAGTGGATGGAAGACCTCTCTCTCTCTGCCTCTGCCTCTGCCTCTCTGTAACTCTGTCTTTCAAGCAAATAAATAAATCTAAAAAAAAAGAGTGCAGCTATTTGAAAGGTTCACGAAGAATAAAGTGTATTTAAAAAGAAGAAGAAGGAGGAGCTGCATGGGTATTGGTAGTTACTTTCAGTGAGATTTACCATGAGGCTCAGCAAAGGGAATCGGTTTAAAAATGTGGGAAATTCACAGCCTGCTCACTCAAGAGCAAAGGAGTTTGGGAAAGAATAACCATGGTGTGGCCAAGGAACCACTTGCCAAAGAGATTCCTGCAGAAGGAAGCCAGGCGCTATGCATCGAGACAACAGGGCATTCTGCAGCCTCCGGGGCCATCCCGCTTAGCACAGGCACAGGAGGCTGGCAGGGCAGAGTGGTTCCAGAGAATGGCCATGGTCACTGCTTTGCTTCCCATTGAAGTGCTCTGTGGCTATTCCAGCCGTGTTAATGAATACCCAAAGGGAGCGACCCACAGACCTTGGTGGCATCTCTCGGGTGCTACATTTGCAGAGGTGCGCAATTCACGTCTTATGGTGGCAGTGGGGGTCTTGGTGGCTTCCACTGAGATTTCAAAGAAAAGTTGGGGAGCCAGGCTGAGTCCTCCTCCAGGGGAGAAGCCACAGCAAACATTTCCCACTAGAATGCACAGGAAGCTATGGCATAGGACTGTTCTTCTTAGACCCTGGAATTGTGTAGCCCTGTTCCTCTGACCCCCACACACTGTGCAGTGCCAGGTTGGGAAAGCTGAGGGCACCAGCACACCACCTGAAAGAGTGATGTAGGCAGGGAGGTAGCCAGAAGGAGCTGAGGGCTATACCGCCCAGACCCTAGCCCCTTCCGTGCTGATCCGACATGGCTGCAGGTTCAGCACAGCCACTGCCCATCATGCACCTGAGTTCGCGTCCCATCATGCACCAGACCCTACGCTGCTTCCTAGATTCCACCACATGCTCTGAAGCCACATGTGCACCAGACATGGTGCAGCTCCTAGAGAGAACTACGTGCGCTGCAGCCCTGCCCAAACCTCTGCTTTCATTAAATATTCAATTAGGCTCTGCCTTGGGCACCACCATCCTGTAAAAGGACAACACCGAATCTTGCAAATTGCAACACTCATTTTCTCCTGAGATTGTCCACATTCCTGAGGGTGTACTTTCCCTTTGTCTTCAAATAAACCTTATATTCCTGCTCCCCTTTATCTACGTCTCCTGGAATTCTTTCACATGTGGAAGCAAGAGCCTGAAACAAGTCTAGTGTGAGATGACCTCTCTCTCCCTCTCTCTCTCTCTCACTTCCCCCCTGCACCAGGAGCAGCTTCATACCTGTGGCCAGCAAAGCCAAAGCCCTGGGGGCTCACACCGCCCCTACTGTAGTGTACATGAGGTTCTGGACAAAGATTTAGCGATTGCACTGCTGGGTCTGGATTCGGGACCTGTGAGCCCTTTCTTCTTGCCTGTGTTTTCCCCTTGGCATAAGGACGATCACCGCTGCTGCCTGTTGCACCCCTATTGCTTGGAAGCACACAAGTTGTTTGCTTCACGGTTCACAGCTATCAGAAGTTGGCCTTGGGCCTCAGATGGGACTTGGGACCTTGGACTTCTGAGTCATTGTGGACTGGGATAAACCCTTGCAGACTATTGGCATGAGATGAACAATTTCTCCATTGTAAGAAAGACTCATGGGGGTCGGGGCACAATGCTCCAGGTTAGCTATGGGTGTGGCCCCCAGAGTTCCTGCGCTGGGGGCATGGTCCCCAGTGTGGTGGTGGTGGCGGTGAGGGATGACCTCAACTTCGGGGGGGCAGCTCCCCTTCTTTCCTCACGGAGAGGGGTTGCCTGTACCCACGACTGTGAGTGCATATCGACTCCTGAGGACACTCTGAGGCATTATGTCTACGGTTCTGGGGCCTTAATGGTCTCAGCAGAGGAGCCAGAACCAGCTGGGACAGTAGGAAGAGCGAGTCCCTGTGATCTGTCAATGATTCTTTATGGACATGGGTCCAAGCCAAACCACTATTTTAAACATGCAGATCCTTCTTCCTAAAATATCCTTGTCACCTCTGAGAGCCTGGAAGGGGTGGATAAAGGTTGATTCTTTCCTGGGAAGAATAGATTGGGAAAGGGTAGCTGGAGAGAGTCAGGTCCTACAAGTATGGCATTTTGTGTGACAGGATCAAGGGCTGGGGACTCTGCCCACACAGCTGCTGTAGAATAGTCCCGAAGCTGCTTGGAGGAGTCACCATAGAACCCCAACACTGGGGTCCCTTGCCTGTGCACAGTAAGCCAACCACTAACACCAGGGTGGTGGGAAAGACACATGGGTATTTACTGCCAAGTGCAGAGCAAGGAGCCACAGGGCTAGCACTTAACTCCTGGTCTCTCCAAGGGCGGCAAGGCCGGCAATCTTCAAGTTCAAAGCCGGCGAGGAGCAGTGCCAGCTCAGCTTGCAGGGGCACCTGGCTGGCCCCCTTCCTTTGATTGGCCAGTGAAGGTGGTGAGCATGTTCCCTTTGGAATGGCAGAGGTGGGCTCCTGTCCATCTGGGCCCAGGGATAGATGGGTTCTGTGTTTGATCAGGGCTGGTGACTTCCTGACAAACATCTCAGCTGAAGTCTAACACCTGGACCTCAGCTCTGTCAGCTGTAAGAGGGAAAAATGAATCCCCACCTTGCAATCTGGGTGCTGCTTGGAGGCGAGCACTGAGATGTTAGCTATAGGTGAGGGACAACTAAACTGCAGGGCAAGGGAGAGATACTGGAATCTGATAAAAATCTGTACCAAACGCTACCATGCTTGCATAGCCCTGGAGGTCAAGGTGAACCTTGGCCCCAGGTCAGGTGCAGGGACTGAGAAGGACCTGGTGGCCATCAGATCAGCTTTGCTTTGTGGAGCTGGGGGCTTCCAAATCCCCAGACTGGCAGTAACCTCGCCTGGGGCCCTCGCTGGAGGGGGCCAAGAGGCACATCAGGCCAAGGGGTTGACTCTCAGAGCCAGCAGCACCAGGAAGGTTTATCGCGGTTGTGACTCCTTCTGCCAGCTCCAGACCCAAGCCCTGGAAGAAAACGGCCCCAGTTCCCACGCCTCCGCCTGGCCCAGGGCTGCTGACCCAGACCAGCGCTACTCAGAGCCCTCCTGCTGGGCGCACTCCTTGGTGTCTGGGGCCTCGGGCAGCCCCGATGCTCTCCAAGCCTCAGGGGCCCACCCTGGGCGCGCGGGTCCCGCGCTGTCACCTCCGCCCGCTCCACCAGCCCAGACGTTGCCCTCCCGCGGCCGCAGGCTCCAACTGCGGGATTGGGCAGATCCGACCCGGGTCCCTGTCTTCGCCCGCGGGAGCCTCACCGTGGGCTGGGACAAGGAGGAGCAGCAGGAGCCCGCAGGCCACGGCGCCGAGCTGCGCGCCCGGTCGGTGCGGCCCCATGGTCCAAGGCAGGTCCGCGTGTGTGCTCCTGCGCCCCAGAGGCTGCCCCGGGCGCTCCAGGAGCGGACCCCGGCTTCACTCAGGCCCGAGTCTGGCCTGGGCGGGGAGCAGGCGGGGCGCGCCGCGTAGGCGGGGCTCGGGGGCCCGGCGGGAGAGTGGGACTGAGCAGGCAGAGGTCGCCTGCGGTTCTGGGACCAGCAGGTGGGGGCATGGCGGCCTCCACCAAGTCCCCGCCACTGCGTGGTACCTGGGACCCTCTCTGCAATCCTGGAGTCACGAAGTTCACTGGCCCAGGAGGGTGTTGGGGGCGGGGCTGCCGAGGAGCTGTTATTGGAACAACCTGGAGGGCTTCTGGTAGGCGGTGCTTGGTCAGGCTCCCACAGAGAACTGGGATGATCTTCAGGTGGGGTGAAGGACAGCCCTTGAGAAAAGCCTGGCAGGTGCAGCTTGTCTCCCAGTCCTGGGACCTCCTCCCGGGCTCTAGGACTGGTAGGTTACTGGGTCCCATGGCCCCTCTTTCCTTAGAGTCCGTGCTCTGAGGTCTCTGTGGGCCCCCTCCCTACTCAGTCACAGACTTGCTTTCCAAACTCCCAGGTGACTGGGGCACTTAAGGACACCTCCATCCCCCCCCTCCACACACACACCCCAGTTCTCTGTGTTCTACCTCCTGCTGACGTCTGGGGCTTTTCTCCTCTTGACAAACCATGAGAGCCTGCTAGTCTGACTGCTAGGCAGGAAGACAGGAATCAGCCTACTTGTGTGGGGGGGCCCCGGGCACACAGAGCACCTGCCGGAGGACCGCAGCAGCCTGGGCAGCATGCCCGGCAAGCAGCCCAGCGTCTGCACCACACAGCCCGGCCCACACTCCAGGAACTTCATAGGGGCTCTCGGCCTCCCCCCAACCCCGTAAGGAACGCACCCCAGGAGAATCCTCTCTGCCTGGCGCCAAGTGGGCCACCTGCTCTCAGAATGAAGTGACACCCTGACAGCAGGGACTCCATTTCATTGACAGATGAGAAAAAAAGAAAAGAAAAGCACCCCCCAGCGTGAGACTATGGTCTATAACTGAGACAATAGCAGTACACCACATTATGCTTGGCAGAACATAGAAATCCCCTAGCTTGATTGCTCACGTGCAAACACCTGGACCCTAATGTCACGCTTGTAGCTGGTAGAAGTCCCATGTATGATTCAGGTCAGCTTGGCCCTAGCACCCATGTATTCCCCTCCCCTCCTTGTGGTTCTTGCCTTTACCAAAGCTTTGAGCTTCGGGGTTGAGAGTTTTTTAGGGCATGAGCCTGCTCTCAACCACAGGCAATAAAGGACCGTCAGATTCTATCAATGTGAGGCACTCCTCTGTTTGAGCTTGTCTGGGTACATCAACAGCACAACCTCGGGAGGAATTGTACCTATTTCGTATCCTGCAAACCCTTTGTCCAAGAGAAGATTATCTTGGGGGAAGAACTGGACATTGGAAAATGACAGGTTCTCCAATAAATAATTAAGAAAACTGGATACAGAAGAATGAAACTGGACATATATATATAATATAAATCAACTCAAAAAATTGATCTGAGTAATGTAAGCCCATAAACTATGAAACTACTAAAGAAAACATAATGAATGGAGAAACCCTTTGTGATATCGGTTAGGGAAAGGGTTTTTTGGGTAAGACCACAAAAGAACAGGCAACAAAAGCATTAATAGACAAATCCAGAACCTCAGCAACAAGAAGCCAACTCAACTGATTCAAGAAATGGCCGTCAGGGCAGTCACTCGGCCTGGTAGCTGAGATGCCAGTGAGGACGGCCTCATCCCGTCAGCAGTGCCTGGATGTGATACCCAGCTCCAACCCTGACTCCAGCTTCCCAGTAATACAGACCCTGGAGGCAGCAGTACTGACTTTCAAGTATTGGATCCTTGCTTCCCTCGTGGGACAGCTGGATAGTCCTGGCTCCCACCTTTGACTTTCAGGCAAACTGCAGACATTTGGGAAGGGACTCAGCCTGTGGAAGCTTGCTCTCTCTCTTTCTGTGGCATACTTGGCAAATTAAAAAAAAAATAGTGTTTCAGTGGACAAACATTCTGAAAAGATGTTACTCGTAAAACAGTATAAAAAAGCCAACAGGCATATGACAAAAGAGCTCCGCATTTCTGATTACCTGGAAAGTGTGAAATGAAGCCACAAGGAGACCTCATAAGAGAATAACTATTATGAGACAGACAGAAAGTTTCACGTGCTGGCGAGGATCTGGAGGGAGGGAGCTCTTCTGCATGTTCGTGGGAGACTCGTGGAGGGCCGGCGCTGTGGCGCAGTGGGTTAAACGCCCTGGCCTGAAGTGCCGGCATCCCACATGGGCAGCAGTTCTAGTCCCAGCTGCTCCTCTTCCAATCCAGCTCTCTGCTGTGGCCTGGGAAAGCAGTAGAAGATAGCCCAAGTCCTTGGGCCCCTCACCCACATGGTAGACCCGCAAGAAGTTCCTGGCTCCTGGCTTCGGATGGGTGCAGCTCTGGCCGTTGTGGCCAATTGGGAAGTGAACCATTGGATGGAAGACCTCTCTCTCTCTGCCTCCCCTCTCTCTGTGTAATTCTGACTTTCAAATAAATAAATAAAAATCTTAAAAAAAAAAAAAAAAGGAGACTCGTGGAGAACTGTAGGAGTGTCCCAAATACCTCACCATAGAACTACTACCCACTCTACAAGTGCTATGGCTGCATGTGTATCCAAAGGAATTGGAAGTAGTATAGCAAAGATACACCTACACTTCCATGTTTATTGAAGCAGATAGTCGCTGTGTCCAAGTGGAAGGAACCATATTGCTGGGTATCTGTTGACAGGTGACTACACAAAGAAAATATGTTACATATACCCAAAGGAGTATTACTTGGCCATAGAAAGGAATTCAACCTTTCAGTTGTGGCTGCATGGATGGGATTGGAGGACATCACTCATGGCAGCCCCTGCAGGGACGAAGCCACAGAGTCTCCTGGTGGCTGGGTCCTCTGCTGACGACTTACAGATGTGAGGTCACAGGGCATGCTGGGAGGAGGAGGGTTTCGGCACTCAGGGGTAGGTGCACCTCCCTCCACGTGGGGAAGGCCTTTGGAGGAGAGCAGTGGAGGGGAGGGGGAGGGTGGGGTGTTGAGGAGGGTGGGCTTCCACTGGCTTTGCCTAGTACAGCTTTGGGGGGTGTACTGAGTGTGTCTCACAAGAGAGGACTCTGGGCAGGCTTGGCAACGGACCTCATGTGGTAGGTAAATCAAAGCTCACTGAATGGACAGGGCAGATGAGTGCCTGGCCACGTGAATTGCTGAATGAATGGCTCCTTTGTGGCTGTGGGTGGGCACATCAGGAGGCCCCCGCCTGCTCTGGATCCCCTGGCCACCCTGACACAGGGAACTACAGCTCTGCCTGCTCCTGCTGAGCCTCTCTTAGCTCCCGGACCCTCTGGGGCAGGGTCTTTATCCAGAGCTGGAGCCTGCGGGCCTTCAGGGCCTGGCCCACTGCAGGCTGCACGTTCAGCTGCAGGTATCGCTCGTCCTGGTCAAACACGGGCCAGTGTGGCAGGCCCTCGCCGTTGGGGTTCCTGCAACAAGACATCAGGAAGGGGGGACCGTGGTCACTCTGAGCCCTGTCTGTCCAGCGCTGAGCACCTATCTGGGGTCCTGCCAGGCCACCTTGCAGGCCAGGAGGGGTGGGAAATGGGTTTCCAGAAGCAGGAGACTCAATGACTTCCCCCTAGCGTCAGCCCCACGTGGGGACAGGGCAACTTGGGCTGTCTTGTCCGTCACTGTCACAGGGAAGCTCTGAGGATAATGTATCATGTATGACTACCCTCCATGTGTCACACATGCCCAGGGCCCGTGTGTGTGCTAGGGTTGAGGGACTATCAGGTGAGACAGAACAGATGCATGCTGGTGAGGTCCCCACAGAGGAGGGAGGGCAGAGGGTCCCAGGTCCCTGGGGATTTGGGGGGGGGGTCGTCTCACCCGTTGCGAGCAAAGTTGGCCCAGTACTTCATCACCCTCCTGCTCAGCTGCTCCTCCTCCTCAGTGAGGGGCACTGCAGAGGGAAGGAAGACAAGGTCCCTGCTCAGCCCCCCAGCTCTGCTGCCCAGCCCAGGGGCACTGTGACCCTGGGGCCCCAGGCCTGGTTCTCTGCCCCACCCCTACCATTCCCAGAGCCAGGCCCTCCCCTTGGCACCTCCCTTTGCTCATGCGGCCTACAGCTCACTGCATACACCTCACTTCTGGGCCAGAGCTTCCTTCTTCTGACTCTGGGGACTCATTTAGGAAACAAACACGCCCGTGAAACACCACCATCTGCCCTCATCGGGACCCCCAGGGCGGGTGGAGGCGGAGGCAGAAGTCGTTGTCTGAAGGCTCTCAGGTTCTAATTGTGGCCAGGTGTGTTGAGCGATGAGCTATAGGACACCTGAACCGGTGCCCTGTGTGAACCTCGATTCCCACATCTGCACGGTAGGGCGCTCTCACCACAGGGAGAGTGAAGACCCCGTTCCCCAACCCGAACAAGTAGGAAGCCTCACCTTGGTTGCCCCAGAAAAACGATCTGAAGACAAAGAGAAACTCATCGCTGTGGTCGGCCTTCACGTGGGGCGGCTTGAGGTGCTCCTGGGTCGCTGCTGGAACTCATAGAAGTACACGGGGGCGTGGCGACCTGGAGGCAAGGACGGGTGTGGCCAGGAGGCCAGGTACCTGAAGCTCACATGCTTCCCCCAGGACGACAAGCTGGCTACCCGTGGCTGCCTGGAATAGGGACAGTGGGCTATGCACGGCCCAGGCTGCATCAGGGGCAGTGGGAAGGCCTGGCTTATTCATGACTTTGAACTCTCTGGCTGAGTGGTCTCAGGTAAGGCATTGCGGCTCGGTCACCTCAGTGTCCTCGTCTGAGTCGAGTGGAGATGTCTGTCTCCTAAAGCACCATGAGGAATTCCTGAGACGACAGACACTGAGTGCCTGGTGCCCAGGGGCCCAAAGGGACACAGGTAGGGACCTGGACAGGACAGACCACGCCCAGGACCCACAGCTCTGAGCAGCCTGCTGGCTGTTCAGGCCTCAGTCATAGATGAACTCACGCTGAAAATGGGCCACTTGGAGCGCAGGCATCACAAAGAGGCCATCTGCCATCATCTCCTGGAACTGGGCCTTGAGGGTCTGGGGGTCCTCACTCTCCCCCAGGTACACTTCCATCAGCATGTCCCCAAAACCAGGAGGCAGCATCTAGAAGCAGGTTAGGTAGACTCTGGGCAGAGAGGCAGCAGCCTTGGGGTGGTGGAGATGGGTACTGGGATGGGCCAGGGGGTGTGGGACGGCCCAGCTCTGTGGTGTCCCCATCTATAAACACAAATGCAGCCCAGACTTAGCTCGCGGGGTCCTTGTGTGGGCAGGTGCCTGCAGCTTCTCTCTCCCTCTGCCAGGGCCCCAGGAGCCTCACCATCTCCTTGACGGTTTTCTTCAATAGATCCTGGATGGCCTTGCTGTCCATGTCCTTCTGGTTATAACCAGAGTCAACTGCCTGATTGGGGAGCAGAGAGTTTCCAGAAGGAAGTGGATGAGCCTGGAGCTAAAAAAGCCCTGAGATCCCCAGTGGATGAGCTTCCCTGGGCACTCAGGAACTCGGGCTGGGGCTCACCATGGGAAAGAGCCAGCCATACTCATCGTTGTTGACACCAATGATGCTAGGGACGGGTTGAAAGTCAGCCGAGGCCAGCAGCTCCTCGGGGTGTCTGGGCAGAAAGACTCCGTCCACCACACCAGGGGTCATGGGGAAGATCTGAATGAGCACATAGATCCATGGAGAAACGTCACATCCTGGACATACTCGGATGCCCCCTGAGAACCTTCCACGCCTCCCTGGCTCATTCGCACCCCTACACCCGGGGTTCCCACATTTGACTTTTTGTGACCAGGCCTCCATTGCCCGTTTAGGGCTACAAGGACACCAAAGCGTGGAGATGAAGTAACTGGTCTGGTAGCAGGAAGGGCACCCAGGCCCACAGCTCTCTGCTCCCCACACCCTGGTGAATTCAGCCTGACCTTGGTGATGGCCAGCATCTCCTCTTCACTCTTGCCCCGCAGGCAGTCCACGAAGGCCTTGGAGTTCTCGTGGTCACAGGCAGACAGGTTGGCCACCATCTGTACAGGGACCAAGCAGGGGCTGGCACATCTGCCCTGGCAGGGTGAGGGATTTGCCCAAAGCCTCAGCTGGGAGGAGAGTGCCCCTATCTCTCAAGGTACTGTGTGCAGATCGCTGTAGCTTTGAAACTATTCCAACTACCCTAGAGTGACCCCCAGAACTGCTCAGACAATTCTTCCTCTGTGATGGCGTCCAGGGCAGCAGCTCTAAGGACACAGAACCGTCATAGCCCCCATCATGGCAAAGCTGTGTGGATTCTGACTGATGGGCCCCTCAGGCATCCCCAGGTTGGTGGCAGTTCCCCAGCCATCCTAATGGTCCTTGTTACATCCGTTGAACAGAGTAACAGAGGTCTTGAGAGGTAAGAGGGGAGGCAGCAGCTCTGGGCTTCTGCAGTGTAGGCCACTCACTGTGGAGACCACATCTGATGATCTGGAAATAAGCTTGGGCAGCAGGGCCACCCCACTCTGCATGATGGCTCCGTGGAAGAGTCCTCGGGACATGGGCGACACCACATGGGATGACACACTTGTGCCACCCGCAGATGCTCCAAAAATGGTGACCCGGCCAGGGTTGCCTCCAAAGTGGGCGATATTCTGCTGGACCCAGCGCAGCGCAGCCACTTGGTCCAGGTAGCCCCAGTTGCCGGCAGCGTGCTGGTCTCCAGTGCTGAGAAGTGGCAGGGACAGGGGTCACAGGGCTGTCCTGGTGCCACTCTTCCCGCAGTGCCCACCCCAGCCCCGGTCTCACCTGAAGAAGCCCAGGACTCCCAGGCGGTACTGGATGGTGACCACCACCACGTCCTCAAATGCCGCCAGCGCAGAACCATCACACATGGAAGCCATGCCCATAACCAGCCAACCACCGTGGATCCACACCATCACCTAGGGAGTTAAGACTGATACTGTGAGGCTCCACCCAGCCTAAACCCCACCTGGCTGCCACCTGGACTAACCAGTGCTTGGCTCTGCACCTCCTCATGGAGACAGAGCTCCAGCAGACTCAAGACCTGGGCCCTGTTAGCAGGAAGAACAGAGCTCTCATACTTGGAGTTCTACCCCGGGTATCAAAGCCTGGGTCCATTGCTTCCAGAACCCCTTGAGATGGGAAGGAAAAGGCTGTATTCCTTGTCATTCCACATGGATGTTAATCAAAGGTGTCCAGGTGATAACCTATGGCTGGGAGCTGTGGTGACCTTCAAGTGTAGCCAGAGGTCACCCGAGTGTGCCTCCTGGGCAAGAGGATGCTGCAGGTGTCCCAGGTCCTTTTGAGGCCAATAGAGTCGGACCTCTAACAGCTCAGTCCCTGGGGCCCCGTGCCCAGGCCTCAGCTGCCCACGGTGGGGGAGCAACACTTCTCGGCTCCCCTAGTGAGAGGCTTCTGGACAGGGTGTGCTCACAGGAGGGCCCGTGCTCAGCTTCTCCTTTCTCATCTTCTAGCAGAAGACAATGCCCTCCCACCCCGGCCGACCCTGCCCCACACTCACAGGCAGGTCAGAGCCCTCACGGGCATGTGCAGGCGAGTAGATGTTGAGGTACAGGCAGTCCTCGGACACGGTCATTGAAGGCATGGTGAGGTTCAGTTTCAGAAACCGTGGATCCATTACCTCAACATCCTGCAGGCACCTGTGACCACCCGAGGGCAGGCAGTGAGCCCAGGGGTCCCAATCTGCTCCTCGCCACCCTCAATCCCCCTGCCCTCCTTATACCTTGCTCGGACATGACCTTCAGCGATGTCCCCATCATGGTACTGGCCTCAGACTCTGGGGAACCTGCGATGGATCTGGATTTCCAGGGAGGCCTCAAGGGTTTTGAGGGCTTGGGTACCACTTCTTCCCTGAACAGGAAATCTTGACTCTTAGGGAAGCATTAGAACAGGTGCTGGCATTCTCTACTATATCCTAGGACCCATTCAGGCCCCGAAGAGGGCAGTAGTCAGTCCCGAGTGCTGCATCAATGCATGGACGCCATGTCTCATGGAAGCACAACAGGATTGGACACCCAGAGGAGCCAGGAGCCAGGGAGGCAGGAGCCCCGAGAGGAGCCAGGAGCCAGGGGAGGCAGCCCACCAGGCCCTGTCCTCTCAGTCCTGCTCTCCTGTAAGGCCCCCAAGCCCTGCCCCCGGGGCTCGCCCCACCTGTTCCCTTCAGGTTACGGGCTGGGCCAGCGACTGCCCCTGGAACGCCTGGTCAGCCTCTGGGCTCAGAGCCACACACGGGGACCTGCCCCAGACCATGGGGACGCATCATAGGGATGCATGAGGATCCCGCAGGCAGCGACAGGGACCCGGGTCAGATCTGCCCAATCACACACTTAGAGTCTGCAGCACCAGGACAGAGCTCTCCCCTCGATGGTCACCCTCAGACGCCCTCTGTGTTAGGAGGGGAGCATCCCAGCGGCCTTGCTACTGCTGCTCCAAGTGTCTGCCAGCTGTCTGGGACAGAGCTCCCATAACCAGCTTTCCCTGTGGGTGATGGCTCCCTCGTGCGTTATTCAGTGAGTCTGCTTAGGCTTTCTGGATTCAGTGACCATGAAATGCTTTGGGGCCAGAACGTGGCACTCAGAGCACATTAAATCCAGGTACAGAGAGAAAAGCAGAGACGCTCTCCCCATGTCCAGGAGAGGCCACAGGCTCTCTGCCTGCAGGGGGCGCTGTGTCTGAGTGAGGTTCACCTGGCTCCACATGCTTGTAGGAGGCCCCGACTCCATCAGCAGATCCTGCAGCTCCCTGAGATGGGCACCAGAGGGGGTCGTCCTGGTCACTGAGCCAACGACAGGACAAGGACATTGGCCAGGGACCCGTGTATGCCCTTAGGACTGGAGACTGTGGGAACGGGGAGGTTCCTGAGTCTAGAGTGAAGGTGAGGGTCGTCCACTGCCCTTCCTGGGGAAACGCCATCCGTCCTTCCAGGCTCGTGTGCGGCAGGCTGGCCTGCTCCGGCGTGGCTGGGTCTGGGCATCCAGCACTGAGTGTCCCCTCCTGTAGTCACGACTTCCCACAGAGTCCCCTGTCAGTCAAGAGTGGTCCCCAGACTCTCAGACACCTGAGGTTCCCTGATGTTGGACCATCCCATGTCGCTCCCCCTCTTCGCGGAGGAACGACACTGGACCCTGCGTTGTTCTTTTGTCTGCTCGGCCCTTCCCGGGTTTGCTGCTGGTTATTCCCAGGTTGGCTGCCGATCCTTCCACCTCTGTGGAAGGGCGGCTCCCCCTGCCACTTTCCCCACTTCCGCGGGGGAGCGGCACACCGCTGGCCGGCTCTCTCGGGGGCTGCTCAGATGTTATCCGGATGTTCCCCTTAGATGTTCCTGGTGCATGGTGTCTCTCTCCTCCTTTACAGTCCTCTTCCACCAATCCCAACTCTGCTACCCACACGCCGAGTACGCTGCTCTCCTCCAATCAGGAGCAGGATCAGCTCCTGCAGGTTATTGGTCGAACTGGAGGCAGCTGTGTAAAAGTTGTTTACTCCTCTCCCAGCGCCATATTGTTGGAGAGCAGAGCATAGAATACGTCTTAATTCCAGTAACTTAGTCTAGTCCGAGTTGCTCCCACAATCCCAGCTCACCCAGAGTCCAGGACCTGGAGCCTGGTGGGAAGTGTCTTATGGAGGCCCATGAGTGAGCAAGGCTGTAGGAGGAGGCCCGGGGAGTGTCGGGCGCACTAGACCCAGGCTCTAGACCAATGGCTGCCTTGGGTGGCTCCAGGTGTCTGCAGAACTTGGCTATGATGGGTCAAGGTGTTCTGCAGCTGAACCTCACCCCACCGTCGATCCCCATGTCCGAGGACTGCCTGTACCTCAATATCTACTCGCCTGCACGTGCCCGTGAGGGCTCTGACCTGCCTGTGAGTGTGGGGCAGGGTCGGCCAGGGTGGGAGGGCATTGCCTTCTGCTAGAAGATGAGAAAGGAGAAGCCCTGCACGGGCCCTCCTGTGAGCACACCCTGTCCAGAAGCCTCTCATTATCGGAGCCAAGAAGTGCTGCTCCCCCTCAATGGGCAGCTGAGGCCTGAGCAGGAGGTCCCGGGGCCTGGCTGCTGTCAGAGGTCAGAATGAGTGGGTCCTGGATGGCCCCAGGACATTGCCATCATCCTCTTGCCCAGGAGACTCACTCAGCTGTGTGGTGAGGGCTGACCTTGGAGGTCACACAGGACATCAGCCATGGACGCTTGGGCAGCCCCTGGGGAGGGAGGGCACTTTGAATGACATCCATGTGGAAGGACCAAGACTCAGCCCTTAGCTTTCCACCTCACTGCAGGTTCTGGAATTGATGCAACCAAGCTCTGAAACAAGGGCTGGAACTCCAAGGATGGGAAGCCTGGCCTTCCTGCTGGCACTGGGTCCCTGGCTCAATGCCCAGATCCTGCTGTCTGGGTAGAGTTCAGTGTGCTGGGCACCTGCACAGTCCCCAGGCCCTGGTTAGACCAAGAGGGGGATGAGCAGGCTTTACGCTGGGGGGAGCCACAAGGTCCATCCTTGACTCCCCAGGTGATGGTGTGGATCCATGGTGGTGGGCTCACTATGGGCATGGCTTCCATGTATGACGGTTCTGTGCTGGCGGCATTTGAGGACGTGGTGGTGGTCACCATCCAGTACCGCCTAGGAGTCCTGGGCTTCTTCAGGTGAGACCGGGGCTGGGGTGGGCCCTGCAGGAAGAGTGGCACCAGGACAGCCCAGTGACCCCTGTCTCTGCCACTTCTTAGCACTGGAGACCAGCACGCCGCCGGCAACTGGGGCTACCTGGACCAAGTGGCTGCGCTGCGCTGGGTCCAGCAGAATATCGCCCACTTTGGAGGCAACCCTGGCCGGGTCACCATTTTCGGCGAGTCTGCGGGTGCCATAAGTGTTTCTGCACATGTGCTCTCACCGATGTCCCAAGGTCTCTTCCACGGAGCCATCATGGAGAGTGGGGTGGTCCTGCTGCCCAGCCTCATCACCAGCTCGTCTGAGGTGGTCTCCACAGTGAGTGTCCTCACTGCCCAGCCAGCACTGCTGCTCCTGCCTCTATTACAGTCTCAGGGAAATGAGCACAGCGTGG
The DNA here is from genome assembly GCF_051225735.1 of Oryctolagus cuniculus. Lineage (NCBI taxonomy): Eukaryota > Metazoa > Chordata > Mammalia > Lagomorpha > Leporidae > Oryctolagus > Oryctolagus cuniculus. The sequence goes on along the minus strand of NC_142884.1, from coordinate 60,099,922 downwards.
ACCATTGGGAGTGTGGGCTTTGCTGTCTACTGGTGACTGCTGAGCTCTCCGTGGTCAGAATCCACACACCTGAGCCACAGCAGAGGAAGAACTGGTTCTCGGCTCCACCAAGCTGCCCACCTTGACCCCAGGTTGTAGCAGCCAGGTGCTGCCGTTGTGTCTGGGCGGTACCAAGTCATGGGGAAGAAGGAATAATCAGCTTCCAACTGCAACCATGTCCACACCACACCCTGAGCTAGATTGGGTACACCTGCCTCCAGTGGGGCCATGGGAAACCCCGTGTCTCCCGCATGGCTGTGCCAGCCCCTGTGTGGTCCCATTACAGGTGGTGGCCAACCTGTCTGACTGCGGCCAGGTGGATTCTGAGACACTGGTGTGCTGCTTGCGGGCCAAGAGTGAAGAGGAGATGCTGGCCATCACCCAGGTCGGGCCCCGTGCACGTGGGTGAGGGGGTGATGGGCTTGTGTGCACCTCATAGTCCCTGGGGCTGCTACCTCCCATCCATGCCCTCCTGACATCTTAGCCCTGGATGGAACAGGGACCCAGTCTTGTATGCCAGGCTTGGGAACTCCCAGGTGGGAGTGAGCACCCAGAGCTGCGCCCGGCATGGGGGATGTACACAGAGCAAACTCAAGCTTTCTCCCTGACCCTGTGTGACATCAGGTCTTCAAGGTGTTCGCAGGGGTGATAGACGGAGTCTTCCTGCCCAGAACCCTGAGGAGCTGCTGGATCTCCTGACTTTCTTTTTTTTTTTTTTTTTTTTTTTTTTTTTTTTTTTTTTTTTTTTTTGAGATGCAGAGTGGACAGTGAGAGAGAGAGACAGAGAGAAAGGTCTTCCTTTACTGTTGGTTCACCCCACAATGGCCGCTGTGGCCGGTGCGCTGCGGCCGGCGCACTGCACTGATCTGAAGCCAGGAGCCAGGTGCTTCTCTTGGTCTCCCATGTGGTGCAGGGCCCTTCGCCAGGATGGAATGAGCTCCAGTCTCTCCCGGATAGGGCTCTTGGCCCAACGTATGGATGAAAGCAGGAGGCTCAGATGGGATCCAGTGTACATTCAGGGAGCAGAGCCAGGGATGGAATCTGAACCGCTCAGGGTGCAGCCTGTACCCGCTCCTCCTCTGTCCCCCCAGGCATGAGTGTCCATCTTGGGTGCAAGGGTTCAAGTCATGTCTGTTTCCTGAACATGTCCCAGGTCAGAGGGAAGAAAATATCTAGGCAAGGAAGGTGGCAGTGTCAAGGACTTAGGGGCTGACTGGGGACGTGGGGCTTGATAAGGCTGGGTACAGCTGGTGAGGGGATGACGACAGAGGTTGGCGGGTAGCCGAGGGTCTGCTCCACCTGAGCTGGTGAGCGTGGTACATGATGGGCAGCAGGACTGGGGTGGCCGAGCTGACCCTGCCCCTCCCTCATGCAGTGCCCCTCACTGAGGAGGAGGAGCTGCTGAGCAGGAGGGTGATGAAGTACTGGGCCAACTTTGCTCGCAATGGGTGAGACGACCCCCCCCCAAATCCCCAGGGACCTGGGACCCTCTGCCCTCCCTCCTCTGGGGGGACCTCACCAACATCCAGGGACCTAAGTTAGGTGACAGCGCCCCCCCAGCTGCAGGACACACTGGCACTCACAGGGGCCCTGGGACCAGGCGCACTCTTCCCATCTCCCAGTGACCTGGGGTGGCCATGAGCTGCTCTGCCCAGAGGATCCCTGTCGGGGAGGGACAGGCCAGGTCAGGATGCTGGGTCCCCACGTGGGGCTGACACCAGGGTAGGTCGTACTGCTGCTGCTTCTGGAAACCCATTCCTCACCCCTCCTGCCTGCAAGGTGGCTTGGCCGGACCCCAGATAGGTGCCCATGGCTGGGCTGGGCAGGGCTCAGAGTGACCGCGGTCCCCCCCTTCCTGATGTCTTGTCTGCGGGAACCCGAACGGCGAGGGCCTGCCGCACTGGCCCGTGTTCGACCAGGACGAGCGATACCTGCAGCTGAACGTGCAGCCTGCAGTGGGCCAGGCCCTGAAGGCCCGCAGGCTCCAGTTCTGGACCCACACCCTGCCCCAGAGGGTCCAGGAGCTAAGGGGCGCTGAGCAGAAGCACACAGAGCTGTAGCTGCCAGTGTCGGGGTGGAGGACACGGGCTCCAGTGCAGGTGGGGCCCGATGCACTCACACACATCCCTGGAGCAGCCACGCATTCAGCACTCTCACACGGCCACTCAGGCCTCTTGGCCTCCATCCACTCAGTAGACCGTTGTGGAGAACTCACAGTTTGAGGTTCATTGCCAAGCCTGCCCTGGGGCCCCTCGTGTGAGACACACCCAGTGCACCCGCCATGGAGCTCTGGTGGGCAACACCAGTGCCAGCCCTGCTTTCTCAACACCCACTGGACCCTGGGCCCTCATGCTTCTTGCCCCCTCCACCTTCTCCACACCCTCCCTCTCTTCTCAGCCAGCTCCAGGCCCTCCCCACAAGGAGGGAGCTGCATTGGGCATTGTTGCCCACCCCTGGGTGCCTTAAGACCAATCCTCCTCCTCCCGGTATGCCTGTGATCTCACATCTCTTAGAGGCCACAGAAGACCCAGACACCGGGAGTCACCGTGGCTTCATCCCTGCAGGCTGCCATGAGTGGTGCCCTCAATCCCATCCATGCAGCACAAATAAAGGGTTCCAGTCCTTTCACGGCTGAGTCACGTCCACCTGAGTGAACCTGACACATTTTCTTAGACCCTCAGCTCTCAAGAGACACCTGGTTAACTGCATAGCTGGGTACCATGAATCATTAATGCAGTAAACCTGGAGTATAGGGCTGTTGCTTTGCACAAGGGGTTAAGCCTCTAACCATGTAGCTGGCATCTCATATGAGGACAGTTGAGGTCCCAGCTGCTCCACTCCTGATCCAGATCTCTGCTAAGGCACCTGGGAAAGCAGCAGAGGATAACCGAAGTGCTTGGGCCCCTGCCACCCACGTGGGGTACACAGATAATGTTTCTCCCTCTGGACTTTGCCCTGGGCTAGCCCTGGCCATACTGGCTGAAGAGCCCTGGGCTGAGCAGAGGTCAAGGCCAGTTCTATGGAGCCAAAACGTCAGCCTTCATGAGCCAGGGTCCACTTCCCCTGGGGGCTCCCGTGCCCAGGCTGCTCCTCCTTCCTGCAGGGAGCCTGATGTTTCCTACACTCAGGCTGACTCCTGGACCCCCACTGCTGTCACAGGACCACACGTACCCTGCTGGGTGCCCGGTGGGGAAGGTGTGGGCCCTGGGTCTTACATTTTACTCAAGGTTCTTGTCCCCATGGACATGAGGATTCACAGCAGCAGCAGCCACAGGCAGTGCACAAAAGCAGCTTTGATTTCAAGGAGAGAGAGCGTGACCACACCTGCACGCCTACTGAGGGCGCCACCCACGGAGAGACACTCAGCAGGAATGGGCCAGGGTTGCCAGGAGGAAGAGAGGAAGAGGCAGCCCAAGGAGGATTCCCAAGCACAGCCAGGGGCAGAGAGGGCCCTCCCCTTTCTCTTCCCAGGGGGCGGTGCCCTAAATGCATAACCCAGTGGGGTGGGATCTCACCTGTGGGAATATTGAAGGGATTGCCATGGCCCCTCCATCCAGAATTTCACTTCCCTGTTTCCATCATGGCTTTTCCTTCCTGGTCCCAGCTGAGACACAGGTGCATCCTCGGAAAGTGGTGTAAAAGATTTACAAGCAGGCCAGAGCCGCGGCTCAATAGGCTAATCCTCCGCCTTTGGCTCCAGCACACCGGGTTCTAGTTCCAGTCGCAGCGCTGGCTTCTGTAGCATTTGCTCCTCTTCCAGTCCAGCTCTCTGCTGTGGCCCAGGAGTGCAGAGGAGGATGGCCCAAGTCCTTCGGCCCTGCACCTGCATGGGAAAGCAGGAGAAGCACCTGGCTCCTGGCATCCGATAAGCACGATGCGCCGGCCGCAGTGCACTGGCCGTGGCGGCCATTGGAGGGTGAGCCAATGGCATTGTTCTTCCTGCCTGGTTGCCAGGTATCAGGACCAGCAGGTTTTCACTGTCAAGGAGAGGACAGAATGTGTCTCAGAAGAAGCTGGGGACACAGCACACATTGGGTTCAGCCCTTAGTTAGTGCCATGGTCACTGCCTCTCAAAACCTGGACCCTGAGTGAGCAGGGAGGGGATGGGAAGAGTCGGGAAAGGATGGAGGAGGGGCCTGGACCCAGTGGGCACCCAGCCTGGAAACCAAGGAGGAGCTTCCAGGATCCGGGGCACTGACACCTGCCAGCCTTGGCTCAGGTGACCCCTGGGGCAGGTGCTGTGGCACAGAGCAGTAAGCCACCATCTGCAGTGCCTTCATCCCATGTAGGCACAGACCCAAGCCCGGCGGCTTCACTTCCTATCCAGCTTTCTGCTAATGTGCCTAGGAAGGCAGCAGAAGGCCCACGTTCTTGGGCCCCTGCACTCACCTGGGAGAAGCAGAAGAAGCTCCTGGCTCCTGGCTTTGGCCTGGTCCAGCCCCAGCAGTTTGGGGAGTGAACCAGATGATACAAGATGTCTCCCTTGAAGCCAGAGCTGTGACATAGTGGGTAGGGTCACTGCCTGCAGTGCCAGCACCCCCTATGGGCACCGGTTCAAGACCTGACTGCTCCATTTGAGATTTAGCTCTTTGCTGTAGCATGGGAAAGCAGTGGAGGATGGCCCAGGTCCTTCGGCCACTGCACCCGCATATGAGACCTGGAGGAAGCTCTTGGCTCCAGGCTTCAGATCGGCGCAGCCTGGCCGTTGTAGCCATGTGGGGAGTGAACCACCAGAAAGAAGACCTCTCTCTCTCTCTCTCTGTGTCTCTCTCTCTCTCTCTCTAACTCTCTGCTTTTCCCTCTCTCTCTATGTATCTGTGACTTTCAAGTAAAATAAGCAAATCTTAAAAAAAAAATCACTACTTTATCTCTTTGACTCTCTATAACTCTGCCTTTCAAATAAATAAATACATCTTTTTAAAAAATAGATTCTCAGAGAAGGCCTCCAGGGTGTCCAGTCACAGCCCAGTGCTGCTTGCTGTCCATCCCTACACTATCCTGGAGTCAGCCGGCGAGGACAGTAAACTTGGTGACTCCAGGACTGAGGAGAGGGATTGGACACCCAGAGGAGCCAGGAGCCAGCGAGGCAGGAGCCAGGAGAGGAGCCAGGAGCCATGGAGGCTGCCCCGCCAGGCCCAGTCCTCTCAGTCCTGCTCTCCTGTAAGGCCCCCAAGCCCCGCCCCCGGGGCGCCCCGCCTGTTTCCTGCCTGTCCTGGGCTGGGCCAGGATCCGCCCCTGGAGCAATCCAGGCAGCCTCTGGGCACAGAGCCCCACCTGTGGACCTGCTTCAGACCATGTGGACACAGCGACAGGCTTAGGGCGCCGTGACCTGCAGGCTCCTGCTGCTCCTCCTCATCCCGGTACCCAGTGAGGATCCCGCGGGCAGTAACAGGAACCAGGGTCGGATCTGCCCAATCCCGCAATTAGAGCCTGTGGCTGCAGGAAAACAACACCTGGGTGGTTGAAGCCAGTGGAAGTGACAGGGCTGGCACCTGAGGCTGGGGAGGGTCGGGGCTGCACGAGGATACAAACACAGAGGACTGAGCCCAACATAAGGGCTCTGAGCAGCACAGCTCTTATTCGGAGGCCGGGAGGCAGGGGGCGGTGTGGGAGCTGGGGAGGTTCCCTGGGCTCCAGGCTGCTGGAGCAAGTGACCACGACAGTGAGCAACCTGCCCTGGCACCATTTGTCTCCAGGGCTGTAGACCCTTGGCAGAGCAGCTCCCTGCCCAACCAGGTGGCCACAGTCGAGGTAACTGGACCTGAAAATTCAAAGCCCCTGATGCCAATCCAGAAGCCCATCTGTAACCCAGGGTCTCCTCTGACCCCGTGCACCTGGCAGATGTTTGCATGCTAAGGTGCCAGGGGGAAGGTGACTCCACCCTAGAACCTGGCATTTGTTTTATCGTGAATCAGCCCGTGTGGGTATTACTCAGGGCGTGAGTGCTTGATCCTTTGTCTCCTCATTCAAAAAGCCAGGTCTCTAACCCCACCCTCTCCCTATCTAATCCCCAGCACAGGCCCCACTCCTCCTCCTCCATGCTCACCCACGGGCTCCCCGCCTGCCCTGCAATGCACAGACTCTCCCGGCGACCAGGACCTTCCAGGCAGATCGTCTCCCCCACATCACTGTGGTTCCTAATAAAGTAATATCTGGGGCTGGGTCCCCACTCAGAGAGGGAGCAGTTGTTCCCCAAGGACCCTGGGAGTCGCTGTGCGTGTCCGGGGCAGGAACCGCGGCAGCGTCTGCACGGAAGCCGCCCCTGTCCTCCGTGGACTCTGCTGAGCTCAGCTCACTGTCAGCCTCACAGCCGGAACTGCCGCTGCAGGCAGCACTGTCCTCCATGGTTGGGGGGAACGACAAGGACAAGGTCGGGACCAGCTCAGGACAGAGGCGCTATTTACTCACCCGCTCCGGGGCCAGGCTCTCCTCTCCCTGACCCAGGGGCCCAGAGCACCCTTGTGGCCGGGCATCGCCTACTGTGACATGGGAGGTTCCTCCCGAGGAGGAGTCAGCTTCCATGGGCTGGGGATGATTGATTTCTGCTGGTTTGAAGGCAGAGACACAGGGAAAGAGGGAGAGACAGAGTGAGGAAGAGCTCTCCCCTCCACGGTCTCCCTCAGACGCCCGCTGTGTTAGGAGGGGAGCATCCCAGCGGCCTTGCTACTGCTGCTCCAAGTGTCTGCCCAACAGTTGGCACTTCCCTTGGGCTTCTACCGAGGGTGGGACCTGCAGGGCGGTGGAGCTCCAGGTTAAGTGTTGCAGGACTGCCCGTCAGGTTCCCAGAGCAGGTGTCCCGTTTCCCTACCCCAGCGATGCACAGAGGTCCCCTCCCCACCCCCGCGCCCGCGCTCTGCACCCCTGTGTGGTTGCCCTGTGTGCTGAGTCTCCCTCACGCTTCAGCTCCCCCTCTGCCTCGCTGTGCTCTTCCTCCTGATTCCTGTGTTGAGAAACCGGTGTACCCCTGGCTCTCTCTGGAGGGGGAGGCACCGTCCCTGTGGTGCCTTCTGGCACTTCTTCTGTCCCCTCACCCTGTGTACACAGGAATTGTACCTAGAGGCTCCATCAGGTTCAGCTCTTAGGGTTCCGCTGCTGTTTTTTCTTGTTTAGGGAAGACCAGCATGTGGTGCTGAGTCCTCACCATAGAACATCTCGACCTTTTCAAATCTGATTCGTGGCACAACATAGGTCATGAGGGGCCACATTGTAGCAGCAGTGGGGACGCCCCAGCCCTGAGCCCTGTGCCCGGGTCCCGCCTTGGCACCTCCTGATTCCAGCTTCCTGCTAAGGTGCAGGCTGAGAGGCAGCAGAGGGGCTCCGGTACTGATCCCTGCTTCCCACTGGGAGACCCAGATTGAGTTCAGGGCTCCTGGCCTATCAGGGCCCCGTCCCAGCTGTGGTGGGCATTTGGAGAGGGAACCAGCACCAGGACATCTCTGTCTCTCTGTGTGTGTCTCTGTCTCTGTTTCAAATGAATAAAAAAAAATTAACAAGGTGTCTGGTCCCACTTGCTTCCTCATCACTTGTGTGAGATCCTTGTCTGTGGGCACATCCTTACAGCTTCCTGCTGATGCGTGCCTGGATCGTGCTGATTCATTGGTAGAAACTCTTTACTGATCCATGGCCTTTCCCCATTCGGTGACTTCGTCACCTCCTCCCTGGCTGGTCCCCAGGTCAGGCTGTGCTTTTCCCATCCTGGGCACAGTCTCCTCCCTCCTGCATTCATGGCATCAATGCCATCTCTTTTAGAGAGCATGCTTTGTTTTGCTTTTTAAAAAAATGTTTTATATTAGACAATGATGTGAAAATGTTTTTTATTGTCTTTAAGATTTCTTATTTATCGGAAATGCTGAGTTCCAGACAGAAAGGGAAAACAGATCTTCCATCCTCTGATTCCCTCCACATGTGTGCATAACAGTCAGGGCTGGGCCAATCCAAACCAGGAGCCATCCAGGTCCTCCAGGAGGGTGCAGGGCCCAGGCGCTGGGGGATTCTACTACGTCCCCAACCCATTAGCAGGGAGCTGGATCCAGGTGAGGCAGCCAGGATGGACCTGTGTAGGGGATGCTGGCCATGCAGGCTGTGGGTGCACCCGAGCGCCACTACACCGCCCCCTAGAGGACGCTTCCTTTCTTCCCTTCTTGTGGCCTGGAGCATGAGCCTCCTAGCAGGGGAGCCTGGTCAGTCTGGTGCTCACAGCTCTACCTCCTGTGACCGAGGGCAGTCAGCAGAAAGGACGCTCTCCTCGCCCCCAGGGCTGTCACCTGCGCTGACTCCTAGTGCTCAGGGAGGGTGCTAGGTCCCAGGAGCCTCGGGAGCTGTGGGATGTCCTGGGCTGGGCCCAGGGACAGCACTGCTGGCTGGGAGATGGGGGAGAGTTTCTCATGCAGGACGTTGGTCAGGTCAGTGTTTGTAGGTCCGAGGCCTTGGCAAGGCTGGGTGCTGATGCCAAGGAGAGGCCACAGCAGCAGTGTGGGCGGGTAGCTCATGGGGAGCCCCCACCTGACACCTCTCTGCCCACAGGCCAGGACTCTGCCAGCCCCATCCGGAACACGCACACGGGGCAGGTGCGTGGGAGCCTGGTCCACGTGGGAGGCACCGATGCGGGCGTCCACACCTTCCTGGGAATTCCCTTTGCCAAGCCACCTGTGGGGCCGCTGCGCTTTGCACCTCCTGAACCTGCTGAAGCTTGGAGTGGAGTGAGGGACGGGACCTCCCACCCAGCCATGTAAGTCCTCCCAGGGCACAGGGGAGCTCCGGCCCTGGGGTGGGGTCGGGGGCCCTCTAGACCCTAGGCATGGCACAGTTGTCTGTTCACCCACATCCCAGTCTGTTTTCCTGCCGTGTTCAGCAGATTCCCATGAGCCTTTTTCCCATGAATCATCTATGGCTCCGGGGGGAGGTGCAGTGGCTTTGCCAGGCTCCTGGCTCTGGCTTGGCATTCAGAGGGCCTCGGCTCCAGGGTTGAAGAACGAGCAGAGACTCTTCAGTTGGGGCGCTGTCCCCAGGACGGGTTCAGGGGGCTCCGCGAGGCAGGCAGCAGCCCCTGACTCCAGCAGCAGATCCTGCAGGTCCCTGAGGAGGGCAGCGGTGGTGGCTGCCTGGGGACAATGTCCAGAGTCACTGAGCCAGGTGCCTGTGGCCAAGGGATTTGTTTTTTTTAAAGATTTATTTATTTATTTGAAAGGCAGAGTTACACACAGAGAGAAGGAGAGGCAGAGAGAGAGAGAAAGAGAGAGAGAGAGAGAGAGAGAGAGAGAGAGAGGTCTTCCAATCTTTGGTTCACTCCTCAATTAGCCGCAACTGCCAGAGCTGCACTGTTCCAAAGCCTGGAGCCAGGAGCTCTTCAGGGGTTCCCACATGGGCACAAGGGCCCTCATGCTTGGGCCATCTTCTACTGCTTTCCCAGGCCATAGCAGAGAGCTGGATTGGAGGGGGAGCAGCTGAGTCTCGAACCGGCGCCCATATAGGAAGCCAGCTCTGCAGGCGGCAGCTTTATCTGCTCATGCCACAGTGCTGGCCCCGGGATTGGTTTAGTCCTTAGGACTGGAGCCTGTGTTGGAGTGAGGAGGCTCCCGAGAGTGTGTGTGTAGGATGGGGAACGTCCCACTGCCCTTCCAGGAGCAGTTCCATGTTCCGTTCCTGCAGCCCCTGTGTGTGGGCTGTGCCCTGTTCCAGGCCTGAGTGGGGACTGGGATACAGCAGTGAATGTCATCACACGTCGTCAGCGGGTTTCCCCAGAGTCCCCTAAAATCAAGGCTTCCCAGCTCCGAGGCAGTGGGCTCCAGAGCCCTCGACAATACTGAGACCTCCCCGGAAACCCACAGCAGCTTCCCAGAGCCTGTGGACTACAACTTGATGGGAAGAGACACGGAGAAAGGTTGTGTGTGAACAGGGCATCGGGGAGGGAGGACCGAGGTTGCAGGGAGAAAGTCCAGACCCAGGTCCGGTTTGGCCCCGGCCGGCCCCTGGACTGACTTTCTCACGTGGGCGGTCACCAGGTGTCTGCAGGACATTGCTGCCATGAATACACAGGCTCTGAAACTGGTGAATCTGACCCTGCCGTCCATCCCCGTGTCCGAGGACTGCCTGTACCTCAACATCTACTCGCCTGCCCATGCCCGTGAGGGCTCTGACCTGCCTGTGAGTGTGGGGCAGGGTCGGCCGGGGTGGGGGGCATTGCCTTCTGCTACAAGATGAGAAAGCATAGGATGGGAGGGGCCACACGGCATGTGATCTGCTGAGGAGACTCTCAACATCAGCCAAGAAATGCTTCTTACCCAGGTGGGCACCTGACCCTGAGAGAACGAGTCTCAGAGCCTAGGGGCTCCCGGAAGTCAGAGGCTGTGGCCCTGGGACAGACCTAGGACCCACCCAGCCGGCTTGTGCCCAGGAAGACCACTCAGGGGCCCAAGGCCTGCACTTGGAGGTCATCAAAGACCCAGCCATGGACTATCTGAGGGTCAATGCTAATAGTAAAGTAATTGAATCCAAGTGCACTCATGGGACACTTTTGATTAATGTCATGTGGGACAACCAGGGGGACACCGTTTCCATGACACCTCACAAGGAGTTCTGGGAGTAATGGAACCAGGCTTTAATGCACAAAGTGGAGCAAAAAGTATGGAAGGCCAGTTCCTCCTGCTGAGACAGGGCCCAGGTCCTGCCCCCTGCTGGAGCTCTGTCTCCATGAGCAGGTGCACAGAGCCAAGTGCTTGGTAGTCCAGGTGGCAGCCCAGGTGAGGTTTAGGCTGGGTGGGAACCTTGTGGTATTGGCCTTGACTTTCCCCAGGTGATGGTGTGGATCCATGGGGGTTCACTGGTTATAGGCTTGGCTTCCATGTATGACGGTTCTGCGCTGGCGGCATTTGAGGACGTGGTGGTGGTCACCATCCAGTACCGCCTGGGAGTCCTGGGCTTCTTCAGGTGAGACCGGGGCTGGGGTGGGCCCTGCAGGAAGAGTGGCACCAGGACAGCCCTGTGACCCCCTGTCCCTGCCACTTCTCAGCACTGGAGACCAGCACGCAGCCAGCAACTGGGGCTACCTGGACCAAGTGGCCGCGCTGCGCTGGGTCCAGCAGAATATCGCCCACTTTGGAGGCAACCCTGGCCGGGTCACCATTTTTGGCGAGTCTGCACGTGGCCTGAGTGTTCCATGCATGTGCTGTCACCCATGTCCCAGGGTCTCTTCCACGGAGCCATCCTGCAGAGTGGGGTGGCCCCCCGCTTCATCACGAACTCGTCTGATGTGATCTCCACAGTGAGTCCCCTGCACTGCAGAAGCCCCAGCAGCTTCTCCAGGACCTGTGGCCTGTGACTTGATGGGAGAGACATGGGAGAAAGGTCTTGTGTGAGCAGGGCATCGGGGAGGGAGGACTGAGGTTGGCAGGGAGAACCTGGAGAACCGACCTGCTGCCTCGCCTCTTGTCTCTTAGCGCCTCTCTTACTCTGTCTAATCAGTGAGCCTAGCAAGGACCACTGGGAGCCTCAGAGCTGGTGCCTGCCCAGAATTGTGAAGGGTGGGGGGGGGTCAGCTCACACAGCTCTGCAACTGCGGTGATGGAGTTTGCTTGTGCCCTGCCACGCTGTCACCCTGGGGACCTCCAGGGTGGGCACAACCATCTAAGCAGCTGAGTTGGTCACCCTGACTGGTACCTGCGAATTTAGGGGAAGTTGGGGCAACATCAAAACTGCACAATCAGGGCCAGCGCTGGGGCTCAGTGGCTTAAAGCTGTATGCTGCAGCCTCAGCTCCAATACGGGTGCAAGTTGGAGTCCTGGCTGTTCCACTTGCTATCCAGCTCCCTGCTCATACGCCTGGAAAGCAGCAAGGGCCCAAGTCCTTGGGTCCCTGCATCCATGTAGGAGACCCAGAAGAAGCTCCTGGCCCAGTCCTGGCTATTAGAGCCGTTTGTGGAATAAACCAGCAGATGGACGATCTCTCTCTCTTTCTCTCGCATGTGTGTGTGTGTTGTGTGTGTCCTCTCTCTCTAACTCTGCCTTTCAAATAAATAAATAAATACTTATAAAACATTCATGGAATTATATGATATGTTTATTTTTAAAAAACTAGACAAAGAGCATACAATTTCCTGTGACATCTGGGGTGTACCTGTGCGTCCCCTCCAGGGCCTTGGGTAAATTCCACTCCCTCCCTGCAAAGTTGAGTGAGCCCCTGCTTGGTCCCTGTACAGATGGTGGCCAACCTGTCTGCCTGTAACCACGAGAACTCCAAGGCCTTCGTGGACTGCCTGCGGGGCAAGAGTGCAGAGGAGATGCTGGCCATCACCAAGGTCAGGCTGTGTTCACAGGGGATGGCGGGAAGGGGGCAGAGGGTCCGAGTGCCCATCATACTTCCTGGGCCAGGCACCTCATTTCCATGCCTCACTGTCCTCATGGTCCTGGGTGGGAAGTGGAGGTGAGGACATCCCGGCCTCTTGAGGGTGGGTGTGAGCGCACTGGGCTGAGCCAGGGAGGGGTGGAAGGCATCAGAGAAGGTCTGGGACCTGACCCTGTGCCCTGACTTGAGTGTCCCCTCAGGCCCTCAAGATCATCCCTGCTGTGGTGGACGGGGCCTTCCTGCCCAGGCACCCCCAGGAGCTGCTGTCCTCAGCCGACTTCCGACCTGTCCCCTGCATCATTGGTGTCAACAACGATGAGTATGGCTGGATCATCCCCTCGGTGAGGCCCGATTCCAGGCCACTGTGTGTCCAGCATGGATAGTGGACCACCAGCTCCAGAACCATCCAACCCAACCTGAGACTCTCCTCTCACTCCCAGAGCATGGGCATCTATGACCAACAGAATGGAATAGACAGAGGGACCATGCAAGCTGTTGTACAGAGATCTTCGAAACCGATGGTGGGGCTCCTGGCTTCCTGCTCCAAAGGAGAGGGCAGCTCCAAGATACTGCCCGTGCAACGACCCCATGAGCTAAGGCTGGGCTTGTGGGGGGTCACCGTGGCCCTTTCCCCCTTTTCTTTCCCATCCCACGACCTGACTCCTCCACCCTGAACCTGTCGCCCCTCTGCCCCAGAGTCTAACCCACATGTTCTCCATCACCTGCGCCAGATGCTGCCTCCTGAGTTTGGGGACCTGTTGATGGAGGAGTATCTGGGGAGCAGTGAGGACCCCCAGACCCTCAAGACCCGGTTCCTGGAGATGATGGGGGACTTGATCTTCGCGATGCCTGCCCTCCAAGTGGCACATTTTCAGCGTGAGTTCATCTGTGACCAAGGCCAATCTGGCAAGAAAGCAGCTCAGAACTATGGGTCCCTGGTGAGGTCTGTCCTGTCCTGGTCCCTGTCCACGTCTTTATTGTGCCCCCGAGTTCAGCTTCTTGATGCCCCTCCTCTCAGTTCCTCCTCATGGCTACTCCAGGAGGCAGAAAACCCCCATTTCACAGATGAGGAAGCTGAGGGGAGGTGAACAGGCTTCAGGGACGTTCCCGTGACCACAGAGCTAGGAAGTCCAAGGCCGTGAATCCACCTAGGCTGGTCCCACTGCTCCTGCTCCACTTTGTGCTGTTCCATCACTTAGTCCACCGGGAACAAGATAGCCCGTCATCAAGGGTGAGGCAGGAAAGCTTCAGGTAACTGGTCTGCAGACAGTGGTTTGTCCACCCTGCCACCCCGGTGCCCCAGGTTGCCACGCCCCTGTCTACTTCTATGAGTTCCAGCATCGGCCCAGCTTCTTCAAGGACACCAAGCCGCCACATGTGAAGGCTGACCATGGTGACGAGGTTCTGCTTCTCTTCAGATCCTTCTTCGGGGGCACTCAAGGTGAGTCTTCCTCCTTCCTCTGGAGATGGGGCACAAGCATGGCCTGGTCCCTACAGCAGCATTGCCTGTGCTATACAGATGGAGAAGAGAGGCTCTGACAGAGGGCGGGCTCAGGTGTACAACGTCTCACAACTCAGAAAGCTGACCAGGGTTGGAATCCCAGAGCCCTCCGTCGGCAACCTGGGCCCGACCTCCTCTGCCCACCCTCGGGGTCCAGCGGGGGAGCAGAGGCAGGTATTTTGAAAGCGTATGTGTCTCCTAAATGAGTTCCCTGAGTCAGAAGAAGAAAGGAATTTTCTGGACCAGGAATGAGCAGGTGTCCAGTGACCTAGAGGCTGAGCTGAGGAAGAGAGTGTTGGGCATTCCCAGGCCCCCAGGGAATGAAGGAAGGAGGCAGACAGCCAGTCCTGGGACACTCAGAGTCAAGTTCCACCTGGGCTGGGAGCGTGGTGCATGATGGGGCAGCAGGACTGGGGTGGCCGAGCTGACCCTGCCCCTCCCCCATGCAGTGCCCCTCACTGAGGAGGAGGAGCTGCTGAGCAGGAGGGTGATGAAGTACTGGGCCAACTTTGCTCGCAACGGGTGAGACGACCCCCCCCCCAATCCCCAGGGACCTGGGACCCTCTGCCCTCCCTCCTCTGTGGGGACCTCAAAGCATCCAGGGTCCTAAGTCATGTGAAATTGCCCTCGGCAGCTGCAGGACCCACTGGCACTCACAGGGGCCCTGGCCCCAGGCATACTCATGCCATCTCCCAGTGACCTGGGGTGGCCATGAGCTGCTCTGCCTAGAGACTCCCTGTGAGGGAGGGACAGGCCAGGTCAGGACACTGGGTCCACACGTGGGCCTGACACTAGGGGGAGGTGTTGCTCTCCTGCTTCTGGAAACCCATTCCCCACCCCTCCTGGCCTGAAAGTGGCCTGGCCAGACCCCAGATAGGTGCTCAGGGCTGGGCTGGGCAGGGCTCAGAGTGACCGTGGTGCACCCTTCCTGACATCTTGTCTGCAGGAACCCCAACGGCGAGGGCCTGCCGCACTGGCCCGTGTTCGACCAGGACGAGCGATACCTGCAGCTGAACGTGCAGCCTGCAGTGGGCCAGGCCCTGAAGGCCCACAGGCGCAAATTCTGGACCAAATATCTGCCCCAGAGGGTCCAGGAGCTGATGGGGCCTGAGCAGAAGCACAAAGAACTGTAGCCGCCTGTGTTAGGCAGGAGGAAGGGCTCAGGAGAAAGTGCCCGCACCACCCGCAGTGACTGCAGGCTGAATCCTCCATCCACGGCCATCCACTCAGCCGGCCCATTCAGCATTCATGCCGCAAACGTGCATGCAGCTACAAAGGTCAAATCAGATACTTAGCACTCTTTGCTTTAAGGATCCTTGAACTCTGTCTTCTAGTTCTGTTGACATACACGATAAGGAGTAAACTTCAGTCACCCTACCGTGACCTAGAGCTCTACACCCTCTTGCTTCCAGCTGTATTCTGGTAACTGTTACCCAACCTCTGCAGAGGCTTCTTCTCCTGCCTCTCCTACCCGCTGGTGACCACTGTTGTTCTCTCTACTGCTACGGGGTCAACTTGTTTAGCTTCTACAAGTGAGTGCAGGGGCCAGTGCTGTGGCACAACCAGTTATGCCACAACCTGGGATGCTGGCATCCCATATGGGTGCAGGTTTGAGTCCTGGCTGCTCCATTTCCAATCGAGCTCCCTGCTAATGGCCTGGGAAGCCAGTGGAGGATGGTCCAGTACCTGGGCCCCTGCACCTGCATAAAGACCTGGAGGAAGCTCCTGGCTCCTGGCTTTGGATCAGCTCAGCTCTGGCCGTTGCAGGCATTTCGGGAGTAAACCAGCGGATGGAAGACCTTTCTCTCTCTCGGGCACTACCTCTCTCTGTAACTCTTTCAAATAAATAAACATAAGTATTAAAAAAAAAAAGTGAGTGTAAGCATGGTGCTTGTCTCTCTGCGGCTGGCTTATTTCACTTAACACAGTGTCCTCCGTGCAAACACATTGCACAAGTGAGAGGATTTCACTCTCCTTTATGGGTGAGTCACACCGCATTGTGTATGTACCACAGCTTTACATCTTCATCTGCCCATCAACACGCAGTGCTTCCACAGCTCGGCTATTGCCCACAGTACCGCAGCGAACCCCGGAGTGCAGGTGTCTCCTTGACATGCTGCTTTCACTTCCTTCGGATATTGGCCCAGGATCAGGAATTCACCTGGTAGGTGTGTGTCTAGCTTTTTGAAGACCTCCCTAGATTCCAGCTAACCGTGTAGAGGAGTTCCCCCTCCTCCTCCTCGTCACCAGCATTTATCATTTTTGTCCTTTTGATGGTAGCCCTTCTAAGCAGGGTGAGCTGGTTTCTCGTTGTGGTTTTGACTTGTATTTCCTTGATAACCAGTGATGTTGGCTGCTTTCAGAGTTTTTAGATTTTGTGTAGCATCTTTAGGAAACTTACGCATTCAGACCATTTTCCTTTCTAAAAGGCAAATGTTTGAGTTCCTTATATATTCTGGACATCAATCCCTTCTCAGATAAATCATTTGAAACTGTTTCCTCCCCTTCTGCTGGTGTTTCTTCACTCTGTTGATGGATTCCTGTGACTGCAGGGGCAGGGGCAGCACCCAGAAGCCATGGCTGGTTCTCAGCGGGTACCAAAGGCCACTCGAGGCTGGTCCCGACACTATTTCTCCCTCTGCTGAGGCTGGATCCTGTGCCACGCTGGTTTCCCTGTAGCCTGAAGGGACACAGACTTTGGAAGCTGCCACTCAAGTGCGTGCCTCTCCAGGGGCTCGGGAGTGCCTCGCTGGGTTCAGATCCACAGGTTCCTATGAAATGTGCAGAACACACCTCTCTGGGGGAGCTGGGGACATGGAAAGTCACAAGTGATCAGGGGGATAGACCTTAAGAAGTGCCACCGACAGAGTTATCCTTGGCCTAGCCGTTAAGGCACCATGTGGGACACCCACAATGATATATTGAAGCACCTGGGTTTGAGTCCCAGATCTGCCTCTTTTTTTTAAGCTTTATTATCTTATTTGGAAAGCAGAGTTAGAAAGAGTGAGAGAGAGCACTTATATCGACTGCCTCTCTTCCCAGATGGCTGCCATGGCCAGATCTGGGCCAATCTGAAGCCAGGAGCCTCTTCTGGGTATCCCATGTGAATTCAGAGGCCCAAGGACTTGAGCCATCTTCTTCTGCTTTCCCAGGTGCAATAGCAGGGAGCTGGATTGGAAGTGGAGCAGCCATGACTCGAACCAACGTCCATATGGGAAGCGGGTTCCACAAGGGATACCCCCCCCCCCGGATTTGTTCTTGATTCCAGCATCCCAGGCACACACACCAAGGCCGGCAGCAGGTGAGAGCTCACCTACTTGGATCCCTGACACCATGCAAGAGACCGGGACTGAGTTCCTGACTCCTGGATTTGGCCTGGCACAGGCCCAACCACCGCAGGCCTTTGGGGAATATCTCTCCCTCCAGACACTAAGTAAGTCAATGATTAAACAAAGGGAAAAAAAGGACCAGGGTCATGTGTGTCTTTCAAAATAGCTATGACTGAGTAGGGAGGGGCTTGTGGAGACAGCTGAACAGGTAAACTGAGTCCTGACCCGGGGAGGAGCTGGCAGCGCTGGGGGCAGTCACCAGGCAGTGCAGGCGCCAGACCAGTCCCGCGTCCCCGCAGGTCATCCCACTTCTCTCTAGGAGGGGTCCTGATCTTGCCCCAGAATCTCCTGGTGTTTGCAGTCACAGCCCATTGCTCCATGCTCTCCACCTCCTGGGCCACAGCTGCCAGAACAGTGAGCAAAGGAACCCCAGGACAGAGGGGAGGGTCCCGGCACACCACGCAGGGGCCTGATAGAGGGGAGGAGGCCATTCCTTATCTGTGTGTTGGCTTCTGCCTGCTCAGTCCCACTTTAGCCTGGCCACCAAGCCCCGCCCCCGGGCTCGCCCTGCCTGCTCCCCGCCCAGGCCAAACTCCCCTTTGGACAGGTTGGATGAGGCCCTGATCCACCCCTGGAGCGCCCAGCACAGCCTGGTGGCCACAGCAGTGCACTCGTGGACCTGCCTAGGACCATGGGGACGCACCGAAGGGACGTGCGGCTCAGTGCCCTGGTCTGCGGGCTCCTGCTGCTCCTCCTTGTCCCAGCCCATGGTGAGGCTCCCGTGGTGGGCGACAAGGACCCGGGTCAGATCTGCCCAATCCCACAGTTAGAGCCTGCGGCCCTGGGAGGACAACACCAGGGCTGATGGAGCAGGCAGAGGTGACAGCACGGGGACTCGCGCACCCAGGGTGGGCCCCTGAGGCTTAGAGAGGGTCAGGGCTGCCCGAGGCCCCAGACACCTAGGAGTGCGCCTAACAGGAGGGGATCTAAGAGGGCAGCTTGGGTTGAGGGGTCCGGGCGTTCCCTTCCTGTGTGTGTGGCACCGCCGCCCGCAGTCCTGAGAACAGTTAGCGACATCTTCCTGTTGCCAGGGACTCTCTGGGGTGCTCTTGGCCAGAGGCACCTGGTCCCCTCTGAAGGTTAATAGCAGGGAGCATGGGGGCCCGGGCTGATCTCAGAGGCCACAGGGCCCCTCAGCCTACGCGGCTGCCCTGGGGCCAGAGGCTTCCGTTTGAAGGCAAAGACCGGGGTCTCTGTGCCTGCCCGGGCCCTCCCTGACCTTCCCAGAGCTCACCCAGGTGAGATGGGGCCTGGGTGTCCGACCCTGGATGCTCTAGGTTGACAGGTCTTCTCCCCAACCGTGTCCCAATCTACCCTGCCCAGGGGCTCCACACTCACCCTCCCCTGTGCCCAGCCCAGCTGGAATTCCACCATTCCCCGCCCTTTGCCCAGACTCTCAAGGATGTCTGAGCCTGGCAGGAAGCTCAGCCTAGTCATGAAGTTGCCATTTTTATTCATTTATCGATTTTTAAATATTTACTTATTTGAAAATTGACAGAGAGAGGGAGACCAGAGAGCGAGTGCGCTTCCATCTGCCGGTTCACTCCCTAGATGGCTGCAACACTTGGGGATGGGCCCTGTGGACACCAGGAATCAGGCCCGAGGACCTGGCCAGCTTCCACTGCCTTCTCAGGCTCGTGAGCAGGGAGCTGGATCAGAAGCAGAACAGCTGGGATCCAACAGGCACTCTGATGCGGGATGCTGGTGTGACCGGCGGCAGGTTAAGCTGCGGGGCCGGAACTCCAGCCCCAGTGGCTCAAACAGTATTTCCTGTTGCTCTCATGCTCGGAAAGAATCCAGTTGTCTCTTGGTGTTGTCACAGAGTCTCCCAAAGATAAAAAAGGCCCAGTTTCTCCCTGGAGGAGCCCCATGTCCACTCCCCCGCCAATAACACAAAAATAAATCCCTTGGCCATATTCTAATGAGTAAGTTGTTTTTTATTCCTGCAAAAGTCTTATTCCTTAAAGAAAGAATCGAGGGGGCAGCGTGGAAGCCCAGAGGGTTAAGCTGCCACCTGTGAAGCTGGCATCCCACGTGAGCACAGGTTTGAGTCCTGACTGTTCCACTTCTGACCCTGCTCCCTGCTGACGCCCCTGGGAAAGCTGAGGGACATGGTCCAAGTGCTTGGGAGACCTGGATGGAGTTGCAGGCTCCTGGCTTTGGTCTGGCCCAGCCCCAGCCATTGTGGCCCTTTGGGGAGTAAACCTGTGGGTGCAAGATCTCTGTCTCTCTCTTCCTTCCTCCCTCTCTCTGTAAGTAGCTCTGCCTTTCACACAAACAAATAAATAAATCTTAGGGCAAACAATGTAGATGACCACTCAGGACGGAACAGTCACCAGGTTGACACTGAAAGGACACAGGGTGTGTGCGTGTCTGAAATCCAGGTACAAATCGGCCCATAGAGAGCCACAGCTCAGGGAGATGAATGCTAAGGACACTACCTAGAGCTCAGACTCCCCCCCCCCCCCACATTTCCCAGCTTATGCTCTGTGTGTGTGTATAAAAGCCCCTTCCGTGAGCCAGAGGAAGGGGAGTTTGAAGCAAAGACTCTTAACTCCCTGGCCCAGCCACACCAATAATAAAGTCTGATTTGGCCACAGGTGAGTGTGTCTGAGATGGGCCACAGCGCGCATCAGATGAGGGGTGCGTTCTGCTGGTCCTCCAGCAGGCTGCAGGCCATTCCTAACCTGGGAGTCTATTCCTAAACTGGGAGTCTGTTCCTGAACTGGGAGTCTATTCCTAAATTCCAGAGCGCCTATTCCAAAACTGGGACGCTCGAGTTCTTTGCGGAAAGCCGCATCGTGTGTGCGTGTATGTGCCACAGTTCTCTGGCACACGTTAAATCACCCCCAGATGAGTTCTACCACACAACGCAAGTGCTGGGTGAGTAACTGTTCTATCAGTGCCAGGACGAGTGAGAGAAAAGGCTGTAATACTGAGCACAGACACACAATATATTTCCTGAATATTTTCGGTCTGAAAAGTTCGTTGCTTCTTGGTTCCTGAGCCCACATAGAGGAAGAATGTAATTAAAAACCATGAGTGGAAAAGGTGACTGGCATTGTGGGCTTCTGTCCACCCAGCCTAGGGCTTCCTGCTCAAGGGCCAGCAAGGTTCCCAGCGCCTTGCACAATGTCCACTGTGCACTTCCATGGCTGTTTATTCCATTCACAGAGATCACTCTGTCAGTTCTTCCACTCGGGGCGATCCCGGCCTCAGCATCAGAAACACACGGCTCTGCTTCCTATCACTATGGAAACGCTATTTCTGGCCGCTCATTTGAGTGGAATCATAAGGCACTTGCAGGAAATCTGTTTGTAGGTCCGAGGCCTTGGCAAGGCTGAGGTGCTGATGCGAAGGAGAGGGCACAGCAGCAGTGTGGGAGGGCAGCTCATGGGGAGCCCCACCTGATGCGCCTCTCTGCCCACAGGCCAGGACTCTGCCAGCCCCATCCGGAACACGCGCACTGGGCAGGTGCGTGGGAGCCTGGTCCACGTGGAAGGCACCGATGCGGGCGTCCACACCTTCCTGGGAATTCCCTTTGCCAAGCCACCTGTGGGGCCGCTGCGCTTTGCACCTCCTGAACCTGCTGAAGCTTGGAGTGGAGTGAGGGACGGGACCTCCCACCCAGCCATGTAAGCGCTCCCAGCACACAGGGAAGCTCTGGACCTGGGGTGAGGGGAGGAGATCCTTTGAGCAGTGGGCCAGGCCCAGCTGTCCTTTAACTCACACCTGAAAGCCACGATCCTCCTGTGTGCAGGATTGCCATGTGCAGGTTTCCAGCAAGCCTGCGAAGGCTCAGGAGGCTCCTGGCTGCTGCCAGGCTCCTGCCCAGGACTTGACACTCAGAGGGCGTGAGCTCCAGGTGCTGCAGAGTGTGCAGAGACCCACCTCCCCTCGTTCACTTTCGCCACAGGTTCTGTGCAGCCAGGGGCGCTGGCTCTGGGTGAGGGCCAGCTTGGCTCCATGACATCTGTAGGAGTCCCTGCTCTCCCTGACTTCCAGCAGCAAACCCTGCAGGTCCCTGAGAAGGGGACATTGGTGGCTGCCATGGTCACTGAGCCAAAGGACACTGGCCAAGGGACATTTGTCTGTCCTTGCGACTGAGAGTGTGGGAGCGATGAGGTTCCCAGAGAGTCTAGAATTAAGGCCACAGAAGTCAACTTGCCCTTCCTGGAGAAACGCCATCCGTCCAACCAGGCGGCGTGTGGGAGGCTGGCCTGTTCTGGGTATGGCTGGGTCTGGCCATCCAGCACTGATGTCACCTCCACTGAGTGTCACTGCAGTCCCAATCTACCACAAGTCTCCTGAGAGTCAGGAAGTGGTGCCCAATCCCTCACACACCTGAGGCTCCCTGGATGTCGGCGCCATCCCGACTTGCCCAGAGTCTAAGAGGTGTATCATGGTGGGAAGGGCGTAGAGTAGGACCATGAGTGAGCAGCGTTGCAGGAGGCAGGGGATGGGGAGGGTCTGGTGTGGGCCACAGCAGAGCCCTGGACTAACATCTTGCCTTGTGTGGCTCCAGGTGTCTGCAGGACTTGGTTATGATGGGTCAAGATGTTCTGCAGGTGAACATCACCCCACCTTCCATCCCCATGTCCGAGGACTGCCTGTACCTCAACATCTACTCGCCTGCACATGCCCGTGAGGGCTCTGACCTGCCTGTAAGTGTGGGGCAGGGTCGGCCAGGGTGGGAGGGCATTGCCTTCTGCTAGAAGATGAGAAAGGAGAAACCCTGCACGGGACTTCTTGTGAGCACACCCTGTCCAAATCCTCTCACTCTCAGAGCCAAAAAGAGCTGCTCCCCCACGGTGGGCAGCTGAGGCCTGGGCGTGGGGTCCCAGAGGCCTGGCTTCTGTCAGAGGTCAGAATGAGTGGGTCCTGGATGGCACCAGGACACTGCCATCATCCTCATGCCCAGGAGACTCACTCAGCTGTGTGGTGAGGGCTGACCTTGGAGGTCACACAGGACATCAGCCATGGGTGCTTGGCAGCCCATGGGGAGGGAGGGCACTTTGAATGACATCCATGTGGAAGGACCAAGACTCAGCCCTTAGCTTTCCACCTCACTGCAGGTTCTGGAATTGAGGCAGCCAAGCTCTGAAACAAGGGCTAGAACTCCAAGGATGGGAGGCCTGGCCTTCCTGCTGGCACTGGGACCCTGGCTCATGGCCCAGATCCTGCTGTCTGGGTAGAATTCAGTGTGCTGGGCACCTGCACGGATAACAGGCACTGGTTAGACCAAGTGGGGGATGAGCAGGCTTTAGGCTGGGGGAGCCACAAGGTCCATCCTTGACCCCCAGGTGATGGTGTGGATTCACGGTGGCGGGCTGACTATGGGCATGGCTTCCATGTATGACGGTTCTGCGCTGGCGGCATTTGAGGACGTGGTGGTGGTCACCATCCAGTACCGCCTGGGAGTCCTGGGCTTCTTCAGGTGAGACCTGGGCTGGGGTGGGCCCTGCGGGAAGAGTGGCACCAGGACAGCCCAGTGATCCCTGTCCCTGCACTTCTCAGCACTGGAGACCAGCACGCCACCGGAAACTGGGGCTACCTGGACCAAGTGGCCGCACTGCGCTGGGTCCAGCAGAATATCGCCCACTTTGGAGGCAACCCTGGCCGGGTCACCATTTTCGGCGGGTCTGCAGGAGGCATAAGTGTGTCATCCCATGTGCTATCACCCATGTCCCAAGGTCTCTTCCACGGAGCCATCATGGAGAGTGGGGTGGCCCTGATGCCCGGCCTCACCACCAGCTCATCTGAGGTGGTCTCCACAGTGAGTGTCCTCACTGCCCAGCCAGCACAGCTGCTCCTGCCTCTCTTAGTCTTGCTGAAGTGGTCACTATGAGGACCACTGGGTACACAGGCACTGAGCCTATCTGCGAACTGCTGAGGAGTTCTGGGGTCAGAATGTGCCATCTGAGCCCCAGTGGTAACAGAGGTGATTCTTGGCTCTGCCACTCTGCCCGCCTGAGCCTCAGGTTGTCAGCAACCAGCTCAGCAGGTGCTGCCCACTGTGTCTGGGCAGTGCCAAGTCATGGGGCAGGAGCAACAATCAGCTTCCACTGCAGCCGTGCGCACACCACACCCTGTGTGATTTGGGGTACATCTGCCTACAGTGGGGCCGTGGGCAACCCCCAGTCTCCAGCATGGCTGTGCCAGCCCCTGTGTGGTCCCGTTACAGGTGGTGGCCAACCTGTCTGGCTGTGGCCAGGTGGACTCTGAGACCCTGGTGCACTGCTTGCGGGCCAAGAGTGAAGAGGAGATGCTGGCCATCACCAAGGTAGGGCCCCGTGCACGTGGGCGAGGGGGTGATGGGCTTGTGTGCACCTCATAGTCCCTGGGGATGCTACCTCCCATCCATGCCCTCCTGACATCCCAGCCCTGGATGGGAACAGGAGGTGCAGTCCTGGATGCCAGGCTGGGGACCCCATGGTGGGAGGAAGCAACATGCGCTCAGCCTGGGCTGAATCAAAATTGGGGGATTTACAAGGAGGGCAGCATAAAATACCTGCAACAAAACTTTCTCCCTGACCCGTGTGATCCCACAGGCCTTCATGCTCATCCCAGGGGTGGTGGACAGAGTCTTCCTGCCCAGACACCCCGAGGAGCTGCTGACCTCGGCTGACTTTCAACCCGTCCCCAGCATCATTGGTGTCAACAATGATGAGTACGGCTGGGTCATCCCCAAGGTGAGTGCCCACATTGCCCATGTGGTGGGCAGGTTTCTGGGCTTCAAAACTCTAGGCACAGCCATGCCAACATGGGACTCTCGCCTCTCTATCAGCTCCTACTTGCCATTGACCCTCAAGAGGAGAGAGACAGACAGGCGATGCGGGAGATTACCCATCAAGCAACAAAACACCTGGTGAGGCCCCCAGGCTCCTGCCACAAAAGAGCGCATCCCAGACACCTGCCCACACAGGGACTCCCAGAACCAAGGCTCTGGCGTGTGTTGGGGAGGGGTCTCCCGGAGCCTGGTTCTTCCCCCAGTTTCTGACTATACAGGACCTCCGTCCCCCAGCCTGAGGCTGCTGCCTCCCTCCAAGAAGCTGCTCCCCTCACTCCTTCCCTTTCATCTGGGCCAGATGCTGCCTCCCACTTTGGGGGACCTGTTGATGGACGAGTACATGGGGAGCAATGAGGACCCCAAGACCCTCATGGCCCAGTTCCAGGAGATGATGGCAGACGCCATGTTCGTGATGCCTGCACTCCGAGTAGCACATTTCCAGCGTGAGTTCATCTGGGACTGAGGCCTCACTCGCTAGGGGCAGCTCAGAGCTGGGTCCTTTCCTGAGGGTGACGCCTGTCCTGTCCTGGTCCTGATCCTTGTCTTAAGTGGGCCCCAGAGTGCCGGGGACTTGGTGTCACTCCTCTCACTAAACCCCCATGACTGAACCTGGGGATGGATATGTCCTCTATTGAACTAGGAGGAGACAGCTGAGTGAGATCCACTCACTGTGCCCAAACCTCATAGCCACGAAGCCAAGGCCAGATCTAATCCAGGCCATGCCCACTGCACCTGCTCCACCCGGGATTCTGCTATACTGCCAGGACCCAGCCTAGTGTGGCAGTGATGTGTGGTCCCCATGGTCACACATCTCCTTGTTCATCCCCAGGTGCCCATGCCCCTGTCTACTTCTACGAGTTCCAGCATCGACCCAGCTTCACAAAGGACCTCAGGCCGCCCCACGTGAGGGCAGACCACGGCGATGAGCTGCTCTTTGTGTTCAGATCACATTTCTTTGGCAGCAAAGGTGGATCTTCCTCCATTACCAGGATGGGATGAGGTCCAGGGATTAAGGCACCCAGGGGTGGCTCTGCACCCCCACTGCGATGAAAGCTGGAGCCTAGATGGGATCCAGGGTCCGAAGTCTTACAGCTCAGAAGGTGGAGCCAGGTTTGGGTCTGAGAGTCCTGAGGGTGCAGCCTCTGCTCCCTCCTCCTCAGCCCTCCCAGGGATGAGTGTCCAGCCTAGGTGCACATGGGTTCAAAGTCAGGTCTGATTCCTGACAAATGTCCCAGGGACAGAGGGAAGCAACCATCCGGTCCAGGAAGAAGCCAGTGTCAATGACTTAGGGGATGACTGGGGACTTGGAGTGTGACAAAGCAGGTCCCACTGGTGAGGGAATGACATAGAGGTTGGCGGGTAGCCGAGGGTCAGCTCCACCTGGGCTGGGAGCGTGGTGCATGATGGGCAGCAGGACTGGGGTGGCCGAGCTGACCCTGCCCCTCCCCTCTGCAGTGCCCCTCACTGAGGAGGAGGAGCTGCTGAGCAGGAGGGTGATGAAGTACTGGGCCAACTTTGCTCGCAACGGGTGAGACGACCCCAGAAATCCCAGGGACCTGGGACCCTCTGCCCTCCCTCCTGTGGGGGGACCTCACCAGCATCCAGGGTCCAAGTCACATGACAGTGCCCTCCCCAGCTGCATTACCCACGGCACTCACAGGGGCCCTGGGACCAGGCACACTCTTCCCATCTCCCAGTGACCCTGGGGTGGGCCTCGAGCTGCTCACTTCTGCTTCCTGACGTCTTGTCTGCAGGAACCCCAACAGCGAGGGCCTGCCGCACTGGCCCATGTTCGACCAGGACGAGCGATACCTGCAGCTGAACATGCAGCCTGCAGTGGGCCAGGCCCTGAAGGCCCGCAGGCTCCAGTTCTGGACCCACACCCTGCCCCAGAGGGTCCAGGAGCTAAGGGGCGCTGAGCAGCACACGGAGCTGTAGCTGCCTTTTTTTGGGTGGGGTCAGGGGCTCCAGTGCAGGTGGGGCCCCGATGCACTCACACACATCCACAGAGAGATGCATTAGGCACTCTAATGTAGCCACTCAATCCTCCCTGCCTCTGTCAACTCAGCTGACCGTTGTGGAGAACCCACAGCTTGAGGTTCATTGCCAAGCCTGCCCTGGGTCCCTCGTGTGAGACACATTGCATGCACCCTCCTTGGAGCTGTGTTGGGCAACACCAGTGCCCGCCAAGCTTCCTCAACACCCACTGGGCCCTGGGCTCTCCAGCTTCATGCCCCCTCCACCTTCTCCACACCCTCCCTCTCCTCCCCTCCCAGCCCCAGGCCCTCCCCACAAGAAGGGAACTGCGTTGGGCATTGTTGCCCACCCCTGGGTGCCTTAAACCCTACCCCCTCTTCCTCTTCCCAGCATGCCTGTGATCTCATATCTCTTAAAGGCCACAGAGGACCCGGACTCCAGGAGTCACCGTGGCTTCCTTCCTTACGCTGCCATGAGTGGTGTCCTCAATCCCATCCATGCAGCACAAATAAAGGGTTCTAGTCCTTTCACACTGAGTCACATTCACCTGAGTGAACCTGCCACGTTTTCTTAGGCCCTCAGCTCTCAAGAGACACCTGCTTACCTCCACAGCTGGGGTACTGTGAATCATTAATGCAGTAAACCTGGAGTATAAGGCTGTTGCTTTGCACAAGGGGTTAAGCCTCTACCAATTTGCTGACATCTCATATGAGGACAGTTCAGGTCCCAGCTGCTCCACTCCTGATCCAGCTCTCCTCTAAGGCACCTGGGAAAGCAGCAGAGGAGGGTCCCAGTGCTTGTGCCACTGACTCCGTCATGGGGTACACAGATAATGTTTCTCCCTCTGGACTTTGCCCTGGGCTAGCCCTGGCCATAGTGGCTGAGAGAGCCCTGGGCTGAGCAGAGGTCAAGGCCAGTTCTCAGGAGCCACAAAGTCAGCCTTCATGAGCCAGGGTCCACTTCCCCTGGGGGCTCCCGTGCCCAGGCTGCTCCTCCTTCCTGCAGGGAGCCTGATGTTTCCTACACTCAGGCTGACTCCCGGCACCCCCACTGCTGTCACAGGACCACACGTACCCTGCTGGGGGCCCGGTGGGGAACTGTGGGCCCTGGGTCTTACATTTTAATCAAGCTTCTTGTCCCCATGGAGATGAGGATTCACAGCAGCAGCAGCCACAGGCAGTGCACAAAAGCAGCTTTGATTTCAAGGAGAGAGAGCGTGCCCACACCTGCAAGCCTACTGAGGGCCGCCACACACGGAGAGACCCTCAGCAGGAATGGGCCAGGGTTGCCAGGAGGAAGAGAGGAAGAGGCAGCCCAAGGAGGATTCCCAAGCACAGCCAGGGGCAGAGAGGGCCCTCCCCTTTCTCATCATGGGGGGCGGTGCCCTAAATGCATAACCCAGTGGGGTGGGATCTCACCTGTGGGAATAGTGAAGGGATTGTTATGGCCCCTCCATCCAGAATTTCACTTCCCTGTTTCCATCATGGCTTCTCCTTCCTGGTCCCAGCTGAGACACAGGTGCATCCTGGCAAAGTGGTAAAAGATTGAATAGCGGGGGCGGGCAGTGTGGCTCATGGTTTAATGTCCTGGACTGTAGTGCCGGCATCCCAAATGGGCACAGGTTCGAGACCTGGCTGCTCCATTCTGATCCAGCTCTCTGCTGTAGCCTGGGAAAGCAGTGGAGGATGGGCCAGGTCCTTGGGCCCCTGCAGCCGCATGGGAGTCTTGGAGGAAGCTCCTGGCTCCTGGCTTCAGATCGGCGCTGCCTGGACGTTGTAGCCATGTGAGGAGTGAACCAGCAGAAAGAAGACCTCTCTCTCTCTCTCTCTCTCTCTCTCTCTCTCTCTGTCTCTCTCTCTCTCTCTGCTTTGGCTCTCTCTGTGTATCTGTGACTTTCAAGTAAAATAAGCAAATCTTAAAAAAAAAATCACTCCCTTATCTCTTTGACTCTCTGGAACTCTGCCTTTCAAATAAATATATACATCTTTTTTAAAAATAGATTCTCAGAGAAGGCCTCCAGGGTGTCCAGTCACAGCCCAGTGCTGCTTGCTGTCCATCCCTACACTATCCTGGAGTCAGCCGGCGAGGACAGTAAACTTGGTGACTCCAGGACTGAGGAGAGGGATTGGACACCCAGAGGAGCCAGGAGCCAGCGAGGCAGGAGCCAGGAGAGGAGCCAAGAGCCAGGGGAGGCAGCCCACCAGGTCCTGTCCTCTCAGTCCTGCTCTCCTGTAAGGCCCCCAAGCACCGCCCCTGGGGCGTGCCCCACCTGTTTCCTTCAGGTCACAGGCTGGGCCGGGAACTACCCTTGGAGGGCCCTGGTCAGCCTCTGGGCTCAGAGCCACACACGGGGACCTGCCCCAATCCATGGGGACGCATCATGGGGATGCATGAGGATCCCGCAGGCGGCGACAAGGACCAGGGTCAGATCTGCCCAATCACGCATTGAGAGTCTGCAGCCTCAGGAGGACAACACCCGGGCGTCTGTAGTGGGTAGAAGTGACAGCGCTGCCCCTGAGGCTCCGGGAGAGTCAGGGCTGCCCAAGGCCCCAGACGCAAGGGACTGAGCCCAACATAAGGGCTCTGAGCAGCGCAGCCTTTGGTCAGCAGCACGGGAGGCAGGGGCGGCGTGGGAACCGGGGACGTTTTCGGGGCTCCAGGCTGCTGGAGCAAGTGACCAAGACAGTGAGGAACCTGCCCTGGCACCATTTCTCTCCAGGGCTGCAGACCGTTGGCAGAGCGGCTCCCTGCCCAACCAGGTGGCCCCAATCAAGTAACTGGACCTGCAAATACAGAGCCCCTGATGCCGATCCAGAAGCCCATCTGTAAGCCAGGGTCTCCTCTGACCCCATGCACCTGGCAGATATTTGCAGGCTAAGGTTCCAGGGCGAAGGTGACTCTACCCTAGAACCTGGCATGTGTTTTATCGTGAATCAGCCCGCGTGGGTATTACCCATGGGGTGTGTGCTTGATCCTTTGTCTCCTCATTCAAAAAGCCAGGTGTCTAACCCCACCCTCTCCCTATCTAATCCCCAGCACAGTCCCCACTCCTCCTCCTCCATGCTCACCCACGGGCTCCCCGCCTGCCCTGCAATGCACAGACTCTCCCGGCGACCAGGACCTTCCAGGCAGATCGTCTCCCCCACATCACTGTGGCTCCCAATAAAATAGAATTTGGGGCTGGGTCCCCACTCAGAGAGGGGGCAGTTGTTCCCCAAGGACCCTGGGAGTCGCTGTGCGTGTCTGGGGCAGGAAACATGGCAGCGTCTGCACGGAAGCCGCCCCTGTCCTCCGTGGACTCTGCTGAGCTCAGCTCACTGTCAGCCTCACAGCCGGAACTGCTGCTGCAGGCAACGCTGTCCTCCATGGGTGGGGCGAATGACAAGGACAAGGTCGGGACCAGCTCAGGACAGGGGCGCTGTTTGCTCACCCGCTCCGGGGCCAGGCTCTCCTCTCCCTGACCCAGGGGCCCAGAGCACCCTTGTGGCCGGCATCGCCTACTGTGACATGGGAGGTTCCTCCCGAGGAGGAGTCAGCTTCCATGGGCTGGGGATGATTGATTTCTGCTGGTTTGAAGGCAGAGAGACAGGGAAAGTGGGAGAGACAGAGTGAGAAAGAGCTCTCCCCTCCATGGTCTCCCTCAGACGCCCGCTGTGTTAGGAGGGGAGCATCCCAGCGGCCTTGCTACTGCTGCTCCAAGTGTCTGCCCAATAGTTCTGGGCAAGGCCAGCTGTCCTGGGACAGAGCTCCCATAACCAGCTCTCCCTGTGGGTGATGGCTCCCTCGTGTGTTATTCAGTGAGTTGCTTAGGCTTTCTGGATTCAGTGACCATGAAATGCTTTGGGGCCAGAATGTGGCACTCAGAGCACATTAAATCCAAGTACAGAGAGAAAAGCAGACGCTCTCCCCATGTCCAGGAGAGGCCACAGGCTCTCTGTCTGCAGGGGGCGCTGTGTCTGGGTGAGGTTCACCTGGCTCCACATGCTTGTAGGAGGCCCCGACTCCATCAGCAGATCCTGCAGCTCCCTGAGTTGGGCACCAGAGGGGGTCATCATGGTCACTGAGCCAACAACAGGGCAAGGACATTGGCCAGGGACCCGTGTATGCCCTCAGGACTGGAGACTGTGGGAACGGGGAGGTTCCTGAGTCTAGAGTGAAGGTGAGGGTCGTCCACTGCCCTTCCTGGGGAAACGCCATCCGTCCTTCCAGGCTCGTGTGCGGCAGGCTGGCCTGCTCCGGCGTGGCTGGGTCTGGGCATCCAGCACTGAGTGTCCCCTCCTGTAGTCACGACTTCCCACATAGTCCCCTGTCAGTCAAGAGTGGTCCCCAGACTCTCAGACACCTGAGGTTCCCTGATGTTGGACCATCCCATGTCGCTCCCCCTCTTCGCGGAGGAACGACACAGGACCCTGCGTTGTTCTTTTGTCTGCTCGGCCCTTCCCGGGTTTGCTGCTGGTTCTTCCCGGGTTGGCTGCCGATCCTTCCACCTCCGTGGAAGGGCGGTTCCCCTGCCACTTTCCCCACTTCCGCGGGGGAGCGGCACACCGCTGGCCGGCTCTCTCGGGGGCTGCTCAGATGTTATCCGGATGTTCCCCTTAGATGTTCCTGGTGCATGGTGTCTCTCTCCTCCTTTATAGTCCTCTTCCACCAATCCCAACTCTGCTACCCACACGCCGAGTATGCTGCTCTCCTCCAATCAGGAGCAGGATCAGCTCCTGCAGGTTATTGGTTGAACTGGAGGCAGCTGTGTAAAAGTTGTTTACTCCTCTCCCAGCGCCATATTGTGGGAGAGCAGATGCATACAATAAGTCTTAATTCCAGTAACTTAGTCTAGTCCGAGTTGCTCCCACAATCCCAGCTCACCCAGAGTCTAGGACCTGGAATCTGGTGGGAAGTGTCTTAGGGAGGCCCATGAGTGAGCAGGGCTGTAGGAGGAGGCCCGGGAGGGTCGGGCACACTAGACCTAGGCTCTAGACTAATGGCTGCCTTGGGTGGCTCCAGGTGTCCACAGAACTTTGCTATGATGGGTCAAGATGTTCTGCAGCTGAACCTCACCCTGCCTTCCATCCCCATGTCCGAGGACTGCCTGTACCTCAACATCTACTCGCCTGCACGTGCCCGTGAGGGCTCTGACCTTCCTGTGAGTGTGGGGCAGGGTGGGCCAGCGTGGGAGGGCATTGCCTTCTGCTAGAAGATGAGAAAGGAGAAGCTGAGCACGGGCCCTCCTGTGAGCGCACATTGTCCAGAAGCCTCTCATTATCGGAGCCCAGAAGTGCTGCTCACCCTCAATGGGCAGCTGAGGCCTGGGCAGGAGGTCCCGGGGCCTGGCTGCTGTCAGAGGTCAGAATGAGTGGGTCCTGGATGGCCCCAGGACACTGCCATCATCCTCACACCCAGGAGACTCACTCTGCTGTGTGGTGAGGGCTGACCTTGGAGGACACACAGGACATCAGCCTTGGACACTTGGGCAGCCCCTGGGGAGGGAGGGCACTTTGAATGACATCCATGTGGAAGGACCAAGACTCAGCCCTTAGCTTTCCACCTCACTGCAGGTTCTGGAATTGACGCAGCCAAGCTCTGAAACAAGGGCTAGAACTCCAAGGATGGGAGGCCTGGCCTTCCTGCTGGCACTGGGACCCTGGCTCATGGCCCAGATCCTGCTGTCTGGGTGGAGTTCAGTGTGCAGGGCACCTGTACAGACCCCAGGCCCTGGTTAGACCAAGAGGGGGATGAATAGGCTTTAACCTGGGGGAAGCCACAAGGTCCACCCTTGACTCCCTAGGTGATGGTGTGGATCCATGGTGGCGGGCTGACTATGGGCATGGCTTCCATGTATGACGGTTCTGCCCTGGCGGCATTTGAGGACGTGGTGGTGGTCACCATCCAGTACCGCCTGGGAGTCCTGGGCTTCTTCAGGTAAAACCGGGGCTGGGGTGGGCCCTGCGGGAAGAGTGGCACCAGGACAGCCCTGTGACCCCTGTCCCTGCCACTTCTTAGCACTGGAGACCAGCACGCCACCGGCAACTGGGGCTACCTGGACCAAGTGGCCGCGCTGCGCTGGGTCCAGCAGAATATCACCCACTTTTAGGCAACCCTGGCCAGGTCACCATTTTCGGCGAGTCTGCAGGTGGCACAAGTGTGTCATCCCATGTGCTGTCACCCATATCCCAAGGTCTCTTCCACGGAGCCATCATGGAGAGTGGGGTGGCCCTGATGCCCGGCCTCATCACCAGCTCGTCTGAGGTGGTCTCCACAGTGAGTGTCCTCCCTGCCCAGCCAGCACAGCTGCTCCTGCCTCTATTACAGTCTCAGGGAAATGAGCACAGCGTGGACCATTGGGAGTGTGGGCTCTGCTGTCTACTGGTGACTGCTGAGCTCTCCGTGGTCAGAATCCACACACCTGAGCCACAGCAGAGGAAGAACTGGTTCTCGGCTCCACCAAGCTGCCCACCTTGACCCCAGGTTGTAGCAGCCAGGTGCTGCCATTGTGGCTGGGCGGTACCAAGTCATGGGGAAGAAGGAATAATCAGCTTCCAACTGCAACCATGTCCACACCACACCCTGAGCGAGCTTGGGTACACCTGCCTCCAGTGGGGCCATGGGAAACCCCGTGTCTCCCGCATGGCTGTGCCAACCCCTGTGTGGTCCCATTACAGGTGGTGGCCAACCTGTCTGGCTGTGGCCAGGTGGACTCTGAGACCCTGGTGCGCTGCTTGCAGGCCAAGAGTGAAGAGGACATGCTGGCCATCACCCAGGTCGGGCCCCGTGCACGTGGGTGAGGGGGTGATGGGCTTGTGTGCACCTCATAGTCCCTGGGGCTGCTACCTCCCATCCATGCCCTCCTGACATCTTAGCCCTGGATGGAACAGGGACCCAGTCTTGTATGCCAGGCTTGGGAACTCCCAGGTGGGAGTGAGCACCCAGAGCTGCGCCCGGCATGGGGGATGTACACAGAGCAAACTCAAGCTTTCTCCCTGTCCCTGTGTGACATCAGGTCTTCAAGGTGTTCGCAGGGGTGATAGACGGAGTCTTCCTGCCCAGACACCCTGAGGAGCTGCTGGATCTCCTGACTTTATTTTTTTTAAGCATCTATTTTTTTTTTTTTTGAGAGGCAGAGTGGACAGTGAGAGAGAGAGACAGAGAGAAAGGTCTTCCTTTCACCCCACAATGGCCGCTGTGGCTGGTGTGCTGCGGCCAGCGCACTGCACTAATCCGAAGCCCGGAGCCAGGTGCTTCTCCTGGTCTCCCATGGGGTGCAGGGCCCTTCGCCAGGATGGAATGAGCTCCAGTCTCTCCCGGATAGGGCTCTTGGCCCAACGTATGGATGAAAGCAGGAGGCTCAGATGGGATCCAGTGTACATTCAAGGAGCAGAGCCAGGGATGGAATCTGAACCGCTCAGGGTGCAGCCTGTACCCGCTCCTCCTCTGTCCCCCCAGGCATGAGTGTCCATCTTGGGTGCAAGGGTTCAAGTCATGTCTGTTTCCTGAACAATGTTCCAGGTCAGAGGGAAGGAAATATCTAGGCAAGGAAGGTGGCAGTGTCAAGGACTTAGGGGCTGACTGGGGACGTGGGGCTTGATAAGGCTGGGTACAGCTGGTGAGGGGATGATGACAGAGGTTGGCGGGTAGCCGAGGGTCAGCTCCACCTGAGCTGGTGAGCGTGGTACATGATGGGCAGCAGGACTGGGGTGGCCGAGCTGACCCTGCCCCTCCCCCATGCAGTGCCCCTCACTGAGGAGGAGGAGCTGCTGAGCAGGAGGGTGATGAAGTACTGGGCCAACTTTGCTCGCAACGGGTGAGACGACCCCCCCCCCCAAATCCCCAGGGACCTGGGACCCTCTGCCCTCCCTCCTCTGGGGGGAACTCACCAACATCCAGGGACCTAAATCAGGTGACAGCGCCCTCCCCAGCTGCAGGACCCACTGGCACTCACAGGGGGCCTGGGACCAGGCACATCTTCCCATCTCGCAGTGATCTGGGGTGCGCCATGAGCTGCTCTGCCCAGAGGCTCCCTGTCGGGGAGGGACAGGCCAGGTCAGGATACTGGGTCCCACATGGGATTGACACCAGGGGGAGGTCGTTCTGCTGCTGCTTCTGGAAACCCATTCCATAGCCATCCTGCCTGCAAGGTGGCCAGGCCGGACCCCAGATCGGTGCTCAGGACTGCACTGGGCAGGGCTCAGAGTGACCGCGGTGCCCCCTTCCTGACGTCTTGTCTGCAGGAACCCCAACGGCGAGGGCCTGCCGCACTGGCCCGTGTTCGACCAGGACGAGCGATACCTGCAGCTGAACGTGCAGCCTGCAGTGGGCCAGGCCCTGAAGGCCCGCAGGCTCCAGTTCTGGACCCACACCCTGCCCCAGAGGGTCCAGGAGCTAAGGGGCACTGAGCAGAAGCACACAGAACTATAGCTGCCTAAGTGGGGGTGGGGTCAGGGGCTCCAGTGCAGGTGGGGCCCGATGGACTCGCACACATCCCCAGAAGAGCCACGCATTCAGCACTCTCACACGGCCACTCAGTCCTCTTGGCCTCTGTCCACTCAGCAGACCGTTTAGAGAACTCACGGTTTGAAGTTCACTGACAAACCTGCCCTGGGGCCCCTTGTGTGAGACACACCCAGTGCACTCTCATGGAGCTGTGTTGGGCAACACCAGTGCCAGCCCTGCTTTCTCAACACCCACTGGGCCCTGGGTCCCTCCTGCTTCTTGCCCCCTCCACGTTCTCCACACCCTCCCTCTCTTCTCAGCCAGCCCCAGGCCCTTCCCATGCAGAGGGAACTTCGTTGAGCATTGTTGCCCACCCCTGGGTGCCTTAAGACCAATCCTCCTCCTCCCAGCATGCCTGTGATCTCACATTTCTTAGAGGCCACAGAAGACCCAGACACCAGGAGTCACTGTCGCTTCGTCCCTGCTGGCTGCCATGAGTGGCACCCTCAATCCCATCCATGAAGCACAAATAAAGGGTTCTAGTCCTTTCACGGCTGAGTCACGTCCACCTGAGTGAACCTGACACATTTTCTTAGACCCTCAGCTCTCAAGAGACACCTGGTTACCTGCATAGCGGGGATACCATGAATCATTAGTTCAGTAAACCTGGAGTATAGGGCTGTAGCTTTGCACAAGGGGTTAAGCCTCTACCCATGTCGCTGGCATCTCATATGAGGACAGTTGAGGTCCCAGCTGCTCCACTCCTGATCCAGATCTCTGCTAAGGCACCTGGGAAAGCAGCAGAGGAGGGCCCAAGTGCTTCGGCCCCTGCCACCCACGTGGGGTACACAGATAATATTTCTCCCTCTGGAATTTGCCCTGGGCTAGCCCTGGCCATGGTGGCTGAGAGAGCCCTGGGCTGAGCAGAGGTCAAGGCCAGTTCTCAGGGAGCATAGTCAGCCTTCATGAGCCAGGGTCCACTTCCCCTGGGGGCTCCCGTGCCCAGGCTGCTCCTCCTTCCTGCAGGGAGCCTGATGTTTCCTACACTCAGGCTGACTCCCGGCCCCCCACTGCTGTCACAGGACCACACGTACCCTGCTGGGTGCCTGGTGGGGAAGGTGTGGGCCCTGGGTCTTACATTTCACTCAAGGTTCTTGTCCCCATGGAGATGAGGATTCACAGCAGCAGCAGCCACAGGCAGTGCACAAAAGCAGCTTTGATTTCAAGGAGAGAGAGCGTGCCCACACCTGCACGCCTACTGAGGGCGCCACCCACGGAGAGACACTCAGCAGGAATGGGCCAGGGTTGCCAGGAGGAAGAGAGGAAGAGGCAGCCCAAGGAGGATTCCAAGCACAGCCAGGGGCAGAGAGGGCCCTCCCCTTTCTCATCATGGGGGGCGGTGCCCTAAATGCATAACCCAGTGGGGTGGGATCTCACCTGTGGGAATAGTGAAGGGATTGTTATGGCCCCTCCATCCAGAATTTCACTTCCCTGTTTCCATCATGACTTCTCCTTCCTGGTGCCAGCTGAGACACGGGTGCATCCTCGGAAAGTGGTGTAAAAGATTTACAAGCAGGCCAGAG
This sequence comes from Oryctolagus cuniculus, assembly GCF_051225735.1. NCBI lineage: Eukaryota > Metazoa > Chordata > Mammalia > Lagomorpha > Leporidae > Oryctolagus > Oryctolagus cuniculus. The sequence goes on along the minus strand of NC_142884.1, from coordinate 60,063,880 downwards.
CCGCGGCTCAATAGGCTAATTCTCCGCCTTTGGCTCCAGCACACCGGGTTCTAGTTCCAGTCGCAGCGCTGGCTTCTGTAGCATCTGCTCCTCTTCCAGTCCAGCTCTCTGCTGTGGCCCAGGAGTGCAGAGGAGGATGGCCCAAGTCCTTCGGCCCTGCACCTGCATGGGAAAGCAGGAGAAGCACCTGGCTCCTGGCTTCGGATAAGCACGATGCGCCGGCCGCAGTGCACTGGCCGTGGCGGCCATTGGAGGGTGAGCCAATGGCGTTGTTCTTCCTGCCTGGTTGCCAGGTATCAGGACCAGCAGGTTTTCACTGTCAAGGAGAGGACAGAACTGTGTCTCAGAAGAAGCTGGGGACACAGCACACATTGGGTTCAGCCCTTAGTTAGTGCCATGGTCACTGCCTCTCAAAACCTGGACCCTGAGTGAGCAGGGAGGGGATGGGCAGAGTCGGGAAAGGATGGAGGAGGGGCCTGGACCCAGTGGGCACCCAGCCTGGAAACCAAGGAGGAGCTTCCAGGATCCGGGGCAGTGACACCTGCCAGCCTTGGTTCAGGTGACCCCTGGGGCAGGGGCTGTGGCACAGAGCAATAAGCCACCATCTGCAGTGCCTTCATCCCATGTAGGCACAGAGCCGAGCCCCGGCGGCTTCACTTCAGATCCAGCTTTCTGCTAATGTGCCTAGAAAAGCAGCAGAAGGCCCCTGTGCTTGGGCCCCTGCACTCACCTGGGAGAAGCAGAAGAAGCTCCTGGCTCCTGGCTTTGGCCTGGTCCAGCCCCAACAGTTTGGGGAGTGAACCAGATGATACAAGATCTCTCCCTTGGAGCCAGAGCTGTGACATAGTGGGTAAGGTGCTGCCTGCAGTGCCAGCATCCCCTATGGGCACCGGTTCAAGACCTGACTGCTCCATTTCAGATTTAGCTCTTTGCTGTAGCCTGGGAAAGCAGTGGAGGATGGCCCAGGTCCTTGGGCCCCTGCACCCGCATATGAGACCTGGAGGAAGCTCTTGATTCCTGGCTTCAGATCGGCGCAGCCTGGCCGTTGTAGCCATGTGGGGAGTGAACCAGCAGAAAGAAGACCTCTCTGTCTCTCTCTCTGTGTCTCTCTCTCTCTGCTTTTCCCTCTCTCTCTCTGTATCTATGACTTTCAAGTAAAATAAGCAAATCTTAAAAAAAAATCACTACTTTATCTCTTTTTTTTTTTTTTTTGATAGGCAGAGTGGACAGTGAGAGAGAGAGACAGAGAGAAAGGTCTTCCTTTGCCGTTGGTTCACCCTCCAATGGCTGCCGCGGCCGGCGCGCTGCGGCCGGCGCACCGCGCTGATCCGATGGCAGGAGCCAGGAGCCAGGTGCTTTTCCTGGTCTCCCATGGGGTGCAGGGCCCAAGCACCTGGGCCATCCTCCACTACACTCCCTGGCCACAGCAGAGGGCTGGCCAGGAAGAGGGGCAACCGGGACAGAATCCGGCGCCCCGACCGGGACTAGAACCCGGTGTGCCGGCGCCGCTAGGCGGAGGATTAGCCTATTGAGCCGCGGCGCCGGCCTACTTTATCTCTTTTTAAAAAATAGATTCTCAGAGAAGTCCTCCAGGGTGTCCAGTCACAGCCCATTGCTGCTTGCTGTCCATCCCTACACTATCCTGGAGTCAGCCAGCGAGGACAGTAAACTTGGTGACTCCAGGACTGAGGAGAGGGATTGGACACCCAGAGGAGCCAGGAGCCAGGGAGGCAGCCCCGCCGGGGACCCCACCAGGCTCCTTCCTCTCAGTCCTGCTCTTCTGCAAGGCCCCCAAGCCCCGCCCCCGGGGCTCGCCCGGCCTGTTCCCTGCCTGTCCTGGGCTGGGCCAGGATCCGCCCCTGGAGCAATCCAGACAGCCTCTGGGCACAGAGCCCCACCTGTGGACCTGCTTCAGACCATGTGGACACAGCAACAGGCTTAGGGCGCCGTGACCTGCAGGCTCCTGCTACTCCTCCTCGTCCTGGTACCCAGTGAGGATCCCGCGGGCAGTAACAGGAACCAGGATCAGTACTGCCCAATCCCGCAATTAGAGCCTGCGGCCGCAGAAAAACAACACCTGGGTGGCTGAAGCCAGTGGAAGTGACAGGGCTGGCACCTGAGGCTGGGGAGGGTCAGGGCTGCCCGAGGATACAAACACAGAGGACTGAGCCCAACATAAGGATTCTGAGCAGCGCAGCTCTTAGTCGGCAGCCCGGGAGGCAGGCAGCAGCGTGGGAGCTGGGAGGTTCCCCGGGCTCCAGGCTGCTGGAGCAAGTGACTCCGACAGTGAGGAACCGGCCCTGGGACCATTTGTCTCTGGGGCTGCATTCCCTTGGCAGAGCAGCACCCTGCCCAACCAGGTGGCCCCAATCGGGTAACTGGACCTGCAAATACAGAGCCCCTGATGCCAATCCAGAAGCCCATCTGTAACCCAGGGTCTCCTCTGACCCCGTGCGCCTGGCAGATGTTTGCATGCTAAGGTGCCAGGGCGAAGGTGACCCCACCCTAGAACCTGGCATGTGTTTTATCATGAATCAGCCCGTGTGGGTATTACTCAGGGCGTGAGTGCTTGATCCTTTGTCTCCTTATTCAAAAAGCCAGGTCTCTAACCCCACCCTCTCCCTATCTAATCCCCAGCACAGGCCCCACTCCTCCTCCTCCATGCTCACCCAAGAGCTCCCCACCTGCCCTGCAATGCACAGGCTCTCCCGGCGACCAGGACCTTCCAGGCAGATCGTCTCCCCCACATCACTGTGGTTCCTAATAAAGTAATATCTGGGGCTGGGTCCCCACTCAGAGAGGGAGCAGTTGTTCCCCAAGGTCCCTGGGAGTCGCTGTGCGTGTCCGGGGCAGGAACCGCGGCAGCGTCTGCACGGAAGCCGCCCCTGTCCTCCGTGGACTCTGCTGAGCTCAGCTCACTGTCAGCCTCACAGCCAGAACTGCTGCTGCAGGCAGCGCTGTCCTCCATGGTTGGGGCGAACGACAAGGACAAGGTCGGGACCAGCTCAGGACAGATGCGCTGTTTGCTCACTCGCTCCGGGGCCAGGCTCTCCTCTCCCTGACCCAGGGGCCCAGAGCGCCCTTGTGGCTGGCATCACCTACTGTGACATGGGAGGTTCCTCCCGAGGAGGAGTCAGCTTCCATGGGCTGGGGATGATTGATTTCTGCTGGTTTGAAGGCAGAGACACAGGGAGAGGGAGAGACAGAGTGAGAAAGAGCTCTCCCCTCCACGGTCTCCCTCAGACGCCCGCTGTGTTAGGAGGGGAGCATCCCAGCGGCCTTGCTACTGCTGCTCCAAGTGTCTGCCCAACAGTTGGCACTTCCCTTGGGCTTCTACCGAGGGTGGGACCTGCAGGGCGGGTGGAGCTCCAGGTTAAGTGTTGCAGGACTGCCCGTCGGGTTCCCAGAGCACGTGTCCCGTTTCCCTACCCCAGCAATGCACAGAGGTCCCCTCCCCACCCCCGCGCCCGCGCTCTGCACCCCTGTGCGGTTGCCGTGTGTTGCTAAGTCTCCCTCACGCTTCAGCTCCCCCTCTGCCTCGCTGTGCTCTTCCTCCTGATTCCTGTGTTGAGAAACCAGTTTACCCCTGGCTCTCTCTGGAGGGGGAGGCACCGTCCCTGTAGTGCCTTCTGGCCATTCCTCTGTCCCCTCACCCTGTGTACACAGGAATTGTACCTAGAGGCTCCATCAGGTTCAGCTGTTAGGGTTCTGCTGCTGTTTTTTCTTGTTTAGGGAAGACCAGCATGTGGTGCTGTGTTCTCACCATAGAACATCTCGACCTTTTCATATCTGATTCGTGGCACAACATAGGTCATGAGGGGCCGCATTGCGAGCAGCTGTGGAGCCAACACTGAGCACGCCCCAGCCCTGAGCCCTGTGCCTGGGTCACCCCTTGGCACCTCCTGAGTCCAGCTTCCTGCTAACGTGCAGGCTGAGAGGCAGCAGGGGGGCTCCGGTACTGATTCCTGCCTCCCACATGGGAGACCCCAATTGAGTTCATGGCTCCTGGCCTATCAGGGCCCTGTCCCAGCTGTGGTGGGTATTTGGAGAGGGAACCAGCACCAGGACATCTCTGTCTCTCTGTGCGTGTCTCTGTCTACTTTCAATAAATGAATAAATATTACAAACAAGATCCACTGAGGTGTCAGGTCCCACTTGCTTCCTCATCACTTGTGTGAGATCCTTGTCTGTGGGCACATCCTTACAGCTTCCTGCTGATGTGTGCCTGGCACCTGCTGATTCATTGGTAGAAACTCTTTACTGATCCATGGCTTCCCCATTCGGTGACTTCGTCACCTCCTCCCTCGCTGTTCCCCAGGTCAGGTTGAGCTTGTCCTGTCCTGGGCACAGTCACCTCTCTCCTGCATTCATTGCACCAATGCCATCTCTTTTAGAGAGCATGCTTTGTTTTGTTTTAAAAAAATGATTTATATTAGACAATGATGTAAAAATGTTTCATATTGTCTTTAAGATTTCTTATTTATCAGAAATGCTGAGTTGCAGAGAGAAAGGGAAAAGAGATCTTCCACCCTCTGATTCCCTCCCCATGTGTGCATAACAGTCAGGGCTGGGCCAGTCCAAACCAGGAGCCATCCAGGTCCTCCAGGAGGGTGCAGGGCCCAGGCGCTGGGGGAGTCTACTACGTCCCCAACCCATTAGCAGGGAGCTGGATCCAGGTGAAGCAGCCAGGATGGAACTATGTAGGGGATGCTGGCCATGCAGGCTGTGGGTGCACCCGAGCGCCACTACACCGCCCCCTAGAGGATGCTTCCTTTCTTCCCTTCTTGCTGCCTGGAGCATGAGCCTCCTAGCAGGGGAGCCTGGTCAGTCTGGTGCTCACAGCTCTACCTCCTGTGACCGAGGGCAGTCAGCAGAAAGGACGCTCTCCTCGCCCCCAGGGCTGTCACCTGCGCTGACTCCTAGTGCTCAGGGAGGGTGCTAGGTCCCAGGAGCCTCGGGAGCTGTGGGATGTCCTGGGCTGGGCAGGGACAGCACTGCTGGCTGGGAGATGGGGGAGAGTTTCTCATGCAGGACGTTGGTCAGGTCAGTGTTTGTAGGTCCGAGGCCTGGCAAGGCTGAGGTGCGGATGCCAAGGAGAGGCCACAGCAGCAGTGTGGGAGGGCAGCTCATGGGGAGCCCCCACCTGATACGCCTCTCTGCCCACAGGCCAGGACTCTGCCAGCCCCATCCGGAACACGCGCACGGGGCAGGTGCTCGGGAGCCTGGTCCACGTGGAAGGCACCGATGCGGGCGTCCACACCTTCCTGGGAATTCCCTTTGCCAAGCCACCTCTGGGGCCGCTGCGCTTTGCACCTCCTGAACCTGCTGAAGCTTGGAGTGGAGTGAGGGACGGGACCTCCCACCCAGCCATGTAAACGCTCCCAGGGCGCAGGGAATCTCCAGCCCTGGGGTGGGGTCGGGGGCCCTCTAGACCCTGGGTCAGGCACAGTTGTCTGTTCACCCACACCCCAGTCTGTTTTCGCTCCGTGTTCAGCAGATTCCCATAGCATTTTTCCATGAGTCATCTATGGCTCCGCGGGGGTGGGGGTGGAGGGGTGCAGTGGCTTTGCCAGGCTCCTGGCTCTGGTTTAGCATTCAGAGGGCCTCGGCTCTAGGGCTGAAGAACGAGCAGAGACTCTTCAGTCGGGGCGCTGTCCCCAGGACGGGTTCAGGGGGCTCCGCGAGGCAGGCAGCAGCCCCTGACTCCAGCAGCAGATCCTGCAGGTCCCTGAGGAGGGCAGCGGTGGTGGCTGCCTGGGGACAATGTCCAGAGTCACTGAGCCAGGTGCCTGTGGCCAAGGGATTTCTTTTTCTAAAGATTTATTTATTTGAATGTCAGAGTTACACACAGAGAGGAGAGGCAGAGAGAGAGAGAGAGAAAGAGAAAGAGAGAGAGGTCTTCCATCACCTGGTTCACTCCTCAATTGGCTGCAATGGCCAGATCTGCTCCAATCTGAAGCCAGGAGCCAGGAGCTTCTTCTGGGTCTCCCATGTGGGTGCAAGGGCCCAAGGACTTGAGCCATTTTCTTCTGCTTTCCCAGGTGCATTAGCAGGGCGCTGGATCGGAAGTGGAGTAGCCGAGACTCGAACCAGCGTCCATATTGGATGCTGTGGCCCCAGGCGGTGCCCCCCCAGGTCTGCTCTTGATTCCAGCTTCATGGGTAGGCAAACCCTGGGCGGCAGCAGGTGAGAGCTCACCTACTTGGATCCCTGACACCATGCAAGAGACCGGCACTGAGTTCCTGACTCCTGGATTTGGCCTGGCACAGGCCCAACCACCGCAGGCCTTTGGGGAATATCTCTCCCTCCAGACACTAAGTCAGTCAATGATTAAACAAAGGGAAAAAAAAGACCAGGGTCATGTGTACCTTTCAAAAGAGCCATGACTGAGTAGGGAGGGGCCTGTGGAGACAGCTGAATGGGTAAACTGAGTCCTGAAACCGGGGAGGAGCTGGCAGCGCTGGGGGAAGTCACCATGCAGCGCAGGCGCCAGGCCAATCCCGCATCCCCGCAGGTCATCCCACTTCTCTCTAGGAGGGGTCCTGATCTTGCCCCAGACTCTCCCGGTGTTTGCAGTCACAGCCCATTGCTCCCTGCTCTCCACCTCCTGGGCCACAGCTGCCAGAACAGTGAGCACAGGAACCCCAGGACAGAGGGGAGGGTCCCGGCACACCACGCAGGGGCCTGATAGAGGGGAGGAGGCCATTCCTTACCTGTGTGCTGGCCTCTGCCTTCTCAGTCCCACTTTAGCCTGGCCCCCAAGCCCCACCCCGGGCTCGCCCCGCCTGTTCCCCGCCCAGGCCAAACTCCCCTTTGGGCGGGTTGGGTGAGGCCCTGATCCACCCCTGGAGCACCTGGTACAGCCTGGGGGCCACAGCAGTGCACACCCGTACCTGCCTCTGACCATGGGGACACACCGACGGGATGCCCTGCTCAGAGCCCTGGTCTGCGGGCTCCTGCTGCACCTCCTTGTCCCAGCCCATGGTGAGGCTCCCACAGGCGGCAATGGGGACCCGGGTCAGATCTGCCCAATCCCGCAGTTAGAGCCTGCGGCCACGGGAGGGCAACCTCTGGGCTGGTGGAGCCAGTGGGGGTGACAGCTGGGGACCTATGCGCCCAGGGTGGGCCCCTGAGGCTTGGAGAGGGTCAGTGCTGCCAGAGGCCCCAGACACCGAGGAGTGTGCCTAACAGGAGGGGCTCTAAGAGGGCAGCTTGGGTTGAGGGATCTGGGCGTTCCCTTCCTGTGTGTGTGTGGCTGTTGGCAACCCCGCCCGCGGTCCTGAGAACAATTATCAACATCTTCGCCTTGCCAGGGACACTCTGGGGTGCTCTTGGCCAGAGGCACCCGGTCCCCTCTGAAGGTTAATAGCAGGGAGCATGGGGGCCCGGGCTGATCTCAGAGGCCACAGGGCCCCTCAGCCCACGCAGCTGCCCTGGGGCCAGAGGCTTACACTGAAGGAAAAGACCAGGGGTTCAGTGCCTGCCGAGGCCCTCCCTGACCTTCCCAGAGCTCACCCAGGTGAGATGGGGCCTGGGTGTCCGACCCAGAATGCTCTAGGTTGACAGGTCTTCTCCCCAACCCTGTCCCTATCTACTCTGCCCAGGGGCTCCACACTCACCCTCCCCTGTGCCCAGCCCAGCTGGAATTCCACCATTCCCCGCCCTTTGCCCAGACTCTCAAGGATGTCTGAGCCTGGCAGGAAGCTCAGCCTGGCCTTGTAGATGCCTCTTTTATTCATTTATCGATTTTTAAATATTTACTTATTTGAAAATTGACAGAGAGAGGGAGACCAGAGAGCGAGTGTGCTTCCATCTGCCGGTTCACTCCCTAGATGGCTGCTATACTTGGGGATGGGCCCTGTGGGAACCAGGAATCAGGCCCGAGGACCTGGCCAGCTTCCACTGCCTTCTCAGGCTCGTGAGCAGGGAGCTGGATCAGAAGCAGAACAGCTGGGATCCAACAGGCACTCTGATGCGGGATGCTGGTGTGACCGGCGGCAGGTTAGCTGCGGGGCTGGAACTCCAGCCCCAGTGGCTCAAACAGTATTTCCTGTTGGTCTCACGCTCGGAAAGAATCCAGTTGTCTCTTGGTGTTGTCACAGAGTCTCCCAAAGATAAAAAAAAAAAAAGGCCCAGTTTCTCCCTGGAGGAGCCCCATGTCCACTCCCCCGCTAAGAACACAAAAATAAATCCCTTGTCCGTATTCTAATGAGTAAGTTGCTTTTTATTCCTGCAAAAGTCTTATTCCTTAAAGAAAGAATCGAGGGGGCAGCGTGGAAGCCCAGAGGGTTAAGCTGCCACCTGCGAAGCTGGCATCCCACGTGAGCGCAGGTTTGAGTCCTGACTGTTCCACTTCTGACCCTGCTCCCTGCTGACGCCCCTGGGAAAGCTGAGGGACATGGTCCAAGTGCTTGGGAGACCTGGATGGAGTTGCAGGCTCCTGGCTTTGGTCTGGCCCAGCCCCAGCCATTGTGGCCCTTTTGGGAGTAATCCTGTGGGTGCAAGATCTCTGTCTCTCTCTTCCTTCCTCGCTCTCTCTGTAAGTAGCTCTGCCTTTCACACAAACAAATAAATAAATCTTAGGGCAAACAAAGTAGATGACCACTCAGGACGGAACAGTCACCAGGTTGACACTGAAAGGACACAGGGTATGTGCGTGTCTGAAATCCAGGTACAAATCGGCCCATAGAGAGCCACAGCTCAGGGAGATGAATGCTAAGGACACTACCTAGAGCTCAGACTCCCCCCCCCCCCACATTTCCCAGCTTATGCTCTGTGTGTGTGTATAAAAGCCCCTTCCGTGAGCCAGAGGAAGGGGAGTTTGAAGCAAAGACTCTTAACTCCCTGGCCCAGCCACACCAATAATAAAGTCTGATTTGGCCACAGGTGGGTGTGTCTGAGATCGGCCACAGGGTGCATCAGATGAGGGGTGCGTTCTGCTGGTCCTCCAGCAGGCTGCAGGCCATTCCTGAACTGGGAGTCTATTCCTAAACTGGGAGTCTATTCCTGAACTGGGAGTCTATTCCTAAACTGGGAGTCTATTCCTGAACTGGGAGTCTGTTCCTAAATTCCAGAGCGCCTATTCCAAAATTGGGACGCTCGAGTTCTGTACGGAAAGCCGCATCGTGTGTGCGTGTATGTGCCACAGTTCTCTGGCACACGTTAAATCACCCCCAGATGAGTTCTACCACACAACGCAAGTGCTGGGTGAGTAACTGTTCTATCAGTGCCAGGACGAGTGAGAGAAAAGGCTGTAATACTGAGCACAGACACACAATATATTTCCTGAATATTTTCGGTCTGAAAAGTTCGTTGCTTCTATGGTTCCTGAGCCCACATAGAGGAAGAATGTAATTAAAAACCATGAGTGGAAAAAGGTGACTGGTATCGTGGGCTTCTGTCCACCCAGCCTAGGGCCTCCTGCTCAGGGGCCAGCAAGGTTCCCAGGGCCTTGCACAATGTCCACTGTGCACTTCCATGGCTGTTTATTCCATTCACAGAGATCACTCTGTCAGTTCTTCCACTCGGGGCGATCCCGGCCTCAGCATCAGAAACACACTGCTCTGCTTCCTATCACTATGGAAACGCTATTTCTGGCCGCTCATTTGAGTGGAATCATAAGGCACTTGCAGGAAATCTGTTTGTAGGTCCGAGGCCTTGGCAAGGCTGAGGTGCTGATGCCAAGGAGAGGCCACAGCAGCAGTGTGGGAGGGCAGCTCATGGGGAGCCCCACCTGATGTGCCTCTCTGCCCACAGGCCAGGACTCTGCCAGCCCCATCCGGAACACGCGCACGGGGCAGGTGCGCGGGAGCCTGGTCCACGTGGAAGGCACCGATGCGGGCGTCCACACCTTCCTGGGAATTCCCTTTGCCAAGCCACCTGTGGGGCCGCTGCGCTTTGCACCTCCTGAACCTGCTGAAGCTTGGAGTGGAGTGAGGGACGGGACCTCCCACCCAGCCATGTAAGCGCTCCCAGGGCACAGGGAAGCTCTGGACCTGGGGTGGGGGGAGGAGATCCTTTGAGCAGTGGGCCAGGCCCAGCTGTCCTTTAACTCACACCTGAAAGCCACGATCCTCCTGTGTGCAGGATTGCCATGTGCAGGTTTCCAGCAAGCCTGCGAAGGCTCAGGAGGCTCCTGGCTGCTGCCAGGCTCCTGCCCAGGACTTGACACTCAGAGGGCGTGAGCTCCAGGTGCTGCAGAGAGAAGCAGAGACCCACCTCCCCTCGTTCACTTTCGCCACAGGTTCTGTGCAGCCAGGGGCGCTGGCTCTGGGTGAGGGCCATGCTCCATGACATCTGTAGGAGTCCCTGCTCTCCCTGACTTCCAGCAGCAAACCCTGCAGGTCCCTGAGAAGGGAACATTGGTGGCTGCCATGGTCACTGAGCCAAAGGACACTGGCCAAGGGACATTTGTCTGTCCTTACGACTGAGAGTGTGGGAGCAATGAGGTTCCCAGAGAGTCTAGAATTAAGGCCACAGAAGCCCACCTGGCCTTCCTGGAGAAACGCCATCCGTCCACCCAGGCAGCGTGTATGGGAGGCTGGCCTGCTCTGGGCATGGCAGGGTCTGGCCATGCAGCACTGATGTCACCTCCACTGAGTGTCACTGCAGTCACGACCTCCCACAAGTCTCCTGAGAGTCAGGAAGTGGTGCCCAATCCCTCACACACCTGAGGCTCCCTGGATGTCGGCGCCATCCCGACTTGCCCAGAGTCTAAGAGGTGTATCATGGTGGGAAGGGCATAGAGTAGGACCATGAGTGAGCAGCGTTGCAGGAGGCAGGGGATGGGGAGGGTCTGGTGTGGGCCACTGCAGGGCCCTGGACTAGCATCTTGCCTTGTGTGGCTCCAGGTGTCTGCAGAACTTGGCTATGATGGGTCAAGATGTTCTGCAGGTGAACATCACCCCACCTTCCATCCCCATGTCTGAGGACTGCCTGTACCTCAACATCTACTCGCCTGCACATGCCCGTGAGGGCTCTGACCTGCCTGTGAGTGTGGGGCAGGGTCAGCCGGGGTGGGAGGGCATTGCCTTCTGCTAGAAGATGAGAAAGGAGAAGCTGAGCACGGGCCCTCCTGTGAGCACACCCTGTCCAGAAGCCTCTCACTAGGGGAGCCAAGAAGTGCTGCTCCCCCACGGTGGCCAGCTGAGGCCTGGGTGTGGGGTCCCAGCGGCCTGGCTTCTGTCAGAGGTCAGAATGAGTGGGTCCTGGATGGCCCCAGGACACTGCCATCATCCTGACACCCAGGAGACTAACTCTGCTCTGGTGAGGGCTGACCTTGGAGGTCACACAGGACATCAGCCATGGACGCTTGGGCAGCCCCTGGGGAGGGAGGGCACTTTGAATGACATCCATGTGGAAGGACCAAGACTCAGCCCTTAGCTTTCCACCTCACTGCAGGTTCTGGAATTGATGCAGCCAAGCTCTGAAACAAGGGCTAGAACTCCAAGGATGGGAGGCCTGGCCTTCCTGCTGGCACTGGGACCCTGGCTCATGGCCCAGATCCTGCTGTCTGGGTGGAGTTCAGTGTGCTGGGCACCTGTACAGTCCCCAGGCCCTGGTTAGACCAAGAGGGGGATGAATAGGCTTTAGGCTGGGGGAGCCACAAGGTTCATCCTTGACCCCCAGGTGATCGTGTGGATCCACGGTGGCGGGCTGACTATGGGCATGGCTTCCATGTATGATGGTTCTGCGCTGGCGGCATTTGAGGACGTGGTGGTGGTCACCATCCAGTACCGCCTGGGAGTCCTGGGCTTCTTCAGGTGAGACCGGGGCTGGGGTGGGCCCTGCGGGAAGAGTGGCACCAGGACAGCCCTGTGACCCCTGTCCCTGCCACTTCTCAGCACTGGAGACCAGCACGCCACCGGAAACTGGGGCTACCTGGACCAAGTGGCCGCACTGCGCTGGGTCCAGCAGAATATCGCCCACTTTGGAGGCAACCCTGGCCGGGTCACCATTTTCGGCGAGTCTGCAGGTGGCATAAGTGTGTCATCCCATGTGCTATCACCCATGTCCCAAGGTCTCTTCCACGGAGCCATCATGGAGAGTGGGGTGGCCCTGATGCCCGGCCTCATCACCAGCTCATCTGAGGAGGTCTCCACAGTGAGTGTCCTCACTGCCCAGACAGCACTGCTGCTCCTGCCTCTCTTACTCTTGGTGAAGTGGTCACTATGAGGACCATTGGGTACACAGGCACTGCTGCATATCTGCGAACTGCTGAGGAGTTCTGGGGTCAGAATGTGCCATCTGAGCCCCAGTGGTAACAGAGGTGATTCTTGGCTCTGCCACTCTGCCCGCCTGAGCCCCATGTTGTCAGCAACCAGCACAGCAGGTGCTGCCCACTGCGGCTGGGCGGTGCCAAGTCATGGGACAGGAGCAACAATCAGCTTCCACTGCAGCCGTGCACACACCACACCCTGTGTGATTTGGGGTACACCTGCCTTCAATGGGGCCGTGGGCAACCCCAGTCTCCAGCATGGCTGTGCCAGCCCCTGTGTGGTCCCGTTACAGGTGGTGGCCAACTTGTCTGGCTGTGGCCAGGTGGACTCTGAGACACTGGTGCGCTGCTTGCGGGCCAAGAGTGAAGAGGAGATGCTGGCCATCACCCAGGTCGGGCCCCGTGCACGTGGGTGAGGGGGTGATGGGCTTGTGTGCACCTCATAGTCCCTGGGGATGCTACCTCCCATCCATGCCCTCCTGACATCCCAGCCCTGGATGGGAACAGGAGGTGCAGTCCTGGATGCCAGGCTGGGGACCCCATGGTGGGAGGGAGCAAACTGGGCTCAGCCTGGGCTCAGACAGGCTTGGGGGATTTACAAGGAGGGCAGCATAAAATACCTGTAACAAAATTTTCTCCCTGACCCGTGTGACCCCACAGGCCTTCATGCTCATCACAGCAGTGGTGGACGGAGTCTTCCTGCCCAGACACCCCGAGGAGCTGCTGGCCTCGGCTGACTTTCAACCCATCCCCAGCATCATTGGTGTCAACAATGATGAGTATGGCTGGGTCCTCCCCAAGGTGAGTGCCCACATTGCCCATGTGGTGGGCAGGTTTCTGGGCTTCAAAACTCTAGGCACAGCCATGCCAACATGGGACTCTTGCCTCTCCATCAGGTCCTGTTTGCCACTGACCCTCAAGAGGAGAGAGACAGACAGGCGATGCGGGAGATTACACATCAAGCAACAAAACACCTGGTGAGGCCCCCAGGCTCCTGCCACAAAAGAGCGCATCCCAGACACCTGCCCACACAGGGACTCCCAGAACCAAGGCTCAGCTGTGTGTTTGGGTGGGGTCTCCCGGAGCCTGGTTCTTCCCCCAGTTTCTGACTATGCAGGACCTCCGTCCCCCAGCCTGAGGCTGCTGCCTCTCTCCCAGGAGCTGCTCCCCTCACTCCTTCCCCTTCCCCTGGGCCAGATGCTGCCTCCCACTTTGGGGGACCTGTTGATGGACGAGTACATGGGGAGCAATGAGGACCCCAAGACCCTCATGGCCCAGTTCCAGGAGATGATGGCAGACGCCATGTTCGTGATGCCTGCACTCCGAGTAGCACATTTCCAGCGTGAGTTCATCTGGGACTGAGGCCTCACTCGCTAGGGGCAGCTCAGACCTGGGTCTTTTCCTGAGGGTGACGCCTGTCCTGTCCTGGTCCTGATCCATGTCTTAAGAGGGTCCCGGGGTGCCTCCTCTCACTAAACCCCCATGTCTTAACCTGGAGATGGATATGTCCTCTATTGAACTAGGAGGTTATGGCTGAGTGAGCTCCACTCACTGTTCCCAAACCTCATAGCCACGAAGCGCAAGGCCAGACCTAATCCAGGCCATGCCCACTGCACCTGCTCCACCCGGGATTCTGCTATACTGCCAGGACCCAACCTAGTGTGGCAGTGATGTGTGGTCCCCATGGTCACACATCTCCTTGTTCATCCCCAGGTTCCCACGCCCCTGTCTACTTCTACGAGTTCCAGCATCGACCCAGCTTCACAAAGGACCTCAGGCCGCCCCACGTGCGGGCCGACCACGGCGATGAGCTGCTCTTTGTGTTCAGATCACATTTCTTTGGCAGCAAAGGTGAATCTTCCTCCTTCACCAGGATGGGATGAGGTCCAGGCTCTCTCTGAGGGGCTCTGCACCCCCACTGGGATGAACGCAGGAGGCTCAGATGGGATCCAGGGTCCAAAGTCTTACAGCTCAGAGGGCAGAGCAGGTTTGGGTCTGAGAGCCCTGAGGGTGCAGCCTCTGCTCCCTCCTCCTCAGCCCTCCCAGGGATGAGTGTCCAGCCTGGGTGCACATGGGTTCAAAGTCAGATCTGATTCCTGACAAATGTCCCAGGGACAGAGGGAAGCAACCATCCGGTCCAGGAAGAAGCCAGTGTCGATGATTTACGGGATGACTGGGAACATGGAGTGTGACAAAGCAGGTCCCACTCGTGAGGGAGACACAGAGGTTGGCGGGTAGCTGAGGGTCAGCTCCACCTGGGCTGGGAGCGTGGTGCATGATGGGCAGCAGGACTGGGGTGCTCTGAGCTGACCCTGACCCTTCCCTCTGCAGTGCCCCTCACTGAGGAGGAGGAGCTGCTGAGCAGGAGGGTGATGAAGTACTGGGCCAACTTTGCTCGCAACGGGTGAGACGACCCCCCCCCCCCAAATCCCCAGGGACCTGGGACCCTCTGCCCTCCCTCTTCTGTGGAGACCTCACCAGCATCCAGGGTCATAAGTCACGTGACAGCGCCCTCCCCAGCTAAATTACCCACGGCACTCACAGGGGCCCTGGGACCAGGCACACTCTTCCCATCTCCCAGTGACCTGGGGTGGGCCACGAGCTGCTCATGTCTGCTTCCTGACGTCTTGTCTGCAGGAACCCCAATGGCGAGGGCCTGCCGCACTGGCCGGTGTTTGACCAGGACGAGCGATACCTGCAGCTGAACGTGCAGCCTGCAGTGGGCCAGGCCCTGAAGGCCCGCAGGCTCCAGTTCTGGACCCACACCCTGCCCCAGAGGGTCCAGGAGCTAAGGGGCACTGAGCAGAAGCACACAGAACTATAGCTGCCTGTGTGGGGTTGGGGGACAGGGGCTCCAGTGCAGGTGGGGCCCCGATGCACTCATACACATCCACAGAGAGATGCATTAGGCACTCTAACGTGGCCACTCAATCCTCCCTGCCTCTGTCAACTCAGCTGACCGTGGTGGAGAACCCACGGCTTGAGGTTCATTGTCAAGCCTGCCCTGGGTCCCCTCGTGTGAGACACATTCCATGCACCCTCCTTGGAGCTGTGTTGGGCAACACCAGTGCCCGCCCAGCTTCCTCAACACCCACTGTGCCCTGGGCCCTCATGCTTCTTGCCCCCTCCACCTTCTCCACACCCTGCCTCTCTTCTCAACCAGCCCCAGGCCCTCCCCAGGTGGAGGGAGCTGCGTTGGGCATTGTTGCCCACCCCTGGGTGCGTTAAACCCTATCCCCTCTTCCTCTTCCCAGCATGCCTGTGATCTCATATATCTTAAAGGCCACAGTGGACCCCGACTCCAGGAGTCACCGTGGCTTCGTCCCTTACGCTGCCATGAGTGGTGCCCTCAATCCCATCCATGCATTACAAATAAAGGGTTCTAGTCCTTTCACACTGAGTCACATTCACCTGAGTGAACCTGCCACGTTTTCTTAGGCCCTCAGCTCTCAAGAGACACCTGCTTACCTCCACAGCTGGGGTACTGTGAATCATTAATGCAGTAAACCTGGAGTATAAGGCTGTTGCTTGCATAGGGGGTTAAGCCTCTACCTATTTGCTGACATCTCATATGAGGACAGTTCAGGTCCCAGCTGCTCCACTCCTGATCCAGATCTCTGCTAAGGCACCTGGGAAAGCAGCCACCCACGTGGGGTACACAGATAATGTTTCTCCCTCTGGACTTTGCCCTGGGATAGCCCTGGCCATGGTGGCTGAGAGAGCCCTGGGCTGAGCAGAGGTCAAGGCCAGCTCTCCGGAGCCACAAAGTCAGCCTTCATGAGCCAGGGTCCACTTCCCCTGGGGGCTCCCGTGCCCAGGCTGCTCCTCCTTCCTGCAGGGAGCCTGATGTTGTTTCCTACACTCAGGCTGACTCCCGCCCCACCCCCCACTGCTGTCACAGGACCACACGTACCCTGCTGGGTGCCTGGTGGGGAAGGTGTGGGCCCTGGGTCTTACATTTCACTCAAGGTTCTTGTCCCCATGGAGATGAGGATTCACAGCAGCAGCAGCCACAGGCAGTGCACAAAAGCAGCTTTGATTTCAAGGAGAGAGAGCGTGACCACACCTGCACGCCTACTGAGGGCGCCACACACGGAGAGACCCTCAGCAGGAATGGGCCAGGGTTGCCAGGAGGAAGAGAGGAAGAGGCAGCCCAAGGAGGATTCCAAGCACAGCCAGGGGCAGAGAGGGCCCTCCCCTTTCTCATCTCAGGGGGCAGTGCCCTAAATGCATAACCCAGTGGGGTGGGATCTCACCTGTGGGAATATTGAAGGGATTGCTATGGCCCCTCCATCCAGAATTTCTCTTCCCTGTTTCCATCATGGCTTCTCCTTCCTGGTCCCAGCTGAGACACAGGTGCATCCTGGGAAAGTGGTGTAAAATATTGAATAGCGGGGGCTGGCAGTGTGGCTCATGGTTAATGTCCTGGACTCTAGTGCTGGCATCCCAAATGGGCACCGGTTCGAGACCTGGCTGCTACATTCTGATCCAGCTCTCTGCTGTAGCCTGGGAAAGCAGTGGAGGATGGGCCAGGTCCTTGGGCCCCTGCAGCCGCATAGGAGTCCTGGAGGAAGCTCCTGGCTTCAGATCGGCGCTGCCTGGCTGTGGTAGCCATGTGGGGAGTGAACCAGCAGAAAGATGACCTCTCTGTCTCTCTCTCTCTTTCTCTCTGCTTTTGCCTCTCTCTGTGTATCTGTGACTTTCACGTAAAATAAGCAAATCTTAAAAAAAAAAATAACTCCCTTATCTCTTTGACTCTCTGGAACTCTGCCTTTCAAATAAATAAATACATCTTTTTAAAAAATAGATTCATAGAGAAGGCCTCCAGGGTGTCCAGTCACAGCCCAGTGCTGCTTGCTGTCCATCCCTACACTATCCTGGAGTCAGCCGGCGAGGACAGTAAACTTGGTGACTCCAGGACTGAGGAGAGGGATTGGACACCCAGAGGAGCCAGGAGCCAGGGGAGGCAGGAGCCAGGGGAGGAGCCAGGAGCCAGGGGAGGCACCCACCAGGCCCTGTCCTCTCAGTCCTGCTCTCCTGTAAGGCCCCCAAGCCCTGCCCCCGGGGCTCGCCCCACCTGTTCCCTTCAGGTCATGGGCTGGGCCAGCGACTGCCCCTGGAGGGCCTGGTCAGCCTCTGGGCTCAGAGCCACACACGGGGACCTGCCCCAGACCATGGGGACGCATCATGGGGATGCATGAGGATCCCGCAGGCAGCGACAGGGACCCGGGTCAGATCTGCCCAATCACACACTTAGAGTCTGCAGCCTCAGTAGGACAATACCCAGGTGTCGGTAGTAGGTAGAAGTGACAGCGCTGCCCCTGAGGCTCCGAGAAAGTCGGGGCTGCCCGAGGCCCCAGACGCAAGGGACTGAGCCCAACATAAGGGCTCTGAGCAGCGCAGCCTTTGGTCATCAGCCCAGGAGGCAGGGGCGGCGTGGGAGCTGGGAGGTTCGCTGGGCTCCAGGTTGCTGGAGCAAGTGACCAAAACAGTGAGGAACATGCCCTGGGACCATTTGTCTCCAGGGCTGCAGACCATTGGCAGAGCGGCTCCCTGCCCCACCAGGTGGCCCCAATCGCGTAACATGACCTGCAAATACAAAGCCCCTGATGCCTATCCAGAAGCCCATCCCTAACCCAGGGTCTCCTCTGACCCCGTGCACCTGGCAGATGTTTGCATGCTAAGGTGCCAGGGCGAAGGTGACCCCACCCTAGAACCTGGCATTAGTTTTATCGTGAATCAGCCCGCGTGGGATTTACCCATGGGGTGTGTGCTTGATTCTTTGTCTCCTCATTCTAAAGGCCCAGGTCTCTAACCCCACCCTCTCCCTATCTAATCCCCAGCACAGGCCCCACTCCTCCTCCTCCATGCTCACCCACGGGCTCCCCGCCTGCCCTGCAATGCACAGACTCTCCCGGCGACCAGGACCTTCCAGGCAGATCGTCTCCCCCACATCACTGTGGTTCCTAATAAAGTAATATCTGGGGCTGGGTCCCCACTCAGAGAGGGGGCAGTTGTTCCCCAAGGACCCTGGGAGTCGCTGTGCGTGTCCGGGGCAGGAACCGCGGCAGCGTCTGCACAGAAGCCGCCCCTGTCCTCCGTGGACTCTGCTGAGCTCAGCTCACTGTCAGCCTCACAGCCGGAACTGCCGCTGCAGGCAGCGCTGTCCTCCATGGTTGGGGCGAATGACAAGGACAAGGTCGGGACCAGCTCAGGACAGAGGTGATGTTTACTCACCGCTCCGGGGCCAGGCTCTTCTCTCCCTGACCCAGGGGCCCAGAGCACCCTTGTGGCCGGGCATCGCCTACTCTGACATGGGAGGTTCCTCCCGAGGAGGAGTCAGCTTCCATGGGCTGGGGATGATTGATTTCTGCTGGTTTGAAGACAGAGAGACAGGGAAAGTGGGAGAGACAGAGTGAGAAAGAGCTCTCCCCTCCATGGTCACCCTCAGATGCCCGCTGTGTTAGGAGGGGAGCATCCCAGAGGCCTTGCTACTGCTGCTCCAAGTGTCTGCCCAATAGTTCTGGGCCAGGCCAGCTGTCTGGGACAGAGCTCCCATAACCAGCTTTCCCTGTGGGTGATGGCTCCCTCGTGCGTTATTCAGTGAGTCTGCTTAGGCTTTCTGGATTCAGTGACCATGAAATGCTTTGGGGCCAGAATGTGGCACTCAGAGCACATTAAATCCAGGTACAGAGAGAAAAGCAGACGCTCTCCCCATGTCCAGGAGAGGCCACAGGCTCTCTGTCTGCAGGGGGCGCTGTGTCTGGGTGAGGTTCACTTGGCTCCACATGCTTGTAGGAGGCCCCGACTCCATCAGCAGATCCTGCAGCTCCCTGAGATGGGCACCAGAGGGGGTCGTCATGGTCACTGAGCCAACAACAGGGCAAGGACATTGGCCAGGAACCCGTGTATGCCCTTAGGACTGGAGACTGTGGGAACGGGGAGGTTCCTGAGTCTAGAGTGAGGTGAGGGTCGTCCACTGCCCTTCCTGGGGAAACGCCATCCGTCCATCCAGGCTCGTATGCGGAAGGCTGGCCTGCTCTGGCATGGCTGTGTCTGGGCATCCAGCACTGAGTGTCCCCTCCTGCAGTCACGACTTCCCACAGAGTCCCCTGTCAGTCAAGAGTGGTCCCCAGACTCTCAGACACCTGAGGTTCCCTGATGTTGGACCATCCCATGTCGCTCCCCCTCTTCGCGGAGGAACGACACAGGACCCTGCGTTGTTCTTTTGTCTGCTCGGCCCTTTTTGGGTTTGCTGCTGGTTCTTCCCGGGTTGGATACTGTCCTTCCACCTCCGTGGAAGGGCGGCTCCCCCTGCCACTTTCCCCACTTCTGCGGGGGAGCGGCACACCGCCGGCCGGCTCTCTCGGGGGCTGCTCAGATGTTATCCGGATGTTCCCCTTAGATGTTCCTGGTGCATGGTGTCTCTCTCCTCCTTTATAGTCCTCTTCCACCAATCCCAACTCTGCTACCCACACGCCGAGTACGCTGCTCTCCTCCAATCAGGAGCAGGATCAGCTCCTGCAGGTTATTGGTTGAACTGGAGGCAGCTGTGTAAAAGTTGTTTACTCCTCTCCCAGCGCCATATTGTGGGAGAGCAGATGCATAGAATAAGTCTTAATTCCAGTAACTTAGTCTAGTCCGAGTTGCTCCCCACAATCCCAGCTCACCCAGAGTCTAGGACCTGGAGCCTGGTGGGAAGTGTCTTATGGAGGCCCATGAGTGAGCAGGGCTGTAGGAGGAGGCCCCGGGAGGGTCGGGCACACTAGACCCAGGCTCTAGACTAATGGCTGCCTTGGGTGGCTCCAGGTGTCTGCAGAACTTGGCCATGATGGGTCAAGATTTTCTGCAGCTGAACCTCACCCCACCGTCGATCCCCATGTCCGAGGACTGCCTGTACCTCAACATCTACTCGCCTGCACGTGCCCGTGAGGGCTCTGACCTGCCTGTGAGTGTGGGGCAGGGTCGGCCAGGGTGTGAGGGCATTGCCTTCTGCTACAAGTAGAAAAAGGAGAAGCTGAGCACGGGCCCTCCTGTGAGCGCACATTGTCCAGAAGCCTCTCATTATCGGAGCCCAGAAGTGCTGCTCACCCTCAATGGGCAGCTGAGGCCTGAGCAGGAGGTCCCGGGGCCTGGCTGCTGTCAGAGGTCAGAATGAGTGGGTCCTGGATGGCCCCAGGACATTGCCATCATCCTCATGCCCAGGAGACTCACTCTGCTGTGTGGTGAGGGCTGACCTTGGAGGTCACACAGGAAATCAGCCATGGACGCTTGGGCAGCCCCTGGGGAGGGAGGGCACTTTGAATGACATCCATGTGGAAGGACCAAGACTCAGCCCTTAGCTTTCCACCTCACTGCAGGTTCTGGAATTGACGCAGCCAAGCTCTGAAACAAGGGCTAGAACTCCAAGGATGGGAGGCCTGGCCTTCCTGCTGGCACTGGGACCCTGGCTCATGACCCAGATCCTGCTGTCTGGGTGGAGTTCAGTGTGCTGGGCACCTGCACAGTCCCCAGGCCCTGGTTAGACCAAGAGGGGGATGAGCAGGCTTTACACTGGGGGGAGCCACAAGGTCCATCCTTGACTCCCCAGGTGATGGTGTGGATCCATGGTGGCGGGCTGACTATGGGCATGGCTTCCATGTATGACGGTTCTGCCCTGGCGGCATTTGAGGACGTGGTGGTGGTCACCATCCAGTACCGCCTGGGAGTCCTGGGCTTCTTCAGGTGAGATCGGGGCTGGGGTGGGCCCTGCAGGAAGAGTGGCACCAGGACAACCCAGTGACCCCTGTCCCTGCCACTTCTTAGCACTGGAGACCAGCACGCCACCGGCAACTGGGGCTACCTGGACCAAGTGGCCGCGCTATGCTGGGTCCAGCACAATATTGGAGGCAACCCTGGCCGGGTCACCATTTTCGGCGAGTCTTCTGGTGGCACGAGTGTGTCTACGCATGTGCTGTCACCCATGTCCCAAGGTCTCTTCCACGGAGCCATCATGGAGAGTGGGGTGGCCCTGCTGCCCGGCCTCATCACCAGCTCGTCTGAGGAGGTCTCCACAGTGAGTGTCCTCACTGCCCAGCCAGCACAGCTGCTCCTGCCTCTATTACAGTCTCAGGGAAATGAGCACAGCGTGGACCATTGGGTGTGTGGGCTCTGCTGTCTACTGGTGACTGCTGAGCTCTCCGTGGTCAGAATCCACACACCTGAGCCACAGCAGAGGAAGAACTGGTTCTCGGCTCCACCAAGCTGCCCACCTTGACCCCAGGTTGTAGCAGCCAGGTGCTGCCATTGTGGCTGGGCGGTACCAAGTCATGGGGAAGAAGGAATAATCAGCTTCCAACTGCAACCATGTCCACACCACACCCTGAGCTAGATTGGGTTCACCTGCCTCCAGTGGGGCCATGGGAAACCCCATGTCTCCCACATGGCTGTGCCAGCCCCTGTGTGGTCCCATTACAGGTGGTGGCCAACCTGTCTGGCTGCGGCCAGGTGGATTCTGAGACACTGGTGTGCTGCTTGCGGGCCAAGAGTGAAGAGGACATGCTGGCCATCACCCAGGTCGGGCCCCGTGCACGTGGGTGAGGGGGTGATGGGCTTGTGTGCACCTCATAGTCCCTGGGGCTGCTACCTCCCATCCATGCCCTCCTGACATCTTAGCCCTGGATGGAACAGGGACCCAGTCTTGTATGCCAGGCTTGGGAACTCCCAGGTGGGAGTGAGCACCCAGAGCTGCGCCCGGCATGGGGGATGTACACAGAGCAAACTCAAGCTTTCTCCCTGTCCCTGTGTGACATCAGGTCTTCAAGGTGTTCGCAGGGGTGATAGACGGAGTCTTCCTGCCCAGACACCCTGAGGAGCTGCTGGATCTCCTGACTTTCTTTTTTTTTTTTTAAGCATCTTTTTTTTTTTTTTTGAGATGCACAGTGGACAGTGAGAGAGAGAGACAGAGAGAAAGGTCTTCCTTTACCATTGGTTCACCCCCCAATGGCCGCTGTGGCCGGTGCGCTGCGGCCGGTGCACTGCACTGATCCGAAGCCCGGAGCCAGGTGCTTCTCCTGGTCTCCCATGGGGTGCAGGGCCCTTCGCCAGGATGGAATGAGCTCCAGTCTCTCCCGGATAGGGCTCTTGGCCCAACGTATGGATGAAAGCAGGAGGCTCAGATGGGATCCAGTGTACATTCAAGGAGCAGAGCCAGGAATGGAATCTGAACCGCTCAGGGTGCAGCCTATACCCGCTCTTCCTCTGTCCCCCCAGGCATGAGTGTCCATCTTGGGTGCAAGGGTTCAAGTCATGTCTGTTTCCTGAACAATGTCCCAGGTCAGAGGGAAGAAAATATCTAGGCAAGGAAGGTGGCAGTGTCAAGGACTTAGGGGCTGACTGGGGACGTGGGGCTGGATAAGGCTGGGTACAGCTGGTGAGGGGATGACGACAGAGGTTGGCGGGTAGCCGAGGGTCTGCTCCACCTGAGCTGGTGAGCGTGGTACATGATGGGCAGCAGGACTGGGGTGGCCGAGCTGACCCTGCCCCTCCCCCATGCAGTGGCCCTCACTGAGGAGGAGGAGCTGCTGAGCAGGAGGGTGATGAAGTACTGGGCCAACTTTGCTCGCAACGGGTGAGACAACCCCCCCCCCAAATCCCCAAGGGACCTGGGACACTCTGCCCTCCCTCCTCTTGGGGGACCTCACCAACATCCAGGGACCTAAGTCAGGTGACAGCGCCCCCCCAGCTGCAGGACCCACTGGCACTCACAGGGGCCTTGGGACCAGGCACATCTTCCCATCTCCCAGTGACCTGGGGTGGCCATGAGCTGCTCTGCCCAGAGGATCCCTGTCGGGGAGGGACAGGCCAGGTCAGGATGCTGGGTCCCCACGTGGGGCTGACACCAGGGTAGGTCATACTGCTGCTGCTTCTGGAAACCCATTCCTCACCCCTCCTGCCTGCAAGGTGGCTTGGCTGGACCCCAGATAGGTGCCCATGGCTGGGCTGGGCAGGGCCCAGAGTGACCACGGTGCCCCCTTCCTGATGTCTTGTCTGCGGGAACCCCAACGGCGAGGGCCTGCCGCACTGGCCCGTGTTCGACCAGGACGAGCGATACCTGCAGCTGAACGTGCAGCCTGTAGTGGGCCAGGCCCTGAAGGCCCGCAGGCTCCAGTTCTGGACCCACACCCTGCCCCAGAGGGTCCAGGAGCTAAGGGGCACTGAGCAGAAGCACACAGAACTATAGCTGCCTGTGGGGTGGTTGAGGACAGGGGCTCCAGTGAAGGTGGGGCCCGATGCACTCACACACATCCCTGGAGCAGCCACGCATTCAGCACTCTCACACGGCCACTAATTCCTCTTGGCCTCCATCCACTCAATAGACCGTTGTGGAGAACTCACGGTTTGAGGTTCATTGCCAAGCCTGCCCTGGGGCCCCTCGTGTGAGACACACCCAGTGCACCCGCCATGGAGCTGTGTTGGGCAACACCAGTGCCAGCCCTGCTTCCTCAACACCCACTGGGCCCTGGGCCCTCATGCTTCTTGCCCCCTCCACCTTCTCCACACCCTCCCTCTCTTCTCAGCCAGCCCCAGGCCCTCCCCACAAGGAGGGAGCTGCATTGGGCATTGTTGCCCACCCCTGGGTGCCTTAAGACCAATCCTCCTCCTCCCGGCATGCCTGTGATCTCACATCTCTTAGAGGCCACAGAAGACCCAGACACCGGGAGTCACCATGGCTTCGTCCCTTACGCTGCCATGAGTGGTGCCCACAATCCCATCCATGCAGCACAAATAAAGGGTTCCAGTCCTTTCACGGCTGAGTCACGTCCACCTGAGTGAACCTGACACATTTTCTTAGACCCTCAACTCTCAAGAGACACCTGGTTACCTGCATAGCTGGGATACCATGAATCATTAATGCAGTAACCTGGAGTATAGGGCTGTTGCTTTGCACAAGGGGTTAAGCCTCTAACCATGTCGCTGACATCTCATATGAGGACAGTTGAGGTCCCAGCTGCTACACTCCTGATCCAGATCTCTGCTAAGGCACCTGGGAAAGCAGCAGAGGAGGGCCCAAGGGCTTGGGCCCCTGCCACCCACGTGGGGTACACAGTAATGTTTCTCCCTCTGGACTTTGCCCTGGGATAGCCCTGGCCATAGTGGCTGAGAGAGCCCTGGGCTGAGCAGAGGTCAAGGCCAGTTCTCAGGGAGCACAAAGTCAGCCTTCATGAGCCAGGGTCCACTTCCCCTGGGGGCTCCCGTGCCCAGGCTGCTCCTCCTTCCTGCAGGGAGCCTGATGTTGTTTCCTACACTCAGGCTGACTCCCGCCCGACCCCCCCACTGCTGTCACAGGACCACACGTACCCTGCTGGGTGCCTGGTGGGGAACTGTGGGCCCTGGGTCTTACATTTTACTCAAGCTTCTTGTCCCCATGGAGATGAGGATTCACAGCAGCAGCAGCCACAGGCAGTGCACAAAAGCAGCTTTGATTTCAAGGAGAGAGAGCGTGACCACACCTGCACGCCTACTGAGGGCGCCACACACGGAGAGACCCTCAGCAGGAATGGGCCAGGGTTGCCAGGAGGAAGAGAGGAAGAGGCAGCCCAAGGAGGATTCCCAAGCACAGCCAGGGGCAGAGAGGGCCCTCCCCTTTCTCATCCCAGGGGCGGTGCCCTAATGCATAACCCAGTGGGGTGGGATCTCACCTGTGGGAATATTGAAGGGATTGTTATGGCCCCTCCATCCAGAATTTCACTTCCCTGTTTCCATCATGACTTCTCCTTCCTGGTGCCAGCTGAGACACGGGTGCATCCTGGGAAAGTGGTGTAAAAGATTTACAAGCAGGCCAGAGCCGCGGCTCAATAGGCTAATTCTCCGCCTTTGGCTCCAGCACACCGGGTTCTAGTTCCAGTCGCAGCGCTGGCTTCTGTAGCATCTGCTCCTCTTCCAGTCCAGCTCTCTGCTGTGGCCCAGGAGTGCAGAGGAGGATGGCCCAAGTCCTTCGGCCCTGCACCTGCATGGGAAAGCAGGAGAAGCACCTGGCTCCTGGCTTCGGATAAGCACGATGCGCCGGCCGCAGTGCACTGGCCGTGGCGGCCATTGGAGGGTGAGCCAATGGCGTTGTTCTTCCTGCCTGGTTGCCAGGTATCAGGACCAGCAGGTTTTCACTGTCAAGGAGAGGACAGAACTGTGTCTCAGAAGAAGCTGGGGACACAGCACACATTGGGTTCAGCCCTTAGTTAGTGCCATGGTCACTGCCTCTCAAAACCTGGACCCTGAGTGAGCAGGGAGGGGATGGGCAGAGTCGGGAAAGGATGGAGGAGGGGCCTGGACCCAGTGGGCACCCAGCCTGGAAACCAAGGAGGAGCTTCCAGGATCTGGGACAGTGACACCTGCCAGCCTTGGCTCATGTGACCCCTGGGGCAGGGGCTGTGGCACAGAGCAGTAAGCCACCATCTGCAGTGCCTTCATCCCATGTAGGCACAGAGCCGAGCCCTGGCGGCTTCACTTCAAATCCAGCTTTCTGCTAATGTGCCTAGGAAAGCAGCAGAAGGCCCACGTGCTTTGGCCCCTGCACTCACCTGGGAGAAGCAGAAGAAGCTCCTGGCTCCTGGCTTTGGCCTGGTCCAGCCCCAGCAGTTTGGGGAGTGAACCAGATGATACAAGATCTCTCCCTTGGAGCCAGAGCTGTGACATAGTGGGTAGGGTCACTGCCTGCAGTGCCAGCACCCCCTATGGGCACCGGTTCAAGACCTGACTGCTCCATTTCAGATTTAGCTCTTTGCTGTAGCCTGGGAAAGCAGTGGAGGATGGGCCAGGTCCTTGGGCCCCTGCAGCCGCATATGAGACCTGGAGGAAGCTCTTGGCTCCAGGCTTCAGATCGGCGCAGCCTGGCCGTTGTAGCCATGTGGGGAGTGAACCACCAGAAAGAAGACCTCTCTGTCTCTCTCTCTGTGTCTCTCTCTCTTTCTCTCTGCTTTTCCCTCTCTCTGTGTGTATCTGTGACTTTCAAGTAAAATAAGCAAATCTTAAAAAATAAAATCACTTCCTTATCTCTTTGACTCTCTGTAACTTGCCTTTCAAATAAATAAATACATCTTTTTAAAAAATAGATTCTCAGAGAAGGCCTCCAGGGTGTCCAGTCACAGCCCAGTGCTGCTTGCTGTCCATCCCTACACTATCCTGGAGTCAGCCGGCGAGGACAGTAAACTTGGTGACTCCAGGACTGAGGAGAGGGATTGGACACCCAGAGGAGCCAGGAGCCAGGGGAGGCAGGAGCCAGGGGAGGCAGCCCCGCCGGGGACCCCACCAGGCCCTGTCCTCTCAGTCCTGCTCTCCTGCAAGACCCCCAAGCCCCACCCCCGGGACACCCTGCCTGTTCCCTGCCTGTCCTGGGCTGGGCCAGGATCCGCCTCTGGAGCAATCCAGAGAGCCTCTGGGCACAGAGCCCCACCTGCAGACCTGCGTCAGACCATGTGGACGCAGCGACAGGCTTAGGGCGCCGTGACCTGCAGGCTCCTGCTGCTCCTCCTCATCCCGGTACCCAGTGAGGATCCCACGGGCAGTAACAGGAACCAGGGTCAGATCTGCCCAATCCCGCAATTAGAGCCTGCGGCCGCAGAGAAACAACACCTGGGTGGCTGAAGCCAGTGGAAGTGACAGGGCTGGCACCTGAGGCTGGGGAGGGTCGGGGCTGCCCGAGGATACAAACACAGAGGACTGAGCCCACAATAAGGGCTCTGAGCAGCGCAGCTCTTAGTCAGCAGCCCGGGAGGCAGGGGCGGTGTGGGAACTGGGGAGGTTCCCCGGGCTCCAGGCTGCTGGAGCAAGTGACTCCGACAGTGAGGAACCCGCCCTGGGACAAGTTGTCTCCAGGGCTGCAGACCGTTGGCAGAGCGGCTTCCTGCCCAACCAGGTGGCCCCAGTCGAGGTAACTGGACCTGCAAACTACAAAGCCCCTGATGCCAATCCAGAAGCCCATCTGTAACCCAGGGTCTCCTCTGACCCCATGCACCTGGCAGAAGTTTGCAGGCTAAGGTTCCAGGGGGAAGGTGACTCCACCCTAGAACCTGGCATTTGTTTTATCATGAATCAGCCCACGTGGGTATTACTCAGGGCGTGTGTGCTTAATCCTTTGTCTCCTCATTCAATAAGCCAGGTCTCTAACCCCACCCTCTCCCTATCTAATCCCCAGCACAGGCCCCACTCCTCCTCCTCCATGCTCACCCACGGGCTCCCCGCCTGCCCTGCAATGCACAGACTCTCCCGGCGACCAGGACCTTCCAGGCAGATCGTCTCCCCCACATCACTGTGGTTCCTAATAAAGTAATATCTGGGGCTGGGTCCCCACTCAGAGAGGGGGCAGTTGTTCCCCAAGGTCCCTGGGAGTCGCTGTGCATGTCCGGGGCAGGAACCGCGGCAGCGTCTGCACAGAAGCCGCCCAAGTCCTCCGTGGACTCTGCTGAGCTCAGCTCACTGTCAGCCTCACAGCCGGAACTGCTGCTGCAGGCAGCGCTCTCCTCCATGGTTGGGGCGAACGACAAGGACAAGGTCAGGACCAGCTCAGGACAGAGGCGCTGTTTACTCACTGCTCCGGGGCCAGGCTCTCCTCTCCCTGACCCAGGGGCCCAGAGCACCCTTGTAGCCGGGCATCGCCTACTGTGACATGGGAGGTTCCTCCTGAGGATGAGTCAGCTTCCATGGGCTGGGGATGATTGATTTCTGCTGCTTTGAAGGCAGAGACACAGGGAGAGGGAGAGACAGAGTGAGAAAGAGCTCTCCCCTCCACGGTCTCCCTCAGACGCCCGCTGTGTTAGGAGGAGAGCATCCCAGCGGCCTTGCTACTGCTGCTCCAAGTGTCTGCCCAACAGTTGGCACTTCCCTTGGGCTTCTACCGAGGGTGGGACCTGCAGGGCGGTGGAGCTCCAGGTTAAGTGTTGCAGGACTGCCAGTCGGGTTCCCAGAGCAGGTGTCCTGTTTCCCTACCCCAGCGATGCGCAGAGGTCCCCTCCCCACCCCCGCGACCGCGCTCTGCACCCCTGTGCGGGTGCCCTGTGTGCTGAGTCTCCCTCACGCTTCAGCTCCCCCTCTGCCTCGCTGTGCTCTTCCTCCTGATTCCTGTGTTGAGAAACCGGTGTACCCCTGGCTCTCTCTGGAGGGGGAGGCACCCTCCCTGTGGTGCCTTCTGGCCGTTCCTCTGTCCCCTCACCCTGTGTACACAGCAATTGTAGCCTAGAGGCTCCGTCAGGTTCAGCTGTTAGGGTTCAGCTGCTGTTTTTTCTTGTTTTCCGAAGAAAAGCATGTGGTGCTGAGTCCTCACCATAGAACATCTCGACCTTTTCATATCTGATTCGTGGCACAACACAGGTTATGAGGGGCTGCATTGGAGCAGCAGTGGTGCCACCAATGGGGACGCCCCAGCCCTGAGCCCTGTGCTCGGGTCCCGCCTCGGCACCTCCTGATTCCAGCATCCTGCCTAGGTTCAGTCTGAGAGGCAGCAGGGGGGCTCCGGTACTGATCCCTGCCTCCCACTGGGAGACCCGGATTGAGTTCAGGGCTCCTGGCCTATCAGGACCCCGTCCAAGCTCTGGTGGGCATTTGGAGAGGGAACCAGCACCAGGACATCTCTGTCTCTCTGTGTGTGTCTCTGTCTTTCAAATAAATAAAAAAAAGTTAAACAAGGTGTCAGGTCCCACTTGCTTCCTCATCACTTGTGTGAGATCCTTGTCTGTGGGCACATCCTTATAGCTTCCTGGTGATGAGTGCCTGGCACATGCTGATTCGTTGGTAGAAACTCTTTACTGATCCATGGCCTTCCCCATTCAGTGACTTGTCACCTCCTCCCTCGCTGGTCCCCAGGTCAGGCTGTGCTTGTCCCGTCCTGGGCACAGTCACCTCCCTCCTGCATTCATGGCACCAATGCCATCTCTTTTAGAGAGCATGCTTTGTTTTGCTTTTTAAAAAAATGTTTTATATTAGACAATTATGTGAAAATGTTTTGTATTGTCTTTAAGATTTCTTATTTATCGGAAATGCTGAGTTCCAGACAGAAAGGGAAAACAGATCTTCCATCCTCTGATCCCCTCCACATGTGTGCATAACAGTCAGGGCTGGGCCAGTCCAAACCAGGAGCCATCCAGGTCCTCCAGGAGGGTGCAGGGCCCAGGCGCTGGGGGAGTCTACTACGTCCCCAACCCATTAGCAGGGAGCTGGATCCAGGTGAAGCAGCCAGGATGGAACTGTGTAGGGGATGCTGGCCATGCAGGCTGTGGGTGCACCCGAGCGCCACTACACCGCCCCCTAGAGGACGCTTCCTTTCTTCCCTTCTTGTGGCCTGGAGCATGAGCCTCCTAGCAGGGGAGCCTGGTCAGTCTGGTGCTCACAGCTCTACCTCCTGTGACCGAGGGCAGTCAGCAGAAAGGACGCTCTCCTCGCCCCAGGGCTGTCACCTGCGCTGACTCCTAGTGCTCAGGGAGGGTGCTAGGTCCCAGGAGCCTCGGGAGCTGTGGGATGTCCTGGGCTGGGCAGGGACAGCACTGCTGGCTGGGAGATGGGGGAGAGTTTCTCATGCAGGACGTTGGTCAGGTCAGTGTTTGTAGGTCCGAGGCCTTGGCAAGGCTGAGGTGCGATGCCAAGGAGAGGCCACAGCAGCAGTGTGGGCGGGCAGCTCATGGGGAGCCCCCACCTGACACCTCTCTGCCCACAGGCCAGGACTCTGCCAGCCCCATCCGGAACACGCACACGGGGCAGGTGCGTGGGAGCCTGGTCCACGTGGGAGGCACCAATGCGGGCGTCCACACCTTCCTGGGAATTCCCTTTGCCAAGCCACCTCTGGGGCCGCTGCGCTTTGCACCTCCTGAACCTGCTGAAGCTTGGAGTGGAGTGAGGGACGGGACCTCCCACCCAGCCATGTAAGTCCTCCCAGGGCACAGGGGAGCTCCGGCCCTGGGGTGGGGTCGGGGGCCCTCTAGACCCTGGGCATGGCACAGTTGTCTGTTCACCCACATCCCAGTCTGTTTTCCTGCCGTGTTCAGCAGATTCCCATGAGCCTTTTTCCCATGAATCATCTATGGCTCCGGGGGGAGGTGCAGTGGCTTTGCCAGGCTCCTGGCTCTGGCTTGGCATTCAGAGGGCCTCGGCTCCAGGGTTGAAGAACGAGCAGAGACTCTTCAGTTGGGGCGCTGTCCCCAGGACGGGTTCAGGGGGCTCCGCGAGGCAGGCAGCAGCCCCTGACTCCAGCAGCAGATCCTGCAGGTCCCTGAGGAGGGCAGCGGTGGTGGCTGCCTGGGGACAATGTCCAGAGTCACTGAGCCAGGTGCCTGTGGCCAAGGGATTTGTTTTTTTTAAAGATTTATTTATTTATTTGAAAGGCAGAGTTACACACAGAGAGAAGGAGAGGCAGAGAGAGAGAGAAAGAGAGAGAGAGAGAGAGAGAGAGAGAGAGAGAGAGAGAGAGAGAGAGGTCTTCCAATCTTTGGTTCACTCCTCAATTAGCCGCAACTGCCAGAGCTGCACTGGTCCAAAGCCTGGAGCCAGGAGCTCTTCAGGGGTTCCCACATGGGCACAAGGGCCCTCATGCTTGGGCCATCTTCTACTGCTTTCCCAGGCAATAGCAGAGAGCTGGATTGGAGGGGGAGCAGCTGAGTCTCGAACCGGCGCCCATATAGGAAGCCAGCTCTGCAGGCGGCAGCTTTATCTGCTCATGCCACAGTGCTGGCCCCGGGATTGGTTTAGTCCTTAGGACTGGAGCCTGTGTTGGAGTGAGGAGGCTCCCGAGAGTGTGTGTGTAGGATGGGGAACGTCCCACTGCCCTTCCAGGAGCAGTTCCATGTTCCGTTCCTGCAGCCCCTGTGTGTGGGCTGTGCCCTGTTCCAGGCCTGAGTGGGGACTGGGATACAGCAGTGAATGTCATCACACGTCGTCAGCGGGTTTCCCCAGAGTCCCCTAAAATCAAGGCTTCCCAGCTCCGAGGCAGTGGGCTCCAGAACCCTCGACAACACTGAGACCTCCCCAGAAACCCACAGCAGCTTCCCAGAGCCTGTGGACTACAACTTGATGGGAAGAGACACGGAGAAAGGTTGTGTGTGAACAGGGCATCGGGGAGGGAGGACCGAGGTTGCAGGGAGAAAGTCCAGACCCAGGTCCGGTTTGGCCCTGGCTGGCCCCTGGACTGACTTTCTCACGTGGGCGGTCACCAGGTGTCTGCAGGACATTGCTGCCATGAATACACAGGCTCTGAAACTGGGGAATCTGACCCTGCCGTCCATCCCCGTGTCCGAGGACTGCCTGTACCTCAACATCTACTCGCCTGCCCGTGCCCGTGAGGGCTCTGACCTGCCTGTGAGTGCGGGGCAGGGTCGGCCGGGGTGGGGGGCATTGCCTTCTGCTAGAAGATGAGAAAGCATAGGATGGGAGGGGCCACACGGCATGTGATCTGCTGAGGAGCCTCTCAACATCAGCCAAGAAATGCTTCTTACCCAGGTGGGCACCTGACCCTGAGAGAACGAGTCTCAGAGCCTAGGGGCTCCCGGAAGTCAGAGGCTGTGGCCCTGGGACAGACCTAGGACCCACCCAGCCAGCTTGTGCCCAGGAAGACCACTCAGGGGCCCAAGGCCTGCACTTAGAGGTCATCAAAACCCAGCCATGGACTATCTGAGGGTCAATGCTAATAGTAAAGTAATTGAATCCAAGTGCACTCACGGGACACTTTTGATTAATGTCATGTGGGACAACCAGGGGAACACCGTTTCCATGACACCTCACAAGGAGTTCTGGGAGTAATGGAACCAGGCTTTAATGCACAAAGTGGAGCAAAAAGTATGGAAGGCCAGTTTCTCCTGCTGAGACAGGGCCCAGGTCCTGCCCCCTGCTGGAGCTCTGTCTCCATGAGCAGGTGCACAGAGCCAAGTGCTTGGTAGTCCAGGTGGCAGCCCAGGTGAGGTTTAGGCTGGGTGGGAACCTTGTGGTACTGGCCTTGACTTTCCCCAGGTGATGGTGTGGATCCATGGGGGTTCACTGGTTATAGGCTTGGCTTCCATGTATGACAGTTCTGCGCTGGCGGCATTTGAGGACGTGGTGGTGGTCACCATCCAGTACCGCCTGGGAGTCCTGGGCTTCTTCAGGTGAGACCGGGGCTGGGGTGGGCCCTGCAGGAAGAGTGGCACCAGGACAGCCCTGTGACCCCCTGTCCCTGCCACTTCTCAGCACTGGAGACCAGCACGCAGCCAGCAACTGGGGCTACCTGGACCAAGTGGCCGCGCTGCGCTGGGTCCAGCAGAATATCGCCCACTTTGGAGGCAACCCTGACCGGGTCACCATTTTCGGCGAGTCTGCACGTGGCCTGAGTGTTCCATGCATGTGCTGTCACCCATGTCCCAGGGTCTCTTCCACGGAGCCATCCTGCAGAGTGGGGTGGCCCCCCGCTTCATCACGAACTCGTCTGATGTGATCTCCACAGTGAGTCCCCTGCACTGCAGAAGCCCCAGCAGCTTCTCCAGGACCTGTGGCCTGTGACTTGATGGGAGAGACATGGAAGAAAGGTCGTGTGTGAGCAGGGCATCGGGGAGGGAGGACTGAGGTTGGCAGGGAGAACCTGGAGAACCGACCTGCTGCCTCACCTCTTGTCTCTTAGCGCCTCTCTTACTCTGTCTATTCAGTTGGCCTAGCAAGGACCACTGGGAGCCTCAGAGCTGGCGCCTGCCCAGAATTGTGAAGGGTGGGGGGGTCGGCATTCACACGGCTCTGCAATTGCGGTGATTGAGTTTGCTTGTGCCCTGCCACGCTGTCAACCTGGGGACCTCCAGGGTGGGCACAACCATCTAAGCAGATGAGCTAGTCACCCTGACTGGTACCTGCGAGTTTAGGGGAAGTTGGGGCAACATCAAAACTGCACAATCAGGGCCAGCGCTGGGGCTCAGTGGGTTGAAGCTGTGTCTTGCAGCACCAGCATCCAATATGGGTGCAGGTTCGAGTCCTGGCTGCTCCACTTCCTATCCAGCTCCCTGCTCATACGCCTGGAAAGCAGCAAGGGCCAAGCCTGCCCAGAGTCCTCTCTTGTGAGACACACTCAGTACACCCCCCCCCCCAGCTGTACTAGGCAAAGCCAGTGGAAGCCCACCCTCCTCAACACCCAACCCTCTCCTCCCCTCCACTGCTCTCCTCCAAAGGCCTTCCCCATGTGGAGGGAGGTGCACCTACCCCTGAGTGCCAGAAACCCTCCTCCTCTCAGCATGCCCTGTGACCTCACATCTTTAAGTGGTCAGCAGAGGACCCAGCCACCAGGAGCCTCCGTGGCTTCGTCCCTGCAGGGGCTGCCATGAGTGATGTCCTCCAATCCCATCCATGCAGCCACAACTGAAAGGTTGAATTCCTTTCTATGGCCAAGTAATACTCCTTTGGGTATATGTAGTCACCTGTCAACAGATACCCGGCAACATGGTTCCTTCCACTTGGACACAGCGACTATTTGCTTCAATAAACATGGAAGTGTAGGTGTATCTTTGCTATACTACTTCCAATTCCTTTGGATACACATGCAGCCATAGCACTTGTAGAATGGGTAGTAGATCTATGGTGAGGTATTTGGGAAACTCCTACAGTTCTCCACGAGTCTCTCTTTTTTTTTTTTTTTTAAGATTTTTATTTATTTATTTGAAAGTCAGAGTTACACAGAGAGAGGAGAGGCAGAGAGAGAGAGAGGTCTTCCATCCAATGGTTCACTTCCCAATTGGCCACAACGGCCAGAGCTGCACCCATCCGAAGCCAGGAGCCAGGAACTTCTTGCGGGTCTACCATGTGGGTGAGGGGCCCAAGGACTTGGGCTATCTTCTACTGCTTTCCCAGGCCACAGCAGAGAGCTGGATTGGAAGAGGAGCAGCTGGGACTAGAACTGCTGCCCATGTGGGATGCCGGCACTTCAGGCCAGGGCGTTTAACCCACTGCGCCACAGCGCCGGCCCTCCACGAGTCTCCCACGAACATGCAGAAGAGCTCCCTCCCTCCATATCCTCGCCAGCACGTGAAACTTTCTGTCTGTCTCATAATAGTTATTCTCTTATGAGGTCTCCTTGTGGCTTCATTTCACACTTTCCAGGTAATCAGTAATGCGGAGCTCTTTTGTCATATGCCTGTTGGCTTTTTTATACTGTTTTACGAGTAACATCTTTTCAGAATGTTTGTCCACTGAAACACTATTTTTTTTTAATTTGCCAAGTATGCTACAGAAAGAGAGAGAGCAAGCTTCCACAGGCTGAGTCACTTCCCAAATGTCTGCAGTTTGCCTGAAAGTCAAAGGTGGGAGCCAGGACCATCCAGCTGTCCCACGTGGGAAGCAAGAATCCAATACTTGAAAGTCAGTACTGCTGCCTCCAGGGTCTGTATTACTGGGAAGCTGGAGTCAGGGTTGGAGCTGGGCATCACTTCCAGGCACTGCTGACGGGATGAGGCCGTCCTCACCGGCATCTCAGCTGCCAGGCCGAGTGACTGCCCTGACGGCCATTTCTTGAATCAGTTGAGTTGGCTTCTTGTTGCTGAGGTTCTGGATATGAGTTCATCTCTTCTCAGGTGCACAGTCTGGTCTATTTTCCCCATTCTGCTGGTTGTTGCTCCTCTCTGTTGATTCTTTGGGATGCAGAGGCTTCCTTGTTTGATAGAATCCCATTTGTCTATTAATGCTTTTGTTGCCTGTGCTTTTGGGGTCTTACCCAAAAAACCCTTTCCCTAACCGATATCACAAAGGGTTTCTCCATTCATTATGTTTTCTTTAGTAGTTTCATAATTTTTGTGCTTACATTACTCAAATCAATTTTTTGAGTTGATTTATATATATATATATGTCCAGTTTCATTCTTCTGTATCCAGTTTTCTTAATTATTGATTGGAGAACCTGTCATTTTCCAATGTCCAGTTCTTCCCCCAAGATAATCTTCTCTTGGACAAAGGGTTTGCAGGATACGAAATAGGTACAATTCCTCCCGAGGTTGTGCTGTTGTGGTACCCAGACAAGCTCAAACATAGGAGTGCCTCACATTGATAGAATCTGACGGTCCTTTATTGCCTGTGGTTGAGAGCAGGCTCATGCCCTAAAAAACTCTCAACCCCGAAGCTCAAAGCTTTGGTAAAGGCAAGAACCACAAGGAGGGGAGGGGAATACATGGGTGCTAGGGCCAAGCTGACCTGAATCATACATGGGACTTCTACCAGCTACAAGCGTGACATTAGGGTCCAGGTGTTTGCGCGTGAGCAATCAAGCTAGGGGATTTCTATGTTCTGCCAAGCATAATGTGGTGTACTGCTATTGTCTCAGTTATAGACCATAGTCTCACGCTGGGGGGTGCTTTTCTTTTCTTTTTTTCTCATCTGTCAATGAAATGGAGTCCCTGCTGTCAGGGTGTCACTTCATTATGAGAGCAGGTGGCCCACTTGGCACCAGGCAGAGAGGATTCTCCTGGGGTGCGTTCCTTACGGGGTTGGGGGGAGGCCGAGAGCCCCTATGAAGTTCCTGGAGTGTGGGCAGGGCTGTGTGGTGCAGACTCTGGGCTGCTTGCCGGGCATGCTGCCCAGGCTGCTATGGTCCTCCGACAGGTGCTCTGTGTGCCCGGGCCGCCCCCCCCACACACACATAGGCTGTAGGCTGATTCCTGTCTTCCTGCCTAGCAGTCAGACTAGCAGGCTCTCATGGTTTGTCAAGTGGAGAAAAGCCCCAGACGTCAGCAGGAGGTAGAACACAGAGAACTGGGGTGTGTGTGTGGGGGGGGGGGATGGAGGTGTCCTTAAGTGCCCCAGTCACCTGGGAGTTTGGAAAGCAAGTCTGTGACTGAATAGGGAGGGGGCCCACGGAGACCTCAGAGCACGGACTCTAAGGAAAGAGGGGCCATGGGACCCAGTAACCTACCGGTCCTAGAGCCAGGGAGGAGGTCCCAGGACTGGGGGACAAGCCACACCTGCCATGCTTTTCTCAAGGGCTGTCCTTCACCCCACCTGAAGATCATCCCAGTTCTCTGTGGGAGCCTGACCAAGCACCGCCTACCAGAAGCCCTCCAGGTTGTTCCAATAACAGCTCCTCGGCAGCCCCGCCCCCAACACCCTCCTGGGCCAGTGAACTTCGTGACTCCAGGATTGCAGAGAGGGTCCCAGGTACAGCGCAGTGGCGGGGACTTGGTGGAGGCCGCCGTGCCCCCACCTGCTGGTCCCAGAGCCACAGGCGACCTCTGCCTGCTGAGTCCTGCTCTCCTGCCAGGCCCCTTGCCCCGCCTACGCGGCGCGCCCCGCCTGCTCCCCGCCCAGGCCAGACTCTGGCCTGAGTGAAGCTGGGGTCCACTCCTGGAGCGCCCGGGGCAGCCTCTGGGGCGCAGGAGCACACACGCGGACCTGCCTCGGACCATGGGGCCGCACCGACCGGGCGCGCAGCTCGGCGCCGTGGCCTGCGGGCTCCTGCTGCTCCTCCTTGTCCCAGCCCACGGTGAGGCTCCCGCGGGCGGCGACAGGGACCCGGGTCGGATCTGCCCAATCCCGCAGTTGGAGCCTGCGGCCGCGGGAGGACAACGTCTGGGCTGGTGGAGCGGGCGGAGGTGACAGCGCGGGACCTGTGCGCCCAGGGTGGGCCCCTGAGGCTTGGAGAGCGTCGGGGCTTCGAGGCCCCAGACACCGAGGAGTGCGCCCAGCACGATGGCTCTGAGTAGCGCTGGTCTGGGTCAGCAGCCCCTGGCCAGGCAGAGGCGTGGGAACTGGTGGTTTCCTTCCCGTGCCTGAGGCTGAGCCGCCACTGCCCTGCCCCGCTGTCTTTGGGCTCAGCACCTGGCAGAAGCCCCCTGACCCTCTCCTGTGAGGCCTCATGCAAGATGGCTGGGCCTCTGAGAATCTGGAAGTCCTGAGGCAGCACAGGGGCCCCATCACCCCATATACCTGTCCTGAGTGAAGCTGGACTTGGGCACCAGGGCAAAGGTTATGGTGCTCTCTGCCACCAGGTCACATAGCTCAGGGGAGGGAAACACCCAGAGCAGCACCTGGGGCTCAAGGCCTCTGCTCCGAACTTCCTCACCTTTCACTCCTCCATCGGGCTCTCCCCCCTGGGTAGAGGGGCCCAAGGACTTGGGCCGCCTTCCTGTGCTTTCCCAGGTGAGTAGCAGTGTTAGGTAGGAAGTCAGAAATGAGCTTATGTGTGTGTGACAAAGGCCTAAGGCATTGACATCCAGGTCCAGCATCCGCATCCCAAAGCCAGGTGCAGCCCAGTATCTGCACTTCGAAGATCCTGATGACCTTCCAGGGAGTCCTGCCCCCTCTACCCAATAACCAGCAGAGGAGGAGAGGGGGAGGGAAGGCAAGACCCATCCCCTTAAAAGCACCAGCCTGAATGTACGCTGTGCACTCTCTCTCAGGTCCTGTCTACAGAGGTGCCCATCATGGATGTCCTACCCTAATAAACCTTGCTATGCTGCTTTCCCCTGCTCTCTGTCTCACACCTGAATTCTTTCTTGCGTGAAGACAAGGACCCTTTAGTTTCTCCGGTAACAGCAGGCAGCTGGATGGAGGCAGGGCAGCCGGGACTCAAACCGCTGCTGCTACATGGGATGCCAGCATCACCGGCAGCAGCTTAACCTGTCGTGCCGCAACGCTGGCCCCTTTCTGAGCATTTCCAGTCTGCAAGGTTACTTGCATCCCTGGTCACTGCACCTCCAGATGAGGAGACTGTAATTGAAAACCACAAGTGGGCAAAGGTGTCAGGTCCCAAGGTCTCCTGTGCCGCCATGCCTGGGCCTCCACAGGAACCGGCAGGGTTCCCAGGGCCTTGCACACAGAGCGGACTGCACACCACCGTGGATTTTCACCACAGTCACAGAGGTCAGCAGGTCAACTCTCCATCCCCCTGCAACCCCAGCTCGAGCCGCAGGCAGCTGGCATCTGGCTGTGCTCACGGGTGACATCTCACCTCCGTGGGCTCGGGGAGAGCAGGAGCACAAGGGCCGCAGCACGTGTGGGAGCTGTAGGGCTGGTGCTTGCAGGTCCCATGGGTGGCTGGGAGGACAGGAGGGAGGCCACGGCAGTGTGTGGGAGGGCGGCTCATGGGGAGCCCCCACCTGATGCGCGTCTCTGCCCACAGGCCAGGACTCTGCCAGCCCCATCCGGAACACACACACTGGGCAGGTGCGCGGGAGCCTGGTCCACGTGGAAGGCACCGATGTGGGCGTCCACACCTTCCTGGGAATTCCCTTTGCCAAGCCACCTGTGGGGCCGCTGCGCTTTGCACCCCCTGAACCTGCTGAAGCTTGGAGTGGAGTGAGGGACGGGACCTCCTACCCTGCCGTGTAAGCGCTCCCAGGGACCCAGGGTACTTCCGGCCCTGGGGTGGGAGTCAGGGATCCTCTGAGCCAGGTCCAACTGTCCATTTATCCAGACTCTATAGCCGCCGTCCCTATGCACATTGTGAATTCCCACGTGTGTTTCCAGTGGGCCTGCTGAGGCTCAGGGTGGTGCAGTGGCTTTGCCAGGCTCCTGGCTCAGGACTTGGCACTTAGAAGGCATTAGCAGAAGAGATCCATCTCCTACATGCAGCTTATGCCACATGTTCCCTGCCACCAGGGCCACTGTGCCTGGGAGAGGTTCAGCTTGGCTCTGGGAAGCTTGTAGGACAGTCTGCCTGCATCAGCAGATCCTGCAGAGCCCTGAGGAGGGCAGCAGTTCCCTGGGCACCCAATGCTCACAGTCTCTGAGCCAACAGACGGGGCCAGGTACCACTGGCCAAGGGACGTGTGAACGCTCCTACAGATGGAAAGCGTGGACGTGATGAGGTTCTCTGGATGAGGGATGTCCTGTTGTCTTCCCATGAGCCATGGCGTCCATGCATCGATGCAGCACTGGGGACTGACTACTGCCCTCTTCGGGGCCTGAATGGGTCCTGGGATATAGTAGAGAATGCCAGCACCTGTTCTAATGCTTCCCTAAGAGTCAAGACTTCCTGTTCAGGGAAGAAGTGGTACCCAAGCCCTCAAAACCCTTGAGGCCTCCCTGGAAATCCAGATCCATCGCAGGTTCCCCAGAGTCTGAGGCCAGTACCATGATGGGGACATCGCTGAAGGTCATGTCTGAGCAGGGTATAAGGAGGGCAGGGGGATTGAGGGTGGTGAGGAGCAGATTGGGACCCCTGGGCTCACTGCCTGCCCTCGGGTGGTCACAGGTGCCTGCAGGATGTTGAGGTAATGGATCCACGGTTTCTGAAACTGAACTTCACCATGCCTTCAATGACCGTGTCCGAGGACTGCCTGTACCTCAACATCTACTCGCCTGCACATGCCCGTGAGGGCTCTGACCTGCCTGTGAGTGTGGGGCAGGGTCGGCCGGGGTGGGAGGGCATTGCCTTCTGCTAGAAGATGAGAAAGGAGAAGCTGAGCACGGGCCCTCCTGTGAGCACACCCTGTCCAGAAGCCTCTCACTATGGGAGCCAAGAAGTGTTGCTCCCCCACCGTGGGCAGCTGAGGCCTGGGCACGGGGCCCCAGGGACTGAACTGTTAGAGGTCCGACTCTATTGGCCTCGAAAGGACCTGGGACACCTGCAGCATCCTCTTGCCCAGGAGGCACACTCGGGTGACCTCTGGCTACACTTGAAGGTCACCACAGCTCCCAGCCATAGGTTATCACCTGGACACCTTTGGTTAACATCCATGTGGAATGACAAGGAATACAGCCTTTTCCTTCCCATCTCAAGGGGTTCTGGAAGCAATGGACCCAGGCTTTGATACCCGGGGTAGAACTCCAAGTATGAGAGCTCTGTTCTTCCTGCTAACAGGGCCCAGGTCTTGAGTCTGCTGGAGCTCTGTCTCCATGAGGAGGTGCAGAGCCAAGCACTGGTTAGTCCAGGTGGCAGCCAGGTGGGGTTTAGGCTGGGTGGAGCCTCACAGTATCAGTCTTAACTCCCGAGGTGATGGTGTGGATCCACGGTGGTTGGCTGGTTATGGGCATGGCTTCCATGTGTGATGGTTCTGCGCTGGCGGCATTTGAGGACGTGGTGGTGGTCACCATCCAGTACCGCCTGGGAGTCCTGGGCTTCTTCAGGTGAGACCGGGGCTGGGGTGGGCCCTGTGGGAGGAGTGGCACCGGGACAGCCCTGTGACCCCTGTCCCTGCCACTTCTCAGCACTGGAGACCAGCACGCCGCTGGCAACTGGGGCTACCTGGACCAAGTGGCCGCGCTGCGCTGGGTCCAGCAGAATATCGCCCACTTTGGAGGCAACCCTGGCCGGGTCACCATTTTTGGAGCATCTGCGGGTGGCACAAGTGTGTCCACACATGTAGTGTCACCCATGTCCCGAGGACTCTTCCACGGAGCCATCATGCAGAGTGGGGTGGCCCTGCTGCCCAACCTTATTTCCAGATCATCAGATGTGGTCTCCACAGTGAGTGGCAATCACTGCAGAAGCCCAGAGCTGCTGCCTCCCCTCTTACCTCTCAAGACCTCTGTTACTCTGTTCAACGGATGTAACAAGGACCATTAGGATGGCTGGGGAACTGCCACCAACCTGGGGATGCCTGAGGGGCCCATCAGTCAGAATCCACACAGCTTTGCCATGATGGGGGCTATGACAGTTCTGTGTCCTCAGAGCTGCTGCCCTGGATGCCATCACAGAGGAAGAATTGTCTGAGCAGTTCTGGGGGTCACTCTAGGGTAGTTGGAATAGTTTCAAAGCTACAGCGATCTGCACACAGTACCTTGAGAGATAGGGGCACTCTCCTCCCAGCTGAGGCTTTGGGCAAATCCCTCACCCTGCCAGGGCAGATGTGCCAGCCCCTGCTTGGTCCCTGTACAGATGGTGGCCAACCTGTCTGCCTGTGACCACGAGAACTCCAAGGCCTTCGTGGACTGCCTGCGGGGCAAGAGTGAAGAGGAGATGCTGGCCATCACCAAGGTCAGGCTGAGTTCACC
The DNA here is from genome assembly GCF_051225735.1 of Oryctolagus cuniculus. Taxonomy (NCBI): domain Eukaryota; kingdom Metazoa; phylum Chordata; class Mammalia; order Lagomorpha; family Leporidae; genus Oryctolagus; species Oryctolagus cuniculus. The sequence goes on along the minus strand of NC_142884.1, from coordinate 60,022,777 downwards.
AGGGTGTGGAGAGCAGAGAGCTGTGGGCCTGGGTGTCCTTCCTGCTACCAGACCAGTTACTTCATCTTCATGCTTTGGTGTCCTTGTAGCCCTAAACGGGCAATGGAGGCCTGGTCACAAAAAGTCAAATGTGGGAACCCCAGGTGTAGGGGTGCGAATGAGCCAGAGAGGTGTGGAAGGTTCTCAGGGGGCATCCAGTATGCCCAGGATGTGACGTTTCTCCCTGGATCTACGTGCTCATTCAGATCTTCCCCATGACCCCTGGTGTGGTGGACGGAGTCTTTCTGCCCAGACACCCCGAGGAGCTGCTGGCCTCTGCTGACTTTCAACCCGTCCCCAGCATCATTGGTGTCAACAACGATGAGTATGGCTGGCTCTTCCCCATGGTGAGCCCCAGACCGAGTTCCTGAGTGCCCAGAGAAGCTCATCCACTGGGGATCTCAGGGCTTTTTTAGCTCCAGGCTCATCCACTTCCTTCTGGAAACTCTCTGCTCCCCAATCAGGCAGTTGACTCTGGTTATAACCAGAAGGACATGGACAGCAAGGCCATCCAGGATCTATTGAAGAAAACAGTCAAGGAGATGGTGAGGCTCCTGGGGCCCTGGCAGAGGGAGAGAGAAGCCTGCAGGCACCTGCCCACACAAGGACCCCGCAAGCTAAGTCTGGGCTGCATTTGTGTTTATAGATGGGGACACCACAGAGCTGGGCCGTCCCACACCCCCTGGCCCATCCCAGTACCCATCTCCACCACCCCAAGGCTGCTGCCTCTCTGCCCAGAGTCTACCTAACCTGCTTCTAGATGCTGCCTCCTGGTTTTGGGGACATGGTGATGGAAGTGTACCTGGGGGAGAGTGAGGACCCCCAGACCCTCAAGGCCCAGTTCCAGGAGATGATGGCAGACGGCCTCTTTGTGATGCCTGCGCTCCAAGTGGCCCATCTTCAGCGTGAGTTCGTCTATGACTGAGGCCTGAACAGCCAGCAGGCTGCTCAGAGCTGTGGGTCCTGGGCGTGGTCTGTCCTGTCCAGGTCCCCACCTGTGTCCCTTTGGGCCCCTGGGCACCAGGCACTCAGTGTCTGTCGTCTCAGGAATTCCTCATGGTGGTTTAGGAGACAGACATCTCCACTCGGCTCAGACGAGGACACTGAGGTGACCGGGCTGCAATGCCTTGCCTGAGACCACTCAGCCAGAGAGTTCAAAGTCATGAATGAGCCAGGCCTTCCTACTGCCCCTGATGCAGCCTGGGCCGTGCACAGCCCACTGTCCCTATTCCAGGCAGCCATGGGCAGCCAGCTTGTTGTCCTGGGGGAAGCATGTGAGCTTCAGGTACCTGGCCTCCTGGCCACACCCATCCTTGCCTCCAGGTCGCCACGCCCCCGTGTACTTCTATGAGTTCCAGCAGCGACCCAGCTACTGGGAGTACCTCAAGCCGCCCCACGTGAAGGCCGACCACAGCGATGAGTTTCTCTTTGTCTTCAGATCGTTTTTCTGGGGCAACCAAGGTGAGGCTTCCTCCTTGTTCGGGTTGGGGAACGGGGTCTTCACTCTCCCTGTGGTGAGAGCGCCCTACTGTGCAGATGTGGGAATCGAGGTTCACACAGGGCACCGGCTCAGGTGTCCTGTAGCTCATCGCTCAACACACCTGGCCACAATTAGAACCTGAGAGCCTTCAGACAAGGACTTCTGCCTCCGCCTCCACCCGCCCTGGGGGTCCCGCCTGAGGGCAGATGGTGGTGTTTCACGGGCGAGTTTGTTTCCTGAATGAGTCCCCAGAGTCAGAAGAAGGAAGCTCTGGCCCAGGCGTGAGCTGTATGCAGTGAGCAGCAGGCCGCATGAGCAAAGGGAGGTGCCAAGGGGAGGGCCTGGCTCTGGGAATGGTAGGGGTGGGGCAGAGAACAAGGCCTGGGGCCCCAGGGTCACAGTGCCCCTGGGCTGGGCAGCAGAGCTGGGGTGGCCTGAGCAGGGACCTTGTCTTCCTTCCCTCTGCAGTGGCCCTCACTGAGGAGGAGGAGCAGCTGAGCAGGAGGGTGATGAAGTACTGGGCCAACTTTGCTCGCAGCGGGTGAGACCACCCCCCACCCCAAATCCCCAGGGACCTGGGACCCTCTGCCCTCCCTCCTCTGTGGGGACCTCACCAGCATGCATGTGTTCTGTCTCACCTGATAGTCCCTCAACCCTGGCACACACACGGGCCCTGGACATGTGTGACACATGGAGGGTAGTCACACATGATACATTATCCTCAGAGCTTCCCCGTGACAGTGACGGACAAGACAGCCCAAGTTGCCCTGTCCCCACGTGGGGCTGACGCTAGGGGGAAGTCATTGAGTCTCCTGCTTCTGGAAACCCATTTCCCACCCCTCCTGGCCTGCAAGGTGGCCTGGCAGGACCCCAGATAGGTGCTCAGCGCTGGACTGACAGGGCTCAGAGTGACCACGGTCCCCCCTTCCTGATGTCTTGTTGCAGGAACCCCAACGGTGAGGGCCTGCCACACTGGCCTGTGTTTGACCAGGACGAGCGATACCTGCAGCTGAACGTGCAGCCTGCAGTGGGCCAGGCCCTGAAGGCCCGCAGGCTCCAGCTCTGGATAAAGACCCTGCCCCAGAGGGTCCGGGAGCTAAGAGAGGCTCAGCAGGAGCAGGCAGAGCTGTAGTTCCCTGTGTCAGGGTGGCCAGGGGATCCAGAGCAGGCGGGGGCCTCCTGATGTGCCCACCCACAGCCACAAAGGAGCCATTCATTCAGCAATTCACGTGGCCAGGCACTCATCTGCCCTGTCCATTCAGTGAGCTTTGATTTACCTACCACATGAGGTCCGTTGCCAAGCCTGCCCAGAGTCCTCTCTTGTGAGACACACTCAGTACACCCCCCAAAGCTGTACTAGGCAAAGCCAGTGGAAGCCCACCCTCCTCAACACCCAACCCCCACCCCCCCGCTCTCCTCCAAAGGCCTTCCCCACGTGGAGGGAGGTGCACCTACCCCTGAGTGCCAGAAACCCTCCTCCTCCCAGCATGCCCTGTGACCTCACATCTGTAAGTGGTCAGCAGAGGACCCAGCCACCAGGAGCCTCCGTGGCTTCGTCCCTGCAGGGGCTGCCATGAGTGATGTCCTCCAATCCCATCCATGCAGCCACAACTGAAAGGTTGAATTCCTTTCTATGGCCAAGTAATACTCCTTTGGGTATATGTAACATATTTTCTTTGTGTAGTCACCTGTCAACAGATACCCAGCAACATGGTTCCTTCCACTTGGACACAGCGACTATCTGCTTCAATAAACATGGAAGTGTAGGTGTATCTTTGCTATACTACTTCCAATTCCTTTGGATACACATGCAGCCATAGCACTTGTAGAATGGGTAGTAGATCTATGGTGAGGTATTTGGGAAACTCCTACAGTTCTCCACGAGTCTCCTTTTTTTTTTTTTTTAAGATTTTTATTTATTTATTTGAAAGTCAGAGTTACACAGAGAGAGGGGAGGCAGAGAGAGAGAGGTCTTCCATCCAATGGTTCACTTCCCAATTGGCCACAACGGCCAGAGCTGCACCCATCCGAAGCCAGGAGCCAGGAACTTCTTGCGGGTCTACCATGTGGGTGAGGGGCCCAAGGACTTGGGCTATCTTCTACTGCTTTCCCAGGCCACAGCAGAGAGCTGGATTGGAAGAGGAGCAGCTGGGACTAGAACTGCTGCCCATGTGGGATGCCGGCACTTCAGGCCAGGGCGTTTAACCCACTGCGCCACAGCGCCGGCCCTCCACGAGTCTCCCACGAACATGCAGAAGAGCTCCCTCCCTCCATATCCTCGCCAGCACGTGAAACTTTCTGTCTGTCTCATAATAGTTATTCTCTTATGAGGTCTCCTTGTGGCTTCATTTCACACTTTCCAGGTAATCAGTAATGCGGAGCTCTTTTGTCATATGCCTGTTGGCTTTTTTATACTGTTTTACGAGTAACATCTTTTCAGAATGTTGGTCCACTGAAACACTATTTTTTTTTAATTTGCCAAGTATGCCACAGAAAGAGAGAGAGCAAGCTTCCACAGGCTGAGTCCCTTCCCAAATGTCTGCAGTTTGCCTGAAAGTCAAAGGTGGGAGCCAGGACTATCCAGCTGTCCCACGAGGGAAGCAAGGATCCAATACTTGAAAGTCAGTACTGCTGCCTCCAGGGTCTGTATTACTGGGAAGCTGGAGTCAGGGTTGGAGCTGGGTATCACATCCAGGCACTGCTGACGGGATGAGGCCGTCCTCACCGGCATCTCAGCTGCCAGGCCGAGTGACTGCCCTGACGGCCATTTCTTGAATCAGTTGAGTTGGCTTCTTGTTGCTGAGGTTCTGGATTTGTCTATTAATGCTTTTGTTGCCTGTTCTTTTGTGGTCTTACCCAAAAAACCCTTTCCCTAACCGATATCACAAAGAGTTTCTCCATTCATTATGTTTTCTTTAGTAGTTTCATAGTTTATGGGCTTACATTACTCAGATCAATTTTTTGAGTTGATTTATATTATATATATATGTCCAGTTTCATTCTTCTGTATCCAGTTTTCTTAATTATTTATTGGAGAACCTGTCATTTTCCAATGACCAGTTCTTCCCCCAAGATAATCTTCTCTTGGACAAAGGGTTTGCAGGATACAAAATAGGTACAATTCCTCCCGAGGTTGTGCTGTTGATGTACCCAGACAAGCTCAAACAGAGGAGTGCCTCACATTGATAGAATCTGACGGTCCTTTATTGCCTGTGGTTGAGAGCAGGCTCATGCCCTAAAAAACTCTCAACCCCGAAGCTCAAAGCTTTGGTAAAGGCAAGAACCACAAGGAGGGGAGGGAATACATGGGTGCTAGGGCCAAGCTGACCTGAATCATACATGGGACTTCTACCAGCTACAAGCGTGACATTAGGGTCCAGGTGTTTGCGCGTGAGCAATCAAGCTAGGGGATTTCTATGTTCTGCCAAGCATAATGTGGTGTACTGCTATTGTCTCAGTTATAGACCATAGTCTCACGCTGGGGGGTGCTTTTCTTTTCTTTTTTTCTCATCTGTCAATGAAATGGAGTCCCTGCTGTCAGGGTGTCACTTCATTCTGAGAGCAGGTGGCCCACTTGGCGCCAGGCAGAGAGGATTCTCCTGGGGTGCGTTCCTTACGGGGTTGGGGGGAGGCCGAGAGCCCCTATGAAGTTCCTGGAGTGTGGGCCGGGCTGTGTGGTGCAGACGCTGGGCTGCTTGCCGGGCATGCTGCCCAGGCTGCTGCGGTCCTCCGGCAGGTGCTCTGTGTGCCCGGGGCCCCCCCACACAAGTAGGCTGATTCCTGTCTTCCTGCCTAGCAGTCAGACTAGCAGGCTCTCATGGTTTGTCAAGTGGAGAAAAGCCCCAGACGTCAGCAGGAGGTAGAACACAGAGAACTGGGGTGTGTGTGTGGAGGGGGGGGATGGAGGTGTCCTTAAGTGCCCCAGTCACCTGGGAGTTTGGAAAGCAAGTCTGTGACTGAGTAGGGAGGGGGCCCACGGAGACCTCAGAGCACGGACTCTAAGGAAAGTAGGGGCCATGGGACCCAGTAACCTACCAGTCCTAGAGCCCGGGAGGAGGTCCCAGGACTGGGGGACAAGCTGCACCTGCCTGGCTTTTCTCAAGGGCTGTCCTTCACCCCACCTGAAGATCATCCCAGTTCTCTGTGGGAGCCTGAACAAGCACTGCCTACCAGAAGCCCTCCAGGTTGTTCCAATAACAGCTCCTCGGCAGCCCCGCCCCCAACATCCTCCTGGGCTAGTGAACTTCGTGACTCCAGGATTGCAGAGAGGGTCCCAGGTACAGCGCAGTGGCGGGGACTTGGTGGAGGCTGCCATGCCCCCACCTGCTGGTCCCAGAACCGCAGGCGACCTCTGCCTGCTGAGTCCCGCTCTCCTGCCAGGCCCCCGAGCCCCGCCTACGCGGCGCGCCCCGCCTGCTCCCCGCCCAGGCCAGACTCTGGCCTGAGTGAAGCCAGGGTCCGCTCCTGGAGCGCCCGGGGCAGCCTCTGGGGCGCAGGAGCACACACGCGGACCTGCCTCGGACCATGGGGACGCACCGACCGGGCGCGCAGCTCTGCGTCGTGGCTTGCGGGCTCCTGCTGCTCCTCCTTGTCCCAGCCCACGGTGAGGCTCCCGCGGGCGGCGACAGGGACCCGGGTCGGATCTGCCCAATCCCGCAGTTGGAGCCTGCAGCCGCGGGAGGGCAACGTCTGGGCTGGTGGAGCGGGCGGAGGTGACAGCGCGGGACCTGTGCGCCCAGGGTGGGCCCCTGAGGCTTGGAGAGCGTGGGGGCTGCCCAAGGCCCCAGACACGGAGGAGTGCGCCCAGCACGATGGCTCTGAGTAGCGCTGGTCTGGGTCAGCAGCCCTGGGCCAGGCGGAGGCGTGGGAACTGGGGCCGTTTTCTTCCAGGGCTTGGGTCTGGAGCTGGCAGAAGGAGTCACAACCGCGATAAACCTTCCTGGTGCTGCTGGCTCTGAGAGTCAACCCCTTGGCCTGATGTGCCTCCTGGCCCCCTCCAGCGAGGGCCTCAGGCGAGGTTACTGACAGTCTGGGGATTCGGAAGCCCCCAGCTCCACAAAGCAAAGCTGCTCCGATGGCCACCAGGTCCTTCTCAGTCCCTGCACCTGACCTGGGGCTAAGGTTCACCTTGACCTCCAGGGCTGTGCAAGCATGGTAGCCTTTGGTGCAGATTTTTATCAGATTCCAGTATCTCTCCCTTGCCCTGCAGTTTAGTTGTCCCTCACCTATAGCTAACATCTCAGTGCTCGCCTCCAAGCAGCACCCAGATTGCAAGGTGGGGATTCATTTTTCCCTCTTACAGCTGACAGAGCTGAGGTCCAGGTGTTAGACTTCAGCTGAGATGTTTGTCAGGAAGTCACCAGCCCTGATCAAACACAGAACCCATCTATCCATGGGCCCAGATGGACAGGAGCCCACCTCTACCATTCCAAAGGGAACATGCTCACCACCTTCACTGGCCAATCAAAGGAAGGGGGCCAGCCAGGTGCCCCTGCAAGCTGAGCTGGCACTGCTCCTCGCCGGCTTTGAACTTGAAGATTGCCGGCCTTGCCGCCCTTGGAGAGACAGGAGTTAAGTGCTAGCCCTGTGGCTCCTTGCTCTGCACTTGGCAGTAAATACCCATGTGTCTTTCCCACCACCCTGGTGTTAGTGGTTGGCTTACTGTGCACAGGCAAGGGACCCCAGTGTTGGGGTTCTATGGTGACTCCTCCAAGCAGCTTCGGGACTATTCTACAGCAGCTGTGTGGGCAGAGTCCCCAGCCCTTGATCCTGTCACACAAAATGCCATACTTGTAGGACCTGACTCTCTCCAGCTACCCTTTCCCAATCTATTCTTCCCAGGAAAGAATCAACCTTTATCCACCCCTTCCAGGCTCTCAGAGGTGACAAGGATATTTTAGGAAGAAGGATCTGCATGTTTAAAATAGTGGTTTGGCTTGGACCCATGTCCATAAAGAATCATTGACAGGTCACAGGGAGTCGCTCTTCCTTCTGTCCCAGCTGGTTCTGGCTCCTCTGCTGGGACCATTAAGTCCCAGAACCTTAGACATAATGCCTCAGAGTGTCCTCAGGAGTCGATATGCACTCACAGTCGTGGGTACAGGCAACCCCTCTCCGTGAGGAAAGAAGGGGAGCTCCCCCCCTCGAAGTTGAGGTCATCCCTCACCGCCACCACCACCACACTGGGGACCATGCCCCCAGCGCAGGAACTCTGGGGGCCACACCCATAGCTAACCTGGAGCATTGTGCCCCGACCCCCATGAGTCTTTCTTACAATGGAGAAAGCGTTCATTTCATGCCAATAGTCTGCAAGGGTTTATCCCAGTCCACAATGACTCAGAAGTCCAAGGTCCCAAGTCCCATCTGAGGCCCAAGGCCAACTTCTGATAGCTGTGAACCGTGAAGCAAACAACTCGTGTGCTTCCAAGCAATAGGGGTGCAACAGGCGCCAGCGGTGATCATCCTTATGCCAAGGGGAAAACACAGGCAAGAAGAAAGGGCTCACAGGTCCCGAATCCAGACCCAGCAGTGCAATCGCTAAATCTTTGTCCAGAACCTCATGTACACTACAATAGGGGCGGTGTGAGCCCCCAGGGCTTTGGCTTTGCTGGCCACAGGTGTGAAGCTGCTCCTGGTGCAGGGGGGAAGTGAGAGAGAGAGAGGGGGAGAGAGGTCATCTCACACTAGACTTGTTTCAGGCTCTTGCTTCCACATGTGAAAGAATTCCAGGAGACGTAGATAAAGGGGAGCAGGAATATAAGGTTTATTTGAAGACAAAGGGAAAGTACACCCTCAGGAACATGGGCAATCTCAGGAGAAAATGAGTGTTGCAATTTGCAAGATTCAGTGTTGTCCTTTTACAGGATGGTAGTGCCCAAGGCAGAGCCTAATTGAATATTTAATGAAAGCAGAGGTTTGGGCAGGGCTGCAGCGCACATAGTTCTCTCTAGGCGCTGCACCATGTCTGGTGCACATGTGGCTTCAGAGCATGTGGTGGAATCTAGGAAGCAGCGTAGGGTCTGGTGCATGATGGGACGCGAACTCAGGTGCATGATGGGCAGTGGCTGTGCTGAACCTGCAGCCATGTCGGATCAGCACGGAAGGGGCTAGGGTCTGGGCGGTATAGCCCTCAGCTCCTTCTGGCTACCTCCCTGCCTACCTCACTCTTTCAGGTGGTGTGCTGGTGCCCTCAGCTTTCCCAACCTGGCACTGCACAGTGTGTGGGGGTCAGAGGAACAGGGCTACACAATTCCAGGGTCTAAGAAGAACAGTCCTATGCCATAGCTTCCTGTGCATTCTAGTGGTAAATGTTTGCTGTGGCTTCTTCCCTGGAGGAGGACTCAGCCTGGCTCCCCAACTTTTCTTTGAAATCTCAGTGGAAGCCACCAAGACCCCCACTGCCACCACAAGACGTGAATTGCGCACCTCTGCAAATGTAGCACCCGAGAGATGCCACCAAGGTCTGTGGGTCGCTCCCTTTGGGTATTCGTTAACACGGCTGGAATAGCCACAGAGCACTTCAATGGGAAGCAAAGCAGTGACCATGGCCATTCTCTGGAACCACTCTGCCCTGCCAGCCTCCTGTGCCTGTGCTAAGCGGGATGGCCCCGGAGGCTGCAGAATGCCCTGCGCCTGGCTTCCTTCTGCAGGAATCTCTTTGGCAAGTGGTTCCTTGGCCACACCATGGTTATTCTTTCCCAAACTCCTTTGCTCTTGAGTGAGCAGGCTGTGAATTTCCCACATTTTTAAACCGATTCCCTTTGCTGAGCCTCATGGTAAATCTCACTGAAAGTAACTACCAATACCCATGCAGCTCCTCCTTCTTCTTCTTTTTAAATACACTTTATTCTTCGTGAACCTTTCAAATAGCTGCACTCTTTTGGTGTTTTTAGATTTATTTATTTGCTTGAAAGACAGAGTTACAGAGAGGCAGAGGCAGAGGCAGAGAGAGAGAGAGAGAGAGAGAGAGAGGAGAGGTCTTCCATCCACTGGTTCACTCACCAGATGGTCCCAATGACTAGAGCTGTGCTGATCCAAAGCCAGGAGCCAGGAGCTTCTTCCAGGTCTCCAGTGTGGGTACAGGGTCCAAAAACTTGGGCCAACCTCTACTGCTTTCCAGGTCATAGCAGAGAGCTGGATTGGAAGTGGAGCATCCGGGACTCAAACTGCGCCCAAATGGGATGCTGGCACAGCAGGCAGTGGCTTTACCTGCTACGCTACAGCTCCAGTCCCTCGGCTCCTTCTATATATTTTGCTTAGAAATTTCTTTCACCAGGTATCCTAAGTCATCTCTCTCAAATTCCTCCTCCTTCCATGAATCACTCAGGGCATGGACACAACTGTGTGACAAAGGTGGTCTTGACTCCAGTTTCCAATAAGGTAGCTCTCGACAACATGGCTCGTGGCCTTACTGTCCACGTTTCATCAGGATGCTGGGCAGGGCCACCTAACCAGTCTCTGGATTTTCTAGCCCCTTCCTAGTCTCTTTGTATCTGAGCACTTGCCTGAAGCAGCCTTAGCCCAGCACTTCCAGGGATGCAGGCTTCTCTAGCTTGTTCCTCTTGCAGCCTCTGCCCACGGCCAGTTCCGTAGCTGCACCCTCGTTTTCAGGTTTTGCTGCTCAGTTACGGTTTCAGGATCCTCAGAGGCCGCCGCATGCACTCACCTTCCCTCCACAACACCCGCCAACCTCATTCCTAGAGCCCAGCCATCTGCTCTCTGCCTCTGCCGTTTACTAATTCTGGATATTTCTTCTGAATAGGTCATGAGTCAGCGGAGCGGTGAGGGGAGAGCATTTCAGGCAGGAAGCTGCTAAAGCCAGTGTTTGTAGGTCCGAGGCCTTGGCAAGGCCGAGGTGCCGATGCCAAGGAGAGGCCACAGCAGCAGTGTGGGAGGGCAGCTCATGGGGAGCCCCCACCTGACACCTCTTTGCCCACAGGCCAGGACTCTGCCAGCCCCATCTGGAACACGCACACGGGGCAGGTGCGCGGGAGCCTGGTCCACGTGAAAGGCACCGATGCAGACGTCCACACCTTCCTGGGAATTCCCTTTGCCAAGCCACCTGTGGGGCCGCTGCGGTTTGCACCTCCTGAACCTGCTGAAGCTTGGAGTGGAGTGAGGGACGGGACCTCCCACCCAGCCATGTAAGTCCTCCCAGGGCACAGGGGAGCTCCGGCCCTGGGGTAGGGTCAGGGGTTTCTAGACCCTGGGCACGGCACAGTTGTCTGTTCACCCACACCCCAGTCTGTTTTCCCTCCGTGTTCAGCAGATTCCCATGAGCCTTTTTCCCATGAGTCATCTATGGCTCCGCGGGGGTGGGGGAGGGGAGGTGCAGTGGCTTTGCCAGGCTCCTGGCTCTGGCTTGGCATTCAGAGGGCCTCGGCTCCAGGGTTGAAGAACGAGCAGAGACTTTCTGTCAGGGCGCTGTCCCCAGGACGGGTTCAGGGGGCTCCGCGAGGCAGGCAGCAGCCCCTGACTCCAGCAGCAGATCCTGCAGGTCCCTGAGGAGGGCAGCGGTGGTGGCTGCCTGGGGACAATGTCCAGAGTCACTGAGCCAGGTGCCTGTGGCCAAGGGATTTGTTTTTTTAAAGATTTATTTATTTGAAAGTCAGAGTTACACACAGAGAGGAGAGGGAGAGGGAGAGGGAGAAGAAGAGAGAGAGGGAGAGAGAAAGGGAGGGGGGGAGAGAGAGAGAGAGAGAAGAAACATGGAGAAAGTTCGTGTGTGAGCAGGGCATCGGGGAGGGAGGACCGAGGTTGCAGGGAGAAAGTCCAGACCCAGGTCCGGTTTGGCCCCGGCCGGCCCCTGGACTGACTTTCTCACGTGGGCGGTCACCAGGTGTTTGCAGGACATTGCTGCCATGAATACACAGGCTCTGAAACTGGTGAATCTGACCCTGCCGTCCATCCCCGTGTCCGAGGACTGCCTGTACCTCAACATCTACTCGCCTGCCCGTGCCCGTGAGGGCTCTGACCTGCCTGTGAGTGCGGGGCAGGGTCGGCCGGGGTGGGGGGCATTGCCTTCTGCTAGAAGATGAGAAAGCATAGGATGGGAGGGGCCACACGGCATGTGATCTGCTGAGGAGCCTCTCAACATCAGCCAAGAAATGCTTCTTACCCAGGTGGGCACCTGACCCTGAGAGAACGAGTCTCAGAGCCGAGGGGCTCCCGGAAGTCAGAGGCTGTGGCCCTGGGCAGTCCTAGGACCCACCCAGCCGGCTTGTGCCCAGGAAGACCACTCAGGGGCCCAGGGCCTGCACTTGGAGGTCATCAAAGACCCAGCCATGGACTATCTGAGGGTCAATGCTAATAGTAAAGTAATTGAATCCAAGTACACTCACGGGACACTTTTGATTAATGTCATGTGGGACAACCAGGGGAACACCCATTTCCTTGACACCTCACAAGGAGTTCTGGGAGTAATGGAACCAGGCTTTAATGCACAAAGTGTAGCAAAAAGTATAGAAGGCCAGTTCCTCCTGCTGAAACAGGGCCCAGGTCCTGCCCCCTGCTGGAACTCTGTCTCCATGAGCAGGTGCACAGAGCCAAGTGCTGGGTAGTCCAGGTGGCAGCCCAGGTGAGGTTTAGGCTGGGTGGGAACCTTGTGGTATTGGTCTTGACTTTCCCCAGGTGATGGTGTGGATCCATGGGGGTTCACTGGTTATAGGCTTGGCTTCCATGTATGACGGTTCTGCGCTGGCGGCATTTGAGGACGTGGTGGTGGTCACCATCCAGTACCGCCTGGGAGTCCTGGGCTTCTTCAGGTGAGACCAGGGCTGGGGTGAGCACTGCGGGAAGAGTGGCACCAGGACAGCCCTGTGACCCCTGTCCCTGCCACTTCTCAGCACTGGAGACCAGCACGCCGCCGGCAACTGGGGCTACCTGGACCAAGTGGCCGCGCTGCGCTGGGTCCAGCAGAATATCGCCCACTTTGGAGGCAACCCTGGCCGGGTCACCATTTTCGGCGAGTCTGCGGGTGCCATAAGTGTTTCCACACATGTGCTGTCACCCATGTCCCAAGGACTCTTCCACGGAGCCATCCTGCAGAGTGGGGTGGTCCTGCTCCCCCGCTTCATCACGAACTCGTCTGATGTGATCTCCACAGTGAGTCCCCTGCACTGCAGAAGCCCCAGCAGCTTCTCCAGGACCTGTGGCCTGTGACTTGATGGGAGAGACATGGGAGAAAGGTCGTGTGTGAGCAGGGCATCGGGGAGGGAGGACTGAGGTTGGCAGGGAGAACCTGGAGATCCGACCTGCTCCCTCACCTCTTGTCTCTTAGCGCCTCTGTTACTCTGTCTAATCAGTGAGCCTAGCAAGGACCACTGGGAGCCTCAGAGCTGGTGCCTGCCCGGAATTGTGAAGGGTGGGGGGGTGTTGGCATTCACATGGCTCGGCAACTGCGGTGATTGAGTTTGTTTGTGCCCTGCCACGCTGTCACCCTGGGGACCTCCAGGGTGAGCACAACCATCTAAGCAGCTGTGCTGGTCACCCTGACTGGTACCTGCGAATTTAGGGGAAGTTGGGGCAACATCAAAACTGCACAATCAGGGCCAGCGCTGGGGCTCAGTGGGTTAAAGCTGTGTCTTGCAGCCCCAGCATCCCATATGGGTGCAGGTTCGAGTCCTGGCTGCTCCACTTCCTATCCAGCTCCCTGCTAATACGCCTGGAAAGTCCTTGGGTCCCTGCATCCATGTAGGAGACCCAGAAGAAGCTCCTGGCCCAGTCCTGGCTTTTAGATTCCTTTGTGTAATAAACCAGCAGATGGACGATCTCTCTCTCTCTCTCTTTCTCTCGCATGTGTGTGTGTGTTGTGTGTGTCCTCTCTCTCTAACTCTGCCTTTCAAATAAATAAATAAATACTTATAAAACATTCATGGAATTATATGATATGTTTATTTTTTAAAAACTACACAAACAGCATACAATTTCCTGTGACATCTGGGGTGCACCTGTGCGTCCCCTCCAGGGTCTTGGGTAAATTCCAGTCCCTCCCTGCAAGGAAGAGTTAGCCCCTGCTTGGTCCCTGTACAGATGGTGGCCAACCTGTCTGCCTGTGACCACGAGAACTCCAAGGCCTTCGTGGACTGCCTGCGGGGCAAGAGTGCAGAGGAGATGCTGGCCATCACCAAGGTCAGGCTGAGTTCACAGGGGATGGCGGGAAGGGGGGCAGAGGGCCCGAGTGCCCATCATCCTCCCTGGGCCACGCACCTCATTTCCATGCCTTGCTGTCCTCATGGTCCTGGATGGGAAGTGGAGGTGAGGACATCCCAGCCTCTTGAGGGTGGATGTGAGCGCACTGGGCTGAGCCAGGGAGGGGTGGAAGGCATCAGAGAAGGTCTGGGACCTGACCCTGTGCCCTGACTTGAGTGTCCCCTCAGGCCCTCAAGATCATCCCTGCTGTGGTGGACGGGGCCTTCCTGCCCAGGCACCCCCAGGAGCTGCTGTCCTCAGCCGACTTCCGACCCGTCCCCTGCATCATTGGTGTCAACAACGATGAGTACGGCTGGATCATCCCCTCGGTGAGGCCCGATTCCAGGCCACTGTGTGTCCAGCATGGATGGTGGGGCCACCAGCTCCAGAACCATCCAACCCAACCTGAGACTCTCCTCTCACTCCCAGAGCATGGGCATCTATGACCAACAGAATGCAATAGACAGAGGGACCATGCAAGCTGTTGTACAGAGATCTTCGAAACCGAAGGTGGGGCTCCTGGCTTCCTGCTCCAAAGGAGAGGGCAGCTCCAAGATACTGCCCGTGCAACGACCCCATGAGCTAAGGCTGGGCTTGTGGGGGGTCACCGTGGCCCTTTCCCCCTTTTCTTTCCCATCCCACGACCTGACTCCTCCACCCTGAACCTGTCGCCCCTCTGCCCCAGAGTCTAACCTGCATGTTCTCCATCACCTGCGCCAGATGCTGCCTCCTGAGTTTGGGGACCTGTTGATGGAGGAGTATCTGGGGAGCAGTGAGGACCCCCAGACCCTCAAGACCCGGTTCCTGGAGATGATGGGGGACTTGATCTTCGCGATGCCTGCCCTCCAAGTGGCACATTTTCAGCGTGAGTTCATCTGTGACCAAGGCCAATCTGGCAAGAAAGCAGCTCAGAACTATGGGTCCCTGGTGAGGTCTGTGCTGTCCTGGTCCCTGTCCACGTCCTTATTGTGCCCCCGAGTTCAGCTTCTTGATGCCCCTCCTCTCAGTTCCTCCTCATGGCTACTCCAGGAGGCAGAAAACCCCCGTTTCACAGATGAGGAAGCTGAGGGGAGGTGAACAGGCTTCAGGGACGTTCCCGTGACCACAGAGCTAGGAAGTCCAAGGCCGTGAATCCACCTAGGCTGGTCCCACTGCTCCTGCTCCACTTTGTGCTGTTCCATCACTTAGTCCACCGGGAACAAGATAGCCCGTCATCAAGGGTGAGGCAGGAAAGCTTCAGGTAACTGGTCTGCAGACAGTGGTTTGTCCACCCTGCCACCCCGATGCCCCAGGTTGCCACGCCCCTGTCTACTTCTATGAGTTCCAGCATCGGCCCAGCTTCTTCAAGGACACCAAGCCGCCACATGTGAAGGCTGACCATGGTGACGAGGTTCTGCTTCTCTTCAGATCCTTCTTCGGGGGCACTCAAGGTGAGTCTTCCTCCTTCCTCTGGAGATGGGGCACAAGCATGGCCTGGTCCCTACAGCGGCATCACCTGTGCTATACAGATGGAGAAGAGAGGCTCTGACAGAGGGCGGGCTCAGGTGTACAACATCTCACAGCTCAGAAGGCTGACCAGGGTTGGAATCCCAGAGCCCTCCGTCAGCAACCTGGGCCCGACCTCCTCTGCCCACCCTCGGGGTCCAGCGGGGGAGCAGAGGCAGGTATTTTGAAAGCGTATTTGTCTCCTAAATGAGTTCCCTGAGTCAGAAGAAGAAAGGAATTTTCTGGACCAGGAATGAGCAGGTGTCCAGTGACCTAGAGGCTGAGCTGAGGAAGAGAGTGTTGGGCATTCCCAGCCCCCAAGGGAATGAAGGAAGGAGGCAGACAGCCAGTCCTGGGACACTCAGAGTCAAGTTCCACCTAGGCTGGGAGCGTGGTGCATGATGGGGCAGCAGGACTGGGGTGACCGAGCTGACCCTGCCCCTCCCCCATGCAGTGCCCCTCACTGAGGAGGAGGAGCTGCTGAGCAGGAGGGTGATGAAGTACTGGGCCAACTTTGCTCGCAACGGGTGAGACGACCCCCCCCCCCCAATCCCCAGGGACCTGGGACCCTCTGCCCTCCCTCCTCTGTGGGGACCTCACAAGCATCCAGGGTCCTAAGTCATGTGAAATTGCCCTCGGCAGCTGCAGGACCCACTGGCACAGGGGCCCTGGCCCCAGGCATACTCATGCCATCTCCCAGTGACCTGGGGTGGCCATGAGCTGCTCTGCCTAGAGACTCCCTGTGAGGGAGGGACAGGCCAGGTCAGGACACTGGGTCCACACATGGGCCTGACACTAGGGGGAGGTGTTGCTCTCCTGCTTCTGGAAACCCATTCCCCACCCCTCCTGGCCTAAAAGTGGCCTGGCCAGACCCCAGATAGGTGCTCAGGGCTGGGCTGGGCAGGGCTCAGAGTGACCGTGGTGCACCCTTCCTGACGTCTTGTCTGCAGGAACCCCAACGGCGAGGGCTTGCCGCACTGGCCCGTGTTCAACCAGGACGAGCGATACCTGCAGCTGAACGTGCAGCCTACAGTGGGCCAGGCCCTGAAGGCCCACAGGCGCAAATTCTGGACCAAATATCTGCCCCAGAGGGTCCAGGAGCTGATGGGGCCTGAGCAGAAGCACAAAGAACTGTAGCCGCCTGTGTTAGGCAGGAGGAAGGGCTCAGGAGAAAGTGCCCGCACCACCAGCAGGGACTGCAGGCTGAATCCTCCATCCACGGCCATCCACTCAGCCGGCCCATTCAGCATTCATGCCGCAAACGTGCATGCAGCTACAAAGGTCAATCAGATACTTAGCACTCTTTGTTTTAAGGATCCTTGAACTAAGTCTTCTAGTTCTGTTGACTTACACGATAAGGAATAAACTTCAGTCACCCTACTGTGACCTAGAGCTCTACAACCTCTTGCTTCCAGCTGTATTCTGGTAACTGTTACCCAACCTCTGCAGAGGCTTCTCCTCCTGCCTCTCCTACCCGCTGGTGACCACTGTTGTTCTCTCTACTGCTACGGGGTCAACTTGTGTAGCTTCTACAAGTGAGTGCAGAGGCGGTGCTGTGGCACAACCAGTTATGCCACAACCTGGGATGCTGGCATCCCATATGGGTGCAGGTTTGAGTCCTGGCTGCTCCATTTCCAATCGAGCTCCCTGCTAATGGCCTGGGAAGCCAGTGGAGGATGGTCCAGTACCTGGGCCCCTGCACCTGCATGGGAGACCTGGAGGAAGCTCCTGGCTCCTGGCTTTGCATCAGCTCAGCTCTGGCCGCTGCAGGCATTTCGGGAGTAAACCAGTGGATGGAAGACCTTTCTCTCTCTCGGGCACTATCTCTCTCTGTAACTCTTTCAAATAAATAAACATAAGTATTAAAAAAAAAAGTGAGTGTGAGCATGGTGCTTGTCTCTCTGCGGCTGGCTTATTTCACTTAACACAGTGCCCTCCATGCAAACACATTGCACAAGTGAGAGGATTTCACTCTCCTTTATGGGTGAGTCACACCGCATTGTGTATGTACCACAGCTTTACATCTTCATCTGCCCATCAACACGCAGTGCTTCCACAGCTCGGCTATTGCCCACAGTACCACAGCGAACCCCGGAGCGCAGGTGTCTCCTTGACATGCTGCTTTCACTTCCTTCGGATATTCGCCCAGGATCAGGAATTCACCTGGTAGGTGTGTGTCTAGCTTTTTGAAGACCTCCCTAGATTCCAGCTAACCGTGTAGAGGAGTTCCCCCTCCTCCTCCTCGTCACCAGCATTTATCATTTTTGTCCTTTTGATGGGAGCCCTTCTAAGCAGGGTGAGCTGGTGTCTCGTTGTGGTTTTGACTTGTATTTCCTTCATAACCAGTGATGTTGGCTGCTTTCAGAGTTTTTAGATTTTGTGTAGCATCTTTAGGAAACTTACGCATTCAGACCATTTGCCTTTCTAAAAGGCAAATGTTTGAGTTCCTTATATATTCTGGACATCAATCCCTTCTCAGATAAATCATTTGAAACTGTTTCCTCCCCTTCTGCTGGTGTTTCTTCGCTCTGTTGATGGATTCCTGTGACTGCAATTGCAGGGGCGGCACTCAGAAGCCATGGCTGGTTCTCAGCGGGTACCAAAGGCCACTCGAGGCTGGTCCCGACACTATTTCTCCCTCTGCTGAGGCTGGATCCTGTGCCACGCTGGCTGCCCTGTAGCCTGAAGGGACACAGGCTTTGGAAGCTGCCACTCAAGTGCGTGCCTCTCCAGGGGCTCGGGAGTGCCTCGCTGGGTTCACATCCACAGGTTCCTATGAAATGTGCAGAACACACCTCTCTGGGGGAGCTGGGGACATGGAAAGTCACAAGTGATCAGGGGGATAGACCTTCAGAAGTGCCACCGACAGAGGTATCCTTGGCCTAGCCGTTAAGACACCATTTGGGACACCCACAATGATATATTGAAGCACCTGCGTTTGAGTCCCAGATCTGCCTTTTTTTTTTTTTTTAAGCTTTATTATCTTATTTGGAAAGCAGAGTTAGAAAGAGAGAGAGAGCACTTATATCGACTGCCTCTCTTCCCAGATGGCTGCCATGGCCAGCTCTGGGCCAATCTGAAGCCAGGAGCCTCTTCTGGGTCTCTCATGTTAATTCAGGGGCCCAAGGACTTGAGCCATCTTCTTCTGCTTTCCCAGGTGCAATAGCAGGGAGCTGGCTTGGAAGTGGAGCAGCCATGACTCGAACCAACGTCCATATGGGAAGCGGGTTCCACAAGGGATACCCCCCCCCCGGATTTGTTCTTGATTCCAGCATCCCAGGCACACACACCAAGGCCGGCAGCAGGTGAGAGCTCACCTACTTGGATCCCTGACACCATGCAAGAGACCGGGACTGAGTTCCTGACTCCTGGATTTGGCCTGGCACAGGCCCAACCACCGCAGGCCTTTGGGGGAATATCTCTCCCTCCAGACACTAAGTAAGTCAATGATTAAACAAAGGGAAAAGAAGGACCAGGGTCATGTGTGTCTTTCAAAAGAGCCATGACAGAGTAGGGAGGGGCTTGTGGAGACAGCTGAACAGGTAAACTGAGTCCTGAAACCAGGGAGGAGCTGGCAGCGCTGGGGGCAGTCACCACGCAGCGCAGGCGCCAGGCCAATCCCGCGTCCCCACAGGTCATCCTGCTTCTCTCTAGGAGGGGTCCTGATCTTGCCCCAGACTCTCCCGGTGTTTGCAGTCACAGCCCATTGCTCCCTGCTCTCCACCTCCTGGGCCACAGCTGCCAGAACAGTGAGCACAGGAACCCCAGGACAGAGGGGAGGGTCCCGGCACACTGACAGGGGCCTGATAGAGGGGAGGAGGCCATTCCTTTTCTGTGTGTTGGCTTCTGCCTGCTCAGTCCCACTCTAGCCTGGCCACCAAGCCCCGCGCCCGGGCTCGCCCCGCCTGCTCCCCGCCCAGGCCAAACTCCCCTTTGGACAGGTTGGATGAGGCCCTGATCCACCCCTGAAGCGCCCAGCACAGCCTGGTGGCCACAGCAGTGCACTCGTGGACCTGCCTCGGACCATGGGGGCGCACCGACGAGCTGCCCTGCTCAGAGCCCTGGTCTGCGGGCTCCTGCTGCTCCTCCTTGTCCCAGCTCATGGTGAGGCTCCCGTGGTGGGCGACAAGGACCCGGGTCAGATCTGCCCAATCCCACAGTTAGAGCCTGTGGCCCTGGGAGGACAACACCAGGGCTGGTGGAGCAGGCAGAGGTGACAGCACGGGGACTCACGCACCCAGGGTGGGCCCCTGAGGCTTGTAGAGTCTCAGGGCTGCCCGAGGCCCCAGACACCGAGGAGTGCGCCTAACAGGAGGGGATCTAAGAGGGCAGCTTGCGTTGAGGAGTCCGGGCGTTCTCTTCCTGTGTGTGTGGCGCCGCCGCCCGCAGTCCTGAGAACAGTTAGCAACATCTTCCTGTTGCCAGGGACTCTCTGGGGTGCTCTTGGCCAGAGGCACCTGGTCCCCTCTGAAGGTTAATAGCAGGGAGCATGGGGGCCCGGGTTGATCTCAGAGGCCACAGGGCCCCTCAGCCCACACGGCTGCCCTGGGGCCAGAGGCTTCCGTTTGAAGGCAAAGACCAGGGGCTCAGTGCCTGCCCGGGCCCTCCCTGACCTTACCAGAGCTCACCCAGGTGAGATGGGGCCTGGGTGTCTGACCCTGGATGCTCTAGGTTGACAGGTCTTCTCCCCGACCCTGTCCCTATCTACTCTGCCCAGGGGATCCACACTCACCCTCCCCTGTGCCCAGCCCAGCTGGAATTCCATCATTCCCCGCCCTTTGCCCAGACTCTCAAGGATGTCTGAGCCTGGCAGGAAGCTCAGCCTAGTCATGCAGTTGCCATTTTTATTCATTTATCGATTTTTAAATATTTACTTATTTGAAAATTGACAGAGAGAGGGAGACCAGAGAGCGAGTGTGCTTCCATCTGCCGGTTCACTCCCTAGATGGCTGCAACACTTGGGGATGGGCCCTGTGGGAACCAGGAATCAGGCCCGAGGACCTGGGCCAGCTTCCACTGCCTTCTCAGACTCATGAGCAGGGAGCTGGATCAGAAGCAGAACAGCTGGGATCCAACAGGCACTCTGATGCAGGATGCTGGGGTTACCGGCAGCAGGATAAGCTGCGGGGCTGTAACTCAGTGGCTCAAACAGTATTTCCTGTTGCTCTCATGCTCGGAAAGAATCCAGTTGTCTCTTGGTGTTGTCACAGAGTCTCCCAAAGATTAAAAAAAAAAAAAAGGCCCAGTTTCTCCCTGGAGGAGCCCCATGTCCACTCCCCCGCCAATAACACAAAAATAAATCCTCTGGCCGTATTCTAATGAGTAAGTTGTTTTTTATTCCTGCAAAAGTCTTATTCCTTAAAGAAAGAATCGAGGAGGCAGCGTGGAAGCCCAGAGGGTTAAGCTGCCACCTGCGAAGCTGGCATCCCACGTGAGCGCAGGTTTGAGTCCTGACTGTTCCACTTCTGATCCTGCTCCCTGCTGACGCCCCTGGGAAAGCTGAGGGACATGGTCCAAGTGCTTGGGAGACCTGGATGGAGTTGCAGGCTCCTGGCTTTGGTCTGGCCCAGCCCCAGCCATTGTGGCCCTTTGGGGAGTAAACCTGTGGGTGGAAGATCTCTGTCTCTCTCTTCCTTTCTCCCTCTCTCTGTAAGTAACTCTGCCTTTCACACAAACAAATAAATAAATCTTAGGGCAAACAAAGTAGATGACCACTCAGGACGGAACAGTCACCAGGTTGACACTGAAAGGACACAGGGTGTGTGCGTGTCTGAAATCCAGGTACAAATCTGCCCATAGAGAGCCACAGCTCAGGGAGAGGAATGCTAAGGACACTACCTAGAGCTCAGACTCCCCCCCCCCAACATTTCCCAGCTTATGCTCTGTGTGTGTGTATAAAAGCCCCTTCCGTGAGCCAGAGGAAGGGGAGTTTGAAGCAAAGACTCTTAACTCCCTGGCCCAGCCACACCAATAATAAAGTCTGATTTGGCCACAGGTGGGTGTGTCTGAGATCGGCCAGGCTGCAGGCCATTCCTGAACTGGGAGTCTATTCCTAAACTGGGAGTCTATTCCTAAACTGGGAGTCTATTCCTAAACTGGGAGTCTATTCCTAAACTGGGAGTCTATTCCTGAACTGGGAGTCTATTCCTAAATTCCAGAGCGCCTATTCCAAAACTGGGACGCTCGAGTTCTTTGCGGAAAGCCGCATCGTGTTTGCGTGTATGTGCCACAGTTCTCTGGCACACGTTAAATCATCCCCAGATGAGTTCTACCACACAATGCAAGTGCTGGGTAAGTAACTGTTATATCAGTGTCAGGAAGAGTGAGAGAAAAGTCTGTAATACTGAGCACAGACACACAATATATTTCCTGAATATTTTCGGTCTGAAAAGTTCGTTGCTTCTATGGTTCCTGAGCCCACATAGAGGAAGAATGTAATTAAAAACCATGAGTGGGAAAAGGTGACTGGTATTGTGGGCTTCTGTCCACCCAGCCTAGGGCCTCCTGCTCAGGGGCCAGCAAGGTTCCCAGGGCCTTGCACAATGTCCACTGTGCACTTCCATGGCTGTTTATTCCATTCACAGAGATCACTCTGTCAGTTCTTCCACTCGGTGCAATCCTGGCCTCAGCATCAGAAACACACGGCTCTGCTTCCTATCACTATGGAAACGCTATTTCTGGCCGCTCATTTGAGTGGAATCATAAGGCACTTGCAGGAAATCTGTTTGTAGGTCCGAGTCCTTGGCAAGGCTGAGGTGCTGATGCCAAGGAGAGGCCACAGCAGCAGTGTGGGAGGGCAGATCATGGGGAGCCCCCACCTGATGCGCCTCTCTGCCCACAGGCCAGGGCTCTGCCAGCCCCATCCGGAACACGCACACGGGGCAGGTGCGCGGGAGCCTGGTCCACGTGGAAGGCACCGATGCGGGCGTCCACACCTTCCTGGGAATTCCCTTTGCCAAGCCACCTCTGGGGCCGCTGCGCTTTGCACCTCCTGAACCTGCTGAAGCTTGGAGTGGAGTGAGGGACGGGACTTCCCACCCAGCCATGTAAGCGCTCCCAGCACACAGGGAAGCTCTGGACCTGGGGTGGGGGGAGGAGATCCTTTGAGCAGTGGGCCAGGCCCAGCTGTCCTTTAACTCACACCTGAAAGCCACGATCCTCCTGTGTGCAGGATTGCCATGTGCAGTTTTCCAGCAAGCCTGCGAAGGCTCAGGAGGCTCCTGGCTGCTGCCAGGCTCCTGCCCAGGACTTGACACTCAGAGGGCGTGAGCTCCAGGTGCTGCAGAGTGTGCAGAGACCCACCTCCCCTCGTTCACTTTCGCCACAGGTTCTGTGCAGCCAGGGGCGCTGGCTCTGGGTGAGGGCCAGCTTGGCTCCATGACATCTGTAGGAGTCCCTGCTCTCCCTGACTTCCAGCAGCAAACCCTGCAGGTCCCTGAGAAGGGAACATTGGTGGCTGCCATGGTCACTGAGCCAAAGGACACTGGCCAAGGGACATTTGACTGTCCTTACGACTGAGAGTGTGGGAGCAATGAGGTTCCCAGAGAGTCTAGAATTAAGGCCACAGAAGTCCACCTGGTCTTCCTGGAGAAACGCCATCCGTCCACCCAGGCGGCGTGTATGGGAGGCTGGCCTGCTCCAGACATGGCAGGGTCTGGCCATCCAGCACTGATGTCACCTCCACTGAGTGTCACTGCAGTCACGACCTCCCACAAGTCTCCTGAGAGTCAGGAAGTGGTGCCCAAGTCCCTCACACACCTGAGGCTCCCTGGATGTCGGCGCCATCCTGACTAGCCCAGAGTCTAAGAGGTGTATCATGGTGGGAAGGGCGTAGAGTAGGACCATGAGTGAGCAGCGTTGCAGGAGGCAGGGGATGGGGAGGGTCTGGTGTGGGCCACAGCAGAGCCCTGGACTAGCATCTTGCCTTGTGTGGCTCCAGGTGTCTGCAGGACTTGGTTATGATGGGTCAAGATGTTCTGCTGGTGGACATCACCCCACCTTCCATCCCCATGTCCGAGGACTGCCTGTACCTCAACATCTACTCGCCTGCACATGCCCATGAGGGCTCTGACCTGCCTGTGAGTGTGGGGCAGGGTGGGCCAGGGTGGGAGGGCATTGCCTTCTGCTAGATGAGAAAGGAGAAGCCCTGCACGGGCCCTCCTGTGAGCACACCCTGTCCAAATCCTCTCACTTTAGGAGCCAAAAAGAGCAGCTCCCCCACGGTGGGCAGCTGAGGCCTGGGCGTGGGGTCCCAGGGGCCTGGCTGCTGTCAGAGGTCAGAATGAGTGGGTCCTGGATGGCCCCAGGACACTGCCATCATCCTCATGCCCAGGAGACTCACTCTGCTGTGTGGTGAGGGCTGACCTCGGAGGTCACACAGGACATCAGCCATGGACGCTTGGGCAGCCCATGGGGAGGGAGGGCACTTTGAATAAAATCCATGTGGAAGGACCAAGACACAGCTCTTAGCTTTCCACCTCACTGCAGGTTCTGGAATTGACGCAGCCAAGCTTTGAAACAAGGGCTAGAACTCCAAGGATGGGAGGCCTGGCCTTCCTGCTGGCACTGGGACCCTGGCTCATGGCCCAGATCCTGCTGTCTGGGTGGAGTTCAGTGTGCTGGGCACCTGCACAGATCACAAAATTGGTTAGATCAGCTTGGAGATGAGCAGGCTTTAGGCTGGGGGAGCCACAAGGTCCATCCTTGACTCCCCAGGTGATGGTGTGGATCCACGGTGGTGGGCTGACTACGGGCATGGCTTCCATGTATGACGGTTCTGCACTGGCGGCATTTGAGGATGTGGTGTTGGTCACCATCCAGTACCGCCTAGGAGTCCTGGGCTTCTTCAGGTGAGACAGGGGCTGGGGTCGGCACTGCAGAATTAGTGGCACCAGGACAGCCCTGTGACCCCTGTCCCTGCCACTTTTTAGCACTGGAGACCAGCACGCCACCGGCAATTGGGGCTACCTGGACCAAGTGGCCGCGCTGCGCTGGGTCCAGCAGAATATCGCCCACTTTGGAGGCAACCCTGGCCGGGTCACCATTATCGGCGATTCTGCAGGTGGCACGAGTGTGTCATCCCATGTGCTGTCACCCATGTCCGAAGGTCTCTTCCACAGAGCCATCATGGAGAGTGGGGTGGCCCTGATGCCCGGCCTCATCACCAGCTCGTCTGAGGTGGTCTCCACAGTGAGTGTCCTCCCTGCCCAGCCAGCACTGCTGCTCCTGCCTCTCTTAGTCTTGGTGAAGTGGTCACTATGAGGACCATTGGGTACACAGGCACTGAGCCTATCTGCGAACTGCTGAGGAGTTCTGGGGTCAGAATGTGCCATCTGAGCCCCAGTGGTAACAGAGGTGATTCTTGGCTCTGCCACTCTGCCCGCCTGAGCCCCAGGTTGTCAGCAACCAGCTCAGCAGGTGCTGCCCACTGCGGCTGGGCGGTACCAAGTCATGGGGAAGGAGCAACAATCAGCTTCCACTGCAGCCGTGCGCACACCACACCCTGTGTGATTTGGGGTGCAGCTGCCTTCAATGGGGCCGTGGGCAACCCCCAGTCTCCAGCATGGCTGTGCCAGCCCCTGTGTGGTCCCGTTGCAGGTGGTGGCCAACCTGTCTGGCTGTGGCCAGGTGGACTCTGAGACCCTGGTGCGCTGCTTGCGGGGCAAGAGTGAAGAGGAGATGCTGGCCATCACCAAGGTCGGGCCCCGTGCACGTGGGTGAGGGGGTGATGGGCTTGTGTGCACCTCATAGTCCCCGGGACAGCTTCCTCCCATCCATGCCTCCTGACATCCCAGCCCTGGAAGGGAGCAGGAGGTTCTGTTCTGTATGCCAGGCTGGAGACCCCATGGTGGGAGGGAGCAACCTGGATTAGCCTGGGCTGAGCCAAAATTGGGGGATTTACAAGGAGGGCCGCAAAAAATACCTGCAACAAAACTTTCTCCCTGACCTGTGTGACCCCACAGCACTTCATGCTCATCCCAGGGGTGGTGGATGGAGTCTTCCTGCCCAGACACCCCGAGGAGCTGCTGGCCTCGGATGACTTTCAACCCGTCCCCAGCATCATTGGTGTCAACAATGATGAGTATGGCTGGGTCATCCTCAAGGTGAGTGCCCACATTGCCCATGTGGTGGGCAGGTTTCTGGGCTTCTAAACTCTAGGCACAGCCATGCCAACATGGGACTCTTGCCTCTCCATCAGGTCCTGTTTGCCACTGACCCTCAAGAGGAGAGAGACAGACATGCGATGCGGGAGATTACGCATCAAGCAACAAAACAGCTGGTGAGGCCCCCAGGCTCCTGCCACGACAGAGCGCATCCCAGACACCTGCCCAGACAGGGACTCTTGGAACCAAGGTTCTGCCGTGTGTTTGGGTGGGGTCTCCCGGAGCCTGGTTCTTCCCCCAGTTTCTGACTATACAGGACCTCCGTCCCCCAGCCTGAGCCTGCTGCCTCCCTCCCAGGAGCCTGCTCCCCTCACTCCTTCCCCTTCCCCTGGGCCAGATGCTGCCTCCCGCTTTGGGGGACCTGTTGATGGACGAATACATGGGGAGCAATGAGGACCCCAAGACCCTCATGGCCCAGTTCCAGGAGATGATGGCAGACACCATGTTCGTGATGCCTGCACTCCGAGTAGCACATTCCCAGCGTGAGTTCAACTGTGACTGAGACCTCACTCGCTAGGGGCAGCTCAGAGTTGGGTCCTTTCCTGAGGGTGACGCCTGTCCTGTCCAGGTCCTGATCCATGTCTTCAGGAGGTCCCGGGGTGCCGGGGACCTGGTGTCATTCCTCTCACTAAACCCCCATGACTGAACCTGGAAATGAATATGGCCTCTATTGAACTAGGAGGAGACGACTGTTCCCAAACCTCATAGCCAGGAAGCCAAGGCCAGATCTAATCCAGGCCATGCCCACTGCACCTGCTCCACCCGGGATTCTGCTATACTGCCAGGACCCAGCCTAGTGTGGCAGTGATGTGTGGTCCCCATGGTCACGCATCTCCCCGTCCGTCCCCAGGTTCCCACGCCCCTGTCTACTTCTACGAGTTCCAGCATCGACCCAGCTTCACAAAGGACCTCAGGCCGCCCCACGTGAGGGCTGACCACGGCGATGAGCTGCTCTTTGTGTTCAGATCATTTCTCTTTGGCAGCAAAGGTGAATCTTCCTCCATTACCAGGATGGGATGAAGTGCAGGCTCTCTCTGAGGGGTTCTGCACCCACCATTGGGATGAAAGCCTGAGGCTTAGATGAGATCCAGGGTCCGAAGTCTTACAGCTCAGAGGGCAGAGCAGGTTTGGGTCTGAGAGCCCTGAGGGTGCAGCCTCTGCTCCTTCCTCCTCTGCCCTCCCAGGGATGACTGTCCAGCCTGGGTGCACATGGGTTCAAAGTCAGGTCTGTTTCCTTACAAATGTCCCAGGGACAGAGGGAAGCAACCATCAGGTAAAGAAATATCCAGAGTCGAAGACTTAGGGGATGACTGGGACATGAAAATGACAAAGGCTGGTCCCACTGGTGAGGGAGAGACATAGGCGTTGGCGAACAGCTGAGGGTCAGCTCCACCTGGGCTGGGAGCGAGGTGCATGATGGGGCAGCAGGTCTGGGGTGGCCGAGCTGACCCTGCCCCTCCCCTCTGCAGTGCCCCTCACTGAGGAGGAGGAGCTGCTGAGCAGGAGGGTGATGAAGTACTGGGCCAACTTTGCTCGCAACGGGTGAGAGGCCCCCCAAATCCCCATGGACCTGGGACCCTCTGCCCTCTCTCCTCTGGGGGGAACTCACCAGCATCCAGGGTCCTAAGTCATGTGACAGCTCCCTCGCCAGCTGCAGGACCCACTGGCTCTAACAGGGGCCTGGGACGAGGCACATTCTTCCCATCTCCCAGTGACCTTGGGGTGGGCCACGAGCTGCTCACGTCTACTTCCTGACGTCTTGTCTGCAGGAACCCCAACGGCGAGGGCCTGCCACACTGGCCCGTGTTCTACCAGGATGAGCGATACCTGCAGCTGAACGTGCAGCCTGCAGTGGGCCAGGCCCTGAAGGCCCACAGGCTCCAGTTCTGGACCCACACCCTGCCCCAGAGGGTCCAGGAGCTAAGAGGAGCTGAGCAGCACACGGAGCTGTAGCTGCTTGTGTGGGGGTGGGGGACAGGGGCTCCAGTGCAGGTGGGGCCCCGATGCACTCACACACATCCCCAGAGAGATGCATTAGGCACTCTAACGTGGCCACTCAATCCTTCCTGCCTCTGTCAACTTGGCTGACCATTGTGGGGAACGCACGGCTTGAGGTTCATTGCCAAGCCTGCCCTGGGTCCCTCGTGTGAGACACATTCCATGCACCCTCCTTGGAGCTGTGTTGGGCAACAGCAGTGCACGCTTAGCTTCCTCAACACCCACTGGGACCTGGGCCCCTCCTGTCTTGCCCCCTACACCTTCTCCCCAACCTCCCTCTCCTGTCCTCCCAGCCCCAGGCCCTCCCCACAAGAAGGGAACTGCGTTGGGCATTGTTGCCCACCCTTGGTGCCTTAAGACTCCTCCTCCTCCTCCCAGCATGCCCTATGATCTCACATCTCTTAGAGGCCACAGAGGACCCGGACTCCAGGAGTCACCGTGGCTTCGTCCCTTACGCTGCCATGAGTGGCGCCCTCAATCCCATCCGTACAGCACAAATAAGGGTTCCAGTCCTTTCACGGCTGAGTCACATACACCTGAGTGAACCTGCCACATTTTCTTAGACCCTCAGCTCTCTAAGACACCTGGTTACCTGCACAGCTGGGATACCATGAATCATTAATGCAGTAAACCTGGAGTATAGGGCTGTTGCTTTGCACAGGGGGTTAAGCCTTTAACCATGTCCCTGGCACCTTGTATGAATGACAGTCAGGTCCCAGCTGCTCCACTCCTGATCCAGATCTCTGCTAAGGCACCTGGGAAAGCAGCACAGGAGGGCCCCTGCCACCCATGCAGGGTACACAGATAATGATTTTCCCTCTGGACATGGCCTGGGCTAGCCCTGGCCATAGTGGCTGAGAGAGCCCTGGGCTGAGCAGAGGTCAAGGCCAGTTCTCAGGAGCCACAAAGTCAGCCTTCATGAGCCAGGGTCCACTTCCCCTGGGGGCTCCCGTGCCCAGGCTGCTCCTCCTTCCTGCAGGGAGCCTGATGTTTCCTACACTCAGGCTGACTCCCGGCCCCCCCACTGCTGTCACAGGACCACACGTACCCTGCTGGGTGCCCGGTGGGGAAGGTGTGGGCCCTAGGTCTTACATTTTACTCAAGCTTCTTGTCCCCATCGAGGTGATGATTCACAGCAGCAGCAGCCACAGGCAGTGCACAAAAGCAGCTTTGATTTCAAGGAGAGAGAGCGTGAGCACACTTGCACGCCTACTGAGGGCCGCCACACACGGAGAGACCCTCAGCAGGAATGGGCCAGGGTTGCCAGGAGGAAGAGAGGAAGAGGCAGCCCAAGGAGGATTCCCAAGCACAGACAGGGGCAGAGAGGGCCCTCCCCTTTCTCATCCCAGGGGGCGGTGCCCTAAATGCATAACCCAGTGGGGTGGGATCTCACCTGTGGGAATACTGAAGGGATTGTTATGGCCCCTCCATCCAGAATTTCACTTCCATGTTTCCATCATGGCTTCTCCTTCCTGATCCCAGCTGAGACACAGGTGCATCCTGGGAAAGTGGTATAAAATATTGACTAGCAGGTGCCGGCAGTGTGGCTCAGTGGGTTAATGCCCTGGACTGTAGTGCCGGCATCCCAAATGGGCACCGGTTTGAGACTTTGCTGCTCCATTCTGATCTTGGTCTCTGCTGTAGCCTGGAAAAGCAGTGGAGGATGACCCAGGTCCTTGGGCCCCAGTACTCGCATGTGAGTCCTGGAGGAAGCTCCTGGATCCTTACTGCAGATCGGCACAGCCTGGCCATGGTAGCCATGTGGGGAGTGTACCAGCAGAAAGAAGACCTGTCTCTCTCTCTCTGCTTTTCCCTCTCTCTCTGTGTATGTGTGACTTTCAAGTAAAATAAGCAAATCTTAAAAACAAAAATCACTCCCCTATCTCTTTGCCTCTCTATAACTCTGCCTTTCAAATAAATAAATACATCTTTTTAAAAAATAGATTCTCAGAGAAGGCCTCCAGGGTGTCCAGTCACAGCCCATTGCTGCTTGCTGTCCATCCCTACACTATCCTGGAGTCAGCCGGCAAGGACAGTAAACTTGGTGACTCCAGGACTGAGGAGAGGGATTGGACACCCAGAGGAGCCAGGAGCCAGGGAGGCAGGAGCCAGGGGAAGCACCCCACCAGGCCCTGTCCTCTCAGTCCTGCTCTCCTGCCAGGCCCCCAAACCCTGCCCCAGGGCTCGCCCCACCTGTTCCTTCAGGTCACGGGCTGGGCCAGCGACTGCCCCTGGAGTGCCCTGGTCAGCCTCTGGGCTCAGAGCCACACACGGGACCTGCCCCAGACCATGGGGACGCATCATGGGGATGCATGAGGATCGGCAGGCGGCGACAGGGACCCGGGTCAGATCTGCCCAATCACGCACTTAGAGCCTGCAGCCTCATGAGGACAACACCCGGGCGTCTGTAGTGGGAAGAAGTGACAGCGCTGCCCATGAGGCTCCGGGAGAGTCAGGGCTGCCCAAGGCCCCAAACACAAGGGACTGAGCCCAACATAAGGGCTCTGAGCAGCGCAGCTCTTAGTCAGCAGCCCAGGAGGTAGGGGCGGCGTGGGAACCGGGGACGTTCCCGGGACTCCAGGCTGCTGGAGCAAGTGACCACGACAGTGAGGAACCTGCCCTGGCACCATTTGTCTCCAGGGCTGCAGACCGTTGGCAGAGCGGCTCCCTGCCCCACCAGGTGGCCCCAATTGGGTAACTGGACCTGCAAATACAAAGCCCCTGATGCCAATCCAGAAGCCCATCTGTAAGCCAGGGTATCCTCTGACCCCATTGTAGGCTAAGGTTCCAGGGCGAACGTGACTCTACCCTAAAACCTGGCATTTGTTTTATCCTGATTCAGCCCGCATGGGTATTACCCATGGGGTGTGTGCTTGATTCTTTGTCTCCTCATTCTAAAGGCCCAGGTCTCTAACCCCACCCTCTCCCTATCTAATCCCCAGCACAGGCCCCACTCCTCCTCCTCCATGCTCACCCACGGGCTCCCCGCCTGCCCTGCAATGCACAGACTCTCCCGGCGACCAGGACCTTCCAGGCAGATCGTCTTCCCCACATCACTGTGGTTCCTAATAAAGTAATATCTGGGGCTGGGTCCCCACTCAGAGAGGGGGCAGTTGTTCCCCAAGGTCCCTGGGAGTCGCTGTGCGTGTCCGGGGCAGGAAACACGGCAGCGTCTGCACGGAAGCTGCCCCTGTCCTCCGTGGACTCTGCTGAGCTCAGCTCACTGTCAGCCTCACAGCCGGAACTGCTGCTGCAGGCAGCGCTGTCCTCCATGGTTGGGGCAAACGACAAGGACAAGGTCGGGACCAGCTCAGGACAGAGGCGCTGTTTACTCACCCGCACCGGGGCCAGGCTCTCCTCTCCCTGACCCAGGGGCCCAGAGCACCCTTGTGGCCGGGCATCACCTACTGTGACATGGGAGGTTCCTCCCGAGGAGGAGTCAGCTTCCATGGGCTGGGGATGATTGATTTCTGCTGCTTTGAAGGCAGAGACACAGGGAAAGAGGGAGAGACAGAGTGAGAAAGAGCTCTCCCCTCCACGGTCTCCCTCAGACGCCCGCTGTGTTAGGAGGGGAGCATCCCAGCGGCCTTGCTACTGCTGCTCCAAGTGTCTGCCCAACAGTTGGCACTTCCCTTGGGCTTCTACCGAGGGTGGGACCTGCAGGGATGTGGAGCTCCAGGTTAAGTGTTGCAGGACTGCCCGTCGGGTTCCCAGAGCAGGTGTCCCGTTTCCCTACCCCAGCGATACACAGAGGTCCCCTCCCCACCCCCGCGCCCGCGCTCTGCACCCCTGCGCGGTTGCCCTGTGTTGCTGAGTCTCCCTCACGCTTCAGCTCCCCCTCTGCCTCGCTGTGCTCCTCCTCCTGATTCCTGTGTTGAGAAACCGGTGTACCCCTGGCTCTCTCTGGAGGGTGAGGACCGTCCCTCTGGTGCCTTCTGGCCGTTCCTCTGTCCCCTCACCCTGTGTACACAGGAATTGTAGCCTAGAGGCTCCATCAGGTTCAGCTGTTAGGGTTCCGCTGCTGTTTTTTCTTGTTTTCCGAAGACAAGCATGTGGTTCTGAGTCCTCACCATAGAACATCTCGACCTTTTCAAATCTGATTCGTGGCACAACATAGGTCATGAGGGGCCGCATTGGAGCAGCCTGGAGCCACCGCTGGGGACGCCCAGCCCTGAGCCCTGTGCCCGGGTCCCGCCTCGGCACCTCCTGAGTCCAGCTTCCTGCTAACCTGAAGGCTGAGAGGCAGCAGGGGGGCTCTGGTACTGATGCTGCTTCCCACTGGGAGACCCCGATTGAGTTCAGGGCTCCTGGCCTATCAGGGCCCCGTCCCAGCTGTGGTGGGCATTTGGAGAGGGAACCAGCACCAGAACATCTCTGTCTCTCTGTGTGTGTCTCTGTCTTTCAAATAAATAAAAAAAATTAAACAAGGTGTCAGTTCCCACTTGCTTCCTCATCACTTGTGTGAGATCCTTGTCTGTGGGCACATCCTTACAGCTTCCTGCTGATGCGTTCCTGGCTCGTGCTGATTCATTGGTAGAAACTCTTTACTGATCCATGGCCTTCCCCATTTGGTGACTTCGTCACCTCGTCCCTCACTGGTCTCCAGGTCAGGCTGTGCTTGTCCCGTCCTGGGCACAGTCACCTCCCTCCTGCATTCATGGCATCAATGCCATCTCTTTTAGAGAGCATGCTTTGTTTTGCTTTTTAAAAAAATGACTATATTAGACAATTATGTGAAAATGTTTTGTATTGTCTTCAAGATTTCTTATTTATCGGAAATGCTGAGTTCCAGAGAGAAAGGGAAAAGAGATCTTCCACCCTCTGATTCCCTCCACATTGTGCATAACAGTCAGGGCTGGGCCAGTCCAAACCAGGAGCCATCCAGGGCCTCCAGGAGGGTGCAGGGCCCAGGCGCTGGGGGAGTCTACTACGTCCCCAACCCATTAGCAGGGAGCTGGATCCGGGGTGAAGCAGCCAGGATGGAACTGTGTAGGGGATGCTGGCCATGCAGGCTGTGGGTGCACCCGAGCGCCACTACACCGCCCCCTAGAGGATGCTTCCTTTCTTCCCTTCTTGCTGCCTGGAGCATGAGCCTCCTAGCAGGGGAGCCTGGTCAGTCTGGTGCTCACAGCTCTACCTCCTGTGACCGAGGGCAGTCAGCAGAAAGGACGCTCTCCTCGCCCCCAGGGCTGTCACCTGCGCTGACTCCTAGTGCTCAGGGAGGGTGCTAGGGCCCCAGGAGCCTCGGGAGCTGTGGGATGTCCTGGGCTGGGCAGGGACAGCACTGCTGGCTGGGAGATGGGGAGAGTTTCTCATGCAGGACGTTGGTCAGGTCAGTGTTTGTAGGTCCGAGGCCTTGGCAAGGCTGAGGTGCCGATGCCAAGGAGAGGCCACAGCAGCAGTGTGGGAGGGCAGCTCATGGGGAGCCCCCACCTGCTGTACCTCTCTGCCCACAGGCCAGGACTCTGCCAGCCCCATCCGGAACACGCACACGGGGCAGGTGCGCGGGAACCTGGTCCACGTGGAAGGCACCGATGCGGGCGTCCACACCTTCCTGGGAATTCCCTTTGCCAAGCCACCTCTGGGGCCGCTGCGCTTTGCACCTCCTGAACCTGCTGAAGCTTGGAGTGGAGTGAGGGACGGGACCTCCCACCCAGCCATGTAAGCACTCCCAGGGTGCAGGGAAGCTCCGGCCCTGGGGGGAGGTCAGGGGAAAGATCCTCTGAGTTCTAGGCCAGGCCCAGCTGTCTGGGACAGAGCTCCCATGACCAGATTTCCCTGTGGGTGATGGCTCCCTCGTGCGTTATTCAGTGAGTCTGCTTAGGATTCTGGATTCAGTGACCATGAAATGCTTTGGGACCAGAACTTGGCACTCAGAGCACATTAAATCCAGGTACAGAGAGAAAAGCAGAGACGCTCTCCCCGTGTCCAGGAGAGGCCACAGGCTCTCTGTCTGCAGGGGGCGCTGTGTCTGGGTGAGGTTCACCTGGCTCCACATGCTTGTAGGAGGCCCCGACTCCATCAGCAGATCCTGCAGCTCCCTGAGATGGGCACCAGAGGGGGTCGTCATGGTCACTGAGCCAACGACAGGGCAAGGACATTGGCCAGGGACCCGTGTATGCCCTTAGGACTGGAGACTGTGGGAACGGGGAGGTTCCTGAGTCTAGAGTGAAGGTGAGGGTCGTCCACTGCCCTTCCTGGGGAAACGCCATCCGTCCATCCAGGCTCATGTGCGGGAGGCTGGCCTGCTCCGGCGTGGCTGGGTCTGGGCATCTAGCACTGAGTGTCCCTCCTGTAGTCACAACTTCCCACAGAGTCCCCTGTCAGTCAAGAGTGGTCCCCAGACTCTCAGACACCTGAGGTTCCCTGATGTTGGACCATCCCAGCTCACCCAGAATCCAGGACCTGGATCCTGGTGGGAAGTGTCTTAGGGAGGCCCATGAGTAAGCAGGGCTGTAGGAGGAGGCCCGGGAGGGTAGGGCACACTAGACGCAGGCTCTAGACTAATGGCTGCCTTGGGTGGCTCCAGGTGTCTTCAGAACTTTGCTATTATGAGTCAAAGTGTTCTGCAGCTGAACCTCACCCCACCTTCCATCCCCATGTCCGAGGACTGCCTGTACCTCAGCATCTACTCGCCTGCACATGCCCATGAGGGCTCTGACCTGCCTGTGAGTCTGGGGCAGGGGGAGGGGGAGGGGGAGGAGATTGGGAGAGGGGGAGGGGGAGAGGGAGAGGGAGCTGGGGAGGGGGAGAGGGAGAAGAGAAGGGGGATTGGGGGAGACGGGGAGGTGGAGGAGACTGTGATGGGGAGGAGGAGGAGAGGAGGAGGGTGAGGAGAGTGGAAGAGGGGGAGGGGGAGAAGGAGAGGGAGGAGGAGGAGGGAGGAGGAGAGGGGAGAGGGGGAGGGGGGGAGGAAGGCTGTCCAGAAGCCTCTCACTATCAGAGCCGAGAACTGCTGCTCCCCCACGGTGGGCAGCTGAGCCCCTGGCATGGGATCCCAGGGACTGAGATGTCAAAGGTCAGACCGATGGTCTTGAATGGACCCGGGACACCTCAGCACCCTCATGCCCAGGAGGCACACTCAGTGACCCCTGGCTACCCTCAGAGGTCACCGCATCTCTTGCCACGGATGGTGTGGGGGCCTGAAGAAGGGAAGGCACTAGGATGAGCATCCGTGTGGATGGATGAGAGAGACAGCCGTTATTTGTCCACCTCAAGGGGGCTCAGAAATTGACGGACCAGGCTTTGAACATGCAGTTAGACTCAGGATGGTTGGCCTGGCCTTCCTGATTATACCTGGGTCCCTGGTTCATGGCCCAGATCCTGCACTCTGAACAGAGTTGTGCTTGGCTCTACACAGACCCCAGGTACTGGTTACACCAGGTGGAGGATGAGCATTCTTAGGTGGAGGAAGCCACGAGTTAAGCCCTTGACTTTCCGCAGGTGATGGTGTGGATCCACGGTGGTGGGCTGACCATGGGCATGGCTTCCATGTGCGACAGTAGTGCACTGGCAGCATTTGAGGACGTGGTGGTGGTCAATATTCAGTACCGCCTGGGAGTCCTGGGCTTCTTCAGGTGAGACCGGGGCTGGGGTGGGCACTGCGGGGAGAGTGGCACCAGGACAGCCCTGTGATCCCTGTCCCTGCCCCTTCTCAGCACTGGAGACCAGCACGCCGCCGGTAACTGGGGCTACCTGGACCAAGTGGCCGCGCTGCGCTGGGTCCAGCAGAATATCGCCCACTTTGGAGGCAACCCTGGCCGGGTCACCATTTTCGGCGTGTCTGCGGGTGGCACAAGTGTGTCATCCCATGTGGTGTCGCCCATGTCCCAAGGTCTCTTCCACGGAGCCATCATGGAGAGTGGGGTGGCCCTGCTGCCCACCCTCATCCCCAGGTCATCTGAGGTGGTCTCCACTGTGAGTGTCCTCACTGCCCAGGCCTGCTGCTCCTGCCTATACTTCATCTCTGATCAAGGGGCACAAGGAGGGAGGACCATCGGGTTCTCAGGCCCTGCTGCCTACCACTGCATTACTGAGAGGCTCTAGGGTTAGAAGCCACACACCTGTGTCCCAGCAGAGGCGGAGGTGGTTCTCGGCTCCACCAGCTGCCTGCCCTGAGCCCCAGGTTTTCGGCAACCAGCTCAGCAGGTGCTGCCCACTGCGGCTGGGCGGTGCCAAGTCATGGGGAAGGAGCAACAATCAGCTTCCACTGCAGCCGTGCACACACCACACCCTGTGTGATTTGGGATGCAGCTGCCTTCAATGGGGCCTTGGAAAACCCCCAGTCTCCAGCATGGCTGTGCCAGCCCCTGTGTGGTTCCTTTACAGGTGGTGGCCAACCTGTCTGGCTGTGGCCAGGTGGACTCTGAGACCCTGGTGCGCTGCTTGAGGGCCAAGAGTGAAGAGGAGATGCTGGCCATCAACAAGGTTGGGCCCTGTGCACGTGGGTGAGGGGGTGATGGGCTTGTGTGCACCTCATAGTCCCTGGGGCTGCTACCTCCCAGGCATGCCCTCCTGACATCCCAGCCCTGGATGGAACAGGTACCCAGTCCTGGATGCCAGGCTGGGGCCCCTAGGGGGTGAGGGTGAACACGCTAGGCTGAGCCAATCGGGGATGGAGAACGCAGAGGGCTTTAGAGAGCACCTGGGACACTGCTTCCTCCCTCCCCCGTGTGACCCACAGGCCTTCATGCTCATCCCAGGGGTGGTGGATGGAGTCTTCCTGCCCAGACACCCCGAGGAGCTGCTGGCCTCGGCTGACTTTCAACCCGTCCCTAGCATCATTGGTGTCAACAACGATGAGTATGGCTGGATGCTCCCCCAGGTGAGCCCCAGCCCTAGTTCCTGAGTGCCTGCACAGACTATGTGGTGAGCAGTCCTCTGGGCTTCAATGCTCCAACCCAGCCCCCCACACACACACTTGTGACTCTCCCCTCTCCACTCAGCTCATGTTCGCCACAGACCCTCAAAAGGAGAAAGACAGAGAGGCGATGCGGGAGATTACACATCAAACAGCAGAACAGCTGGTGAGGCCCCCAGGCTCCTGCCACAACAGAGCGCATCCCAGACACCTGCCCACACAGGGACTCCCGGAACCAAGGCTCTGTCATGTTTGGGTGGGGTCTCCCGGAGCCTGGTTCTTCCCCCAGTTTCTGACTATGCAGAACCTCCGTCCCCCAGCCTGAGCCTGCTGCCTCCCTCCCAGGAGCTGCTCCCCTCACTCCTCCCTCTTCTCCTGGGCCAGATGCTGCCTCCCGCTTTGGGGGACCTGTTGATGGACGAGTACATGGGGAGCAATGAGGACCCCAAGACCCTCATGGCCCAGCTCCAGGAGATGATGTCAGACGCCATGTTCGTGATGCCTGCACTCCGAGTAGCACATTTCCAGCGTGAGTTCATCTGGGACTGAGGCCTCACTCGCTAGGGGCAGCTCAGAGCTGGGTCCTTTCCTGAGGGTGACGCCTGTCCTGTCCTGGTCCCAATCCGTATCTTCAATGGGGCCCAGGGTGCAGGGGACTTGGTGTCCCTGCTCTCAGTAAACCCCCATGGCTTGTTCCAGATACCGACATCTCCACTCTGGTACAGAGGAGCAGACTGGGCTGAGTGAGCTTCACTTACTGACCCACACTTCAAAAGCATGACGCCCAAGGCCAGGATCTACGCCAGGGCTTGCCCAATGTGCCTGTTCCCCCTGCTACCTCTCCCCAACATCCCAGGACCCAGCCTAGTGCAGCAATTATGTGTCATCCCCATGGGCATTGTAGGAGAACACCGGGAAGGGGCCACCCATCTCCCTGTCCATCCCCAGGTTCCCAGGCCCCTGTCTACTTCTACGAGTTCCAGCATCGACCCAGCTTCACAAAGGACCTCAGGCCGCCCCACGTGAGGGCTGACCACGGCGATGAGCTGCTCTTTGTCTTTAGATCACATTTCTTTGGCAACAAAGGTGAATCTTCCTCCATTACCAGGATGGGATGAGGTCCAGGCTCTCTCTGAGGGGCTCTGCACCCCCCATTGGGATGAAAGCAGGAGGCTCAGATGGGATCTAGGGTCCAAAGTCTTACAGCTCAGAGGGCAGAGCCAGGTTTGGGTCTGAGAGCCCTGAGGGTGCAGCCTCTGCTCCCTCCTCTTCTGCCCTCCCAGGGATGAGTGTCCAGCCTGGGTGCACTTGGCTTCAAAGTCAGGTCTGTTTCCTTACAAATGTCCCAGGGTCAGAGGGAAGAAGCAATGCAGGCAAGGGAGAAGCCAGTGTGAATGACTTAGGGGCTGACTGGGGACGTGGAGCGTGACAAGGCAGCTTCCACTGGTGAGGGAAAGACATAGAGGTTGGCGAGTAGCCAAGGGTCACCTTCACCTGGGCTGCGAGCATGGTGCATGATGGGGCAGCAGGACTGGGGTGGCCGAGCTGACCCTGCCCCTCCCCTCTGCAGTGCCCCTCACTGAGGAGGAGGAGCTGCTGAGCAGGAGGGTGATGAAGTACTGGGCCAACTTTGCTCGCAACGGGTGAGACGATCCCCCCCGCCAATCCCCAGGGACCTGGGACCCTCTGCCCTCCCTTCTAAGTCACATGACAGTGCCCTCAACAGCTGCAGAACCCACTGGCACTCACAGGGGCCCTGGGGACCAGGCACACTCTTCCCATCTCCCAATGACCTGGGGTGAGCCATGAGCTGCTCTGCCCAGAGTCTCCCTGTAGGGGAAGGACAGGCCAGGTCCCCATGTGGGGCTGACACCAGGGGGAGGTCATTCTGTTGCTGCTTCTGGAAACCCATTCCTCACCCCCTCCTGCCTGCAAGGTGGCCTGGCTAGACCCCAGATAGGTGCTCGG
Organism: Oryctolagus cuniculus; assembly: GCF_051225735.1. NCBI lineage: Eukaryota > Metazoa > Chordata > Mammalia > Lagomorpha > Leporidae > Oryctolagus > Oryctolagus cuniculus. Next base: position 59,984,595 of record NC_142884.1, on the reverse strand, counting down.
GGCTGGGCTGGGCAGGGCTCAGAGTGACCGCGGTGCCCCCTCCCTGACGTCTTGTCTGCAGGAACCCCAACGGCGAGGGCCTGGCGCACTGGCCCGTGTTTGACCAGGACGAGCGATACCTGCAGCTGAACGTGCAGCCTGCAGTGGGCCAGGCCCTGAAGGCCCACAGGCTCCAGTTCTGGACCCACACCCTGCCCCAGAGGGTCCAGGAGCTAAGAGGAGCTGAGCAGAAGCACAAAGAGCTGTAGCTTCCTGTGTAGGGGTGGAGGACAGGGGCTCCAGTGCAGGTGGGGCCCCGATGCACTCACACACATCCCCGGAGGAGCCATGCATTCAGCACTCTCATACGGCCACTCACTTCTCCTGGCCTCCGTCCACTCAGCAGACCGTTGTGAAGAACCAGGGCTTGAGATTCATTGCCAAGCCTGCCCTGGGTCCCCTGGTGTGAGATGCACCCAGTACACGCTCCATGGAGCTGTATGGGGCAACACCAGTGCCAGCCCTGCTTCCTGAACACCCACTGAGCCCTGGGCCCCTACTGCTTCTTGCCTCCTCCACCTTCTCCTCACCCTCCCTCTCTATCCTCCCAGGCCCAGGCCCTCCCCACGTGGAGGGAGCTGGTTGGGGATTGTCGCCCACCCCTGGGTGCCTTAAGCCCTACCCTGCCTTCCTCCTCCCCGCATGCCTGTGATCTCACATCTCTTAGTAGCCACAGAGGACCCAGACACCAAGAGTCACCGTGGCTTCATCCCTGCAGGCTGCCATGAGTGGCGCCCTCAATCCCATCCATGCAGCACAAATAAAGGGTTCCAGTCCTTTCACGGCTGAGTCACATTCACCTGAGTGAACCTGCCACGTTTTCTTAGACCCTCAGCTCTCTAAGACACCTGGTTACCTGCACAGCTGGGATACCATGAATCATTAATGCAGTAACCTGGAGTATAGGGCTGTTGCTTTCACAGGGGGTTAATACTCTACCTATGTAGAAGACAGTTCAGGTTCCAGCCGCTCCACTCCTGATCCAGATCTCTGCTAAGGCACCTGGGAAAGCAGCAGAGGAGGGCCCAAGAGCTTGGACCCCTGCCACCCATGCAGTGTACACAGATAATGATTTTCCCTCTGGACATGGCCTGGGCTAGCCTGGCCATGGTGGCTGAGAGAGCCCTGGGCTGAGCAGAGGTCAAGGCCAGTTCTCAGGAGCCACAAAGTCAGCCTTCATGAGCCAGGGTCCACTTCCCCTGGGGGCTCCCGTGCCCAGGCTGCTCCTCCTTCCTGCAGGGAGCCTGATGTTTCCTACACTCAGGCTGACTCCCGGCCCCCCCACTGCTGTCACAGGACCACAAGTACCCTGCTGGGTGCCCGGTGGGGAAGGTGTGGGCCCTGGGTCTTACATTTTACTCAAGGTTCTTGTCCCCCTGGATTTGAGGATTCACAGCAGCAGCAGCCACAGGCAGTGCACAAAAGCAGCTTTGATTTCAAGGAGAGAGAGCGTGACCACACCTGCACGCCTACTGAGGGCCGCCACACACGGAGAGACACTCAGCAGGAATGGGCCAGGGTTGCCAGGAGGAAGAGAGGAAGAGGCAGCCCAAGGAGGATTCCCAAGCACAGCCAGGGGCAGAGAGGGCCCCCCCTCCCATCACATCCCAGGGGGCCGTGCCCTAAATGCATAACCCAGTGGGGTGGGATCTCACCTGTGGGAATACTGAAGGGATTGTTATGGCCCCTCCATCCAGAATTTCACTTCCATGTTTCCATCATGGCTTCTCCTTCCTGGTCCCAGCTGAGACACAGGTGCATCCTGGGAAATTGGTGTAAAAGACTGACAAGCAAAGGGATAAAGTTACAATGCAGGGCTGGCAAAGTTCCAGCTCCCGAAATCCCGTGGTTCTTCCTGCCTCGTTGCCAGGTATCAGGACCAGCAGGTTTTCACTGTCAAGTAGTTGAGACAGAACTGTGTCTCAGAAGAAGCTGGGGACACAGCACACATTGGGTTCAGCCCTTAGTTAGTGCCATGGTCACTGCCTCTCAAAACCTGGACCCTGAGTGAGCAGGGAGGGGAAGGGCAGAGTCGGGAAAGGATGGAGGAGGGGCCCGGACCCAGTGGGCACCCAGCCTGGAAACCAAGGAGGAGCTTCCAGAATTGAGGAAGAGTGACACCTGCCAGCCTTGACTCAGGTGACCCCTGGGGCAGGGGCTGTGGCACAGAGCAGTGAGCCACCATCTGCAGTGCCTTCATCCCATGTAGGCACAGAGCCGAGCCCCGGGGCTTCACTTCCGATCCAGCTTCCAGCTAATGTGCCTAGGAAAGCAGCAGAAGGCCCACGTGCTTGGGCCCCTGCACTCACCTGGGAGACCCAGAAGAAGCTGCTGGCTCCTGGCGTTGGGCTGACCCAGCCCTGGACGTTTGAGACTGACCCTGTAGATGGAAGATTTCTCTCTTTGTCTCTCTTGACTCTTTAACTCTGCCTTTCAAATAAATAAAAAGAAATAAGTCTCTTTTTTTAATGTTTTATTCTCTGAAAAGACCTCCTAGCTGTCCAATTACTGCCCAGTGCTGCTTTCCGTCCACCCCACACTCTCCTGGACCAAGTGCCAGGACAGTGAAGTTGGTGACTCCAGGATTGATGCGAGGGGCCTGGACCCCCAGAGGAGCCAGGACAAACTGGAGGCAGCCATGCTGGGGTCCCCACCTGACCTCTCTCTCTCACCCCAGGCATGCAGGACCCGCCCCCGCGGTGCGCCCCGCCCCCGCGGAGCACCCTGCCTGTTTCCTGCCCAGGCCAGGGGCAAGGCCCTGATCCCAGCCTGGAGCACTGGGCACAGTCTCGGGACAGAGAAGCTCACAAGCCTGCATGCCGTGGAGCATGGGGCTGCACTGAAGGGGAGCTCAGCTCGGCATCCTGGTCTGTGGACTCCTGCTGCTCCTCGACCCAGGTCACCATGAGGCTTCAAGGGTGACAACAGGCACCAAGGTCAGATCTGCCCAATCCCACAGTAAGTGCCTTAGCTCACAGGAGGGCAGCGCCTGGGAGGTTGGAGCAGGTGAGGTGACAGTGGGGGACCTGGGCGCCCACCATGATCTCCTGAGGCTCCAGGCACGGAGGAATGAGCCCAGCACGAAGGCTCTGAGCAGCGCTGGTCGGGTTGGCAGCCGGGACAGGAAGGGGCGTAGGAAATGGGGCCCTTTCCCTCCCTTGCTTGAGGCTGTGGTGACTGTGCCCTCCCCAGGACACTGATGAACCTGCCCTGGGCTGTGTGTCTGCCAGGGTCTCCTCTGACCCTGTGCACCTGGCAGGGGTCCTCCTGGGCTGGATCCAGGGCAAAGGTGACCACACCTCCGTGCCTGGCATTCTGGGAGCTCAGGCCAAGAGGGCACCACTCCTGGGTGTGTGGTGGAGCCTTTATCCCCTCATTCCAAAGGCCCAAGACTGGAGCTGGCATTGCAGAGCAAGTCAGCACTGTGCACTGGCGGCCCCTAGGAACACTGGCTCCAGCTCTGCCTGCTCCTCTCCCAGTGCAGCTGCCTGTAATGTGCCTGGGAAAGCAGTGGAAGATGGCTCTGTCCCAGGCCCCTGATGCTCCCACGTGGGAGACCCTGCTGGAGTTCAAGGCTCCTGGCTGAGGCCTTGGTGGGGCCTTTTGGAAACTGAACCAGCAGATGACCTCCCTTGCTCGCTCTCTCTCTCTCTCTCTCTCTCTCTCTCTCTAACTTGACCTTTCCAAAAACTAGCTCTTTAAAGAGAATAAACAACCGTGAAAAGCCAGGTCTGTAACCCCACCCTCTCCCTATCTAATCCCCAGCACAGTCCCCACTCCTCCTCCTCCATGCTCACCCACGGGCTCCCCGCCTGCCCTGCAATGCACAGACACTCCCGGCGACCAGGACCTTCCAGGCAGATCATCTCCCCACATCACTGTGGTTCCTAATAAAGTAATATCTGGGGCTGGGTCCCCACTCAGAGAGGGAGCAGTTGTTCCCCAAGGTCCCTGGGAGTCGCTGTGCGTGTCCGGGCAGGAAACACGGCAGCGTCTGCACGGAAGCCGCCCCTGTCCTCCGTGGACTCTGCTGAGCTCAGCTCACTGTCAGCCTCACAGCCGGAACTGCTGCTGCAGGCAGCGCTGTCCTCCATGGTTGGGGCGAACGACAAGGACAAGGTCGGGACCAGCTCAGGACAGAGGCGCTGTTTACTCACCCGCTCTGGGGCCAGGCTCTCCTCTCCCTGACCCAGGGGCCCAGAGCACCCTTGTGGCCCGGCATCGCCTACTGTGACATGGGAGGTTCCTCCCAAGGAGGAGTCAGCATCCATGGGCTGGGGATGATTGATTTCTGCTGGTTTGAAGGCAGAGACACAGGGAGAGGGAGAGACAGAGTGAGAAAGAGCTCTCCCCTCCACGCTCTCCCTCAGACGCCCGCTGTGTTAGGAGGGGAGCATCCCAGCGGCCTTGCTACTGCTGCTCCAAGTGACGGCCCAACAGTTGGCACTTCCCTTGGGCTTCTACCGAGGGTGGGACCTGCAGGGCGGGTGGAGCTCCAGGTTAAGTGTTGCAGGACTGCCCGTCGGGTTCCCAGAGCAGGTGTCCCGTTTCCCTACCCCAGCGATGCGCAGAGGCCCCCTCCCCACCCCCGCGCCCGCGCTCTGCACCCCTGTGCGGTTGCCCTGTGTTGCTGAGTCTCCCTCACGCTTCAGCTCCCCCTCTGCCTCGCTGTGCTCTTCCTCCTGATTCCTGTGTTGAGAAACCGGTGTACCCCTGGCTCTCTTCTGGCGGTTCCTCTGTCCCCTCACCCTGTGTACACAGGAATTGTACCTAGAGGCTCCGTCAGGTTCAGCTGTTAGGGTTCTGCTTCAGTTTCTTGGTTTTTTTTGCAAGACCAGCATGTGGTGCTGAGTCCTCACCATAGAACATCTCAACCTTTTCATTTCTGATTCGTGGCACAACATAGGTCATGAGGGGACGCATTGGGAACAGCCATGGAGCCAACACTGGGCACGCCCCAGCCCTGAGACCTGTGCCCGGGTCCCGCCTCGGCACCTCCTGACTCCAGCTTCCTGCTGACCTGCAGGCTGAGAGGCAGCAGGGCGGCTCCGGTACTGATCCCTGCTTCCCACTGGGAGACCCGGATTGTGGTCAGGGCTCCTGGCTATCAGGGCCAGGAGTGGTGGGCATTTGCAGAGGGAACCAGCACACAGGACATCTCTGTCTCTCTGTGTTTGTCTCTGTTTCTCTTTCAAATAAATGAATACAAATTACAAACAAGAGCACTGAGGTAGTCTAGAACCACGTGCTTTTCTCTTCATTTGTGTGAGATCCTCAGGTTTATGTGCATATTTTACACATTATTTTTTTAGAGAGATTTATTTTATTTGAGAGGCAGATTTACAGAGAGGCAATTGTGTAGAGAGAAAGAGAGAGAGAGAGAGTGAGTGAGAGAGGGAGAGGGAGAGGAAGGTAGAGAGAGAGAGAGAGAGAGAGAGAGAGAGAGGTCTTCCATTCTCTGGTTCACTCCCCAGTTGACTGCCATTGCTGGCACTGAGCCAATCCAAAGCCAGGCTCTTCTTCCAGGTCTCCCACGTGGGTGCAGGGCCCAAGGAGTTGACCGTCTTCTGCTTTCCCAGGCCAGAGCAGAGAGCTGGATGGATAGTAGAATAGCCAGGACTCAAACTGGCACATATGGGATGTTGGCACTGCAGATGGTGGCTTTACCTGCTATGCCACAGTTCTGGTCCCTACACCTATTTTCTGATGTGTGGCTAAAATGTTCTGATTCGTTTGTAGAAACTCTTTAGTAATCCCTGGGCTTCCCCATTAGGTGACTTCGTCACCTCCTCCCTCGCTGGTCCCCAGGTCAGGCTGTGCTTGTCCCGTCCTGGGCACAGTCACCTCCCTCCTGCATTCATGGCACGAATGCCATCTCTTGTATAGAGCATGCTCTGAGGACGTCTTTAGCACAGTTGGTGAGGCTCCGGACCCACCCCATCCCTGGGCAGGGGAATCCTGCTCATGCAAAAGCTGTGGCAAATGCACCTTTCTAGGCCTGGGCAGGGCAGGGAGGCATCCCAGAGCCGGGCCCTCCCCCATTCCCTGTCCCACTCCAGGACCCATTTCCCCACCCCTGAGGCCGCCACCTCCCTGCCCTGGAGTCTGCCTCAACTGCCTGTTCCCCACCGCCCGGGCCAGATGCTGCCGCCTGAGTCTGGGGACGTGTTGATGGAGGAGTACATGGGGAGCAGCGAGGACCCCCAGACCCTCAAGGCCCAGTTCCAGGAGATGATGGCAGACGGCCTCTTCGTGATGCCTGCGCTCCAAGTGGCCCATCTTCAGCGTGAGTTCGTCTGTGGCCCAGGCCTGACCGTCAAGGGCATAGCTCAGAGCTATGAGAGGTCTGTCCTGCCCAGGTCCTACCCACATCTTTTTAAACTTTCTTAGAATTTATTTGGAAGGCAAAGAAGCACACAGAAAAACAGACAGCGCTCTTCCAGCTGCTGGTTCATTCCCCTAAATGCCTGAAACAGCCAGTGCCGGCCCAGCCCAAAGCCGGGAGCCCAGAGCTCAACCCAGGTCTCAGGCCGTGAGTGGCAGGGCCAACTCCTGCTGCCTCCTCCTGCACATTAGTAGGAAGCAGCTGTCCCGAGTGACTGCGTAGCCACCGCCCCAGATGCCCTTCCCCTCCCGCTCTTCCTGCGGCCCCTGAGAGCCAGGCCCGTGATGTCCCCATCTCGGTAAATCCCAAGGCGCCTCCCCCATCGTGCAGAGGACAGGGAGGTGAGTGAGCTTGGGTGACTTTCCCAGAGCTACCCAGCTGGGAAGCCCCGAGGCCATGATCCCATCCCAGCCACTACCGCGCCCTGGGCCCGATCCAGCCAGGTGTGCACTAGAAAGTGGAGCCCCCGCATCTCTCCCTCCAGGCCCCCACGCGCCCACCTACTTCTATGAGTTCCAGCACCGGCCCCACTTCCTAAAGGACAAGAAGCCGCCCCACGTGAAGGCTGACCACGGGGATGAGCTGGCCTTTGTCTTTGGGATCTTCTTTGTAAACCGCCAAGGTGAGTGTCCCTCCCTCCCTGGGAGCCTGAAGCTGGGAGTCAGGTGTGCAGGGTCTCAGGGTTCCAAGGGCTGAGCTGGGTTAGAATCGCAGAGCCTCAGTCAGCAGCCTGTGCCCCTCCTGCTCTGCCCACCTGGTCATGGGGGTCCTGCGGGGAGCAGAGGCAGGAGTCTCAAAGGTGTATTTGTTTCTTAAAGGACTTCCCTGGCCGAGCCAGAAATGAGCCCGGGTCCACGGAGCAGGAGGCTGCACAGAGAAAAGGGAGCTTGGCCAGGGGAGGGTCCAGCTCCTGGGAATGAAGGGAGGGGCAGAGAACCAGTGTAGGACAGCTGAGGGTCAGCTCCACCTGGGCTGGGAGTGAGGTGCATGATGGGCAGCAGGACTGGGGTGGCCGAGCTGACCCTGCCCCTCCCCCATGCAGTGCCCCTCACTGAGGAGGAGGAGCTGCTGAGCAGGAGGGTGATGAAGTACTGGGCCAACTTTGCTCGCAGCGGGTGAGACGACCCCCCCAAATCCCCAGGGACCTGGGACCTTCTGTCCTCACTCCTCTGGGGGGACCTCACCAGCATCCAGAGACCTAAGTCACGTGACAGTGCCCTCCCGAGCTGCAGGACCCACTGGCACTCACAGGGGCCTGGATGAGGCACACTCTCCCATCTCCCAGTGACCTGGGGTGGGCCACGAGCTGCTCACGTCTGCTTCCTGATGTCTTGTCTGCAGGAACCCCAACGGCGAGGGCCTGGCGCACTGGCCCGTGTTTGACCAGGACGAGCGATACCTGCAGCTGAACCTGCAGCCTGCAGTGGGCCAGGCCCTGAAGGCCTGCAGGCTCCAGTTCTGGACCCACACCCTGCCCCAGAGGGTCCAGGAGCTAAGGGGCGCTGAGCAGAAGCACACGGAGCTGTAGCTGCCTGTGTGGGGGTGGGGGACAGGGGCTCCAGTGCAGGTGGGGCCCGATGCACTCACACACATCCCCAGAGCAGCCATGCATTAGGCACTCTCATGTGACCACTCAGTCCTGCTGGCCTCCATCCACTCAGCAGACCGCTGTGGAGAACCCAAGTCTTGAGGTTCATTGCCAAGCCTACCATGGAGCCCCTCGTGTGAGACACACCCAGTATACACTCCATGGCCCTGTGTTGGGCAGCACCAGTCCCCGCCCAGCTTCCTCAACACCCACTGGGCCCTGGGCCCCTCCTGCTTCTTGCCCCTCCACCTTCTCCCCACCCTCCCTCTCCTTTCCTTCCAGCCACAGGCCCTCCCCACGTGGAAGGAGATGCGTTGGGCATTGTTGCCCACCCCTGGGTGCCTTAACCAATCGTCCTCCTCCCAGCATGCCTGTGATCTCACATCTCTTAGAGGCCACAGAGGACCAGGACTCCAGGAGTCACCACGGCTTCGTCCCTGCAGGCTGCCATGAGTGGTGCCCTCAATCCCATCCATGCACCACAAATAAAGGGTTCCAGTGCTTTCACGGCTGAGTCGCATTCACCTGAGTGAACCTGCCACGTTTTCTTAGACCCTCAGCTCTCAAGAGACACCTATTTACCTGCACAGCTGGGATACCATGAATCATTGATTAAGTAAACCTGGAGTATAGGGCTGTAGTTTTGAACAGGGGGTTAAGCCTCCACCCATGTCGCTGGCATCTCATATGAGTGAAGTTCAGGTCCCAGCTGCTCCACTCCTGATCCCACACCCTGCCCCAGAGGGTCCAGGAGCTAAGGGCCACTGAGCAGAAGCACACAGAGCTGTAACTGCCAGTGTGGTGGTGGGGGCTCCGATGCGCTCATATACACCGACAGAGGAGAGATTTATTCAGTAGTCTCATGCGGCCACTCACTCCTCCTGGCCTCCGTCCACTCAGCAGTCCATTGTAGAGAACCCACGCCTTGAGGTTCATTGCCAAGCCTGCCCTGGGGCCCCTCGTGAGAGACGCACCCAGTACACCTCCATGGAGCTGTGTGGGGCAACACCAGTGCCAGCCCTGCTTCCTCAACACCCACTGGGCCCTGGGCCCCTCCTGCTTCTTGCCTCCTCCACCTTCTCCCACCCTCCCTCTCTTCTCAGCCAGCCCCAGGCCCTCCCCATGTGGAGGTAGCTGGTTGGGGATTGTTGCCACCTCTGGTGCCTTAAGACCCCTCCTCCTCCTCCCAGCATGCCCTGTGATCTCACATCTCTTAGAGGCCACAGAGGACCTGGACTCCAGGAGTCACTGTGGCTTCACCCCTGCAGGCTGCCATGAATGACGCCCTCAATCTCATCCATGCAGCACAAATAAAGAGTTCCAGTCCTTTCACGGCTGAGTCGCATTCATCTGAGTGTTTTCTTAGACCCTCAGCTCTCAAGAGACACCTGCTTGCCTCCACAGCTGGGATACCATGAATTATTAATGCAGAAAACCTGGGAGTATAGGGCTGTTGCTTTGCATAGGGGGTTAAGCCTCTACCCATCTCGCTGGCATCTCATATGAGGACAGTTCAGGTCCCAGCTGCTCCACTCCTGATCCAGATCTCTGCTAAGGCACCTGGGAAAGCAGCACAGGAGGGCCCAAGTGCTTGGGTCCCTGCCACCCATGTGGGGTACACAGATAATGTTTCTCCCTCTGGACATGGCCTGGGCTAGCCCTGGCCATAGTGGCTGAGAGAGCCCTGGGCTGAGCAGAGGTCAAGGCCAGTTCTCAGGGAGCACAAAGTCAGCCTTCATGAGCCAGGGTCCACTTCCCCTGGGGGCTCCCGTGCCCAGGCTGCTCCTCCTTCCTGCAGGGAGCCTGATGTTTCCTACACTCAGGCTGACTCCCGGACCCCCCACTGCTGTCACAGGACCACACGTACCCTGCTGGGTGCCCGGTGGGGAAGGTGTGGGCCCTGGGTCTTACATTTTACTCAAGGTTCTTGTCCCCATGGAGATGAGGATTCACAGCAGCAGCAGCCACAGGCAGTGCACAAAAGCAGCTTTGATTGCAAGGAGAGAGAGCGTGACCACACCTGCACGCCTACTGAGGGCCGCCACACACACACACGGAGAGACCCTCAGCAGGAATGGGCCAGGGTTGCCAGGAGGAAGAGAGGAAGAGGCAGCCCAAGGAGGATTCCCAAGCACAGCCAGGGGCAGAGAGGGCCCTCCCCTTTCTCATCCCAGGGGGCGGTGCCCTAAATGCATAACCCAGTGGGGTGGGATCTCACCTGTGGGAATACTGAAGGGATGGTTATGGCCCCTCCATCCAGAATTTCACTTCCATGTTTCCATCATGGCTTCTCCTTCCTGATCCCAGCTGAGACACAGGTGAATCCTGGGAAAGTGGTGTAAAAGACTGACAAGCAGAGGGATAAAGTTACAATGCAGGGCTGGCAAAAGTTCCAGCTCCTGAATTCCCGTTGTTCTTCCTGCCTGGTTGCCAGGTATCAGGACCAGCAGGTTTTCACTGTCAAGGAGAGGACAGAACTGTGTCTCAGAAGAAGCTGGGGACACAGCACACATTGGGTTCAGCCCTTAGTTAGTGCCATGGTCACTGCCTCTCAAAACCTGGACCCTGAGTGAGCAGGGAGGGGATGGGCAGAGTCGGGAAAGGATGGAGGAGGGGCCTGGACCCAGTGGGCACCCAGCCTGGAAACCAAGGAGGAGCTTCCAGGATCCGGGACAGTGACACCTGCCAGCCTTGACTCAGGTGACCCCTGGGGCAGGGGCTGTGGCACAGAGCAGTAAGCCACCATCTGCAGTGCCTTCATCCCATGTAGGCACAGAGCCGAGCCCCTGCGGCTTCACTTCTGATCAGCTTCCTGCTAATGCCCCTAGGAAAGCAGCAGAAGGCCCACGTGCTTGGGCCCCTGCACTCACCTGGGAGACCCAGAAGAAGCTGCTGGCTCCTGGCGTTGGGCTGACCCAGCCCTGGACGTTTGAGACTGACCCTGTAGATGGAAGATCTCTCTCTGTGTCTCTCTTGACTCTTTAACTCTGCCTTTCAGATAAATAAAAAATAAATAAATCCCTTTTTTAATGGTTTATTCCCTTAGAAGTCCCCCTGGTGTCCTGCAAACTGTATGACTACACTATCCTGGACTAAGACGGCAAGGCCAGTGAAGTTGGTGACTCCAGGATTAAGGCGAGGGGCCTGGACCCCCGAGGAGCCCGGTGAGAGGGTACGCAGCCATGCTTGTATCCCTACTGACCTCTCTTCTCTCAGTCCACTCCCACCAGAGGCGCTCAAGCCCCGCCCCCGCGGTGTGCCCCGCCTGCTTCCTGCCCAGGCCAGGGGCGAGGCCTTGATCCCAGCCTGGAGCACTGGGTGCAGCCTGCGGGACACAGAGGTGTGCACCCGGCCTCCTTGGAGCATGGGGCTGCACCGAAGGGGAGCTCGGCTCGGCGCCATTGTCTGCGGTCTCCTGCTGCTCCTGGACTCTGGTCAGGGTGAGGATTCCCGGGGCAACAGGGACCAAGGTCTGATCTGCCCAATCCTGCAGTTAGAGCCTGAGGCCACAGGAGGGCAGCGCCTGGGAGGTTGGAGCAGGTGAGGGGACAGTGGGGGACCTGGGCGCCCACCATGGTCTCCTGAGGCTCCAGGCACGGAGGAATGAGCCCAGCACGAAGGCTCTGAGCAGCGCTGGTCGGGTCGGCAGCCGGGACAGGAAGGGGCGTAGGAAATGGGGCCCATTTCCTCCCTTGCTTGAGGCTGTGGTGACTGTGCCCTCCCCAGGACAGTGATGAACCTGCCCTGGGCTGTGTGTCTGCCAGGGTCTCCTCTGACTCTGTGCACCTGGCAGGGGTCCTCCTGGGCTGGATTCCAGGGCAAAGGTGACCACACCTCCGTGCCTGGCATTCTGGGAGCTCAGGCCAAGAGGGCACCACTCCTGGGTGTGTCATGGAGCCTTTATCTCCTCATTCCAAAGGCCCAAGACTGGAGCTGGCATTGCAGAGCAAGTCAGCACTGTGCACTGGCGGCCCCTAGGAACACTGGCTCCAGCTCTGCCTGCTGGTCTCCCAGTGCAGCTGCCTGTAATGTGCCTGGGAAAGCAGTGGAAAATGGCTCTGTCCCAGGCCCCTGATGCTCCCATGTGGGACACCCTGCTGAAGTTCAAGGCTCCTGGCTGGGGCCTGGGTGGTGCCTTTTGGAAACTGAACCAGCAGATGACCTCCCTTGCTCGCTTGCGCGCGCTCTCTCTCTCTCTAACTAGATCTTTCCTAAAAACAGCTCTTTAAAGAGAATAAATACCGTGAAAAGCCAGGTCTCTAACCCCACCCTCTCCCTATCTAATCCCCAGCACAGGCCCCACTCCTCCTCCTCCATGCTCACCCACGGGCTCCCCGCCTGCCCTGCAATGCACAGACTCTCCCGGCGACCAGGACCTTCCAGGCAGATCGTCTCCCCCACATCACTGTGGTTCATAATAAAGTAATATCTGGGGCTGGGTCCCCACTCAGAGAGGGAGCAGTTGTTCCCCAAGGTCCCTGGGAGTCGCGGTGCGTGTCCGGGGCAGGAACCACGGCAGCGTCTGCACGGAAGCCACCCCTGTCCTCCGTGGACTCTGCTGAGCTCAGCTCACTGTCAGCCTCACAGCTGGAACTGCTGCTGCAGGCAGCGCTGTCCTCCATGGTTGGGGCGAACGACAAGGACAAGGTCAGGACCAGCTCAGGACAGAGGCGCTGTTTACTCACCGCTCCGGGGCCAGGCTCTCCTCTCCCTGACCCAGGGGCCCAGAGCACCCTTGTGGCCGGGCATCGCCTACCGTGACATGGGAGGTTCCTCCCGAGGAGGAGTCAGCTTCCATGGGCTGGGGATGATTGATTTCTGCTGGTTTGAAGGCAGAGACAGGGAAAGAGGGAGAGACAGAGTGAGAAAGAGATCTCCCCTCCACGGTCTCCCTCAGACGCCCGCTGTGTTAGGAGGGGAGCATCCAGCGGCCTTGCTACTGCTGCTCCAAGTGTCTGCCCAACAGTTGGCACTTCCCTTGGGCTTCTACCGAGGGTGGGACCTGCAGGGCGGTGGAGCTCCAGGTTAAGTGTTGCAGGACTGCCCGTCGGGTTCCCAGAGCAGGTGTCCCGTTTCCCTCCCCCGGCAATGTGCAGAGCCCCCTCCCCACCCCCGCGCCCGCGCTCTGCACCCCTGTGCGGTTGCCCTGTGTTGCTGAGTCTCCCTCACGCTTCAGCTCCCCCTCTGCCTCGCTGTGCTCTTCCTCCTGATTCCTGTGTTGAGAAACCGGTTTACCCCTGGCTCTCTCTGGAGGGGGAGGACCGTCCCTGTGGTGCCTTCTGGCTGTTCCTCTGTCCCCTCACCCTGTGTAAACAGGAATTGTAGCCTAGAGGCTCCGTTGGGTTCAGCTGTTAGGGTTCCGCTGCTGTTTTTTCTTGTTTTGGCAAGACAAGCATGTGGTGCTGAGTCCTCACCGTAGAATATCTCGACCTTTTCATATCTGATTCGTGGCACAACACAGATCCTTGAGGGACAGCATGAGAACAGCAGTGAACCTGCATCAGGGAGCTGGATCCGGGGTGAAGCAGCCAGGATGGAACTGTGTAGGGGATGCTGGCCATGCAGGCTGTGGGTGCACCCGAGCGCCACTACACCGCCCCCTAGAGGACGCTTCCTTTCTTCCCTTCTTGACACCTGGAGCATGAGCCTCCTAGCAGGGGAGCCTGGTCAGTCTGGTGCTCACAGCTCTACCTCCTGTGACCGAGGGCAGTCAGCAGAAAGGACGCTCTCCTCGCCCCCAGGGCTGTCACCTGCGCTGACTCCTAGTGCTCAGGGAGGGTGCTAGGTCCCAGGAGCCTCGGGAGCTGTGGGATGTCCTGGGCTGGGCAGGGACAGCACTGCTGGCTGGGAGATGGGGGAGAGTTTCTCATGCAGGACGTTGGTCAGGTCAGTGTTTGTAGGTCCGAGGCCTTGGCAAGGCTGAGGTGCTGATGCCAAGGAGAGGCCACAGCAGCAGTGTGGGAGGGCAGCTCATGGGGAGCCCCCACCTGCTGTACCTCTCTGCCCACAGGCCAGGACTCTGCCAGCCCCATCCGGAACACGCACACGGGGCAGGTGCGCGGGAGCCTGGTCCATGTGGGAGGCACCGATGCGGGCGTCCACACCTTCCTGGGAATTCCCTTTGCCAAGCCACCTGTGGGGCCGCTGCGCTTTGCACCTCCTGAACCTGCTGAAGCTTGGAGTGGAGTGAGGGACGGGACCTCCCACCCAGCCATGTAAGCGCTCCCAGGGCACATGAAAGCTCCGGCCCTGGGGGGAGGTCAGGGGAAAGATCCTCTGAGTTCTAGGCCAGGCCCAGCTGTCCTGGGACAGAGCTCCCATGACCAGCTTTCCCTGTGTGTGATGGCTCCCTCGTGCGTTATTCAGTGAGTCTGCTTAGGATTCTGGATTCAGTGACCATGAAATGCTTTGGGGCCAGAACGTGGCACTCAGAGCACATTAAATCCAGGTACAGAGAGAAAAGCAGAGACGCTCTCCCCGTGTCCAGGAGAGGCCACAGGCTCTCTGTCTGCAGGGGGCGCTGTGTCTGCGTGAGGTTCACCTCACTCCACATGCTTGTAGGAGGCCCTGACTCCATCAGCAGATTCTGCAGCTCCCTGAGATGGGCACCAGAGGGGGTCGTCATGGTCACTGAGCCAACGACAGGACAAGGACATTGGCCAGGGACCCGTGTATGCCCTTGGGACTGGAGACTGTGGGAAGGGGGAGGTTCCTGAGTCTAGAGTGAAGGTGAGGGTCGTCCACTGCCCTTCCTGGGGAAACGCCATCCGTCCATCCAGGCTCGTGTGCGGGAGGCTGGCCCGCTCCGGCGTGGCTGGGTCTGGGCATGCAGCACTGAGTGTCCCTCCTGCAGTCACGACTTCCCACAGAGTCCCCTGTCAGTCAAGAGTGGTCCCCAGACTCTCAGACACCTGAGGTTCCCTGATGTTGGACCATCCCAGCTCACCCAGATTCTAGGACCTGGATCCTGATGGGAAGTGTCTAGGGAGACCCATGAGTGAGCAGGGCTGTAGGAGGAGGCCCGGGAGGGTCGGGCACACTAGACCCAGGCTCTAGACTAATGGCTGCCTTGGGTGGCTCCAGGTGTCTGCAGAACTTTGCTATTATGAGTCAAGGTGTTCTGCAGCTAAACATCACCGCACCATCCATCCCCATGTCCGAGGACTGCCTGTACCTCAACATCTACTCGCCTGCACATGCCCGTGAGGGCTCTGACCTGCCTGTGAGTGTGGGTCAGGGTGGGCCGGGGTGGGAGGGCATTGCCTTCTGCTAGAAGATGAGGAAGGAGAAGCTGAGCACGGGCCCTCCTGTGAGCACACCCTGTCCAGAAGCCTCTCACTACCGGAGCCAGGAAGTGCTGCTCCCCCACGGTGGGCAGCTGAGCCTTTGGCATGGGATCCCAGGGGCTGAGATGTCAGAGGTCAGACTGATGGTCTTGAATGGACCCGGAACACCTCAGCACCCTCATGCCCAGGAGGCACACTCAGTGACCCCTGGCTACCCTCAGAGGTCACCACAGCTCCCAGCCACGGATGGTGTGGGGGCCTGAAGAAGGGAAGGCACTAGGATGAGCATCCGTGTGGATGGATGAGAGAGATAGCCATTATTTGTCCTCCTCACTGGGGCTCAGAAATTGATAGACCAGGCTTTGAACATGCAGTTAGACTCAGGATGGGAGGCCTGGCCTTCCTGATTATACCTGGGTCCCTGGTTCATGGCCCAGATCCTGCACTCTGGTCAGAGTTATGCTTGGCTCTGCACAGACCCCAGGTACTGGTTAGACCAGGTGGGGGATGAGCAGGCTTTAAGCAGAGGAAGCCATGAGTTAAGCCCTTGACTTTCCGCAGGTGATGGTGTGGATCCACGGTGGTGGGCTGACCATGGGCATGGCTTCCATGTATGACGGTTCTGCCCTGGCGGCATTTGAGGACGTGGTGGTGGTCAATATTCAGTACCGCCTGGGAGTCCTGGGCTTCTTCAGGTGAGACCGGGGCTGGGGTGGGCACTGCAGGATGAGTGGCACTAGGACAGCGCAGTGATCCCTGTCCCTGCCCCTTCTCAGCACTGGAGACCAGTACGCCACTGGAAACTGGGGCTACCTGGACCAAGTGGCTGCACTGCGCTGGGTCCAGCAGAATATCGCCCACTTTGGAGGCAACCCTGGCCGGGTCACCATTTTCGGCGTGTCTGCGGGTGGCACAAGTGTGTCCTCCCATGTGCTGTCACCCATGTCCCAAGGTCTCTTCCACGGAGCCATCATGGAGAGTGGGGTGGCCCTGCTGCCCACCCTCATCACCAGCTCGTCTGAGGTGGTCTCCACAGTGAGTGTCCTCACTGCCCAGGCCTGCTGCTCCTGCCTATACTTCATCTCTGATCAAGGGGCACAAGGAGGGAGGACCATCGGGTTCTCAGGCCCTGCTGCCTACCACTGCATTACTGAGAGGCTCTAGGGTTAGAAGCCACACACCTGTGTCCCAGCAGAGGCGGAGGTGGTTCTCAGCTCCACCAGCTGCCTGCCCTGAGCCCCAGGTTTTCGGCAACGAGCTCAGCAGGTGCTGCCCACTGCGGCTGGGCGGTGCCAAGTCATGGGGAAGGAGCAACAATCAGCTTCCACTGCAGCCGTGCACACACCACACCCTGTGTGATCTGGGGTGCAGCTGCCTCCAGTGGGGCCTTGGAAAACCCCCACGACTCCAGCATGGCTGTTCCAGCCCCTGTGTGGTCCCGTTACAGGTGGTGGCCAACCTGTCTGGCTGTGGCCAGGTGGACTCTGAGACCCTGGTGCGCTGCTTGAGGGCCAAGAGTGAAGAGGAGATGCTGGCCATCAACAAGGTCGGGCTCCATACACGTGGGTGAGGGGGTGATGGGCTTGTGTGCACCTCATAGTCCCTGGGACAGCTTCTTCCCATCCATGCCTCCTGACATCCCAGCCCTGGATGGAACAGGTACCCAGTCCTGGATGCCAGGCTGGGGCCCCTAGGGGGTGAGGGTGAACACGCTGGGCTGAGCCAATCGGGGATGGAGAACGCAGAGGGCTTTAGAGAGCACCTGGGACACTGCTTCCTCCCTCCCCCGTGTGACCCACAGGCCTTCAAGGTCATCGCAGGGGTGGTGGACGGAGTCTTCCTGCCCAGACACCCCGAGGAGCTGCTGGCCTCAGCTGACTTTCAACCCGTCCCCAGCATCATTGGCGTCAACAACGATGAGTATGGCTGGGTCCTCCCCAAGGTGAGCCCCAGCCCTAGTTCCTGAGTGCCTGCACAGACTATGTGGTGAGCAGTCCTCTGGGCTTCAGTGCTCCAACCCAGCACCCCACACACACTTGTGACTCTCCCCTCTCCACTCAGCTCCTGTTCGCCACTGACCCTCTAAAGGAGAAAGACAGAGAGGCGATGCGGGAGATTATGCATCAAGCAACAAAACAGCTGGTGAGGCTCCCAGGCTACAGCCCCAACAGAGCACATCCCAGACACCTGCCCACACAGGGACTCTGGGAACCAAGGCTCAGCTGTGTGTTTGGGGAGGGGTCTCCCAGAGCCTGGTTCTTCCCCCAGTTTCTGACTATACAGGACCTCCATCCCCCAGCCTGAGCCTGCTGCCTCCCTCCCAGGAGCTGCTCCCCTCACTCCTTCCCCTTCCCCTGGGCCAGATGCTGCCTCCTGCTTTGGGGGACCTGTTGATGGACGAGTACATGGGGAGCAATGAGGACCCCAAGACCCTCATGGCCCAGTTCCAGGAGATGATGGCAGATGCCATGTTCGTGATGCCTGCACTCCGAGTAGCACATTTCCAGCGTGAGTTCATCTGGGAATGAGGCCTCACTCGCTAGGGGGCAGCTCAGAGCTGGGTCCTTTCCTGAGGGTGACGCCTGTCCTGTCCAGGTCCTGATCCTTGTCTTACGTGGGGCCCAGGGTGCCGGGGACTTGGTGTCCCTGCTCTCAGTAAACCCCCATGGCTTGTTCAAGAGACCGACATCTCCACTCTGGTACAGAGGAGCAGACAGGGCTGAGTGAGCTTCACTTACTGACCCACACTTCAAAAGCATGACGCCCAAGGCCAGCATCTACGCCAGGGCTTGCCAAATGTGCCTGTTCCCCCTGCTACCTCTCCCCAACTGCCCAGGACCCAGCCTAGTGCAGCAATTATGTGTCATCCCCATGGGCATTGTAGGAGAACACCGGGAAGGGGCCACCCATCTCCCTGTCCATCCCCAGGTTCCCAGGCCCCTGTCTACTTCTACGAGTTCCAGCATCGACCCAGCTTCACAAAGGACCTCAGGCCGCCCCACGTGAGGGCCGACCACGGCGATGAGGTTGTCTTTGTCTTCAGATCGTTTCGCTTTGGCAGCAAAGGTGAATCCTCCTCCTTCGTCAGGTTGGGGATGAGGTCCAGGCTCTCTCTGAGGGGCTCTGCACCCACCATTGGGATAAAAGGAAGAGCCTCACTTGGGATCCAGGGTCCAAAGTCTTACAGCTCAGAGGGCAGAGCCAGGTTTGGGTCTGAGAGCCCCATGGTGTAGCCTAGCTCCCTCCTCTGCCCTCAAAGAGATGAGTGTTCATCTGATTGCACATGGGTTCAAAGTCAGGTCTGTTTCCTTACAAATGTCCCAGGGTCAGAGGGAAGAAGCAATGCAGGCAAGGGAGAAGCCAGTGTGAATGACTTAGGGGCTGACTGGGGACGTGGAGCGTGACACAGCAGGTCCCACTGGTGAGGGAAAGACATAGAGGTTGGCGAGTAGCCGAGGGTCAGCTCCACCTGGGCTGGGAGCGTGGTGCATGATGGGCAGCAGGACGGGGGTGGCCGAGCTGACCCTGCCCCTCCCCTCTGCAGTGCCCCTCACTGAGGAGGAGGAGCTGCTGAGCAGGAGGGTGATGAAGTACTGGGCCAACTTTGCTCGCAATGGGTGAGACGACCCCCCCCCAATCCCCAGGGACCTGGGACCCTCTGTCCTCCCTTCTAAGTCATATGACAGCGCCCTCAACAGCTGCAGGACCCACTGGCACTCACAGGGGCCTTGGGACCAGGCACACTCTTCCCATCTCCCAGTGACCTGGGGTGGCCATGAGCTGCTCTGCCCAGAGTCTCCCTGTCGGGGAGGGACAGGCCAGGTCAGGATGCTGGGTCCCCACGTGGGGCTGACACCAGGGTAGGTCGTACTGCTGCTGCTTCTGGAAACCCATTCCTCACCCCTCCTGCCTGCAAGGTGGGCTGGCTGGACTCCAGATAGGTGCTCAGGGCTGGGCTGGGCAGGGCTCAGAGTAACCATGGTCCCCCCTTAATGATGTCTTGTCTGCAGGAACCCCAACGGCGAGGGCCTGGCGCACTGGCCCGTGTTTGACCAGGACGAGCGATACCTGCAGCTGAACCTGCAGCCTGCAGTGGGCCAGGCCCTGAAGGCCTGCAGGCTCCAGTTCTGGACCCACACCCTGCCCCAGAGGGTCCAGGAGCTAAGGGGCGCTGAGCAGAAGCACACGGAGCTGTAGCTGCCTGTGTGGGGGTGGGGGACAGGGGCTCCAGTGCAGGTGGGGCCCCGATGCACTCACACACATCCCCAGAGCAGCCATGCATTAGGCACTCTAACGTGGCCACTCAGTCCTCCTGGCGTCCATCCACTCAGCAGACCATTGTGAAGAACGCATGTCTTGATGTTCATTGCCAACCCTCCCTGGGGCCCCTCATTGAAGACTCACTCAGTACACCTCCATGCAGCTGTGTTGGGCAACACCAGTGCCAGCCCAGCTTGCTCAACACCCACTGGGCCCTGGGCCCCTCCTACTTCTTGCCCCCTCCACCTTCTGCCCACCCTCCCTCTCCTCTCCTCCCACCCCCAGGCCCTCCCCATGCAGAGGGAACTGCGTTGGGCATTGTTGCCCACCCCTGGGTGCCTTAAGCCCTCCCCCTCCTCCTCCTCCCAGCATGCCTGTGATCTCACATCTCTTAGAGGCCACAGAAGACCCAGACACCAGGAGTCACCGTGGCATCGTCCCTGCAGGCTGCCATGCGTGGCGCCTTCAATCCCATCCATGCAGCACAAATAAAGGGTTCCAGTCCTTTCACGGCTGAGTCGCATTCACCTGAGTGAACCTGCCACGTTTTCTAAGACCCTCAGCTCTCAAGAGACACCTGGTTACCTGCACAGCTGGGATACCATGAATCATTAGTGCAGTAACCTGGAGTATAGGGCTGTTGCTTTCACAGGGGTTAAGCCTCTACCCATGTAGCTGGCATCTCATATGAGGACAATTCAGGTCCAAGCCGCTCCAGTCCTGATCCAGAGTGTTTGTGCCCAGCCACCCATGTACGGTACACAGATAATGTTTCTCCCTCTGGACTTTGCCCTGGGCTAGCCCTGGCCATAGTGGCTGAAGAGCCCTGGGCTGAGCAGAGGTCAAGGCCAGTTCTCAGGGAGCACAAAGTCAGCCTTCATGAGCCAGGGTCCACTTCCCCTGGGGGCTCCCGTGCCCAGGCTGTTCCTCCTTCCTGCAGGAGCCTGATGTTTCCTACACTCAGGCTGACTCCCGGCACCACCCCCCCCTGCTGTCACAGGACCACACGTACCCTGCTGGGTCCCCAGACTGGGGAGCTTTCTGGGCCGAAGGGTCTTACATTTTATTCAAGGTTTTTGTGCCAATGGAGATGAGAAACCGGTATGTCACCGGAGGCAAGGCCGTGGAAGCCATGGCCTTCTCGTCTTCACACAAGGAAGAATTCAGCATGAGACAGAGAGCAAAGGCTTTCTTGGGGACAGGGCATCTGTCAGGATTGAAGGGACAGAGAGAGTGCCAGTCACTGGGCCCAGGGGAGAGCGAGGTGACAGGGATGAGTGGAGAGAATACACCTGGGCAGGCCAGGCGGGGCTCAGCAGGGAGGCAGAGGGTGAGCACAGTCTGTTTGGACTCCTACTTTTTTTTTTTTTTTTTTTGACAGAGTTAGATGGTGAGCGCGCGAGAGAGAGAGAGAGAGAGAGAGAGAAATAGGTCTTGCTTCCATTGGTTCACCCCCCCAAATGGCCGCTACGGCTGGAGGGCTGTGCCGATCCAAAGCCAGGAGCCAGATGCTTCTCCTAGTCTCCCATGGGGTGCAGGGCCAAGGCAGGGCCATCCTCCACTGCACTTCCGGGCCACAGCAGAGAGCTAGACTGGAAGAGGGGCAACCGGGACAGAATCCGGCGCCCCAACCGGAACTAGAACCCCATGTGCCGGCGCCTCAGACAGAGGATTAGCCAAGTGAGCTGTAGTGCCGGCCAGTGGACTCCCTAGGTTTCTAAGGGAGCCTGTGTACCCACCTCCCCTGCTCCTGCAGGACACAGGTGGGGAGTCCTCGTGGAAGAGTCCTCTGCAGATTTGCTGGCGTGCAGAGCAGAGGGGCTTCCCTTATGGCATCTGTGAAGGTTTTGTCTGTGAAGGTTTTGTTGCCTCATGTTATCAGGTCAGGTAACCCATCCGGTCCTGAGGAGGGAGTTCTCCCTGGAGCTTTCCTTGGGGAAGGGCAGGGACACCTGGGAGGTTATCAGGGTCTGGGCAGGATGTGAAGTGCAGGATGCTGGGCTTCTGGGGCTTCCGTAGTAGGTGCTGGGGTTCAGGCCCTTCTCACACACACTCAGAGGCTGTTTCTAACTTCCTACATGACAAAAACAGCAGCAGCCACAGGCAGTGCACAAAAGCAGCTTTGATTTCAAGGAGAGAGAGCGTGACCACACCTGCACGCCTACTGAGGGCCGCCACACACACACACGGAGAGACCCTCAGCAGGAATGGGCCAGGGTTGCCAGGGGGAAGAGAGGAAGAGGCAGCCCAAGGAGGATTCCCAAGCACAGCCAGGGGCAGAGAGGGCCCTCCCCTTTCTCATCTCAGGGGGCGGTGCCCTAAATGCATAACCCAGTGGGGTGGGATCTCACCTGTGGGAATACTGAAGGGATTGTATGGCCCCTCCATCCAGAATTTCACTTCCATGTTTCCATCATGGCTTCTCCTTCCTGGTCCCAGCTGAGGCACGGGTGCATCCTGGGAAAGTGGTATAAAAGACTGACAAGCAAAGGGATAAAGTTGCAATGCAGGGCTGGCAAAGTTCCAGCTCCCGAATTCCCATTGTTCTTCCTGCCTGGTTGCCACATATCAGGCAGGACCAGCAGGTTTTCACTGCCAAGGAGAGGACAGAACTGTGTCTCAGAAGAAGCTGGGGACACAGCACACATTGGGTTCAGCCTTAGTTAGTGCCATGGTCACTGCCTCTCAAAACCTGGACCCTGAGTGAGCAGGGAGGGGATGGGCAGAGTCGGGAAAGGATGGAGGAGGGGCCTGGACCCAGTGGGCACCCAGCCTGGAAACCAAGGAGGAGCTTCCAGGATCCGGCACAGTGACACCTGCCAGCCTTGGCTCAGGTGACCCCTGGGGCAGGGGCTGTGGCACAGAGCAGTGAGCCACGACCTGCAGTGCCTTCATCCCATGTAGGCACAGAGCCGAGCCCTGGTGGCTTCACTTCCGATCCAGCTTCCTGCTAATGGGCCTAGGAAAGCAGCAGAAGGCCCACGTGCTTGGGCCCCTGCACTCACCTGGGAGACCCAGAAGAAGCTGCTGGCTCCTGGCGTTGGGCTGACCCAGCCCTGGACCTTTGAGACTGACGCTCTAGATGGAATATCTCTCTCTGTATCTCCCTTGACTCTTTAACTCTGCCTTTCAGATAAATAAAAAATAAATATATCACTTTTTTAATGGTTTATTCCCTTAGAAGGCCCCCTGGTGTCCTGCAAACTGTATGCCTACACTATCTCGGACTAGGACGGCAAGGACAGTGAAGTTGGTGACTCCAGGATTGAGGTGAGGGGCCTGGACCCCCGAGGAGCCCGGTGAGAGGGGAGGCAGCCATGCCTGGGTCCCTACTGACCTCTCTTCTCTCAGTCCACTCCCACCAGAGGCGCTCAAGCCCCGCCCCCGCGGTGTGCCCCGCCTGCTTCCTGCCCAGGCCAGGGGCGAGGCCCTGATCCCAGCCTGGAGCACTGGGTGCAGCCTGCGGGACACAGAGGTGTGCACGCGGCCTCCTTGGAGCATGGGGCTGCACCGAAGGGGAGCTCAGCTCGGCGCCATTGTCTGCGGTCTCCTGCTGCTCCTCGTGATGCTGGCTGCTTTCAGAGATTTTAGATTTTGTGTAGCATCTTTAGGAAACTTACGCATTCAGACCATTTTCCTTTCTAAAAGGCAAATGTTTGAGTTCCTTTTATTCTGGACATCAATCCCTTCTCAGATGAATCATTTGAAACTGTTTCCTCCCCTTCTGCTGGTGTTTCTTCACTCTGTTGATGGATTCCTGTGACCGCAGGGGCAGGGGCAGCACTTAGAAGCCATGGCTGATTCTCAGCGGGTACCAAAGGCCACTCGAGGCTGGTCCCGACACTATTTCTCCCTGGACTGAGGCTGGATCCTGTGCCATGCTGGCTTCCCTGTAGCCTGAAGGGACACAGGCTTTGGAAGCTGCCACTCAAGTGCGTGCCTCTCCAGGGGCTCGGGAGTGCCTCGCTGGGTTCAGATCCACAGGTTCCTATGAAATGTGCAGAACACACCTCTCTGGGGGGGAGCTGGGGACATGGAAAGTCACAAGTGATCAGGGGGATAGACCTTAAGAAGTGCCACCAACAGAGGGAGCCTTGGCCTAGCCGTTAAGACGCCACGTGGGATACTCACAATGATATGTTGGAGCACCAGGGTTCTCTTCCCAGATGGCTGCCATGGCCAGATCTGGGCCAATCTGAAGCCAGGAGCCTCTTCTGGGTCTCCCATGTGGGTACAGGGGCCCAAGGACTTGAGCCATCTTCTTCTGCTTTCCCAGGTGCACTTGCAGGGCGCTGGATCGGAAGTAGAGTAGCCGGGACTCGAACCAGCGTCCATATGGGATGCTGTGGCCCCAGGCGGTGCCCCCCCAGGTCTGCTCTTCATTCCAGCTTCATGGGCACGCACACCCTGGGCGGCAGCAGGTGAGAACTCACCTACTTGGATCCCTGCCACCCATGCAAGAGATCGGGAATGAGTTCCTGGCACAGGCCCAACCACCGCAGGCCTTTGGGGAATATCTCTCCCTCCAGACACTAAGTCAGTCAATGATTAAACAAAGGGAAAACAAGGACCAGGGTCATGTGTGCCTTTCAAAAGAGCCATGACTGAGTAGGGAGGGGCCTGTGGAGACAGTTGAACAGGTAAACTGAGTCCTGACCCGGGGAGGAGCTGGCAGTGCTGGGGGCAGTCACCAGGCAGTGCAGGCGCCAGACCAGTCCCGCGTCCCCGCAGGTCATCCCACTTCTGTCTAGGAGGGGTCCTGATCTTGCCCCCGACTCTCCCAGTGTTTGCAGTCACAGCCCATTGCTCCCTGCTCTCCACCTCCTGGGCCACAGCTGCCAGAACAGTGAGCACAGGAACCCCAGGACAGAGGGGAGGGTCCCGGCACACCGCGCAGGGGCCTGATAGAGGGGAGGAGGCCATTCCTCACCTGTGTGCTGGCCTCTGCCTTCTCAGTCCCACTCTAGCCTGGCCCCTAAGCCCCACCCCCGGGCTCGTCCCCCCTGCTCCCTGCCCAGGCCAAACTCCCCTTTGGGCGGGTTGCCTGAGGCCTTGATCCACCCCTGGAGCACCTGGCACAGCCTCGGGGCCACAGCAGCGCACGCGTGGACCTGCCTCGGACCATGGGGACGCACCAACCTTGCGCGCAGCTCAGCGCCCTGGCCTGCGGGCTCCTGCTGCTCCTCCTTGTCCCAGCCCATGGTGAGGCTCCCGCAGGCAGCAACAGGGACCTGGGTCGGATCTGCCCAATCCTGCAGTTAGAGCCTGCGGCCACGGGAGGGCAGCACCTGTGCTGGTGAAGCCAGCGGGGGTGACAGCAGGGGACCTATGTGCCCAGGGTGAGCCCCTGAGGCTTGGAGAGGGTCAGGGCTGCCCGAGGCCCCAGACACCGAGGAGTGAGCCTATCAGGAGGGGCTCCTAGAGGGCAGCTTGGGTTGAGGGGTCCAGGCGATCCCTTCCTGTGTGTGTGTGGCTGTTGGCGACCCCGTCCGCAGTCCTGAGAACAATTATCAACATCTTCCCCTTGCCAGGGACTTTCTGGGGTGCTCTTGGCCAGAGGCACCTGGTCCCCTCTGAAGGTTAATAGCAGGGAGCATGGGGGCCCGGGCTGATCTCAGAGGCCACAGGGCCCCTCAGCCCACGCGGCTGCTCTGGGGTCAGAGTCTTCCACTTGAAGGCAAAGACCAGGGGCTCTGTGCCTGCCCGGGCCCTCCCTGACTTTCCCAGAGCTCACCCAGGTGAGATGGGGCCTGGGTGTCCGACCCTGGATGCTCTAGGTTGACAGGTCTTCTCCCCCACCCTGTCCCAATCTACTCTGCCCAGGGGCTCCACACTCACCCTCCCCTGTGCCCAGCCCAGCTGGAATTCACCATTCCCCGCCCTTTGCCCAGGCTCTCAAGGATGTCTGAGCCTGGCAGGAAGCTCAGCCTGGCCTTGTAGATGCCTCATTTATTCTTTTATTGATTTTTAAAGATTTACTTATTTGAAAATTGACTGACAGAGGGAGACCAGAGAGCCAGTGCGCTTCCATCTGCCGGTTCACTCCCTAGATGGCTGCAACACTTGGGGATGGGCCCTGTGGACACCAGGAATCAGGCCCGAGGACCTGGGCCAGCTTCCACTGCCTTCTCAGGCTCGTGAGCAGGGAGCTGGATCAGAAGCAGAACAGCTGGGATCCAACAGGCACTCTGATGCGGGATGCTGGTGTGACCGGCGGCAGGCTAAGCTGCGGGGCCGGAACTCCAGCCCCAGTGGCTCAAACAGTATTTCCTGTTGGTCTCATGCTCGGAAAGAATCCAGTTGTCTCTTGGTGTTGTCACAGAGTCTCCCAAAGATAAAAAAAGGACCAGTTTTTCCTTGGAGGAGCCTCTTTTCCCCTGCCCCGCTAAGAACACAAAAATAAATCCCTTGGCCGTATTCTAATGAGTAAGTTGTTTTTTATTCCTGCAAAAGTCTTATTCCTCAAAGAAACAATCGAGGAGGCAGCGTGGAAGCCCAGAGGGTTAAGCTGCCACCTGCGAAGCTGGCATCCCACGTGAGCGCAGGTTTGAGTCCTGACTGTTCCACTTCTGATCCTGCTCCCTGCTGACGCCCCTGGGAAAGCTGAGGGACATGGTCCAAGTGCTTGGGAGACCTGGATGGAGTTGCAGGCTCCTGGCTTTGGTCTGGCCCAGCCCCAGCCATTGTGGCCCTTTGGGGAGTAAACCTGTGGGTGCAAGATCTCTGAGTCTCTTTTCCTTCCTCGCTCTCTCTGTAAGTAGCTCTGCCTTTCACACAAACAAATAAATAAATCTTAGGGGAAACAAAGTAGATGACCACTCAGGACGGAACAGTCACCAGGTTGACACTGAAAGGACACAGGGTGTGTGCGTGTCTGAAATCCAGGTACAAATCGGCCCATAGAGAGCCACAGCTCAGGGAGATGAATGCTAAGGACACTACCTAGAGCCCAGACTCCCCCCCACCCCCATTTCCCAGCTTATGCTCTGTGTGTGTGTATAAAAGCCCCTTCCGTGAGCCAGAGGAAGGGGAGTTTGAAGCAAAGACTCTTAACTCCCTGGCCCAGCCACACCAATAATAAAGTCTGACTTGGCCACAGGTGGGTGTGTCTGAGATTGGCCACAGGGTGCATCAGATGAGGGGTGCGTTCTGCTGGTCCTCCAGCAGGCTGCAGGCTATTCCTAAACTGGGAGTCTATTCCTAAACTGGGAGTCTATTCCTGAACTGGGAGTCTATTCCTGAACTGGGAGTCTGTTCCTGAACTGGGAGTCTATTCCTGAACTGGGAGTCTATTCCTGAACTGGGAGTCTATTCCTGAACTGGGAGTCTATTCCTGAACTGGGAGTCTATTCCTAAATTCCAGAGCGCCTATTCCAAAACTGGGACGCTCGAGTTCTGTACGGAAAGCCGCATCGTGTTTGCGTGTATGTGCCACAGTTCTCTGGCACACGTTAAATCATCCCCAGATGAGTTCTACCACACAATGCAAGTGCTGGGTGAGTAACTGTTATATCAGTGTCAGGAAGAGTGAGAGAAAAGTCTGTAATACTGAGCACAGACACACAATATATTTCCTGAATATTTTCGGTCTGAAAAGTTCGTTGCTTCTATGGTTCCTGAGCCCACATAGAGGAAGAATGTAATTAAAAACCATGAGTGGAAAAGGTGACTGGTATCACGGGCTTCTGTCCACCCAGCCTAGGGCCTCCTGCTCAGGGGCCAGCAAGGTTCCCAGCGCCTTGCACCATGTCCACTGTGCACTTCCATGGCTGTTTATTCCATTCACAGAGATCACTCTGTCAGTTCTTCCACTCGGTGCAATCCCGGCCTCAGCATCAGAAACACACTGCTCTGCTTCCTATCACTATGGAAACGCTATTTCTGGCCGCTCATTTGAGTGGAATCATAAGGCACTTGCAGGAAATCTGTTTGTAGGTCCGAGTCCTTGGCAATACCGAGGTGCTGATGCCAAGGAGAGGCCACAGCAGCAGTGTGGGAGTGCAGCTCATGGGGAGCCCCACCTGATGCGCCTCTCTGCCCACAGGCCAGGACTCTGCCAGCCCCATCCGGAACACGCACACGGGGCAGGTGCGCGGGAGCCTGGTCCACGTGGAAGGCACCGATGCGGGCGTCCACACCTTCCTGGGAATTCCCTTTGCCAAGCCACCTCTGGGGCCGCTGCGCTTTGCACCTCCTGAACCTGCTGAAGCTTGGAGTGGAGTGAGGGACGGGACCTCCCACCCAGCCATGTAAGCGCTCCCAGGGCACAGGGGAGCTCTGGACCTGGGGTGGGGGGAGGAGATCCTTTGAGCAGTGGGCCAGGCCCAGCTGTCCTTTAACTCACACCTGAAAGCCACGATCCTCCTGTGTGCAGGATTGCCATGTGCAGGTTTCCAGCAAGCCTGCGAAGGCTCAGGAGGCTCCTGGCTGCTGCCAGGCTCCTGCCCAGGACTTGACACTCAGAGGGCGTGAGCTCCAGGTGCTGCAGAGTGTGCAGAGACCCACCTCCCCTCGTTCACTTTCGCCACAGGTTCTGTGCAGCCAGGGGTGCTGGCACTGGGTGAGGGCCAGCTTGGCTCCATGACATCTGCAGGAGTCCCTGATCTCCCTGACTTCCAGCAGCAAACCCTGCAGGTCCCTGAGAAGGGAACATTGGTGGCTGCCATGGTCACTGAGCCAAAGGACACTGGCCAAGGGACATTTGTCTGTCCTTACGACTGAGAGGGTGGGAGCGATGAGGTTCCCAGAGAGTCTAGAATTAAGGCCACAGAAGCCCACCTGGCCTTCCTGGAGAAACGCCATCCGTCCACCCAGGCAGCATGTATGGCAGGCTGGCCTGCTCCGGGCATGGCTGGGTCTGTCATCCAGCAATGATGTCACCTCCACTGAGTGTCACTGCAGTCACGACCTCCCTCAAGTCTCCTGAGAGTCAGGAAGTGGTGCCCAAGTCCCTCACACACCTGAGGCTCCCTGGATGTCGGCGCCATCCCGACTTGCCCAGAGTCTAAGAGGTGTATCATGGTGGGAAGGGCGTAGAGTAGGACCATGAGTGAGCAGCGTTGCAGGAGGCAGGGGATGGGGAGGGTCTGGTGTGGGCCACTGCAGAGCCCTGGACTAGCATCTTGCCTTGTGTGGCTCCAGGTGTCTGCAGGACTTGGCTATGATGGGTCAAGATGTTCTGCAGGTGAACATCACCCCACCTTCAATCCCCATGTCCGAGGACTGCCTGTACCTCAACATCTACTCGCCTGCACATGCCCGTGAGGGCTCTGACCTGCCTGTGAGTGTGGGGCAGGGTCGGCCGGGGTGGGAGGACATTGCCTTCTGCTAGAAGATGAGAAAGGAGAAGCTGAGCACAGGCCCTCCTGTGAGCGCACCCTGTCCAGAAGCCTCTCACTCTCAGAGCCAAGAAGTGCTGCTCCCCAACGGTGGGCAGCTGAGGCCTGGGCGTGGGGTCCCAGGGGCCTGGCTGCTGTCAGAGGTCAGAATGAGTGGGTCCTGGATGGCCCCAGGACACTGCCATCATCCTCACACCCAGGAGACTCACTCTGCTGTGTGGTGAGGGCTGACCTTGGAGGTCACACAGGACATCAGCCATGGACGCTTGGGCAGCCCCTGGGGAGGGAGGGCACTTTGAATGACATCCATGTGGAAGGACCAAGACTCAGCCCTTAGCTTTCCACCTCACTGCAGGTTCTGGAATTGATGCAGCCAAGCTCTGAAACAAGGGCTAGAACTCCAAGGATGGGAGGCCTGGCCTTCCTGCTGGCACTGGGACCCTGGCTCATGTCCCAGATCCTGCTGTCTTGGTGGTGTTCAGTGTGCTGGGCACCTGCACAGATCCCAAAATTGGTTAGATCAGCTTGGAGATGAGCAGGCTTTAGGCTGGGGGAGCCACAGGGTCCATCCTTGACCCCCCAGGTGATGGTGTGGATCCACGGTGGCGGAATGACTCTGGGCATGGCTTCCATGTATGATGGTTCTGCGCTGGCGGCATTTGAGGACGTGGTGGTGGTCACCATCCAGTACCGCCTGGGAGTCCTGGGCTTCTTCAGGTGAGACCTGGGCTGGGATGGGCCCTGGGGGAAGTGTGGCACCAGGACAGCCCTGTGACCCCTGTGCCTGCCACTTCTCAGCACTGGAGACCAGCACGCCGCCGGCAACTGGGGCTACCTGGACCAAGTGGCCGCGCTGCGCTGGGTCCAGCACAATATTGGAGGCAACCCTGGCCGGGTCACCATTTTCGGCGTGTCTTCTGTTGGCACGAGTGTGTCTACGCATGTGCTGTCACCCATGTCTCAAGGTCTCTTCCACGGAGCCATCATGGAGAGTGGGGTGGCCGTGCTGCCCGGCCTCATCACCAGCTCGTCTGAGGTGGTCTCCACAGTGAGTGTCCTCACTGCCCAGCCAGCACTGCTGCTCCTGCCTCTATTACAGTCTCAGGGAAATGAGCACAGCGTGGACCATTGGGTACACAGGCACAGCTGCCTATTGGGGAATTGGTGAGGGGTTCCAGGGCCAGAATTTGCAATCTGAGCCCCAGCAGAGACAAAAGTGATTCTTGGCTCTGCCACTATGCCCGCCTGAGCCCCAGGTTGTCAGCAACCAGCACAGCAGGTGCTGCCCACTGCGGCTGGGCGGTGCCAAGTCATGGGGCAGGAGCAACAATCAGCTTCCACTGCAGCCGTGCACACACCACACCCTGTGTGATTTGGGGTACATCTGCCTTCAGTGGGGCCGTGGGCAACCCCCAGTCTCCAGCATGGCTGTGCCAGCCCCTGTGTGGTCCCGTTACAGGTGGTGGCCAACCTGTCTGGCTGTGGCCAGGTGGACTCAGAGACCCTGGTGCGCTGCTTGAGGGCCAAGAGTGAAGAGGAGATGCTGGCCATCACCCAGGTTGGGCCCCTTGCACGTGGGTGAGGGGGTGATGGGCTTGTGTGCACCTCATAGTCCTTGGGGCTGCTACCTCCCATCCATGCCTGCTGACATCCCAGCCGTGGATGGGAACAGGAGGTGCAGTCCTGGATCCCAGTCTGGGGACCCCCAGGTGGGATTGAGTACCCTGGGCTGAGCCAGGCATGGGGATTTACACAGAGGGAACCATAAAATACCTGGGACACAAGCTTTCTCCCTGATCCCACATGACACCAGGTCTTCAAGGTCATCGCAGGGTGGTGGACAGAGTCTTCCTGCCCAGACACCCCGAGGAGCTGCTGGCCTCGGCTGACTTTCAACCCGTCCCCAGCATCATTGGTTCAAGAACGATGAGTATGGCTGGGTCATCCCTAGGGTGAGTGCCCACATTGCCCATGAGATGGGCAGGTTTCTGGGCTTCAAACCTCCAGGCCCAGCCATACACACTTGGGACTCTCGCCTCTCCACTCAGGTCCTACTAGGTACTGACCCTCAAGAGGAGAGAGACAGAGGGGCCATAAAGGAACTAACATATCAAGCAACAAAACGGCTGGTGAGGCCCCCACACTCCTGCCACAACAGAGCGCACCTCAGGCACCTGCCCACACAGGGACTCCAGGAACCAAGGCACTGCTCTGTGCTTAGGGGAGGGGTCTCCGAGAGCTTGGTTCTTCCCCCAGTTTCTGACTATACAGGACCTCCGTCCCCCAGCCTGAGCCTGCTGCCTCCCTCCCAGGAGCTGCTCCCCTCACTCCTTCCCCTTCCCCTGGGCCAGATGCTGCCTCCCGCTTTGGGGACCTGTTGATGGACGAGTACATGGGGAGCAATGAGGACCCCAAGACCCTCATGGCCCAGTTCCAGGAGATGATGGCAGACGCCATGTTCGTGATGCCTGCACTCCGAGTAGCACATTCCCAGCGTGAGTTCATCTGGGACTGAGGCCTCACTCGCTAGGGGCAGCTCAGAGCTGGGTCCTTTCCTGAGGGTGACGCCTGTCCTGTCCAGGTCCTGATCCATGTCTAATGGGGTCTCAGGGTGCTGGGGACCTGGTGTCACTCCTCTCACTAAACCCCCATGACTGAACCTGGAGATGGACATCTTGGCTATGGAAGGGGGGAGGAGACGGCTGAGTGAGTTCCACTCACTGTTCCCAGACCTCATAGCCACGAAGCACAAGGCCAGATCTAATCCAGGCCATGCCCACTGCAACTGCTCCCCCCAGGTTTCTGCTATACTGCCAGGACCCAGCCTAGTGTGGCAGTGATGTGTGGTCCCCATGGTCACGCATCTCCTTGTTCATCCCCAGGTGCCCACGCCCCTGTCTACTTCTACGAGTTCCAGCATCGACCCAGCTTCACAAAGGACCTCAGGCCGCCCCACATGAGGGCCGACCACGGCGATGAGCTACTCTTTGTGTTCAGATCACATTTCTTTGGCAGCAAAGGTGAATCTTCCTCCATCACCAGGATGGGATGAGGTCCAGGCTCTCTCTGAGGGGCTCTGCACCCCCACTGGGATGAAAGCAGGAGGCTCAGATGGGATCCAGGGTCCGAAGTCTTACAGCTCAGAGGGCAGAGCAGGTTTGGGTCTGAGAGCCCTGAGGGTGCAGCCTCTGCTCCCTCCTCTTCTGCCCTCCCAGGGATGAGTGTCCAGCCTGGGTGCACTTGGGTTCAAAGTCAGGTCTGTTTCCTGAGCAATGTCCCAGGGACAGAGGGAAGTAAGCATTTAGTCCAGGAAGAAGCCAGTGTCAATGATTTAGGGAATGACTGGGGACGTGGAGCGTGACAAAGCAGGTCCCACTGGTGAGGGAAAGACATACAGGTTCGCCAGTAGCCGAGGGTCAGCTCCACCTGGGCTGGTGTGCGTGGTGCATGATGGGCAGCAGGACTGGGGTGGCCCGAGCTGACCCTGCCCCTCCCCTCTGCAGTGCCCCTCACTGAGGAGGAGGAGCTGCTGAGCAGGAGGGTGATGAAGTACTGGGTCAACTTTGCTCGCAACGGGTGAGACAAACCCCCCCAAATCCCCAGGGACCTGGGACCTTCTGCCCTCCCTCCTCTGGGGGGACCTCACCAGCATCCAGGGTCCTAAGTCACGTGACAGCGCCCTCCCCAGCTGCAGGACCCACTGGCACTCACAGGGGCCCTGGGACCAGGCACATCTTCCCATCTCCCAGTGACCTGGGGTGGCCATGAGCTGCTCTGCCCAGAGGATCCCTGAGTGGGGAGGGACAGGCCAGGTCAGGTTGCTGGGTTTCCACGTGGGGCTGTCACTAGAGCAAGGTCGTTGATATCCTTCTGGAAACCCATTCCTCACCCCACCTGGCTTGCAAGGTGGCCTGGCAGGACCCTAGATAGGTGCTCAGGGCTGGGCTGGACAGGGCTCAAAGTGACTCGGTGCCCCCTTCCTGACTTCTTGTTTGCAAGAACCCCAACGGCGAGGGCCTGCCGCACTGGCCCGTGTTTGACCAGGACGAGCGATACCTGCAGCTGAACGTGCAGCCTGCTGTGGGCCAGGCCCTGAAGGCCCGCAGGCTCCAGTTCTGGACCCACACCCTGCCCCAGAGGGTCCAGGAGCTAAGAGGAGCTGAGCAGAAGCACACAGAGCTGTAGCTGCCAGTGTGGGGGTGGGGGACAGGGGCTCCAGTGCAGGTGGGGCCCGATGCACTCACACACATCCACGGAGGAGCCATGCATTCAGCAGTCTCGTGGCCACTCAGTCCTCCTGGCCTCCATGCACTCAGCAGACCATTGTGGAGAACCCATGCTTGAGGTTCATTGCCAACCTGCCCTGGGGCCCCTCGTGTGAGACACACCCAGTGCACCCTCCATGCAGCTGTGTTGGGCAACACCAGTGCCAGCCCAGCTTGCTCAACACCCACTGGGCTTGGGTCCCTCCCAACGTCCTCTGTTTTACCCACTTCCCTCTCCTGTCCTCCCAGTCCCTGGCCCTCCCCACATGGAGGGAGCTGCGTTGGGGATTGTTGCCCACACATGGGTGCCTTAAGACCCCTCCTCCTCCTCCCAGCATGCCTGTGATCTCACATCTCTTAGAGGCCACAGAGGACCCGGACTCCAGGAGTCACCGTGGCTTCGTCCCTGCAGGCTGCCATGAGTGGCGCCCTAATCCCATCCATGCAGCACAAATAAAGGGTTCCAGTCCTTTCACGGCTGAGTCACATTCACCTGAGTGAACCTGCCATGTTTTCTTAGACCCTCAGCTCTCTAAGACACCTGGTTACCTGCACAGCTGGGTACCATGAATCATTAGTGCAGTAACAATGGTGTATAGGGCTGTTGTTTGCACAGGGGGTTAAACCTCTACCACGTTCCTGACATCTCATATGAGCGACAGTTCAGGTCCCAGCTGCTCTACTCCTGATCCAGATCTCTGCAAGTGCACCTGGGAAAGCAGCAGAGGAGGGCCCAAGTGCTTGTGCCACTGACTCCTTCATGGGGTACACAGATAATGTTTCTCCCTCTGGACTTTGCACTGGGCTAGCCCTGGCCATAGTGGCTGAGAGAGCCCTGGGTTGAGCAGAGGTCAAGGCCAGTTCTCAGGAGCCACAAAGTCAGCCTTCATGAGCCAGGATCCACTTCCCCTGGGGGCTCCCGTGCCCAGGCTGCTCCTCCTTCCTGCAGGGAGCCTGATGTTTCCTACACTCAGGCTGACTCCCGGCACCCCCACTGCTGTCACAGGACCACACGTACCCTGCTGGGTGCCCGGTGGGGAAGGTGTGGGCCCTGGGTCTTACATTTTACTCAAGCTTCTTGTCCCCATGGAGATGAGGATTCACAGCAGCAGCAGCCACAGGCAGTGCACAAAAGCAGCTTTGATTTCAAGGAGAGAGAGCGTGACCACACCTGCACGCCTACTGAGGGCCACCACCCACAGAGAGACCCTCAGCAGGAATGGGCCAGGGTTGCCAGGAGGAAGAGAGGAAGAGGCAGCCCAAGGAGGATTCCCAAGCACAGCCAGGGGCAGAGAGGGCCCTCCCCTTTCTCATCCCAGGGGCGGTGCCCTAAATGCATAACCCAGTGGGGTGGGATCTCACCTGTGGGAATAGTGAAGGGATTGCTATGGCCACTCCATCCAGAATTTCACTTCCATGTTTCCATCATGGCTTCTCCTTCCTGGTCCCAGCTGAGACACAGCTGCATCTTGGGAAAGTGGTATAAAAGACTGACAAGCAAAGGGATAAAGTTACAATGCAGGGCTGGCAAAGTTCCAGCTCCCGAATTCATTGTTCTTCCTGCCTGGTTCCAAGTATCAGGACCAGCAGGTTTTCACTGTCAAGGAGAGGACAGAACTGTGTCTCAGAAGAAGCTGGGGACACAGCACACATTGGGTTCAGCCTTAGTTAGTGCCATGGTCACTGCCTCTCAAAACCTGGACCCTGAGTGAGCAGGGAGGGGATGGGCAGAGTCGGGAAAGGATGGAGGAGGGGCCTGGACCCAGTGGGCACCCAGCCTGGAAACCAAGGAGGAGCTTCCAGGATCCGGGACAGTGACACCTGCCAGCCTTGGCTCAGGTGACCCCTGGGGCAGGGGCTGTGGCACAGAGCAGTGAGCCACCATCTGCAGTGCCTTCATCCCATGTAGGCACACAGCTGAGCCCCTGCGGCTTCACTTCCGATCCAGCTTCCTGCTAATGGGCCTAGGAAAGCAGCAGAAGGCCCACGTGCTTGGGCCCCTGCACTCACCTGGGAGACCCAGAAGAAGCTGCTGGCTCCTGGCGTTGGGCTGACCCAGCCCTGGACGTTTGAGACTGACCCTGTAGATGGAAGATCTCTCTCTGTGTCTCTCTTGACTCTTTAACTCTGCCTTTCAGATAAATAAAAAATAAATATATCACTTTTTTAATGGTTTATTCCCTTAGAAGGCCCCCTGGTGTCCTGCTTTCTGTATGCCTACACTATCTCGGACTAGGACGGCAAGGACAGTGAAGTTGGTGACTCCAGGATTGAGGTGAGGGGCCTGGACCCCCGAGCAGCCCGGTGAGAGGGGAGGCAGTCATGCCTGGGTCCCTACTGACCTCTCTTCTCTCACTCCACTCCCACCAGAGGCGCTCAAGCCCCGCCCCCGCGGTGTGCCCCACCTGCTTCCTGCCCAGGTCAGGGGCGAGGCCCTGATCCAAGCCTGGAACACTGGGTGCAGCCTGCGGGACACAGAGGTGTGCACACGGCCTCCTTGGAGCATGGGGCTGCACCGAAGGGGAGCTCGGCTCGGCGCCATTGTCTGCGGTCTCCTGCTGCTCCTGGACCCAGGTCACGGTGAGGATTCCCTGGAAGCAACAGGGACCAAGGTCAGATCTGCCCAATCCTGCAGTTAGAGCCAGAGGCCACAGGAGGGCAGCACCTGGGAGGTTGGAGCTGGCAGAGGTGACAGTGGGGGACCTGGGCGCCCACCATGGTCTCCTGAGGCTCCAGGCACGGAGGAATGAGCCCAGCACGAAGGCTCTGAGCAGCGCTGGTCGGGTCAGCAGCCGGGACAGGAAGGGGCGTGGGGAATGGGGCCCTTTCCCTCCCTTGCTTGAGGCTGTGGTGACTGTGCCCTCCCCAGGACACTGATGAACCTGCCCTGGGCTGTGTGTCTGCCAGGGTCTCCTCTGACCCAGTGCAGGCAGGGGTCCTCCTGGGCTGGATTCCAGGGCAAAGGTGACCACACCTCCGTGCCTGGCATTCTGGGAGCCCAGGCCAAGAGGGCACCACTCCTGGGTGTGTCGTGGAGCCTTTATCTCCTCATTCCAAAGGCCCAATACTGCAGCTGGCATTGCAGAGCAAGTCAGCACTGTGCACTGGCGGCCCCTAGGAACACTGGCTCCAGCTCTGCCTGCTCCTCTCACAGTGCAGCTGCCTGTAACGTGCCTGGGAAAGCAGTGGAAGATGGCTCTGTCCCAGGCCCCTGATGCTCCCATGTGGGACACCCTGCTGGAGTTCAAGGCTCCTGGCTGAGGCCTTGGTGGTGCCTTTTGGAAAATGAACCAGCAGATGAGCTCCTTTGCTCGCTCCCTCGCTCTCTCTCTCTCTCTAACATGATCTTTCCAAAAAATAGCTCTTTAAAGAGAATAAAAATCGTGAAAAGCCAGGTCTCTAACCCCACCCTCTCCCTATCTAATCCCCAGCACAGTCCCCACTCCTCCTCCTCCATGCTCACCCACGGGCTCCCCGCCTGCCCTGCAATGCACAGACTCTCCCGGCGACCAGGACCTTCCAGGCAGATCGTCTCCCCCACATCACTGTGGTTCCTAATAAAGTAATATCTGGGGCTGGGTCCCCACTCAGAGAGGGGGCAGTTGTTCCCCAAGGACCCTGGGAGTCGCTGTGCGTGTCCGGGGCAGGAAACACGGCAGCGTCTGCACGAAAGCCACCCCTGTCCTCCGTGGACTCTGCTGAGCTCAGCTCACTGTCAGCCTCACAGCCGGAACTGCTGCTGCAGGCAGCGCTGTCCTCCATGGTTGGGGCGAACGACAAGGACAAGGTCGGGACCAGCTCAGGACAGAGGCGCTGTTTACTCACTGCTCCGGGACCAGGCTCTCCTCTCCCTGACCCAGGGGCCCAGAGCACCCTTGTGGCCCGGTATCGCCTACTGTG
Source organism: Oryctolagus cuniculus (assembly GCF_051225735.1). NCBI lineage: Eukaryota > Metazoa > Chordata > Mammalia > Lagomorpha > Leporidae > Oryctolagus > Oryctolagus cuniculus. Next base: position 59,947,534 of record NC_142884.1, on the reverse strand, counting down.
ACATGGGAGGTTCCTCCCGAGGAGGAGTCAGCTTCCATGGGCTGGGGATGATTGATTTCTGCTGGTTTGAAGGCAGAGACACAGGGAAAGAGGGAGAGCCAGAGTGAGAAAGAGCTCTCCCCTCCACGGTCTCCCTCAGACGCCCGCTGTGTTAGGAGGGGAGCATCCCAGCGGCCTTGCTACTGCTGCTCCAAGTGTCTGCCCAACAGTTGGCACTTCCCTTGGGCTTCTACCGAGGGTGGGACCTGCAGGGCGGGTGGAGCTCCAGGTTAAGTGTTGCAGGACTGCCCGTCAGGTTCCCAGAGCAGGTGTCCTGTTTCCCTACCCCAGCGATGCACAGAGGTCCCCTCCCCACCCCCGCGCCCGCGCTCTGCACCCCTGTGCGGTTGCCCTGTGTTGCAGAGTCTCCCTCACGCTTCAGCTCCCCCTCGCTGTGCTCTTCCTCCTGATTCCTATGTTGAGAAACCGGTGTACCCCTGGCTCTCTCTGGAGGGGGAGGACCGTCCCTGTGGTGCCTTCTGGCCGTTCCTCTGTCCCCTCACCCTGTGCACACAGGAATTGTACCTAGAGGCTCCATCAGCTTCAGCTGTTAGGGTTCCGCTTCTGTTATTTCTTGTTTTGGGAAGGCCAGCATGTGGTGCTGTCCTCACCATAGAACATCTCGACCTTTTCATATCTGATTCGTGGCACAACACAGATCCTTGAGGGACAGCATGAGAGCAGCAGTGAACCTGCATCAGGGAGCTGGATCTGGGGTGAAGCAGCCAGGATGGAACTGTGTAGGGGATGCTGGCCATGCAGGCTGTGGGTGCACCCGAGCGCCACTACATCGCCCCCTAGAGGATGCTTCCTTTCTTCCCTTCTTGACACCTGGAGCATGAGCCTCCTAGCAGGGGAGCCTGGTCAGTCTGGTGCTCACAGCTCTACCTCCTGTGACCGAGGGCAGTCAGCAGAAAGGACGCTCTCCTCGCCCCCAGGGCTGTCACCTGCGCTGACTCCTAGTGCTCAGGGAGGGTGCTAGGTCCCAGGAGCCTCGGGAGCTGTGGGATGTCCTGGGCTGGGCAGGGACAGCACTGCTGGCTGGGAGATGGGGAGAGTTTCTCATGCAGGACGTTGGTCAGGTCAGTGTTTGTAGGTCCGAGGCCTTGGCAAGGCTGAGGTGCTGATGCCAAGGAGAGGCCACAGCAGCAGTGTGGGAGGGCAGCTCATGGGGAGCCCCCACCTGACACCTCTCTGCCCACAGGCCAGGACTCTGCCAGCCCCATCCGGAACACGCACACGGGGCAGGTGCGCGGGAGCCTGGTCCACATGGAAGGCAGCGATGCGGGCGTCCACACCTTCCTGGGAATTCCCTTTGCTAAGCCACCTGTGGGGCCGCTGCGCTTTGCACCTCCTGAACCTGCTGAAGCTTGGAGTGGAGTGAGGGATGGGACCTCCCACCCAGCCATGTAAGCGCTCCCAGGGCACAGGGGAGCTCCGGCCCTGGGGGGAGGTCAGGGGAAAGATCCTCTGAGTTCTGGACTAGGCCCAGCAGTCTGGGACAGAGCTCCCATAACCAGCTTTCCCTGTGGGTGATGGCTCCCTTTTGCGTTATTCAGTGAGTCTGCTTAGGCTTCTGGATTCAGTGACCATGAAATGCTTTGGGGCCAGAACGTGGCACTCAGAGCACATTAAATCCAGGTACAAAGAGAAAAGCAGAGACGCTCTCCCCGTGTCCAGGAGAGGCCACAGGCTCTCTGCCTGCAGGGGGCGCTGTGTCTGCGTGAGGTTCACCTGGCTCCACATGCTTGTAGGAGGCCCTGACTCCATCAGCAGATCCTGCAACTCCCTGAGATGGGCACCAGAGAGGGTCGTCCTGGTCACTGAGCCAACGACAGGACAAGACATTGGCCAGGGACCCGTGTATGCCCTTAGGACTGGAGACTGTGGGAACGGGGAGGTTCTGAAGGTGAGGGTCGTCTACTGCCCTTCCTGGGGAAACGCCACCCGTCCATCCAGGCTCGTGTGCGGGAGGCTGGCCTGCTCCGGCGTGGCTGGGTCTGGGCATCCAGCACTGAGTGTCCCTCCTGCAGTCAGGACTTCCCACAGAGTCCCCTGTCAGTCAAGAGTGGTCCCCAGATTCTCAGACACCTGAGGTTCCCTGATGTTGGACCATCCCAGCTCACCCAGAGTGCAGGACCTGGATCCTGGTGGGAAGTGTCTTATGGAAGCCCATGAGTGAGCAGGGCTGTAGGAGGAGGCCCGGGGAGGGTCGGGCACACTAGACCCAGGCTCTAGACTAATGGCTGCCTTGGGTGGCTCCAGGTGTCTGCAGAATTTGGCTATGATGGGTCAAGGTGTTCTGCAGCTGAACCTCACCCCGCCGTCCATCCCCATTACTGAGGACTGCCTGTACCTCAGCATCTACTCGCCTGCACATGCCCGTGAGGGCTCTGACCTTGCTGTGAGTGTGGGTCAGGGTGGGCCGGGGTGGGAGGGCATTGCCTTCTGCTAGAAGATGAGAAAGGAGAAGCTGAGCACGGGCCCTCCTGTGAGCACACCCTGTCCAGAAGCCTCTCACTATGGGAGCCAAGAACTGCTGCTCCCCCACGGTGGGCAGCTGAGCCTTTGGCATGGGATCCCAGGGGCTGAGATGTCAGAGGTCAGACTGATGTTCTTGAATGGACCCGGGACACCTCAGCACCCTCATGCCCAGGAGGCACACTCAGTGACCCCTGGCTACCCTCAGAGGTCACCAGAGCTCCCAGCCACGGATGATGTGGGGGCCTAAAGAAGGGAAGGCACTAGGATGAGTATCCGTGTGGATTGATGAGATAGACAGCCGGTATTTGTTCACCTCAAAATGGGTTCTGAAATTGACGGACCCAGGCTTTGAACATGGAATTGTATTCCAATGATAGGAGGACTGGCCTACCCGGTGTTTCCTGGATCCCTGGCTCATGGCCCAGATTCTGCAGTCTGGGTGGAGTTCATAGTGCTGGGCACCTACACAGATCGCAAGACTGGTTAGATCAGCTTGGGGATGAGCAGGCTTTAGGTTGGAGGAAACCAGCAGATAATTCCTTGACTTTGCCAGGTGATGGTGTGGATCCACGGTGGTGCACTGGCTGTAGGCATGGCTTCCATGTATGACAGTTCTGCCCTGGCGGCATTTGAGGACGTGGTGGTGGTCACCATCCAGTACCGCCTGGGAGTCCTGGGCTTCTTCAGGTGAGACCGGGGCTGGGGTGGGCACTGCAGGATGAGTGGCACCAGGACAGCCCTGTGACCCCTGTGCCTGCCACTTCTCAGCACTGGAGTCCAGTACGCCACTGGAATCTCGGGCTACCTGGACCAAGTGGCCGCGCTGCGCTGGGTCCAGCAGAATATCGCCCACTTTGGAGGCAACCCTGGCCGGGTCACCATTTTCGGCGTGTCTGCAGCTGGCACAAGTGTGTCATCCCATGTGCTGTCACCCATGTCCCAAGGTCTCTTCCATGGAGCCATCATGGAGAGTGGGGTGGCCCTGCTGCCCACCCTCATCCCCAGGTCATCTGAGGTGGTCTCCACTGTGAGTGTCCTCACTGCCCAGGCCTGCTGCTCCTGCCTATACTTCATCTCTGATCAAGGGGCACAAGGAGGGAGGACCATCGGGTTCTCAGGCCCTGCTGCCTACCACTGCATTACTGAGAGGCTCTAGGGTTAGAAGCCACACACCTGTGTCCCAGCAGAGGCGGAGGTGGTTCTCAGCTCCACCAGCTGCCTGCCCTGAGCCCCAGGTTTTCAGCAACCAGCTCAGCAGGTGCTGCCCATTGCGGCTGGGCGGTGCCAAGTCATGGGGCAGGAGCAACAATCAGCTTCCACTGCAGCCGTGCACACACCACACCCTGTGTGATTTGGGTTGCAGCTGCCTCCAGTGGTGCCTTGGAAAACCCCCACGACTCCAGCATGGCTGTGCCAGCCCCTGTGTGGTCCCGTTACAGGTGGTGGCCAACCTGTCTGGCTGTGGCCAGGTGGACTCTGAGACCCTGGTGCGCTGCTTGCAGGCCAAGAGTGAAGAGGAGATGCTGGCCATCACCCAGGTCGGGCCCCGTGCACGTGGGTGAGGGGGTGATGGGCTTGTGTGCACCTCATAGTCCCTGGGGCTGCTACCTCCCATCCACGCCTCCTGACATCCCAGCTGTGGATTGAACAGGGGACCCAGTATTGTATGCCAGACTTGGGAACCCCCGGGTGGGAGTCAGCACCCAGGGCTGACCCAGGCATGGGAGATGTACACAGAGGTCTTTGAGAATACCTGGGACACAAAAATTCTCCCTCACCCTGTGTGACCCCCAGGTCTTCAAGGTCATCAAAGGCATGGTGGAGGGGTCTTCCTGCCCAGACACCCCGAGGAGCTGCTGGCCTCGGATGACTTTCATCCCGTCCCCAGCATCATTGGTGTCAACAATGATGAGTATGGCTGGGTCATCCCCAAGGTGAGTGCCCACATTGCCCATGTGGTGGGCAGGTTTCTGGGCTTCAAACCTCCAGCCCCAGCCATGTCCAACATGGGACTCTCTCATCTCCATTCAGCTCCGACTTGCCACTGACCCTCAAGAGAGAAGAGACAGAGGGGCCATGAAGGAACTAACATATCAAGCAACAAAACGGCTGGTGAGGCCCCCAGGCTCCTGCCACAACAGAGCGCACCTCAGGCACCTGCCCACACAGGGACTCCAGGAACCAAGGCTCTGCCGTGTGTTTGGGTAGGGTCTCCCGGAGCCTGGTTCTTCCCCCAGTTTCTGACTATACAGGACCTCCGTCCCCCAGCCTGAACCTGCTGCCTCCCTCCCAGGAGCTGCTCCCCTCACTCCCTCCCCTTCCCCTGGGCCAGATGCTGCCTCCCGCTTTGGGGGACCAGTTGATGGACGAGTACATGGGGAGCAATGAGGACCCCAAGTCCCTCATGGCCCAGCTCCAGGAGATGATGGCAGACGCCATGTTCGTGATGCCTGCACTCCGAGTAGCACATTTCCAGCGTGAGTTCATCTGGGACTGAGGCCTCACTCGCTAGGGGGCAGCTCAGAGCTGGGTGCTTTCCTGAGGGTGACGCCTGTCCTGTCCAGGTCCTGATCCATGTCTTAAGTGGGCCCCAGAGTGCCGGGGACTTGGTGTTGCTCCTCTCAGTAACCCTCCATGACAGTTCCAGAGATGGAAATCTCGGCTATGGAAGGGGGGAGGAGACGGGGCTGTGAGCTCCACTGATTGTTTCAAGACCTCACAGCCACAAACCTCAAGGCTGGATCTAACCCAGGGCTTGCACATTGCACCTGTTCCCCTGCTACTTCTCCCCAACTGCCCAGGACCCAGCCTGGTGCAGCAATTACATTTCGAAACTATGGTTATTGTAGGAGAACTCTGGGGAAGGGGCCAAATCTCGCCCTGTCCATCCCCAGGTACCCACGCCCCTGTCTACTTCTACGAGTTCCAGCATCGACCCAGCTTCACAAAGGACCTCAGGCCGCACCACGTGAATACCGACCACGGCCGTGAGCTGCTCTTTATCTTCACATCACATTTCTTTGGCAGCTAAGGTGAATCCTCCTCCTTTACCAGGATGGGATGAGGTCCAGGCTCTCTCTGAGGGGCTCTGCACCCACCATTGGGATGAAAGCAGGAGGCTCAGATGGGATCCAGGGTCCTACGTCTTACAGCTCAGAGGGCAGAGCCAGGTTTGGGTCTGAGAGCCCGCAGGGTGCAGCCTCTGCTCCCTCCTCCTCTGCCTGCCCAAAGATGAATGTCCAGCCTGGGTGTACAGCAGGTTCAAAGTCACGTCTGTTTCCTTGCAAATGTCCCAGGGACAGAGGGAAGCTACCATCTAGGTAAAGAAATATCCAGAGTTGATGACTTAGGGGATGACTGGGACATGAAAATGACAAAGGCTGGTCTCACTAGTGAAGGAAAGACATAGAGGTTGGGGGGTAGCCGAGGATCAGCTCCACCTGGGCTGGGAGCGTGGTGCATGAAGGGCAGAAGCACTGGGGTGGCCCACACTGACCCTGCCCCTCCCCTCTTCAGTGCCCCTCACTGAGGAGGAGGAGCTGCTGAGCAGGAGGGTGATGAAGTACTGGGCCAACTTTGCTCGCAACGGGTGAGACGACCCCCCCCAAATCCCCGGGGACCTGGGACCTTCTGCCCTCCCTCCTGTGTGGGGACCTCACCAAAATCCAGGGTCCTAAGACACGTGACAGTGCCCTCCCCAGCTGCAGGACCCACGGCACTCACAGGGTCCCTAGGGACCAGGCACACTCTTCCCATCTCCCAGTGACCTTGGGGTGGGCCACAAGCTGCTCACGTCTGCTTCCTGATGTCTTGTCTGCAGGAACCCCAATGGCGAGGGCCTGGCGCACTGGCCCTTGTTCGACCTGGACCAGCGATACCTGCAGCTGAACGTGTAGCCTGCAGTGGGCCAGGCCCTGAATGCCTGCAGGCTCCAGTTCTGGACCCACACCCTGCCCCAGAGGGTCCAGGAGCTAAGGGGCGCTGAGCAGAAGCACACAGAGCTGTAGCTGCCTGTGTGGGGGTGGGGTCAGGGGCTCCAGTGCAGGTGGGGCCCCGATGCACTCACACACATCCACAGAGAGATGCATCAGGCACTCTAACGTGGCCACTCAATCCTCCCTGCCTTGTCAACTCAGCTGACCGTTGTGGAGAATTCACGGCTTGAGGTTCATTGACAAGCCTGCCCTGGGTCCCTCGTGTGAGACACATTCCATGCACCCTCCTTGGAGCTGTGTTGGGCAACACCAGTGCCCGCCCAGCTTACTCAACACCCACTAGGCCTTGGGTTCCTCCTGCTTCATGCCCCTCCACCTTCTCCCCACCCTCCCTCTCCTCTCCTCCCAGCCCCAGGCCCTCCCCACAAGGAAGGAGCTGGGTTGGGGATTGTTGCCCACCCCTGGGTGCCTTAAGCCCTCCACCTCCTCCTCCTCCCAGCATGCCTGTGATCTCACATCTCTTAGAGGCCACAGAGGACCAGGACACCAGGAGTCACCGTGGCTTCGTCCCTGCAGGCTGCCATGAGTGGTGCCTCAATCCCATCCATGCAGCACAAATAAAGGGTTCCAGTCCTTTCACGGCTGAGTCACATTCACCTGAGTGAACCTGCCACGTTTTCTTAGGCCCTCAGCTCTCTAAGAAACCTGGTTACCTGCACAGCTGGGATACCATGAATCATTAATGCAGTAACCTGGAGTATAGGGCTGTTGCTTTGCACAGGGGGTTAAGCCTCTAACCATGTCTCTGACATCTCATATGAGGACAGTTCAGGTCCCAGCTGCTCCACTCCTGATCCAGATCTCTGCTAAGGCACCTGGGAAAGCAGCAGAGGAGGGCCCAAGGGCTTGGGTCCCTGCCACCCATGTGGGGTACACAGATAATGTTTCTCCCTCTGGACCTGGCCTGGGCTAGCCCTGGCCATGGTGGCTGAGAGAGCCCTGGGCTGAGCAGAGGTCAAGGCCAGTTCTCAGGAGCCACAAAGTCAGCCTTCATGAGCCAGGGTCCACTTCCCCTGGGGGCTCCCGTGCCCAGGCTGCTCCTCCTTCCTGCAGGGAGCCTGATGTTTCCTACACTCAGGCTGACTCCCGGACCCCCACTGCTGTCACAGGACCACACGTACCCTGCTGGGTGCCTGGTGGGGAAGGTGTGGGCCCTGGGTCTTACATTTTACTCAAGCTTCTTGTCCCCATGGACATGAGGATTCACAGCAGCAGCAGCCACAGGCAGTGCACAAAAGCAGCTTTGATTTCAAGGAGAGAGAGTGTGACCACACCTGCACGCCTACTGAGGGCCGCCACCCACGGAGAGACCCTCAGCAGGAATGGGCCAGGGTTGCCCAGGAGGAAGAGAGGAAGAGGCAGCCCAAGGAGGATTCCCAAGCACAGCCAGGGGCAGAGAGGGCCCTCCCCTTTCTCATCCCAGGGGGCGGTGCCCTAAATGCATAACCCAGTGGGGTGGGATCTCACCTGTGGGAATACGGAAGGGATTGCTATGGCCCCTCCATCCAGAATTTCACTTCCATGTTTCCATCATGGCTTCTCCTTCCTGGTCCCAGCTAGAACACAGTGCATCCTGGGAAAGTGGTGTCACAGTGTGTTAAGCCACAATCTGCAGTGCCATCCCATGTAGACACAGAGCAGAGTCCTGGCGGCTTCACTTCCGATCCTGCTCCCTGTGAATGTGCCTAGGAAAGCAGCAGAGAAGGCCCACGTGCTTGAGTCTCTGCACTCACCTGGGAGACCCAGAAGAAGCTCCTGCCTCCTGGCTTTGGCCTGGTCCAGCCCCAGCAGTTTAGGGAGTGAACCAGATGATGCAAGATCTCTCCCTTGGGGCCACAGCTGTGACATAGTGGGTAAGGTCGCTGCCTGCAGTGCCAGCATCCCTATAGGCACCGGTTCAAGACCCGGCTGCCCCACTTCTGATCCAGTTCTCTGTTGTGCCCTGGGAAAGCTCTGGAGGATGGCCCAGGTGCTTTGGGCCCCAGTACTCACATGGGAGACCTGAGGAAGCTCCTGGCTCCTGGCTTCAGATCGGCGCAGCCAGGCCGTTGCAGCCATCTGGGGGAGTGAAGCAGCAGATAGAAGACGTCTCTCTCTCTCTCTCTACTTTTCCCTCTCTCTCTGTGTATCTGTGACTTCAAGTAAAATAAGCAAATCTTAAAACAAACAAAGCATCACTCCCTTATCTCTCCTTGTCTCTCTGTAACTTGCCTTTCAAATAAATAACAAAATATTTTTTAATAGATTCTCAGAGAAGGCCTCCTGGGTGTCCAGTCACAGCCCAGTGCTGCTTGCTGTCCATCCCTACACTATCCTGGAGTCAGCCGGCGAGGACAGTAAACTTGGTGATTCCAGGACTGAGGAGAGGGATTGGACACCCAGAGGAGCCAGGAGCCAGGGGGGAGGCAGGAGCCAGGGAAGGAGCTAGGAGCCAGGAGAGGCAGCCCACCAGGCCCTGTCCTCTCAGTCCTGCTCTCCTGCAAGGCCCCCAAGCCCCACCCCAGGGAGGCGGCCTGCCTGTTCCCTACCTCTCCTGGGCTGGGCCCGAGTCAACCCCTGAATCAACTCCCCCCCAACTCCCCTTCCCCCGGCCAGCCTCTGGGCTCAGAGCCGCCCATGTGGACCTGCCTCAGACCATGGTGATGCACCGATAGGGCACACAGCTCTGCGCCATGGCCTGCGGGCTCCTGCTACTCCTCCTCATCCAGGCACAGGGTGAGGCTCCCCCAGGCGGCAACAGGGACCCAGGTCAGCTCTGCCCAATCCCGCAATTAGAGCCTGTGGCCGCGGGAGGGCAGCACTTGGGCTGCTGTAGCTGGTAGAAGTGACAGTACTGGCCACTGAGGCTGGGGAGGGTCAGGGCTGCCCAAGGCCCCAGACACAGAGGACTGAGCCCAACATAAGGGGTCTGAGCAGCGCGCCTCTTGGTCGGCAGCCCATGAGGCAGGCATTGGCTTGGGAACAAGGGAGGTTCCCTGGGCTCGAGGCTGCCGGAGCAAGTGACCCCGACAGTGAGGAACCTGCCCCGGGACCATTTGTCTCCAGGGCTGATGACAGTAGGCAGAGTGGCTTCCTGCCCCCACCAGGTGGCCCCAGTCTGGTAATAGGACCTGCAAAAACAAAGCCCCTGATGCCAATCCAGAAGCCCATCCCTAACCCAGGGTCTCCTCTGACCCCGTGCACCTGGCAAATGTTTGCAGGTTAAGGCTCCAGGACAAAGGTGACCCCACCCTAGAACCTGGCATGTGTTTTATTGTGAGCTCAGGCCATGTGGGTATTACCCATGGCGTGTGTTCTTGATTCTTTGTCTCCTCATTCTAAAGGCCCAGGTCTCTAACCCCACCCTCTCCCTATCTAATCCCCAGCACAGGCCCCACTCCTCCTCCTCCATGCTCACCCACGGGCTCCCCGCCTGCCCTGCAATGCACAGACTCTCCCGGCGACCAGGACCTTCCAGGCAGATCGTCTCCCCCACATCACTGTGGTTCCTAATAAAGTAATATCTGGGGCTGGTTCCCCACGCAGAGAGGGAGCAGTTGTTCCCCAAGGTCCCTGGGAGTCGCTGTGCTTGTCCGGGGCAGGAAACACGGCAGCATCTGCACGGAAGCCACCCCTGTCCTCCGTGGACTCTGCTGAGCTCAGCTCACTGTCAGCCTCACAGCCGGAACTGCTGCTGCAGGCAGCGCTGTCCTCCATGGTTGGGGCGAACGACAAGGACAAGGTCGGGACCAGCTCAGGACAGAGGTGCTGTTTACTCACCGCTCCGGGGCCAGGCTCTCCTCTCCCTGACCCAGGGGCCCAGAGCACCCTTGTGGCCGGCATCACCTACTGTGACATGGGAGGTTCCTCCCGAGGAGGAGTCAGCTTCCATGGGCTGGGGATGATTGATTTCTGCTGGTTTGAAGGCAGAGAGACAGGGAAAGAGGGAGAGACAGAGTGAGAAAGAGCTCTCCCCTCCACGGTCACCCTCAGACGCCCACTGTGTTAGGAGGGGAGCATCCCAGCGGCCTTGCTACTGCTGCTCCAAGTGTCTGCCCAACAGTTGGCACTTCCCTTGGGCTTCTACCGAGGGTGGGACCTGCAGGGCGGGTGGAGCTCCAGGTTAAGTGTTGCAGGACTGCCCGTCGGGTTCCCAGAGCAGGTGTCCTGTTTCCCTACCCCAGCGATGCACAGAGGTCCCCTCCCCACCCCCGCGCCCGCGCTCTGCACCCCTGTGCGGTTGCCCTGTGTGCTGAGTCTCCCTCACGCTTCAGCTCCCCCTCGCTGTGCTCTTCCTCCTGATTCCTGTGTTGAGAAACCGGTGTACCCCTGGCTCTCTCTGGAGGGGGAGGCCCCGTCCCTGTGGTGCCTTCTGGCCGTTCCTCTGTCCCCTCACCCTGTGTACACAGGAATTGTAGCCTAGAGGATCCGTCGGGTTCAGCTGTTAGGGTTCCGCTTCTGTTTTTTCTTGTTTAGGGATGACCAGCATGTGGTGCTGAGTCCTCACCATAGAACATCTCGTCCTTTTCATATCTGATTCGTGGCACAACATAGGTCATGAGGGGCCACATTGGGAGCAGCAGTGGAGCCACCGCTGGGGACGCCCCAACCCTGAGCCCTGTGCCCGGGTCCCGCCTTGGCACCTCCTGATTCCAGCTTCCTGTAACATGCAAGCTGAGAGGCAGGCTGAGTGAACCAGCGGATGCAAGACCTTTCTCTCTCGCGGGCACTACCTCTCTCTGTAACTCTTTCAAATAAATAAAATTAACTATTAAAAAAAGTGAGTGTAAGCATGGTGCTTGTCTCTCTGCGGCTGGCTTATTTCACTTAACGCAGTGCCCTCCATGCAAACACATTGCACAAGAGAGAGGATTTCACTCTCCTTTATGGGTGAGTCACACCGCATTGTGTATGTACCACAGCTTTACATCTTCATCTGCCCATCAACACGCAGTGCTTCCACAGCTCGGCTAGTGCCCACAGTACCGCAGCGAACCCCGGAGCGCAGGTGTCTCCTTGACATGCTGCTTTCACTTCCTTCGGATATTTGCCCAGGATCAGGAATTCACCTGGTAGGTGTGTGTCTAGCTTTTTGAAGACCTCCCTAGATTCCAGCTAACCCTGTAGAGGAGTTCCCCCTCCTCCTCGTCGTCACCAGCATTTATCATTTTTGTCCTTTTGATGGTAGCTATTCTAAGCAGGGTGAGCTGGTGTCTCGTTGTGGTTTTGACTTGTATTTCCTTCATAACCAGTGATGTTGGATGCTTTCAGAGTTTTTAGATTTTGTGTAGCATCTTTAGGAAACTTACGCATTCAGACCATTTTCCTTTCTAAAAGGCAAATGTTTGAGTTCCTTATATATTCTGGACATCAATCCCTTGTCAGATGAATCATTTGAAACTGTTTCCTCCCCTTCTGCTGGTGTTTCTTCGCTCTGTTGATGGATTCCTGTGACCGCAGGGGCAGGGGCAGCACTTAGAAGCCATGGCTGATTCTCAGCGGGTACCAAAGGCCACTCGAGGCTGGTCCCGACACTATTTCTCCCAGGACTGAGGCTGGATCCTGTGCCACGCTGGCTTCCCTGTAGCCTGAAGGGACACAGGCTTTGGAAGCTGCCACTCAAGTGCGTGCCTCTCCAGGGGCTCGGGAGTGCCTCGCTGGGTTCAGATCCACAGGTTCCTATGAAATGTGCAGAACACACCTCTCTGGGGGGACCTGAGGACATGGAAAGTCACAGAGTGATCAGGGGGATAGACCTTAAGAAGTGCCACCGACGAGGGAGCCTTGGTGTAGCTGTTAAGGCGCCACGTGGGACACCCACAATGATATATTGGAGCACCTGGGTTGGAGTCCCAGATCTGCCTTTTTTTTTTAAGCTTTATATTTTTATTTGAAAGGCAGAGTTGGGGGGGGGGGAGGTCTCATATAGACGGTTTCTCTTCCCAGATGGCTGCCATGGCCAGATCTGGGCCAATCTGAAGCCAGGAGCCTCTTCTGGGTCTCCCATGTGGGTACAGGGGCCCAAGGACTTGAGCCATCTTCTTCTGCTTTCCCAGGTGCACTTGCAGGGCGCTGGATCGGAAGTAGAGTAGCCGGGACTCGAACCAGCGTCCATATGGGATGCTGTGGCCCCAGGCGGTGCCCCCCCAGGTCTGCTCTTCATTCCAGCTTCATGGGCACGCACACCCTGGGCGGCAGCAGGTGAGAACTCACCTACTTGGATCCCTGCCACCCATGCAAGAGATCGGGAATGAGTTCCTGGCACAGGCCCAACCACCGCAGGCCTTTGGGGAATATCTCTCCCTCCAGACACTAAGTAAGTCAATGATTAAACAAAGGGAAAAAAAGGACCAGGGTCATGTGTACCTTTCAAAAGAGCCATGACTGAGTAGGGAGTTTCCCGTGGAGACAGCTGAATGGGTAAACTGAGTCCTGAAACTGGGGAGGAGCTGGCAGTGCTGGGGGCAGTCACCCTGCAGTGCGCCGCCAGGCCAGTCCCGCGTCCCCACAGGTCATCCCACTTCTCTCTAGGAGGGGTCCTGATCTTGCCCCAGACTCTCCCGGTGTTTGCAGTCACAGCCCATTGCTCCCTGCTCTCCACCTCCTGGGCCACAGCTGCCAGAACAGTAAACTTAGTAACTCCAGGATAGAGGGGAGGGTCCTGGGCGTGCCCCGCCTGCTCCTGGCCCAGGCCAAACTCCACTTTGGGCAGGTTGGGTGAGGTGGTGATCCACCCCTGGAGTGCACGGTGCAGCCTCGGGGCCCCGCAGCAGTGCACACGCGTACCTGCCTCGGACCATGGCGATGAAACGACGGGGCCTGCAGCACTGCGCCATGGCCTGCGGGCTCCTGCTGCTCCTCCTTGTCCCGGGACATGGTGAGGCTCCTGGTTGCACGACAGGGACCAGGGTCGGATCTGCACAATCCCGCAGTTAGAGCCTGCGGCCGCAGAAAAACAAAACCAGGGCTGGTGGAGTGGGTGGAGGTGACAGCGCGGGACCTGTGTGCCCAGGGTGGGCCCCTGAGGCTTGGAGAGGGTCAGGGCTGCCTGAGGCCCCAGACACTGAGGAGTGCGCCTAACAGGAGGGGCTCTAAGAGGGCAGCTTGCATTGAGGGGTCCGGGCGTTCCCTTCCTGTGTGTGTGGCGCCACCGCCCGCAGTCCTGAGAACAGTTAGCGACATCTTCCTGTTGCCAGGGACACTCTGGGGTGCTCTTGGCCAGAGGCACCCGGTCCCCTCTGAAGGTTAATAGCAGGGAACATGGGGGCTCGGGCTGATCTCAGAGGCCACAGGGCCCCTCAGTCCCCGCGGCTGCCCTGGGGCCAGAGGCTTCCTTTTGAAGGCAAAGACCAGGGTCTCTGTGCCTGCCCGGGCCCTCCCTGACCTTCCCAGAGCTCACCCAGGTGAGATGGGGCCTGGGTGTCCGACCCTGGATGCTCTAGGTTGACAGGTCTTCTCCCCCACCCTGTCCCAATCTACTCTGCCCAGGGGCTCCACACTCACCCTCCCCTGTGCCCAGCCCAGCTGGAATTCCACCATTCCCCGCCCTTTGCCCAGACTCTCAAGGATGTCTGAGCCTGGCAGGAAGCTCAGCCTGGCCTTGTAGATGCCTCTTTTATTCTTTTATTGATTTTTAAAGATTTACTTATTTGAAAATTGACAGAGAGAGAGGGAGACCAGAGAGCGAGTGCGCTTCCATCTGCCGGTTCACTCCCTAGATGGCTGCTACACTTGGGGATGGGCCCTGTGGACACCAGGAATCAGGCCCGAGGACCTGGGCCAGCTTCCACTGCCTTCTCAGGCTCGTGAGCAGGGAACTGGATCAGAAGCAGAACAGCTGGGATCCAACAGGCACTCTGATGCGGGATGCTGGTGTGACCGGCGGCAGGTTAAGCTGCGGGGCCGGAACTCCAGCCCCAGTGGCTCAAACAGTATTTCCCGTTGCTCTCATGCTCGGAAAGAATCCAGTTGTCTCTTGGTGTTGTCACAGAGTCTCCCAAAGATAAAAAATAAAGGCCCAGTTTCTCCCTGGAGGAGCCCCATGTCCACTCCCCCGCTAAGAACACAAAAATAAATCCCTTGGCCGTATTCTAATGAGTAAGTTGCTTTTTATTCCTGCAAAAGTCTTATTCCTTAAAGAAAGAATCGAGGGGGCAGCGTGGAAGCCCAGAGGGTTAAGCTGCCACCTGCGAAGCTGGCATCCCACGTGAGCGCAGGTTTGAGTCCTGACTGTTCCACTTCTGATCCTGCTCCCTGCTGACGCCCCTGGGAAAGCTGAGGGACATGGTCCAAGTGCTTGGGAGACCTGGATGGAGTTGCAGGCTCCTGGCTTTGGTCTGGCCCAGCCCCAGCCATTGTGGCCCTTTGGGGAGTAAACCTGTGGGTGCAAGATCTCTGTCTCTCTCTTCCTTCCTTGCTCTCTCTGTAAGTAGCTCTGCCTTTCACACAAACAAATAAATAAATCTTAGGGGAAACAAAGTAGATGACCACTCAGGACGGAACAGTCACCAGGTTGACACTGAAAGGACACAGGGTGTGTGCGTGTCTGAAATCCAGGTACAAATCTGCCCATAGAGAGCCACAGCTCAGGGAGATGAATGCTAAGGACACTACCTAGAGCTCAGACTCCCCCCCCCCCCAACATTTCCCAGCTTATGCTCTGTGTGTGTGTATAAAAGCCCCTTCCGTGAGCCAGAGGAAGGGGAGTTTGAAGCAAAGACTCTTAACTCCCTGGCCCAGCCACACCAATAATAAAGTCTGATTTGGCCACAGGTGGGTGTGTCTGAGATCAGCCACAGGGTGCATCAGATGAGGGGTGCGTTCTGCTGGTCCTCCAGCAGGCTGCAGGCCATTCCTAAACTGGGAGTCTATTCCTGAACTGGGAGTCTATTCCTGAACTGGGAGTCTATTCCTGAACTGGGAGTCTGTTCCTAAATTCCAGAGCGCCTATTCCAAAACTGGGACGCTCGAGTTCTTTGCGGAAAGCCGCATCGTGTGTGCGTGTATGTGCCACAGTTCTCTGGCACACGTTAAATCACCCCCAGATGAGTTCTACCACACAACGCAAGTGCTGGGTGAGTAACTGTTCTATCAGTGTCAGGAAGAGTGAGAGAAAAGTCTGTAATACTGAGCACAGACACACAATATATTTTCCTGAATATTTTCGGTCTGAAAAGTTCGTTGCTTCTATGGTTCCTGAGCCCACATAGAGGAAGAATGTAATTAAAAACCATGAGTGGGAAAAGGTGACTGGTATCGTGGGCTTCTGTCCACCCAGCCTGGGGCCTCCTGCTCAGGGGCCAGCAAGGTTCCCAGCGCCTTGCACAATGTCCACTGTGCACTTCCATGGCTTTTTATTCCATTCACAGAGATCAATCTGTCAGTACTTCCACTTGGTGCGATCCCGGCCTCAGCATCAGAAACACACGGCTCTGCTTCCTATCACTATGGATACGCTATTTCTGGCCGCTCATTTGAGTGGAATCATAAGGCACTTGCAGGAAATCTGTGCAGCAAGTGTTTGTAGATCAGAGTCCCTGGGGAGGCCAGGGGCTGATGCCACAGAGACGGCCACAGCAGCAGTGTGGAAGGGCAGCTCATGGGGAGCCCCCACCTGATGCGCCTCTCTGCCCACAGGCCAGGGCTCTGCCAGCCCCATCCGGAACACGCACACGGGGCAGGTGCGCGGGAGCCTGGTCCACGTGGAAGGCACCGATGCGGGCGTCCACACCTTCCTGGGAATTCCCTTTGCCAAGCCACCTCTGGGGCCGCTGCGCTTTGCACCTCCTGAACCTGCTGAAGCTTGGAGTGGAGTGAGGGACGGGACCTCCCACCCAGCCATGTAAGCGCTCCCAGGGCACAGGGGAGCTCTGGACCGGGGGTGGGGGGAGGAGATCCTTTGAGCAGTGGGCCAGGCCCAGCTGTCCTTTAACTCACACCTGAAAGCCACGATCCTCCTGTGTGCAGGATTGCCATGTGCAGGTTTCCAGCAAGCCTGCGAAGGCTCAGGAGGCTCCTGGCTGCTGCCAGGCTCCTGCCCAGGACTTGACACTCAGAGGGCGTGAGCTCCAGGTGCTGCAGAGTGTGCAGAGACCCACCTCCCCTCGTTCACTTTCGCCACAGGTTCTGTGCAGCCAGGGGCGCTGGCTCTGGGTGAGGGCCAGCTTGGCTCCATGACATCTGTAGGAGTCCCTGCTCTCCCTGACTTCCAGCAGCAAACCCTGCAGGTCCCTGAGAAGGGAACATTGGTGGCTGCCATGGTCACTGAGCCAAGGGACACTGACCAAGGGACATTTGTCTGTCCTTACGACTGAGAGGGTGGGATTGGTGAGGTTCCCAGAGAGTCTAGAATTAAGGCCACAGAAGCCCACCTGGCCTTCCTGGAGAAACGCCATCCGTCCACCCAGGCAGCATGTATGGCAGGCTGGCCTGCTCCGGGCATGGCTAGGTCTGTCATCCAGCAATGATGTCACCTCCACTGAGTGTCACTGCAGTCACGACCTCCCACAAGTCTCCTGAGAGTCAGGAAGTGGTGCCCAATCCCTCACACACCTGAGGCTCCCTGGATGTCGGCGCCATCCCGACTTGCCCAGAGTCTAAGAGGTGTATCACGGTGGGAAGGGCGTAGAGTAGGACCATGAGTGAGCAGCGTTGCAGGAGGCAGGGGATGGGGAGGGTCTGGTGTGGGCCACGGCAGAGCCCTGGACTAACATCCTGCCTTGTGTGGCTCCAGGTGTCCACAGAACTTGACTATGGTCAGTCAACTTGTTCTGCAGCTGAACGTCACCCCGCCTTCCATCCCCATGTCCGAGGACTGCCTGTACCTCAGCATCTACTCGCCTGCACATGCCCGTGAGGGCTCTGACCTGCCTGTGAGTGTGGGGCAGGGTCGGCCGGGGTGGGAGGGCATTGCCTTCTGCTAGAAGATGAGAAAGGAGAAGCTGAGCACGGGCCATCCTATGAGCGCACCCTGTCCAGAAACCTCTCACTCTCAGAGCCAGGAAGTGGGGCTCCCCAACGGTGGGCAGCTGAGGCCTGGGCAGGTGGTCCCAGGGGCCTGGCTGCTGTCAGAGGTCAGAATGAGTGGGTCCTGGATGGCCCCAGGACACTGCCATCATCCTCTTACCCAGGAGACTCACTCTGCTGTGTGGTGAGGGCAGACCTTGGAGGTCACACAGGACGTCAGCCATGGATGCTTGGGCAGCCCCTGGGGAGGGAGGGCACTTTGAATAACATCCATGTGGAAGGACCAAGACTCAGCCCTTAGCTTTCCACCTCACTGCAGGTTCTGGAATTGATGCAGCCAAGCTCTGAAACAAGGGCTAGAATTCCAAGGATGGGAGGCCTGGCCTTCCTGCTGGCACTGGGACCCTAGCTCATGGCACAGATCCTGCTGTCTGGGTGGAGTTCAGTGTGCTGGGCAGCTGCACAGACCCCAGGCCCGGGTTAGACCAAGAGGGGTCCAGAAGGCTTTAGGCTGGGGGGAGCCACAAGGTCCATCCTTGACTCCCCAGGTGATGGTGTGGATCCACGGTGGCGGAATGACTCTGGGCATGGCTTCCATGTATGACGGTTCTGCACTGGCAGCATTTGAGGATGTGGTGGTGGTCACCATCCAGTACCGTCTGGGAGTCCTGGGCTTCTTCAGGTGAGACCTGGGCTGGGGTGGGCACTGCGGGAAGAGTGGCACCAGGACAGCCCTCTGACCCCTGTCCCGGCCCCTTCTCAGCACTGGAGACCAGCACGCCGCCGGCAACTGGGGCTACCTGGACCAAGTGGCCGCGCTGCGCTGGGTCCAGCAGAATATTGCCCACTTTGGAGGCAACCCTGGCCGGGTCACCATTTTTGGCGAGTCTTCTGGTGGCACGAGTGTGTCTACGCATGTGCTGTCACCCATGTCCCAAGGTCTCTTCCACGGAGCCATCATGGAGAGTGGGGTGGCCGTGCTGCCCGGCCTCATCACCAGCTCGTCTGAGGTGGTCTCCACAGTGAGTGTCCTCACTGCCCAGGCCTGCTGCTCCTGCCTCTATTACAGTCTCAGGGAAATGAGCACAGCGTGGACCATTGGGTACACAGGCACAGCTGCCTATTATTAGCGAATTGGTGAGGGGTTCCAGGACCAGAATGTGCCATCTGAGCCCCAGTGGTAACAGAGGTGATTCTTGGCTCTGCCACTCTGCCCGCCTGAGCCCCAGGTTGTCAGCAACCAGCTCAGCAGGTGCTGCCCACTGCGGCTGGGCGGTGCCAACTCATAGGGAAGGAGCAACAATCAGCTTCCACTGCAGCCGTGCACACACCACACCCTGTGTGATTTGGGGTACACCTGCCTTCAATGGGGCCGTGGGCAACCCCAGTCTCCAGCATGGCTGTGCCAGCCCCTGTGTGGTCCCGTTACAGGTGGTGGCCAACCTGTCTGGCTGTGGCCAGGTGGACTCTGAGACCCTGGTGCGCTGCTTGCGGGCCAAGAGTGAAGAGGAGATGCTGGCCATCACCCAGGTTGGGCCCCGTGCACGTGGATGAGGGGGTGATGGGCTTGTGTGCACCTCATAGTCCCTGGGGCTGCTACCTCCCATTCATGCCTCCTGACATGGTGGGAGGACCCCATGGTGGGAGGGAGCAACCTGGGCTCAACCTGGGCTGAGCCAGGCATGGGGATTTACACAGAGGGAAACATAAAATACCTGGAATAAAAACTTTCTCCGTGACCTGTGTGACCCCCAGGTCTTCAAGGTCATCCCAGGGGTGGTGGACGGAGTCTTCCTGCCCAGACACCCCGAGGAGCTGCTGGCCTCGGCTGACTTTCAACCCGTCCCCAGCATCATTGGTGTCAACAACGATGAGTATGGCTGGGCCATCCCTAGGGTGAGTGCCCACATTGCCCATGAGGTGGGCAGGTTTCTGGGCTTCAAACCTCCAGGCCCAGCAACGCCCAACTTGTGACTATCGCCTCACCACTCAGGTCCTACTTGGTACTGACCCTCAAGAGGAGAGAGACAGAGAGGCAGTAGGGGAGCTATTGCATCAAGCAACAAAACCGCTGGTGAGGCCCCCAGACTGCTGCCCCAACAGAGTGCACCTCAGACACCTGCCCGCGCAGGGACTCCGGGAACCAAGGTTCTGCTGTGTGTTTGGGGAGGGGTCTCCCGGAGCCTGGTTCTTCCCCCAGTTTATGACTATACAGGACCTCCGTCCCCCAGCCTGAACCTGCTGCATCCCTCCCAGGAGCCTGCTCCCCTCACTCCTTCCCCTTCCCCTGGGCCAGATGCTGCCTCCCGCTTTGGGGGACCTGTTGATGGACGAGTACATGGGGAGCAGTGAGGACCCCAAGACCCTCATGGCCCAGTTCCAGGAGATGATGGCAGACGCCATGTTCGTGATGCCTGCACTCAGAGTAGCACATTTCCAGCGTGAGTTCATCTGGGACTGAGGCCTCACTCGCTAGGGGGCAGCTCAGAGCTGGGTGCTTTCCTGAGGGTGACGCCTGTCCTGTCCTGGTCCTGATCCACGTCTAAGAGGGTTCCCAGGCTACCGGGGACTTGGTGTTGCTCATCCCTGGAACCCTCCATGTCTTAACCCGGAGATGGACATCTCTGCACCACTCACACTGTTCCCAGACCTCATAGCCATGAAGTCTAAGGCCTGATTTAACCAAGGCTATGCCCACTGCACCTGCTCCCCCCGGGATTCTGCTATACTGCCAGGAATCAGCCTAGTGTGGCAGAGATGTATCGTCCCCAAGGTCACCCATCTCCCTGTCTGTCCCCAGGTTCCCATGGACCTGTCTACTTCTACGAGTTCCAGCATCGACCCAGCTTCACAAAGGACCTCAGGCCGCCCCACGTGAGGTCTGACCACTGCGATGAGCTGCTCTTTGTCTTCAGATCGCTTTACTTTGGCAGCAAAGGTGAATCTTCCTCCATTACCAGGATGGGATGAGGTCCAGGCTCTATCTGAGGGGCTCTGCACGCCCACTGGGATGAAAGCAGGACGATCAGATGGGATCCATGGTCCAAAGTCTTACAGCTCAGAGGGCAGAGCCAGGTTTGGGTCTGAGAGCCCGCAGGGTGCAACCTCTGCTCTCTCCTCCTCTGCCTGCCCAGGAATGAGTGTCCAGCCTGGGTGTATATGGGTACATAGTCAAGTCTGTTTCCTTACAAATGTCCAGGGACAGAGGGAAGCAACCATCTGGTCCAGGAAGAAGCGAGTGTCAATGACTTAGGGGCTAATTGGGATCGCGGAGCGTGACAAAGCAGGTCCCACTGGTGAAGGAAAGACATAGAGGTTGGCGAGTAGCCGAGGGTCAGCTCCACCTGGGCTGGGAGCATGGTGCATGATGGGCAGCAGGACTGGGGTGGCCGAGCTGACCCTGCCCCTCCCCTCTACAGTGCCCCTCACTGAGGAGGAGGAGCTGCTGAGCAGGAGGGTGATGAAGTACTGGGCCAACTTTGCTCGCAACGGGTGAGATGATCCCCCCTGAAATCCCCAGGGACCTGGGACCCTCTACCCTCCCTCCTCTGTGGGGACCTCACCAGCATCCAGGGTCCTAAGTCACGTGCCAGCGCCCTCCCCAGCTCTGGACCCACTGGCACCCATAGGGGCCTGGACGAGGCACACTTTTCCCATCTCCCAGTGACCTTGGGGTGGGCCATGAGCTGCTCACGTTTGCTTCCTGATGTCTTGTCTGCAGGAACCCCAATGGCGAGGGCCTGCCACACTGGCCCGTGTTCGACCAGGACGAGCGATACCTGCAGCTGAACGTGCAGCCTGCAGTGGGCCAGGCCCTGAAGGCCCGCAGGCTCCAGTTCTGGACCCACACCCTGCCCCAGAGGGTCCAGGAGCTAAGGGGCACTGAGCAGAAGCACACAGAGCTGTAGCTGCCTGTGTGGGGGTGGAGGACAGGGGCTCCAGTGCAGGTGGGGCCCCGATGCACTCACACACATCCCCGGAGGAGCCATGCATTCAGCACTCTCATACGGCCACTCATTCCTCTTGGCCTCCATCCACTCAGTAGACCGTTGTGGAGAACTCACGGTTTGAGGTTCATGCCAAGCCTGTCCTGGGGCCCCTCGTGTGAGACACACCCAGTGCACCCTCCATGGAGCTGTGTTGGGCAACACCAGTGCCAGCCCTGCTTCCTCAACACCCATTGGTCCCTGGGCCCCTCCTGCTTCTTGCCTCCTCCACCTTCTCCACACCCTCCCTCTCCTCTCCTCCCACCCCCAGGCCCTCCCCACGTGGAGAGAGATGTGTTGGGCATCATTGCCCACCCCTGGGTGCCTTAAGACCCCTCCTCCTCCTCCCAGCATGCCTGTGATCTCACATCTCCTAGAGGCCAAGAGGACCCGACTCCCGGAGTCACTGTGGCTTCATCCCTGCAGGCTGCCCTGAGTGGCACCCTCAATCCCATCCATGCAGCACAAATAAAGGGTTTTAGTCCTTTCACGGCTGAGTCGCATTCATCTGAGTGAACCTGCCACATTTTCTTAGACCCTCAGCTCTCTAAGACACCTGGTTACCTCCACAGCTGGGATACCATGAATCATTAGTGCAGTAACCTGGAGTATAGGGCTGTTGCTTTGCACAAGGGGTTAAGCCTCTAACCATGTAGCTGGCATCTCATATGAGGGCAGTTCAGGTCCCAGCCGCTCCACTCCTGATCCAGATCTCTGCTAAGGCACCTGGGAAAGCAGCAGAGGAGGGCCTAAGGGCTTGGGCAACTGTCACCCATGTAGGGTACACAGATAATGTTTCTCCCTCTGGACTTCAGCCTGGATTGGCCCTGGCCATAGTGGCTGAGAGAGCCCTGGGCTGAGCAGAGGTCAAGGCCAGTTCTCAGGAGCCACAAAGTCAGCCTTCATGAGCCAGGGTCCACTTCCCCTGGGGGCTCCCGTGCCCAGGCTGCTCCTCCTTCCTGCAGGGAGCCTGATGTTTCCTACACTCAGGCTGACTCCCGGCCGCCCCCCCACTGCTGTCACAGGACCACACGTACCCTGCTGGGTGCCCGGTGGGGAAGGTGTGGGCCCTGGGTCTTACATTTTACTCAAGGTTCTTGTCCCCATGGAGATGAGGATTCACAGCAGCAGCAGCCACAGGCAGTGCACAAAAGCAGCTTTGATTTCAAGGAGAGAGAGCGTGACCACACCTGCACGCCTACTGAGGGCCACCACACACACACGGAGAGACCCTCAGCAGGAATGGGCCAGGGTTGCCAGGAGGAAGAGAGGAAGAGGCAGCCCAAGGAGGATTCCCAAGCACAGCCAGGGGCAGAGAGGGCCCTCCCCTTTCTCATCCCAGGGGGCGGTGCCCTAAATGCATAACCCAGTGGGGTGGGATCTCACCTGTGGGAATACTGAAGGGATTGCTATGGCCCCTCCATCCAGAATTTCACTTCCATGTTTCCATCATGGCTTTTCCTTCCTGGTCCCAGCTGAGACACAGGTGCATCCTGGGAAAGTGGTATAAAAGACTGACAAGCAAAGGGATAAAGTTACAATGCAGGGCTGGCAAAAGTTCCAGCTCCCGAATTCCCGTGGTTCTTCCTGCCTGGTTGCCAGGTATCAAGATCAGCAGGTTTTCACTGTCAAGTTGAGACAGAACTGTGTCTCAGAAGAAACTGGGGACACAGCACACATTGGGTTCACCCTTAGTTAGTGCCATGGTCACTGCCTCTCAAAACCTGGACCCTGAGTGAGCAGGGAGGGGAAGGGCAGAGTCGGGAAAGGATGGAGGAGGGGCCTGGACCCAGTGGGCACCCAGCCTGGAAACCAAGGAGGAGCTTCCAGGATCCAGGGCAGTGACACCTGCCAGCCTTGGCTCAGGTGACCCCTGGGGCAGGGGCTGTGGCACAGAGCAGTGAGCCACCATCTGCAGTGCCTTCATCCCATGTAGGCACAGAGCCGAGCCCCTGCAGCTTCACTTCGATCCAGCTTCCTGCTAATGTGCCTAGGAAAGCAGCAGAAGGCCCACGTGCTTGGGCCCCTGCGCTCACCTGGGAGACCCAGAAGAAGCTGCTGGCTCCTGGCGTTGGGCTGACCCAGCCCTGGACGTTTGAGACTGACCCTGTAGACGGAAGATCTCTCTCTGTGTCTCTCTTGATTCTTTAACTGTGCCTTTCAGATAAATAAAAAACTAAATAAATCTCTTATATCTTTTTTTTTATTTTTTGACAGGCAGAGTGGACAGTGAGAGAGAGAGAGGGAGAAAGGTCTTCCTTTGCTGATGGTTCACCCTCCAATGTCAGCTGCGGCCGGGGCTGGCGCACCACGCTGATCCTATGGCAGGAGCCAGGTACTTATCCTGGTCTCCCATGGGGTGCAGGGCCCAAGCACTTGGGCCATCCTCCACTGCACTCCCTGGCCACAGCAGAGAACTGGCCTTGAAGAGGGGCAACCGGGACAGAATCCGGCGCCCGGACTGGGGCTAGAGCCCGGTGTGCCGGCGCCGCAAGGTGGAGGATTAGCCTACTGAGCCCCGGCGCCGGCCTAAATCTGTTTTTTTAATGGTTTATTCTCTGAAAAGGCCTCATTGGTGTCTAATTACAGCCCGGTGCAGCTTCCTGTCCACCCCACACTATCCTGGACCAAGTGCCAGGACAGTGAACTTGGTGACTCCAGGATTGAGGCGAAGGGCCTGGACCCCCAGAGGAGCCTGGAGAGACTGGAGGCAGCCATGCTAGGGTCCCCACCTGACCTCTCTCTCACCCCAGGCACGCAAGCCCCGCCCCTGCGGTGCGCCCTGCCTGCTTGCCTGCTTCCTGCCCAGGCCAGGGGCGAGGCCCTGATCCCAGCCTGGAGCACTGGGCACAGTCTCAGCACAGAGAAGCACACAAGCCCGCCTGCCATGGAGCATGGGGCTGCACCAAAGGAGCACGCGGCTCAGCGCTCAGGTCTGTGGACTCCTGCTTCTCCTAGACCCGGGTCATGGTGAGGATTCGAGGGCGGCAACAGGGACCAAGGTCAGATCTGCCCAATCCCGCAGTTAGAGCCTGAGGCCACAGGAGGGCAGCGCCTGGGAGGTTGGAGCGGGTGGAGGTGACAGTGGGGGACCTGGGCGCCCACCATGGTCTCCTGAGGCTCCAGGCACGGAGGAATGAGCCCAGCACAAAGGATCTGAGCAGCGCTGGTCGGGTCAGCAGCCGGGACAGGAAGGGGCGTGGGAAATGGGGCCCTTTCCCTCCCTTGCTTGAGGCTTGGTGACTGTGCCCTCCCCAGGACAGTGATGAACCTGCCCTGGGCTGTGTGTCTGCCAGGGTCTCCTCTGACCCTGTGCACCTGGCAGGGGTCCTCCTGGGCTGGATTCCAGGGCAAAGGTGACCACACCTCCGTGCCTGGCATTCTGGGAGCTCAGACCAAGAGGGCACCACCCCTGGGTGTGTCGTGGAGCCTTTATCCCCTCATTCCAAAGGCCCAAGACTGGAGCTGGCATTGCAGAGCAAGTCAGCACTGTGCACTGGCGGCCCCTAGGAACACTGGCTCCAGCTCTGCCTGCTGGTCTTCCAGTGCAGCTGCCTGTAATGTGCCTGGGAAAGCAGTGGAAGATGGCTCTGTCCCAGGCCCCTGATGCTCCCACGTGGGAGACCCTGCTGGAGTTCAAGGTTCCTGGCTGAGGCCTGGGTGGGCCATTTGGGAGCTGAACCAGCTTGGTAGAAACTCTTTACTAATCCCTGGGCTTCCCCATTCGGTGACTTCGTCACCTCCTCCCTCGCTGGTCCCCAGGTCAGGCTGTGCTTGTCCCATCCCGGGAACAGTCACCTCCATCCTGCATTCATGGCACCAATGCCATCTCTTTTAGAGAACATGCTCTCTATGCATTTTTTAATGTATGTATTAGACCATGATGTTCAGATATTTTGTTTTTCTTTAATATTTCTTCTTTATTGGAAATGCTGAGTTCCAGACAGAAAGGGACAACAGATCTCCCATCCTCGGATCCCCTCCACATGTGTGCATAACAGTCAGGGCTGGGCCAGTCCAAAACCAGGAGCCATCCAGGTCCTCCAGGAGGGTGCAGGGCCCAGGCGCTGGGGGATTCTACTACGTCCCCAACCCATTAGCAGGGAGCTGGATCCAGGTGAAGCAGCCAGGATGGAACTGTGTAGGGGATGCTGGCCATGCAGGCTGTGGGTGCATCCGAGTGCCACTACACCGCCCCCTAGAGGACGCTTCCTTTCTTCCCTTCTTGTGGCCTGGAGCATGAGCCTCCTAGCAGGGGAGCCTGGTCAGTCTGGTGCTCACAGCTCTACCTCCTGTGACCGAGGGCAGTCAGCAGAAAGGACGCTCTCCTCGCCCCCAGGGCTGTCACCTGCGCTGACTCCTAGTGCTCAGGGAGGGTGCTAGGTCCCAGGAGCCTCGGGAGCTGTGGGATGTCCTGGGCTGGGCAGGGACAGCACTGCTGGCTGGGAGATGGGGGAGAGTTTCTCATGCAGGACGTTGGTCAGGTCAGTGTTTGTAGGTCCGAGGCCTTGGCAAGGCTGAGGTGCTGATGCCAAGGAGAGGCCACAGCAGCAGTGTGGGCGGGCAGCTCATGGGGAGCAAACGTGAGCAGCTCTAGGTCACTGGGAGATGGGAAGAGTGTGCCTGGTCCCAAGGCCCCTGTGAGTGTCAGTGGGTCCTGCAGCTGCGGAGGGCGCTGTCACGTGACTTAGGACCCTGGATGCTGGGAGGTCCCCACAGAGGAGGGAGGGCAGAGGGTCCCAGGTCCCTGGGGATTTGGGGGGGGGTCGTCTCACCCGTTGCGAGCAAAGTCGGCCCAGTACTTCATCACCCTCCTGCTCAGCAGCTCCTCCTCCTCAGTGAGGGGCACTGCAGAGGGGAGGGGCAGGGTCAGCTCGGCCACCCCAGTCCTGCTACCCATCATGCACCACGCTCACCAGCCCAGGTGGAGCTGACACTCGGCTATTCGCCAACCTCTGTAGTCATCCTCTCACCAATGGGACCTGCTTTGTCACACTCCACGTCCCCATCATGCCTTAAGTCAGTCTCTGCCATCTCCCTTGCCTGGATGGTGTCTTCCCTCTGACCTGGGACATTGTTCAGGAAACAGACATGACTTTGATCCATGTGCACCCAGGCTGGACACTCATCCCTGGGCGGGCAGAGGAGGATATTCCGCTGCACAGCTGGACCTCAGGCTGTGTACAGATGGCTCTCAGATTCCAATCCTGGCTCTGCCCTCTGAGCTGTAAGACTTTGGATCCTGGATCCCATCTAAACTTTGTCCTAACATCCTTAGGTTGGGCACACAGCCCCATCCGGGGAGCCTGGAACTCATGCCCATCCTGGCGAAGGAGGAAGATGCACCTTTGCTGCCAAAGAGAAACGATCTGAAGACAAAGAGCAGCTCATCGCCGTGGTCGCCCCTCACGTGGGGTGGCCAGAGGTCCTTTGTGAAGCTGGGTCGATGCTGGAACTCGTAGAAGTAGACAGGGGCGTGGGAACCTGGGGACGGACAGGGAGATGGGTGGCCCCTTCCCGGTGTTCTCCTACAATGCCCATGGGGATGACACATAATTGCTGCACTAGGCTGGGTCCTGGGAAGTTGGGGAGAGGTAGCAGGGGGAACAGGCACATTGGGCAAGCCCTGGGTTAGATCCTGGCCTTGGACTTCATGCCTTTGAGGTCTGGGTCAGTGAGTGAAGCTCACTCAGCCCAGTCTGCTCCTCTGTACCAGAATGGAGATGCTGGTCTCTGGAACAAGCCATGGGGGTTTACTGAGAGCAGGGACACCAAGTCCCTGGCACTGTGGGGCCCACTTAAGACATGGATCAGCACCTGGACAGGACAGGTGTCACCCTCAGGAAAGCACCCAGCTCTGAGCTGCCCCTAGCGAGTGAGGCCTCAGTCCCAGATGAACTCACGCTGGAAATGTGCTACTCAGAGTGCAGGCATCATGAACATGGCGTCTGCCATCATCTCCTGGAGCTGGGCCATGAGGGTCTTGGGGTCCTCATTGCTCCCCATGTACTCGTCCATCAACAGGTCCCCCAAAGCGGGAGGCAGCATCTGGCCCAGGGGAAGGGGAAGGAGTGAGGGGAGCAGCTCCTGGGAGGGAGGCAGCAGGCTCAGGCTGGGGGACGGAGGTCCTGTATAGTCAGAAACTGGGGGAAGAACCAGGCTCCGGGAGACCCCTCCCCAAACACACAGCTGAGCCTTGGTTCCCGGAGTCCCTGTGTGGGCAGGTGTCTGGGATGCGCTCTGTTGGTGCTGTAGCCTGGGACGTTACCACCTGTTCTGCTGTTTGATGCATAATCTCCCGCATCGCCTCTCTGTCTCTCTCCTCTTGAGGGTCAGTGCCAAACAGTACCTGAGTGGAGAGGGGAGAGTCTCAAGAGTGGGGAGGGGGGCGGCCTGGGTAGGAGCATTGAATCCCAGAGGCCTGCACACCACATGGGCTATGGGGGAACTCATGAGCCCGGAGTGGGGCTCCCCCAGGTGAGCCCCCAGCCATACTCATCGTTGTTGACACCAATGATGCTGGGGACGGGTTGAAAGTCAGCCGAGGCCAGCAGCTCCTCGGGGTGTCTGGGCAGGAAGACTCCATCCACCACCCCTGGGATGAGCATGAAGGCCTGTGGGTCACACGGGGGAGGGAGGAAGCAGTGTCCCAGGTGCTCTCTAAAGCCCTCTGTGTTCTCCATCCCCGATTGGCTCAGCCCAGCGTGTTCACCCTCACCCCCTAGGGGCCCCAGCCTGGCATCCAGGACTGGGTCCCCTGTTCCATCCAGGGCTGGGATGTCAGGAGGCATGGATGGGAGGAAGCTGTCCCAGGGACTATGAACTGCACACAAGCCCATCACCCCCTCACCCACATGCACAGGGCCCGACCTGGGTGATGGCCAGCATCTCCTCTTCACTCTTGGCCTGCAAACAGCGCACCAGGGTCTCAGAGTCCACCTGGCCACAGCAAGACCAGTTGGCCACCTCCTGTAACAGAACCACACAGGGGTGGGCACAGCCATGCTGGAGACTGGGGGTTGCCCACGGCCCCATTGAAGGCAGATGTACCCCAAATCACACAGGGTGTGGTGTGCGCATGGCTGCAGTTGGAAGCTGATTGTTGCTCCTTCCCCATGACTTGGCACCGCCCAGCCGCAGTGGGCAGCACCTGCTGTGCTGGTTGCCGAAAACCTGGGGTCAGGGCAGGCAGCTGGTGGAGCTGAGAACCACCTCTGCCTCTGCTGGGACACAGGTGTGTGGCTTCTAACCCTAGAGCCTCTCAGTAATGCAGTGGTAGGCAGCAGGGCCTGAGAACCCGATGGTCCTCCCTCCTTGTGCCCCTTGAGCAGAGATGAAGTATAGGCAGGAGCAGCAGGACTGGGCAGTGAGGACACTCACTGTGGAGACCACCTCAGATGACCTGGGGATGAGGGTGGGCAGCAGGGCCACCCCACTCTCCATGATGGCTCCATGGAAGAGACCTTGGGACATGGGTGACAGCACATGGGATGACACACTTGTGCCACCCGCAGACACGCCGAAAATGGTGACCCGGCCAGGGTTGCCTCCAAAGTGGGCGATATTCTGCTGGACCCAGCGCAGCGCGGCCACTTGGTCCAGGTAGCCCCAGTTGCGGGCAGCTTGCTGGTCTCCAGTGCTGAGAAGGGGCAGAGACAGGGGTCACAGGGCTGTCCCAGTCCGCTCTTCCTGCAGTGCCCACCCCAGCCCCGGTCTCAGCTGAAGAAGCCCAGGACTCCCAGGCGGTACTGGATGGTGACTACCACCACGTCCTCAAATGAAGCCAATGCAGAACCGTCATACATGGAAGCCATGCCCATGGTCAGCCCACCACCGTGGATCCACACCATCACCTGGGGAAATCAAGGGCATACCATGTGGCTTCCTTCATCCTAAAGCTTGCTCATCCCCCACCTGGTTTAACCAGTACCTGGGTCTGTGCAGAGCCCAGCACACCAAACTCAGGCCAGACTGCAGGATCTGGGCCATGAGCCAGGGACCCAGGTATAATCAGGAAGGCCAGGCCTCCCATCCTTTGAGTCTAACTCCATGTTCAAAGCCTGGTCTGTCAATTTCTGAGCCCCCTATGAGGTGAACAAATATCGGCTGTCTATCTCATCAATCCGCACAGATGCTCATCCTAGTGCCTTCCCTTCTTCAGGCCCCCACACCATCCGTGGCTGGGAGTTGTGGTGACCTCTGAGGGTAGCCAGGGGTCACTGAGTGTGCCTCCTGGGCATGAGGGTGCTGAGGTGTCCCGGGTCCATTCAAGACCATCAGTCTGACCTCTGACATCTCAGACCCTGGGATCCCATGCCAGGGGCTCAGCTGCCCACCGTGGGGGAGCAGCAGTTCTCGGCTCTGATAGTGAGAGGCTTCTGGACAGGGTGTGCTCACAGGAGGGCCCATGCTCAGCTTCTCCTTTCTCATCTTCTAGCAGAAGGCAATGCCCTCCCACCCCAGCCGACCCTGCCCCACACTCACAGGAAGGTCAGAGCCCTCACGGGCATGTGCAGGCGAGTAGATGTTGAGGTACAGGCAGTCCTCGGACATGGGTATGGAAGGCGGGGTGAGGTTCAGCTGCAGAACAAGTTGACTGACCAGAGTCAAGTTCTGTGGACACCTGGAGCCACCCAAGGCAGCCATTAGTCTAGAGCCTGGGTCTAGTGTGCCCGACCCTCCCCGGGCCTCCTCCTACAGCCCTGCTCACTCATGGGCTTCCATAAGACACTTCCCACCAGGATCCAGGTCCTGGACTCTGGGTGAGCTGGGATGGTCCAACATCAGGGAACCTCAGGTGTCCGAGAGTCTGGGGACCACTCTTGACTGACAGGGGACTCTGTGGGAAGTCGTGACTGCAGAAGGGACACTCAGTGCTGCATGCCCAGACCCAGCCACGCCGGAGCAGGCCAGCCTCCCGCACACGAGCCTGGATGGACGGATGGCGTTTCCCTAGGAAGGGCAGTGGACGACCCTCACCTCACTCTAGACTCAGGAACCTCCCCGTTCCCACAGTCTCCAGTCCTAAGGGCATACACGGGTCCCTGGCCAATGTCCTTGCCCTGTCCTTGGCTCAGTGACCATGACGACCCCCTCTGGTGCCCATCTCAGGGAGCTGCAGGATCTGCTGATGGAGTCAGGGCCTCCTACAAGCATGTGGAGCCAGGTGAACCTCACGCAGACACAGCGCCCCCTGCAGGCAGAGAGCCTGTGGCCTCTCCTGGACACAGAAGAGCGTCTCTGCTTTTCTCTCTGTACCTGGATTTAACGTGCTCTGAGTGCCACGTTCTGGCCCCAAAGCATTTCATGGTCACTGAATCCAGAAGCCTAAGCAGACTCACTGAATAACACACGAGGGAGCCATCACCCACAGGGAAAGCTGGTCATGGGAGCTCTGTCCCAGACAGCTGGGCCTGGCCCAGAACTCAGAGGATCTTTCCCCCGACCCCACCCCAGGGCCGGAGCTCCCCTGTGCCCTGGGAGCGCTTACATGGCTGGGTGGGAGGTCCCGTCCCTCACTCCACTCCAAGCTTCAGCAGGTTCAGGAGGTACAAAGCGCAGTGGCCCCAGAGGTGACTTGGCAAAGGGAATTCCCAGGAAGGTGTGGACGCCCGCATCGGTGCCTTCCACGTGGACCAGGCTCCCACGCACCTGCCCCGTGTGCGTGTTCCGGATGGGGCTGGCAGAGTCCTGGCCTGTGGGCAGAGAGGTACAGCGGGTGGGGGCTTCCTATGAGCTGCCCTCCCACACTGCTGCTGTGGCCTCTCCTTGGCATCCGCACCTCAGCCTTGCCAGGCCTCGGACCTACAAACACTGACCTGACCAACGTCCTGCATGAGAAACTCTCCCCCATCTCCCAGCCAGCAGTGCTGTCCCTGCCCAGCCCAGGACATCCCACAGCTCCCGAGGCTCCTGGGACCTAGCACCCTCCCTGAGCACTAGGAGTCAGCGCAGGTGACAGCCCTGGGGGCGAGGAGAGCGTCCTTTCTGCTGACTGCCCTCGGTCACAGGAGGTAGAGCTGTGAGCACCAGACTGACCAGGCTCCCCTGCTAGGAGGCTCATGCTCCAGGCCACAAGAAGGGAAGAAAGGAAGCGTCCTCTAGGGGGCGGTGTAGTGGCACTCGGGTGCACCCACAGCCTGCATGGCCAGCATCCCCTACACAGTTCCATCCTGGCTGCTTCACCCCGGATCCAGCTCCCTGCTAATGGGTTGGGGACGTAGTAGAATCCCCCAGCGCCTGGGCCCTGCACCCTCCTGGAGGACCTGGATGGCTCCTGGTTTTGGACTGGCCCAGCCCTGACTGTTATGCACACATGTGGAGGGGATCCGAGGATGGAAGATCTGTTGTCCCTTTCTGTCTGGAACTCAGCATTTCAAATAAAGAAGAAATCTTTCAAGAAAGAAACGAAACATATCATTAAAAAAAAAAAAACAGAAAGAGAGCATGCTCTATAAAAGAGATGGCATTGGTGCTATGAATGCAGGAGGGAGGTGACTGTTCCCAGGACAGGACAAGCACAGCCTGACCTGGGGACCAGTGAGGGAGGAGGTGACGAAGTCACCTAATGGGGAAGCCCAGGGATTAGTAAAGAATGTCTACGAACAAATAAGAACATTTTAGCCATACATCAGAAAATAGGTGTAGCGACCAGAACTGTGGCATAGCAGGTAAAGCGGCCATCTGCAGGGCCAACATCCCATATGGGTGCCAGTTTGAGTCCTGGCTGCTCCACTGTCCATCCAGCTCTCTGCTCTGGCCTGGGAAAGCAGAAGACGGTCCAACTCCTTGGGCCCCACACCCACATGGGAGACCTGGAAGAAGCTCCTGGCTTTGGATTGGCTCAGCGCCAGCCATTGCAGTCAACTGGAGAGTGAGACAGAGAATGAAAGACCTCTCTCTCTCTCTCTTTCTCTCTCTCTCTCTCTCTCTCTCTCTCTCTTTCTGTATCTCTCTCTCTCTACGCAATTGTCTCTCTGTAAATCTGCCTTTCAAATAAAATAAATCTCTCAAAAAAAAAAAAAAGAAATAAGGTGTACAAATATGCACATAAACCTGAGGATTTCACAGAAATGTAGTTCCCGATTACCCCTTAGTGGCTCTTGTGTGTAATTTGTATTCATTTATTTGAAAGAGAGACAGAGACACAAACAGAGAGACAGAGATGTCCTGGTGCTGGTTTCCTCTCCAAATGCCCACCACAGCTGGGACGGGGCCCTGATAGGCCAGGAGCCCTGAACTCAATCCGGGTCTCCCAGTGGGAAGCAGCATCAGTACCGGAGCCCCCCTGCTGCATCTCAGCCTGCACGTTAGCAGGAAGCTGGAGTTAGGAAGCTGCCGACGCAGGACCTGAGCACAGGGCTCAGGGCTGGGGCGTCCCCACTGCTGCTCCAATGTGGCCCCTCATGACCTATGTTGTGCCACGAATCAGATATGAAAAGGTCGAGATGTTCTATGGTGAGGACTCAGCACCACATGCTTGTCTTGCCAAAACAAGAAAAAACAGCAGCAGAACCCTAACAGCTGAACCTGATGGAGCCTCTAGGTACAATTCCTGTGTACAAGGGTGAGGGGACAGAGGAACGGCCAGAAGGCACCACAGGGACGGGGCCTCCCCCTCCAGAGAGAGCCAGGGGTAACCGGTTTCTCAACACAGGAATCAGGAGGAAGAGCACAGCGAGGCAGAGGGGGAGCTGAAGCGTGAGGGAGACTCAGCAACACAGGGCAACCGCACAGGGGTGCAGAGCGCGGGCGCGGGGGTGGGGAGGGGGCCTCTGCACATCGCTGGGGTAGGGAAACGGGACACCTGCTCTGGGAACCCGACGGGCAGTCCTGCAACACTTAACCTGGAGCTCCACCGCCCTGCAGGTCCCACCCTCGGTAGAAGCCCAAGGGAAGTGCCAACTGTTGGGCAGACACTTGGAGCAGCAGTAGCAAGGCCGCTGGGATGCTCCCCTCCTAACACAGCGGGCGTCTGAGGGAGACCGTGGAGGGGAGAGCTCTTTCTCACTCTGTCTCTCCCTCTTTCCCTGTCTCTCTGCCTTCAAACCAGCAGAAATCAATCATCCCCAGCCCATGGAAGCTGACTCCTCCTCGGGAGGAACCTCCCATGTCACAGTAGGCGATGCCTGGCCACAAGGGTGCTCTGGGCCCCTGGGTCAGGGAGAGGAGAGCCTGGCCCCGGAGCGGGTGAGCAAACAGCGCATCTGTCCTGAGCTGGTCCCGACCTTGTCCTTGTCGTTCGCCCCAACTATGGAGGACAGCGCTGCCTGCAGCAGCAGTTCCGGCTGTGAGGCTGACAGTGAGCTGAGCTCAGCAGAGTCCACGGAGGACAGGGGCGGCTTCCGTGCAGACGCTGCCGCGGTTCCTGCCCCGGACACGCACAGCGACTCCCAGGGACCTTGGGGAACAACTGCTCCCTCTCTGAGTGGGGAACCAGCCCCAAATTCTATTTTATTGGGAGCCACAGTGATGTGGGGGAGACGATCTGCCTGGAAGGTCCTGGTCGCCGGGAGAGTCTGTGCATTGCAGGGCAGGCGGGGAGCCCGTGGGTGAGCATGGAGGAGGAGGAGTGGGGCCTGTGCTGGGGATTAGATAGGGAGAGGGTGGGGTTAGAGACCTGGGCCTTTAGAATGAGGAGACAAAGGATCAAGGACACACGCCCTGAGTAACCCATGTGGCCTGATTCAAGAGAAAACGAATGTCAGGTTCTAGGGTGGGGTCACCTTCATCATGGAACCTTAGTCCTGCAAACGTCCCTGGCAGGTGCTTAGGTTGAGGAGACCTGGGTCACAGATGGGCTTCTGGATTGGCATCAGGGGCTTTGTATTTTGCAGGTCCAGTTACCATGCCTGGGGCCACCTGGTGGTTCAGGGAGCTGCTCTGCCAATGGACATCAGCCCTGGAGACAAATGTTCCCAGGGCAGTTTCCTCACTGTTGTGGTCACTTGGTCCGGCAGCCACGGGCCCAGGGAACGTCCCCAGTTACCACAACACTGCCTGGCTCCTGGCTGCCGACCAAGAGCCCCGCTGCTCAGAGCCCTTATGTTGGGCTCAGTCCTCTGTGTTTGGGGCCTCAGGCAGCCCCAATCCTCCCAGAGCCTCAGGGGCCAGCGCAGTTACTTCTACCCGCTACAGCTGCCCAGTGTTGTTCTCCCGCGGCCCCAAGCTCTAACTGCGGGATTGGGCAGATCTGACCCAGGTTCCTGTCCACACCCGCAAGAGCCTCACCGTGTGCAGGGACGAGGAGGAGCAGCAGGAGCCCGCAGGCCACGGTGCCGAGCCGCGCGCCCCGTCTGTGCATCCGCATGGTCTGAGGCCAGTGCGCATGTGCTGCGCTGCGCCCAGAGGCTGCCCCGGGCACTTCCAGGCTGGCCAGGCCCAGCCCAGGACCTGAAGGAAACAGGCAGGCTGCTCCCTGAAGGTGGGGCTTGGGGGCCTTGCAGGAGAGCAGGACTGAGAGGACAGGGCCTGGTGGGATCCCTGGAAACGCTGCCTCCCCTGGTTCCTGCCTCCTCCCTGGCTCCTGGCTCCTCTGGGTGTCCAATCCCTCTCCTCAGTCCTGGAGTCACCAAGTTTACTGTCCTCACCGGCTGACTCCAGGATAGTGTAGGGATGGACAGCAAGCAGCAATGGGCTGTGACTGGACACCCTGGAGGCCTTCTCTGAGAATATGTTAAAAAAATATTTATTCATTTATTTGAAGGCAGAGTTACAGAGAATCATGGGGATTAAGGGAGTGATTTTTGTTTGTTTGTTTTAAGATTTGCTTATTTTACTTGAAAGTCACAGATACACAGAGAGAGAGGGAGAAGCATAGATAGAGAGGTCTTCCATCCGTTGGTTCACTCCCCAGATGGCTGCAATAGCCAGGCTGCGCCAATCTGAAGCCAGGAGCCAGGAGCTTGCTCCAGGTCTCCCATGCGGGTGCAGGGGCCCAAAGACCTGGGCCATCCTCCACTGCCTTCCCAGGCCACAGCAGTGAGCTGGATCAGAAGTGGAGCAGCTGGGTCTTGAACTGTAGAACAACAGGGTAGCTGGCACTGCAGGCAGCGACCTTACCCACTATGCCACAGTTCTAGCCCCAAGGGAGAGATCTTGTATCATCTGGTTCACTCCCCAAACTGCTGAGGCTGGGTCAGCCCAACGCCAGGAGCCAGCAGCTTCTTCTGGGTCCCCCAGGTGAGCACAGAGACCCAAGCACGTGGGCCTTCTGCTGCTTTCCTAGGCCCATTAGCAGGAAGCTGGATCGGAAGTGAAGCCGCCGGGGCTCGGCTCTGTGCCTACATGGGATGAAGGCACTGCAGATGGAGGCTTACTGCTCTGTGCCACAGCCCCTGCCCCAGGGGTCACCTGAGCCAAGGCTGGCAGGTGTCACTGTCCCGGATCCTGGAAGCTCCTCCTTGGTTTCCAGGCTGGGTGCCCACTGGGTCCAGGCCCCTCCTCCATCCTTTCCCGACTCTGCCCATCCCCTCCCTGCTCACTCAGGGTCCAGGTTTTGAGAGGCAGTGACCATGGCACTAACTAAGGGCTGAACCCAATGTGTGCTGTGTCCCCAGCTTCTTCTGAGACACAGTTCTGTCCTCTCCTTGACAGTGAAAACCTGCTGGTCCTGATACCTGGCAACCAGGCAGGAAGAACAACGGGAATTCAGGAGCTGGAACTTTTGCCAGCCCTGCATTGTAACTTTATCCCTTTGCTTGTCAGTCTTTTACACCATTTTCCCAGGATGCACCTGTGTCTCAGCTGGGACCAGGAAGGAGAAGCCTTGGTGGAAACAGGGAAGTGAAATTCTGGATGGAGGGGCCATAACAATCCCTTCCGTATTCCCACAGGTGAGATCCCACCCCACTGGGTTATGCATTTAGGGCACCGCCCCCTGGGATGAGAAAGGGGAGGGCCCTCTCTGCCCCTGGCTGTGCTTGGGAATCCTCCTTGGGCTGCCTCTTCCTCTCTTCCTCCTGGCAACACTGGCCCATTCCTGCTGAGGGTCTCTCCGTGTGTGTGTGTGGCGGCCCTCAGTAGGCGTGCAGGTGTGGTCACGCTCTCTCTCCTTGAAATCAAAGCTGCTTTTGTGCACTGCCTGTGGCTGCTGCTGCTGTGAATCCTCATCTCCATGGGGACAAGAACCTTGAGTGAAATGTAAGACCCAGGGCCCACACCTTCCCCACCGGGCACCCAGCAGGGTACGTGTGGTCCTGTGACAGCAGGGGGGGGGGGGTGCCGGGAGTCAGCCTGAGTGTAGGAAACATCAGGCTCCCTGCAGGAAGGAGGAGCAGCCTGGGCACGGGAGCCCCCAGGGGAAGTGGACCCTGGCTCATGAAGGCTGACTTTGTGGCTCCTGAGAACTGGCCTTGACCTCTGCTCAGCCCAGGGCTCTCTCAGCCACTATGGCCAGGGCCAATCCAGGCCGAAGTCCAGAGGCAGAAACATTATCTGTGTACCCCACGAGGTTGGCAGGGGCCCAAGCCCTTAGGCCCTCCTCTGCTGCTTTCCCAGGTGCCTTAGCAGAGATCTGGATCAGGAGTGGAGCAGCTGGGACCTGAACTGTCCTCATATGAGATGCCAGCGAGATGGGTAGAGGCTTAACCCCCTGTGCAAAGCAACAGCCCTATACTCCCAGGTTTTCTGCATTAATAATTCATGGTATCCCAGCTGTGGAGGCAAGCAGGTGTCTCTTGAGAGCTGAGGGTCTAAGAAAACACTCAGATGAATGCGACTCAGCCGTGAAAGGACTGGAACTCTTTATTTGTGCTGCATGGATGAGATTGAGGGCGTCATTCATGGCAGCCTGCAGGGGTGAAGCCACAGTGACTCCTGGAGTCCAGGTCCTCTGTGGCCTCTAAGAGATGTGAGATCACAGGGCATGCTGGGAGGAGGAGGAGGGGTCTTAAGGCACCAGAGGTGGCAACAATCCCCAACCAGCTACCTCCACATGGGGAGGGCCTGGGGCTGGCTGAGAAGAGAGGGAGGGTGGGAGAAGGTGGAGGGGGCAAGAAGCAGGAGGGGCCCAGGGCCCAGTGGGTGTTGAGGAAGCAGGGCTGGCACTGGTGTTGCCCCACACAGCTCCATGGAGGTGTACTGGGTGCGTCTCTCACGAGGGGCCCCAGGGCAGGCTTGGCAATGAACCTCAAGGCGTGGGTTCTCCACAATGGACTGCTGAGTGGACGGAGGCCAGGAGTGAGTAGCCGCATGAGACTGCTGAATAAATCTCTCCTCTGTGGGTGTATATGAGCGCATCGGGGGCCCCCACCACCACACTGGCAGCTACAGCTCTGTGTGCTTCTGCTCAGTGCCCCTTAGCTCCTGGACCCTCTGGGGCAGGGTGTGGGTCCAGAATTGGAGCCTGCGGGCCTTCAGGGCCTGGCCCACTGCAGGCTGCACGTTCAGCTGCAGGTATCGCTGGTCCTGGTCGAACACGGGCCAGTGCGGCAGGCCCTCGCCGTTGGGGTTCCTGCAGACAAGACATCAGGAAGTAGACGTGAGCAGCTCGTGGCCCACCCCAAGGTCACTGGGAGATGGGAAGAGTGTGCCTGGTCCTGAGCCCCTGTGAGTGCCAGTGGGTCCTGCAGCTGGGGAGGGAGCTGGCACGTGACTTAGGACCCTGGATGCTGGTGAGGTCCCCCCCAGAGGAGGGAGGGTAGAGGGTCCAAGGTCCCTGGGTATTTGGGGGGGGGGGATCGTCTCACCCGTTGCGAGCAAAGTTGGCCCAGTACTTCATCACCCTCCTGCTCAGCAGCTCCTCCTCCTCAGTGAGGGGCACTGCAGAGGGGAAGGGCAGGGTCAGCTCGGGCCACCTGCTGCCCATCATGCACCTCGCTCCCAGCCCAGGTGGAGCTTGACCCCAGGATACCCTCAACCTTGCCGTCGCCCCTCACCAGCTGTTCCCAGCCTTGTCAAGCCCCACGTCCCCAGTCAGCCCCTAAGTCCTGGACACTGGCTTCTTCCTTTCCAGGACGGTTTCTCCTCTCTGACACTGGGACTTCATATATGAAACAGAGATGAGTTTGAACCCCTGTGCACCCAAGATGGACACTCATTCCTAGGCGGACAGAGGAGGAGGGGGTACAGGCTGTGCCTTGAGGGGTTCAGATTCCATTCCCAGCTCTGCTCCCTGAATGCACCCTGGATCCCACTGAGCCTCGTCCTTTCATCCTTAGGAAGGGCGCAGGGCCCCTTCCGGGAGAGCCTGGACCTCATCCCCATACTGGTAATGGAGGAAGATTCACCTTTGCTGCCAAAGAGAAATGATCTGAAGACAAAGAGCAGCTCATCGCCGTGGTCGGCCCTCACGTGGGGCGGCTTGAGATCCTTTGTGAAGCTGGGTCGATGCTGGAACTCGTAGAAGTAGACAGGGGCGTGGGTACCTGGGGACAGACAGGGAGATGGGTGGCCCCTTCCCGGTGTTCTCCTACAATAACCATGGTGACGAAATGTAATTGCTGCACCAGGCTGGGTCCTGGACAGTTGGGGAGAGGAAGCAGGGGGAACAGGTGCAGTGGGCAAGCCCTGGGTTAGATCCAGCCTTGAGGTTTGTGGCTGTGAGGTCTTGAAACAATCAGTGGAGCTCACAGCACAGTCTCCTCCCCCCTTCCATAGCCGAGATGTCCATCTCTGTAACTGTCATGGAGGGTACTGGGAGGAGCAACACCAAGTCCCCGGCACTCTGGGACCCACTTAAGACATGGATCAGGACCTGGACAGGACAGGCGTCACCCTCAGGAAAGGACCCAGCTCTGAGCTGCCCCTAGAGAGTGAGGCCTCAGTCCCAGATGAACTCACGCTGGAAATGTGCTACTCGGAGTGCAGGCATCACGAACATGGCGTCTGCCATCATCTCCTGGAACTGGGCCATGAGGGTCTTGGGGTCCTCATTGCTCCCCATGTACTCGTCCATCAACAGGTCCCCCAAACCGGGAGGCAGCATCTGGCCCAGGGGAAGGGGGAGGAGTGAGGGGAGCAGCTCCTGGGAGGGAGGCAGCAGGCTCAGGCTGGGGGCCGGAGGTCCTGTATAGTCATAAACTGGGGGAAGAACCAGGCTCCGGGAGACCCCACCCAACGCATGGCTGAGCCTTGGTTCCCAGATTCCCTGTGCGGGCAGGTGTCTGGGATGTGCACTGTTGGGGCAGGAGCCCGGGGACCTCACCAGCTGTTCAAATGTTTGATGAATTAGTTCCTTCATGGCCCCTCTGTCTCTCTCCTCTTGAGGGTCCGTGGCAAACAGGAGCTGAGTAGAGAGGGGAGAATTCCAAGCTGGGAATGGCTACCCTGGAGCTTTGAAGCCCAGAGGACTGCTCACCACACAGTCTGTGCAGGCACTGAGGAACTGAGGCTGCGGCTCACCTGGGGGAGGATCCAGCCATACTCATCGTTGTTGACACCAATGATGCTGGGGACGGGTTGAAAGTCAGCCGAGGCCAGCAGCTCCTCGGGGTGTCTGGGCAGGAAGACTCCATCCACCACCACTGCGATGACCTTGAAGACCTGATGTCACGTGGGATCAGGGAGAAAGTTTGAGTTTGTTCTGTCTACATCCCCCATGCCTCGATCAGCCCATGGTGCTCACTCCCACCATGGGGTCTCCAGCCTGGCATCCAGGACTGGGTCCCCTGTTCCATCCAGGGCTGGGATGTCAGGAGGCATGGATGGGAGGAAGCTGTCCCGGGGACTATGAACTGCACACAAGCCCATCACCCCCTCACCCACATGCACAGGGCCCGACCTTGGTGATGGCCAGCATCTCCTCTTCACTCTTGGCCCGCAAGCAGCGCACCAGGGTCTCAGAGTCCACCTGGCCACAGCCAGACAGGTTGGCCACCACCTGCAATGGGACCACACAGGGGCTGGCACAGCCATGCTGGAGACTGGGGGTTGCCCACGGCCCCATTGAAGGCAGATGTACCCCCAAATCACACGGGGTGTGGTGTGCACACGGCTGCAGTTGGAAGCTGATTGTTGCTCCTTCCCCATGACTTGGTACCGCCCAGCCACAACGGCAGCACCTAGCTGCTACAATCTGGGCTCAAGGTGGGCAGCTTGGTGGAGCCGAGAACCAGTTCTTCCTGTGCTGTGGCTCAGGTGTGTGGATTCTGACCACGGAGAGCTCAGCAGTCACCAGTAGACAGCAGAGCCCACACTCCCAATGGTCCACGCTGTGCTCATTTCCCTGAGACTGTAATAGAGGCAGGAGCAGCAGTGCTGGCTGGGCAGTGAGGACACTCACTGTGGAGATCACCTCAGACGAGCTGGTGATGAGGCCGGGGAACAGGGTCACTCCACTCTCCATGATGGCTCCGTGGAAGAGACCTTGGGACATGGGTGACAGCACATGGGATGACACACTAATGCCACCTGCAGACTCGCCGAAAATGGTGACCCGGCCAGGGTTGCCTCCAAAGTGGGCGATATTCTGCTGGACCCAGCGCAGCGCGGCCACTTGGTCCAGGTAGCCCCAGTTGCCGGTGGCGTGCTGGTCTCCAGTGCTGAGAAGTGGCAGGGACAGGGGTCACAGGGCTGTCCAGGTGCTACTTATCCCGCAGGGCCCACCCCAGCCCTGGTCTCACCTGAAGAAGCCCAGGACTCCCAGGCGGTACTGGATGGTGACCACCACCACATCCTCAAATGCCGCCAGCGCAGAACCGTCACACATGGAAGCCATGCCCATAGTGAACGCACCACCGTGGATCCACACCATCACCTGGGGTAATCAACGACATACCACGTGGCTCCCTCCAGCCTAAAGCCTGCTCATCCCCCACTTGGTCTAACCAGGGCCTGGGGTCTGTGCAGGTGCCCAACACACTGAACTCCACCCAGACAGCAGGATCTGGGCCATGAGCCAGGGGCCCAAGCAACACCAGGAAGGCCAGGCCTCCCATCCTTGGAGTTCTAGCCCTTGTTTCAGAGCTTGCCTGCGTCAATTCCAGAACCTGCAGTGAGGTGGAAAGCTAAGGGCTGAGTCTTGGTCCTTTTACATGGATGTTATTCAAAGTGCCCTCCCTCCCCAGGGGCTGCCCAAGCGTCCATGGCTGATGTCCTGTGTGACCTCCAAGGTCAGCCCTCACCACACAGAGTGAGTCTCCTGGGTAAGAGGATGATGGCAGTGTCCTGGGGCCATCCAGGACCCACTCATTCTGACCTCTGACAGCAGCCAGGCCGCTGGGACCCCACGCCCAGGCCTCAGCTGCCCACCATGGGGGAGCTGCTCTTTTTGGCTCTGATAGTGAGAGGCTTCTGGACAGGGTGTGCTCACAGGAGGGCCCGTGCTCAACTTCTACTTTCTCATCTTCTAGCAGAAGGCAATGCCCTCCCACCCCGGCCGACCCTGCCCCACACTCACAGGCAGGTCAGAGCCCTCACGGGCATGTGCAGGCGAGTAGATGTTGAGGTACAGGCAGTCCTCGGACATGGAGATGGACGGCGGGGTGAAGTTTATTTTCAGAACATTTTGACCCATCACAGCAAAGTTCTGCAAACACCTGGAGCCACCCAAGGTAGCCATTAGTCTAGAGCCTGGGTCTAGTGTGCCCGACCCTCCCGGGCCTCCTCCTACAGCCCTGCTCACTCATGGGCCTCCATAAGACACTTCCCACCAGGATCCAGGTCCTGGACTCTGGGTGAGCTGGGATGGTCCAACATCAGGGAACCTCAGGTGTCTGAGAGTCTGGGTGTCGCTCCCCCTGTTCGTGGAGGAACAACACAAAACCCTGCCTAGGTTTCCTATCCGAGTCACGGCACCATTATGTCGCTCTCCCTCTTCGTGGAGGAACAACACAGGACCCTGCGCTGTTCTTTCGTCTGCTCGGCCCTCCCCGGGTTTGCTGCTGGTTCTTCCCGGGTTGGCTACCGTCCGTTCCACCTCCGTGGAAGGGCGGTTCCCCCTGCCACTTTCCCCACTTCCGCGGGGGAGCGGCACACCGCCGGCCGGCTCTCTCGGAAGCTGCACAGGTGTTCCTTCAGATAGATGTTCCTGGTGCATGTTGTCTCTCTCCTCCTTTATAGTCCTCTTCCGCCAATCCCAACTCTGCTACCCACACACCGAGTACGCTGCTCTCCTCCAATCAGGAGCAGGTCCTGCTGCTTATTGGTTGAACTGGAGGCAGCTGCGTACAAGCTGTTTGCTCCTCTCCCAGCGCCATATTGTGGGAGAGCAGATGCATAGAATAAGTCTTAATTCCAGTAACTTAGTCTAGTCCGAGTTGCTCCCAGTTGCTCCCCACATCTGGGGACCACTCTTGACTGACAGGGGACTCTGTGGGAAGTCGTGACTGCAGGAGGGACACTCAGTGCTGGATGCCCAGACCCAGCCACGCCGGAGCAGGCCAGCCTCCCGCACACGAGCCTGGATGGACGGATGGCGTTTCCCCAGGAAGGGCAGTGGACGACCCTCACCTTCACTCTAGACTCAGGAACCTCCCCGTTCCCACAGTCTCCAGTCCTAAGGGCATACACGGGTCCCTGGCCAATGTCCTTGCCCTGTTGTTGGCTCAGTGACCATGATGACCCCCTCTGGTGCCCATCTCAGGGAGCTGCAGGATCTGCTGATGGAGTCAGGGCCTCCTACAAGCATGTGGAGCCAGGTGAACCTCACGCAGACACAGCGCCCCCTGCAGGCAGAGAGCCTGTGGCCTCTCCTGGACACGGGGAGAGCGTCTCTGCTTTTCTCTCTGTACCTGGATTTAATGTGCTCTGAGTGCCACGTTCTGGCCCCAAAGCATTTCATGGTCACTGAATCCAGAAAGCCTAAGTAGACTCACTGAATAACGCACGAGGGAGCCATCACCCACAGGGAAAGCTGGTTATGGGAGCTCTGTCCCAGGACAGCTGGGCCTGGCCCAGAACTGAGAGGATCTTTCCCCGACCCCACCCCAGGGCCGGAGCTTCCCTGTGCCCTGGGAGCGCTTACATGGCTGGGTGGGAGGTCCCGTCCCTCACTCCACTCCAAGCTTCAGCAGGTTCAGGAGGTGCAAAGCGCAGCGGCCCCAGAGGTGGCTTGGCAAAGGGAATTCCCAGGAAGGTGTGGACGCCCGCATCGGTGCCTTCCACGTGGACCAGGCTCCCGCGCACCTGCCCCGTGTGCGTGTTCCGGATGGGGATGGCAGAGTCCTGGCCTGTGGGTAGAGAGGCGCATCAGTGGGGGCTCCCCATGAGCTGCCCTCCCACACTGCTGCTGTGGCCTCTCCTTGGCATCGGCACCTCAGCCTTGCCAAGGCCTCGGACCTACAAACACTGACCTGACCAACGTCCTGCATGAGAAACTCTCCCCCATCTCCCAGCCAGCAGTGCTGTCCCTGCCCAGCCCAGGATATCCCACAGCTCCCGAGGCTCCTGGGGCCCTAGCACCCTCCCTGAGCACTAGGAGTCAGCGCAGGTGACAGCCCTGGGGGCGAGGAGAGCGTCCTTTCTGCTGACTGCCCTCGGTCACAGGAGGTAGAGCTGTGAGCACCAGACTGACCAGGCTCCCCTGCTAGGAGGCTCATGCTCCAGGTGTCAAGAAGGGAGGAAAGGAAGCGTCCTCTAGGGGGCGGTGTAGTGGCGCTCGGGTGCACCCACAGCCTGCATGGCCAGCATCCCTTACACAGGTCCATCCTGGCTGCTTCACCCCGGATCCAGCTCCCTGCTAATGGGTTGGGGACGTAGTAGAATCCCCCAGCGCCTGGGCCCTGCACCCTCCTGGAGGCCCTGGATGGCTCCTGGTTTTGGACTGGCCCAGCCCTGACTGTTATGCACACATGTGGAGGGGATCAAATCATGTGAGATCTGTTTTTCCTTTCTGTCTGGAAATCAGACTTCCCATGTCACATTAGGCGATGCCTGGCCACAAGGGTGCTCTGGGCCCCTGGGTCAGGGAGAGGAGAGCCTGGCCCCGGAGCGGGTGAGTAAACAGCGCATCTGTCCTGAGCTGGTCCCGACCTTGTCCTTGTCGTTCGCCCCAACTATGGAGGACAGCGCTGCCTGCAGCAGCAGTTCCGGCTGTGAGGCTGACAGTGAGCTGAGCTCAGCATTGTCCATGGAGGACAGGGGCGGCTTCCGTGCAGACGCTGCCGCGGTTCCTGCCCCGGACACGCACAGCGACTCCCAGGGACCTTGGGGAACAACTGCTCCCTCTCTGCGTGGGGACCCAGCCCCAGATATTACTTTATTAGGAACCACAGTGATGAGGGGGAGACGATCTGCCTGGA
Organism: Oryctolagus cuniculus; assembly: GCF_051225735.1. Lineage (NCBI taxonomy): Eukaryota > Metazoa > Chordata > Mammalia > Lagomorpha > Leporidae > Oryctolagus > Oryctolagus cuniculus. The sequence goes on along the minus strand of NC_142884.1, from coordinate 59,902,906 downwards.
AGGTCCTGGTCGCCGGGAGAGTCTGTGCATTGCAGGGCAGGCGGGGAGCCCGTGGGTGAGCATGGAGGAGGAGGAGTGGGGCCTGTGCTGGGGATTAGATAGGGAGAGGGTGGGGTTAGAGACCTGGCTTTTCATGATTTTTAATTCTCTTTAAAAAGTTATTTTTTGCAAAGATCTAGTTGGAGAGAGAGAGAGAGAGAGAGAGAGAGAGAGAGAGAGAACCCATTTGTGGTTCAGCTCCCAAATGGCCCACCCAGGCCTCAGCCAGGAACCTTGAACTCCAGCAGGGTCTCCCACGTGGGAGCATCAGGGGCCTGGGACAGAGCCATCTTCCACTGCTTTCCCAGGCACATTACAGGCAGCTGCACTGGGAGACCAGCAGGCAGAGCTGGAGCCAGTGTTCCTAGGGGCCGCCAGTGTCACAAGTGCTGACTTGTTCTGCAATGCCAGCTCCAGTCTTGGGCCTTTGGAATGAGGAGATAAAGGCTCCACGACACACCCAGGTGTGGTGCCCTCTTGGCCTGGGCTCCCAGAATGCCAGGCACGGAGGTGTGGTCAGCTTTGCCCTGGAATCCAGCCCAGGAGGACCCCTGCCAGGTGCACAGGGTCAGAGGAGACCCTGGCAGACACACAGCCCAGGGCAGGTTCATCAGTGTCCTGGGGAGGGCACAGTCACCACAGCCTCAAGCAAGGGAGGAAATGGGCCCCATTTCCCACGCCCCTTCCTGTCCCTGCTGCTGACCCGACCAGCGCTGCTCAGAGCCTTCGTGCTGGGCTCATTCCTCCGTGCCTGGAGCCTCAGGAGACCATGGTGGGCGCCCAGGTCCCCCACTGTCGCCTCCACCCGCTGCAGCCTCCCAGGCGCTGCCCTCCCTTGGCTGCAGGCACAAACTGTGGGATTGGGCAGATCTGACCTTGGTCCCTGTTGCTGCCCGCGAATCTCACCGTGACCCGGATCGAGGAGCAGCAGGAGCCCGCAGACCAGGGCGCTGAGCCGCGCGCTCCTTCGGTGCAGCCCCATGCTCTGAGGAGTCGCGGGTGTGTACCTCTGTGTGTCCCGCAGGCTGCACCCAGTGCTTCAGGCTGGGATCATGGCCTCGCCCCTGGCCTGGGCAGGAAGTAGGCGGGGCGCACCGCGCGATAGGGGATGTACGCCTGGGATGAGAAGGAACTGAGAGAGCAGAGGTCACGTGTTTAATCTGGCATGTCTGCCTTGCCTCTCTCTCCGGGCTCCTGAAGGGGGGAGCGTGTACAGGAACATCAGTTCAGTCCTGGAGTCACCAACTTCACTGTCCTGGCACTTGGTCCAGGATAGCGTGGGGTGGACGGGAAGCTGCACAGGGCTGTATTTGGGCACCTAGGAACATGCAGAACAGAGATTTATTTCATTTTTTATTTATTTGAAAGGCAGAGTTAGAGTCAAGAGAGACACAGAGAGAGATCTCCCATCTACAGGGTCAGTCTCAAACGCCCAAGGCTGGGTCAGCCCAACGCCAGGAGCCAGCAGCTTCTTCTGGGTCTCCCAGGTGAGCGCAGGGGCCCAAGCACGTGGGCCTTCTGCTGCTTTCCTAGGCGCATTAGCAGGAAGCTGGATCAGAAGTGAAGCCGCCGGGGCTCGGCTCTGTGCCTACATGGGATGAAGGCACTGCAGATGGTGGCTCACTGCTCTGTGCCACAGCCCCTGCCCCAGGGGTCACCTGAGCCAAGGCTGGCAGGTGTCACCGTCCCGGATCCTGGAAGCTCCTCCTCGGTTTCCAGGCTGGCTGCCCACTGGGTCCAGGCCCCTCCTCCATCCTTTCCCGACTCTGCCCTTCCCCTCCCTGCTCACTCAGGGTCCAGGTTTTGAGAGGCAGTGACCATGGCACTAACTAAGGGCTGAACCCAATGTGTGCTGTGTCCCCAGCTGCTTCTGAGACACAGTTCTGTCCTCTCCTTGACAGTGAAAACCTGCTGGTCCTGATACCTGGCAACCAGGCAGGAAGAACCACGGGAATTCGGGAGCTGGAACTTTTGCCAGCCCTGCATTGCAACTTTATCCCTTTGCTTGTCAGTCTTTTACACCACTTTCCCAGGATGCACCTGTGTCTCAGCTGGGACCAGGAAGGAGAAGCCATGATGGAAACATGGAAGTGAAATTCTGGATGGAGGGGCCATAACAATCCCTTCCGTATTCCCACAGGTGAGATCCCACCCCACTGGGTTATGCATTTAGGGCACCGCCCCTGGGATGAGAAAGGGGAGGGCCCTCTCTGCCCCTGGCTGTGCTTGGGAATCCTCCTTGGGCTGCCTCTTCCTCTCTTCCTCCTGGCAACCCTGGCCCATTCCTGCGGAGGGTCTCTCCGTGTGTGGCGGCCCTCAGTAGACGTGCAGGTGTGGTCACGCTCTCTCTCCTTGAAATCAAAGCTGCTTGCCGGTGCTGTCGCTCAACAGGCTAATCCTCCGCCTTGGGGCGCCGGCACACCTGATTCTAGTCCCGGTCGGGGCGCCGGATTCTGTCCCGGTTGCCCCTCTTCCAGGCCAGCTCTCTGCAGTGGCCAGGGAGTGCAGAGGAGGATGGCCCAAGTGCTTGGGCCCTGCACCTTCATGGTAGACCAGGAAAAGCACCTGGCTCCTTGCTTCGGATCAGCGCGATGCGCCAGCCTCGGCGCGCCACGGCAGCCATTGGAGGGTGAACCAACAGCAAAGGAAGACCTTTCTCTCTGTCTCTGTCTCTCTCTCACTGTCCACTCTGCCTGTCAAAAAAATAAAATAAAATAAAAATAAAATAAAAAGACAAGGAATAGAAAAGGTGTTGGTACCTCTATAAAAAAAAAAATAAAAGCTGCTTTTGTGCACTGCCTGTGGCTGCTGCTGCTGTGAATCCTCATCTCCATGGGGACAAGAACCTTGAGTAAAATGTAAGACCCAGGGCCCACACCTTCCCCACCGAGCACCCAGCAGGGTACGTGTGGTCCTGTGACAGCAGTGGGGGGGCCGGGAGTCAGCCTGAGTGTAGGAAACATCAGGCTCCCTGCAGGAAGGAGGAGCAGCCTGGGCACGGGAGCCCCCAGGGGAAGTGGACCCTGGCTCATGAAGGTTGACTTTATGCTCCCTGAGAACTGGCCTTGACCTCTGCTCAGCCCAGGGCTCTCTCAGCCACCATGGCCAGGGCTAGCCCAGGGCAAAGTCGAGAGGGAGAAACATTATCTGTGTACCCCACGTAGGTGGCAGGGGCCCAAGCCCTTAGGCCCTCCTCTGCTGCTTTCCCAGGTGCCTTAGCAGAGAGCTGGATCAGGAGTGGAGCAGCTGGGACCTGAACTGTCCTCATATGAGATGCCAGCGACATGGGTAGAGGCTTAACCCCTGTGAAAGCAACAGCCCTATACTCCCAGGTTACTGCACTAATGATTCATGGTATCCCAGCTGTGCAGGTAACCAGGTGTCTCTTGAGAGCTGAGGGTCTAAGAAAACGTGGCAGGTTCACTCAGGTGAATGCAACTCAGCCGTGAAAGGACTAAAACCCTTTATTTGTGGCTGCATGGATGGGATTGAACTCCACTCGTGGCAGCCAACCGGGACGAAGCCACGGTGACTCCAGGAGTCCAGGTGCTCTGTGGCCATTAAGAGATGTGAGATCATAGGGCATGCTGGGAGGAGGAGGAGGGGTCCTAAGGTAGCCTGTGTGGGTAACAATCCCCAACCAGCTCCCTCCACGTGGGGAGGGCCTGGGGCTGGGAGGAGAGGAGAGGGAGGGTGGGGAGAAGGAGGAGGGGGCAAGAAGCAGGAGGGGTCCAGAGTCCAGTGGGTGTTGAGGAAGCAGGGCGGGCACTGGTGTTGCCCAACACAGCTGCATGGAGGTGTACTGAGTGAGTCTCACACGAGGGGCCCAGGGCAGGCTTGGCAAGGAACCTCATGCTGTGGGTTCTTCACAACGGTCTGCTGAGTGGATGGAGGCCAGGAGGACTGAGTGGTCACGTGAGAGTGCTGAATGCATGGCTCCTCCGTGGGGGTATATGAGCCTACCAGGGGCCCCAACCCCCACACAGGCAGCTACAGCTCCTTGTGCTGCTCAGCTCCTCTTAGCTCCTGGACCCTCTGGGGCAGGGTGTGGGTCCAGAACTGGAGCCTGCGGGCCTTCAGGGCCTGGCCCACTGCAGGCTGCACGTTCAGCTGCAGGTATCGCTCATCCTGGTCGAACACGGGCCAGTGCGGCAGACCCTCGCCGTTGGGGTTCCTGCAGACAAGACGTCAGGAAGCAGACGTGAGCAGCTCGTGGCCCACCCCAGGTCACTGGGAGATGGGAGAGTGTGCCTGGACCCAGGCCCCTGTGAGTGCCAGTGGGTCCTGCAGCTGGGGAGGGAGCTGTCACGTGACTTAGGACCCTGGATGCTGGTGAGGTCCCCACAGAGGAGGGAGGGCAGAGGGTCCCAGGTCCCTGGGGATTTGGGGGGGGTCTTCTCACCCGTTGCGAGCAAAGTTGGCCCAGTACTTCATCACCCTCCTGCTCAGCAGCTCCTCCTCCTCAGTGAGGGGCACTGCATGGGGGAGGGGCAGGGTCAGCTCGGCCACCCCAGTCCTGCTGCCCATCATGCACCACGCTCACCAGCCCAGGTGGAGCTGACGCTCGGCTACCCGCCAACCTCTATGTCTTCCCTCACCATGCTGCTTTCACTTCCTTCGGATATTCGCCCAGGATCAGGAATTCATCTGGTAGGTGTGTGTCATTTTCATGTCCCAGTCATCCCCTAAGTCATTGACACTGGCTTCTTTGATTGGATGGTTGCTTCCCTCTGTCCCTGGAACATTGTTCAGGAAACAGACCTGACTTTGAACCTGCTGTACACCCAGGCTAGACACTCATCCTGGCCTGGCAGAGGAGGAGGGAGCAGAGGCTGCACCCTGTGGACTCTCAGACCCAAACCTGACTCCGCCCTCTTCTGAGCTGTAAGACTTTGGACCCTGGATCCCATCTGACCCTCCTGCTTTCATCCCAGTGGGGGTGCAGAGCCCCTCAGAGAGAGCCTGGACCTCATCCCATCCTGGCGAGGGAGGAAGATTCACCTTTGCTGCCAAAGTAAAGCGATCTGAACACAAAGAGCAGCTCATCACCGTGGTCGGCCTTTTCGTGGGGCGGCCTGAGGTCCTTTGTGAAGCTGGGTCGATGCTGGAACTCATAGAAGTAGACAGGGGCGTGGGAACCTGGGGATGGACAGGGCGAGATGGGTAACCATGGGGACTGTGGTGACTGTTCCTCGCCACCGCCGGAGAATTAGGCAGGCCGCCACTCAGCCTTCCCCAAACCTGGGGGACAATCAGGGACAGTGTGGAGCCCAGTCGAAGCAGAGTCTCACTTTATTGTAAAAGGGAGGTGTATATATAGCTGAGGTACAGAGCGGATGGTACAGAGCAGATGAGCAGATGCGGGCAAGGGGTGGGGTGTTGTGATGCAAAAGATCCTAGCCACTCCTATTATACCACCTTAATGATCCTTAGGCAGAAGCGCCCTGGGCTGGGGTGTTTGTTACCAGGGATTTGAAACTTAAAGTCAGGTTTTCAAATTCGCGGCAGGCTCAGGAAGTTCCTCTAGGCCTCTCCGGATTCAGCGTCCCCACAGGGGACGACACATCACTGCCACACTAGGCTGGGTCCTGGCAGTATAACAGAATCCCTGGGGGTTCAGGTTCAGTGAGGAAGGCCTGGATTAGATCTTGCCTTAGACTTCGTGGCTATCAGGTCTGGGCACAGTGAGTGGAGCTCACTCAGCTGTCTCCTCCTCCCTTCCATAGCGGAGATGTCCATATCCGGAGCTGAAATTGGGGGTTACTGGGAGGAGCAACAGCAAATGCCCGGCACCCTGAGCCCTACTTAAGACGTGGATCAGGACCAGGACAGGACAGGCGTCACCCTCAGGAAAGGACCCAGCTCTGAGCTGCCCCTAGAGAGTGAGGCCTCAGTCCCAGATGAACTCACGCTGGAAATGTGCTACTCGGAGTGCAGGCATCACGAACATGGCGTCTGCCATCATCTCCTGGAACTGGGCCATGAGGATCTTGGGGTCCTCATTGCTCCCCATGTACTCGTCCATCAACAGGTCCCCCAAACCGGGAGGCAGCATCTGGCCCAGGGGAAGGGGAAGGAGTGAGGGGAGCAGCTCCTGGGAGGGAGGCAGCAGGCTCAGGATGGGGGACGGAGGTCCTGTATAGTCAGAAACTGGGGGAAGAACCAGGCTCCGGGAGACCCCACCCAACACATGGCAGAGCCTTGGTTCCCGGAGACCCTGTGTGGGCAGGTGTCTGGGATGTGCACTGTTGTGGCAGGAGCCTGGGGGCCTCACCAGCTGTTTTGTTGCTTGATGCGTAATCTCCCGCATCGCCTGTCTGTCTCTCTCCTCTTGAGGGTCAGTGGCAAATAGGAGCTGATGGAGAGGCGAGAGTCCCATGTTGGCATGGCTGTGCCTAGAGTTTTGAAGCCCAGAAACCTGCCCACCACATGGGCAATGTGGGCACTCACCTTGGGGAGGACCCAGCCATACTCATCATTGTTGACACCAATGATGCTGGGGACAGGTTAAAAGTCAGCCGAGGCCAGCAGTTCCTCGGGGTGTCTGGGCAGGAAGACTCCGTCCACCACCCCTGGGATGAGCATGAAGGCCTGTGGGGTCACACGGGTCAGGGAGAAAGTGTTTGTTATAGGTATTTTATGATGCTGTCTCTTGGTCCTTACACATGGTTGTTATTCAAAGTGCCCTCCCTCCCCATGGGCTGCCCAAGCGTCCATGGCTGATTTCCTGTGTGACCTCCAAGGTCAGCCCTCACCACACAGCAGAGTGAGTCTCCTGGGCATGAGGATGATGACAGTGTCCTGGGGCCATCCAGGACCCACTCATTCTGACCTCTGACAGCAGCCAGGCCCCTGGGACCCCACTGCCCAGGATTGGGCAGATCCAAACCGGGTCCCTGTGCCGCCCACGGGAGCCTCACCATGGCCTGGGACAAGGAGGAGCAGCAGGAGCCCGCAGACAACGGTGCCAAGCTGTGCACCCTGTCAGTGCGGCCGCATGGTCCGAGGCAGGTCCGTGAATGCACTGCTGTGGGCCGAAGCTTGGCCAGGCGCTCCATAAATGAATCAGGGCCTCACCCAACCCGCCCAAAGGGAAGTTTTGCCTGGGCGGGGAGCAGGCAGGGCGAGCCCGGGGTGGGGCTTGGGGGCAGGTGAGAGTGGGACTGAGCAGGCAGAGGCCAGCACACAGGTGAGGAATGGCCTCCTCCCCTCTATCAGGCCCCTGCATGGTGTGCCGGGACCCTCCCCTCTGTCCTGGGGTTCCTGTGCTCACTGTTCTGGCAGCTGTGGCCCAGGAGGTGGAGAGCAGGGAGCAATGGGCTGTGACTGCAAACACTGGGAGAGTCTGGGGCAAGATCAGGACCCCTCCTAGAGAGAAGCAGGATGACCTGTGGGGACGCGGGACTGGCCTGGCACCTGCACTGCGTGGTGACTGCCCCCAGCACTGCCAGCTCCTCCCCGGTTTCAGGACTCAGTTTACCTGTTCAGCTGTCTCCACAGGCCCCTCCCTACTCAGTCATGGCTCTTTTGAAAGGCACACATGACCCTGGTCCTTCTTTTCCCTTTGTTTAATCATTGACTGACTTAGCATCTGGAGGGAGAGATATTCCCCAAAGGCCTGCGGTGGTTGGGCCTGCGCCAGGCCAAATCCAGGAGTCAGGAACTCAGTCCCGGTCTCTTGCATGGTGTCAGGGATCCAAGTAGGTGAGTTATCACCTGCTGCCGCCCAGTGTGTGTGTGCCCAGGATGCTGGAATCAAGAACAGATAAGGGGGGCACCCCCTGTGGCACCAGAATCCCATATGGACACTGATTGGAGTCCCGGCTGCTCCACTTCCGATCCAGCGCCCTGCTAATGCACCTGCGAAAGCAGAAGAAGATGGCTCAAGTCCTTGGGCCCCTGAATTCACATGGGAGACCCAGAAGAGGCTCCTGGCTCCTGGCTCCTGGCACCTGGTTCCTGGCACCTGGCTTTAGATTGCCCAGATCTGGCCATGGCAGCCATCTGGGAAGACAAGCAGTCGATATAAGATCTCTCTCTCTCTCTCTCTTTCTAACTCTGCTTTTCAAATAAATAAATAAAGCTTAAAAAAAAAAAAAGAAATGAAAAAGAGGCTGGCACCTTGGCTCACTAGGCTAATCCTCTGCCTTGCAGCACCGGCACACCGGGTTCTAGTTCTGGTCAGGGCGCTGGATTCTGTCCCGGTTGCTCCTCTTCCAGGCCAGCTCTCTGCTGTGGCCAAGGAGAGCACTGGAGGATGGCCCAAGTACTTGGGCCCTGCACCCCAAGGGAGATCAGGAGAAGTACCTTGCTCCTGCCTTGGGATCAGCGTGGTGCGCCGGCCGTAGCGTGCCGGCCGCAGCGGCCATTGGAGGGTGAACCAACGGCAAAAGGAAGACCTTTCTCTCTGTCTCTCTCTCTCTCACTGTCCACTCTGCCTATCAAAAAAAAAAAAAAAAAAAAAAAAAAAAAAAAAGGCAGATCTGGGACTCCAACCCAGGTACTCCAATATATCATTGTGGGTGTCCCACGTGGCGTCTTAACGGCTAGGCCAAGGCTCCCTCTGTCGGTGGCACTTCTTAAGGTCTATCCCCCTGATCACTTGTGACTTTCCATGTCCCCAGCTCCCCGCAGAGAGGTGTGTTCTGCACATTTCATAGGAACCTGTGGATCTGAACCCAGCGAGGCACTCCCGAGCCCCTGGAGAGGCATGCACTTCAGTGGCAGCTTCCAAAGCCTGTGTCCCTTCAGGCTACAGGGAAGCCAGCGTGGCACAGGATCCAGCCTCAGTCCCAGGAGAAATAGTGTCGGGACCAGCCTCGAGTGGCCTTTGGTACCCGCTGAGAACCAGCCATGGCTTCTGAGTGCTGCCCCTACACCTGCGGTCACAGGAATCCATCAACAGAGTGAAGAAACACCAGCAGAAGGGGAGGAAACAGTTTCAAATGATTCATCTGACAAGGGATTGATGTCCAGAATATATAAGGAACTCAAACATTTGCCTTTTAGAAAGGCAAATGGTCTGAATGCGTAAGTTTCCTAAAGATGCTACACAAAATCTAAAAACTCTGACAGCAGCCAACATTACTGGTTATCAAGGAAATAGAAGTCAAAACCACAACGAGAAACCATCTCACCCTGCTTAGAATAGCTAACATCAAAAGGACAAAAATGATAAATGCTGGTGACGATGAGGAGGAGGGGGAACTCCTCTACGCAGTTAGCTGGAATCTAGGGAGGTCTTCAAAAAGCTAGACACACACCTACCAGGTGAATTCCTGATCCTGGGCGAATATCCGAAGGAAGTGACAGCAGCATGTCAAGGAGACACCTGCGCGCCGGGGTTCTCTGCGGTACTGTGGGCAATAGCCGAGCTGTGGAAGCACTGCGTGCTGATGGGCAGATGAAGATGTAAAGCTGTGGTACATACACAATGCGGTGTGACTCACCCATAAAGGAGAGTGAAATCCTCTCACTTGTGCAATGTGTTTGCACGGAGGACACTGTGTTAAGTGAAATAGCCAGCCGCAGAGAGACAAGCACCATGCTTACACTCACTTTTTTTAAATACTTATTTTTATTTATTTGAAAGAGTTACAGAGAGAGGTAGTGCCCGAGAGAGAGAAAGGTCTTCCATCCACTGGTTCACTCCCGAAATGCCTGCAGCGGCCAGAGCTGAGCTGATCCAAAGCCAGGAGCCAGGAGCTTCCTCCAGGTCTCCCATGCAGGTGCAGGGGCCAAGCACTTGGGCCATCTCCCATTGCTTTCCCAGGCCATTAGCAGGGAGCTCGATTGGAAATGGAGCAGCCAGGACTCAAACCTGCACCTATATAGGATTCCGGCATCCCATTTTGTGGCATAACTGGTTGTGCCACAGCACTGACCCCTGCACTCACTTGTAGACGCTACACAAGTTGACCCCGTAGCAGTAGAGAGAACAACAGTGGTCACCAGTGGGTAGGAGAGGCAGGAGGAGAAGCCTCTGCAGAGGTTGGGTAACAGTTACCAGAATACAGCTGGAAGCAAGAGGGTGTAGAGCTCTAGGTCACGGTAGGGTGACTGAAGTTTATTCCTTATCGTGTATGTCAACAGAACTAGAAGACAGAGTTCAAGGATCCTTAAAGCAAAGAAGGCCGGCGCCGCGGCTCACTAGGCTAATCCTCCGCCTAGCGGCGCCGGCACACCGGGTTCTAGTCCCGGTCGGGGCGCCGGATTCTGTCCCGGTTGCCCCTCTTCCAGGCCAGCCCTCTGCTGTGGCCAGGGAGTGCAGTGGAGGATGGCCCAGGTGCTTGGGCCCTGCACCCCATGGGAGACCAGGAAAAGTACCTGGCTCCTGGCTCCTGCCATCGGATAAGCGCGGTGCGCCGGCCGCAGCGCGCCGGCCGCGGCGGCCATTGGAGGGTGAACCAACGGCAAAGGAAGACCTTTCTCTCTGTCTCTCTCTCTCACTGTCCACTCTGCCTGTCAAAAAAATAAAAATAAATAAATAAATAAATAAATAAGCAAAGAGCGCTAAGTATCTGATTTGACCTTTGTAGCTGCATGCACGTTTGCGGCATGAATGCTGAATGGGCCGGCCGAGTGGATGGCCGTGGATGGAGGATTCAGCCGGCAGTCCCTGCGGGTGGTGCGGGCACTTTCTCCTGAGCCCTTCCTCCTGCCTAACACAGGCGGCTACAGCTCTTTGTGCTTCTGCTCAGGCCCCATCAGCTCCTGGACCCTCTGGGGCAGGGTGTGGGTCCAGAACTGGAGCCTGCGGGCCTTCAGGGCCTGGCCCACTGCAGGCTGCACGTTCAGCTGCAGGTATCGCTGGTCCTGGTCGAACACGGGCCAGTGCGGCAGGCCCTCGCCGTTGGGGTTCCTACAGACAAGACATCAGGAAGGGGGGACTGCGGTCACTCTGAGCCCTGCCCAGCCCAGCCCTGAGCACCTATCTGGGGTCTGCCCAGGCCACCTTGCAGGCCAGGAGGGGTGGGGAATGGGTTTCCAGAAGCAGGAGACTCAATGACCTCCCCCTAGTATCAGCCCCACGTGGGGACAGGGCAACTTGGGCTGTCTTCTCCATCACTGAGGATAATGTATCATGTGTGACTACCCTCCATGTGTCACACATGCCCAGGGCCCATGTGTGTGCCAGGGTTGAGGGACTATCAGGTGAGACAGAACAGATGCATGCTGGTGAGGTCCCCACAGAGGAGGGAGGGCAGAGGGTCCCAGGTCCCTGGGGATTTGGGGGGGGTGTCGTCTCACCCGCTGCGAGCAAAGTTGGCCCAGTACTTCATCACCCTCCTGCTCAGCAGCTCCTCCTCCTCAGTGAGGGCCACTGCAGAGGGAAGGAAGACAAGGTCCCTGCTCAGGCCACCCCAGCTCTGCTGCCCAGCCCAGGGGCACTGTGACCCTGGGGCCCCAGGCCTGGTTCTCTGCCCCACCCCTACCATTCCCAGAGCCAGGCCCTCCCCTTGGCACCTCCCTTTGCTCATGCGGCCTGCCGCTCACTGCATACAGCTCACTCCTGGGCCAGAGCTTCCTTCTTTCTTCTGACTCTGGGGACTCATTTAGGAAACAAACTCGCCCGTGAAACACCACCATCTGCCCTCAGGCGGGACCCCCAGGGCGGGTGGAGGGGGATGCAGAAGTCATTGTCTGAAGGCTCTCAGGTTCTAATTGTGGCCAGGTGTGTTGAGCGATGAGCTACAGGACACCTGAGCCGGTGCCCTGTGTGAACCTCGATTCCCACATCTGCGCAGTAGGGCGCTCTCACCACAGGGAGAGTGAAGACCCCGTTCCCCAACCCGAACAAGGAGGAAGCCTCACCTTGGTTGCCCCAGAAAAACGATCTGAAGACAAAGAGAAACTCATCGCTGTGGTCGGCCTTCACGTGGGGCGGCTTGAGGTGCTCCCAGTAGCTGGGTCGCTGCTGGAACTCATAGAAGTACACGGGGGCGTGGCGACCTGGAGGCAAGGACGGGTGTGGCCAGGAGGCCAGGGACCTGAAGCTCACTTGCTTCCCCCAGGATGACAAGCTGGCTGCCCGTGGCTGCCTGGAATAGGGACAGTGGGCTGTGCACGGCCCAGGCTGCATCAGGGGCAGTGGGAAGGCCTGGCTCATTCATGACTTTGAACTCTCTGGCTGAGTGGTCTCAGGTAAGGCATTGCGGCTCGGTCACCTCAGTGTCCTCGTCTGAGCCGTAGTGGAGATGTCTGTCTCCTAAACCACCATGAGCAATTCCTGAGACGACAGACACTGAGTGCCTGGTGCCCAGGGGCCCAAAGGGACACAGGTAGGGACCTGGACAGGACAGACCACGCCCAGGACCCACAGCTCTGAGCAGCCTGCTGGCTGTTCAGGCCTCAGTCATAGATGAACTCACGCTGCAGATGGGCCACTTGGAGCGCAGGCATCACAAAGAGGCCGTCTGCCATCATCTCCTGGAACTGGGCCTTGAGGGTCTGGGGGTCCTCACTCTCCCCCAGGTACACTTCCATCAGCATGTCCCCAAAACCAGGAGGCAGCATCTAGAAGCAGGTTAGGTAGACTCTGGGCAGAGAGGCAGCAGCCTTGGGGTGGTGGAGATGGGTACTGGGATGGGACAGGGGCTGTGGGACAGCCCAGCTCTGCGGTGTCCCCATCTATAAACACAAATGCAGCCCAGACTTAGCTCGCGGGGTCCTTGTGTGGGCAGGTGCCTGCAGGCTTCTCGCTCCCTCTGCCAGGGCCCCAGGAGCCTCACCATCTCCTTGACTGTTTTCTTCAATAGATCCTGGACGGCCTTGCTGTTCATGTCCTTCTGGTTATAACCAGAGTCAACTGCCTGATTGGGGAGCAGAGAGTTTGCAGTAGGAAGTGGATGAGCCTGGAGCCAAAAAAAGCCCTGAGATCACCAGTGGATGAGCTTCCCTGGGCACTCAGGAACTCGGTCTGGGGCTCACCATGGGGAGGAGCCAGCCATACTCATCGTTGTTGACACCAATGATGCTGGGGACAGGTCAGAGCATCTGGGTGAGCCCAGGGGTCCCAATCTGCTCCTCGCCACCCTCAATCCCCCTGCCCTCCTTATACCCTGCTCGGACATGACCTTCAGCGATGTCCCCATCATGGTACTGGCCTCAGACTCTGGGGAACCTGCGATGCATCTGGATTTCCAGGGAGGCCTCAAGGGTTTTGAGGGCTTGGGTACCACTTCTTCCCAGAACAGGAAGTCTCGACTCTTAGGGAAGCATTAGAACAGGTGTTGGCATTCTCTACTATATCCCAGGACCCATTCAGGCCCCGAAGAGGGCAGTAGACAGTCCCAAGTGCTGCATCAATGCATGGACGCCATGGCTCATGGGAGGACAACAGGACATCCCTCATCCAGAGAACTTCACCACGTCCACGCTTTCCATCTGTAGGAGCGTTCACACGTCCTTGGCCAGTGGTACCTGGCCCCATCTGTTGGCTCAGAGACTGTGAGCATTGTGTGCCCAGGGAACTGCTGCCCTCCTCAGGGCTCTGCAGGATCTGCTGATGCAGTCAGAGTGGCTTCCCGGAGCCAACCTGAACCTCTCCCAGGCACAGTGGCCCTGGTGGCAGGGAACATGTGGCATAAGCTGCATGTAGGAGATGGATCTCTTCTGCTAATGCCTTCTAAGTGCCAAGTCCTGAGCCAGGAGCCTGGCAAAGCCACTGCACCACCCTGAGCCTCAGCAGGCCCACTGGAAACACACGTGGGAATTCACAATGTGCATAGGGACGGCGGCTATAGAGTCTGGATAAATGGACAGTTGGACCTGGCTCAGAGGATCCCTGACTCCCACCCCAGAGCCGGAGGTTCCCTGGGTCCCTGGGAGCGTTTACACGGCAGGGTAGGAGGTCCCGTCCCTCACTCCACTCCAAGCTTCAGCAGGTTCAGGAGGTGCAAAGCGCAGCGGCCCCACAGGTGGCTTGGCAAAGGGAATTCCCAGGAAGGTGTGGACGCCCGCATCGGTGCCTTCCACGTGGACCAGGCTCCCGTGCACCTGCCCCGTGTGTGTGTTCCGGATGGGGCTGGCAGAGTCCTGGCCTGTGGGCAGAGAGGCGCATCAGGTGGGGGCTCCCCATGAGCTGCCCTCCCTCACTGCTGCTGTGGCCTCCCTCCTGTCCTCCCAGCCACCCATGGAAACTGCAAGCACCAGCCTCACAGCTCCCACACGTGCTGTGGCCCTCATGCTCCTGCTCTCCCCAAGCCCACGGAGGTGAGATGTCACCCGTGAGCACAGCCAGATGCCAGCTGCCTGCGGCTCGAGCTGGGGTTGCAGGGGGATGGAGAGTTGACCTGCTGACCTCTGTGACTGTGGTGAAAATCCACGGTGGTGTGCAGTCCGCTCTGTGTGCAAGGCCCTGGGAACCCTGCCGGTTCCTGTGGAGGCCCAGGCATGGCGGCACAGGAGACCTTGGGACCTGACACCTTTGCCCACTTGTGGTTTTCAATTACAGTCTCCTCATCTGGAGGTGCAGTGACCAGGGATGCAAGTAACCTTGCAGACTGGAAATGCTCAGAAAGGGGCCAGCGTTGCGGCACGACAGGTTAAGCTGCTGCCGGTGATGCTGGCATCCCATGTAGCAGCAGCGGTTTGAGTCCCGGCTGCCCTGCCTCCATCCAGCTGCCTGCTGTTACCGGAGAAACTAAAGGGTCCTTGTCTTCACGCAAGAAAGAATTCAGGTGTGAGACAGAGAGCAGGGGAAAGCAGCATAGCAAGGTTTATTAGGGTAGGACATCCATGATGGCACCTCTGTAGACAGGACCTGAGAGAGAGTGCACAGCGTACATTCAGGCTGGTGCTTTTAAGGGGATGGGTCTTGCCTTCCCTCCCCCTCTCCTTCTCTGCTGGTTATTGGGTAGAGGGGGCAGGATCCCCTGGAAGGTCATCAGGATCTTCGAAGTGCAGATACTGGGCTGCACCTGGCTTTGGGATGCGGATGCTGGACCTGGATGTCAATGCCTTAGGCCTTTGTCACACACACATAAGCTCATTTCTGACTTCCTACCTAACACTGCTACTCACCTGGGAAAGCACAGGAAGGCGGCCCAAGTCCTTGGACCCCTCCAGCCAGGTGGGAGAGCCCGATGGAGAAGTGGAAGGTGAGGAAGTTCGGAGCAGAGGCCTTGAGCCCCAGGTGCTGCTCTGGGTGTTTCCCTCCCCTGAGCTGTGTGACCCTGGTGGCAGAGAGCACCATAACCTTTGCCCTGGTGCCCAAGTCCAGCTTCACCCAGGGCAGGTGTATGGGGTGACGGGGACCCTGTGGTCTCCCAGGGCCCGTGTGCTGCCTCAGGACTTCCAGATTCTCAGAGGCCCAGCCATCTTGCATGAGGCCTCACAGGAGAGGGTCAGGGGGCTTCTGCCAGGTGCTGAGCCCAAAGACAGCGGGGCAGGGCAGTGGCGGCTCAGCCTCAGGCACGGGAAGGAAACCACCAGTTCCCACGCCTCCGCCTGGCCCGGGGCTGCTGACCCAGACGAGCGCTGCTCAGAGCCGTCGTGCTGGGCGCACTCCTCGGTGTCTGGGGTGTCGGGCAGCCCCCACGCTCTCCAAGCCTCAGGGGCCCACCCTGGGCGCGCGGGTCCCGCGCTGTCACCTCCGCCCACTCCACCAGCCCAGACGTTGCCCTCCCGCGGCCGCAGGCTCCAACTGCGGGATTGGGCAGATCCGACCCGGGTTCCTGTCGCCGCCCGCGGGAGCCTCACCGTGGGCTGGGACAAGGAGGAGCAGCAGGAGCCCGCAGGCCACGACGCAGAGCTGCGCGCCCGGTCGGTGCGGCCCCACGGTCCGAGGCAGGTCCGCGTGTGCGCTCCTGCGCCCCAGAGGCTGCCCCGGGCGCTCCAGGGGCGGACCCCGGCTTCACTCAGGCCGGAGTCTGGCCTGGGCGGGGAGCAGGCGGGGCGCGCCGCGGGGGCGGGGCTCGGGGGCCCGGCGGGAGAGCGGGACTGAACGGGCAGAGGTCGCTTGGGGGCCCGGGGACCGCAGGTGGGGACGCGGCGCAGTGGCCTACACCAACTCCCCGCCACTGCGCGGTACCTGGGACCCTCTCTGCGATCCTGGAGTCACGAAGTTCACTGACCCAGGAGGGTGTTGGGGGCGGGGCTGCCGAGGAGCTGTTATTGGAACAACCTGGAGGGCTTCTGGTAGGCGGTGCTTGGTCAGGCTCCCACAGAGAACTGGGATGATCTTCAGGTGGGGTGAAGGACAGCCCTTGAGAAAAGCCTGGCAGGTGCGGCTTGTCCCCCAGTCCTGGGACCTCCTCCCTGGCTCTAGGACCAGGTCCCTCATCCTATATATTTCATGGTCTGAGAGTCCGTGGGTCCCCTCTTGACTCAGTCATGGCCTTTCTTTTCAAACCCGCCATGACAGTGGCACTTAAGCACCCACCCACTAACCACCCAGGCCCTCTGCATCCCCATCTTCTGCTGAAATTCCATTCTTTTCTCCACTTGACCAACGACAAAAGCCTGGGGGTCCCATAGCTGGGTCCCCAGCAGGGCACTACTTGTCCTGTGATACCACTGGGGTAGCTGGGAGTCAGCCTGAGATCGGAAACACCAGGAACCCTGCCTGGGTGTGGGAAGTGAGCTGGTCTTTAGTGCTCCCCGAGAACCGGCCTCTCTCAGCCAGCACAGCTGGTGACCCTTCTCGGCACACGTGCTGTGGAGATCGGCGCTTCCCGGAGTCCTGGTCGCCAGCACAGGGAGGCCGCTCTTCTCCTTGGGTCCTAGTCCTCACCCAGTCCTCAGGCCAGCCTTGGAGTCCGTGTCTGCTCACTGTGGATCAGGCCATCACCCTGCCCCTGCCCCATCATGTGCTACCTGCGTCCTTAATTCTCCTTGGGCTCAGAGCCCAGAAGTGTATCTGTTAGGTAGGAAGTCAGATATGAGCTTACGGGGGTGTGACAAAGGCCTAAGGAGTTGACATCAGCATCTGCAACTCAAAGTCATCCCGATATAACCTTCCTGTTGCAGCCCAGTATCTGCACTTCTAACGCCTGCCCCTTCTACCGGATAACAATCCTTCCTCTAAGGCCTGGCGATGCCAGCCAGGCTTCCCCCTGTCTCATAACTTCAGGGGAAAACTCAGAAAGGAATTTTTTGTATTTAATCCAAAAAGTCCTTTGTTCCAGGAGGAGAGGAGGGAAAGGCAAGGTCCATCCCCTTAAAAACCCCCAGCCTCAACCGGCCTGGGCGCTCTGCCCTCTGCCCCTCAGCTGAGCTGCCGCCTGGCCTGCCCAGGTGTATTCTCTTCACTCAACCATGTAACCTCGCTCTCACCCAGTCCAAGCAACTGGGCACTCTCTCAGGTTCTGTCTGGAGAGGTGCCCATCCGTTCTTTTGGATGTCCCTGCCCTAATAAACCTTGCTATTTGCTTTCCACTTACTCTGTCTCATGCCTGAATTCTTTCTTGCACAAAGACAAGGACTCGGCAGTTCTCTGGTAACATATCTGTTAGGTGGGAAGTTAGAAGTTTAGCCTCTGTGTGTGTGAAGACCAGCACCTGCTGTGGAAGCCCCAGAAGCCCAGCATCCTGCACTTCACATCCTGCCCAGACCCTGATAACCTCCCAGGTGGTCCCAGCCCTTCCCCCAAGGAAAGCTCCCAGGATTCTCTCTCCTGGGGACCAGATGGGTTACCTGACCTGATAACACGGGGCAACAAAACCTTCTCAGACGCCCTAAGGGAAGCCCCTCTGCTCTGCCAGGCCCAGCAAATCTGGGGAGGAATTTGCTAATTTTCACCCAACAAACCCTTCCTCCAAGACTCTCCATCCTTTGTCTTGGAGGAGAGGGGAAGGTGGGTAAACAGGCTCCTTTAGAAACCAAGGAGTCCAAACAGGCTATGCGCTCAGTCCTCTGCCTCTCTGCTGAGCCGCCTGCTCGCCTAATTCTCTCCACTCAATGTTGTAACCTGTTCTCCCTCAGTCCAAGTGACTGGGCGCTCTCTCTCTCTCTCCCTTCCATTCTGACGGATGCCCTATCCCCCAGTAATATTACTCTGCTCTCTGTCTCACATCTGAATTCTTTCTTGCATGAAGACAAAAACCCCAGGGCTTCCACAGCCTTTCCTCCAGTGACAAATTGATTTTTTAAAGAGTTGTTTATCTGAAAAGCAGAGTTAGAGAAAGAAATCTTCCTTCTGCTGGGTTACTCCCTAAATGGCCACAACAGCTGGGCCCAGTCAAAGCCAGGAGCCTGAAACTCCATACTGGTCTCCTACATTGGTGTCAGGGACCCAAATACTTGAGTCGTCATCTGCTGCTTTCCTAGCCACGTTAGCAGGGTGCTGGATCAGAAGTGGAGCAGCGAGGACTCAAACTGATGCACTAATATGGGATCCAACATCCCAAGTGGTGGCTTAACCACATGTGCCACAATGCTGTTCTCAGCCAACTGATTTTTGCCAAAGTTGCAAAGAACATACATTAGAGAAAAGACACTCTCTCCAATAAATTGTCCTGAGAAAATTGAATATCTATAGGTAGAAGAATAAACTAGACCCCTTTATCTCAGTATATATAAAAATCAACTAAAAAATTGATTGGAGTTACATAAGACCTAAAACTGTGAAACTAAGAATGAAAACAGAGGAAACACTTTACTACACTGGATAGGCAAGGGGTTTTTTTTGTTGTTGTTGTTTATTTGTGTTTTTTTTTTTTAGATAAGACCCCAAAAGCACAGACAACAAAATCAATAATAGACAAATGGGATTACATCAAGCTGAGAAACTTCAGTACAACAAAGAATGAAAAATAGATTAGACTGTTTATCTGGGAAGGGATTCATGAATATCTCAACAGCAAAAATCAAGTCAACATATTTAAATGTGTTTTTTTTTGAAAGGCAGAGTTACACAGAGAGAAATAGAGAGAGAGAGAAACTCTCCCATCTGCTGGTTCACTCCCCAAATGTCCCCCAATGGTCAGGGCTGGACCAGGCCGAAGTCAGGAACCTGGAAGTCCATCTGGGTCTCCCACATGGGTGGCAGGAGCCCAATGACTTGGTTCATCTCCCAGTGTTTTCCCAGGCACATTAGCAAGGAGCTGGATCAGAAGTGGAGCAGCACCCAGATGGGACGCTGGCACTGCAGGTGCTGGCTAACTGCTGTACCACACTGCCAGCCCCCAAACCAAGAAAACTGATTTACAAAGTGGGGAGACTGGGGGAGTCATTAGCCTGGCAATTAAGACGCTGGTTAGGGTGGCTGCATCTCATAAGGTAGTGACTGGATTTAATGCCCGCTCCAAATGCCGATACCAGCTTCCTGATAATGCAAACCCGGGGAAGCAGCAGCAATGACTCAAGTGATCGGATCTCCATCTGCCACGTGGGAGAAATGAATCGAGTTCCTGGCTCCCAGCTTTGGTTCCAGGCAATTGCAGACATTTGGAAGTGGCCCAGCGTGTGGGAGCCCATTGTCTTTCCATCTCTGTGTCTCAAATGATAGATACATTTTAATGGGCAAATGATTTCAATAGAGAGAGCAATATACAAAAGGACAACAGGTGTGTGAAGAAATGGCTCCACTTCACTGATTCTCAGCGAAGTGCAAAATAAAGCCAGAAGGAGACCTCATCTCACAATAGCTATTACGAAAAAGGCAGAAAATCACAAATGCTGGCGAGGACACGGACAAAGGGAACTCTTCCACACTGCTAGTGGGAACGTAACCTAGGAGAGTCACGATGGAAAACTGTATGGAGTTTTTCCAGATATTTCAATGTGGAACTACATACAATCTACAATTGCTGCGACTGGGTATATATCCGAAGATGGCATTGGTATACGGAAGATACACCTACACTTCCATGTTTATTGCAGTCAATTTTCACAATATCCAAGATGCAGAAGGAACCCGGTGTCTACTGACAGGTGAGTGTATGAGGCATACATAGTACACACACCCAAAGGAATATGGCTTGGCCATAAAAGGAAAGGTCCCCATCTGTAAACACAAATGCAGCCCAGACTTAGCTCGCGGGGTCAGTGTATGGGCAGGTGGCTGCAGGCTTCTCTCTCCCTCTGCCAAGGCCCAGGAACCTCACTGCCATCTCTGCTGTTTTCTCCGTTACAGCCTGGCTGGCCTCTCTGTCTGTTTCCTTCCCATGTGTCCTGGGCCCATGCCCTGGGTGGAGGGGAGAGTCTCCAGATAGGAGTGCGGGGGGCCATTCATGAGCCTCCTCGGGCCCTCAGGGGCCCGGGGACTGGGGCTCACTTGGGGAGGACCCAGTCCCACGCATCGTTGTCGATGCCAGTGATGCTGGTGCTGGGTTGAAGGTCACGGAGTGCCATCCTCTTTGCCCTGGTGGCCGAGCATGGCCTTCTCTCCAGGGGAGGGCTGCATGGTGACCTGCTGTGTCCTTGCGGATCAAATGGGTTGCCTCTGAGCTCCCAGGGTCAGTAATTTTTGTCTCAGGTGCCTTCAGAGAGGGCCAAATTGTCTCTGGCTCAGGGTGTGACATACTGAGGGCCAGCGGCAGCTGAAAGGTCTTATTGTTGTCATTCCAGGGGCACAGAGCCAGCTCCAGGCCCAAGCAGTGCAAGGCGTCCCCAGGTCCCAACTCCCTCCATCGCCCCAAGGCTGTTGTTATCCCAGTGCTTGCTCCTCTGCTGTCAGGTGGACTTGGGCAGCCCCAGCCCTCTCTGAGCTCAGGGCCCCCACCTGCACCCCCACCCCCGGGCCTAGGGTGATCCGGCCAAGCTGTCACATCCACCAGCTCTCACATCCACAGCTTCCTGCGTCTCGGCTGTAACTGCAGAATCGGGCAGGTCTGAGCCAGGTCCCTGTCGCTGCCCATGGAGCCTCACCCTGGCCCCTGCCAAAAAGAAGTAGGAGCCCCAGGCCGCCAGACGAGTCGAAGCCAAAGCAGGGTCAGAGGCAGCTCCGCTTAGCTCTGCTGTTCCCTAGATGCCACTGTGCAGATCCGGCCTCCTCCAGGGGGGAGTTTGGTGCTGGCAGGCAGCAGGCCGGGTCAGTGTCAGCAGAGGTCGCAGGGGGACCCAGGAGCCAGCAGGTGTGGCATAGCCCTCTCCCCTCTGCCCTGGCTTCGGTACCAGGGAGCCTCCAGGTTGATCTTGGAGTCCCTTAGTTCACTGACCTTGTGATGTGGACTTAAAGCAGCTGAGGGCCTTCCAGCAATTTCTGCCTTTGCCCTGCTCCACTAAGAGGCCCACTTCTTTCGTGCCAGTCCACACACCCAGCTTGCCGTGGTGCACCTGAGCCTCCTCATCCCGCTGAAGATACAGAGTAAGTTTGCTGAGCTGCCCCAGAACCCTCCCAGAGACCTCAGGAGTCCCGAGCCCCGCCTACGCTCCACCCTATTTGTATATTCAATTAGGGCACCACCCTCTACTGGTAAAGGGGGCTCCCAAGCTGGGATAGGGGCAATTCTTTCTTCTGAGGCTGCTCGCATCCACCTCTAATTGTGTACTATCTCTTTAATCTGTTTAAGTAAATCCTGCTCCCAGTCTTGCACTTTATCTGTAGCTCTGCTTTCAGTTCTCACTCCCAGAGAACGTGGAGTAAATGCAGCTGGGGGCCCAACCCTAACCCCCAAACCCTTAGGAGCACCGAAGACCCAGGTGCGAGCCTGCGGTGGATGAAGCTGTAACTGGAGGACCCAAGAGGCCTTCTGGGAGGAGGTGCTTGATTAAAATCCCCACAAATGGGAAATGGGCCCCATTTGCAGCTGGAGCAGAGGGGGCAGGGGTGGTAACCGTGCCTCTCCGGAAAGCACCTTGCCTCAGGACTGGCCGCCGACTGGGTCCCCGTCCCCTTGCCGCCCACGGTCTGGGGGTTTCCGCGGGTGCGCTCCCTGCTTCGCCAGGGCTTTCGTTCCTTTTGAAACGCCCGTGTGATTGCTTCTTGGCCTTTCGGCTAAGATCAAGTGTGAAACGCACCTGTGGCCGTGGCACTTCCTAAGGACCCACCCCGGGGGTTGTCCGCGTCCCCCTCTCCCACCAGATCGCGTTCCCCTCGTTTATTCACTTTGCAAAGCTTTCTACGGAACTCTGGGCACTACTGGTTTTATGATGCAGCGGAGAGGCAGGTGCGTCTCCTGGGGGTTTCCGGAAACACCAAGAACCTTGCCAAAGCAGGAGCGGCCCGGCCTGGCTACGGGAGCGAGCCCCCAGTGTGACAGCCCCGAGAAGGTGGCGCCGGGCTCCACCTCGGACCGCCTTTAGCTTTCCTAGAACTGGCTTTGACCTCTACATTCATTCCAGCTCTGCAGGGGCTCGGACAGCCAGCACCGCCGGGGTCCCCTCAGGGCGCCACTGCGAGAGCGATCAGCATTTTCCCGGGTCCAAGAACCCGGCACTCTGAAACCGCAGCCTCTCTCAAACGCCAGGTCGGGCAACGGCAGCGCGGCGTGTCCCTCGCGCGACCCCGTCGCCGCGCCACGCCCCCTTCCTGTTCCCCGGAAGTGCGCGGGTAGAAACGGAAGCGCGCGCCGACTGGGGCTTGGCGCAGTAGTCCCGCGATGGTGGGGGGTGGCGGCATGGGGGGCGGCCTCCTGGAGAACGCTAACCCCCTCATCTACGAGCGCTCAGGGGAGCGGCCGGTGACGGCGGGGGAGGAGGACGAGCAGGTTCCGGATAGCATTGACGCACGCGAGATCTTCGATATCCGCCGCTGCAGGGAGCGGGCGGGGTCGCGGGGGCCTGGGGCGGGCGGTGGGGATGGGGGAGTGATGTGCAGCAACCTTTGGAGCCGTGTCGGGGCCGGGCGTCCCTGGCAGAGGGCGGCGACACGGGGTCCTTTTCCTTCACTTGCCACATCTTATTCGCTCCATCAATGATCCGGAGCATCCGCTGACCCTGGAGGAGTTGAACGTAGTAGAGCAAGTCCGGGTTCAGGTGAGTCACTCGCAGCCTCGGAGAAGGGCGGCTTGAGAGAGCCGGAGAGCCCCAGCTGGGCACCAGCGGCCACGGACACATGGGAGAGAGGGTAGTTGTGCCCATTGTGTGGATGATGAAGCCGAGGCCCAGAGAATTCGGACGCCGTGTGCAGAGTAACAAACTGAAAAGAGCGTGTCTGGCCTGGGGCCGGGTGTGACCCCCCCCTCCCTCCACATCTCCCTCCCACAACAGGTCAGCGACCCCGAGAGCACAGTGGCTGTGGCCTTCACCCCCACTATTCCGCACTGCAGCATGGCCACCCTTATTGGCCTGTCCATCAAGGTCAAGCTTCTGCGGTCCCTTCCCCAGCGTTTCAAGGTCAGTGGCATCCGAGTCCCCTGCGGTGAGACAGGCGCCAGGGTCTGTAACTGGAGGAAGGGGCACAAAAGGGCGTGAACATGGACAAGACCTCGGGGTGGGGCCTGGAAGGATCTCACAGACGTGTGGAGTGTGGCGGCCAGCGCAGTAGACAGCTGTGAAAGGTCTGGCCAGTGGGCCTCTGAGTCAGCAGTGGGTGACCAGTTCTTCGGAGTGGCTGTGGGTGAGATTCGGCTTTAACAGAAGGACCGGGACCCAGAGCTATGATTAGGAGGAAGGGTCGGCTGGAGGGCCGTGGGGGCGGGGCAGAAGGGTGGGAGCTGCGTGGGTGTTCAGGCTCCGGTTGTCTCCTTCCCAGATGGACGTGCACATTACTCCAGGGACCCATGCCTCTGAGCACGCGGGTAAGTGGGGGCTGGCAGCGCGGGCGGCAGCCTGGGGCCCCAGCCCGCGTGAGGCTTTCCCCTCGCCACGGTGGCTTTGAGGGTGAGATCGCAGGAATGCAGTTGCCAGAGACCTCTCAGTGAAAGTGGTGGCCCAGGCCAGCGCTGGGCTAGCAGGGGCAGCCAGGTGGGAGGGATCCCAAGAGGGCAGAGTAGATGTGAGCTCAGGAGGTTGGGGACCCGGGAAGGAGGCGCCTTGTTGATGGGGACGCAGCCTATACCCGGTCCCAGAGGTGAGCGCGCCTGACGCTCTGACCCACCTTCCCACTCCCTCCCTCCCTCCCTCCCACAGTGAACAAGCAGCTTGCCGATAAGGAGCGGGTGGCGGCCGCGCTGGAGAACACGCACCTGCTGGAGGTTGTCAATCAGTGCCTGTCAGCTCGCTCCTGAGCCTGGCTGCCGGCCCCGACTTACCACGTCTGCCCCCAGCTCCGTGCAGAGTGCACAGCCGTTTGTTCAGTTACTGACAGTGAGAAGCTAATGTTTTGCATTTTGTAATAAACCCTTAATTTATATTCGTTTCCCAACATGCCTTGGCATCTTTCATTGTGATGGACTCTTTTGGACTTTGGGAAGGGACAGTGATGGCGAGTGCAGAGAGAATCAGTGAGGTACAGTTTATTTATCTGTAAAATCTCTCCCAGTACTTTGATGAGGAAGAGCTGCAAGTGTAAAAAAAAGGGGGGGGAGGAGGGAGGAATGGGGAAGGGTGGATTAAGAGGTTAAAGGGCTGCCTGCGACCCTGGGATCCCATTTGAGTGCTGGTTGGAGCCCCAGCTGCTCCCTGGGAAAGCAAAGGAAGATGGCTCAGGTGCTTGGCCCCTGCCACCATGTGGGAGAGAGGAAGCCAGATGGGGTTCCGGGCTCCTCACTGCAGCCTGGCCCAGCGCACACTTTTGTGGCTGCTTGAGGAGTGAACCAGCGATGGAAGATTATCTGTCTTTCTGCCTTTCAAATAAATAAATAAATCTTTAGAAAAAGAAGAAAGGAAGGAATTGAATACTTACCACGACCAATAAATTCAGCTCTTCACTGACATGTTGCAATACTGGCCGTGTCTATGTGTGAATATATAAATATAAATGCATTTGAGGATTAAGCTGCAGAAACGTATCCTGTGTCTGTAAGAGTGAGCCTGTATAACTACCATGGCTCTCATCCAAATTCCGAGCATCCTCAATAGCCATTTTAGACCCAGTCACTGCGGCTGGCGCTGTGGTGCAGTGGGTTAATGCCCTGGCCTGAAGCGCTGGCATCCCATATAGGCGCTGGTTCAAAACCCGGCTACTCCACTTCCGATCCAGCTCTCTGCTGTGCCTGGGAAAGCAGTAGAAGATGGCCCAAGTCCTTGGGCCCCTGCACCCACGTGGGAGACCCGGAAGAAGCTCCTGGCTCCTGGCTTCAGATCAGCGCAGCTCCGGCTGTTGCAGCCAGTTGGGGAGTGAACCATCAGATGGAAGACCTCTCTCTCTCTCTCTGCCCTCTATGTAACTCTTTCAAATAAAATAAATAAATCTTAAAAAAAAAAAAAAAAGACCCAGTCATGTGGATAGCCCCCAAATGTCATTCACAGGTTTTTGGTTTTTAATTCAGGCTCCAGGTATATATACTGTGTGTGGTTATCTCCCTTTAGCCTCTTCTAGAATTTTCTCTCCATCCCTGCCTTTGTCTTTCTTGACACTGACTTTTTGGACAGTCCGGGTGAATTGTCTCGGAGAAGTCCCACAGTCTGGTGTGTTCCTTTGTGTGTTTCCTGTAAGCCTGGAGTTGGTCCGAAGGCCTGAATGAGTTTGGGTCTGAGTGTTTTTGATGAGCCCCCTGCCTGGTGGTACCACATGTACAGTGCCAGCTTGTTCTGCTCTTGGTGGTGTTCATCGCCCTCTCCGTCAGCCCTTCTGGAGCTGCCTGGGTGGCCGGGGAAGCTCAGCACCGGGTAGCGGTTGCTCCGGTCTGGGGCCTCTGCCTCTCCCCAGCCCGTGCTGAGTGCGCTTGCTCACCTGAACATTGTGAGCTTAGCCCTTGGCTCAGCCAGTTAGGAGGCCTTTCCCCAGGCTCCTGCCTCCGGATCCCTGCCTCACTCTAAGGATAAGCGGGATGTCAAGAGCCCCTGCCCCGTCCCCTCACCGCCGAGGCTCAGATGCCAGTGTGAGCAGAGACCTCCAGGAGCCGCAGAGGGAGCCTGGGCACTTGACAAATCTAGTCTTAGGATCCCGCCTGCAACACAGCCTGTCTGTCCCGAGAGTGGGCACGTGGCCCAGGACTTTATATCTACCATCCAGTCACTTTTCCATCCGGTCCTGTGTGGTGGTTACTATTCTTTTGCCTTAAAAAAAAATATTCAAGGCAGAGAGACATTGCATCCACTGGGGCACTCCACAAATGCCCACAACAGCCGGGGCTGGGCCAGGCTGAAGCCAGGAGCCTGGAGCTCATTGTTGGTCTCCCACATGGGTGGCAGGGACTCCGGTCCTGCAGCTTATCTCCTGCTGCCTCCCATGGTGAGCAGAGCTGGGACTCGAACCCAGAGACTCTTATATGGGAAGTGGGCGTCCCAGTCAGCGTCCCAGCTGTTGCCCCAGGCTGCTATTCCTTTTTAGCCCCAAATTGCAGGTGAGGAAGTGGGCTTCTAGGATACATACTGCACACCTGACTGCCGGCTGAAGAGCACAGGGGAGCCCGAGCGGCTTGCGGCTTGGCAGGTGCGGCTCGGCCGGCAGGGGCCGCTGTTGCCGCCGTGGAAGGGCTAGGCCCACCCCCAGCTCCTGTTGCCACCCAGCCGGCTGTGGGGAGGGAGCGCTTCATCTTAGCTCTGTGAGAGACGAAGCTGTCAGCCTGTGTCGCTCAGTTTCTTCATCATAGTCATGCCAGTCACGGGGGGTGCTATGTCAGGGGTGAAGGCCTTGTACCCCCATTTCTGCAGACGAAGAGGCAGCGTGAGCAGCCTGGGTGACCAGGCCCAGGGAGCCTTCCCCAGCACCAGGCCCCATCACATGGGCACCTCTGCCCTTGCAGCCCCCGTCTCTGCTGAGCTGGGGGTGAGACAGGGGTCATGGGGGAGGCAGGTGTCGCTGAGTCATTCCGCCGGCCCTCCTGGCAGCCAAGCTGTGGTGAGCGAGGGCCACCAAACTGCTCATGCCACAGCTGTATATCACATAGTCCGCTTGACTCATCCGTGCTTGGCCCCCTTTGTAGGGACACCATCTGTGCATACTGGGCCAGCGCCCAGGGAACCTTCTGGAAGCCCAGCTGCTGTGTGAGGGTACGGAGGGGTGGTGAAGTTTAAGCTTGAAACCGTGCACCAGGTATTGTCTGACTGCTGTTTCTGGCCTGTGATCCCTCAAGGCCTTGGTCACCAGGTCTACAAAGTGGGAACAGCACATCAGGGCTAAGTGAGATCAAGCGGGGATTAGGTGACAGGTAGGGACATGCCCAGCTCTATGTGTTTTCACTCATCATCCTGTTCCCAGCACCCCAGCACCCCAGCACAGGGCTGGTACACAGTAGGTCTTTAGTACAGGGTGAATGAATGAGTGAATTGATCCTTAGAGCAGAGGCCCTGGGCATGGGGGCTGTGTTATGATGAGGGTGGGGACCCTGAAGCCCAGCCAAGTTCCCTGTGCCCACCTTTTATTGCCTGAAGGACGGGGAGAGGTATTTGCT
This sequence comes from Oryctolagus cuniculus, assembly GCF_051225735.1. Taxonomy (NCBI): domain Eukaryota; kingdom Metazoa; phylum Chordata; class Mammalia; order Lagomorpha; family Leporidae; genus Oryctolagus; species Oryctolagus cuniculus. Next base: position 59,875,544 of record NC_142884.1, on the reverse strand, counting down.
TAGTTCCCATGATCTCTGCACCTGTCCCAAGGGCCAAGGGTGATGATAAAAGTATTCCCTTGGAGGTTTACTTTTCTCCCTGTATTTCTTAGTATTTCTGCCTTATAACAACTCCCAGGAAGACGTCTCTGACCTATCCAGGAGGACACAGCCTCAGCCAGGATGAATGGACATCCTGAAACAGCTGGCAGGGGGGCAGAGCAGGGGTGTGGCGCTCGGGCTGTCCTAGGTGAGCGCAGCCTATTCCTCATGGGCATGCAAGTTCAAAAGCTCAGAGTTAGGAGGACCTGGGGGTGGGAGTGGGGGCATCTCAAGGTCGTGTGCTGGTGTTGGTCCCGAGGGTTCCTGGCCATACCAAGGCTCATGCTGAGCGGCTCTGGCTCGTGGGGCAGCCAGCAGAATGCCTGGGGTCTGAGTGGCTCTTTGTGGATGTAGTTCCCTTGGCAATGAAGAAACACTACTGTGGTGCCGAGCTCAGATTCCCAGAGGGGAAACCCCACCCTGTTTCCCTGCAGGACCCTTTGCTGGGAAAGGCCACAGCACCCTGTTACACCACCCTCTGCCGGACACCAAGGGGCTCTTTCCAGGGGCACAGCTGCGTGTGTTGGCGGGGAGGATGGCATAGTATTAGCAGCCCAGCCAGGATTCCTGATGGGAAGCGCTGTGTGCCGGCTCTTCAGGCTCCCGTCCTCTGACAGGTGGCTGGGCTGTCATTCTCTCTTCCCACGGGACTTCATCCAGGAAGCAAGCGGCAGCATGGGGCTGTCCAGATCTCCAAGTTCCCTCCCCCATGTGGAAGGCACAATTGGGCAGACCACCCCGTGGCCCAGCTCTTATCTATTTTGGGGACCTCGTGAGTAAGAGGGCCCTCTAACCTTTACTAACCAGGCCATTGTCATTCCAAGGCCATCGTAGGTGTTGCTAAGGAAACTGATGCAACAGCCTGAGAGCCTGGACCAGGTCTCCATGACAACCTGTGACAGCTCACCAGGGTCTATCTGTGATGTCACCTGAGTCCCGAGTGGGTGCCCTCCCACTGCCGGCATACTCATCACAAACATCAGAATCCAATGGCAGTTTCCTGCCACAAAACACTTCAGCCTGTCTGTCCCCAGTGCTCACCCCAGAGATGAGCGCCCTGTGGGGCGGGACGGCTCCTGAAGCCCAGGTTATAGCTGAGCCCTCTGAGGACGGGAGAGGAGAGACTCGGCAGGCTGGAGGCAGAGCCTGCACTGGAAACCAAGCTCTCCCCTCCGCCTCCGCCCTCTGTGCCCTGGTGCCCACCCTCGGTCTGATGTGGAGGGGGACTCTGGGCAGTGCTGGCACCAAGTGGCAGCCCACTCCTGACTCTGTTCACACCCCTCCTGGGTAGGAGCCTGGACCTCCAGGCCCTGGCTGTGCCCTGCACGGCAGGCTGCCTGGGGGACTGGAGAGATGGAGGGAGGTCTTGAAGACTGTGGTGGCTGGCCCTGCTGGCATCCCAACCGCATCGGCCTGGGTTTCCCCAGCATGGGGCAGCCTCCAGCCCAGGAGCGGAGTGACCAGGAGCAGGGTCATGGCCAGGGGCAGATATTTTTAGCAGAGTTGCTGGCAGCTGCTTGGGGGGTGCTGGGAGGGAGGAGGAGCAGAGGCTGAATCCATCCTTTTCCCTTCTCCGGCAGTGTCTCCACCCCAGGTTTCAGAGCCCACACCTCGGCTGCAAAACATGGCCCCAGGGTGGCCTGCTCCCCACCCAGCCCTCACCCAGAAAGGCAGGCTCCTGAGGGAGAACTTCCGCCTCCCAGGACAGGGAGGGAGGGGAAAGGACTTGGTGTCCAAGCTAGCCCTCAATTTCGCTCCGATCTGAGTGATCCGTGGGGAGTGATTGTGCGCCCCCATAACTGCTCTACTTGCTTGGACCATGAGCCAGGACCAGGAGAGAAGGAGACCTCACTCTGAAAGGGCCAGACCTAAATCTTCCCCAGTGGGGAGCTGCCGCACTGGACACAGCTGGTCCAGTTCCCCCTGGCCCGTCCCCTCCCATCGTGCCCCAACACAGTCCCTCTCTTTCTCCCTCCTCCCTTCTCCCCCTCGCCCCCCCTCTCAAACACAATCACACCAAGCCCCGGCAGCTCTCCGCCCCGCCCCTGGAGGGCGGGGGGGGGGGGGGGGCTCAGTGTGAGGTCCCAGGAGGAGGGTGGGGATTCCCCGGGCGGGGGTGGACACGTCAGCCCCCGCAGCGGCGTGGGCCGGAGGCGGGGGCGGGCAGAGGCTTAAATAAGAGGCTTCGGAACCAGCCAAGCTGAAACGGCGGCGGCCGCAGGGGCGGGTGGAGTGCTTGTGTGTGTCCGATCCCGGGTGTGCGAGGGGGTTGTATTGGAGCCCGGATCCCAGTCCTGACTGTGTCTGTGAGCGCGTGGGTGAGTGTCCTGACAGCGCGGGGTGGCCACTCCGTCTGGGTTGCGGATGGGCCGCGGGTTAGGGCTCCAGGATCCTCGTGGCGGGGAGTGGACTGTGGCGGGTCCTGGGCGCCGAGCCGCTTGCCCGACTCGAGGTTGGGCAGGGGCAGCTCGGGCCTCATCTCCCGCGCGGCTTATGTTGCCGTCCCGCTTCTCCGTCCCCCAGACGGCGTCGGACGCGATGACCCTGAACGGCGGCGGCGGCGGCGGCGGCGCGGGCGGGAGCCGCGGCGGGGGCCGAGAGCGCGAGCGCCGTCGGGGCAGCACGCCCTGGGGCCCGGCGCCGCCGCTGCACCGCCGGAGCATGCCGGTGGACGAGCGCGACCTGCAGGCGGCGCTGGCTCCCGGCGCCCTGGCGGCCACTGCGGCCGGGGCGGCGACCCAGGGTCCGAGGCTGGACTGGCCCGAGGGCTCCTCCGACTCGCTCAGCTCGGGGGGCAGCAGCTCGGACGACAGCGTGTACAAGGTGCTTTTGCTGGGGGCGCCTGGCGTGGGCAAGAGCGCTCTGGCGCGCATCTTCGGCGGAGTGGAGGACGGGCCTGAAGCAGAGGCTGCAGGTGAGGGGATGGGGTCACCCAGGCGAGGGGGCATTCCCAGGGTCGTGACAGACGGCGCGTGGGGCGTGGGGGTGGTCTGGGGCCGGGGACCTGGACCGGAGGTGGCAAATACCGCGGAACTCTGCCTTTAGAATCATGCCTCTAGCCACTCTTTTTCAAGGAGGCGAAACTAAGGGAGAAGAGAACACCTTTGGCAGGGGACGAAATACCAGCGGCGAGGGCCCCAGGGTGTGGATGCTGCAGCTCTGTGGCAAAGGCTGGGCCATCCCTCCTTGCCAGGCTGCCAGGAAGAAAACCAGAGGGAGTTTGGAGGTGGCCAAGGCCCTCAGGGGGTGTTACAGTCACTCTTGTAACTCAGCTGCTGTGGTCAGAGCCCGCAGGGTGAGGCAGCAGTGCAGGGAGCGCCCCAGCCAGGACAGGGCCTACCTGGGGGCATGTCGCTGGAGGTCATGGGTGCAGTGCCCTCCATCCCCCAGCTCCCAGCCCTGTCACCCAGCAGTGGTTTGCAAGCGGAGGGGGAGGGGCCCCTTAGGGGGAGTTGGAAGGTGTGGCCTGAGCAGGAACCCCCCCACTGTGGGGAGGGCTCTTGCGAGTCAGGTGGTAACCTGGCTGCTGACCTTCTGCCTAGGGCACACGTATGATCGCTCCATCATGGTGGACGGAGAAGAGGCGTCACTCATGGTCTACGACATTTGGGAGCAGGTAGGATACAGGCTGAGACCCAGGGTGGGGTGGCAGGGGCCTGCTGGGAGTGACGGGCTCGTGGCAGGGGCGTGAAGTCCTGGGAACCACGTGTGAGTGTGTGTGTGTGTCCTTCAGGATGGGGGCCGCTGGCTGCCCGGCCACTGCATGGCCATGGGGGACGCGTATGTCATTGTGTACTCCGTGACCGATAAGGGTAGCTTCGAGAAGGCGTCAGAGCTGCGGGTGCAGCTGCGGCGGGCGCGGCAGACGGACGACGTGCCCATCATCCTCGTGGGCAACAAGAGCGACCTGGTGCGCTCTCGCGAGGTCTCCGTGGACGGTGAGCAGGCAGCAGGTCGGAAGGGGAGGGAGGTGCTGTCCTGGGCTGTGACCCAGTCCATCTTGGCTCAGCTTGAGTGTCCGGGGATCATCAGTGACTAAAAATGTCCAGGAAGAAAACCTGGAGGGGCGGGAGGGCCGGGCAGGGGAGAGCTGCTGCCCACCCACAGGGCTGCGGGAGGCGGGACAGGACTAGAGGGAGAGCCCAACTTGCTGGGGGCGCAGGTGCCACTCAGGCCTCTCCTCGCCGGCCCCTTTAGCCCTGGCCTCACGGGTGGGCTGGGAATGCGTAGAAGGCAGTGCAGGGCACCAAGCCCGCAGGTCGGAGCCTGGATGCCAGACCCAGGCCGGTCTTGGAGTAGGCTTGACCCTGTAGCCCCCAGGACCCAGACCCTCAGAGGAGCCCAGTGGTTCCTCCTTACCCATGGCTTGGCCGTGTTGCCCCCAGGCCCCCGTCCAGGGAGCCGTCACTTCATAGACCACCATCGTGTTATGATGTCCAGTGGTAAAACGCTTAGCACTCCAACACTGTTCGGGTTTTCTTGTGTTTGCGACCTCTGCACTTCCCTTTAAATATTAGACTCCAGGTTGCTGCAGCACATTAACCAGGGGTGGGGACCCCTGATTTGGGGACTGCTTAAATGTGGGCACACTCTGTCTGTGGGGTGGCCCTCGGCCTGAGTCTCTGGGTTCTCTGTGCCTCTCGGGAAGACCCCGGCACTCCCTGCCCTTGCCTGCAGACTCCGAAGTAACAGCTGCCAAGGGCAGCTGGGGTCCGAACGGGCTCCGGAGCCACCCTACCCAACTCTGCTGACTGGCACGTGTCTGTCCCCACCCACACCAGAGGGCAGGGCCTGCGCCGTGGTCTTCGACTGCAAGTTCATCGAGACGTCGGCCGCTCTGCACCACAACGTCCAGGCCCTGTTCGAGGGCATCGTGCGTCAGATCCGGCTGCGCAGAGACAGCAAGGAGGCCAACGCCCGGCGGCAGGCAGGTGCCCGGCGGCGGGAGAGCCTCGGCAAGAAGGCCAAGCGCTTCCTGGGTCGCATCGTGGCGCGCAACAGCCGCAAGATGGCCTTCCGCGCCAAGTCCAAGTCCTGCCACGACCTGTCGGTTCTCTAGGCCCCATGGGCTGTCACCGCGGCGGGCGGATGGATGGACGAGTTGTGGTGGGCTGGCCCAGCCGGCTGCCCTAAGTGCCTCAGGACTGGCTCAGATTCTAGGACCCTCGGAGCTGCCAGCAGGCCATCCTTCACCTCATGTCATGGACAGACAGACGGACAGTGCTACCCCGGGGAGGCAGCTCCCAGTGGCTGGTGAGGGCTGGGCCCGCGGAGATGCACGTGCAGGCCCACGTGCAGCCCGAGCCGCAGCCTGCCCAGCCGCAGGGCCGGCCTGTGTGTGGGGAGAGGCCTCGGCCTTTTTCTCACCGTGGCGGGAGCTGTTGGGTGTGCTGGCTATTTGTTTACATGAGATTTTTTTTTGTAATAAAGATTATTTCCTGATAGGTCACGGCTGTCAATTCTGTGTTGACCTCGAATCCAGGGGCTTCAGGAGCAGGAACTGAGGGATGGAGGCTCTCTGCCCTGCCCTAACATGAGGCTTTGTCCGTCCTTGTATTTGGGTCCAGATACAGCCGGCCGGACCCAGGGGTGGTTGGGGAGTGGGGCCTGGATGGGGAGACCCAGCCCCTCCTAGCCCCTGTCATCCAGATCCTGCTTTACTTGGGCCTGATGTCTCCCAGTGGATGAAGGCTTTGGTCACTTCACTGTAGAGTTCGGCCTCGGGCCACGTGGATGCAGGTGACATCACTTCTCTGGCTCTGCCAAAGCAGCCACAGGAGGGACTCAAAATCCAATCAATCTGTAGCAGGCTGATCTTGAAGTCGGTCATTTTGTATGGCCTGCAGATGATGTTATAAATACCCAAATGGGGGCTGGCGCTATGGTGTAGCGGGTTGGACGGCCGCCTGCAGCGCCAGCATCCCATATGGGCACCGGTTCGAGACCCAGCTGCTGCACTCCCTGTTCAGCTGTCTGCTGTGGCCTGGGAGAGCAGTAGAAGATGGCTCAAGTGCTTGGGCCCTTGCACCTGTGTGGGAGACCTGGAAGAAGCTCCTGGCTCCTGGCTTCAGATCGGCGCAGCTCCAGCCATTGCGGCCAATTGGGGAGTGAGCCATCGGATGGAAGTCCTCTCTCTCTCTCGCCCTCTCTCTCTCTGCCTCTCCTCTCTCTCTATAACACTGACTTTCAAATAAATAAATATTTTTAAAAATACCCAAATGGCCCTTGACAGAAAAAAGATTCCTCACTCCTGCTTTACATAAAGGGAAACTGAGGCTGCCCAGCAGAGCGCGCCCTGCCTTGGTTATCACACCCAGTCAAGAGCCCTGGGCATGGCTCCAGGGCTGGTGCCTCTGCCCTGCTCTTTCCCCAGGGGCTAGGGGATGGGGGAGGCTTTGGAGACTTCCAGGCAGGACAGGAGGCAGCAGGTCAGCGGGAGAGGGTGAGGAGGGATGAGGGTGCCCTCTCGGGTGGGCGTGACCCCGGGAGCCTCCTCCGCCTTCCCACTGAGGGGGCAGAGGGAGCTCTCAGCTTCTTACCACTGTGAGTGCAAGGCCAGGACATCCAGAGCTGAGCCGCCACATCCCATGGCTAATGTGGATTTGTGAGAGTGAGTGTCTGTGCGCGCCTGGTGGGAGGTGTGCCTGTCTCCCCAGCCATGCCCAGGAAAGGCAGCAGACGGGTGCCTGCGAGCGAGCTCACCCACAGTAATCCTCCCTGATCCCTGATTTCATGTTCCATGCATTCAGTTACCCGTGACTGGCCACAGTCTGAAAACATTACATGGAAAATTCCAGAAGTCATTCGTACCTTGTAAGTGGAGTGCTATTCTGAGTCATGTGACGAGATCTCGCGCTGTCCTGCTCTGTCCCTCCCTGAATGGGAATCAGCCCTGTGTGCAGTGGATCCACGCTGTACGTGCTACCCTCCTGGTAGTCACTTGGTAACCGTCTCACAGTGTCTATGTTCCAGCCGCCCCTGTCTCCCTTCCTAGTGGCCCCACAGCCCAGGAGGACTCAGGTTGGTGATTCGTATGTGTCAAGAGAGGCAGTGATGGCTTCCTTTCATTGAAAAAGTGAACTACATCAGAGGCGCACGCATACAGGAAAGCACATGGTATTTATAGGGTCGGGCACTCTCCGTGGTCTCTGTACCCACTGGGGTTCTTGGGACATACCCTCCGAGGATGGGGGGGACTGCTGTGCACGGCTTTGGTCCCCGTTTAGTGATAGGTGGGAAGTGGCTGAGTGAGGACTGCCCACTATGAAGACTAGAGGCAGCACAGGGCCAGGGAGGGTTCAGGCCAAGACCCAGACACACATTCATTCCATTTATTCATTCTGCAGCCCCCTAGGAGCCCTCGCAACCTGAACCCTGATTGCAGCTCCACCCACGGCCAACCGCAGGGGTGCGGGCTGATCCTCCGTGTGTGGGTCGGGGCAGGCGCCTCTAAGACACCCACCCGCCCTCCAGAGGTTGCTGCTGCCACCACCCCAACATACTCTGTAGAGAGGGCGGTGCTCTCAGAGCAGGGGGAGGTTCCCAAGGGCCTTCCTGGCTCTGTCACTTAATTGGCTGTGTGACTCCCAGCAAACCACTGAGCCTCTCTGTGCCCCCAGGGTGTGAGGAGGTGGAACACAGAAGATACGTGCTTGGAGCAGTGCCCAGTGCACGGCGGGAGCCCAACACCCCCTGCCGCTGCACGGCTCCAGGCTGGGGCCACTGAGGGGTACTGGCCCAGCCTCCAGCCTGAGACACACACACACAAGCTGGCTTTGAGCCCTGCCACCCCCGCCGCTGCACGGCTCCAGGCTGGGGCCACTGAGGGGTACTGGCCCAGCCTCCAGCCTGAGACACACACACACAAGCTGGCTTTGAGGCAGGGGCCTGTGGAGTGAATAAAGAACTCACGAAGGAACGTGAACCTTGGCCTGGAGCCTTCAAAGGAACGTTACCCCCCCCCCACACACACACACACACCCAACCAGCAGAGGGAAGGACCTGGGGAGGCCATGGGACGCTCCAAGCACGGAGAGGGACTGGAGATCAGGACCCCACCCCCTCCCCTTGTCTTGGACTCCCAGCCCCAGAAGCTGCTCCCGGGTCTGCCTGGCTGCCTGCACTGCGGGGAGGCCCCGGCCGGCCCTGCAGCTCTCTCAAGGTCACCTGAGCTGGCTCACTCCTCTCGGCGGCACGAGGCAGCCCAGCATCCCAGCGCTGTGAGTGTGCAGGGGCCAGGGTGAGGCCTTGGGAAGCAACCCTGCAGTCCCATCTGGGGATAATCTGGAGTCCCTCATACCCAGTCCCGGTCACCACTGCTCGCCCACGGGGGGCTTCCTGGGATGGGATTATTTGAGCTGAGCAGATGAAGAAGCTGGAAGGGCATTCCAGGTCAAAGGAACAGAGTGTGCAAAGGTGCAGCGGTGGGTGCCGGTGCACAGGGGAGACATGGGACAGAGTCTGGAGCCACAGAGAAGTTGTGTTCAAGCCCAGAGGGCTAAGGAGTACCCACTGGGCCGTGGCAGGGGCTGGGGAGTGCCTGGAGAATGATCTGCCCACCTCCCAGGGCTGGCAGTCACGGACGCTGGGCAGCAGCGCCTCGCTCTCCAGAGTCAATGAGTAACTGGGGGCCTGGGCGGGGCCAGGCCCGCTGCTGTGGGCCCAGTGGCATTTTGCCACCCGTGAGCTAGCGTGGCCGGACCGCCTACCCTGCTCAAGTGTCCACCTTGGCGAACCCCACCTGGCCTGGCCTGGCCAGAGCTCCCTGGAGAAGGAGCCCTGTCCCCTGGCAGCTGGACCGAGGGAGCCCGCCTTTGGCAGGAGTGGGTGAGGGGCTGGCAGCAGAGCAGGGAGGGCCGAGGCTGGGGTTGGTGGGCAGGAAGAGAAACGCCACCCTGTCCTCCCGCGGTCTGGGAAGAACTCCCAGGGACCCTTCTTGGACTGGAGTCCACACTCCGGGGGCCCGGGCTCCACGTCCAGGGGGTGGCAGTGGGAGGCAGGACAGCCCCGGGCACCCTGAGCCAAGAGTCCTCTACAACAAGCAGACTCCTCCTGGGCGCGAGTCCTCCATGACCTTGGCCGGGCCCTGCCCTTCAGGCCTTGCCTGTAACAGGAAGTGACCCTCAGAGTCGTCTTCTCGGCGTCAAGCTTGTGAGGCTTGGGGGGGCCGCTGAGAAGTCACCACTTGGGGTGTCTTTGCTGCTGAGGCTGTGGTGGGACGAAGACCAAGGTCTGGTGGCGAAACTCCTGGGAGGGGCCTTGCAAGAGCGGGGCCGAGGCACAGGGCAGCTGGCCTGGAGCTGCAGGTGCCCCGGGAGCCCCAGGGCCTTCATGGCGGTGGGGGTGGGAGGAGGGGAGGCCGCTCTACAGCGAGCCCCTCTGGCTGTGTGGGTGGGATGGAAGTGGCTGGATCCTCACCGCCGTGTCCCTCAGGCCCGTCCTGACCATGGTCCCTGCCTGGCTGTGGTTGCTCTGCTTCTCTGTCCCTCAGGTGAGCTGAGCCCTGCCCCCTTCCTCCAGACCATGGCCTTGGCACCCCCGCCCCCAGCTCCACCAGACCAGTTGCCCTGACCACTGCAGTACTGGGGGGGAGTGGGGGTTCAGACTGCGTCACGGGCCTGTTATGGGCACGGAAAGTCAAAGGTCAGAGTGTGGAGGGAGCAAGGTAGGGCCAGGCCTGGGGAAGGGACAGAAATCCCGGCAGCCACACAGAAAGGCGGGCCCTGGTGACAAAGCGGGGCTCCTCTCCCAGGCCCTCGCGGAGGTGTCGCCTACCACGCTGCACGTGGAAGTCCCGGAAAACTACGGCGGAAATTTCCCTCTGTACCTGACCAAGGTGAGCACCCCCAGGACCCCTCGTCCCCTCTTGCTCAGGCTGCTTTCTCCACAGCGCCTGGGAGAGGGAGGGGGACTGCCAGGAGCTGATCCCGGGGCTTCACAGTATAGCACGCGATCTCGTTGGCGAGTTTCCTGGGGAGTGCCGGGGGCAGGGCCGAGAGCTCTGGCTTTGCAGCCCAGCCCTGTGTCTCACCTCTGCATAACATCAGACGAAGGCCTGCCCTCCCTGAGACTCAAATGGGGGCCCTGGTGGAGGAGGCCTCCCCCAGGCCCAGCATCCGCTTCCTATCCCACCAGCTGCCGTGGCCCCACAAGGAGGCTGGAGGCCGGGTGGTGCTGTCGGGTGACTCGGGCGTGGCAGCCGAGGGCCCCTTCGCTGTGGAGGCAGAGTCTGGCTTCCTGCTGGTGACCAGGGCCCTGGACCGAGAGGAACAGGCAGAGTACCAGATACAGGTAGGGCTGGGCCCGGCGCTGCGGAGAGCAGGCCAGGCACAGCCGGGCACTGACCGCCCTGTCCTGCCAGGTGACCCTGGAGGCTGAAGATGGGCATGTCCTCTGGGGTCCGCAGCCTGTGACGGTGCGCGTGAAGGACGAGAATGACCAGGTGCCCCAGTTCTCCCAGGCCCTCTACAGCGCCCGGCTGAGCCAGGGCACCAGGCCTGGTGAGTGGCCAGGACAGTCAGCCTGCAGCACGTGCCAGCGGGGTGAAGGGATGGCAGAGAACAAAGAGACAGTGGGCACAGGGCCAGGGCAGTGAGGGCCCAAGCTGTCCCCTCTTGCTTCTGTCCCCTGTTGTCTCTGCTGAGGGCCCCATCCACTCTCGGTCTTAGTTTGCTCATCAATGAAGTGGTGTGAAAAGCTGTGGCTCACTTCCAGAGTCCTGATATGATGGGTATGGAAAGAGCGACCAGGGAGACCCATCCCCACCCCAACCCCCATCCCTTATAGTTTTCCTTCTTCCCACACACCAGGCGTCCCCTTCCTCTTCCTCGAGGCTTCGGACGGGGATGAACCGGGCACAGCCAATTCAGATCTTCGATTCCACATCCTGAGCCAGACCCCTGCCCAGCCTTCCCCAGATGTGTTCCGGCTGGAGCCTCGCCTAGGGGCTCTGGCCCTCAGCCCGGAGGGTGAGCCTCAGCTGGGAGCCGTGGGGAGGGAGGGCCATTTAAACCTGCGGAGGGGCATCTGAGCTGTAAGAGGATGGCAGGGAGCTTTCGAGATGGGGGAGGAGCGCTGGGCACTCTGGGTGGAGAAAGCAACCAGAGCAGGAGGCCGTGCCTGGCCCACGCAGGAGGCAGGACCGTGTACACAGTCAGGCAGTGGGGCGAATGGGCTGCCTTGGCACCAGTCTGCACACCCCAGGGGAACAGCCTGAGGGGGTTTAGCCTAGGATGTTCCTGGGAGCCCTCAGGAGAGAGCTGGCCCCAGGAGTTCAGACCAGAGGCAGGGACTGGGCTGGGAAGAAAAGTGAATCCCTCATCCGCCCGGGCAGCCAGCCTCTCACACATCTACTCCCCAGCCACCCACGCTGGGTATCTGACACTAACTCATCCAACACTTTCTTGTCCTCATGCCCGAACCCTGCTCCAGGCACCGAGTCAGCAGCCCCAGGGTCCAACCCATCACCTTCCCATCTCTCCCCCTTCCCACCCTGATCATCCCCCTCCCCTCCAGTCCACCCACAATTCACTGTGTTATTAGCTATGGAAGGGACTTTGCAAACTTAAGTCCTGGCTGGGCGCTCACAAGTCCAAGTGAGTCTCCCCAGCACCTGCTGTATGCCTGATGGGTGCTGGTGACTTGCTGAGAAGGACTTCCTGGCTGCTACTGCTGGCCTGCTGCCCAGCTGACCACCCCTCCTTCTCTAGGGAGCGCTGGCTTTGACCATGCCCTGGAAGGGCCCTACCAGCTTTTGGTACAGGTCAAAGACATGGGTGACCAGGCCTCAGGCCACCAGGCCACTGCCACTGTAGAGATCTCCATAGTAGAGAGCACCTGGACACCCCTAGAGCCTGTCCACCTGGCAGAGAACCTCAAAGTCCCGTACCCACACCACCTTGCCCAGGTGAGTAAGCGGGTGCTACAGGGGGCCCGTTTGGGAGGTGGGTCTGGGGCCCAACTTGACCCCTGCTCCTCCTTCCACTCTTCCCATCACTCCGCACCACGAGCGAGATGGTTATGGCCCTGGGACCAAGCCCACGGGCCCTCGCCAGCCATCCTCTGGTGGCTGCGACTCTATACTCTGACCTCACCCAAGCCTGCCCAAGATTTCCTTAGAGAGAACGGCTGCCACCTCGAGCTGCCGTGGGGATTGTCACCCAGGCCAGGAATGTCTCGGGCTCCTCCGGGAACTCCCTGGGATCAGGCCCAGGCTGAGAGGGCAGAAAATAAAATCACCCGGTGATTCAGGCTCTTGGGGCAGAGTCCACGTGGGGACCAAGGCAAGGCCCCTGTGGTCTTGCCGACAAGTGCCCCTCACAGAAGGACCCCACCTGGGCTGCAGGCTGAGGAAGGGAAGTACACTGCCAGGGGTCCAGGCTCCTCACCCAGGAATCTGTCGGGGCACAGGGGATGACCCAGATCATTCCCGACCCTTGGCCTTGGGTGCCTTCGTTCCGTGTCCCCCCAGGTCCACTGGAGTGGGGGGGATGTACACTACCGCCTGGAGAGCCAGCCCCCTGGGCCCTTTGATGTGGACACAGAGGGGAAACTCTATGTGACCGGGGAGCTGGACCGTGAAGCCCAGGAGCAGGTGAGGGGAGCCGGGGAGCAGACGGGGATGTGCTTGGTCACCGCCTGCTTGGCTTTGGGGGGTTTCCATGCCCCACAGGTGCAGATACAGTGGAGAGAGTCCAGGAGAGCTGGAGCTGACCACCAGCAGAGAACCCAGAGCTGGGCCAGGCTGGAGCTGCCCTTGGCCTTGACCTAACGCCCCCTACTGCCCTCTACAGTACGTGCTCCAGGTGCAGGCTCAGAATTCCCGTGGTGAGGACTACGCAGAGCCGCTGGAGCTGCACGTGGTGGTGACGGATGAGAACGACCATGCGCCTGTGTGCCCCCCGCGAGGCCCCCCAGTCAGCATCCCTGAGCTCAGCCCCCCAGGTGGGCTACGGGCCCTGTCAGGGGTGCGGAGGTGTGGAGTCCCTGTGAACCACCCTGCCGTACTTTCTCTGGCTTGGGGTTAGATCTTAGATCTCCCAGGCCAATGTCCTTTCCCCAAACACACACACACACACACACACACACACACACAATACATCCACACACTCACACACATACATACACTCACACACATACATACATACACTCACACACATATATACACTCACACACACACACCCATTCATACACACTCACACACATACACACACAACACATACATTCTCACACAATACATACACTCACAATACATACATCCACATACATACATACATACACTCACACACACATACATACACTCACACAGATACACTCACACACATACATACACTCACACACACATATATACACTTGCACACACATACACCCATACATACACACACTCACACACATACACACACAATACATACATTCTCACACAATACATACACTCTCACATACACTCACACATACTCACACACATATATTAACATACATACATACACTCACACACATACATGCACATACATACACTCTCACACACATACACCCATACACTCACACACACACATATACACAATACATACATTCACACACATACACACTCTCTCTCTCTCTCTCTCTCACACACACACACACACACACTCACTCACCCACACAAGCTTCATTTCCACCCAGATGGAAGTGGGCGGGGCCTCCAGGCTGGGCTGTGGGCCCACGGGGTGGGTGCTGTCTGGCAGGCACGGCAGTCACCACGCTGTCGGCGGAGGATGCGGATGCCCCTGGGTCCCCCAATTCCCACGTTGTGTATCGGCTGCTGAGCCCCGAGCCCCAGGAGGGGCCCGAGGGAGGAGCCTTCCAGCTGGACCCAGCTTCCGGCAGTGTGAGCCTGGGGGCCGCCCCGCTCCTGGCTGGCCAGAACATGCTGCTGCAGGTGCTGGCCGTTGACCTCGCAGGAGCAGAGGCTGGTAAGTGTCCCGGCCCCTGCCCCACCGGCGGCTCCTGCCCCCTGCTCCTGCTGAGCCTCCCCAACGTGTCCTCTCCTGCCTCAGGCCTCAGCAGCACGTGTGAGGTTGCAGTCACCGTCACCGACGTCAATGACCACGCTCCCGAGTTCACCTCCTCCCAGGTCAGTGGAAGCAGCAGGGGGCACCTCGGGAAGGGTGCTGGGTGGGGTGTGCCCACCATCTTCCTATCGCTTCAGGTTGGGCCTGTAAGCCTCCCTGAGGACACGGAGCCCGGGACTCTGGTGGCCACCCTCACGGCCACTGATGCTGACCTTGAGCCTGCCTTCCGTCTCATGGACTTCACCATTGAGGCAGGGGACGGGGAAGGGACCTTCGGCCTGGACTGGGAGCCAGACTCGGGTCACGTCCAACTCTACCTCCTCAAGGTAGGGGGCTGGGCGGATAGAAGAGGAGCACCCACGCATGCACACACATGCACACACACGCACGTGTGCACAGGCACATACGCCTGTGCCGCACCCCAGCTCCCAGTGTGACCCAGGCCTCACCTGTTCCAGAACCTCAGCTACGAGGCAGCTCCAAGTCACACAGTGGTGGTGGTGGTGAGGAACGTGGTGGAGACGGTGGGCCCAGGCCCAGGCCCCGGGGCCACAGCCACAGTGACTGTGCTGGTGGAGAAGGTGATGCCGCCCCCCAGGTTGGAGCAGAAGAGCTATGAGGCCGACATCCCCGTCAACGCCCCAGCCGGCTCCTTCCTGCTGACCATTCAGCCCGCAGAGCCCTGGAACGGAGCCCTCAGGTGAGCCAAAAGCCCAGCCCTGACCTGGACTGGCCCTCCCATGCTCCCTAGGGATGACCCACATTACCTACAACCTGGAACATTCTTCGAGCTATGGCCAATGCCCAGGCTGTGACTCCTGGGGGAGGGGGGGTGATCAGGACTGGATGGACTGGGCAGGGCATGGAGGGGGAGTGTTTAGACCCCCGGAGAGCTCAGCTTATCCCTCGCCAAGTCCTGAAGCTGGGGACGGAGACTGGGCACCCTGGGCCCTGCTGCCGCCCCTGAGAGAGAGCCTGTGGGATGGGAGCAGATCCCACTGCTCTGGGGGTCCCTGGCACATGTGGTCTCTGTGCCCCCCTGCCCCCACCCCCTTCTCTGGGCCTCAGGTTCTCCCTGGTCAATGACTCAGAGGGCTGGTTCTGCATCCAGAAGGTCTCTGGGGAGGTGCACACTGCCCGGCCCCTGCAGGGCGCCCGGCCCGGGGACTCATACACAGTGCTTGTGGAGGCCCAGGACGCAGGTATGGCCAGGTAAAGGTGGCCTCTGGGAGGGCATGCAAAGCTCAGACAGACAGACAGACAGAGGGGCAGCACTGAGCTTCCTCCTGGGGCTCCTGGGTGGGAGAGGGGACGGGCCTGGCCTCTGCCTCCCTTCTCTGGCCACCAGCCCAGTTGGATGCTGGAACCGCTGTGATGCCCGGCTCTGTGGAGGTGAGCCGAGTGGGATGCTGAGGCCAGGTGTGGAGACCGAGGGAGGAGGCCTGGGGGAGGGTGAGGCAGGGAGGCAGGCGTGCACGGGCACTTCCATCCTGCTGGGTGCTGCCTCAACAGTGAGGGCGCAGCTATGGGGGCAGGTGGGCCTGGGGTGGCTCATAGAGAGCAAGAGGCTGGGATGGAGAGAAGGGGTGCAGTGGGGGAGAGTGGTGGGTGCAGCAGGGGGAGAGTGACTGCCTGCTGAGTGGAGGGAGCAGCCTGGGGACTCAGGCGCTCACCTCCCTACCCCGACACCCAGATGCGCCTAGGCTGAGCACCTCTGCCGCCCTGGTGATCCACTTCCTGAGAGCCCCTCCTGCCCTGGCCCTGCCGCTGGCCCCCATGCCCAGCCGGCACCTCTGCACGCCCCGCCAGGACCATGGCGTGCTCATCCCTGCCCCCAGCGAGGACCCCGACATGGCCACTGGGCACGGTCCCTACAGCTTTGCCCTTGGTCCCAACCCTACAGTGCAGCGTGATTGGCGCCTCCAGCCCCTGAACGGTGTGTGGTGGGGAAGGGGAGGGAAGCTGTGGCCAAGGCCGGGAGGAGGAAGTGGGTGTGTGTGGCGGTGGGAGCAGCCCTCAGAGGACCCGCCCAGGCTGGTGACCCTGGTTGTCTCCTGCCATCCCCACAGATTCCCATGCCTTCCTCACCCTGGCCTTGCACTGGGTGGAGCCACGTGAGCACATTGTCCCTGTAGTTGTCAGCCAGGATGCCCGGGTGTGGCAGCTCTCGGTGCGAGGTGAGGCTGGGCTCAGGTGCAGCCCCTGCGGGTGTCACTGGGGTGAATGGGGAGGGGCTGGGGACCCGTACATACTTAGAGGCTCACACGGACAGCCCTGCAGGGTACACGAATAGAACAGGTGTGATTACATACGTGGGCACACTGTGCATGTGTCAGCAGCTGGGGAGCCCTTCCCCACCATCTTTCCTCCCTCCTCCCCCTCCCCCAC
The DNA here is from genome assembly GCF_051225735.1 of Oryctolagus cuniculus. Classification (NCBI taxonomy): domain Eukaryota; kingdom Metazoa; phylum Chordata; class Mammalia; order Lagomorpha; family Leporidae; genus Oryctolagus; species Oryctolagus cuniculus. The sequence continues at coordinate 59,859,030 of NC_142884.1, read as the reverse complement.
AGTGGTTGTGTGTCGCTGCAACACGGAGGGGGAGTGCATGCGCAAGGTGGGCCGCATGAAGGGCATGCCCACCAAGCTGTCGGCAGTGGGCATCCTCGTGGGCACCCTGGCCGCCATAGGTAATTGAGGCTGGGCTCCTGGCTGGGGGAGGGCGAGGGGTGGTTGGGGCCACAGTCACCAGACAAATGATGTCCCTTGTCCCCAGGGTGCCCCTGGGGGTGGGAGAGGAGTGTCCCCCTCTCTCCCAGTCATTCTACTCTTGCCCCTGCTATCACGTCCATCATCATCGGTGTCACGGACAGCAGCCCTGGCTGTGCCAATGTCACCACTGGCTGTGTCAGGCTCCACGCCAGGCATTTGAGGTGTGTGACCCTCTGAGCGCTTGCCCACAGCCCTGTGGGGTGGATCCTGTGAGCCCCACCCTTTGCACAGGAGCTCCCCGAGGCTCAAAGAGGTGAAGCACTTGTGCCCCAATGTGGCAAAGCTTGGTTCACTCCCCAAATGGCCTCAACAGCCAGAGCTGGGTGGATCCAAAGCCAGGAGCCAGGAGCTTCTTCCAGGTCTACCATGTGGGTGCAGGGGCCCAAAGGCTTGGGCCATGCTCCGCTGCTTTCCCAGGCCATAGCAGGGAGCTGGATTGGAAGTGGAACAGCTGGGATATGAACCGGTGTGCATATGGAGTGTCGGCACTGCAGGCAGAGGCTTAGCCTACTATGCCACAGCGCTGGCCCCTGAGAGCCTGGGTCTTTCCAGGCCAGTTTCTTCACTCCTCCTGTCCACCCTGTCCAGCCCTCCCATTGCCTTCACCCCCTGCTATTCTTCCTGGCTGGGTCTCCACTGGCTCTGATGGGCCTTCCCATGGGAAGCCCACAGGAGCAGCTCCCCTGTGTCCAGATGACCGCCACCCAACTGTCCCCCAGACAAGGGGCTGGAGCAGCCTCAGAGGTGTGAGGGCCCAGCAGGCAAAGCAGCCAGGCTTCTCCAGGCCCAGGACCATGGAGTCGCACCCAGCCCAGGCTCGGGAGTGCTGTCCCAATGCTGATGGCAGGGGAGTCCCTCGTCAAGGGCACGTCCTTCAGCTCCTGCTAGGACCTGATTCCTCCCTCTTGGGCCCCTCAGGCTTCTTCCTCATCCTCATCTTCACCCACCTGGCACTGGCAAGGAAGAAGGACCTGGATGCGCCAGCAGACAGTGTGCCCCTGAAAGCCGCCGCCTGAAGCCTGCCTCCGGCCCCCTCTGAACCCAGGGGAAAGGCCTGGCCCCGAGATCCTCCACCTGCCCTCGGGGGGCGGCACCGTCCCCAGACACGTCCCCAGTGCCTGAGCACTGACGTCACGGCTGCCTGGGAGAATTCCAGACAGTGGCTTGTTTGCCCAGTAATAAAGCCTCAGAGCTGGGCTGGGCCCATCAGGACCGCTGTGCCCTCCACACCTTTCCATCTGCTGCCACAGAGAATGGTCTGGGAGGTACCCTGTGGGGTGAGATTGTGGGGCCACAGCAAGATAAGTCGCTTCTGTGGGCATCCAGAGCCGACCGACCGCAGCCCCTGCACAGGTTGACCCTGCAGGCGATGGTCAAGGACGGGTGTCTTTCAGGTGTCATTTCTGGATTTTTCTGGCAACACTTTCCTTCGAAAGGGCACAAGCTTGGGAGTCTGAGCCGTCCGGTCATGTGTGAGCACAGTCATGTCCCTGTGCCCAGGTCACCTGCGTGTGGGGGTGGGCAGAGGTCCCTCAGTCTCTGGAGGGGCCTGGGTAGGAACCTTGAGCTAGGCCCCAGGAGGCTGGAGCAGGAGAGGTGAGGCCACGGTGCTCCCGTGCAGGCTCCAAGGTGATCATGCCCATGGGGTCATCTGCAGAGACTCAGGGGAGAAGAGTCACTCTGATGGACACCACTGGAGTGGGGCCAGGAGCCCTAAGCTCACCCTGGAGCCGTGCCTGCCCCAGGTGGACGCCTGGCCGCAGCCCAAGGTTAAACCGTGTCCCCAGTGCCTTGCTGAGCCCTGACAGTATCTCCCCCTGATCCTTGACTGCCCCCAGACTCGTGCTGGTCCCTCAGACTCCCTTCCCAGCAGTCTCTGGGGAGCTGGGGTGGGACCTGCTATCCTGGGCACCCTGGGCTGATGATGGTAAATCACGGGGAAGAGAGAAAAACAACCTCTGTGGGGCCCAGGCCCTATTTTTAGGAGATAATCTCTGCACTGCCAGCAGATCTGTGGGCAGGGGGCCAAGGCCGGCTGAGAGACAGGGCTGGCGTAGCCTGGGAGACTCAGCCAGGGGATGAGCCCGGAGGCTGGCCCAGGGCCTCCTGCTGGAGGCTCTGCCAACCGTACTGGCCCTGGCAGAGCTCCCTGCCCCTTCCCAGGATCTTCTTCTCGGCCTGCACCACTCAGAAGCCTTCAGAGTGCAAAGCTGTTTGCAGGAAGCCTCTCATCCAGTCTTCATCAACCTGCAAAGCCAGCTGATCAATCAGCCCCACTTCTCAGTGAGGATAGCCAAGGTCTGGGAGGCTAAGGGCTGCAGGTGGCAGCGTCAGAACCAGGGCACGGGGCGGAGCTCCCAGGCTGAGGTCCGTATTCACTCTCTGCAAGTGCCCACAGCCTTCGGCCGGTCTCTGCTCCCGTGAGATCCCCCGCAGGGCCTTAGAGATCTCCTAGGTCAGCTTCTTGTTGCAACGGTGGGAAGGTGCATTGTGGAGAGATGGGGGGACTTTCCCAGGTTCACACGGCCTGTGAGATGCAGCACCAGGGCCGGAACCACCCTGCTTTTTGGCTCCGTGTTCTGGGAGGAGGGGTAGGCAGATCGCTGGGTACGTGGCTGAGCAGGTATGTGCACAGTGGGTGGGTGGATAGATGGATGGGTGGGTCGGTGGGCACGTGGCTGGACGTGACAGGATGCGGGCACAGATGAAGGCATCGGCTCCAGACTGAGGGCTTCTCCCCCAGGCCTCCAGACCCCAGGTCCTTCCTTGGCTGTATAGACGCTAGAGAGACCCCAAAGTCCACAAGCCCCTTCCCGGGACAAGGCCTCCACAAGGTCCAAATAAGCCTCTTCTGGGATTCTCAAGGTGCGGGTTGGAGGGGAAGGGGAAGCCAGAGAGGGGCGGGGCTCGTCCTGGGTCCCAGAGGGAGAGAAACAGAGCTGGCCCTGGACTCCGGCCCCTGCGGGTCTGTGAGTGCCTGCAGGGCTCCTGCTGGTGAGGTGGCGCTCGCTGTGGGAGGTCACTGTGGCTCAGTGCTCCACGCTGTGACTCACCTTTGCTGTGTGTTGCCAGGTAAATCTCTTCACCTCTCTGAGCCTTGGTTTTTACTTTAAAAATTTCTTTAATTTTTAAATTTATTTGAAAAGCAGACACACACACACACACAGTGAGCAAGAGAGATAGAGACAGAGAGGGTGCTGTGGCATAGCGGGTAAAGCTGCCACCTGCAGTGCCGGCATCCCATATGGGCACCGATTTGAGTCCCGGCTGCTCCACTTCTGATCCAGCTCCCTGCTAATGTGCCTGGGAAAGCAGTAGAAGATGGCACATGTGCTTGGGCCCCTGCACCCACGTGGGAGACCTGGAAGAAGCTTTTGCTTTGGATCAGCCCAGCTCTGGCCATTGCAGCCACTTGGGAAGTGAACCAGCAGATGGAAGACCTCTGTCTCTAGCTTTCTCTGTAACTCTTTCAAATAAATAAAATAACTCAAGAGAGAGAGAGAGAGAAATGTTTTCTCCCAATTGCTCTTCCATTCCTCAAATGGCTATAACAGCTGGGCCTGAGCCAGGCCAAAGCCAGGAGCCTGAAACTCCATCCAGGTCTCCCACGTGGGTGGCAGAGACTCAGGCATCTGAGCCATCACCTGCTGCCTCCCAGGGGCCGCATCAGCAGGAAGCAGGAATCAGGAGCAGGGCCGAGACGGAAACCCAGGCACCCTGATCTGGGACGAGGGCGTCCCAGGTAGCGCCCAGCCCGAAGCTTAGTTTTGATGAGATGGCCCTCCGTTCCTGGGGTGGCTGGGAGGAGCACGTGCGAGAATCCCAGGGCCAGGCTCAGCACGGAGCTGGATGAATGGGGCTCTCCCCACTCCCCGGATTGCTGGGGAGTTGCCATGGAGGCCCACAGCTCCACACTCACACAGGCCTTGGGGTGGGACTATGGGACTGGGCCCCTGCTCCAGCCCTGACATGGCCTTGCTGGGTGCCCCAGGACAAGAGGCCCTTCCTGCCCTGCTGGCGCCCAGGCTCCGTCCAGTTCTGAGGTGTCAGCCACAAGCGGCCAGGGTCGAGGGGTGGACCCCAGTGGGGGGCTCATGCTCCTCCTCTCCCAGGCCCCTCCCAGAGGCAGGGGGCCAGATCAAAGTGCCCTAGCACTGAGGCTTGGAGGCGGGCTTGGAAAGAATGTAAACAGGAGGATATTTTTAAACTTTTTCCAGCTCCAGCGATTATGGCTCTCAAAGCAAGAGGCCCAGAGGTCAGCATGGCCCTCTCTCTCCAATGAACACAGCAGTCAGGGGCCCGAGAGACCCCTCCCCACCACCACTTACCTGCACCCACCCAGGAGCGTCCTGCCGTGAGACGACAGGGTTCTAGGGAGAGGGTCTCAGAGGCACGGCAGGGCTGCTGGACTGCAGGGGCTGGGGTGGGGAGACCCCCCTCCGGTAGCCTGTCCTCCACGGGGTGTGTGTGTGTGCACCTGTGCACATCCATGGGTGGGTGGGTGTGTGCTTCCGCTCGTGGCGCCGGTGTCGGGACATGTGTGAGTGTGGTGGGCTCACCTCAGCCCTCCCTTCCTCGCCTGGCATCTCCGAGTTCCACCGGGGACCCCTTGGGTGTACGGATGCCCTGGTGGGGTGGGCTGGGGGGCAGAAGCTTGAGCAGGGCTCACGCGGAAGTCACCTGAGAACAGCAGGAGGAGAGGGGAGGGGATGGGGTGGGGCGGGGCAGGTGAGGAGGCTGGGGGACCCGGCACTGTGAGAGCTACAGGGGTGGCTGATGTGGGGAGGGCCGCTCGGCTCCCTGGATGACACCCAGGTGCCACCGCACTCTGAGTCTCCTCCCGGTGTCACAGCGACAGTCACCACGGGCTCCATGACAACAGGCTCGTCCCTTGGAGTGACGCAGCCACCCTCCTACGCTCCCCGCAAGAGAGTCACACAGGGGACTCAGCCACAATACACCCCCCCCACACACCCTGCCATCATGGCCCCGGGACTCCTACCCGTGGTACACAGGCCCTGACCCCATGCACATGGCGTGGGCCACAGTCAGCATTCCCAGGGGCCCTCAGACCCAGGCCAGGTGCGGGTTTCAGGACGACGAGGGGCCCGAGCCCCAGGAGAGACTCTGCGGGCTGTCTCCTGGGGTTCAGGGCGCTGCTCTGCTACCTTGTCCTGCTTGTGGGCCCAGAGAGGGGCGGTGTCCAGCCCCAGGTCACACAGCTCCTCAATGGAGACGAAAGCTCAGGCCCCACATGTGGTTCCCCCCCCCCCAAATCCCTGTACTGAGGCCTCAGGGGCAAAGACGAGGCTGGGAGCTTTAGCAGGTGTGAGGGTCCAGGATGGCAGGAGCCCCGGCTAGGGCTGGCGCTGGTGGGGAGAGGGACCTGGAGCTGCCCCCCTGAAGCCGTTGCTGTGTGGTCCCGAGTGCTTGGTGCCCTATGTATCCCTCCCTGGGGCCCTTGCTCTTTGCACCCCCTGCGTGGTGGCATCGGTGGGGTCAGAGATAGCAGCCGCCTGGGAGGGAGTCATGTGCACCCAGCCCTTATCTGACACTTTCCCCGGAAACTTGGCGGGTGCTGCCAGTTCCTAGGGGCCCGGGCCAGGCTGGGGGCAAGGTGGTCACAGGGATGGCATGGTGGAGGGAGGCTGGGCTCCGTGTGGACGGGGCCCTGCTCCCACAGCCTCCCCGATAGCCAGGCAAGGTCCCATCAGAGCTGACCTGGCACATTTCTGAGGGATTTCGTCCATGTGGCCATTCAGAGCACAAGTCACCCTGAGGTCCTCCTCAGGCCCCCTGGGATTCGCCGCCACCGCTGTTCCCATCTCTGCACTTTCGACACCCCAGGGACAGGGCGCTGCCTTCGGCCATGGCGCCCAGCCTGCCCACTGCCTAGCTGCTTGGCCCAGGGAAAGGTCCTCCCCTCCTCTGAGCTGCAGGGTCCTCTTCCCTCTGGAGGGTACTGCAGGGTGACTGGAAGGAGGGCTAAGGGCTGCAGCTCGCGCAAGCGTGTGCATGCGTGCGTGTGCGGGCGCATGCCCGTGGGCCCATGTGTGTGTGCCCCCATACTCGGGGGTGCGGGATGAGGCTGGGGAGAGAAAGGCACTTGGGTCCCCACCTTGGAGACTCCCGCCCTATGGATTTTCCACTGGCACGTCGGCACCCTCTCCCCCAAAATAGGCCCTACGAGCCGTGTGCGACAGAGCCCAGACGGAGGGGCCTTTTTTTAGCTGCCCTTTGATTGTCAGCTCTCGAGCAGCTGCTATTTCAAGCCCCAACGCCTGGAGAGGTAGGGCCAAGTGGGGGCCAGGGTCAGCTCAGTGGGTCTGGCTGGCTCCCCACAGGCATCCCCAGGGGGCTGGCCATGCCCTCCCATGCCCAGACCTGCTGGCATCCCCTGCGTATGGGGCCCAAGGGCTTACGCATCCACCTCCAGGAAACTGCAGACCTGGCAAAACCCAACCACGTCTGCAGAGCTCACTGCACAGGCTTCTGCCCACTCCTGCTCCCGAGAGCGCACTGTGGGAATTAACTGAGATGCTATGAGCAAAGCCCTGGCCGGGCAGGCGAGCTGGCAGAGAGGCTGGGGCAGTTACTATCATTATTGCCGTTGTGGTTCCTGTTACAGTAGTGCTTTTATCAGATTCCCTGCCAGCCTCTGCGGCCGGCACGCGCACACACACCCTGGCTTCAGCAGTAACAAGCACCCCCTGTGTCTGTTGGGCTCCCCTTTTTATGCATCTGTGTGCTGATCCCCAGGTCCCCCGACCCCTGAGAGTATACTTGACCTTTCAGAGTTGTACTCACAGTTCCCGTCATCCCCCCACCCCAAACGCCCTCAGCCACTGCCCCTCAGGACTGCAGCTTCCCAGGTTCTGAAAGTCAGGGTCTAGATGCTGGATGCCCTGCACAGCCCCTGAGCCCGGATTCTAGGACCTTCTGACAGGACCCTCAGGAAATGGGCCTGTTCCCCAGCTGGACAGGAGGGAAGATTTTCTGGCTGCCCACATGCTTGTCTGGCAATGGGTCACAGAGACAAATAAAGATGCTCTTGGCGTCCTGGTCACGGCGCAGCTGTGTGTGGAGGTGTGGCCTGCGAAGAAGGCACAGGTGTAGGAAATCAGATGCTGAGAAGCGACTGCAGCAGAGGAAGGGGTGTGGCCGAGCCAAGCCTCCCCCTTCCTGGCCCGGTTATTCCCAGCAGGGCAGCGCAGGCCATGCTGGGCACGTGTCCCACCCTTGGCCCCAGTGGTTACAGCACAAGGTGAGACTTCCCCCCTTACCCGAAGGACAAAAATAGGTCCCAGGTGATGGCGGGCTATCCGTGCCCAGAACTGCCCGGGCTGGTCTAAGAGGGCAGGCGTGGGGCCAGGCCAGGGCTGGGTCAGGTGGTGCTGAGCTGGACGCAGACACCCTGCCTGCTGGCCCTCCATCTGGGGAGACCCAATTCTAACCCAGCTAGGTGACCCTGGCATCTCTGAGTGTCCACTCCCTTCGGCTGTGAGAATCTGGTGAGGCTGACGGTGGTGGGTGAATGCTCACATCAGCTGTCTCAGGGGTCCAGGCCCAAGGGTCCAGAGAGGGCGAGGGCCTGGGCCAAGGCTCCCAGCAGTAGAAAGACCCCATCCCCTCCAATTCTGAGGGAGCCAGAGCCAGGCCCAAAAGCTCGCTCTGGAAGGGCTTGTGGGGATTTTCCAGGAACCACTCCATGTAGCTGAAGAATTCCATTCTTGGCCCTGCTGCCCAGGGCCCGAGCTAAGGAAGGGATGCTCTGGCTCATTCCGGTTCTGTCCAGCTCCTGCTCCTTGCCTGCAAAGCTCAGGCCAGGCCGCTCTGCCCCGGGTTCTCCAGCTGAGAGACTCGGGGCTTCTGGTTGTCCCTCAAGGCCCTGGCACAGAGCAGGTCTGAACACTCGGAGGGTCCTCTTCTGAACCCCCGCCTTCCCTTTATCCAAAACGTCCTAGAAATCTCTCTGGACCTAGCCCCTGGCCTCAGATGGACATGGACAAGCTGGCTGGATGGACACTGACTTGAGGACAGAGGCACCTGACCAGCTCTGGGGTGGGCACTGACAAAGGCGGCAGGAGAGATGGTAGCAGCAGGGTGGGGACAGCTGCTTGGGCAGAGGCTGGGGGTAGGACGGAGCTCTGGGAACTGAGGCACACTGCACAGCTGTCTGGAGCTGGGACACAGGTTTGAGGGACCTGACTGGGCCCTGGGGGCTGGGGGTGGAGGTGGGAATTGAACTGAACTCAGCTATTTGCTGAAAGGGACCCCGATGCCTTTCCCAGCCCAGATTTCTCCCCTCCACAACTGCCTCCAGAAAGAGGGCGCGTTCTGGCTGATTGGAGTCCCAAGACTTATCGGGGTGTCGGAGGCACTGCCGGGGCCCGCTCAGGATCTCACAGGGTGGCTGTTCTCCGGGATTGTTCCTGCACCCACAAGATGTTCTTTCTGCTCATCTAAGCCCCTGGGGAGCCATGGGACACCCAGATCTGCTGGGAGCAACCCAGCTGGGCCCTGGGACCCCTGCCTACCGGCCCCCAGACCCACCTTACCACTTATCTCAGCTTCAGCCCAGCACCTGCCTCCTATGCAGTTCGGGCCGACATCTCCACCCCGGGGAGGGAGAACCTGCCTCCCCCCTCCCTGAAGGCTGGCGCCGGGGTTTATGAGCCAGTGCAGAAGTCTCTGAGAGCCATATGGATGGAAAAAGTTACCCGGTCCTAAATCAGCCAGCCTGTGGGTGATCTCATCCCTTTCCCGAGATGGCCACACTCCCTCCCCCACCCGCCCGGCCCTAGCCAATAGGAGCCGGTGGAGGAGTGTGTGTGGGACTAGGGGAGGGATGTCGACTCGGGGTCACACTGTACACTCTGTCGTATGCTCTGATCCTCTCCCCATTTATGATATTTACAATGGGCAGTGTCCTGTCAAATAAAAGAGAGATCTTCCACCATTGCGTCTTCTCTTCACAGTCACTGCAGGGAGGGATGTACCAGAATCCTGGAGGAGAACATGTCAGCATGTCCACTTTCCCTTCCTTACAAACGCCAGTCTATGCCCATTTTTGTTCAAATCCCCTATGTAGCTGCCTAGCTCGCTCATTTGCTCGCTCTCTCTCTCTCTCTCATACTGAGACAAATTCTGACAGGTGCTGGGTGGGCGGGCAGGCAGCCTCTCTGTGCCTGGGGAGTTCTGGCCCCTTCCCCAGGTCCAGGGCAGCAAGGAGGCTCAGAGACCAGGCCAGAGCCACAGGACCAGGAAAGCGGGACAGGCTGTGGCCTGCGGCCTCTCCTACCTGTGCCAGGTGGGTGGAGAACCCTTAGCTTCCGTTACACTTGCCCTCCTAGCCCCAAAGGCCAGGCTGATAAGGGGACACAGGCAAAGGCCATACTCGGGGTCTGTGTCCCCCACCTCCTGCCTGAGGTTGTGGCCACACACACAGCCTCCATCCTAGGTGGAGGCTCCGGCCGCGGGCCCCCCTCCCCCGCCATCCAGGGCACATCTTGCTAAGTGCTCCTGCAGCTCTGGCTGGAACACTGCCGTGGGCCAACAGCTCACTCCTTCCTAAGTGGCTGCCAGGCTTTGGGGAGCAGGTGGGACATGTGCTTTTTATCAAATGAAAGAACAGTCAACAGAACTGGGTGACGGCTAAGAGGAAACTTTGAATTCAGCCGCTTGGGTTTGAAATTTAGCTCTGCATTTCCTAGTTTTGTCCTCTCGCCACCTCAGGCTCAGTGGCTTCCTCTGTGAAGTGGGTTAATCATACTTGCTCATAGGATTATGTGAGGATAAAGCGGGAGGATGCATGTAAAATGCCCAGCACAGTGCCTGGCCAGAGTACAGGCTCAAAGAAGCTGGTCTCGTTCCGATCACAGATTATTGTTCACTGGGCCCTGCTGTGTGCCCCGTTAATGGGAGACAGCAGAGTGATCGGGGCGACAGAATCACAGAGTAGGGGCCGGTGTTGTGGCGCAGTGGTAAGCCGCCACCTGTGAGCCTGTGTCCCATGTGAGCGCCAGTTTGCCCCGTGGCTGCTCCACTTCCAACCCAGATGACAGAAGCAGGCGAAGGCCCCAGTACCTGGACCCCGATCACCCACGTGGGAGACCTGGATGGAGTTTCAGGCGCTTGGCTTCAAGACCTGACCCAGCGCCAGCTGCTGTGGACATCTGGGGAGTGAACCAGCAGATGGAAGAGTTCTCCCTCACCCTACCCTGGACCTCTGACTTTCAAATAATAATAATAAAATGCAGAGTGGAAAAGGTAGGAGGTGTGGCACATCACAAAGGGATGGAGACATTTTCCTGACTCTTTGAAAGCCGGGTGGGGAGGCGGGGGCGGGGGGGAGGATGCTGCTGAAAGCTCTTTTTTTTTTTTTTTTTTTTTTTTTTTGACAGGTAGAGTGGACAGTGAGAGAGAGAGACAGAGAGAAAGGTCTTCCTTTGCCGTTGGTTCACCCTCCAATGGCCGCCGCGGCCGGCGCGCTGCAGCCAGTGCACCGCGCTGATCCGATGGCAGGAGCCAGGAGCCAGGTGCTTCTCCTGGTCTCCCATGGGGTGCAGGGCCCAAGCACCTGGGCCATCCTCCACTGCACTCCCTGGCCACAGCAGAGGGCTGGCCTGGAAGAGGGGCAACCGGGACAGAATCCGGCGCCCCGACCGGGACTAGAACCCGGTGTGCCGGCACCGCTAGGCGGAGGATTAGCCTAGTGAGCCGCGGCGCCGGCTAACTCTTTTCATTAATAGAAAAAAACTCGAATGCCCACAACAGTAGAGTCAATTGTAAGCAAGGCCATCTGCATCATTCCCAGATTCATCGATTATCACGACTTGGCTATATTTGCTTTGTCATGTCCGTCCATGCTCAGAGCATTGTGCTGATGTAAGAAAAGCCTGGCCGGCGCTGTGTGCAGAAGGTTAAGCCTCCACCTGCAGCACCAGCATCCCACATGGGTGCAGGTTTCAGTCCTGGCTGCTCCATTTCCAATCCAGATCCCTGCTAATGTTCCTGGCGAAAGAGGCAGAGGGTGGTCCAAGACCTTGGGCCCCTGCACCCACGAGGGAGACCCAGAAGAAGCTCCTGGCTCCTGGCTTCAGATCAGCCCAGCTCCAGCCATTGCAACCATTTGGGGGATGAATCAGCGGATGGAAACCTCTCTCTCTATCAGCAGGTCACGAGAGCTCTATGATCTGGGCCTCGGTCCTGGTGGGGTCTTTGCAGAAATGGAAGCAGGACAGGTACCATCGGGGAAGCCATGTCGTTCTGTGGGTCTGGACTGCACGGGGCACCAAGGACAGGGTCTGCCTTCGCTCAGCCATGCTGGGGGCTGGAATCATCTGGAGCCTTCTTCACTCACAACATCTGGACCTGGGGTCAGCAGGGGCTCGCACACCACATGGGGCTTCTCCAGGTGGCTTAGGTTTCCCCACACCATGGTGGCCTCAGGCGGTTGGCTCGGGGTTCGAGGAGCAAGTACTCCAGAGAACATGGTGCATGGCCCCTTCTGACTGGGTCCGGGAAACCGGGAAATGTTGTGTTACATGGAACTTTCTTTTTTTAACCACAATTAAAATTTTAAAAGTAATCAATAAAAAATTCAAACCCACACAAAAATAGAGTGCACTTGTACTGTCTATCGGGCTCACCAAGTATCGGGACCTCGCTAGCACTTCAACTTGGGAAGCCCCAGCGGCCCTTCTGCTGTTTCAAACAAGCCCCTGAGGCCGGCCCGGCTTCCCTTCCGCAGGAGGGGAAGTAGCCTCCTGGGCTTGCTGGGAGGATGTCACAGAGTGTGGTCATCTGTAAAACACAACAAGGACGCAGCTCCAGCTCCTGGGTAGAAACAGACCCCTTTCTCCTCTCGATCTTCCCCAACATTTGAAATTCACTCATTGATGGGGAGCCCAGCTGGGGAGGAGTAGGTGGAGTTTTCGCCCTTAGGGGTGATAGGGACCTTAGAGGGATTGTGATCCGGGGAGTGACACAGAGTTGACTGCTCCGTGGTGGGTGGAGCTGGTCGGAGGGGCAGCGGTGGGTTGTGGCTGGGGAGTGATAAAGGTGCTTTGGACGATTTTTGGAGTTGAGTCACAAACTCCACGGGTGCTGGGATGGTGGTATGGGGAAGAGGTCACAGGTGTGGGGCAGCCACAGGGAGGAGCCGTCACACCAGGCAAGGCTGCTCAAGGTGGAAGCCCCTGTCCCTCTGCCCACAGCCCGCCACAGGGCTCAGGCTCAGCCTGGACCCCAGCAACCCCTTCCCAAGACCGGGCTGAGTGACCACGGGACAGTGTCCTTTGCCACCCTACACTGTCCCTAACTCCGAAGAGATCCCAAATCCCGTGAGGCTCATGTACGTGCGTGTGCGTGTGTGTGTGCGTGTGTGTGTGTGTGTGCAGGTACCCAAGGTTCCGGCTGTGACCCCAGGGAGCCCCTTCTCAGCCTGGGGGTGGAGCCATCTTTTCTGGAAACTTTGCCTCCCTCCTGGGCTGCGGTGGAGGCCAGCACGGCCAGCTGGCGACATCTAGCGGCAGCCCCCAGCTCCTACATCGCCTCAGCCGCAGCCGCCACCATGCTCGGCTGCTGTTCCCGTCCTGCCCTGCCGTCCTCTCCCCTGAGTGACCAGGCCACCAGGCTGCTCTGTGCCAAAGCCCTGTGTGGGGTCAGTAAGACCCCGGGGACCCTGAGCGGCCCCTGGACGCGCTCTCTCCCACAGGAGCAGGCTGGCTTGTAACAACTCCCCCGGGATCCCACCCAATGCACTTTCGTTCCAGAGGAAGGGTTGTCCCAGCAGCTCAGCCATCATCCAGGTCCACCCTGCAAGAATGTGCAGCGGTCTTTGCCTTTCCCAGAGTGGAATTTATGTATTTATGTATGTATTTATTTACTAGAAAGGCGGAGAGAGACAGGAAGACAGAGAACGCTTCCATCTGCTGGCTCACTCCCTCAAATGCCTGCAACAGCCATGCCTGGGCCAGGCCAAAGCTAGGAGCCTGGAATGCCACCCAGGGGCCCAGGGTGCATATTAGCAGGCAGTGGATTGGAAGTGGAGCCAGAGCTCAGACCCAGACACTCTAATATGGGTGAGCTACAGCACCTGCCCCTGGAGCGATCCTTTCAAAAAAGAAATTTATTTACATTTTTATGTATTTATGTTTATTTATGTATGTATTTGAAAGACAGAGAGTAAGAGAGATATCGTCCACCAACTAGTTCACGCCCCGAAAGTCCACAACAGCCAGGGCTGGGCCAGGCTGAAGCCAGGAACCAGGAACGCCATCCAGGCCTCCTACATGGGTGGCAGGGCCAAGCACTTGGGCCATCATCTGCTGCCTTCCCTGGAACAAGAACAGGAAGCTGGACGCTAAGCAGAGTAGCTGGGACCCAAACCGGCACTCCAGCGCGGGATGTGGGCATCCCAGCAGCAGCTTAGCTCGGACACCGCAATGCCCAGCTCTGGAGGGATTCTTGTACAGCCAACTGTTCATTTCTTATTAAAAAAAAAAAAATTTTGGCCGGCGCCGTGGCTCAATAGGCTAATCCTCCGCCTGTGGCGTCGGCACACTGGGTTCTAGTTCCAGTCGGGGCACCGGATTCTGTCCCAGTTGCTCCTCTTCCAGGCCAGCTCTCTTCTGTGGCCCGGGAGGGCAGTGGAAGATGGCCCAAGTGCTTGGGCCCTGCACCCGCTTGGGAGACCAGGAGAAGCACCTGGCTCCTGGCTTCCAATCAGCGCGGTGCACCAGCCGCAGCGTGCCGGCTGCAGCGGCCATTGGAGGGTGAACCAACGGTAAAGGAAGACCTTTCTCTCTGTCTCTCTCTCTCACTGTCCACTCTGCCTGTCAAAAAAAATTTATTTTATTTATTTGAAAAACAGAGTTATAAAGAGAGGTAGAGAAGGAGAGAGGGGTCTTCCATCCACTGGTTCACTCCCCAGATGGCCTCAATGGCCTGAGCTGTGCCAAAGCCAGGAGCCAGGAGCTTCTTCTGGGTCTCCCATGTAGGTGCAGGGGCTCAAGGACTTAAGCCATCTTATACTACTATCCCAGGCCACAGCAGAGAGCTGGATTGGAAGTGGAGCAGCTGGGTCTCGAACTAGCGCCCATATGGGATGCTGGCACCTCAGGCCAGGGTGTTAACCGGCTGCACCACAGCGCCGGGCCCCCAATTGTTAATTGCTATCCAACTGCACCCACAGTGTTTTTCTGCTACTGGGCCCTCTCCACCCACTCTTCTCCCTTCCGTCACTTCCACACAGTCACTGCTTCCCTCCCGCTTGTCCACTCTCCCCACACCGTCCTGCCGTTTGTCCACTCATCCACCTGCACTCGTTTCATAATCAGCTTGTACGCACCTAGTGCAGGAGACAAACAGGCACAAATGCCCAAGAGCACAGGGAACGTGGGGACATCGAGGCAGGACTGCCTGCTCTGCCCTGTGTCCCACCTCCAGGCAGATAAAGAGCCAGCCAGGCCACAGCCCTTCCTGAAGCCACTGCACCTGCCGACTCACTTGCCCATCCCCAGAGGGATTGTGAGGGATGACTCCTTGTCCACACAGCCACAGGGGGCCGGCTCTGCCACACCTTCGTGCAAAGTTCACTCTCTCTCTCTTAAAATCTATTTATTTGAAAGCAGAGTTGCAGAGAGAGAGAGAGAGAGAGAGAGAGGGAGGAAGAGAGGGAGAGAGAGAGAGCATTTTCAATTGCTGGTTCACTCCCTCAATGAACGCAAAAACTCGGGCTGGGCCAGGTCAAAGAAGCTGGGAGCTTCACGCGTGTCTCCCACATGGGCGGCAGGGCCCCAAGCACTTGGGCCATTTTCCGCTGCTTTCCCAGATGCATTAGCATGGAGCGGGTTGGGAAGTGGAGCAGCCAGGACCCCAACTGGGGCTCAAGTGGGATGCGGGCATCACAGGTGGTGGCTTAACCCACAGCACAACAACAGGCCTCACTGGCCCTTATCTCTGCTGTGCCCTCAGGGCCCATTCCCCTGACCTGCTGGACTTCCCGGGCTGGCCCTTCTGTCCTAGGCTTGTCAGCTGGGCAGGGTGTGTGCCTGGCCCCAGGGCGTGCGCGGCTCAAGCATTCCTTCTGTGCATCTGCTCAGGGGACACCAAGGGCTCTCCAGCACCCCGGAGAGGCAGGCCGGGCGGAGATCTGCGACAGAGGGGACTTTGGAGAGTCCTTCCTCTGACCACTTTCTGGGGGTGCGGGGGAGGAATGAGCCCCAGCCTGCGAACGCCCTTGCCAGCTGAAGTCAGAACTGGAACACTGGCCTCCTCACTCCTCCCAACCAGGCCACTCCCTAGCCCGGGACAGGCCTGCTGGTAAGGAGAGGTCAGGGGCCAGTGGAGCAAAGACCCTGGCTCACGTGCAGGGCCGGCCACCATCATTCAGAAGGCCACCAGGCTACGGACCATTTAGGGTTCCCTCTCTGGTTAAAGAGCCCAAACAGATTTTTTTTTTTTTGGCCCAGAAGGAGAAGAGGGAGAAAGAGGTCGTCCATCTGCTGGTTCACTCCCCAAATGGCCACAAAGGCCAGAACTGTGCTGATCTGAAGCCAGGAGCCTGGAGCCTCTTCTGGGTCTCCCATGTGGGTGCAGGGACCCAAAGACTTGGGCCATCCTCCACTACACTCCCGGGCCGCAGCAGAGAGCTGGACTATTTTACTCTCAGCAGCAAACAAACAAACAAAAAGCCTTCTGTTTCCTTTCAGCACCACTCTCTCTCCTCCCATTCCACTCACCCTCCCCCAAAACTGTACAAAAAGATTTTCCATGCATCATTACCCCGTTCTGGAAGCCCAGTATTGGGACAATGCTGGTTTGGACTTTGTTCAAATCCAGGTCCTACCATGGTGCTGTGGGCATGTTTCAACCTCCGGGTCTCAGCTCTATGAGGTTACGAAGGGGGATGTAATAGCTGGGTAGGGCTTGAATGTCCCCACAAAACTCACTGGGACCTAGAATCCCCATTGCAAGGTACTAGGAGGCAGTCCCAGGCAGGCCCTTAAAGAGACAGTTAGGTGGTGAGGCTTCTGCCCTCGTGGAGGAATCCACCCGTGGACTACCGCATAATCTCTAGATCTAACGGGTAGATCTGTTACAAAGCCAGCCAGGCTCTTTCTCTTGTCTGTGCCCCTCTTGTCTGGGCCTTCGTGCCTGGGGACACCGCAGAGGCCCCAGCAACAAGACTTCACCAGGTGCAGCCCCTCGAGCTCGGCGCTCTCGGCCCCCACACCTGGGAGCGGAATAAAACTGCCCAGTCTGTGGCATTCAGTTACAGCCACAGAAAATGATGCTCCTGCCGTTACCATTCCTCTTTCTGGTGGGCATCCCAGCTCACACTAGAGTGTTGATGACTTAATATTTGGATTTGCATTTTAAGTACCCACTCAGGGCCGATGGCTTAGGTACCTGGGTCCCTGCCACCCGTGTGGGATACACAGATAAGAGTTCCAGGCTCCTGGCTTCAGCCTGGCCCAGTTCAAGATGTTACAGACATTTGAGGAATGAAGCAGAGTACAGGAGATCTCTGTCTCTCTTTCAAATACAAATTTTTAAAAACCTTTGTTGTAAGGCCGGTACTGCGGCTCACTAGGCTAATCCTCTGTCTTGCGGCGCCGGCACACCGGGTTCTAGTCCCGGTCGGGGCGCCGGGTTCTGTCCCGGTTGCCCCTCTTCCAGGCCAGCTCTCTGCTGTGGCCCGGGAGTGCAGTGGAGGATGGCCCAAGTGCTTGGGCCCTGCACCCCATGGGAGACCAGGATAAGCACCTGGCTCCTGCCTTCGGATCAGCGTGGTGCGCCGTCCGCAGCGTGCTGGCCGTGGCGGCCATTGGAGGGTGAACCAACGGCAAAGGAAGACCTTTCTCTCTGTCTCGAGCTCTCACTGTCCACTCTGCCTGTCAAAAATAAAAAAAATTAAAAAAATTAAAAAAAACCTTTGTTGTAATATAAATTTTAAAAAGAGCCTACAAGAACTGTCCTTATAACTGAACTACATCCCTCCTGGTGCAGGGAGACGGATCAGCCGGGGGTGGGATGCAGAGGGGTCATCGCGTTCCATCCAGGCGGCTGCCTGGCTCTGCACCAGCCCAGTCCTACAAGTTGGTTTGAAGAACTCAGCTGGCTATGAAATCCCAGCAGTCGTGACCCTGTGTGTGTGTGGAGACCCCCACAACAAAAGGCTCCACTTCCTCTTCCTCGTTCTCATGGTCAACACATAATGAGGACTTCCTGTGCAGTCAACAGTGCCAAAAACATGCAGAGCCTCGTGCTTCTCCTTTGGGTGGACTTCCAAGCAGCCTGAAATCTCCCACGGTGAGAGGAAGGGGGTGGGACAAAGGTTGGCCTAATCTCGCAACAACCCCAATACAGAAGCAACCAGTATCCAGCTTGAGAGAAAGCACATTTCACGTGGCCTTTTATTTATGCTTCGCTTCAATATCTCTAATGGTTAGAAAATCAGTGGCAGATACACACATGGGTAAACCTCTAGACATACAAACGGCAGTAATTACTAAAGAACACAATTAATAAATGTTCTACGAAAATGCTTGGCCAGAAATATTTTTCAGGAGACAAGTTAGACATCGGGTGCACAAGGAGCAAGGGGCAGAGCCTCAGTGGGCTCAGGAGATGAGCATCCAAGGGTCCCACCAGGTGACACGGCGGCAGCTCATACCACAGGCTGCACCTGCTGCCCTTGGCCTCAAGAGTCACCGCTCCAGAGACGAATGAACCACTTCAAGATGAAGCCGGGGTGGCTCCACTCCAGGATACTCTGGTTCAAACCGGGGAATTAAGTCTTCCCAAAAGCCAAAAATCCCAATTGCAGACGGGTCCATCAGGGGCTAATGAACCAAAAAGCCAAGCCAAACCCACCCTGAGCACAATTTTTGGTTGCACAGAACGATACTCTTCCCAAATTAACTCATGTTCGAGCTGCTTAGTTTTTACTTCTGTGTGAAAGCTGCCAACTCAATAGTGTCTCAGCGGAGAGATCCGGGCCTAACGCACGCCTGGGAAAACACATTCATTAACATACCTCAAGTTTATAGTAAATGAGCTCTGATGTCACAGAGCTCATCTCAAAATGTAGAATTTACGTCACTGGATCTGGCACACTAACTTGAATTTAGGACTAATATCATCTTCTCTATCCATTTTGTCCCATCCCCAGACCCCAGACTTATTTACATTTAAGATCATATATGATGCCAATATTATCAAAGCTCCTTACCTAACATAATAAATAAGCAATTTTAAGCACCAAAGCATGCTTCCTTCAAGTTGCATCTAAAATATTAAGCATTCAATCTCAGCTTTTAGTTCATTTTAAAACTCTCGATATGGACATCTCTACGTAAAAGGAGTAAGTGCTTTGGAAGATATGATGAGAACCACCAGCCTCCTCTCAGATCTCAGTGTCTGGAAGCAGTAGCCCACGTGCTTATTGAAGGCCACCGACAGCAGAACCGTGGTCAAGGAGACAGATCCACTGCAGCCTAATGGGGAGGGAGTGCTCCCTGGAGCATTCGTGGAAAGAAACGAGAGTTCACAGTGGAAAAGGATGGGCAATCATTTGGCCTTTCTTCTCCATTACATCCGCTCGCAAGCAGGGAAACCTATCAGGCGGCGAAGAAACACAGATAGGCTCGGAGACACAGGTGTGAAGTCTGTGTTCTCTCAGCTGCCTCACAAGTTACTGAATCAGAGACATTTATGACTTGGACTTCAAAGGAGAAGGCAGACACTCTACGCCAGTACAGGCTCCGAGGGCACTCCGGGACTTAGCTGGCACAGAGAACAAAGAGCAAGATGCCAGACAAGTGGAGTTCTCAGTTCTAGCAACAAACCGTCACATTAGCAGATGGTAGCGGTTCACGTTTTGTTTTTCAGTTAAGGTCTGGAAGAACCACAATGGTTGCTGGACAAAGGGACCAAGGCTTAAGCTCAAGTACTTGAGATTTCTTAGCTGAAGCAACAGCACTGAACAATAGCACTGGAAAATGCACAGAAAAACATCCCCAAGCAAGCAGGATCCCAACCCTTGCCTGAACTGTCAGCTGCACCACAGACAGAAATGAGGAAGCCAGACCGAGCGATTTTGCTTTTCTTTCCAGCGGGTGGCATGAGGTGGTGAGAGGGGATCGAGTAATGTCGCTGAACTACACTGAAGACTTTTTCCTGATGCGCTACAGGAAAACAACACTGTCGGTTCTGTGGGATTATAGCTGCGTTTCCATTTAGGGACACATTTCCTGTTGTGTCAATGCCACAGCAATTCATAAGATGAAATTCACACCCCCGAAAGGCTCCACGTGGCTTAATGTTCAAGTAAACACAGGCTCTGCGGCCCACGGAAACCACGATAAGTTCCACTTGTGTTTTTGTCCCAGCTGGGCAGGCTAAATGCGGTGTAATACCTGAGCAACGGGACTGCCCAGTTCTCCAGGCTAGCGACAAGCGTCCCATCTGGTAAGCCACACTCCTCTCTCCTCCCCACTGCCTCCCGCGACGCAGACAGAAGGCCTCCGCTGCGGGGACTGTTGAGGCCCTTCGCGAATTCCCCTTTCCAGATTCGGGCTGACTCTCAAGTCTGCCGTCCGCCGAGTACACCTGTCCTGCCTTGAACACCCGTCAGGACCACCACGTGCCAGAGCATCTGATCAACTTCCCCGCAACCGTCTGGAGAGGGAACAGGCGAAGGCTTCTCTCCAGGCCGTACTGTGCCGGCAGCAGCAGAGCAGAGCAGAGGTAGGACGCGTCAGGGGGAATGAACAGGAGGATGTCTGAGAGGTATGATCAGCAAGGTTAGGTGCCATAAATAACCCCTAGAGTGAGTCAGGAAGGAGAGTTCACTAATGCAAGAGAGGTTCAGAGTTAAGGCTTAGACACAAGTTACCTATGGCTCAAAGATTCTGGGGAGGGTCTCCGTGGAGGGGACCGAAAGCCGTAGAAGTGAATTCAGCTGGTCCCGGGGGGCCAGGCCCAGTCACGCTGGCGGTGAGCCTGCCTCCAAGCAGCAGGAATCAAACTAAGATGGAACTGGAATGCAGTATCACAAAATGTGTCCACAATCACAACAGAGATCGTCACAACAGAGACACGTGTGCTGTGGTATGCGTTGTAAACTTAAGCTTTAGGACTTAAAAAAAAAAATGAAAACAAAAACTTGGTTGCCTAGAAATGTGACTGAATTCAAGAAAATGATCCAATTTGCAGGTTTTTGCAGCTGGGCCTCGGAAGAGCCTGCAGTTTTTCTTCTTGGAATCATGATTAAATTTACCCTCCACAGGCCTGGGCTGACAGCGTTGAGCCTCTTTATGAGAGGACGCAAAAGACACAGCCTCCAAGGCCTGCCCTCTGCAGAGGGTAGTTAAGCAGAACGCGAAGGAACCACTGCTATTGTTTTCAATCAAGGCTTTTCTCCACCTCCTCGTATTGGCCAATCATTCAGCAAGCGACGTCTGCCTGCCCTTAGAGCAGTAAGGTTTGAACAGCTTGCTTATAGCATACGTGAAAATATTTTCAAGAGCATTTACGCTTGCCTTGGCTGTAGGATGGGAGGCTCTTAACCGCCCCGGTAATAAGCATCAATGGAGTCTGAGTTAAAATAGACCACAGTGACAGTGATGTCATCCCGGTACATCCGCGCCAGGTCCTCCGGCAGCGTCAGCATGGCCGTCAGCCGCTCCGGCTCCATCTCGCCGTATTCATTACTGCCCAGGGCGTGTCTGATCAGATGCGTGGCAGCATTTCGGTCGGCCGCAGGGAGCCCGCTGGCTTTCCTCTGCAGCAGCAGACTCTGCATGAGCCCCAGGTTGGTGCGTCCCTGGGCCAGGTCTGGCTTGTGCCGACCCACGTCGGCCAGGTGCCCCACCACCAGCCTCACCACGTCCTCGTTGCTCAGCACGTCCCACAGGCCATCGGAGGCCAGCACGAGGAACTTGTCCTGGGGCCTCAGCTTGTGGTACGTGACCTCGGGCTTGGCAGTCAGGTAGGGCGGCGTGTGGTAGTGGGGGGGCGTGAACTGGTAAATGTTGAGGGCCTCTGTGTCGAAGCCCCTCCCCAGGACGCTGCGCTGCAGCTCCGGGCTCCACTTGAGCTGAACGTCCCCGAAGGCCCTGCAGGGCAGCAGGATGCCTAGCAGCCTGTCATCTACGACGATCGTCCTGCCCTCTGACTCGGGGTGCTCCCTCTTCAGCCGGGACAGCTCGGCCTCGTTCCAGGCATTGTGGTCACGGGTAAGGGGCAGACAAGACCACCTGCCGTTGTCCTCCTGCACACCCAGGATGGCCCGGCAGTCACCGGCGTTTGCCACATGCAAGTGCAGGCCGTTGATGTGGGCCATGCAGGCTGTTGCCCCAGAGAAGGCGACCTGGAGCGACAAGTTCTTGGCCATCTCGTCCTCCAGGGGGGCCTGGATTTCCAGCGAGATGTCAGAATCCAGTCTTTGGAAGGAGTGTATCAATGCCTCTTCGATACTCGGTCCCATTTCCATGTGCAGGTCAAGCAGTTCCTGCCAGTAGACGCGGAGGTGGTCGAGGTGCACCGAGGTGACATTCTTGTAGATGCTGTCCCCTGGGTGCTTCAGCCACTGCAGGATGGGTAGCACGGGCTTCATGTTTTCCATGGCTCCCTCCATCTGCTCCAGGGTCTGATAGGACATCAGGGACACCGCCACATAGTAGAAGAGTCTCTCGCTCACGGCTTGTGCGCATGCGGGACCACCATGTCCATCGAAGACCCCGAACATCAGTCCGTCGGTCTGCAGGCAGGAGGCCACGCCTCGCCGGTCCTCCACGGGGGAATTGGCAGCCAGCTGGTTGCTTTCAAATCGCAACACTGAATTCGGGGCTCCGCTGTTGAGGTTGAGAATCTTGTGGGTCAACTCGCTGGCCCGAAGCACTTCATTTACCTGCTCGGGGCCGAGCTGCAAGTGGAAATCCTCTTCCTCCGTCGACGTGTGTCTGCAGGCTTTCTGCAGGGCAAAGCCACCAGCCGGGAATTTGCTTTGTAAGGTGGGTGGCGCCTGGGAAAAGAACCTCCCTCTCAGACTCCTCTGCAGGACATATCTTGAATACAAACGTCTGCCCCCTTGCCACGTGGCAACGCTCTTCCTGGCGGAACTTAAGATCCGGGAGGACACCGTACCCGACATTCTGAAACTCCGTCAGCAACTATGTCAAGACCGTGTTTACACCTGAAAATCAAAGAGTTCAAGAAAAATTCGAATCTGATTTCTTACAAAGACTGACTTCTGAAACGTTTAATTGGCCAATATCCTGAAACAGAGCTGATCCAAAGCAAGCTAGAGTCCCGTGGCACTCTGACACGTGGTCGGAACGTCACACACAGAGCCAGCTGCCGCACCCTGAGGAACTGCCTCAGGGGACCTCCACTGTACACAGGATCTGTTGTTGACAGAAACCTTAATAAATGGCTGGCGCCGCGGCTCACTAGGCTAATTCTCCGCCTTGCGGCTCCAGCACCCGGGTTCTAGTCCCGGTCGGGGCGCCGGATTCTGTCCTGATTGCCCCTCTTCCAGGCCAGCTCTCTGCTGTGGCCCGGGAGTGCAGTGGAGGATGGCCCAAGTGCTTGGGCCCTGCACCCCATGGGAGACCAGGATAAGTACCTGGCTCCTGCCATTGGATCAGCGCAGTGCGCCGGCCGCAACGTGCCAGCTGCAGAAGCCATTGGAGAGTGAACCAATGGCAAAGGAAGACCTTTCTCTTTGTCTCTCTCTCACTGTCCACTCTGCCTGTCAAAAAAAAAAAAAAAAGAAAAAGAAACCTTAATAAATGTCACATGTAGAGCTGGCTACACTCAGAATACAGGGGGCCGGTGTTGTGTTGTAGTGGGTAAAGCCGCCGCTAGTGATGCCCGCATCCCGTATGGGCGCTGGTTGGAGCTGAGGCTGCTCCACTTCCAACCTAGCTCCCTGCTAATGCACCTGCGAGAGCAGCAGAGGATGGCACAAGTACTTGGGCTCCCCGGATCCACATTGGGAGACCAGGGTGGAGTTCCAGGCTCCTGGCTTCTGCTTGGCCCAGCCCCGGCCATTGCAGCCACGTCAGGAGTGAACCAGAAAGATGGAAGCTTTCCCTCCTTTTGTCTCTCCCTCTCTAACAGTGCCTTTTAAATAAATTTTAAAAATTATTTTAAAAAGGCAGAGAGTTTACTTGAAAGGCAGAGAGTTACAGAGAGGCAGAGGCAGAGAGAGAGAAGTCTCTCTTCTGAAATGGAGCAGCTGGGACTTGAACCGGTGCCCATATGGGATGCCAGCCCTGCAGGCAGTGGCTTGACCTGCCTTGCCACAGTGCCGGCCCCAAATTAAATCTTTAATTTTTAAAAGTGCAGTATGAAGACATTTTGCACCAACATAGACTTATCTTTTTATTGATTTTACTTTTTGAAATTTGTTTGAAAGAGCTACACCATTTCAACAGGAACAATCCCAATTTACTAAGCTATTCTCAGTCTCCGGGGATGTAGAGGTCAACCCCACGAACTTGCTGTGTACTGCCTCCTGCAGACTCTCCCAACTTAGGTCTCATCCTGCTTATTTCCAAGCGAGGAATTAGGAGGCCAAAGGGCGAAGCTCGCTGCCAAGGTCATTTCCAACTGCTTCGAATTTGCCTCCGTGGGACACAAAGGTTTCCTAGGACCTTCACCAGCCTCGGGTGGTATTTTTCCTTGGACAGCAAACAAACAAAAAACCCACACAACTACCCTATTTTCACTAGCTTTTCTCGCGTGAGCGAAACGAGGCGCATTCCCCACGAGCGTTTAGATTTCATTTAGGAATTCCAAAGACCCCGCGGAGCCCACCCCGCCCACCCTGGGGCAGCAGCTGTGGGTCGCGGGGTGCAGAGGGCGCCCCACCCTCCGGGTAAACTGCCCGGACCAGTTTCGCGCCCCTAAACAAAACGCACAGATCCCCCCACCCCGCTCAAGTCTCTGGTCGCAGCCTCTGCGGCTGGTGCCCCGGCTCGGGGGTCACCCAGCCGCAGACCCTGGCGCGGCCCGGTCCCGGGCGTCTCCGAGCCTCCGCGTCCCAGCTTGGGAACGGTGGGCGTTCGGAAGGTCGTCGAGCGCACTGGGGTGCTCGCAGGGCCAACGCCACGGGTGCGGGCCCCGGTGAGTCCGCGCACCCACGTGGCGCCAGCGCGCAAGCAGGGTGACGGTGATCGCCGGCCCGGCTAGTCCGTCCGGGCCCCGAGCCCGCCCCCTCGCCTCACTTCACCTCACCTCGGTTCTCCGCCCCATCGCCTGAGCCAGTGTCGCCGGACCGGGGAGAGGCCGGGCGAGCAGGCCGCGGCGCCCACGCCCCTCCTTGGTCCACTACCTACCTCGGACCCTCGTCCTCTTCGCGCCAGCCGCTGCCGCTGCCGTCGGGTCGGTCCCGTCAGCTCCGAGTCCTCGCACAGCGCCGCTGCAGCCGCCGCCACCCGAGTCTCTCCTCCCCAGCGCGGCCCCTCAAGGAGGGACCCAGCTCCGGAAGAAAGCGCCCTCCTACCATTTCCTATTGGTTCATCTGCGGAGGCGGGCCCTTGATGGACGGTGAGATTGCCCAATGGCTGCAGAGGGCAGGAGGCTGGCCGAAAGGCTAAACCGGGAGTGGCCGGCACCGCCCCCCTCGGCCTCTCCGCACCCAGATTCTGAGGATCTTAGAGCGCGGGACTGCGGGGGCCGGGCAGTCACGTGTCTGCACACCCCAGCTACCTGACCGTCGTCACTCTGAACGCCCCCGAGGCGAGCTGCCACTCCAGTCACTTCCTGTTGGTAACGTCCCACGGCTTCCTCCTAGCCACCGCACCCGTACTTGCAACCCCTGGGACAACTCCCGTCCGGAGGCCCCGTGGGCGTTCAGTGGTTAACTTGCCCTGAGCGCCTCTTGCCGCCAACCCTCTCTTCCTTTCCTCCTCTTTGTCGGTGACGTCCCTGGCTGTTTGTGTTGAGGTCCAAGCCAGAAGCCTGGGGGGTCATCTTGGTGCCCCCCTGGCCTCCCCACCTTCCTTTCAAGTGTGGAATCATGCGATCCTGGCTCCTAAAGACCTCTCCAGTCGCCCATTTGCCTTCAGCTCCCCACCCTAATCCAAGCCCCTCGTGTGGTCTCCAACCTCCAATACTGACTGGCCAGGACAGCCAGGGCCGTGGCGCTTCTGAAGCTCACCTGCCTGTCCTGAAGTCTTGCGTGTCCTCGACCACCGCCCCACCTTGACAGTTACACCGGCTGCCCCTGACCATCGCCTCTGCAGGTTGAGCAGCCATAGCTTGCAGCAAAAAGGTTAGCAGGACTCAAGCCAGCAATTAACAGTGCTTGTCTGTGGGCCTTGGCCACTCTTACCATATTTTTTTTTTCCTTTCCATGTATCCCCTTACTTTCTGTTTTATTTATTTTCACTTCATATGAAAGGCAGAGAGACAGAGAGGGACACAGGCAGACAGATCCCCCACCCTCTGGTTCACTCCTATAAACACCTGCAACAGTCGCAGCTGTTCAGCCCAAGCCAAGAGACCCCCACGAAGGCAGCAGGGACCCAAGTAAGTGAGCCATCATCACCTGCTGCCTCCCAGGGTGTGCATGGAATTGCCAGCAGAACAGACCGAGCCCCAGTCTTTTAACACCCAGCGTGCCTCATGCCTCGCAGGCTAGTGCAGGAGTGGGAGGGAAGAGGACACCGCACAGCCCATTGTCCTGGGGCTGGGGAAGCAGCTGGGAGGAGGGCAGAGTTCACCCTGGCCCCAGGGGTGCGACTGGAGCTTGGATCAGGCAATCAGGATGACTTCTCTGATAAGATAGGCTTTGGAGAGAGATAAGGAAGTCTGGAGCCAGCTGGAGGAATCTGGGAAAGAACATTGCTGGGAAAGAGAAGTGCGGTGGGCTAAGGGCGGAGTTGGTGAGTTCCGAGGGAGAGATGGGATTTTCTGGCCTGGCTGCCTGCCCCGCCTACAAAGCTCGGGCTCTGACAAGTTATCCTGGAGAAGGAACTTCATGACAGCCAATCCAGTCATCTCTGCAGGAAACTCCTCTTTGCTGGGGAAACCCTGCACTCTGACGTCCGTCCTTTGAGATGTAAAATAAAATCCTGAGGCCTGAACCCACTTCCGCTAGAATCAGGGCTGCCCCCTAGTCTCCAAGGGGCCAGACGGAGGGTCTCCGAGGCCGGATGGGAAACCGCTGTCCCCTGCAGTGTTGCTTTTTTGCATATTCATTGTCAGATAAAGACCCTAATTGATATGGGGCCTCTGCCTCCACGGGTGCTGACCAGGAGTATGGGTGTGGTCTAAGCTCCGTCCTTCCTTCCTCAGCTGCCTGGGTGTATGTGTGTGTGTGTGTGGATGCCAGGTGAGTGTGGGTCCAACAGGCTCCTGGAAAACCCAGCCAATAGCCACAGTCAAAGCCTACCCACTTGTGGGTGCCTCAGTGCAGCAGTTAAGATGCCACTTGGAATGCCCACATCTTGGGCGGAGCTTCCTGCTAATGCACACCTGAGTTAAGTTAACTCACTTGGGTTCCTGCCACCCAAGTGAGTTCCAGGCTCCTGGCTTCCGCCCGGCCTAGCCCAAGCTGCAGATGGGCATCCGGGGAGTGAACCAGCAGATGGAAGATCTCTCTGTTGGTGCCCCTGCCACCATTGCTGGAAGCCAGGTGGCCACAAGGCCCAACCACTGGTGTCAGCCCCACCCCCATCCTAATGGTACTCAATGCTCCTACTTCCCTGCCCGCCCCCCCTGCAAAGTTTTAAAAGGCTCTCTTTCTCTCTGTCTCCTGATATCTCTCTCTCTCTCTCTTCCCCCATCTCTTGATCTCCCTCGCTCATTCTCTCTCACGCTCTCCTCCTCCCTCTTTTCCTTCCTTGCCCCTTCCCTCCAGTCTGTCGGGTTTCCCCCCAACAAACTCCCTTACTCCGGTGTTTAGTGTGTTTTGTGGCAGCCTAACACTCTCTCCATCTGTCTCTGTCTTTCAAATACAAATAAAGAAGTAAAATATTTTTTTTTTTGACTGGCAGAGGTAGACAGAGAGAGAAAGACAGAGAGAAAGGTCTTCCCTCCATTGGTTCATCCCCCAGATGGCCGCTACTGCTGGTGCGCTGTGCCGATCTGAAGCCAGGAGCTAGGTGCTTGCTCCTGGTCTCCTATGCGGGTGCAGGGCCCAAGCACTTAGGTCATGCTCCACTGCCTTCCCAGGCCACAGCAGAGAGCTGGACTGGAAGAGGAGCAACCGGGACAGAATCCGGCGCCGCAGGCGGAGGATTAGCCTAGTGAGCCACAGCGCCAGCCAGTAAAACATCTTTTTTAAAGCCTGCAAACTTGCCCTTGAACCATCTGTAGAAGGCTGAGAACCCAGACTGAGTTTTTTTTGGTTTTTTTTTTTCCTCTTTTTCCCTGCTGAAGACCAGGATGACACTGAGGCCTTGAGGCTCCTGGACCCAGTGCTAGGCCCCTGATCATTTTTTTTTAAAGAGATTTATTTTATTTATTTAAAAGACAGAGTTACAGAGAGAGGTAGAGCCAGAGAGAGAGAGAGGTCTTCCTTACGCTGGTTCACTCCCTAAATGACCGCAGTGACCAGAGCTGAGCTGACCCGAAGCCAGGAGCTTCTTCCAGGTCTCCCACATGGGTGCAGGGGCCCAAGGGCTTGGGCCATCTTCTACTGCTTTCCCAGGCCATAGCAGAGAGCTGGATCAGAAGTGGAGCAGCCAGGACTTGAACCAGTGCCCAAATGGGATGCCGGCACTGCAGACGGGGGCTTTATCCTGCTGCTCCACAGCGCCCTCCCTGACCATTCTTTCCATCTGCTTTTCCAGAAGACAAGAGCCTCTGCGGGCACAGGGTCTCCGTGTGACGTGGGGGCAGCTGGGTTTTGGCACAAGCAGGCTCGAGAGCCCCACCACTGTTGCTGACTGCACGCGTGACTTGGGTGAGGGACCTGTACTTGGTGTCTCCGTTTGGACAGCCATTCCCATGTCGCTTGCCGGGGCCCAGCAACACATTGACGGTGGAATGAGTTGGGGAGAAGCGTGCGGGGTGTGAGGGTGGAGCTGCCCTCTTTTCTTTGGCTCCTGAGCTATTTGTGTCTGTAGAACTAGGGCCTGTCTCTGGAATCAGGGCACCCCCCTTCCCAGGCTATGTGGGAGACTGGGTCACATTTAATCTAGGCGGCTCACGCCTCCGCTTTCACGTAACCACCTCGAGGCTGTTGCCTGCTGTTCCTCTGACCGGAACGTCCTCTGTCCCCGTACCTTCGGGAGACACAGGAGCCCCGACTCAGCGCTCCCATGCGTGCCCTTCGCCAGCTAGTCCAGTTGACTGTGGAGCTTGGCCAGGAATTGAAGCCAGAGCTTAGGGGTCCTGAGAAGTGGGAGAGCAAATAACAGCAAAAGTATTCTGTTCTAAATAGTTTGACCGGTAGTGACCCCCCAGGCAAGGTTATTTGCCGGCTTAGCCAGGGTTTGGGGGAATGGCTGGCAGGCTGGAACAGAGACCAAACTGACCACCAGGGGGCGTAAAAAGCCTGCAGGAGGCACCTGAACATCTCACTTCCCAGAGCAGGTGGTGGAGGTGTGGTGGTGGGTGGGGCCCACACAGCCTGGTTTAGCCCCAGAACTGCAGTGGCGTGAGGTGACAAGTGCTGAAGAGGCCGATCAACTCCTCTTTAAGGACCCAGAGTGTGCTCCAGGCTGAGACTTGGCTCTGAGGTGAGCCAGTCTTGGCTGAGTGCCCTGGAGCAGTGTCCTAACCAACGAGACACTCTCATCTGCAAAACAGGAACCTGAGTGGCACTTACTTCAGAGGGTGAAGTAGCAGAGGGTGAAGAGCAGGGCTGGGTCAGGAAGAGGCCAGTGTCAGGACCCTGGAACTTCATGCAGGCCTCCCACATGAGAGGAGGAACCTGTGTAGTTGAGCCATCACCTGTTGCCACACGGGGCGTATGTCATCAGGATAATGGATCCAAAATGGATTAGGGGCTCGGATCCAGGCACTCCAACGTGGGGCACCCATGCATGTAGGCATCCCAAGTGGCATCTTTACTACGCCACAGTGCTGCCCACTTTTATTTATTTGTTTATTTTAAGATTTTTATCTATTCAGTTGAGAGGCAGAGCCACAAACAATGAGGGAGAGAGAGACAGAAAGATCTTCCGTCTGCTGGTCCACTCCCCAAATGGCCGCAACAACCAGAGCGCCCATCCGAAGCCAGGAGCCAGGAGCCTCCTCCAGGTCTCCCATGTGGGTGCAAGATCCCAAGGACCCGGGCCATCCTCGACTGCTCTCCCAGGCCATAGCACAGAGCTGGATTGTAAGAGGAGCAGCTGGGACAAGAACAGGTGCCCATATGGGATGCTGGTGCTGTAGGCGGAGGATTAACCCACTGTGCCACAGCGCCAGCCCCCCCCCCCCACTTTTTTATGAGCTACCAGCCCCAGGTATTTTGTTACAGCAGTGGAAAATGGACTAAAGGCAGTGTCGGATGTAATTTTACCAGGAGTTATTACCGTCTAGGAAAATCACACCATAAGAGCGAGGATACTCGTGTTCCCCTGTGTGGGATGGCTGTGTATCTGCCGTGTTACAAGGCTTCTCAACATGGACCCAACATCAGAAGGCCTCGTCCTATTGGTGCCCTTGCACCCCACCATTTACATCCCAACATGCGTATCACTTTTGTTAAAAATGGCATTAGTTGTATATAAGCACAACTTTCATTTTGATTGTGTATATGTCAGTGTATTTTATTGTATATTATAAATTAATGAATTTTATTTTACAATTAAGGCATCAAACTGATTTTTCACAATGAATAAGTTGTATTTTCTTTGAATTTCATTTTAGGCTCATAATGAAAGGCATTGCAATAATTTTTTTAAGATTTATTTCTTTATTTGAAAGTCAGAGTTACAGAGATATAGAGAGATCTTTTATCCACTGGTTCACTTCCCAAATGGCTGTAATGGCCAGGGCTGCACCAGGCCGAAGCCAGGAGTCAGGAGCTTCTTCCACTCTCCCATGTGGGTACAGGGGCCTAAACACTTGTGCCATCTTCTGCTGCTTTCCCAGGCACATCAGCAAGGAGCTGGATCAGAATTGGAGCAGCCAGAACTCAAACTGGTGCCCATAAGAGATGCAGGCACTGCAGACGGCAGCTTAACCCACCAAGCCACAGTGTCAGCCCCAGCATTGCAATTATTAACATAAAAGGTGGGCTCTGACATTCTCACAACCATCGTGTGAGCAAAAAAGCCAGAAACTAAGGGGGTTTCTGAAATGAATGATTTCATTTTGTAGAAGTTCCGAACCAGACAAATGCAACGCGTGCTATTAGAAATCAGGATGTTGCGAAGGTGGTAACTTGATTGGATTAGGGTAGATTTATGAACTTCTGTTGATCTGGGTATAGGTCATACAGATGTACTTAGGTTAAAAAAAAAAGCTTTTAAAATTTATTTGTGGCTGGTGCCGTGGCTCACTAGGCTAATCCTCCACCTAGTGGCGCCAGCACACCGGGTTCTAGTCCCGGTCGGGGCACCGGATTCTGTCCTGGTTGCCCCTCTTCCAGGTCAGCTCTCTGCTATGGCCGGAGAGTGCAGTGGAGGATGGCCCAGGTGCTTGGGCCCTGCACCCCATGGGAGACCAGGAGAAGCACCTGGCTCCTGCCATCGGATCAGCACGGTGCGCCGGCCGCAGCGCGCCTGCCGCGGTGGCTACTGGAGGGTGAACCAATGGCAAAGGAAGACCTTTCTCTCTCTCTCTCTCACTGTCCACTCTGCCTGTCAAAAAATTTTTTAAAAAAATTTATTTGCAAGGCAGAGCGATGGAAAGAGATGGAGACATAGACAGAGAGCTCCCATCCTCTGGTTCACTTCCCAAATGCCCGTGATAGCTGGGGCCGGGCAAGGGTGAAGCCAGAGCCAGGAACCCATTTCCTGACCTGGGAGGGTCTGTGCACCCCGGGGGCTGAGGCCCTCTGGCTCGCGCAGTCCGCGCTTACAGTAAGGGCTGAGCGGGCTGGCCCAGGCAGGTCCAGCTCCAGCCACCTACCCCGTTTTCCTCCTTGCCCCAGCCCCCTCCACTTCAGTCTTGCTCGCTGGCACCTCTCCACACCCCTACAGCAAGACCTCCGACCTCACTGGGTGCCGGGCTCCATAAAGCTGGATGCCGATACCCTGACCCTGACCCCCAGGAGTTGCCAGAGCCGCCGCTGGCGCCAGCTAAAGCAGTGGGTTGGCACTGAGCCTTCTGCCCCCAATCTGGGGTCAAAGGGCACACGCCAGTGGCTGTGCACCCTGTAGATCAGAGCTCCCCTCCGGCGGGGCCTTTCTGCTGCTCTCAACAACCACAGGCTTCTGGGGTTAATGCTGGGGCCAGACTTCAAAGGCTAAACTGCCCCTCCAAGCACCCTTGCAGTCCCCGTGCCCCTGCCTGAAATGCGCACACATCATCGCCAAAAGCACGCACACTTCGTCGGCACAGGGACCACGGGTCATGGACTTGGATACACCACAGCTGCAGCTCGCCTGCACTTCCTGTGAGTCACTTCCGCCGGGCTCAGAGCCCCTGCTGCACAGCCAGGCCTGATGGGAAATTCAGCCAGGCGTTCACCCACTCCAGCGATGTGCACAGGTCTGGATGCCCAGGCAGCTCCTCCAGTCAGGAGCTCCGCCTCGTGCAGTTCCTGGCGGGGGTGACCTAGAACCTGAGCCTCCGCCCCAGCTCTGCCTCTGCCTCCGGGAAACCTGCTCTCGCTCTCTCCTCCCTCAAATCCTGCCTGAGGCCCCTCAAGCCTCCCATTGACATCTTCCACATGGGGAAACTGAGGCACAGAGCACCGGTCACACGGAAGGCTGAAGAGGCAGTGAGGAAATCTTTTCCCGAGGTGTCACTGTGTGTCCCTCCCAGGGGCAGCGGCACTCCCAGGGCTGCTGGGAAAATGCAGCCCCCACGGCAGGATCGGCAGGATCGCAGGCTCCGAGACAGGCGAGCAGGAGTTCTCGGGGCCGGTGTGTTTCTGAGCCATGAGACGCTCCCGATGGAGGGAAGCGCCCTCGATCCTAGCTTTTCCACCAACACCCCCTGGGCGGGCTCGGGTCCCTGTTGGGGCCTCAGCTGTTCTGTCTGTACGGTGGGCTCCGCTTGGGTGCCCTGGGACTCCCTGGGTGGCTTGTTGACTCTTCGCCTGGAGGAGTTGAACCCTCCCTCAAACCTCGGCCATGAACACCCAGGAGCAGCCTAGTAAAGTCCCCAGAGGATGGGGCTCAGTGACCGGAGGTACGAGACATCTACGCCTGGAGTACCAAGCACGTGTCACTCAGAGCAGGAGCTGGGAGAGGAGGAGGGGGAGGAGGAGGGGGAGGAGGGGGAGGAGGGGGAGGAGGGGGAGGAAGTGCTCCATTCTCCTTCCTGAAAACTTGAGCTTCCCCAGGAGCCCGGATGCCCCCAGGCCTCTTCCTTGATGTCCGCCTGGAGGGGACAGACGGCCCATAGGGAATCAGTGTGCCACCCACTCACCGTCTCAAACCCTTAAAGACACAAACACTGGGAAGGATTAAACAGAGACGCACAGACTGCCCAGCTGGGAACCACGGGGGGGCCGCGGCCTGAGTGCACCCTGCAGGGCCGAGGCGGGAAGCAGGGGGAGGGGACGAATTGCACCTGCCAGAACTCGTGCTTGAGCCCCGAGTGAGAAAGTGGATTGGGCCCAGTGCTTTCTGAGTCTCAGGAAGGGACCTCTTCCTCCAAGCCAGGAGGCCCTCAGCTCCTGCTTTAGACCCCCAGTAGCCCTCACAGCCCGGATGCAAACTCCTGCCTAGCACTGGAAGCTTCTGGAGCCTGGGAACCGCTGTGCCCCTGACACACACACATACACAAACACACACTCTCTCTCTCTCTCTCTTTCTCAGCCAATGCATGCTGGGCGAGAGCCAGCCTTCCTCCTCCCTGGGTGCCCTGGGATTGCCTGCGTGGCGTTGTTGACCCGGCCATGGTGACCTCTGGATGAAGGAATTGAATCCCCAAACCTTCCTCCTGAACATCGGATGTTCTCCTGGGTTGCCTACTACTTGGTTGTGGGCCCTGCCTCCAGGGAGCCCTCCCAGATTGAGCAAGTCCCCTCCCCTCACCCTAGCCAGGACCCTTCTCAGGAACCCCGCCCCTCCCTTGAACAGCAGAGGTCCTGCAGGCTGGCCGAGGGCAGTGCCATCAAAGACTGGCGTTGTCGTGGGATGGCTGGGTCCACGCTCTTGTCTTCGATGCAGGAAAGAATTCAAGGATAAGACGTGGGTAAGTACTAGTAGAGGAACATTGTTGTTAGCTAGGGGACAGTACACACTCGGGAGGGAGTGCGGGCGTGTTGGAGAGTGGGCCGCATGCAGTGAGTTCAGGGGTCATCCCTTTATGTGATCCGGGGGCATCGTGGGTAGAGTCTGGGTGGGATTTCATGGAATACTCACAGAGGACAGTGTTTGGGGTGGGCTTTTTTTTTTTTTTTTTTTTTTTTGACAGGCAGAGTGGATAGTGAGAGACAGAGACAGAGAGAAAGGTCTTCCTTTTGCTATTGGTGCACCCTCCAATGGCACACCGGCGCCGCTAGGTGGAGGATTAGCCTAGTGAGCCGCGGCGCCGGCCGGGGTGGGCTTTGAGTACTGGCCATTCTTGGAAACCTCGGAAGTGCTAGAGCACCTGGTGCATGATCGGAGCAGGGGTGACAGTCATGGTCATTTTATGATAATGATATTATAATTCACGGTAGGCCATTCCGAGGACACAGTCAGCAGCCACGTGGATTGTCTCTGGCTGTGTGGTTCCACAGAGACTGCCGTTTGCCCCAGAACAGAGAGAGGGGTGGGTCGGGCGGCTAGGCGAGAGGGAAGGGAGGGGCTGATGACGCTGGCTGCTCCTTGCCAGCTGCCTGCTTGCCTGTATCAGAGTGAAAGGGATCAGTGGTGTGCCCTGGATGAGGAAGACCCTGGCTGAGGGAGCCAACTTGGCATCAAATATTCTGAGACTGCTCTTGTGGAGGCTGGAGGCTCAGAGACATCTCACTCCTGCCTGCCACCTCTTTGCCTGGCTGCAGGCCCAGCCAGAGGGCTTCTCAGGCACCTTGCTAGCAGACGGCCCCGCAAAGATGACATCCATTGTCTGATACGGCAGCCACTGGCTGCACATGGCTTTTGAGCGTTTGAAATGCGGCTAGTATGAATCATGCAGTATAAACATTCTCACTGGATTTCCAAGTCTCAATCCAGAAAGAGAATATAGAGCATCTCAAGAACATGTCTGTGTTGATGACATGTTAAAACGGGCGTCCTTTGGCAAAGTGGATGAAGTTGCCACTTGGGATGTCTGCATTTCCTGTTAGAGTGCCAGGGATGGAGTCCCGCCTCTGCTTTCAGCCGGCTTCCTGCAGACGTGCACGTGGGAGGCAGCAGGTGATGCCGCCCACGCAGGAGGCCTGCATTAAGTTCTGGCTCCTGCTTTCATCCTGGCCTAGCCCTGGCTGTTGCAGGCATTTGAGGAGCGAATCAGTGAATGGAAGCACTCTCTCTTTCTCTCTCTCTCTCCCTTTCTTTCTCTCTCTGCTGCTTTGCCATTCAAATACATGCAAATAAATAAATAAACTTTAAAAACAGGTATGCTTGTGTTTTGGATAGTATTGGGTTAAGTAAAATACATTATTAAAATGACTTGTTTCCCTGTCCGTTTTTGATAGTTGCTAGGAAATACTGAATTATAGAGGAATTCCCGGTATGTCATCTCCATTTTACGGAGGTGGGGGGGTGGGAGGTGATGCAATGCAAAGCCGTGTGTGACCTGCGGCTCTGCCCCCGGGTTTGTGACAGATAAGACTCCAAAAGAGACCTTTCCCTGGCCCTGCTGCTGGATGAGGAGGAAACGCATGTGCGCATGTGCGGAGTCACCCTTACCCTTACTCTGAGTCTTGAGCAACTAGCACTACTATGTCCTGCCTTTGACGGTGGCCTTGGGATTGGTGCTGGGAGCCAGCGACATGGGGGCTGTGGCCTCTCCCAGGGAGAGGAGCAGCCTAGCTTGTGGGCGTCCAAGGAAACCTTCAGACCTCTGTAGCAGCTGCACCTGGAGCAGCACCCACGGGGTCAGAGAGGCCCCAGGGGGTTGGTTCTTTATAGCCAGCCCACCTCCTGGGCTCCCACCGCACAAAAGACCCTCGCTGGGGCACAGGGTCTGCCGCCTCCTGGAGGTGCTTTGGAGAGGAGCCTGTGCCCCTCACCCGGGCACAGACCCCGCACTGTGGCTCCTGGCCTGGGTCCCAGCCCTGCACGTGTCCCCTCGAGGTGCCCCCATGCTGCCCTAGGGAGGGCCTCTCTGGGAGCCTAGGAGCCGGGATCTTTCCCAGGAGGAGACTTTGCCCTGGATGAGGACCCAGGACCCAGTTGTGGGTCCCTTGAGGCCAACTTTGCCGGAGGCATTTGGGATCCAGCTGGGAAATCCCATTTGGATGTAATGGAGTCGAATGCTGGGCTGTGACTGTAGCATAAGCAGGCACTGGGTTTTAAATTTAACAAATGAATTAAGGGAACAAGTTTAAAGGGTGAGGTTTCTTGGCAGCCTTGGGATCATTACTACAAAACCAGCTCCTATTGTCCAAGTCCTCTGCAGTGCCAGGCCTGTGGCCACCATCCCTGGGAGAGGCCGGACAAGGTCTTCAGTGTGGCCATTGGCACTGAAGCCATTTTACCAACTCCGGGTGGCCACCACCGTAGCCATCCCTCCCTCCCTTGGGCCCGGTTGCTCTGGTGTAAAGTCGGAGTTTGCAGACAGATCCAAGTTTGAATCCAGTTCTGCCCCACTTGCCTGCTCACCCTCCCTGAGCCTCATCATCCTAATCTGTAAAATGGGAGCAATGACAGCTCTGGAGAGCTGGCCATCTGCCCCAGGCCCTTTGCCTCAATGGGCACCTTTCCCACGTGGGGTCACTGCTGCCACTGCTGCCTGCCCCCAAGCTGAGCAAACACTGTCCTTCAGACATGGCTCCTGAAACTCGAGGGATCAGATGGCCCCTAGGCCAGGCCCTGGGGGCCTGCAGGAGCACAGCTGTGCTGGGCCCTAGGTTGTTGGCACAGCCCTTGCTAAGGGGCCCTGTCCCTCCCAGCCTCCCTCTATGCCCACTCTGCGGAAGGTTCGCCCTGAGCACGGAGGCCAGAGGGGATTCAACAGAGGGGAATCAACATTC
This sequence comes from Oryctolagus cuniculus, assembly GCF_051225735.1. NCBI lineage: Eukaryota > Metazoa > Chordata > Mammalia > Lagomorpha > Leporidae > Oryctolagus > Oryctolagus cuniculus. Next base: position 59,822,612 of record NC_142884.1, on the reverse strand, counting down.
CCCCCTTCACTGCCTCCCTGAGCTCAAAGCCAGGGGTCCAAGGCCCACAGATTCCCTAGAGTTCTACGGCCAGGGAGTGCCCAGGTACAGAGACAACAGCGGGAACTGTGCTCTGGGGAGCAGATGACAGGTGCCACAGCCCCTCCTAGCCCTTGCCCATCTCCCCACCCCCACCTCGGGGCCCCTTCCTCTTTCACAGCGGGGCTCAAACATTCTCACCCCAGTTCCCCCCCCCCCTTCCTCAGCCCCCTGGGCATCCTGGCCACCAGGTGGCCTTGCCTCTGGGAGTCCTCTGAACTTGGGCTGTGATTACAGGGAAGCAAGAAAAATGCATAGGGCACACACTTAAGGAGGCCGAGGGTCAGGGCCTAAAAGTATGTGCCTCCTTAAATTTTTCTTCCAGAGCCCTACAACCGCTTTGTGTCCAAGTGGTCAGCCATTCCCCAGGGTCCTCGGTCCTTGTGGAGGCCCCACTCTCTGCCCAGGTACACGCCCTGGACTCCTGTCACATGGACAGCCAAATGCCATCGCCTGGGTCCCACCTGCTAAATCTCTCTCACCCAGCCCCCTGCCCCCACCTCCACCTCCTTGTCCCCTCCCTCCTAGACACTGGCCATCACTTCCTCTTCTTTGCACTCCCGTCTGCCCACCCACACTGCACAAGGATCTTCCCCATTCACACACCTGGCCCTGCCCCCTCTCTCTATAAACCCTCGATGGCTCCCCACTAGCCTGGGAGAGAGCCCCAGACCCCACCTCTGGGATCCAGCAGCCCCACCATCCTCTGCAGCTCTGTGACCACACTGGGCTCTTCCTCACCTCTGAGCCTGCACACCTGCTTTCCCCCGCCTCAAACATCTGTTCTCTCTGTCTCAGAATTTCATTGCTTTCTTCTTCTTCTTTTTAAAAACATTTTAAAATTTGTTTCAAAGGCAGATTGGCAGAGAGAGAGAGAGAGAGAGGTGGGTATCTTTCATCCACTTGTTCACTCCCCAAACATCTATAAGAGCAGGAGCTGGGCCAGACCAAAGCCAGAAGCCCAGAACTCTATCCGGGTCTCCCATATGGGTGTCAGGGCCCCAAGCACTTGGGCCATCTTCCGCTGCTTGCCGAGGCCCATTAGCAGGGAGCTGGATCAGAAGCAGAGCAGCCAAGACTCCATTTTGAAATGGGATGTCCTGCATTGCAAGCTTAACCCACTGCACCACACTGCAGGCCCCAGAATTTCATTTCTCACCACACGGTAGGCTCCCCCTTTCTGCTGCTCATATAGCCCCTGCCCTGCCCCTTGCGTAACCCTCACTTGCCCAGGACACGGTACGCTTGACCCACCACTTGCGGCTCCTTGATAAAGCACAGACGCACATTAGCACTGGTGCATGGGTCTAGGAATTTATTGATGAACTCATGGATGGATGGTCAGGTCGGTGGCTTTGGTGGCTGGGTGGGGACGAAGGGTGATAGTACATAAGCTGTAGCCAGGGCTGCCTGTGGCAGCAGGTGCCTGGAGAGAGAAGGCCACCTCGCCTCCGGCAGGCGGGGTACTGACTGCAATGGCCCGGCAGTGAGGTGCGTGTAATGGCGGAGCCTGCAGAAGAGGTAATGGCGAGAGGGCAGCTCTGCCCGCCTCTGGTTATTGCTTGAGTCTGGCAGTGCCCACTGCCTGCCTCAGGGCGCTCGGTCTCGTGTGTCACAGTGTGGGCTCGGGCTGGGGCTGTTGCCACCGCCAGCGCGGAGGACAAGAGGAGCTTCCAGGGGCCTTGGGGTCTTGGAGAGCAGAGGTAGCCCCGGACTTGGGCCCTGTTCAGCTCCTGTCCTTCCGGTCCCCGGGGCAGCTGAAGGGCCCCCCACCCCCGTCTGGAGGGGCCCACCCGGAAGGCTCCCGGGCTGGCGGACGGAGTCCACGGCACTCCCCAAGCAGGGAGACTCGCGTGGTTTGGTGTCTGCTGATGTGGAAGCCCTTGGGAAGATGGTGCCCTCGTGGCCGGCTGGGCAGGTGGGCAGCTCAGGCCCGGAAGGAGGCCTTGACCACACGGCCCCTGAGTGGCTGTGGCGGCCGGAAGTTGTTCACCATGTGGACCCTCTCATCGTCCTCCGAGGTAAAAAGGAGGCTCCGGAACTTCTCCATCTTGAGAAGGCAGAAGGGGTGCTCAGGGAAGAAGGGGGCGCTGTGGTACCCCGTGACCCCAGGCTCACGCTCTGGCACGTTCTGTCCAACTAGTTCTACCCCTCCATCCTCCCGCTCCATCCTCTTCTGGCTCCAACCCTGTGCAGCTGAGGCCTCTCACACAGACACCTGCCCCAGTTTCCGGCATCTTCCTCCCAGCCTGTGTCTAGGTCCTTACGACCAGAAATCAAGCTAACTCCCAGCCAAGTCCATCTGTTTATCGGCAGGAGACGGAGGCCTCGTGGCTGGGACCCCAGGCTGGTGGGTTGCTGGGAGCAGGGAGAGTTGCCCGGCTGGGAAGGGCCCTGAGTACTGTACCCCTGTCCGGGGGTCCCAGGGGGACTCACCTGCCTCTCAGAGATGCTGATGGGCTCCCGGAGCACAATCCAGGTGACACTCTCGCTGAGCGGGGGTGTGGTCAGGGAGCCTGGGTAGGTCCAGTAGTGCCGGCTGGAGGGCAGGAGGCACTTGGGGTTGAAGCAACTGAACTGGGCCTTGGTGCCCTGGGGCGGGGGAACCAGCAATCAGCAGGGACCTCTCAGCAGCAGCTTCCCCACCTGCTTCTGTCAGCAGGATTCTGGTGTCTCCTTGACCCACTGATGCAAATTGCGGGCAAATGTCCGTGATCCCAGGCGCCATCTCCCCACCTGGGCTCAGCTCTCTGTGCACACCTGCTTGTGTGTAAAAGCTGTGGCTTCCTGGAGCTCTTTGGCCACCATGATGTCTCTCGGGCCATCAGCTGCTTGCAGTGGTGCCACCTGTCCCACCACATCAATGTCAAGCACCTTATCCAGCCTTGACCCAACTGGGTGCACGCTGGGCACCCAAAGGGGCTGCTGACACTGACGAAGAGGAGGCGGGTGCAGGTTCACGCAGGAGCTGACCCTCACCCATGGCCTAAGCATGGGCTTGCTGCCAGAACCAAGGAGTGGATGGACCCATTCTGGGACTCCGCCTCTTCCCCCCATCCCATCAGACTTCAGTGGATCCAGGGCAGGGACCCCCGCTAAGTCTCACCTTGAACCGAACCATGTAGAGCGCATCTGTCAGGCGGTTCATGCTGGGGTGCTCATTCCCCGTCTGTAAGGGAGAGGGTGGTGTGAGCCCTGCATCCACTTGTCCCAGAACCTGGGGGGATGGGGCTCCAGGGGACCCATCGCTCACCTCCAAGAAAACACCAACCACAGCGAGGCCATCCGGGGCTGAGGCTGCCTCCCCAAAAGTGCTGTACTTCCTGGCGTTCCAGTGCACCAGGTGCAGCTGCAGGGGCACAGGGGCCAGGCTGAGCCCGTGCTCAGCGCCTCCGAGAGGCAGTGGGAGCTCTGAGCCAGGCCTTCTTCACTCCCTCTCCTGGAGGAAGGACCTCTAACGTCCAAGGCTTGGGACACTGGAGGCCCAGAGGCACCCACCCAGCTCTGTGCCCACCCTTCCGGGAGTCCCAGGAGACCCAGAGGGCACTCTGGCTGAGGCCCTGCCCTCACATGAACCGGCTTTGAATTATAGATGACAGCAGTCTAGGGTGATACCTTCTTCCCCCCTCCCCCCAGGAAGCAAGGAAGTAGCACCTGCAGTTGGGTTCAAAGAGTAAGGAGAGGGTTCGCAAATGGGAGCCTGGAGGAGAGGCCTTCCTGGTGGAGAGAACAGCTCGGGAGAAGCGGCCAGGCTCAGCTCTTGAAAGCGGCTGCAGGGCGTGGGGGGCTCAAGAGGAAGACCCTGTGCAGACTGGGGGGTCTCCCAAAGGCCCCTGGGTGCTCCCCTCCTTTCCGGGGCCCTGCACCAGGCACCCCTAGCCCCTGGGCCCTCACCTCGCTGGGGAACGACTTGCCGTCCACGGTGTGCTCCGAGCCTGCATCGCGCCTCTTGCCCCAGTGGAAGTGGAACTGCTTGAGGCGGTAGGGCCCTTCCAGGGGGCCCCCCGTCACCACTGCGGGCAGAAGTGGGTGCATAGCAGTTGGCTGAAAGGACTCTCACGGCTCAGTGTGGCAGCCCAGGGTGGGGATGTATTTTCCATTTGGAAAGTTGGGTGGGCTGCCTGGGCTGGGGTCAGCCCCCATGAGCCCCCTAGGTCCTTAAGCTGGGCCAGGGCAGACAATGGGACAACCTGCGGGTGACCGAGGGGTCTGGGTCTGACGGAGTCGAGGTCTCCCTCTGGCCACTCCCCCCATGGTTGCCAGCCTCCCCAGGGAAGCTGGGCCCTCCTGCCTCTGCAGCCCTTGTCCCTTCTAACCTGGGGCCTCGGCATCCGGAGCAATGTCTCAGGGCTGCATGGGAGGATTATTTTGCTTAGTTATCACAGTAGCTCATGAGCGACAGAGCCTGCTCCCCTCTCTATTTTTTAAAGGAGGAAACTGAGGCACAGAGAGGGCAAGGCATTTGCCCAACGTCACATAGCAAGGCCCTGAGCTAGGGTATGGGCCAGCATCTCCTATATCCAGAGCCCAGGCTCCCCATCAGCTGGCCATGCTGCCTCCTGGGTCACCCCAGAGAAGGTCAGCTCCTGAGGATCCCCACCCTACAGGCCAGGCTCAGGTGCCTCCAGGGCCATGTGCCCCCTACAAATGGCCTCTTGGGGGGCGGTGCCTCTTGTACTGGTTTTGTGACTTTCTCACCTTGATACCCAGCGAGCCGCAGCCACACAAAGGCCTCCTAGCACTGATAGAATTTCCAGCTGAAAGGGATCTGGCAGTGGCGGCAGCCCTGGCCGGGACGGAAAGTGAGCCCCCGGATCAGGTGGCCGCCCAGGCTTACAGTTCCACAAGGCCCTGGCGAGGGTGCCCAGGGCAGGGCCTTGGCCCTCTGCAGGCCACTTGGGAGGGGGAGGACAGGACAGTCCAGAGGCCCTCCTCGCTGTCCTGCTGTATCTGAGAGCAGGCCTCCCCAGGGCATTGGTGAGGCGGACAAGGGAGTCTGAGGGTGGTGGCTGTGGGCGGGGCACCAACCAGGCTACCTCATTCCCAGGGGGCAGGGACAGCCTGGCCTGAAGGCTGAGCTCTCTGGCAGGCCTCTGGGCGGGCCCACTCCCCTGAGCATGCACCATTTGGGACCTCACACTGTGGTCTCCCAGAGAGGGAACCCCTTCTCCAACCCCTTGAGCTTGGTCCCTTCGCCTCTGTCCTGTCCTGACCAGGGAGGGCTCTGCCAGTCATTGTGTGTCTGGGTCTCAGAGGGCATCAATCTGTTTGACCTCCAGAGCAACGCACAGTGGGTGAGTGGCAGAGCCCGGCTGTCTCACCCCTCCTTCCTCCAGCGCCCTGACCCCTGCAGCTGGGCGTTAGCAGGGATGGAGCCCCAGCCCAGGCCTGACTGTGAGACCTGGATCGGTGATCCACAGGCACCATCCTGAGTTCTCCCTGCACCGCATCCCCCCCCCCCCCCAGCTCGGCAGCCTTCACTGAACCCGCAGAGCCCCCGTGGAAGCAGTTACAAGGAACGGGCACACAAAACTTATTAATCTGCCGCTGAGGGTCATCCAGAGCCCCGTGTCCCTCCTCAAAGCTCTGCACGAGAGGCTTTTCCTAGAATTCGGTGCCAGGAAATGCTCTCTCTACCCTGACAATGTGCTAGACTTCCTCCTGCAGCCGGAACTGTAACTGATCCTTTCCCCCTTTTTTCCTAGCCTGCCAGGGAGCTCAGAACTCTTTATTTGAAAGGTACATCTTCCTTCCTCTCCTCTGCCTTTTGATTTTCTTTTTGAAACTCTCAGTCTCTTGAGCGTTTTCTGGGAGGGGCAAAGAAGCAATCACTTCCCCACCTGAGAAAGTAGCAGGTTGCCTCCTTGTCCCACTCTACCCTGTTCCCTGCAAAGGCCCAGCTGTAAAATCCCTTACTACAAACAGGTCTTCAAAGAAGGAGGTACCTTTCTCTGAAAGGAGGAGAGAACCTCCACTTTGACTATGACCTTGTCTAAATAGGATAAGAGTCGGTGAACTCAAAAGGCTTCCATAGCCTTGGAAACTCATGACTGGAGCACAGGGAGATTACTGATGCCATAAACAGGAGTGTCAATTTGTAAAGTCAACAACAGGAGTCACTGTGCACTTACTCCTCATGTAGGATCTCTGTCCTTAATGTGCTGTACATTGAGATTTAATGCTATAACGAGTACTCAAACAGTATATTTCACTTTGTGTTTCTATGTGGGTGTAAACTGTTGAATGTTTACTTAATGTATACTAAACTGATCTTCTGTATATATAGAAAATTGAAAATGAATCTTGATAAGAATGGAAGGGGAAAGAGAGTGGGAAGGAGGAGGGTTGCGGGTCGGGGGGAAGTCATCGGTGGGGTGGGGGATGCCAGTGTAGTCCGTAAGCTATACTTTGGAAATCTATATTCATTAAATAAAAGTTAAAAAAAAATCCCTTACTACAGAGCACCCCTGAGGCCACTGTCTAGAAATTTATGATGAAAGAACCTGGACTCTAGCCCCAGGGCACTTCCACGAGTTCCCAACAGCCTATCTCTGGCACAAGATGCCTGGGACCTTGAGGGCGCGGGTGAGTTGGAAAGAGAAATCTCTGCCCTGCCTGCTCATCAGGCCTCAGTCTGTCCATCTGAGAGGTGGGTCCTTAAGAGGGGTAAATGAGCGCCCCTTAGACCTTTGCTCCGTTTGATGGGTAAGGGGACCAAGGCCAATGAGAGATGGAGCTTTTCTTCCCCATCACGGCATGCAGCCCCTTCTGAAACTCCCCAACTAGGGCCCTAGCAGGGACAGGCACCAGGCTTTGGCGGGGGCCACTCACCGGTTCGGTCGTCGCTGTCATTGAAGTCCACTTGGACAGAGTGGCCGTTATTGGCAATACTGAGGGACGTGCAGGCCTCATAGGAGAGCTCCAGCGGCTGCAGGCCGGGTGAGTATACAGCCTGGCTGGAGACGATGTTGATGGGGGACTGGCGGTCTCCCTGGGCAATGGGATACAGCTTGTGCCAATGCGAGGGGCCTGCAGTAGGGAGAGGCAAGGACTCAGGCCAGCCGGAGTCGCAGGCCTGCAGGCGGAGGACCCCTGGGACGTTGTCTCCCTGGTGTCCGCTCAGAGGGCAGCCTCGCTTCGGAGCTGCACCTCCTGGAGTTCCAATCCAAGCTCTGCCGCTTCCCCTCTCGGCCTCTGTTTCTTTGTCTGTGAAATGGCCTTGCTAAAACTCACCTCCCAGTGCTGGCAGGAGACCCAGAGAGGCAATGCATGGCAGGGAACGTAACACAGCAACCAGGCTTAGGGAGGGAGGGTCTCCTCAGTGCCAACCTCCCAACACACACTCAGGGAGGCCCCCAGGTATCGAAAATCTCTGCCCTGACCCTAGGGTGTGTGTAGCCTCTTCCTGCACCTTGGGAATTAGAAACCAGCACCATGCCCATTTCACAGACGAAGGACCTGTGGGCACACCATGCACATGTGCAAATGAACACACACACACACACACTTTGCACTGGTTTAAACACATGGTATTTGCTTGTGTTCCCCCCCCCCCCCCCCCGCTGCCATCCTCAGGCATGTGCGTACAAGTGCACAGAGATCTTCCATGGGCACAAACATGTGCATGGTGACCTGGGCTCACCAGGCCCCCAGCGGCCAGGCGCAGAACATGCATGTGTCCGAGCATACGCAGCCCTGCTGACTACACCTGACACACATGTATGCCCTCTCACACCCAAAGGCCCCCCTTTGGAATCCCAAGTTTGCATGAAGGGGCCACAGTAGAACACATACCCATGTTCTCTCTCTCTCTCTCTCTCTCTCTCTCTCTCTCTCTCTCACACACACACACACACACACACACACCTGCATGTACACCCACGGGCACCCACCACCTGCCTCCCAGAGGCTCCATCTGCAGCCGAGAGGCTCAGCATCTCCCCGGGGAACATCCTGAGATGCTGCCTATTTTTAGAGCCACTGCCGGCTGGTGCTTCTACCCCTTTTTGGCTTCTTAAGTTTTCCCGAGAAAACAGCAGCAGGTGCCGACAGAGCTGTGTCCCCAGTGGATGACTCAGAATCGCGGCCCGGCCCCACTGGGTTATTTTTGAAGTCCTGTGAGTGCTGCTGCATGCCGCCACCTCTGTCCTCTGTCTGTCCCTTCCTCATTGCCCCTAGCCTAGGTGACCCAGGTCTGGCGGGGGCAGGGGCAGCTGCTGGAGGGTAGCAGGCAGCGCACTGGATGCTCGGAGCTGGTGGGCGGGACAAGGGGGACTCTGGGCCCGGGGTAAGCTCCCAAAAGTGGGTTGGGTGCTGGAGCAGGGGGGAAGATGGAAATATGGGTGCTGTCAGCCCGCCCCTTCTCTCCTCTGCCTCTGCCTCTGTTCTTCCCTGGTGCCTTTTCCTGAGTGCCTCTTTCCGGCTTTTGCAAGTCCAGCTCCAGGACCCCCTCACCCCAACTCCTTTGTCCTTGGGGTCCTGGGAAAGGCCAGAGACTCCACAGCACCTCCCTGACTTCTTCTGCTCCATTGCAACTTCCTGGGCCCCTAGACCGCCCTCCAGGACCCCTGCCCCAGCACAAAGTTGCAGTCTCTCACTGGAGAAGTGGGGCTGGGGGGCTGTTCCTCCCACCAGCACTTCCTCTTCTCCCCACCCCCACCTGCCCTGCCCTGAGTCCTCCCAACAGCCTGGATCTTGGGTCCCCAGTGTTCATCTCAGGGAGATGGGGAAGCCCTTACCCATCACCCCACCCTGCTGGATAAGAAACAGCCCCCAAGGGGTCTGACCTGCGCCAGACCCACACTCAAGCCATCAGGCTCTCACCTTCTGCCTTTTCTCGCTTCCCCTGAATCCTCGGGAAACTGAGGCAGAATGGAGGCGCTCTCTTCTCGGTGGGTCCAGGAAGCTGGTGAGGGTCACAGCTCCCCCACCTCACACCCGAGTGAGCGCAACCCCCGGCTCCTTGAAGATACTCAGCCCCGTGCGTGCGCCCTCAGACACTCCCTTTCTTCTCTTCCCAGCGCACACAGCAGCTCGGACACTTCTGCGAGGGAACTCCCGGGGACCCCGCGCCCTTGCCCACGCGGAGCCCAGCTCCCCGGAGATCCCGCACACACGCCGTGCGCGCTCCCCGCACAGACATTCGCGCACCCGACTCCACCGACCCCCCCCCCACACACACACACACGCCAACACCGGCCGCCGCTGCCCTGGGCCCCCTCCACGCGCTGCGCACGCCTCGGGTGAGTGAGTGTCGGGACCCGGGACCAAGCGACCTCGGCAGTTAAGGGCTGCGCGGAGGAAGCGGCAGGACGCGTTCCGTCGCCGGATCCCCGCTGGCCGTGGGGCCCGCCTGGGCGCAGCGCAGAGTTTGCACTGGGCGCAGGGGAACCAGGACTGCAGCCAGGCAGGGGGGCCAGGTTCCGGGCGCCGGACGGGAGAGGGGTTCCAGTCTCGCCGGGTGCGTGGAGGGCTGAGGGTTCGGGAAACCCGGCTGGGCGCTGGTCCAGTTGGGCAGGGGCCGGCCCGGTTCTGCGCCTACCGTCGTCCTGGCCGTAGCCCCAGCCGTGGTGGCCGGTCATACCGCTGCTGTCCCCGCAGCCGTGCACCTGTCCGCTCGGCTCGGTCCGCTGGCGAGGGCTGCGGCTCAGGCCCCGCTCGCTGCAGCGGAGCAGCCTCTTAAAGCGGCGGCGGGCGGGAGGAGCGGTTCCCGGGGAACCCGCCCCCCGCCCCCCAGCAGGGCGAGAGAGGCCGGCCCTGCCCCGCCCCCCGTCCATCTACAGGTCCGTCGAGCCCCAAGTCCAGTTGCCCGGGGTCCGGTGAAGCTAAACCTCTCCTGGCATCTCCCTGCCCCGCCTGGGTCGGATGACTCTCCCTCCTTTCCCTCGGCACGTGTGCGGCTCCTGCGATCCAGGACCCACTCAGGCTGAGGGCTGCCCTGCTTCCCAGTTTCCCCACATCGCATCCCCCTCCCAGGCTAGTCCCAGAGCCATCAGTGCCACCACGGGGGACCGAGCTCTGGGTCCTGAGTCCTCCGGAGTTGGAAGTCCCCTTTAAACCACGAACTGCCCTGACCATCAGGGGTGCAGAGCTGGAGCTGTGGCAGGTGCTGGGCCAAGCTTGGGGGTCTTGCCTGGGGGTCTGTGCTCTCCACTGCCCTATGAGGTTGAGTGTTTCTGGTAGCTCCATTTGACAGAGCAGGGGATGGAGACCCAGAGAGGTACAGTAACTTGCCCAGGGCCATCCAGCCAGGGACTGTGTGGGCTCCATCCCCATCTTGTCTCCTCCAGACCCTGTGGCCTTTACTCCTTCCCAGGGGTGCCAGGAGCAAGGGTGAGGGCTGTGGGTGTGGGAGCCCTGGGATAAGAGAGGGGACAAGACAGGGCTATCTAAGCCCTTGGATTGGTTGGAACCAGAGCCCAGAGTGGGGTGGGGAGAAGCAGCATCAACCATGGGCACGTCATTGACAGACAGAGCCACAGAACCAGCTGGTCTCGCCATGGAAGCAAGTCGGAGGCCCTGCCCCCCACCCTCCCTCTCCTCTCTGCTGCTTCCTCCACCCTTCAGGGACTCTGTCCCTGTGTAGCCTGCTGTGTGGCCTCCTCTCCGGGACCATCAGCACACTTGCTGCAAGCTCAGGCCTTCTACCCTTCATGCAACCTCACTGCCTGCATTGGCCAAACATTTTCCCACCCACCAGCCCTGGTCCTTGCTGTGCCCTCCACCTGGTGTGTCCTCTGTCTTCCACCCACTGGCTCCTGCCGGCCCGATCTGATTCATCGTAGCATGTGGCCTCGTGCCAAGGATGGGGTTTGTCTCTGGCTAGGCCTCAGCAGGCAGTTTGGGGAAGACAGACAGATGAGTAGATGGAAAGACGTCAGGGCCCAGGCCTCCCGACAGGAGCCCAGGAGCCTTAGTAGAATGCCTGCTGGTCAGGCCTTGTCCAGGGGACATGGCTTCAGTCCCTGCTCTTGGCTGACCTTGTGCAGAAATCTGCATCCCGTCTGCCTGCCTTCCCCACGTCTCGGGGTCTGTCTCCGTTTCTCTCTCCCAGGCCCTGAACCCCAGTTCCCCGGGCATAGCTGTGCAGACTGACAACCAGTTGGCTGGGCCAGCGTCAGTGACTGTCAGTCTGGCCCCGTCAGGATGCCGCTCTCTGAAACAGGAACAGGAAGGCGTCCTGGGTGTAAATCTCATCTTGGTGGGGGGAGGGATAGGGACGGGGAACCCATGACAGAGACACAGGGGTTGGCTTCCATGACAAGCATGTGACAGAGCATCCAACACTTCCTAGGCCCCAGGTCTCCAAGTCAGAACGTCATCTACAGATTTAAAAAATGAAATCAAATGAAAGCTTGCTTCTGGGTGAAGCTTGCAGCCTCTTTGCCTCCAAGAGGAACCACCCCCACTTAGGGACCAACTCCCAAACTCCCCCTCACAGCCACCCAGGCCCGCTCCATGTCTATTCATTGCACTTAAAAAATAGATTGGGATTCCTCACATGGCTTTGCATCCAGCTTCTGCCACACAGCAACTCTGGGTGGATTTTCACCCCATTATACGGATGAGAAAAGCAAGGCTCAGAGAGGTTGAGAGATGGGCTTGAGGGTGCACAGTGACAGAGCAAGGATGAGAAGAATCCAGGACCGCTGGGTTCCTCGTGCAACATTGTCTAAAATCATGGGAAGCGGGGGAGGTGGGTTTTGAATGTGATTCTTATTTGCATATATGCATATGCAAGTCCTCTCTGGAAGGACTCAGGGGAAGCCAGGGAGGCTGATTCCTTCCAGGGAAGACAGCAGAGACTGGAAGGGTGGGGAGCACACAGCACGGGGGTGTGAAGGACAGGCTCACTGACCAGGCCTTTGCTCCTTTTGAAAGAACTAGGAGCTGCTCTGTCACCTCTTTAACAGCCAAATACAAAGTGACTCAGGTCTCCCTTCCCTGCACCCTGTGTCAGTAGTTTTCTCTGGGTGCTGGGAACTCAAGCAGGGGAGGGGAGCCCGCGGGGTCTGCCCTTCTCTGCTGATGCCTCCATTGCCCTGGCTGCCCACTCAGGTCAACTTGGCGGAGCCTCTGCCCCCATTCAGGCGCCTTCCGTCCCAGTTATGTGGCGTCTTCCAAGTGGAATTGATTTCTCTGCTTGAGAGTTTACTCTTTGGCCTCACTGGCGTCAGTGGCTCCTGGCTTTGGCTGTTTGTGGGAGAGGGAAGCACGGGCAGGTGGGGTCCATGCTGAAGGGCAAGGTGAGAGCATGGGCAGTGTGCGGTGCCACGCCTCACTCGTCAGCCTTGGCCAGGTCTCACTTCCCTTCTCCGAGATACTGTGTATTTGCTCCACGACGCAGTGATAAGGGGATTGATCCTGTCCTGCCCATCTCACGGGAGTTCCCACGCACATCAGTGGAAACAACAGATGTACAATGCTGCACCAACAGCCTCCTTCTTACTGTGGTTTACGTGCAGGGCTGGTGGGCCAGACTAAAGCACTGTCCCTTGTATTTTTAAAGTTGCAAATTGCACTTTATTTGGAAGGAAGGGAGAGAGAGAGAAAGAGAAAGAGAAAGAGAGAGAGAGGGAGAGAGATCTTCCATCTGGTTCATTCTCCAAATGCCTGCAAGAACTGGGGATGGGCTAGGCTGAAACCAAGAGCCTGGAACTCAACCTGGGTTTCAACATAGGAAGCAGGGACCCAATTGTCTGAGCCATCACCTGCTGCCTCCCAGGTGTGCATCAGCAGGAAGCTGGAATTGGAAACAGAGCCAGGACTCAAGCCCCGGCACTTTGATATGGGATGTGGGCATCCCAAGCAGCGTCTTCATTGCTGCACCAAATGTCTGCTCCTTATATTTTTAACATTTTCAATGCAGTATTCGTGAGTAGGTGTGCATGTGAGTGGGCTGGAATGAGCCTGGGCTGTGGACTTAGATAGATCTGGGCCTGGCTCCCAGCATCATTGGCTGTGTGACCTGTGTAAGTCGGAGCTATTTTTGTAACTGTAGGATGGGCATAGAGAATCCAGTTGGCTAATGGGATGGTCAGGTAGTGATGTCTCTGACTCCTGGTACCAAGGAGGCACTCCTGAGACCCTCAGACCTCTGCTCTTTTCCTTTTCCTTAGCTGGTCGGGCACATTTTAAACCTCAAACGCTCCTTTCTCAATTATAATAGCAACATCTATTCATTGCAGGAAATTTGGAAGAATCAGGAAAACATATAGAATAAAATCAAAATCGCTGGTCGCACCAGTACCCAAGGATTGTCACTATGAATGTTTTAGTGGCCACACCTCCAGGCCTTTATGTGCTTAACACACAGCTGGGACCACACGCGTGGCTTTGTGACCAGTCTCTTTCACCTAACACTCAATGGAAGGCATGTCCCAGCTTCGTCAGCCTTGGAGAACCTGACACTTAACTGTTCACACATCACTCTGGCAAACATGCTATTTCCAGGGTTCACTATGTAAACCATTATTTATACTTATTTGTGTGTGCCTAATGATTTCCTAGGGATAAATTGCCAAATCACTACACACACACACACACACACACCCCTACCTCACTGTAATGAATTTTTTAAAAAATATTTATTTATTTATTTGAAAGAGTTACACAGAGAAAGGAGGAGAGGCAGAGAGAGAGAGAGAAAGAGAGAGAGAGAGAGAAGTCTTCCATCCACTGGTTCATTCCCCAGTTGGCCACAACAGCTGGAGCTGTGCCAATCCGAAGCCAGAAGTCAGGAGCTTCTTCCAGGTCTCCCACGCAAGTGCAGGGGCCCAAGGACTTGAGGGCCATCTTCTACTGCTTTCCCAGGCCTTAACAGAGAGCTGGATTGGAAGTAGAGCAGCTGGGACTTGAACCGGCACCCATATGGGATGCCAGCACTGCATGCGGCAGCTTTACCCACTACGCCACAGTACTGGCCCCTGTAATGAATTTTAAAATGCAGAAAGTCTGGTGGAAGCACTTTCAAAACTTTAGCCTTTTGTTTAACAAGCATTTGTTGAAGTCTTATTACATGTTGAGTGCTGGGCCAGGCATGGTTGATACAATTGTGAACATTATAGACCCCCACTGCCTCAGAGAGCATGGTGGGGGCTGGGGTTGGGAGAGAGGCAAGAGATTGGCCAATGAAGGGCCAGCATTGTGGTACAGGGGGTTAAGCAGCCACCTGCAAGGCTAGTATCCCACATGAAAACAAGTTCAAGTGCCAGTTGCTCCACTTCTGATCCAGCTCTCTGCTAAGGTGCTTGGGAAAGCAACAGAAGATGCCCCAAGTGCTTGGACCCCTGCCACCCACGTGGCAGATCTGGGCGGAGTTCCAGGCTCCTGCCTTTGGCCTGGCTCAGCCCTGGCCATTGCTGCTGTTTAAGGAGAGAAGCCACAGATGGAAGATCTCTCTTTCTCTCTGTTTCTCCTTTTCCCTCTGCAACTTGCCTTTCAAATAAATAAATATTTTAGAGAGGAGAGAGAGAGAGAGAGAGAGAGAGAGAGAGAGAGAGAGAGACTGGCCACTGAGCAGCACCAGGGTGAGAAGGGCTAGCATAGGCCAGGACAGGCAGGGAAGGTTAGAGGTCAGGGCCTGGGAGGCTGACCTGGGTTGTGACTATTCTTCCTGGCTGGTCTTCCCACTAACTGATGCTTCCTCAAACTGCCTGAGAGCCCAAAGATCCAGTCTCCTCTGGCTGAGACTAAAGAATGGATGAAATGACAGAAATGGGCTGGGATCCAGCCAGACTTGTTGGGGTATTTGTTTCTAAGCTCCAACCACCTTTTGATTTTTGGTACTTCTTCACTTCTCTCCAAGACTCAGCTGTCTAAAATGGGGTGTGACTGGGGCCAGCACTGTGGCGCAGCGAGTTAAATGTCTGGCCTGAAGTGCCAGCATCCCATATGGACGCCAGTTCTAGTCCCGGCTGTTCCTCTTCCAATCCAGCTCTCTGCTGTGGCCTGGGAAAGCAGTAGAAGATGGCCCAAGTCCTTGGACCCCTGCACCCGGAAGAAACTCCTGGCTTCTGGCTTCAGATCGGTGCAGCTCCGGCTGTTGTGGCCATCTGGGGAGTGAACCAGCAGATGGAAGACCTCTCTCTCTGTCTCTACCTCTCTCTGTAACTCTGTCTTTCAAATAAATAAAATAAACCTTTAAAATAGGGTGTTACACTCCTGACTGTATCGGGTGGTTATGAGCATAAGAGGTGATGCACATCCAGTGCTCAGTAAATGGGAGTGATACTGTGCTAAGAGGGCTCTGTTTTGCCACGCGCTCAGGGGGAAACTGGCCTAGGTCCATGGTTTTCAAGCCTGAACATGCATCAGAATCCTCTGGATGCAGGGTGAGCGTTATGGTACCATGGGTTAAGCCACTGCTTGGGATGCCCACATCCATATTGGAGGATCTGGGTTTCAGTCCTGCCTCTGCTTCTGATCCGGCTTCCTGCTAATGTGCCTAGGAGGCAGATGATAATGAGTCCCGGCCACCTACATGGGGACTCGGATCAAGCTCCCAGCTCTTGGCTTTGGCCTGGCTCAGCCCGGGCTGTTGCAGGTATTTGGGGAGTAAGTCAGCAGATCACCCTCTCCTTTCGCTGTCATTCTTTCAAATAAATAAATTGATTAAAAAAAAAAAAAACCTGGAGCTGGAGGGCTTATTAAAACTTTCCTGGGCTAGGGCTGGTGCTGGTGCTGGCACTGTGGCGCAGGGGGTTAAAGCCCCAGTCTGCAGCGCCAGCATCCCATACGGGTGCCGGTTTGAGTCCCGGCTGCTCCACTTCCAATAGCACTCCCTGCTAACGTACCTGGGAAAGCAACGGAGGATGGCCCAAGTGCTTGGACCCCTAAACCCATGTGGGAGATCCAGAAGAGGCTCCTGGCTTCAGATTGGTTCAGCTCTGGCCATTGCAGGTGCAGCTCCGGCTGTTGTGGCCATCTGGGGAGTGAACCAGCAGATGGAAGACCCCACTCTCTCTGTCTCTACCTCTTTCTGTAACTCTTTCAAATAAATAAAATAAATCTTTAAAAACAAGCAAACAAACAGACTTTACTGGGCTTCACACCAGACTTTCTGATTCAGCAGCTCTGGGATTGGGCCTGAGAATGTGCATTCCATCCCACTTCCCCCAGCGAACTCTCACCTGTCCCACGTTCCCTGGGTGCGTTTTATGGTCCCCTATATTTCACCTGTCCAACAGGGGAAGGAAATGTGACAGCAGAAACGGGATGAGCTGGGAAAGCCTCCTTATCTGTTTCCCATCGGTGTGTCCCAGGGTGTGCCCCAACCCTCACCCAGCAGTGCATCCATCCTCACGTCACTGCTGTCAAACGGGGCCCCTCCCTTGTCTGCTTCCTAGGGGGAAGTGGGGTTGGGGTGCTCATTTTCTCCTTATTTCGGGCAATTATTAACGTGTGGGTCCAGGAGACATTGGCAGGATGCCCTTCCTGCTTGCCCCCTCTCTCTCCTCTCTTCCTGGGGTATCTCCCACAGCTGTCTGTTCCCAACAAGTGGTTCTTTTCAGGAAGTGGGGGGCTTAACTTCCTTATTTCCATGTTCACGGTCGTCATAACCTGACCCCTGCTGTCTCTCAAGCCTCCCCTGGCCACTTGCTCTCCTACATCTGACCAGACCGGCTCGAGCACCAACAGCCTGCCTCCCTGGGGCAACATCTGCTCTTCCTTTTGCTTAAACTGCCCTTCCTTCCATCCGCACGGCCCAGGAAATGTTCCTGGGAAGGGGTGGGGGGTGCTCCCCAGCTTCCCTCCATGGGGGGGGGGGCACCTTTTCTGGTAAGCAGGGCTGCAGCCAGCTTTGCTTTTTTTTTTGACAGCAGAGTGGACAGTGAGAGAGAGAGAGAGAAAGGTCTTCCTTTGCCGTTGGTTCACCCTCCAATGGCTGCCGCGGCTGGCTCACCGCGGCTGGCTCACTGCGGCCGGCGCACCACGCTGATCCGATGGCAGGAGCCAGGTGCTTATCCTGGTCTCCCATGAGGTGCAGGGCCCAAGCACTTGGGCCATCCTCCACTGCCTTCCCGGGCCACAGCAGAGAGCTGGCCTGGAAGAGGGGCAACCGGGACAGAATCCGGCGCCCCGACCGGGACTAGAACCCGGTGTGCCGGCGCCGCTAGGTGGAGGATTAGCCTAGTGAGCCGCGGTGCCGGCCCAGCTTTGCTATTGAAAACGGCCTCCGATGTGGGCTCTTATTGAGCAAGGATGGAAGAAAGGGGCGGGCAATGATGATCATAATAACGGAAGTTATTATTCAGGTAAGTTTTTTTGAGTCTAGCCCTATGTACCCCAAAATTTCCACTTATCCCCATCACACAGCTGAGGACTGAAGTGGTTAAAATCCAAGTCTGCCTGGGCCCAAAGCCGGAGTCCTTCACAGTTACTGCACGGACACAGACACCCAGTTCCGACCAGGCTCCGGGCCGCGGCCTCCTACCCCGGGCTTACCTGTCACGCGTGCGCAGTTCGGTGGCGGCGCCCCCTGCGGGTCGTGCGCAGGAGGCGGCGGCGAAGAGATGCTGAGTGCGCCTGCGCGCGCGAGGAGCCGGCGGTGGCGCTCGGCCGCGGCTTTGCTGTTCTTTGCGCGGCAGGCGCAGCCATGGCGGAGCCCGGGAAGCTGCTTAAGGAGCAGAAGTACGATCGGCAGCTGAGGTGAGCTGGGCCTCTCCTAGCCGAGCGGGTGGGCCAGCTGGTTCTTTTGCGTCCGGGCCAGGCCTAAGCGCGCGGGCGACGCTGTTGGGCCTCCCTCGGGCCTCCCGCCAGGCCGCGCCGGGCCGTGCGGGGCGCCGAGAACCGGGGCTCTGGGCTTCGGACGGGGGTCGTGGGAGCTCAGTGGGGGCCAGGACTGTCTTCCCCAGAAGGGCGCCCCGCCCGCCTTGCGGGATACGGCTCAAGGTGCGCGGTCCCCAGCGTCCCGCGGGGCTCCAGGGCTACGCCGACCCCGCCTCGCTGCTCTCCACCCCTTGGTTTTGCAGAGTGGGGGGACCCGGAGTACCCCATCTCGGCCTTCCAGAGCGGCACCGGCGTTAGGTATTGTTGTAGGTCAGCGCTGTCCAGTAGAAATACCAGACATAAAATGCTGGCATGTGAGCCACGTATGTGCATATTGTAAAATCTCTAACATGCACATTAAAACGTAAAAAGAAACAGGTGAACTTTTTTTTTTTTAATAATCATTTATTGGAATCCAGTCAATGTGGAGTCGATATGCACAGTCTACTTTTGTCTCCACTGTTGTTTGCACATCAGGTCTTGTCCACTTACAGCACGTCTCCGTGCAGACTCTCTCGTTCCTGGTGCTCAGTGGCCACCGTAGCTAGTGGCTACCTTGAGGGATAGTGCAGGTGGCAGCCGCGGGGCGGTCCCTGGCTGCTCCCCACCCTCACTTCTTCTGGCACTCCCCCTTGGGTATTCACTGGGCATCTTCTATGTGTTGATGCAGTGGAGGTAACAACAGTTTTAGGCCCCCTCCTTCTGCTAGCCCCCCCCCCCCCCACAGTGAGGCAAAGTTATGGGAATAATAGGTCCCTAAGGACTGGAACTTTATTTGCATTTGTGGCCAAGGGTTGTATGGGGGTCACGGCACTCTGCCTTTTTTTTTTTTTTAAGGATTTATTTATTTGAAAGAGTTGGAGAGATAGATAGGTTCCTTCCATCCATTGGCTTGCTCCCCAGATGGCCACAATAGCCAGGCCAAAGCCAGGAGCCAGGAGCTTCTTCTGAGGTTCCCACGTGGGTGGCAGCGGCCCAAACACTTGGGCCATCTTCCATGGTTTTTCCCAGGCCATTAGCAGGGAGCAGGACCGGAAGTGGAGCACCAGGGATTCAAGCTGGTCCCCTTAGGGGATGCCAGCATCACAGGCGGTGGCTTTCCAAATAGGAAAACTGAGTCTTGGAGAAGTAAATGGCTTGCCAGCGTCCCCCAGGTTTTAAACCAGGATGTAAACCAAGGCCCTCTGGCTTTTTCGGAACTGCTCCTCAGCCACCTCATCCTCAAGCTCCCAGGCTTCTGTGGAAAGAAACAAGGTGTCTGTCAGCGGTTCCTGTCACAGACTGAGTTGTCTTGTAAATCCTTGGCGTTCTGCAGCTGCAGCAGTAGGTGACAGAGCTGAGCAGGCCTTCGAGGTTCTTAAACAACTGTAACAGAAGAGGATTTTTTTAACTGAGTCCCTACCATTTAAGGGCCCACCTTCAGCTTTCACAGCGAGAATGGGTTCCTGGTTCTGAAGTGTCAGAGGGAAGTAGTTAGCGGCAGAGCTGCCTGGGGGCGGTGCTGTAGCATACTGGTTAAGCCATCGCCTGCCACACTGCTGGCATCCCACATGGGTGCTGGTTCGAGTCCTGCTGCTCCACTTCTGACCCAGCTTCCTGCCAAGGCGCCTGTGAAAGAGACAGAGGAGGGCCCAAGTTCTTGGGCCTCCGAACCCATGTGGGAGACCTTGATGATGCTCCTGGCTTCTGCCTGGCCCAGCCCTGGCAGTGGTAGCCATTTAGGGAGTGAACCACTGGATGGAAGTTCTCTCTCTCTCTGCAACTTTGCCTTTCAAACAAATAAAAAATAAAATAAATCTTAAAAGAACAGTGCAGCCAGACAGCAATCAACAAGGCCCTGGTTCTCCTTCCTCAGGCTGGCAGGAAGAGTGGAGAGGATTGCTTTCTTGTTTGGGCCCTTGTTTGGAATGTTTTACCTAGAGGCGCCCCAGTGTTCTTAGGATTATACTCCAACCAGTTGAGCATCTGTCAACCACATGTCAGTTGTCTTCTCTGTGCCCTACTTTTATGGGAAAAAAAATAGATGTTCCCAGTCCATCTGGTTCTTCCAGGTTATTCTTCCATTCATTTGACAGCCATTCAGCCTTCAGCTATCTTGGGTAAGGCACTGTGTTCCAGTGGTGAACATTGGGGGTGGTCTGGGCCCTTACAGAGCTTGGGAAGAGTGGAGAGGTGGCTGATCTGCAGATGTACGCCACATGAAGCAGTTGGTTGAGAAAGGCTGTGGACAGTGCACCGACTTAGTAAGGGGGACCTACTTTAGATGAGCTGATAGAAGGCACGTTATCAGTCTTTCTGCCGGTTCTTTGGGCTGCTTACACTGGCTAGTGACAGAACTTTCTATATGCACAAGAAAGATAAGTTAGTTAATAGGTTTCCTAGGTGAAGGTAATCAGGTTGTCCTAGAAGCCACGATACTTGGTGATCATGTACCTTGTCCTGTTAATGATATGCCTGTGTGAATCAGGTCTTACCATACATTTCTGACTCTTACTACATCTCTCTGAATGCATGTGTCTTCTATTAGTCCTTTTAGAATGTTCATTGAATACTATTTTTTTTTTTTAATATTTATTTGAAAGGCAGAGCAAGAAAGAGGGAGAGACAGAGAGATCTTTCCATCTATTGATTCACGCTGCAAACAGCTGTAATAACCAGATCTGGGCCAGGCCAAAGCCAAGAGCCAAGAACTCCATCCTGGACTCCCATATGGGTGTCATGGGCCATGCTCTGTTGTTTTCCCAGGCACATTAGCAGGAAGCTGGATCATAAGCAGAGTAGCGAGGACTAAAACAGGCCCTCTGATGTGGGATGCTGATGACACGAGGGGGGATCCGACCTGCTGTGCCACACTCTGACGCCATGCACTGTGTTTTAAAGCATTACTGCAGAAGCTGATGTGAGGCTTTTCAGGTGATAACTCAGTTTTCTTGGTAAAGTTTTTGCTTACTCTCCTAGTGTCAGGATCTTAAGTGCACTGGATCCTAGTAATTTCAGGAGAAACGAATTGGAGACAGACTAGGTTTTAAGCCCAAGACACTTTGTTGATGTTAGTGAGTATATCTAAAGGCTTTCTGTTCTGTAAATTATGTGGCATAAAAAGAGTAATGGATAAGGAGCCAGCTGGAAGACCAAGTTTCTAGTTCTGAGTTGACTCTGCCCCATAACTAACTATGAAAGGCGTCATCAAACAGTCTTGGGTTACTCAGCCGTGTAATCTCGTAGAAACCTGCATTCCTGTCTCACGTGTTTGGTGTGGTTTTCACATCACTTACACTGTGCGAGACTCTTAAAGATCAAGATCACTGTTTGAATAAGAAATTTGTATTTTTATGAAACGTTTTTAAAATGTTGAATTGTGTCTTGTTTTGTAGGTTGTGGGGTGATCACGGCCAAGAGGCTTTAGAATCTGCTCATGTTTGCCTGATAAATGCAACAGCCACTGGAACTGAAATTCTTAAAAACTTGGTACTGCCAGGTGATGCAGTTCAGCAATTCCGTTCTGAATTTGTTTCTTTAACATACTGACCTAGAAATGCATACTCTTGCTTGACGCTCAGGTGTTGGTTCTGTCTCCAGGTATTGGCTCATTTACAATTATTGATGGCAACCAGGTCAGCGGAGAAGATGCTGGAAACAAGTAGGTTCCGTTCTTTTAGGGAAGGCAGCATGTCAGTCGGGGTGACTTGACTTTCTGGTGGAATTCCTCACGTTTGGGATTATGACGAGGGGGAAGTGAGTTAGAACGAGTAAAGTGCTAGCCTAGCATCTGACAAATGGGCCGTTAAGAACAGGCACCCAGCATATGGTCTTTATTATTAATAGGAATATGTTTGTGAAATCTGGATACTTCCTAAGCCCTCGCATTAATTCCTAGACGTTAGGATGTAATGCGCAATAATCACATTTCTGGGTTATAAGATTAATAAAGACAATACCTTTTATTTTTAGTGCCTTCTAAGCCTAGGTCAGGTCTCTCTCTAAACTGTGCTTTCCGTAAAAATGCTGTTTTAGCAATGGCTTGCATGTCATTCTTGAGTGATCATATTTAGACTTTCAGAGCGTTCCCACAATTGGACTTCGTTTACTTTCTTGATCTCCCTTAGTATTTGCCAAAAGCAGCAATAAGAAAACACAAGGAAAATTAGGACTTAATTAGTATTTTATTTT
Source organism: Oryctolagus cuniculus (assembly GCF_051225735.1). NCBI lineage: Eukaryota > Metazoa > Chordata > Mammalia > Lagomorpha > Leporidae > Oryctolagus > Oryctolagus cuniculus. The sequence continues at coordinate 59,800,595 of NC_142884.1, read as the reverse complement.
GACGTTTTTTTCCTTGGGTAGTAGTGCAATTTTTTTCTGTCCATAACACAGTTTATTCACTGGGATTTGGAGAGAAAAAAAATCTAGTACCTTTGCTTACTCGGTTGGTTGAGGCAGGGTGGGATAAGATTAGTGTCTTTTTGTTATGGAGCTGGTGAACTTGTGCCACAAAAAGGTGCCGCTTCCTCAGGCCATCAGGAGGACACGTGTGGGAGGAAACCTAAATACATCTCATAGCTCCCTGCAAAGGCACATGCTTCTACGCCATTGCTCAGGAGTGGACCACTCGTTCTAGGGAATGTGAACAGCTGTTAAATGGGCCAGCGGGTTCCACGGTGAAACAAGTTTGAGACATGGGTCACAGGAGGTTAAGATTCCTCTTCTATACGACCTTAATATGTATGTTACGAATTTCGAAGAGGGAACTACAAGTGATGTTTCTCAAACTTTTTTAGCCAGGGAGTTCTTTTCTCTCAGAGCATCTTGTAAAGTTTGTATTCTGTGGTACATATTTTTGGAAAATGTGATTTAATAGTCTATCTTTGTTTATAAGTTTCACCTGATTTTCTTCCTCCAAAAAGACTATTAAGATCTGTAATCAAGATATGGTTTGTTTTTACTATGAATGGACTACATATGCTATTACAAGTAACTTTTCTTATATAGTAAAATATACCTTTAATTTTTTTTGTTCTTTCACTTTAGTTTTTTCCTTCAAAGAAGCAGTATTGGCAAGGTAAACAACAAATATATTATAGAATGTAGATGTGTGAGCATCTGATGGTGCCGCTGTGGTTTAATCCTTTGCAAAGCTTTGACTTTAAAAGGAGCATATTATTTCTCTGAGAAAAAAGTTAGCTTATTTTTATAATCTTGTAAATCTTTATATGTTTGGTAGTGTAAGAATTTAGAAGTAAGGGCCAGGTTTTGCGGTGCGGCAGGGTAAGCTGCCATTGTTTGTGACACCAGAATCTCCTATCACGTGTTGGTTTGTATTCCAGCTGTTCCTCTTTTGTATGGTTTCCTGCTAATGTGCTTTGGAGGCAGCAGATTTTGGCAAAAGGGGTTTATAAGGACTGTCTGTTTTTACACCGTCCTGTACTAAAGCTAAATCTTCAGTAATACTCCTTCAGAGGATGGGTATTGTTAAAAGTTTTATTAAAGTTAGCCATAAGATCCTTTCATAATATATATTTAAAATAAGAAATCTTTTTTAAAAAAAAAAAGATTTATTTATTTATTTGAAAACCAGAGATACAGAGAGAGAAGGAGAGAGAGAGAAAGAGATCTTCCATCTATTGGTTCACTCCCCAAATGTCTGCAGTGCCTGCAGCTGGGCTGACCCAAAGCTAGGAGCATCTTCTGGGTCTCCCACGTGGGTGCAGGGGTCCAAGCAGTTGGGCCATCTTCTGCTGCTTTTCCCCTCACGCTAGCAGAGAGCTGGATTGAAAGTGGAACAGCCGGGATTTGAACTGGCACCCATGTAGGATGCTGGCACTGCAGGTGGAGGCTTAACCTGCACCACAGTGCTGGCCCTGCAAATAGGAAATCTTACAAAACTGTATCAGTCAAATGAATAATGTCCTGAATGGAAATGACTGTTAATGATTGAACGTTCTTGGACTGAATTGTAGGCATGGGAGGTTAGAGTGACTCTAAACTTGATCTAGGATATCCCTGTTTGCTGCTCAGAAATTTTTGGTCATTTGTCTAATCAGAAAAGTAGCATGCAAATAATGTGATCACTTAAGAGTTTTGAATAATGATGTGTTAGCTCTGTTTTAAATAATATTCTGATACTCAGTTTAAACACGATAGCAAGCAGAGTTGTCATACCTGTGCGTGAAATTTGGACAAGTTTACAGCGTGTTTGCCTGATATGAAAGTTTTGGGGGTTATGTTGTAACTAAGTGTTTTCTAATTCAAGCCAAACATTTTGTTTTTAAAAAGAATCGAGCTCAAGCTGCCATGGCATTCTTACAAGAACTAAATAACGATGTCTCTGGAAATTTTGTGGAAGAGGTACAATACATAAATGCATTATTATTTTTCTGAAAATTTTTAATAATATAAAGCCTTATAAATTTAGAATTTTGAATCTTTATGTCATTATGTTTAGAATCTTTGCCTCATTTATTCTAAAAATAAAAAAAGAAATAGCTTAATTATTTCTGCCATTTTTAATATGATTGTGAAATTATTGGATTTTTTTCCCTTGTCTTATTTAGAGTCCAGAACACCTTCTAGACAATGATCCTTCATTTTTCTGTAGGTTTACTGTTGTGGTTGCAACTCAGCTTCCTGAAAGGTAAATTTTTATGTTAATATGTTTTTATTTTTATTTTTTAAGACTTATTTTACTTATTTGAAATATATTTACAGCAGTTAAATGGGATAGTGATTGTTTTATTTTTCAAATTTTATTTTTATCTTATTTTTAAAGATTTATTTCTTTATTTGAAAGGCAGAGTTACAGAGAGGCAGAGGCAGAGAGGCAGAGAGAGATCTTCCATCCGCTGGTTAACTCCCTAAATGGCTGCAATGGCCAGAGCTGGGTTGATCTGAAGCCAGGAGCCAGGAGCCAGGGGCTTCATTCGGGTTTCCCATGTGAGTGCAGGGGCCCAAGGATTTGGGCCATCTGCTGCTTTCCCAGGCGCATTATCAGGGAGCTGGATCGGAAGTGGAGCAGCATCCTATGTGGGATGCCTGCACTGCAGGCAGCAGCTTTGCTTGCTAAGCCACGGTGCCAACCCCTGTGATAATTTTTAGTGATTGGAACTAGTTAGGGTCCTTTGTTTGGTCTGTGGTTGAGACTCCAGCTTGGATGTCTGTGTCCAGTATCAGAGTACTTGGGTTTAGTCCCCAGTTGCAGCTCCTCATTGCAACTTCCTGTTAATGTGGACCCTGCAACATGGTGGTGATGGCTCAGGTGGTAGGGTTCCTGTAATCCATGTAGAAAACCTGGTTTGGGTTCCTGGTTCTTGGCTTTAGCCTTAGCCATTACCAGCATTTGAGGAGTGAACAGATTGGAATTCTCTGTCTCTGCCTCTCAAATAAATAAGTAAAACAAAAGCAAAAAACTAGTTAGAATTAGTTATAGACATTTTGGGGGTGTGTATGCATGGGCTTTGTAAGTATTTTTGTCTATTGTTGACTTGTTCAGAAAGTATATTTCAATAACACTCACTCTAATACAACAGCCTAGGGTTTCATGTCTCTTTAGTCCAAAAGATACACTTTGAGACTGCACCCCCTTGTGGAATTGCCTGCTTTTTGGTGTCTTCTTTACTTGCTTATGTAAATGAATTGAATATATCTCTGCATTTATTATTAGTAGGAAAACTGCTTTGTTTAAGGCATTTTCACGTTGGCATGTTTCACATACATCCATTTGCTTGTGTTTCATATTTACTTTGCTTTCCTTTTCAGCACATTGCTACGTCTAGCAGATGTTCTCTGGAATTCCCAGATCCCTCTTTTGATCTGTAGGACATATGGACTAGTTGGTTACATGAGGATCGTTATAAAAGAACATCCAGGTACAATTGTTGAGCATATGGAACTTGTTATTGGTTGCTTTAGCTACAGTTTTAGAAACTTGACAATTTAGAAAGTCAAATTTTAATCACAAAGTCAATTTTTAGCAGCATATCTCCCATTATCAGACTCAATACACTTTTAATTTACTGCTTCCTTTAGATAGTATTATAGAAAGATTTAAAGCAGGAAATACAACAGGTGTAACTCCTTCATCTCTAGTTGGCTACACAAGTACCCATCTTTTTACCTCTGAACCAACGTCGGGTTTGTAAGGCTGCCACAGGAGAGAGCCGAGGTGGCAGGGTTGCCCTGACACACAGAAGTGACACTAGCTTTCCCCTCCAGTCGTTTATGCCAGTCTCATGTGGGTCTTAGGTTTCCCATTTCAGGTGCAATTCTACACAAGAAGCAAGGCATTTACCTAAATGTTGTTCCTCAAGACAGTGTTGTAAGAGACCAAAGTCATTCATTAGCAGGCTTGTATCAACTCAGAGATGATGTTAGCCTCTTAATTATGAAATTATAATCTTAGGTTATCATAAAATTTTTAGTCAGTATACATACAGTGCCTTTATCTGCTCAAGAAAATGTTTTCTTTCTGTGCCACCATGAGCGAGGCACTCTGCTAGGTCAGTGACAGCTGTTGACTTTGGTAGCATCACTGAGGAGTGGTATCTGAAGATAGGGAGGAACTTCTGGCACAAGGTGGCGGCCATTTAAGAGTTATAAGTGAGAGAGAGACAAAAAATTAAAAAAATTTTTTTTTACATGGATCACTCTGAAGTTGAGAGAATGAATGGATTTAAAGTGGTAAAGACGGGAGGCAAGTAAGAGAGAGTGAAAGCCCCTGACTTAGGGACAGTGTTACAGGATGGGGGAGGAGGGGTAGATAATGATGAAAGTCAGCATTGCTGGCTCCGTACCACCTGTATGTGGATTATTTCATTCACTCTTTCAGAAACCTTTGTAAGGTAGAGTATTATATCTGTTTTTTACTGCTGATGCTGAGGCACAGAGAGATTAGGTTATTACCTAGGTCGCATGGTTAGCAAGTGACAGAAGTAGGCCTGGCTCTAAACACTCACTGAAATTTCATTCCTATACTTTCCCATGTGGACAGCAGTGTGCAGAGTGAGGTCAGGAGGTGGGGACTGACTGACGTAGGAGCTCAGGAAGCAGGAAGTCAAGGACGACCACTGGGTTACCAGGGAAGAGGTCTAGGCAGGCAGTCAGGCTGTCTCTTGAAGGCCAGAAGAAGGAGGGTAGGTTGTTAGCTGTAACTTGCCAGGTAGATAAACTCTGTTCTAAGGAACTTTGTTTTTAACTTTTATTAAAACTTAAGATTTAACCCTTAAGGTTAATGTATTTTACTATGTGTAAATTGTACTTCAATAACAAAAATATCTTTTAGGCCTCATACCGATTTAAAAATTAGAGATTTCTTTTTTTTTTTTTTTTAATATTAAAGTTTAATGGCAAGAAATGCACTTGATAGAGCAGGTGGGCATCTCAGAAAAGAACTGAGAGTGTAGCCTGCATTCGTACAGGAGTTTTTATGTATTGGGAGACGGGCCCTCTGTTTTCTCCTCCTTCCTCACTGTCTGGGATGTCTCACTGGGTGGAGGGCAAAATTCTAGATTTCCAAGTTCCTGTAAGGTGGTGTCACGCCAACAGTATCTAGAGAATTACATTTCTTTTTTTTTTTTTTTTTTTTTTTTTTTTTTTTGGATTGACTCACAGTAATAGAGTCTCATCCAGATAACGCACTAGAGGATCTACGCCTGGATAAGCCATTTCCTGAACTGAGAGAACATTTTCAGTCTTACGATCTGGATCATATGGATAAGAAGGTTGGTAGTGTGTGTGACCTTACTTTCATAGATAGACTTGAAGGTTTGTTTTTTTTTAAGATTTATTTATTTGAAAGGCTGAGTTACAGAGAGGCAGAGAGAGAGGGAGAGAGGTCTTCTACCTGCTAGTTCACTCCCCAAATGGCTGCAACAGTCGGAGCTGGGCTGATCGAAGCCAGGAGCGTGGAGCTTCTTCCTAATCTCCCATGAGGGTGCAGGGACCCAAGGACTTGAATCATCTTCTGCTGCTTCCCAGGCCACAGCAGAGAGCTGGATCGGAAGTGGAGCAGCTGGGACTTGAACCAGCGCCCGTATGGGATGCCAGCACTGCAGACTGGAGCTTTAACCCAGTGAGCCCTAGGGCCGGCCCCTAAAGTTTCTTTAACTTAAGGTTTTTGAATTGATACCGAAGTGAGAATTTACTGCAAGTCTCCATTTTCCTGTCATCAGATTACCCAGTAACATTTTACTCTATTTATCTTCAGTAACTTTATTTTCTCCCAAAATTAAAGAAATATATTTATTGATGAAAAGTATATAAACTGAACATGTGCCACCTGGGTCAAAAATAGGGCATGAGTGTATCCCAGGAATCCTCTTCATAGCCCTTTTCTCAACAATTGAACGTACTTTAGAAAAGTTTGAATTCGGGTTGGGTGTTTGTTGAAACTGATTCCTCTGGCAACTTATTTTTAGTGTTTGAAAATTACAAAAGCAACTGTATTCTTCATTAGAAAAATAATGTGATTTATAACAGACTATACAAATAGTGTATTTTTCCCCACTTACATATTAAATTGCACATATTTATTTGGCTCCCAGGAAACACAGCAGGTCCTCTTGTCTTAGTCTAGGGTTGGTGTGGCAAATTGAGAGATCTGAACGATGTAATCCCTGAGACTGTTTTCGGGGTGGTAAAATGGGGACAGTAGTAGTGCACACCTTGCATACCGGGATTTAGTTGGACACTGCCTCTCAAAACAATGTGTGAAGTAATTTTTACTTAGCCAACTCATTCTCTTCTATTACTCTGCATAAATTAGGAGATGATCATAAGTACTGTTTTTGTTAAAAATGAGTATTGTAGTAAAGAATTATGCTAATTTATACTGATGTTTTCTTTGATCTGTTTCTCATTTTTAGGACCATAGCCATACGCCGTGGATTGTGATCGTAGCTAAATATTTAGCTCAGTGGTATAGTGAAGTATGTCCTTTTTTAAAAATAGAAATTCCATGTGATTGCATTTTTACTTTATTATAAAATATTTCCTTAAGTGAATGGGAGATTAATTTTTTTGTAGGTTGCAGGGCAGATGAACATTTTAAAATTTAACTCTAGCAGTTCCTCTTTGAGTAATGATACTTTTATTAACAAAGTGAAAATTGAATAAATGTCATTCTGAAACTGACTGTGGGGACTGAATGTAGAGAAATGGCCCAGGTTCCTTTTCCTATCAGGCGAGCCTCTGATTTCACTGAGGTACATAGTTGATGAAATCTCATGTGGAGATGGGGGAAATTTTCGTATTTTGAGTTTTATAACTAGATTCTTAAAATTTTTAACCAATTTAGACTAATGGACGAATACCTAAAACCTATAAAGAAAAAGAGGACTTCAGAGATTTGATTAGACAAGGTAATACTGTGGGGTGTGATTAAGTATTGTATAAAGTTTGAAAATCAAATTGTTTGAAGCAAATATTTATGGGATTTCTATTGATAACTTTATCAAATTATGCCATTATGAACTTTTCATTTTGCTCTTTTTTCTGGGGGAGATAAAGGAGCCACTCCTTGTATAATATGAAAAACTAATGCTAAGCCATATTTCTTAAGTTCCAAGATTTTGACCCCTTCAGAATCTGACAGGGTTTTGTAATGTTGAGGGAATGGGCGTGAGAAGGAAAGGGCTGTGGTTTGCTGACTGGTTCCTATTCTAACAGGAATCCTGAAGAATGAAAGCGGGACTCCTGAAGATGAAGAGAATTTTGAAGAAGCCATTAAAAATGTGAACACTGCACTGAATACAACACAGGTAGTAAAGAGCTGCCGAGGGGTCCATATAAGGTGTTTTCTGATGTGAAACAGTTGATTACAATGATTTAAGTCAATACATCTAAATATATATTTAGAAATAAGCATTTCTAGTACAGTTTGAACACTGTTTTTACTAAGATTTTGTGTTGTCCTTGTTAAAATGGATGTTAGTGGTTCAGCATATAGGAGTGATAGAATAATTTATATGAATTATTTGAAATTCATAATTTCAAATTGTAATTACTTGGAGGTGAGGTTATAAAATGAAGGTGCTGTTTTGCTGGCCCAAAAAAGTGTTGCCTAAAAAGTTAAATCTTGTTTCCCTGGATTTGCTTCTGACAACAGTGATTTGAATATCATGGAAGATATTCTTTATGACATTGTATATGGTTTGAAAGTTATTTGGAGAATAATTCAGATGTCTTTTGTTTAATGGTGGTTTTGTTGTTGAAGTCTGACCAGTGAAGTTTTTGGAGAGCTTTGGAATAACACCTGGTAGTTTAAGCTAAAAATTTCTTATAATTAAGAGTAAAAATGCTAACACTACAAACTTTTGTAGGCAAAGAGGCATTGTTACTGAGTAATAAAAGTGTGTGTTTTGTGTGTCAATTTTCTGGGGGGATGAAAATTTTATGTCTTAATTGGGATGATGGATGAGAATGCATAGGTGTGCTTAAAATGCATCAAACTGTGTATTGAGGATCTGTGCATTTTACACTGAATATATAATTTACCCAAATAAAAAAATACAATGTTCTAGTGATTAAGGAACAGTAACTAAGTAAACACATACAAATGTTCTAGTTGCTGTGAACAAAATTAGAGCAGAACAGAGGGAAAGTCCGATAGGGTTGGAGGAGTCTAGGATTAGAAGGCAATTTTAAATGGGGGGACAGGGTGACTCTCAGAGTCTCTTTTATGCTGAAGCCTGGGTGAAGTGACGTGCGGGAATCTGGTAGCTATTCAGGTGGAGGAGCACCTGTGCCCAGGCCCTGAAGTGAGCTGAGGTCTAGCATTTGTTCACGGCCCAGTAAGAAAACTGATGTGATTGGAGTGAAGTAGAGCAGGCAGCCGGTGTTGGGAAAAATTTGAGACCGAAAGGGCCAGATCATCAGGGCCTTGCAGGCCATTGCATGTTGAGCAGGAAGGAGACCAATATACTTTACATTTCTAAGAGGTCATTCTGACTGACAAGGGGAGATGAGAACGTCAGGGATCAGGAGTGGAAGCAAAAAGACCAATGAGGAGGTTGCCACTCAGTCAGATTTCTTCTCACACAACACAAGAATGAAAGCTTATAAGGTGTGTAGTTTGTATTATTAATGTATGATGCAATAAACCTCCATGTGGTACTAATTCTAAATAAAACTAAATAAATCATAAGTTTGTATTTGAGACAGTTTGAGAATTCAAAGAACGTATTTGAAGAAGTAGCATTGACATTACAGGTGGGAAAATTCTTAGTATAAGTAAATGTTTCGTTTCCTTTGATAGATCCCAAGCAGTATTGAAGATATATTTAATGATGATCGCTGCATAAATATCACCAAACAGGTAATGATAACAAAAAGTAAAAATGATTTTGTCTAAAAGTTTGGATCAAAATAAGGTGCCTCTGAATGTTAATTTTTTTAAAAAGATTTATTTTATTTAATTGAAAGACAGAGTTACAGAGAGAGGTAGAGACAGAGAGAGGTCTTCCATCTGCTGGTTCACTCCCCAGATGGCCGCAATGGCCGGAGCTGAGCCGATCCGAAGCCAGGAGCTAGGAACTTCTGGGTCTCCCACAAGGATTTGGGCCATTTTCTGCTTTGCCAGGCCATAGCAGAGAGCTGGATCAGAAGAGGAGCAGCCAGGACTAGAATCGGCACCCATATGGGATGCCAGCGCTTCAGGCCAGGGCTTTAACCTGCCACACCACAGTGCTGGCCCCTGAATGTTAATTTCTTCTTAATTCTTTTAGACTCCTTCATTTTGGATTCTAGCTCGTGCCTTAAAGGAATTCGTGGCCAAAGAAGGTCAAGGAAATTTACCTGTTCGAGGCACAATTCCTGACATGATTGCAGATTCGGGCAAATATATAAAACTGCAAAATGTGTAAGTTGCTATTTTCAAACTATGTAACTGACAAATTTGTTCATATTAGAGTTGAACATTTTATCACTCAGAAATCAGTCTCTTATAATCTCATTGCTTTAGAAATATGCTGAAGAATTTAGGGGGCACTTTTTTTCTTAAAAGACTGTTTTTTTTTTTTTTAAGATTTATTTTTTTTTATTTGAAAGAGTTACAAAGAGAAGAAAAGGGAGAAGAGGGGAGAGGGAGAAAGAGAGAGAGAGGTCCTCCATCTGCTGGTTCACTCCCTAAATGGGCACAACGGCCGGAGCTGTTGATCCGAAGCCAGGAACCAGGAGCTTCTTCTGGGTCTCCCATGCAGGTTCAGGGGCCCAAGGACTTGGGCCACCTTCTGCTGCTTTCCCAGGCCATAGCAGAGAGCTGAATCGGAAGTGGAGCAGCTGGGACTTGAACCAGCGCCATATGGAATGCCATTGCTACAGGCTGGGGCTTTAACCCGCTGTGCCACAGCGCTGGTCCCAAGACATTATGTTTTTCTGCTTGAAAAAGTTTTAGGTTGAAAACAAAATTGAGTGGAAAGTACAAAGAATTCTCATATATCCACCAGAACATAGTTTTTATCACTTACTCTGGGTTATGAACTGTTCTGTGTATTAACTAATCTAATACGTACATTGGGTTTACAACAGCCTCATGAGAGAGACTGAATGTCTCCATTTTGCAGAACAGGAAACTGAGGCACAGAAAAGGTAACTTATTCTGCTAAATGACAGACCAGGATTTGAACTCCATGAAACATAACTCCAGAGCCGTCTCTTGCATATTTCCTCTAACTTAAAACTAAGACTTTAGATTTGATGGACTCTCTATCATTAATATTCTATAGTTTGAAGTGTCCGTAACCAGAGTGACACCTGCTACACAGGCATCACTAGCCTGAACCCAGGTAGGCTGTTGTAGGGATAGGCCTCCCTAGGTGTTTCCTTTGAATGGATGAACCCAAGGCTGCAGGTTTGGTTTCCTCAGGAGCCAGATAGTGTCACACACACATGCTGGTTCCACAGACAGACTGTGCTTTTCATTTCAGTTACTGTCTAGCAGATCTTCCTTTGTTGGCCTGGCCCATGAGTGCAACTTGGGCAGGGCCCACAGAGAGCAGAAAAAAGTGTGAAGAGGTAGTCAGCTTATACTCTGATTATTTCTTAATAGACCTAAAGAAAATTTTTCCATGAATTTATAAATACTTGATTTAACTCCTTGGACTTAACTTGAAGGAAGCGAGTCATGTTCTTCAGTAGCATGTTTTCTCATTCCTCTGTCAGAGGCCTGGGTCATGCATTCATGGATCGCCCAAGCAGCAGTTTCTAAGTTGGGTACTGTTAATTAAAACTAAAGAGGGAGCCTGGATTTTAGGGAGCTTATTGCCAACCCTGGGAAATCCCCAACACTGACAGGTGCTGCTGGTGGTATTTCCCGGCATTTTCACATTTTGTATGTTGCCAGACCAATGTTTTTGTCTGCTTCAGGGTGATAATTAAATTTTGCTAATTAAAAGTTTTGCTAATAGTTGCTTTTGTTGTCCTTCCCCAGTTACCGCGAAAAAGCAAAGAAAGATGCTGCCGCTGTGGGGAATCACGTGGCCAAGCTGCTGCAGTCCATTGGCCAGGCAAGCTGCTGGGCACACTCGCCTTTGATGTGCATCTCTGTAGAGGCCTGATCACGTAATTCCAGCGGGAAGGAGTTCAGAGACCGAGGGCTTGGCCCTGGCTCTGTCTCCTCCTTGCCCGCCTAGGGGAAAAGCCAGTTACAGGGAGACGGCGTTTTTAAGGTGCTCTCCCAGCTCTGAGAAAGCCTCCCCGTCCTACAGCTATTGGCTTTGTGCTGCACCCTCTGTTAATCTTTTCTGTACCGAGCAAAAACCTGCATTTATCTCTTTACAGGCACCAGAATCCATTTCAGAGAGAGAATTAAAGTTGCTCTGTAAGTCCGCTTGAATTAGCTTATTTTACCGTATAAAAATTGCCACAGGGAACATTCCTAGGAGTTTTAAACGGTTGGAATTTTGAATTTTTTGTGGTCTTAATGGCATAGATATATAATTATCAGGTAAAGTTTTTTTTTTTTAATCTTTCATAATACAGAAGATATTTTAAAACTTGGTCAGAGGTAGAACATATCTATGACAATGCTAAAAGGACATGAAGGTCAATTAATTGAAAATTGTCATTAATGTAGAATTATTTTCAGCTTGTTAATTGTAAGTAATTTGGGAAATTTTATTTGAAGACTGGTTTTGAAGTCGTGAGTCACATATACATTGACAGTACTGATTTTTTAAAGATTTGTTTATTTGAAGGCAGAGTTACAGAGAGGCAGAGGCAGAGAGAGAGACAGAAAGGTCTTCCATCTACTGGTTCATTCCCCAGATGGCCGCAGTGGCTGGAGCTGCGCTGATCTGAAGTCTGGAGCCAGGAGCTTCTTCTGGGTTTCCCACGTGAGTGCAGGAGCCCAAGGGTTTATGCCATCTTCCACTGCTTTCCTAGGCCATAGCAGAGAGCTGGAATGGAAGTGGAGCAGCCAGGATTCAAACTGGCACCTGTATGGGATGCTGGTGCTGCAGGCGGTGGCTTTACCCGCTATACCACAGCGCTGGCCCTGACAGTATTGATTTAAAAACTCACCTTGACCTGTGTTGAGTGACTGATGGAATTAAAAATTTTGCTGTCTAGTTTCAGAGTGGCTAGACTCCTGGGGTCTCTTCTGTCTGACTCATTTTCTTTTATTCAAAAATAACTTTCAGGGGGCCAGCACTGTGGTGTAGTGGGTAAAGCCGCCACCTGCAGTGCCAGCATCCCATATGGGTGCTGGTTCTAGTCCTGGTTGTTCCACTTCCTATCTAGCTCTCTGCTATGACCTGGGAAAGCAGTAGAAGATGGCCCAAGGACTTGGGCCCCTGTACCCATGTAGGAGACCCAGAAGAAGCTCCTGGCTTCGGATCAGTGCAGCTCCAGCAGTTGTGGCCATCTGGGGAGTGAACCAGCGGATGGAAGACCTCTCTCTCTCTCTCTCTCTGTCTCTCCTTCTCTCTCTGTGTAACTCTGACTTTCAAGTAAATAAACAAATCTTTTTTAAAAATAACTTTCAAAATAATAATAAAACATCTATTTTCATGTCATGTGATGATTTTTCCCTATAGCTACTATACCTAGTCCCTATAGAAGTTTCTATTCTGCATGTTATCTGTTTTTTAAAAAACTTTTTTTATTTTCATTTTATTTGGAAGGCAGAGAGAGAGAAAGAGAGGTTCCAGCTACTGGGTTCAGTCCCCCAGTGCCACAGCAGTGTAGGAGATGAAACAGGCTGAAGCCAGGAGCCTGGAACTCAATGTAGGAGTCTCCCACAATGGATGGTAGGGACCCATGAACTGGAGCCATTGCCGGCTACCTCCCAGGGTACCATTAGCAGAATACTGGAATTGGAAGCAGAGCTGAGATTTGAACCCAGACACTCTAATGTGGGAATGCCAGCATCCCAAGTGATATGTTCACTGTTATGCCAAATGCCTGCCCCTGTGTTTCCCATCTTAATGTAGCCTTATTCAAGCTTCCCATTTCATGACTTTTCCACAATGCCTACTTAGGCTCAGTTTTATTGTTTTGTACTATTACATGTTATGTACCTTGTTTCTGAATTAGTGTTTGTTCTATTAGACAATAGCAGATTAAAAGCTGGATGTTGGTTATTTGGGAGTTTATTATTCTGTTCTGTCTACTTCAGGGTATGTTTAAAGTTTCCGTAATATAAAATCTTTATGAATAAAAAAAGTTGGGACTGGTGCTGTGGCATAGCAGGTAAAGCTGCTGCTTGCAGCACTGGCATCCCATGTGGGCGCTGGTTTGAGGCTTGGCTGCTCCACTTCTGATCCAGCTCTCTGTTAATGTGCCTGGGAAAGCAGCAGAATATGGCCCAAGTGCTTGGGTCCCTGTTCCTCATGGGAGACCCCAAAGAAGCTCCTGACTCCTGGCTTTGGACTGACAGCTCTGGCTGTTGGAGCCATTTGGGGAGTGAACCAGTGGATGGAAGATTCTCTCTTCTCTCTGTCTCTCTCTAACTCTGCCTTTAAAATAGATAATTAAATCTTTTAAAAAATTTTCAGGTACCAAGAGCACACATTCTGTTTTAGGACTACTTGTCCATAATACGGGAAACCATTATTGAGCCATCTCAGGCACTGTGCTCTGTACTTGATACACTTGTCATGTTTGATCTGCAGAAAACTCTCAAAGCTAAACAATATTATTCCCATTTTACAAATGAAAACTGAGGCTCAGAGAGGTTCTGTCACCTTCTTAACCAGTACTGAACTCTTGTAGTGCCAGGGATACACATTTAAGAGAATTTGTGTTCTGGTGTCTTCTCTGCTAACCTCTAGGGCCTAATGGAAGATGTTTCTTCACATTCTCCTATCTGTGGAGGATATTTGCAGCATTTTCTGTTTGTAAAATGACCTTTGATTTGGAATATTCTTCCATCTTAACCATTGTTTCCATGGTGTCTTTCCTGTGCTCAGGCAGCAATTCTGCGTTTCTTCGAGTAGTAAGATGTCGGTCCTTAGCTGAAGAATATGGTTTGGATACAGTTAACAAGGATGAAATTAGTAAGTATCAATAGCCTTTTAATGCTAGCTTGATTTAATTAATTTTAAAGATAACAGATTTTATATACCTATTATATAAACTTAATTTATACATGAAATCATATTGGCATCAGAATCTGTTGTAAGATATGCATAAGAGCTAAATCAGGATGTTACTGCTGCAGTAGAGATTGTGACTCCAGCTAATGTTCATAACATGGGATCACATCTTAATGTATCTCCTCTTATTTTGTTGCTACTCATCATTTTCTATTTTATTGTTAAAAATTGTAGTCAGTTGTCTTCTATCTTGAAATTTGATTATATAGTGAATTTACCCCCTCATTGTTTGTAAGTTGTGAATTACTGAAATAACACTGAATTTTTCCTTTCCCCAGTTTCCAGCATGGACAGTCCAGATAATGAGATAGTATTATATTTAATGTTACGGGCTGTTGACAGATTTCATAAACAACATGGTAGATATCCAGGTAAGAATAACAAGTGAATTACCAAATACAACAAAATCTTGAATAGACATGTAAATTGAACCCTAAGTGTTTTCATGGTGTTTACAAAGTGTTGCTTGAATATCACGTTGTAAACAGATTGCATCTATAGTTTATCCCAGTGAATCCTAGTGAGGAGCTACCATTTGTTTTTTTAGTGTTTGATTCTAAACCATTACAGGAGGAATGTTGGTAGCATGGGTATAAAAGAAAACTTTTTTTCTGTCAGTTTCCAAGGTTTACTTCTAAGAAGGACCCTGAGTTTAATTTAGTGGAGTAGGAAAGCCAGTGACTTCTGAACTCAGAACTCTGGACAATGTAGAGATGTCTTTGTTCAGTCTACATTTTTTGTTATCTACAAATGTAGTAATTGGAGAATTGGGATAATTTCAAAGATGGACTGTTGCTCAGAATATATTTATCTTTTGATAATTTTAATTGTACAGGATTATTGCATAGCAACCTAAGCTCATCATAAAACTCAGTGCCCCACCTGGTGCCATGTGCCACCAAGGATATTGGGCAAGCTTGCCAGAAGAAATAAAGGGGATAAATATCCATGTGTGTTGCCTTTTTTGTATTATTTGATTAGCATGGTTTTGAGTTACCTTGTATACAGCAGACCACTCCAGAACTTAGTGGTCTAAAATAATATGCAGTCTAATCATTTGTGGGTTGAGCTCAGACAGTTCTCTTTGGGGAGGGGGTCATCTCATAGAGTTACACAGTGGAGTCATCTGGAAGCTTGATTGAGTTAGATTGCAGGAAGACATTTTCACTCCCGTATCTGTCACCTTAGAACAGTGGAAGCATCTAAACGTTGGTCAGGCATCTCTCCACTGGGCTGGGCTGGGCTTCCTTTTAGCATGGCAGTGCTAGGGTAGATGTTGGGTTTTTTTTTGTTTGTTTGTTTGTTTGGTTTTTTTTTTAATTTGAAAGGCAGAGTTAGAGAGAGGGAGAGGGGGAGGGAGAGGTCTTCATCCGATGGTTCAGTCCCCAGATGGCCGCAAGTGCTGGAGCTGCGCTGATCTGAAGCCAGGAACCAGGAGCCTCCTCCAGGTCTCACATGTGGGTGCAGGGGCCCAAGGTTTCCTAGGCCATAGCAGAGATCTGGATGGGAAGTAGAGCAGCCGGGACCCGAACCGGCATCCATATGGGATGCTGGCACTGCAGGCGGTGGCCTCACCCGCTATGCCACAGTGCTGGCCCCTAGGGTAGACTTCTTTTTCGTTTTGTTTTGTTTTTTCTTTCTTTTTTTTTTTTTTTTTTTTTTGACAGGCAGAGTGGACAGTGAGAGAGAGAGACAGAGAGAAAGGTCTTCCTTTGCCGTTGGTTCACCCTTCAATGGCTGCCGCGGCTGGCGCGCTGCGGCCAGCACACCATGCTGATCCAATGGCAGGAGCCAGGTACTTATCCTGGTCTCCCATGGGGTGCAGGGCCCAAGTACTTGGGCCATCCTCCACTGCACTCCCTGGCCACAGCAGAGAGCTGGCCTGGAAGAGGAGCAACTGGGACAGAATCTGGCGCCCGGACCGGGACTAGAACCCGGTGTGCCGGCGCCACAAGGCGGAGGATTATACCTAGTGAGCCGCGGTGCCAGCCCCTAGGGTAGACTTCTTACATGGTGACTGGCTTCCCTAGAGTTAACTCTCCAGAAGCACCAAATGGAAGGTACTAGACTTTCTGGTCTTGGCTTAGAAGTCATAATGCTTTACTTAGATTGTGTTCTGTTGGCTTCACAAGGCCAGCTTAGATTAAGAGTGGGAGGGAGTTACGTGAGGGCATGAAAGGGGTTTATAGCATGAGAGACTAGCTGTGGCAGAACTGGCTTTGGAGTTAAATTGGACCCCATCCAAGCTCTATCACTTACTGATGTCACTGTTTCTTTCCAAGTATCAGTTTTCTTATTTACAGAAAGGCAGAAATAATATCTACTCTATTGGATTGTAAAGGGTTAACTCCATTCACTGTTAACACATGGCCTAGCACCCTGTATGTACTCAGTGAAGACTCTGTTATGAGAAGAATAGTGATAATAATTTTTAAACCATTGATGCTGGTTTAATATAATAACCAAAGATATTGATTATTTTTGTAATACTTGAATAGTATGATGATTGTATTTTTCCTTCCAGTAGTAATATCAGCAGCTTACCTTGGGAGACATTATAGTTTCAACATTAAAAACTGCCTGGACTTACTTCCTAGTTTTACTGTTTATGAGCTAAGTAAATTAATCTGTGCCTCAGTTCTCTCAACTGTAAAATGAGGACAGTAGTACCTATTTTATAGAGTTGTTGTAAGGATTAAATAAATTTTTTTAATTTATTGTTTAAGGAGTACAAATTTAAATTTATAAACACATACTGTATATGGATAGTATGTAACATTTATGAATGTTTGATAAGTGTTACCTGTTATAGCTTTATTTCCTCAAGGTCATCTAATTTCTTACATATACATAATACAGATCATAATTTGCCTAAATGGTATAAATAGGACAGCAGTTTTTTATTCATTCAGTTCTTTTATCAATTAATTACTAGATATTATGTGCCAAATACTTTTCTAGGCATTGGGTGTCAAACAGGGGACAAAGGTTTATTGAACTCAAAATTTTAATAGATTTTAATTATAGATATATGCAAGTATTGGTCTCATACTTTCCATTATTTTTGTTTTATCTTCACTTCCGTACCTTACTGTTTTGACTAGAATACCCAAAACTGAATTAAGTAAAAAGGTAGCCATTAATTTTTAGTTATGATTATTTTAATGAAAATGAATTTATATAATTAATTTATATGTATTTTTAGGAGTGTCTAACTATCAAGTTGAAGAAGATGTAGGAAAGTTGAAGTCTTGTCTCACTGGCTTCCTTCAGGAATATGGGTTATCTGTAATGGTGAAAGATGATTATATCCATGAATTGTGAGTATTCTTCAGGGCATATGAGACAGAATCTCCCACCTGTCCTAAGGCTGATCTAAGGTCATGTGTCCATCCTTTCCTGTAGTTGCCGATATGGAGCTACTGAGCCACACACCATCGCTGCGTTCTTGGGGGGTGAGTTCCAAGTTGAGATCATATTTATATGACTAGAATTTGCCTATATTAAAAACTGAAGGTTTGTTTTGTTTTCTGCTTCTTTATGTTCTGTAACGTTTTGCATATGCTATTATTACCTCACTTCCGTCAGGTTTTGTGGTTTTGTTTAAGTGTGATCCTCTCTTCCAGGCCATCCGCAATTCCCTTCTTTACAACTGGCTGCTGCCTCTTGCACTCCTATCCCCTCTTTCTTGCTTTTCCCCTTAGCACTCATGGTCCTGTGATATAGTATACTTTCTGTTTATTTGGAAATCATCTGTCTGTCTGCCAAAATGTAGGCACCATGGGCAAATGAATCTTTTATCTTTTTCCTGCCTACTGTATTCTTAGTGCCTAGAACATTGTGGAACAGATCCTGAAGTTTTTTAAAGGTTTATTTATTATTTATTTGAAAGGCAGAGTTACAGAGAGAGGGAGGGACAGAGAAAGAGAGAGTGAGAGCTCTTTCATCTGCTGTTTCACTCCCCAAATGGCTGCAACAACTCAACTTGGGGTGTGCTGTGTCAAAGCCAGGAGCCTGGAGCTTCTTCCAGGTCTACCATGTGGGTGCAGGGGCACAAGGACTTGGGCTGTCCTCTGCTGCTTTCTCAGGGCATTAGCAGGGAGCTTGTTTGTAAGTGGAGCAGGTGGGTCTCAAACTGGTGCCCTTATGGGATGCCAGCATTGCAGGTGGCAGCTTTATCTGTTACACCACAAAACTGGCCCCCAATTAAAAAATCTTTTTTTTTAAAGATTGACTTGAAACGCAGAGTTACAGAGAGAGAGGGAGAGACAAAGAGTGAGGTGTTCCCATCCACTGGTTCACTCCCCAAATGGCTGCAACAGCTAGTTCGAAGCCAGGAGCCAGGAACTTCTATGAGTGCAGAGGCCCAAGTACTTGGACTGTCTCCTCCGCTGATTTCCCAGGAATATTAGCAGTGAGCTGGATCTGAAGTGGAGCACCCAGGACTCAAACCGCTGTCTATATGGGACACAGGCTTTACCCTATATGCCACAGCACTGGCCCTAATCCTTAAATTTTATCAAGTCGATGAATATCTGTGAAAGAGGAAGCTTCAGATTATAAAAAAAGATCCAGAATATTTTTTAAAGATTTATTTATTTATTAAAGATGGAATTACAGACAGATCTTCCATTTGCTGACTCACTCCCTAAACGACAGCCAGGAGTCAGGAGCTTCATCCAGGTCTCCCACATGGGTGGCAGGGGCCCAAGTACTTGGGGCATCTTCTGCTGCTTTCTCAGGTGCATTAGCAGGGAACTGGATCAGAAGTGGAGCAACTGGGACTTGAACTGGTGCTCATATGGGATGCTGGCATTGGAGGTGGTGGTTTAACCCACTGCACCACGATGCTGGCCCTCTTTTGTTGGTTTTGAGTAGTTATTACAGCCTGGCAGTATCTCATGTAGATTCTTTTAGGTATTACCAATGTTTTAGAACATAATGTACTTTTATCCTTTTTTATTCTAAATCAGGCAAAAGGTAAAATTCAAATGCTTAAGCCAGAAGGGTGCTCTTTGAGAATCTTTTTGCCTCTGAATCCATTTAAAAAGTCCTGTCAGGGCCGGCACTGTGGCATAGCAAGTAAAGCTGTCACCTGCGGTGCTGGCATCCCATATGAGCGCCAGTTTGAGTCTCGGCTGCTCCACTTCCGATCTGCTATGGCCTGGGAAAGCAGTAGAAGATGGCCCAAGTCCTTGAGCCCCTGCTCCCATGTGGGAGACCCAGAAGAAACTCCTGGCTCCTGGCTTCAGATCGGCGCAGCTCTGGCTGTTGTGGCCAGTTGGGGAGTGAACCAGTGGAAGGAAGACCTCTCTCTCTCTCTCTCTCTCTCTCTCTCTCTGCTTCTTCTCTCTGTGTAACTCTGACTTTCAAATAAATAAATAAATAAATCTTTAAAAAAAATTCTGTCAGTAATACTACAGTTTAAACTTTGCTTTGTTCACTTTCTGTATCTTGCCAATCTTTTTAAGCTACTGTAACTAAAAATGCTTCATTGTTTTAAATAATAGCAATATCCATTGTATGAAATAGCCAAAATAAAACTTTTACAACATAGTTATAAAAATTATACTTTTAAATTTTTTTATGACTCAGTAAGTTATGCCTGTTTTGGATTACTTTTAAATAACTTTGCTTTGGGGAGGTTTTATATAGAATTGAATATGTTTATAGCATTCTTGAAGATTATTCTTTTAAAGATTTGCTTTTCCCTCTTTTCCTTGCAGGAGCTGCTGCTCAAGAGGTTATCAAAATAATCACCAAACAATTTGTAATTTTTAATAATACTTATATTTATAGTGGCATGTCACAAACCTCAGCAACTTTCCAGTTGTAGAATAAGCACTTTGTGTAGTGTGTTAATGATTGAAGCTGTAATTGCCTTCAGGTTGTGCTCTTATCTGTAAAATTGTGCTAAAGGAAAGCCGTCAAATTGTTTCCTTAATAAACATTTTGTCATTTGTAATAATGTGGTCTTGTTCTTTGTTGGGAGCGGCAAGGAAGCAATCATTTTCCCAAAGAGTAAAAGCTATCCCTTTCCAGTGAAGTTCATTAACACTGATGGGCTTGCTCTGTCAAGGCTACTTACCATAGATATCTTTTGTGTTTCATCAGAAATAGGTTAAATATTTTTTTCTTACCATCTTAACGAATTTAAGCCATATGCAGATTGCAGCTATGGATGGACATTTAAGGACATTTGTTAAAGCGACTAGAATTTTTTTTTAAAGATTTATTTATTTACTTGAAAGGCAGAATTAGATAGAGCAAGATCTTCCATCCATTGGTTTATTTCTCAGATGGCTGCAACAGCTGGAATTGGGCCAGGCCAAAGCCAGGAGCTTTATCCGGGTCTCCCACATGTGTGCAGGGGCCCAGTGACTTGGGCCATCTGCTGCTGCTTTCCCAGACACATTAGCAGGGAGCTAGATGGGAAGTGGAGCAGCAGGGACTCGAACCTGCACCCATATGGGATGCTGGTGTTGCAGGCAGTGGCTTTACCCACTGGCCCTGTGACTATAATTTTAGAAAATATTTCCATTTGTGGAGTTTATCAGAAAATATCGCCATCCCTGTATGTGGTGTTATCTAAACTTGGGTTTTGCTGATTACACCTTAAAATTTATGTGGTCATTCCATCCATAGTACATAAAAGCTCAAATTTCACTTAACTGGGGGCAGGCATTTGGCACAGCAGTTAAGATACCACTTGGAATGCCAGCATCCCATATCAGAGTGCCTTGGTTCAAATTGTGCCTTAGCTCAAAGTTTTTGCTAATGCATGCCCTGGGGGTGAGCAGGTGATGGCTCAAGTATTTTGGGTCCTTGCCACCCACATGAGAGACCTATCTTTTTTTCTTTTTTTGTTTTTTTTTTTGTTTTGCTTTTTTTTTTTTTTTTTTTTTTGACAGGCAGAGTGGACAGTGAGAGAGACAGAGAGAAAGGGCTTCCTTTTGCCGTTGGTTCACCCTCCAATGGCCACCGCGGCTGGCGCACCACACTGATCCGATGGCAGGAGCCAGGTACTCATCCTGGTCTCCCATGGGGTGCAGGGCCCAAGTACTCGGGCCATCCTCCACTGCACTCCCTGGCCACAGCAGAGAGCTGGCCTGGAAGAGGGGCAACCGGGACAGAATCCGGTGCCCCAACCGGGACTAGAACCCGGTGTGCCGGCGCCGCAAGGCGGAGGAGTAGCCTAGTGAGCCCCGGCCCTTTTTTTTTTTTTTTTTTGACAGGCAGAGTGGACAGTGAGAGAGAGAGACAGAGAGAAAGGTCTTCCTTTGCCGTTGGTTCACCCTCCAATGGCCACCGCGGCTGGCGCACTGCGGCCGGCGCACTGCAGCCAGTGCACCGTGCTGATCCAAAGGCAGGAGCCAGGTGCTTATTCTGGTCTCCCATGGGGTGCAGGGCCCAAGCACTTGGGCCAATCCTCCACTGCACTCCCTGGCCACAGCAGAGAGCTGGCCTGGAAGAGGGGCAACCGGGACAGAATCCGGCACCCCAACCAGGACTAGAACCCGGTGTGCCGGTGCTGCAAGGCGGAGAATTAGCCTAGTGAGCCACAGCGCCAGCCAAGAACTATCTTGAATTCTAGACTTTTGGCTTCTGCCAGGCCCAGCCATGATTGTTAACGGCATTTGGGGAGTGAACCAGTGGATGTGATACGGGGGAATGAAGCAAGGAGTTAGGTTGGGATACATAAAACTGGAGGAATTTTTTTTCAAATTCCTGTGTAGCACTGCATTGTAACTCCACCCCTTTACCAGTCAGGCCTGTACACCCACTTTCCCATGATGCATGTGTCTCGTCTAGGACCAGGAAGGAGAAGATGCCATGATGTACATGTGGGAGTTAAGCTCCAAGTGGAGGTGCCATGAAACTCCCAGAAAGCCTCATGCACACAAAACCCTACCCACACTTCACTTTGTATGTTCCATCAGGCACCCACCACCTACCTCATAAAAGAGACTGATAATGTAGAAGCAGCCTTTGTTTGGTTTCTGGACCGTGCACATGGGTCCTTCTGTGGTCTCCTCCCACTTTCTCTTCCTAGGCAAGTCTGGCCCACCCTTGACAGCTAAGTCCCCGTGTGGAGTAGCCCACACCAGCATGAATGTGTATTCACTCTCTTAAATAAATCCTGCTCTCACTTGTGCACTTTATTTATGCCTTTGTTTTGAATTCTTATCTCTGTGGTGGCAAGAACTTGGGAAAAAAAATGAAGGTGCTGATGCCCGTAACAGATGGAAGATTTCTGTCTCTGCCTCTTCACTTTTCAAATAAATTTTAAAAATAGAAATCACGGGGCCAGCTCTGTGGCGCAGTGGATTAACGCCCTGGCCTGAAGCGCCGGCATCCCATGTGAGTGCCGGTTCGAGACCCAGCTACTCCACTTCCTGTCCAGCTCTCTGCTGTGGCCCGAGAAAGCAGTAGAAGATGGGCCAACTCCTTGGGCCCGTGCTCCCATGTGGGAGACCGGGAGGAAGCTCCTGGTTCCTGGTTTCCGATTGGCACAGCTCCGGCTGTTGAAGCCATCGGGAGGGAACCAGCGGATGGAAGACCACTCTCTCTCTGCCTCTCCTATGTAACTCTGACTTTCAAATAAATAAATCTTTAAAACAAAAAGATAGAAATCACACTGAACTGATAGAATTCACTAGCATATCAGTGAGCAAAATAATAATAATTTAAAAAACCCACTAAAACCTAAGATAAAAGTAGACAAAGGGAATTTAGAAGGCAGAGGCAGTGGCCAGTTTGACTTTATGAGGAAAGTTTGACTTTATGAGGAACGTGTTACAGGGCTGTCAGTACTCAAGGACCCTAAACTCACTGTGGTCAGTCTTTGAGGCCTGTGCTTAAGTGAAATCTCAGATTTCCCAAGAGAGTACTTCACAGGTCGAGACCTTCCTTGGTCATTGTCACGCTGTGGATCCTTTCTCACAGAAGGTATTGGCCCCTGCCCTGTATCTTTTTTTTTTTTTTTTTTTTTTTTTTTGACAGGCAGAGTGGACAGTGAGAGAGACAGAGAGAAAGGTCTTCCTTTGCCGTTGGTTCACCCTCCAATGGCCACCGCGGCCGGCGCGCTGCGGCCGGCGCACCGCACTGATCCGATGGCAGGAGCCAGGAGCCAGGTGCTTTTCCTGGTCTCCCATGGGGTGCAGGGCCCAAGCACCTGGGCCATCCTCCACTGCACTCCCTGGCCACAGCAGAGGGCTGGCCTGGAAGAGGGGCCACCGGGACAGAATCCGGCGCCCCGACCGGGACTAGAACCCGGTGTGCCGGCGCCGCTAGGCGGAGGATTAGCCTAGTGACCCGCGGCGCCGGCTGGCCCCTGTATCTTAACACCTTTCAATATTCCTAAGGGTGACTTTTATTGTGGAGGAGGCAGGGGCAGATTCATAAAGAGGAGGCTCCCTCCTGAGGTCCACTGATAAAATTGGGGTCAGGCTGCGCCTGTGGGGCAGGGATGTCAGTGGATGGAATGCCCGCTACCAAGGAAGAACGCATGGCATAAGGGACAGGTGGGAACGCGGGCAGAAGGGTGTCAGGGAGCGTGAATGGCCCCTGCCCCCGTCCCGCCGGAAGTCCCGCCCCACGGAAGTGAGCCTCGCCCACGGGCGGGAAACCAGTTAGGCGACGGGCTAAGTGGCAGCGGGCCTCGCCTAGAGGGTAAAGGCCTACTCCTCGGGTCAGGAGCTTTTGGGCCCTGCCTTCTGCTTTTCCTCAGATCCTGCTTGCGCCCTCCCTGGCCGGGTCCACCCCCACGGGTCCTTTCGTATGCCCGCCACGTGAGAGGTCGGCGGAGGGCCTTCCAGAACAGTGCCCCCAGCCGCAGGTGGGAGAAGATGGTTGCCGCGTGCCTTTTCGTCAGGAGCCCTGGCAGTTTTCATTCTAATGGCACCGTGCAGTCCCCAGAAGGCTGCCGGTGACTCTGATGCCCGGGAGGGATGGGAGTCTTTGGAGAGAGCATTTCTCGGAGCCAGGGTGGGACCAGGGGTCCCCTCATCGCGGGAACCGGCCGGATGGCTGGGGTGATGTGGGGTGGGTGGGGGGCTGGCGTTTGTCCCGCGCCTCTGACCTGCGCTCGGGACCCCAGGGACGCGAGGGCCCCGCGCCCAGAAGGGCCTGGTGAAGCACCTGTGCTCTTACGAGGGCTTCTCCCAGCTCCGTGGGTGAGCCCGAGCGCCGTCACCGGGCGGCTGGAAACCGCCGCCCGCGGAGGCCTGCGCCCTTGAGTTGGGGACTCCGGGGTCGCTCCGGGCCGGTCGGTCACACGAAGCAGCTGCTGTCTGCGTTGAACGCTGCGCTCTCGGGCCGGGCCGTGCGTCACTCCGCAAAGTAGAACTAACCAGAGCCTCGTCGGTCTGGCCCAGGGTCTCTGCAAGGCCTCTCGCCCGTGCCTCGTCGGTCGGGCCCAGGGTCTCTGCAAGGCCTCTCGGAGCCCAGGGGTGGCCTGGGGATGTGGGATCTGTGCAAGCGGGGCTGAGAGAGGAGGATTTCTCCGCAGTCTGCTCAGCTCAGCGTCGCGGCCCAAACCGATTCCGGGTCCCTGAACGCGTTTCCCGGGGCCTGAACGACTGCTGTTTCTCCTCCCCTCTCAACGATTCTAACAACAGTTTCTATTACACGTTGCCTCTCTCTCCTTTCTCCTCTTAAAGGACATCTTTAAGATGGATGGCCACTGTCAGCTAAGTAGTGGTGGTCTGGCGATGGGATTTTAAACCCTGCCAGCCTTCCACAGAAACATATCACTGGCTTTTCTGATATTTTGGGGTAATACTTTGGTTTTAAAAAGCTTTTGATAGTAACATTTTCTATGTCACGTAATGTTCAGTTTGTTTTCTTAGAGAAATTTAAATTTTTTAAAAAATTTTATTTGTGAAAGAGAAAGAGGTATGTGTAATGATTCCATCTGCTGGTTCACGCCCCAGATGCAGGGAGCCAGAATCTGTGACTCAAAACAGGTGTCCCACGAGAGTGGCAGGAACCCAATTACTTAGGCCATCACTGCTGCCCCCAGGGTCTGCATTAGAAGGAAACTGGAGCCAGGAGCTGGAGTTGGGTGTCCAAGTCAGGTACATCTGGGACATGGATGTCTTTTTTTTTTTTTTTTTTTAAGATTTATTTATTTTATTTGAAAGGCGGAGATACAAAGAAGGGGAGAAGGAGAGATATCTTCCATCTCTGGTTTACTCCCCAAATGGCCACAATGGCTGGGGCTGGGCCAGGCTGAAGCCAGGAGCTTCATCCAAATCTCCTACAAGGGTGCAGGGATCCAAACACTTGGGTCATCGTCATCTGCTTTCCCAGGTGCGTTAGAAGTACAGCACCTGGGACTTGAACCAGTGGCCACATGGGATGCGTCACTGCAGGCAGAGGCTTAACCTTCTACACCACAGCATTCTGACCCCGACAGGGATGTTTTAACTGCAACTAAATGTCTGCTCTTGCAGTTCTGTTTGGGGAAATAAATTGAGTGAGATCTCTCTAAGTGGTATAGGCCCTTTCTGTTATCTGAAAAAGTCCGTTTCTTCTTTCCTATGAGAATACTGTGAAAATTTTAAAACTTTCATTGTTTGGAACAATTTTTACCTATTTACCAAGTTACTGAAAGCACTTCATTATCTTTATTTGGCAGATAATGCTGTTCTTGGTAATAAGCTATTTTATAATTTTAAAATGATCAACCTCTTTAAAGTTTTTACTGTGGATGTTTTTAACACCTATCTAGAAAATAGGTGATTTGTGTTGCTGTCACTAGGTACTTGACAATCTATTTTTTAAAAAAATATTTATTTATTTATTTGAAAAAGTTAGAGAAAGGGAGAGTCAGAGAGAAAAAGATCTTCCATCCACTGCTTCACTCCCCAAATGGCCACAAGGGCTGGAGCTGGGCCAATCTGAAGCTAGGAGCCAGGAGCTTCTTCCAGGTCTCCCACATGGGTACAGGGGCCCAAGGACTTGGGCCATCTTCCACTGCTTTCCCAGGCCATAGCAGAGAGCTGGATTGGAAGTGGAACAGCTGGGACTCGAACCAGTGCCCATATGGGATGCCAGCACCCCAAGTGGCTGCTTAACCCGTTATGCCACAGTGCCCGCCCTTTGAAAATCTATTCTGTTGTTCAGAGTAAACATTTATTAGCAAAGAAAAGAAAAAAAGGAAGTAATATGTTGTCATTTTCAATTTCAGGCCATTTAGTTTAAAATTTTACATCATCCCTCTTTAGAAATAAAATTATGTTAAAAGGCAGAAAAGATTGAATAATTAAAATTAAGGAAATAGTTCTTAAGCTCCCCCATAAGGTAAAAAACATTCACAAATACACAACTATCCATTTTGTAAGAGTTTTTTAAATCTAGTCTGTCTTTCTAAACCTTAAACCATTTGTTTAAAGGTGATTTACATTTATATACAATAGACAGCATAAGAGATGATAACAGCCGACGCTGTGGCATAGTGGGTATAGCAGTGCCGGCATTCCATATGGGTGCCGGTTCAAGTCCCAGCTGCTCCATTTCCGATCCAGCTCTCTGCTAAGGCCTGGGAAAGCAGTAGAAGATGGCCCAAGTCCTTGGGCCCCTGAACTCCCATGGGAGACCTGGAAGAAACTCCTGGCTCCTAGCTTCGATCGGCGCAGCTCTGGCCCTTGCGGCCATCTGGGGAGTGAACCAGCGGATGGAAGGCCTCTCTTTCTCTCTCTACCTCTCCTCTCTGTGTGTAACTCTGACTTTCAAGTAAATAAATAAAATCTTAAAAAAAAAAAAGAGAGAGGATAGCAGTATAGGCCCTGACTCTTGTACTTGCTGGCTTTTTGAACTTACACAGGTCATCTTCTCTCTCCTATCTGATCTGTCTTCATACATGTAGCTCCCGTAAGGTTACTGTGAAGACGGAAAAAATAATATTTATAAGGTGTGGAAAACTGAGTCTGGCCTATAGTATGTATTTATATAATTTTAGAAGCTGTTATTTTTATGAAAATTGTGGAGTAAAACACCCACAGAATCACCCTCAAAAGATAACTATAATATGCTACTGTCTTTCCATTCAGTCTTTTAAATTTGTCTCTCTAATTGGGATCATATTGTAGATAAAATTTTCAGTGTTGCTGTTTTTGGTTTACTTTGTAATATAAGAATTTTTCTTGCTATTTAGCATTTCTAGTAAATGTGATTGTCTTATAATAGTTTATTATCTTGTGGCTATACCACAGTGTACCTAACAATTTATTTTTTAATGTAATGCTTAGGTTAAAAATGTCAAAACTAGCATATATTCATAAAAGAATCTCATATTTGTTATTTAAGCTTTATTTTTGCTTAGAAATATTCACTTTGAGTATGAGAATGAAAAATACGAAAGATAATTGGCCATCTTCTTTTAACAGCATACTGTAGGGGCTAATGGGAATTTTTGAGTTCTGTGAATCCTAATTTGTTGCTTGAAGAAGTAATTGAACGCTGATACATTTTTCTTTTCTTTTTTTTTTTTTTAAGATTTTTATTTATTTATTTGACAGGTAGAGTTACAGACAGTGAGAGAGAGAGAGAGAGAGAAAGGTCTTCCTTCCGTTGGTTCACTCCCCAAATGGCCGCAATGGCTGGAGCTGCGCCGATCCGAAGCCAGGAGCTAGGAGCTTCTTCCTGGTCTCCAACGCGGGTGCAGGGGCCCAAGGACTTGGGCCATCTTCTGCTGCTTTCCCAGGCCATAGCAGAGAGCTGGATTGGAAGAGGAACAGCCAGGACTAGAACCGGCACCCATAGGGATGCTGGCGCTGCAAGCATAGGATTAACCTAGTGTGCCCCGATGCTGACCCCTGATATATTTTTCTAAGTAATTTGTTTAGGCTCTTAAAGTAGGTCATGTAAGAGACCGTATTAGAGCTGCCAGGTTTTTTTTAAAGTTCTAACAAAAAGTTAGAAAAAAAGTAAGCAAAGATTTAAGCCAAGTAGAATATCATGCCAAAAATAACTAAGGATTTTTAGAAAAAAATTGTGTATTAAACTTGTGGAGAGAGAGAAAGAGTTTTTTTTAAAACCTCTGACTCATGGAGAGGTGGCCAACCAAACTATAGGATGAAGATTTACAGGAAAGACAAAACTGGGACTGGAGGAGAACTAGCTAGATTCAGTCAACCAACCATTTCTGTGTGTGTGTGTGTGTGTGTGTTTAAGATTTATTTTATTTGATAGAGTTAGAGAGAGAGGTCTTCCATCCACTGGTTCACTCCTCAAATGGCTGCAATGGCCAGAGTTGAGCCAATCTGGAGCCAGGAGCCAGGAGTTTCTTTTGTATCTCCTATGCGGGTGTGGGGGCCCAAGGACCTGGACCATCTTCTGCTGCTTTCCCAGGCCAGAGCAGAGAGCTGGATTGGAACTGTAGCAGCCAGGACTTGAACTAGTGCCCATATGGAATGCCAGTGCTGCAGGCCGGGCTTTAACCCACTGAACCACGGTGCTGGCCCCCAACCGTTTGTTTAATACAATTTGTTGAATATATATAGTTTTTAAAATGTGAGATGTGTAATTCTTTTAACAATGCTATGAAGTAGGAATATAATTAATGTTTTTTTAAAAAGATTTATTTACTTGAAAGTCAGAATTACACAGAGGAAGACACAGAGACAGAAAGAGAGAGAGAGAGAGAGATGGAGAGAGAGAGAAATCTTCATCCACTGGTTCACTCCCAAATGACCACAATGGCTGGGGCTGGGCCAGGCCAAAGCTAGGAGCAAGGAGCTTCTTGGTCTCCTGTGTGGGTGCAGAGACCCAAGCACTTGGAACATCTTCCATTGCTTTCTCAAGCCATTAGCAGGGAGTTGGATTTGAAGTGGAGCAGCCAGGACTCAAACCGGCACCCATATGGGATGCCAGTGTCTCAGGTGTCAGTTTTTATCTGCTATGCCACAGCGCCGACCCTATATCATTTCTTTTTTTTTTTTTTTTTAGATTTATTCATTTGTTTATTTGAAAGTCAGAGTTACACAGAAAGAGGAGAGGCAGAGAGATGTCTTCCATCCACTGGTTCACTCCCCAGTTGGCCACAGCAGCTGGAGCTGAGCCGATTCAAACCCAGGTGCTTCCTCCGGGTCTCCCACGCTGGTGCAGGGGCCCGAGGACTCGGCCATTCTCCACTGCCTTCCTAGGCTACAGCAGAGAGCCAGATCAGAAGTAGAGCAGCCGGGATACAAACTGGTGCCCATTTGGATGCCGGCACTGCAGGTGGTGGCTTCACCACCTTGCAACAGCGCTGGCCCCTTATATCATTTCTGTTTGTAGAAGAGGAAACTCAGAGAACTTAAGCCAACTAAACAATATCATATGTCTAATAAATTGCAGAATCAGTCCCTAGTCTTCTGGCTTCAGGAAAACCATTCTTTTACCAGTCCTTTGCAGTTATTTTCTGGCATTCTGGGACATGGATTTTAATTGACAAAATACCTTTTTTTTTTTAGATGAAATATAAAGAAAAAGAATATAAGCAAATATGGAAAGTGAGGACACGAAGAAAACACAAGGTGAGAGATTCATGGATCCTATATCTGCAGTTAGTTTTTTTTTATATTTATTTATTAATTTATTTGAAAGGCAGATTCAAAGAGAGGCAGAGAGAGAGGTTGGTCTTCCATTCGCTGGTTCATTCCCCAGATGGCCACAATGGCTGGAGCTGAGCCAATTCAAAGCCAGGAGCTAGGAGCTTCTTCCGGGTCTACCACGTGGGTGCAGGGGCCCAAGGACTTAGGCCATCTTCTGCTTTCCCAGGCCATAGCAGAGAGCTGGATCAGAAGTGGAGCAGCTGACTCGAACTGGCACCCATATGGGATGCCAGCACTACAGGCGGCAGCTCTACCCACTACGCCACAGTGCCAGTCCCTACAATTAGTTTTCTATTTGTGGGAGATAAAAGTACTACATATTATCTTTCAGGCTCCAGGAAGAGTCATTGAGCAATTTACATAAATATTTAATATCTGCTCTGCACCTGTTGCATAATTCCTGGCTTCAGGAAACAGACATTCTCCTGTGAAAATACAGGCTGGCGCTGTGACACAGTGGGTTAATCTGCCACCTGCAGTGCCAGCATCCCATATAAGCCCACACGTCCTGGCTATTCCACTTCCAATTCAGCTCCTTGCTAATGTGCTTGGGAAAGCAACAGAAGATGGTCCAAGTTCTTGGGCCCCTGTACACATGTGGGAGACCCAGAAGAAGCTCCTGGCTCCTGGCTTTGGTCTGGCCCATCGCCTGCTATTGCAGCCATTTGGGGAGTGAACCAGCAGATGCAATATCTCTCTCTCTGTGTCTATCTCACTGTAACTCAGTCCTTCAAATAAATGCTTAAAAAAAGGCTGAGAAAAAACATTTCAGAAAGGCAGAAACAGACATAAATGTGATACATCTTGTATGCTTTTTCATATACTTATTGATAGTTTGTTTTCTTTTGAGAAATGTCTGTACAGATTCTTTACATGCGTTTTAGATTTATTTGTTCTGAACACAAGCCCATTATTGGATATCTGATTTTCACATATTTTCTTCCAGACGGGGCTGTTTTATATACCTAAAAAATCTATTTATTTGAAAGGCAGAGTGACAGAGGAGGGGAGAGACAGAGATATCTTCCACCTGCTGGTTCACTCCTCAAATGGCTTCAAGAGCCAGGGGCTGGGTCAGATGGAAGCTAAAACACTGGAACGCCCAATGTGGATGGCAGCAGGGGCCCAAGTACTTGGGCCATCTTCTGCTGCTTTCCTAAATGCTTTAGCAGGGAACTGGATCAAAAGCAGAGCAACAGAGACGTGAACCTGGAATGCCAGTGTTGTAAGTGGCAGCATAACCCTCTTCACCACAATGTTGGCCCTGTGTCTTACCATATTCTTGGTGGTTTCTTTTTGAAGCTCAAATGTTTAAAAATTTGTTAAAATTTATTCATTTCTTTGAAAGGCAGAGAGACAGAGAAATATTCCATCCCCTGATTCTTAGGCCTGGGCCGGGCCAAAGCCAGGAACCAGGGAACTCCGTCTGGGTCTCCCACATGGCTGGCAGGGACCCAACTCCTTGAGCCATCATCTGCTGCTTCTCATGGTGTGCATTAGCAGGAAGCTGGCGTTGAGAGTGGAGGTGGGACTCAAACCCAGGTACTCTGATAACGGATGTGAACATCCTAAATGGCATCTTAACTGCCACACCAAATGCCATCCACATGGGAGACCCGGATTGAGTTCCTGGCTTGGGCCTGGCCCATCACTGGCCATTGCAGGCATTTGGAGAGTGAACCTATGGATGGAAGATCTCTGCGTCTGTTTCTGTCTCTCTGCCTTTCAAATAAAATGAAAATAAATAAAAATTTTAAAAGGGAAAAATAAGAACAAAAGCTTGTTGGAATTGTGTTTAATATGCAGACCAATTTGGGGAGAACTGACAACAATATTTAGTCTTCTAACTCATGAACAAAGTGTAATGCACCATTTATTTTGGTCTTTAATTTTTCTTAGTATTTTTAGTTTTCAGTGTATATGTCTTCAATATTTTTTGTTAGATGTATCCCTAAGTATTTCATATTTTCAAACTATTGTAATGATACCAGTTTTTAAATATCAATTTCCATTTGTTTGTTGCTGGTATATAGAAATACAATAGATTTTTTGCATATTAAATGGATATCCTAAAAATTGATACTCCACTTATTAGTTTTAGTAGGTTTTTTGTTAAACCAATCAAATTACCTACATACAATTTCTTGTAGTATGTGAACTCAGGCGATTTTAATTCTTCCTTTTCAATTTGGATGCCTTTTATCTTTTTCTGTTCTGATGACACTGGTGAGAGACTCCAGTATGATGTTAAATAGGAGTGGTGAGAGCAGGTATCTGTCTTCTTTCATGAAAATTTTTAGTCTTTACCTTTAGGTATGATGTTTGCTGTAGAACTTTTTGTTTTTGTAGATACACTTTGTCAGGTTGAGGACATTCCTTTCTATTCCAAGCTTGTTTGGTTATTTTTCTGAATTAAAGATGGATGTCAGCTTTTATCAAATGCTGCTTCTATATTTGTTGAAGTGACCCAAAGGGTTTACTTTTTAATTTGATTTTGTTACATTTATTTTTTTTTTAAATCAACCCTGCACTGATGGGGTAAACCCACTTGGTTGTAATGTACTATTACTTTAATGTAATGTATATTTAACTCCTCAAAATTGTTTAGACTTTTTGCATTTATCTATGAGGGATAGGTCTATAGTTTTCTTTCTAGTGGCTTTGGTTTAGTATCAGGTAATGCCAACGTGATAGGATAAGTTGAGAAGTAGCCCTTCTGTTAAACTTTTGGAAAAGTTTGTGTAGAATTGGTGTTTTTTTTCCCCTTATATGTTTGTTAGAATTTACAAATGAAACTGTCTGAACCTGAAGTTTTCTCTGTGGAAAAGTTCTGAAGTATAATAATTTTTTTTTTTAATCTTTTTTTTTTTTTTGGACAGGCAGAGTTAGACAGTGGGGGGGAGGGGGGAGGGAGAGAGGAGAAAAAGGTCTTTCTTCCTTTGGTTCACCCTCCAAATGGCTGCTACGGCCGGTGCTGCGCCGATCCAAGCCAGGAGCCAGGTGCTTCCTTCTGGTCTCCTATGTGGGTGCAGGGCCCAAGCACTTGGGCCATCCTTCACTGCCTTCCCGGGCCACAGCAGAGAGCTGGAATGGAAGAGGAGCAACCGGGACAGAACTGGTACCTCAACCGGGACTAGAACCCGGGCTGCCGACGCCACAGGCGGAGGATTAACCTAGTGAGCCGCGGCGCCGGCCGATAACTTTTGTTGATATAGTACTATTCAGATTATCTGTTTTTTCTGGATGAGTTTTGAAGGTTTGTATCTTTTAAACAATTTGTCCAATTTACCTAAGTCATTGAATCTATAGGTATGTTGTTGTATATAATATTCATTATTTTTTTTAATATATGTAGATTCTGGGGCAATGTTATCTTTCTCGATCCTAATGTTGGTAAACTGAATCTTTCCTCCTTTTTTCCTAATCTGTCTGAATAGAGATTTATCAATTTTAGTGATCTTCTCAAAGCACCTGCTCTATTTTTCTGTTTCCTATTTCACTAATTTCAGCTTTGATGTTTGTAATTTCCTTTCCTCTACTTAGAGTTTAATTTGCTCTCTAGTTTTTCGAAAAAATGTTAATTAATTAATTTGAAAGGCAGAGTTAGAGAAAGAGAGATCTTCCATCCAGTAGTTCACTCACTCCCCAAGAAGCTGCAATAGCCAGGGCTGGGCCAGGCCAAAACCAGGAGCAAGGAGGTTCTTCCAGGTCTCTCATGTGGGTACAGGGGCCTAACACTTGGGCCATCTTCTACTTCTTTCTCAGGCACAGTAGCAGGGAGCTGGATTGGAAGTGGAGCAGCTGGGACTCAAACTGGTACTCATATGGGACACAGGTGCTGCAGACAGCAGCTTTGCCCATTGTGCCTCAGTGCCGGCCCCTACTTTCTAGTTTCTTAAGGTGGAAGCTGAGGTCATTGATTTAAGACTGTTTTCTTTTCTAATATAAATATTTAGTGCTATAAATTTCCTCCTAAATACTACTTTAGTAGCTTCCCACAAATTCTGCTATGTATTACTATTTTCATTTTCATTTCATTCATTTCTAAATGGCAGCTATTTAAGCCACTGTAGCTTCACTTAAAGAGAATATTTGGATCTTCTATTCCTATTTTTACACATATTTTTAAAAGGTAGATTTTAGGGGCCAGTTTTGTGGCATAGCAGGTAAAGCTGCCACCTATGATGCTGGCGTCCCATAGAACCACTGGTTTGAGTCCCAGCTGCTCCCTGCTAATGGGCCTGGGAAAGCAGAGGAAGATGGCCCAGGTACTTGGACCCCTACACACATGGAAGACCCAGAAGAGATTCTTGGCTCTTGGCTTCAGTCTGGCCCAGCTGTGGCTGTTGACGCCATTGATGAGTGACCTGCAGATGAAAGATCTGTCTCTCCCTCTTTCTTCCATCTTCTGATGCATTCTGCAAATAGCGTCAACAGCCAGGGCTAGACCAGATTGAAGCCAGGAGCTTCTTCCTGTCTCCCACATGGGTTCAGGAGTCCAAGCACTTGAGACATCTTCCACTACTTTTCCAGGTGCATTAACAGGGAGCTGGATTGGAAGTGGAGCAGCTGGTTTTTGAACTGGTATGCATATGTGATGCTGGCATTACAGGCTGCAGCTTTACCTGCTAAACCAAAAAATTCTAAGAAGTTTTATATTATTTATGAGCCGGCGCCGTGGCTCAATAGGCTAATCCTCCACCTTGCGGCGCCGGCACACCGGGTTCTAGTCCCGGTCGGGGCGCCGGATTCTGTCCCGGTTGCCCCTCTTCCAGGCCAGCTCTCTGCTATGGCCAGGGAGTGCAGTGGAGGATGGCCCAGGTGCTTGGGCCCTGCACCCCATGGGAGATCAGGAAAAGCACCTGGATCCTGGCTCCTGCCATCGGATCAGCACGGTGCGCCGGCTGCAGCGGCGGCCATTGGAGGGTGAACCAACGGCAAAGGAAGACCTTTCTCTCTGTCTCTCTCTCTCTCACTGTCCACTCTGCCTGTCAAAAAAAAAAAAAAAAAAAAAAAAAAAAAAAAGAAGTTTTATATTATTTAAACAACATATTTTTATACATCTTTATAATTTGTTAGATTATAAAATAATAATGCTCATTGTTGAACATTCTAAAAATTTATAATCAGAAAATAAAATTGGTTAATTTTTGAAAGAAAACTTTTGCTTAAAGTAACAGTTTTTGTCCTTTAGAAATGAAGACTGACCTGAATTTATTATTGGAGTGTATAAAGCATCAAATGGACAACCCTGTTTCACAAAAGGAAGCCTTGGTCTCTATTCATTCAATTTGTCAACAAAACAGTAAGATACAATCGTGAATTTTTATCTGTGATTCTAATTCTTTTGTACTGTGATATATATACATACTTTTTAAACTTCCACTCAGTTACTATACATATTATGTTGCTTTGTTCATGCATTTTGTTTTATCCTTTAAAGAATAATGAAAATAAACATGGTTTCCATTTTGTTTTGTTTGCACCCCCTACAGGTAACGCAGGTGTTTATTTTCGGGAAATTGGTGGTTTGGTATTTGTGAAAAATCTTGCAAAGTCAAGTGAACATAGTACAGTAAAAGCAGCAGCCTTATATACATTAGGAGCTATTGCTGAAAAAAATGGTAAGATATATTAAACTTTATTTCATTATACTTCAAGCATTGTGTCATACTTAAATTTTACAAAAATATTTATTTATTTATTTGAAAGAGCTAGAGAGAGAGAGAGAGAGAGAGAGGGAGAGACAGAGAGATCTTCCATCTGTTGCTTCACGCCCCAGATGGCTGCAATGGAGCCAGGATCCAGGAGCTTCTTCCGGGTTTCCCACATGGGTGACAGGGGCACAGGCACTTGGGCCATCTCCCACTGCTTTTCCCAGGCCATTAACAGTGAGCTGGATCAGAAGTGGAACAGTTGGGACTTGAACTAGCACCAATAAGGGATGCCAACATCACAGGCGATAGCTTTACCTACTATACCACAACTCAGGCCCCCTGTGTTATATTTAATTAAACTAATAATAAATAATTTTATAATTAAATTCATTTGTTTTGTCTGTTTGAATAGTTTTATCCAGGTACTTTATTCAAACAATGAAGATTGCTTCAAACCTTCTTGTATGTGGGTTAATATGCTTTCAGTACAGAAATTCATGTTGGCAAGAATATTTTTCTGTAGAGTACCTGAAATGAGATTGAATCTAAACCACTGGTTTGTCAAACCAACTTTATATTCCTAAACTTTTGTTCACTAAGTATTTCTTCATCACCTATTCAGAACCAAGCTCTGTGCTAGTCTTTGGGATGCTGGGATAAATAAAATGGTCTTTGCCATGAGACAGGGGCTGATACAAGTCCTAGGCAGGGATATGTGCTGATTATATCACTGTCTTCAAATGATTGTTGTAAAATTCTGCTTTTCTCAGATTATTACAAAAAATAACTGCAGTCAGGTGAATATCATTTGAAAATATTTTTATTTCTGGAAAAGTCTAAAAAATCACCAATTTCATATTCGTCCCTTTGTTTTTTATGGCAGATTATGAGTTTTCTCCAACTTTTATTTGCTATTTTTTTTAAGATTTATTTATTAATTTGAAAGACAAAGTTACAGAGAGATAGGGAGAGACAGAGAAAGAGAGAGATCTTCCATCCACTGTTTACTCCCCAAGTAGCCACAATAGCCAAGGCTGGGCCAGGCTGAAGCCAGGAGCTTCTTTTGGGTCTCCCACAAGTGTTCAGGGGCTCAAGCACTTGGGTCATCCTCCTCTGCTTTCCCAGGTGCATTAATAGGAAGCTGGATCAGGATTAGGGTGGCTGGGACTCAAACCGGTGCCCATATGGGGTGCCGGTGCTGCACATGATGGCTTAGCTGCTATGCCATAACACTGGCCCCTATTTGCTATGTTTGGTTACTTATCCTCTTGAAACTTTTTGTCATATTTATTTTTTATTTATTTAGTTTTTATTGGAAATTCTGGGAGATTTCAATGTATTTTGGTGCCTAGATGAAGTACTTTTCATTAAGATACTTTTTCTTTTGTCTACTGATTGAGTTAAGCATATATTAGTTTGTCAGAGATTTTATTATATAACTAATAAATGTTAATTTAAAAAGATCTGGTTAAGAAACATACCATATTAACAACTTTGCATATTTTAGAACTTGTTTGTGTTAATATAGTGAAACTAAAATTATATTTTGTATTTCAGTTTACTGTCAGCAGACTTTGTGTACTTCAGAATTGTTTGAAGACTTAACTTGGTTCTTATCTAATAATGATTCAAGCACAAATTTGAAAAGAATGTCTGTTTATGTTATTTTGGTTCTGGTTTCAAACAATAGTAAGTATATTCTCATGAAATTTTTAAAAATATTTATTTATTTTTAAATATTTATTTATTTATTTGAAAGAGTTACACAGAGAGGGAAGGAGAGGCAGAGAGAAAGAGAAAGAGAGAGTTCTTCCATCTGCTGGTTCATTCCCCAATTAGCCGCAGCGGCCGGAGCTGCGCCGATCCAAGCCAGGAACCAGGAGCTTCTTCCAAGTCTCCTACGTGGGCACAAAGGCCCAGTGACTTGGGCATCCTCTATTGCTTTCCCAGACCATAGCAGAGAGCCTGATCAGAAGTGAAGCAGCCGGGTTTCGAACCGGTGCCCATATGGGAGGCTGGCACTGCAGGCAGGAGCTTTACCTGCTATGCCATAACATTGGCCCCCAACAAAATATTTTAAATAATAAATTCTAAGGCTATGCTTTCTGGGATTTTTAAAAAAGATTTATTTTATTTATTTGAAAAGCAGAGTTATGGAGAGAGAGGGAGGGAGGGAGGGAGAGAGAGAGAGAGAGAGAGAGAGATTGATCGATCGATCGATCGATCTTCCATCTGCTGGTTCACTCCCCAAATAGCGTTAATGGCCATGGCTGAGTCAGACTGAAAGCTAGGAGCCAAAATCTTCTTCTGGGCCTCCCATGTGTGTACAGAGCCCAAGTACTTGGGCCATCCTCTGCTGCTTTCCCAAGCACATTAGCAGGGAACTGGATCAGAAGTAGAGCAGCGGGACTTGAACCAGCACACATATGGGATGTTGGTGTCACAGGTGTCGGCTTAACCTATTAAACCACGATGCCGGCCCCTGAGATCATTTTTCATAATTCCTTAAAAGAGATTTACCTGAGGGTATAGAACACCAAAAAGCACCAGGAGGCACAGTGTTCTCTCCTGAGCCTGAAGCCAGTTGGCGTTGCTTTGCTCTGACTGCCATTTGCCATAGACTGTGGTTCTTCTCTTCCTTTGGGATAATAACAGGGAGAGGATATAATCTGAGTGGCCTACATTAAATAAACTAATAAATAAACTGAAGTAGTTAGGAGTTTTAAAATTCTAGTCCTTTTTTGATTAAATATTTATTTATTTGAAAGGCACAGTTACACAGAGAGAGAAGGAGAGGCAGAGAGAGAGAGAGAGGTCTTCCATCCACTGATTCACTCCTCAGTTGGCTGCAATGGCCAGAGCTGCGCCGATCTGAAGCCAGGAGCCAGGAGCCAGGAGTCTCCTCCGGGTCTCCCATGCGGGTGCAGAGACTAAAGGACTTGGACCATTTTGTACTACTTTCCCAAGCTATAGCAGAGAGCTGGATCGGAAATGTAGCAGCCAGGATACGAACCAATGCCCATATGGGATGCTGGCACTACAGGCAGAAGCATTACCCGTTACACCACAGCGCTGGCCCCAAAATTCTAATTCTTATATAAATGTCTTGTTTTAAAAATATTTAAGAGGCAGAGAGAAACACAGAGAGTTTCCATCTATTGGTTCACTCCCAAAATATCCACAACAACCAGGGCTGGGTCAGGCCAAAGCTGGGAGCATGGGACTCAATCCAGGTCTGCAACCTGGGTGATAGGAACTCAATTACTTGAGCCATTACCTGTTGCCTCCTAGAGTGTACATTAGCAAGAAACTGGAATCGGGAGCAGTGGTGGGACTTGAACCCAGGCACTTTGATATGGGATGTGAACTTAACTGCTATGCCAGTTGCCAGGCCATAGTGTCTTCTTTTTAAGCTCATCCAAGAAATACTATCTTTAATGAAAATGAAATTAATAGCATTTTAATCATTTGATATTTGTTAATTTTAAAAGTGATTTGTACTACAGTCATTAACAAATGTTGAAAAGTAATGGCCAGTGCTGTGGCATAGCAGGCTAAGCCTCCACCTGCAGTGCCGGCATCCCTTATGGGTGCTGGTTTGTGTCCCAGCTGCTCCTCTCTTGATCTAGCTCCCTGTTAATGGCCTGGGGAAGCAGTAGAAGACGGCCCCTGCACTTATCTGGGAGACCTGGATGAAGCTCCTGGCTTCAGATCAGCCTAGCTCTGAATGTTACGACCATTTGAGGAGTGAACCAGTGGATGGAAGACCTTTCTCTGTCATTCCCTCTCTTTGCCTGTAACTCTGCTCTCAAATAAATAAAGTCTTTTTAAAAAATTCCCCAAGATGAGCTTTCTTAAAAAAAAAAAAAAAGTAACACCTTTCTGAATGGGCATTTGGTGCAATGGTGAAGACACTGCTTGGGACACCTGCATCCCATGTCAGAATGCCCAAGTTTGAGACCCAACTCCACTTCTGATTCCAGCTTCTTGCTAATGCACACCCTGCAAAGCAGGAATTGATGGCCCGAGTGCGTAGGTGGTCCCTGCCACCTATGTGGGAGATCGGATTGAGTTCCCAGCTCCTGGCTTTGGCCTGGCCCAGCCCCAGCTATTGCAGGAATTTGCACCCAACAGATGGAAGATCCATCTCTCTTTCTCTTTGCCTTTTGAATGAATGAATGAAAAGTAACAACTTTAAAGGAAAAAGAGAGGCAGGCAAATCATTTGGTAGATTTTCTGGTGAATTGACCATTTACTTTCAGTGTTTAATGTATTAGGCAGCAGTGGTCTTTATTTTGGAATAATTTTAGGTTTATAGAAAAGCTGCAAAGATAGTATAGAGTCTTTCTGTATAACTATTGTGCAGGTAAGTTTTTTTTTTTTTTACCTTGCCTTATTTCTTCAAATTGTGAGAACTTTTATATTCATTTAATATGTGTCCAGAATTTTTTCTATTTTGAAAAACTAGAAAGGATCAAATTTATTTTTTTTTCTATTTTGGAAACTATCTTGGTATTATAACATAGAAACATAGATGCAAAGTAAAGGTTTTATAAGTTTTGGAGGAAATTTGAGTGCTGTCAGACTCTGAGCATAAGTAGTATATTTTTCATAATAATCTTGATCACAATTTTTTTCTATTGTAATAAAATTTAACTTAAAATATATAAAATTTCATTTCTGTGAAATTATTTCTAAAGTCATATTCATGTAATATATGGCTTTTCTTTTTGAGGACCTGGACAAACTCTCGTGAGAGAAACAGATTGTATTACTGTTCTGTCACAATTGTTCAAGTAAGTAAATACAAATTTCTTGCTAATTATTCACTACTTAAGACCTCAACATATTTGTGTTAATTTTCTTCTTTTTACCCTAATAGGAAAATTCTTTCAAAATATGAGTTGGATTTGTCAGATGAAAATATTTTCCAGAATTACCAGTTGTGGGCTTCAGTATGTAGTACTCTGTGTGTCTGTGTTAACAATCCTCAAAATGGTAATCATTTCAAATATTTCATTATAAAAATAAAGATTAAAAACAGATACTTAAACTGATATATTCCATATGTCATACATGATTGTCTTGGTCTCTTTTCAGATGAGAATCAAAGGTTTTGTTGTTCACTGTTTTCACATGCTAATGATTGGCTAATAAACTGCATGAAACCTGAGATAATTCGCCCTATTTGCGCATTCATTGGCCTCACTCTTGCAAATAACAGTTAAGTATTCATTATTCTCTAGGTCATATTTGAAGAAACATACTTCAAGTGATTTAATTCACTATTTAATTGAATTAGTGTATTATAGTAATTTGAGTCATATTGGATGCATTTAGATTATTTAAAATGAGAAAATGTTAAAAATAGATATGAAGAGGATTTTAGGAAGATGGTGATGGCAGAATAAGGTTTTTTTTTAAAGACATATTTATTTGAAAGTTACAGTTACAAAGAGGAAGAGACAGAGAGGTCTTCCATCTGCTGGTTTACTTCTCAAATGGCTGCAATGGACCAGGCCAAAGGAACTTCTTCTGGGTCTCTCACATGGGTGCAGGGGCCCAAGCACTTGGGGGCATCATCTGCTGCTTTCCCAGGTGCATTAGCAGGGAGCTAGATCAGACGTTGAGCAGGCAAAGGAAGACCTTTCTCTCTGTCTCTCTCTCTCACTGTCCACTCTGCCTGTCAAAAAAAAAAAAAAAAAAAAAAAAAAAAGAAGAAGTCGAGCAGCCGGGACTTGAACTGGTACCCATATGGGATGCTGGTGCTGCAACCAGTGGCTTAACCTGCTACACCACAGCGCCAGCCCCCAGAATAAGTTTTTAATATCCATAAATAATAGAGCAACTGGATAGCAAAACTAAAAATCCATGGAGTATATTCTTGATCACAGTTATATTAAATTAGAAGTGAATAAAAATAAAATATCTAGAAAAGCCTAAAATTTCAGGTAATTAAATAACAGTATTTTTTAAAGAGTCAAAGTATAAATCATTATGGAAATTATTATTAAATATTTATTCATTTGGAAGGCAGAGCAGCAGAGAGGGGCAGAAAGAGAGAGAAATCTTCTATCAGCAAATCTACTCCTCAAATAGTTAGAACATCCAGGCCTGGGGCAGGCCAGAGCCAGGAACTTCATCTGGATATCAGGGGCCCAAGACTTGACGTCCTCCATTGCCTCCCCAGGCACATTAACAGGAAGCTGGATGGAAAGCAGAGCCATCAGGACTCCAATTAGTACTCTAGCATGGGATGTCAGCATCGCGGGTGGTAACTCAACCTGCTATGCCGTAATACCAGTCCCAAGGAGATCATTTGTTTTTAAGGTTTTGTGTATTTATTTGAAAGGCAGAGCAACACAGAGAGGGAGAGAGGGAAAGAGAAAGAGAAAGAGAATGTCTTCCATCTGCTGGTTCACTCCCCAAATGGGCACAGCAGTCAGGTCTGGGCCAGGCTGAAGCTAAGAGCCAGATCTCACAGGAGTGGCCCTGCCAGGTGCATCATTAGGAAGCTGAATCAGAAGCAGAGTAGCTGGAACTCCCAGCCGGCTCTCCAGTGTAGGATGCTGATATTATAGGCAGCACCTTAACTTACTGCATCTCAACAGCAGCCCCAAAGATAGTCTTTTCAAAAAGTGGATATCTGTATGCAAAATGTGAATCTCAACCCTTATTTCACACAGTATTTACAAATCAACTTGAATGATTGTCAGACATAAGAGTGAAAAAATAGAAAACTTTTAGATAAAAACAGGAGAAAATCCTCATAACTTAGGTCTAGATAAAGAATTTTTAGGATATAAGAAGCATGAGCTACTAAAATGATAAACTGTATTTCATTGGAATTAAAATCTTTGTTAAGAAGATGAACGGTGCGGGCATTTGGTCTGGTGATCAAGACAACACATAGAATGCCCAAGTCCCGTAGTGGAGTGCCTAGGCTGGAGTCCCTGCCCTGCTCCTGATTCCAGCTTCCTGCTAACGCACACCCCAGGAGCAGCAGGTGGTGGCTCAAGTACTTGCGTCCCTGCCACACACATGGAAGACCTCAATTGAGTTTCTGGTTTCTGATTTGGGCCTGGCCCAAACTTGGCTGTTGTGATTATCTTGGGAATGAACCAGTGGATGGGAACTCTCTGTCCTGTCTCTTTCAAATAAATTTGCCTTTCAAATAAATTTTAAAAAAAGAAAAAAACATAACTAGGAAATCACTCTTAAAAAAAGGTATAGTAGGCCGGCGCCGCGGCTCACTAGGCTAATCCTCCACCTTGCAGCGCCGGCACACCAGGTTCTAGTCCCGGTTGGGGCGCCGGATTCTGTCCCGGTTGCCCCTCTTCCAGGCCAGCTCTCTGCTGTGGCCAGGGAGTTCAGTGGAGGATGGCCCAAGTGCTTGGGCCCTGCACCCCATGGGAGACCAGGATGAGTACCTGGCTCCTGCCATCGGATCAGCGTGGTGCGCCAGCCGCAGCGCACCAGCCGCGGCGGCCATTGGAGGGTGAACCAACGGCAGAAGGAAGACCTTTCTCTTTGTGTCTCTCTCTCTCACTGTCCACTCTGCCTGTCCAAAAAAAAAAAAAAAAAAAAAACTATAGTAGATGTTTGTTGCAGCAGTTAATTTGCTGCTTAGGATGACCACATCCTGTGTTGCAGTGCCTGGGTTTGATACCCGCCTCTGGCTTCCTAATCCAGCTCCTGCTAATGTAGACCAGGGGAGATGGTTTAAGTACTGCCCCTTCTCCTACCCACTTTTCTGGCATTTGGGGAGTGAACTGTGGATAGTTCTGCTCTCCTTGCCTTCTTACTTTCTGTTTGTTTGTCTCTGTCTTTTTATAATTAAACACACACACAAAGTAAGCCACAGACTGGGAAAAAATTTTTTTAAAGACTTATTTGTTCATTTCAAAGAGTTAGAGATGGAGAGATAGAGATTTTCCGTTGGCTGATTCAGTCCTCAGATGGCCACAGCTGCTGGGGCTAGGCCAGGCCAAAGCCAGGAGCCAACAGCTTCTTCCAGGTCTCCCACATGGCTAGCAGGGGACCAAGCACTTGTTCCAGCTTCTGCTGCTTTTCCCAGGCCATTAGCAGGGAGCTGGGTCAGAAATGGAGCTGGGACACAAACCAGCACCATATGGGATGCTGGTATTGCAGGTGGCGGCTTTACCTGCCGTGCCACAACGTCAGCCCCAGGAGAAAATATTTGAGGAATATACATCTGATAAAGAACTTGTACTCAGAATATGTTAAGAACTCTTATAAAAGTCAATAATAAAACAAAAACAATTGAATGATTTTAAGAAGTGGAAAAGAGATGTTTCCAAAGAAGATATCACTGTTAAATAAGTACTTGAAAAG
Organism: Oryctolagus cuniculus; assembly: GCF_051225735.1. Lineage (NCBI taxonomy): Eukaryota > Metazoa > Chordata > Mammalia > Lagomorpha > Leporidae > Oryctolagus > Oryctolagus cuniculus. Next base: position 59,756,723 of record NC_142884.1, on the reverse strand, counting down.
ATGGTCAAGATCATCAGTTATAGAAATCCCAATTAAGGGGCTGGCACTGTGGTGCTGCGGGTAAAAGCCCCAGCCTGAAGTGCCAGCATCCCACATGGGTGCAGGTTCTAGTCCTGGCTGCTCCTCTTCCGATCCAGCTCTCTGTTATGGCCTGGGATAGTAGTAGGTGATGGCCTAAGTCCTTTGGCCCCTACACCCATGTGGGAGACACAGAAGAAGCTCCTGGCTCCTGGCTTTGGATTGGCACAGCTCTGGCCATTGCAGTCATCTAGGGAGTGAACTAGTGGATGGAAGACCTCTCTCTCTGTCTCTACCTCTCTCTGTAACTCTGTCTTTCAAATAAATAAAATTAAAAAAAAAAAAATCCCAACTAAAATCACACAGAAATACCATTACATAACCACTAGTGTGACTAAAAATAAAAAACTGGTAATGTTAAATATTGGTGAGGATATGGAGCAACCAGAAATTTTACACATTGCTGATGTATGTCTATGTGTTCAGATGTTTAAAGCAAATGCTCATGTTTCACATGCAAAGGAATATGTCTAGAATTCCAAAAGCTGGGATCTATTTCCATGATATCTTTACTTTCTCTGAAAACCAACTTGAATGAATGATATTATATGTCCTCAATACTCTGAACAAATTGGTATGAAAAATAGTTGTATGTTGAAAAGAGGTGCTTTAAAAAATAAGTTACCTTACTGATATATATATATATATGTATATGTATATGTATATATATGAACACAGATAGGGATTAGATTTTTAATTCTTTAATTTTGAGATTCTTAGTATTTCAAAAAAGTCAATATTATATTTAGCGCCAATTAGTTCAATGAAATTACATACTTGTTTGAGATATTAATAGTTCTACTTTATTCCTTAAGCATATGTTCAGAAATACTTTGTATCTGTGGGTGGACTGGATGTATTGTCTCAAGTTCTTGTGCGACTGGAATCTGATTCACATGAGACTGCTTCCTGTGCTAACCTTGCAGTGGTGGTGACAAAAACATTGGATGCATGTATTGCTGACAATCGTAAGTGAAAAAGCTTAGTAATTTTTCTACAATTGAATTTTGTTTAAAATTATGGTGAATGAAGAAATAATAGATTTTTAAAAAAGATTTATTTATTTATTTGAAAGAAACAGAAGGAAGGAAAAAGAGAAAGAGAAGATGGACTTATTGATCTTGCATCCTCTGTTTCACTTCCCAAATGGCTACAGTGGCCACGGTTGGGCCAAGCCGAAGCTAGGAACTTCTTCCACGTCTCCCACGTGGGTTCAGAGGCCCAAGTACTTGGGCCATCTTCCTCTGCTCTCCCAGCATTAGTAGGGAACTAGATCAGAAATCAAGCAGCCCGGACTTGAACCAGAGTCCATATGGAATGCCAGCACTACAAGTGAAGGTTAACCTTTTGTGCCACAGCACTGGCCTTGAAATGGTAGATTGAACACTAACATGAATTAGACTTCTAGTTTCTCATAAATGGGAAGGAATTTTAGAAGTTACAAAGCTTGACTCTTTATTTCCATGGAGATCATGACTTCCTTAAGAACTCAAATCTAACTCTTCTGACTTTACAAGTCAGATGATAGAATCAAAATAAGATTTTTATCATCATTTCCAAACCTTTATGTTACTTAAAGAGCAGCATTAAATGAAAAATTTTGGATTTGAAATCAAGAGATATTTTAGAAGCATAAGATGGAAAATCCAGTTTGCAGATTTTAAAGAATTATTTAAAGAATTAAAGTATGCCTCTTTCTGGTAAGTAAGGGTGTGAATTACCCAGTGCACTATAATAAATGAGCAGCAGAACCATACTTGAACCCATGACTGCTTCTCACATGTACAAACGCTGAAGAATGATAATCTATAAATCTCTGGAATAAGAAACTCTATTGGTATTCATAAAAATAATTGGGACAAAAGTAGATGATTTTTGAAAAACAGTTAAAGAAGACTTGCTATGTGCTAAGCTCTAGAAATACAAAAATGATTAAGATATTGTCCCTTGAGGAATTTACAACTTTATTGTTGACTTCAATCTTGGGCTCTGGGTGAACTTTGGAGAAGTTTAGCTTAAAATGATGGACTTCTTGAATTTCGTCACATAGCATAGATTCAGATATGTTTCATTGAATAATTAACATTAGTAAATCCTTGGTCAGTTAATGTATTTTAGTGTTAGGCAGCTATTGATCATAGAGGAAAGCATTTACTGTAAAGTCCAGGTAAGAAAAGGAATACAAGGAGGGTGGTATAACCATATTCAACTTTAGAAAGGTAGAAAGGTGGTAGTATTTCATAGTCACAAAATTATGCAAAATAATTCAGAGGGATTAATGAGGTTACTGTAATAAGTCATCAACTTATTACAATTGTTTTTGTATTCACACATGTATATTATATGTTATGTGATACATGTTTATTGGATGTTATATATAATATAATAATCTCTTTGGGTATATAATCTCTTTGGATAAACTTAAAAATAGAGTATATGTATATTTATGCTTTAAATTTGTACTTATTCTCTTTTTCCCTCTATATTAATAGCTACTTTTGGGATAGTATTATCCAAGTACCACATTGTTTCGAAACTTCTCGCATTACTGCTTCATGAAAGTCTGGATTCAGAAGAAAAATGTAGCATCATACTTACTCTTGGTTATTGCACAGAGGATTGTGGTAAATAAGCATTGGATTTATTTGGTGCGCTTATTAAGACAGTGGAGTATAAATATACATTTGCCCCCCCCCACCCCAATCATTTAGGCCCAAAACCAATCATCTTAGCTCCTTATCCTCTTTCACACATTTTATTCAGTCACTAAGATTTGTGGCTATGCTTCTGTTTATCCCTCCTTATTCCTTTCTCCCCAGTTCTCAGTTTTGGCCCTCTACTCTTCAATATTTTTCACCAACTATTGCAGGAGCTTCCTCCCTAGGGTCCTTCCTTCTATCTCTATTTTCCAGTTCTTACTTCACATTGCTGTACACATCTGATTCTTTTCTCCCTTGCTAAAAACTTTCAGAGGCTCTCCCTCTACCTGGTACTCCCTCCTCTCTATTGTCTTTCTCCTCCCTGCTCCATGTTCCTTGTTTACTTTCCTCCCACTCTTCCTCTGTCCAGTCTGCTCATTCTTGCCACCTCCACTTTCTCCTCTCTTTCCAGTCTCCTCCTCTCCTTACTTCCTCTGCTTTTCTATTCCTCTCCCTTTGTTTTCTTGCTTCTTCCAGGCACTTTTCCTTCCTTCATTTTCTATTCTCTATATCAGTTTCTCTATTGTTGCTCTCTGTGCAATTTAGGATTGACTTTCTTGTTTTTTAAACCAAGTAAGGGCAGTCTGTCTGCTGTTATGACACTATTTGGCAGCATTTCAGAGATCATCATTTTTGAGACTTAAGTATTTTGTATAAGTGGTTTTCTATATCGAAAAGATTTTAAAAATTATGTTTTTCTTTATTTAAAAAATTTACCTATGTTTATAATTATCACAAGGAAGAACTATGACCTAATTAATATAATTTATGATAAAATAGATATCATCCACTTTAATTTTTTATGTTTTCCAGAGGAAAATCAGTATGACCTTTTAAAAAACAATGGGCTTCCACTCATAATGCGAGCCTTAAATGAATCTCAAAATGAGGAACTAAACAGAGCTGCTACTTTTGTGCTTTATAACTGCAAAAAACTTAGTAAGTTTACTGTTACTTTAAGAAAGTACCAACCCAAGTTTGTACAGGGGAACTTATATCATCTTAAAGAGCCAAGCCCTTTAAGTTCCTACGTTCTTCCCACATTTGAAAGGCAGAACATATGAGGGTCTTCAAAAAGCTCATGGAAAATGCATATTATTAAAAACCTTGCATGAATTTAAAAATATTTTGCTCCAAGATAAACTTATCTTTTAATTCCATCTCTTCGTGAACTTTTTGAAGTGCCCTTGTGTAGTTTGAACAAGACAGCCAGGGTATTTTCAGTAATACAAACCTGTGGAAGAGCACATATAAAGAACAGCAGTTGAGATAAGTCACATGTTTTGTGCCATGTTTGAAAATTTAGTTTGTACTTACATTTCAGAACTTAAATTTGAGGACTAGAGGTAATTTATTATTAAACTATAATATAAATTTATTTGTTTATTTTAAAAAGATTTTAGTTTCTTTTGTGTGCCAGGCACTGTCCTAGACATTGGGAATACAGTGATGAGAAAAAAACAGTCTGTGTATTCATAAAGCTTAGTTTAACTAGAGATAGTCATGGAATGCTCTTTAAGATCATGTGTTGTTGTAATTTTTAAAAATATTTTATTATTTACTTGAAAGGCAGAGCTACAGAGAGAGAGAGAGAGAGAGAGAATGGGGGGGGGGGCTTCCATCTGCTGGTTCACTCCCCAGATGGCCGCAATGGCCAGAGCTGCACTGATCCGAAGCCAGGAGCCAGGAGCCCCCTCCTAGTGTCCCACGTGGGTGCAGGATCCCAAACACTTGGGCCATCTTCTACTGCTTTCCCAGGCCATAGCAGAGAGCTAGATTGGAAGTGGCACAGCTGGGACTCAAACGGGCACCCATGTTGGATGCCAGCACTGCAGGTGGCGGCTTTAACCCGCTACGCCACAGTGCCAGCCCTGAGAAAGTGATTTTTGAGCAGAGATATGAATGCCTAAAGTTAACTAGATGAGAGAAGGGATTTGTTGTGGGCCAGCATCTCCGGTATAAGCAACAGTGAGGCACAAAGGCCCTGTGGTAAGACGGAACTTGGTACATTGAAGAACTGATGGCCAGTGTGGCTGGAGCACAGAGAATGGTGGCTGTGGTAAAGGTTTTGATTTTTGTAAAAGAAAAATTGCAGCATAATATGGAAAAAAGGTATAAAAGATTATAAGAAGGAACTATTTTATGAACACTGTTTAAAAAAATAACTCCTCTAAAAGTAGTGTCCATGTAACTGAAGGTGTTTAGGTACCTGGCATAACACCTTCATTTTATTCTATTGTTCTGAAGAGTAAGGCCTAAGTTAGGAATGATTGGGTCCTGGGGCTCTGCCAAACACTCTTCCCATGTATTTTCAGTACTAGTTAAGCAGGTAAGGTAGTTTAGAAGGATAAAATTTAGAGAAGGGTTAGTTAGGGTAGGGTATTTAAAGTGTTAAAATAACATTTATGGTAATGGATAAACTCACCTTTTTTTCCCATATTACAAAGCTGAGAAATTATCTCTAAGTTTAGGAGACTATTCTTTTGATGAAAGTGAAGCAGAACAATTAAAGAATACAGATGTGAAAGAGAAGAATATTGAACCCTACTGGAAGAGAGCAAAGGAAATTCTTCAGAAACTAGAACACCTTGAAAAAAGAAACAATGAGGTTGGCTTTTTGTTTAAAAAAATAGAGCTTTTTTTCTACTACTTTTTTTGGTTAAGATTTGTTTATTTATTTATTTATTTTGAAAGTCAGCATTAGAGATACAGATGGAGAGATCACTCCCATCCGCTGATTTACTCCCCAAATGGCTACAACTTCTGGGGCTGGGAGGGCTGAAGTCAGGAGCTAAGAGCTTCATCTGGGTCTCCCATGTGGGTGCATGGGTTCAAGCACTTTGGCCATCTTGCACTGCTTTCCCCAGGCCACTAGCAGGGAGCTGGATTGGAACTGGAACAGCTGGGACACAAATGGGTATCCATGTGGGATGCCGACATTGAAGGCAGTGGCTTTACCTGTTATTCCCAGTGCTGCCTTATAGTTACTTTTTAACAGTAAAGGTTGGAGTATAAAAGAATTTTTCTGGGAAGGGTGCCTACTGCAGCAATTAATATACTGCTTGGGACAGATGCCTGCACCCACATCAGAGTGCCAGGTTTGAGTACTGGCTCACCTTTTGATTCGAGCTTCCTATTAATATGCACCCTGGGAGTCATCAGATGGTGGCTCAAGTAATTAGGTCCCTGCTACCCATATGGGAGACCCAGACTGAGTTCCAGGCTCCTAGCTTTACCCTGGCCCAGTCCTGGCTGTTGTGGGCGTTTAGGGAGTGAACCAGTAGATGGAAGATCAATCTCAATCTCAATCTCTCGTTCTCATTCTCCCTCCCTCCCTCTGTCTTTCTGCCTTTCAGATAAATAAAATACATTTAAAAAGCATTTTTCTTATGCTATTTTAAAAAAAATTAATAGTTTAAATATTTACAATTGTATTTTAATTTTTATTTATTTAGACAGAAATCTCCCATCTGCTAGTACCCTCTCCAAATGCCCTTAACAGCTAGAGCTGGATCAGGCCAAAGTTCAGATCTAGGCACTCAATCCGAGTCTCTCATATGTGTAGCAGGGAACTGACTATTCGAGCCACCCAGGGTTCACATTGGAATTGGGAGCAGAGCCAGGTCTTAAACCCAGGCACTCTGACATGGGATGCAGTTGTCCCAGGTGGCATTTTAACTGCTATGCCAAAATATCTACCCCTAGTTTGAGGCTTTTATCCTGAGAATTTAATTTATATGGTCACTCAATTTAATATAATTACTAGTGTGTTTGAGTTCAAGTCTATCACATTGCAATTTGTTTTCTACTGTCTCATTTGTTTTGTATTCCTTCTTTATTTGCCTACGTATGTCACCCTTTTTGTTTTTTGTTCTTTTTTTTTTTGTTCTTTTTTTTTTTTTTTTTTTTTTTTTTTTTTGACAGGCAGAGTTAGACAATGTGAGAGAGACACAGAGAGAAAGGTCTTCCTTTGCCCTTGGTTCACCCCCCAAGTGGCCGCTACGGCCAGCATGTTGCGGCCGGCACGCTGCACCGATCCGAAGCCAGGAGCCAGGTGCTTCCTCCTGGTCTCCCATGCGGGTGCAGGGCCCAAGCACTTGGGCCATCCTCCACTGCACTCCCGGGACACAGCAGAGAGCTGGCCTGGAAGAGGGGCAACCAGGACAGAATCCGGCGCCCCAACCGGGACTAGAACCCGGTGTGCCAGCGCCGCAAGGCGGAGGATTAGCCTAGTGAGCCGCAGCGCCGGCCACCTTTTTTGTTTTTAAATATTCCATTATATCACATCTTGGCTTATTAGCTAGAATTTTTACATTTTTAGTGGTTGTTTAGGGTTTACAATATGCTACATAAATTTATCATGGTCTATGGAGAGTATTTCGAAACATTTATGGAAAAATGGATAAATTAGTTTTGGTACAAAATTTATTTAAAATTCATGCATAATTTTTTCAAGATATGCATTTTCTATGACTTTTTAAAAAGTTATCTCATATATTCAGATAATACTATTTGATTTCATGTATAAGACTCCTAAAATAATATGCTCACATTTCACTTTGTTCTTCATACTAACAGTTTGTACTAGGGGCTGGTACTGTGGTGTAACAGGTTAAGCTGCTATCTGCAGTGCCAGGGTGCCAGTTTGTGTCCTGGCTGCTCCATTTCCAATCTAGCTCCCTCCTAATGTGCCTGGGAAAGCAGCAAACGATGGCTCAAGTGCTTGAGCCTCTATACCCACATGGGAGACTGGGGTGAAGCCCCTGGTTCCTGGATTCGGCCTGGCACAGCACTGGTTGTTGCGACCGTCTGGGGAATGAGCCAACAGATGCAAGATCTTGCTCATCTCTCTCTGTCTCTTCCTCTCTCTCTTTCAGTAAATGAATACATCTCTAAAAACAAACAAACAAACAAAAACTTCTTTCTAATTTAATTGTCTTTTAAGTAGAAGCTGATCTTTCTTTTTAAAAAATATTTAATTATTTATTTGAAAGGCAGTCTTGACAGGGAAGGAGGAAGAGACACTTCTGTCTGCTGATTCACTCCCCAAATTGCTGCAATGGCTGGGGTGAGACCTGGGCTAGGTGGAAGTCAGGAGCTGAGAATTCCATCTGGGTCTCCCACATGGTGATAGGGGCCCAAGTACTTGGGCCATCTTCTGCTGCTTTCTCAGGCTGGTGAGCAGGGAGCTGGATTAGAAGAAGAGCGTCTAAGATTCCAACTGGCACTCCCATATGGAATGCTGGCATCATAAGCGGCAGCTTAAACTGCTGTGTCACAAGGCTGACCACCCCCTTCCTGTTTTTAACTCTACTTTTACCTCACATTCTAGAGTTTCTCTTTTCTTTTTTAATTTATTCACTTATTTTTTAAATTAAAAAATATTTATTTGAAAAGCAAAGACACACACACACACACACACACGCACACACATACAGACATACAGACATACAGACAGGGGTCTTCCATCTTCTGGTTCACTCTCCAAATGGCTGCAATGATTGGGGCTGGGCCAGGCGGAAGCCAGGAGTCCATTTCTTCATCCAGGTGTCCAGCATCCAACCCATTTCTCCATCCAGTATCCAGGTGGATGGCAGGTTTCCAGGTACTTGAGCCATCTCCTACCTCTCAGGGTGTGCATGAGTAGGAAGCTGGATCAGAAGCAGAGAAGCGGGGATTGAACCACACAGTCTAATGAGGGGTATGGCTATCTTAGGCAGTGTCTTTGCTGTACCAAAGGTCTGCCCCAAGTGTTTTTTTTTTTTTTTAAGTTTCTTTATTTTATTTATTTATTATTTGAGAAGCCTGGAAACAGAGAAACAGCATGCACGTGGGCTCTCCCGACTGCTTTCACTTCCCAGATTCCCAAAATGCCTAGGGGTGGGCCAGGCTGAAGATGGGAGCTTGGAGCTCAATCCAAGTTTCCCAGGTGGCAGGAACACAATTACATGGGTCAACAATGCTCCCTGCACGGGTGAGCATTAGCCCGAATAAGGAGACAAAGGCAGGTATTGAACCCAGGTACTCTGATATGGAACATGGGCATCTTTATTTTTTTTTAAAGATTTTATTTTATTTATTTGAGAGGTAGAGTTACAGACAGTGAGATGGAAGACAGAGAGAAAGGTCTTCCTTCCACTGGTTCACTCCCCAAATAGCTGCAACGGCCAGAGCTGCTCCAATCTGAAGCCAGGAGCTTCTACCAGGTCTCCCATGCAGGTGTACGGGCCCAAGTGCTTGGGCCATCTTCTACTGCTTTCCCATATTCTGCTGCTTTCCCATCTTCTGCTGATTTCCCAGGCCATAGTAGAGAGCTGGATTGGAAGAGGAGCAGCCAGGACTAGAACTGGTGCCCATATGGGATGCCAGCACCTGAGGCAGACGATTAACCCACTTTGCCACAGCACTGGCCCCTAAACATGGGCATCTTAACTAGCATTTTATCTGCAAGGCCAAACACCCACCCCTAGAGTTTCTTGGTAACTCCCATTCCTAAGCCTTTTGAAGATTTGGCAATAAGTCTTTTTTTGATGAAGATTTATTTATTTGAAAGGCAGAGAAAAAGAGAGATTTGGCAGTACCTCTTAAGTGCTTGGATTTTCCCAGTGTCAGCTTTGGATTGTGCTTTCCCAAGTCTGTTAAGTAGGTTGTCATCATTCACCTATCTTCTTTTTAGTCTTGAAAATTTTGTTGCCTTTGTTTCTTCTTCCATTTCCCCTTGTTCTTGTGGGTTTATACCTTTCTAAAAACTGTTGTTTTAGTCAGTTTTTGGAAGTACCAAAATTAAGTATGGGTGTTTAATTCATTATATTTTTTAAAGATTTATTTATTTATTCGACAGGGAGAGAGAGAGAGAGAGAGAGGTCTTCCTTTCATTGGTTCACCCCCTAAATGGCTGCCACGGCTGGTGCTGCGCCAATCCGAAGCCAGGAACTAGGTGCCTCCTCCTGGTCTCCCATGTGGGTGCAGGGGCCCAAGCACTTGGGCCATCCTCCACTGCCCTCCTGGGCCACAGCAGAGAGCTGGACTGGAAGAGGAGCAACTGGGACTAGAACCCAGTGCCTATATGGGATGCTGGTGCCGCAGGTGGAGGATTAGCCAAGTGAGCCATGGCGCTGGGCCCCTAATTCATTATATTTACCTGGAAATTATCCTTATCCTTTTCTTTCCTTTTACTTTATTTGAGAGATGGGGGTGAGGGGAGAGAGTGAGTTGTGTGTATGTATGTGTGTGTGTCTGTATGTGCACCTGTGTGCCTGCAATGACCCCGGGGCTAAAGCTGGGAACCAGGAACTCAATCCAGGTTTCCCACATGGGTGACAGGTACCCAGTCATCTAAACCATCACTGGTGCCTCCCAGAGTTTGCACTAGCAGGAAGCTGAATTCAGGAGCTGAAGTGTGGTGTTAAGCCCATGTAGGACCCAGGCATCTTAATTGCTGGACTGAACCTCTGCCCCCTGTTCGTTTTTATAGTTGCAAAGTCTTCCACTGATTGTATATCCTAGCTCCTTTTCTGATAAATGAAAGGTTATTACTAACTTTTAGTGTTACAAATAATGTTTCAGGTAACATTAACATTGTACACATGTAAAAGTAATTATAGATTTTTATACAGATATGCAGTTTTTATTATGAAAGATATTGTCAGATTATTTTCCATTTACACTCCTACCAGTAATGTTTGATAGTTTGTTCCCTTCTGATCTTTGCCAGTGTGTTGAGAAAAGTATTTCAATGTAGCTTTAATATAAATTTCTCTTATTATGAGAGGGGTGAAACCTTTTTTTTATGTTTAGGAGCTATATGTATTTCCTTTCCAATGAATTATCTGTTTATCTCCTTTGTCTACTTTCTACAATACTACTTGTCTTTCTTATATTTGATTGTAGTAACTTTTTATAAATGTCACTTTAAAAATTATCCTGTTCTCTAGATATGCATTATATATATATAACTTTCAGATGTTTTGTTTGTCATTTAGTTTTACTTCTAGACCCTTTTTTTCTGAGTTCCCTTTACTTCAGCAATCTTGGTCTCTAGCAGAAGTTTGAAAAAAATTTGTATGTGGTTAAGAATATTTGTTTTCTAATTTTATGATTTATTGTTTTTACATAATACTTGGAAAGGTCTTCCACTCCTTGAGAATATTAAAATACCATGGTTTCTTTTAGGATGTATATAATTCAATTTTTATACTTAAATATTTGGTTCATTTTGACTTCACCTTTGTGTAAATTGTGAGATATTCAACCATTTTTTCCTTAGATGGCTACCCAATTGTTCTAATATCATTTATTGAATAAACTCACTTTTATTTCTTAATATGAACTGTCCTTTTTATATCTTCTACTGACAATCATAAACTCCTGCATGATTTAAAGAAAGTGTAAAGTGAATTATAAACAAATGGATTATATTGAAATTATTTATTGATTTTCATTTTTACATCACAGGAAAAAATACAAAGAGAAAAATATAAGGATAATATGAACATAAGTGTTCAGAATACATTGAAACATCTCCATGTGGATAGTGTTGGTGGAAGAACCAAAGCAGAAGATAAGAATAAAAGTCAGTCCAGAGAACTTCAGAGTTGCATGCCCCATGGAGTCATCTCTAAAGCACATGGAAATGATGATCAAATGAAGACCCTGGTAACGAGTACAAATCCAGTTAATGCTTGTTACAGGGAGAGTGGGCAAAATCAGACTTTACATAAAGCCAATTCATGCTGCAATCAAACCTTACCTGAAGAAACAGCTTTCAAAAAAAAGAGTTTTGTCTCTCAATCAAGGTATAGTTTAATAATTCTAACTTTTATTTATTTTAGCAAGCATTTCTTGTGCAGTACTGTGTGCCACACTGTTAGGTACAGGAGATACAGATATGTTAAAACAAGGTCTTAGGAGGAGCCTAAAATAGGAAATATTGGAAAAGGAGTTTGGGTATGGAGGTAAGGACCAGTTCATATAGGGCCTGCATGTCATACTCAGGATTATTGCTTTGGATTCACAGAATACAGGCAGCCAATGAGGATTTTTAAGTTGATTGACATAATCAAATTTGAATTTTAGAAAGGATACTCAGGAAAGAAAACCTAAACTGAAACCCTCTACCTGATGTGACAATACATGCGCTGATAATCCATCAGCAGTTTAGCAAAGACTGAGGTGTAAGTTTACCATGATAAAGGGAATAGGGTATGATGTCAGTCTGGTTTGGACTTGCCTTTTTGTTTGTTCTCTGTTCTTAGTCTGGTACATATCCCTTCTCTCTCCTGTAGCCTGTGGGACTGGCCCCGCTGCTGTAACTTTTCTTTTTTTATTATTATTATTTTTTTTTTGACAGGCAGAGTGGACAGTGAGAGAAAGAGACAGAAAGGTCTTCCTTTGCCATTGGTTCACCCTCCAATGGCCGTGCACCCTCCGTGCACCGTGCTGATTGCTGATCCGATGGCAGGAGCCAGGTACTTATCCTGGTCTCCCATGGGGTGCAGGGCCAAAGCACTTGGGCCATCCTCCACTGCACTCCCTGGCCACAGCAGAGAGCTGGCCTGGAAGAGGGGTAACCAGGACAGAATCCGGCGCCCGGCCCGGGACTAGAACCCGGTGTGCTGACGCCGCAAGGCGGAGGATTAGCCTAGTGAGCCATGGCGCTGGCTTGCTGTAGCTTTTCTTGAACTCTTTTCTGTATTGTGTTTTTTTTTTTTTTATTTTTAAAAAGATTTATTTTATTTATTTGAAAGACAGAGTTAGAGAGGGGAAGAGACAGAGAGAGAGGTCTTCCATCTGTTGGTTCACTCCCCAAATGGCCGCAACAGCCAGAGCTGCGCCAGTCCGAAGCCATGAGCCAGGAGCTTCTTCCAGGTCTCCTACAAGGGTACAGGGGCCCAAGGACTTGTGCCATCTTCTACTGCTTTCCCAGGCCATAGCAGAGGGCTGAATTGGAAGAGAGCAGCCAGGACTCCAACCAGCACCCATATGGAATGCCAGCACTGCTATGGCTTTACCAGCCATGCCATAGCAGCAGCCCCTGAATTTCTTTTAAATGCCTTTTTTCTCCTATACAGTACCTCCCAAATATATGTACATGGACAGATGTCTATGGCTATTGTTACTGCTGTCTGTTTTCTGGTCTATAGCTTTTGCCTTTTTCTGCACTATATATTACCATTTTGACAGTATAATAAAAACACATTGGGCCGGCGCCGTGGCTCAATAGGCTAATCCTCTCCCTTGCGGCGCCGGCACACCGGGTTCTAGTCCCAGTTGGGGCGCCGGATTCTGTCCTGGTTGCCCCTCTTCCAGGCCAGCTCTCTGCTGTGGCCCGGGAGTGCAGTGGAGGATGGCCCAAGTACTTGGGCCCTGCACCCCATGGGAGACCAGGAGAAGCACCTGGCTCCTGCCATTGGATCAGCGTGGTGCACCAGCCGCAGCACGCTAGCCATGGCGGCCATTGGAGGGTGAACCAACAGCAAAAGGAAGACCTTTCTCTCTGTCTCTGTCTCTCACTGTCCACTCTGCCTGTCAAAAACACACACACACACACACACACACACATTAATTCATCAAGGACCACAGGGTGGGGGCCAGCATTGTGGCACAGCAGATTAAGCTGCTGCCTATGATGCAGCATCCATGTGGTCAGTGGTTTGAGTCCCAGCTGCTCTGCTTCAAATCCAGCTCCCTGCTACTGTGCCTGGGAAAGCAGCAGAAGATGGTCAAAACACTTGGGCCCCTGCCACCTGAGTAGGAGACCTGGTTGGAGTTTCAGGCTCCTGACTTCAGCCTGGCCCAGCCCCAGCCATTGCAGCATTTGGGGAGTGAACCAGAGAATGGAAGATCTCCCTGTTTCTTCTCTTTTTTATAACTCTGCCTTTCAGATAAATGAAATAAATCTTAGGTTAAAAAAAAAAGAATCATAGGGTTCTGGCACATGTAAGTGTTTAGTTTCCAGAAGGATTTTTTAAAAAGATTTACTTTATTTATTTGAAAGGCAGAGTTACAGAGAGAGGTTGAGACAGGGAGAGAGTCCTCCCTACACTGGTTCCCCAGATGGCCACAATGACCAGGGTTGGGCCAGGCCTAAGCCAGGAGCCAGGAGCTTCTTCCAGGTCTCCCATGTTTATACAGGGGCCACACACTTGGGTCATCTTCTGTTGCTTTCCCAGGAGCATTAGCAGGAAGCTGGAGCACAAGTGGAACAGCCGGGACTCAATTGGTACTCAAATGTCTTGCGAGTATCCCAGGCTGCACCTAACGCTCGCCCTGCCATTCTACTCTTTCGGAAACATTTGTCCACATACAAATCATTATATTTACTTTTAGTAACCTAGTGTCTATTTTCTTTTAGTGACCAAGTTTTTAAGCATCCAGCTCACATTATCAAAAATAGGAAGCAGCCGTTAACAGTTACAGGTATGATTTAAAATGTTTATTTTTGATTTTTCAAAAAAACAGATTTAGGTGATTGACACACAAAAAATGTATACATTGGTATATCTTTCCTCCAAGGTATAAGTCACATCTTGACCCTTTTTCTGGTGTAAATGTCTCAGTCAGTTTTTATTGGTATTCAGAATCTTTCTTAATTTCCAGGATGACTGGATGTGAAGTAATGAGATAAAATTTATGAAAATCTTGATACTTAATAAATCTTATAAATGTCAGATCTTTTTCATTAATCCAAGAAATCTTGAATTTTGTGATTTTTTACAGATCCATTTACATTATGTTCAGATATAATAAATAAAGAAGTCATCAGTTTTCTAGAAACTGACAGTTCTTCTAAAACGTTGAAATATAGGTGCTCAGGTAAACATTTTTTAACTGCTATTATTTTATAATTAAAACTTTATCTTAGTTAACTTGAATTTATAATAGTTATGCCTGTGTGATTTAAACTTAATTTCCTTTGGAGAGGCAACAATCTGGGACTTCAAATATTAAATGAATACCTTTTGCATCAGGCTGAGCTCCCAATATTTATCGGAATCAGCAGCTAATACCTTTATTACTTTATTCTTTTTGTCATTTTATTCCCTTATTGTCACAATACCATCTATAAATTTAACTTTATGTTTTCAAAGGGGAACTCAATAGGCATGTGTTCTGCATTACTCTCTAAACATAGGCATTAAGTATTCATACCTACTATTTTTAATATTTATAATATGTAAGTGTTTTTAGTGTTCTATGCCTCATTATTTTTTCTCCAAGGCTCTTCTAAACATTCCACAGTAATTATTCCATCTCTTTTCCTCCTCCTTCACACCCTGGTATTTCCTCCTTGTTCAGTCTTGCTCCATGGAGAAAACTGAAGTTACTCTGTGTTTAGCTCAAAATGTTACTGTTCTTCTCTTTTGGATGAAGATATTATTTTGTTATTCTAAAGCTGATGTCTGGCTATATATAATATGAATACCATCTTTTCCCCCTCAATTTTGATAATTGCAAAATCTTTTCAGTCCCTTTCTAGCTATTCTTTTATCTCACCTTAAACTATGCTTATTATTCCTCATCTTAAAAAAATCCCAATACATTGTATGATTTACTAACCCTTTAAGTATTCGTCCATTCTTGTATTGCCAGATACCTCTCTTGCTCTCTTCATTTTCTTTCTTTCCTTTTTTTTTTTAAAAAAGATTTATTTATTTATTTATTTATTTATTTATTTATTTGAAAGTTAGAGTTACACAGAGAAAGGAGAGGCAGAGAGAGAGAGAGAGAGGTCTTTCATCTGCTGGTTCAGTCCCCAGATGGCCGCAACGGCCAGAGCTGCACCAATCCGAAGCCAGGAGCCAGGAGCTTCTTCTGGGTCTCCCATATAGGTGCTTTGGGGCATCTTCCTCTGCTTTCCCAGGCCATAGCAGATAGCTGGATGGGAAGTGGAGCAGCCAGGAGTTGAACTGGTGCCTATATGTGATGCCGGCACTGAAGGCAGTGGCCCTACCCACTACACCACAGCGCCGGCCCCCCAAATGGTGTGTTAACCACTGTACCAAAGACCCACCTGTCTTACCCACTTTCACATCTCTGCAATGAATGTTGACTGTCATTCCTTGAGATTCTTTCCTCAGAAGAGTGTAAATCCAGGAGCAGCACGTTAAAGCCCCAGCCTGCAGCACTGGCATCCCATATGGGCGCCAGTTCAAGTCCCGGCTGCTCCACTTCTGATCCAGCTCCCAGCTAATGTGCCTGGAAAGCAGAAAAAAGTGGCCCAAGTTCTTTGGCCCCTGCACCCATGTTGGAGATCCAGAAGAATCCTGGCTCCTGGCTCCTGGCTCCTGGCTCTGGATTAGCTCAGCTTCAGCTGTTGCGGCCATTTGGGGAGTGAACCAATGTATGGAAGACCTCTCTCCCTCTCTCTCTGTCTCTACCTCTCTCTGTAACTCTTTCAAATAAATAAAATAAATCTTTAAACAAAAAAAAAGTGTAAATCCATAGTTCCCAAACTGTCCACCCATGTTCCCTGGGGGTTTTGCAATCAACTCACAAGGGTACTACATAGTATTTTAAAATTTATATAGGAAATACAATAATAATAATATCTGTTGCATACTAAATGAACTACTACCTCATGTTTTGGCATTAGATTGTACTGTATTCCTTTTGATCTTGATGTCATATCTTTGTAAGGCTAGGTTTTCAGTGGTTGTGATAAAATGCCAGGCCTATGTGAAAATTAATGTGGAACAGAAAATGAAGGTGACAGTGTCCAGTTTGATTCTGAAGTTTGAGAAGTTGTTCTGTCTATAGTACACACATTCCATTAGGAAGTAAATATAAATATATTTGTAATTCATTACTTTCTTCCAATTTAATTATATATCTTTTTCAAATGACTAATGAGTTGTTAGAACATAAATGCTTACTAGGGGCTGACACCATGGCACAGCAGGTTAAAGCCCAGTCTGCAGCACCTGCATCCCATATGGGCTCCAGTTTGAATCCCAGCTACTCCACTTCCAATCCAGCTCCCTACTAATGTGCCTGGGAAAGTAGTGGAAGATGGCCCAAGTCCTTGGGCCCCTGCACCCACGTGGGAAACCTGGAAGAAGCTCCTGGATCTTGGCTTCAGATTGGCTCAGCTCCATTCATTGTGGCAATTTGGGGAGTGAACCAATGGATAGAAGATCACTCTTTCTCTGTCTCTACCTCTCTCTGTAACTCTTTCAAATAAATAAACAAAAATCTTTAAAAAAAAAAAAACTTTAATAAATAAATAAATAAATACTTACTAAGTTGCTTTCAACCTAACAGAATGATTAGGCATTTGTTTTGACCTGGTATGCTGTGAACCAAGAAACTCTAGGAGCCTTTAGTCAAAAGTATTCCAGTTGGCAGAGTGAATGTTCTGTAATTGTTAACCCCTGGTCACTTCTTAGTTTGTTTGAGATGGTTCTTTCCTAGTTTCTTTCTTTCCTAGAGATCACCCATTCATTTCACAAACATTATGGAGTATTTATTCTGTGGCAGGCATTGTGGTCAAAGATGAATAGAACTCAGCCCTCACTTTCTTTGCTTTGTTTTTCTCTTCCTACCACATTTCCGCAGGTATTTTCCCTGAGACATAGTCTCCAGCATTTATTCAATTCTGTCACTTCATTAACTTTTATATTGTTATTTGCCATTTTACTGATGATTTTAGAATCTGTGTCTCAAACATTTGGCTTCTACTTTGGCTATGTAGCTTTATTGTTCTACTTGCAGAACATGCTCACTGAAAATGTCTTCATGTTACTTTAAGCTAAACACAACATCCTTCTTCCTCTTAAATTGCTGTCTTCTATCAGTGTTGCCATTATGCTTCTGATCTCTCAGGTTTTAGACTTTAAGTCATCCATGACTATACTGTCTCATTACATTTCCTATCAAATATGATTTTTCTTTCTTTCCCAGATAGTCCCTTTTTGCTTCATACCTAAATTAGTGCACCCGCTTTCTAGCAGCCTTTCAGGTTCAAGTCTCTCCTACCCCCAACTATAGTATGCATATTGCTATTAACTTTTTAAAAATTTCTTAAAAAAAAAAAAAAAAGGAGATAAAGGTCTTCTATCCACTGGTTCACTCCCCAAATGGCCTCAGCAGCCAGGGCTGAGCCAGTCTGAAGCCAGGAGCTTTTTCCAGATCTCCAATGTGGGTGGAGGAGCCCTAGCACTTGGGCCATCTTCCACTGTTTTCCAGGCCACAAGCGGAGAGATGGATCAGAAGAGAAGAGGAGCAGTGGAGACAGGAACCAGTGCCCATATGGGATGCCGGCACTCCAGGTAGAGGCTTAGCCTACTATGCAACAGCACCAGCCCTTAAAATTTCTAAAAAATTTATTTATATGAGAGATAAGGAGAAAGACAAAGACACCCCCCCATCTGCTGATTCACAACCCAAATGTCCACAGTGCCCAGGGAGGGTCTAGGCCAAAGTCAGTTGCTGGGAACTCAATCGAAGTGTTCCACGTGGGTGATAGGAACCCAGTTATCTGAACCATCATCGTTGCCTTCCAGGACGTGCATTAGCAGGAAGCTGGAGCCAGGAGCCAGAGCCACTAGGCTAGATGCCTGTACTGACTTCTTTTCTTAATGTGTGCTTTTTATCCTGTTACCATGCTAAGGAATGCTAAATGTCTCCCTCTAAGTCACTGAAACAAACTTTCTGCCAAACTTTCAAAACCTTATGAAATTTTGTTTTGCTTTTACTAATTGGATATACTGCACATCTGCTCTCTTTAAGTTTGTCAAAAATGTGGTATGCTCATTCTAAACTTTGCCATTCGGTTACCAAATTACTTGAGAATCAGCCTAAAGTTTTCTATTAGCTCACTAGCTCATTATTATTAAATCCTGCCAATTTTACCTCAGAAATCTCTCCATTCTCCCTTAAAATACTTTATTTTAGAATCTCATTTGTTTTTTGGATTATTGAAGCCAACCTATGAACTGATCTCTTGCCTTCCACTGGCCTTTCTACAAAGACAAATGAAATCATGTTAGTAGTTCTCCATTGCCTTGAAAGGAGTTAAAAATTCCTTAACATGGCTTCTTGGTATGTCTCACTGCAACCCTTCCCAGCCTTAACTTTTCTCCCACACTCCTCTTTATGCCTTGTACTGTGGCCGATACCAGAGTACTTTTGATTTGATGATCACACTATGTTTTTTCACATTTTATGCTTTTGCACATGTTTATTATACCCCAAATATTTTCACCCTCATCAACTATTTGCCTGACTAAATTCTCCTGGTCCTTTAGGAATGAGCCACTAATATAATTGGGTAAGATGCTGACAGAGCACTTTTCCCCATATACTTAAAAGGTGGGGGTTAGGGAGAGAGTGTGAAGGATTGAGAGTGATTCATCTGGTTCACTTGTTCTTCAAATGCCTAAAACAGCCAAGGCTGGGCCAGACAGAAGCTAAGACCCTAAAACTCCCATGTGATGGCAGGGGTCCAAGAACATGAATCATCATCTGCTACCTCCCAGGATTAATTAGCAAGAAGCTGGATGGGAAGCAGGGTAGCCAGGACTCAAATTAGCACTTCCACATGAGATGTGGAGATCGGGAGAGGCACCTTACCCTGCTGTGCCACATGTCTTTCCCTGAAGGGGAACTTTATAATGAATGGTACTGTTGACATTATCCGAGCCTATTGTCTGTCTTAACATGTATAGAGAGATTTTGTTTCTTTGAATATACTGCAGTTTGAAGCACATAATAATACATATGAGGAGTTCTAGCAAATACGCTTCAACCCGAATCTGATCAGTAATCCACAAGTAGATCTAATTACTAGGGTACCCAAGAACATTTTAAATGATACAGTCAGCAAAACCCAGCATTTGGGAAATTGTAATTAAAATGGCCTAATGTCTTCAAAAAATAAATAGCAAGGAGGTAATAGAAGAAAGGTGATAAATTAAAAGCAACTCAGGAGACATATGCGCCAAATTTAACAATGGACCTTGTTTGAAGTGTGATTCAAGCAACCAAGAATAAGTTTTTGAAATTAAAGGGAAATTTGAAAGCTAGACATTAGATATATTAAGTATGGCTTTTTTAGCTGTATAATGGTTTTGAGTGATATTTCTTTTTCAGTCCTAATATATGAAGTATTTACAGATGAAATGATACTTTAAATTTTAGGCATGATAATTTAATCCCATATTGATGGGGACAAAACAGAGTAGGTGGGAGTGTAGATAAGATACAACTAGTTATTACTGGGGCTGGCGCTGTGATATAGTCTGTAAAGCACTATATCATATAGTATATATATAAAACACTGCAGTGCTGGCATCCCATATGGGCGCCAATTCTAGTCCCGGCTGCTCCACTGATGATCCAGCTCTCTGCTATGGCCTGGGAAAGCAGTAGAAGATGGCCCAAGTCCTTGGGCCCCTGCACCTGCATGGGAGACTAGGGGGTGCTCCTGGCTCCTGGCTTCAGATCAGTGCAGCTCCAGCCATTACAACCAGTTGGTGAGTGAACCAGCGGATGGAAGACCGCCCCCACCTCTCCTCTCTGTGTAACTCTGACTTTCAAATAAATCTTTTTTAAAAAGTAATTATTATTATTGCTGGTGGGTGGTAGATATATGTGGGTTCATCATATTCTTTCCTTGAATGTTGTATTTGAAAATTCCATAATAAAGTGTTAAGCAAACAAACAAAAACACCTCACATTGACCAGGTCTAAGAATCACCTCTCACCTCTTTTGAATATCTGCTGTCAATAGTGACTCCTGCTCAGAAAAAGACCAAGCCAGATGCTGCTTTTCTGTGTCACCATAACTGGGTTCATCCTTCTGTTCCAACATTAATTTCATTGTATTGTGTTTGTAGGACTTTGAATTTCTTTTTTAAGATTTTTTTATTTATTTGAAAGTCACAGTTACACAGAAAGAGGAGAGGCAGAGAGAGAGAGAGGTCTTCCATCTGCTGGTTCACTCCCCAATTGGCCGCAACGGCTGGAACTGCGCTGATCCAAAGTCGGGAGCCAGGAGCTTCTTCCAGGTCTCCCACGTGGGTGCAGGGACCCAAGGACTTGGGCCATCTTCTACTGCTTTCCTAGGCCATAGCAGAGAGCTGTATGGGAAGTGGAGCAGCCAGGACTAGAACCGGCGCCCATATGGAATGCCGGTGCTTCAGGCCAAGGCTTTAACCTGCTGCGCCACAGCACCAGCCCCAGGACTTTGAATTTCTTGAGATATTTGAGTTCCTTGTTTTACTTCAGTCATCATCATATAGATATTTGCTTTCATAAGTTTGTTATATTTTATAAAATCTATACATCAATTTAATTTGTTTTCTTTTAGGTTGCATAGCAGTAGGACAATCTCTGAATAGCCGAAATTTTAGCAACCTCTTGCACTCTTGCCCATACCAATGTGATCGTCACAAAGTCATTGTGGAAGTTGAAGACAGATATAAAAGTGAACTAAGGAAATCACTTATCTGTAACAAAAGTAATTAATTAGCACCTTTAAAGCTATAATTATGACTATACTTTCTGAACTATCATGTAAAGCATCAAGTATATTAAAAACTAGAGGGTAAAACACGTGGAAAAGAAAAGCTGTCTCTAAGTAACCAGTGATCTGAAGATGTACCCAGGGAATAGCCTTAGTCTCTGCTATTTTAAAAATTCTTCCTAATCTTGTAAGGATTCCCATTAGG
Source organism: Oryctolagus cuniculus (assembly GCF_051225735.1). Lineage (NCBI taxonomy): Eukaryota > Metazoa > Chordata > Mammalia > Lagomorpha > Leporidae > Oryctolagus > Oryctolagus cuniculus. Next base: position 59,735,275 of record NC_142884.1, on the reverse strand, counting down.
AAGGGGAGAAAAGAAATATACTATTGGAATTGATATGCTATTACTCTGATTCATACACTAAGCATGATAAATGTTTTCCATATTTTGCAGAAATTCTGCTGACCCCACGTAGAAGACGACAGCTCAGTATTGAATCTACTACTCCTGGAGGAATAAGTGAATATATTTAATTTTTAAATAAACTTACATTTTATATGTTCCTAAGAATGAAGAGGACAGCTGAATGGTTGCTTTAAGTTGCATCATTAATGGCTCTTAATTGACAGTTCTTGAATCTGATGAGGGACAAAGAGACTTTCCTCTTCTTGTTGCTTGCTCACCCACTGCCTGCCAGCTGGGGAAGGAACAGAAGGAAATTAATATTCATTAAGTACCTGCTATGTGTTAGGTATTTTATAGACATTACTTCCTTTAATTTTTATAATACTGTAAGGTAAGTATTCTTTTATTACCATTTTAAGGCATAATGAGATGATAAACAGCAGAATTAAGAATTAAATGCAACCCTCTATCCAGAAGCCCTTGTTCTATCCTCCAGACCACATTTCTATTTTAAGAACACAAATATTTTCCTTGCACAAGTGCTTCAGAGACTTTGCAGAAGGTTTTATTCATAATTATCATGCTTCAGACAATCAAAATTGAAGAGGCAAATAGTATATAAATCTTAAAGCCTGCTTAAAAATCAAAATGCGTCTTCCTTGACTTATGGGCAATTTTATTTGACTACAGGGTTAACATTTCAGTTTTATCACCGTTCCAAATTTATCACAGATACTTAAAGATAATTTTCTTCTATTCCTTTGAAGTTAACCTGCGTAGTAAGAATAAGTCATTTAGTTCCTTAATGTCAAAATAATCTAGAAATTAATAACATGTATAGATCCACCATTATTTATTACAGAGACATTTGGACTTGGTATATCCAGGAAGCATTTTCCTACATATATTTATTTGGCTATTTTTTAAAGATTTATTTTATTTATTTGAAAGACAGTTACAATGAGAGGTAGAGACAGAGAGAGAGAGAGGTTTTCCATCCACTGGTTCACTCCCCAGATGGCTGCAACAGCCGGAGCTGCGCCGATCCGAAGCAAGGAGCCAGGAGCTTCTTCTGGGTCTCCCATGTGGGCCATCTACTGCTATCCCAGGCCATAGCGGAGAGCTGGATCAGAAGAGGAGCATCTAGGACTAGAACCGGCACCCATATGGGATGCTGTCACTTCAGGCCAGGGCTTTAACCTGCTGCGCCAGAGCGCTGGCCCCTGGCTATTTTTTCACTTGCAAAACTTTGAAAGAGATTTCAAATTTACTCTTTATATCTAGGTCTTTTTCTAGGTCAAATGGTCTGCTTACAAATCAATACTAAGTACCACTATGGAAAAACCCACTTTTTGAAGTAATATTTTCAGTAGAAAATGGGTATTTTTTCCATAGAAACATGTTGCACATGGAAATCTTGTTTTTGTCAAAGACTTGGCATTGAATTAGTAGTAAATATACTTTATGACAACGTGTCATAAAAACAGATATTTAGCAATTAAATATATTCTGTAATCTGTTTACATAAAATCACCTGCTAGCTTCATGAAATGGCCATAATGATGGTCACTCATTGGTTATACGGAAGGACCCTAAGAACTGGTAAGTGGTATTTAGCTCATAAATACCACACATATTTTTGACCAAATAGCTAATAACTTGGCTTGCTTTTTTAGAATATAGAAAGGAATTGTCAGAAAGTTAATGATTCCGGGCCAGCGCTGTGCTCACTAGGCTAATCCTCCGCCTGCGGCGGGGGCACCCCGGGTTCTAGTCCCGGTTGGGGCGCCGGTTCTGTCCTGGTTGCTCCTCTTCCAGTCCAGCTCTCTGCTGTGGCCCGGGAAGGCAGTGGAGGATAGCCCAAGTGCTTGGGGCCTGCACCTGCATGGGAGACCAGGAGGAAGCACCTGGCTCCTAGCTTCAGATCGGTGCAGCATGCCAGCTGTAGCGGCCATTTGGGGGGTGAACCAACAGAAGGAAGACCTTACTCTTTCTCTCTCTCTCTTTCTGTCTAACTCTGCCTGTCAAAAAAAAAAAAAAAAAAAAAGTTAATGATTCCATTTGTCTTAAGTCTTTTTCACAAGCAGACTAGTAATATTTAGTATGTTGCCATTTTTTTCTGTCCCTCGATAAATTTCCCTTTCATATTGGGGCATTTATCACTAATTTTTTAAAAGTTTTTAAAAATTTATTTAAAAAGCAGAGTTACAGAGAGAAAGGGAGAGACAGAGAATTCTCCAGCCGCTGGTTTGTTCCCCAAAATGGCCACAATAGCTGGGGCTGTACCAAGCTGAAGCTAGGAGCCCAGATTTTTGTAGTGGTCTCCCATGTGGATGGCAAGGACCCAAGCACTTTGGCCATCTTCCACTGCTGTCCCAGGTGCATCAGCAGGAAGCTGGATCAGAAGTGGAGCAGCCAGGTCTCCAGTGGGCACTCCTGGGATGCTGGCATTGCAGGCATTGGCTTAACCTGTTAGCCACAAAGATTTGCTTACATTTAAATTTGCATCCATTGTTTTGGGAAGGGACTACCGCACTAAGCATTTAAGGATTTCCCCAAGGCTCTCCTTCAGGATCCACAGGTATCTAGAGAATGTTTGAAAATAAGAGTTTCTAGAATTAAGCCCTTTTGTCCAGTTTCCCCTGCTGTTGCCTAATGCTTGGCTGACGTTAAGAAGCAGCAGAGGAGATGGTTGGATTAGGGAGCTGCTTCCTCTTTCCAGGCTGCCCAGACTTTGCAGGAATATTTGTGGATTTGGACACAGATGTTAAGTGTAGGAGTCAGGGAAATGGTAGGCACAGTGGAAAGCTGGGCTTTACCTAAACTCCAGTGCCTCAGTGTTCCCAAAATTACAATAACCTATCTATTCCTGATTAAAGTGAGTTCAATTAATTGAGCAAATGAAACTGAAACCTGTTTCTGGATAACCACAGTTTTCCAGTAGACTTAAAAATAAGGATACTTTTATTGATGAATTTTGAGACAGTTTTATCAATAATACCTTTTTTCTCTCAGTATTTATTGATAACTGTCGCTCCCCCTCTTCGTGGAGGAACGACACAAGACCCTGCGCTGTTCTTTCGTCTGCTCGGCCCTCCCCGGGTTTGCTGCTGGTTCTTCCCGGGTTGGCTACTGTCCCTTCCACCTCCGTGGAAGGGCGGTTCCCCCTGGCCGCTTTCCCCACTTCCGCAGGGGAGCGGCACTCCGCCGGCCGGCTCTCTCGGGGGCTGCACAGGTGTTCCCCTTAGATGTTCCCCTTAGATGTTCCCGGTGCATGCCGTCTCTCTCCTCCTTTATAGTCCTCCTCTGCCAATCCCAACTCGGCTGCCCACACGCCGAGCACGCTGCTCTCCTCCAATCAGGAGCAAGTCCTACAGTTTATTGGCTGAACTGGAGGCAGCTGTGCAGAAGCTGTTTTCTTCTCTCCCAGCGCCATATTGTGGGAGAGCAGATGCATAGAATAAGTCTTAATTCCAGTAACAGTATAGTCCGAGTTGCTCCCCACAATAACTATCTATTATTTGTCAGATATTCTAGGTACTGGGGATATAGTGGTGAACAAAATAGACAAAAATCCCTGCCTTCATGGAGCTTGTATTCTAAATAATATTATTAAGAAACATCACTTTGATTTCTCAAACGTTTCTCTTCTGCTTTAAAAGGTCTGCACTGTGGCTCTTCAGAAAAGTAGACAGGGGCTGGCGCTGTGGCACAGCGGGTTAAAACCCTGGCCTGAAGTGCTGGCACCCCATGTGGGTGCTGGTTCTAGTCCCAGCTGCTCCTCTTCCGATCCAGCTCTCTGCTATGGTCTGGGAAGCAGTGGAAAATGGCCCAAGTCCTTGGGCCCCTGCACCCACGGGGGAGACACGGAAAAAGCTCCTGGCTCCTGGCTCCAGATTGGCTCAGCTCCAGCCGTTGCATCCATCTGGGGCGTGAACCAGCGGATGGAAGACCTCTCTCTCTGTCTCTACCTCTCTCTGTAACTCTGTCTTTCAAATAAATAAAATACATCTTTAAAAAAAATAAAAGTGGACAAATAGCTAATGGTTTTGGCCTGTGAGGGCATGATTTTCTAAGGATGACTCAGCACAACTGTATCCGGTCCTTCGAATCTCACTAGCAACCTCAAGTGGCAATACAGAATAGTTCTCACCACCATCTACAAACAGTGACATGAATTAACAGTCATTGAAAAGCTTAAACTATTAAACATCACCAGAAAATATGCTTACAGATACAAACTATGTATTCTTTCTGTGTAGAGGTAGCCCTAAAAAAAAAAAAAAAAACTAGTTAAAATCTTCCTTCCCCATAGGGCAGTTTATTTGAGTTTTGCTCAAGCTGAGCATTCATATAAGTAGTGATTATGTTGTTTTTTAAGATTTTTTTTTGTTTTTTTTTTTTTTTAAGATGAATATGTTTCTGTTTTTAAGATGTTTGAAAGTCAGAGTTACAGAAGGATAGACAGAGAAAGGGATCTTCATTTGCTGGTTCACCCCCTAAATGGCTACAATGGCCAGGCCTAGGCAGGCCAAAGGCAGGAGCCAGGAGCTTCATCCGGAGCTTCACATGGGTAGCAGGTGCCCAAGCACTTGGGCCATCTTCTGAGGCTTTTCCCAGGCCATTAGCAGGGAGCTGGATCAGAAGGGGAACAGCTAGGACATGAACCAGCACCTATATGGGATGCCAGCATTGCAGGTGGAGGTGTTGCCTGCTATGCCACAACATGGGCCCCATGAACATGTTTTTAAAAGCAAACTTCGGGCCGGTGCCGCGGCTCACTAGGCTAATCCTCCACCTAGCGGCACCAGCACACTGGGTTCTAGTCCCGGTTGGGGCACCGGATTCTGTCCCGGTTGCCCCTCTTCCAGGCCAGCTCTCCGCTGTGGCCCGGGAGTGCAGTGGAGGATGGCCCAGGTGCTTGGACCCTGCACCCCATGGGAGACCAGGAAAAGCACCTGGCTCCTGGCTCCTGCCATCGGATCAGCGCGGTGCGCCGGCCGCGGCAGCCATTGGAGGGTGAACCAACGGCAAAGGAAGACCTTTCTCTCTGTCTCTCTCTCTCACTGTCCACTCTGCCTGTCAAAAAAAAAAAATAAAAAATAAAAAAAAATAAAAAGCAAACTTCGAAAGACCTTTATAACTTTATTCCTTTTTTTTTTTTTTTTTTTTTTTTTTGACAGAGTGGACAGTGAGAGAGAGAGACAGAGAGAAAGGTCTTCCTTTGCCGTTGGTTCACCCTCCAATGGCCGCCACGGCCAGCGCACTGCGGCCGGCGCAACGCGCTGATCCGATGGCAGGAGCCAGGTACTTATCCTGGTCTCCCATGGGGTGCAGGGCCCAAAGATCCTCCACTGCACTCCCTGGCCACAGCAGAGAGCTGGCCTGGAAGAGGGGCAACCGGGACAGAATCCAGTGCACCGACCGGGACTAGAACCTGGTGTGCCGACACCACAAGGTGGAGGATTAGCCTAGTGAGCCGCGGCGCCGGCCTATATCTTTATTCTTAAAAATATTAATTAAATGTTTAAATTAACAAGTGTGGATATTCTTTTCTGTTTTAAGAAGTTATTAAAAAAAAAAAAGTTATAGGGGCCGGTGCTGTGGTGCAGTGGGTTAACACCCTGGCCTGAAGTGACGGCATCCCATAGGGGTGCCAGTTCAAGACCCGTCTGCTCCTCGGTCTGCTCCTCTTCCTTTTTTTTTTTTTTTTTTAGAGATTTATTTAGTTAGTTGAAAGTCAGAGTTACACAGAGAGAGGAGAGGCAGAGAGAGAGAGAGGTCTTCCATCTGCTGGTTCACTCCCCAGTTGGCTGCAATGGCTGGAGCTGCGCCAGTCCAAAACAGGGAGCCAGGAGCTTCTTCCGGGTCTCCCACGTGGGTGCAAGGGCCCAAGGACTTGGGCCATCTTCTACTGCTTTCCCAGGCCATAGCAGAGAGCTGGATGGGAAGTGGAGCAGCCGGGTCTTGAACCAGCACCCATATGGGATGCCGGCGCTTCAGGCCAGGGTGTTAACCCACTGTACCACAGTGCCGGCCCCTGCTCCTCTTCCGATCCAGCTCTCCGTTATGGCTTGAGAAAGCAGTAGAAGATGGCCCAAGTCCTTGGGCCCTTGCACCCTCATGGGAGACCCAGAAGAAGCTTCTGGCTCCTGGTTTCCGATCGGCGAAGCTCCAGCAGTTATGGCCATCTGGGGAATGAACCAGCGGATGGAAGACCTCTCTCTCTCTCTCTCTCTCTCTCTCTGCCTCTCCTCTCTCTGTGTAACTGTGACTTTCAAATAAATAAATAAATCCTTTTAAAAAAAGTTATAGATCCCTTTGGGAAAATCCTAATCTGTAAGATAGGTAACCAGTTTGCTAAGTGTCCTCACAAGAATGTGAAATTAATAAATGTTTATAAATTTTTTGAGAGGTGTGAATATTATTACAAAAGATTAAGTTAAAATTATTGAAGTTACAGTGGTATAATTTAATAGTAAGTACTAAAGTTATTAAAATTGGATTTCCAAATGAGGAGTAGCGTGGACATAAAATTTTCTCACTCTATAGTTCATATCCTTGAAATAAGTTAAGCACTTAGTTTGGTCTCAAGAAGACCTCTTTTTTAACAAGTACTAATATATTTTACAATTATCATTAATTGCAGAAAAAAGAAGAATTCGTAAAAATTTTACTGAAGAAGAAATAAATTACCTTTTCAATGGAGTTAAGAAAATGGGAAATCACTGGAATTTAATTTTGTGGTCTTTCCCCTTTCAGAAAGGTCGAACAGCTGTGGACCTTGCTCACAAATATCATAAGCTGACCAAAGGCCCCAAGTGTGCAACTCCTTGATTGGCAGAAGACATTGTCATAATTTAGTTTGGTCTCTTAAAATATAATGAACTGATCTTCTGTATATAAGAGAAATGAAAATGAATCTCAATGTTAATGGAAGGGGAGAAGGAGCGAGAAAGGGGAGGGTTGCGGGTGGGAGGGAAGTTATGGGGGGGAAGCCATTGTAATCCATAAGCTGTACTTTGGAAATTTATATTCATTAAATAAAAGTTAAAAATAAAATAAAAGCTGAACATAGAATGTAAAAAAATATAATGCCTTGAAAGATACAAAAATTTAAGTATTCTTCAGAACTTTCACAAGACAGAAAATGTACAGAGATTGATGTTATTAAAAAGTCTGTAATGCTGGAATGCTTCAAATTATTATAACAATGTATAAGGCAGAGGGCTGGCGCCACGGCTCACTAGGCTAATCCTCCTCCTTGCAGCACTGGCACACCGGGTTCTAGTTCCGGTCAGGGCTCCAGATTCTGTCCCAGTTGCCCCTCTTCCAGGCCAGCTCTCTGCTGTGGCCAGGGAGTGCAGTGGAGGATGGCCCAAGTACTTGGGCCCTGCACCCCATGGGAGACCAGGATAAGCACCTGGCTCCTGCCTTCGGATCCGCGTGGTGCGCCGGCCACAGTGCGCCGGCCATGGCGGTCATTGGAGGGTGAACCAACGGCAAGGAAAACCTTTCCCTCTGTGTCTCTCTCTCTCACTGTCCACTCTACCTGTCAAAAAAAAAAAAAAATATATATATATATATATATATATATATGGCAGATACATTTTCAATGTGAAGATCAGTAAGATAAAATTCCTTCATAAGGTCAAACATTTGTTTGGAAATATGCTTTTGTTTTTCCTTAAGCTCAAAGAATATAGTTCAGAGAAGAAGACAATCAGCCTTTAAACATTATTTGATGTAATTTTGCAATGAATACTGTGTGAGACACTGGGATGTTAGTATTTTACCCACTGCCCAAGACCCTCCTCCTAATTCAGAAAAACAGAATATTTTCCCAGGCTGTTCAGTGGAGGTTACCACACAGCAAATCAGTGTTTGACATTTTGTTAATTAACATGCTTCTCTTTTAAAGGCTGATTTTGCAGTTGCTTTGAATATGTCCACATTCTGTGGTTTGGTTCACTCTATTTTGTCATGTGTTTATGTACTTTAGGTCAACAAAAGTGATTACTACTTTCCCCTCTTCTCTCTCCATTTTTTATCCTTCATGGTGATGAGCACTGGCTATTTCTTGCTGCAGCCAAACAGTGTCATATCCCCTGAGAATGGCCACTGGACATTTCTTTGTAAAACGTGTCCAAACAGAAACGCGGCCTGGTTGGCTAAGTAGGAAAACAGCTTCGTTGCTGGATTGAGTGAGGTTTTGTGGATCCTAAGATGCTTTTTGGCATTCTACGTGACCTACTCTGAGAGTATAGTTAATACAATTATGAGTCTTAGATTATAATTTTAATTATTTCAAAATAATTCCTGTACTGTTATGCTTTTTTTCTTACTTAACTGAAGGGTTTTAGTTTCTGTTAAATTACTTTGTGTTAGGGGGCTGGCGCTGTGGCGTAGCGGGTTAAGCCGCTGCCTGCAGTGCCGGCATCCCATATGGGCACCAGTTCGAGACCCAGCTGCTCCACTTCTGATCCAGCTCTCTGCTCTGTCCTGGAAAAGCAGTGGAAGATGGTTCAAGTCCTTGGGCCCCTGCACCCGCGTGGGAGACCCGGAGGAAGCTCCTGGCTCCTCACTTCGGATTGGCACAGCTCTGGCCGTTGCAGCCAATTGAGGAGTGAACCAGTGGATGGAAGACCTCTCTCTCTCTGCCTCTCCTTCTCTCTCTGTGTAACTCTTTCAAAGAAATAAATTAATCTTTTTTTAAGATTTATTTAATTTTATTTGAAAGACATAGTTACAGAGAGAGAGAGAGAGAGAGAGAGAGAGATCTTCCATCTGCTGGCTCACTCCCCAGACGGCCACAACGGCCAGAGCTGTGCCAATCCGAAGCCAGGAGCCAGGAGCTTCTTCCAGGTCTCCCACGTGGGTGCAGGGGCCCAAGGACTTGGGCCATCTTCTACTGCTTTCCCAGGCCATAGCAGAGAGCTGGATCGGAAGAGGTGCAGCCGGGACTAGAACCACTGTGGGATATGGGCATTCCAAGCAGTGTCTTAACCGCTATGTGAAAGGTACCTCTCACTTTTTGTTAATGTCTGAATTGTCAACTGCTCTGTTAAAATCTGTGTTTGCTAGGTCTGCAGTATCATACCTGGTATTCATTCAGAAAAGAAAGATACTGTGTAAATGTGCACTTGATCGAGAAGCAATTGTAAATCTAGTATTATGTTTTTCAACTGATTACAGTAGAGAATTTCACCAAATGCGGATGAAGCTCACTGGCCTGTAGTTTCTTCCTTTTTTTAAAAAAATTTATTTATTTATTTATTTGAAAGTCACAGTTACACACACACACACACACACACACAGAGAGAGAGAGAGAGGTCTTCCATCTGATGGTTTACTCTCTAAATGGCTGCAACGGCTGGAGCTGTGCCAATCCGAACCGGAGCCAGGAGCTTCTGGGTCTCCTACATGTGCGCAGGGGCCCAAGGACTTGGGCCTTCTTCTACTGCTTTCCCAGGCCACAGCAGAGAGCTGGATTGGAAGAGGAGCAGCCGGGACTAGAATCGGCGACCATATGGGATACCGAACAACCCTGCTCTCAGATGGATGTTCTTCCACTTCCTGTGATCCTTAAGAAATATTGTAGCTAGCGCGCTTCCATCCTCAGAGAGTAACAGTAGCCCTCAGATGGAGGCCGTACCTAAAGTGGAATGTATTTTTTCCTTCTGTTTCCACCCCCCCCCCTTTTTTTTGACAGGCAGAGTTAAACAGTGAGAGAGACAGAGAGAAAGGTCTTACTTCCGTTGGTTCACCCCCCAAATGGCTGCTATGGCCGGCGCAGGAGCAACTGGGACAGAATCCAGCGCCCCAACCGGGACTAGAACCCGAGGTGCCGGCGCCGCAGGCGAAGGATTAGCCTAGTGAGCCGCGGCGCCGGCCTCACCTTCCCTTTTCACTTCCCCTTTTCTTTTTCTCCACCCGTCTTTTTACCCCTCTGTAAGGGAACTAAAGCTGCTGATTTTAGTGTCCAATGTCAAAATCTATTAACAATACACCTGCCTTTGCCTTATTATCTGCCATTAAAAAGTTAAGAAAGAAGACATGTTTCCACACAAAGACTTGGTGTGCAGATGTCCGGAGCAGTGTTCTAAGAGCCAAAAAGGGAGAAACAACGGGAATGTTGGACTGGGGAGCAAGCAGCCGACACGCGGTAAATCCATGCGTGGAGGTATTATTCATCAAAAAAGGAACAAAAGGCACCAGGAATGACGCGGACGAAGCTCCAAAGCATGCAGAAGGACAGCGGGTCGCTTGTGTGTAACTCCTTTCTAGGCGATGTCCAGGAGAGGCGGACGGCTGGTTGCCTGTGGTGGTGGGGAAAGGGGTTCACTCGGCCTACGGAGCCGTTTTGGGGTGATAGCAATGTTCTAAAGTTGTATCACTGTAGTGGGTCTTCTGTAAGTGTATTAAAACTCATGGACTGGTTGAACGCTAATTCAGCCTTCACGTCTGTCGAGGAGGAGGTGAAAAGGTTTGTGAGGACCAGGGGGTCACGTCTAAGGCTGGTTTTATAACCCGGGTAAGATCATTACAGAACAGTCTGAAGACCGCGGAATAAGATCCAAGTCCAGAGATGCTGACTTCTAATACTGGGACCTCGGACGAGTTTCCTAAACTCCCTGAGCTGCAGCTTCTTCACGCATCGAGGAGTTAGCTAAGATTCAGCGGGAAGTGCGCTCTGACACAGTCCGCGCTGGGTAGCCGGTGCTGCCACGCAAGAGCCTCCTCCTAAAGGCCGGGCTGTGCGCGTGGGGGCCCGCCCCGCCGAGCTGCGCCAGGCTCAGGGCGGGGCGCTGCGCTGCGCCCCTCGGCCGGCAGAGGCCGCCCGCGCAACCCCGGTCCGGGCGGTGCCCGCCGCCGCCTCCCGCGCTTGGCTGCCCTGGCGGCCGCCTGACCGCCACTCGCCACTGCCGCAGCCGCGCGAACCGTGGGAGGCTGCCGCCGCCGCCGGCACTCCAGGGCGCGTTGAGCGGCGCGGCCCCTGCGGGGCAGGCGACGAGCGGCGGGGGCGCTGCTCGCGGAGCGGCGGGCGCCGGGCGGCTGGGCCGGGGTCCTCGCGGGTCCTCGGCGGGCCCGGGGGAGGGCCCTCTTTGTGGCTGCTGTTGGCAAGATGGCGCCGGTGGGGGTGGAAAAGAAGCTGCTGTTGGGTCCTAACGGGCCCGCGGTGGCGGCCGCCGGCGACCTGACTAGCGAGGAGGAAGAGGGCCAGAGTCTGTGGTGAGGCCGCGGGCGGCCGGGCCGGGCCGGGCCGGGCCGGGGAGGGCGTGGCCGGTCGGGAGCCGCCTGGGCCGGGCCCGCCCGTCGGAGCGGTCCTGACGGCCCAGCGCGGGCCGGGAGGGCCAGGTTGGCCCCGGGGCTGACCGCTGTCGCCATTGTCGCCGCAGGTCTTCGATCTTGAGCGAAGTGTCTACCCGCGCCAGGTCCAAACTGCCGTCTGGCAAGAACATCCTGGTTTTCGGTGAGCGCCGGCGGCGGGGCGTTGCCCAGGGCGCTTGGGTGGGCGAGGCGGGCGTCTCTCCCGCAGGTGCCAGCAGCCCCGCGTCACCTGCCGCCTGCCCGCGGCGTGTCCTGCACGGGAGGGCTCTGTGGACCCTGGCTGAGCCAGCGCTCTGCGGGGAGAGCCCGGTGTGGCTGCGTGGGGTTGTCGGCACATTGCTAAAGTCACTTGGTCACAACCTCGGCCTTCGACTTCGCCTTGGTTGTCCCTGACCCTGCTCCCGCAGCCTCCTGTTCACCAAAGTGAGGGCATGGAGAGGGGAGCGAGGCGATGCGGTGGCTAGCTGGAGACGGCGGGAAAGGCGGTGCCCTGGCTCGGAGCCGTGGGAAGATGCCACACCAGCCTTTCTCCATCCTGGGCAGTGCGCGGTCAGAGGCTTCAGGGCTTCCCTGTATTATTGCAGCCCACACTGCGGGGCTGCCTGGTGCCTGCCCCTTACCCTCTCTGGCCCCAGTTTCCTCGTACAAGTGAGGGAGTTTGGGGGCATTCATGGAAGGAGCCATTCGTGGGCCTGGGACAGCGCAGACAGCCCTTGGACGCCCCGCGAGAACCTCAGACCGGCAGGTGACGACTGCGTTTTGGTGGCTGCTGCACCCTGCCGGGCTTGGGCAGCTGAGAGTGTTAGCATCACATTACTTTGAGCTGTCGAAAGAGGGTGATATGGGGACTAAGGAAGCAGGTACCAGAGTCAGCCTGCAGCGGCCCGGAGGTGACAAGAGGGTACGCAGCGTGGAAACTGTTAGAGCTTCTGTGGCAGGTGCTTGCTAAGGTAAGCCAGGCGCAGACTGTCTGCTGAGGCCTCGTATCTCATCTCCACCCCAGGCCGCATGGCAGCCACAGCCTGGTTGGTTTTCCTTCTGTTTCTGAGAGGGGCATATGGTCTTCCCTAGGTGCTGACCACTGTGGTGGGCAGTGGGAGGACCCCTGGAGATCCTCAGGGGCTGGGTGTGGAGAGACGGGGAGCTCAGAAGGAGCAGGTACCAAAGTGAGGCTGCCAAGTGCTCACCGAGCTCCGCCTGGCAGGTGGAGGGTGTCACGCGGCATGGGGCCGCGGGGAAGAGGGGCTCGGGTCTGTGGCCTGCCTTTCAGTTCCCTAGCTCTAAAGTGCGGGGTGTCAACTCCCAGGAGTGCCTCGTGGTGATTGTTGGTTTGGAGTTTTTAGGGGAGGGTGGGGGCCGGGGTCTGTAGGTGGGCAGAGGGAGACGAGGTAGTCATTGGTAATTATGAAGATTATACCGGAGAGGTTTGCTTAGGTGTGTAATTAGTTCCAGTTTCCCAGCCTTCAGAGTGGTTATGAAGGAGATGTGCTGAGATCAGACGTGAATAACAACTTCTCTTCTTCAGGATGGTGGGGCAGGATCAGACCTCGTTTAGTTCAGAGTTCTTGGGTGTTGAGGTTACGTTTTTCTAAGATTTCTTGTTTTTCTTGTGATCAGAGTTTGCTTTGTGAGAAGCTGGCCCCCACCTTTAGCTTGGCTTCTCCAAACGCACATCCTGTCAGCCGTGGGTAGGCCCTGGGGACCTGCTTCTTTCCTCCCTGGCGAACTGAGGGTAGCTCTGGTGGAAAGTCGTGTTAGATTTGGGCTTGGCCCCCTTTGCCACCCCATCCCCAAGCAGTCTTAATAGCAAAGTCGGCCCTGTTTCCGGAAGCAGGTGCATCCTTTGCAGGAGGCTTCTTAGTTGTTTCATGTGTGTGCGTGTGTGTGCACATGTGTGTGTGCGTGTGTGTGCACATGTGCATGTGCACGCCATGACTCCCTGTCCTTGCCTGGAGTTAACAGTACAGCTTTGTCTTCTTCAAACATCAACTGTAGGTGAAGATGGTTCTGGTAAAACAACCCTCATGACTAAACTACAAGGAGCTGAACATGGCAAAAAAGGAAGAGGCCTGGAGTATCTCTACCTCAGTGTCCATGATGAGGACCGAGATGGTGAGTGGAGCGTGCTCCCTGGGACGGGCTGCGGGCAGGTCGACTTCTCGGCTGCGGTGCCTAGACCATGGTACTCTGGATTTTCTCTTTGAGTCTGAGAGAATTCATCAAAGGCAATAATGAATGAAGTATGTGTCTTTTACAGGACTTCACTCCCTCTCCTTTCTAGAGTGTATTAGCAATCACAGGGAGTGGGACTGGTGCCTGCTGCTCTTGCCAGCCCCTGCTTTAGAGGAGAGACTGAAGATAGAATTTTACATATGCAGAAAGGTAGTAAAAAATCATTATTTTTAAGAGATTTATTTATTTATTTGAAAGAGTTCCAGAGGCAGAGAGAGAGCATCCATCTGCTGGTTCACTCCCCAAATGGCCATAACAGCCAGGGCTGGGCCAGGCTGAAGCCAGGAGCTGGGAGCTTCATCTGGATCTGTCACATGGGTGGCAGGGACCAAACACTTGGACCATCCTCCAAGCTGTTCCCAGGCCATCAGCAGGGAGCTGGATTGGAAATGGAGCAACTGGGACATGAACTGGCACTAAAACGTGATGCTGGTGTGGTGCAGGAGGCAGTGTTACCCACTATGCCACAACACCCGTCCCACGTTTTAGGTTTTATATTAGTTTATTAATTATTCTAGAATAAGTAATTGTTGGTACCTAGGTGGGTTTTTTTGGTAGGAAAGTTATTGGTACAACCTGAAGAGGAAGTATATTCGTTAAATTGCTTTCTTTTGGGAAAGAAATTTTCTTTTCTGGTGTAGCAGGTTAATCTGCCACTTGCGATGCCAGCATCCCACATAGGTACCGGTTTGAGTCCCAGCTGCTCCACTTCCAATCCAGCTCCCTGACAATGGCCTGGGAAAAGCAGTGGAAGATGACCCAAGTCCTTGGGCCCCTGCACCCATGTGGGAGACCCAGAAAAAGCTCCTGGCTCTTGGCTTCGGCCTTGCCCAGCTCTGGCTGTCGCAGTCATTTGGAGAGTGAACCAGCAGATTGATCTTTCTCTGTCTCTTCTCTATTTTACCCTGACTTTCAAAAAAAATTGCTTTTTTTTTTAAAGATTTTTTTTTTTTTTTTTACTTATTTGGAAGTCAGAGTTACACAGAGAGAAGGAGAGGCAGAGAGAGAGAGAGAGAGAGAGAGAGGTCTTCCATCCTCTGGTTCACTCCCCAATTGGCCACAATGGCGAGAGTTGTGCCGACCTGAAGCCAGGAGCCAGGAGCTTCTTCCAGGTCTCCCACACGGGTGCAGGGGCCCATGCACTTGGGCCATCTTCCACTGCTTTCCCAAGCCATAGCAGGGAGCTGGATCGGAAGTGGAGCAGCCAGGACCTGAACTGGCGTCCATGTGGGATGCCGGCATTGTAGGCGGTGGCCTTACCCGCTACGCCACAGCGCTGGCCCCAAAAATTGATTTCTCTTAATTTTCCTTTACAGATGTAAGCAGCAGGGACCATGACTGAAGAGGGGTTATGTGAGTCAGAGCTAATCCTCTGGTCCCCCAGTTTATTACTGCTAAAAGGAAGAACCTGGTTTGCTTCCAGCACTATGATTCTGCCCTCTCCAAGAGCTTTTTAGTAGAGGGCATGGGTCAGGGTCCCTTGTTAAACCTTGGAAAACTACACTGTACTAATGTTAATTCAGTGGTCATCTGAGAACTCCAGGGACTTTATATTTACTCCCCTGCCCGGGCTTCTTTTGTCATGCCAAACGTTCCCTGAAGGCCATGCAAGGAAGGCATGAGGCAGGAAGTAGACCAGGTGCCAAGGGCTCTGTCTTCTATAAAAATGACAGAGGCATTCGGGTGTCCATCTAGGCCCATTTAAATCTCCAAACAGGGCTGAGACTTGGGCCTCTGAGCCAGGCCTGGAGGACCTCATACATTTGTCTCTTTGGCTTCCTGTTTTTGTTGGGCTGCATGGTTATTGTGACAAGAGCTTGGGCTTTGGAGTCAGGCAGGACAGGTTCGAGTGCCACTCCTGTGGTTAATAGTTGTGCATCCTTGGGTCGCTGACTTCACCACTTTGCACTGCGGTCTCCTCATTTGTAGAATGCTGTGGTGGTGCCTGTTTTGCAGGTGGGTAGAATGAGATGCTGTGTGTCCTGGGTAAAGGAGAGCTTTGGAATCTGATGACAGCTCTGGTGCCCTGTTCTGTTTCTCCGGAAAATACAAAGTATGGTGTGGATATTCTGTGAGGTTCTAGCCTCTTCTGTTTCCAGATGGTGAAAACATATTGCATGCCAAAGCTTCATGTTAACCATATGTATGGCGTGCCTTTGAGTTGAAGTACATGTTAACTTCTATTTTAGATTGCTTTAAGATTACCTCAAAAACTTCTGGGGCTTTGCATTTATAGGGTTTTTTTTGTTTGTTTGTTTTTTGTTTTTTTTAAGGCCACCTACTTGTGAGTTTCTGCTTGATGGTAGAGCTGTCCTTATTTGTTGTTAATTATACGTTTTTCAGCCTAGCCTTTTTATTGTGTGGTGTGACTCAGTTATAAATAACACACTTTGCAGGAAGTCACAAAGGTAGGGAAACATGGTTTCTGGCTTGTACCTTTTTAGTGGTGGGATATGACATGGCACAAGATGTAGCCTGCTGGGTTAGGGACATCATGTGTGTGCATCCAAGTGCATGTGCAAGTTATGAGGAGTGGGTAATGGGGAGTAGTACTATTTTTTTTTTTTTTTTTTTGACAGGCAGAGTGGACAGTGAGAGAGAGAGACAGAGAGAAAGGTCTTCCTTTGCCGTTGGTTCACCCTCCAATGGCCGCTGCAGCCTGCGCGCTGTGGCCGGCGCACCACGCTGATTCGATGGCAGGAGCCAGGTGCTTCTCCTGGTCTCCCATGGGGTGCAGGGCCCAAGCACTTGGGCCATCCTCCACTGCACTCCCTGGCCACAGCAGAGAGCTGGCCTGGAAGAGGGGCAACCAGGACAGAATCCGGCACCCCAACCGGGACTAGAACCCGGTGTGCCGGCACCGCAAGGTGGAGGATTAGCCTAGTGAGCCGTGGCGCCGGCGGGAGTAGTACTTTTTAGACTGCATTCACAGAGCCCAAACTAAAACCTCTGTAAAATACTCAGTTGTTAGATTTGAAAGTATACCTAGATTTAGATACTTTATACTTTTAAACTAAATTCATGAGTATAAAGTTTTTATAGCATTTTGATGATTATACAAAAAATAGGTTTTTAACGTGTATGTTGGAATTTACTGGAAAAAAGTTAATGAAGTGATAGTTTTTTTTAAGGTTTATTTATTTATTTGAAAGATTACTCAGAGAGAGAAGGAGAGGCGGGGGGGAGGGGGTCTTCCATCCGCTGGTTCACTCCCCAAATGGCTGCAACAGCCAGAGCTTTGCTGATCCAAAGCCAGGAGCCAGGAGCTTCTTCCCGGTCTCCCAGGTGGGCGCAGGGGACCAAGCACTTGGGCCATCTTCCACTGCTTTCCCAGGCCACAGCAGAGAGCTGGATTGGAAGTGGAGCAGCCAGTGGTTTTACCTGCTATGCCACAGCACTGGCCCCAAAGTGATAGTTTTTTTTGTTTGTTTGTTTTTTGTTTTTTGTGTTTTTTTTGACAGAGTGGACAGTGAGAGAGAGAGACAGAGAGAAAGGTCTTCCTTTTGCTGTTGGTTCACCCTCCAATGGCCGCCGCGGCCGGTGCACCGCGCTGATCTGATGGCAGGAGCCAGGTGCTTCTCCTGGTCTCCCATGGGGTGCAGGGCGCAAGCACTTGGGCCATCCTCCACTGCACTCCCTGGCCACAGCAGAGAGCTGGCCTGGAAGAGGGGCAACCGGGATAGAATCCGGTGCCCCGACCGGGACTAGAACCCGGTGTGCCGGCGCCGCAAGGCAGAGGATTAGCCTAGTGAGCCGCGGCGCCGGCTCAAAGTGATAGTTTTAATGGCAGGAATTTGCTTTCAGCTTCTTTCTTTTTTCTAAAGATGTATTTATTTATTTGAAAGTAGAGTTACAGAGAGAGAGAGAGACAGAGAGAAAGGTCTCCATCCATTGGTTAACTTCCCAAAGGCTACAATGGCCAGAGCTGGGCTTATCCTAAGCCAGGAGCCAGGAGTTTCTTCTGGGTTTCTATGTGAGTGCAGGGGCCCAAGCAACTGGGCCATCTTCTACTGCTTTTCCAGGCCATTAGCAGAAAGCTGGATCAGAAATAGAGTGGCTGGAACTCAAACCAGCACCCATATGGGATGCTGGTACTGCAGGTTTTGGCTTTACATGCTACTCCATGGGGCCAGCCCCCTCAGGTTCTTTTATAAAGAATAATGGTGAGGGGCTCACGCTGTGGCACAGCGGATTAACGCCCTGGCCTGAAGTGCCAGCATCCCACATGGGCGCCAGTTTGAGACCCTGCTGTTCCACTTCCTTTCCGGCTCTCTGCTATGGCCTGGGAAAGCAGTGCTTGGACCCCTGCACCCACGTGGGAGACCCGGAAGAAGCTCCTGGCTCCTGGCTCCTGGCTTCAGATCAGCACAGCTCTGGCCTTTGCGGCCATCTGGGGAGTGAACCATCAGATGGAAGACCTCTCTCTCTCTCTCTCTCTCTCTCTCTCTCTCTCTCTCCCTCCCTCCCTCTCCTCTTTCTATGTAACTCTGACTTTCAAATAAATAAATAAATCTTTAAAAAAATAATGGTGAAAAACATCTAAAAATTTTTTAAAATATATTATAGTTTTGGAGAATTGTGGTGTACAGTTTGGTCATCCAGGTATTATTTTGGAACCGCTTCATTAAATTTCAGTATTTGCAAATGTGTATGTGTATTTTTCAACAGTTTATTACAAATATACACATGTACAGGCACACACACATAAAAGTAGAGAGTCTAGTATCATGAACCACAGTGTACCTATCACTTGACTTGAATTTCTGGTCAATTTTATTTCAGCTATAATCTCCCTTTCTCCCTTCAGTCCACACTGGATTATTTTGAAGCAGATTTTAGGCGTTATATCATTTCATCTGTGAATACCTCTAGGTTTAAAAGATGAGGGTTTTAAAAAAGCATAACCACATTATTTTCATAACAGAAGTAACTAGTCCTCTTATCAGGCATCCAGTGTTTCATATCTAAATTTATGTCAGTATTGATTTTATCTTAGCATTAAAATACAAAGATGCTGTCAATGAATACATTGCATGTTGGGACCGACACAAGAAGGGTGTGTTTAACCACAGGCGCTTGGGCACAGTGACCGCCTCACAAATTGCTTACAACAATGGGTTATTTAAACTGTGGCAGAGTGAACGTCAGTATCTTTTGGTTCTTACTGAAAGTTAAATGTCTTTGGGTTGGCACTGGGGCAAAGCAGATTAGGCTGCTGCGTCTGACACCAACATCCTATATCTGAGCACTGGTTTAGTTTCCTGCTGCTTTGCTTCCAATCCAGTTCCCTGCTGCTGTGCCTGGGAAAGCAGTGGAAGATGGCTCACAACTCGAGCCTCTGCCACCTGTGTGGGAGATGAGGAGGAGTTCCTGGCTTTGGCCTGGCCCAGCCCAGGCTCTTGCAGCCATTTGGGGAGTGAACCAGTGGATAGATGCTTCTCTCTCTGTCTCTCTCTCTCTCTCTCTGCCTTTCAGATAAAATAAATAAATCTTTAAAAAAGAAAGTAAAATACCTTATTCTATTCCTTAAGCATTAAGTCTTTTTATGTGTGGACTCTTCATAACGTTGTGCTAGTTTTTTAAGTTTAAGGTCCACTCAGCTCATCAGGCACCAGGACCTAAGGATTGCTAAGTATTGGGGCCCTTGTGGGTTAGGGTGACATTCTTGATGGTCGCCTTCGAGATCTTGATGTGGCTGGTTGTCAGGAAATAACTCGGGTTCGTTTTTCTCTCAGATCACACACGCTGCAACGTGTGGATCCTCGATGGAGACCTGTACCACAAAGGCCTGCTGAAGTTTGCAGTGTCTGCAGAATCCTTGCCGGAGACCTTGGTCATTCTCGTTGCAGACATGTCTAGGCCTTGGACTGTGATGGAATCTTTACAGAAATGGGCTAGTGTTTTACGTGAGCACATTGATAAGATGAAAATTCCGCCAGAAGAAATGAGGGAGCTGGAACGGAAGTGTAAGTATAATAGAATTTACAGTCTCTTTGAAAGGTTCTTTTTTTTTTTTTTTTTTTTTTAAGATTATTTTATTTGAGTTACAGAGAGGCAGAGGCAGAGAGAGAGAGAGAAAGGTCTTCCACCTGCTGGTTCACTCCTCAGTTGGCTGCAATAGCCAGAGCTATGCCGATGTGAAGCCAGGAGCCAGGAGTTTCTTCTGGGTCTCCCACACGGGTGCAGGGGCCCAAGGACCTGGGCTGTCTTCTGCTTTCCCAGGCCATAGCAGAGAGCTAGATCAGAAGAAGAGCAGCCAGGACTCGAACTGGCGCCCATATGGAATGCCAGCACTGCAGGTGGCGGCTTCACCCACTACACCACAGCACTGCCCCTGTGCAAAGTTCTACCCACCGTCCTTTTCAAAGCCAAGAGGCTTCCTTTGCATAGTGTTTGGTTTGTTTTCACCATGCGTTTCAGTTGCTCAGTGGTCAGAAGGATTCAATCCTTATCTCAAGTGTTACAGTTGAAGAATGAGTCACTGTTTCTTGTTATCTTTATTGGTTCTGTTTTAAATTGAGAATTCTTCCCTCGCTCACTGAAATGAGATCAGTGCAGTGAGTCTCAGTACCTGCTAAGTTAGCAGTAGAGGTGTAGGGATTTGTGGTGGTCTCTGCAGCTTGAATCTCCTGCCCTAGAATTCCATTAAGGCCCCTATCGTGGGCAGGTTTGGAGGAAGCCCTAACAAGACAAACCCGTCAGCTCCTACCAATTGATTTTACAACCCAGTACATAAGATTTTAGTTAAGACAGAAAGGTCATTTTTTGGATCCTTGAGATGAAAGGCTATTTTAAGACGAAGGATGTCCAAGTCCTTATGAGAACAAAGAACTTGCAAATAAAAGGAAGTTGTTTTTTCCCCCTTAATGTGGTTCAGGAGCTTGTTTTTCTTTTTCCTTGCTTCTGTGCAGTTACATCAGCTTCTGTCCACTTGCCAGGGAGATGGGAGGGGCAGGTGCTGGAGCTGTGGCAGTGCTGTCTTAGCCAGGGTAGGCTTGGCCTCGCCTGGCCTATTTCCATAGGATGACATCACTCCCTCTAGTGAATTACTGAGGGCGGGCTCCTAGGGCATGGCACATGCTTTCTTCATTCTTAACAGCAGAAGGGTCAGGAATTTTGATGCGTTTTTCAACTCAGATTTCCTGCCGAGTGTCTTCCTGTCCCTCACCTTATATTGTTCCTGTCCCACGTTAGCTAAAGCGGGGGAGTTCAGCGTCTTCCTCTCAGTGTGTTTGTATGCATGTGTGTTTTCTGGGGCACCCACATGTGCGCTGCAGTGATTATTATGCAGCTCAGCTTGTCTGTCTCCAGCCACTGACCTTTCTAGATAAAGCCTCTTTTCCCCTGAAATAAAGACAGCTTCTCAGAATAACTGTGGGGCTGACGAGCTGTCTGTGTCCCTGCAGTTGGAGCTTTCCTCCCAGATGAGGGGGCTAGTGTCCTGGAGACTGTGGTTCTTTGAACCTGTTTTCTTGCGTTGATAACCTTGTAAGGATTTGTTAGAGCAGAAAAAAGGAGAAGGATTGAGCCAAGGATGTTGTTCCTTCCCAGGCAGGGAAAGTATCTGCCCTGTACCAGTTACTGGGATGCAGCTGGCAAGATGCCTGTTCCTGGGGATCTGAGGTTTCCATGAGCCCCTGCATTCATTTTGTGATCTCACTTATTGATGGCTGTGTCACCGAGGATTTGGTTCAGCTACATGTGGTGGAAAACCTGAGATAATGTGGTTTATGCAAGACTGGGATTTCTATCAGTGAGTTGTGAGTTCAGTGAGGCAGTTCAGGATTGGAAGCAGCCTGGGAAGACAGGTCAAGACCGTTGATTCCTTTGTCCTTGTTGCTCTGTTATAAAAATGAGGTTCTCTCCCTCCTGACACCTGGAGCTCCAGCCTTCACATCCACGTCCCGGCAGCAGGAAGGAGGAGTTGAAGGAAGGGCCGAAGGGCACATGGTGTCTTGTTATGGAGGCTGGAAATTCAGTCTCCGTTCTGTGTCCCAAGTGTCAGGGTTGGGTCTGGTTTTGAAGGGAAGGAGGAGAGGACACTGGAGAGGAACTAGTGATCTGGACTCCTGTTGGGTCGCGGGTCTGGGTAACCTGCCAAGGGCCTCCCTGCTGTCCCTGCCCCTCCGAGATGTTTGGCCTGGTAGGGAGCTCTGTTTACCGCATATAGGAGTGCCTTTGATAGGGCTGATTTTAGGTTATGTATTAATGAAGCAGTCGGCCATCCTTGTGTTCAGAGGACCCCACTTCCCAGATTAATAGGAAGTTTCACACTGAGTGTGTGAAGGCTGTTATCCAAATAGTTTCTGATCCAGCACCCATCTCCAGTCTGCTGATTTTCGCAGCTGCTCTGTGGTTGGACCACTGTGTTTCAGGGTTACGTTCCACAGTGGCCCTGGGTCTGTAGCAGCTGACTGAGAACCATCTGAGAGGGAAGGTGTTCCCCAGAGCCACCAGAAAGTGGTGCTTGTTCCTCTGTGATTGTTACCTTTCCTGCTTTCTGTCTGGGGCTTCTCTTGAGTACGAAAGGCTGTGGGGTCTTGAGGACTGTGGAACCCACGAGTGGTCAGTGAGGTAGGAGGGATAAGACAGGAAGCAGCAGCCGGGAAGGACGCTGTCCCTGTGTTCTCGTTCGTGCACCTGCTCCCCTCTGATGCGAAAGGGGAGCCTCAGGCTCCCTGCTGTGAAACACCAGCCATCCCCAGCTAGAGAGAGATTGTTAGCACGGTGGATTGTGTAGACCTGAGGAAAATGCACATCCCACATCCAAATTGCACAGTCCTCGCTCTTTTTATGATCCTCCCTTCTCACTTACGTGTATGTTATGCACATTAGCTCTGCTTTCCAACCTGTTTGGTAAAATGGCAAGTTATTTAAAAACCTGTGAATTTCCCCCTGCTGTTAGACAGCTGCAATTAAGTCATTCCTTTATGGTGGGAATCATCTTTTTTTTATATAAAAATTTATTTTTATTTATTTGAAAGAGGTAGCGACAGAGAGAGAGGTCTTCCATTGCTTGTTCACTCCCCAGATGGCTGCAACAGCTGGAGCTGAGCCGATCCGGAGCTAGGAGCCAGGAGCCAGGAGCTTTTTCCGGGTCTCCCACGTGGGTGCAGGGGCCCAAGGACTTGGGCCATCTTATACTGCCTTCCCAGGCCACAGCAGAGAGCCTGATTGGAAGAGGAGCAGCCGGGACTAGAACCAGTGCCCATGTGGGATGCCGGCGCTTCAGGCCAGGGCTTTAACCTGCTGCACCACAGTGCCAGCCCCTCAAGTGATGTCTTAAAGGCTGTGCCAGACACTCTCCCTCAGGTTCTTTTTATTTCTGCTATTTGCATTTACTTGCTGTGTGTGTTGTTGATGAGATAAAAGGCCTATCAGTCCCTCAATCTGATTGGGCGTAGAACAGTAGAGCCACCTGTTTGCTCCTCTGACTCATGGTAGCTTTAACCACCGTGTTTGTGCCATGGCTCAACAAGACAGCTTTGCTGTGTCCACACAAGGGTCAGGTGTGTGGGCCGTGTGGTTCTTGGCTTAAGTGAGCCAGTGTACTACTGTCAACTTGGAGGCCCTCGTTAGCCGGAGTAGTGGACGTGTGTAGTAAGAAGTGATGCTGTACTGCTGGCCCTTTAGGTAGGAACAGTGACGAACCCTGCACATGTGACTTAGGCTCTGATGAGGATGATACCAAATCTACCAGGTGAGGGTAATGTGGGGATGCTATGGTGCTGGGCAGGTCTGGCCTTGTCACCTAGTGCTGAAGGACCTCAGTGCTTTGTAGCCAGCATGGCATATCTTTGTGGAGTTCAGATGTTTTACCGGGTATCTCTAGCGAGGTCCCTGATGGGTTTTGTATGATATAGCTGTTTCTAATAGTTGCCTGTCTTAAAATAGCACAGTTCAACTTTTCTAGTATTTACAATAGAATATATGTACAGAAGTGGCTTTTTTCATTGTAAAAGGTATGGAAGCCTTAGAATTTCTTAAAAGTCTGTTTAGGAGTTAGACAGAATTCAAAGTTTTAGGGGAATGTCCTGGCTGCTCTGGAGTGACAAGGCTCACTCAGATGTGTCTGGATTGGCGCTTTGCATCACCATCGCCGATCCCTAGGATTGCAGTCAGATGCAGCTAGGAAGTTCTGTCGCATGTGACTGCTTATTTTCTGTGCTGGTTGCTGCCTTTTTCAGTTTGCTAAAGCTAATGTGTTTTTTATTTTTGTATATATTTTTTTTCTTTCATCCACTGTAGTTGTGAAAGATTTCCAAGACTATATCGAGCCTGAGGAAGGTTGTCAAGGTTCCCCGCAGAGAAGAGGCCCTCTGACTGCAGGCTCGGATGAAGAGAGTGTTGCCTTGCCCCTGGGTGACAACGTGCTGACTCACAACCTGGGGATCCCTGTGTTGGTGGTGTGCACAAAGGTGTGTGCTAGGGGAGTGTAGGCATGCAACCATCACCACTGGACGGAGAGTTTGAGAAGAGCAAACTTTGGATAAAGTTAGTTCACAAGGGAGCATTCGGCTTGCTCAGGATTCATTAGGTACTGAATATGTCAGGCTAGGAAAAAAACCCTGTCATTGAATGTTGCTGCTGGACACATGGCATCACTCAGTTTGCTTCTGGCCTGGGTTAATCTGTGAAGCCCTGTTGACTTTTTAGGCAAACTCAGAACTAAAAGCAGTTTTCTTTTTTAAGAGATTAGCTTGTTTGCCTTATTTATTTAATTTATTTGAAAGGCAGAGAGAGATCTGTCTGCTGGTTCACTCCTTAAATGCCTGCAGCAGCCGTGGCTGGTCCACGCTAAAGCCAGGGACCCTGCTGCTTGAGCCATCATCTCCTGCTTCCCAGGGTGCACCTGAGCAGGAAGCTGGAATCGAGTGGAGCCGGGTGTTCCTGTACGTGATGTCAAAGTCCCAAGCAGCTTTTTATCCTCTATGCCAAATACCTGCCCCAAAAAGCAGTTTTCCTAAAGCTGTGTGAACTGGTTCATCTCACCCAAACTGATGGTGAGAATGATTAGCTGGGGATAGGAATTAAGTTCAGTTATGCAGAAGTAAACTTATGTTTCTTACATAAGAAAAAAATGTTGCCTTAAAAACTTTTGGATTCCAGAATACTTTACTCCCAGTTATTCACCATGTTACCCAAGTATGGGGTGTGCCAGTTTTATCCTGTTATGGAGCATGGAGCTCTGTGGACAGCGGCCACAGATTTGCCCAGTGTGGCTCATGAGAGCTGGTTCCAAGTTAGAACAACTGTAAACTGATCAGGCCTGTTATAGCCAATTTGTACATGGAGAAACAGGCCCAGAATGAGCGGGACAGCTCCCCGGTGATTCCTTGCTCTTCTCTGATTAATGCTTGGATCCTTGGTGGTCTTTATCCTTGGTGTCCTGTAGTTGGTTTGCAGAGGCGCTGTTCCCGCCTCAGCAGGCAGAGAGGCAGGAGGTGACTGTTTGTCTTGCTGTCTCCCCTGCAGTGTGATGCAGTGAGCGTCCTGGAGAAGGAGCACGATTACAGGGACGAGCACTTGGACTTCATCCAGTCGCACCTGCGGAGGTTCTGCCTCCAGTGTATCCTTGGGGTGCTGTGTCGGGCCCAGGGCATGGACTTCCCTCCAGAGGGGTGAAGCTCCTTAGGAACCCAGAATAGTCTGCTGTTGGGGGAAATTGTATCTTTTACCTCATTGGAATTTGAGGCTTACTTATTTTGGCCTATCTTTGATCACTTTTTTTTTAAAGACTTATTTATTTATTTATTTGAAAGGCAGAGTTATAGGGAGGCGGAGGCAGAGAGAGAGAGAGGTCTTCCATCCTATAGTTCATTCCCCAGATGGCCACAATGGCTGGAGCTGTGCTGATCCAAAGCCAGGAGCTTCTCCCAGGTCTCCCACGTGGGTGCAGAGGCCCAAGGACTTGGGCCATCTTCTGCTGCTTTCCCAGGCCATAGCAGAGAGCTGGGTCAGAAGTGGAGCAGCCGGGACTTGAACCGGTGCCCATATGGGATGCTGGCACTGCAGGCGTAAGCTTTACCCACTATGCCACAGCACCAGCCCCTTTGATTACTTTTTAATGCTGTGTATTTGATAGGATTTCATTACAAGGAAGCTGATTGTGTAATCATTGACCACATTATTTTTCATCATTCTGTCTTAGAAATCTTTTAAAAGTTTGCTTTTATTCAAAAGAGATTACTGAACTACATAGTGCTTCAGATGCAACAGGTGCTTCCCTTGAATTGGTTTTGTGCTATCCATGAGGGGTGCTGTGTTGGCAGTCTGTCTCTGGAACCTTACTTCTGTAATGTCAGTAGTTTTCATAGTCCCAGACCTCGGGGTGGGTTCCTACCTTTGCCTTTGAGCTCATTGGCACTCAAACCTAAAGAAAGTTTTACCATGTGTGAGTTCCTGCTTGGGACGGGACCTGTGTACCTTGATATTCTGAGAGTGTGGACATCATAGAGCCATTAACTTAACCTCTTGGGAAGCAACCTTGATGTTGAGGGGGTCAAGACAGTGAACTACATGGACTGCTGATGGTAATAGGCTTCATGCTTTTGATTTGTTTCATATGCTACTGTTTACTTTTTTCATTTTTTTTAGAAGATATATTTAGAGGCTGGTGTTGTGGTGTAATGGATTAAGCTGCTGTCTGCAATGCCAGCATCCCATATGGGCGCTGGTTCAAGTCCTGGCTGCTCTACTTCTAATCCAGCTCCCTGCTTAAGTGCTCGGGCCCCTGCACCCACATGGAAGACCTGGAAGAAGTTCCTGGTTCCGGGCTTTGGCCTGGCCTAGCCTCAGCTGTTATGGCCATTTGAAAAACCTTTCTCTCTCTATGAAAAGATTTATTAAAATAGAAGTAAATATATAATAAAAAATAAAATAAAAAGGTTTATTTTATTTGTTTAAAAGGCAGAATTAGAGAGAGTTGTCTTCCATCTGCTGGTTCACTCCCTAAAAGGCCACAATGATCAGGGCTGTGCCAGACTGAAGCCAGGAGCCAGAAGTTTCATCTGGATCTCACATGTGGGGCAGGGGCCCAAGTACTTGAGCCATCCTCTGCTGCTTTCCCAGGTGCATTAACAGGGCGCTGGATAGGAAGTGGAGCAGCCCATATAGGAAGTGGTGCCCATATAGGATGCTGGTGTCAACAAGCAGTGATTACCCACTGCACCACAACACCAGCCCATCTTTTTTTCTTTTTTTTTAAAGATGTATTTATTCATTTGAAAGAGTTAGAGAGAGAGAGAGATTTTCCATCTGCTGGTTCACTCCTCGAATGGCTACAGTGGCTGGGACTGGTGCTGAACCAGGCCATAGCCAGGAGTGTTATCTGGATCTCCCATGAGTGCAGGGGCCCAACCACTTGGGTTGCTTTCCCAGCCTCATTAGTAGGGAGTCAGATGGGAGGTGGAACAGTTAGGACTGAAACTGGTGCTCATGGAATACCAGGGTTGCAGGCTTAACCTGCTGTGACAGCACCGGCCTCTACCTTTTTTCATTTTTAAGTTGTAACTTTCTGTTGCTCCTGTGTTGATCAAAAATTGATGAAGCTGTGAGTACTGCTTTGAGGATTATGCTTGAGTGTGTTTGATTTTGTCTCCTCTGGTGAATCTGTTTTCCTTAAGAAGATTGATTAGATGGCGCTGCCTTGATTTACACATCAGTGAAGGAAGAGAAAAATCTCGACTTATTGTATAAGTACATTGTGCATAAAACATACGGGTTCCACTTTACCACACCTGCCTTAGTTGTGGAAAAGGATGCAGTGTTTATGTGAGTTCTTTAGCTGTAACGCTTGCAAAGTCTCTGTCATTCACTTGCTTTTTACATGTTTCAAGTAAGGTGCCTCCGTCTGCTGCCTGGAGGTGGAGACCCACCTTTCTCTGCTCCCTTCCAGATTACAAGGCACTCTGCCTGGGGGAAGTGGGGTGCGCTGAAGGGTACAGCCTTTCTTCAGGGAGAGCAAGTCGCCAGAACGTCACCAGCTGTGTGGGGCACTTACTGTCGTCTGGTACAGTTGTGGTGGGAAGAGCGAGTTGAGGTCTCGGGAGTTTCTCGTTGGGGATCCTAAGTAAGCAGTAGTCCCGTGCTCATTGGCAGGGATGGCTGCTTGCATTCTGCATGCGTCCCAGTCAGACGGGTTTGGGAGCCGCTGGAGTCGACTGGAGGTTTTTGTTTGTTTGTTTGTTTTTAGATTTATTTTATTTATTTGAAAGCCAGAGTTAAACAGAGGAGAGGCAGAGAGAGAGAAAGGTCTTCCATTTGCTGGTTCGCTCCCCAGTTGTCCTCAACAGCTGGAGCTGCACTGATCTGAAGCCAGGAGCTTCTTCCCGGTCTCCCACGCAGGTGCAGGGGCCCAAGGTCTTGGGCCATCTTTGCTACTTTTCCAGGCCACAGCAGACAGCCAGATTGGAAGTGTAGCAACCAGGTCTCGAACCGGCACCCATATGGGATGCCAGCACTTCAGACCAGGGCATTAACCCATTGTGCCACAGCACCGGCCCCAACTGGTCTTGAAGATGCGTGGAGGCCTATGTGCTTACTGGAGAACCCTAGATGTTACTGAAAGCATAAATAAATGGTGATCCTGTGCCGAGAGGACTTGCATCATCAGATTGATGTTTAGGCTTAGATATTCTCATGACTTAGCAGTTACATTTGCTTGCTCTGCAAAGCTTACTCAGCCCCTCCCAGATACCTGGATTCTCCACTGGGGACCCAGAAATGCATGCGCTCTGGTCCCTGCACATGGCACTGCAGGGGTCACACGCATAGCTGAAGAGGAAAGAATAGTGCTGGAGTAGTGGAGAAGAGTGGCAGGGAAAGCAGAGGGGCTGCTGGAGGACAGGCAGTGCGGAGGGAGGGATGGGCGGTCGGTGAGAGGTTGGAGGTGTGAAAGGGGCTCTCAGAGAACTACGTAGGTTCCGTCCTGCACTCACTCAGGCCGCTCACAGACAGCATACCTGATTTTGTCTTATTTATTAATTTATTTAAAAGCCCAGAGAGAGAATCTTCCAGCTGTTGGTTCACTCCCCAAATGTCTGCAATAGCTGGGGCTGGGCCAGGCTAAAGCCAGGAGCCTGGAACTCAGTCTGGGTCTCCCCTGTGGGTGGCAAGGACCCAAGGACTTGAGGTATCACTTGCTGCCTCCTGGGATGCACATTAGCAGGAAGCAGAATTGGCAGCAGAGCCAGGACGCAAACCCAGGGACTCTGATATGGGATGCAAGCTTCCCACGTAGCATCTTAAGTGCTGTACCAAATGCTCACCTGGCATACCTGGTTTTAGTCATCCAGAGCAGTCGGGCAAGCATCAAAGGCCCAAATTTAGTGAGTTTTTGGAATTGGAATTGCTCATAGCCAAATCACATGTGATCCTGAGGCGAAAGGGGAACAGAGACTGGTTTGGGGGTGCTGGGAATGGAGAAGCATCTCATAGCTTTTGAAGGCTGCAGAGGTCGTGGCATGTCTGGAGCATGCTTTGTTCCTTTGCGCTTTTAGCTCTGTTTCTTATCTGGAGATGGGTGTAGTCAGCAAGGCCATCTTGGTGGAGTGCCCTGGGTAAGCACCCTCTCGGTTATGGAGCTGTGGAACAGGAGTTGGGTGAAGAAGGATCGTTTGCCATCTTTCAGAGCTTCCTGAGTTCAAATGGGTATTGTGTGAGCCATTTTATAATTGCTACCTATAAGAGAATCAGGCAGGAACCTAGGTGACATGTTGTCCTGTGGTATGCAGCAGGGCAGCCTCCGTGGGGGAGGGTCAGGGACATCTTGGGGCCAAGGTTAGACATAGACTCTGGTCACTTTGTGGCTTCAGGACATATCTTCCCATGCCAGAAAATGAATGAATGAGTTCAGAAGATGATGTTGCTAAGAGTTCACAGTGACTGCGTAGGAGGGTAGCCTCCATGCCACGGTCCATGAGAAGCAGTCACCTCCTGAGCTCTGCTCTCTGCGTGGTCCTCTGCCAGAACAGGCCCCATGTGTCCTGGCTCCTTGAGGTGGAGTTGGTGACTCTGCACACTTCAGTGGGACAGTGAGCCTAGTCATTCCACACTGGCTCTCTTAGGCCTGGCACCCCTGAGCTGGTATGGGTGGAGCAGGATGTGCAGTGTTACCTGCTTTGTTATTCCTGCAGTGGATTCTGGCTTCTGTCTCAGAAGCTGCAAGCCACCCCCTGCAGTCACCAGATCTTGTGGGAAACAGTCTGAGCCAAGTGTGCTTTACAGATGCCATCAGGCAGTCCGGGGAAAAGCAAGTCAATCCCTGTCTCTTTGCCTTTAGACCTGCAGGCTGGGATAATGAAAAGAAAATAGCTATTTTACATGAAAACTTCACGACTGTGAAGCCAGAAGATGCATATGAAGACTTTATCGTGAAACCCCCTGTGAGAAAGGTACTCAAGTCAGTCACTTGCAGAGATGAGGTGTTTCAAATGGGAAAAGAAAGAGATCTCGCACACTGTGCCACTTTGGGGGGAAAAATGCAAAGTCCTTTTTGTTAGTCTTTAATGAGGTGTAGTGTTGGGTAAATGGCCTGGATAGCAGGCCAGGAGTGATGGTATGCCCACTGGAGCTGGGTGGTGGCTCATGAAGTCCAGGCACTGCTGTGGCCACCTCTGGATTGCTGCTCCGAACTCCCTGCTCCTGGGGTATCCTGTAGATCCTCTTCTGGGATGTGTTGTTTAGAACCTGCCAGACTCAGAGATGGTAATGAGCCACCTACTGTGGGTGGTTTGGGGAGTGGGTCTGTGCCAGGCCAGAAAAATGTTAATTCTGCAGTCTGAGCAGGAATCCCTCAGCCCCATGTGGAGGCCCAAGCTTCTTGCAGCATGAATCATGATGGTAGTTACGAATATTCTTGGTCTGTGGCCATAAACCTATGTATCACTTTACAGCTGGTCCATGACAAAGAGTTGGCAGCAGAGGATGAGCAGGTGTTCCTGATGAAGCAACAGGTAAGAAGACCAGTGAGGTGTGGAACAGAGGCTGCCGCGTGCATGAGGTGTCAGATCTCCAGGGCAGGGCTTGGGGTGTCCACACAGCGGGAGTCACAGAGCTTACAGGAGACCAGGTCTCCTCCTTCCCATCTGTCTCCTGTCTGTCTGGGATTAGTAGGGGTGGGACTGCCTACCTGCTTGCCTTGCAGATTGTTTTTAAGTGCTCTTTCTCTAGAAACAGGGAAGGTTTTCTGGCTTACTTCCTGTGAGGACAGTCTACCAAATCACCCGCCTCACTTCTGTTATTTCATGGAGCCTTGCACAGCCCCATGCAGAAAGGCCGGTGATGCCCATTGCTGTAGTGATGATAGTAGTTTCCCCAAGCTGACAGGTTAGAGCATAAACCCAATCTCACGTTTCCCTTTTACCTGGACAGTTGTTAGACGTGTCTAGGGTGTGTCTGGTGGTACAGGTAGATCAGTTGGTCTTTAAAAATTTTTATTTATTTATTTACCTGAGAGACAGTGTGTTCCTATCTGCTGGTTCACTCCCCAGGGCTGGTCTAGGCCGGAGCCAGAATTCAATCCAGGTCTCCTACCTGGGTGTAGGGGTGGACCCGACTACTTGAGCCATCATTGCTGCCTCCCAGGATGCCATTAGCAGGAGGATGGAGGCAGCAGCCAGAGCTTGCTTTCCTAGCTTCACAACTGATTACTTGGAATAATTTTTTTAAGTGTTTTTGCATTTGTATTGTAAAACTTAGGACTTTGTTGTTGTTACTGGTGCCCTCTAGTGGAATATTGGAGTATATTTTTCTCCAGACCTTCATTGCACTCTGCAGGCCTTGGTTAACGGCCAGTTTGTCCCTCTCTTTGCAGTCACTCCTTGCCAAGCAGCCAGTCACGCCCACGAGAGCCTCCGTGAGTACCTTACACTACACAGAGGGTCATGGCCCAGTGTCATGGGTGCTTCAGACTTTGTACCATTATTTGTGTGGGCTTTCATATTTCTAAAGGGAATTTTGTTTCCCTGCAGCCCCACAGCTAGGAGCATCATATGATGTCTCATGAGGAGCCTGATGAGGGACTTCAGTTGGGAAGTGGAGGGAACTGACGTTGTTGTCTGGGTCACTCTTGTCTCACCTGGGACTGGGAAGGATCTGTGGAATCAGGCTTTCACTTTTGGAGTAGGTGTCTGCTGTCATTTTATGCCTCTATGTGACCTGGGCTGGTTTTGGACTTAGGAATCCCCTGCAAGAGGACCCTCTGGCTCTCCAAGGACTCAAGGCCGGGGAGGGCCAGCCAGTGTGCCAAGTGCTTCCCCTGGCACGTCAGTGAAGAAGCCAGACCCAAACATCAAAAGTATGTATGCTGTGTGTCCATGGAGAGTGTTGTAGCCCTAGGCCTGTGCCCTGCAGTGGCTCGAGGCTGGCTCTGAGGAGCCCCCGAAAGCTGGGCATTCGCTTCCCCAGGAAGGGCTGCTTTCCATTTCTCCTTGCCCGGGGGAGGGGTCGTGCTTGGTGGAGACCAGGGCCTATTCACTTTGTTGGTATTGGAGGCCCATGTACTTAGCTTTGCATAAAAAAAAAAAAAAAAAAAAAAAAAAAAAGAAAGAAAGAAAAAAAAGGGAAGAATAAACTGCAGTTAGGGCTCCCAGATTGCCTCATAGAGGATTCCAGAATATGAAATCACATTAAAATATATATTTTGAATTCTTAGCTTTTTTTTTTTAACCCCATCTACTCCAGAAGGCGGAGAGAGGAGAGAGGGAGAGACCTTTGTCCACAGGTTCACTTCCTAAATGTCTGCAACAGCTAGGGCTGGGCCAGGCCGAAGTCAGGAGCTTGCAGCTTCCTCCAGGTTCCCCATGTGGGGGGCAGGTTCACAAGTGTCTGAGCCATCATCTGCTCCTCCCAGTATATGCATTAGCAAGAAACTGGATCTGAAATGGAGTAGCAGGACTTGAATGGACCAATATGGGCTGTGAGCATCCCAGATGGAGGCCTAATTCTGTGCACCACAATGCTCTCCCTGAATTCTTTCCTTGTGTTTCTCATTATGTTTGTACTGTTACTACTAAATTCTTATATATTTGATGGCATTCATTCAGGAGATGTACTGTTTTCAGCAGGTTTGGAGCATTAGGGCCCAGAAACCTTTAAAAAAACACTGCCTTGCAGACAGGCAGAAGAGGCAGAGCACAGGTTATCTGTTCGGCCCCCAGACAGGTGGGAGGTGTAACACGCTTCTGTTGACCTCGTTAGCCTCAGCAGCAGTGCTAGGTAAGGACTCACAGTGGAGAAATCGGTGTTCTGGGAAGATGATAGGCACCACAGCTCATTCCAGTGAGAACTAGGCTTTTGTTCAATTAAGTCATCCAGTTTGTGTAATGCTGTGTTGTTGTTTTTTCTGTGATTTCCCTAGATAATGCAGCAAGTGAAGGAGTGCTGGCCAGCTTCTTCAACAGTCTTTTGAGTAAAAAAACCGGTTCCCCTGGAAGTCCTGGTGCTGGTGGGGCACAGAGCACAGCCAAGAAGTCAGGTACAGCAGGGGCCCCTGAGACTGGGAGCCTGGTAGTTGAGCAGGGCTGGAAGGATGGGGAGCAGCGTGGAGTGTCTGCCTTCTCCTGACCTGCAGACCCCCGGCCTCCTGAGTGGCAAGCAAGGAAACAGATCCTCACTTGGCACTGAGCAGTGGGAGCACTTGAGGCATGTGGGTTTTCTTGGCGCGTTTTGAGTGGGGTTTACATACATTCATATTTTTGGGAACTAGCTTCTGGGTGAGTGAGCAAATTATATGTGTAGCCCTGCTACATATATAACCTTCCTATTGGAGGTCATGGTTATAGAAAGGGTAAGTAACTTGTGCAATTAAAATTAGTAGAATTGATTTCAGCAGAGTAAAGCAAACACAATTTGCAATTCAGGAAGCTCCCAGAACCAGAGCTTATTCTGAGAATCCAGCTAACCATGTGATCATTGCAGCATTTATAGAAAGGGCAGCTGAGATACAGAAAACAACCTAGCTGAATCCTGTTCGGTCTATCAGCCAGTCAATTGGTTGGTCCCTGTTGGCTATAGGGCTTCCTGCCACTAACTAGCGCTTGGTTGGTGTGATTAAACTATAATGGTTTGGTCTGTTGAGTTCAGAACTGGTGCTCAATCCAAATCCATGGTCTCCCAAAGTCTTATTTAACATGATCTGGGGTGGACCTTGAGCATTTTATTGTTTCATTTTCTGTGATGCTTTATGAAGCTTTCTGTTCATGTCTGCTGGAGCCTGTGAATCCTCACCGTCTTGCTGGAGGGTCCTCGTCTTCTCCGTGAAGCCCCCTCCTTGTCACACGGATGCCCCTCTGGCGGCCCCCCACCTGTCTCTCCCTGCGAGCTGGTAGGACAGTTTGATGCCATGGAGGACTCTGAAATGAAAAAACCGAGTCCCTTGGGAAACAGCACATTTTCCTGAGGAACTGGAGGATATTTTCAAAGGTTCTTCGCTTTTAATTCTCCATTAACTGT
Organism: Oryctolagus cuniculus; assembly: GCF_051225735.1. Classification (NCBI taxonomy): domain Eukaryota; kingdom Metazoa; phylum Chordata; class Mammalia; order Lagomorpha; family Leporidae; genus Oryctolagus; species Oryctolagus cuniculus. The sequence goes on along the minus strand of NC_142884.1, from coordinate 59,701,216 downwards.
AAGGGTATTGCTGTAGTGTTTTCCATGACTGGTTTGTCTAGGACAGAGAGGTCCTCAGGAGACCCCAGTCCATCCTCAGGGCAGCCTGGGCCTCCAGCAGCTCCCAAGGTCTTAGAGAGTCAGAGTCTGGTCTGGTGGCCCTGGCCGTGGACTGCTATTCTTGGCCTCAGTTAGTGTTTGACAGCAGACAATTGAGAGCACCAACTTTGTGTAACTCTTTGGCCTTGATCTTTCTTTCTGATAGAAAGCAAATATTTCTAGGCTAACACATGGGAATCAGCCTAAACTATTGGAATTAGAAATAGAACCTAAACACCTGTTCTTTTGTAGGGCAAAAAAAGTAGTTGGTGGCAAGCCTGAAACTCAGATACCCCACTGTAGGTGGTGAGAGTGTACAGGGCTTAGGGTTGGAGGGCGAAAGGGTTTCTCGAAAGGTCTATGTGTGTGGCACAAAGCGCCCTCTGCCAGGGGCCACCCATTTAGCTGGGGGAGCACAGACCTGTGACATTTAGAATTAAGGAAGTCTGAATGAGATTCTGTCTCAAAGTCTTTCCAGTGAACAAGCTGTCCTTATTCTTACTAAGGTTACTCTCTGTATTTGTCCATTTTCTGCTACTGCTTATTAAATATGAGGCAGAGGCTTATGTAGCTCATAGTTTTGAGGGCTGAAAGTCCAGACAGTGTGGTGCAGGGTGTAGCTTAGGTCACATGGTATGTGTGGCGGGAGGAAGGATCATGTCTCAGGCCTGGAAGCCAGGGATTCAGCTTGCACAGTTCCTTCCCTGGGGACTCATCATTGGACCTACGGACTTCCCACTAGGCCTCCTCCCAGCTTGCTCTGAGGAGCCTCCAGCATGTGGACCTTTGGGAGATAAACCACATCAGAACCTCAACATTGTCACTACACATAATTACTGAAGTCTGCATCATTTTATTTATTTATTTTTAAAGATTTATTCATTTGAAAGGCAGAGTTACGGAGAGGCAGAGATTGGTTCATTCCCTAAATGGCTGCAACGGTCGGAGCTGGGCTAATCTGAAGCCAAGATCCAGGAGGTTCTTCTAGATCTCCCACATGAGTGCAGGGTCCTAAGGACATGGACCATCTTCCACCGCTTTCCCAGGCCATAGCAGAGAGCTGGATTGGAAATGGAGCAGCTGGGACTGGAACCGGCACCCATATGGGAGGCCTTCACTGCAGGTGGCAGCTCTACCTGCCATGCTGCAGCGCCGGCCCTCTGCATTTTTTTTTATTTGAAAGACAGAGTTTTATTTTATTTATTTGAAAGAGTTTTTGTTTTGTTTTGTTTTTTTTATTTTACTCTGCATTGTTTTAAATGTCCCTTTGTTTTTATTTTTTTTAGAAGATTGATTTATTTGAAAGAGTTGCAGAGAGAGAGGGAGAGACAGAGAGCTTCCATCTGCTGGTTTACTTCCCAAATGGCCGCAACAACTGCAGCTGGGCTAGGCTGAAGCCAGGAGTCCAGAGCTTCTTCCGTGTCTCCCATGTGGGTGCAGGGGCCCAAGGAGTTGGGTCATTTTCCGCTGCTTTCCCAAGCACATCGGTAGGAAGCCGGGTTAGAAGTAGAGCAGCTGGGACTCAAATCAGCGCCTATATGGGGTGCTGGCACTGCAGGGCATGGCTTAACTCACCATGCCACTGTGCTGGTCCTTAAATGTCCCTTTTGAAAGATTATTTTCTGACATCATTGCTTTTTTTTTTTCTTTCTTTTCTTCTTTAGGACAAAAGACTGTGTTGTCAAATGTTCAGGAAGAACTGGATAGAATGACTCGAAAACCAGACTCCATGGTAACAAACTCTTCAACAGAAAATGAAGCCTGATCCTCCTTAAAAAGTGCATCTGTCAAATGACCAAATAACTCTGTATATTGATCTGCTAAGACCAGGATTTTTCTGATACGGCACATGCTATCAGTTTTTTGGGGCAGGGGAGATGGACTCTAAACAAACAAACAAAAACTTGGTTGGCTTGTCCAGATGTGAAATGCACATTGAGGAAAGTTGTATGTCAGACCCTTTGTTAGGGAGAACCCTTGGACTCTTGGGTGCGTGGCTCTCTTGTGGTCAGCGAGCGCAGCTGGGTTTCTTATGGAGGGAACGTGGAGCGAGAGAGGGAGGGCCCATTTCCTGTCATGGTGGGGCAGATGAGCCCAGGCAATCACTGATCCGAGGGTGGGGAGTCTGACCAGTTGTGTGTTAGCAAAGTCACTTGTTCTTGGGAGGCAGATTAAGTAGCAGAAAGTGCAAGAGAGAGAATGACTGAAGGAGGAAGGAGAGAAGTGATGACGGGGAAGCCGAACGTGAGGCAGGTGGGGGAAGCAGGAGGTGAGCAGTGTTAGCAGATACTGTGTGTTCAGTAGAAGTCAAATAATCATTGTTTAAGACTTAAAAATTAGAAGCATTTCCAAACTAAACACTAAGCAAATGGCAATTAGGCTTGCTCTGGAAGCATCTTTAACTTAAGAAGGATGTGATAAGCATGGGGGCACCTGAGTCAGGTGGAGCTGACACGGCTGGGGGAGATGGCAGCTGCCCAGGACCCACGTGCTTGGCCCAGGCCATGTCCTCGTGGGAGATGCTGGGCTCCACGCATGTGCTTCGTGGGGCAGACAGTCACTGCGGGGTGTGTGCAAAGTCAGCAGTTTAAGAATTAATTTTAACTTGAGTTTTCTAAATAGCTCTTGCGTTTTTGTTTTTTGTTGCTGTTGTTTTTTTTAAGCTGCCACAGGCTGGCCTATGATAGAAAATGGGTGTCACCCTCTCCTTTTGTCACAACACAGTGTGCTGCAGAAAGTCAGGGGAGGTTTCGCTTGTGACCGCACTCCAGGTAATCGGCTTGCACCAGTCCCTGCCTTACAGTCCATAGGAACCTTCAGGGAGTTCCGCGGATGGAAAACGGTCTTGTTCTAGCTCCCTGGTCTGATCAATGCTATCAGGTGGATAAATAAGTGTGAGTGTTTTATACTGAAAATGAAAGTTACTGATTTCTTTTGTGTTTTTCATAACGTAGCATTTTTTTCTTATGGAAGTGATACTTTTAGGTGTCTCCCTGTTTAGGGCAAATTCATGCACATTGTCATGTCACGCCACCATTCTGTGATGGATTTTCTGTGGATTAGAAATGGCACTTTTAATTTTATGTATGATACAACATTTGAATGCAAACACTACCATGAATTTAATGTATGAAATATTTTGTTGTCAAACCAAGGGAGAAAACCACAATTCACTTATGTGGAGTTTACTTTTTTTATATGAATGTTGTACTGTGTCTGAGCATAACTTCCCTAACGTCATTACTTTTACACACCCAGTTTGACTGACCACTGATGTAGTGCTGGGCATAACTGAATAGCCTGTGTTACATAACAAGACTTAAAACTGTCTTGATTTGCTTTTGTAAAGGTCTGAACACTGTTAAGGAGAGAGCTGAGTATTTACTTGCCTTTCTGACAAACAAAAACATGTTTCTTGTGCCAGTTTTATTGTTGAAATATACTATTTTTTCTTTTTAATTGCTTTTTTAAAAAATATTGTGGCTTCCAATTACCATGTTGTCTAGGTGATGATGTCGAATGATGGTAGTGGTGAAGTGACCAATAGATGCCAAACAGCTCATGGCCACGCTAAAGGTGGGGGTCACTTAATCCTTCCATAGCAGCTGGGGCAAAAATGAGTGACCTCAGAAACAGGAAGGCATTCTGGGAAAGGCACATGCCTAAGAGAAATACAGTATGGTTTTAAATTTTAATACAGAATTTTAATTTCTGTTTATTTTTTATCCTTTGAAATGATAAGCACTTTGTGTGTCAGTGTAAAATGTACTACAACTGATGAAAAGGTTGCAACACCAGGCTTGGGCAGGAAGGCTTCTTGGAGACCACTTAAACGTTTCTCACAAATGGGTGCTCCTTGGTTCAGAAGAAACTGACACATAGTGTCACATGCGCAGTGGTTGCCAAAGTCTACCAACTTTGGGGAGCTGCAGGGTTCTTTTTAGGGGGTGGGAGGAGGGGAGATGATTTTGTTACTTTGGGGTTTTCAAGCATTGGAACCAAAGGCCAAATAATAGACAGCCTTTACTTTTTAAAGTAAAATTCATTTTATTTGCAGAATATACTTGTATGGTAGACTGTTAAAGAAAATTTTATGACTATTTATACACATTATAGTGATTACATCTGCTATTTGTCTTTAATATGGAAAAAAAAATCAAAGAAAAATAAGCCCAACCTTGAAGACGTGGCCAAGATAAAGACCTATGAATTGGTCTTTTCTAAAAATGCAACAGGTATGCTGCTAGATTGTTTTATTTTGTTTGCACTTTTTTTTGATTGGCCTTTTAAAACCAGTATTTAAACTAAAGATGTTGTGTTTTATTAATTTAACAGTTGAAAGTGACTGCTCTGTACATCTTAACAATGTTGATGCTGTAAGTGAGCGTTCACTGTCATCTATGTACTAAGTTTATTGGTGTTTTTAACTTAAAATTAGGACTGCAGGTTTTCCCCCGCCAGCTTCAGCCGAGGGGTGTGACTCTGGGTGCAGTATGCAGTCATGTGGAACCTTGCTTTCTAGTGCTTGGGGAAAAAAGATGTGTCTAATTACTGGCTTCAATAAACATGAATCCAGACTGCTTACAATTTTTGGTGACTTTCTTTATGATAAATCATTCTCCTGGAGATCCATTAATTGCTAATCATATGAGATGTCTGATCATGTAGCTAAAAACTTATGCCTCTCACTTGAAATTACCAGAAATTCTGATGAAACATTTTAAAGCCGTGTATTGAAGGTGGTGGAGCTTCACACTGTGGGTAGAGTGCAGTGGTCGGTGTGTGAGTTGTCCCTGTGTTTTCTTTCTTCTTGGGTAACTGTTTCCTTGTCTGCATTGGGCTGGGTGATTTTTACCCCAGCTCACTTGGCAGCACTGAAGATCTGTAGAGCAATTTCAGAGCAGCTGTACCATGAAGCTTTTTCACTAATTTAAGTGGGGCACCATAACAGAGAGGGAAGGAGAAGCAGAGAGAGAGAGAGAGGTCTTCCATCCGCTGGTTCACTCCCCAATTGGCCGCAACGGGCGGAGCTGCACAGATCAAAGCCAGGAGCCAGGAGCTTCTTCTGGGTCTCCCACATGGGTGCAGGAGCCCAAGGACTTGGGCCATCTTCTACTGCTTTCCCAGGCCATAACAGAGAGCTGGATCAGAAGTGGAGGAGCTGGGACTTGAATCGGCGCCCATATGGAATGCCAGTGCTGCAGGTGATGGCTTTACCCACTATGTACGCCACAGCACCGGCCCCGTCCATGACATTTTTTCAAGAAGATTAGATTCTTTTTTTTTTTTTTCCTCTAAAGATTTATTTGTTTGAAAGAGTTACAGAAAAGAGAGATAGAGAGAGAGATCTTCCGTCTGCTGATTCACTCCCCAGATGGCTGCGGCACTGGAGCTGGGCCCGGCCAGAGCCAGGAATCTGGAACTCCTTCATCCAGGGTTCCCACACAGGTGGCAGGGACCCAAGGACTTGGACCATCTTCTGTTGCTTTTCCAGGTGAAGTTAGCAGGGAGCTGGATCAGAAGGGAATTAGCTGGTACTCAGACTGGAGCTCATCTGGATGCCAGCGTTGCAGGCAGCAGCCTAACCCACTATGCCACAATGCCAGGCCTAATTCTTTATATCTTTGTATTAGTCCTTGAATTATATTTCTTTTTTTTTTTTCAAGATTTATTTTGTATTTATTTGAAAGTTATAGAGAGAGGTAGAGACAGAGAGGTCTTCCATCCTCTGGTTCACTCCCCAGATGTCCGCAACGGCCAGACCTGTGCCAATCCGAAGCCAGGAGCCAGGAGCTTCTTCCAGGTCTCCCAAATGGTTGCAGGGACCCAAGGACTTGGGCCATCTTCTGCTGCTTCCCCAGGCCATAGCAGAGAGCTGGATTGGAAGCGGAGCAGCCGGGACTCAAACCGGCGCCCATATGGGATGCTGGCGCTTCAAGCCAGGGCTTTAACCTATTGCGCCACAGCGCTGGCCCCATTTGAATTATATTTATGATGACTGCACTCACTTTAAGAAGTATGTTGAGTTTTTTTTTTTGTTTGTTTGCTTTTTAAAGCCGATTTATCATACAGATTACCTCCCCAACTTTTTATTTTGTAAAAATGTAAACTGGCACCAGATTCCCTTACACAGTCACCGCTTTTGACCTCATTACCATGTGTGCTTGCTTTCTCTTTCCTTCTGCTCCCGCTCCCTCTCTCAGTACAAACTTGTTGGCATGTGTGTGCACAGACACTCTTGCCCACGGGTCCAGACCCGTTGTCTATAGAAAGTTCTGTATTCTGGGTTTGTCACTGTTTACTTTTGATGTGATTCAGGTTAGACATACTGGGAGAATGCTGCACTCTGTGTGGGGTTGCACGTGTTCTACTGTGGTACGTCATGCTCTTCCCCATATTGGTGGTGCCGGGTTGGAGTCTTTGGTTAAGGTGGAGTCCTTCAGATCTCTCAAGTAGCTGCAGGATGGTTTGGGGAGTTATTTTACTTGATATACTAGCAGTACCAATATTTGCTATTAGTAGCAAATACTTGTTGCACATTGCTAGCTCCCTGTCGCTCTTCCATGCGTGAGGTGAGCGCTGTTGTCATCTCCATCTTGGTTTCCAGATGAGGAAACCGAGGCACAGATAGGCTAGGTTGTGGCCAGAATTTGAACCCATGCATCCCAGCTTCTGAATTTGAGCTAATTTTGTTGTGCTGTGCTGGTATTCCTTGTGCTCGTGGGAAGCAGATGGGGAAAATGCATCAATTGAAAGTGTTTTTGTCTCTGGACCTGAGCCGCCGTGTGCTGCTGAGCCATTCTTGTCAGGTAAGCAAAAATGGCAGTGAACGGATCCAGGACCAAATGGGGGCTGCAGCTGCAGTCCCCTGCTGGGAAAGGCAGGTTGAGTGGTGTCCCCTTCTGTCTTGGGTGGGTCTTTGTAAGGCCTGGAGAGCTGTAGGGTCACCGGTGGCAGGCCAAGACAGTTCCCCAGTGCAGGTGTCTGAGTGTGTGTGAGGCTGGAAGGCTGCCCTGTCTGCTGGCCCGCTGTAGCCAGCCTCCCACCCTCTGCCCACTCTGGATTGCGAGCCCCACACCGAGGGAAGCGGCTGGAATGTGCAGGGAGATCATGGGCTGGAATAGGTTCCAGTTTGGGGCATTCTGTTAGATTTTGAATTAGGCACATGCAGTTTATCAGATGAGAAACTGATCGAGCACAGGATTCACCCTGCTAGACTTCCTTTCCCCATCTTTGTAAAGTGGGGATAAAATTTCTTTCCAGTCGTGGACATTGAAGGAGGCACACGTGCACTTGGCGCTCAGCAGGTCTTTGTGTGGTTATTGACCCTAATTAACATTGTTCCAGCAACCCTGTCCTTAGCCCCTGTTCCTTTTGTTTGTAGCATTGCTATCTGTCATTTACCATCTCATCCCTGAGGAAAACAGGTCAGAGGGAGGGACTGTTCCCACGGGACGCACATCTAAGCCCTGGCTTCTGGGAGCAGCATCGCCGTCCCCCTTGCAAGACCTGCAGGTGGCCAGAGGCCGCAAAGTGCAGTCTTGGTGCTGCTTATGACTGTTAGGGTGTACGCGGTGTGCTCTCAGTGAGGGGTGCGGAGCAGCAGCAGTGATGTGGAGGCAGGAGGAAGCTACGAGTCCCGTCCAGGACGCACAGTGCACTGCTGGCTTGCAGTGAGCCACACGCGGCCGAGACCTGGGCCGGAGAGGTCTGCCCTGGGCTCTGAGGAGAGGGAATCCCACAGCCTGGGAGGAGAAGATACTGCGGGACAAGAGTCCCTTCCTCAGCCTCGGGCAGTGTTTGGACAGGAGGGGCCTGGCCCATCAAGGGTCTGTAACCTTTCTAAGCTGTGGTGTTCTGTCTTGGTGGTTCTCATGGAGTGACTACAGATAAATGACAGTGGCGGTATTGTCCTGTGTCGGGTTTTGCTCTAACAGCCACTTGACCCTGTTTCTTTCATGGCACAGAATTAACATTCCTGAGTGATCACTGGCTGCCTCCCCCGCCTCCCTCCAGACCCACCTACCCAACTAGCGTCTTTAAAGAATGCTTTAAAGTTCTCTAGAAATGCACAATATGAAACACTGAAGTTTTTGTTTGGGAAGAATTCAACAATTTAAAACCGTTCCTTTTTGAGGCCGTAATTTATTTTAAAGACGGGGTGCTTTGCTACATCTGTCAGCGGCCTGTGTCATGTTACATCTGTCCTTGATATTTAAAATATTTGGCACTGTTTCACTGTGAATCCATTTTCGACCTATTCAGAGCATCTCACGAGTACTAGCCTGGGGATTACATGGGAAACAAAACCACGCAGTTGCTTAAACTTTGCCTGCAGAAAATCTGGCCATGTTGAGAGGGTGTTTCAGAGGCTCCAGCTAACGTTTGGTGGTTTTTGCCCCAGAAGGATTTTTTTTTGGGGGGGGGGCAGAGTTAGACAGAGAGAAAGGTCTTCCTTCCGCTGGTTCACCCCCCCAAATGGCTGCCACTGCCGGCGCACTGCACCAATCCAAAGCCAGGAGCCATGTGCTTCTTCCTGGTCTCCCATGCGGGTGCAGGGCCCAAGCACTTGGGCCATCCTCCACTGCCTTCCCAGGCCACAGCAGAGCAACCGGGACAGAATCCAGTGCCCCAACCGGGACTAGAACCCGGGGTGCCGATGCTGCAGGCGGAGGATTAGCCTGGTGAGCCAGGGCGCCAGCAGGATGTGTTCTGAGAGTACACCCCTGAGAGATGAGCAGAGGGCAGAGCTTTAACCCCCGCGGTTCTTGTGCCAGCTCCACCTGCCTCGCCCTTGACAGCTGTCTTCCCAGTTGTAAAAGCCTAAAATCCAGGTTTCCCAAAGCTTGTTTGGGAGCGCAGCCTCTAGGTGTTGGTCAGGTAGACTGAGAAGACTCAAGGTTAGACTACGTTAAACCATTAAACAGGGACCTTTACCTCTGTGTTCCCTCATCCTTGTTTGCATCAGGCAACTCCAAGGGGCCACACTGAGATGTCCTTGTGACCGACACCTGACTACGTGCTCCGGGTGCTGCAGAGTGCCCTTTGAGACCATTCCCAGGCAGGCCTTCTGAGGCACCGGCAGGGTCCAACTTTTTGTGACCTGGAATTTGGTTTTTGGTAATAGTACCTTCTGCTCCCCCTCCCCTTCTCCCCTCCCTCAGTAGCATCTGCCTGTTGGTGGATATGCCCACACCAGGTCATCCCGGGAGAGTTGCCCCCAGGCCCGCGTGGGCAGGTTTTTCCTGTGATGCTCATGAGTAGCACAGCTGAAGGTGTAAAAGGAGTTTAGCACACACTCGCCTGCTGCTGGTGCTGAGTCCTTGTGGGAAACACCACCAAACACAGCCTCAAGCCAAGCACCCTGCCAGGTGATTCTCTCCGAACTTGGAACCGTAAGTGTTTTTGGCATTGAGCTGAACCAGGACTGCTCTGGCAGAAAAGGAAAACCCTACCCCAGCCCAGACCGGAGCTGCTTTAGCTGGGAGCACAGTCAGTAGACCTGGGTGTGGGTCCAGTGTGCAGTGATGGAGCAGTCAGCCAGCCCGCTCAAGGTCAGCGTGTCCTCTCTCGGGTGGTGAGAAGCCTCGCCTGCCGCCCTGGGCAGTGTGTACACTCATCACGGTGTGTCTAGCATACAAGTGATGTCCCAGACAGGATCAATCTGAACTCTGTGAGATGCACAGTAGTCTGAAAGGGTATTTGAAATTTGGCCGATGTTATGGCACCACCTACAGTGCCAGCATCCCATACAGGCACTGGCTGGAGTACTACCTGTTCCACCTCCCTGCTGATGTGCCGGGGGAAAAGCAGCAGAAGATGGTTCAAGTACATGGGCCCCTGTACCATGTGGATGGAGTTGTGGCTCCTGGCTTCGACCTGTCCCAGCCCCACCATTGTGGCCATTTGAGGGGTGAACCAGCAGATAGACAATCTCTCTCAACCGCCTCTCAAGTCTGAACAAATATTAGAGGAGTGAGGCATCCAAGTGTCACTGCTGCCTCCCTGCCTTCCTGCACCCCATCTGCACAACTTCCCTGGGCTGGGCAGTGCCAAACACCAGGCCTTAGTCTGAAGGATGAAACTGCCAGTTTATAGACTGAGAAGGAGCCCTGTTTTAGAACAGGCTTTCAGCGTGCCATAAATCCTGTCACCTGGGCAACCGCCTGATTTCTCGGGCAAGCAGCTCTTCGCCATCTGCTTGCGTGGGCATCCGAAAAATGGTGGAAGTGTGTGGCTTCCAGGGGCTGCCTCCCTGTGCCTCTTTGGCAACTGGAGCTGTCTTCCAAGAGTGTGGGTGGGTGACCCTGGCGATACAGCATGATGGGGAGGTGAACAAGGTGGGCCGTGCCCCTATGGGGCTGGTGGTCTAGGCCAGCAGACAAGCCGGCTGCTCTCCACACAACAACCAGAAGCTTTGTGGGGCTTTTCTTCTCCTGCCTAAAGCATTAGGTGGGCAGAGTACAGTAGGAGTCTGCAGACATGGGGCAGGTTTTCAAAGCAGGGTGAAGAGGGCATCCTGTGGGTGGAGCAGAGCAGCCAGGCTTGCAGTGTCAGAACCTGAGTGGGTGACCCAGTGTGCAGTCACTGGGCAGGAGGGCATCTGTGCAGGGATCAGGGTGATGGGGGCAGGGGAGGGTGTCTGCATACCAGGGCATTGGTCCAGCACATTAGTGAATGAGGATATTGGGCCAGGATTCCTCCTGCCAGAGAGAGAGGTACGAATGATGAAACAAACTAGAATGAAGCCCATGTGTTGGGTTGGGATGAGGTCAGCGCAGTCTTGGTTGTTTTTGTTTTGATTTATTTCTTTGAAAGGCAGTTACAGAGAGGCAGAGAGAGACGCCTTCCATCCACTGGTTCACTCCTCAAATGGCCACAACCGTCAGGAGTGGCCAATGAGGAGCCAGGAGCTTCTTCTGGGTCTCCCACATGGGTGCAGGGGCCCAAGGATTTGGGCCATCTTCTACTGCTTTCCTGCTTTCCCAGGCCATAGCAGAGAGCTGGATTGAAAGTGGGGCAGCGGGTCTTGAACCGGTGCCCATGTGGGATGCTGGCACTGCAGGCTGCGGCTTTACCTGCTGCAACACGGTGCTGGCCCCAAACGCAGGGTTTTCAATACATACAAACATAAAAATAGACATGTCAAGGAATGCAGGTGTGTGTGGGTCACAGCATGCATACACACTCCAACCTCCATTTCTTGGCTTTCCACCCTGAGGGCCTGAGAGCAACAGCAGTCCAGTAGCAATGAGCCTACCTGTGCCAAGATCTTGATTTATAAATCCTTTTGGGGCCCTTGGAGTGTGTGACACTCCAGCTCCTAATGTGCCCAAGAAACTACAGAGGATGGCTCAAGTACTTGGGCGCCTGCACCCATGTGGAAGACCCAGATGGAGTTCCTGGCTCTTGGCCTCAGTCTGGTGCAGCTTTGGCTGTTGGCAGCCATTTGTGGTGAGTGGATCAAAGGTGGACCTCTCTCTGTGTCTCTCTCCCACTCCCGGCACCCCCCCAACCCCCGCATCTTCTTTCTCACATTCTGCCTGTCAAATACCATTCTCCAATAAAACAAATCAGGGCTCCTTGGAGGAGTGCAGAATCCAGAACTGGGGTGGGGAAAGCATAAGATGAGCCTGGAATATCTGTACAAGAAGCCAGAAGGGGCTCAGAACAGTGGAGATCTGTGGAAAAGATGGCCCAGTGGCCAGATGGGACAGTTTGAGCGTCCAGAAGTAACAGTGGGGTGGGTAACTGGCCGAGCTGGTTAAGGTGCTGCTTGGGACCCCCACATCCCCTGTTGGAATGCCTGGGTTCTAGTCTTGGCTCCACTTTGATTCTGCTTTCCTACTAATGCACACCCAGGCAGACGCCAAGTGATGGTTCAGTTAGGAACCTGGCACCCACATGAGGGAGCCAGATTGAGCTCCAGGCTCTTGGCTTTGGCCTGACCCAGCCCTGGCTGTTGGGGCCATTTAGGGAGTGAACAGCGAATGGAAGATCACTCTCTCTCTGCCTTTGAAATAGAAATTTTAAAAATGTGAAAAAGTGACAACAAAGGGCAGCACATGACCTTTTTTTTTTTTTTTTTTTTACAGGCAGAGTGGACAGTGAGAGAGAGACAGAGAGAAAGGTCTTCCTTTGCCGTTGGTTTACCCTCCAGTGGCCGCCGCGGCCAGCGCGCTGCAGCTGGCGCACTGCGCTGATCCGATGGCAGGAGCCAGGTACTTATCCTGGTCTCCCATGGGGTGCAGGGCCCAAGCACTTGGGCCATCCTCCACTGCGCTCCTTGGCCACAGCAGAGCTAGCCTGGAAGAGGGGCACCGGGACTAGAACCCAGTGTGCCGGCGCCGCAAGGCGGAGGATTAGCCTAGTGAGCCGCGGTGCCGGCCCGCACATGACTCTTAATGGGAGCATTTTGCTGGAGAGACATGACAAGGACATTTGGCAAAGCTTGAGTGGAACCTGAGAGTGGATTGTGGTAACGCATCAATAATTTCCTGGTTAGGAAATTGCGTGTGCCCTGGTAAAGGAGAATATTTCTGTTGGTAGGAAAAGCACACATAAGTATCTGAGGGTGACAGGACACTAGGTTGACAACTTACACTCTCAAATAATTCAGGGGAGAAGTTATTTGTACTGTTCTTACCTCCATTTGGGGGATAGTTTTCATATTGTTTCCAAATAAACACATCAGTTTAAACAAGCAGCCAGCCTTCAAGTCCACCCATGTTTGCCGCTGAAGAGCGTGGGCCGGACTTTGACAGCAGCCCTGGAACCTGCCCGACCCCACTGCTCCAGCGCATCCCCCGGCTCTGGCCCCTGCCTTTGCCATCCCAGCCGCTGTGCCTGCCCACCCGTCTGCTCTGCTTCCTAAGGCCGCCTTCCTGTGAGGCTTAGCTCAGGTGCTCACCTGAGCTCTGGGAGCTTTGCTGCCTGCCCCAGCGCTCCCTGTGATGGGTCTGGAGACCCCTAGGCATGCACACATGGACACCTGGGGTCCCTGAGACCTTTTTCCTTTTACAAGGGCTCTCCACATTATTCACGGTGCCCCTGCTGCCCATTTGCAGACAAGACTTTGAATAACCCATTTGTACTTTGGTTTTGGCCCAAATAGGATCATGTCAGTGCCTGATTAAGAGCAAAGTGCAGTAGCTCCTGCAGGTCCCCTCAGAATCTGTTCCCAACCTACTGTCCTGCCCATCTGTCCTTTGCACACCTTCAGCCCTCCCATGTCTGAGTGAGAACCCGGAGCACACACCCCTTTCTGAACCCTTTTCCATCATGCCTTATCCCGGGCTGGCTCCTCTTTCCAGAACGCCTTGCCCTGCCTTGTGGCTTCAGAATCGCGACCCCAGTGAAGAGTGTGTGTGGTGCTGAGTGTTTGCTTTGTAAGAGACATAATTCTAAACCCTTTGCAATTTACAATGAGACTGCCTCCTGGAGGGTCACATCTTGTCTGAGGTTGCAGAGCTAGTGAGTAGAATCTCATGCCCTGTGAACAGTTCCTTTTGTGCCTACCACATGTCTGGCCCTAAGCCAGGCTCCAGATAAATGGGGCTGTTGCCTTCTTGGAGCTCATGGTCTGGAGGGCAGTGTCCGGGTGTGTAAACAGGGAGTCATAATACAGTGCGATGAATCTGTGATGCAAGGGGCTGTGGAAGCCAGGACAGGAGTGTCTGACCCAGCCTGGGCCTTGGGAAGGTGTTCCTGGTGAGTGACGTTTAGCTTGAACCCTACAGGATATCCAGAAGACAGCCTGCCTTACTGGACTTTGAAGAAAAAAGAGCAAAAGAAAAAAAAAAAATACTAACATTTACCCGGGAGCTGGTGTTGTGATGTAGTGGGTTAAGCAGCTGCCTGTGACGCTGGCATCCCCTATACACACTGGTTATGTCCCAGCTGCTCCACTTCCAATCCAGCTCCTTGCTAATGTGCCTGGGAAAGCATGGAGGGTGGCCCAAGTGCTTGGGCCCCTGCACCCACACGGGAGACCAGGAGGAAGCTCCTGGCTTCAGCCTGGGCCCATCCTGGCCATTGTGGCCATTTGCTGAGTGAACTAGTAGATGGAGGATCTCTGTTTCTTCCTCCCTCTCATTATTCTGCCTTATTTGAAAGGCAGTGACAGAGACAGAAAGAGATTTTTCATTGACTGGTTTCACTCCCCAAATGACCACAATGGTCAGGGCTGGGCTGGGCCGAAGCCAGGAGCCAGGATATTGGGTTGTTTTGTTGTTTAAGTGAGTTAATGTATGAAAACTAAGTACTGGTTTCCAGAATGCACTACACAACTGCTCCCACCTCCGTTGCCTCCTCATAAGTGGGCAGGTGTGTTTATGGGAGGGAAAGGGTGGGGAAGAGCAAGTGAGACGAGGAGTGATGTTAGGGCCTTGTGGAATTTGAGACCCCTGAGGATTATGTCCAGTGAGAAGCTGGATCTAAGTGGCTGGAGCTCAGGAGGAAGGTCTGGAGTTTGGGAAAAGGGGCGAAGGTAGAATCCTGAGAAGCACTGACCTTGAGGGACAGCCCATACAAGCGACTGCAACAGAGGTAGGTGGGAAATCAGGAGAGCCCAGGCCATAAATGCCCAGCCAGGAGGCTGTTCCATGAGAGCAGGAACAGTTGGCACGCCGCATGCTAGCGAGCGACCTTCAAGAGCCAGGCGGGCTCCGTGGCGCTTTCCTTGTCTCCCCCCAAGGCCCGAGGTCCTGTAACTTGCATCAGCAGCTTCCTACCCCCTGCCTTGGGCCTAAGATTCTCCAAATCCTGAGAACTGACCCCTTGAGTGATTCCTATGCATAATAGGATCTGTGAATCCCTCCCTTCTCAAGAGAAGACTCCCACAGTAGGATTCTCATTGGCTCAACTCAAGATCTCGTGCCGGAGCCGGCGTTGTGACATGGCATGTTAAGCTGTAGCTTGCAACGCCAGCACCTCATATGAGTGCCAGTTCAAGTCCTGGCACTTCTGCTTCCAATCCAGCGCTCTGCTAATGTGCCCAGGAAGGCAGCAGCAGATGAACCAAGTACTTAGGCCCCCAATACCCTGGGGGAGACCAGAATGGAGTCCCTGGCTGCTGTGGCTATTTGAGGAATGAACCAGCAGACGGAAGATTTTCTCCATCTCTCGCTGTCTGCCTTTCAAATAAATAAAACAGTCTCATGCATACTCTGAGCCAATCCTGAGGGTAGAAGGGAACCACAATTGGTGTTTTGTGGTTCAGCTGCTTGTCTTCCTGCCTAGGGAGGTGGGTGTTGGAGTTAGGCACAGCCCCCAGAATGAGGTGGGGGTGCAGCCATCTCATGAGAAGCAGGGTAGTGGGTGCCGGGCTGACCGTTGTGGCTTCACAGTGCCCCCTCCACCCCAGTGCTTTGAAGGAGCCTGGGCCGCAGGGTGTGACCCAGAGCCTGGCACGAGGTGGCAGGGCACCAGCAAGGCTTGCTTGCCTGTGTTGCCTTCTGGTTGCCTCCGCAGCTCCCTGGGTACACGTGGCCTGTGCAGGCAACACCTGGCCTGGCACCAGACACCAGTACTGGGAGTAACTGAAGGCAGTTCCCACACTTCCGGCAGCTGCACTTGGGCCTTCTTCCCCAGCAAACCTCTGGTGTAGACGAGAAGTCGGAGGGCAGCCAGGGATAAGCGACACAGCTGCCGTGCACATGGACCTGCCCCTGAGTCTCCCTAGTTCCAGCAGGGTTCGTAGGTGGCAGGCACTACCAAACGTGGGATTCCACAGAAGGCTCCGTTAGGGGCGCAGAACGGGCTGGCTCGGGTTGTCCTCGGTCATAGGAACTGAAGGAATGTTGAACTGGAAAATCCCAGCAAGCACTATTTTTAGAGGCTTCTTGGGAGAGCTGCTTTCCGGCTGCAGGGACAGTTCTTTCGAGAGCAACCGGCAACTCTAACCATGCACTACTTGTGCCTGGGGCTGGCCCCCGCCAGGCCTGGGGGACATTGCTGGGGGAGACCAGTCCTGCCACAGGGAAGAGGCAGGGCCTGTCAAGAGTGGAGCTCACTTCGTTTATTTCTGCGTCTTGGAGTCCAGTCCCTCGGCTAGAAGGACTGCATACTGGCAGTTTTCCTTCTGAGGCTTTTTAGAAGTGAAGAGAATCGTTTCAAACCAAGTAGTCGGTCTTGAAACACTCAATATGTGATGTTCTTGTGTGCTTAGTTCATTTTTAATATTGATCATCAATAATAATAGTGTGATTGCCACCCCTCATTACTGTATTTTTTGGAAGTCTTTTAGGGCTTCTCCTAGCGACTGAGTTTATGTAAAGTAGATTAGAACTGTTGCTTAACTGAATTTACAGGAGGAGCTACCCCCCCTGGCAGGAAGGCACTGGGAGGGGCCTTGGGCGAGGAGCAAAATGAAGTATGAGCCCCTCTCTCCTCACCACGGTCAGGCGCTGCCTGCAGGAATTGCACTGGGAAAGGCGTTTACTCCCAGCCCTTCCTGGAATTTGGAGTCGGCTATGGCTTGCCTGTGGTTTATTCCCCAAGGGTTCACGCATTTGGTCCCCAGTGTGGAAGCTCTAAGAGGTGGGGCCTAGCAGGGGGTGGTGAGGGATCGTGGTTCTTGTGGGGCCCTGGGCGCTCTCGGGCTTCCTGTCGCTCACATGTGCTCGCATCCACCACAGGGCCCTCACCAGAGCCAAGTCAGCTCAGGCTCATGCCCCTCAACTTACAGACTTGTGAGCTAAATCAGACTTTTCTTTACAAAGTACCCAACCCCAGCTATCTCCCTACAACAGCAGAAAGAGGACTAAGGAAGAATCTAATCCCCTGGCGGGAGCAATGCTTTTAAAGCTAGGACTCCCCAAGAGTCCTGATGTTCGGGGAGTCAGAATGCGTGGAGAGGAGGCAAAGTGAGAGGTTCCGGGGCTTGGAGGTGGATGCCTTTCAAAAGAGCTAAGCCCAGGGGCCGGCACTGTGCGTAGTGGGTGAAGCCGCTGCCTGCGGCGCCGGCATCCCGTATGGGCGCTGGTTTGTGTCCCAGCTGCTCCTCTTCTGATCCAGCTCTCTGCTATGGCCTGGGAAAGCAGTAGAAGATGGCCCAAGCCCTTGGGCTCCTGCACCCGTGTGGGAGACCTGGAAGAAACTCCTGGCTCCTGGCTTCAGATTGGTGCAGCTCCAGCCATTGCAGCCATTTGGGGAGTGAACCAGCGATTGGAAAACCCCCTCCCCCCACCTCTCTCTGCCTCTGCTTCTCTCTGTGTGTAACTCTGACTTTCAAATAAATAAAATAAACTTTTTTTTTTTTTTTAAAAGAGCTAAGCCCAGGCTACATGAGAATCCCAATGATCCAGGTGAGCTGAAGTTTCCTAGGGAACAGCCCATACCTGAGGATGCTGTGTGGAGCACGACCTGCAGAGAGACGGACCAGGCTTTGGCCTGGCTCAACCCTGGTTGTTGCAGGCATTTGAGAGTGGACCAATGGGTGGAAGATCTCTCTCTCTCTCAGATAAATTAATAAATCTAAAAAAAAGAAAAAGGGGTGGGTGGGTGGGTATGTCAATGGGAAGGAATCTGTCAACACCAAAGCAGTGCCCAGGCTACAGAAGACCCTGTGATAGTAGACCCTGGGCAGGCACCCCAGCCTCCCGTGGCCCAGGCGTGTCTGCAGGCATGGAGTGTCCCTCTGCATTGTCTGGCCGCCCTGTGCAGCTTGTCACAGGCTATGCTCGGGGTCTGAGGCAAGAACCGGCATGCTGGCAGTCTTTCCTCCTGCAGCAATGAATGAGGTAGCATCTGGCTTACGCATCAGTCTCTTCTGAGTTTGGATGCCCCGAGTCAGCCCTGGTTATTTAGCAAGCAGATCCTGGAACCCGGGGACTTGTCCGGGGGTGCGTGCTTCTCTCGTCCTTGTGCCTGCAGCACTCGCAGACACCCAGAAGTAAGGCTACAGCCAGGAATTGATGATGTATTACAGCGGCACACCGAGGAAGGCACTGTAACCTCAAGTTTCGCCTACTATTTAAGGATCCACGTGGGATTCCCAACAACACCCTTTGGAAGTCTGTGAACTTCTGTTAAAAACCAGAAGAGAAAATCTTGAATCTGTCCCTGGAACTAAAAATAAACTTAGGCTGAGGTCCAGGAACAAGGAACAGTGAGTAAGTGCTGGAGGGGAGCCTCTGCCTTGCTTCTGTTCCATCCATCCCCCTCACAGAAGCCAGCGAGAGCATGCACGGGGCAGGCCTCGCGGGGCCGCGCTCTTTGTCAGCACTGTTCCGTGCAGAGCCCACCCTCTAACATGGCCCAAGAGGCCTCACAAAGTCTGCCTCAAAGCCACGTTTTGGTTTCAGATCTTGCCTGCCAGTCCTCCTCCCCTTGAATTCTACACTTGACTCTTTTCAATGCGCTTTGTTTTTCTTGTCTCCGGGCCTTTGCACATGTTGCCTCTCCCTGGAGTTCTCTTCCGCCCTTCCTCCCTGTCCATTTGCCTGGCTGACTGGTGTGCGCATTCCAGATCTGAGATCCTGACCCACAGGTGCAATTGAATCCTGTGCTGGGAATTCCCACACCACCGTGAACACCCCGTGCCCCCAGCAACACTCAGCACACCCTCCGTGGTACTTACTGGTTTAGTGGCGGAACTGAGTCTCCAAGTGGCGGGACTGAGTCCCAAAGCCGGGGGCAGGACCTCCAGCTGCGTCTCCCACATAAGTAGCAGAAACTGAGATACTTGGGCCATCATCTGTTTCCTCTCAGGCGCATTTGTGGGAAGCTGGATTGGAAATAGAGTCAAACTAGGTGCTCTTATATCCCAAGCAGTGGCTTAACCCGTTGCACCATAACACCTGCCCCTAGCTTTTACTTTTACCAAAATTATGAGCACATATTTCAGAGAATCAAATAGATCTACGAGCTCCAAAACTGCCATTCCATTTTCTGCTCCCCAAAGGCAACACTATTTAGCTATTTTAACTGATTATTTTATATTTATATTTCTAATTAACATGCATATATTGGTGCCTCTTGATTTTTCAGTTTTAAACACCTATTGGTCTCCCATGATGAATGTTATGTGTTTATTTATTTATTAAAGATCTATTTACTTATCTGAAAGTCAGTTATAGCGAGAGAGAGGGGGAGACAGACTTTCTATCTGCTGATTCACTCCCCAGATGGCTGCAACGGCCAGGGCTGGCCAGCAGCTTCATCCGGGTCTCCCATGTGGGTGCAGAGGCCCAAGCATTTGAGGCATCTTCCGTGGTTTTTCCTAGGCCATTAGCAGGGAGCTGGATTGGAAGTGGAACAGCCCAAAATTGAACTGGCATATGGATGCCGATGTTGCAGGTGGTGGCTTTACCCACTACACACCTGCCTGGATAATCTCTTCCCACCCTCCCCTTCTCCCTGTCACACATCCTTCTTATTCCTATCCTCTCCTAATATGGTTGTGTACTTTTGGTTAGATCAGCATTCACTCTTTCCATGACTATGCAAATGCTCCTCACAGCTGGGCCATGGGATTTACCTTGCTTATTTCTCCTTTTTGATTTGAAAGGCAGAGTTACAGAGAGAGGGAGAGACAGAGAAAGACCTTCCACCCACCAGTTCACTCTCCAACTGGCCTCCATGACTGGGGCTGGGCCAGGCCAAAGCCAGAAGCTAGAACTCCAGCTGGGTCTCTCACATGGGTGTTAGGAACTCAAATGTTTGGACCATCGTCTGCTTCCTCTCAGAGGCATTAGCAGGGAGCTGGATTGGAAGTGGAGCAGCCAGGACTTGAACCAGCACCCATCTGGGATACTGATGACACGGGCAGTAGCTTAACCCAGCTACCAGTGCGCCACATGCTGGTTCCCTATTTCTCCTTTTCTTCCTTCTCTTTCTTCCTTCCTTCCTTTTTTTTTTTTTTTTTTTAAGATTTATTTATTTATCTGAAAGGCAGAGTTACAGAGAGGCAGAGAGAGGCCTTCCATCTGCTGGTTCACTCCCCAAATGCCCACAACAGCTGGGACTGCAGCAGGTTGCAGCCAGGAGCCCGGAGCTCAATCCAGATCTCCCACAAGGTGGCAGGGACTCCGCTACTTCAGTCCTCACCTGCTGCCTCCCCACGTGCACACTGGTAGGGAGCTGGAACTGGGAGCTAAGCTGTGACTTGAACTCAAGGTATTCTGGGCTGGCGTTGTGGCTCACTAGGTTAATCCTTCACCTGCGGCGCCAGCATCCCATATGGGCGCCGGGTTCTAGTCCCGGTTGCTCCTCTTCCAGTCCAGCTCTCTGCTGTGGCCCGGGAGTGCAGTGGAGGATGGCCCAGGTGCTTGGGTCTCTGCACCCACCTGGGAGACCAGGAAGAGGCACCTGGCTCCTGGCTTCGATCGGTGCAGTGCCAGCCATAGCAGCCATTTGGGGAGTGAACCAATGGAAAAAAAACCTTTCTCTCTGTCTCTTTCACTTTCTATAACTCTACCTGTCAAATAAAAAAAATTTTTTGACACTGGATGCAGTGGTGACTTAACCGCTGTGCCAAATACCTGCCCCTCAATCACATTCTTGATTTCATCTTGGAGAAGTCTCCCTCCAAGCCTCTGACTGTGAGGTTCCGGCTGGGAGACCCTAGGCCTGTGTCCCCGTCATCTCCGGGACCCTTAGTGCCTCTCTCATGCTGCAACTGTCCTTCCTAGATCCCAGATCCTCTGTTTCCTTGGTTTAGAATCAAGGGTGGGAACATCTGGCCCGAGGGCTACTTTAAGGCCCAAGAGATCATTTGGTCTGGCCCTGCCAAGGCAACTGCAGGTGGGACTCAAAATTCAATAAATCTATAGCAGGCTAATTAAAAAAAATATTTGGGGCTGGCGCCATGGCTCAGTAGGCTGGTCCTCTACCTGTGGCGCCGGCACCCTGGGTTCTAGTCCCGGTCGGGGCGCCGGTTCTGTCCCGGTTGCCCCTCTTCCAGGCCAGCCCTCTGCTGTGGCCCGGGAGTGCAATGGAGGATGGCCCAAGTGCTTGGGCCCTGCACCCGCATGGGAGACCAGGAGGAAGCACCTGGCTTCTGGCTTTGGATTGGCATAGTTCCTGCCGTAGCAGCGGTTTACGGGGTGAACCAGCGGAAGGAAGACCTTTCTCTCTGTCTCTCTTACTACCTAATTCTGTCAAATAAAAAAAGAATATATATATATATATATATATATAAAATGTACCACTTTTAGGCGTGTTGAAGTATACAAGTCAATGACATGTGTCCACATGTTGTGCAACCGTCTCCGCCATCCCAGACCTTTATCACCAAATGGAAATGCCATACTTCTTACGTAGTCTCTACCCATCGTCCCTCCCCCAGCCACAGGCAGGAGCGAATCTGCTTTTCCTTTCTAACGATTTGGCTGTTGTGGATATTTCGTGTAAACAGAACGCAGTGTGGGATCCTTTGGGTCTGGTCTTCTTTCACTTAGCATATTTTCTTTCTCTCTTTCTTTAAATATTTATTATTTATTTGAAAAGCGGAGTTGGGGTAGGGAGGGAGACAGAAAGAGATCTTCATCCACTGGTTCATTCTCTAAATGGCCACAATGGCTGGAGCTGGGGCCCGTCCAAAGCCAGGAGTTTTCTTCCGGGGCTCCCACGTGGGCCATCTTCTGCCACTTTCCCATGCACAGAAGCAGAGAGATGGATTGGAAGTGGAGCATCGGGCCTAGAACCAGCACCACAAGGGATGCTGGCATTGCAAGCCATGGCTTGATCCACTACGACACAATGCCTCACTTAGCATATTTTCAAGGGTCATCCATGTTGTGGCATGTATTAGTACTTCCTTTTTTGTGGCGGAATAGTATTCCATTGTATGAGGTGTATCATGTTTTGTTTATCCACTTCTCAGTTAATGGACATTTGAGCTGTGTCTACCTTTTGGCTACTGTGGATAATGTTGTCATGAACATCCGTGTACAAGTTTTTGTTTTGAGTACCTGTTACTGACTCTCCCCTTGTGTCTTCAAAAAGTTCACAGAAGATTCATATTATAAAAAAATCTATGTACAGACTTCAAATTTTCTTGCTTTTTCTTCTTTGTTTTGACCTCTATTATAGCTTTCTTCAAGCATCTGGGGACTTCCAGCTATCATTTGTATTTCAAAGCCAGGCCCTAAAAAGCTCATTGGAAGTCTGTACCTGTGACATTCCCGACTCTGGGGTTCAGTCAGGTGACCTGGCTGCACTGTCCCTGGAGGAACTTCCAATGTCCCCATCTTCAGGTCTTTCTTCTTGGGCTGCTCATGTTCTCCAAGGATGATACAGAGGTCTCGGTACCTCAGTTGAGGGAAAGAAGCCAGTGGGCGGAAGGGCCCCCAATATTCAGTAAACAAACTTGTGCTTACTACACTCCTGTTTGCAGTACGGTGCCCCTGCCTCCCCTTCACCTGTGTCTGGCAATCTCTAACCAAGAGATCCTGTTTCACCTTCTCTGGTCCTGGGGCATCAGCGCAGAGGGGAGCCGGGGTCCAGCTGCTGCTTAGAAAGACTTTCAGTTGATTTGGGGCATTTCTGTATTCACCCTCCAGACACACTTGGTGCTGCCATGCCTGAGCCTTTTGTTCTGATACAGCCTAGGTTGCATTTCAGTCTCTCACTGCCGGCTGAGGGTTTAGTTTTCTTGGATATGCTAGTCAGTTACCACTTACCCATTTGCTTTTCCACTTCCAATATTTTGTAATATTTTGTTGCCATTCTTTTTTTTTTTTTTTCTTTTTTTTTTTGGACAGGCAGAGTTAGACAGTGAGTGAGAGAGAGAGAGAGAGAGAGAGAAAGGTCTTCCTTCCATTGGTTCACCCCCAAGAGGCTGCTTCGGCTGGCACGCTGTGCTGATCCAAAGCCAGGAGCCAGGTGCTTCCTCCTGGTCTCCCATGTAGGTGCAGGGCCTAAGGACCTGGGCCATCCTCCACTGCCTTCCTGGGCCACAGCAGAGAGCTGGACTGGAAGAGGGGCAACCGCGACAGAATCCGGCGCCCCAACCGGGACTAGAACCCGGGGTACCGGCGCCACAGGCAGGGGATTAGCCAAGTGAGCCGCGGTGCAGGCCCGTTGCCATTCTTTATTCGTGTGGTTTTATGCCCTTAATAAAAGCAAATGCCTGTAACTGTCATTTCATTGGGATTTGGGGAGAGTAGAGGCCAGAGCCTACACCCAACCATTTAACCTCCGGGGATGCAGGGTGCTGGTGGTAGGAATTTAGCATATTGCTTAACACATAGTGCCCAGTAAGTATCTTTTGTTCAAATAAAGTATTAATTAGCACCATAGTCCTAGAATCATTGTCCTTCCATTTTTGAAAAAATGTTGAAACCTGGGCTCTGCCCACCATTTAATTGTGTGACCTCAGCCAAGCCACTTCCACGCTGGACCCCCAGCCCTCTCCTCGGGGTAGCAGCCGCCACCACCACCATCACCACCACCACCACCACCACCTCAGGTGCCTCACTCCGTGCCCAAACCAGGAAGCTGCTCTGTGGTGTGCAAGGATTCAGTATCAAAGCCACAGTTCTTAGAAAGTCAGTGTTTTACTTAAGCTTAAAATTAGCCTTCACACTTGAATTGCAAATTGGCCCCTAATTAACGCCCTTCAGGGCAAAATCTGTTTAACTCGACTCGATATTTCAAGATGGCAAAACCTTTCCGGCAGAGAGCGGGCACTAATGGTAGTCACGGGGGCCCTACTACGTGCCGGCGCCGCCCCTCGGGCGCTCGGGGCGCGGACCCCACACCGGGCCCCCGCACCTCCTGGTGCTGACTGGGTGCGGACCCCGGCCCGCCGCGCTCCGGCCTCCGAATCGGTGCGTGGGGGGCGCTCCTGTCGGTCAAACAGTCCGAGTCGCTGCCCTAGTCACGGGGGTGGCACAGCCCATCCTTGTCTTCACCGGTAGAAGCCCCCACTTTCTCCAAAGAAGAAACTGAGGCAGTGCCCTGAGAACGCAACCTCAGCCCCCTCTGCCCCCGTAGCTCCCGGTCCCGCCGGCGCGCGGCGCAGGTGAGGGCGGGGCGGGCGCGGCGGGGCGGGGCCTGAGCAGCCGGCGCCCCGCCCGCCCCGAGCCCGCGGCGCGGCCCCGCCACCTCCACCTCGCCGAGCCGCGGAGCGCCGCCGAGCGGCGGGCTGGCGGGCGCTCGCTCCGCCCCCTCCGGGCCCGGCGCGCCGGCTCCCGCCTCCTTCCCTCTCCGCCCGCTCCCGCCTCCCTCCCTTTCCGCTGCCCAGGCGGCGGGAGCCGAGCCCGAGCGCACCGAGCCGCGGCCGCAGCCGGGCGGCGGGTGCAGAGGCAGCGGCAGCGGCAGCGGCGGGGCGGGCCGCGGGCGGGCGGCGGCGGTGGCGGCGGCGATGCGGCGGCTCCGCTGAGCCCGCCCGCGCTCCTGGCGCCGGGGGCCGGCCGCGGGAGGCGGCCCGGGCCAGGCGGCAGCATGCGGAGCGGCGAGGAGCTGGACGGCTTCGAGGGCGAGGCCTCGAGCACCTCCATGATCTCGGGCGCCAGCAGCCCGTACCAGCCCACCACCGAGCCGGTGAGCCAGCGCCGCGGGCTGGCCGGCCTGCGCTGCGACCCCGACTACCTGCGCGGCGCGCTCGGCCGCCTCAAGGTCGCCCAAGTGGTAGGTGCCGGGCGGGGCCCCAGGTGCCGGGCGGGCGGCCTAGCCGTGCGCCTTCTCCCTCCCGGGCTCCCGCTGCGGGGGCGCAGGCCCGGCCGGCCTCCGCCGCGTCCCCGCCTCCCGGGGCCAGACCCCGGCTCCCCGGAACCCTGGCTCCCGCGCTGGCTCTCCGGGCCTCCCTCTCGCCTCCCCTGGGGGACCTTGCCCTCGCCGCACCCTCTGGGGGACCTGCCCTGTGCATCCTGGCTGCCTCAGGTGTGTGCCTTCTACCTGGGCAGCTGTCCCCGGGCCTACCTGTCCACTCGCGCCTCCCCCCTTGGGAGCTGGTCTTTGCTGTTGTGCTTGGCGGTGCGCGGCGCCCGGCGCGCAGGGCTATCTCGTCCCCGGGGTATTTCTGATGGGCGCAACTTGTGGCAGGTTGTCGGGGCCCACACAGCCTCCGGACGGTCCGTGTCTGGCTCTGCCCCCCGGAGATGGGCAGCTGTGGCTTGGTTGCCTAGCGGGGTGCCTGGCATATGGCAGCCGGCAGGAACTGTTGCTGGGAGGCAGGTAGCCCAGGTACGGTGGGGACGCCCAGATCGGCCACACACAGCCTCCCGCTTATGCCGCAGGGGTCTGAGCCCTGCTGATTGACCGAGAACACAGAACCGGCCGCCCGGAACCCTCCGCGCCAGCATGGTGGCTGGCACTGCCCAGTTGGTACCCAGAGTTAAATCACTCTGGGAGGGCAGCCAGTTTCGGAGGTAACAGAAACAGAGAACTTTCTGTTGGACTCGTCCGGAGTGGAGCTCATTCCTCAGGGTCCTTGTTTTTAGCTTCCAGGGTGTTCCAGACACCGGCCTCTCGGCTCTGTGCCTGTTTTGTGGTTTTGTTGAACAGGCCTGTGCGGGTGGTTGGTTAGCTCTGTGGTGGACAGGGCTTGCTCTGGAAAACCCTCGGCGGCTTCCATGTTCCCTGTCTCAGGTAGGCGCTCCTCTGAGTGCCTGCCGCCAAAGTTTTTAGACCCACCCCCACCCCCACCCCGGGAGAAGCCATTTGCAGAGAGCCACAGCGTGTGTGCATTTTGTTCCTTGTGCTTACTGGAGAGCATAAGCCAACATTCCTTGGGAATCATGTGTGGACGCCCGTTTCAATCAAGGTCTGTGTCGACTGCAGAATCACGAAGTGTTTTATCTCTGCCTGGTAAAAGGCTCACTGCTGATTGCCGGGAGTGTGTGGGGGTGGGGGTGGGGGTGGGGGTGTATTTTTGAAGGGCGTCGGGACAGGTAAATGGAGCAGGTTATTTGTCTCTAGAATTTTCAGCTGACGTTTTCCCAGGAAGCGGGAATGTTCTCCGAGGTGATTGGTTCAGTAGTTAGGTGTTGCTGTTAGCAAGGAGAATGGAGGAGGGGCAGGGGGGCGGGGCTTTGCCAGGGTTTTGAGTAAATGGGGCTGAACTTGGACCAGGTCGGGGACAGGGTCTCTTCAGGGGCCTTGCTGTGTTTACTCCCTGGGGTTTTGAGGGTAAATGGAACTTGCCATGGTGAATTCACTTGTCACTCAAAGACTGGTAAACGAATTGAAATTCAGTAGTCGATACACCTCATTGCTGGGACTTTGTCACCTATGGCCTGGGATGGGAGCTGTTGGAATGTATTTACCTTTTGGGAAGGTACTAGTTTGTTGTAGAACTTTGCTTTTAATCTGGAAGAATTTGGGGGCCCAGCCCCTAAAACCTTGCCCAACTCCGCCATTTGTCTACTCACTGGAACTTAAACAGTGAGAAGTTATGTCGGAGTGAGTGGAGGAAAGGGATCCGCCTGTCGGCTACGGCGGCTTGAAACTGTCTTCTGTTTCCTTAGCTTCTCAGCTCTTACACAGGTCAGGGATGTTAGAGGGGGAAACCCCTGGAAGACTCCAAAAGATTACAGTCTAAGCTGGAAAAGAAAAGTGAGGGAGATTGTCCTAAGATATTACAAAACTCAGAGTCCCATCAAGAGTCAGTTCTAACTTTGGAGAAAAAAATGACTTTAAAAAATTTTGGTTTTTGTAGACATTTTTGGTGGTCTGTGACCTGTTGCAACTTGCAGATCCTTGCGATTTCAGATGTGGCCCATAGGCCAACGGCACTGCCCTCATGTGAGAGCAAGTTAGTGCTGTGGAAGCAGGGGCGGGCCCTTGGCGCAGCGGTCAAGTTGCTGCTTGAGACCCGTGCTTCCCACATTGGAGCGCCTGGGTCCAGTCTCCCACTCTGCTTCCAGTCCTGTTCATGGGTACTCTGGGAGACAGCAGGTGATGGCGCAAGTACTTGGGCCCCTACCACCTACATGGGAGACCCACACGGAGTTCCAGGGTCCTGGCTTCGGCCTGGCCCTGTCCCAGCTGTTGTAGGCATCTGGGCAGTGAATCAGCAGATGGAAGATTTCTCTCTCTCTCACACGCGCATGCACTGTTTCTCTGGGTTTCAAATAAATAAAATTAATGAATAAAAAAATTCAGAAATGTAGGAGCAGCACCTCACTCCGGACCTTCTGAATCATAATTTGCATTATAACAGCATTCCCTTAGGTGATCTGCATGACACTGAAGTTTGAGATTTAAGCTTTCTGCATCATTTTAGGGAGTAACCTTACACAGGTGCCAGCAACCAGCTCTCTATCAGAACCATTAGTCAAACTGAAGGCTGAGTTTTCTATGTAAGAGGAGCCAGTCCCTCCCTCCAAAGATTAAGAGAATGAGCTATTATGTAAGAATTAGCACCTAGCTCATTAGGTGTTTAATTGGTGTAATAAATGTAAGCTATCATTGTTGCTAATTAATATTTCCTGTCTCTAGAGAAACTTGGCAGTAATGTCACCTGAAAATCCTAATTACATATTTGAATAAATATAGCTTAATTTTTGATTTAAAGTTTCCTCTTGGAATGTTGTTTGAGGGTAAAACTAATCTGAAATGTTATGAAAACTGATCAGTGCAGTTGCTTAGGTTATATCCTTTCAAAATGCTACCTGGGCCTACCTCTGAGTGGGGGGAGAAAGTACTATGGTTACATCAAACAATGAAGTTTGCTTTTTGTGGAAAGAAGAGTTGGCTTGACCAACTGATTTAAACTACCTGCATTCCTCTTATGAGTGTGAGGTTTATTTATTATTATTTATTTGAGAGGTAGAGTTACAGAGAGAGGGAGAGACAGATCTTCCATCTGCAGGTTCACTCTAAATGGCTGCACAGGCTGGAGCTGAGCCGATCCAAAGCCAGGAGCTTCTTCCAGGTCTCCCGTGTGGGTGCAGGGTCCTGGGGACTTGAGTCATCTTCCACTGCTTTCTCAGGCCACAGCAGAGAGCTGGATTGGAAGAGGAGCAACTGGGACACGAACTGGTGCCCATATGGGATGCTGGTGCCACAGGAGGAGGCTTAGCTTACTACGCCACAGCGTGGGTCCCATGAGTGTAAATTTTGTGAAAACTGGTTTTCAGCTGTCAGACACCAGTTAATGAAATAGCTAATGTAGGCCATTAGCTTGTTGTTATTCTTAAATCAACTGATGGAAAGCAGAGTTTTGTCCTTAGGGTGGAGGACAGGGGACCAGGCTCTGGAGTGGACAAGGCTGACCGGTAATAGCAGGAGGTGTCGTGCAGGCTCACTCTCCACCGTAGTCGTCCGTGTTTTACGGATGAGGAAATTGAAGCCCGGAGGTGCTGAGTCACTCAAGGTCCCGGGGCCAGGCATGGAGGAGCTGGGCTTTGAACCCCGGCAGTCTGGTTTCAGATCAGCTCTTCGCCACCTCCTGAACATGTGGATTTAAGTTCTGCAGAGCAGTGCCGGGCACTTGCAGGTCAAGGATTTTGCTGGGATCCGGAAGCAGCCCAGTGTCTCGGGCGTGAATTTGTCGATGCTGGAGAGAGAGGGAGACGAGGGGTGCTGTTTGGAGGTGGGAGGTCCTGTTTAGTGCTGAGCTGGCCCACCTGACAGCTCACCCCCTTCCAGGAGTGAGGGCATGGGCCCTCTCAAAGGCATTTCAGTTCCTCGAAGACCCTGCACGGGCCCCTGGTCGCTTCAGATCCTGTTTTCAATCCTCTCCCATGCCAAGCTGACCTTTTGCAGTGGTTTGTCTAGAATCCTTCTTAGGCAGGGGTAGGCTACAAACACCCTAACCCCGGCTGTGGCTTCCTCGGTAGCAGAAGGTGGGCGTAGTGACTAATTGAGCATTTCAGGAATTATATGAACTAATGTTTGATAGGTGCTTTCTTAGGTGTGTCAAAGGCAAATCTGAGTATTTGCATTTTGGGGTTGGGTGATGGCATATCTTATTTGACAGCTTTTCACCTCAAGGCAGTCTACACAACTCCGACTGGTTCCTGCTCGCTGGGGCCTTAGAAAACTGGGTTTTTACTAAAGTCCAGTCGGGAAATAAATGATAGATAAAAAGTAGACACAACCTGGGAATCAGTCACATTTACGAAGCAGCAGCCTTGATAAAGGGCTGGCCCGGCACAGCCCGCAGTGTATCAGCCCCACATCCCCCAGCAGGGTAGGAGGGGCGGGTTCACCCGAAGGTCGGTTAGGACAGACCTGGTTTCTTGCTTCTGAAGACCTGGCCAAAAGAGCAGGCAAGGCTCCGCCCCGCAAACGCAGACTGTACCTTGCCCGACCCTGAAGGGCGCTGCGCCCTGCTAAGAACAGAAGATCCTTCGCCTGAGGCAGGTGGGACTTGAAAGTCAATAAATCTGTTGCAAGCTGAGGTTTAGGTGGAATTAAATATCCAGGTGACCTTTGGCCGTCTTCCCCACCTCTGCTTTAGATCGCTATCTTTAGGAGTTGCCTTCCTGATCAAGGACTTGGAATCAAATTCTAGCAGGAAAGCAAAGTTAAAACTAGTCTTTATTTTTTAGCCGGTGCCGCGGCTCACTAGGCTAATCCTCTGCCTTGTGGCGCCGGCACACCAGGTTCTAGTCCCGGTCGGGGTGCCGGATTCTGTCCCAGTTGCTCCTCTTCCAGGCCAGCCCTCTGCTGTGGCCAGGGAGTGCAGTGGAGGATGGCCCAAGTGCTTGGGCCCTGCACCCCACGGGAGATCAGGAGAAGCACCTGGCTCCTGCCATCGGATCAGCGCGGTGCGCCGGCCACAGCGTGCCGGCCGCGGCGGCCATTGGAGGGTGAACCAACGGCAAAGGAAGACCTTTCTCTCTGTCTCTCTCTCTCTCACTGTCCACTCTGCCTGTCAAAAAACAACAACAACAACAACAAAAAACTAGTCTTAAGTTTTTATGATGATTAAAAATAGTACAGTTATCCACGTCCTCCAAAAACCACATGAATATTGGCTTGTTGTTGTTGTTGTTTTAAAGATTGATTTATTTTATTTGAAAGGCGGAGTTACAGAGTCCTCTACATCTGCTGGTTTATTTCCCAAATGGCCGCAGTGGCCAGGGCCGGGCCAGGGGCCTGCACCACCAGCCGGTCTCCCATGTGGGTGGCAGAGACCCAAGTCCTTGGACTATCTTCTGTTTTCCCAGGCACATCAGCAGGCAGCTGGATGGAAGTAGAGTAGCTGGGACTCGAACTGGTGCTCTCATATGGGATGCTGGTGTTGCTGGCTGCAGCGTAACCCTCTGTGCCACGATGCTGGCCCATGTGCTGTTTTACAAAACCAGACAAATAGCTGGGGAAGAGAATACCACAGACAATATTACCCATGAAGGCAGACACAAGATTCTCAACAAAGTAACTAGGAAATCAAATCCAGCAATAGCAAAAAGAGTAACACACCACAGCCAATTGTGATTTATCCCTGGAACAAGAAAGAGGCTGGTGCAGTTTTCAAAAATGAGTATATGTAGTACATCCTATGAATAGCTTGAAGAAGGAAGAAAACACAGGTAAGTCCATTGATGCAGAGAAAACATTTGACAAAATTCAGCACTCATGATAAATGCTGTCAGCAGACCTGGCAGAGGACATCCTCAACCAAGAAAGTGTTACCGGAGAAATTCAGGCGTGAGACAGAGAGTAGTGGGAGGTAAAATAGCAAGGTTTATTAGGGAAGGGACATCCGTAAGGATGGATGGGCACCCCTCCAGACAGGACCTGGGAGGGTGCCCAGTCACTTGGACTGGGGTGGGGGGAAGGAACGAGGTTACATGGTTGGGTGGAGAGATGACACCTGGCCATACCAGGCGGGCGACTCAGCATAGAGGCAGAGGGCTGAGCGCGCAGCTCCTTAAAGGAGCTCCTTAAAGGAGATGGGTCTTTGTCTTCACACATCTCCTCCTGAAACAAAGGATTTTATGGCTGTAAATATTAAGAAGTTCCTATAGTTTTCCCTTGAAGGTATCAGACAGGAGGAAGCCTAGCTGGCGCCATCCTGGGTTCAGAGGAAGGGTGAGCAGGACGCCCTAGAGAATGGGGATCCGGAGCAGGGTGTTTGAAATGCAGATACTGGGCTGCACCTGGGAGATTGTGGAAGATTTGTCTGGCAGAAGGGGCAGGGACCTCCACCTGGCAGGTGATCAGGTAGAAGGGGGCAGGGCAGGATGCAAATACCAGGCTGCCCCTGAAACATTGTCAGCAGATGCATATGCTGGACATAGATGTCTTCTCTTTAGGCCTTTCTGTCACACACACATAAGCTCATAACTGACTTCCTACCTAACAAAAGGACGTCTACAGAACATAGACAGCTGGGAAAGAGTGAGTGCTTTCCCCTAAAACAGGGACAGGCAAGGCTGTTTGCTGTCACCACTCATATGCAAAGTGCTAGTCCCAGCAAGTGCAAATAAAATAAATAATCAAAGACATTCAAATTGAAGAAATACAATTGTCTGTTTGCAGATGGTATGATTGTCTATGTAGATGATCCCATAGGAATTTATAAAATAGAACTAATAAGTTAGCAAGTTTGCAGGATACAAGGTCAGCACATGAAAATCAAATGTATTTCTGTAGCAGAAAATCATTGGAAATTGAAGTAAAAAAATCAATATTATTTGCAATCGTTTTGAAAATAATGGAACTCTTGGGTATATGTCTACAGAACATGTACAGGATCTGCACACTGGAAACTACAAAGACTAAGGAAAGAAATCAAACACAGTCTAAGTAAATGGGCACATATACGGTGTTCCTGGATTGGAAAACTCAGTGTAGTTAAAATATCCATTCTCAGGACTGGCGCTGTGGTACAGTGGGTTAAAGCTGCGGCCTACAGCGCCGACATCCCATATGGGCACTGGTTCGCTTACCTGCTGCTCCACTTCTGATCCAGCTCTCTGCTGTGGCCTGGGAAAGCAGTAGAAGATGGTGCAAGTCCTTGGGCCCTTGCACCCATGTGTGAGACCTGGAAGAAGTTCCTGGCTCCTGGCTTCTGATCAGCTTAGCTCTGGCCGTTGCGGTCATTTGGGGGAGTGAACCAGCAGATGGAAGACCTCTCTTTCTCTGGTTCTACCTCTCTCTGTAACTCTATCTTTCAAATAAATAAAATAAATCTTTAAAAATAAAATATCCATTCTCCGCAAATGATCTTTATAGGTTGAACACCATCCCAGCCTCCTCACAAGATTTTGTGTAAAGTGATTCCAAAATTTGTGTAGAAAAAGCCAAGTTAGCCAGGTGAAAGGATGCTTTTGGGAAGAGTGCTCCCAGCAGAGGGAACAACAGGACAGGGACTGGCCCTTGCTTAGGATAGAGCTGTGTGTGTGTGTGTGTGTGTGTGTGGTCGGTCGGTCGGTCGGTCGAGGCAGGTGTCTCGGCCATGAGACTTTAGGCAAGATGGTTGTTCACCAAAGGTCCCAAGCACATCTCATCTCCTGTAAGCTGAGGACGATGATGGTACTGCCTTACCTGTCCCAATGAGCCTGCAGTAAAGTCCTCAGCTCAGTTTTTCTCACCAAATCCTCACACCTGTGAGTTTGGAGGTGGCTGTGGTGTGAATGTTGTTGCCACCATTCCCACCAAATTCATGTGTTAGGAACTAATGCTCAGTGTGAAAGTGTTAAGAGATGGGTCCTGTTGAGCAGGCAAGGGATCAGGGCCCTCCCAGAGAGGTGGGGGGAGCAGCCTTGCCCCTTTGCCGCGTGAGGTCACCTGGAAGTGCCATCTGCACAGAGCAGGCCCTTTGCAGAATTCGCTGACACCTTGATCTTGGGCCTCTCAGCCTCCAACACCCTGAGCAATAGATGTGTTGTTTATAAATTGCCTGGTCTAAGGTAGTATGTTATAGCCCCTCAGAGGCATAGAATGTCCCTGGAATGATACAAATTGGAGAAGGGGGAGGCCAGGGGACAGGGAGACATTTGTCACTGTGAAACTCTTCACACCTTTTGAATTTTATACTACACGCAAGGACCTCCTATTTAAAAATTACTAAAATGCTGTTACCAGTTCTACCTTCATATAGATTAGCCTTCAAGCTAATATACTGACCATCATCTTTATTTAAACTTTTACTGCTTCCCTTTATAACTGGGAGAGCCCTGGGGAGAATGACTTAGATACTACAGACCTCTTGAGCAAACTTGAAGGATAAAATTATTTTCAGTACATTTTCCTGTTTAAAAACATAGCAGACATTCTGCATGTTAGCAGGTGCTCAGTAAATTTCTTGATGCTGGTGGAAAACATCTTCCACTTGAAAGAAATATACTCCTATTTTGTTTATTGATTTAAATGTTGCAACATTAAAGGAAATGAGGGGGAAATCATCTAGTGTGAGACTCAAGAAGAACTGGGGATTTTTCTTTCCAAAGGCCTGTGAGATGCCCTGGGGCCAAGTCCAAGATCATGGCTTCCAACTATTTGCTGTTGGGAAGACTGCATCAGATAAGTGTCTTCAAGAATAAGCCCGATTCTTCTTTTGAATTATTTTTTGGTTAAACATTTTTAAAAGATTTACACAGAGAGAGAAGGAGAGGCAGAGAGAAAGAGAGAGAAAGGTCTTCCATCCACTGGTTCACTCCCCAAATGGCTGAAACAGCTGGAGCTGCGCTGATCCGAAGCCAGGAGCCAGGAGCTTCTTCTGGGTCTCCCACGTGGGTGCAGGGACCCAAGGACCTGGGCCATCTTCTGCTGCTTTCCCAGGCCATAGCAGAGAGCCGGATTGGAAGTGGAGCAGCCGGGGCTCGAACAGGTGCTGACCCGCAGCGGCAATCACCTGGGAAACAGTGACCTCTGCAAGTCCTGTGGCTCTTCCTGGACTGCAGGCCCAGACTAATTCCTTTTTGATAGTTCTGGAGAAACTTTTTCTTTTCTTTCTTTTTTTTTCCGCGCACTCTTTTATTGGGGGCGGGCGGGGCTCAGTCCTTGGCGGCCGCCTTGCGCATGGCGGCCAGCACGCTGCTCAGCTCCTCGCGCTTCCTCTTGGCGCGGATGTGCGTGCCCACCCTCTTCTTGATGAACTTGAGCGCCCGTTTGTCCTTGGAGACCTTGAGCAGCTCCATGGCGCGGCGCTCGTAGGGGGCGAAGCCGCACACCTCCCGGATCATGTCCCGCACGAACTTGGTGTGCTTGGTGAGGCGCCCGCGCCGGCGGCTGTGCCTCGGCTTGCTCACGTTCTTGGTCACCTTGTGGCCTTTGTTGAGGCCCACGGCCATGGGGTAGCGCAGGGCCGTGGCTGCAGCTTTCCGATGGCGGCCGGGGCGGAAGGAACGGCGCCGCACGGAACTCTGGAGAAACTTTTTCTTAACTGGAGATTGATGCGAGCCTTTCCTAGGCCACAGGGATCCAGAAGACGCTGAGGACTGACAGGGTTCCGGAGGTGCTGAATGAATGCTGCTGGGTTCCTTGGTGCGGCACTGCGGGGAGGTGGGGCCTGGTGGGGGTGTTTGCATCATGGAGGCAGAGCCCTGGTGCACGGGTGGGTGCCTTCTTCCCACCTGCGCTAGCAGGGCTGGATCAGGTACTGCAGCAGCACTGCCCCTTGTGGCGCCTGTGCTTTGTCGTCAGTGCACCCGTGGGTTGAAGCAGCAGGAGGCCCTCACCAGAAACTGATCTCGGGCTTGTCAGCATCCAGAACCCTGAGCCCAAAGAAAACTCCTTTTCTTTGTGAGTTACCCAGCCTCAGGTGTTGTGACACAGCAGCAGTAACCACACAAGACAGATGCCCGCTGCGTGTCAGAAGCAGTGCTGGATGTACCTTAGCTGCCCCACATGTGGGGGCCATCCCTGTAAGCACCGAGCAGCCTGGGCTGAGTGCCCCCACCCCGCTCCCCACGGGTCCTCCCTGAGTGGTTGAATAAACAACTGGAAAGGCCAGCTTGTTGACCTTCAATGGCATGGCCGCCTCTATCCTTGTTCCTGGGACTAGCCCCAGTACCTTTAGTGGGGTCAGAGTTCTTTGGAAAACAGGACTATTTGTTAGGGAGTAGCATAGTTAGTCAGAAGGGCTGTGACCATAGGTAATAAATTGTCCTGGACAGTCCCTATTGTCTGTGCTGCCTCATCAGACTGTGTCCTCAGTTTAAAAAAAAAAAAAAAAAAAAAAAAAAAAAAAAAAAAAAAAAAAAGTCGGGGGCTGGCTCTGGCGTAGCGGGTAAAGCTGCTGCCTGCTATGCTGGCATCCCGTATGGGTGCCAGTTCGAGACCCGCCTGCTCTACTTGCAATCCAGCTCTCTGCTGTGGCCTGGGAAAGCAGTAGAAGATGGCTCAAGTCCTTGGGCTCCTGCACTCACGTGGGAGACCTAGAAGAAGCTCCTGGCTTCGGATCAGCGCAGCTCCGGCTGTTGTGGCCATTTGGGGAGTGAGCCAGTGGATAGAAAACCACCCCTCCCACCCCGCACTGCCTGTCCTTCTCTCTGTGTAACTCTGCCTTTCAAATAAAGAAAGCAATCTTTAAAAAAAAAAAAAGCACCGTTTGAAATATGAAGTATTCCAGGGATGTGCCGTGGCTCACTAGGTTAATCCTCCACCTGCGGTGCCGGCATCCCATATGGGCACTGGGTTCTAGTCCCGGCTGCTCCTCTTCCAGTCCAGCTCTCTGCTGTGGCCCGGGAGGGCAGTGGAGGATGGCCCAAGTGCTTGGGCCCTGC
Source organism: Oryctolagus cuniculus (assembly GCF_051225735.1). NCBI lineage: Eukaryota > Metazoa > Chordata > Mammalia > Lagomorpha > Leporidae > Oryctolagus > Oryctolagus cuniculus. The sequence goes on along the minus strand of NC_142884.1, from coordinate 59,665,568 downwards.
ACCCCATGGGAGACCAGGAAGAAGCACCTGGCTCCTGGCTTTGGATCGGCGCAGTGCTGGCCGTGGCAGCCATTTGGGGAGTGAACTAACGAGGGAAGACCTTTCTCTCTGTCTCTCTCTCTCACTGTCTATAACTCTACCTGTCAAATAAATTTTAAAAATATGAAGTATTCCAAGCACTGACACGAAAGTGATTCATAGGCACCCATCCGTTCACTGTGTGTCCTCGTGATTTTATTTGGAAGGCGGGGGAAGTAAAAAGGGTGCGAGGAGGCAGGATTTGGGTTCCTTAGCAAATGGGACTTGAGGCTGCTGGAAGTGGGTAAGGGCACACCCTGCCGGGGGACAGCCTCAGTCGTGTGGGTGACAGAGGACAAGGCACACTGGACTCTGTGCAAGGTGGTCCGGGGTGCAGGGGTGGGGTGGCACTGGCTAGAGGGGAAGGAAGAGAAGAAGGGCACAGGTCTCAGAAGGGGACGCCTCCTCCGGGAGAAGGTTCTGCTCCTTTCATACTGGTAAATTACTCTGTTTTTGGGCAGTTTCACTTCTTGATAGAGGGGGATCTTGCATGAAAGCAGTCTCCCCTGAAGGCTGGCTCAGCCTCCGGCGTGGCCTGGTTGCCTTTGTGTAAGATTTCGGGGGGCCTTTCGCTGGCTTTCAGAGTGGGATTCCCTAGAGAGATCTAAGGTGGCAGTCGGGGATTCGGAGTCAGAAAGAGGGGCTGGGAACTAATGGTGTGTCAGAAAGTCCAGCAAAAGCCACAGTGAGCCGAGCAGGGCGCATTTCTCACCTTTGGCTGGAATGTTACAGTCCTGGTTGTCTCGTGACGTTCAGAAGCGTCACTGAACATCTTGACTAACTCGCCCCCGCCTCGGTCTTTGCACTCGGGGTTGGTTCTCCCATCCCTCAGCCCTTCCCCTAGAATGCTCTGCTGGCTCTGTTCCAGTTCCTGCTCCCAAGAGCCCCTCGCTGGCCACCAGGTCTGCAGTAGGACCCGACCCCTCCCCTGGGCATTTACACCTGACCGAGGGGCGGGAGAAGTCTGCAGCTGCGTTCGCAGCGTCTAAGCCAGTGCTCACAAAGATGAATAGTGGATGATAGATGTTGGTTTAATGAGAGATAGGAAGAAATACTGGATTATTACTTAACAGAATTTGTAAGTCCAAGTAGTTTGAAAGCATGGAGTCCTTAAAGGAGAACTAACATATGTATAAATAAATAAAGCGCCGGCCTCTGTTCTTAGTGGAAAGTACTGGGGAGAAAGAATGGAAATAAAATGCCACTATAATTACTTTTTTCTTTTTTTAACTTTAAGTTTTTAAAAGAGTACTGCTACTAGGATACAGGAGCTTTTGCTTAGGAGACAGATTTTTGTACGAGTGGGGGAAACCGTAAGAGGCTTTGCCAAGCTTTTTGCTTAGAAACGTGTAAAATGAAAACCAGGGCTTCTGTAATGATTACCGAAACTGTCGGCTGTCAGCTGAATGGGTCAGGGCCGCATGGCTCGGGTCAGCCACCCCATGTCTTTTTTTTTTTTTTTTTAAGGTTTTGTTTATTATTTATTTGAGAGGGAGAGTCAGAAAGAAAGGTCTTTCTTCCGTTGGTTCACTCTCCAAATGGCTGCAATGGCCGGAACTGCGCCGATCTGAAGCCAGGAGCCAGGAGCTTCTTCCAGGTCTTCCACGTGAGCGCAGAGGTCCAAGGACTTGGGCCATCTTCCACTGCTTTCCCAGGCCACAGCAGAGAGCTGGGTGGGAAGAAGAGCAGTTGGGACTAGAACTGGCGCCCATGTGGGATGCCGGCGCTGCAGGCGGAGGATGAACCTGCTGCACTGTTCCCCTGCTGCCACCATGTGCTTTGAGGAGGAGAGATGCTGCCCGCTTGAAGAAAGCCCTGGCTGGGACGTGTTGATTACAGTTAGACAGCAGTCCCATGAGGCCTGCAGAGGGGTGGAGGCTGGGCAGCTCGCAGAGGTAGCACTGGGATCCAGAGCTGGTCTCTGCGAGTCTCACAGGGCTGGTCAAGCTTGGGAATCAAGCGAGTTGTGAACACTTCAGACGCTCAGGGTTTGGTGGAGTCGTGCTGGTCCTGGACGGTCGCTTTATCACCCCTGCCATTCGATGACGGGCGCAGTGGAAGCCTTCATTTTTGTGGTTTCCCGTTTATTCCAGCCCCGCTATGAAAAACAGTTTAAGGCTAAAAGATTTCTGTGCCAGTGGAAAAAAAGAGAAGAAAAACAAAACAAGAGCAGGAGCAGTGGGCCTTGCAGTGCTGCTGCTGCCCCCGCTCGTCCCCTCTCACGCTCGGGCCACACCCTGAGCCTGCACGAGCTGCCATCGCCAGTCGGCTGAGCAGCTGCAGAGCTAACATCGCTGCCTCTCTTTAAAAAATCCACACCTTTCTTGAGTGCAGAGACCGGGCCAGCTGCTGTTAGGCAAATAATAAGCAGGACAAATATCCCTGCCTCCAAGGAGCCCACAGTCCTCCTGTGGTTGAGGGTTTGGGGTGGACAAATGTACACACGCACTATGCATAGGACATGCTGTCCTATGCATGTACTCCGAAAAGCTCATGGATAATGGAATTAAAAGGTAAGTTCATTTGGATCAAAAAAAAAAAAAATAAATAAAAATAAAAAAGAGACCCATGAATGCAAGGGATCTTAACAAAGTTAATGAAACATGAGTATTATGAAAAAGAACTATGCATGGATTTCAAGATTTTTTTTTTATTCACATTTTCCATAAACTTTCTGAAGTACCCTCGGAGAGGCCTGGAGACAATGGGCAGGGGAGCACCTGTGGCCTTGTGTCAGGGGTGGCACGTTGACGTGACAGGTTGAGTGGCGAGTGCCTGGAATAAGGAGTGCTGTGTCCTGTGGCTCAGAGATCCCCCCCCCCCCCCCCCCCCCCCCCCCCCCGGTGCAGGGAGTCAGGGCAGGCCCAGGATCTGGGGGGAGGGAGGCGAGTCAGGTGTGGCCCACCAGGCACAGTGTGGGAAGGTGGGCAGGGCCGGTGGTTCGATGCACTGGATGGACCGAGGAGCGCTCAGGCTAGGGAGGGCCTGGTTTGTTAGGCTAACGAGCTGTGGCCGCTGAGCACTGAGGTGTGGCTAGTATGAACTGTGATGTGTGTAAGTGTAAAATGCATGCCTGCTTCCAAGGATTTAATGGGAAAAAATGTAAAACTTCTCAATATTTCATATTATACATTGAAATAATAATGCTTTGGGTATATTGGGTTAAATTAAATATCCTATAAAACTAATTCTACTTATTTCTGTTCTTTTAAAAATATGGCTACTGGAAAATCTGTAATTGCATGTGGCTCACGTGTTCTGGGTTAGGCGGCCAGAGGAATGGCTTTTAGAAGGGCCAGACTGTGGCGGCTGGACCTGGTAAGGGACTTGGAATGAGTCAGGTATGAGTCAGGTGGAGGAAGAGGGGATGGGAAGGACGTGGCAAATGGGAGAGCATTCAGGGTGGCAGTTACATTTTATGTTTTTATTTAGCAATTGATTAAATTCACATTTCTTTATGATTTCTTTATTTCCTATTTATTTGACAGATAGAGTTAGACAGTGAGAGAGAGAGACAGAGAGAAAGGTCTTCCTTCCGTTGGTTCACCCCCAAAATGGCCGCTACAGTCAGAGCTATGCCGATCTGAAGCCAGGAGCCAGGTGCTTCTCCTGGTCTCCCATGGGGTGCAGGGCCCAAGCACTTGGGCCATCCTCCACTGCACTCCCAGGCCACAGCAGAGAGCTGGACTGGAAGAGGAGCAGCCGAGACTAGAACCTGGCGCCCATATGGGATGCCGGTGCCACAGGCGGAGGATTAACCAAGTGAGCCACGGGGCTGGCCCCCCATTAAATTCACATTTCAATTTTAAAAAATGCTAATGGGGCTAGTGCTTTGGCATAGCAGGTAAGGCCACCGCCTGTGATGCTGGCATTCCATATGGAAGCCACTTCATGTCCTGGTTGTTCCACTTCCAATCCAGCTCCCTACTAATGGCCTGGGAAAAGTAGCAGAAGATGGCCCAAGTGTTTAGGCCCTTACCACCCATGTGGGAGACTCGGATGAAACTCTTGGCTTCGTCGTGGCCCAGCCCTGGCTGTTGCAGCCATCTGGGGATTGAGCCAGCTGATGGAAGATTTCTCTCACTCTCTGTAACTCTGACTTTGAAGTAAATAAATAAATCTTAAAAAAAAATGCTAGTAAAGTTAGGGTGAGCATTTGGCACAGTGGGTAAAGTCACTGCTTGAGACACCCATATCCTGTATTGGGGTGCCTGGATCAAGTCCTGGCTACTCCACCTCCAGTCCAGCTTCCTACTAATGCATATCCTGGGAGGAGTGAGTGATGACCAAGTGCTTGGGTCCCTGGCACCCACATGGGAGACCTGGATGGAATTCCAGGCTCCTGGCTTTGACCTGACCCAGCCCTGTCTGTTGCAGGTATTTTGGGAGTAGTAGATGGAAGATCTGTCTCCAACTATCTGTGTGCCTTTCAAATAAAATGAAAATAAATAAATAAATAAATGTTTAAAATGATGATGATGCTAACACTGATAATGCCCTTGGCATACGCGCAAGGCAGATACTGTGGATGTGCTCATTTCACGGACGGACAAACGGGCGTATGGAGATCAATAGCTGGCTGGTGAAAATGGGCAGCTGTGCCGCCCCCTTCCAAGACACACCTGGGCTTGGTGCAAGCTACTTTCTGCACCCACAAGGCAGAGAGCACCCCTCGTCAACACCACAGGTCCGTGTCCACCTCCTGCTGGCCCTGCTCCCCAGGGGTCCACTGCCTGAAGGGAGCCCTTCTGGTGCCCTATCCTTGTGCGATTTCTGGGTCACGCCGGCCAGATTCTTTCATTTTAAAGGGAGGCCCCTGCAGGTCCTCTTCTCCTAGCTCTTTGGATTATCTGTATAATTTAAGAACTGCTGAAATCAGAGCCATTGCAAGTTGTGGGGAAGCTGGAGACCAGGCTGGCTGGTAGAGGGCAGACCTGGTCATCCTCCTGTCCACCCGCTAGTTCAGAGCATCTGCGGGTGGGAGAACTGTTGACCTGGGAATCTTGTTTTCCCTTCTGAGAGCAGCTGACACATAGCGTTAGCAACCTTTTGGACTTGAGTTTGTGGGTATTAAAGGATTTATTATTTTTTTTTTACAGGCAGAGTTAGACAGTAAGAGAGAGAGACAGAGAAAGGTCTTCCTTCCGTTGGTTCACCCCCCCAATGACTGCCACAGCTGGTGCGCTGTGCCAATCCAAAGCCAGGAGCCAGGCGCTTCCTCCTGGTCTCCGATGCAGGTGCAGGGCCCAAGCACTTGGGCCATCCTCCGCTGCACTCCTGGGCCACAGCAGAGAGCTGGACTGGAAGAGGAGCAACCGGGACTAGAACCTGGGGTACCGGCGCCGCAGGTGGAGGATTAGCCTAGTGAACCATGGCGCCGGCCAAAGGATCATTTTTGTAAAGACAGGTTCATGAATGAACTCTCAGATAAATATAAAAGATCTTTATTAACTAATGAGGGAACCAGTGAGATGTTACACCTGTTCAAGGGACTATGCAAAGGGCGGATCCACAGGCGCACTCCTGAAAGGAGTGTCAGATTCTCGCACCTCAGACAAGGATCGTTTGCTTAGCTGTTAGCTACGGAGGACTTCAGGGCTGCAGAGTGGCTCAAAGGAAAGGCCCACATTCCAGGGGATCAGGTAACTTGGAAAGTTACTTTGTAACCGGGCCTGCCTTGCTGTTGGAGATACTGGGTGATCTTCATGGCCCATTTCACGAGATGTTCACAATGTATCTGGAGATGGGGGCTCTATGGGGAGGGCTGGCTGCCTGGGTCATACCCCAGCCTTGCATGCCAGACCTTCCTGATTTCATTTGTTCCCTCCTCTCTCTCCCCTCTCCTCCTGCAGCATGAATGGTGTGTGTCAGGGCTGCGGGGATCAGGGTCCTTTAGGACCCCCGCCCCACATTCCAGATGTCCCTGTTGTTTTTCTCCTCCTTGGTCACTTCTCTTCAGAAAAGTAGGTCTTGATCACTTGTGCTCAGGACCTGGCCCATTAGGCCTCAGCCTGGCTTCTGAGAGCGGGAATCAGGTGAGAATGATAAGGAGTGCAGGGCAGGGGACCACCTGTTGCCGTAGCACAAGACGAGGTGGAGTGGAACATGCCCAGCGTGCAGCCTGGCCGTGGGAAGCCTTGGTCGATGTAGCTGCTGGTGTGTCGCCTCACTGGGTCAAGTTCTGGTGCCCTCTTTGCTCTGTTGCAGTTCTGTCTGTGTACCTCTCTGCTGCCGCGGCATGGTCGGGTGCCCCCACACCAGGACATCCATGTAGGACGGCCGCTGCATGGCCACCCCAGCCCTCGCTCAGCTAGGGGCATCCTGGGAGTGAGGGGGCCGGGGGCCTGTGTCCACTCACTCCTTCCTGGTCCTGCCCCGACCATCTCAGGGGTCCTGCCTTGCTCCGACTGATGTCTTGTGATGTGCTCAGGTGAAGCACTTGCATTACATGTGCCCCTCACTCTCTGCGCTGGCTGTCCAGACAGATTTGGGTAATGAGCAATGCTCAGGTTCTACTTTAATAAATTTTTAAATATCGGCATGGCTAAGACCCAGTTTTCTTCTGTTCAGTGTCGTGTCTGTGGTGGTGAACCCTAGACCACTTGCTAAGCACTTGCCAGCTCATCCAAGTTCATGCTGATGAGATCTTTCCCTCCCTCCTCCACTCTCCCACTCTTTCTCTCTGCCTTTCTAACAAAGAAAATAAGCAAGAAAAAAGTATATTAAAAATTCTAGGCCGGTGCCGCGGCTCAATAGGCTAATCCTCCACCTAGCGGCGCCGGCACACCGGGTTCTAGTCCCTGTTGGGGCGCCAGATTCTTTCCTGGTTGCCCCTCTTCCAGGCCAGCTCTCTGCTGTGGCCCGGGAAGGCAGTGGAGGATGGCCCAAGTGCTTGGGCCCTGCACCCCATGGGAGACCAGGAGAAGCACCTGGCTCCTGCCTTTGAATCAGCACGGTGTGCCTGCCGCAGCGTGCCAGCTGTGGCAGCCATTGGAGGGTGAACCAATGGCAAAGGAAGACCTTTCTCTCTGTCTCTCTCTCTCACTATCCACTCTGCCTGTCAAAAAAAAAAAAAAAAAAAATTCTAGCTGTTTACAGCTGGAAACTCCTTAATACTTAACACATAGATCATCAAGACCTGTCAAATACAGGATTTAGCCAGATTGGTTCAGTAATGCAAAGAAAGTCCCCAACATCCTGGTATAAATAAATCTCTTATTATTCAAGTCCACCTGGTACAGTTGGGCAGACTGTGCCCTGCACAGCGGGCTCAGCTTAGAGAGCGATGGAGGCTGAGCCCCAGCTTGCCTGCTCTGCTTGCCAACCTGTGTGCCCTGGCATCGGGCAGTGTCCACTGGGAGGAAGGGTTGCCTATTCCCAATTCATCAGCCCAGCCAGGGTGCCAATTTAAATATGCTATCCTCAGGAAAAGCTAAGTTCCCACCCAGAGTGAGACCTGTTTTTAACTGACACAAAGGTCTTGATTATTTAATTGGGAGACTTGCTTTAGAGACATGACTTAGAAATAAGCATGTAAACTATAATTATTTTCCATATATAGTATTTTAAGCAGATTATTTTGGATCAATCAGCACATGCAGAGCCTTCCAGTGTTGTGTATGTTCTTATTACATAATATACATATGTATATGCAGCAGCACTTCAGAGAGCTTGTGGAGGGAGCAGGTGTTTGTTCCAGAAATTAAGAGGCCACTTGGGATGCCTGGGTTGAGTCCAGCCTCGGCGTCTGATTCCAGCTTCTGCTAATGTGTTCCCTGGAAACACTCAGGTGATGGCTCAAGTGTGGGAGAACTAGATTGAGTTCTGGGCTCCTGGCTTTGGTCTGACCCAGCCCTGGCTGTTGTGGGCATTTGGGGATTGAGCCAGTGAATGAAAGAGCTCTCTCTGCCTTTCAAATAAAATGAAAAATTTTCAAATAATAAACTTTTTAAAAGTTTGCAGGAAATGAAATTAAAAGATAAGTGTAGAGGTGGGTGTTTGGTGCAGCAGTTGTCACTTGGGATGCCCACAACACTGAAATCCCTAGGTCGAAGTCCCCGTTCTGCTTCCAGCTTCCTGATACTGTGCACCCTGGGAGGCAGCAGATGATGGCTCAAGTATTTGATTGGGTCCCTGTCACCCACATGGGAGATCTGGACTGAGTTCCTGGCTCTTGGCTTCTGCTTGGTTTAGCCCTGGCTGTTATGGATATTTGGGAAGTGAATCAGTAGATGGAAGAGTTCTCTGTCTCTGTGCCTTTCAAATAAAATAATTTTTAAAAAGCTATTTATTTTGGTGCTTAAAATTTGTAATCCAGGCTATTTTTTTTGTCATATACATGTATTTTCCATGCACTTGTTGAAGACCTCTTGTGAATGATGATGTATACCGAATGACCAAATGAATAGGCGGTATCAGGTAACTTGCTGCCCCCATTCAGCGAGAGCTCCTATTTGTGGAAACTCACAGCCCAGGTGAGTGTCAGAACGGAAGTCCAGTGTAGCTGAGCGTGATGGTGGAGCTGGGCACAGATAGCCGGGTGGGAGCCACGCTCTCGTGTCTGGGTGTGCGCAGGACGGGCCGGCTGCTCCCAGACCCTGCCCATGCTCACCGCCTTGGTCCCTTCTGTGTGGGTACCTCTGGGCTTACTGCAGGATTCACTGGTAAACCAGGTGTTTGAGAGTCCCTGGAAGGGCCCCACAGTCGGGCCTCGTGAGTCAGGACTGGCTTTGTCCTCTAGCTGCCGTGTCAAGGGCAGCCCTTGTCCTTCAGTGCTGACCAGATCCTGATCCCATCTCACTGACGGAGGGCTTGGCCTCCTCGGCTCTACCCCGAGGCTGGGCCAGCTTCTGCCTTGGAGGCCTGTCTGGCCAGACAGCGTGAGCACTGCCCGCCTTCTTCCCGAGGACATGGGATAAAAACTGCCTGGTGGTGCTCACGGGCCATGGCCCCGCTGTGGAGGGCAGCACATGGCCCTGGGTCCGTATCAGCTGAGGACCAGCCATCCTTGCCCAGAAAGAAGGCCGGGGTGAGTCAGGGTAGCCGAGTCCAGGGCCCCAGTGGAAGCTGCAGACCAGAGCAGGGATGGGCATGTTCTCAGGAACCCGTGGGCCTTGATTGGTTGCGTTTGTTTCCAGGTGTGTGGGCTGCAAGGCAGGGTTCACCGCATCCCTTGTTAGCTGCGGGAAACCCAATCTCTTGCTGTAAGGAAGCCTTACTAAGAGGCCACGTTTCACTGTCAGCAGCTGCACAAGACAGCAGCGTCTGGCCGGGAAGCAGCAGCACGTGTGTTAAGGTGTTTTCTGTCAGCAGACTGTCAGGGGAATCAAAAAATAATGCTTGAACCAAGTCGCAGCCTTCTGAAATCTGTGCATTGTTTTTCTGTAATTCTGTTTGTGACAACTGTTTGAAGACTCCTTGTATGCATGGATTTCAAAGGTGGTTTTTTTTTTTTGCACCAAAATAAACTTCTAAGTGCATTTTCTATGAACCGTTTGAAGTGCCCTCGAGTGTGTATATGTCTATATAACTTTGTAAGTGTGTGTTGATGACGTCTGTGTTTAAAATATTTAAAATGTCATTGGTCTGTTTGCTGTGTCTGCTGTTGAATCTGTTCCCGCAGTAGTTGATATATTGGAAATTAATCTCAAACTCATGTGTTAATGATGTTTTGAGGAGGAGCCTTTAAAAAAAAAGATTTATTTATTTGAAAGATAGAGTTACAAAGAGAGAGAGAACTTCCATCCGCTGATTCACTCTCCAAATGGCTGCAACAGCTGGGGTTGGGTCAGGACAAAGCCAGGAGCCGGGATTTCTTCTGGGTCTTCCACATGGGTGCAGGCGCCCCGGGATTTGAGCAGTCTTTAGCTGCCTTCCCATGCTGGATGGTGGAGCTGGACCAGAAGTGAGGCAGCCAGAACTTGACCCACTGCTCATATTGGATGCTTGTGCCGTAGTGGTGACTTAACTCTCTGTGTCACAACGCTGGCCAAGGTGGACCCTTTGGGGGTTAATTAGGATTAGATAAGGCCATAAGGTACCACCCTCCCATGCCCCTTCTGTGTCATTAGTGGCTTTATAGAAGAGGAGGAGAGACCTGGGCTAGCTGCTGACTCTCCCTGTGTGACATCCTCCGCCCTGTTACGCAGCAAGGAGACCCTCACCAGATGCTGATCAGATGCCAATGCCAAGTTCTCAGACCTCCCGGCCTCCCGAACCATGAGCCAGATAACCTTCTTATTCATTATCCTGTCTCAGGTATTTTGTTACAGCAACGGAAAGCAGACAGGTGCTAATTGGCTGGCTGCAGTTGAAACCCAGAGAGCACCTGTCTCTCCCTATTTGCGGGTGGGTGTGGGGTCCTTTCCCAGCACAGACTGTGGGTTGGAGCCCATGTGTCAGGTGCTCACTCCTCCTGCGTACTCAGGGTCCCGAACATGACACTGTGTGCAGAGAACAGCCTGGAGCCACTTCCCTAGGTGTGGGGATAGGGTGGAGCGGGAAGAGACGAGCCGGGAAGGGGGTGGAGGGTGCAGTCTCAGCTCTAGAAGGGATCGGTCTCCATCGCCGGCCTTCGCTTCAGCGCTGCCCCTCTCTTTACACCTCTGGGTCTCCCTGCCTTCGTCCGTCTCAGGAGCATCCTCTTCACCACCGCTCTCCACCTCCTTCCCTCTGACCACCTTTGCCCTGTGGCACTTCCATTCCACCTTCTCTGGGCACGCGTCTGGTGAAGCGTCTACTGGGAACCAGATCCTGCAGGAGGCTTCCCGAGAGCTCACAGTTCAAGTCATTCGTAAATTGTCTGTGATAGAAATGTCTCGTTTTAAACTTGAATACCTTCTTCCAAAATGGAGATAAGCTATTTTCTCATTATCAGAGTATTTGTATGGGGGCTGGTGCTGTGGCGCAGCAGGTTAACGCCCTGGCCTGAAGTGCCGGCATCCCATATGGACACCAGTTTGAGATCTGGCTTGCCCACTTCCGATCCAGCTCTCTGCTATGTCCTGGGACAGTGTTAGAAGATGGCCCAAGTCCTTGGGCCCCTGCACCTGATTGGGAGACCTGAAGGAAGCTCCTGGCTCCTGGCTTTGGATTGTCACAGCTCCGGTTGTTGCAGCTGACTGGGGAGTGAACCAGCAGATGGAAGACCTCTATCTACCTCTCATTCTGTCTGTGTACTCTGACTTTCCAATAAATAAATAAATCTTAAAAAAAAAAAAAAAGCCAAAGTATTTGTGTCAGTTGTTTTATAAAACAAAGAAGGAAAAGTGAAAACCACCAGCATTCTCATCTGTCAGAACTGCCAGCTGATGATGGTGTGTATGTCCTTCCAACCTTTGTTCCTGCATGCGTGCCCTCCTGAAAGCAGGATGTTGTGGGGGCAGGCAGTGGTTAATGTGCTGGCCGAGATGCCTGTGTTCCACACTGGGGTCCCTGGGTTTGATACTTGGCTCTGGTCCTGACTCTGGCTCCCTGCTAAGGTGGACCCTTGGAGGCAATGGTGATGGCTCAAGTAATTGGGTTCCTGGTACCTATGTGGAAGTCTTGGATTGAGCTCCTGGCTCCTGACTTCAGCCTGGAGCCCCTGTGGGCACTTGGGGTTCCATTCCTGGCAAATGGGAACACGTGCACACACTCTTTGCTTTTAGAAATTGGTCTCTTTCTTTACATTATTTTTATATTATTTTTGTTTTGTTTCATGATTGAGTGGCACAATTGCAGGCTTTCTTCTCTACTTTGAATCTGGAAGAAGTAACTAAAGCTAATTTAGAATCTGTCAGATCATGGTTTGAAATTAAATAAGCAAAAAATTAAAAAAAAAAAAAGGATCTAAGTGGTAATGCACACCGCTTTCTTTCCGAGAGCATACAGAACTGGCAGAAGATTGCGCTCCAGAGGGCTGAGCACCTGCCCAGAGTGTTGGTGGTCTCCACGTGCTCTGTAAGGCAGCACGCCCTGGCTGACTGGCTTTGCTGTCTGCTCCACGCACCGTAACGCACATGAGGACACACTCCTGGAGCAGCACCACAGTCACGGTGCAGAGCGGTTTCACAGCCTACAAAGCTTCCCTATTGTCTTCAGGCTGCCCCCAGCCCTTGGCAACCACTTTGTCTCTTCCAGAATGTCACAGGATGCAGTCAGAGGGTATGTGCTTCCGAGACCATCTTTCAGCAGACTGCGTGAGATGCAGGCACGTTGCTGTGCTTTGTCGCTAGCTTGTTCCTGCTTATTGCCGAGTTGTTTTCCACATCGTAGCTACGTAGCACAGCTTCTTTAGTCAGTCACCTGCTGAGGGGCATTTGCTTTGTTGGCGGGTTGTTGGCGATGATGAATGGGGCTGCTGTAGACATTTGTGCACTGCTTTGTGCGGACACAGGTTTTTATTTCACTAGGAGTGGAATTGCTGGGTCCTAGGGTAAGCGTACATTTAGCTGTGTAAGAAACAGCTGCCCTGTGTTCCAGAGTGGTTGTACCAATTTACACGCTCACCAGCAGTGTTCAGGGATGAAGTTCTTGCCGCCGTGCCTCCTGGCTGGGGTGTGTGTTGTCTGTAGTGGCAGCTCAAGCTGGTTTCAACTTGCATTTCCCTAAACGGCTAATGATACAAGCATCTTGTGCTTATTTTATTTGCCACATAGTGTTCTCTTAGATGAAATCTCAGTTCAAGTCATTTCTTTCTTTTTTTAAAGACTTATTTATTTGAAAGTCAGAATTACACACAGAGAGAGAGAGAGAGAGAGAGAGAGATCGATCTTTCATCCGCTGGTTCACTCCCCAGTTGGCCACAAAGCCAGGAGCTTCTTCTGGGTCTCCCACATGGGTGCAGGGGCCCAAGGACTTGGGCCATTTTCTACTGCTTTTCAGGCCACAGAAGAGAGCTGGATCGGAAGAGGAGCAGCTGGGTGCCCATATGGGATGCCGACACTGCAGGCGGTGGCTTTACCCTCTATGCCACAGTGCCAGCCCCAAGTCATTTCTTTATTGGACAGTTTGTTTGCTTACTGTTGAAGTTTGAGAATGCTTTATATGCTTTGAATTCTAGATCTCTGACAGATACATGACTTGCACATCTGGTAGTTCAGGCTCTGACTTTTCACTGTCTTGTAGAACTGGCTTTTTTTTTTTTTTTTTTTTTTTTTAGATTTATTTATTTATTTGAAAGAATTACAAACAGAAGGAGAGGCAGAGAGGCAGAGAAAGAGAGAGAAGTCTTTCATTAGCTGTTTCGCTCCCTAGATGGCTGCAATGGCTGGAGCTGTGCTGATCTGGAGCCAGGAGCCAGGAGCTTCTTCTGGGTTTCCCATGTGCGTGCAGGGGCCCAAGGGCTTGGGCCGTTTTCTACTGCTTTCTCAGGACATAGCAGAGAGCTGTATCGGAAGTGGAGCAGCTGGGACCTGAACCAGCACCCATATGGGATGCCGGCACTGCAGGTGACGGCTTTACCTGCTATGCCACAGTGCCTGCCCTCTCATTTTCTTCTACGAGTTTTTTTTTTTTTTAATTCGATTTATTTATTTATTTGAAAGTCAGAATTAGAGAGAGCTTCCATCCACAACAGCCAGAGCTGGGCCAGGCTGAGGCCAGGAGCCAGGAGCTTTATCTGGGTCTCCCATGTGGGTGCAGGAGCCCAAGCACTTCGGTCATCTTCCACTGCTTTTCCCAGGACATTAACAGGGAGCTGGATTGGAAGTGGAGCAGCCGGGACCTACACTGTCACCCGTACGTGATGCCAGTGTCTTAGGCAGCGGCTTTACCCACTATGCCACAATGCTGGGCCCTTCTTCTTCAGAGTTTTATGTTTTACAGTTAGATCTATGCTTCCTTTGAAGCTGGTTTTTATTCAAGGTAAAAAATTCAAGTTGACGAGCAGCTCCCACACAGTTTGTCTTTGAGACCATGCCTCTTCCCTGCGCTGCCTTTCCACAGGCAGCAACTGGCCGTGTCTGCCCGAGTCTGCTTCTGGACTCTCCCTTTTGTTTCATTAATCTGTGTCCTTTTTTTTTTTTTTTTTTTTTTTGACAGGCAGAGTGGACAGTGAGAGAGACAGAGAGAAAGGTCTTCCTTTTGCCGTTGGTTCACCCTCCAATGGCCGCCGCGGCTGGCATGCTGTGGCTGGCGTGTCGCGCCACTCCGATGGCAGGAGCCAGGTGCTTCTCCTGGTCTCCCATGGGGTGCAGGGCCCAAACACTTGGGCCATCCTCCACTGCACTCCCTGGCCACAGCAGAGAGCTGGCCTGGAAGAGGGGCAACCGGGACAGAATCCGGCGCCCCAACAGGGACTAGAACCTGGTGTGCCGGCGCCGCAAGGCGGAGGATTAGCCTAGTGAGCCGAAGCGCCGGCCAATCTGTGTCCTTTCTTGCGTTAGTATCACACTGTCTCAATTACTGTCATCGTACAGTGATTTAAAAGATATACTCGAGAGGCAGAGAGACATAGAGCTCCCACCCCGCGTCACTCTCCAAATGCTCACGACAGTGGGTATTGGGCCAAGGCCAAAGCTGGAGGCCAGGAACTCAATCCAGGGTTCCCACGTGGGTGGCAGGAACCCAGTTACCTGAGCTATCACTGCTGCCTTCCAGGCTCTGCCTCAGCAGGGAGCTGGAGCCAGGCGCTGGAGCCAGGTACTGAACCTAGAAACTTTAATATGGGATGCAGGAGTCTCAACCAGCAGTGTAACTGCTGGGTCAAACACCCATCCCTGTAGTAATTCTTAAAATCATGGAGTATGAATCTCCCAACCCAGTTTTCAGAATTGTCTGGGCCATGTCTTATTCCATTTTGTGTTGTTTTAATGATGCCACAGACTAATTTATAAAGAGTAGAAACAGATTCTCTCACAGTTCTGGGGCCTGGAAATCTAAGAATCAGGTGCCCACATCTGTGAGGGTTTTCTTGATGCATCCTCACATGGCAGAGGGGCCAGGTGCATCCTCACGAGGCCAAAAAACCCAGGAGAGAACCAACCCACTCCTGTGAGCAGACCCCCACGAGGCCCCACCTCCCAGGACTGCTGCTCTGGGGACTACGTTTCCAACACGTGAATTGTGGAGGGGACCAAAGCATTCAGACCATAGCCGTTTTAGTTCCTTTTGATATATATATCAAAATTTATATATATATATGTATATATAAATTTTAGAATCAGCTTGTCTCTGTAAGGAATACTGCCAGAATTTTGGGATTGTGTTAAACCTATAGGTTTAATATGGAGAGAATTAACATTTTCACTGTGTTGAATTTTCCAATCCATGAACACAGCATGTCCACTTGTTTAGCTCATCTTTGATTTCTTTCTTCAGTGTTTTGTAGTCTCGAGTGTGCAGATCCTGTGCATGTTTTGGGAGCTTTTTATCTAAGTATTTCATTCCTTTCAGCAGTATTGTAACTTTCTTAGCTTTGGTTTCTGATCATTTATTGTTAGAGGGCAGAAACAGGACTGATTTTTGTGTGTTGATGTCATACCCTGCAATCTAGCCATCTCGTTTATAGGTAGGAGCGCTTTTTTTTTTTTTATTATGGATTCCTATGGATTATCTACGTAGACATTCATGCCATCTGCAAATAAGGACAATTTTTATTTCCTTTCCAATCCAGATGCCGTTAATTCATTACTGTTATTTGTACCGGCTAGGACTTCAGTGTGATGCTGAGTGAGTGGTGAGAGTGGACGCCAAGTGGGACGGCAGCTGTAGACTTAGTCCTTTCTCCAGCTGAGGGAGTTCTCAGTGACAGCAGTGATCGTGAGTGAGTGCTCAGTTTTGTCAGATGTTTTTCCGCAGCAGCGCAGAACCGCGTGCGTTTTCTTCTTCGAGCTGTTCACACGATGGGGTACATCTATTGCTTTTTGAAAACTGCACTGGCCTCCTGCTCCTGGGATAGAACACACTTGGTTGTGCTGTTCTATTCCTTTTATACGTTGCTGGATTTGGTTTCCGAGTTACTTTGTTGAGGGTTTTATGTCTGCGATCATGGGGAATATTGTCTGTAGCGTTCTTTTCTTGAATCGCCTTTGTCTGATTTTGTTATCAAGGGAGTGCTGGCCTCCTAAAATGAGGTGGGAGGTTTTTGTTCCTCTTCTGTTCTCTGGAAGAGATTTTGTAGAATTAACATTTCTTTTTTTGAAGATTGGTAGAATTTGCCAATGAAACCATCTGGGACTGGAATTTTATTTTTATTATTTTTAAAAATTTGAGAGGCAGAAAGACAGAGACTGCTAGGGAGCTATAGCTCATCTGCTGGTTTGCTCCGCCAGGTACCCACAAGCACTGGGGCTGGGCCAGGCAGGACTCAAGCCAGGCCTCACAGGTGGGTGTCAGGAACCCAGCTACCCGAGCCTTCTCTGCTGCCTCACGTGGTCTGCATCACCAGGAAGCTGGACTTCAGGGCTGGGGCTGGAATTGAACCCAGGGCTCAACTGTGGAATGTGGCAGTCCTAATTTGTGGCTTAGCTTCTTGGCCAGACATCCACCCTGGGTCTGTCTTTTTAATCTCTTCTCATGATTTCCATTTTTAATTGGTCTGTTTTTAGATCATTTACATTTAATCTAATTAATATATTTGGATTTAGGCCTACCATTTTATTATTTATTTCCTATTTGTTCACTCTGTTTTATTTCTGTTTCCCCTTTCTGCTTTTTTTTTGATTCTTTGAATATCTGCTACTATTCCATTGTAACAACTATTCAGTTTGACTAATTTCTCTTTATATAGTTTTTAAAAAAATGTTCTAGGAGTTAACATTATACATAATTAGCATTAACATTTTACAGTCTATTTCTTTTAATATTTTATTACTTCAGATAAAATATAGAAGACCTGCCGTTACATTGGTCCCTTGTTTTAGTTGTCAAATACATTAAAACCCCACCAGACAGTATTATAAAGTCTTCTTATAACCATCATAAAATTTAAAGAACTTAGAATTGTATACCAGGACACGCCATTCTTCAAAAAGTTCATGGAAAATATACGTTATGAAAAAACCTATGCAAGTATTTCAAAGTTTTTTGGAGCAAAATAAACTTTAAAGTTTTAAACAATATTTGAGAGACTGAGTGTGTGTTCCCACTTGTTGGTTCACCCCAAGTGCCTGCAACAGCCAGGGCTGGGACAGGTCAAAGCCAGCAGCCTGGAACTCGATCCGGGTCTCCCATGTGGGTTGCAGTAGCCCAAGTACTTGATCCATCACCTGCCGCCTCCGAGGGTGCACAGCAGCAGGAAGCTCGTTTGGAATTGGAGAAGTCAGGACTTGACCCAAGTGCTACCACATGGGATTGCAGGCATTCCAAGCAGCAACTTAAGCTGTTGCCCAAACACCTGCCTCTACATTATTTTTTTTTTTTTAAGATTTATTTTATTCATTTGAAAGGCAGAGTTAGAGAGGAAGAGAGAGAGTGTGTACTTCCGTCTGCTGGATTACTCCCCAAATGGCTGCAACAGCTGGGGCTGGGCCAGACGGGAGCTGGGAGCTTCTTCTGGATCTCCCATGTGTGTACAGGAGCTCAAGCACTTGGGCCTTCCTCCATGCTTTCCCAGGTATACTAACTGGGAGCTGGATTGGAAGTGGAGTGGCTGGGACGCAAACTGGCACTCACGGGATGCTTGTGCTGCAGGTGGTGGCTTTACCTGCTACACCATGAGGCCAGCCCTTTACATTATTATTTTTTTTTGAAAGATTTTTTTTATTAGTAAAGTCAGGGCCCCTAATTCAATAGGATTGGTATCTTTAATTTTTTTTCTAAAGATTTATTTATTTGAAAGGCAGAGTTACAGATAGGCAGAGGCAGAGGCAGAGGCAGAGAGAAGCCTTCCATCTACTGCTTTACTCCCTAAATAGCCACAATGGCCAGGGCTGGGCCAGTCTGAAGCCAAGAGCTTCATTTGGGTCTTCCAAGTGGGTGCAGGGGCCTAAGCACTTGGGCCATCTTCTGTTGCTTTCCCATGCGCAGTAGCAGGGAGCTGGATGGGAAGTGGAGCAGTGGGACTTGAACAGGGACCTGTATGGGATGCTGGCACTGCACGTGGCGGCTCAACCTGTTGTGCCACAGCGCTGCTTGCCTACATTATTTATTTCTTTAAAAGAAATCACTCAAGTAATGCTGATTAATTTTAAGAAAAAAGTCAGAAAATACTGATAAGTTAAAAGAAGGTTCAGGGGTTTGGTGTCGTGCTTAAATGCCACTG
This sequence comes from Oryctolagus cuniculus, assembly GCF_051225735.1. NCBI lineage: Eukaryota > Metazoa > Chordata > Mammalia > Lagomorpha > Leporidae > Oryctolagus > Oryctolagus cuniculus. The sequence goes on along the minus strand of NC_142884.1, from coordinate 59,647,306 downwards.
GGATGCCTGCATTCCACGTCACAGTGCCTGAGTTTGAGTCTCAGCTCTGCTGCCAATCCCAGCTTTCTCTCACTCACACCTGAGCGGCAGGTGATGGCTTGGATGCCTGGGCCCCTGCCACCTGTGTGGGAGACCCGGCTGGGTTCTGAGCTCAGAGGAGTCAACCAATGAAAGGGAGATCTCTCTCCTGTCTCGGTTTCTCTGCCTTTCAGATAAATAATTTTTTTTTTAATTTTTGTTATTTATTTATTTTTGACAGGCAGAGTGGACAGTGAGAGAGAGACAGAGAGAAAGGTCTTCCTTTGCCGTTGGTTCACCCTCCAATGGCCGCCACGGCGTGCGCGCTGCGGCCGGTGCACTGTGCTGATCCGAAGGCAGGAGCCAGGTACTTCTCCTGGTCTTCCATGGGGTGCAGGGCCCAAGCACTTGGGCTATACTCCACTGCACTCCCTGGCCACAGCAGAGAGCTGGCCTGGAAGAGGGGCAACCGGGATAGAATCCGGCGCCCCGACTGGGACTAGAACCCCGTGTGCCGGCACGACAGGCAGAGGATTAACCTAGTGAGCCGCGGCGCCGGCCAATAATTTTTTAAAAAAAAAAAGGAAAATTGGGCCGGCGCCGCGGCTCACTAGGCTAATCCTCCGCCTAGCAGCGCCGGCACACCGGGTTCTGGTCCTGGTCGGGGCACTGGATTCTGTCCTGGTTGCCCCTCTTCCAGGCCAGCTCTCTGCTGTGGCCAGGGAGTGCAGTGGAGGATGGCCCAGGTGCTTGGGCCCTGCACCCCACGGGAGACCAGGAAAAGCACCTGGCTCCTGGCTCCTGCCATCGGATCAGCACGGTGCGCCGGCCGCGGCGGCCATTGGAGGGTGAACCAACGGCAAAAGGAAGACCTTTCTCTCTTGTCTCTCTCTCTCACTGTCCACTCTGCCTGTCAAAAAATAAAAAATAAATAAAAAATAAAAAAAAATAAATAAAAATAAAAAAAGGAAAATTTTCCTGAGTGCTATTCACTTTTTGGTCTGTGTGTTCCTTCACACATGTATATGTATGTGAATCTGTGTAGGTATGTATGTATATATGTGTGTATGTATGTATATATGTGTATGTATATATGTGTGTGTATATATAGCACACACAAATACAAATTGCTTTATAACATGACTGTTTTCTGTATGCCTCTATCAATAGGCTTTATAGCAGTTTTGATGTTTTCTTTTTAATTTGCATACACTAGATTTCATTTTTCATGTTAGTGCTCTGGGTTTTGACAACACTTGTCCACCAAGGTACTGAAAGTATAACTTCCCAAAATTGTCTCACGCTGCCCTGTGCCAGCCTGTCCCTCCTTTGGCTGACCCCTGGCAGCCCGTGGTTTTGGTTGTGTCCACATAGCTTTCCCATACTGTCACAGAAATAGGATCATACCGTATGTTACCTTTTAAGTCCTTTTTCCACGTGCGTGCTGCGTTTGAGACTCATCCTTGCTACTCGGGTCAGTGATTTGTTCCTCTTCCTTGCTGAGGGCTGTTCCGTTTTGTGCCGTCCATTGCTTGCTTGCTCACCCGTTCACCTGCTCAAGGACGTTTGATTTGTTTCCAGTCTCTGATGATTATGGTGGAAACCGCTGTGAATATTGGGCACAGGTATTTGTGTGATCAAATTTTCATGTCTTTAGGGCAAATATCCAAGAATGGGATTTCTGGACCACATGGTAAGTGTGTGTTTAACGTAAAAGAAGCTGCCACGCCCTCTCCAGAGTGGCCGTACCACTCTGCGTTCTCAGCGCAGGTGTGTGAGCTCGGTGGCTGCATTCTGGCCAGCCCTTGGTGCTGTCTGTCAGCTTCCAGGTCACAGTCGTTGCAGTGAGTGTGAAACGCTGACTCCCGATTGTAATCTGCTGGTGCTGTTAAACTGTTCCGTGTGCTTATTGCCTTCTCTCTGTCGCCTTCTGTGAAGTGCTCTTCTTTTAGCTGCTTTTCGGGTTGTTTTCTTATTATAGAGATTTGAGTTTTCTGTATATCCTAGATATGTTCTTTGACATTAAAAAAAATTCAGCTTTTTGATTTGGGAAATTTGAAACATATACCAGTAAAGATAATAGTATAATGGACCCCCCCTGTACCCTTCACCCAGCTTTAATGGTTACCACCATTTTGCATTTTTATTTCATTAATTTTACCCTTCAGGTTTCATTGTAGTTCTTTAAAACAAGTCTCAGATATCAACCTTTCAACTGTAAAGGCTAAGGTTGCATCTCTACCAGTTAAGAGCTTTTCTCCAGTGACACATCTGTAACATCAGCGACAACATGTCTAAATGACTTGTAATTATTTCTTAGTATTCAACATAATGTTCGCTTTTCCCCAGCGATCTCAAAAATGCCTTTTTGGTGTATTTGAATTAGGATCTAATCAAAATCGACCCATTGCATTTGCTTGATAACATCTCTTATGTCTTAGTCTATAGCAGCCTTGTCTCCTTTAATATGATTCACCTTCGGGTGAAATGAGGCAATCATTTTCTTTTTCTTTTTTTTTTTTTTTTTTGACAGGCAGAGTGGATAGTGAGAGAGAGAGACAGAGAGAAAGGTCTTCCTTTGCCGTTGGTTCACCCTCCAATGGCCGCCGCGGCCGGCGCGCTGCAGCCGGCGCACCGCGCTGATCCGATGGCAGGAGCCAGGAGCCAGGTGCTTTTCCTGGTCTCCCATGGGGTGCAGGGCCCAAGCACCTGGGCCATCCTCCACTGCACTCCCAGGCCACAGCAGAGAGCTGGCCTGGAAGAGGGGCAACCGGGACAGAATCCGGCGCCCCGACCGGGACTAGAACCCGGTGTGCCGGCGCCGCAAGGCAGAGGATTAGCCTAGTGAGCCCTGGCGCCGGCCGAGAGGTAATCATTTTCTCATGTATCTCCCACATTTTGGTTTTGACTGGTGGCCTTGCAGTGTAATTTTAACGCGCTCCTCCGAGTCTTCACTTTCCTGGCGCTGGTTAGCTTTGGAGTCTCCATTTGAGGGTGGGGAACGACAAGAAGGGCTTTGTGAGTCCTGCTGCCCGTCCCACTGCCTCCTCTGCAGTATATGTATATGTATATGTATATGTATATGTATATGTATATGGCGGTCTTGGCCAGTGGTCTCACCATTGGAAGTTAACATTGACTGGTGGGGGCTGGCACTTGTGGCGTAGCAGGTTAAGCCACAGCCTGAAATGCCAGCGTCCCATGAGGGCTCCAGTTTGAGTTCCAGTTGCTCCATTTCTGCCCCAGCTCTCTGCTGATGCGCCTGGGAAATCAGTGGAGGATGGCCCAAGTGCTTGGGCCCCTGCCCCCACGTGGGAGACCCAGATGAAGCTCCTGGCTCCTGGTTTCAGTGTGGCCCAGCCCCAGCTGTTGTGGCCATTTAGGGAGTGACACAAGCGATGAAAGATCTCAATCTCTCTTCCTCCCTTTCCCTCTCCCTCTCCCCCTCCCCCTCCCTCTCTGCCTTTCAAATAAATAAAATAAATCTTTAAGAAAAAAAAATTGGTGGGCACCCAATCCATTGATTGAAAATTCCTCGTCAGCCTTTTATCTTCAGCAGATCAGCCTAGATTAGCCGCTTCTCACCGGAAATAGAAGATTTTTATCACCCGTAGGTCATGTGACAATATCTGGAGACATTTTTGGTTGTCACCACTGGAGGGCAGGGTGGACACTGGCGTCCAGTGGGTGGAGCCAGAGTTATCACACCCAAACGTCAGTGGGTGGCAGCTTGGGCTGCCTCGTTCTAGAGTGCAGTGTGGGTGTCAGGACTTTGAAAAGAACCCCGGATGAACCAAGTGTGTGCACTGCTGGGGAAGGCCAAGGCTGTGGCAGATCAGAGAGCCAGGCCTGTGGTGCAGGAGCAATGACTTTGATCCGTGAACAGAAAGAGTATTTTTTGGTGAATCCAGCAAAGTTCATGTCTTCTGGTTTTAAATGGGTTGACTGAATACTGTTAGCTAATGTGTCAGCCTTATTTATGTTTTCCTCATTGTCTCAAAACTTTTGAAAAGTAGAAGAATGTGCTGAGTCATGGGTCTCTTTAATCTCCTTGGACCTGGCGCAGTTCTTCCGCCCCTGTGTTTCATGCCATCAGCGCTTTGGAAGGGCACAGGCCAGTTATTTTGCAGAATGTCTTCGGTTTGGGTTTGTCTCACATTTTCTCCTGTTTCTGGTTGTTTTGTGGCGTTGTCCAGAACACCACAGGGGCAATGATGAGTTCTTTTCAGTGCATCCTATCAGAGGCAGTCGATCGGGCGTGTTCCACTGTGGTGATCTTGACTCGGTCCTGGCCACGGCTGCCAGGCGTCTCCGCTGTCAGGTTGCCGTCTTGTCTTGCGTGATTGCAGGCTGGGCATCCCTAACCCAACACTCTGAGATGCTCTGACACCTGAAGCTTGTTGAGCACCGATTTGGGAACATTTCAGATGTTAGATTTTTGAGCTTGAAATGCTCAACTGGTAAAGTCTATGTGACTTTTGCAAAATCTGAGAAAACTCTGAAATCTGAAACACTTCTGGTCCCTAGCATTCTGGATAATTACACAACCCACAGGAAGTTTGTTGTTTTGCTTTGCTTTTGTGGGAAGACACTTTCAGATTGTGCAAGTGCCTTGTAACTTCTCAAACTTTCATCCATTAGCTTTAATGTCCATTGATGACTCTTGCCTGAATCAAGTATTCCAGTGGTTGCCAAATGACAGCCTTACAAATCCGTCATTTCGTCAGTATTTTATTAGTTGGGTTTTTGACTGTAAGGGAAAGTTTCACCCCCTCTCCCTCTTTAGTTATATCCATAAAAATTCAGAGATTTGGATTTTATTCATGGATTTTAATAGTTATTGTGATATATTTTGAAGATTGGCTCTGGTGTCCACTAGATACGTTGCCTGCATTCTTTGAGCACAGGTGTCCCAGGCTGACCTTGGACTCTCCTACTCTAGCCCCAGAATTCCCCAAGGAGCTCTGGTTCCTTTCAGTAGTATTTAGAAACCAAGATGTGGGCTTTTTTTTCTTTTTCTTTTTAGATGTATTTGTTTATTTGAAAGGCAGACTTAGAGAGACAGATAGAGATCCTCTATTCACTAGTGAGAGAGAGAGATCCTCTATCCACTGGGTTAGTTTCCAAATGGCTGCAACAGCTGGGACTGGGCCAGGCTGAAGCCAGGAGCCAGGAACTCCATTTGGATCTCCCACGTGGGTGCAGGGGCTCAAGCACTTGGGCCATCTTCCACTGCTTTCCCAGGCCCATTAGCAGGGAGCTGGATTGGAAGTGGGGCAGCTGGGACTCGAACTGGCACCCATATGGGATGCCAGTGTCGCAGGTGGCAGTTTAACCTGCTGTGCCACAATGCCAGCCCCATGAGTGGTGCTCTGTGTATATACAGCCCAGATATGAAGAAGGTATTTCACCAAGAAACCCAAACCCTTGTTCCTTTCAGTAGGAAATAGATTAGGTTCCTCACTAGCACTGGGGGTGCTCATTGTTACTGAGTTAAATTTTTTTAAAGATTTTATTTATTTATTTGAGGGTAGAGTTACAGACAGAGGGAGAGACAGAAAGGGAGATCTTCCATCTGCCAGATGACTCCCCAAATGGCCACAATGGCTGGAGCTGAGCCAGACTGAAGCCAGGAGCTTCTTTCGGGTCTCCCACATGGTTTCAGGGGCCCGAGAACTTGGGCCATTTCCTACTGCTTTCCATGCCATAGCAGAGAGCTGGAGCAAAAGTGGAGCAGCTGTGACACGAACCAGCGCTCACATGGGATGCCGGCGCTCCAGTCAGAGGCTTAACCTATTAATATGCTACAGTGCTGGCCCTGGATATAGCTAATTGAAAAAAAAAAAAGATTTTATTTATTCAGGCCGGTGCCGCGGCTCACTAGGCTAATCCTCCGCCTAGCGGCGCCGGCATAGCGGGTTCTAGTCCTGGTCGGGGTGCCGGATTCTGTCCTGGTTGCCCCTCTTCCAGGCCAGCTCTCTGCTGTGGCCAGGGAGTGCAGTGGAGGATGGCCCAAGTGCTTGGGCCCTGCACCCCATAGGAGACCAGGAAAAGCACCTGGCTCCTGGCTCCTGGCATCGGATCAGCGCGGTGTGCCGGCCGCGGCGCGCCGGCCGCGGCGGCCATTGGAGGGTGAACCAACGGCAAAAGGAAGACCTTTCTCTCTCTCTCTCTCTCTCTCTCTCTCTCACTGTCCACTCTGCCTGTCAAAAAAAAAAAAAAAAGCTTTTATTTATTCATTTGAAAAGCAGAGTTAAAGAGAAGCAGAGGCAAAGAGAGAGAAGTCTTCCATCTGCTGGTTCACTCCCCAAATGGCCACAATGGCCAAAACTGAGCCGATCTGAAGCCAGGAGCCAGGAGCTTCTTCTGGGTCTCCCATGTGGGTACAGGGGCCCAAAGGACTTGGGCCATCTTCTGCTGCTTTCTAGGCCATTAGCAGGATCAGAAGTGGAGCAGCCGGGACTCAAACTGGCACCCAAATGGGATGCTGGCATGCAGTCAGTGGCTTTTCCTGCTATACCACATAGCTAATTTTTTAAGAAGCAGGAGTAAGTTTATATAATTACTTTGATTTTAGTACTTTCCTTTGTTTTCTTGGGTTAAGATTTTTATCTCTGAAAACTCAAAATAGAACTGCCATGTGATCTGACAATCCCACTTCTGGTCAGATACCCCCCGAAATGAAAGCAGGGACTGGAACGGATACTTGCACACCTGTGTTCATAGCAGCAGCACTCACAATAGATTCAATGTGGACGGAACCCGGGTGTCCATGGACAGATGAATGTGTAAGAACAATGTGATTTATAATACTGTGGATGGAATACTACTCAGCCTTCAAAAGGAATGCAGTTCTGATGCCTGTTAGGTGAACAGCTTCCCCCATCAGATCAGAGCTTGGTAAAGATGGGGACTCTGAGGGGGCCCCCCTTGGACTTTCCTGTAGTAGTGACCATTTGTTTACCACTCATCATATGCCAGACATTTAATCCTCATAGTGCCCTATGAGAACAGAATTATTCCTTAATCCATCCTACAGATGAGTAAGTAGAAAGCTGATCCACTCTGTGATTTAGAACAGAAGTACATGAGCCCAGGATCACAGAGCTCACACGTGACTGAGCTGAGGTCAGAGCTCCCGCTGTATCAAGTGATGCCACAGGCTGAGTCAGGAGGGGACTTTTGTCCTCACGTTGTGGGTGCCTGGGGACTTGGACAGCGTCGCGGCCTGGGGTCGGGGACTTGGAAGTTCCGAGCAGAAGTGTGGTCCCAGCCTGGGGACAGGGATCAGCCAGGGATGTGCGCGTGTGTGGTGGTGAGAGTGCAGCAGGGGCATAGCTGCCCCTGGAGGGGAGGGGGACAGGGAGGGAGCAGCGGAGGCAGGGGAGGACGGTGATCCCCAGTGCCGTGTGCTGCAGTCTTTGAAACCCAGCTCTGCTGTGATGGGGGCCTTGTGACTGCGAGTGGCTCGCTGGACCACTGTGTGTCATTATGGGTAAGATGGGGACTAAAAGCTGTGCCCCTCTTGGGGTGACGAAACTGTCCTGGGGTTACAAGCGGTGATGGGTACATGGGAAGCCACTGCACTGCATACTCACGGCGTGAGAATTCCATCTCCATCCAGGTCTCCCACGTGGGTGGCGGTGGCAGGAGCACAAGCACTGGGACCATCTGCTGCCGCCTTTCTAGGTGCATCAGCAGGGAGCCGGATCAGAAGTGGCGCGGCCCGGATCTGAACCAGCATCCCAGAACGGGGTGTCCACCTCGCAAGCAGTGTGTACCACAAAGCCGGCCCCTGTGTGGACTTTTCTTAGGAGGGTCACATGTCACATATTCTAGGGGCCACTTCTCGTTGTCTCTGGGGCTGGGGTCACCACTGACAAACACCGCGCTGAGTGGTCATCTCTGAGTCAGTGAGGGAAGGATGCAGGCCAGGGTGACCCTGGGTGGGGACACTTGGGAGGCTGCCCTCTTGCCCCCAGCACTGCCGCCTCCCACAGAACCTGATCGGGAACTGTCCGCAGTTGGCCAGCGCAGGTGCTGTCGGGCACAGGACTCTGCCTGAGCTGGGTTGTCCCACCGGACTTGCTCCTGGCCTCCGGGATGTGCAGCTGTCTGTATTGGACCAGATCGGCCGTCAGCAAGGCGCTGGGCCCGGCCTCTGGTTTCCATTCAGTGGGAAAAGCAGGCCTTCGTCCCTGTCCAGTGAGGCAGTGGTTTGCCTGATGTTGGGGTGGGGAGGCGCCTGGGAATTGAGGCAGGGAGGGGCAGGAGAGGGAAAGGGTTAGCTCTGGAGTCCTGTGGGGACGCGATGCTGCCCCTGGGTTTTCAGCCTCACCTCTGAAACTGGGACCGAGAGAAAGGAAGGCGGGAGCAGCCCAAGGCCAGCAGTGGTACAGTGTCTTCCCGGCGTGTGGCTTGAAGGCTGAGAGGCCGAGTGCTCCCTGCACCCTGTGTGTGCGCTGTTCCTGCCCCTTACCCATCCGAGCGGGCTGGGAAATGCAGGCTTTAGGGCAGGGAGGCCTCACCAGGAGGATTCTGCGGGCAGTCTCTTGGCAGGAAAGATGCTGACCGTCCTGTGGTTTTCTGAAGTCATGTGCAATTCTGTCATAAACCACGTAAGGGTTTCTTTTAGAAACAAGAAAATGGGGGCAGTCAGGATGCCTGCGCCCCACGTTGGAGTGCCTGGGTTGGAGCCTGGCCCTGGCTCCTGATCCCCACTTCCAGTGTAGGTCCTGGGAGGCCGCAGTGACGGCTCAGGCACATGGGCTCCTGCCACTCAGCTGGGAGGCCTGGGCGGATTTCCTGGCTCCTGTCTTTGCCCCTCCCTGTTCCCCATCCCTCATGCCCCCACCACGCTGGCTGTGGTAGGTGTTTGGGGATAGGATCTCTGTCACTCTCACTCTCTCTTCCTGTCAAATGATTCAAAGTGTAAAACTACACTAAAACAAAAAGCAAGAGAGTGTTTCGCCTTATCCAGTAACACTGCCTGTGTGCTCGGAGAGGCTGGATATCCCAGAATACCCCTATTTGTGTCTGGGTCTGAGGTGCAGTGCCCCGCACAGAAATGCGTGCTAAGCAGGAGAGAGAGCTGCCAGAGAATCAGTCGGATGCAGCTTCCAAAGCTCCTTTCTTAACTTCCTCAGGGACTCCAGAACACCAGGAGGACCCAGCGTGCAGGCTGCGTCAGGAGCACCTGTTGAGCTGGCCAAGCTCCGACCACCCAAGCTGACAGCTTCCTGGGGCGTTAGCAGCGCGGCCCTCGCTCTCACCAGGGGCAGAGAAGGCATCCAGGGGCCTGGGGCAAGCACTGTCCGGCTGGGGTTGCCTGCTGAGTGCTCAGGTGGCTCCCTTGCCCTGCACTCTTAAAAAAAAAAAAAAAGATTTATTTTATTTATTTGAAAGAGTTAAAGAAAAAGGTAGAGACAGAGAGAGGTCTCCCATCTGCTGGTTCACTCCCCAATTGGCAGGAGCTGCAACGATCTGAAGCCAGGAGCCAGGAGCTTCTTCCGGGTCTCTCACGTGGGTGCAGGGGCCCAAGAACCTGGGCCATCTTCCACTGCCTTCCCAGGCCATAGCAGAGAGCTGGATTGGAATAGGAGCAGCTGGGACTAGAACCAGCACCGAAATGGGATGCTGGCACCTCAGGCCAGGGCTTTAACCCACTGTGCCACTGCGCTGGCCCCGTGCCCTGCCATGGCAGCCTCTCCTTTTGTCCTCATCGCTCCCTTTCTGTACAAGAAGGAACTTATTTGCCTCCTCCGCTTGGCTCCTTTCTCACCAAGTGCTCCCAACCGAGAAGTCCTCCCGGCCGGTCTGGGTGGCTTTGGCTCTGCAGAGCTGACTCTGCCCCTCTAGGGCAGGTGGTTTTCTTTTAATGCTCTCAGATCCACAGTGTGGACACTGTTTAGCCACAGAAAAGCGATGAAACCGAAGGATCACCAGCGAAGATGCTGGTTACAGGTTTAGTAATTTACCTCTGCAATTAGCTCCTTTGTGGAACCAAAAAAAAAAAAAAAAAAAAAAAAAAGAAAGAAAGAAGAATTAGTTTGTGGCTCTGTTGTTTCAAGGGCAGTATAGTTTTAAATCCACCTTCCTCATGGGATTTCTTCCTCAAGAAGGAAGAAAGCATGGATTTATATTTATTTATTTATTTATTTTAGGAAAATTAAGAGGTTCCAGGGACCAGTGCTGTGGTACAGCGGGCTAACCACCATGTATGACACCAGCGCCCCATGCTGGAGCGCCCGTTCAATCCCAGCTGCTTTGTTTCTGGTCCATCTTCCTGCTGATACACCTGGGAAGGCAGTGGAACATGGCCCAGGCACCTGGGCCCCTGCCACCCACGTGGGAAACCTGGGTGGAGTTCCTGGCTCCTGCCCTGGCTTTTGCGGTCATTTGAGGAGTGGATCAGCAGATGGAAGATCTCTTTGTCTCTCTTTCTCTGTCACTCTGCCTTTCAAATAAAGAAAATGAATCTGTAAAAAGTAAGAGGTTCTGGGAGTGAGGGCCCTTGGAGGACAGGTAGTCAGGGGGGTGTTTTGTCAGGACCCCGGCACCGCTGCCCCAGGCCTCCTGCTGTGTGTTCCTCCAGGAGATTTCAGACAGAGGTGGTTTTTCTGGTGGTCGGAGGATTTGCCGCGGCTGGCATCTGGTGTGGGAGAACGTGGGATGCCGAGGAACGAGCCTGGGGGCCTTGAACAAACCTGGGCCCCACGACGGAGGTGCTGCCTGCTTCCTGAGTGGGGGTGAGGATCAGCGATCATGAATATCCACACCCACACGGCAGGGGCCGCGTCCTTGCCTGTGGATGCCCCTAAGCGCAGGCCGTTGCTAGCCCAAGGGGCTGGCAGTGCACCTGTAACGTGGCTCCTGGCCTGGGAGCTAACATGTTACGGTGATCTGTCATTTAACCAACATGGATGTGTACAGAGCGGCTTAAAAACCCTCGTCTCAAGACCCAGGAGCGTGGGGAATGGCCTCGTGTCTCTTGCGTAGTTGGCTGTAGGATCCATCTGAATGTGGGCAGTAAGGCACTGAGAATAGAGCTGGTTTCCGAAGAGCAGTCGCTTGCTACCTGCCCCTCTGCTGCACTGTTGGGTTCTCTGTTCTGTCATGAGGTCTTCTAGAAGAAGTTGTGTTTTATCTATCTATGTCTGTCTGTATGTCTTTTTATTGAAAGGCAGAGAGGCAAAGGTTTTCCATGTGTAGGTTCAGTCCCCAAAGGCCCACAATACCCAGGACCAGGCCAGGCCAAAGCCAAAAGCTCAAAACTCAATCCTGGTCTCCCATGTGGATGGCAGGAACCCAAGTACTTGAGCCATCACCTGCTGCCTTCCAGGGTGCATGGTAGGAGGAAGCTGAATCGGAAGCAGAAGAGCTGGGGCGTGAACCAGCACCCCGGGGCAGGATGCAGGGGTCCTAAGCAGCGTGGTAGCGTCTGGGCAAATGGCTCCCCCTGAAGTCCCGCTCTGACCTTTGCCTAGTGGGCCTTTAGGGCTAAATACAAGCTGCGTCGTCTCATCTTCCAAGTGTTTTCTGAGCCCTGGTGAGAAGAGCAGCGCTTGATTTGGAGCATGCTGGAGTTGATCAGGGCTTGGCCTGCCTCCGAAGGTGCTGGGACCCTGCTGTGTGCGCGTTGGTCCCTCAGTGACGGCCACGGCCCTTCTTTCCGAGGGTTGACCCGGTTTCCCTCCAGACACGACCTTGCAGGGTGTTATTGGGTGTATGGGGAGGGGGCAGAATTGTGCTCAGGAAATGTAATCCAGGTAGCAAATTAAGACTAACAGGTTTGACTGTGAGGCTTTTGCTAAGATGCCTGCATGCCCTGAGTACTCCAGGCCAGGGATATAGTTAAGTGGGAAGCAGCTTGGACTCAGCATGAGAAAACCCACAGCCATGACGTTGTGTGGCTTTGGGGCTGCTCCATAACCAAAAGGGCCCGAATGCATCAGCAGTTTCAAAATTTTATAAAAGATGTTTTTTAAAGATCTATTTAAGCCGGCGCCGTGGCTCACTAGGCTAATCCTCCACCTTCGGCGCCGGCACACCGGGTTCTAGTCCCGGTCGGGGCGCCGGATTCTGTTCCAGTTACCTCTCTTCCAGGCCAGCTCTCTGCTGTGGCCAGGGAGTGCAGTGGAGGATGGCCCAAGTGCTTGGGCCCTGCACCCTATGGGAGACCAGGAGAAGCACCTGGCTCCTGCCATCAGATCAGCGTGGTGCGCCGGCCGCAGCGCGGCGGCCATTGGAGGGTGAACCAACGGCAAAAGGAAGACCTTTCTCTCTGTCTCTCTGTCTCTCTCTCTCTCACTGTCCACTCTGCCTGTCAAAAAAAAAAAAAAATCTATTTAAAAAAATCTATCTTTTTTTTTTTTTTTAAGATTTTTGTTTATTTGAAAGAGTTACAAAGAGAGGTAGAGAGAGAGAGAGGTCTTCTATCTGCTGGTTCACTCCCCAAATGGCCACAATGGCTGGAACTGAGCTGATCCAAAGCCAGGAGCTTCTTGCGGGTCTCCCATGCAGGTACAGGGACCCAAGGACTTGGGTCATCTTCCACTGCTTTCCCAGGCCATAACAGAGAACTGGATTGGAAGTGGAGCAGCCAGGGCTTGAACTGATGCCCATATGGAATGTCGGCGCTGCAGGCCAGGGCTTTAACTTGCTGTACCACAGCGCCAGCCCCAAAGATCTATTTATCTATTTGTGAGGCAGAGTTACAGACAGAGGGAAAGATAAAGAACTTCCATCCGTGATTCACTCCCCAAATGGCTGCAATGGTCTGTGCTGGGCCAATCTGAAGCCAGGAGCCAGGAGCTTCTTCTGGGTCTCCCACGTGGGTGGGACTTGGGCCATCTTCTGCTGCTTTCCCAGGTGATAGCAGAGAGCTGGAGAGGAAGTGCAACAGCCAGGACATGAAGCAGTAACCCATATGGGATGCCGGGACTGCAGGTGGAGGCTTAACCTAGTATGCCACAGCACCAGCCCCTAAAAAATGTTTCTAAAGAACAACAGGATACTTTCCCAGTGCATAAACCAGCACAATGCTTGCAAACTACCCTGTCTGGAACTTTCTTTCAGGAGGCTGTTAACAGGTGTTGTGTTCTTTGGTTCAAATAGTTTGGGAACCACTACTGGGAATGCAAGCATAAAAACAGGTCCCTTGGTGAGGGGCGAGGTTCTGGCCCAGCCTTGCTCTTGCCCCCAGTCAAGAAGCATGGTGGCAAAGTGAGTCACTGCTCTGGCAGACTCCCTGCAGGGGACGCCCGTGTCTGCTGTTGGGGAACACAGCTGTGCCTGAGCCCCGAGTGGCCCTCTGCTTGCAAACCCCGGCAGTGCTTCGTCCGGATGCCTACCTGGACCTGAGCTGGTCTGACTTCGTGTTGGCTGGAGAAGGTGTCCTGCCCCGTCCTGATTTGACTGGGGCCCGGCCCCTCTCTGCTGCAATTCCAATATGTCCCAGGATTGGGGCTGCGGAAAGAGGTGGAGAGCAGGTGGCAGCCAGCCAGCGTGCTTGCCCCTGCCCCACATGGGCCTGACCCAGTGTCAGTGGGAGGCTGTGGACTGGACAGAGGCTGTGGTCTTGAGCCCAGGTGTGGGCGGGAGGAGGCAGCTGGGGACAGACCCTACCCCTCCACCAGGGGCATCTGTGGGATACCACGTGATGCAGGTGATGATTAAATTTGGCTATACACTGTGGGGTTCCACCAGCAGACTTTCAAGTCCGTTCTCATAGAAACATAAGTGTATCAGGGAGAGAAAACTCAAGAGGAGGAACCTGGAACAAGGGGACATACTAATTCCCTGGGGAGCAGAGCAGGTGGTCGGCTAGTGTTAGCTAAATAAGGGATGATAGTTGCCTAAGTGTATTGCTTTTTGAAAACTAGACATTTTTAAAAAATGATTTTATTTATTTGAAAAACAGAGTTATAGAGGAGAAGGAAGAGGAGGGAAGAAGAGACAGAGAGAGGGTGTGGGGAGCAATCCGGACTAGACTAAGTTACTCGAATTAGGACTTATTCTATGCATCTGCTCTCCCACAATATGGCGCTGGGAGAGAAGTAAACAGCTTCCGCACAGCTGCCTCCAGTTCAACCAATTAACTGTAGGACTTGTTCCTGATTGGAGAGCAGCGTACTCGGCGTGTGGGCAGCCGAGTTGGGATTGGCGGAGGAGGACTATAAAGGAGGAGAGAGACGGCATGCACCAGGAACATCTATGGGGAACATCTAAGGGAACCCGTGCAGCCCCCGAGAGAACCGGCCGGCGGTGTGCCGCTCCCCTGCGGAAGTGGGGAATGCGGCCAGGGGGAACTGCCCTTCCACGGAGGTGGAAGGGATAGTAGCCAACCCGGGAAGAACCAGCAGCAAACCCAGGGAGGGCCGAGCAGACGAAAGAACAGCGCAGGGTCCTGTGTTGCTCCTCCACGAAGAGGGGGAGCGACATAATGGTGCCGTGACTCGGATAGGAAACCTGACTCGGATAGGAAACTTAGGACGGATATGAAACTTAGGAGGGAAGAAATGGGAAGAAATGGGGAAATATCGGAGAGAGAGACTAGCAAACAGCCTAGGGAAAAGCCGGACGAAAAGGGTGCCGGAAGAAGCTATTGAAAGCCTAGGCATAGACTCAGATACGGACTACGGGGGGAAGCTGGGAGAAATCTCTAAGGTCGAAAGTGGAAGTGAAAGCTAGAACAAACAGACTCGGACGTGGACTGTGGGGAGAGGCCAGGAGAAATGAGGGAGGAATATTGTTGGAAGAAAACTTGGGGAAACATACCGGGTAGAGAAAAATGTTAGGGAAATTGAAGCCGTGGGGGGCAGGCCAAGGCGGACACGAAAGCCACTTTGGGGTTCTCAAGTTAGCCCGGGAATAGGGGGCGAAAAGTTGAAACCAGAAGCTGAAACGTGAGCCTGGTTGGGATCCGTCTGATTAGCCCGGGGAGCAAAGGACGGGAAGCCAAACCGTGGGGCGGAGACGTACGCTGGGTTGAATTCGCCAGGCTAGCCCGGGGAACTTAGATTGAATGCTAATGGCGGAGACGCAAGCTACGCTGTGTTACTCACGGAAGCCGCCGCGTGCAGAGAGAGCACGGGGCGTGAATAGATAGGGAACGGGGCTGGCGTAGGCCGTGGTTCAGACGCGAAAGGGTTAAGTGCGAGACCACGGAGCGCGCGAAGCCAAGCCGCGCAAAGCCGAGCCGCGCAGATGAGGCGCGGGCTGAAGCTGCGCGGAGCCGTGAAGCTGCGCGGAGCCGTGAAGCTGCCGGCAGCGCGAGGCGCCGGGAAGCTGCAGGGATAAGAGAAACAGAAGTTTAGAAGTAAAAGAGAAATAGGAATGCTGGAAGATAGAAGTAAAATGGGAGAAATAGGAATGCCCGGAGATAGAGAAATAGAGAAATAGAAAGGCCTCCCCTCAACATGGCAACGAGAAAGTTTGGATTCGGTCTGCCTGATTAAGTGAGGCGATGAGCACGATGAGCACCTGCGGCGGCTAGCAGCTTATGCGCCGCAGGTCACCGAAGACAGGCACGAATTAACATCAGTAAGGCTTCCCCACAATACAATTAGGAGGCTTGGATTCGGTCTGCCTAATTAAGGCGGTAAGCGCCAGCAAGCAGCTCGACCAGAGTATGAGCTGCAGGTCACCGAAGATAGGCACGAACCAACACTAATAAGTCTCCCCCACAATAAGGCAATGAGAAGGCTTGGATTCGGTTTGCCTGATAGGTCTTGTAAGTCCCCTGCAGGCAGAGCAGAGCATGCGCTGCAGGGCACCGAACACAGGCACGCATCAGCGCCTAAAAACCTCCTCACAACATGGCGAAGAGAGGACCCGGATTCGGTTTGCCTGATAGGACTTGTAAGAGCCTGTGGCAACTCTAGCAAGTAGAGCAGAGTGTGTGCCGCGGGACACCGAAGACAGGCGCGTATCAACGCTAAAAAATAAAAAGAAAGGGGGATCTGTGGGGAGCAATCCGGACTAGACTAAGTTACTCGAATTAGGACTTATTCTATGCATCTGCTCTCCCACAATATGGCGCTGGGAGAGAAGTAAACAGCTTCCGCACAGCTGCCTCCAGTTCAACCAATTAACTGTAGGACTTGTTCCTGATTGGAGAGCAGCGTACTCGGCGTGTGGGCAGCCGAGTTGGGATTGGCGGAGGAGGACTATAAAGGAGGAGAGAGACGGCATGCACCAGGAACATCTATGGGGAACATCTAAGGGAACCCGTGCAGCCCCCGAGAGAACCGGCCGGCGGTGTGCCGCTCCCCTGCGGAAGTGGGGAATGCGGCCAGGGGGAACTGCCCTTCCACGGAGGTGGAAGGGATAGTAGCCAACCCGGGAAGAACCAGCAGCAAACCCGGGGAGGGCCGAGCAGACGAAAGAACAGCGCAGGGTCTTGTGTTGCTCCTCCACGAAGAGGGGGAGCGACAGAGGGGAGAGAAGGGGAGAAGAGAGGAGAGAGAGTTAGTTCTTCCTTCAGATGGCCACAATGGTCAGTGCTGGGTCAGGCTAAAGCCAGGAGCCAGGAGCTTCATCCGAGTGTCTCACGTGGGTGCAGGGGCCCAAGAACTCGGGCCATCTTTCGCTGCTTTCCCAGGTGCATTAGCAGGGAGCTGAGTCAGAAGTGGAGCAGCCAGGACTCAAATTGGCACCCAGATGGGATGCCGGTGCTGCAGGCAGTGGCTTCCTCTGCTAAGCCACAGCGGCAGCCCAGAGTACACCTTAAGGTGAGAGAATGTGGGGACGTGTCGTTCTGACTTCTCAGATGGCAAGCAGGACTAAATCCGGGCTGAAAAGAGAACTCCTCTTGGGAAGCCAGTTTTTCAGACCAATTGCGCCGCTTGTTAACCGTTTCGAGAAGTCCTGGAATTCATCTTATGGGCTTGGCTTTGATTAAATTATCCTGCACATTGGTGATGCTGTATGGAACGGCATTAAAAGGGGCTTCTGGTACCGTGTGATCTGGATGGTTGTGGGGGGCTCCAGGGTGTTGCTCACACCACATAAGACCCTCCAGCCTAGCCTTGTGGACACCCTGAGTTGGGAAGTCATCGTAGCATTTGGTGGCTTCTAGGCCCCCTCGTATAGTTCAGCATTAAAGGAAATTCATAAAATACTGTGCTTTTTGCATGTATTTTAATTTTACATTGGGCTTCATTAGGGCTTAATAAACTGGTGGTCAAGAAGAATTAGAATTTTATCTAATTGGGGTGTGTGTTGTGGCACTGAGGGTAAAGCCACAGCTTCACCGGCATCCCATGTTGGAGTGTCAGTTTGAGTCCTGGCTGCTCTGCTTCTGCTCCAGCTCCCTGCTCATGCTCCTGGGAAGGCAGCAGAAGTGGCCCAAATCTCAGGGTCCCGGCCACCCCCTGAGAGACCCAGATGGAGCTTTTGGCTTCTGGCTTTCACCTAGCCCAGCCCTGGGCACTTTGGGAAGTGACCCAAAGGATGGAAGATTTCTCTTCCATGTCTCTCCCGCTCTTTTTGTTGCTTTGCCTTCCAAATAAATACTTTTTTAAAAAATAAATTTTGTCAAAATTTTTAAAAAATGAATTTTGTCTGTCTACAAAGACATCCTTGAAGATGTTAGAGATACTGTTCTTCCATGGGGTCCTTGCTGACAGGTGAAGAGCAAGGCTGCCTTTTTACTTTGTCCCCACTCAGCCGGAGTGCAGTGATGGTCAGGAAATACTTCGCAGATGACAAACTGCTCTGATAAAGCAGTGGAACCAATAGCAACTTGTAGAGTGCTTTTCATTTTCATTAAAGTTTTTCATTTCATTTTGAAATATTCATGAGAGGCTTTAAAACAACAGTGGTTCATAGAGGTCACCAACATTTAACTCCTAATAAACCGGAATGTTTCAGGAGAGTGTTCCTACACATGACATAATTTTTTTCTGATTAAAAACATAGACTCATTGTAGAACTTCTGGAAAATAAAAGAAGCCTAAAAAAAACCCACCTATCTACGTTTCTACTGTATAAATGAATTCACTGTTCACATTTTACTATAGATTCTTCCTGGACTTATAAACTTGTGTTATATTTGCATATACGCATAGCTGCGTTTCCAATATATACATGTTCTGTGATAGATACATGTAAGTTTGCACACATATATTAGATGTATATGTATTTCTTATAAAATCAAAATCTGTAGTAGTGTTTAAAGTCCCCTCCCAAAAAAGGGGACTTCTCCCAATTTCCCTTGTGATTTTCCCAGCGTGAACATGGCTGTAGCTGTTCCAGTGGGCACATTCCCAGGCTTTCAGGAACAACTGCAGGTGTGTGAGTTCACAGTGTGTTGTTTTTTTTGGACAGGCAAAGTGGACAGTGAGAGAGACAGAGAGAAAGGTCTTCCTTTTGCCGTTGGTTCACCCTCCAAGGGCCGCCATGGCCGGCGCGCTGCGGCCGGTGCATCGCACTGAACCAAAGGCAGGAGCCAGGTACTTATCCTGGTCTCCCATGCGGGTGCAGGGCCCAAGCACTTGGGCCATCCTCCACTGCACTCTGGGGCCACAGCAGAGAGCTGGACTGGAAGGGGGCAACCGGGACAGAATTCGGCACCCCGACCGGGACTAGAACCCTGTGTGCCGGCACTGCAAGGCGGAGGATTAGCCTGTTGAGCCACGGCGCCGGCTCCACAGTGGTTTTTTTTTTTTTTTTTTTTTTTTTTTTTTTTTTTTTAAGAGATTTCTATATTTGAAAGGCAGGGTGACAGAGAGATCTTTCATCTGTTGATTCACTCTCCAAATGGCCACAATGGCCGGGTCAGGGTCAGGCCAAAGCCAGGAGCCAGAAGCTCCATCCTGGTCTCCCATGTGAGGGGCAGGGGCCCACTACCCATGTTGCTCCCACGTGGGGCATCTTCTGCTGCAGGATCGGCAGCAGAGCAGCACTTTGCTGTGGGACACTGGCAGTGTAGACGGCGGCTTCCCCTGCTGCCACCACGCCAGCCCCCCGTGCACAGCTTTGAAAGGGCTGCAAGGCCGTTCTCCGTGCCACACCCGTCCTGGTGGGAGGTGCCTGCTTGCCCTTCCTCTCTAGTACTATGTACATATGTACATAGTGTGTACTATGAATCCGGGAGGTGAGCACAGTATCTGAGGTGTCATTTCTCTAGTTGAGCGTGAAGTTGGGCATCCGTCTGTGTTGTTGGTCATTTGTTCCCCCATCTCCTGGATCTGGAACATGGCTGACAGCTGTAGCTGGGGGCGGGGGAACTTGGTGACATCATTGTCCACGGTTCCTGCAGGCTGCACCAGAAGCAACGAGTATCTCACCCACTCACATTTGAGTGAGTCCCAAAGTCGGAAGCAGATGCAGGTTTTGAGACTTAAGATTCAATGATTTGGGATGCTTACTTTAAGGGAAAGATATACAGTTAAAAATACAAAAAACCTGGTGTGAGAATGAATATGTATTTGGAATAAGAAGCATGCTAATTTACAAATTCAGAAAGCATTTTCTCTCTGTTTTTGTCTTGGCCTTCACTGAAACAGAGCCTTCTCATACTCTGAGAAAGTATGCAAAATCAGTCTGAATCTTAGAAGTATGCAAGAATAATTCAGATTTTAGATTGCAGCATCATTATACAAGCGATGTGTTCTTACACAGCTCACGTTGACGTGCTGACAAACACGTGTGGGAGTTTGTCAGCGGAACACTTGTTTCTTCAGTCTGTTTCAGTGAGGCGGAGGCATTTGGTACGTACTTTTTGTTGGGGATGTCAAACCTTGTCAGATGCACCAAGATGTAATCTGAGTCAGGGGGATGTCCGGACGTCCAAAGCCACAGCCTCCCCCACACACGTACTCCTACACTAGTGCCGCCTCCTTGTGCCTGAAAACCCTGGAGTTCTCATGTGGTTCCCAGCACAGGGCAGAGCGCGTGGTAGAGCACTGATAGTTGCGCACCTGCATCGGAAGGGATGCGACAGGCACAGCCTGCGTTCAGGTGCTGATGGCCGTAGACTTCTCCACTTGCAGTCTTACGCATCCAGTGGTCCTCAGGATTTCACACCCTTTTCTCCTCCATTCTCCTTGTTGCTTCTAGCTGGGCCTTGGAGGACACATTGGTCTTGTTAATTTGGGGGCCAGAGGCTCTCTGGAAGCGTTCCACCCTGGCAGGGCGGTGGGAGTGACAGCTGACTCTTCCAATTAGCTGTTACTCCGTCAGCAGCTGGCGCCTGGAGCTGTGGCAGGTTTTACAAGAACAGGAGCATGCTGTCCCCTTGCTGGGGTCCCCTCCAGGCTCCTGCAAGGGGCTGGTGCAAGCGAGGGCTCTGAAGCGCTGGCTGCGTGTTTTAGAATGAACGTGCGTCTGGAAATCTCACAGCCAAGACTCCAGCCCCACCGTATGCCTGTGAAGACAAGATTGGAATGTGTTGGTCTCTTTCAATCTCCAGAAAGATCTGAATGGCTTACGGTCCAACCCTTGGTAACTTGAGGCTCTATGAAAAAATTTCAGGGGCCGGTGCCGTGGTGTAGCAGGTAAACCCTCTGTCTTCAGTGCTGGCATCTCATATGGGTGCCAGTTCGAGTCCTGGCTGCTCCGCTTCCAATCCAACTCCCTGCTAATGCACTTGAGAAAGCTGCAGAAGATGGCTCAAGTGCTTGGGCTCCTGCATCCACGTGGGAGACCTGGAAGAAGTTCTGGGCTCCTGGCTTTGAATCGGCCCAGCTCCAGCCATTGGCAGCCATTTGGAGAGTGAACCAGTGGATGGAAGAGCTCTCTCTCTGTAACTCTTTCATCTTTGAAAATAAATGAAAAAATATATAAGTGAGTGAATGAAAAAAATTTGTTATACTAACTCCTCCCCCTTTTTTTTTTCCTTTCTGCCTTTTGGTGTTGGTGATCATAATCAGCCACAGTTACGGAAGTCTCGTAGCCTTTCAATATTGATTTATTTATCAACTATGCAAATGTTTGCTCCAAGTCAGCTGGTGGGCAACACAAGGAGAGGGCTCTCCAAGGGCACCGGCGATCGCCTGATTAGCAAACGCCACAGCCTTTTCCTGTTCACCCGTCTTGGGCGTCTGTACAGTTCTCACATGCGAGATTTGCCCACCGCAAAGTTGTTGTAAGTTGAGTGGCTCCTGACCTTCTGGTTGCCACAGGGACTTTGCTGACCTAGTCCAGGCAGTCCCACATCTGTGACATCACTTCTGCAAGATGACAGGTCAGCCCGTTCTGTGTGTGTCAAAAGGAGTAGCGTACCAGGGAGGTGTGGTCTTTGGAGGCCGGCTTCCACACTAGGCAGCCAGCAGACAGGAATTTGAACCCCAGCTGTCTGCCTCCTGCCGTGGTGGACACGTGGAAGTGCCCCCTGCCCAGCTTCAGGTGCCCTCTTTGCTGCCTGAACTCAGCCCAGCCAGGGGGGTTGTCGCATCCGTTCCACATCCCCAGGTAGGTCTCCGTCTGGGTTGTGTTCCGGCCTTAGCCTGTCCTGAGCTGAGCTCCCGATGCCCCCGCGCCAGCCCCCGCAGGCTTCCCCATCTTAGGTACCGCAACGCAGCTCTTCTACCTGCCAGGGCCCAAACCTTCATGTGGCGCCGGCCCCCGCTTCCTCCTCCATCCGGTCACCTGTCAGCAGCATTCAGAAGTCAGCACTCACCATCTGTGCTGCTGTGACCCCTCCCCAGGGTATTGCAGAGGCCTCCTGACTCTTCCAGCTTCTGCCAGGTCCTCGCTCTAGTCTGATCTCTGCAAAGTAGCTGCGGCCCTTCTAAGACCTGAACCTAACGGTGTCACCCTCAGAGCTCGGCCACAGGCCCACCACGCCCCCGGGCCTCCGAAGCCCTGGGCCCTTCTGGGCCACTTGGTCTCAAGTGCAAGTGCCCTTGCCCCGCTAGGCTTCATTCCCCTTGCCTGCCCTCAGATTTTTCCCTCTGTTCTCATCACTGCCTGGCTTACTGTATTTTTTTTTTTTTGACAGGCAGAGTGGATAGTGAGAAAGAGACAGAGAGAAAGGTCTTCCTTTTGCCGTTGGTTCACCCTCCAATGGCTGCCGCAGCCAGCGCACTGCGCTGATCCGATGGCAGGAGCCAGGTACTTCTCCTGGTCCCCCATGGGGTGCAGGGCCCAAGGACTTGGGCCATCCTCCACTGCACTCCTGGGCCACAGCAGAGAGCTGGCCTGGAAGAGGGGCAACCAGGACAGAATCTGGTGCCTGGACCAGGACTAGAACCCAGTGTACCAGCGCCGCAAGGCGGAGGATTAGCCTAGTGAGCCGCCGTGCCGGCCGGCTTACTGTTTTTTTAAATTTAACTTTTAAAAATTTTCCTTCCATTTGACTCTGAGTCAGCGAGCAGGGATTCAGGAGTGGCCCCTAAGACCTGCATGTCCTTGAAGCCATTCTTATTTTAATGTCGAAGACTAGGAGTTACCTTTCCGCAAGAATCTGGTTGAGGTTAGCATTCCAGAGACATTTGCAACTCATCAGTGCAGTGTGTGATTTCTTGCCCAAGATTACGAGATCCGATTACAGGGGTGAGAAAAGAGGGAAGTTTGGGACTTTTCCTTATATGAACTATTTCTTTTGCGAATTGATCGCAAGTTAGGCATGAAATTCACACGGAGAGTTAGAAAGCCTCTGCTTCTGTAGCAAATGGTAAGGAGAGACGCAAAGTGTGTGCTGAGACCTCTACCTTTTGCTTCTGACGGGCAGCTAAAGCCGTGTGCCCCAGGTGCTCTGAATGTGTACACAACTGGAGTGGCTCAGCCGAGCTGAGCAACGCGTGCATTACCTCAAGCACACATACTTGTGCTTTCTCTCTCTCTTTTCTTGTGGTGAGAAGACTTAAAATCTCTCGTAGCCATTTTCCAAACACAGCACATTAACTGTAGTCACCGTGTTGTACAGCAGATCTGCTGAACACATTCTTTCTAGCTGCAGTTTTGATCTGTAAGATCCTTTTCTTCAATGTGTTATTAAAGAAATGTGAAAAGCCCTGCGGGCCGGCGCTGTGGCATAGTAGGTTAGGCTCTGCCTGCAGTGCCAGCATCCCATATAGGTGCTCCACTTCTGATCCACCTCCCTGCTAATGGCCTGGGAAAGCAGTGGGCGATGGCCCAGGTCCTTGGCCCCTGTACACACATGCGAGACCCAGAAGAAGTTCCTGGCTCCTGGTTTTGATCAGCTCAGCTCCAGCTGTTGCAGTCATCTGGGGAGTGAACCAGCAGGTGGAACACCTCTCTCTCTGTCTCTCCCTCTAACTCTGCCTTTCAAATAAATAAACAAAAATGTTTCAAATAAATATTTATTTAAAAGGCAGAGGCAGAGAGAGAGGGTATTCCATCTGCTGGTTCACTCCCAAGATGGCCTTAATGGCTGGAGCTGCGCTGATCCGAAGCCAGGAGCCAGGAGCTTCTTCCTTGAGCAGGAGCTCAAGGACTTGGGCCATCTTCTGCTTTCCCAGGCCACAGCAGAGAGCTGGATGGGAAGTGGAGCAGCCAGGACTTGAACTGGCACCCATATGGGATGCTGGCACTGCAGGCGGCAGGTTTACCTGCTACACCACAGCGCTGGCCCCAATAAATATTAAAAAACAAACAAACAAACAAACAAAAAACCAACAACACCACGAACCGTTAGGGAAGGGGACTGTGGAGACACAGCCAGTGAGAAGGGCGGAGTGCTCTCCTTTCGTGCCTGGCAATTGACAAGAGTGTGAGGGGTTGCAGGTGTGGGGTTTGTGAGTCACCGAGCCCCCGCCTGCTGACTGTGCCTATTTCTGTGTGTGCTGTCCCAGGAATGGGGAGAGATGGAGACGGAGTGCCTCATGCTGCACGTAGAACACAGCCAGAGATGAGCAGGCCTTATGGGAGTGGGTGGACTCGAACAAAACCCAAGTCTGGGGGAAGCACACCCAGGGAAGGCCTGGGGAGCGGGGGCCTCAGCACGCCCCGTGCTGCGGATGCTTCTCACACTTTGGGCATCTTGTCAAAAGGCAGATTCTGTTTGTGCTGGTGAAGGAGAGGAAGCAGCCGGTACACCATACCCTCCCTGGGGTGCGGGTGCCGCTGGCTCAGAGGCCAGTGTCCGAGACGAATCTGCCCTTTGGTGCTACAGTCTCTGACTTTCCCTTGATCGCAGAGCCGTTGACTTAGTCGTCGGGCCGCCTCCCTTTCCTGACATCTGCAGATCTGCCTTTCAGAGTTCACTTGGGCGGCCAGTGTTGTGGCACAATGGGTTAAGCCACCACCTGAGACACCAGTATCCCATATGGGCTCTCGTTTGAGCCCAGGCTGCTCCACTTCCAGTCCAGGTCCCTGCTAATGTACCTAGGAAAGCAGCAGAAGATGGCCCAGGTGCTTGGGCCCCTGCACCCATGTGGGAGACCCAGATGGAGTTCCAGGATCCTGGCGTCAGCCTGGCCCAGCCTGGCCCAGCCTGGCCCAGCCCGGCCCAGCCTGGCCCAGCCCTAGCCACCACAGCCATTTAGGGGAGTGAACTAGCAAATGGAAGATGTCTTTCTCTCTCTCTCTTTCTCTCCTTTCCCTTTGCCTTTCAAGAAAAAAAAAAAAAGTTTGCCTGGGGAGCAGGCTAGCAGTTAGGATTCCTGCATCCCACATTGGAATCCAAGCCCCCAGATTGGCTGTGGCTCCGGCTGCAGATCCCGACTCCAGCTTCCTGCCACTTCAGACCCTTTTGAGGCAGCAGTGAGGGCTCAAGTAACTTGGCTCCTGTCGCCCACGTGGGAGACCTGGGTGAGTTGCCGGCTCCTGCTCAGTGCCAGCCACCGCAGGCATCTGGAGAGTGACCCAGCAGATGGGAGCTCTGCCTGCCTCTCTGCCCCTCGACAATAAATGAGTAAGAGCCCACTTGATAATTCTTGTGGCTTACTGTATGACTCTATGATCTCCGAATGCTGTGACATGTTTGCTAGGATGCTACCTGGGTCCTTCAGAAAGAACGTGGTTCTATTATTGGTCGATTTTGATTGTATTCCTACGAGCCGCCAGTCTGCCCCCTGTAATCACACCCGGCCATGCCCTTTTGAGAAGACACGTGGACGGAAGAGACGGGCCTCTTGTTTTAGGCACTTGCTGTTGGGGAAGCCATCAGGGTTGTAGTTAACCTGTGTGACCCCAGCATGAACCACCAAGGTAGCTATGGACTGATTATGTAGCGATGTGCACTGATAGGTATTGATTATGTACTGATATGTATTGATTCTGCCTCTCTGTGCTCATACTTGTAGCAGAGGCTAAAATTAGAAACATGCCCAGGAGGTATCCACTTCTGGTGGCGGAGGGACCAGGGTTGCATCTGTCTTCATCTTCTCAAGGGCTAGGGCTTGTGCCGAGGGCCACGCGGTGACAGACCAGTGTCAGTGTGCAGCCAGGGAAGGGGAGTGCAGGGGGGCTTGGCTGTTCACATCAACAGTCCGACCCTCCCGTTCAGCCCAGTTCGGACAGTTACCCCGGGGTCCCTGCGGGAGACGCTCTGTGGCTGTGCATCGTTACCCAGTGTCGTCTGAAGCCGGCTGGCACGGCTGAGCGCAGGTGTGTGCTGTACATAGGCTCACGTGTGTTTCCTGTTTCCTCCCTAGGTCTTGTCCCTGATCGCCTTCATCTGCATTGAGACCATCATGGAGTGCTCGCCCTGCGAAGGCCTCTACTTTTTTGAGTTTGTAAGCTGCAGCGCGTTTGTGGTGACGGCAGTCTTGCTGATCATGTTCAGTCTCAACCTCCACATGAGGATCCCCCAGATCAACTGGAACCTGACCGTGAGTACAAGCCCCACTCCCTGACGGTGAGAGGCTGTGCCGCCGGCAGGCTCCAGGGCTGGCGTCCCTCGTGTCGTGTTTGCTTCTAGCGCAGTTGGATCCTTAACTAGTCCATGATAACTCAGTGGTGAAGGTTAAAATGTCTTTGCTGGGTTGAATGAACTGAATGGTTCTAACAATGATGTTAGAGATGTCATTTCAGGTTTTCTTTTTTTTTTTAAGATTTATTTATTTTATTTGAAAGGCAGAGTTACAGAGAGGCAGAAGCAGAAAGAGAAAGAGGTCTTCCAACCACTGATTCACTCCCCAAATGGCCACAATGGCTGGATCTGTGCTGATCTGAAGCCAGGAGCCAGGAGCTTTTTCCAGGTCTCCCATGCAGGTGCAGAGGCCCAAGGTCATCTTCCATTGCTTTCCCAGGCCATAGCAGAGAGCTGGATCCAGAAGTGGAGCCACCAGGATTTGAACTGGCGCCCATATGGGATGCCAGCACTGCAGGTGGTGGCTTTACCCGCTATGCCACAGCACTGGGCCCCTCATTTCAGTTTTAAGTCATCTGCCATGACCAACCAGTAAGGTTCATGTTTACATGGGACAAGAAAGAAAATGGATTACTACATTTGTATGTTTTTCAGACAGGACACTGAAGCAGTTAACAAAAACATTGATTCTGTAAGAACTGAAAATATGAATGAAATGCCAATAATGTGCAAAGCCTAGAAATGTAACTAAGTGTATAGAGACGGGGGACCTGGGCCTTTGAGTGGTTTGACCAAGAATCTCAAGAGGAAATGTGTGCTTTTCTCTCAAGGTTGAGTTCTCAGCCCTACTGGGACAGCTAGGGCTGGCCAGGCCCCAGCCGCCTTGCCTGGCCTGCGCTGCTTGTTCCTGTCTTGTGGCACGAGAAAGGAATTTTAACGTCACTTGGTTTTCTTGATATTTCTTTGCAAATAAGCGTGTGCAAGGGCTCAGACGTTTCAGTCGGGAGACAGAGAACAGCTCAGCAGCTGCCTCGCCCTCTGTGCCCGCGGGCACTGCAGCTGCGCCCGTGGCGGTGGAGGGGGCGGCCGCGGGCCCCCTTCCGTCGGCCAGGGCCACGGGGGCCTTCAGTCATCCAGGGCCGTGGACTCTGTCTCTCTGGCTGGTGGGGGGAGGCAGCCCAGGCAGGGCTTCTGCCGTGGTGTGCCCTGGGGCACGGACATGGTAAGTCTTCTGACAGAGTAGTCTTTGTGTTGTCCTAATGGGCACAAGCTCTTCTTAGGAGGAAGAAAATCAAAGGAGAACTGCTGATCTAGAAAAGTCGATGTCAGCCGAACGCCGGGCTGCTTTTGTCTTAGCACTGAAAGCTGGAGGAAATGGAACTGTATTTTAAATTCAGTTTGAAGCCTCAATATAACTGGAAGCCTCTTGTCTAAGATTTTGTGACAAGTTTTAATGTCTCAGCTATTTTGGAGGTAAAGTCTGTGTTGTCCCTAAAGAAATGCTTCGCGTTCTGGCCTGAACTGATAGCGCCGCAGACGAACAGCTTGAGAGAGCCTTATGGGGCAAGGCCAAGGCTGCTGACTTGTTCCTTGTTCTCCCAGTTACTTTGTGATCCTAAGGCCCTCAAGATAAGTACTTGTTGAGGGAGGAGCCGCCGAGGAGCCTGTGAAACCGTGCAGGAGGACCTATTTGACAAAGCAGCGGCTGCCGGGAAGGTCAAGATCACAGCCTTTGAAGAGTGGGTCACTTGGAGCCGGCGCCGTGGCGCAGTAGGTTAATCCTCAGCCCCCATATGGGTGCCGGTTCAAGTCCTGGCTGCTCCTTTTCCGATCCAGCTCTCTGCTATGGTCTGGGAAAGCAGTAGATGGCCCAAGTACTTGGGCCCCTGCACTCCGTGTGGGAGACCTGGAAGAAGCTCCTGGCTTCGGATTGGTACAGCTCTGGCCATTGTGGCCATCTGGAGAGTGAACCAGTGGATGGAAGACCTTTCTCTCTGTCTTTCCCTCTCACTGTCTGTAACTCTGCCTCTCAAATAGATAAATAAAATCTAAAAAAAAAAAAAAAAAAAAAAAAAAGTGGGTCACTTAGAGCCCTGCGTTGGTGAGACAGTGCCATCGGCAAAGTGGAGATGATATTTTTCTTGCAGGGTTGTTTTAGACATAAAGTGGAATCATGGGTAGACAGGTATCTGGTAAACCCTCATACCTGTGGGTGCTACTGCCAGTGCAACCACACCATCCTCCCTCAGGCTTCTACCAGGGTCGCCTTTCCTCCCGTCTGTCTTTGTCTGCCTCTTTGACAGCATTCATCTGTAATGCTTCGGATTCTCGCCCATTCACGTGGCCCTTCCCTCCAGAGATGCCTAGTTAGTGAGCATTCTGAAATTCCGGCTTTCCCACTTCAGTCATGAAAGCCCTTCCACTGGTTGAACACCGCATTCGTGGTCACGTTCAGCTGTATCTTTTTCACTGGAAAGTTGGTATCTGTTTTTTTTCCTGGATGAGGTTGGCTTGGTGGTCACGTGATCAGCTGAGACCACCTTCCTGTCCCTGGGGTCCACACTTTGCAGTGAGTGAGCCTGAGGAGGTGGTACCGTGGGTGGCACCCATGGCATCCGTCGTCGGAGAAAAGTGGGTTCCTCACCCGGGCACCGCTCTGTGAGTCGCCACAGGGCCAGCCCTGGCCGTGCTGTGGCTCTGACAACGCAGAGCCATCCTGCTGAGGCGAATGGGCGTGATGGGCACAGGTGCAGGAAAACAGGTCATCCGGGAGCCCAGGCTGACACACGTGGAGGAGCAATGGCAGGTAGGGAGGACATTTTTTTTTTTCTTCAAATTCTGTTTTTAAGTTAGAAATAACTATTTTTCTGTGGGGTACACAATGTTGTTTTGATACCTGTATCTCTTGAGAATGGTCAAACCAGCCACGTCTCCATCACCCGAAATACTTAGCATTTCTTGCTGGTGGGAACGTGGGAAGTCCTCTCGTAGCTACTCTGAACTCAGCATCGCATTGGTCTTGCGACAGTCACACCCTGTGCAGTGGGACACCCAGTCTTCCTCCTCCCATCTGACACCAGCTTTGTGTCCAGGGACCAAGGTCACAAGGCAGTTTTTGTACAAGCGTGAGTTGATGCAATCTGAATGATGCTGTTCATGTCAAGTTTGGGGGTTGGTTTGTTTGGTTTTATTTTTTTCCTGAGTGCGTGGGCCTTGTCCTGTGATACTGTGTCTAACCGTGGACTGGGGGCTCGCACACCTGTTGGTCCAGCGGCAGTTCACCTGGATGAGTGCCACTGCCGCCTCCTTCGCCCCATGCTGGAGCTGGGCTGTTGAAAGGGCGTGTCTGATCCCCAGTGTACCCTGAAACCTGCCGCTCGCTCCCCCGCTTCCCTGCTGGCGCCGTAGCCCAAGGCCACCTGGCTAGACTTGCTGGCAGGAGACTGGCACCTGCCTTTTCTGTTCCCTCTCCCCTAATCTCTCTCTCCTAACCTGTTATGATCACATTCAAAACACTTTGGGAAAGTAAATACATAGTTTAACCAAGAGTTAAGATTATGTAGCTGCCACCTGGGCCAAGCACGAGGCTCCTGCCAGCAGCCCTGAAGCGCCCGTGTGTCTCGCTCAGACACAGGAGCCACCGCCCCGGTCCCCTGGGCACCGTCCGCTCATTCCAGTGTGGCTGAGGGTCCCACTGCGACACCGGAAGCCCTCTACTGAGGACCTCGGAGGCTGCATGCCCTGGGTCCCCTGGTGACCCTGAGCACTTGCCCTGCTCACCGCCGTGCCCTATCTGCTCTGGAACGCCCTGTCCTTGCCACGCTCTCAACCTCGCCTCCCGGGACTCCGTGCTCTCCTGGCTTCCTGCGTCCCCCCTCTGTGGCCCCAGCTCCTCTCCCAGGCTTCCTTCTGCCTAGGGCCCCAAGCCGGCTGTTGTGCTGGGTTGAGAACAATGTGAGGTCACCCAGAGGGCCTTTGTTGAGCCCTGAGCCCTTGGCCATGACTCATTTTTTTGTGTATGTGTATGTGTATGTGTGTGTATTGTTCTGTTCCTGATGCTACACAAGCATCTACACGTGGCCAGCAATTCCACTTAAATCTGACGCCAGTTCCCAGAGATAGTGCAGTCTCGCAGGTTAAGGGTTCAGTTACAAGACTCGTCCTGCTTCTGATATCATGGCCAGGCACCAGCAACCTCCACAACCCGCTCCGCGGTCCACTTGTTCTTGGGGCGGGCATTTGGCACAGCAGTTAAGATGCCACGTAGGATGCCCACATCCCATACCGAGTGCTTTGCTTTGAGTCCTGGCTCTGCTCCTGATTCCAACTTCCGCTAACGCACACCTTTTGGAGGCCCTTGGCAATGGCTCACGTATTTGGATCTCTGCACCCACATGGGAGACCCGATGGATTTCCAGGCTCCTGGGGTTGGCCTGGTCCAGCCCTGGCCATTATGGGCATTTGGGAATTAACCAGCATATTGGATATGTTTTGTCTGTCTGCCTGCCTGCCTTTCTCTTTCTCTTTCTCTTTCTCTCTGTGTGTGTGTGTGTTTGTGTGTGTATCTGTGTCTGTTGGACTTTCAAGTAAGATGAAAACTGATTAAAGAAAATAGTTCCCCAGAGCAGCCCACAGGACCCAGGGCCGTGCGTTCCGCGTGACCCCTGGCTTCTTAGGAAGCATAAATCTCAGGAGCAGCCAGATCGGAGAGCGGTGCCAGGCTGGGTCCCCAGGGCCCCGAGGGCAGGAGCCGCCGGAGCCGCTGAGGAGTTGGGATCTTCCTTGGACTCAGAGCCAGCCGCCCTCATGGAAGAATGGAAGAGTTCAGCAACTCAGAAGCTCCCAGCAAGGCTTATTCAGTGATTTCCAGGGATAGGCATGATGGATGAGCACTGGACGCAGTGTCCAGTCCAGTTCCCTCCCCTAGAGTCCAGGGTGGGTGGGGCTGAAGGTTTTTCTGGTGACTGGGCCCATCCAGAAGCTCTGCTAAGACCCACTTCGGTTGTTTTTTTTTTTTTAAGATTTGTTTATTTATTTGAAAGTCAGAGTTAGAGGAGAGGCTGAGAGAGAGAGGTCTTCCATCCGCTGGTTCACTCCCCATTGGCTGCAACAGCCGGAGCTGTGCCTATCCAAAGGCAGGAGCCAGGAGCTTCTTTTGGGTCTCCCACATGGGTGCAGGGGCCCAAGGACTTGGGCCATCTTCTACTGCTTTCCCAGGCCATAGCAGAGAGCTGGATCAGAAGCGGAGCAACTGGGACTAGAACTGGCACCCATATGGGCTGTTGGTGCTTCAGGCCAGGGCGTTAACCCGCTGTGCCACTGCACCGGCCCCAAGACCCACTTCTACCCAGGGTTGACCTCATTTGCACAGACTCAGACATGGTGCAATAGCAACAGATGCTACTGTCGCTCAGGAGACTGAAGATTCGACGAGGAGCTATTTTTCACCTTCCCACACTCGTCCTCTCAGACTTGATTTCTTCATTCATGGGAGCAGATGAAGTAGCAAGAACTGCCTCGCGCAGCCTCTCGGGTATTCTGTGTCGTAACAGAGTCGGGACTCAGACCCTGACAGCTGCCTGATTGTCACAGTCAGGCCCCATTGCTGGGAGCTGCCATTGCCATCAGTGTTGTCATTGTCCTGTTGATCCTGGGGCCGTTTAAGCACAAGTCATTGCATGGTTGGACCGAGAACTATGGACGTGCAGGACAGAGGCTGGGGCCCATCGTGGAGTCTGGGTTTGGGAGCCCAGCTGGAGTGCAGCGACAGCCCTGAGCTGAGCCCGTTTCACCAGGGACTCAGTCACAGTGGGCGGAGCAAACACAGCTCAGCTGCTGCGTGCAGGTTTTGGGCACAGGAAGTGCAGGCCTGGCTGCTCTCTAGGAGGCCTGGAGGGGTCAGTCAGGGGCGCTCAGAGGAAATGCCAGATTCCAGGTGGGCTTGAAGGACGAGTAGTCACCTGTGGCATTTGCTTCGTGGGACTCCTGGTCTAGGGCTTTTTTATTATTTATTTATTTATTTATTTATTTATTTTTTGACAGGCAGAGTGGACAGTGAGAGAGAGAAAGGTCTTCCTTTGCTGTTGGTTCACCCTCCAATGGCCACTGCAGCCGGCGTGCTGTGGCTGGCACATTGCGCTGATCCGAAGGCAGGAGCCAGGTTCTTCTCTTGGTCTCCTGTGGGGTGCAGGGCCCAAGGACTTGGGCCATCCTCCACTGCACTCCCTGGCCATAGCAGAGAGCTGGCCTGGAAGAGGGGCAACCGGGACAGAATCCGGAGCCCCGACAGGGACTAGAACCCGGTGTGCTGGCGCCGCTAGGTGGAGGATTAGCCTCGTGAGCTGCGGCGCCGGCCTTTTTTTTTTTTTTTTTTTTTTTAAGATTTATTTGTTTATTTGAAAGAGTTGCACAGAGAGAGGGGGAGAGGCAGAGAGAGAGACACAGAGGTCTTCCATCCACTGGTTCACTCCCCAGTTGGTCGCAACAGTGACCAATTGAGCCTATCTGAAGCCAGGAGCCAGGAGCTTCTTCTGGGTCTCCCACATGGGTGCAGGGGCCCAAGGACTTGGGCCATCTTCTACTGCTTTTCCAGGCCACAGCAGAGAGCTGGATTGGAAGTAGAGCAGCTGGGATGCAAACTGGCGCCCATATGGGATGCCGGCACTGCAGGTGGCAGCTTAACCCGCTACGCCACAGCGCCGGCCACCGGCCCAGGGTTTCAAGAGCAGCAGGAAGTTGGGCTTCAGTTTTCAGAGGGGGCTTTTCTGTGTGGAGCCGTCCAGTGCTGGTTGGTTTGTTCAGGTTTGTCCTGCACCCTGCACAGGTGGAGCCCGTTGCTGGGGCACAGTGGTCTGTGGGCCTCTGCCCGGCACGCTCTGGGCGGCGTGGTGCAGCTGCACTCCGGGGTTTGCCGAACGAGACCCGGGCCTGCGTCCCTGGGGAAGGTCTCGGGGCTGTGGGCTGACGCAGCTCCTGGCCCTTGACCTTCCTGTTCGTCCTGAGGAGAGCTGCGGCCTCGGGGTTTGGAGCATAGCCAGGTGACTTGCAGCAGCTGGGCATGAGGCCGCAGGGAGCGGGGGACTGCGGACTGGAGAGGGACCTGTGGCGGGCAGAGCACTGAAAACCCTTACACACCAGGGGTGACTGGAGCAGAAACAAAACCGCACGCCCGCGTGCGCCCCTGCTGAGAAGGGTGAATCTGCAGCCCTCACTTTTGTTTCCTGGCCCAGGTCCTCAAGGGATGGATGCCGACGAACTTCTGCAGTGTCCCTTCTAAATCGTGGAAATAGGGGATGGTGTTTGGCACAGCGGTTGAGACGCTGCTTGGAGGGCCCACGTCACCTAGCAGAGTCCTGGGTTTAAGCCCTGGCTGCGCTCCCAAGTCCAGCTTCCCGCTAATGGGCACCCTGGGAGGCAGCCGGTGATGGTTCAAGTTGTTGGGTGGCAGCCTGGCCTGCCCCTGTGTGGGGAGTGAACTGGTGGGTGGGAGACCCTGTTTCTCTCTGCCTTTCAAATAAATAAAAATATTTTTTAAAAAGACAGTGCATATAACAAGTGTTGTAGAAAAAGTAGGCAATATATATAATAAAAAATAAAATCATGTGATGACCCAAGAGAAATGAGAATGTCCCGACAAACACAAGTTCCTAGCTGCACACTGATACTAACCAAAGTGGAAACAGCCAAAATGCCCACCAGATGAAAATGTGACTGATGTGATAGAAGCAACTGTTTGTTTGTGTGATTAATTTAACTTTGCTTACTTTTTACGTTTTTAATTATTTGAGAGGCATATACTCAAAGAGAGTTCTCATCTACAGGTTCACTCCCCAGATGCCCACAATGGCTTAAACTGTGCCAGGCCAAAACCAGGAGACAGGAACCTAATCCACGTCTCCCGTGTCGGTGGCAGGGAGCCACCCTGTGGCCTCCAGGGGTCCACATTAGCAGGCAGCGGGAACCAGGACTGTACCCCAGGCACTCTCCTATGGGATGCAGGCGCCTTCACCGGCATGTTAACTTGCTTGGGCAAAGGCCCGCTGCCAAGTTCAGTAGCCACAGGTGCCCTCCCACAGCACAGCTCTGGCAGCCAGTGGTCTTCAGGTTCATGTTTTAGGCAGATGCTTCAGCATGTGGAATACAAGGAAGCAGACATGCTACACTGGTGGTTTTCTGCTTAGATTTATTTATCTGAAAGGCAGCAGTTGCTGGTGTTTCCCTGCCCAGTTCAGTCTCATCTCTGAAATAACCTCGGGTCACGGTGGGAGAATATCCTATCTTTTTAAAATAGCCTTTTTGCATTTTTTTGTTGTTGCTGCACACTGTGATAACATTTTATCATTTCAGTCTCCGTTTCCCAGTGTTAATTTTATTACTAAAACAAGTGGGGGCTGCTGCTTGCAGATTGGTGGGAGTCCTGGCTGTTCTGCTGATCCAGCTCCCTACTCATGCGCCTGGGAAAGAAGCAGAGAATGACCCAAGAACCTCAGCGTCTGCCACCCACACTGGGGACTGACCAGGATGACGTTTTGGGCTCCTGGCTTCAGCCCTGGCCCTTGTGGTCATTTGGGGAGTACACCAGCAGATGGAAGGGCTCGTTATCTCTCCCTTCCTCTCTGTAACTCTGCCTCTCAGATAAATAAATCTAAGCAGAAAACCACCAGGGCTTCAACAACTGCTAAAGTTTTGCCTGTTTATTTCCCAACCCTTTATCACATCTATACAAGCACCTCCAAAAAGTTTGTGGAAAATGGACTTAAAAGGTAAGCTTATTCTGGTGCAGATTCTTTAAAAATCCACAAATACTGGTATTTCGACAGTCACTGTTAATACTGTTGTGTCTACTGTGTGACCTCAGCATTATATCACAAAATATTTTCCTCCATTTCCAAATGCTCTTTGCTTTAGCAAGCAAGTTAAGTAGGTTTTTTTGCCTCTAACCCAGACCTCCACGTAACTGAACACTTGGTTTGTGTTTGTGAAGGAGGGATTCACCCTGCCTGTCCCCTGCCTGCAGCCCTTCTGCAGAGAGCATTTCTGTGCCCCAGGTGCCCACGCAGGAGCAGCCAGAGTTTCCATTGCAGAGGCTCTGTAGTGTTATGATTCCATTGTTGTCTCTTTGCATCTTTATCTTGAAATTTCTACTTATTTATTTGGGAGGCAGAGACGAGAGGGAAGGAGGACTCCCATCCACTGGGTCACTCCTTTGGTGCCTGCAGTAGCCAGGGCTGAAGCTGGGAGCTGGCAACTCAGTCCAGGTCTCCATATGGGTGGCAGGAGCCCAGTTACATGGTGCCTTGGCCTGTACTGGCGGGGAGCTGGAATCAGGTGGAGCCAGGGATCAAACCCAGGACTCTGGTGTGAGATACAAGCTTGCTTGCTTGCTTGCTTTCAGATTTTATTTATTTATTTATTTGAGAGGTAGAGTTATAGACAGAGAGAGGGAGAGACAGAGAGGTCTTCTGTCTGCTGGTTCATTCCCCAAGTGGCTGCAACGGCCAGAGCTGGGCCAATTTGAAGCCAGGAGCCAGGACCTTCTTCCAGGTCTCCCATGCGGGTGCAGGGGCAAGCACGTGGGCCATCTTACACTGCCTTCCCAGGCCACAGCGGAGCGCTGGATCGAAAGAGGAGCAGCCAGGATGCCAACCGGCGCCCACATGGGATGCCAGCGCTGCAGCTGGAGGCCCAGCCTACTACGCCACAGTGCTGGCCCCTCTCTTCTTTTTTTAAAGATCTGTTTGTTTATTTATTTAATTGAATGGCAGAGATAGAGGGAGAAACAAAAAGAGAGATCTTCCATCTGCTGGTTCACTCCTCAGATGGCTGCAACAGCCAGGGCTGGCCCGTGCTGAAGCCAGGGGCATCTTCCGGGGCTCCCATGTCAGTGCAGGGGCTTCAGCACCTGGGCCATCCTCTGCTGCTCTCCTGGGTGGATTAGCGAGGAGCTGGATTGGAAGTGGGGCAGCCGGGACTCGAACCAGCAGCGCCCATGTGGGAGGCCAGCTTCACTGGCAGCGGCTTTACCCGCTGTGCCCGAGAGGTTAGATCTCGTGTGTCCAAGGTTCAGCTGTTCTTGGAGCAAAAGGGTGAAACAGTCCTTTTGCAGAGGTCTTGTCTCTTCTCCTTTAGGATCTGGTCAACACTGGACTCAGCACTTTCTTTTTCTTCATTGCCTCCATTGCCCTGGCCGCTCTAAACCACAAAACTGGAGCAGAAATTGCCGCCGTGGTAAGCGAACTCAGGGGCAGGGGTGTGGGTGAGCCACAGCTGACAGGGCCCCTCCTGTGGCTTTCTGTCCCCTGTCCCCGGCGTGTGTCCTGCCCACCCGCCGCCCTCAGCTGCTGCTTGGCTGACAGTG
Source organism: Oryctolagus cuniculus (assembly GCF_051225735.1). NCBI lineage: Eukaryota > Metazoa > Chordata > Mammalia > Lagomorpha > Leporidae > Oryctolagus > Oryctolagus cuniculus. The sequence goes on along the minus strand of NC_142884.1, from coordinate 59,611,208 downwards.
ATGGGACCCCGTCTTGCGCGGCTCGGCAGTGCCAGGCACTTCTTCTCTCTTGCGGGTGGAATGCTGGGGTGGGGGCCAGGGAGCATGAGGCTTTCACTCCCTCCGCCCTGCGTTCCCGTGTTGTTCTGGGTTCACAGGAACATGTTTCACGCTCATAGCTGGGGTGGGGATTAAAAAGTTTATTAAAAAATTTAAACGCGCGGCTCTCCCAGGTACCACTTAATCAAAGAATCAAAGCCCTCTGCTTGTCACCTTGGAGCTGCCAGGTGAGGCCGCTGGCCAGCAGAGGCCAGCCCCACGGCCCAGTGTGAGGCTCACACGTGCGTCCCTCACTTTCACCTTCAGTGTGTTTTCTCACCTGTGTCCAGAGGCCACGGAGGTGCTGGGAAAGAGGTCCTTTGGTGACTTTTAAAAGGTCCAGAATACTGCATTAGGACCCTAGGCCATCTGCCGGTCAGGCGGGATTTTCTTCCACCGACACCCACGGCCTTGCACAGGGCAGGCGCATGCCGGGGTCCAGCGGGAAGGGCTGCCTGCGGCTCGGGGCGGGGGCCCGGGACCAACCATGCCTGTGTGTTGCAGATATTTGGCTTCTTGGCCACGGCGGCATATGCGGCGAACACGTTCCTGGCTGTGCAGAAATGGAGGCTGAGTGTCCGCCAGCAGAGCGCCAATGACTACATCCGCGCCCGCACTGAGTCCCGGGACGTGGACAGCCGCCCAGAGATCCAGCGCCTGGACACGTGAGGAGCGCCAGGCCGCCCCCCGCCGGCTCTCGGCCCATCCTTCCCAGCCCCTCTCCCTCGGCACATCCGGTTGTTGCGTGATTCAGTGGAATGGTGGCCTCCTGGGTAGAAGTGCCGCTTGGGGAGGGGTCTCCAGGATGGCACAGCATGGGCCCGTGGCAGGCTGCGAAGGCCCACGTCCTGCGGGGTGGCCGACCGCCCTGGTCCACCTTCCGTGTGCACCGTCTCAGAGCACAGGCGCCCCTCCGACCCTGAACCGCACTGTCCCCTGTGCCTGTGAAGAGTCAAGACTTCGGATTCAACCTGGCTGCTCCCAAGAAGGGGTGGGCACCAAGGGCCGAGCCGTGGGGTTGGGAGGCCAGCAGCAGCCCCTGTGTGAGACCCTGGTCCTGCTTGGGGTCACGTGAGCCTGTCTGCCAGGGTGGCCCTACTGCTTGTCATCCACACCCAGGACACTCAGGTGGCCAGCACGGCCAAGGCCACAGACGACCATCAGGGTCTTGGCAGGGGAATGCTGGTGGAGCTCTTGACTGGGCCTGGGCTCCGTGGGGGTGGGGCAGGCCGTGTGCAGCTGGGACAGCTGACTCCTGTCACCCACCCCACTGCGCAGTCTCCCGACTCTTGTTCCAGTGACACCTCTGAGCCGCAGGTTCTCCTCCGGGAACACGGGGGCCAGCTTGTTTTCCAGTTTCCTTCCTGTCCCTGAGTCCTTTGAGGCTGAACTGCAGAGTCGCTGGAATTTTACCTTCTCAGGCAGAAGCCAGCAAAGAATCGTGGTCCACTGCAGCAGCCAAGGTGCTTGCCCTGTTGTCGGCTTTGGGACCACGGGGAGGGGGTGTGTCTGTAGGAGGTATCCGCCTGCACCCCTGCCCTCTGCCTGTGTAGACCGGTCCAGGATCTGGACGCACAGGGCGCATCTTCCCAGCGGCGTTCAGGAGGCACAGTCATCACCCGTCGCCACCATGGGTGTCACACTGTGGACCCCAGGCCGGGAAGAATCCTGGTTCATTAAGGCTTTTGATTGATTCATAATCAAGTGCAGATATTTTTTGAGATGCGTGAGTTCCATGAGCTTCTCTCACATCTTAGGGTTTGGTTTTTTTTTTTTTTTAAATTTGAGTAATTTTATCTTTGATGGAAAAATGTTTTTTGCCTGTCCGGTGTTCACTCCTGGAGCCACTTTCAATGTTTACAAACCTCCCTCGGGTCTCGCCTCCCCAGGCAGCGAGCCTGATGGCTGGGAGGATTCCGCAGCCCTGGGGAGAGGCCCCAGGCCCCCAGCCTGACGAATGTTTACATGACAGCCTCAGAGCAGGGAGAGCGGGCTGTGGAGGAGTGTCCCCCTGCGCCCCTGCACCCCTGCATAGTGGATTCTTCCCAGCAAGGTGTGGGGGAGTTCATCCGGCAGCACCGCCGGGCTGGGGCCTCTCCAGGAAATGGTACAAAGCTGTCTCTGAAGGGTCAGGGTCAGGGTCAGGGATGAGCCCACTACACCCAGCATCCCGCACAGTCCGAGTTCTGCCGCAGCTCCTGGCCGGGGCAGTGTCCCACAGGGCGTGTGTCCAAGCACCACGTCCACGCTGGGCTGGAGGTACCTTCCTCCCCCACCCCCTCCCCCAGAGGCCTGCGCCCAGCCCTTGGGTGTCAGGCACTGATACAAGTCAAGCTTCACAAACTTGGAACTTACTTTATGTTGTGATTCGGGGTGGAGAGTATGGCATGGGGATTTTATCTGTTCATTTTCTGTATTTATTTTGTATCTGTCAAGTGTGTCTGCTCAGTGAGGATGGGACTGGCTTCCCTTCGGGAGTCCCTGAGCCTTCACCCCTTGCGCCCACGAGGAGGGGCCACCCTGAGCTTTCTCAGAAATCTCCTGGGGGGCCCCATCGCTTGGCCCTGAGTCAGGAAAGGCTGAGCCTTTTGAAGTCAGGTTTCCCGAGTCCCCTCCGGAAAGCCGGTTTCAGGTCTGGGGTAAGGAGACAGCTGATTGTCCAAGGAGTAGCTCCGAAGCTGACGCCAGGCAGCGAGGAGGAGCCCACGTGCCTCGTGGGACCTGGGAGCAGGTGCGCAGCCTGGTGACGCAATCCGCGCGGCGATTTTTGCCCCTGTAACTGCTAACATCCTTCCCTCCCCCGTGGCTTCTGAGTCTGCCCGCGCGGTTTATCTGGCTCCCGCTGGGACCAGAGGTGGCCGGGCACACTTCTTCTACGGCAGGCGGCACCATCGCCCAGCTCCACCTATAGGGCTGTCGGGAGGGGGTTGTGGCCGGCCCTGGGGTACCCGAGGGCACCTCGCACAGAAGACCATCCAGATCGGGGCCTTACGACGACCTCTGCAGATGGAAGGAAGCATAGACCTGCATCGAATGGTTCTGATGTGGGCCAGCGTCAGGCTGGGGGCACTTGGAGGCTGAAGTAGCCTGACTGGTTTTTCCGGGCCTCTGAGCAGGCGGGTATTGGCTTTCAACTCGCTTCCCTTCCGCTGGGCCTGCAGGGAGCCTGTGCAGTTAGCCCTCAGGAACACGTGCCTGACGCCCGGCGCTGCTGCCTCCGGAGAAAGGCCGCCTGGGCAGTGAGCTGGGAGGGGCTGGTTCCCTGCCAGGAGGGAACCGCTGCACCCCTCCCCGCACCGTCCCTGCTGTAGGGACCACAACCATGAAGGCCCGAGGACGGGTGGCCCCATGCACAGCTGGGAGAGGGCAAAGGCAGTCCCAGCCTGGAGTCTCATCCGGAAGGCTGAGCTAAAGAACACAGCCACCCAAGGGAGGTGACTTCTGTCGATTATGGCAAAGCAAAGCAAGGTCTCGGCAGCCCGAGCATGGGCAGGGCCGGCTGTGTGGGTCCGGTCCTCGGTGCCCGCAACCGTCCCCCAGCAGGAGGGCGCACACTGGCACACAGGCGCAGCGCGTCTTACCTGCACTCTGCGGGTCCCTCTGGCGAGAGCTGGGACTCCACTGAAGACCCCAGCCTCTTGGAGCTGCCATTCTCGTCCGCCCTTCTTTGAAGCCTTCCTCGCAGTTTAGACTTGGTCAAGCCACGGGGGGCTCTGAGACAAAGCAACAAGGATTCTGTACGCCCACGCGAGTTCTCTGTGTGTTCTGTGAAGTCTTGCTTGCCACGAATGAGCCTCGAGTAACCCTGGTGCGTGTCCCGTCCTGCCTGTGCGTGGCCCGAGCTCGTGTCTTCTCGTGGATTTGCATGTGCTTCTCCGAGGGAGCTCCTCACCCGTGCGTGTGCGCTCAGAGGCGCGCCACAGTCGGGGCCCTGTCTGCACGAGACCTCCTGTGGGTTGTCTCAGAACCTGTCCCAAACAGCTGGAGAGACACGGGGCCGACGTAGTGATCCCGAAAGGCTGTGATGAGGTCGGTGGTTCCTGTTGTGCCAGCCACGCTGCAACCAGAGCAGCCACGAAGCGACTGGCATTCTCTCCAGATGGCGTTCACAGAGAAATCACAGAGAATACACTTTCTAGCCAGGGGCTGCTGGCTGATTCTGAGCAAACAAGTGGCTGGTGCTGCCGGGGTCTGCTCTTAGCCTGTGGGGTCTTCAGACTCCGTCCCTGGGCTGTGTGACTGCATCTGCACTGGCTCCCTGGGCTGTGCAGGGGTCCGTGGGAGACAGGGGGGAAGAGAGGGATCCCCCAGCACCCCCAGCCTGGGTCTCGCCACACACACCAAGTGTCCCAGTCAGCATGGGGCATGAGCTGAGTGCCGGACACTGGTTTGCCAGGGAGAGGCGGGCTCCCGGCGCCTTGTTTGGGAACCCATGGTCTGGGCTCAGATGTCCTCCCAGGCAGGACGCAGGCCAGCCCCTACCACCCTTGTGCTTCGTCAGCTGTGAGTCTGCCAGTTCCCCTCTCTGTAGAAGGTGCCATGAAAGTCAGGCCTGGTCGGGAAAGTCATTCACCGCCATGTTTGACATTTTGTTTCTTTTAAACACTCTCAAGGAAAAACGCCTTCAGCGTCTGTTAGCTCTTGAGGAAGGTTCTGGAAGAGAGGTTTCCATGGCCTTTTCTCATAGCACACATCGTCTGTACACACGTGTGCATGTGGCCCTGAAATGGGCGTGTCCTGGCCTGGTCTCCCTTCCTTGTCTGGAATATGTTCTTGTCCTTGTGGGTACGATTTCCCAACCTTTGGGATTTTTAAAATTCTTTTCATTTCTGGTTTTCCTTATTCCATAAACAGTAAAGAAAAGCAAGTGACCCACAGACCCGCTGAGCCGGAGTCGCTGGCGACCTGTCTAGGGTAGAGTTTGGACCGTGAGCCCTCGCAGGGTTAGTTTGCTCTCCCTAGGCAGCTTGTTCTCCTGCACCCTTGGGTGGCAGGGCGGCTGCAGCACAGAACACACAAAGGCCTTAGGTTACGGCGCTGAGCGCGCCCGGTGAGCCGCCGAGACGTGTATGGCTCTGATCGCCAGGTGGGAGGTGTCGCGCCTCCTGCATCAGCCTCGTGCTGGGGTTTAGGGCCAGCTGTTTCTCACAGTTGCGCCTGCAAGGAGAGGGACTGCAAACCAAGAGGGTGAGGACGGTGTGTGTGGGAGTCAGGCCTGATCCAAAACTGCCAAGAGACACGGGGACCCTGGCAGGAGTGGCCTGGGCCTGGCCCCCAGAGGGGGCCGCCTGCTCCCAACCCTTCCACGTAGTAACCCACAGAGAAGTGAGTTTCCCAACTTTGCCTTGTGGTCAGACGGGCCTGTCCGGACCAAATCAGTGCTCTCATAACTTAATGTTGCTCCACATGGCTCCTTCTGAGACAGCGCGACCCAGGGAGACGCGCTCCCCAGGGAGACGATCTGTATATGTTGAACACGCAAGGGTTCAGGAACCCGAGGCAGAAACACTAAGCTATTTATTACAAGTGTGACTGTATCATTTTCTTTTTGCAAAGCAGGCAATTCTTTGTATATTTTAAGACAAACACTCACGTCACCTTTGGTGCCTTCCATGCGTCACTGAAGCACTCTTGTCAATCATGGAGTCGGAAAAAAAGATGTACATTTAGGTAAACCAGATAACACTATTTTTGTAGCATGAGTTTAGATTGTGTCCTTTTACTATTGCTTTCCACAGCGCTTTAAACTTCATATGTATTTTTTAAAAGAAACCCCCCCCCCCCCCGCAGCTCCAGTCTCCTCTGCCACTTCCCCCCAGTACCACGTTTCTGCTGATTCAAGTCATCTGAGAGTACACTTCTGTGACCTCATTATGAACTGGTGGGCTTGCATCTGGCATCTTTTATCCACTCAATCAGTGTGGAGGGCCACTGTTCACCTCAGAACAGGAAGAGGAAGGGTTGCCCTATCTCGAAGAGAGAGCCTGCGTCTGGCTCCCTGCCTGTGCCCCGGCCGCGCGGGGCACCTGCGGCCCAGCGAGCAGGCCCCTGCCCATCTCCGGGGCTGAGTCACATCCCGGGACACCTGCTGGGCCGCTGCAGATGGGGGAGGGGTGTGTGTGTGTGTGTGTGCATAGCCCTCGGCCCCCCACCCTCGATGATCTGCCCACCCAGGAAGTCAGACAGCTAAGTAATCACTTTGCAACTTAATCACCCAGGGGCACCTCCCCTGGCAGCGCTTCTGGCGGGGGTGGGGGCGGGGCGGCATCCAGTGACCATTCACTTGCTCCTCCAAGGTCTGTGTCTTCTCCACAGCTCGGACACAGATCCGGCCGTTCTGAGGTGGTGCCGCTCGGCCAACTCTGGACTCTGCACAGCTGCCATCCTGGCTTCTCACGGGGACAGGGACGCCCGGGGGGGGGGCCAGCCGATGTGGCCCCCGTAGTTTCCTTTGAAGGACCCGTTTTTCATGGTACTTGTCTTGTTTTCATAGTGTGCAAATCTGTATTTTTGTATGTAGAGGGAAATAATTTTGTCAACACTAATCACTAATATTGTACTAAATTGTCATGAAGGAGTTCCTGGTTAATAAATGGACACGTAAACGCACGCCGGTCTCCCTCCCTGCCGATGGGCTGTGGGGCCTGTGTCCCCCGCACGTCCCTCGGCCCCCGCACGTTCTTCACACCTCCTTTCGGGTGTCGGGTGTGGAAGCCGGTGCTCCGTCAGCTCGGGCCAGTTCACCAACCAGGGCCTTCGACATGAGGTGTCTCAGGCCAGCAGCTTCCAAACCAGCTGCAAGCTGCCGGGGCCATGGTCTGCATGTGCGAGGGCCCGGGGCCGGGTTCCCTGGGTGTGGAACAGGGTGGTGACGGGGTGAGAGGCGCACTGGTGGCTTGTGCATTGCCGCCCACCCAGTGCGCTGCCCCTGAGCCCCGGGGTGGGGTGTGCAGCCTGCTCTGGCTGGGGGTGGCGTTGCAGACACACACATTCCCAGCACGGGCAGCCTGGTTTAATTCATTCATTATGGCTCTCTTCAGGGTGGGAGATCCACATGCAAAGATCAAGGGTACAAATGCCCACGACTCTGGCTCACGTGTGAAGCCTTTTGGTTAAGAAGCTGCTTTTGTGTATGTGTATAAAAATTATAAAAAGTTACAAAATCCCATTGAAGGTGCATACATGGTAAGTCCTTACAAACACAAGAAGGCGCGTCTCCTCTCGGGGGAGGCGGTCCGCAGACCTGCTTGGGTGTCCAGACGTTGAGGGTCCCAAGAGCCTCTTGCCTGCTAGCCAGTCCCCAGGAAGAGGGAGGTGTAGCTGGGCCTGCCCAGCTACCCTTCGTGACACTGTCGCTGCTACGTCCTTGGTCGCCTCTGAGCTTGGGCCATGGCAACTGGCCTATGGGCTCTCCTTGGGAAGTCAGCCCCAGAGAGGCCCTGTCACCGAGGGAGGCGGGAGGTGTCAGTTGTGGGGGCCAGGGCCCCGGATGACAAGGCAAAGGTCAGTTCTGTCCCTGCTTCAAGGACAAGGAAGATACACGGTGCTGCTGGAACACAAGGCCCTGGGCGGGGCCATCCTCAGCAAAGCACCCGGCTCACTCAGGAGCATCACGTGCCCGCGGGGGTCTCTGTCAGTGGCACACAGAGCCCCCCGAGGGCGGTGCTGCCCATGCTTAATTTTGGCGGAGAGGGTGGAGGGTGTCAGGCCCATGAGACACAAATGGGGAGACCCCCCAGCCTGTGCACACAGTGGTTCAACAGTGCTGAGCCGAGGGGAGCAGTCTTGGGTGCTGGGCTCAGGGCAGAACTTCGAGGCTGCAGGAGGCCTGCTCCAGCTGTACCTGCAGTGGCCGCAGCCTCCCCCCCACGCCGTGTCCCCCGCCAGCCACACTCCCAGCAGCAGGGCGCAGGCGCGAAGGCCTCAGTCGGAGTCCGAATCGGAATTCTCTTCTGAAAGGAAGGCAGAGAGGGTGCCGGCTGGAGGCAGCAGTGCCAGCACCGGACCCTGGGGAGCCCAGGGCCCAAGCCCCTCCACAGGGAGCCCCTTCCCCTCAGGCAGCAAGTGGGCACCCACCCCACCCCTGCAAGCGCAGATGCCCCCTGCCCCCGGGCTCTTCCCCCTGGGGGTGTCGGGTACACTGGCACCCCAGCTTCAGGAAAAGGCGAGGACAGCCCAGTGGCCTCTCTCTGGCCATTTTATAGCCCGCCCCCCGATCCTTGGTCTATTTGTGATCAGAAATAATTTGATATAAGGGCTGTGAGGGGTGTCTCGAGGTTCCCCAGTGGAGCCTTCGGGAGCCGCACACCCCAGGAAGGGAAAGCACCCAGTCATGAGCCCTCCCTGGCCTTGTCAGCCCTCGCTGCAGGCTTGGGGCCAGCGAGGCCACCTGGGGCCCCCAGCCGTCTGGAGAAACGTCCCTAAACCCCCACTTCCCTTCAACCTCCTGCCGGGCTGTGCTGGTAAGATCTGTGTAGACTGTGCTATGTTCAGGTCTAACGTACGGGCCGGGAATAATCTTCAGCAAAAAATAAATACAAGGTTCATGGGAAATGCATATTCTGAGAAACCCACACGCGTGCATCCCAGTTCTCCGCAGCAAAAGGCACATCTTCGCGTTCCATTTTTACTTCAACTTTCCTGAAGTCCCCATGGACCTGAGGTTCTCCAAGTACTTAAGAAGAACAAACCAGGCATCTCGGCCGACGTGGCCCCCCCGTGTCTGACACAGGGCCCAGGAAGAAGCAGGCCACAGACACTCAGGCTGGGGGAATTCAGTGCTGAGCAGGACAGCCCATGGATTCAGCTGCACGGAGCCACTGGGGCTGCTGGCCCACACGGCCCACACGGCCCACACGGCCCACACGGCCCACACGGCCCTGGCCTCTGCGTTGCAGGTGCCCCGGGGCTGTGGAGGGGGCGGGGCAGGTTAGCCCATCCCACGTTAGCTCCTGGGCTTCCTGGCATTTGATGCTGCTCTGTGCCTCTAGGCTGTGACTGAGTGTGCTCTGGCTCCTCCTGCAGGCCACCCCACAGGCCCTACGCTGGCCAGACACAGCGCACGGAGGATGTGCCGGTTGGTCGGCACAGCTCTGTGGGGTAGCCTCACGGAGCCAGAGGGGGGGAACCTGCATGGCTGCTACGCTCTCCTGAGAAGCAAAACCCGCAGAAGCTGGAGCCTGTGGGCTCCGTCTGGATGCCAGCCGGGGTCCCTGGGCAGGTGAGGCCGCAGGGGGAGCTGAGCAGAGGCGGGCGGCTGCTCTGGGGACTTGTCCAGGGGGAGTGCGGTGTGTCACTGGGGCTCAGGCAGGCTCTGGGCTTGCCCTCTCCGGAAAGGCAGAGGCCCCGAGGGGCCTGGCTTCGTGCTCGGTGCTGCAGGAAGGGACGTGAGAACCAGGCTGCTGAAACGACTCACAGCCCTGCCTCTACCCAGCCAAGCGTGCCCGGGGCGGGCAGCTGGAGTCCCCAGCCAGAAACGGACACCGGCCACCCACCTTCCGCCTTGCGGGCTGTGGTCTCATCTGCAGAGTCCCCTTGCTTGAGGAATTTGGCCACGTCATTGAAGATCAGGTAGAAGTCGATGGCAAACACGATGGTGGCAAAGAAACCAAACACCTGTGGGAACGGCAGGCAGGGTGTCGGCCGCGTACCCGGGCCCCGGGAGAGCCGTGCTGAGGCGCCACGGAAGGGCAGACACAGGTGCCTCCAAGCCGTGGACTGGGAAGGGGAAAACGCTGCGAACGAACTCGGTTGCACAAATAGCTGATCACGCCTCAGGGCAGAAGAAATGGGCCCCACGGAGCGCCCAGGGGCCAGAGCAGGGGAGGGCGTGCCCAGCCCCCACCCCAGCACCCCGAGGGGGCACCCGCAGCTTCAGGCGGGGGAGCGGGAACTCCAGGGGACACCGCGGGGCACCCCCTCCACGGGGCGGGGCAGTCGCTCACCCCCGCTGCTTTGGATGCCCCATCTGAGTATTTGGCGACGGCCGTGATGGAGATGGCGAAGTAGATGAGGGCCGCGGTGACGCAGCGCAGGAAATCCTGAGGAGAGAGGGGTGTGGCGTGTGGCAGGATTCACCTGCGGGGGGTCCCCCAGGGTCCCATCCCATCTCGGCCCCGCCCACCAGGCGCTGCCTGCTGTACTGGGGCTGCTGTCCAGGCAGGGACTGGAAACGTGTCACCCGCCCCCCCTAGGGAACCTGACCCTGGGCCTGCCATGGCTGATGCGCTATCCCTCCCTTAACTGGAGACAGAGGGTGCAGAGAGGCCGGGGTGAGGCCAGGAGGCCAGAGTTCCCGTGCAGCCCTTGCTGCTGCTCCTCTGTGACGTTCGTCATCCCACAAAGCCCACTGGCGGGGCTCTGGGCCCTTGCAGGTGACAACAGGTCTGGGAAGCCCTGCAAGTCCTCAGCTAACCCGCGTGGCCAGGATTCTTGCGGCTGAGGCTCATTCCTCCAAGGCCGCGCGCTGGGAGCACCAGCGCCACCTGGTGGCCAAAGGCTGTCTCCAGCGCCCAGCTTGGAATCTGCTCCAGGCATATCGCCTCTGAGCCGGAGGGGCCGGATCCGGCTATCCAGCGGCCTCCAACAGCAAGCCGCCCTCGGGGACATCCGAGGGTCGGGCCCCAGAGGCACAAGGCTGGATTCCTCATCTGCCCCTCTGCGATGGACGGCCAGCCCTGTCCTCACCATCATGGGCCAGCACAGGCCCTGCCACTTGTCTTTCAGCTGCATGGCATCGGCAAAGAGGAAGTAGAGGGCCAGCAGGAACTCCAGCAGCGGCGCCGTGAAGAAGGCGGACGCGGAGGACGCCACGTAGCAGATTAAGGTGATGAAGGAGAGGCCCTGTGGGGGAGGGGTTGATGGCAGAGGTCAGAGCCCCTCCCAGCCAGGCCCCATAGGACAGGGAAGCCACCTGCCTAGCGCCCTGCAGCTGGGGACCCAGGCCCACGTGTGCTGTCCCCAGTCCTGCTCCACACCAGCTCCCCGCCCAGGCCCCAACCTCCCAGGAGACCACCCCCACCCCCACCCCACAGTGGTTCTATGGCAGAATCCACTCCATTCAGATGGGGTTAACTGTGGAGTGAACCCACAGCAAACGGCAACCGGTCTCCTAAGTCATACCCCAGGTAAGGGTTTGCTCACCGAACGTAAATTTTATCCAAGAAATGAAAAACCCTGAACCTCGGGGAAGTGCATGCCCAAGTGCTTAGACTCGACGCATACCGAGGTCTCCAACTTATTGGAAAATCACCATGTAGAGTGAACTGACAGACACATAGATCGACAGGTGACAAAGCAAATACAGGAAGGTGTTAAAAGGCAGAGAGAGGGAGAGACACCGCTGGTGCACTCTCCAAATAGCTGCCAGGCCTGGGCCCGGCGCTGTGACACAGCAGGTAAAACCTCCACCTGCAATGCTGGCTCCCATGTGGGTGCCGGTTCGAGTCCCAGCTGCTCCCCTTCCGATCCAGCTCTCTGCTGTGGCCTGGGAAAGCAGTAGAAGATGGCCCAAGTCCTTGGGCCCCTGCACCCGCATGGAAGACCTGGAAGAAGCTCCTGGCTCCTGGCCTCTCAAATAAATAAATAAATCTTTAAAAAAAAAACAACACCAAAACCATCCAGGGGTGGGCCAGGCCAAAGCCAGGAGCCCAGAAGTGACTCTGGGTCTCCCATGGGGTGGCACAGGGACCCAAGCACTTGGGCCATCGTCTGCGGCCCTCCCAGGTGCATCAACAGGGAGCAGCGGGGACTCAGAGTTCTGATATGGGACGTGGGGTCACAGCGCTAACCCAACGCCCACCCCAAAGCGTCCATTATTGTGCAGCGTGGGAGATGTTCTAGTGCCTTCCTGTACTTGCAAGGTTCCTAGAGCAGCCAGTGGAGGGCGCACGGGTGCTGGGAAGGCAGGCCGGGCTGCCTCTTCCACAAGGCCTTGTGAGAGGGGGCGTCCAAGCAGGGCCCGGGCAGGCATTGGGTGCAATGGTTAAGAACCTCCTTGGGATGCCCATCCCCCATCAGCACGCCTGGGCTCTGGCCCCAGCGCTGCTTCCACCTCTAGCTTCCTGCTCCTGTGCGCCCTGGGAGGAAGAAGGTGATGGCGCCAGCAGTTGGCTCCCTGTCACCCACATGGGAGACCGGGAATGAGTTCCAAGCTCCTGGCTTCAGCCTGGCCCAGCCCTGGATGTTAGCGGCATCTGGGGAGTGAGCCAGGTGATGGCAGATTTCTCTCTCTCTCCAGTGAAATAAATAAAGCAGATTTGTGAACACAATGTCTACTGTAGCCCAGCCCGCACCCGGCAGGCGTGTGGTGGCTCCCCGGCACCTGGCACCCGCTGAGGCTTGTGGATACCGCCTGTGACCTTCAGGGCTACCCCACTCAGTGTCTCCACCAAGAGGGTACTAGAATTTGAACCCAGGCCTGAGCTGACCTGTGGGTCCCGGGGAGAAGCTGGTTTTTGTCCCCGGGGGCTGGGTTTGAGCGTGTCCACGGCTGAGCAGCTTGGAGTGGGGCCCGGCGGTCCCATGGGGCCGCCCCGGCTACCCCACAGGAAGCACTGCGGCTGCTTCAGGCAAGTGAGCTGCCTGGATCCCAGGGCACCCCCGTGGGGCAGGGGCTGAGCCCCTCTTGGGCACATAAGAAACTGAGGCATAGAAAGGGGCTGAGGCCGCCAGGGCTTCCCAGGGAGGTGGGGCAAAGGACCTGTACTTCCTTCCCCCACCCCCGTAGCCTGGTCTGGGGGATCCCCCTTAGACTCCGGTTTCCCCATTCCTGGCCTCACCACAGCATTCCATGGCTGGGGGCAGCCTCCCCACCTGCTTGGGCCTGGGGCCGGAAGGACCAGGAAGGGGGGGGGTCTCTGCAGCCCCCCCCTCCCCCCTCCCCCACTTCTGATCCTCCTGGGCCTGGATTCCCCCTCCACCAGGGGGCTCTGGGCACAGCCGGCTCGGCAGATGGTGAATTTAACCTTGCTCCCCCACCCCAAGTGGCTCCCAAAGATCTCTAGGGTGGGGAAGGGTGGCCAGCCGTGGGGCACCCACCGCCCTGGGAGTCTGGCAAGTGCTGGGCTGGTGACCTCAGAGGCAGAACAGGTAAGACAACCTTCTGCTACCCGCCCAGGGCGGTGTGCCCCAGCGGCCCCCAGGAAGCATCCTCCTCCCTCCGACCCCAGACCCCTGGACGTCAGGCCAGGCGCCTCGGATCCCGTCTGCGAAGTGGGAATAGGGGCCGCTACCGTCAGGCTGCGGGGCCCTGCAACAAGTGGCCCCGCCGAGCGCTGCCCCTCGGTCCGCCTCCCGCCCGCCGGGTCTCTTCCTTCCCATCCCTAAAGACTCAGCGCCCGCCCCCACCCCACACGCGAGCCTGCGGATGACAGCGCGGCCGCCTCCCTGGGTCGGGAGGACAAAGAGGCCCGCCCGGCAGGGGACAGGGGCGAGCCGGAGGAGGGCGCTGGGCGGGAGCCAGGCGGCGGGGTGTGCGCGGTGGGGGCGGGGGGATGAAGTCACCCCGCCGGCCCCCGCCCCCTACTGCGCGGCCTGGGCCTCACCCCATCCCGGGGGGCTCCTTCCCACTCCACATCGACCCCTCCCAGCTGCTCCAGAGGCGCTGCGGCCTCCGCCCCGCAGCTCGAGGCCCCGGCCCGCGCGGGGTTCTTATGGGTGGGCGCGGGCCGATCGCTCCTGGGGCCCTGGCCGGGCCGGTGGAAGGGCTGAGCAGCGCCGGGACGGAGCTGTTGGGCGGACCCAGAGAGCCTACCCCAGCTTCCTGCGGCCGAAGGCCTGGGTTCGGGCCCGCCTCTCCTCTGAGTCGCGCTCCGAGTTCGGCGCGCCGGTCCGAAACTTGGGGAAGTTGGCACAACTTCGCCGGGCTCTCGCGAGGAGCCGTCGGGCAGGGGGCTGGGAGGTGATCCCGTCCCCACCTGCAGGCCCACTTCTCAGCGGGACCCCCCGCAGCCCCCCGTGCCCGCCGCACTCACCGACTCCGCCAGCAGGAGGCGGCCTTTGCGCGAGCAGAGGAAGGCGCGCGGCGGCAGCAGGGCGCGCAGCGCGGGCAGCGCCGCTCCAACCCGGGAGCCGCTCTCGGCCTGGGGGTCCGGGTCGGGGTCGGGGTCCGGGTCCGGGGGCCACATGGCTGCAGCGGCGGCACCGAGGCTCAGCCTAGCTCCCTCTCACCCAGCGCCTGCGGGGGAAGCGGAAACCCGGACTCTGCGGAAGGAGAAAAAGGCGAGCCGAGCCCGGCACGGGGCGCATCCCCCCCGCCCCGCCCCTCTCCTCCCTTCCTCTCCCCTCCCCTCTCGGCGCAGCCCCGCCCCTCCCCTGCGTCCCCTCCCCCTGCTGATCACGGCTGCGACCCCTCGTCGCGTTGCTGGCCTGGGGTTTCCTCGGACCCTCCGCCTGCTCCCTGCTCCCCGTCCCGGCCACCGAGACCCACTGCCTACTCACCCCGCCGCGGCGCCCACCCCCCAGCCCCTGCCCAGAAGAGTTGTGCACCCCCTCGTCTGCCATCTAACTTCCTGGCCGTGCACGCGTCCGCGTCCCCGGGGCCCCGACGTCTAAAGAGCAAAGACGCCCGCCCGTTTGCCGGTCCGCACCAGCGCCGACTGTACTGTCAGCCGCGGCCCCGGGCCTCCGCCTCCTCCTGTCTCTTTTGCGTGCTCAGAGTTTTTCCGGCCGCCCACCCACTCCCCAGCCCCGTTGTTCAAAGCGGCCGCTGCAGGCCTGGGTGCTGCACCCCAGCCCCCACGCATCGGAGGAGGTGAGCTCGGAACCCCAGCCCCGCCCACCCCGGCGTGTGTGTGTGTGTGTGTGTGCGCGCGCGCGCGCGCGTGATTGACACACACATACGCAACACACACACACACAACACACACACGCACACGCGCGCGCCTGCAGGGCGCCTGGAGTTCAGCGTGACTTTCTCAGGGCGTGCCCATCCCTCCTCCCCCAGCCGCGAGACGGGTTGGAGCGCAAGGCGGCCCCCAGACCCCCTCCCTCAGCTGTCTCAAGGTCTCTTTAA
This sequence comes from Oryctolagus cuniculus, assembly GCF_051225735.1. Lineage (NCBI taxonomy): Eukaryota > Metazoa > Chordata > Mammalia > Lagomorpha > Leporidae > Oryctolagus > Oryctolagus cuniculus. The sequence continues at coordinate 59,596,117 of NC_142884.1, read as the reverse complement.
GAGGCCTCTTGGCTGCTAGGGAGATGCTTAAATCACCAATCCCGGTCACTTCCGTCCCCACCCGCCATCCCCACAAACAGTAAACAAACCTCGGGAGTTTCCTAGCTTGCCCAGGGTCTTGGCACAGAGACCAAGTATAACCCCTGCGGGCCCTCCCTTCCTGCCGGTCCACCCGGCAGTGTCCACAGGGCCTTTGTACATGCTGCCCCTGCCTCCCGAGACGCTGCTGCTTCACCCTTCTTCCTGGAGTGAGTCCTGTTCTGCAGGGGTCCCGCGGGCTGGCATTCCGCAGAGAAGCCTTTCCTGGCGTTGGCTTGCTCAGTCCACGGCAGCAGAAAACCCAGCGCACAGGGAGGCTGCAGCTGGGGGCAGGGGAGGGGTACAGAACGCTAAGTGTGTCCACGGAGCCGTGAGTATGGCCAATCCTGCTGCCAGGTGTCTGGGTCAGAGGGCAGCCAGGTGCGATGCACCGCAGAAGGCTGGGTGTAGGGGCGGCCGCGGACCGGGCAGGCCTAGGCCCAGGGATTCGGATTTTTGCCTCACAGCTCTTGGCAGGAGGCCAGGTCACGGGGCTGGGGGTGTCGCGGGTCTGGTCTGCGTTATTAAAAACTTGGCTCTGAACTCCAAGTCAGGAGTCAAACTCAATGTTTAAAATAGACCGAAGATCAGAGCTGACCGAAGGAGACATGGATGTCCAGAAAGCGCATCCTTACACGTCTGGGAATGCAAACTAACAGCACAACCGGCTCTCCCCAGCACCAGCCCCGCCCTGGCTGACAGCCCCAAGACGCAGCAGCCTGGGTGCTGGACCATGGGCCAGGCGCCTGCGCAGTCCATCCGCTGGTCCCGAGGCGCGGGTTTTCCTGCGTCCGTCCGGCGCGGTGCCTGAGACCTACCCTGCGGGCTTCCTGGCTGGCATCCACGAGGTCCCCCAGTCTGGGACACTCTGGGAGGTTCGGCTGTTTGTCGCGTTACACCTGCAGAGCCCGAGTCCCAGTGGTGCAGAGTGAGGACGATCTTGTGGGAACGAAACGTGTCCCTCATCAGGTGCTGCACGGGGTGAGCCTCGTGACAGAGGCTGCCCCGACCCTCTTATCCAGGTGCAGGACGCCGTTCAGGTGGATTCGGAGGCAGGCGAGGAGACAGCTCATCAGGTTCAGCACTGGCGACCTGGGCGTGGAGCAGGGGTGCTGCCCGGGCGGTACGTGACCACCATCGGACAGAGATGGGCTAGCTCTTTTGATGCGGCTCAAGCGAAAGATTCTGGGGCAACCAGTTTGCCGCCCGAGTTTCCAAAGGCACCAAGCCATGGATTTCTGTTCCTTGAGGCAGAGGAATCACCTCACCATTGCTGGGGGAGCAGCCAGGAGACCGGAGGCCACACGGAGCAGTGGGTGGGCCAGTCTCTAGGAGAGGCGTTGGAAAGGGCTTTGTACTCGAGATAACACAGCATGAAAAATTAAATAAAACCACAATGACTACTGCTACACAAATGCTAAAATGACTTTCTAGATAAAAGATTTATTCTTTATTTGAAAGGCAGGGTGATGGAGAGAGGGACAGAAAGGTCTTCCATCTGCTGGTTCACTCCCCAAATGGCCACAATGGCTGGAGCTGAGCCGATCCAGAGTCGGGAGCCAGGAGCTTCGTCCGGATCTCCCACATAGGTGCAGAGACCCAAGGACGTGGACCATCCTCCACTGCTTTCCCAAGCCATAGCAGAGAGCTGGATCGCAAGAGGAGCAGCCTGGACTCAAACCGGTGCTCATGTGGGATGCTGGTGCCGCAGGCGGAGGCTTAGCCTACAATGCCACAGCGCCGGCCCCTAAGATGATGTCCAAAAGGAGCTGGTGACCAGGCTGGCGTTGTGATGTAAATAAATCTTTAAAAAAAATCAATTTTAAGTGTACCATATGATGTGCTTTGACAAACATACCTAGGTACTTCAAAAAGTTTGTGGGAAACGCAACTGAAAGTGTATTGTGGTGCAAAATTTGTTTGAACCCATGCCTGGCTCTTTCCATAACGCCTGTTTCCCGTGGACTTTTCTGAAGCCCCCTCCTATGTTCCTGGGTCACTCTTCCAAAGAACATTGCCAGTACCCAGGAGGTTACCTGCCGTGACCCAGGCACCCTCGGATCTGTTGTCCCCGGAGCTGAGGTTTGCTGCTGGGGACTTTCCTAAAAGTGGACCTGCACAGTGTGTACCCTTTAACGCCTGGCTTCTTGGCATCTGCAGAACCCACCCTTGCCACACAGCCTCCCCCGTGCCGGGGCATTGGATTTCCTGTCGGGGCTGTCACCAGTCAGGCTGCTTGGAGCACTAACAGTTATCTCTGTCTCGACCTGTGCTTCCGGCTGCAGCGGCCAGCTGTCTGCCAGGGAAACGCCTGGGCCTGCGGTGGGCCTCCGCTTGTTTAACTTTCCAAGAAACTGCAAAGGTCAGCCCCGGTGGAGGGGGCAACTCACACCTCTCCCCGCAGCCGCCGAGCGTCCCCGCTGCTCTGCGCCCCCGGCCCCAAATTGGTCCTGTGTGGAGCAGCTGGACTCGAATCGGTGCCCATGTGGGACCCCCCAACATGGATGTATTTTCGTTCATGTAAGTTAGATCCAAATTTACAGAAAAGGTGCTGAGAACAAAGCAAAATGTGGGAGCCGGCGTTGTGGGCTAAGCCACTGCTGGTGGCGGCAGCATCCCGTATCAGACGCCAGTTCAAGTCCTGGCTGCTCCACTTCCCATCCAGTTCCCTGCACCCACTTGGGAAAGCAGTGGAAGATGGCCCACGTGCTCGGGCCCCTGCATCCACGTGGGAGACTGGGAGGGAGCTCTAGGCTCCTGGCTTCAGCCTGGCCCAGCCCCGGCTATTCTGGCCCTTTGGTGGAGTGACCCAGCCGACAGGAACTCTCTCTCTCTCTCTCTGTTACTCTGCCTTTCAAATAAACAAATCTTTAAAAAGAAAAATGTGGTGACAGGGCTAGAGGGGCTGAGAGAGGAAAGCCGGGTGGGGGCCCTGCCTGAGGCAGCTGAGTCCCTGGTGCCACTGCCCATCCCACCACAGGCTGGGGGCGGGGCGGGGGCGGGGCAGTCCACCCAGGGTGACATCCGGCTCTGCCTGCTGCTGAGCGGAGGGCGGGCCCTCGGTTGCTGGTGGGCGTCTTCCCGCGCCTCCCTGGGTTATGATGAAAGACTTCCAGACTTACCTGTGCTGTGCGAGTCACTCTGCCTCCATCAGGTGCGCAGGTGGCTCCTGAGTGCTTCCCCTGCCCCGTGCCCTTCCCTACTCCCTATCCCTGGCACTCGGGGGCACCTCAGCTTCCATCAGCTCCCCTGAGAAAGCCCTCTACCCTTGACTGGAGATGCCCCCGTCTCTCTCCTGGCCACCTGCATACAGGAGTGTGCATGTCTCTCGCAGGAGGGCACCCAGGTGTGTTTTTCACATGTGTGAGAACCATGTGCGTCTCCTCTTTCGAAGGCTCAGCACGAGCCTGGAGGATTTTTTTGTTGTTGACTGTGTGGGTCTTTCAAAGTCTCTGCATAAAAACATATATATTTAGGAAATATATTCTTTTTTCTGAAATAGGAATTATTATCTTTTTCTGTTATTTATTTATTAAATATTTATTTATTTGAAAGTCAGAGTTACAGAGAGAGAGGGCGAGAGAGAGAATCCTCCATCTGCTGGTTCACTCCCCAAATGGCCACAATGGCCAGGGCCTGGGTCATGCTGAAGCCAGGAGCCTGGAACTCCATCCAGATCTCCCACCTGGGTGCAGCAGCCCAAGCCCTTGGACCATCTTCTGCTGCCTTCCCAGGCGCATTAGCAGGGAGCTGGATCAGAAGTGGAGCAACCGGGACTCGAACCAGCTTGCATAGGGGATGCTGGTGGCAGCAGCGGCAGCTTAGCCCACTGCGCACACGGCTGCCCCCTCTCGACCATTTGAAGGCTGCAGGTGCTCTCGCCCCTGGCAGCAGGGTTGCCTGGGTCACCTGGCCCATGCGGATGTTTGGGGAGGGGCAGAAGGAGCCAGGACTGGAGTCACCCCAGCTTCTAGGCCTTTACTCTCCCCTCCCCGGAGGGCATGCAGCAGCCCCCCTCCAGCGCGAGCGCCCTTCTCCCAGGGGAAAGCCTCACTTCCGGGATCCCGGAGGTACTTGGGACAAAGGCCCCAGTCATGTGGTGGCCCTAGCTGGCCCTCCTGCTGGGCTCAGGCCTCCAGGCTGAGGTCCGTAGCCCCCCTTCCAGGTGCCCCTGCCTGTTTGGGGGCCTCCCTTTCCTAAGGATGACCCCGCGCCTGGCCGCGATGGCTGGGCTGTGCATGGAAAGTGGGGCGCTGGGGAGGGCCGGTGCGGCTGCATGTGGAGCTGGGCTCAGACTTCAGGCCCCAGGGGGCTGGTGGGCTGACTCCGAGGGACTTTGCCTTCCCTTCTCTGCCTGGCACCATGCCTGTCAGCCTGGGTCAGGTCCCTGGAGGCCCTGAGCCCTGCGATGTGCGTTCCCCCAGGTACCTTCAAATGAGGCTCAACACGAAGCCACAAGGTCAAAGCAAGGAAGGCCAAAAACAAACCAAAACCAAAACAAACAAACAAAAAAACTTCCCTCCTGGCTGCTTGGAAACCTTAAAGAAGCTCCAACACAAACGTGGACGTGTGCACAGTGGACGTGCGCACAGTGGGCATGCGCACAGTGGACGCTTCCCTTTCCCTCCAGCGCCTCTGGCGACCCAGTGCGGTCAGCGGGGGGAGGGGGGGCGCGGTGTTCATCCTGGTCCCCTAAGCTCCCGGGGGTCCTGGAGCCCTGGCCCCGCCTCCCCTTCTGCACCTGAACTTCCGGGAGCTTTTGTTGAACAAAATAAGGTTTACACCAGCTTCAGGTTTCAGATCCGTTTAAAGGGACGTCTCTTTTCCAGGCACAGGTGGTTATGAAGACGGAAAAGAGCAGTCTTGGAAGAAGATGACAGTGACGGACAGCGAGGCTGGAGACAGGGCTGGCCAGGGCACTGCTGCCGTCCGGACAGCGGGGGCCCCTCCCGGCTACTTCTTTCCCTTCCCTTTGTCCTTCCCTTTATCCTTGTCTTTCCCTTTGTCCTTCTCCGTGTCCTTGCCTTTGTCCTTCTCGGGTTCCTTGCCTTTGTCCTTCTCGGGTTCCTTGGGTTTCTCCTTCCCGGCGTCTTTCGCTGGCTCCGCTTTATCTGCTGGGGGTGGTTCTTGACTCTTTGGCGGGGGAGGAACCAGCACGTTCTTTTTGACTTTCTTGCCTTTGAAGTGTTTTCTCTGGAGACAGATGTCGATAAAAGCAAAAAGTGCAGCCACGCCCATCAGGATCTGAGAAGCAAAACCTCGGGGTTACTTCTGCCGCTGCTCCCCGCTTTTCTGCCGGCCCCCAGCTCCGCAGCAGCCGCGAGCTCACCGGCCTCCGGGTCGGGGTAGACCCCCGACTCAAGCCCTCGGCCGCGGCCTCCTCCCTTCCATCTCCTCCTTCCAGGCCGGCAGTGCCCGAGACCCCATCTTCATGTCAGTGGCTGCCTCGCTGGCAGGGTCGCCCAGCCGCACGTGGCGACTTACCTGCGACCACGAGTTTTTGGTGAGAAGCTGCTCTTCCGTTAAGAAAAGGCGCCCCCAGCCCTCAGCCCCCAGCCCCGGTTCTCCAAGGGGAGCCGAGCCGAAGCCAAGCCAGAGCCCAGGGGGGAAGGACTCACCACGGCGATAAAATAGTGCAGCGGCATGGTCTTGCGGCTCCTCACGGCGTAGACGGCCCCGCCCACGAGGAAGCCACAGGCGAACAGGTCGTTGAGGAGGTCCTGCAAGGGCAGAGAGGGCTTGGCTGCAGCCGAGCCGGCGCGGCCTCCCCAGGGCGCGTTTTCAAACGTCTGCCTGATTTGATACATTTCTCTATATAAATATATGCGAAGATAGAGACCATTCGCTATTTCGTGTGTTTCAGCAACTTACATAAAAGGCATCAAACCTTCTAACACTTGCTTTTCAAACATCAAGTTTCAGGGACGTGCCTATTTTTATTTTTTAAAGATTTATTTTATTCATTTGAAAGAATTAAAGAAAGAGGTAGAGACAGACAGACAGAGAGGTGTTCCATCCTCGGGTTCACTCCTCAAATGGCCGCAACAGCTGGAGCTGAGCTGAGCTGATCCAAAGCCAGGAGCCTCTTCCAGGTCTCCCATGTGGGTGCAGGGCCTCCAGGACTTGGGCCAGCCTCCGTTGCTTTCCCAGGGCACTAGCAGGGAGCTGGATCAGAATGTGGAGCAGCTGGGACTTGAACCAGCGCCCCTATGGGATGCCAACCATCGCCGCGGGCCAGGGCTTTAGCCTGCTGCCCCACAGCGCCAGCCCTTTTCTGCCTTTTAAATAGCACGTTCTGCTGGGGCTGGAGTTGTGGCTCAGCTGGTTGTGCTGAACTTGGAGTCCCTGCTTCGAGTGCCGGTTTGCGTCCCAGCTGCTGTGCTTCCAATCCAGCTTCCTGCTACCTAGGAAGGCAGTGGAAGTTGGACCCCTGCCACCCACGTGGGAGACCCAGCTGCAGTTCCTGGCTCCTGGCTTTGGCCTGGCCCAGATCTGGCTATTGCAGCCATCTGGGGCGTGAACCAACAAGTGGAAGAGCTCTCCGACGCCAGCCCCCTTGGTTTGTTTTTTAAAATGTTTATGATGTTTAAGGTTGTGCAGTCTTAATTCTGATGGGAGCCATATAGCCTCTCTCTTCCTCCAGTAGTCTTGGGAATATTTATGGAATACTCAACTGTGTTGAATATATATATGGCTCTGTTTCAGAGTTCTTTCTAGTCCTGTATCGGTCTTCTCTGGCTGCCAAAATATAATACTAGAGACTGGGCTGGCTTCAGCATTTCTTTTCTCACAGGTCTAGGGGCTAGAAGTTCAAGATCAAAGTGCTAACAAATTTGGTTTCTGGTGAGGGTTGGCGTCTGCTCATTGTGTCCTCACGTGGTTTTTCCTCTGTGTGTGCACACATGTGCATGCGTGTGTATGTGTGAGTGTGCGTGCATATGGAGACTGGGGGAGAGAGAAGAGGGTGGGGGAGAGGGAGAAGTCTGACGTCATGCTCTTCAGTCTAAGATTTGCTATTTATTTGAAAGGCAGAGCAGCAGAGAGAGGGAGGGAGGGACAGGGGGAGGGAAGGGAGAAAGAAGAGAGAGAGGAGAGAGGGTGAGTTCTAGACATTGGTTCACTCTCCAAATGGCCACAACAGCAGGTATGGACCAGGCCAGAGCCAGGGCCAGGAGCTAGGAGCCAGGAGCTCCATCAGGGAATCCCAGGTGGGTTGAGGGCCCAAGCACTGGGGGCCAGCCTCTGCTGCTCTCCCAGGCTCATTAGCAGAGAAAGGCTAACCGGATGCTGAGCGGCCCTCTGCACACAGTGCCAGCCCTGGTGACTCTTCTAGGAGGAACACTGATCCTGTCAGGTCAGGGACACGAGCTAGCGCCTTGTTCACTCTTAATTATTTCCTTAGAGGCCCCGTCTCCAAGGACAGCCACATGGGGGTTAGGGACCTGGGATATGAATTTGAAGGGGACGCAACCATTCGTGGGTGACAATTCCATTAGCCTAGTACCGAAGCTTTACAGTAAATCTGGTATCTGCTTGCACAAGTCCGTCCTTGGGATTCTGCTCGTTCTTCCACAAGCATTTCGGAACCCCCTGGTGAAGTTCCGTGAGCAGTCTCTATCAGGTTGGGATATCATTTAATTTCAGATTAATGTGGAATTGAACTGCCATTTCTCTAGCGGTGACCCCTCCCCCCTGGGAGTGGGGTAGCTCTACTTATTCAGGTTGGTCTCTGAGGCCCACTAACAAAGGCCATTTTTCCTTCTGGCACCACCAAACTCTCCCAGACACGTGGGCTGCCGCTTTCACAGCCTGCGCCGAGCTGGGCCGGGGGTGAGAGACGGCAGGTGCAGAAGCTAACATGCACAGTGTTCTTTTTCTCGTTAAGTGCACCATGCGTGCTGTAGGCATTGGTTGGCTTCCACCCCTGTTCCCCAGCTCCACCGCTGCTGACTGGGAGGGCAGACTGGAGGGGTTTCCTACTCTGCCACGTCCAGCGACAGAATCTCACTGAACCTAGAAGCAAGTCTCCATCACTCTCACTGAATACTTTCTCTCCTCCGTTCTTGTAACAACTTTAAACCAATTTATTTACTTGAGAATGAGAGAGAGAGAGAGAGAGAGAGAAAGGGGAGAGGAGAGAAGGATATGTCACATCTGCCGGTTCAGTTCCCCAGTGGTCACAATTGTCACTAAGCTGAGACCAGGACTGGGGCTGGAGCCAGGGAGCTGGAAGTTCAGGCCACGTGTCCCCTGTGGGCGCCCTAATCACTGTGTCCCAGGGTCGTCTCGCCTTAGGCCGAAGCTGGAGTTAGGAGCTGTGCATTGAACCCAGGCACTCCGATATGGGATGTGGGTTAACTGCTAGGCTAAACACTTGCCCCTATTAACAACTGTTTAAAAAAGCTTTTCACAGAGTGCTTGGGTTTGATACCTAGCTTTGGCTCCCGGCTCCAGCTTCCTACACACCCTGGGAGGCGGTGACGTGGGATAAATAGGCAGGCAGGTATCACTGAGCTAGGATTACTGAGCTGGGGATACCTGCAAGCCATCCTCCCACCCCTACCCCTACATGTAATTCTATCCTCCTACTTGTCAATCAAAACACCCCCTTTCCTGGAATGCATCTACGTCATCTGGGACCTGGCGCCGCGGCTCACTAGGCTAATCCTCTGCCTGTGGCGCCGGCACCCCGGGTTCTAGTCCCAGTCAGGGCATCGGATTCTGTCCCGGTTGCCCCTCTTCCAGGCCAGCTCTCTGATGTGGCCCGGGAGTGCAGTGGACGATGGCCCAAGTGCTTGGGCCCTGCACCCGCATGGGAGACCAGGATAAGCACCTGGCTCCTGGCTTCAGATCGGCGCGGTGCGCGGGCTGCAGCGGCCATTAGAGGGTGAACCAACGGCAAAGGAAGACCTTTCTCTCTGTCTCTCTCTCTCACTGTTCACTCTGCCTGTCAAAAAAAAAATTAAAAAAAAAAATACAGACATTGAGCCCCACGTGGAATTTATGACAATGCCATAAAATTCCCAGATGGCTACATAACCTGTAGAGGCCCCACCCCTGCCTCATAAAAGAGGTCAACATCCGGGGTCTCTCTTCCGCAGCAGACCACAGCTGGGGGACGGCTGCCTTCTCCGCCCACCTTCCCCCGGGGCCCCCGTCCCCTCGTGACAGAGATTTCTCTGTGTGGGGCAACACAGGCTCACTTCTGTGTTTGTCTTCACCTCACGAGTGAGATGTGTTATCACCACGTGCACCTGACAGGTGCCTGCCACTTCCAGTGCCTCTCCGGGTGGGAGGTGCCCAGTAGGCACCTCAGCATGAAGGTTCCTACACAGCCTGCGAGGCGGTGACTGGGATCAAGAGGCAGGCAGCCGGGTAGGATCACCGCGTCTCCAGCACCCCTGTGGATGACCTGCGTGGAGTTCCTGGATCCTGGCTCCGTCTTGGCCATTGCGGGCACTTGGGAAACAAACCAGCAGATGAGAGCTCTCTCTGCATCTCAAATTAACACAAAACGTAGCCTGTTCTGTGCTCATAGTGTTTTGTTCTTAGGACCCTTATTTATGCCTCCAATCACTTAAACTTACTAAGATTTTCAGGCAGCTGTTCTGTTATCTCATACTTTCAGGTTTCTAATCCTCCTGCTTGTCATATTGGCTAAAGTCTTACTCATGGGAATTAAAAAACATTTTTTTAATGTATTTGACAGATAGATAATGTATTTGACAGTTAGATAGTGAGAAAGAAAGACAGAGAGAAAGGTCTTCCTTCCGTTGCTTCACCCCCCAAATGGCCGCTACGGCCGGAACTACGCCGATCCAAAGCCAGGAGCCAGATGCTTCCTTCTGGTCTCCCACGCGGGTGCAGGGCCCAAGCACTTGGGCCATCCTCCACTGCCTTCCTGGACCACAGCAGAGAGCTGGACTGGAAGAGGAGCAACCGGGACTAGAACCCAGTGCCCACATGGGAGGCACAAGTGGAGGATTAACCAAGTGAGCCACGGTGCTGGCCACGGGATTTGTTGTTTTAATCAGGTGTTTCGGGGTGGGTGTTGGAGCACGCAGGTTACGCTCACTGCCTGTGATGCCAGCATGCCGTAAGAGTGCTGCATCGAGTCCTGGAGGCTCCACTTCCAACCTAGCTTCCTGCTAATGCACCTGGGAAAGCAGCCCACACGGGAGACCTGATGGAGTTCCTGGCTCCTGGCTTTGGCCTGGCCTAACCTTGGCCATTGTGGCCATTTGGGGAGTAAACCAGCAGATGGAAAATCTCTTTCTGTGTGTGTAACTCTGCCTTTCAACTAACTAAATAAATCTTTAAAAAATGACCAGGTGTTTCATGGTTTTGAATTTTGAGTCCATTTTTAACAAGGTTTCCTCCACCCATGACCCCACCCCTCTCTGCCCAGAGAAGCTCCTCCTGCTTTGACCGTGACTTTACCATTGTTAGAAGCCCCAGCAGTGGCACCAGAACGTCAACAGGTGTCAGCTCTTGTGCTAAGTCCCAGGAATGAAGGTTTCTAGGCTGCCTAATGGCTTCTTGGTGAAAGGTGGCAAAAATCCAAGAATCCCAGCCCCCGTCAGTACTGCCCCTCCCAGAAGCCCCGCCGGAGTGTGGCATTGCTTTCTTGGGTTGGGGAAGGGTATGTGTCTTCTCTTTCCACTTTCTCCCTAAGGGTGCTGGCTGTACAAGGGGGTCACAGCCTCTGCCTCCACCTCGCGCAGCCCATGCCTCAGGGGCCATTCTCAGCCACACTTCACGGCCAAGTCCATTGCTGCGCCTGTTTTCTATTTGTGGCACCTGTGTGTTTCTCTTTGTTTTCCCCAGCCCATTACAGCGATATTGGTAACATTTCCCCGGCAACTTTTAGGCGAGTACAGGAGCAAGATGTTCAGGGTTCATTGGCTTTTCATCTTGGAGTCCTTGCTAGGGAACCTGTCCTCTGCCTGCCTTGTCACCTTGTCACCTTGTCATCTGCCTGCCCCTCTTCTTGGTCCTCACCTGCCCTGGACCTGAATAACTATCAACAGGGAGGTGTGGCAGAGCACAGTTAGAGACTCAGGGCCTCCTGACGAAGCTAGAGGTGAAGTGTCTTCCTGCCACTCACAGGAAAAGCTAGGGTGAACCAGGCGGCCACTGCGGGCCTGTTGGTTCCTGTGCAAAGTGAATAAAACCGACAGTAGAGGGCTCTGGAGGCGGGGTGAGTGTGCCATGAATCAGGGGACCTGGGACTCGGGAGCTCGGTGCGTGCACCTGTGACGACACAGGGCACGGGCAGAGAGGCAGCACACACGCCTCACATTCAGTCCCGCAGCGTGAACCATCCCACACGGGGCTGCGACTGCAGAGGCGGGGCCGGGCTCAGGGACCTGCCCAGCTCTGCCTCACTCTGCTGAGGGCGGGACGGGCCTCTGAGGCAAACATTCTTTCTAGCGACAGTCACTGGGAGACCGAAGGCTGCTTTAGCGGGGACTTTTTGCTTTAATTCTCGTTTTTAACTTGCTGAGTTGTGGGGAGACCGATTTTCTTCCTGGAGTTTCTGGAGATCTGATGCCTTTGGCGATCTCCCTAGTCAGACGTGTGCTGGCACAGGGGTGGGGGGAAGGGCTGGCTGCCACACCCCCTTCTTCCCCAGGAGGGAAGCCTCGGACCTTGGTCATGTGACCATTAGGTAGGTGAGGTGCCCTCAGCTCCACCCCAGCAGACTGCTTGTCGCTCCCCCTCTTCGTGGAGGAACGACACTAAACCCTGCCTAGGCTTCCTATCCGAGTCACGGCACCATTATATCGCTCCCCCTCTTCGTGGAGGAACGACACAAGACCCTGCGTTGTTCTTTTGTCTGCTCGGCCCTTCCCGGGTTTGCTGCTGGTTCTTCCCGGGTTGGCTACTGTCCCTTCCACCTCCGTGGAAGGGCAGTTCCCCCTGGCCACATTCCCCACTTCCGCAGGGGAGCGGCACACCGCCGGCCGGCTCTCTTGGGGGCTGCACAGGTGTTCCCCTTAGGTGTTCCCCTTAGATGTTCCCGGTGCATGCCGTCTCTCTCCTCCTTTATAGTCCTCCTCCGCCAATCCCAACTCGGCTGCCCACACGCCGAGCACGCTGCTCTCCTCCAATCAGGAGCAAGTCCTACAGTTTATTGGTTGAACTGGAGGCAGCTGTGTAGAAGCTGTTTTCTTCTCTCCCAGCGCCATATTGTGGGAGAGCAGGTGCATAGAATAAGTCTTAATTCCAGTAACTTAGTCTAGTCCGGGTTGCTCCCAGTTGCTCCCCACAGATCCCCCTTTCTTTTTATTTTTTGGCGTTGATACGCGCCTGTCTTCGGTGTCCCACGGCACACACTCTGCTCTACTTGCTAGAGTTGCCACAGGTTCTTACAAGTCCTATCAATCAGGCAAACCGAATCCGGGTCCTCTCTTCGCCATGTTGTGAGGAGGTTTTTAGGTGCTGATGCGTGCCTGTCTTCGGTGACCTGCGGCTCATACTCTGGTCGAGCCGCCTGCTGGTGCTTACCACCTTACTAATCAGGCAGACCGAATCCAAGCCTTCTCATTGCCATATTGTGGGGAGGCCTATTGGTGTTGATTCGTGCCTATCTTCGGTGACCTGCAGCTCATACTCTGGTCGAGCTGCCTGCTGGTGCTTACCGCCTTACTAATCAGGCAGACCGAATCCAAGCCTTCTCATTGCAGTTTTGTGGGGAGACTATTGATGTTAATAACGTGCCTGTCTTCGGTGACCTGCGGCGCATAAGCTGCTAGCCGCCCGCAGGTGCTCACCGCCTCCCTAATCAGGCAGACCGAATCCAAGCTTTCTCATTGCCATGTTGAGGGGAGGCCTTTCTATTTCTCTATTTCTCTATCTCCGGGCATTCCTATTTCTCCCATTTTACTTCTATCTTCCAGCATTCCTATTTCTCTTTTACTTCTAAACTTCTGTTTCTCTTATCCCCGCGGCCTCCCGGCGCCCGCCCCGAGGCTGCTTCTCGGTGTCTTTTCCGGCTCTGAGCCGCTTCAGCCCGCGCCTCTCTCATCTGCGCGGCTCGGCTTTGCGCGCACACTCCGCGGTCTCGCACTTAGCCCAGCGTTCCCTATCTACTTGTGCCCCGCACGCTCTCTCTGCGCGCGGCAGCCTCCGCGAATCACACAGCGTCAGCTCACGTCTCCGCCACTAGTATTCAATCTAAGTTCCCCGGGCTAACCTGGCGAATTCAACCCAGCTCACGTCTCCGCCCCACGATTTGGCTTCCCGTCCTTTGCTCCCCGGGCTAATCAGACGGATCCCAATCCGGCTTATGTTTCCGCTTCTGGTTTCAACTTTTTGCCCCCTATTCCCGGGCTAACTTGAGAATCCCAAAGTGGCTTTCGTCTCCGCCTCGGCCTGCCCCCCGCGGCTTCAATTTCCCTAACATTTTTCTCTACCCGGTATGTTTCCCTAAGTTTTCTTCCAACAATACTCCTCCCTCATTTCTCCTGGCCTCTCCCCACAGTCCGCATCCGAGTCTGTTTGTTCTAGCTTTCACTTTCGCTTTCGACCTTAGAGATTTCTCCCAGCTTCCCCCTGTAGTCCGTATCTAAGTCTATGCCTAGGCTTTCAATAGCTTCTTCCGGCACCTTTTTCGTCCGGCTTTTCCCTAGGCTGTTTGCTAGTCTCTCTCTCCGATATTTTCCCAGTTCTTCCCGTTTCTTCCCTCCTAAGTTTCATATCCGTCCTAGGTTTCCTATCCGTCCTAGGTTTCCTATCCGTCCTAGGTTTCCTATCCGAGTCACGGCACCATTATGTCGCTCCCCCTCTTCGTGGAGGAACGACACTAAACCCTGCCTAGGCTTCATATCTGAGTCACGGCACCATTATGTCGCTCCCCCTCTTCGTGGAGGAACGACACTAAACCCTGCCTAGGCTTCCTATCCGAGTCACGGCACCATTATATCGCTCCCCCTCTTCATGGAGGAACGACACAAGACCCTGCGTTGTTCTTTTGTCTGCTCGGCCCTTCCCGGGTTTGCTGCTGGTTCTTCCCGGGTTGGCTACTGTCCCTTCCACCTCCGTGGAAGGGCAGTTCCCCCTGGCCACATTCCCCACTTCCGCAGGGGAGCGGCACACCGCCAGCCGGCTCTCTCGGGGGCTGCACAGGTGTTCCCCTTAGATGTTCCCGGTGCATGCCGTCTCTCTCCTCCTTTATAGTCCTCCTCCGCCAATCCCAACTCGGCTGCCCACACGCCGAGCACGCTGCTCTCCTCCAATCAGGAGCAAGTCCTACAGTTTATTGGTTGAACTGGAGGCAGCTGTGTAGAAGCTGTTTTCTTCTCTCCCAGCGCCATATTGTGGGAGAGCAGGTGCATAGAATAAGTCTTAATTCCAGTAACTTAGTCTAGTCCGGGTTGCTCCCAGTTGCTCCCCACACTGCTAGATGTTTGGGGGGCCTTTGCTGCCCATTCACGCCCTCCCTGACCCAGCTGTCCCCGCAAGCCCCACCCAGAGCGCCTTGGCTTGGGCACAACGTGGGGCGTGGCGGCTGTTTCCCGCTGGTAGTTACGTCCCAGGCGCACCAGCAGTGAGCCCTCCCCGCCGGCCCTCACTCACAGTGATGGGCCACAGGATGAAGGCCATGTATCTTTGGATGGCAAAGCTGTAGAGGATAATGAAGAAGATGAAGATGGACAGTTCCATGGTGACGATGAGCAGCACGATGGGGTGTACCGCGAGCCCATGGAAGAGTATGAGCGCCGCCACCAGGCAGCCCTGTGGAGAAACACACCTGAGCAGCAGCCAAGGCTTCTGGCCCCCGCCCAAGTGCCCCGAGACCTCTGGAGTCCGCTGCCCCCCCCCCCCCCGCCCCTGGTGTTGGGCCCGGGCAGAGACACCAGTCCAGCTCACCAGGCTGACGAGCTTGACGAAAGCATGCCCGAAGACCCAGAACTCCTTGTTGCTGTCCTTGAGCTCCCACCGGTAGCGGCGACATCCTTTCCTCGTGCCCACTTCATCCTTGGGCTGCACTGCCATTGGCTTTGGGGCGTCCTTTGGTTTTTCCTCCCCAGGTTTGGGTTGTGCATCACCCCCTGCGGGCGGGGGGGCACCCTCGGGCGGAGGGGGCCCTCCAGTCTTGGACTTAGCTTTGTCAGCCATCCCGGAGCGCGGGACTCCTTAGTTCCTCACGGCCTGCCCAACCTCTGTTGCTGTACTCCGACAGGCCCGGCCCAGGAGAGAGCCTGGTGTCTACCGACCTGCTCAGAGGCCGCGCTGGGCTAACCGCCAGGGGCCGCGAATGCCAACGCCTGCGCCCGCCGCGCGCGTGGCCACTTCGCCGCGCGGGGCAGCGCGGTCCAGCCGCCCACCCACCGCGCAGGAGCCCGGCCTCCGCGTCCAACACGCGGCTCCCAGCCCGATGCTGAGCTCCCTCGCGGGCCTGGCGAGGCCTCGGAAGCGGCCTCCCGCCTCGCAGTACGGTCGGCTGGAACCGTAGGTGGCGTCGGAGCTCCGGGGACGCAGGAGAATGGAAGTCGACTCTACCCAAGGCCACACGAGGAGACAGCAGTGTTCCTGACCGAGCATCCCGGCTTTTAGGGTCTCGGGCAGGCGACCGCAGACCCGCCGGGTCCCCGCTAGCGCTGCGGGGCCTCCCGCCGCGCCGTCCCGCGCTTGTGCCTGGGCAGAGGCGCCCTGACCGTGTGCTTGGACTCCTCGTTGTCCGCCAGGAGCCTTTTTATGTTGTCCCTCGTCTTCTTGGTGATCAGCACCGCATCAATTAAACACAGGGCTGCCGCCACGAGACACAGGGTCTGCAGGACACAGGGCCGCGCGCAGGCAGGGAGGGGTGACTCCGCAGCCCCACGCCGAGCCTCGGCCCCGTCCCCATCCCCCCTAGGCCCTTCGAGTGGCCCCCGGTTCCTTCTGACCTTCCACTCCACTTTGGTGTTTGCCCAGGTAGCTGCGCGAGCGCATTCGGCCTTGCCCCAAGAAAAGGGCTGGGGATGCGGGTTTGCGGCCGGCAGCGGCCTCGTAGGACGCCCCAAGCGTTGGAGGGAGGGGTCCTGCCCCTGGAGGCCCGAGGTGCAGGCAGGGAGCGGAGAGGGGCTCTCAGCGGGAGAGAAGTCTTGGGTTACGTTTGCAAGGGCGGGAGGGCGTCCTCACGGGCTGTACTAGGACGAGAAGACCTCAGCGCTGGTCTGGGACCTTGGGGGGCCCTCGTGTGGCCGAGACCTCTGCCGTTGCTGGGAGAGGGGGCAGAGCTGAAGCTCAAGAGGTTCAAGATGTTGGACTCTGTCAAGGGGAGGGGTCAGGCGCCGGGCTCCAAGAACCCACTTGCAGAGGCGTGAAAGGAAACCCAAGTGTCCCGGCCTTGGAGGGTGGGGAGACCCGGGTAGGGGGTAGGAGAGGAATGTGTGTGGGGGAGCAGAGAAATGTAAGTAGGGGGAGCGTTGGCAGTGCTGCTGCCCACCAGGTAACAATCGATGGAGACCAAGGTGAGGAACCCTTGGCAGTGAAAAGCTTGGTTGCTGAATTGGCAGGGAGGGGCCGGGGGCCTGTGAGGCCAGGTGCTCCCCAGCAGTCTACAGCTTTTGCCAGCTTTGGGTGCTTCAGTTTACGATCACCTAATCCTGGCTGCTGAATGACCTTGTCCCACGGAGGGCTTGCCCCAGCTAAGGTGTCCCCTACTCCGCTGCAGGGAGTTTGTTCTGTTAATGACAGATGATGGTTTGCCAGTTTCCCTTTCCAAAGTCTTGGAATCCTGAGCTTAGAGAGAGTCGTAGAGGCCTCTACTTACCCCTCCAATAAATAACAAATTCCTTCTGTCCTTTTCTTCCATCACTAAGAGGCCAACTATTAAAAGGAACAGAGCCGAAATGATACTGTTGATAAGATCCTGTAATGTAGAAATGAAAACTGTCAACTTCACAAGAACATGTAATTTCATAAAATATTTAGTCACTTACCCAGGTAAGGATGGGTGCCTTTAAAAAACTTTCCCTTTGAGTAAGAGGAACCCTCAGTAGCATAATTCTTATATCTTCCAGACACTTGGGTTTGTCTGCAGAAATAGGTTTAAAGAATGTCATTTTTAAAAAAAGTTGCTAAATTTTCCAGTAAATGTTCCTTAAAAGGCACAAGGAAATGAGCATGAAAAAAAAAATTTTGGGCCGGCGCCGTGGCTCACTTGGTTAATCCTCTGTCTGCGGTGCTGGCATCCCATATGGGCGCCGGGTTCTAGTCCCGGTTGGGGCGCCGGATTCTGTCCCGGTTGCTCCTCTTCCAGGCCAGCTCTCTGCTGTGGCCCGGGAAGGCAGTGGAGGATGGACCAAGTGCCTGGGCCCTGCATCCGCATGGGAGACCAGGAGAAGCACCTGGCTCCTGGCTTCGGATCGACGCAGCTCCTGCCGTTGTGGCCATTTTGGGGTTTAACCGACAGAAGGAAGACCTTTCTCTCTGTCTCTCTCACTAACTCTATTTGTCAAATAAATAATAAAAAAAAAAAAGAAAAAATCAAAAGCCAAAAAACAAAACGAAGCAGTAGTCTAGAGGCCTTGCCCAAAATGGTCCTCCATAAACAGGATTTTCTTGAAGTCCTGTATTAATTAGTGTAAATTATGCACTCTATTCCATAACACACTTGTTTTAATGTAAAAGTGAAATTTTAGAGGAGCGTGTTACTGACTTAATTCCACTTCCAGATCTGTAAGTAAAACCAGGGCTCTGGAGGTTGGGTTGTCTTTATTCTGTGCGTTCACGTGTCCCCAGAAGCATCGGACCCAGCCGAGCGGCGGGCCTGCACCCCTGGAGTGAATGGGGCCCCACTGAGGTCTGTTTTCTCAGACATGGCCAGACTCGTGTCTGCCCGGACATGTAGATTCTTGGTGTCCTCCATTCAGTCGGATCTCAGGGCCAGGCTCTTCACCGGCTAGCCCAGCCTGCTTCTTTGCGGGCTGCAATAAAGGAGGAGGATGAGTGGTGGGGCACAGCCCGAGTGAGCAAAGCTGAGCTTCCACAGCAGGGCAAGAATGACTCCTCGGCTTCAGTGACCAGTGTGAGGGAGGGGCCCACACCGAGGATGACGTGACCACATGAAGGCTCAGGTACCCAATTTGAAAACTTTCATTCCCCACGGCCTGACTTGGTAGCGGCAGCCTGTCTGGCACACTGGCCCAAACATGGCAAGCAGCACTGCCAAACAGGGTGCACAGGTGTAACGGAGCGCCATCGTGTCCAGCGTTTTCCCGTTATCTCACCGAACTCTCACCAAGCAGGCCTCCGAATCAGTATTGCTCTAACCCCCATTTTTCAGAAGACATACTAGAGACTTAGGCTTAGTAAGTTGCTTAAGATCGAGTAACTGCTAAGGAATAAAGGCAGAATTTAACTCACGCTGACTCCCATCGAGGACACCCAGACTAGGAGGAGAGCAGCACCCAGTGCAGCTTGGGAATTTTCTGTGGGATGGGTCTGGGGGCCGTGATGCTGTAGAGCAAATCCGCTGAGGCTGTCTTTGCTGCTGCACTCTGGCACGGCCCTGCTGGAGGCGTGAGCTGGGCGTGTTTTATCACCCTCTGCCGACTTGCTGACTCTCACTATGAGGCTAATGACTGGTCCTCACTGGACTGACCTGAGGATTGAATGGCGTATCTGGTAATGTGCCTCAGAGGACTGTGGGAGGGCACAAAACGGACATTCATGTCTACACAGTGAGATGTGCTTTCTGCGGACTAAACCGCATTCTTCCTGATGAGGTGGGCAGGGCATGGCACGTGACTTGCCTCTTGGAAAAGCACCAGCGTCTACTGTAGGTGACAGCGAACTGTGCGTGGAGGCTCAGAGCAGGGCTGGTGAGAGTTGGAAGTCGGTCCCTGCCGGATTCTGTAGGCCCAGAGCGGACTGAGGCAGCTTTGCAGGAAACTTAGCGCCGGAGGACTCAGAGAAGCTAAGAAGTGGAGTGTAAACTTTTTTTTTTTTAGATTTTTTATTTATTTATTTGACAGGTAGAGTTAGAGACAGTGAGAGGGAGAGACAGAGAGAAAGGTCTTCCTTCTGTTGGTTCACCCCTAAATGGTTACTATGGCTGGAGCTATGCTGATCTGAAGCCAGGAGCCAAGTGCTTCTCCTGGTCTCCCACGCGAGTGCAGGCACCCAAGCACTTGGGCCATCCTCCACTGCCTTCCTGGGCCACAGCAGAGAGCTGGACTGGAAGAGGAGCGACCAAGACTAGAACCCAGTGCCCATATGGGAATCTGGTGCCGAAGGCGGAGGATTAACCAAGTGGACCACAGCGCCGGCCCCAACTTTTAAAATTAAAAATGAACAAGCTGGCCAGCGCCGAGGCTCAATAGGCTAATCCTCCGCCTGCGGTGCTGGCACACCAGGTTCTAGTCCCAGTGGGGGCACCAGATTCTGTCCCGGTTACCCCTCTTCCAGGGGACTGGAAGACCAGGAGAAGCACCTGGCTCCTGCCTTTGGATCAGCGCAGTGCATCGGCAGCGGCGGCCATTGGAGGGTGAACCAACGGCAAAAGGAAGACCTTCCTTCCTTCCTTCCTTCCTTCCTTCCTTCCTTCCTTCCTTCCTTCCTTCCTTCCTTCCTTCCTTCCTTCCTTCCTTCCTTCCTTCCTTCCTCTCTCTCTCTCTCTCTCTCTCTCTCTTTCTTTCTTTTGACAGGCAGAGTGGACAGTGAGAGAGAGAGACAGAGAGAAAGGTCTTCCTTTGCCATTGGTTCACCCTCCAATGGCCGCCGCGGCCGGCGCGCTGCGGCCGGCGCGCTGCGGCCGGCGCACCGTGCTGATCCGATGGCAGGAGCCAGGAGCCAGGTGCTTTTCCTGGTCTCCCACGGGGTGCAGGGCCCAAGCACCTGGGCCATCCTCCACTGCACTCCCTGGCCACAGCAGAGAGCTGGCCTGGAAGAGGGGCAACTGGGACAGAATCTGGCGCCCCAACCGGGACTAGAACCCGGTGTGCCGGTGCCGCTAGGCGGAGGATTAGCCTAGTGAGCCGCGGCGCCGGCCTTTCTTTTTTTTTTTTTTTCCTTTTCTTTGACAGGCAGAGTGGACAGTGAGAGAGACAGAGAGAAAGGTCTTTCTTTTTTCCATTGGTTCACCCTCCAATGGCCGCCGCGGCTAGTGCGCTGCGGGTGGCACACCGCGCTGATCCGAAGCCAGGAGCCAGGTGCTTCTCCTGGTCTCCCATGGGGTGCAGGGCCCAAGCACTCTGGCCATCCTCCACTGCCTTCCTGGGCCATAGCAGAGCCACAGCGCCGGCCTGCAAAGGAAGACCTTTCTCTCTGTCTCTCTTTCCTTGTCCACTCTGCCTGTTAAAAAAAAAAAAAAGCTTTGGGGGCCAGCGTTGTGGTGCAGTGGGTTAAGCTGCTGTTTGCTGCATTCTACATCAGAGCTCTGGTTCGAGTCCTGGCTGCTCCACTTCTGATCCAGATCCCTGCTAATGTGCCTGAGAAGACAGCTGAAGATAACCTGAACGCGTGGGCCCCTGCACTCATGTGGGAGACCTGGAAGAAGCTCCTGGCTCCTGGCGTTGGGCCGACCCAGCCCTGGACGTTTGTGACTTCCTCTCTGTAACTCTTTTAAATAAATAACTCTTCTTCTTCTTCTTTTTTTTTTTTTTAATTGCTGGGTTATATCCAAGAAATCTTTGCCTAACTCAAAGGTTCACAAAAATTTTCTTCTATGAATTCTTCCAGAGGTTTTATATCTTTATATAATATACTTAAGTTTATGACCCATTTTGAGTTACGGATCAAGTTGTATTTATTTATTTGCCTATCTAATTGTTCCAATACTTTGTTGGAAAGGTTTCCTTCCCCCCCCCTTTTTTTAAAGATTTATTTATTTGTTTGAAAGGCAGAGTTACAGAGATGCAGAGGCAGAGAGAGAGAGAGTCTTCCATCTGCAGGTTCACTCCCCAAATGGCAGCAATGGCCAGAACTGGGCCGATCCGAAGCCAGGATCCAGGAGCCTTTTCCAGGTCTCAAAAGCAGGTGCAGGGACCCAAGGGCTTGGACCGTCTTCTCCTGCTTTCCCAGGCCACAGTAGAGAGCTCGATCAGAAGTAGAGCAGCCAGGATTTGAACAGGCGCCCATATGGGATGCTGGCACTGCAGACAGCAGCTTTACCTGCTGTGCCTCAGGCTGGCCCATAAATAAGTCTTTAAAAAATGTAAAGACATTGTTGATCATTTCAGAATCATCTCTGCTGTACAGTTTTAGTTTTAAATTTATTTATTTATTTTTTGACAGGCAGAGTTAGACAGTGAGAGAGACAGAGAGAAAGGTCTTCCTTCTGTTGGTTCACTCCCCAGTTGGGTGCTATGGCCGGCGCACTGCGCTGATCCGAAGCCAGGAGCCAGGTGCTTCCTTCTGGTCTCCCATGTGGGTGCAGGGCCCAAGCACTTGAGCCATCCTCCACTGCCTTCCCAGGCCACAGCAGAGAGCTGGACTGAAAGAGGAGCAACCGGGACAGAATCTGGCACCCCAACCGGGACTAGAACCCCGGGGTGCCAGCGCCGCAGGCGGAGGATTAGCCAAGTGAGCTGTGGCGCCTAAGAATTTCTCTGATCATGAGGATCCTTTTTACAATGGAGAAGTGTTTATTTAAAATGTGGGCTGCTCAGAGACAAGAACCGTAGTTCCCACTTTTCTTGAGCACACCGCCGACACTGGAGTGAGGGAGTCAAGCCAGCCCTGGGGATGCAGACAGTGACCCCCGTGGGTGTGCTGAGGGAAGCTGCAGACTCACGCTGAAAAGAAGGGCTCCCCGCCCTGCCCCGTGTCAGGGTGCCTGGCGCCCAGGAGGCCCTGACAAAACACGGTCCCAGGGCCCACAGACCTCACTGGGCCCCTGTGTCTGCAGTCGGTACTCTTTGAAGCTGCGGAGCCCTGATGGGTGCGACTTTCTGCCTCCTTGGTGCCACCCATCACCCTCAGCTGTTTGCCCAACCAGTGTGGGCATAGGGAAATAAGGAACTCTATCCTTGTATGAGCCTTTAAGTTAGAAATCAACGTTTAAAATCAGTACTCCTTATCCAAATCATTAATTATTTACTCGAGAGGCAGAGTTACAGAGAGAGAGACAGAGAGGGAGGTCTTCCATCTGCTGGTTCACTCCCTAAATGGCAGCAATTGCTGGAGCTGGGCTGATCCGAAGCCAGGATACAGGAGCTTCCTCTGGGTCTCCCTTGCAGGTGCAGGGACTCAAGTATGTGGGCCATACTCTAGTGCCTCTCCGGGCAGGGAGCTGGACTGGAAATGGAGCAGCTGGGACTCAAACAAGTGCCCATACGAGATGCCAGTGCTGAGGCTGACGCTTAACCTACTAAACCACAGCACTGGCCCTTATCTTTTTGTTTTTTAGAAAACTTTTATTTAATACATATAAATTTCCAAAGTATAACTTCTGGATTATAGTGGTTCCCCCCCACCCCCACAACCACCATCTCACCTGCAAACCATCCCATCTCCTACTCCCTCTCCCATCCCATTCTTTGTCAAGATTCATTTTTAATTATCTTTATATACAGAAGATCAACTTAGTATATACTAAGTAAAGATTTCAACAGTTTGCACCCACACAGACACACAAAGTATAAAGTACTGTTTGAAGACTAGTTTTACTGTTAATTCTCACAGTATAACACATTAAGGACAGAGATCTTACATGGGTAGTAAGTGCACAGTGACTCCTGTTGTTGATTTAACAATTGACACTCTTATTTATGGCGTCAGTAATCACCCGAGGCTCTTGTCATGAGCTGCCAAGGCTATGGAAGCCTCTTGAGTTAAACTCAGACCTTATTTAGATAAGGCCATAATCAAGTGGAAGTTCTCTCTTCCACTCAGAAAAAAGTACCTCTTTCTTTGATGGCCTGTTCTTTCCACTGGGATCACACTCACATAGATCTATCATTTAGGTCATTTTTTTTTTCAAGTGTCTTGGCTTTCCGTGCCTGAGAAACTCTCATGGGCTTTTTAGCTGGATCCAAATGCCTTAAGGACTGATTCTGAGGCCAGAGTGCTGTTTAGGGCATTTGCCATTCTATGAGTCTGCTGTGTATCCCGCTTCCCATGTTGGATTGTTCTCTCCTTTTTAATTCTATCAATTATTATTAGCAGACACTGGTCTTATTTATGTGATCCCTTTGACACTTAATCCTATCTTTATGATCAATTATGAACTTAAACTGATCACTTTAACTAGCAGATGACCAGCCCCATCTCAATCCTTTATCTCCTGGGAATCAGACAATCTTTCCCAGCCAAAAGGAAGCGGCAGCTAGGAATGCTGGACTCTAGCCTGCGGGCAGGATTTCAAGCACGGGAGATCCCAAAAGCAGTTCCAGTTGGAACAAGCCGTGTGTTCCATGGCCTCCTGTACTCACCCTGTGACCAGGTCCTAAGTGACTCCTGCTCTTTGATGCTCCTATGACTTCAAGGCTACCTACCACCTAAAGTGCTGTCATCGTCGCCTCCTGGCACTGATGTTGTCACTAAGCCAACACATTTCCTCCTGGACAAGCTACCACCATGGGGTAGCTACTTGCCCCTCTGACAGTCAGATACCTGCATGTCCTTCATCTCATGGAATCCGGAATTCCAGGTTAGAAGGAAGGGGCTGGACAGGAGAAGAGGGTGGGATTTGGGTCCCGATTTGATGTTTTGTGTTTTTCAAAAACTTCCATGTTAATTAGATAATCCATCATCTAACTCTGGTTGCTCAACATATGTACCACTAGTTAGTTGAACATCAAAGTAACTGGGCAGCCTTCTTGGTAAGACGAAATTTCTCCTGGGTGCTCTCTAGGCATATCCATCCATGTGCCATGCTGGCCCCTGGCCCACATCCTGGAGGACAGTAGCAAGAAAAAGGCAGCGGCCTGAATCACACTCTAGGCTCCCTGGACCATGCAAAGAAAGGAGGGTGCTCTCACTGACGACAGTCAGAGCCAGGAGGGGTGGCCTCAGCGGGGTTGTTCAAAGGCTTCTAACTCTACAGCTGGGCCTGGAGGCTCATGGGTCATGCTCAGGAGGCCCTAGCTCTTGCCTCTTCCTGGGATAGTTCTTGGACGTCGCCCCTGGTCCCTACAGCAAAGTCTGGTGCCTTGCAGTCCTGCCCACATCTCCAGCAGGGAGGCCTTTACTCAGAGGGCTCTGGTGCACCTGCCCACAGCTCAGTGTTGTGGAGTCCCTACCCCGTCACCAACCTGTCAGGATACCCACTTTACCTCAGTTTAAGAAAGCCATGAGGAAGCAGAAGACACGGAGAGAACATTTATGAGGACATAAAGGTGTAGGCTCACTGAGTTCCCACCTTAAGGGAGGTCTAGAGAGAATGGGGACAGGGAAACCATCACAAGCAATTGTGTATGAAGTCTGGAAAGGCACTGGACTTTGGAATCAAGACAGACCTGGGCTCCAACCCCAGCCTTAATGCACCCACACACAACCATGGCCCCGGGTCTCTTCATCCCGTATTCCTGTTTCCTGAGGGGCGGGACGACGCCTGCTCACTGGTGGCTGTGAGGACTCAGCGTAACGTGGGAGGACTGCCCGACAGTGCCACGTGCTCACGGATGGCTACTTCCCTTTTAGAACACTGCCATGGAGATCTGAGTTTCCCTTTAGCAACCTCTCCATGGTCATAGCTCTCCATAACTAACAGGGTCTTCCTATGTCCAATAAAGCTGCTCATATTTCACTTTGTCTGCTCCTGAGGTCTGGCACTCTGTGGGACAGAGAGAGCTCAGCAGCCTTTTCAGAAAAATCGCTCGTCCATTTGAAGAACATACATTTGGGGTTTAGCTCAATAGCAACCACGCCTACTTTATGCTTAGACAAATGTACATTAACAAGTGGCTGTGGAAGAGGCCTGAACTCTGTGGTAGGAGGGTCCACTGCACAAGACAGATGGCAAAAGCACCCAATGACCTTCTGAGGTCTGAGGGTTGCTTTGCATTTTGGACACCTTGCATTGGCCATTTACATTGCGCCAAGCATTGTGCCATTGGCATCATACACACTTAAATGTTATGGAAAACCCACTAAGCCGTCGGCATCACACTCTCCCTCCTGTGCGTTTCCCAGGTAGGGTAACTGCGTCCACAGGCCACATGGCCCGTAAGGTGGCAGGGCCAGGCACTGGGCCCACATCTGCCTCTGGTAAAACTGGACTGCTCTCTTGCGTGAGAGCTAACGCACCAGCTTCAGGACTTTCTCAGCTGGGAAAGAATGTCCAAGTTTGGAAAGAGCTCCCGAAAGGGGCTCATGCAACGGCCTTTCCTCGATCGTCCAGCACATGGCACACCCTTGAGTACGGACTCTGACTCCCCACAAAGGGTTGACTCCTACCGTCTTTCAGGGTATACGCAGAGGTCTGCGGCCGTCAGGGCGACACCTACATTTGGGGCAGGTGGGGACATTGGTAATGTGTTTGAGAGAGCGTGCTGCTTGGAAAGTCAAGGCCTATGGTTTTTTTTTTTTTTTTTAACAAGCAATGGGTAAGGAATATGCTAATCCACTGAATATACTAATTTAAAGTTTTGTTAGGCCAAGCCGAAAAGCACCACGTGTTCAGAGCAATATGAGATGGGTTTCATAGTCTGGGCAGGAAGCAGGCATGTGCATTGTGCTGTTGGCTGTATACAGCCAGAAGGGTCCCAGGCATCTTTCTGGTACCCGGTCGGTTTCTCTCCTGGGACCAGGGCAACACAGTCACAGCTCAGCTACGTCCTCTGTCTAGAGAGATAGCCCTGCCGTCTTCTGTGAAGGTGAATCCTTACTCTGGGGCTGAGGGCAAAGCTTATATGTGAATTATGAAAATGATCACTTACAAGTAAGGGCCAATGTATGTAAGTCAGCAAGTGTTGAAGGGCTAGCAGATATATTAGAATAAAGAAAATGACGATGCAGGCCTCCAGAATGGTGACTGCGATATAAGACTCAGGGGCACGGGCGCTGAGGAAACAAACTGCTGCTGCCACGATAAGGCTCTGCAACAAAAGAGACAGGATTCGGTTGAACGCACGTGGCGACTTCACAGGAAACATACACTCGTCAGCATGTAAACCTGAATATATTGCAACTGCCAGTATTGCTTTTCACACACATTTTATTGTGAAAAATGTCTCCTATTTTTAAGAAATAATACATGCAAAAATAATAATACTTGCAAAAAATGAAACATGCAAAAATGCATATAAGGACAGAAATTTGTTAACTTCTTTCTTCTCTCCTAATCCAACCCTGTTCTCTCTTAAAGTAACAACTATTAGTTTATATTTTACTCTGGAAATATATGTGTATATATACATATATATAAACATAAATACAAATTAACTTTGACAGGAAGAGAGAGGGCGAGCCTGTTCTCTTTCTCTCTAAACCACTGATGATTATCTCAACATTTCTTGGGAAATGACAGGATTTTCTCCATTGGTCTGAAACCCATCCTCTATTGCATAGTCAGTCCTCACATGTATTTGGGTCTCATTTGAGACTATTCTTCCCCACTAAGTTGCCAATTTCTTCTCCAGTACTTTACTACAAATTATTGCCAATTTGCTTTATATTGTGGTGTTGTTTGGCCTAATCCTCCTCATCTCCCATGGCTGTCCTGGTCAATTTCCCCAAACTTGACCTGCTGGTGTTTTAATTGGAACCTTACTCAACTTACAATTTGTAAAGATCATGAAATATAGTCCTGCTACTTGAGAATGAAGTATGTCTTCTAGTTATTGTAATTTTTAGTAAACATCTTCATATGGGTGTTTTATTTCAGTGACTCTCAGGTATCTGATCATTTTGATTACAGTTGTAAAGAGAAATATTTTCTTATATTGTAAGTGGTTATTTCTCTATAGGAAAGCTTGTAGATTATTTGTTATCTCAATAATGAGTCCCCTACCTACATTATCTTGTATAGTTTCCCAATTATTTTGGGGTTTCTTAATCATACAGTCATTTCAGCTCAAATAAATGATATACAGTGCATCTTTTCAAATGTACTTGCCTCCTTTTCCTAACTGTGATAATTAGTGGCTTCAGAAAAACACTGGGTAGTATTTTGGCTGATGGGCAGCACTTTCCCCTTCATTTAAGTGAGAGTACGTCTGATGTTTAATGAAATATCATGCTGACTTTTGGTTTGAACTGTTTATTTTTTCTTATTTATTTTAAAGATTTATTTGTTTGTAAGTCAGAGTTACAGAGAGAGGGAAATACAGAGAGAGAGAGAGAGAGAGAGAGAGAGAGAGCAAGCTTCCATCTGCTGGTTCATTCTCACAATGGCCCAATGGCCAGGCTGAAGCCAGGAGCCAGGAGCTTCTTCTGGGTTTCCCACACGGGTGCAGGGGCCCAAGCACTTGTGTCCACGGCCCGCTGCTTTCCCCAGGGCATTGGCAGGGAGCTGGATGGGAAGTGCAGGAGCCGAGACATGAACTGCACCTGTATGGGATGCTGGCATTGCAGGCGGCGGCTTTATCTACTGCACCACAAGGCCGGTCCCCTGAAATGTTTATTTTCATAATGTCAATGAAAATGTCTATGTATTCCTATTTTACTCATCTTCCCTTTCTTTCTCCTTTTCCTTTTTGGCAATAAGACATGAATGCTGAATTCTGTCACATTTACCTTGTGTGACATAATCTCACGATTGTTTTCTCTTTGTAATATAGCAGATTATTTTGAGTCTTAATATTGAATCTTTATCTTTCTACCTTGCAGTATATACATTAAAAGTACTGATGAGTATTTTCTGCTAATGTACTAACATTTTGCTTTGGTAGAAATGAGATCTGTATTGCATTTTCTTTTTCTGAACTTGGTTAGATTTTGATATCAGTGCTATAGTACTGACTTTGTAAAAATAGCGCTTTCTCTATTCTGTGACAAAGTTTGAGTAGCATGAGAGCTGCATCCAGGGCTGGCAACATGGAACACAGGTTAAGCCTCTGCCTGTGGTGCTGCTCGAGTCCCGGCAACGCTACTTCCTATCCAGCTCCCTGCTAATAGCTCAAGTGTTTGGGCTCCTGCACCCATGTCGGAGACCCAGAAGAACCTCCTGGCTCTGACTGGCTCAGCTCCAGTCACTGTGGCCATTTGGGGAGTGAATTGGTGGACAGAAGATCTCTGTCTCTCTCTCTGTTCATAACTTTGCCTCGCAAGTAAATAAATAAATAAATCTTAAAATAAAAGTTACATCCCCTAAAAGGATTGAAACAGGTAACCTGTGAAAAAGTCTGGGCCTACCTAATATATTTTTTGTTTTTACATCTTTGTTTATTTTCATCTACTTGAAAGGCAGAGTGACAAAGAGAGCGAGATCTTCCACTCACTCACTCGTTCACTTTCCCAATATCTGTAACAGCAAGGGCTGGGCCAGGCTGACGTCAGGAGCCAGGAACTCCACCAAGATCTCCCACAGGGGCAGCAGGGGTCCAAGCACTTGAGCCATCATCCTCTGCCCCGAGGGTGCATCAGCAGGAAGCTGCATCTGAAGTGGAGCAGCCAGGACTCTAAGCCATTCCCTCTGTCCCAAGTACAGCTTGCCCCACTATGCCATGATGCCTGCCCTGGTACATTTTTGAAAGAGGTTCATTTGACAACACTGTCATCTTCTGTGTTTACATGGTCTGCTTTGATTTTTCTTTATTCTGGGATTAGTTTTGGTTACATATTTTCCTGGAAAAGAAAATACTGCATCCAATGAATCACATCTCTTTGTTTTGCAAAGTGTTCTTGTAGTTCCTTTCTGTTTCTTCAATATTTGTGATTGTTTTCCAACTTTAAATACTCGTCTATGTCCTCTCTTTCTCCCCTTTCCTTCTCCTGATTGCATTAACCAGTGATTTACCAATTTAACAGGGCTTTCAAACGACATCTCTTGTAATGACCAATTTTTTTTGTTTGCTAATTTACAAAATTCTGCTATCGTCATTGTTGTCTTTTTCTCCTTGTGAGAGGAAATCTGAGAAATATTAAAGGAAGAGGAGGCCAAATCTAGCAGTGCGGTTTTGGGGTGAGCGCCTGGCAAAGGTTCGCATGGCGTCCCGGAGGCCACCGGCCAGCGCCGCCCGCGCCCGCCCGGCCAGGTCTCCCGCTTTCTGCTCACCATTCTCAGGATCTTCAGCATTCCAGTGGGCGAGAAGAAGAAGTTCTTGACGCTGTCCCTGAACTTGTGTGGCACTTTGGCTCGGCCCTTCGCACGCTTCTGGATAGCCTTCTTCACCTCTGCCTTCTTGGGTCCCGGGGGCCCAGCGAGCAGCAAGTACATGCTCTCCCTGGGCGTCTTTGACTTTGCAGGGCCCTTACCGGGTCGAGCAGGCGCTGGGGGTGTGGCAGGCACGGAGGTCGCGGAAGGAGCTGAAGGGACCGGATGCACGGCGGAGGAGGGCACCGAATGTGGAGTGTGCTCGGAGGCTTTGTGGTGCACGGCGAATGAGCGCCTGGGCATACCGGAGGCTGCCTCTTTCGTCGTCGGATGAGCCGCACCCACCAGCGGCGTGGGCTGTGCTGGGCGTGCGGGCTGCGCCCGGCGTGCTGACGAACTAGACAGCCCGGGTTTGGTATTTTCAGGATCCATGGTGGGCCGCTGGACCTGGTCGTGTCAGGCCGGCCCCAGCCGGGGTGGCCAGCTTTCCCCTGGACACCAGCGCTGCACGCCAACGGCCGCTGGCTGCCTGGCCCTCGCGCGCATCCCGCTCTTGCTGACCGCGGGCAAGCGCAGCCCTGCAGCTGCCCCCCTCGCCGCCCCGCCCGGCGACCCCAGGTTTATCCACGCCTCCGCCTCCGGGCTGAAACCAGCCAGCGAGCAAGGATCTCTGCGGACCGTCTGGGGCGTTCTGCCCTGCCTTCCAGGCCCCGGAGCTACAAAACCCGACCCCAGCCCGCTCTGCCAGTATTCCCGTGAAAGTTACAGACGCCAGGTGCAGAATCTGGAAATCTTGCTCTAGCTTCCACACTGAGATTAGAATGAGAACAACTGTGGAAAATGTTGTGGAAACATAAGGAAATAGGTTTAATTCTTGTTATTAACTAAAAAAGAGTAAAACAATTACAAATCTTCTTCTTCTTTGTCGTGAGCAGGCTTTTTCTGATAAGGACCGCTTGGATTAAACAGAAGCTTCCGGTAAATGAGGGCACCATCGGCAATACAGAACACTGCCGTTATGAGCGCGAACACCTGCAGACAGAAGACACAGTGTCACCGCAGCTTTGGCCCCTAGCGCTGGTGAACACAAATTGTCAATGGTCTGCCCACCGGCTCCTCTGATCCTCTGCCGAAGTCCCCAACACCTTATGGACTATGAACAGGAAGCTGAAGTTAGCAGAGCTGATAGTGGACTCCCGGTACATATGTCTTTACCTCTTTTTTTATTTATCCGAGAGTGTTGTGGAGAGGCAGAAACACACACACACACACACACACACACACACACACACACACACGGGGGGGTGTATCTTCCATCTGCTGGTTTTCCCCCCAGATGGCTGCAATGGCCAGGGCTGGGCAAGGAGCCAGGAGCCTGGAGTTTCATCCGGGTCTCCCACACTTGGGACATCTTCTGATGCTTTTCCCAGGCCATTAGCACGAGCTGGATCAGAAGTGGAGCAGCCAGGACACGCCGCCCACATGGGATGCCAGTGCTGCAGGCAGTGGCCTTACCTGCCGCGCCACAGCGCCGGGCCCTCTCTTACCTCTTCACCCACTCCTGCATGTGCTCTTTTAAGCGCTACTGAGGAGACTCGGTTACCAACCATCATTTCTACCTCCAGTGTACACTGTTTGATTCCCTGTTGCAGGGCTGTACTGGAGAGAAGATCAAGGTTAACAGCCGCTTAGGATGTGATCACAGGCCTGGTTGCTATGATCAAGGCTCTGGAGACGCACCGGGCATCTGGAGCATACCGCGTGTGTGGTGTGCTCTGGGTCACAGGGTGACAAGATTAGCCGGCGGGGACTCTCCAAGGCTGGGCTGCATCTGCTTTAGAAGTGGGATTCTAAACAAGCCTTGGGGAAAGAAATCTGAATGAAAGGCAACAGACTAGAACACAGGGGGCTTGCAGGGGACCAGAACTTGTGTGCCACGTGGTCGGCTTCCTGGATTCCTACAACCTCCTTTCCCCCCACCTCCTAGCTTCTGAGCAGGGTCGATTCTTCCCTCCATCAATCCTTCTGGGGTTCTGGCATTTCTCCACGCTGCTGTTTCCTCCCACAGTTCTTTCTTCTCCCTTCTTCTTGCAAATTGCAATTTTGCTATCAGAGAGAGGTAGCTGCTTCCTTTTTCCTGTGCTCCCTGTCCCCCTGTCAACAGCTTCTACACCGCTGTCTGCACTCTGTCTCCTGTGCTAGGCTCTAAGCAACCGGAAGATAGGGCTCACGCTCTAGTCCAGTGCTGTCCAAAAGAAACATGTGTGTCACCATGTAAGCCACCTAATTAATTTAAGGTTGTCTCAGAGCCACATTAAAAAGAAAAGGGGTGGGCCTTATACAGCAACTAAGACTCTGCTTGGGATACCCACATCCCATACTGGAGTGCCTCGGTTCGAGTCATAGCTCCTCCACTTCTAATCCAGCTTTCTGTGGGAAGCAGCAGATGATGGCTCAAGTTCTTGGGCTGTTGCCACACACGTGGAAGACCCAAATTGAGGTCTCGGCTCCTGACCTAGCCGCCCTGACTGTTGTGGGCACTTCTAGAGTGAACCAGCAGATGGAAATCTCTTTCTGTCTCTTTGCCCTTTGAATAAAATGAAAATAAAACAAAATATTAAAGTAAAGAAAAAGTGAAATAGACTTTAATATTTTATTTAGTCCAATATATCCAAAATATTATCATTTAACATATCATTAATCTAACAATGTTAGTAAAGAAATATTCCACATTCTTTTTTCAGATAATAAATCTTTGAAATTCAATGTTGCTTTTATACTTATAGTTTATCTCAATTTAGACTAGTCACATTTCCAGTACACAGTGTGCCTAGTGGCTGCTGTATTGGAGACCACTTACTTTGTAAATAGCTGCAAAGTAACTTATGGAGTGCATAAATGAATGAATGAGAAATTAAGTGAATGAAAGTCAATCTTACACCTGTTCCCTCTTTCTTCAGACTAGAGGAGTAAGATTATCTTTTTTTTTTTTTTTTTTTTGACAGGCAGAGTGGACAGTGAGAGAGAGAGAGACAGAGAGAAAGGTCCTCCTTTTTTCCGTTGGTTCACCCCTCAATGGCCGCTGTGGCCGGCGCACTGCGCTGATCTGAAGCCAGGAGCCAGGTGCCTCTCCTGGTCTCCCATGTGGGTCAGGGCCCAAGGGCTTGGGCCATCCTCCACTGCACTCCTGGGCCATAGCAGAGAGCTGGACAGGAAGAGGAGCAACCGGGACAGAACATGGTGCCCCGACCGGGACTAGAACCCGGTGTGCTGGTGCCGCAGGCGGAGGATTAGTCTATTGAGCCGCAGAGCTGACCAAGTAAGAGTTAAAACAAGTGGGGGAAGTTGTTATAGTCACCTTTAGAAAAATTCCATCACTCACTCACAGTTGCTTGCGGCCTAAGGGAGATGAAAACCATGTTTTGTTCTTTTTTGAAAAAATGTTTTTAGATTTATTTGGAAGGCAGTTACAGACAGGAAAAAGGAGAGGAAGAGCGAGAGAGATCTCCTGTCTACTGGTTCACTCCCCGAATGGCTGCAATGACTGGGTCTGGGCCAAGCAGAAGCCAGCAGTCTAGAACTCCATCTGGCTCTCCACACTGGGTGCAGGGGCCCAAGCACTGAGCCACCTTCTGCTGCTTGCCCAGGCACATTAGCAGGGAGCTGGATGGGAAATGGAGTAGCAGGGTCTTGAACCAGGGTTCTAATATAGGGCGCCGCGTCACAGGTGGTGGCTTAACCCTCTGATATAATACTGGCCCCAAAACCATGGGTTCTGAATCAGTTCTAACTGACCTGTACTATCAGAAAACAAGGAAACAGGAAGGAGAACGTTCTAACTCAAGCCTCTTACTCAGAGCCTAGAAAAGCCAAATGATTTTGAATCTTCTGTAAGGAATACAGAAGTATTTCAGCTGGAATCATACCCAAACTACTTCCCTCTTTTATTTTGGCTTGCCTTCCAGGATAAATTCTGGTGAAGTTGCTTTGCCTCCTGTAAAAGTTCAAAATGATCCTTCCTAACAACATTCCCTCATCACAGACACTTTGCACCATATTTCATGTGAACAAAAAACAACTGGGTTTAGAATAGTCTGTCTCATCTTTTTTAAAAAAAGATTTATTTCTTTGAAAGGCAGAGTTACAGAGAGAGGGGGAGAGACAAGAGATTTTCCATCCCTTGGTTTGCTTCCTAAATGGCCTCACCTGCTGGGCCTGGGCCAGGCCGAAGCCAGGAGGCTGGAACTCCATCTGTGTCTCCCATAGGGGTGGTAGGGGCCCATGTACTCAGGCCATTGTCTGCTGCTTTCCCAGGTGCATAGCAGGGAGCTGGTCTGGAAGCAGAGCAGCTGGGACTGGATCTGGTGCCCATATGGGCTGACGGCTCTGCCTGCCGTAGTGCTGGCCTGTCTTCTTAACGAGTGATATGTAATCTATATGCTTTTTTTGAAAAGGGAGAGCTTTGCAGCTCATTCATCATGTTTCTCAGAGCTAAGTGTTGTAACTGCTTCTAGTAGCTTCTCTCAGTCTGGTCTAGCCCTATATACATATAAGAAATATGTAGGGACCTCTTTATTTGGCTAACTCCAGTTCTATCACAAAATCATACTCCTTCACAAGGCAAGCATTCATACACACAAAATATTAAGCCACTAGATACTGCATCCTGGCCCAGGAGCCTCAAGGATGAACATCGCTTTCTATTCTTGTGTCTGTTTTTAACATAAACTTGTATTCTGATCAAACCTCAAGAGAGAAACCAGAAAGATCTCACTTACCCCTCCAAGGATCGTAAATGTCGTGGTTTCTGGTAGCAGTGCCAAAACAGATAAAATGACCAAGAATAATGTTGTTACGATTGAGTTGATAATATCCTAAAAACACAGAGTAGGAAGGTAAGCCTTACATGAAACCACCAAGTAACACTTAAAAAAAATTGGATTGACTTTACAAAGATTTTGAAAATTCCATTTAAACAAATTTTTTGGCATTATCTTTCAGGAAACCAAAATGATACCTTTATAATATTTGGTGTATACTGACAATGCCTAGTGCTCCTCTTTACCTATAATATACCAATCATTTAACTATTTAAGCTTTTATTTCTTTTTCATTTAAACATATAGTTGATGTGAGAAATCATCTAGTTAGGAAAGAAAGCAGATCATCTGTTAGGTAGAAGCTCAACTTTTTTTTAATATATATATTTTTAAAATTTATTTGAAAGACAGAGGTACAGATAGAGGGAGAGAGAGAGATCTTCCATCTGCTGGTTTATTCCCCAAATGGCAGCAACAGCCAGAGCTAAGCTGATCCAAAGTGTGGTGCTAGGAGCTTCTTCCGGGTCTCCCACATGGGTGCCAGGGGCCCAATGCTTGGGCAATCATCCTCTGCTTTCCCAGGTGCATTAGCAGGGAGCTGAATTGGAAGTGGAGCAGCTGGGACTCGAACCAGTGCCCATATGGGATGCTGGTGCTGCAGGCTTGTGCTTTAACCTGCTAAGCCATAGCACTGGCCCCCGAAGCTCAATTTTAACAAGAGAAAATGTTGAGAAGTCTACACTGAATGTCAAACAACTCTGTTATTAAAATGTAAATTATTAAATTTTAAAATAGCATGTACTTAAGAGAAAGTGGTAATTTTCATGAGAAACCCCACACACATTTTATGTAATATCATGCTAATAGGTATTTTTCTGTGCATTCTAAGTTATTGGAACAAGATATATATTTTTGTTCATTGTCTTATTTATACTGCAGGTAGATATTTCCAGTGAATGGAAGTGTAGTAGGAATTTATATGTGGGACAGTGCACATACCTCATATGTGAAGAAACCACTTTTCTAAATTATATGGAGAAGACTGGATTTCCCAGTGTTAACTTTTTAATACTCATTTATTAGCCACTTAAGGTAAATTATAAAATCTAAAAATAAGTATCAGTATTTTAGATCTTAGTTTTTTTTCCAGTTTTTAATTTTCACAGTGGAAAATCGGGGTACAGTATTCTTTTTTCTATCTGTGCCTTTATATTTTTAAGTGTAATTGTATTTAGGTTAACATTAAGTTTATTTGTAGTATTTCATAAAAAATAAAATTAATTTTCCATGCAAATGAACATCATATATGAGATTACTCATTTTTAGTGCAGTATCTATATGGCTATCCTGAATTAACACTTAAGATGTTTCTGTTTTGGACAGTGTAACTCTCTGAGCTCATATTTTTATAACCCTGACAGAGAATTTTTACAGGCATGGTAAATTTTTTTTATCCCAAACTGGTTATGTTGCTTCTTTTTAAAAATGTTTTATTTATTGTTATCTTATTTGAAAGACAGAGACACAGAAAGAGAGGGATCTCCCATCTACTGGTTTAGTACCCAAATGCCAACAGCTAGGACTGGGGCAGACTGAAGCCAGGATCTGGGAACTCAGTTTGGGTGCCGCATGTGGGTGGAGCAGCCGAGCCACTCGGACTATCACCCGCTGCCTCCCAGAGTGTGCATCAGCAACAAGTTGGAATCAGAAATGGAGCCAGAACTCAAGCACTCTGATACGGGAACAGGCATCCCAAGTATCATCTTTACACTTGCATCAAACACCTGCCCCAGTGTTACTATTTCTGATACAGCTCTTTCAATAATTTCCCCAAATGAAGCATTTTCATTCCTAACTGTGGCTTTAGGAAGGTCTATTTATTAAAAAAGGCCACAGCAGCCAGGTTTGAGTCAGGCTGAAGCCTGCAGCAAGGAACTCCATCTTGGTCTCCTACATGGACTACTTGGCCATCTTCTGCTGCCTTCCAAGGAGCATTGGCAGGGAGCTAGACCAGAAATGGAGCAGCCAGGACTTGAACTGCCACCCTGATATTCACGTCAGAAGCAGCAGTTTGTGTCGCTATGCCACACCACCAGCCCCCAGTTCATATTTTAATGGGTACAGTGTGGGAATGATAAATCATCTTTATTCTGGAATACCTTACTTATGTTTGCGGATAACTATAGGTGGGAAAGAATTAACACAGAAATGCCAAAATTCAAAATCCTGATGACTTAGAAAAGTTATTAGAGGAATAAGTTCAATGGGGCCAGGGAAGATTAGATACACTTAAGAAGAAAACAATTCCCATTTGCAGGAAATATTGAGACTAGCTTTCCCAGGTTAACTTTCTTCTGTGCTAGGTGTTTAGTTCAGCTTCAAGGCGATAGAGAAAATCAGTTACAGAATCTGGGATTAGCAGATGCTTAGCATTTAGTAAGTAATTTCATTCACTCCAGTCAGACAGCAAGCTGGGTTTCATAAGAAGAGTGCTGAGTTGCCCATATAGCACCATTTCTAAGGGATTGCAAGATCAGCCAAGTTTGATCCTCAGAGGTTTGGAGACTACTTTCAGTTTGCTACACACAGGCTGCTGTGTGTATTCTGTTAAATGTGGAGCTCCAAGTTTATTATTAGCGTATGTAAGTAGCTCCAGAGAGTTGTAGTTTAAAGGAAAAGAACAGCCCAAATGTGATAGCTTTCTTGATGCTACAGCAGTTACCAGTCTAGCTAA
Source organism: Oryctolagus cuniculus (assembly GCF_051225735.1). Lineage (NCBI taxonomy): Eukaryota > Metazoa > Chordata > Mammalia > Lagomorpha > Leporidae > Oryctolagus > Oryctolagus cuniculus. Next base: position 59,559,354 of record NC_142884.1, on the reverse strand, counting down.
AGAAGGGAAGGGCAGAGGGGGGCGCAGGAGACAGGAGGCTGGAGTGAGCTCACTCGGTGTTTACTGGAACCAGCTACTAGTCCAGACGGAAGGACCACGTGCACCTTAACTAGTATCTTCAATCTGCCTTTTTTTTTTTTTTTTTAAAGATTTATTTATCAATCTGCCTTTTTTGCCAGTGAATTTTCAGAACAATCTGGGCACTCTACTGCTCTAAGAATGTCAAGTTGACATCTGTATGCTACAAAGTAGATTCCCTAAGGTCAGTTAGAATTACTTGGCATTAATGGTTATTGATTTCAAGTAAGATACATTATGCTCTATCCAACCTCCCTACTTAGATTTTCTATTTAGGGATCAAGGATATGCAAAAGCAGAAACTTGGTACCTGCCTCTATGTCTCTTCCCCAACTGACAGGCCACAGCAACATGCATTTAAAAGAGAAGTAAAGATTAAGAATGCTATATTAATGTGATACTAAATAAAAATTATTTTAGGAGATTCTACACTTCAATGAATTCTACAGAATGGTCATCCACATCTACTGATAGATGGCACTTAGAGGAGAATTTATCTCTGTGGCTGTCTTAGATTCCTGAAAACCTCTCCAAAGGACAATAAAAAGTATATTGGGGGGCTGGCACTGTGACGTGGCGAGTAAAGCTGCTGCCTGCAGTGCCAGCATCCCATATAGACACTGGTTCAAGTCCCAGCTGCTCCACTTCCCATCCAACTCTCTGCTATGGCCTGGGAAAGCAGTGGAGGATGGCCCAAGTCCTTGGGCCCCTGCACCCATGCGGGAGACCTGGAAGAAGCTCCTGGCTTCTGGCTTTGGCTCAGCACAGCTCTGGCCATTGTGGCCAACTGAGGAGTGAACCAGCGGATGGAAGACCTCTCTGTCTCTGTCTCTGTCTTTCCTTCTCTCTCTGTGTAACTCTGACTTCCAAATAAATAAATAAATCTTAAAAAAAAGTATATTAGCAATGGGTAGAATTCATCTTCCTTCAGCCTATCAGAGATTACCTTAAAGGCTCAAGAGAATCAAAGAACAGTTTATTAAATGTCTCACTATGGTAGGAACGCGCAATTTTTAAGGATGAAATTGAATACTTACAAGCAAAGGCCAAAACAGACATTTCATTAATCGATCAAGTCTGAGTATATATAAAATAATGAAAAATAAAATAATAGTGACTTCAAATCCTGTGATAACAATGTATGGTTCAGGGGCTTGTGCGAGGATAAAAAAGGTCATAGATGTCACAGACAGTGCCTAGAAGAAGAAAAAATGCTTTACTCAATGATATTGAATACAAATCAAGCTGTAAAATACTTAAATAATTAACTGTATTCCTGCCACACACACACACACACACACATACAAAAGAGTCATGCTTACAATGTATAGATAGGGTCTGGCGTTTTGGCACTGTGGGTTGAGCCGCCACCTGCAATGCTGGCATCCCATATGGGCACCAGTTTGATTGCTGGCTGCTCCACTTCTGATCAGGCTCCCTGCTAATGCACCTGAGAAAATAGTGGAGAATGGCCCAAGTGTTTGGGCCCTTGTGCCCAATGTGGGAGACCTTGAAGAAGTTTCTGGCTCCTGGCTTTGGTCTGGCCCAACTCCAGCCATTGCAACCATTCAGGGAGTGAACCAGCAGATAGAAGACCTCTTTGTGTCTCTCCCTCTCCTCTCTGTAATTGTCTTTCAAGTAAATAAATAAATCTTAAAAACAATAAAATGTATAGATACTGGCTTCTCTTTGTGCATTGGACAACTAAGTACCCCATTTTAAGTCTAATTCACTACCTGTATTTTTAAAAAGATTTTATTTTTATTTATTTGAAAGGCAGAGCTACAAAGAGAGAAAGAGGGAGAGGGAGACTTTCTATCCACCATTTCACCCTCAAATGGCCCCAATGACTGCGGCTGGGCTGGGCCAAGCCGAAGCTAGGAACTAGGAGCTTCTTCTGGGTCTTCCACATGGGTGCAGGGGCCCAAGGACTTGAGCCACCCTGCCCTGCTTTCCCAGGCACATTAGCAGGGAGCTGGATCAGAAGCGGACTCAAAACGGCGCCCACATGGGATGCTGGCACTGCAGACGGTGGCTTTACCCGCTGCGCCATAGCGCCAGCCCCACTATTTGTACTTCTGATATTTCATTTCCCACATCTGTTCTCTTGATCTTTTCCCATCAAACATCTCCTTTCTCTCTCAGACCTCTAACTGTCCTCTGATAATTCCTTTCTTCATCATCTTATAAACATTTCTTTTTTTTTTCTTCAAAGATTTTATTTATTTATTTGAAAGAGTTACACAGAGAGAGCAGAGGCAGAGAAAGAGAGAGAGAGTGTGTCTTCCATCCGATGGTTCACTCCGCAGATGGCCAGAATGGCCAGAGCTGCGCTGATCTGAAGCCAGGAGCCAGGAGCTTCTTTCCGGTCTCCCACGTGGGTGCAGGGGTCCAAGGACTTGGGCCATCTTCTACTGCTTTCCCAGGCCACAGCAGAGAGCTGGATCAAAAGTGGAGCAGCCAGGTCTCGAACTGGCACCCATATGGGATGCCAGCACTTCAGGCCAGGGCGTTAACCCACTGCGCCACAGCGTCGGCCCCATCTTATAAACATTTCTAAGTTACCTTCTCTTAACACACACGCATTTCCCACAAACTCTCAAAGTGCCCTGTAGCGGCATGTCACAGCAACTGCTTGTCAGTCTACTGCACCAAGGTCCTGAGTTCACAGATTATGCAATCATTTTTTCAGTTCCTGCTCTATAAACTCTTTGTTCTACAGTAATTAGCATTGGTGATTTCTCTATTTTCTTAAAATTTCTTGTGATTTCTGCTACATTCGGTTCTTATATCTTCCCTGAGCTACTGACTTTTTTTTCCCCCAATTGTCTTTAAATATCCCATTAACATCTCCCACATTTCTTCACAACTCTACGGAAACTGCTTTTGCTAACATCACCACTGATTTCAGAAGTACAAGCTGAGTAATTTCCCAGTTTTAATCCCTAGGGACCCTGCTGACTTACTTGCCATTGGCTGTCCCACCCCTATTCCTCTGCTTCTTTGGGTCCCGTGTCATCTTTCCTGGTTCTCATTCCTTCTGCAAGGCCTCTCGGTGATGTCCTCTCCCTTTATACACTTCTTTCAAATGCTGACCTTTCCCTGTATTCTGTTCCCATCCACTCAATCAACCTGGGTCTCTATTCTAGGTCTGCCTTCCACGCTTCACACACAAATATCACCATTTAGAATCCCCATCTGGATAACCTGCCAGCATCTGAAATTCACCATGTCCAAAACTGAACTAATTCCTCTGCTAAAACCTAGGACCTAAGACCACTGCACCTACCCATTCCCTAGAACCACTCGATCAGTTACCAAGTTCTGATGACCTATACCCACTTTCGGCCTTCCCTCCTCTTCATCCCTACAACTACTACCCTTCAGCATCTTTCCCTTGAACTATCATGACAAATACACTACAGTAAAATTTCTAAAGTGCAAATTGGTTTATATATTTCTTCATCTATCTAGAATCCTTCAGTGGCTCCCCTTGGTCTTCCAAATAGAGCCTCCCTCTGAATGCATGGCCAGGGTCTTCCCTGACTGAGCTCTTGTCTGCCCCGAAAGCAAAGAGTTGCCTCACATTTCTCCACATTAGCATTTTAGTGTTTATTCTTGGTCCTTATCTTACTTGAACTGATGTATCTGACAAGCTGGTGACTCCTTCAAGAGCTTCTCCTCATGGCTTCCAGGGCATCATATTCTTGGTTTCTCCTACTTCACAAATGCTCTCTCATAGTCTTCTTTGCTGGTTCCCCCTCTTTTCCCGAATGTCTTGATGTTGAAATGTTCTGTGGTACATCCCATACTTCCTTATTTATATTTTTTATATTATCTTAATGACTTCATCATTTTTGTGGCTTTAAATATTTTATATACCTAAAACCTGACCTCTACCAAAATCCATTCTTGTCTATTTCAACTCCTTAACCAATTTTACCATTTAGATGTCCAATAGATATCTCTACTCTCACACTGAGATCCAAAATTGAACTTCTGATTCTTTTGCCACATTTGCTTCACTATAAGATTTCCAGTCTCCACGGAGGGTGACTCTACTCTTCCTGTTGCTTAGGCCAAAAACCTTGGTGTTATCTTGAGTCTTCTTTTTTTTGGTTCAGCAGCAATTTTGTTTTGGTAACTACTTTCTTTTTTTTTTTTAATTTTTTTTTTTGACAGGCAGAATTAGACATTGAGAGAGAGAAAGACAGAGAGAAAGGTCTTCCTTTTTCCATTGGTTCACCCCCCAATGGCCACTATGGCCAGCACGCTGCGTTGATCTGAAGCCAGGAGCCAGGCGCTTCCTCCTGGTCTCCCCTGTGAGTGCAGGTTCCAAGCACTTGGGCCATCCTCCACTGCCTTCCCACACCACAGCAGAGAGCTGGACTGGAAGAGGAGCAACCGGGACAGAACTGGTGCCCCAACTGGGACTAGAACCCGGGGTGCCAGCGCCTCAGGAGGAGGATTAGTCAAGTGAGCTGCGACGCCGGCCGGTAACTACTTTCAAAATACAGGTTTAACATTTATAATTTGAAAATCCAAAATCCCAAATGCTCCAACATCTAAAACTTCTTGAATGGAAAAGTTCATAGCTGATCTCTCAGGGTTGAATGTACACTTTGTTTTATGCACAAAATTATAAAAAAAGGTTGCATAAAATTACCTTTAGGCTGTATATATAAGGTGTATATGAAACATAAGTAAGTTTCATGTTTAGACTTGGGTCCCATCCCTGAGATGCATTACTCTGTAAATACAAATCATCCAAAACCTAAAGTCCAAATTGCTTCTGGTTCTGAACATTTAGGATAAATGATATTTAAACTTGACAAATATACTTCAAAAAGTTTATGAAAAATAGAATTAAAAGTTTATCTTGGTGCCAAAAGGAATTGAAATCCATGCATATAATGATTCTTCAACAAATTCAGGAAAAATGCATATTAGGAAAAAACCAAATGGATTTCAACTTTTTGTACCAAAACAAAATTAAATTGCAATTTAATTTTCCATGAACTCTTTGAAGGCCCTGAGCGTTTCTATTACCTACTCTGCTACCACCAGACACCAGCTGGTCTGAGCTGCCATCATCTCTTGCCAGATCATTGCAAGATCTTTAACTGGTCTACCCTTGACCTTGCTGTAGTCCTTTCCTGTTCCTTCCCATCAATCTACCATTAACATAGAAGCTAGTGTAATTAAAAAAAAATTGTTTAAGATTTTATATATTTGAGAGGCAGAGTTACAGAGAGAAAGGTCTTTCATCCAGTGTTCACTACCCAGATGGCCGCAATATCCAGAGCTGGGCCAATCTGAAGCCACGAGCCAGAAGCCAGGAACCAGGAGCTTCTTCCATGTCTCCCATGAGGGTGCAGGGGCCCAAAGAGTTAGGCCATCTTCTGCTTTCCCAGGCTATCAGCAGGGAACTGGATCGGAAGTGGAGCAGCTGGGACTCAAACTGGCACCTGTATAAGAAGCTGCCACTGCAGGCAGATGCTTGACCTACTACGCCACAGTGGTGGCCTTTTTTTTTTTTTTTAAAGTCCGATTCAAAACTTCCCTTATCACCACTGTATTCTACTCCAGCCACACTGGTTCTTGACTCCTTCAGGCACATGCCTGTCACTAGGTCAACCCAGTGGACTTTCCTCTGCTTCACGCTTCCTCCAGATAGTCTTAAAGCTAACCTCAGTCATCTGTTTCATCAGATGTCAACCTGACTGTATAATAATCCTTGTACTTATTACTACAGTCTAGAGCCTTTTACTACAAGCCCCTTCCTCCTTTAACCTGGCTTTAGTTTTTTTCTTATTCCATAGCACTTAACGGCCTTCTTGAATACTACATAGTATCTTTGTCTCCTATGCCCTCCCATCCAGTAAGTAAAGTCTTATGAGGGCAGGACTCTTTCTTTTGTTCTCTGATCTCTCTCAAGAGTCTGGGATGATTTCTGGCACACCACAGGTATTCAAAAATACTTGTTAAGTGAATCAATAAGGTAACATTCAGCTTCTTTTAGTGTGCTGCTAAGTTCTGTATTTTGCTTTCATGCCTTTGTTCAGGTGGCTCTCAGACCCCACCTTAGGTTTCCAGGAAGTTTTGACACTTCCATTTATTTTCCTGGTTAGTCGTCTACTTCTGTGCCCTGTCTCCACCCTGTTATGTGTTATAGCTATATGCTGATGACTGGACTGAAGAACACCATGGGTCAGCGACTTCTTTGTTCATCTCTAGAGCTTGGAACAAGTTAATTAGATCGCTTGTTAACGGAATTAATAGGTCAGAAACGAAACCTTCCTCACGAACCTGTTCTTCCTCCAGGGTTCTAGCGCTTTCAGTGCTTGGCACAAAGCCCTCAGGCCTGCAGCTCGCTTTCTCCCTGGTTATTTATTTATTTATTTATTTATTTATTTTTGACAGGCAGGGTTAGACAGTGAGAGAGAGAGAGAGACAGAGAGAAAGGTCTTCCTTCTGTTGGTTCACCCCCCAAATGGCTGCTGCGGCCAGCACTGTGCTGATCCAAAGGCAGGAGCCAGGTGCTTCTTCCTGGTCTCCCATGCGGGTGCAGGGCCCAAGCACTTGGGCCATCCTCCACTGCACTCCCTGGCCACAGCAGAGAGCTGGCCTGGAAGAGGGGCAGCCGGGACAGAATCCGGCGCCCCGACCGGGACTAGAACCCGGTGTGTCGGCGCCGCAGGCGGAGGATTAGCCTAGTGAGCCGCGGCGCCGGCCTCTCCCTGGTTATTACTCTTGCTGAACCAGATGTAATGCCTTCTTCCTCTGAGTCTAGAGCAGGTTTCTGAACGGCTCTCGCGAAGGTTCTGCTTTGTTTTTATGTCACAGCTGTTTCTCAGACTCACTCAGAGGGTGGCAGGGACGCAAGAGGGTCCCCTCACTGCCCTGGGGTTCGCAGCGCCCTCACAACTCCACTCTGCCTGTCAACCTCTGCTCTCGGGAGCGCTCTGCCTGCCAAGTGGCCATGATTTTCGAGACCTTTCCCAATACACAGTGCTTCATCTCGTTAAGAGGAAGAGGTCCCTGTAACTTTTAACCATCTCCTTCCCTGCTCCGCGGGTCAACTCTTCATCATTCAAGACAATTCATTTTTTCCCCACACGCTGTCTCTTCTCGGATTCCTTCAACTAGCAGTTTCCTGCGATCTAACTTGCCCCGTCACTTTTCTAGAAGTGGGGATTCCTTTCTGCACGTCTCTGATCACAGCTGCCGGCCAGGCTCCTGGTCCCGGGCAGCTCTGGACCTGGCTTGGACCCTGCCGGCACATGCACATCCAACGACCGACTTCAGTAATACACAGAGCATCTAGCCCCACCGGGATGGAAAACAATTTCTTTTCAATCCTGTTGGCTTTTGAGCGGTACGTGTGCAGCCGCGTCGCATCACCCGGGGGTCTGGCCTGTGGGCCCAAGGGCAGGTGACTCAGGAGGCTCAATCGGTTTTGCGGAAGGGTGGGGACAGTGCCTGCCTTAGTTCTGTCTTTCCTCCAGGGCGCAGCGTGGAAGGCCTTGCCCGGGGGAGGCCTCATCACAACGGGGTGGGGGCTGAAAGAGCACGCGGACACTCACTACCCTTGAGCCCCTCGAGCCCCTCGACCCGCCGCCCGGCCCTCACCAGCCGCAGCATCTTCACGTGGCCTTTCACGCTCAAGCAGAAGGGACGATGCTTTGGTTTCGCCATAGCGCCAGCAGACAGAACAGTCGCACTTCCTCTTCAGCCGTCTCAGCCCACTGCCAAGCCTCGCGCGCCGCGACCACAACCGCCGCCCCTCTCGGCTTCCCGCCCTCTCGCGCGCATGCGTACCGCGCCGCGGAGCCACCTTTGCGCATGCGTTCTACGGCGCGGACCGCTAGCCGCTCCCGCCACGCCCCCTGTCGCGTCTCCCGCGGTGCACGCGGAGACCTAATGCCGGGAGCCTCCCAGGTCAGCTCCGGCTTGGCCAGTCTGCCCGGTCCTGGCTAGCACTGAGGGCCACAGCGCTCTTGCTCTCTAGGGAGCTGGGGGTGGGGCGTTCCTGTCGGGAGGCGCTTACCCGGGCTGGGGGTGAGGTGGGAGAGCAGGGGGAAGGGGCTGGGAATGGCTGGCCAGCCTCCTCAGACCTTGGTCATCTCAAAAGCCAGGTCCTGGTGATCTCCCTTCGTCTAGAATAGCTACCCTCTCTCTCCACAGCGTTGATCGCTAGCTGATAATATGCCCTAAGAACATATATTCCACAAAAGCCGAGCCCCGGCTGCATCTGTCTGTGGAGGGTCTCCAGGGTCTGGTACACAGTAGGTGTTAAATTTGTGTAGCCTGAACTGATGAGCTGGGCCTCAGGCTCTATCCCTGCTCCCAGGGCATCACAAGCCCCTTCAGTGGATTTGCTCTTTTGCCTCTTGGATTCATTTTTTTAAAAAATTTTTTTAAATTTTTTTGACAGGCAGAGTGGACAGTGAGAGAGAGAGACAGAGAGAAAGGTCTTCCTTTGCCATTGGTTCTCCCTCCAATGGCCGCCACGGCCAGCGCACTGCGCTGATCCGATGGCAGGAGCCAGGAGCCAGGTGCTTTTCCTGGTCTCCCATGGGGTGCAGGGCCCAAGTACTTGGGCCATCCTCCACTGCACTCCCTGGCCACAGCAGAGAGCTGGCCTGGAAGAGGGGCAACCGGGACAGAATCCGGCGCCCCGACCGGGACTAGAACCCGGTGTGCCGGCGCCGCAAGGCGGAGGATTAGCCTAGTGAGCCACGGCGCCATCGCCTCTTGGATTCAGTTCGAGTTTCCACAAATACCGCAGTGAAATCAGCGCTCCACCAGCTGGGGGACTATTTTGGGGAGGGGGGGTAGGGGGTGTGAAGTATATATTGCCTCTTTTAAGTGGTTGAAATTCCACCTGGGGTGACTTGGCCACGGTCCCAGTCCACTGGAACCTGTAGATTCTTCCCATCTTAGCTTCCCGTCGGATCTGAGCAGCAGTCAGCTAGCTGCACATCCTCATCCAGTTAGAAAACATGGACTTCAGTTCTCCAGCTTGCTAACTAGGGAGCACACGTGCCCAGGCCAGGTGTGTGGCCGCTGTGCAGGTAGTGGTTTTCCCGTAACACATCTGCAGGTGAAGTGAACTTTTTGGCAAATGATTTCTTTCTCCCGGGCAAAGCGGTGACTGACGCTCCTGAGGGAGGGGGAACCCTCCACTGAGGCACTGGAACTGTCCCAGCCCAGGGTGGTGGTAGTTCTGGTACTGGGTCTGGGCCTGTGAGGTACCCCAACACAGATTTATTTATTTGAAAGACAGAATGGCAGAGAGGGAAACAAAGATCTTCCATTATCTGGTTCACTCCCCAAATGGTTTAAGCCAGGCGCTTCTCCCAGGTCTCCCATATGGGTGCAAGGGGCCAAGCACTCCGGCCATCCTCTGCTGCTTTCCCAGGCTGTTAGCAGGGAGCTGGTCCGGATGTGGTTGCCCAACGCCAACCCCGAGGTTGGATTTTTGCTATCTGAGTAGATGCCGGGCTTACAGTCTTCCTCCCCACTCCCTATTCATCTGCCTAGTTGGAAAATTAGTTGTGCATTCCCAAGCAATCCAGATCAGAGTCCACTCCCTGGAAGTGGCAACGTGTAAACACGAGTGGGTTCCCAGCAAGACGTGGGCTGGAATTCCAGCTCCATCCCTTAATGAAGACTTCTGATCATTCTGAACAAGTCGCTCAACTCTCTGAGGATGCGCTCGGAGAACGCGAGCGACGGTATCTCCTTGCAGGGTTGATCGGAATGATGAGCCGTCCCTGCTCCGAGTCAGCGAGCCTGTCTCGGATCCATTTCCCCTCTCGCTGGGAGGCACAAAAGCGACGCGGTCTCTTTAAGGGCCGGGTCCCCGCGGACGCCCGGCGAGGGCGTGCCGGGCCGGGGCGGAGCGCCGGGGCTGGACGTGCCGCGGGTCTCGCCGGCGCAGCGAGGAAGTCCGGCCAGCCGGCCGCCGGATCCGGCCGCTGGGCCATGCTGCTGCGGCCGCTGCGGGGCTGGGCCGCCCGGGCGTTGCACCGCGTCAGGCCGGGGAGCCCCGGGCCGCGAGGGGCGCAGCGCCGGGCCGAGCCGCCGGACAACTCAGGTCTCTGTTCCCCTCGCCGACGGCGCCCGCCTCTCGGCTCGCAGACCCTCCGGACCCCGCAACTCCTGTTCGGAGGCTCGGGATTTCCTCCCCGGGGGGCGAGACCGTCACAGGCGGCGCGTTTGGAACGCCGGCGCGGCTCCTGCCCTGGGCTGAGCAGAGGGGCGCCGGGAGCCGCAAGACCCCTGCCCGACGGGGCGGGGGGCCTGACCCATTCCCTGGTCTGATTGGTTTTTGGGCCTTGGCGGGGTTGGGGGGAGGGACTCAGCCAGAGAATCTGGGGGAGAGCAGGCCCCGCGTCCCGGGTTCTGGCGCTGGGTGGCCTGAGAGCGCCTGCGCTGTAGAAGCCGGACCCGGACCCAGACCCGGACCCGGACTCGGACCCGGACCGGTGCCCGCCGCCCGCTCTGGGCTCCTGCGGGCCGCCCAGCTGCAGCGTTCCCGAACAGGGCGTGTGTGGAAAAGGCAAAGCGCTGTCAGCCCGGGGCGAGGACCTGAGCGCATATTCCCCTCCCCATGTGCTCACGTGACCCCTGGCCCCTGCAGTGTAGCCCACAGGTGTCCACCCATCCTCCAGGGAACTCCACACCGCTTTTAGGCCTGGGGCACCAGCGTAGCATTGACTTTTCCGGTCGTGTAGCAAGCTGGGGGGAAGAGCGAGTTTTGAACACTGGGTTTAAAAATTGATTTCTTTTTCTTTCTCTCTTTTCTTTTTTTGTAGCTAAAGGTAGAGAAAATGAAAAAGAGAAAAAGTCCGTGGTAAGTCTCTTACGCACACTCTCCCCTGTGGGGGCGATTCTGGTTTTATCTTTCCTGGAGGAGTGTGCAGGCATCCGTGCTCACAGATGCAAGAGCAAGTCTGTCCCCATCCCCCCAGAGGCCAGGTTCCTGTTTGTCCCCCTCCCCAGAGTCTACACACACCAGCAGGGAGGGATCCTCGTGACCTTCAGGTAGGCTTGCGCCACCGTAAAAGGCCGTTACAAAGCCCACCCTGCACGGGAAGGGCTCTGTTCCCTGCGTCCCATAGTAGCTCCTTGTGCGGAGGTACAGGGCCCCATCACTGATCCCGACCAACATCTGCCGTGCTTCAAAAACAGGAACCCTCAGAGCCCTGACCTCATGTCCCAGTTGGAGAATTCTACACCTTGAGATTTCACTTTCATGCACAAAATTGTTAGAAATACTGTAGACGGTTAACTTCGGGGTTAACTTCGGGCCTTGCGTGTAAGGAATATACAAGACACAAGTGGAGAGTTTTGTGTTTAGACTTGAGTCCTTTCCCCGAGAGGGCTCATTATGTAAATGCAAATAGACCAAGTCTGAAAAAATCTGAAACTCGAAACACATCTGGCCCCAGATGTTTGAGGTCAAGGATGCTGGACCTTTGCTGATGCGTTCAGTGTGCGGTTGTTAGAGATTTGAGCAGCTTTCCTATTTACTGCAGATTTCGCAGGGTTTTTAATAGGACAGCATTTGCCTCTTCCGGTGAGGGTTTTGGATCCAAGCCTGTTTACCTTGGAACCTGTGGTCTTGATTGCGTTCAGATGGCCATTCTCTCAGGGATTATGAGTGATTTTTGGTTTCTCCTTTTGGTTCTCTGTACATCCTATGGTGAGAGTGCTTAACTTCCGTTTTTTTAGGAAAGATGGAATGTTTTTGGTAAGGCTGGGTGGCTCGTTGTGGTGTCGGCAGTAGTCATGGGAACTGGGCTCCCAGCCTCGGAGCCGAGGATGGTGGAGGTGAAGCGGCACATCCACCTGCTCCCGCCGTGTCATCACATCTCCTCCTCTCATAATCTCCTGTGAGTCTCTGGGTACCTGGGGATGCAGTGCCTGGTACGCAGAGGCCTCGTACGTAATGGAAAGACTCAAAGATGAGAGGCGCGTATAGAAAATAACACATGTATGAAATATGTTAAGATGTAAGGAAGCTCATTTCTTAATATTTTGGGGTGATATTTATGATTTTCTCTGTTTCCTCCCACTCTTTATCATATTTTTTAGACATCACTTTAAAAAGAAGTGTGGACCCTTGCTCTGCCTACCTTCTCTTTCCCCTTCATTACAGGGTGCTCTGTGTGATTCTTCCTGTTTTACCTGCTTTAACCAGGGGGCAGTTGGGCTGAGCTCACTCGAGGCCTCACAGTGAGCCACTTCAGGATTTCAGGGTAGGAGGAGGAACGGTGTTTTTGGAAGAAGGTCTCACGTGAACAGCATGTTAAACTCTTCTCAATGAACAGGAAAGTGAAGTCTATGTAGAGTGATATCTATATGGAACTCTTTTTTAAAAGCTAGCAAAAGTAATTTTTTAAAGAAACTTTTTTTCAAAGATTTATTTATTTATTTGAAAGTCAGAGTTACACACACACAGAGGGGGGGGGGGGGTCTTCTATCTGATGGTTCACTCCCCAGATGGCCGGAATGGCTGGAGCTGTGCCAATCCGATGCCAGGAAACAGGAGCTTCTTCCGGATCTCCCACATGGCTGCAGGGGCCCAAGGACTTAGGCCATCTTCTACTGCTTTCCTAGGCCATTGCAGAGAGCTGGATTGGAAGAGGAGCAGCCGGGACTAGAACCGGCACCCAAAAAGTATTTTTTTTTAAAGATTTGTTTATTTGAAAGAATTGCAGAGAGAGAGAGGGAGAGAGAACTTCCATCCGCTGGTTTATTCCCCAGATGGCCACAGTGGCTGGGTCTGGTTTATTCCCCAAATGGCCAAAGCTAGAAGCCTAGAACTCCATCTAAGTTGCCCCTCTGGGTAGCAGGCTGCTGCTTTCCCAGGTGCCTTAGCAGGGAGCTGGGTTGGAAATGGAGCAGCTGGGACTCAAACCAGTTCCCATGTGGGATGCCGGTGTCGCAGGTGGCAACTTCACCTGCTGTGCCACGATGCCAGCTCCTGGAAAAGTGATTTTTTTCAAAGAGCAGCAACAAAAAGGTCCCATTCATTAGTGTCCTTAATGGGGTCCCATTGTGCCCTTTTGCACACTCCCTTGGGTTGATTTTGGAGTTTGGGGTTCTAGAGGAGTGAGCTGGCAGGGACTGGGGATTGGAGCGTGGGTTGGCTTGTGTTGGAAGTGTTTGTCCAGCTTCCTTGGACACCTGCTAGGATCAGGGCAGGAGGAGGCCTTGCTGCGGAAAGTCTCGGCCAGTGGACGCGGAGGTGAGACAGCTGCTGCCTGGGGTTCTAGGTAGGGTGTGCCTGGGGTCCTAGGTAGGGTGTGCCTGGGGTCCTAGGTAGGGTGTGCCTGAAGCCCCCGTGGGAGCTGTGAGAAGAGGCCTGCAGGCCTGGGTGTGAATTCCTCCTCTTTCCTCTGCCATGCCTGCAGTCACCCAAGTAACTCTAGACAGGTCCTTCTGGGTGCACGCCGGAGGATGTCTGCTGGGTGTTCCCGGGGGCTGCTTTCTCTTCTTCCTTAGGCAGGACTGCCCACCCGCTCCTTTGATGTGTTGGATCCAGAGCCACCAGCAGTGCCTGGCTGAGCAGAGCCCTGTCAGTATTGCCGGGCACCAGGTTTGAGGGTTCGCAGGGGGTCTGGCCGCTACCCGCTGCTGCGTCACGTGCTTCTGGCGGCAGGTGGCCGTGGACTACACGTGCGAAAGCCTGCTGCAGACCAGCGTGCCCAGCCCTGCTGGCAGGTTGAGCTCTGACGACGACTAGGCCCGAGTCTCATGTGCAGAGGCTGTGGCACAATTGGTCTGAGTTGTGGTTCCTTGCAGAGGTTTGTGAAAGCTCCCGCGTCATTCTTGTGCGCTCATGCCAAGGTAGGGAACCGCAGCCTCAGATGCCGCCTTTCCCTGGGGGGAGCTGCTTGGAGGAGGAGGTCTTTGGTCTAGGGGGGCCCCAGAGGGCTGCCAGGGCCCCTCCTGCTCCTGTTCCCGCCAGGGCGGTCACCAGTTCAAGTTGTCCTTGCTGGAGTCCCTCCCACAAGCCTCATGTTTCACTTTGTGAAAACCACGGGGACCTCCCTCTGAGGTTCTGGGAGGCGAACAGCGGTGAAGGTGCAGGTAACCTGCGTCAGCGCCCAGCCGGTAGCCGGGAGAGCGTCTCCGAAGAAGCATGAGACTTCTTTGGGAAGTGCAGAGCATTTGCCACGAGAGTGCACATGCCGCCGCCCACTGCGAGCCATGCCCAGAGTCTGAGGCGGACAGGAGGAGGATTGTGTCACAAGGGTGGCCTGCGGAAGGGTTTTCTGTCAGTGTTTGATGGCCTTGGCACAAGCTTGTGGTTCTGCAGGGTCTTTGTGATTGGCACCTGAAGCAGCTGTAGATGAGGACCTGTGCTTCATAACCTGACTTCCTTTGTTTACTTACTGTCTAAGATCGCTTATTTTTAAAGATTTGTTTATTTGAAAGTCAGAGTTACACAGAGGGAGAGGCAGGGATCCCTTCCCATCCACTGGTTCACTCCCCATATGGCTGCAACAGCTAGGACGGGTCCAGGTTGAAACCAGGAGCCAGGAGTTTCATCCGGTTCTCCCATGGGGGTGCAGGGGCCCAAGCACTCCGGCCGGCTGCTGCTGCTTCCCCAGGCGCATTAGCAGGGAGCCGGATGGGAAGTGGAGTAGCCGAGGCTCAAACTGGCACTCATATGGGATGCTGGTGTTGCAGGCAGCGGCTTAACCTGCTGTGCCACAACACCAGCCTCTGTGTTATATCTTAATGTTAGCCGTCGCAAAGCACACCGGACACCGGAGTAAGGGAAAGGGTTTATTGGGGAACACCCTACAGACCGGAGTGAAGGGGCGGCGAAGGAAAAAGAGAGGGAGACTGTAAGAGAGAGAGACAGAGAGGAGAGGAGCTAGCAAGGAGAGAAGATAGAGCAGAGAAGAGGAGAGAGGAGAGCAGAGCCAAGAGAGACCAAGAGAGCACAGGAGAGAAGGACCAAGAGAGCACGTGTTCAGGAACAGGCCCTTTTAAAACTTTGCCTGAGGGCGGGCAGGGAAGCAGGAGCATCGAATCCCATTAGGATGGGGGTGGAGCCTGGCTCAGGTAGCTGGGCCATGCGGCTACCTGTCTACAACTGCACCAGTTTCCTAACACTCTGTCTATTTGTTTGAGAGGCAGAATGATAGGGAGAGAGCTAGGTCTTCCATCTACTGGTTCACTCCCCAAATGCCTGCAATTGCAGGGGCTAGGCCAGGCTGAAACTAGGAGCCGGGAGCCCCGTCTGGATTTCCCACATGGGTGGCAAGAACCCAAGGACTTGGTCACCACCAGCTGCCTCCAGGCGTGTTATCAGGAAGCGGGGTGAGAAGTGGGGAGCAGATGGCGCTCAGACCAGGCAGTCTGATGTGGGATCCGAGCGTCTGAAGTGGCAGCTTAACCCACTGTGCACTGTGCCTGGCCCCTCCCCCTTTTAAACTTTTATTAAATAAATATAAATTTCGAAAATACAACTTTTGGATTATAGCGCCCCCCCCCCCCATAGCTACCCTCCCACCTGCAAACCATCCCATCTCCTACTCCCTCTCCCATCCCATTCTTCATTAAGATTCATTTTAATTATCTTTATATATAGAAGATCAACTTAGCATATACTAAATAAAGATTTCAACAGTTTGCACCCACACAGACACAGTATAAAGTACTGTTTGAATACTAGTTTTACCCCATTAATTCGCATATTACAACACATTAAGGACAGAGATCCTACATAGGGAGTAAGTGCACAGTGACTCCCATTGTTGATTTAACAATTGACACTCTTATTTATGGCATCAGTAATCACCCGAGGCTCTTATCATGAGCTGCCAAGGCTATGGAAGACTCTTGAGTTCACCAACTCCGACCT
Organism: Oryctolagus cuniculus; assembly: GCF_051225735.1. Classification (NCBI taxonomy): domain Eukaryota; kingdom Metazoa; phylum Chordata; class Mammalia; order Lagomorpha; family Leporidae; genus Oryctolagus; species Oryctolagus cuniculus. The sequence goes on along the minus strand of NC_142884.1, from coordinate 59,543,384 downwards.
TATTTAGACAAGGCCGTAATCAAGTGGAAGTTCTCTCCTTCCTTAAGAGAAAGGTACCTCCTTCTTTGATGCGCCTGCCCCTTTCTTTCTTTATTTTTAGTGGGATTGTCACAGCTACTCTGGTTGGATTCCAACAGTTTTCACTGGGCCCGGGTGCTTTTTTTCTGTACAAAGCAGCAAGTTAGAGTCTAGGTACCATGCCATGCCTCTGGGCCTCAGAGCTGTTCACTGGGCTCTGGTTAAGGAGGCTGCACACTTAGGACACTTAGGCCTGAAATGGGAGAGTGGGAGGGGCTGCGCTTGGGAGGATGGAGCTGTGGGTGGTCTAGGAGTTGGGATGGAGGGTGAGGTCTGCCGGGACTGCTGAGCCAAGGAGGGGAGGGTCAGTTGGTCTGGTTTTGCCAACAGTGGCACCATGGATCATGGATCAGTCTGTTGTTTGTTTGTTTGAACACTGAGCCCGTTGTGCTATTCACCTGAGCCCTCCCTTGGAAGCCGTTCCCTGCTGTCCCCTAGGTGCCTGGTTTCTGGCTGTAAACGCCCATTTGTCTTTGGCAGGTCTGTGTGGAGGGCAACATTGCCAGCGGGAAGACGACTTGCCTGGAATTCTTCTCCAGCACGACCGATGTCGAGGTATGGCCTCCACACTGGGTGCAGAGGGACCTGAGCAAACAAAGGAATAATTTAGAGAGGATGTAGACCAGCCCTAGATGATACAGAAGTTTTTTGCGAGCCACAAGTGCAAGCACATACATAATTTAGCATTTCTAATAGCCTCATGAAAAAAAGCAAAGAATATTTTATTGAACACAGCATGCCCTGATGTTATCACGTCGACATGTACTCAGTGCAGAAGTCATCAGTGGGGGAAGCTGTTTGTGCTAGCAGTTGAGAAGCCACCATCCCATGTCATTGTGCCTGGGTTCAGGTCCTGGCTCCACTTCCAATTCTAGCTTCCTGCCAGTGGGCACCCTGGAGGCAGCAGGCCATGGCTCATGTAGTTGGGTCCCTGCCACCATGGGGAAGATATCGATTAGATTCCTGGATGCTGGCTTCTTCCTGGCTCAGCCCAGACCATTGTGGGCACATCTGCCTGTTTCTGTCTCTGTCCCTCTCTCTCTGAAATAGATAAATAAGAGAAACCAGCAGTGGGCTATTTTGCATTCTCTTTTTCATTCTCACTCTCTGAATTGAGTGTATTTTACACTCAGAGCATATCCTGATTTGGACTGGTCACATTTCAAGGTCTTAATAGCCCTCTGTGACTCAGGACCACTGTGTTGGGCATTGGAGGTCAGACTTCCCCTATACTCTGGTCAGGAAAGGGTCTGTGTGTGAAAGAAGAGAAGTTGGGCTACGGAGCAAGGCTGGACTCTTACTGCTGGCATCTGAGACATCAGTGGCCCAGCAAGGGACAGTCCACTTCAAGCTCTGTCACTAAAATAACCCCACAGACTTGTAACAGTGTTTGCTGCACTGGGAGCCAGACCTGTCCTCCCTGTTCTCGATTTCAGTGATGTAATCTTTGCTATGTGTGGCTTTTTGTTGTTGACTACAGATCCTATAATTTCCATACTCTAAAGCATTGTCTTCCCATCTTTCCTGCTTTTCTTGTTTGCACTTCTATTAAGCACACACGGGCTTGGTAGGAGAGGAGTCGTCTTGTGGTCTTTGTGCGCTGCCTGTAGAAAAGAGTCAGCCCAGAGGCCTGAGCAGGCTGCCCTGGGAAAGGCCTGCTGGCAAGGCGGGCGCCTGGCTGTGAGGATCCCACCATTCCTGACTGATCAGAGGAACTCTGTGCTTCCCCTGATGGTGCAAACAGTAGGGGCCGAGCACTTGTGTTCTTCCTGGGTGTTCGGAATTTGGATACGCATGAAGTGGTGGCTCCCCTCATGTGACTGAGCACTCGTGAGAACCCTGAATCTCCAGGCTCCGGCCAGCTTCCCCGGGAGGCTGCCTCTCACTCATATTGCACAGCTTGCTGGGAGAACTGAGTGTGTCCTGTGTGGCTCCACTGGGAGAGGCCTTTGGAAGCTTGCACCTGGTTCCCTCCAGACTGCCCCTTGAGCTTTGTCCGACTTTGTCACCATAATAAATCGTAGCTGTGAGCACAACTGTGTGGTGTGCTGCGGGTCCTCCTTGTGGAGCATCAAACCTGTCCTGCAAGGTGGGACTCTCAGTAGCTCTTTGGGGGGGCCTATCTTCTCATTGAAGACCTGGGAGCCCACCGATGACAACAGCAGTGATAATAAGACGACAGGGAACATCTCCTGAGTATGATACTGTTTGCCAGGTATGGGGCTCACCACGTCATCTTGTGGGCCCCGTCCTGGAAGAGTAGCCCTTTGAGGTAGGTGCTGTTCCCAGCTTAGCTGCAGGTGGGGAAACCAAGGCTCAGTGGGTTCAATGGCTTACCCAGGCTCACAAGGGATTCTGGTTAATTTTAGGTGTCAGATGGACTGAATTAAGGATGTAGTAGTCTTCCCCATCTGTGGTTTTGTGGCCCAAAGTACTAAACGGAAAAATCTCATAAACGAGAAGTTCATGTGCGTGCAGTTCTGAGCAGGGAACGAGATTGGCTTGCCCTGGAAAGGGCACTAGTTTGCCCAGGGAACTGGCAGAGCATCCCTTGTGGGCACGTCTGTGAGGGTGTTTCCGGGGAGGTTGGCATCATGTGAGTCAGTGGATTGAGTGGGGAGGACCTGTCCTCGGTGTGGGCTGCACCATGCCTTGGCTGGAGGCCCAGTTAGAACCAAAGAGGAGAGAAAGATTTCCCCCCTTCCCTCCCCTGGGACGGGGACCCTCTCCTCCTCCTGCTTTTGACGTCAGAACTCCAAGCCCCGGCCTTGGGACTAGAGGACTTAGCAGCCGCCTGGGTTCTCAGGACTCTGACCCTGTGCTGAACACTGTACCATTGGTATCCGTGGTTCTGAGGCTTCTGCACTTGGGCCAAGCCACACCACCAGCAGTCCAGGGTCTCCAGCTGCTGGAGGCCTTCTCAGCCTCTCTGATTGCGTGAGTCAGTTCCCTAACAAGTCCCCTCTCACTTAGCCCTCTATGCTGTTGTTTCTGTCCCTCTGGAGAACCCTAACGCTCAGGGGGAGTGCGCAGTGAAGCCCGGCCCCACGCAGGCTGTCTGGCTCTGGGAGCTGTGCCCTTGCGTGGTTCCTCTGTGGCATGAAGAGCTCGGTCAGCTGTAGGAGGACCACTCACCCGTCAGGGTTCAGCTCAGTGTTCTCTGTCTTCCCCAGCTGGGGTCTCCTCCCTGATGGAGATTCTTCTGGTCCTTCTGCACCTCTCAGGGTGTGAAGTTAGCTGTTGATTTCTCTGAACCTCCAGTTAGTGTCTTCCTCCCCTTGTGGGCTTAAAGTTCCATGGAGGAGGGGCTTGGGAGCCATTGGCTTTCGTGCAACCCAAGTGTCCAGCGTGGCTCAGTAAGTATCTCTCTAGTGACAGTGCTACAGGTGGAGCACGTGCTAGGGACCCAGCCCTGAGCTGGGGCCAGCGAGCCTGGCCTCCGGCAGGCATGGTGGTACACAGGGGCTGGAGACAGTGCTGCGGACCCTGAAGAAGGATGGGAGGTTTGGGGGCCGGGGAATGAGCCACAGAGGAAGGGCTTTGGAACTGGATTTTGAAGGATATCTGGGAGTGGCCCATATATGGGAAGTGAAGTGATGTAATGACATGAAGTGGGGTGGAATGCCCGTGTTAGGCAGGAGGAGCGATGAGCAGGGGTCAGTGTCGTGGCGCAGAGGGTGAGGCTGCTGCCTGGAACACCTGTGTCCCACCTGGGCACCGGCTCACGTCCTGGCTGTTTTACTTTCGGTCCAGCTCTGCTAGTGGCCTGGGAAAGCAGTGGAGGATGGCCCAAGTCCTTGTACCCCTGTACCCATGTAGGAGACCCGGATGAAGCTCCTGGCTCCTGGCTTTGGGCTGCCTCAGGCCTTGCTCAGCCCTGGCTGTTGCAGCCATCTGGAGAGTGAACCAGCTGATAGAAGATCTCTCTGTTTCTGTCTATCCCTCTCTATAACTGTCTTTTAAAATATATATATATATCTGGGGCTGGCGCTGTGGCACAGCTGGTTAACGCCCTGGCTTGAGGCGCCGGTGTCTCATATGGGCGCCGGTTCTGGTCCCAGCTGCTCCACTTCTGATCCAGCTCTCTGCTATGGCCTGGGAAAGCAGTGGAGGATGGCCCAAGTCCTTGGGCCCCTGCACCCACGTGGGAAACCTGGAGGAAGCTCCTGGCTCCTGGCTTCAGATCAGGTATAGCTCCAGCCATTGCGGCCAATTGGGGAGTGAACCCTCGGATGGAAGACCTCTCTCTCTCTCTGCCTCTCCTCTCTCTGTGTACCTCTGACTTTCAAATAAATAAATAAATAAATAAATCTTTAAAATATATTTTTTTTCTTAAAAAAGGGGGGACAGTGAGCAAAGGCACAGAGTGTGAAGGGTGGGGGGTTAGTCCTCAGTGTCCTATGTCTTAGCTTCCTTTGGTCTTCTGTCACCTCTGGTCCTGCTCATAGGCACTCTGAAAGTCCCCAGATGGATCTAGGCATTCTCAAAATCTTGGTCCCAGGAGCACCATCTAAATCTTTCCCGGAACACAGCTGCGCACCCAGAAAGGCTCTTCCATGGTCTGGGGTTGGCCCAGCCCTGAGTTTCTAGACAGCAAATGGAGGAATGCCCAGCAGAAAACCTGCTGTGTGTCTCAGGACACACAGTCATCTGAGAGGCACAGACGGGACTCCAGGGAAGGACATCCCCCAAGACAGGGAGTATACCAGAGAAACCCGAGTGGAGATGGCCGGGAGGAGACAGAGACAAGCAGCCTGCCGCCATCACAGGTGAGCTGCCAGGTGGGGAAGTGGGACGGCAGACCTGGACCTATCTGGCTTCCCCTCCTGGCTCCTCCTTCCTGCCTGCCCCACCTGTGGAGGAGGAATGGGGAGAGCCAGCCTTGACCTTGGAGGGCCAGTGTAGCCAGAGAGGTGGGAGGTGTCTGTTCTTGGAATCAGGGATGGATAGTGTTTCCTTTCCTTTCCTTTTTTTTTTTTTTTTTTTTTAAGATTTATTTATTCATTTGAAAGGCAGAGTTAGAGAGAGAGAAAGAGGGCGATAATCCCTTCCACTGATTCACTCCCCAGATGGCCTGGGCCAGGGCTGAAGCCAGGAGCCAGACACTTCATCTGGGTCTCCCAAATAGATGCAAGGACCCAGGCATTTGGTCCATTGTCTGCTACTTTCCCAGGCACATTAGCAGGGAGCTGGATTGTAAGTGAAGCAGCCAGGCCACAAACCGGTGCCCATATGGGATGCCAGCATCACAGGCAGTGGCTTTACCCACTGTGCCACAACGCCAGCCCTAGGGTTGGGTAGTGTTTCTAAGGTCATTTCTGGCAGTTACATAAAGAGACCACATCTGGGTGGAGTTGTGGCCTCATGGCTCTTTTGGCCTGCCTGAGGCAGCTGAATGCTGCTAGTCCCTTTCTCTGTCTTCTCTCTCCCTTTCTCCCTCTTGTCAATGCTTGCACGATGTCACAGGGCTCAGAATGGAGGGACAGCAGCACTCTGATGTCTTCTTGCCTTGCAGGTGTTAATGGAGCCGGTGTCCAAGTGGAGAAATGTGCGTGGCCACAATCCTCTGGTGAGTGGTTGTTCCTGGCACGAAGCCCCAGCTTCCCCTTCAGCTCTGGGGAATGTGCTGGGGCCTTCTTCCTCACTCTCAGCTGACTTGGAGGAGAAGGCAGAGGCATGGGCAGAAAACCGCAGTATGTTGGTGTCCTGAGGTCCAGGATCTCCAAGGCCTGAGTGGGTGTGCACAGAGCCCGGGGCCCTCTGCAGATGCTCTCCCAGGTGGGTGCCCCTGTCTGCCAGGGTGTCCGTCTCCTGCTGCTCATTGCACCCCCATGCCGTTCTTGAAGACACCCATCAGGATCAGCCCCCTGGGACCTGACTAAGCCACCAGGGTCGCTGGTGCAGCCCTGAGTGGGGTTTGCACTTGGCACTGTTCAGTACCAGGTGCTACCTGCCTGCTTGCTGAAGCCTGGGCGCTGATGTGCACACGGCCCTTCCTCCTTCCCCATCTAGAGGGCTCTGCTCTGGCTGCTTGAAAGGGATGGGTAGACTCTGGGCCCTGCTGGAGACAACTTGAGAAAGCCATGTTGGCTGTGGGCTCCCATGGCCTAGGGACAATCGGTCTCATTTTTCACATTGCCCAAGGTCACACAACAGGTAAATGATGGATCTAGGTGTGAATCTGGGACTTGGAAGTGGGAGCTGCCCCCTTATTTTTAGCAACACAACTGGCACCTCTGTGTGTGGTTTGGCTGGGGCATTTGATTCACCCCCGTCTGCTAGAACAGAGGGAAGGCGCGCTGACGCCCCCGCCCCTGGCGGACGCTCGCTCCTTCATTCATTCGTTCGTTCAGCCACCTTTGCACACCTACCGTGTGCAGATGCTGTGATCCGTTGAAAGCTGCTGTTGTCCTGGTCCTGAGATCCCAGCGTGGGGAGACAGAAGACGATAGAGTGGGTGGTGATGGGAGGTGGGAAGCGAAAATAAGGCAGAAGCTTGCAGAGTCTTTGCGTAAAGAATCCCATGGCGATGAAAAGAACCGTGTGCACGTGGGAGCGGCCGGAGTGACCGCCACCTCCGGGCTGAGGAAAGCTCGGGCCGTCTGTGTTTCTCCAGCAGTCGGTGTTGCTGACCACGGCACAGGACAGAACCCTGTCTTGGAAGCCCGAGCGTGCTTGGTGCTGATGGCGTTTTCTAACAGAATGCACCAGAACGGGTGGTTGTTTGCACAGGTGTGCGCTCCCGACAGAAGAACAGAACGGAAGCTTTGTGGAAAGTGCTCGTTCTGCCTTCCTCTGGCTGGTTTTCTGGTGCAGGAAGGGCTCCGGCTGTCACTGCTCGGCAGGAGGCAGCGTGTGCCTAGCCTTGCAGAGGCGTGTGCTCAGTGAGAGCACTGGGACTCCTTTAGTTTGCAACAAGAGGAGAATGGAGAGCACGTGTGGAGAGGAGCAGGCGCGGAATAAGTGTTAGTGACGGGCTTTGGACTTGGCCGTCGAGAGTGGGTGGGGCGTGGGTGGGCTTCTGTTCCAACAGGCTAGCAAGGGAATGCGTCTCCGAGAGCGTGACGCTTGAGCAGAGGCTGAACACGAGGAAGATGCGAAGGCACTGAGGGGAGGCACGCTCAGCGTGTTTGGGGAACACTAAGGAAGCCCACACGGATGGAAGCCGACGGGGCTACGGGAGAGAACGGTGGGAGATGCGAGAGGATGGAACCGGCTCTGCGGAGCCCTGCACGCCATGACGTCTGGCCCTCCTCCAGGCTTCAGTGTGGAGGCCCTGGGTGGCGCGGGCAGGGGCGTGACCAGAACGGAATATAGGTCCAGCTGGCTCGTGTGGGCTGCTGGACAGAGAACAGGCCATGGGGGCTCGGGGAATATTTATTCAATGACCGGATGATGCATGTTCCCAGTGTGAGTACAGCTGTTCCTGGGCGGTTGTACATTCTTCTAGTTTACCTGCCTTCTACTGAGGGCTCCAGGACCATGCTGTGGCCATCTCGGGCCCCAGCCCAGCCTCGTGTAAGGTTCCTTGAGATGACTGCGGGGCTGGCGAGGCCAGCGTCACACAGCTGCCTTCTCCTGTTGCAGGGCCTGATGTACCGCGACGCCTGGCGATGGGGCCTCACACTGCAGACGTACGTGCAGCTCACCATGCTGGAGCAGCACACACGCCCACAGGTGTGTGTCAGGTGCTGGGCTGCAGCCTTCCTCAAATCCTCTAACTCGGGGAACATGGTTGCCAGGAAGGGACACTCACCAGGAAGCCCCGCAGGGCTTCAGCGCTGTGCAGCCTTGTCCGTGCGGCCTGGGCCCCCTGTGCTGCAGCTTCCAGCCCCGCCCCTCCCCCGCCCCACCCTCAGCCACTCTGTGCCCGTGTCGTCGTGACGCACTTGCTGCTGCTGGGCTGAACATCCTTCAGCTCTGTTCTGCACGTGTGGTCCCTGGACCCGCAGCACCGTCACTTGGGAGCTTGTTGGCATGCTCCCTGCCTGGCTTCATCCCACACCTGCTAAGTCGGGAGCTGGTGGATGGGGCCCAGCAGTCTGTGTTACACCATAGCCTCCAGGGCACGCGAGTGCAACTCTGTTTGCCTGTCCGAGGACCACCCATCTAGTCTTCATGGCGTCTGGCTCTTAGTTCATATTTTTTTTTTTTTCTTTCTGAGAGGTAGAGTTACAGACAAAGGGAGAGACAGAAAGATCTTCCATCCATTGGTTCACTCCCCAAATGGCTGTGATGGCCAGAGCAGGGCCGATCCAAGGCCAGAAGCCAGGAGCTTCTTTCAGGTCTGCCATGCGGGTTCAGAGGCCCAAGCACTTGGGCTGTCTTCCACTGCTTTCCCAGGCCATAAGCAGAGAGCTGGATCAGAACAAGAGCAACAAGGACATAGGCCAGCACCCCTATGGGATGCCAGTGCCACAGGCAGAGGCTTAGCCTTCTACACCACAGCACCAGCCCCAGTTCATTTTCTTGAGAGAGAGAATCTGGTAGGTTCAGCCTGAGTCAGGTGTCCAGCCCTGGTTCCACCAGGTGTGGGGGGCAGGAGCCCAGGGCACAGATGTGACTTCACGGACCCCTTCCATCAGCAGGGCTGTGACTGGGGACAGAGTCTCTTAGAAGAAAGGGCGGCTGGGGAGCTCCAGAGGGCACCTGTGGGTTTAAGCTGTAAGTACAGCAAAGACACTGCAGTAGGGGCCCTCCGTGAAGGGGCCAGGATCTCTGTACACTGGCACAGCCACTGGGCTGGGCCATTCCTTGTGGGTCTGGGTACCTGCAAATCCGAGAACCTTTTTGGTGAATTGAATTTGTCTCACCAGATGCCTGTCTCAGTAACCTGAAGTCATGTCTTTACTGATTGGGTGCTCACCTGTGAACCCAGCCTGTAGCTGATGATGTCTGAATGTCGGGGTCACGAGTGGAAACCTGCCACCGAGGAGGCAGAGGTGGAAAGAGATGGACAGACGAGGCAAGGGGCAGGGAGGGAGAGGCGGCTGAATGGGGGGGCTGGGCAGAGGTGGGCTTCAGGATCCTGCATACAGAGTGGACATGGAAAGGAATTCAGGTGCGTAGAGGATAGAGGGACAGGAAGACGAGTAATGCCCGGGTTACAGCGTGGAGCCTGCCCCTGATTCGCAGGTCCCGTGGCAGTATGAGGTCAGGTGCCCGGTCTGTAGGTGAAGCCCCACGGCACTCGGGGCTCCCCCTCGGGCACACAGATCCCTCCGCTTGGGCAGATCCAACCACGTGGTGCTGTGATCTCACCACACCGAGCCCCGCAGGGACAGCAGAGGCAGGTTTCTCCGCGCCTCTCCCAGGGCAGAGGCTGCACCAAGCCTGCCCCACTGCTGTGCTGTCTGCGCGGCTTCAGAGCGTGGGACGGGGCAGGGTGCGGGAGGCGCACAGCCCACCCCTAATGTCAGATGCTTATTCTTGCATTCAGCAGACCCTGGCGGGGTGTGTGTGTGTGTGTGTGTGTGTGAGTGAGTGTATAAGACAGGTGTTTTTCCAGGCTTGCTGACCCTGCTCCTCTTTGCCGGTTAGTGAATTGCTACTTCTTTTCCTTTAGACGGCACCTGTACGGTTGATGGAGAGGTCGATTCACAGTGCAAAATACATTTTTGTAGAAAACCTGTACAGAAGGTATGTAGTTTGCCCAGTTGGCGATGTGTTAAAACAGTGTTTTGAAGTGAAATCGGAATGTGTGTGTTGGACACACGGGGAGCGCTGTGTTGTACCGATCGCCTGTTGCCCCAGTAGTGCTCTGTAGTGAACACCCCCCGGCCCCACTGGCAGGGCAGCTACCTGCATTTGTTGCCCAGTCAGCTCTGCTGCCCACGGCCTGGCTCCATGTCTGGGGTTCAGCTGTGCTAACCTGACCCGCCTGGGGACCCTGAAGTGACTCATCTCTGCCTTCTGGGGCACGAGCTGGCCACACGTTTCCTGCTCATGGCAATGCCAGAGGGCAGAAGCACCAGGGAAAAAGCAGGAGCCCGGAGATGGGCGGTAGGAGGTTCTAGAGAGTTCCATGGTGAAGAGCCAGGATATTGGGAAGGAGTAAGAATCAGGGCGATGAGAGTCATCAGTCTACTGCAGTGTATGTCCTGTGCACTGTGGTCTTTATAAAACTTTGGTTTATTTATGTGAGAGAGTGAGAGCCAGCTCCCCTACCCACTGGTACATGCCCCAGGTATCTGCAGTGGTTGGGATGGGGCCACATGGAAGCTGGGAGCTGGAAGCCTAACCCAGGTCTCGCACCTGGTTACTCGACCCTGCCTCCAGGGTCTGCATTGTGAGGAGGGTGGAGTCCGGAGCCAGAGCTGGGGGCTGACCCCAGCCGAACCCCAGTTCCCAAAGGATGTCGGCATCTTAACCACAAGCTCCTCCAGGACGGGCACTGCGCCTGGGTCACTTCCCCTGCTGGGACCCAGCACAGGGCTGGCCCCTGGCTGGTTCCTGACGACTGTTGCATGGTCTTTGCTCTCCAGCTTGTTCCCCAGGCTCTGGCCCCCGTTGTTTGACACACTTTCCTTTGAGGGCGTGACCCAGCAGGCTCCTCCACAGGTCCCAAGCCGCGTGGCTCGGGCTTCTGAGTCCGAGTGGCTGGGAGCCGCTGCCACAGCCCTCACCAGCTGCCCGCCGCTGGGCTTACCCAGCCCTTGGCTGCCTCTGCTTCCTGCTCGCCGGCCCCTCAGCCTGGGGGAGGACAGGCGGAAGAGAGCAGAGTGATTTTGTTGACTGCTGTACTGAAAGTGTAGCTCCAGGCGCAACCCTGGGCGGTGGAGTGGGCTTTCGGGCGCAGCAGGGCAGCCGGCTCAGCCGGTCCTGCGTCCTGTGTGGTGAGCCGGGTGAGGTCAGGGGAGGCAGTGGGAGGTGGCATAGCGTGGACCTGGGTTCCATTCTGGCTCTAGAGTTTGCTGTGGTGACCCAGGCTCCAGACTGCCTGAATCCACTTCTCACGTCTCATTCCCACCAGCCATTCCTGAAGAGCTCTCGGACTGGGCGTGCAGTCGGGGCTCATGGTCCTTGTATGGCTCCTCGCTCACCTCAGTCTTTGAAAATATAGCCAGTCACCCCCACCATCACCACCACCCGTCGGCTGCCCGGCACCAGGTGAAGCCCCTGGGAGCGTGTGTTTTGGCTCATCCTAGGCTGCAGTTTCGTTTGTGACCATGACTTTGCTGACTCACACCCCTCTTCCCTCGTCACTGTACGTCCAGCGTGTCCGTTCCGCGTTCCTCAGCCTCTGCAGCTGTGGTGTTGCTCTGGATTGGGTGGGCCTCACCTGGGGCTGTCTTGTGGACAGTGTGGCAGGAGAACGTGGCTTTTACATTCTTCTAGCTTTTTCCTGCACTGCTGACTTTTTAAAATTCTTTTAATGTTTTTTAAAGATTTATTTTATTTATTTGAAAGACAGAGTTACAGAGAGAGGTAGAGACGAAGAGAGAGGTCTTCCATCTGCTGGTTCACTCCCCAGATGGCTGCAATGGCCAGAGCTAAGCTGATCAGAAATCAGGAGCCAGGAGCTTCTTCTGGGTCTCCCACGTGGGTGCAGGGGCCCAGGGACTTGGGCCATCCTCTACTGCTTTCCCAGGCCATAGCAGAGAGCTGGATCGGAATAGGAGCAGCCGGGACTAGAACCGGTGCCCATATGGGATGCTGGCACTTCAGGCCAGGGCTTTAACCCACTACGCCATAGCACTGGCCCCTGCACTGCTGACTATATCTCTCCTCAAGCCCTCCCAGACTGCTTGGCAGCTGTGGTTAGGATTTCTTTGGGAAAATGAACCTCAGAAGAAATTTATAGTGCTCTGGTTTCTGTCCTGGGGATCTAATGTGTTTTAAGTGGCCACTCGTTCGTTCCCAAGAGCCTGGTTGCAGCCTCGAGACCTGTCCTGGCAACACCGTCAGCATCACATGGCCTCGGGTACTCGGGGCACAGTGGAGGCCAGGCCACCCACCACAGCCTTCAGACTGGCGGCTCCCCAGGTCCTGCCACCAAAATCCCCCGGAAGCAGAGGACAGGCCTCCACTGGTGTGGCCTCCTTACCTCCCACCACAGCCCCTGTGGCCCAGAGCAGCAGCCTCCAATCCTGGAGCTTACACGCTTATCATTGAGGAAAATAGGTGATCCTGCCGTGAAAGCCACACTTGACGTGTGGCTTGGAGCGTGCCTCCTTCAGCCCCCGACCCCAGAGTCCCCAGGCTCGGGAGGCAGAGGAGCAAAGCTCCTTTCTGGGGCAGGGCGTTCATGTGTGACCTGGACCGCCCTCTGCTCCCTGGAAATCCAGGTGTTTGCTCACCTGCTGGAGGGACTGGCAAGTGACCCTGCCTGGTTGGGAGCCGCATCTGCTTTTTGGTTGTTGCCCCTGTCTGGCAGATGTGGAACTGAGAAGGGGTCCCTGCCTGGCAGGAGGCTCCCTCGGTGGGGGAAGGCGCTGTGCACCTTGCTGGGGGCAGGCAGTGGATGAGGAAGTGGCCAGAGGCAGTGCAGTTCCCTTGTGAGCCGCTGAAGGCTTCAGAGCCTGGTGGAGCCCCCCAAAGGCTGAGAATGGCCGGGGACGAGGCCCCTGGGGAGACTTTCCACTCAGGCCTCACCCTTGGCTTCTCCCTAGAAGCCCCGCGCATCTTGTTAGCACACGAGGTCTGCTTCAGTGAGGCTGGGCTGGACTCTGAGCTGCGTTCCTGCTCGGCCGGGACCTGGCTTGGCGCAGTGAGGCCTTCGCGGAAGCCAGAGGCCGGCTGGCCTGCAGGGAGCCTCCTGCGTCCACACCTCAGCCCTTTGCCCCTGGAATCTGCCCCCCTGGCTTCCCTGGGGCCTCGCTGGGCTCTGGGGGTCATGAGAGCCAGAGCCCAGGCCTGGGATTGCCTTCGGGGCTGTGGCTCCTTCGGTTCACATTTATCCTGCTTGCTGGGGGTGTGTTGGGTAGTCTTTGCTTTGAAGGTGGCCAGGTTTGCCCTGCACCAGTGTGAGGGAGCCACAGGCTGAAGGGCTTCCGTCTTGAGGCCCAGTCAGAAGGGGTTGGGGCTGAGCTCTGGAAGGAATGGGTGACAGGAGGAGCAGAAGAGAAGAGGGCTCAGTGGCTCATCCACAGTTCGGGTCACTGCCAGAGCCGCCTGCTGACCCCGGAATATGGACTTCTGTCGCTTGGAGCCCTCAGAGTTCTGCCGCTGCTCCCAGGCCCACGCCTAGAACTGGATGCCTTGGTCTCCCCCTGTGGAGAGCTCAGCTGGGTGCTGGGAAGCACGAGAGGGCTGGTGAGGGGTGCTGGCCGTGCCCTGGGACCCTGTGCTTCCCCACTTCCTGGGGTGCTCAAGGGAAAAGCTTCCTGGCATGGCGGGCTGGGAGCCCCTCCCGGGGCGGTGCTGGGCTTGATCTTGTCTGCCTCAGCAGCCCTGGGCTGCTTGGTTGGGGGTGTGCGGGGCCTGGGCAGAAGGCCGTCCACAGGGGCAGGCTGGGTGCCCTGAGGAGACACCCACACAGCTGGAGGTCCTGCAGGGCATTCGAGAAACTGCCTTTGGCGCCTCGAACAAGTGAGGAGCCTCCCGAGGGAGAAAGCCCCAGTCCAGGCTTGGGGAGGGCAGGGTGCCAGTGTGGGGATTGGGAGGCTGGGGCTCACTCCGGTTACACAGTGTCCCGAAAGCTGGGAACGTTTCGGAGGTGTGGGCATTGGGCCGAAGTGAAAAGCTGAGGCTGGCAAGAAAGATTGACGTAGCTAAGGTGACCATGCAGGCAGTCATGTGCCGCGAGTGCTGTGGGCTGAGTAACTGACTGCAAAGGCTTCACATGGCGGCGGCTTGGTCATTCTTTCTAGAAGCGGAAGTCGGGGAGTGGAGTGGGGCCCTGCTGGGAAAATGGCGAGCTGACCCACCTGACGGGCGGAGCCATGGGTGGTTCCCTGTACCTCTCTGACTGGCCCTGGTCCAAGCTAGGACTCACCGCCTGGGTCAGGGGCCTGGGAGTTGCAGTTTTCATGGAGCCCCAGCCACAGGACTGTGCCCCCAGGCGACAGAGCAGGGAGGGCAGGCGAGCCCTTGGGGAGGCTGTGGGTTTGGGGGCCATAGAGAGCCAGGCTTGAACCCCTGCTCAGAGGGAGATGGGCTGACCTTCTCTGAGTCTCAATGTTGCTCATCTAAACCTAGCCTCCTGAGGCTTGTGGAAACAAGGAAATAACGTGTACAAGGTGGGTGGTGTTTAAGTGCAAGACTCCCATCCTAATCCATCCGGTGAGGGCCCCAGGGAGGTCACAGCAAACTGTGCCAAACGTCAGCAGAATTCACAAGGCCCCAAGACTTTGGTTTTGCTCCCCTGCACTGGGCTAAGCAGGGGGTGGCTACTAGGAACCCCGCTGTGTCCACTGTTGCCAAGCCCCTGTGGCTGGATTGCCTACAGTGGGCACTGCCCCCTGTGTGGTCTGTGGAAATCAAACAGTAGCCTGGTGGGGTGTGGGGAGCCCCATGCTGGAGGCAGACACAGGAGGTGCCAGGCAGAGCTTGGAGAAAAGTGGTGTATTAGGTTAAAACAGCACCTGCCGCAGGCCCAGCCTCTCTGACACTGCCAAAAGCAGGCCCGTGTCCCCGCCCAGCTCCCAAGCAGCCGTCCCAGCTGCCTCGGTGCCTTCCAGCGCACAGCTCCTGGCAGTTGAGCAAGGGCTTTGTGTAGTTCCGGGCCTGCCCTCAGCAAGGCCACCCTCCGAGGACCCCTGTAGAAGAGCATGGGGAAGAGGGGAGAGGGGAGCCCTCGGGTGACAAGACCACCAGGAGCCGATTTCCAGGGCGGCTGTGGGACTCTGGCCTCCTGGTCCCTGGGTCTCTGTGCCGTGCCTGCGGCACACGTCCTGAGCCGTGGTGCTGCTGGTTTGGCGTTAGCTATGCTGCGCTTCGGTTCCATGGTCCTATCTCTCGAGATCCTCCCAGCTCTGAGTGCCAGCATCTTTGCAGGCAGATGTGCCACCCATCCTGCCGGGGAGATGTGGGACGCCATGGCGTGTGGCAGCCCCGCCTGCTTCCCCCTTGCTGTGGCATGGCCTGGTCCCCCTCGTGGCCTGAATGTTCTGGGACCTTGGACTGTGTGTTTGCTGGAGAAGGGGAGAGCTTCCTGTTTACACATCCTCGCTCCCTGGGTCCCTTAGACCAGCTGAGCCCATCTGAAGCGTGGGGTGGGGCCAGGTGTCCTTGAAGCCCGAGGGCCTGTGGGATGGGTCCCCAGGGGCAGAAGGAAGGAAGGCAGAGGTGACCAGGTGCCCCTACACCATCCCAGTCTCTGGGCACAGTCATTACCTTAATTGCAGTTTCTGGGTTTCGTGAGTCAGGAGTCCCCTCTGCAGTGTTGGAGGACTTCCTGCCACCCCCTCTGTCCTCCTTCCCCTCCCCCCAGCTTCCCCTGAACACCTGTCTACTTGGGATGGTCCTGCTCTCGTCCCAGCACCTGATACGCCCCTGCCACTGTGAAGCCTGCTCCTCTCTGTGGAGGGTGTCGTGGTGGCCTCAGGGACATGGGGAGGGTGTCCCTCTCCAGTCTGGGCCTTGCTCTGTCACTTGGGCCCCTCGGAGCACCTCCCTCAAATGCTATTCCAGCTTCTCACCTCCCTCCTTTCTCGGTCCACCCATGGGGCTGGAGTCAGCTCACAGAGCTGGGAGGGACCAGCCCCTCTGTGCCCTCCCCAGTGGGCTCTGCTCCCGCAGCCCCAGGGAGCGGCTCCTATTACACACAGCACGGGCGCATCCTGTCCCATAGCCAGCCTCGCCCAGCGCAGGCCCGAGCCGACCCCAGCGGCGTCCCACGTGGAGGTTGTGAGAAGGGAGAGCTCCTAGGTGAGCGTTGTGGTGCGTGGGTTCAGTTGCCACTTGAGCCACCTGCATCCCATACTGGAGTGCTAGTTAGAGTCACCGCTGCTCCGCTTCTCATCCAGCTTCCTGCTAGCACACCTGGGCGTGCAGCCATTGACAGCCCATCTCCTTAGAGGTCCCTGCCACCCTGGGGAGAGACCTAGATGGAGTTCCTGGCTCCTAGCTTTGGCCTGGTCCATCCCTGGCTGTTGCAGCCCTCTGGGGAGCAGGTGGAAGATCGAGTTCTCTTTGCCTTTCAAATAAATGCATATGTAAATCTTAAAGGAGCAGAGCAGTGAAGAATTCCCCTCTTGGGCTTTGAGGGTCCCCTGACTGCTGTGGGGCCTGTGCTGTCCACCTGCTGCCATTCCCATCTCTGCCCTGTGTTCCCCTGGGTGGAGCGAGCCCCCAGGAATGCTGGGAATAGGCACGGGGCCTTTCCTCACTTGGGGGCTTGCTCTTCCTTCCCCTTTTCTTTACTTCCCCCCCTTTTTTTAATTAAAATATGTAGTAGTGCTCCCCACCCCCTACTCCTGAAATGAGAACTAATGTGCTGTTATAATTTGGAAAATACAGAAAAGCATAAAGAAAAACATAAGCATTTCCTCTAGGCCTATAGCTCAGAGAAAAGCAACTGTTGGCGTTTCGGCGGTATTTTTGCTTTTCTGTTCTGCGTTTTCAAAGCAGCACTGAGTACCTTGGGAAATATGGTTGTGCTGCGGACAGTTTCACGAGGGGCCGTGCGCGTGGATGCCGGGCGCTGCGTGCTTCCCACGTCCGTTACAGCACGGTTTTCTGTGACGGGAACGGACCAAGACCTCGCTTTCCTTATTTGAGAGAGCGAGCGTCCGAGATCGTTTTCAGCAAGTGCGTTTCTGGAAGTGGAGTCGGCTTTGCTGCTCCATCTCCCAGCCTGAACTCTGCCTCTGTTCTCGGGGAGCAAGCGTTAAAGTCCCCTTCTCGGCGTGGAGTTCCTGTCGCAGGACCCCTGCTGCATCAGCCACCCCAGGCAGTGGAGGGCAGGGGGCGGACGAGGAACGCGCTGTCCTGGTGCTCTCCACAACACCCGTGTACCGAGAGCACCCAGAACCCCTCGGGGGATGGCACAGCCGGAGGCTCGCCCCGAGGCGGTGATGCCCTGACACCTCTCCTTGCAGCGGGAAGATGCCTGAGGTGGACTACGTGGTCCTCTCCGAGTGGTTTGACTGGATCGGGAGGAACATGGACATCTCCGTCGATTTGATAGGTGAGCCGGCCCCTGCCTGCCTGCCAGGACCAGGGGTGGGGAGCTTGGTGCCAGTGATCCCTTGTCCCGTTAATTCAGCCCTCACCAAGGGCAGGCACAGCTGTGGGGGCAGGGCCCTGGCCTCTGCACCTCACGTGCCCTCCCCTGTAGCAGCCACCTCACAGCGGAACTCACTGGGATGGAGTGGGCTTTCCTGGTTTGCACAGTGGAGAGGGACAGAGCCAGGACGCCTGCTGGGACCCGCTGTGTGCCAGGCCCTGTCTAGTACAGAATCACCCTCTGGGCTGGTGACAGGGCAAGGCGACAGGAGGCGGTTGTTGGGCCTCCCAGCCGGCCGGTGGTCCATGGAGAGCTGAGCTGGGGCAGGGGCTTCTCTCTACACCTTGCCCACGGCCTCCCCCCGACCCAAGCTCTGGCGTCTGAGCCCACAGCAAAGTAACCGGGGCTCCGTGTGTGTCTCACGGCAGTTTATCTGCGGACCACTCCTGAGACCTGCTACCAGAGGCTGAAGATGAGATGCAGGGAAGAGGAGAGGGTCATTCCACTGGTAAGAGGCCTCTGACTCCAGGCCCCCTGGGGCCCCGGCCCCAGCCCGCCTGCGGCGCCGCCTTGAGCTCTTGTCCAGAGCTGAGTGTGTGGGAGGAGGCTCTCTGACTTCGTGGGTGTCCACGTCTGCCTCCCTTCCCGTCCCCGGCTCGGGCTCCAGCAGCCCCTGCCAGGGCCTCCTCTCCGCGGCCTCCTGCCCTCCTCTGCCTCGTCACTCGGGAAGAGCCCGCCCTCCCCGGAGCCCTGCACCAAGCCGGCATGGAGGGACGCCTGGCTGAGTCTGTCTCAGGGCCACACCGACTCGCACGGGGGCTGTAGGGTTGGCCTGGACTGTCCACCCGCCACGTCCCCCTTGGCAGTCCAGCCCCCGGCTGCTGCTTGGGTGGGTGGTGTTTCCACCATGGACACCACGCTGGTGATTGCCTGGCCCAGACCCTTCAGCACCCTGTCTCAGATGAAATCCCCCTCCTCGTAGTATAACACACAAGACCCCATACGTCCCGCCCCAGGTGCCTGTCTGGCCTTCGCTCCGACCACCCCTGCCTTCCATGCCCTGGCCATAAGGAACTGCATGTGGCCACACATGAACCATGGGGTTAAGCCAATGTGCCTTTGCACAGTGTTTCCTTTGCCTTTAAGGCTCAGTTCCTATGCCAGCTCCTCCAGGAAGCCTTCCTTAATCTTCCCCCAATGTGACACCCCTCCCTCCCACCACAAGGCTGATTGAGATCAGAGCCTTCAGGACCGAGCACTGATGCTGTTTGCTTAGGCCTCCATTCCTCGTCCCATTCAAATCCCATCCCCTCTGTGTCCCAGCACTTGTCCCCCAGCCTGGCAACCAGTCGTCACTCAGTTAACATCGCACTGAATGCCCTGGAGGTCCACAGACAGGCTGGGCAAGGGCTTTGTGGCCACAGTCCTCCTGGGGGCAAGACCGCAAGAAGGCTGCAAGGCCTCCCAGAGCTGAGATAGGCACAGCTGTGGATCACTGTGCCGTGGCGGAGCCAGGGCCTGGCAGTGGAGGTGTGGCAAAGCCAGGTGTAGGCTCCTGCCTGCAGATGCAGCTGTGAGGCCCTGGGGAAGGGCCTGTCCTCAGGGGAGACCCAGTGGGGCAGAGCCGAGGGGCTGGTGATGCTTCTGACCGAGGTGATGCCCACACTGGCCCATGGAGCTGCGTTCACTGCGCCGCACCGCAGCCCGCTTGGCTGCTGTGGGTCCCTTTGTCCAAGTCCTTGCTCTGTGGTCACGGACACTTCCCCCGCCCTGCCTGCGACCCCTGGTGGGAGGGCTTTGCTCCCCTCCCTGCCTGACAGGGCGCTCCCGTGCTTCCGGCAGGAGTACCTGAACGCCATTCACCGCCTCTACGAGGAGTGGCTCGTCACAGGAAGCCGTTTCCCCCTGGCAGCCCCTGTTCTGGTAGGTTGGTCTCCCTTGCAGGGCAGGAGACGGTTCCAGGAGGAGTGACCCAGGGAGCATCAGCACTTCGCGACAGGGGGAGGGCCGAGTCCAGCAGCCCTGGGGAACTCGGGAGGAGCAAGGCGGGAAGGGCTCCTCCTGTCTCTCTGTCCCTGTTTCTGGACAGACCTGAGAGGAGCCCAACGACACCTGTCCCAAGGCTGTGACACCTGCTGAACGCAGTGCCATGTCCCTTGTCCAGCGTGGTCAGCCAAGGAGTGTTCCAGAAGCCGGCAGCCTCTGGCCAGGGGTTTGGGGTGTGGGCCCTCTGATGTGGTGACACAGAGCCTCACGTCCCCTTGCTCGGTGACTCAGGGGCATCAGGAGGGATGTGCAGTACTGCTGGGGGCTGTGGCGCCGAGGCCTTAGGGAGGTGCCCAGGTGGTGGCTGGGGTGCCGAGACATTGGGGAGGTGCCCAGGTGGTGGCTGGGGTGCCGAGACATTGGGGAGGTGCCCAGGTGGTGGCTGGGGTGCCAAGCCTTAGGGAAGTGCCGAGGTTGTGGCCTGGGCACCGGGGCCTTAGGGAGGTGCCCAAGTGGTGGCCTGGGTGCGTGCATTTGGTGTGGAGAGTCCCCCCTCTCTCTTGCCGCCACGTGTCCTTTCTAACTGCTGTGATGTGTCTGCCCATGAGCATTCCCTCCCTTCCCGCCCCCGGTTTTCTCACTGGCTGCTCCCAGAGTTCTCTCTGTGGGCCGTTGGGTACCTTAGATTGTTGGCACACGCAGTGTGGGACAGGGCGCTCTGTGCACTGCGCCAGTGCTGGCGATAGGGTCGCTAACACGACACTGCCACTGGCAGTGAGGTTGATGCACGTGAGGTGCTCACCATGGTGGGTTTACAAACAAGTCTGGCAAAATGGAGTGGCAGGATGAGCTCATTTTGGAAATCCATGCAGTTTTCTCATAGCACCATTTTCCATGGACTTTTTGAAGACCCCTCCTTCAATTTATCTTTTTCCCTCTCAGTGTTAAAGAAAAGCTGGAGGGTGTAAAATGATGAGAAAAACCCCACTCCTGAGCCTACTGCAGGGACACGTGCGGCAGATGCCTAAGTGGGAAAGTCAGGATCGTAAGGGGACTGGCTGGAGCTGGGAGCTGCGGGGAAAGTCGGGATCGTAAGGGGCTGGCTGGAGCTGGAGCTGGGAGCCGCGGGGCTCTAAGCTCCCGTCCCATCTGCCTTCCCCGTCGCGATCCCTCTCCCTGCCTTGCCTGGCTGCCTCCACCTTCTGTCTCTGGCCATGGAAGGAGGAGGATGTTGAAGTCAGCGCAGCCCCATGCCATGGTGTTTGATTTGCAGGTGATAGAGGCCGACCACAACATGGAGAAAATGCTGGAAGTCCTTGAGCAGAACCGAGACCGAATATTAACACCCAAGACCTGGAAGCATGGCCCGTAGGACGGGATCGCGCCAGAAACATGCCTGTAGCTGCCCGGTTAGGAGCAAGCTGGAAGCGTCTCTCGGCCTTTTCTCTGGCTGGCTCTGTTTTCCTAATGGGCTCTTCTCCTGGGCCAGCACTGTTGTCTTTTCTAGCCCTGTGGGTGAGTGACGAACGGGACCAATGGGTTTGTTGTGCCCTTTGTTGCCTGCAACCTCATAGTCCCTGGGTGTCCTCTGGGGGTTTCCCACCCCGATCTCTCTGCTGAAGCCTTAGCGTAGCTGCCACCATGTGCCCACCACCATGTGCCCACCACTGCCCTTGGCCCTGCATATTTGCAACACACAGGGGGCCAGGGAACAGGTCTGTGTCCAGCTGAGGACTGTGTCCAGCTCAGCCCAGGGCTCACACAGTGGTGCTGGCACAGTCAGGACCGTTGGCCACGCCTCCTTGTGTGCGGGGCGAGCTGACTGCATGTGGAGCTGGTTTTCTCCACACCGAGCTGTGGCAGACTTTCCCACGTGGTGCTGCTGGCGCTGCAGCGTCCACCCCTCGGCGTCTGGACTGACCAGGACCACAGCAGGAGTCCTGTGGCGCTGCGGGGCGTGCTTGAACGGCTCTGGGTTCCGTGGCAGAGAAATAGCTCCCGGTTTTCCCAGAGCCAGGCAGGGACAAGCAACAGCCAGCTCTGGCTTCCCAAGTTCCCT
Source organism: Oryctolagus cuniculus (assembly GCF_051225735.1). NCBI lineage: Eukaryota > Metazoa > Chordata > Mammalia > Lagomorpha > Leporidae > Oryctolagus > Oryctolagus cuniculus. The sequence goes on along the minus strand of NC_142884.1, from coordinate 59,522,151 downwards.
CGCTCCCCTACCCATGTGGCCTGGGAGGTGTGTAGGCCACCTGGAGTCTTTTAGAACTGGTTGCTATGCAAGGTCATCCCAGGCCACAGAGCACGAAGCCGTGTGCGTTAGTCCAGAAATCGGCTCGGCTCCGCTGAGCCGCAACAATGCATTGAAGGCACAGCTGCCTCCTGAGTCACGTGGGAGGCAAGAGCCAGGCAGAGCGTTCCCTGTGGGAAAGTCGGGGTCTGGGAGCAAAGGCTTCCAAAGTGTGGCTGCCCCTAAGGATTAGCGGTGAGGGGAGAACCTGGAGAAGCGGCCGCAGACAGCCGCGAGGGTCCCCAGGCACCTGCTCCGGTGCGGGTGCCCCTGTCCCTGGGGCCCTCTCCCTCGAAGCTAGCACTGCGGGCCCAGCCGGTGCAAAGCAGTCAAGGAGTGCAGCCCCCGCTGCTTCCTCTTTGGACCAATTCCTTGGTGGATGCTGCAGGACTGTGGGCAGCAGCCACGTGGGGACCGCCCAGGCGCCGGGGTGAACCAGAAACCCGGGGCAGGGACCTTTGCGCCCAGGCATCTTGATGTGCTGGGGCCAACCTTGGGAATTCATAAGTGAACAGTCCAGGCTTTTCCCTCGGCTCAGTCTGAGCACCGTTTTGAGAGAAATGTGATTTTTCTCTAGCTCTGTGGTAGCCGATGAATCCTTCCAAACCCTGAGGTCCATCTCGGAGAGCTTCCCTGCCAGCGTGGTAGCTCCCTGGGGCTTGCTTTTGCCGTTAGGATAATGTTTTGTTTTCCTTGAGTACCTGGTTTCCTAATGTGGAGTCTGTGGGTCCAAAAAGAGCCTGCCGTCCTCCCACCCCGTGTGCGCCAGTCGGGGGCCTCCCGGCCTGCAGGACACCCGGAATGGCCAGAGCCAGCTTGTGCAGGGGCTGCTGGTGGCCAGGGTCGCAGAGCAGGTAGGGACGACGGCCACGGGCCAGGGGCCTGGTGCTCGGAGTGTGGAGACGCCTGAGAGGCTGGGGCAAGCACACGGAGTGGAGGGGGCGAGCCAGGGCCTTGACCTTCCAAAGCTGGTGACATCACTCCATTCTCACTGCGAGGTTGGCTCTGCGGGGCCGAGGTCCGTGTGCCCAGCGCTGCCTCCGCAGTGCTGACTTGCTGATTCTTCAGAAAGGTGTTGACCATCCTAGACGTTCCCTCAGTTAGCCTTTTCATCAGGATAATTTCAATGTCTCTTTAAGCTTTTTGATTTTTCATGTAAAATACATGATTTGAACCATTAAAAACAAATTTCATGTGTCTGTGGTGATGAAGAGTGTAAACACGGGGCCCGCACTGTGGCGCAGAGGGCCAAGCCGCTGCCTGCAGTGCTGCATCCCATATGGACGCTGGTTTGTGTCCCGGCTGCTCCTCTTCCGATCCAGCTCCCTGCTAATGGCCTAGGAAAGCAGCAGACGATGGCCCAAGTACTTGGGCCCCTGCACCCATGTGGGAGACCCGGAAGAAGCTCCTGGCTCCTGGCTTCAGTCTGGTCCAGCCCTGACGGTTGCAGCCATCTGGGGGAGTGAACCAGCGGCTGGAAGACCTCTCTTCTCTCTGTATCTCTGCCTTTCAAAGAAGGAAGGAAGGAAGGGAGGGAGGGAGGGAGGGAGGAGGGGAGGGGAGGGGAGGAACTGCCCTTTCTCTTCCACATGAAAGAAGTGTAAGCCAGAGCTGGTGTGGTGTCCGGTGGCCATCGCGGGCCCCAGCTCTTGTACCCGGCTGTTTCCCATCCTGTTTCCTGGTGTGACTTCTCTCTCCAGGGCCACAGCTATCCCTGACTGTGGCCTGAATGCCTGGGAGTGGGTGTTGGCATCGGGGCCTCCTGCCCCCGGCACACGTTTACACACTGACCCTCTGCGAGGCGTGACTGGTGCCAGGACTCGGGAGGAGGCCAGAGGGAAGTCGGCGCCTGCAGAGCGGGCTGCGAGATCTGGCTTTGCACCTGGTGCCCAGCAGGCCCACCTCCTCCCTCTCCCCTCTGCTCCCACGCCTGTCTCGGCCTCATCACCCTGTACAGCGTCGCCCTTGGCTCAGCTTGCTTGTCCTTGTTCCCTTGACACGAGGGACTGAATTCACACACGGTTCCTGTGGACCCTAGGAGATGACGTCACCAACTTGCTTTTCTCCTTCAGTTTCTCTCCCCTACCCCTTTCATCTCTGTGTGTGGGAATACATCCGCCATGAAAATCCCATGGCCTCCTCCAGACCCCGACACAGACCTGGGGGAGGGTGACAGCGGTTCATGCTGGGAGCCAGTGGGAGACATTTCTAAAGCCCACCTCCCTTGGGTGCCTCTGGGTTTGGAGCCCGCCAGGGGGGTCGAGTGAGCAGGGAGCTCCTGCTGAGTGCCCATGTCTGGGGAGTGAGCAGCCCTCATTCCCTTGGCCTCCACCCTAAAGAGTTAGCTGTGAAAGTGAAAGTGACCGAGGAGCTCCTGGGGACGTCGGCCCTGCCTCCATCAGAGTGTGGTGACGATAATACTGCCACAGCCCTGCCGGCTCAGGCCATGCACCCAGGGTCCCCTGCTGCAGGCTGGCATCTCCTGATCGCCCCAGCCCACAGCTCTCTGGGACTGCAGTGGATGAACTTGGCCACAGCGGCCAAGGAGCAGAAGCCGAGAGAAAGCCCAGGTAGGTCCTGCAATCCAGAAAGGCTGCTCTCCGAGGAAGCGCTCTTGGATTCCTGCCCCTCTCGGCCTTTTCGTCTGCAAGACTCGTGTTTACCAGACTGGGCTCCTGGGCCCCAGGCGTCCTGGGAGATCGTTAATAGGCACGCTGAGGAAAGAGGGTTCCCCTGCTCCAGGTTCGGGAAACTCCTCGCTCGGCTTCTCGGAGAAGCTCGGGGACACCAGTCCTGCAGAAATACGTCTAAGTTCTGCTCAAGCCAGGGCCACTCAGACTTCCTGGCAGGGGAACGCCGCTGGTACCGTCTCAGAAACACTGGTGCGCCTTGGAACCCTCCCCGGGAAGCGCTGCCGGCGACTGCCAGCTCCTGTGCCCTTGGGATTCTCCAGCTCAGTGGCTCTCGAGTTTCAGAGCGTTGAGTCCTGTCCTGTGCAGTAGGCTCACGATAATGCATTCTGAAAGTTTTTTATTTTAAAGGCAGAGAGACACAGACACAGATCTCCCACCCACGGGTTTCCTTCCTAAATGTCCACAACAGCTGGGGCTGCGCCAGGCTGAAGACAGCAGCCAGGAGCTCAGTCCGGGTCTCCCAGGTGGGTGGCAGGGACCCAAGGACTTGAGTGTCACCTGCCACCTCCCTGGAGGCACATGAGCAGGAAGCTGGGACTCAGACCCAGGCACTGTCATGTGGGATGCAGGCGTCCCAAGTGGTGTCCTAACTACTGGGCCAGAGTGCTCCCGTGATAAAGTTTAATCTGTGAATACCTGGTAATGAAACAGGACAATTACAGCAGTAGACGGTCAGCAAGGCTGCGAGTGCACTGTGTCTCTGCCCTCCACACGGTCATCTTTGTCATCTGCCCTGCGGCTGGCTCCGCCCTTCTGTGAATGCAAAGTCCTGTCGGGTGTCGTCTCCCAAAGGAGCCGGAGGTGCAGGCTGCTGGGCACCGTGGGCAGTGCTGCTGGACGGCAGCTGCCCACTGTCCGGCAATGTTTGCGTTCTCAGTCTGGCTTCCTCCCTTTGGGGGTGCTGACCCACTCTGCCTCCAGCCCTGCCTGTTCCAAACGTGCCCTTTCCCCCCGGGAGGCCCGCGGCCCGGAGCTGGCTCCCCTGCTTTCCCTCTGCGGGAGGTGGGTGGAGGAGTGCGGGTGGAGGGAGGCAGGGCTGATTGATGGATGGCTGATCTGTGTCTCGGAAAGCCAAGGGTGGAGGTGAGGTCAAAAGTCCTTAAGTCGTTCCCACTTAGGCCTGGACTTGGTCTTAGGGCTCAGTTCCAGGAAGAGCAAGGCAGAGACCAGCAGTTATTAAGCACCAACTGTGTGTCTGGAAGGGGCCTTCACCCGGGGGCAGGGCCATCCTCTCCCTCCAGAGAAAGCCTTGGTTAGAGGGGCTGCTCTCTTTTGGGACCCTGGTGAGGAAGGCGTATGGAGGTGTGGTGGGGGGACTGGGATGGGGCAGGATGTGGCTGGTGGAGGAGGTGCCCTCACTCCAGGCTCGCTCTTGGAGCCTGCAGCCCAGATAGGTGGAGCCCCTGACCCCTGGATGGAGACCAGCGGGGGACCTGGCCCTGAGCCCCCAACCATGCATTCCTCCCATCAGCCCCAAGTCGGCCAGCCAAGAGCAGACCCACGCAGATTCGGGATTCAGGGTACACTGCACATCTGTTTGTCCATGTGGCTCTGCTGTCTTCGCTTCAGCACTGGCACAGGTGAAGGCTACTGGGGTGCTGAGAGAAGCCGCTGCCCAATGCAGGATGTGCCCAGGGTCACATGGGTGAGCTGGGATGTGGAGGGCACGGACAGTCCCTTGGAGGGGTGCCATGCATACCTCCTACTACCACCACCTCCAACTCCTCCTGGCCTCTTGGGAGTGGGGTCCAACCACTCACTTTACAGTGGGGTGAGTTGTCCAAACTCACACGATCATTAATATCCTAAGTGGACTTAGCAGATTGGTCCCTGGGCCTGATACACCCTGAGTTTGGCCGCTGTCTCCCCCCACTCACCCTGCGCCTCCTCCTTGACCCTGGTCCTGGAGTCACCACCTCTCCCACGGTCCCCACCCTGGGGAACATCAAGGTGATTGCAGTCTGCACTCAGGGTGTCTGCCCCCTACCCTCCAGGGTGATGTCCTCCACGGAACTGGCACCTTGGCCCCTCAAGAGGATGTGGCATGTGCCGGGGGCTCTTGTACATGCCAGGGAGCCTGGGGAGCCCCCCAGAGCTGAGCCACCCTGCTGGCTGGGCTGTCACCATCACCAACTGCCTCTGGCCCCATGGGACACTCTGGTTCACTTGCAACCCCTAGGGCCTGCAGAGCCTCCAGCATGGCCAGCTGGGATTGAAGGTCCATGGACTTGGGCAAGACGGTCACAGAGCTCATCCATCTTAGAGGAGAGGGCCTGAGGATCCACATCTGGGTCAGCACTGGCCAACCCCAGCCGCGCCTCTGGCTTGAGCCCAGTGACTAACAGTGGAGACTGGGGACCTGGTGTTGGGCAGAGCTGACCAAGGATGGTGACCCTCCATTCCCAGGAGCTAAACTGCAGACCAGGGGCTGCTCCCTGCTGCCCCCTGAGGGGACAGCCATCTCATCCAAGGCGGGGGGGGGGGCAGAACTATGAGCAGGGGTTGGCGTCCCTTTAGGCTGCTCAGGAATACGTCCTTGGGGAGCAAGTCTGGCCAGTGCAGGACAGGGTCTGAGTGTGAGCTGGCACGGCCCTGGAGGGCCAAGGGGCCCCGGGGGCCACTAGGGGTACCCTCAGAGGTTATGCCCTCAGCCGGGGTTCTCTCAGGCCCCACCCCTTCTGAGCGCCATGCTGTGGCCCCTGGGGGCAGTTGTGGGCCTTCCCCTCTGTGTGCTATGCCGGCAGCAGGGCCTGGCAGGTTCCTCTCCAGCCTTGGGAAGGTTTCACATGCGGCTCTGGCTAGGAAGAGCTGGAACACTGCCCACTCGGCCTGCTCGGTGACAGCCTGGACCAGGGAAAACACTTCCGGGGTGGCCTGGCAGCCCAGCCTGCCCAGGGTGTGTCTGGAAGGCGCGGGCCGCTCCCAGTACACAGAGCTCCCCGTGTATGTGTGCAGTGAACAAGGGGTCTGTAGAGGTGGGACGGGCCCCTAGAGTGGTCCAGGGGGCTGAGCTCTGGGATGTGCAGCCCCCAAGAGGCAAGGACGTTTGCCTGATGAGCCCATGATCCTTGGTCCCATTTCACAGAGGGGCACACTGAGACTCAGGCCTGTCTCGGGCTGCAAGAGACTGACCGAACTAGGGTCATTTTGGCTCTTAGACTAGCAGTCAGGGCTCAGGGCCAGAAGAGGTGAAAGCTCTGTCTGTCTCCAAGGCCAAATTCCTCCCCTTGTTCTGAGCTCCCTGGCTGCTGCTCCCTGCAGAGAGGCAGTGGAGTCTAATGGTTAGCGGCCATTGCGCCGCTGGGCAGCTGTTGACATGGACAAGTTGCAGTAAGTATTTTAGCCCTCAGTTTCTCCAGCTGTAAAATGGGACTGAAGTCAGTGGGGTGTGATGGGAATGCTGCCCCCACCCCAGGGCAGAGCCCCAGCCCTTATGCGAGACCTCTTGCCAGGGGCCCAGCAGTGCCTGCCTTCGGGGACCTGACCTTCCTCCAGGCACACGGAAGCAGGTGCACAGAGAGAAGCTCCAGAAACTCTAGTGCCCGCAGCAGCCTGGTACAGGCTTCCGCGGTAGGGCTGGTGTCCCGCTCACAGCAGCCGCCCAGAGCAAGGGCCACTTCCTTGGCAGGTAGGGCCAAAGCGGGCCACTGCCCAGGAGCCGCCTGGCCCTGTGGGTGAGGGCTGCTTGCCTGTAGACCCTCAGTGACCCCCCCCTGCTGTCTCCAGGTGGTGGCTGATGAGGTCCCCCCTGGGGGCAGCAGCCCGATCATGGCAGCTCTGAGGGGCTGGTTGTGGGGGAGGGATCCCGTGGGCCAGGCTGGGTACTCAGCAGCGTGGATGGGCCCTGACTCTGTCACGCCCCAGTCTCAGGGAGCTGAGGAGGAAGCTGTGGGCGGGCCAGCTGCCGCCTGTCACTCCCAGCCCCTCCCAGAGGTGCAGGGCCCAGCTCAGGCTGTGTCCTTGTCTGGCCCCCAGAACAAGCGTGTGAGCCGGGCCCCTGGGCACCTGCCGCCCCCCAGCTGCTAGTCCTCCTGTCACGTGCCAGTGTGTCCCCTGCTGCAGGGAGGTGACCTCCCAGGGTCACCTGCTAGATAGAAGCCCCCTTTTCCTGCCCCCCCACCCCGCCCCGTGTTGCCTTCAGAGGCTCCCAGCTGTGAGCTGCTCAGTCCTGTACCCTTGCTGGCTCTCCTGTCGTCATGTTTATATATATATATATTTTAAAGGATTTTAAAAATTTATTTTGAAAGTTACAGACGGAGGGAGAGAGAGGTGCTGCTTTTTATACCCAAGGTCCCCGAGTGGGAGTGGCAGATTCAGACAAGGGGAAATCAGGGCTCCCGGCGCCAGAGTTGTTCTGAAGGTCACGGCCTCCAGGGCCAGGAAGGAAGTACGGGGTGGGGGAGGGGAGCGCTGGTCTGCAAGGCTCTCTGTCTTCCATGGCCGGTTTCTACTGACTGAACCGCCTCATCCCTGCTCGCCAGCTTTGTCTGCAGCTCCCCGGCAGCCCGCCATGCCTGCAGGCCCCTGCCGCTCTGCCACTCGTGTCCGTCTCAGTGTGGCTGAGACACTGACAATGAACCTGCTGGGTGTGGTGCCTGCAGTCACCCCCTCCCTGGCCTCCCCGGTGCGGTGCCAGCCTGGTCTGTCCCCCATTGGCCCACTGCGCCCTCTGTGGGTTGTAGGATTCGTGTATCTGTACTGCCTGGGCCTTTAGGGCAGGGACTGGCTGCTTGCTCTGCCTGCCAGTGTGACTGGCTTTGGGGTGGGTGGGTACACAGGGGGCGGGGCTGATGGTGGGGGAGTGTCCCGTGGTCCAAGGGAGGAAAGTAGCTGAGCTGATGACAGAAGCAGCCAAGCCGGACCTCGGGGTCCCAGCCCTCACTCAGAGCAGCCCCTAGCTTCCCTGAAGAACCAAGGCACGCAGGCCGCAGGGGGCCGGTGGGGTGGGGTTGCTGCCTGGAACCCAGCACTCGCTGTGGTCCAGTCCATGGGTGACACACGGGGAGGAGCCTGTTTCCCTGAGAACGGAGCTGCACCCTCTTCCCAGTTGCCTGCTCCATAACCATAACCCCCGACTCTGGGAGCCTGACCCTGCGCCCCCAGTCTGGGAGGGATGACTTGGCCACTTGGGGACAATCCAGGAAGGAAAGGCCGGGAGGAGGAGGGAGGCAGGAGCTACGGGGAGATGGCCCTCCGGGAGAAGTCAGCACCAGACCAGAGCCTGGGCTTTCACAGCTCCTGGCCTTGGCCGTGTGCTCACAGAGCTTGTGACAGGCAAACTGTGGGCAGAGTGTTCCTTGTGGGGGTCTTGTGTGCCCACAGTCACGGGGCCTCCCGTGTGGAGGTCAGCCGGCTGCCTGCAGCCCAGCAGAGGCCCAGCGACCCCTCTTCTCCGACTGGGCAGTCTCCGGAAAGAGCCGGCACAGGGGGCAGTTGGTGCCCTGTGGCTCTGCTGCCCTGGGCCCCAGCTGGAGGCTGTGTCTGTCTGCTCTTTCCTCTTCTGCGGGCCCTGGTCAGTGAGCTCGCCTTTCCCCGTGCCCAGTCACCACGTGGCCGTGGTCTAGCTCTAGCTTGAGACTAAGGGGACATGCTCCGTGCATGCCCAGTCCTCCCAGCCTCCTTTGCTCTTTCTTTTGGAAAACCCACTCCAGGAGACTGATCGGGAGTGGGCATGTGAGCCAGGCCCAGCCACGGCCATTGGGATGCTCAGGGGTGCGGCAGAGTCCGTGCCCTGCACTCAGTTCAGATGTGGTATTTGCTCTCTGGGAGACACAGGGCTTCTCAAACCACCCAGCGTGGACTCGGGGCTTCTGCAGCTGCAGAGCCCAGAGACGAGACACCGTGGTCCAACTCCCTGGATCCAGCCGTGCCTGAAGTTCTAAGTATCAGGGGACAGTTTACTTACACGAAGCAATGAGTGTCTTTTTTCGCTTGCGAGGATTCAAGTTGGGGTTCTATCTCTTGCAGGTGCGGAATGGGAGTGGCTGTTGGGGCTCAGAGCCTGTCAAAGGGTGGAGACCCCCTCTTTAAAAGATGTTCTCCCACTCTGCCTGCATTCCAGTGGGGCCGGCTTTGTGGTGGGCTGCGGAGCAGAGACAGGCAGCCCCACGACAGGGCCTGGGGACCTGGAGCCCTGGGAGACGCGCCAGGCATGCAAGCTGCTCCAAAAGTGTGGGAAAAGGCATGCCGGCCTCCAAATCCAGAGATACCAGGCATGACCTTGGCCACCAGCCCTGGGCTGCAGAGCGTTCCCTGGGCTGGAGGAGGTACAGCATGTCGGGCAAAGCAGAGCCCAGGACAGAAGCTTCCCTGCCTCAGATGACAAGGAAGCTGCCTGTCATTCCACGCTCACGCTCACACCTGGGCCCTGGCCAGCCACGGGGTGGACACTGGTGTGTGCGTGCTACCCCTGAGCGTGGATGTGGGCCCTGTGTGCAGGAATGAAGGTGTGAGGGACACAGTTCAGAGCAATGAGTGAAGACGTCTGCCTCCTCTTCTTCCTGCTACCTGGTGTGCAGCTTTACCTCCTGTCTCCTTGGGGAGGGGGCAGGAAGGCTAGGGCAGAGTTCAGGTCCTGGGAGTAGTCTCAGCCTCCCCCCGCCCCCCAGCAGAGAGATGAGGCCAATCTCCCTGTAGAAAGAAGCAAAGGACCTTGGGTGGTGCCCCCCAGCACAGGGCATGTTGCAGAGGGAAGAGACGGAAGAGCCGAGAGCCTGGCAGTCCCCAGGCTCCCTGATCCTGGCTGGTTGCTGCTGGAGCTGGGAGTCAGTGTGGGATGAGGTTGGGATGAGCCCCTGGCAGGCACCATTGCCACAAGATTTGCTACCTTCATTCCCGGGAGGCAGGGCCTCCGAGCACAGAGCTGGCACCTGAGCCACAGAGGGCGGTGTTTAGATGAATAGAAGGGTGATTCTTTTGCATCCAAAGGGGGGAACATGGGCCCCAGGTTGTTCCCAGAGGGAGAGATGCTGGGGTGAGGGTAGGTTTAGTCCTGAAAATGAGACACATGGATGAGTTAAACCTCAAAGAACCCCCCACCTCCTCCATGGGGGGAAGACAAGCCAGGAACCAAAGTGACAAAATTTGCCTCCAGCTGTGACTGTCCATTGGCAGGGGGTTTCAAAGAGGGAGAAGGGAATCTCATTCTTCACGGGTACACGGTCTTACTAGGAGCAGTGGCAGCAGGGAGCCGGCAGGTGGCAGTGTGGGACGGCGGCCCCTCCAGCTGGGATGTGGGACTGGGCTGGGAGAACAGGAAGGAAAAGCTATGGTTCCCTATTTCTGGGTCACCTTGCCTTCAGCCCCACCCTCCATCAGGATCGCACCTCACTTCAGGACACTTTGGGGCCCTGGGCAATGTTGGTGGGAGGGAAGCGAGGCAGAGGAAGGGAGCGGGGCTCAGCCTGCCATGAGAACTATAGCCAAAGCCAGCGTCCTACAGAGAACACAGAAGAGAATTTCTGCTGAGGGGGAGAAAGGCACCCATTTCAGCCCAATTGCAATTTCCCCCTCTTTGCTGGCGGTAAAAGCTATCACAGTGCCAAAAGCCAACTACCATTCAAGTGAAACGTGAAGTCCCTGATGTTCCTGGAGGCGGCTCCTGGCATCCGCGGCCTGTGGCAGGCACGTGTATGCCAGCCAAGTCCCAGGGACAGCAGCCACGTTTCGGCGAGGTTAAACAAACCAAAAAGAAGAAACTCCCGTAAGTCATCGATTATCCAGTATCCCCATCGCCGGGACAGTGGCAAGGCATTGAGAAGGAAGGGGTGGGAAAGGAGAAGGAAGGGGTGGGAAAGGCCACCTGGGGACCTATTTTCAGTTTGCTGCTGTTCCCTTTCAGATCTGCCTGAATCCCAGCGCCCACCTGAAAACGGTTACTTGTTGCTATATTTTATTGATATAATGTATTTATTTTGAACACAGAAAAGATACATTGCTGCTTATTCAGCGCCTCAGCCAGGAACAAGAAAAGCTGTTTGGCTCCATCCCTCACACACTCCATGAGGACTCAGGGTTTTTTTTTCTTTTTTTTAATCTTTCCTCTTCTCCCCCCGAGCACGCTCAGGAGTTGCAGAAGCAAGATGCATTTCTTCAGAAAGTCTTGTCCCTGGGCTACATGTTAAAGGCTCTAAGTACAGCAGACAGATAGCTCTGCCTAGGAAAAGGTGCACCACCGAGGCGCACAGAACTTGTAAACAAGGCCCCTCCCCCAGGCGGAGTCTGGGGCTCCAGGATGCTACGGGACCTGTGGGTGGGTTCCTTTCGGCTCTGCACCAGAAGAAACGCGATCGCTACCAAAAATGAAGTTCAAGGTCGCCGTCTTTGCCACCCCTCAGCTTCAGAAAGGGATTATGGAATTGTCTTAGCCCTTCATTGGAGGAGTTGAGATGTGGGGAGGAGGATGAACAGGGGTGCCAGTGGCTAAGGGTGGGGAGTGGGGAGGCAGGGCGACTGCCCCCACCGCCCCACCACTGGCGACGCTGGCAGGGACGCTCCGAGATGCTGGGCCACCACCCTCGGCAGGCTGAGTCTTCAAGAATCACCTGTTGCCTTGTGTGGCCTCCGATGGAAGTTGCTTGGATTCATGAGCAGAGATCTGAGCCCTTCTGCACTCGGGCTGACGGGCGCCTCCCTGGTCACAAGACCGCACTGGTTGTCTCGTGGTGACACAGAGGCCTTTACCAGGCTAGGGCCCCTTGATTTCTGTCTCTGCAAGAACCAGGGAAGGGCAAGGCCAGAAGGTGGCGACTCACAATTCCCAGCCACGTGCTGCCACGCAGGAGGACGGCACCAGCTCCTGGGGCCACTGTGCCACGTGGCACACACTGGGCAAGGGGCCACGTCTCTGCTTCAGCGCGGTGTCCCAGCAGTGATGCAATGAGACCACCTGGAGAAGGTCATGGCCTCATCCGTTTTGAAGACCTCAATCCCAGGCTGTGGTTGGCATCATGTGGGAACAGCTGGGCCCCACCAACGCCACTGCACAGCCACCAAGTGCCCGCTCAGCGGAGAGCTCCGAGCTCCACTAGCAGCACCAGACGGAGGGTCCTGTGTGGGTGGGGGCTCAGCGGGCTGCAAGGGTCTCCAGGTTGCACCTGAGCCCCCGGACCTGCTTCCCCTACCCTTGTAAGGGGGAGGGTGGTGACGTTGTGGCTCTCCTGCCCTGGAATTGAGAGACAGGCACAGCATACAGCCGGGCCTCCCCAGGGCTGCTCCACCTCCCAGGAGGACGAGCTGGCCCTGGGACTGGGGTTTGGGCAGGCAGCTGACCTGGGGTGGCCCAGAAGTTTCCAAAGGCGGAATTAGGATACGGGCACAGCCTGCTGGGCAGGGAAGGGACAAACAGGCCTGGGGACAGGGCCGTGAAAGGCCCTTTCCAACTTCTTCTCTCCCCGCCCTCCCCCCCCCCCCCCCGCCATCCACAGAGGCACCTCCGGCAGGCTAGGGAGAAGCCAGGGCGGGAGAGTGGCATGAAGGGCACCTGCACAGGTGGGTTTGGGCGGGGGCCTGCGTCTGCACACGTGAGGTACATGCCTAGATCGTGTGCACATGGGGCGTGTCCGTGTGCGCACCTGTGTCAGCGAGCTGTATGTAGGTCATGTGTGTATCTCTGTGTGTGTGTGTGCCCGTGTGTGCCTGAAGAGCATGGCTCAGACCAGAGGTTCCAGCAGGAGCTGGCCAGCTGGGTCACTCACACAATCCTCTCTAGGCCCGAGGTAGGGCCCCGGGTGGGGCTGGGCGGGCTCTCAGAGCCCCTTGGCCCTAGTCCTGGTCCCGGCAGTGGCAGCAGGCCCGAGGGGAGGCTTGCCCCACACACGGCCTCGTATGGGGGCAGAGTGTCCATGGAGGTGCTGCGGAGGCCACTCTGGTCCCTGGTCCTGTGCACCTGCTGGTGTTGGCTGGGGCTTTGGCCGCTGCTTCCATCGAGGGCGCTGTCCAGCATAGGGCAGGAGCCGGTCAGCGAGTAGGGCGGTGGCGCGTCCGTGGGGACATACAGCTCTGTGGCCCTTGGCCCCACACACTCCTCGTAGCTATAAGAGAAGAAGCTCCCTCAGGCCCCTGTGGAAGCCAGGCCCTAAGGGTGGGTCCTTAACTGCCATGGGCAGCTGCCCTGGCCACGGTCCTGTCCCCACTGGATCCAGTGGAAGCCCTGGGATCCAGGTGTGCACCTGACTCTGCCCCACCTTCTTCGTGAACTTGAGCCTGTGTCTGAACTTGTCTGGGTCTCAGACGCCTTAGAGAGTAGCAGCTTTGTCTAGGGAGACCCCCTGAGGTGGCTCTGCCTGGGAGGGGTGCTGGGCAGTTGGTCTCAAGCCCCCCCAGAGCTGTGCTTCTCGATTCAGGAAGCCCCTGGGGCCCATCACTGCAGGGCACAAACTCACTCACTGCCTTCCAGGGGCTGAGGCCGAGGTCCAGGGCCTGAGGGGTCTCTGGATACCCTGAGCCCTCTCCCCCCTCAGGCACTAGCGATGGAGAGGGGGCTGCCTGCAGGGGGAGGCAGGGGAGGACCCCTGTCCCAGGGTAGGTGATGTGGGCTTTGGGGGCTCACAGGAGCAGGGGCTTGGATCCCCATGGGCAAGACCCTAAGGTTTGGCACACTCCCCATCAGTCCCCTCTCCTGCTGCCACAACCTTGGGCGGCCTCGTTAGCAGGGGATATAACTGTGTCCCTCCCTCCAGCCTCAGGACCCACTCCCTTCCTTGAGCACAGCCTGTCCCCACCCCAAGGCCACACGGACCTCTGGGCTTCCCCTGACTCCTGTCACCTGTCAGCCCTCGTGGCTGTGTGTAGCTGGCCTGCCTTCCCACTGGCCCTACCCAGCCTGTCCAGATCCTGACTCCCCCCCTGTCTCAGGGCAAGGTGCTGAGCCTCAGTGGACGCCCTGAGCCCAGACACTCCCAGGCCTGAGAGAAACCCAGCACTGGCCTCAGCCAGGGAGAACTCTGCCCCCAGGAGCCTCCAGACTCGCTCCCCATGGCCTCTGACATCGATCAGGAGCTGCCCACGTGGTCCCATCCTTAAAACAATCCCCACTGGGGATAGGCAGCCTCGTGGGGGCCCAGCTGGCTCTTCCCCCACACAGAAGCACTGAGCTCCCTGGGCTGGGGGTACACCTGACCTCCTTTCGGACCCTGCATCACCTCCTCAGAGACCCACAGCGTCTTCTTCCCACGCAGGATGACAGGGACACAGGAGTAACTCATCACAGACAAGGCCCTGAGAAGGGCAGTGACGTGCCTCAAGCCACCTGCCTGGGAAGTGCCCGGGCTGGGTCCACAGCCACAAAGAGGAAAGGGGCGGGGGCAGCCCTGATTCTGTAGTCTTTAGTGGGTGCAGTTGATTCTACCTGCCTCCGGGCCTTTGCTCCTGCCACCCATCTGCCCGCAGCACCCCCTCCACCCACCCCACGTGCCACGTCCTTGACAAAGGCCATTTCCCATGCCAGCTGCCCTCCCTCGCCCCTGCTGCCACCCTCCTCAGCATGGACGCCTTATCTCCCTCAACCTCCAAACAGAAACACCACCAGCCAAGGAGCTGCCGTGCGGCAAGGGCTGCGCACCTGCTATGCCAGCCCGCTGTCACCTCCCTGTGACAGCGCTGTCTCAACAAGGGCGAAGCAGGCCCGTGAGGTTAAGGAACCCGCTCAATATCATGCAAGGAACGATTTCCAGAGGGGGTCACCGGGGCCACCGGATGCCGGCATCTGGGCTCATCTCCTCTCTGCCACCTGCTTCCCCATCTCAGTGGGCCCTGCTCAGTCCGGAGGGTGCAGAATGGCACGCCCACTGAGCAGGTGTGGAGAGAGAGGCTGCTGTTTGACACCAAGGGGGGAGGGGTGTCTTTGTACCCAGAGCCCCGCCCTCTCGTGCCCCTCCCCCACGTGCCTCCTTACCCTGGTGGAGAGTCTGGGTACAGCTCCCTGAGCACCGTGGCGTCCGCGTCTCCATCTGAGCTGACGTCCAAGGGCGGGGGCCAGTCCTCGACAGGGCTGCAGGCGTAGCGCACCCTGCGGCTCGAGCGGCTGTAGGCGTGCTCCTCCGACACTGCAGGGGACATGCCCTCAGCCTGGGCCTCAGGCAGCCTCCACGCACGGTCCCTGCGGGTCTACCTGAGACCTCCAGGGACCTGATCGCCCAGCTGACTGTCCCCTCACCACGTACAACGGTCTGCCTTCCCTCGGCGACAGCCCCAGCAAGTGAGCACCAGGCCTGTGCTGGGCACGGGTCCCAGAAAGGAAGCAGAGCCGTCCTGGTGGAGCCCTGGGGTTGGGGGTGGCCTGTCTTGGGGATAGCCTGGTACTGCGTGGTGTGCCAAGCTTTGATGGAGCTCGTACTGGGGCTATGGGAGCAGACACAGGCCTGACCAGGACAGAGGTCAGGGAGGGCTTCCTGGAGGAGAGGCTACCAGGGCTGAGTCTTGTCTAGGACTTGGAGGAGGAGGGCAGGAAGGCAGGAACTGAGCAATCTAAGCCAAGGAGGGAGATGAGAGAGAAGAGTGTGGTGCGATGTGGTGTGAACAGGACGCTTTGAGCTGCATAGTTGGGTGGGACATAGAGCAGCTGGAGAGAGAATGATCGGGGGCCAGAGCCTGCACAGTCCCTGGTCTCTGGGACCAGGCGTCTCTCCCGAGCCCTACTCCAACCGCACACTACCACCTGGAGGTGTCCCAGGGCAGCGGGCTTCTAAGATGAACACGGAGACCCCGCCCACTGCATTCTGCTCTGCGTTCCCTTCTTTCATCACACATGAGCACATCAAAGGCCCCGAGCGACCTGCAGCTAAGAAACGTGGTGAGCGGAGCTTGCCCAGCGTCTGATCGCAGAACCTTTTGTTCCTAGACCTACGGAACACCGCTTAGGAAATGCCGTGCTTGCATTCTGCTGGGGTCCAGAGAGGCCTAGTGACTTGCTGCAGGACACACAGCGAGCAGTAAGGCTGTGGCCCTCACAGGGATCCCGGTGGGCAGGGCAGGGCACAGCCAGGGCTGTTTCCTAGGCTTGGGTGGGGTGGCCAGGGTTCCCCTCTCCTCCTGGCCTACCTTCTCCTGGGCCTCCCAGGACTGACCACGTCGGAAAGGCTCTAGGCATCCACCTGGCTCAGATCTCTCTCTGGAGATGACCAAGTTCAGTGCCAGAGCTGCAGTCAAGCCGGGCTCCTCCCTGGCTTGAACATCCCAAGTCTCTTTCTTACCCCTTCGCCCTGCTGACTTCCAGGTCAGCACAGACACCAACAGTCCAGCCCTCCGTGGAGGAGAAAGTTCCCCATCCCCCACGTTGCCCAGATCAACAGATACCGTAGTTCATTATGGAAACCCAGGTCCAAGGTTACAGGTTCCTGGACAGATGGGGGAAGGAGGAGGAGAGGCCCGCCTTGTAAGCTCCGTCCCCATGACCTCACCTACCGTGTAGCCGGAGAGGGGGTGATGGGGAGCCCTCTCCGCCCCCCAGGTCCCCCACCACCACTGGGGCTGGCCATGGGCAGGCAGGTGGCCTGCCCCATGCTGAGGTCACAGGGAGCCCCTGGCCCCGGAAGGCTGCTGAGCAGAGGACGGGTGTGGTCACTTCAGTGGCCCCTGAAGGAGGCCTGGGGGTGCCAGGCGGGCAGCTGGCAGGGGGGACAGCTGGGATCAGAGAAGTAGCCTGGAGCAGGTTTTCTCAGTCGGAGAGAAAATGAAATTAGTTAACATTTACAGGGCAGGAACCCATCAGCCAGCTACTGAGCTCATTTAAGCTTAGCAATAACTTTCTGAGGTGGGTCCCTGGGGACCTGCTTTATGGATGAGGCTCAGAGAGGTTAGGCAACTCTCCTGAGGTTGCACAGTAAGAAGTGGGTGATGATCCTGAGTGTGAGGTTCCTGTGAGTGAACGCAGGGCAATGCTTAGGGGCTCAGGGCTGACAGCAGGGCTGCCGCAGACAGGATGGAGGGTGGCTGCAGACAGAGCAGGGAGCAGGAGCAGAGATGGGGTCAGGGCCAAGGCTGGGCTTCTGGGGAGCAGAGGACGGGAATCTCCCAAAGTCTGAGGAGGTCCAGCCAGCGGCACAGGTGGGAGCTGGGAGCCAGGAAGGGGCGGCAAAGGCCTCCCCACTGGCCACCATCGGCCGCCCCAGACCACCTCTCTCCTCACAGCCAAGGCCAGCCGCCCACTCTTCTCAGCTTGGGAGCCACTGTGGGCCCCCAGCCTCTGCTCCCAGCCCCAGGTTCAGGCTTGGGGACTGAGAGTCGTCCAACAAGTGGCTTCTTTGTGCCTCAGATCCTGGTCTTCAAAAGGGGCTCCCGTATCTTTCGTGATGAGGAAGAAATGAGGTGGCTCCCTCCTCTGGGCTCAGGGCCCCTCCTGTGGGCTAGGCCGGGTGGTGGGCCCCGCACCTCAGTGGGGTGAGCCACACACAGGCCCTGCTGTCCTGGGGACCACAGTCAGCCCTGACCAAGGCAATGATGGAGGCCAGGCGAGGACAGGGAAGTTGTGTGTGTGTGTGTGTGGGATTCCAATGGTGGCCGCCCAGTGGAGGCAAAGAGGGGCTGAGCCACTCCTACAGGTGGTGCCCGGGTCTGGCCCTGCAATGGTTGTTGGTTGGGGAATGATGGACACTGAGGTCTGGGCAGAGGGAGGGGCCTGTGCAGAGGGGCAGAGCCTGACAGGTGCTTGGAGAGGAGCAGCAGGCGCTGAGGGCAAGGCTGGGGCTGGGAGGGGCAGTTGCCTTCCTGGGTGCCCTGGCATGGGCCTGGGGTGGGGTGGTCGCTCCTGGGGGTCCTCGTGGGGGATGGGCATGCTCTGCAGGAGCTCCGGCACCCCCAGGGTGGGGCTGTCGATGCGAGCGTAGGGCAGGCCATGCTGGTCTGGACCACGCTCCTGGTACGCTGGCCTTGCCTCAACCCTCGTCACCGCAACAGGGGCAGACCAGGAACCACTGTGTCTTCCTGCCACATCCTATCACTGAGCCTTGTCTGAGGTCCCTCTTCCTGCTCTTGGGGTTCTCCTCACACCTTCCCAGAGGAGTGGCGGCCAGGCGTGGGGGGCCCCCGGCCAGGTGAGTCTGCCAGATACCGCCCTGAGCCCCGCCGGTGTCTCTCCCACACCTGGAACCTCCCTCAGGGCTGACCAGGCAGAGCTGGGCTGTGCTCAGTCTGTGGGTGCCCAGGCTCAAATCTGGGACCCACCCTTGCTGGCTGGGTGATCCCAGACCCATTCCCCGGCTGCTTCAGCCTGCCTTCCTGGTCGACAGTGGGCTGGGAAGGAAAACTGCCGGGAGGATCTTGCGAGGAGAGACTAAGCGCTCAGCGGGCCATGCCCCCAGGCTTCTGCCCACCAACTCCAGGTGCCCCTGGGAGCGAAGGCAGCACCTTCCTTAGCAGTGACTTAATGCAGTGCTCCTGGGCGGGGCTGAGCAGGTCCAATTCAGTCTATTACATGTGTTCTTTCCTTTCCTTTCCTTTTCTTTCCCCAAGCGCGTCCTGCCCTGAGCGGGAGGGACCTCAGGGGGTGGCTCTGAACCCCAGCAGGCTTGCGCCACTGCGTCCACTGGAGCCCTGCAGCTCCAGGGCTCTGCTTTCCCTCTTTGTCCCGGGGTGGGGGGGTGGTCTCGGCCAGTGGGGGAGGGGCTGGATTTTTCCTGCCATGCAACACTGTCTGAGAACTGAGTGCCATCGAGTTTCTTCCTGCTGCTTTCAGGCCATGGAGACAGCCAGGAGGCTGCACCCGGACCCGACGGGCACTTCGGGGAGTGGACCCCCAAGGACTGGTCGCCGGTTCTGTTAAAGGGTGATTCTCGTAGCTGGGAGACCCTGGTACCAGCTCCATTTGTACTTTGCAGACTCTGGGATTGATTTCTTCATTCATCATTCATTCTATCCATTCATTCCTCCACATATTTCTAGACCCATTCATCCCATCCACACCCCCCTCCCAGCTACCCTCGCCTTGCTGTCTCTCCATCCATCCACCCATCCACCCACCCATCCATCCATCCACTCATCCATCATCCACCCATCCATCCATCCACCTATCCATCCAATCAACCACTCATCCATCCATCCACCCATCCACCCATCCATCCAATCAACCACTCATCCATCCATCCACCCATCCACTCATCCACCCATCCACCCATCCATCCACCTATCCATTCAGGCATCCCTCTCAATCCACCTGTTTTCCTTCCTTCTGTCCCCATATCCATCTACCTCTCCATTCATCCATCCTTCCATTTATCCACCCATCCCTTCCACCCACCCATCCACTGACCCACCCACTTAGTCTCCAATCTATCCATCTCCTCCTCACCCACCGTCCATTCTCCATCCCCCTGCCCAGCCCCGCCTCCACAGAACCACTCATCTCCCCACTCACCCAGGTGTCTTTCATCCCTCCCCGCCACCCAGCCTTCTCCCCCTTCATCACTCATTCATCCACTCAACCTCCCAGGTAGCCACCTTCTCACCTCCCACCCAGCCCATCTGCTCACCCCAGCTGTAACCAGGTATTGAGTATATGAGAAGAACTTTGACTACTTAAGCGTAAAGCCGGGAAGCTGATGCTTCAGCTGCTGCTGGCCCAAGTCCTTCGGCACAACTGCCTTGCTCCCTCTCTCCGCTCAGCAGGAGGACCTGGTGAGGCCAGACCTGACCTCACCATCTGTGGACCTCAAGGACCGGCATGAAGCAGAGAAGGATACATCGTCATCCATCTAGTGACAAGCCTTGGCACCTGGTACTAGAGGCCTGCGGCTCTTTTGTGGTATCACCACGCCAGCACCCCTTCCTTGTAGCCCCCTTTATAAGCCCCCAACCCCTCATTCAGCAGAGTGACATCCTGGAGACCTGGAGTTCTCTTATCTGTGGACAGATTCAATGTTCTCTTTCCTGCATCCCCCAAACCTCGTCCTTGTTATTTGGATCTGGTACTGGGACAGGGACCAAGCTTTCATAACACACCCACCCACCATCCCTCCTTCCACTCACCCACTCGTCTACCACTTACCTGTGCCTCCCACCCTCCCTCCATCTCTCCATCCAGGTACCAGCTGGACCAGCAGTGGCAGGGACTGGAGAGTGGTGCCATTTGCTCTTCCTTTGACCTTTAGCTGCCCTCCGAGGTCCCCTTTTGGCTGATATGGGGCCTCTCATACCACTGAGAACATGAATTGTGGCGGGCACCTCTGAGCTCTTCCTGATCCCCCCAAGACCACTGGGATGCCTTCCCTGGCCGCCCTGCCCCACTCAGGGCAGAGCCGCCAACCCCTCGCTGCCTCCTGGTTGCAATCACTGTCGTGCAGGGGGCACAGAGCCCCTGGGTGGGTGGCAGCTCACCGTAGCCGTGTTCGTACTCTCGGTGTCGGTGCCGGCGGCGGCGGTGATGGTGGTGGTGATGGTGGCGGTGGCGGTGGCGGTGCCGCTGGAGCCGGGCCTGCCTGTCCCTGCGGATGCTGCCCACGATGATGGTGATGCAGGAGAGGATGATGACCACACCTATGACGGCACTGGCCACCAGCACGGGGGACACGAGCAGATGGCTGTGCTCCGAGCTCTCTGAGAATGTGGGGTAGAAGTAGCTGGTGCGGTTGTATCGTGCTACTGCGGACAGAGAGAGAGGGGCCCCTGAGCTGGGCCGGGGGCTCGGCATACCCTCCTCCTCCCCGGCTACCCTGTGAGTTACTTAGCCCTGAATAAATGGCGGCTGCTCTGGGGTCAGGCCCGTGGGCTCTATCTTGGCTGACCCTGCCGTGGAGGAGGGGGCAGTGCCCGCCCCACAGTCTGCAGGAGCCTCTGGTGGAGGGGGCCGACCACCCCTCCTCTCCTCGGAGGCCTCGTGGCCCAGAAGCTCAGCTACCTGGTGAGTAGGAAAAGGGGAACTCACGGGGGGCCATGGAGCTGCCCAGCAAATAGCAGAGTGGTGGCTTGGACACAAGCCCCTGAGGGCTGGCAAGGACTCTGCTCCGCCAAGACGTGAGGCTGAAAGGTCAACGTGACTTCACAGGTGGGCCAGGCTGTGGCTGGCCACTGATGTGGACAGGTCAGGGGTTGCAGGCAATCAGGGAAGGCTTCCCAGAGGAGGTGAAGCTGAGAGGCTCTCAGAGGATGAGACCTGCAAGGCTAGCTCAGGGAAGGTTGGGGAGGCATCTCAGGCAGGACCGAGGCACAGGGGGTGTAGGGAACTTCCAGGAGGGCGTGTGGTGTGGCAGAACAAGGGGAGGGTGCAGGAACTTCTTCAGGACTCACAGCTACGTCCCTGCGAGTCCTGCAGAAGGAGCTCCCGGGAACTGTGGAGGCTTTGTCCTCCCCTGCGGATCTGATGATGTGGTCTTGGGGGCTGGGGTCCTGGGGACGCACTGAGGGCAGCCAGGGGCACCTGCTGCCTCACCCAGAGGTGCCAGCGCCTCGCTACTGAGTGCCTTGCAGCGCCACTCCATTCCTCCAGCTCAGCTGCCTCCTGCCCACCCCTGCGGACGCTGCCCAGAGTGATGTGCGCACAGGCGTGGCCGGGGGCTCAGCCCGGTGAAGTGGCCAGTCCAGGGCCACCCAGTTACTCCGAGGAAGAGCCAGGCCTGACTTGAAAGCACAGAGCTCACTGTCCTGCATCCGCTGCCTGGGTTCAAGGTCTTTCCAAGGCCTTGACCATTCCTTCTGGTCAGCTGAAGGGACTCCTTGTGGCTTTGGCCAGGCATGTGTGGTTTCTGTCTGATGGGTGAATGCTGGGGTAACTGGAACCCTGGAATCCTCCGGAGGCCGACACGGGCCACTGTTTTCAGAACCCCTATGGCTAATAGCCCAGGGCCAACAGCTCACTTCACTCTTGGAGCTGTGTTCAGCCAGTTCTCCCCACTTACAGGCGGGCACTGAGGCTCGGGTATTCAGGGACTCCCCACAGCCAGTGCCCTCTCTGGGCCCCGCCTCCCCACTAAACCTTATAGCGCTGGATGAGGAGCTCGCTAATGTGAGACAGCACCCGCACAAAAAGAGGAAGGGGGAACAGAGTGCAAGTGCAGTAACCAGGGCAGCTTCATCCTCACTGGGATTAAGTTAGCACAAGTGGATGCTGATGAGATACACATGGTCGCCTTGCAGCCACACTAAGCACCTCATCAAGCAAATCTAGTGAAAATTATTAAATGAGTTAAAACACTGTACTAGAAAATATGGAAGAAACAGAGGAACAAACCACCCCTCCCCGCCATGAGACATACATGACACACAAGGCAAAACGGCAGATGTGAGCCAACTCTACCAGTACAATGCTAAATATGAGTGGACTCAACAGTACAGTCAAAAGGCAGAGATGGTCAGACCGGGTAAAAATAAGGTCCAACTCTACGCCACTTCCAGAGTCTCACTTGAGAATCAGACACAAGTAGGCTGCAAGGAAGGAAGGAGAAAGATACACCGTGCACACAGCCATCACAAGGAGGCTGAAGCAGCTGTAATAACATTGGATAAAGCAGACGCTACGATGCAAAGTCATCGGAGATGGCATTTTATAATGACAAAATGAGAGGGACCTTTCATAATGACAAAAGGTCAATCCACCAGGAAGTTCTAACCATTATAAACACATGCACTTAACACAAAGTCCCAAAATACATGAAGCAAAGGAGAGCAGATTTAGGGGACACCTAGACAATTCAACAAGAGCAGGTGGAGACTTCAGTACTTTCCTTTCAACAAGGTGTGGGCAAACTAGGCAGAGACCCCCAAGGAAGCATCCGCCTTGCACAACGCTGCACACACGTGAGATGACAGGTGCGCACGGAACACCTCAGCAGCAGCAGGATTGCATCCGCAGGCACACAGGGGCCGCTTCCCAGAATAGGCCGTCACACCGTCCATGGATTGAAAATGACTGAAGTGCTACAAACTCTGTTCTCTGATTCCAGCAAAAGGAAACTAGAAATTAATAACAGAAGACAACTTGTGATATTCACAACTGTGTGGAAATTCAACAATACACTAATGGATAAACTAGGAACCAGAGAGAAAAACCCTAAAGGAAATCAGGAAGTACTTTCAGGGGAAGACACACCACATGCAAACTTGGGAGATGCCGCCAAAGCAACATTCCGAGGGCAAGCTACAGCTGTCAATGTCTACACACACACACACACACACACACACACACAAGATCTCAAACCAAAATCCCAGCCTTCCATCTTAAAATTCTGGAAAAAGAATATCAAACTAAATCCCAAACCAAAAGGAAGAAAATAATAGAGTGGAATGAACGACACAGATGCTAAAAAACACTAGGGAAAGTCACTGGAAGCAGAAATTGATTCTTTCAGGAGAATAACAATATTCTACTCCAACTATCCAAGTCAGAAATAAAAGAGGAACATTACAACAGCTCTTACAGAAATATGGGTTATTTGAGGGGCCAGTGCTGTGGCGTAGCGGGTAAAGGTGCTGCCTGCAGTGCTGGCATCCCATATGGCCGCCAGTTTGAGTCCCAGCTGCTCCACTTCTGATCCAGCTCTCTGCTGTGGCCTGGGAAAGCAGGAGAAGATGGCCCAAGTCCTTGGGCCCCTGCACCCACGTGGGAGACCAGGAAGAGAAGCTCCTGGCTTCCGATTGACGTAGCTTCAGCTGTTGTGGCCATCTGGGGAGTGAACCAGCGGATGGAAGACCTCTCTCTCTCTCTCTCTCTCTCTCTCTCTCTAACTCTGCCTTTCAAATAAATAAATAAATCTTAAAGAAGAGAGTTATTTGAAAATACGATGAACAATTGTATGTCAACAAATTAGGTAAGTGAAATGAAATGTAAACATTTCTAGAAATACACAAAACTAAGGAAATAGACCTAAGAAGAAAGAGAAACTCTGAATTGACCTGTAACAAGGAAAGATATTGAGTTAGTAATAAAAATGATTTCCACAAAGAAAAGTCCAGGACCAGACAGCTTCTCTAGGAATCCCATCAACCATCTAGAGAAGAAAGGTAACTGCAGTGGGCGGAGGTTTGAGTCTGGAAAGAGGAAACAGCTCGGCAGATGAGCGGTTGTGTGACCATGTGAACGTACTGATTCCACTGAACAATGAAAGTGGCCAACATGGTACATTTTACACATGCTTGGCCACAGCAACAACAAAAATCTAAATACAGAAATAATACTAATTGTCACAAACTTTTCTGAAAAACAGAAGAGGCAGGAACACTTGTAAACTTCCTTTAAATCAGCATTACCCTTGATACCAAAATCAAAGACTTCACAAGAAAGGACAATAAAACACCAGGATCTCTTTTGAACATGTATGCAGAAAACAATAAAACACTAGCAACTGGAAGCCATCCATGTGTAAAAAGGATTTACATTATACCATGATCAGGTGAGATTTATTCCAGGGATACAGAGCGGTTTGACATTTAAAAACCAATTAATATGATACACATCAATAGACTAGAGGGCAAGAAACCACATGAGTGTACCAGATGCTGACAAAATCCAACATTGCATGATGAAAACACTCAGAAACCAGAGAGAGAAGGGAGCTTCCTCTACCTGATTAATAGCCTCTGCAAAGAACCCACGGACAGAAGCACGCGTAATGGCGAGAGGCTGAAAGCACTCTCCCTAAGACAGGTGCAGGACGGGAATGCCCACTCTACCACTGTCCTGGCGATTCCAGCCAGGGCAACTGGCCAGAAAAGGAAAGCAAAGCCATTCCGGTTAGAAAGGAAGAAGCAAAACGGAACTCACAGACGACACGGTCTTATACATAGAGAGCTCCAAGGAATCCATTGAAAAACAATTAGAACGAATAAACAGGCTCAGCAAGTTTGCAGGACACGAGACCAGTAGTCAAAAACCAGCTACATACCGACATCGAGGCAACCAGCAAACCCACAATGAAACTGAAGATAAAATATCCACAAGTGAATTTAACAAAAGAATGGCAAATCATATATTCTAAAAACTCCACAAGATTTTTGCAAGAAATCAAAGACCCAACGGTTGGAGACAGCACACACCAATGGTTCCGAAGAATAAGTGTTATTAAGAAGACAGTATTTCCCTACTGACCTACTGATTCAGCACAATCCGATCAAACTCCCAGCTGACTTCTTTGCAGAAACTGACAAGCTGATTCTAAAATTCACATGAAAATTCAAGGACCCAAAATAGCTAAAATAAGCTGTAAAGAAGGACAAAGTTGGTCTGCACTGTGGTGTAGCAGGTAAAGCTGCCGGCTGCGATGCCCGCATCCCATATGGGCACCAGTTCGAGTCCTGGCTGCTCCACTTCTGATCCAGCTCCCTGCTAATGCACCTTCTGGCTGCCTCACAACACCATGGAGAGGGTCATGTGGTGGGGCCAGCTCAGGCCTCACTTCCTCTTCCTAATGCCATCATGACCATGTCTAACCCTACTCTTGTGTGCACGTGCGTGTGTGTGTGCACACGTGTGTACACACATGCATCTCCGCAGGATACGCCTGCGAGGCGTAAGCCCATGGGGTCACCTTGCAGATGCCCCCCGCACCTGCCTCAGCAGCAGGCGAGCGCCTTGCCCTCCTCTGCCCACAGCAGGCTCGTTTCCAGCAGGGCGGGAGGCGGCATCGCCCCTACCTGCAGGTGCAGTCAGTTGGCGTGGGCACCCACCTGCCTGGCCGTCCCGGAAATTAATCTCCCAGTCACCACGACCGGCAAAGGTAGGTGCGGCTTTAAATGATGAGCTTTTGAAATGCTTCCAATTTCCAAACCCAGCGCCCATTTTCTCAACAAGATGGATGTGACTGCAGAGAATGCATGTGGCGACAGCCTCCCCTTCCACCCCGCTGCGTCCCCATCCTCCAGGGCCACAGCAGGGCAAGGACAGAGGGTGAAGGAAGCTTGCTGCTCCCCCAGACCTCCCTCCCAGCAGTGTCTACAAAGGTGCCCGTGACCGAGCGGAAGTCACACCACCTCCCACCTGCAGCCCGCGCAGTTACCTCCTCGCGGGCGCCTGCCTGTATTCTGTTGTGCACTGTGTCCTCTCATTTAATCCTCCTGGTGTCCCCCATGCGCAGGTGAGGAAACAGCCTCAGCGAGGTTAAGTGACCTCCTCAAGGTCACACAGCCCACTGCATCAAGCACATCCAGGGCTGGGGAAGGGGACCCCTGTTCTGTGGCTATTCCATCTCCAGATCTGCCCTAGGAATGTTCTAGACTGCAGTGGAGGGCCCCCCGCCCCGGGCGACTTCCCCGAAGAGGAGCAGTGATGACAAGAGAGCTCTCACGAGCTGGGCCTTTGCCTTGCATCCAACAGGTTCAAAACGCTTCACAGGCAGCACCGAGAGGGAAGCATTTTCTTTGCCCCCATTTCACAGACAGGAAAGCTGAGGCACAGGGCCAGGACTTAGACCCAGGCTGCTCTGTACAATTCCTCGGCTCCATGTGCACCCACAGCCCCAAGAGGGTGGCGCCTGTGTTCTCCAGGCCCAGTATCTTGGGCAGGGCTGGCACTGAAAGGAAGTTCATGGGCCCTGTGAATCTCACAAGGGGAAGTCAGTGGTTGGCTGCTCAGTGTGCTTGAGGGCACCCTGGGGGAGGGCAAACCAGCAGTTTCCTGTCATTCTCACTCACCCATTGGCCCACTCTCCTGTCCATCACATCCTGTACCTACCCCACCAGCCAACCACGGGATCCACAGACGGTGCAAGCAGAGGGCAGATTTTCAGAACAGAGTCACGTCTTGGTTATGGAGCCTAAGTCTGGGATGGGCTAACGATCCACGATGCATCTGTCTGGCAAATTCCACCGCACAAGAACCCGGGCCTCTGACCAGGGCTCCGGCATGGGAGGACTCACCAAGGGGTGCTGCAGGGGACACTGGTGGGGTGGAGGGTGGAGGGGCCTGCAGAGGCCAGACCGTGAGGGGTCTTGAAGATTAAATCAAGAGACTGTCCTTTATCTCAGGGCAAAGAGGGGGCGTGGCCAGTGTTTTAGGGCAGGTGGGCAGGAGCTGGGCTGGCGGGAAGAGCCCAGGGATGGGCTGCTGTGCGAGCCCCCATGATCATGGGGCTGGGGTCAAGGAGGCTGGGCCCAGCCACACACTGTGCAGAGCTGAGTGCACAGCCGGCCTCCGACAAAGTTCTCCATGTCCCAGGATGCCTCTGCAGGGCTCCCTGGTTCTGGTGTTGTCCCCACTCCGCAGGTGCAGTCCCAAGGCCCCCCTGGCCTGGGCTGTGCCAGGCAGAAGCCAGCTCTGGAGCCTCCAGACTTCTGCCGACGGCTGGCACCGGAACCTCGTGCGTCAGCCGGTCTCCAGTGACTCACCTCTGAGCGTGCACCTGCGTCTCAGACTTGCTTCCTCTCTGCACAGATGCCACTGTCACCCCCTTCCAGAGGAGGACACTGAGTCTTGGGGGGCTGAGTGCTGTGCTCCACTCTGCTACCTGGGAATCTGAACCCAGACTTGCCTGATAATTCACCCAGCAGAGGCACAGAGCAGGGGCGAGGGAGTATGGGAAGGAGAACTGGGGTCTATTTCCGGTTGCACCATCACTGTGTAACCCGGGGTCCACCCCTTGCCCTCTCTGGGCTACTGGCTGTCGGCCAGAAGAGGCTTTTATTCTTGAACCGTTCTCCCTCCAGAGTGGGTGCAGGGGTTTGGGGGTGGGAACTATGAGATCCAGGCCTGTGTCAGGGCTGGCTGTGGCCCCCTCAAGGAACATGTGGGGAAACTGAGGGTGGAGTGCGGGCAGCTCTGCGGTCACTGTCTGGGTACAGGGACGTGTTCTTTGCCACCTAAAGCCACCTGAGCCGCAGTGACGAAGGGAAGGCAGGGGTGCTGAGTCAGCACCTTTTACAGCCACTCTTGCCCCCGGCTTGGGAGACGCTGCTGAGAGGGAGAATGGGGCCCAGCCCGCAGACCTGACTGATGGCTCCTGTCACAAAAATCCCGGAGACATTTGTCACAGGTCCACTTCCCCGGCAAGTGTGACCTCGGCAGCGGGCGTCTTCCTTCGCTGCTGAAACTCCAGTGAGGCCGTGGCCACTGGAGCGGATGCAGGGGACAGGGCTCAGATGCCATCTCCCCTCTGGTCACCACCGGCTGCTCCCAGCCCCCAGCAGGGACTCAGAGAGCAGGGGACACGGCGGGGCGGGGCTTGGGCACTTCTGCGCTTCCTCCCCTGCTCTTCCTGGGTGACCTCTCAGCCCCTGGGCTGGCACCCAGCCTCTGGCTACCAGGGGACGGATGGAGGGCTGGGGCAAGGTCAAGGACGTCTCAGAGGGGACACAGAAGGGCTGGGTCTTGAAGGGTGGGCCGGCAGAACAAGAATGGGGAGGGTGGTGGGGCCTGGTCAGGAACACAGAGGGGTGGGGTCCCAGCGGCGCTCAGGAAAGAGGAGGTGCCCAGGGGGTCACCTCAGCTGCTGCTGATTGGCGGGGGCTCGGGCACAAGGAGAGGCTTCTGGTGTTGAGCACCCTTCTCACAGTGGGGCTGCCTCTCTGGAAGTATGCAACTGTCACACTGAGGTCCTGGGACACTGACATGCCCATCGGAGGCAACAGGAGCAGGGCACATTACGGTAGGAAGGTGGAATGCACTGTGGAGTCACCCACCTTCTGTCAGTTTGCTCAACCTACAAATCACCCACCCTTCCAGGGATGTATCTACATATGCTTGTGCTCAACATTCACTCATCCACCCGCCACCCATCCTCATCCATCCTCATCCATCCCTCATCCACCCAACCACCCCCCATCCATCCTCATCCATCCTCATCCATCCCTCATCCACCCAACCACCCACCCACCTATCCTCATCCATCCCTCATCCACCCAACCACCCCCCCATCCTCATCCATCCATCCCCATCCATCCATCCACCCATCCCCCTCTACTTCCGCCATCCATCCACCCACCCATCCACTCATCCCCCAACCATCCATCCCTCATCATCCATCCCCTAATCTCCCACCCCATCCTCATCCATCCACCCCCCCATCCCCCATCCACTCATCCACTCATCCCCCAACCATCCATCCCTCATCATCCATCCCCTAATCTCCCACCCCATCCTCATCCATCCACCCCCCCATCCCCCATCCACTCATCCATTCATCCCCCAACCATCCATCCCTCATCATCCATCCCCTGATCTCCCACCCCATCCCCATCCATCCATCCATTTACCCATCCCCTTCCACCCACCCATCCATCTGTCTATCCACCCATCCACTCACCAAGCCTCACCAAGTGCATACTGTACACCTAGACATGTGCTAGACGCTGGGAAAACAGACATGGACCAGACTAATACAAACCCCTTAAACTGCAGACAGCGGAGGCTCCCACACAGGGGCCCCAGCCCTGAGGGAGGACGTCCTGAAGCATGTGGGGCTCCCTGCCCCGCTTAGGCACAGCAGCCAGCTTCCAGTCGTTTCCCCGCCACTGTTAACAGGAGAGTGCTCACTGCCAAACAGTGCTCGCTGACAACCACCGTGTCAAAATGCAGCTGGAAAAATCCAGTTGACCACCCCCAGGCCCTTGATGATTCTACAAGTATAAGGTGGAGTAATTTCTTCCACTAGTTAGATTCATCCTGACACTTAAACGCACTAAAATTAACTCATCCATTCCTCTGCTTATACAAGTTCGCTGCGCTTACTGCCTTGTCATTGTTCACTAAGGCTTCATCTCTGGCTTGAGGAATAATTTATCTGTTGCCTGGCAAACTCACAGAAACTTTCACAAACCGCTTTTTCCCTAAGTCTTCAGAAGACATGGTGAACTGGCTGACACCACAGAACTAAGCCATGGTGCCACTGGCTCACCGAAGCCACACCAGACTCTGACAGACAGAGCTCCTATCTGCTCAGAAAGATGACCGTTTACTATAACATGGCCTTTCCAGGGAGTTCATGAATAACTGGAATGTAAAATGTGAAATTCTCGAATGCTGCGAATTGTCTTCAGCCACGTGGGAGAGATGGAACATTCCAACATTTGTGGAGGGCGTGTGAAAGCCATGTCAGCGGCGTGCTCTGAGACGAGGTGGAGCAGCCCAGAGCCGTGTTCTTGGGTTCAGTGGCCGAGCCTCCTTCCCCAAAACCGCCTTCCTGGAGCTGTGCTTTGGGGGGGGGGGTAGAGGAGCTCTACCTGCAGGCGCTGTCCACCTCACCTCTCAGGCTGCCCCAGGTGAAGCTCCATGGAAGAAACATTTCTGCACGATGTGAGGGCTACGAAAGGCTTTGCATTCCCAAGAGCTGTTCTGTCCTGACAGCCCTTGAGAATCGTGCAACTCATCCTCTTTGCCTTGTTGCTTTGGCGCCCAGGAAGCTCAGAGACACGTTGGCAGCTCAACTTCCAATCTTTTCTAGTTAGCCTCATTCAGCACTGTCAATCCACAGATTCCTTCTGCGAGTCATAGTTGGGGAGAACAAACCCGATTTAGGGTCTGTGCAGGTCACCATTACATCACCCACTACAGCAGCTGGGACAAGCATCCTAATTTGGGGTTGTTTGCTGCATTGTTTCAAGAGGCTTTAGGGAGAGGAAGCCTCCTGATGTCAGAAATGGCGTGTTTTAAAGCCGAGTGGCTCAGAGACACTGGCCAGGGTACTGAACACCTATGCACCTGGCTTTTCTCATCTCTGAAACAGGGTTATGGTCTCTCAGGGTGCTTGTGAGGGATTATTTACTTATTTAATTTATTTGAGAGATGGGGCAGGCAGAGAGAATATGAAACTTCCATCTGTTGGTTTACCCCCATATTCCTGTAACATCTGCAGCTGAGCCGGGCTGAAGCCAGGAGCCCAGAACTCAGCCTGGGTTTTCCAAGTGGCTGGCAGGCTCTCAACTTCTTGAACCACCACCTGCTGCCTCCCAGGGTGTGCACTGCTAGGAAGCTGGCTGGAAAGCAGAGCTAGAAGTGGAACCCAGGCACTCTGCTATGGATGTGGCATCCCAGGCAATGTCTGCCCGGCTATGCCTAAGGCCTGCTCCAAACCTGGAAACCTCCAAGATATTCCAGAGAGAGAGAGAGAGAGAGAGCAAGAGAGAGATCTAAATGTGAAAAACGAAACAATGAAGCTTGAAGAGGAAGCCACAGGGATCTTCCTGACCTTGGATTTCTTAACCAGGACACAAAAGGTACAGGAAAAGAGCTGGAGAAACTGGGCCATATTAAAAGCCTTTGGAGGGAGTCGGGGACTGAGATGTGAACAAGGCCAAGGCTACGGGCGAATCCAGTGAGGGATTGTGGCAAGAAGACTTTCAAGATCTATTAACTGCCCCCTGCCCCGGGACCTGGGGGATGACTCTCACAGAGGTATGAGGGGCTTCAAAAAGTTCACACAAAAAAGTGCATCATGAGACAACCAATGTAGTTCAGGATTTTTTACACCAAAACCAAATCACCTTTTAATTCCATTTTCCACGAAGTCTTTGAAGCACTCCTGGATTTCTTTGTGTGAATGCCTGGAACTGGTTAACAGACCCCGAGACACAAAATGATCCTTCCTGGCATCCCTGGGGACTCCTCCAGTTTTCCACGATTAGCTTTCCCCTCTAATGGGTTTGTTCTTTGCTGGACACAGGAGGGCCGGCGCACCATCCATCACAGCAGCTCAATGTCAAAAGCATTCCCAGAGTGCACTCCGTCTTGTGAGGGCGCAGGAAGATGGATTCTGAAACCCAGGACTTCATGTTCAACGCAGAGACGGAAAACAAGCTTTTTTTTGCAAATAAATGGCAAGTCAGAAGCCCCGGAGGACTGCTCTCTGCTGGAAAAAGTCTCATCTCAGCAGCAGCTGACAGGAGACGTGCGCTATCCAGCCAGCATCCGTGCCTCTGCCACCTCCGATTACCTAGGCTCCTGCGTCAGTGTCACTTGGGTACTTCTCATCCTGCAGAGGTTTTCACAGCGCAAGAAGAGTTCTTGGCTACTGAGTTCAACTTAGAGCCACATCCTGCTTTTATAATATGCTTCTGCAGCCTACTCAAAGTCAAAGCCAATGTCAGATAAAGGGACAACGGTGTGCGCCTTCATTCTCTTGCACCTGTTCCATCAGCCTCCCTCCCCGTGGCTCCTGGAGTGAGACAGGTCTGTGTGTCGCTGGGCCTTGCATTCTGCACGCTGACAAACACAGCACACAGCAGGAGAAGCACGGGGCGGGGGTGCTCTGATGGAGCCCAAATTGATACTGAAATGCCAGGCTCACATTTGTCAAACCGGATACTGAACTTCTTGTGGTCAGGCTGCTTGGTTCCGTGTTTGTCTTTAATGCTCAGCAGAATTTGTATTTTACGAGGATTTCCAGAGCACTCCACAGGTTTCTGAATATACGACCCCGGCATAAATGACACAGTGCCTGGGAATTTGGCAGTCTTGTTGTTGTAGATAATTGGATTTTATGCTTGGCAGACACGCCAGCACCCTCGTGTGGCAGGTGTAACTGATCACCCTCCTCCCGGACAAGAGTAATGAGGGAGCGATGCCCCAGGCGGCTTTTCTCACTGTCCGCAGGGTGCTGGTGACACGCTGTGTGCCTGTAGCAGCCACATGGACCGTCCCAGTCCTTACACTACTGGGCTTGCTGTGGATATTCTAAAGTATCACGGGTACTTCTTTATCTTGAAAAAATATGAGCTTTGAAAAAGCTCAGATTATTTCATGAGCCATCCTTTAACTTAACCTAAAACTTGAAATTTCAATAACAGGAAGAAAAAAATCTCTGCCATCCAACTTCACATGTGCCCAGTGTGGCTTTCTCATTTACAAATGTTTATCCTTTAAACAGCATCGATAGAACCCACTGGCCCTAAGGAGTACAAGTGGGTAGTCCACAGTCTTGTGAGAGGTATGATTTTATTTTCTATACATTGTATACATTGTGAGGTTAAATGTGCATAAAATAAAGAATGCTATACACAAGCAGCCCTACGGACTGTGCAGTCAGCTCAAGGCATGGTTAGGAGGGTCAAAGGGCAATTGACAGGAAGGACTTTGCAATAATACGTCGGAAACAGGGTTCACATTCATAATATAGAGAGAGCGCCTATATATGAAAGCAGCCAGTAGGAAAGTGGGCAAGAGGGGAGGGCATTGGCACGGTGGTGAGGATGCCACTTGGACGCCCATACCCCACAGAGGAGCGCCTTGGTTTGAGTCCCAGCTCCACTCCCCATTCCAGCTGCCTGCTCGTGTGCACCGGGGGAGGCAGCAGGTGAGGGCTCGAGTACCCGCGTCCCTGTCACTCACACCAGAGACCTGGGCTGAGTTTCTGATGCTCATCTTCAGCCTGGCCCCAAACTCTGGCTGCTGTGGGCAGACGGGGAGTGAACCAACAGATGGAAGACCTCTCTGTCTGTCCATCTGTCCATGTGCCTTCCAAGTAATTAAAAAAAAAAAGTGCAAAAGACTTGAACAATCAGCTCACAAGAGGATATCCAAGGTGCTAAACTATACTTATTCACCAGAGAAATTCATGGTAAAAACACAATTTGCTATTTCTACTACCTACTAGAATGACTAAAATGAAAACTCCAGACACTACCGGTGCTGAGGGGGCTTCAGTAAGGACCCTCGTCCACGCGGTGGGGGTGCAAATCCGTGCCCTCACTTTGGAGGCCTCTTTTGTGCTATCGATTGAAGCCAAACACAAGTACCCCCTCCAATCCAAATTCCACTCCTAGGGGAATGCATTTTCCCACAGAAAGGCATCTATCTGTTCACCATGTATTACAGCCCTGTTGTCCCTCCCATGAGCTAACCACTAGCCACATGTAGCCATTTAAATTCAAATTAACTAACTTTAAATTAAATGAAAAATGCAGTTCTTCAGTTACACTAAGTTACACGCCAAAAGCTCCATGTGGCTAGCGGCTGTTGTACCGGACAGCAAAGATACAGAACATTTTCATTATCACACAAGGTTCTGCCGGAGAGCACGGGACTACAAGGCTCAGGGCAGCACTGGCCGCTCATCGCTCAACACGGAAGCCCAGGTAGATGCTCCCTGAAGCAGGGCGGGTTCGCTGTTTGTGCTCCACTCACACACGGAGTGCCACTTAGTGATGCGGATGCAGGGCCTACAGCTGTACGCAGTGACGGGGTGAGGACTGCCACATGCAGCGAGCGAAAGCGGCCAGGCACAGAGGAAACAGAGTACAGGGTGCCTGTAACAGCCAGACACAGGCAGAGCTGACTTCTGGTGACGGACGTCACACCAGGGCTGCTGCTGGCTGGGGGCAGAGACCAGAGCACGTGAGGGGAGTTTCAGGGCACAGGGGGTACGGCATCTCCTGATAGGAGTTTGTGAAAATTCACTGAGCTACTCACAGGTGACCTGTGCACTTCTGTAAGTTACACTTAGTGCTGTGGTCAGGGAAGGAAAGAGAGGAAGGTGGGAGGATGGATCTGACGTCCCATCGGCTGGCTTCCATGGCACCAGGCTCCACCATGCTGCATCGTCAGCCGCCAATAGAGTAACAGGTGCCTCACGAAACTCCTGCGTACTTCCTCGTTGGCTCCTGTGGGTTATTGCTACTTTAAAAAAAAAGGGGGGGGGGGACCTTTCCTGGAGTATCTTCTCAGAAAAGAAATGCTCAGTTCTGAGCGCACAGGTGCCCAGCAGGGCCGGGGGAAGCCAGGGCTGCCAGTCTGTGCGCCAGCTCCTAGGGGAGGCTTAGGGGGCTTGGTCCCCCTGATCTGCATCCCCTCAGAGAAGTAGCTGGGGCCTGTCTCAGCGTCTGGGGCCTGTCTCGGCGCCCCTCGTTCCTCGGAGGGAGGCCTGAGCTGGCCCCCTTGTCCTCACTGAGGGCGGAGCTGCGGCTGCCTCCAGGCCGTCTGTGTGGACGCAATCCTTGCCCTAGACTGTAGGGTGACGCCCTCACACGCCCTGGGGCCCGGCCCTGTCTCTGCTCTACAGCTGTCTCCACAGCAGTGGCACAAAGCAGTGGGGGGGTCACAGGTGATTTCTTACTCCTGCTCTGCTCGGGTCACCCCAGCCACGTGCAGGTGACAGGGTCTGGACAAGGCTGGCAGCTGGCCAGTCCCTGAGGCGTGCTTGTCAGTGGGCCGGCAGGCCGCTGGACACCCACCCGCAGGACGGGAGAGGACCCTCGCGCTCCCAGTGGAACCTGCATCTAAGGATCCTGTTTTACAGGTGAACGGACAGAGGCTCTGGTGACGGAAACACATGTACTCCCGGGTTCTGGAACTGGGTCTTTCAGACCTCGCTGCAGTTCTTGCCTTAGGCTCCATTTGCCCCCAACGCCCACCCTTGGTCCTATTCCCAGGGCACACAGGTGCCATCCGGGGTGAGGGTCTGGGGTAGGGGCAGAGTTCAGCCCGGGAATGGCTCTCCATAGCAAGCCGAGTGAGTGTGGGGGCAGGGTGTGGAGGGACAGCCTTCAAGAGTTGACAGCTTAGGGATTAACAGGGGATGTGCACAGGGGATGTGTAACAGGGGTATGCCTCAAACACAGAGAGAAGAAAGGAGAAAGAAGTCTAAGAAGGACAAGCAGAGTGGGGAGTGCCCTGGGCTTGGATCCAGAAGCTCTGCTGCTACATGCCACTTGTTCCTGGCGGTGGGTCCCCGGGCACGCGCCTTCCCTCCCAGGTCCCTCTCTCCTGTCTTGAAGCAGGTGGGCTGCTCTCTACAGTGGGGATGCCACAGAGGACCGTCAGCCTTTCCCAATCCCCTGCGCACAGGTCCAGGGACAGGCCAGGCTGAGAGTCAGGGTCGCCCTGGGCAGAGAAACCCAGTGTCCTCACTGGATCCTGCCTGGAGGAAAATCCCCCTGCTCATGCACGTGGCTTTGGGACGCTATGGGCGCCGACCCTGGGGACCAGGCTTCCCTTGGCAAGATTTCCAGGCTGTTTGCTCCCGACGGCCTGAGGCTCCGTCTGTGGAGCTTCCCTTCCCCACGCTGCCATGCGTGCTCCCAGTGTGACGTCACCCGGCCACACAGCGCTGAGTCACACCCATACCCCGACAGCCCCTGAATTCACAGCCCCAGCTCCCGGCTGTGCTCTGAACTGCGGGCTTACACAGCCACTGCGGACCCTGCTTCTGCACCTCGCTGTCTGCAAGGCCCTCAGACGCAGCAGGCCAAGCTGGGAATCCTGACTCACCTCCCCGCCCCGGAGCCTGCCGGTGGGCTCCCCATCCACAAAGGGCAGCTCAGGTCCCCAACGGTGTCACCTTTCACTCTTCCTGTCACCCATCCCCAAGTCCACAGGCTAAGAGCGCCACGTGCAACCCTGCGCCATCATGCCAACTCCACTGCGAAAGCCCTGGCCCAGGGCAACTTGTCATGGCCTGGACCACTGATCTAGCCTCCTAACTGGCCTCTTTGCTGCCCCCTGGGTCTCTCTCCAGCCCTTTTGGCCACAACCAGGGGTGGGCAGGTCCCTTCTTGGCTCAGAACCCTACCCGTCTCCCTGAGCAGGGGTTGAAGTCCCCCGTGGTCTCCCAGGCCCTAGGCCCCCTGACCCCTGCTACGTCTGTGCTTTCCCTCTGCTCCTCTTCAGCAGCCTGGCCTTCTCGCTGCTGCTGGAAGAAGCTGCACCTGCTCCCACTCGGGAATTCCTCCTCCGGGCACCCTCTTCCTGGGGATAGCTGCACAGCTCTGTCCCTTCCTTCTAGAAACTGCTGTGCCTGTTGCTTCCTGTGAGCCTGTGCCGCTACCCATGACCTCTCTCCTGCTCTTTTGATCTTCATGGCTCTTCCCACCATTTAACATATTATTTAGGGGCCGGTGCTGTGATGCAGAGGATTAATGCCCTGGCCTGCGGCACCAGCATCCCATATGGGCGCCGTTCTAGTCCCGGCTGCTCCTCTTCCGATCCACTCTCTGCTGTGGCCTGGGAAGGCAGTAGAAGATGGCCCAAATCCTTGGGCCCCTGCACCAACTTGGGAGACCTGGAAGAGGCTCCTGGCCCCTGGCTTTGGATCGGCACAGCTCTGGCCATTGCTGCCAATCGGGGAGTGAACCATCAGATGGAAGACCTCTCTCTCTCTCTCTCTCTCTCTCTCTCTCTGTCTCTCTGTAACTCTGACCTTCAAATAAATAAATAAATAAATTTTTTAAAGCCTTTGTTTTAAAAAAAAACATATTATTTATTCATTTGTCTGTCTCCTCTGACAACGTCAGCTCCAGGACACCCAGGAGACGGCTCGTCCCTGATCCACTCCAGGCACCTACAAGGGTGCCAGTATGTGGCGAGTGCTTGGTCAATATTTGCTGACTGAATGAGTTGAATGCTAGCAGCCTGGTGTCGGGACTGTCTAAAACACACAACAGGGACCATGGTGGTCCCTTGCAGATAACCTGGCGGGGACACTGGTACAGCTTCAGGCTTTACCCTGCCTCAAGGTGCCCATGGCCTCAAGGTGCCCATGCACCCTGCGATGCCCCCACCAAGGTGCCGGGCACTGAGTGGGCACCTTAGCTCATGCCCTCTCCGCACGCTGCCCCACAGGTTGTGTTGCAGGATTCACAAAACCAGGATATCGCCAATTTCAGCCAGGGGAACCGAGGCTGGGCGAGGATAGATGGTGTGCAAATGATGTGGCTCCCTGTGCTCCAAAGCCCTCGCCACCTCCCTCTGCGGGGCTGTTTGTGAAAACCTCACAGATCAAGCCAGGGTCTTCAGGACTGGTTCCCAGTGAGACCTGTGAGTCCCCCCCGCCCCGCCCCACGGGCTGGGTCTTAGCCACTCCCTCACCCTTTCTGAGGGGAGAGGGAAGGGCCAGCCTGGGGGGAAGTCCTGAGAACCAAGCGGGCTCTGGGAGAGCTCAAGAAGCCCCTCCCCGGGGGTCTGGTGGACTGCGGGGGAAGCCCCCAGGCGCAGGGGCCAGCGAACAGCTGGAGCTTTGCTGGCTGCCCAGGGCTCTGCGAGAGCCCGGGCTCCTGCTGCTGTCACCCTCACTGCACTAAGTGCTCAGCCTGTGGTTGGATGCCCTCTGCCAGGCACTCCCACAGGCCACGATCGTACGCTGAAGGTTGAGATCAGCTCTCAGATGCCAGCTCTTGGGCAGTCACACTCTGTGCTAGGCCCGAGGACGCAGAGGAGGGGCAGCCAGGACGTTCACCGGCCAATAAGGCGCTGCCGCAGAGGGAACTCTTGACCTGAGTCCTGGGTGAGGAGGAGACTGGGCTCCACCCGGTCCTTTTGTGCAGTCGCGTTTAAGGTCTCGCAAACCCTTCACCTGCGGGACTTCACGGGGTCCTCACAGCATCCCTCTAACGTACGTGGTCTTGTCGGCTGACAAGTGAGGAAACGGGTTCGGAGAGAAATGACTCATGAAGCCACTCCCTTGATTCCCTGTCCTCAGAGCTCAGCCAGAGACAGACCAGGGTTTCATCGCACAGGCTAATGCCACTGGGGAATGCCTGCTTGTGTTTACAGTCTGAGGTTGCATCCAGGCTTGGGGGAGAGCGTGCTGAATTGGATTAGTGATGCCTGCTGTGGGCACAGAGATGCTGACGTGTGGAGTGTGTCCCATCATTTGTCCTCCTTGCCCTCGAGTTCCTCCTTCTGTTAACCAAGTCTGCAAAGGTAACTGTTAGGACGAGCAGGGCAGGAAAGAGGAGTAGGGCTGAACCCCAGATGCACCTCGAGTCCCCAGCCTTTTCCACTTCCCATTCTCCACCACTGAAGACCTGGATAATGCTGAGCTGTGTAGGTAGAAGGTGGCCAAAGGACAAGACTCTCCAGATCTGAGCAT
Organism: Oryctolagus cuniculus; assembly: GCF_051225735.1. Classification (NCBI taxonomy): domain Eukaryota; kingdom Metazoa; phylum Chordata; class Mammalia; order Lagomorpha; family Leporidae; genus Oryctolagus; species Oryctolagus cuniculus. The sequence goes on along the minus strand of NC_142884.1, from coordinate 59,483,729 downwards.
CAAAGATGAGGGTGGGGTTACTGTTGCCATTTTAGAGATGAGCACATCAAGGTTTCTAGAAGGCACTTACTCCAATCACAAGGTTGCACTTGAACTTGAGCAGTGTCGACTGACTCCACCACCCCGACTCCCAGGGAAGCCCAGCCCACCCAGAGGCCCTCCCCGGCTGTGATTCCCTGCCAGCCCAGGGACAGCCCGCATGCCTCCATGAGCTTGGCAGGGACTTCTCCACGGACGACCGGGTGCTACCTCCTGCCCTCTGCCATGGCTCCAAAGCCCCTTCTTCCCCAGATCTGTCCCCAGGGGCCAGAGGGAGATGGGTGGTCCCTCACCTCCCAGGAAGTATAGGGAGCTGCTGTCTGCAGGTGATGAAGAAGAGGTTGTGAGGCATCTGTTCCAGGAGCCTGGTTCCTGCGGAGATCTGGGGGAGTCCTGGGCTGCCCTGCCCAGCTGGGGGCAGAAGGAGGAGGCCCCACATCTCCAGTTCCTGGGGAGCCAGGCTGGCCCTCCCCACCCCCTCAGCACGCAAGGCAGGACTGGAGATGGGCTCACAGCCTGGCACCTGCTGGCCAATGATTCCACTTCCCTCTGGAAAGTACCGGATCACAAAGCTTGCAGGGTTCCCTGGGCCAGGACTCCTCCTGCCTCCCCCTTTCCCATTCTTGTTCCTCCCTCTGCCTCAGTCTTCTCACCCGCAAATGGGGCAAAGATAAGCTGAACTGAAGGTGCCTTAAGGTGATGAGGCTTCGGGGGTGGGGGTAGCAGGTGTGGGCAGTGCCTGGGAACAGTCAGCCCAGCCTGATGCCTGCAAGGCCCATGGGTGAACCTGCTCATCCCAGGGTTGGCAGGAAGTGGGCAGACCTGTGCCTGTAGGAGGGTTGGCACTGCCTACCCTGCACTTGGTCGATGGGACCCTTTCATCTACGGATCCCTGATTACAACAGATTCCCAGTCCTGACTCAGCAAGCAGAAGGCAGGGCCGGTTATGCATCCCTCCCCCCCACCACCCCGGCAATAATAGCAGGTGGTGGTGGTTCAGGGGCTCAGGGGCCACCACAGGGGAAAGTAGGTGGCTGCTGAGGTGGGGCAGGGGCCTGAGTTGGGGGATGAGGAGCTGGTGGAGACCAGGGAGGGGGAGCTCCAAGGAGGCTGCAGTCTTGGGCACCAGGGACACCCCAGTCTGTCCATCACCTGGACTGGTGGCATCAGGGAGCCATGAGGCTACCACAGGGTGAAGTCATAGGATGGCTTTGGTAAATGAGGGGCTTCCTGGCGGGGGATCCATGGGACACTGATTCCAGGAGACGTCCACAGGTTCGCTAGGTTTGGGTGGAGCAGCAGGCTTTCCCTCTCCTATGGGAGTCCCCAGTACGCATCGCTGCTCTAAAGGCTCTGAGAAGTCCTGCAGCCTTGTTACCGTGTCTCAGCCCACACTGAGCACATCCACAGCCCTTGAGGAGCTTAGATCCGAGCGTGGGAAAGGACTGACACAGAGGCCTTGGCCGAAGTGGGAATTCCAGGTTTCACGCAGCATCTCGCAGGTGTCACAAGTCTCCTTAGGGCCCGCCCCACATGCATGCCACCACACCGGACCCTTGGCTGGACCCACAGACTTCTTTGGCAAATATCCTAGCGCCACTCTCTGCAACCCCACTCCAAGCTCTGCCCTGGCCAGGCCCCAAGCGAGCGGCGGAGACGCGGGGAGACTTACAGGGGCAGGGGCGTTTGAAGGACATGTAATCCTTGGAGCAGAACAGCGGAGCCAGCCTGCCCGCGGCACGGCTCTGATTCTCGCAGGGAACGCCCCTCCACTCACCTGCGGAGACACAAACAGGCAGGTGATGGGCTGCCCACGTCCCCTGAGCTGGCAGCCTCTGAGGGTGAGCACAGTGACTTTGAGCACAGGTGTCCAACCAGGGCAAGGACCTGTGGGCCCTCTGGTCTGTAGTCTGGGGCATGGGCTCAGAAGTGGGATGAGTGCGTGCTGGGGTCCCAGTGGCAGGAGGTAGGGGGAAAACCCCTGCAAGATGGGCCATCAGGCAGGAAAATAGGGGCTAGGAGTTCTGGCTGATGAGGCCGTGAACGCCCACTGTCTCAGACTGCTTCCACGGACCACAGCACCCCAAAGCTCTGAATACTGCTGGGGCTGGAAAGACCCTTCAAGACCAGCCCAATGGCCCCATTCGACAGGAGGGAAAACTAAGACACAGAGAGAGTGAGCTCATTCAAGGCCTTACAGCTAGCTCTGGAGGGGTGTTCCTCAACACCTCGCTCAGACACTGATATTATTATGGTCACCCCAACAACTTTAAGAGGAAGCTACCTTTCTCATCCTCACTTTAAAATCAGGAAGTTGAGACTCAGAGAGGTCAGGTAGTTTGCTCAGAGTCACACAGCTTCTAACAATGGGCTGGACCTAGAATCCAGCACTGCTTGGCTGCAAAATGCACTGTGAGAAGGCACCCGATGCAACACAGGCCCCCCCCCCCCCCCCATGAACTTGGGAGCTCTCTGGCCACCTTGGGCAGCAAGGGAGCAGCAGCAAGGGACCAAGCTCCCTTGCTGCCCATTCGCAAGGAGGCAACATTATCTAAAAGTAATCCGGATTAATTCAGTCTCTCCTGCGTGGACCCTGGTGATATGAGGTTGTGGGAGGGAGACGGGGCTCTCAGCTCTAAGGGAGTGGGGGCACCTGTTTGACAGGCAGCAAACTGCACCATGAGGCTCGCTGGGCAGGGCCCACCACGCAGAGTGCAGCAGCAGCAGTGCTGTGGGGCTGGTGGCTTCCCAGCTCTGGGCAGGTCACCGCTGTGGACAGGATGTTTTCCGGGGTGGCAGGTTCAGAGGCAGGGACCCCTAGAATGGTGTATTTTTTTCCTCCAAGTGAGTCCCCTGTTTGGACAGAGCCGTGGATGAAGCCAACTGCACTGAGTCACTGGTGAATGAGAGGCATGTCTGCAGTCTGCCACCAAGTCCCATTCACGAATGCTGCTGTCAACTCTGCTGCTTCCTGGGGAGTGCCTTTGGGCCAAGTATGTGCTCTCTGTGCCTCAGCATCCTTCCTAGCAAAGTGACATAAGAGCCCTCAACCTGCTGCAGGCTCGTGGGCTCTGTATGGAGAGCCCCTGGCCTGGGGAGGCTGCCCTGGGAGTCCCTCTCTCCAGGTGTCTCCTGCAGTCCCCTCCTGACACTGCCCCTCCTTCCCTGGTGTCAAGTCTCACCCCCCCCACCCCAACACCCACTCCCAGTCTCCATGGAAACCGATGGATGAGTTCTGACCTGTGGATGCGAGGGTGGGAGGTGATCTCCCAGGCTTGGTAGGCAAGGCTGCTTGGGGAACTGTGATTTCACATAAGAAAATTCTAGAAGCATCGTGGGGCCTGCCATCCACACATTCTAAAAGCACATGTGTCTGCATTCATGCTGGTGGGGGTGCTGTATGTGCACACACATGTGTGTGTCTAGGGAAAGCAGTCAGTCATCCCTTAGGCTGCTCCAGAGAGATCTTCCCTACAGGGAGAGTGGAGCTTGTCACTTCCTTCCTGGAAACCCGTAGCTCTGCGGTGCCCTAGCAATTGTCCTGGCTTCACACCATGACCTCTCCTGCCCTGCGGTGCTGCCTGTCTCTTCAGTGCACATGCTTAGTGAATGCACCCAGAATGTACACCTGGTGCTATGGGGGGTGCTGATGTCCCTCCCCCCTCAAGGGGTTGTCCCCAGGGTCTGCTTCCCCCAGAGGTCCCTGGTCCCTGGTTTCCTTCCACAGGGCCCTGTGACCCTGTGATGAAAGCTGAGGTGTGTGAGAACATCTTTCCATTCTGCAGATGGGAAGACTGAGGCTCAGGGTGATAGCAGGGCCAAGGTCACAGAGAAGAGATGGGGGAAGAGCTTCCGTCTGTCATCATCTCCCCCTCCCTGCCCCAGCACCCCTCCGTGACCACCTGCTGCCCTGGTGCTCTGGCTGGCCAGGTCCTGGTCACACATCTGTTCCCTTCCCCCAGCAAACTCCTACAGAGCTGTCAACGCCCCACTCACAAGTCCTCCCCAGAGAGGTCCTCCTTGACTGCTGCAGGCACAGCGGCCACTGTGGCTGCTTCTGCACCAAGGGACATCCTTCCAGGATGTCTCCGGTCCTGAATCCTTGTAGATCAGGGGCCAACATGGCCTCTGCTGATAGGGCTGGGTGCTGAGGGGCAGGCTAAGCCAGCCTCGGCCTGACGCCGATGCGGGACGCTCTGGTGAGGCTGAGGAGCCCTCAGAAGGAACTGAGCTTCTTCTCCCAGATGCCTGTCACCCTGGGTGACAACCAGGCTGACCTCAGCCAGTTCCCTGCACCGTGGGAACAATCAGCACTGGACAGCGCCCCTGCATGCACCCCGGATCACTCACCAAGCACCCACCCTGTGTCCCATGAAACTCAGGCAGCAGGGGCCTTTCAGGTTCCAAACAAGACGCTGGGTTCCCCCCACGCAGTCTGCCCTGCCCCCTCACTGCTGCCTCCATGGCTGGGTCTCAGCGAGGACCCTCATCGGATGCTCCACTTGCATGCAGCTTTGCTGGGACCAGCAAAACTGGGCTGGGGCCCCTGTAGGAGCCAGGCGTCCCTGCCTGGGACCACAGCTGCTGCCAGGACAAGGAGGACAGAGGTCTGGTCCAGAGGGGCCCAGGCTGTGGTTTGCTGGGAGTGGGGGGACCCCGGCTGCGGGAGCCTGGAGGGCTCACCCCTGACGTCACCTCTGCCCTGCCTGCCTCTCTGAGCCCAGCACCTGTGGCTCCTTCTTCCCGGTGACTCGTCTGTTTCCCGGACTATCTGGCTGGGAACCTGAGGGTGGGCAGGCGTGCTCTAAGCTTGGAAGCCCCATCAGGCCCCTCCCCTGACATCCCCACTACCCGGATGTCTCCACTCTGTGCCCCGTGGTGACGCTCAGACCTGTATAGAGCAGTAGTTCAGCAGGGGAGCGCCTGGGTCTGCTGGTCCCAGTGCCAGGGGATGCTGAGCGTACAACCCCGCTGGTGCAGTTGGACCCAGGAGCCCAGCAGACTCCTGCAGGGAAGGGCTGTGGGAGTGGGCTGGCCTTGGGAATGAGGCCATGTGATGCCTCCTGGTTTGTGCAGTGTCTGCTCAACTGTTGCCAGGTGCTGGCAACTCACTGGATCCTCAAAAAGTCCCATTCTACAGGTGGCAACACTGAGACTCAGAAGGAGAAAAGGGCCTGGTGGGGTAGCGAGTGCTGCACCCAACACTGCTCCTAGGAGGATCTGAAGCAGGGAATGATGTGGCCAGTGTCCACCTTTTTAGGATGGTCTCCCTGGGCTTGGCATGGAGGCGGGAGGCAGTGGGGCCCAGGAGCCTGTGCTTGGAGGTGATGGGGCTGAGGGAAGGCAATAGCGATGCCAGAGGTGGGGGAGAGGCTGCATTCAGTGGTCCAGGTGTTACTGGAAGGCCCTAGTGGACCAGGTCTGGGTGCTGGGGGGCCGCAATGAGCCTCACTCTGAAGCCCCCGAGCTCAGAGCTTTCCTGCTAGAGGTGCGGATACGGTGGCGATGGCAGGGCTTGTTCCCTGACAGTGTGCGCAAGCAGGGGCAGGTGTGCGGGTGGGGATTGCACATCCAGCCATGGCTGCTGCAGAAGGCCACGCTGAGGGGGACCAGAGGAAGCCAGCCAGATGGGCAGATAGCTGAGGGAGAGAATTCTAGCTAGAGGGAGCAGAGAGTGCAAAGGCCCTGTGGCAGATGCATGCTGGGCAGGTTTGGGGGACAGATGGAGCAGACGCAGAGGGTGACGAGGAGGCGAGGGTGACTCCCTGTGTCTGCTTGGGAGATTTGTGGAAAAAGGAGCAACTCCAGTCTAGACAGTGTCCTTGGCACCTCCCACAGTGCCTGGCACACAGGAAGTGCTCAGTGGCTATTTACTGAATGAATGAATGAATGAATGATGTCATCTCACCAGGGCTCCAGAGACTTGTGGGTGTGCGTGTGATTCACCCGGAGCCAGGAAGAAGTCAGAAATGCCAGGGCCTTTGGTGGGACGCACTGACCTCGCAGGAGCGTCAGTCTCCCCAGGGCAAGGGCCGGCTCTGGGGCTGCAGGCCGGCTCCCAAAGCAGCAGGAAGCCTTTCTCCTGGCACAGGCAGGCCTTCAGCAGAGGCTGGGACTCAGCTGGGGGCTTCCTTAATGGAGAACATTCCTGGGCAAGTGCAGACAAATGACATGAAGTGCGGGAATGAATGAATTCCGCAACGGGGAGAGGAGTGAGAGAACACAGCAAAGCGAGGGGCGGGAGGCGCTGAGGTTTGCAAACAGGTGACTTGCCCTTGCTATTAGCGAAGAGATCCCCTGTGTGCGGGAGCCCCTGCGGCAGGAGGCCCACTGCATCCGGGCACCTCTGGTACCTGCGGCTCCCCTGGGTAGGGCAGGGTATATCAGAAGGTAGCCAGGGCTCCTCCTTGCCTCAGTTTACCTAAAAAGCTTTCTCCAGCTGCACCCTCTCCCCCACCACCACTGCAGGAGGCTGGATTTCTTGTTTAAGTGCCTGAGCCAGTCCCTCTGCGCGCTGGCCAATGGGCCCTGACCAGGGGTAGTAAAGCCTGAGTCAGGGCTCAGAAAATGCCAGAAAGACGCAGATAACCACTGTGAACAGCAGTGAGGCACAGCCTGCAGTCAGGGAGGACAGGCTGAGCAAACGTATGGCCCCCACTTACAGCAGAATGCAGTACAGTTCTGAAAACCATATAAATGGAAAGAAGTTTAACAATGCACCTTCAGTCCAATATTAAGAGGGAAAATCCCACATTATGAAAACAACAGCCAGGTTATGGAACTATGCATTCGGCATAAGCTGTGTTTTGTAAAAAAGGAAAAAGCCCCTACAGCATGCACTCATACCCAGCAGAAGACCAGGAAGGGCACAGAAGAGAGCGTTTAGTCATTGTGTTTCTGGACAGCAGTGGGATGAAGGATTTTTGTGTTCTTTATGATTTTCCAAATTTTCTACAATGAACACACATTGCTTTTATTATCTGAAAAAAATCACTAAAACGAAGATTTGTAAAAACCTTTTGTGCCAGCAAAATAAAAAGTAATTAAGTGACTAAGTCAGCGACAGTTAACTCATTCAAAGTTTTTAAAGCCGATTTCATTGCCTTTGAAAAGATTTTTCAAAAGCAAATGTGTCTTTGCACTGCCTGATGAGAAACTTTTTTTTTTTTCTACAGGCAGAGTGGACAGTGAGAGAGAGACAGAGAGAAAGGTCTTCCTTTGCCGTTGGTTCACCCTCCAATGGCTGCCGTGGCTGGCACGCTGCGCTGATCCGATGGCAGGAGCCAGGTACTTATCCTGGTCTCCCATGGGGTGCAGGGCCCAAGTACTTGGGCCATCCTCCACTGCATTCCCTGGCCACAGCAGAGAACTGGCCTGGAAGAGTGGCAACTGGGACAGAATCCGGCGCCCCGACCGGGACTAGAACCCGGTGTGCTGGTACCGCAAGGCGGAGGATTAGCCTAGTGAGCCACGGCACCGGCCAGCCTGATGAGAAACTTCATGAAAATACTGAAAAAATAATCTGCATTGTCCTTAGCCCTCATCAGATCATCCCTGTTGCTTGAGCAAGACGTAGGAGCCAAATGTTTGAACCTTAAGGTGTTTACTCAACCCACTGACCTGCTTGGCCATAATAATAACAGACTTTCTGTCTGAAAAACACTTTCAGATTTGCAAAGCACATGAAATGCTGGCATTATTCTAAGCCTGGGGGATATCACAGCCTACCCGTGGGAAGCTTATATTATATGGATGAGGAGACAGAGTAAACAAGGTGTCTAGATGCTGCGGGGAGTAAGTGCTAAGAGAAGAAAGGAGAGAGGGGGAATGGTCACCAGGAAGAGGCTGCTCTCAGATCATTCTGATTAAAATCAGTTTGACGACTGTTTGAATAGAAAAGCACCAAGGCACTTATAAAAACTCTATGCCTATGGACAACGGACGTCCTTGTTCAGTTCTGAGACATAACGCGACTGAAGACTTGAAATGACTCGCTCCATGCACCTAAGTTACACTGCCCAGTTCCGAGGAGGCACAGTGCGGTTGCAGACAGTCCACACCGAGCGGAGTTTGAAGGCCTCAACCTCTCTGGGTCTCAGTGTTGTCGCCCACGGAATGGGGACACTGACAGCAGGGATCTGGGGGAGGGGCCCGCAGAATTCGAGAGAAGACGCTTCCGTTTAGGAAAGTGCACGTGCAGTGCGTGCCCACAACGCAGGCGCGGCAGGGCCACCAGCAGAGGTCCGTGCACAGCCTCTCCTCTCGCAACTGTCCCGTGAGGGGTGGGAGAGCCGTTCCCATTTTCAAGAGGAAGCAAAGGCTTGGAAAGGTAAGAATCACCTTCCAAAAGGCGAGGGTGCGCTCCAGACCACCGGCAGTGACCCGGGCAGTCCAACTCCGGGCAGCTGGGCCCCCGCCACAGCCCTGCTCCGCACTCGCTTCTCGCCCAGGGCTCCCGCGGCCCTCTGGCCTCGCTTTCTCCTGCCCTTCACCCGTGCTCCCAGCACTTCTGGGGCCAGAGGAAAGGGCCCTTGGCGGCGTCTGGGCGATGGCTCCCAGATATCATGGGTGATGCCGACATCCCATCACTCTCTGCCTCGGCTGCGTTCCACACGCCATGTGCGCCAGTGGACACCAACCCAATCCATCTGTGATGAATTCCTTTGGGAAGATGTGGGGTGGGGATTATCTGAGATGGAGGGCTGTGACCCCTGAGTGGGTGAATGGGGCGGGGAGGGTGTGAAGGGAGCTACAGAGGAACAAAAGGGGAGGGTGGAAGGAGCCCGGGGAGATAGCCCATGCTGCCGGCTCACGAGCGCCCCCCCTCCCCGCACCACGTGGCCATGTTGCTGCCTTTGGGATCCCTACCTCACGCCCTGTTCCTGGAAGCTGGGCCACAGGTGGCCACGGACTGAAAGTATGGGCTGGACCTTGGCATTCTTCCCACCAATGCTCCTGGTGCCCTGACCTTCCCAGGCATCCCAAGCATCGTGGGTCTCCCTGCTCTGTTCCGGACCTGAAGCCCCAGCAACTCAGACCCCTCCTGGGGACTGCTCCACTCCGAGGTCCTAACCTCCCAGATCTCTCCTGGAGCCTCGGGACCTAGCCACCTGCAGGTGCATGTCACAGTCAGCAAGGAGTCCTGGTTGGGACCCTCAGGCCTCCGGGTGGGCTCCTGCCGCCCCGCGCTGCCTATCTGAACCCTTCCCCACTGGCACGCCCCAGCCACGTGGCAGCCTGGCCAGCGGCTCCTCAGGGACGGCCATCCTTGCAGTGCCCTCAAACCCCGGCCAGCTGTGAGGTGTGCAGATTCCCTCGCACAGAGCGTGAACAATGTGTAGGGCGCCCCTGAGGCACCCCCCCCCCACCTTCAGAGGAGCCTTCCCTAGCCCTGGAGGGTGATGGTGGGGCAGATGGCTTCAGAGGAGTGGGCGTCTGAGAAATGGCTGGGCCCCCACAGTTTGGAAGCATGGACAGCACCCTGAAGCGGGGTGGGGGCATTGTGTCCCTACTAGTTCAGAGGCCCTAACTCTGCCCCAGCAACTATGGGTGCTGGGCCCCTCCCAGAAGGGCACCTGTGGCCAGCCATCCTTGGGTCTCCCAGGGACACAGTCTCACGTCATCCTCCCAATTTCCTATGTGTTGGATGGGGACACAGAGGCCCAGGGAGGTTGAATGTCTCACCCTGGTCAGCTCAGCAGCGGGGAAGTCAGCCAAGCCCCCCTCAGGATCCCAGAGCCCTTACACACTCTGCTCACACCAGAATCCTGCCCACTTTCCAGCCAGGGGAAACTGAGGCAGCGAGCAGTTAAGTCACTTGTTCCTGCAGAGCAGGCAGGACGTTGGTGGAGGGCAGGGCTCAGAGGGGCCATCCTCTCAGCAGGCGCCCATGGGACTACGTCCTAGATCAAGACCAAGTCCCCGGAGCCCTTGCCTCTCAGGTTTGTGCCCTCCACTTCCCAGCCTGGGGCTGGCCACCCACGCCAGCGCGGGTGGAAGAGGGCAACCCCGGGCCCCCAGAGCAAGCCGGCCTCTGGGCTGCGGGGAGGCCACAGGTCGCGAGAATCGGCCGTGGCCGATTCTGCCCTGCTTGGGACGGCGCCTGGGACAGGGGCTGCCGCTCAGCGCTGCACAGCCAGCAGGGGCCACCTCCGCAGACTCAGCCTGGGTCCCTGACAGCGACCGGGAAAGTCTGCCCCACAGCGGGAGAAGACTCGTGGGGCCGGGGCCGGGGCCGCTCCCGCTCCCACCTTCAGGGCCAAGAAAACGGCTCCCTGGGCACGGAAGCAGGGACCCGGCCGGGGAGAGGCGCCCGTCGGAGGCCAAACTTCGTACCTCGGGGGCTGGGACATGGGTATACGCTCCGAACTCCGCCAAGCCCCCAGCCCCTTTTCTCTCCCTCCCCGGCCTAGCGTGCGCCCTGGTTTCCCCTCCTGGCTGGGATACTCAGGGGTTCCCAAAACCGAGGGCCAAGGGGCGGGGGGCGCTGTCATGGACACCCCCGCCCCCCACGCGGGGTGGATGCCCTCTGGGACTCGCAGCAGGCAGGGGCACCTCCCGTTCCCCGAGGCCCAGGCGTCGGCCCGCGCCGTTCCCAGTGGGCGGCCTGGGGAAGCGGGGGTCAGGGCCCGGGGTCCTCGGGAGTCCTGGGATCCCGCTCCGCTGCGAGCGCGCTGCGGTTCCGCACGAGACCGCGCATCCGCCAGCCGCCCCGCGCGCCGAGCCCCCGCGCCGCGCGCCCCCGAGCCTGTGCGCCCGCTGGTGTCGCCGCAGAGCGCAGGGAAGTCGGCCGGGACCCCTCCCCGCCCCCGCCCCCGCCCCGGCGCCGCCCCCGGCCCCACGCCCCTTACTCGGCTTGGCTGCCGCGCTCCGCTCCGTGCGCCGCAGTGCCGGCTCCAGCTTCGGCTCCCGCTCCGGCTCCAGCTCCAGCTCCAGCTCCGGTTCCCGCTTCGGTTCCCGCTCCGATGCCGCTGCGCTCCGGCTCCGGCTCGGGCTCGGGCGTCGCGGGGGGCGCGCCGCTCCGCCTCGGCCTGCTCAGCGCGCAGGGGCGGGGCGGGGCGGCGAGGCGAGGCGGGGCCGGGCCGAGCGAACCCGCCGCTCGCGATCCCGGGCCGAGGCGGCGGCGGCGGCTTCCCGGGACGCGGGCCCGGCCCCGGCCCTGCCCTGCCGCAGCCGCGCCTGGCCGCCCACGCCACCGTCCCCGGCTCGGGCCTCTCGGCAGCGGCGGTTCGGCTCCCGGGCTCAGCGCCGCTGCGCCTCGGTCGGGGTCATTGCTGAGTCGGGGCCGCGGGCGAGGGGGAGGGCCGAGCCGCGCCCCTCTGCGCACGGCCAGCCCGACACCCACACAGCGGCGGGCGGGGCCGGCCGAGGGCCGCAGGGGGGCCGGCGCGCCAGCCGGACGCGGAGGGGACCGACTGGCGTGCGTAGACAGTGGCACACAGCCCTTCGGGAGCAGCGAAGGACCGACGCCCAGACACGTGCGGAAGAGGGTGTAGAAGCCCGATGTCAGGGAGGGACGGCCAGCTGGACCGAGGCAAGGCTGGCCTTTGGGTGGGGGACGCCTGGCACAGGCAGGGAGCGAAGGGCAGAGTGGAGAGCGGGTGGAGAGCGGGCGGGCGGGCACGGCGTTCTTGGGCCCCTGGGAGGGGCGGCCGATCCTGGCTGAGTCCCAGCACCTAGCGGCTGGCAGGTGAGTTTCGAGGCGCCAGGGTGTCAGCTGGGTTTGTAGCCCTGCCCCTGAGCAACCAGCAGGCCTGTTTCCTGCATCCTTGGCCCTAATCCGTGCGTTCTGGCTCTGGAGCTTAGTCCCAGACCCGAGGATGTGCCTGGCTTAAGCGAAGGTTCTGGGCTTCCAGGACCTGCTCTGCCTCCACTCTACTCTGGGGCCTTGGGGGGACCCCAGCTCTTCCCCTTCTCTTCATTACCCCGGAGCTCCGTTAATTGCCCCCTGCTGGGTTGTGGGGCTCGATAGTTATCTGTGGCATCATTCATCGAATGCCCCTGCTTGCCTGGGAGTGCAGTGCGGGCAGTGTCTGGGTGGGGTTGCAGGGGCTGCACAGAGTGTGTGTGACCTGGTAGCACGCATTGCTCCAGCCCACTCCTCACCCCGTTCTTCCTGGTGAAGAACCTGGAGTTTAAAGAGGCAAAGCAGACTCACAACTAAAACCTACAGGCTTGCACCTGGCTGCAGAGGATTTCTGGAAAACAAAACGCGGTGACCAAGAGCTGAACACATTGATGATGAACCTTAGGGAGGCAGAGGGGTCAGGAGGACATCCAGGAAGGGAAGTGAGGTGGGGGGCCTTCAGGGAGGGGGCGGAACCGCAGGCTCGAGGGTGGGCGGGGCGGGGGAGGGGAATCAAACCTATTGCAGCCCCAGCCCTGTGACTCCCTGGGTCTGGGGCTTCCCTGGGCAGAGGCCTGGGGAGCTGCTCGGTCCAGGGTCTCTGAAGATGAGGCCACCTCCCTGTGCCTGCTCACTCTGGGCCCCTCCTGCGACTGGGAGGGGTTCCTATCCAGATGGGGCTGCTCCAGTTCTGTCTGGGGCTGCCATGGGGGCCAGAACAAGGTCCTGAGAAAGGCGACGTGTGCTTATTTCCTGGATGAACAGATGGAGGCCCAGAGAAAGGAGGGGACAGGATTGCAGGCTCTCAGACTCCTAGACCAGGGCCATACCCGCTGCACCGCCCTGCTGATGGTGACCTTGGTCTCCCTGAGCAGACACCTGCTGATCTGCACAGATGGATAGTCTAGTTGTTGGGTGGTTTTACCTGTAAGCCGTGCCCTGTGGCAGCACCGTGTGGGTGTGCTTTGTGGTGGTGACGGTGCAGGTGTGGCTCACCTGGTGTGAGTCCTGGTTGAAGGCTCCAATCCTAAAGAGTTCATTCCCCTCACCACTCCTTGAGAATCACTGCTCTAGAAATGTGGCTTGTTCTGGTTTCCAGTGGGCCTCAGGGTGTTGGTCTAGATGTGGGCTGTTGGGTCACACCTGTTTGTCCCCATCTCACTAACTGTGGGCAAACACATCTTAGTGTAGGGCACTTGGAAAACCCCAAAGGAGAAAGAAAATAGCAACTAACCGTGATTAATTTCTTAATTGAACAAAGCTTCTTCTTGTGTTTCTGCAAGTTGTCCTCAAATGGAGTGAGCTTGCTTAGTATGACCGCTCTTCCTCTCTCGCGCACCCTCCGTGGCTGCGTGCTATCAGACGGCTGTACTGTGTTTTACTTAGACAATCCCCTGTTGCTGGGCACTTAGTTTACTTGAACTTTTCATACTTCTGAACAGCACCACAGTGGACACCACTGTGGGTAAGTGTGTGCGTGCCCACGATTACTGTTTCAGTGGGCGCATCTGTATTTTTTGAGGTCCTCTTCTGTAGGGGCTCAGGGTTGCAGGAAGGGCACCCCCTTGGCCTCAGGGAAGCACGATGGTGCCCAGTGTCTGCTTGGCCGAGGGCCGAGTGGGGAGTTGGAGGAGGAAGCCTTTGGGAAGTCACAGGGCCATGGTGTGTTCAAGTGGATGCCCCCAAGTTCAAGTGCTGGAAACTGCACCCCGACTGCAGTGAGAAGTAGGATCTCTAAGAGGTGAGCAATGGATTCACTTAGTTCCCACAGGAGTGGTTACTGCCAGAGTGGGTTCCTTACAGAAGGATGAGTTTGGCCCCTTTCTGGCATGCTGTCACCCATGTGATGCCTTGTGACATGTGACACAGCAGTAACATGCAGTCCCTTGATCTTGGATTTTCAGCCCCTGGAACTGTGGATCAAATGCATTTCTGTTGTTATCGCTTACCCAGTTGGCTGTGTTCTGTTACAGCGGTGCGAGGCAGGTGACATCTCAAGACAGGTGCCCTGGGACCCCCCCAAGTGCTGGGCTCTGGGGACTTCCTCAGAGTGGGCTTTGTGTCACTCTAGTCACTCACAGGGAATCCCAAGGGACATCCTTTCTGATTGTAAGGGATGGAGCCCAGGATGTCGTCCACCCCAAACAGAGCCGCTGGGGCACAGGCATTGGAGGGTCCTGCTTGGTCTGTTCTCCTTCCATCCCTTCTCCCTTTAAGTCTCTTTGCCACGCTGCCTCACACCTCCCTAACATGGTGGTTAATTTATCCATTTCATTGTGTGTGGGGGAATCTGACCTCCTGGATGGGAGACTGCCTGTTTTACCTTTCTGGAAGGTCACCTGTTGCTGGTGTATCCCTTCCACAGAAGGACGGCAAACCTTTCTTCCCAGCCAAGCATCCCGTCACAAAGGACCTGGTTCTCCATGTTGCTTGCGTAAGAGGTAGAGAGCACCCCACACCCTAAAGAGGGAGGCAGGAAAATCTGCCCCGGCAGCATGGGGAGGACTTTTCTTCTTTCTGTCTGCTTTTTCCTGCAAGTCTCCTTGCATGTGTCTTGGGGGTGCTGAGGGAAGACGCAGGAGAGATCTTGGTTCATGCTTGGGGGAAGGTCAGGGAGCAGAGGGGGCAGCTGGGGCAAGGAGAGGCAGCCCAGGGTGTGGGGCCGTATCTGGAATGCCTGGGGTGTCTCCTAGCACTTCTCCAGCTGAGAGCTTGCTGCCACTGGCACTCTATAAATCCCTGGGTCCCAAGCCCTTTGTTAGAGCAACAGAAAATGGACCAGGACAGCTCCCACCTATCTAGCCGTGGCAGTCGGCTGCACATTGCTTTAACTGGGATCCCCAGGAGGGCCCCTTGGGAAGGAAGAGGGGTTCATTGCAGCTTGTGGTTTGGGGGCGTGTCCTTCAAGATTGGGTGGCCCCTTTAGTTTGGTGTGTGATGAGGATTATGTGGCCCGCCAGGAAGAAAGGGGGTGCGGAGAGAGAGAGAGACTTTTTTTTTTTTAAGATTTATTTTATTTATTTGAAAGACAGAGTTACAGAGAGAGGTAGCGACAGAGAGAGAGAGAGGTCTTCCATCCGATGGTTCACTCCCTAGATGGCCGCAACGGCCGGAGCTGTGCTGATCTGAAGCCAGGAGCCGGGAGCTTCCTCCAGGTCTCCCAAGTGGGTGCAGGGACCCAAGGACTTGGGCCACCCTCCACTGCTATCCCAGGCCATGGCAGAGAGCTGGATCTGAAGAGGAGCAGCTGGGACTAGAACCGGCGCCCATATGGGATGCTGGCACTTCAGGCCAGGGCTTTAACCCACTGTGCCACAGCGCTGGCCCCAACTGTTTTTATATAATGAACTCTTTTCTTTTTTGACAATTTTATTTATTTTTATAGAAAACTTTTATTTAATAAATAAAAATTTTGAAAGTACAACTTTTGGATTATAGTGGTTCTTCCCCCCATAACCACCCTCCCACCTGCAAACCATCCCGTCTCCCACTCCCTCTCCCATCCCATTTTTCATTAAGATTCATCTTTAATTATCTTTATATACAGAAGATCAATTCTATGCTAAGCAAAGATTTCAACAGTTTGCACCCACACAGACACACAAAGTATAAAATACTGTTTGAAGACTAGTTTTGCTGTTAATTCACATAGTACAACACATTAAGGACAGAGGTCCTACATGGGGAGCTAGTGCACAGTGACTCCTGCTGTTGATTTAATAATTGACACTCTTATTTACATTAGTAATCACCCAAGGCTCTTGTCATGAACTTTCAAGGCTATAGAAGCCTCTTGAGTTCACAAACTCTGACCTTATTTAGTCAAGGCCATAATCAAAGTAGACGTTCTCTCCTCCCTTCAGAGAAAGGTACCTCCTTCTTTGATAGCCCATTCTTTCCACTGGGATCTCATTCACAGAGATCTTTCATTTAGGTCATTTTTTGCCACAGTATCTTGGCTTTCCATGCCTGAAATGCTCTCATGGGCTTTTTAGCCAGATCTGAATGCCTTAAAGGCTGATTCTGAGGCCAGAGTGCTGTTTAGGACATCTGTCATTCTATGAGTCTGCTGTGTATCCCGCTTCCCATGTTGGACCATTCTCTCCTTTTTAATTCTATCAATTATTATTATCAGACACTGGTATTATTGTGACCCCTTTGACACTTAATCCTATCTTTATGATCAGTTATGAAATTAAACTGATCACTTTAACTAGTGAGATGGCATTAGTACCTGCCAACTTAATGGGATTTGGATTCACATGGCAAGTTTTTAGCTTTACCCTTAGGGGTAAGTCCAAGGGAGTGTGTGCCAAATTGTATATCTCCTTTTTAACTGGGATCAATTTTAAGTTGGATTTAAACACCTAAGGATAATTCTGTGTTAATTAAAGAGTTCAACCAATAGTATTAAGTAGAAAAAGAAAACACTAAAAAGAATAAAATAATAAACTGTTCTTCAACAGTCAGGACAAGGGCTGATCAAGTTACTGCTTCTCATAGTGTCAGTTTCACTTCTATAGGTTTCCTTTTTCCTTTCTCACCCATCAGGGAGAACATATGATATTCATCCCTTTGGGACTGGCTTATTTCACTCAGCAAGATGTTTTCCAGATTCCTCCATTTTGTTGCAAATGACTGATTTCATTTTTTTTTTTACCTCTGTGTAGTATTCCATGGAGTACATATCCCATAATTTCTTTATCCAGTCTTCTGTTGATGGACATTTAGGTTGATTCCAGGTCTTAGCTATTGTGAATTGAGCTGCAATAAACATTGAGGTGCATATAGCTCTTTTTATTTGGCAATTTAATTTCCCTTGGGTAAATTCTGAGGAGTGGGATGGCTGGGTAGTGTGGTAGAGCTATATTCAGGTTTCTGAGGAATCTTCAAACTGTCTTCCATTAGTGGCTTTACCAGTTTGCATTCCCACCAACAATGGATTAGTGTGCCTTTCCCCCGACATCCTCGCCAGCATCTGTTGTTAGTTGATTTCTGTATGTGAGCCATTCTAACTGGGGTGAGGTGAAACTTTATTCTGGCTTTGATTTGCATTTCACTGATGGCTAGTGATCCTGGACATTTTTTCTTTTTCTTTTTCTTTTTTTTTTTTTTTTGACAGGCAGAGTGGACAGTGAGAGAGAGACAGAGAGAAAGGTCTTCCTTTGCCATTGGTTCACCCTCCAATGGCCGCCACGGCCGGCGCGCTGCAGCCGGCGCACCGCGCTGATCCGATGGCAGGAGCCAGGAGCCAGGTGCTTTTCCTGGTCTCCCATGGGGTGCAGGGCCCAAGCACCTGGGCCATCCTCCACTGCACTCCCTGGCCACAGCAGAGAGCTGGCCTGGAAGAGGGGCAACCGGGACAGAATCCGGCACCCTGACCGGGACTAGAACCCGGTGTGCCGGCGCCGCTAGGCGGAGGATTAGCCTATTGAGCCGCGGCGCCGGCCCTAAAACATTTTTTCACGTGTCTGTTGGCCATTTGGATTTCCTCTTTTGAAAAAATGTCTATTGAGGTCCTTGGCCCATCTCTTAAGTGGGTTGTTTGTTTTGTTGTTGTGGAGTTTCTTGATCTCTTTGTAGATTCTGGTATAACCAACTCTCGTACAAGAACTACCTTCTGAGGGCAGCCCTCACTGACCTGGAGCCCTGGCACTGGGCTGTCATTAGATCAAGCTCCATGCTTCATCTGGTAAGCAGTCGCTGAAGCCCCCAACACTTGAGCCAAACTGTTACCCAAACACCCAAACACCCAAACTGTTACCCAAACCATGACACCACCCACCTCTCCTCCATCATCTAACCCAGCTAACCTTCCTCTCATCCGTCCATCTCCCTAACCTCCCACAAGTCCGTTCATTCTGCCTCCCACTCATCTATCCGAACAAACTCCCACTAATTCACCCATCCACCCACTCACTCATCCCATCCGCATCCCTTCCTCTGTGCATCCCATGTTCACTTACTGTTGCCTAGCACAGACTAAGCCCTCTACTGTGAACTGGTGCAAAAAACAATGTTGAACACCAGGTCCCTATCCTGCAGGGTCTGACAACCTGTGAGAAAGTTAGATCTCATAAGCTGGCGGTCACGGAGCAGTCCACTTTCCGTGCCAGACTCTGTAGGGTCAGAAAAGGCTTAAAGATGTGCTTCTTGAGTTGAACTTGAAGTTTTGGGAAGATTTCAGCAGATGGATGATGGGATAAGGGGCGATACTGTGGTAGAGGGAATAGCCTGTGTATGTGATGGTGGTGTAGGTGTGGAGAGGCCGAGGTGATTCCAGGGGTGTAGGTAGCTGGGAATATTGGAGCCAAGCTGAGTGTGAATGGGTGGCCCGGAAATCCAGGTCATGAAGGCCTTGAACGCCAGGTTGAAAGCCTTGGCAGCCATGTAAGGGCTCTAGGAGGGGTGGCCTGGTCAGCTTTGTGTTGTAGAAAGCTCCCCTGTGGCTGTGTGTGGATGGCAGGATGGGATCTGTGTGCACAGAAGGGAGCTGATGGCCTAACTTCTGTAGAATGAGAACTTAGGCCCATGGTGCTGTCTGGGCCCAGCCCCTAGGGTCAGCCTACGTGCCCATGTTTGACTTGGGCCCAAACTCAGTTCCCAGCCCCAGTTACCCTGCCAAGGCTCAGGTCAGCACGACCAGGCTGAAGGTCATGGATGAAGATCTAGGCGATCTGGCACACAGCACGGTGTTTAGCCTCGTGGAGGCCTGTCTCCAGCTTTAGGGCCCCCCAGAGACTCTCATCCCTGGGTCCTGGCCTGTCTGTCAAGGTCACCAGGGAGTCCCTCAGTAGTTCCGTGCCCCACTTTCTGCCTCTGTGGTTTGTATCCATAAAACGTGTTTATTTCCTTCGGTCACGCTATGATGTTTCTCTGGCTCCATGAAATCTCCATCTGGTGCCTTTCAAATGATATCTGACAGTGTTCAGTCCAGGTGGAGCTGCTACAGTGGGTCAGACATGACCCCAGCTCTCAACAGTTTGCAGCAGGGCTGAAAGACGGATGTCCCGTTGAACTGGTCCAAGGAGCACCAGTGTGTGAAAGGGGAAACAGCTCAGGTGGCAGAGTTAGATGGACTTGGGTTCCAGTCTTTGCCACTCACTGGATGTGTGACCGTGGGAAAATGTTATTTCTCATGAGCCTTAGTTACCGCATCTGTGGGATGGGAAACTTATATCTGCCTGTCTTAGGTTAATTATTTCTGGTAGCAGCTAATGGGAACTCAGTTGAACCCATTTTAAACAACAAAAGAGGATTTGCTAGAACCCAAGTCTGGGGTTTTTGAGGCCTTAAGGTGAGAAACAGAGAACCCAGGTCAAACTCTTGTCTCTGCACCTCTCTGCTCCATCACTTAATTTTTCTCTCCCTGAAGACCCTCTTTCTTTGTTTATTCCATAAAAAAAAGGCCACACTGGGAAGTCAGTTTATGGCATCTCAATTCTAGCCGCAAGCAGAACTAGCTAGCCATCTTTAGCCACAAATCCCAATTCCCAAGACAGAATGTGATTGGCTGAACTGCACTGGACCTCCACCCCTGCCCCAATCAACTGTGAGCAAATGGGTGCGGTCACATGGCCCAAAGGTGGCAGCTGATAGATGCTTGCATGAGCAGAGGGGAGCTCTTAGAGACAGCGGGGCTCATGAGCCGCTGTCTCCTCTGCTACCTTCCAGGTTTGTTGGGAAGATTGAATGGTCTACTGAATGTAGGCAATGGTACAGTGCCTGGAACACTCTGAGAGCCCAGTACTCTTCAATGGTAGCTGGTGTTACTCATTCATTGTCATATTTAATGAGCACTTACTGAGTGCCTGGTTGGTACTGGCTGCTACACTAAACACCAAGGATGAAAGACTTGAAAAATGAGAATAATAAAAGTCAGACAGCCTCACAGGGTTGTCCTTGGGATTAAATGAAACAGTACAGACAGAGTGCACGGTTGCTGGCACACAGTAAGTTCTCCATAAATGTCGCCTCCAAATGTTGAACATCTACTTGTTAAAAGAGCAAAGAAAAAAAAAAGTCTTACAGGTTTTCTATTTGCTTTTTGCTCCCCTGGCCACAGGCCTGAGACATCTTTGGTTACAAAAATAGATTTCAGTGTTCAAAATATTGTCAGCTGCCACACTGACAGTTTCAGAATCTGCATTGGAATCTCACGAATAAGTTTAGAGACATCACGTTGGCATCTCCCGAATGCAAGCAGTTACGCGATGCCTCACAGAGCTAACGCACATAAAAATGCCCATGTGCAACCTGCGATTGCTTTTATACCTTCCCGTCCAAGGATGAATGAATCCACTTATTGCAGGAGAGTGAATTGTGGTGGGGCCACGTGATGGAGCCATCCTGAGCGACGAGAACGGACTTTTTACAACTGCAGGCAATGAGGCGCATGACTCACAAACACAGGTGCCGTGAGAGAAACCAGAGGCTGTTTGATTCTGTGTGTATACATTTCAAAAGCAGGAAAAGCAGATCTAGGGGCTGGAAGTCCGGCCGTGGTGACCCCTGGGCTGACGTGGTGACCCGGTGGGGGCTGGCAAGGCTGATTCCTGCACTGGGTGCTGGGGACACAGGTGCATGTTCTTTGTGCTAATTCACTGGACAGGACACTCATGTGCACTTTATTGCATGTATGCCATAGTTTAGTTTTTTAAAGGATGTCCCAATTTTTATGTATTATCCAGCTGAGACAAGACAGGTTCCCAACTGAAAGATGGGGGAGGAATTTGGGGTTCTAAGCAGAAGGGGAAAAGGAGAGGAGATGGATGTTTATACAGTCCATGAGAGAGTTTCTTTCCAGCTTTATTTCTTCTTAATGACAAACATTTTATGTTATTTTTTGAGTATTGTGTCTTGCATCAGGGAATGCAGTGACTTCCACGTTGAGGTCGGTTGTGGGAGGGGTCAGCCCATGGCTAAGTGCAGGAGTTGTGTCTTTCGGTGTCATCCTGGGCTTTCTCTTCTATTTCCTATCCTTATTTGCCTTTGTCCCAATTCTCTCCCTGATTTAAAACAATTATAAGCCAGGTGCTTCCCTTGTCCTCATTTGCTCCCTGGATCTTTAAAGTTGAGATGCGCCTGTTTACCCTCTTGTTAGAGAAAACATCGTGCAGTGTATGTGTTTTTGAGTGGCTTTGATTCTTCATAGAAGATGGTGCATGAATAAACAAAACGGTGCAGAAAATGTGTGTAGTGTGCATATGTGGTGTGTGTGTGGCGTTTCCACAGTTCATTTCAGAGGACAGAGGGGGAACACTCTTGTTCTGAAGGGTCAGTGCTGGCTGGCAGCCATGGGGACCCCATGAGGTAGGTCTGCTTTCTCTAAGTTCCAGAAAGCACAGGATGCTAAGTCTGGACAGGCTCGGGAGACCTGGGTCTGGAGCCAGAAGATTCGGGATCAGAGCTGCCACGTTCATGCTGTTGTGTCCCAGGACAAATCTCGGCTTTTCAGAACTTCAGTCCCACAGCAAGCATCTCTGGGGCACCGCCTGGCATCTTCAGCCTGTGCCTCCACTGGAGGGCTCAGCGTCAAGACCCACATCAAAGTCCCCCCTCCCCCCCAGTCTCTCTGGATTTGTTTATTTTATTTGAAAGGCAGAGTTATAGGAAGGGGAGGAAGAGGAGAGACATCGTCCATCTGGTTCACTCCCTTACTGGCCACATTGGCCATGGCTGGACCAGCCTCAAGCCAGGAGCTGAGAACTCCATCTGGGTCCCTCATGTGGGTGACAGGGGCCCAAGCACTTGGACCACCATCTGCTGCCTTCCCAGGTACAGTAGCAGGGAAGTGGAGCAGCCAGAACTCGAACTGGCGCTCACACGGGATGTGGGTGTCCCAGCTTCTCCTGCTGTGCTAGGATGACGGCCTCTCAAGGGGCCTGATCTGGTCCCTGCCCACCTCTAGATTCTATTCTGACTCCTCTCTCCCTCACCTGCTGGACTCCAGCCACCTCCAACCTCCAAACAGGCCTTTCTTTGGTGGCTTCTTTAACCTCGTTTCCCCCCAGCCGAATAGCTCTTTGATCCAGGACCCTGTAATACACTTCACAGCTCAAACTGCTGGAAACCATGTATCGTTTTTATCTGTGTGTGTTTTGTGTCCTTGCCTCCCCACTGGTGAGCCTTTGCTGGAGAGGACCTGATGCTCTGGCCTCAGCTCGGGGCCTGGCACAGGCTTTTGCTGCACACGTGGACCTGTTCAGGTCTGGCGGCCCCTCCGCCCTCGCACAAAGTGGCTGCAAACTGCCTGGTACTTGTCCTTTCTCCCTGCCACTTCCCAATCTGTCATTCCTAGCTTTCCTCCTCCTTCCGTTTGAGCCTTCTCAGCTTTGTGGAAGGACTGTATGTTTCTTGAGAGAACAATATACATGATTGCTAAATAAAGAAGCTATATTCATGGCCCATTCAGCCACACCAGGTTTCATGGGAATGACTTCATTCATACCAGGATGTCGCTGGCTGCATAGAAGTCCTTTAAAAGTCAAAACAAAACATTTTTTATTTTAAGATCATTTTAGACTTAGAGAAAATTACAAAAATAGTAGAGAGAGTTCATGTGTACCCATCATCCCCTGGTACTAGCAACTTATGTAACCACAGTACATTGGTCAAAAAAAGGAAGTTAACACTGGAGCAATGTTTCAGTTGGAAAACCAGGAATTAACACTGGTACTATGTTACAGTTGGAAAAAAATCAGGATATTAACACTGGTACAATGTTACAGTTGGAAAATCAGGAATTAACACTGGTACAGGGTTAGGCTTGGAAAACTCAGGAAATTAACACTGGTACAATGCTACAGTTGGAAAATGAGGAAATTAACACTGGTGCCATGTTACCTTTGGATCATGTGCATTTTACGGGTTAGCCTTTAATGTTCTTTTGTTTTAGGATGTAGTTCACAGCCCCACCTCGCTGTGGCTGTTTGTATCCTCTTTCTTCCCTTGCCCTCATGACCTTGACTCCTCTGGTGAGTACTGACCCTGTGTATAGAAGCTTTTGATTTGTGTCTGGTTCCTGGTTGGTTTTCCAGATGATGGAGGTTCTCAGAGGTCTGCCTTCAGGTCAAGTTCAGGATCACGGCCTCTTTTTTCTTTCCTGCTCCCATTCTCCCTGCTTCCCTTGGGGTCTTCCGGAGCAAGGGTCAGTTAGAGAGGAGCGTATCATGAGGAGGTCATGAACGGTTCCTGACCTTGGGTGTCTGTCTCACTGTAGCAGAGTCCCTGGTCACATCTGCAGCTGATTTTGTGATTAGCCATGCGTGTTCACCTCGGGTGGAGGCAGACTCCTTCCGCATGTGTTTCCTCCACCCTGTCTCCTGCTGGTTGGCCTGAAGCATGAGCTGCGCACTCTGAGATACCACTGGGGGAAGTGATTGGTGGGTTAGGGAGGCAGGGCCCCGCTTGATGCACTTGCTGAGGTGGTTCTGTGACCCGTAAGGTGGGGGATAGGAGTCAGCTGTGGTAACAAAGGGTCCATCATCGGCGGCCCTTTGCTTTAAGAAAGCCGTCCTCCAATGAGGGCATCTGGGCTTTTCTGAGGGCTGCTGGAAGGACGCACCATGCTAGGCCCCATTACCATTACTTAGTTCACCCCCTCGAATATCCTCGTATTGGATCAGAGAGAGCCCTGGGTGGCTTTTGTTATTGTTAGGTATGGGGACACAGATGAGGCAAATGCAGCTCCAGCTCCCAGGGCACCCACAGAGGGGACAGTCTGGAGAGGGTCTCAGTGCCATGGGACAAGGACTCAGCTGGGAGGAGGCGTTGCATTTGTGGGAACCAGGGAGGGGGAGTGACTTCCTTGTGGCAGGGATCTGTAGTGGACAGGACAGGTGATGTTAAAGGGTTCAGAAGAATTAGGTAGACAAACACGGAGGGGACTGATGTTCCAGGTAGGAGGAACAGGAGGTGCAGAGGTCTGGTGTGGAGAGAACCTGCGGCAACTTGGAAAACTCCCCCACGCTCTCACGCCTTCATTTGTTCATCGTCCATTTGCACTGGGCTGGGCACAGGGTCACTGAGGTGAGCCGGCTTGGGCCTGCCTAGGGCTCTCAAAGTCAGGAGAGGGAGATGCAAATCGCTCTGAGTGCGTATAGACACAAGCCTTGGGGAGACAGGGAGGGATGGTGCTCTAGCCTGAATGCTAGGAACGTGATCTCCAGTGTGGTGACCCTAAGGCAGGGCCCTTTGGGTGGTGACTAAGTCCTTGTAAAAGGGCTGGGGGCACCAGTCTAGGCCCCCTTTTTTACTCCCGCCTTCTGCCACGGGCAAAAAGTTCCTCTCTGGATGCCAGTGCCTTGATTTCAGATGTCCCAGCCTCCAGAACTGCAAGAAATAAAATCCTGTTGTCTGAGTGTGTGCTTTCGTCCCTGGAGCGCATAGGCACTGAGACTCATGGGTGGTGATGAGGTGGGGTTTGACTGGAGGAGAAGAAGCAGGAACTGTCACTTTCACAAATCGCTTACAACGTTTCTCTTCGTGTAAATTAAAGCCAAAGTGCAAGGAGGCTGTAGTGCACTCTTGTGTACTTGTGCTGGGAACATCTCAGCACTTGACTCATCGTCCGTCCTTCATGACGTAGAACGTGATCGTAGTCAAAGTCTAAACTTCCTTAAATAAAACATAGAAAGATTTGTATCCTTTTTCCTCGCCTGTCTCCCTCCTTCAGTTTTTGAAAAGATTTGTTTGAAAGGCAGAGAGTCAGAGGGAGAGGCAGAGGTCTTCCACCTGCTGGTTCTCTCCCCAAATGGCTGCAACAGCTAGGTCTGGGCCAGCCGAAGCCAGGAGGCAGGAGCTTCATCCAGGTCTCTCACGTGGGTGGCAGGGGCCCAAGCCCTGGGGCCTTCATTCACTGCCTTCCCAGGCTCATAAGCAGGAGGCTGCAAAGGAAGTGGAGTAGCTGGGTCTCTAACCAGGGCTCTCGCGTGGGGTGCCTGCATCTCAGGCAGTGGCCCCGCCCTCCTTCCTTCCTGTAAATACTGGTCATTACTACGTGCCAGATTCGGTTCTGTTCTTTTCAAGATAGCTTGCCTTTAAATTTCACACACACTCTGGGAGTAGGCTTTATAACATCACCCTATTTTAAATACAGATGAAGCACTGGTGCCCACACAGGCCAACAGACCTGCCTCTGCCTGCAGATGCAAAGTGCTGAGTCACACCCATGATTGCTGAGTCACACCCATGATTGCCGACTAGCCGGGCCACAGGGGTTTTCCGAGACACAGGATTTTGAAGCTAAAACCAGGAAAGTCCGGTGCAAGCCAGGCTGTTTGCCACCCGTGGAGCCCGGCCCAGTAGCAGAGATGGGTTGCTGCTATGTGTCCCTCTCACCCCACGAATGGCGGTTGTTCTCATGGAGAAAGAACCCCACAGACCGTGTTCAAAGAAACGCTTTAGGAGAAAACAGTGAAGCCAATGGACCCTCCCACAACGGTTCTGCTGGGTTCAAGAGCAATGACTTCAAAAATGATTTAGCCAATTTAAAAAAGTTTCTGTTTCCTTAATAGGGAACTCAAGGCTTTTTTTTTTTAATAAAAGCTTTCAATATTCAATAGTATTTGGGGATGGATTTTGTCTAGAAAATCACTGTTATTCAGTTACGAGAAAGTGAAAAAAAGAGTTCTCAAATTAACATTAAAGTAACATTTCTTACTGTAAAAATGGTGCTTTCTGATTATAGAAAACATGGAAAACACAGAATATAGAAAAATTGTAAGCCCATAACCTGGAGACGGCGATCTAGGAAAAAATTGGTATCTGATGGTAAACAACAGATTGGGGTCTCCTTTTTGCTCAGCCTTGAATTCAGCTCAAGACCACCTGTCACACGTGACCTCCACGGCTGCCCGCCATGACCACACAGCTCTCTTGCGGCTGGACCTTTCTGCTGTTTCCCATCTAGGGGGCTGGCCGGTCAGCGGGAGTCCCGGATGTGGGGATCAGAGACACAGCTCGCCACCTGGAGACGCAAGCCTTACCTTCAAGGATTCTGGATGTGGGAGGCACCTGGCACAGGGCGCGAAGGCAGGCAGATCTGCGTCTGCCCACGGGCCTCCAGAGCTGGGTTGGCGGGAGCAGGGGCAGAGTGGGAGGTGGACCCTGGGGCCCGGTCCTCCGGCGCAGAGAGGGGCGGTAGGATGCACCGTGGCCCTCATAAGCAATCCCCACCGCACCAGGGAGTCCCCGGCCTGCAGGGGCCGCTGGAGCCACGTCTCTCGGAGGGCGGGAACCGGGATCTGGTCCTCCCCCTCGCATCAGAACCTGGTGCGAAAGGGGAGTGGAGCGGGAACCTAGGCGGGTTGTGATCCAGGTGCTGTGTCAAGGTGCAGGACCCCCAGGGCACGAGGATGAGGTGGCGCGCGTCCCTGGCCCGGCCCCACGGCCCCGACCGGGCATTTGTGGACACCGCGCGCCCCCTGGTGCTCGTTTCTGTCCCAGCAGCGCAGCGGGAGGCAGTGGCACTTCCGTGCGCAGCCTCTCGACACCCGACAGGTGCGCAGCAGCCCCTGCAGCTCCGCGTGGCCCGTTTCTGGATCTCACTTCGGGCGTCTGTGAGATCAGGGAGATCGTGCTGGTCTGCAGGGTTTGGGCTGGGGGAGGGGGAGGGCTCCCAGCCTCTCTCTTGCCCACGTGGCGGGAGCAGTCATGCAGAGCGTAGTCAGATTCCAGGGACCCCTGGCTTTGTGTCCCACCCGGGTGTCCACTGGAGTTTCCAGACTAGAGGCAGGCCCTTGGCTGTCATGAGGACCACGCCATCACTCCTCCATCTTGGGGTGCACAGGAGCCAGAGAGGCCAGGTGGAGCTCAGAGCTCGGAGCCATGCCCCACCCGAGGGTGGGAGGGACAGGGACTGTCTCATCTGGAGGTGGCTTGGGCCCCACAGAGCTTCTTGGAGAGGGACACAGTGGACAGATCTCGTGGGCTCCGGGCGTTGGGCAACTGTCTGGGGAACGGGAACTTTGGACAGGTGGGCAAGCTGAGTTCAGTCACCAGCCTGAGGAGGTGACGTCAGCAGGGACGCCTCGGGAACTCATCTCGCACGGACACAACGAGGGTACCAGCAAAAATGGCCAAAAGCCAGCTTTTCCATTTTGGGGTTTCAAAATTAGCCCAAACCGTGCAGCCGTCTGGTCAACGAACATAACTGAGCTTTGGTAATAACAGTGAGCTTGGTGACACTTTGACTTGTCCTGGTCTAGTCCTCCACCCGCAGCCCTGTGGGAGCCTTGCAGCCCAGCAGTGCCACAACCACGGTGAAGAGCAGCAGCATGGCAGCCCCTGGGAGGGAGAGGGCAGGGTCAGCGCTTCTCCAAAGCCAGGTTCCCAGCCGGCCGCCATCGTGTGACCCGTCCGATGGTTCCCGGGTAGACCCCACTTGCAAGGCTGTTTGGAGCTCTCTGGCTGCAAACAGCCTTTTCCTTGGGGACATCTATTGCGAACAATCAGTGGCCATTGTTTAACATGGCAGTGGGCCAGCGAGAACACCTGGGGCAAACGAGAAGCTGGCCCAAAACATGAACAGGAAGAGCTGGAGAATGAGCCGGCCACCGAGGAGGGCTTCGGCCCTAGGAATCTAGATGTCAGTGCATACACAGGGGCTTCAAACATCCACGGAGATTTTGCGTTGTCTTTGGATTCCATTTTCCCACGCACTGCGTGGAGCCCCCTGACGTGTGTTGGGCTGCGCATGTGTTCAGGGAAAATCTTGGTTCTTTGTGGCCGCAGGCGAATGGCGTTGCAGCCTCAGGTCCCAGCGGTCCTGTCTGCTGCATAGCCTGGAATGCTGGGACACATAGGGGGCTGGGTGAAGGCTCCAGTGGGGAGGAGGCCAGTGGCCCCAGTTTTTCTCTGCTCCAACCCCCCTTTCTGTGGTGACTGCAAACCCCCTGCCCTCTGGGTCCCTGTGATGATGTGGCAGCGGCGGTGGTGTGTGTTCATATACATGCGTAGGTTCACGTGCATGCATGTGTGCGTGTGTGTTTCATACGAGCTCCTTCAGCTCTGGAACTGGCAGAATCCCCAGATTTTTATTTATTTAGGTATAAAAAATACAGTACGTCTCATGCACCAGTGTTGCCAATATATAGAGTCAATATCCTATAGGGCAACCTCTATGTTAGGAAGTAACAGGTTATAGGAACTAAACCTTTATCCAACTAAAACAAAACCTGAATTGCTAACCTAAATAACAACCTTGTGATGCAAAAACTCTATAGGTTTGTGAGAGCTAGAAATGTGTAAGTATTATTAGTAAAAAAAAATGATAAAGACGTTATTGGTTAAAAACAAGTCAGTGTTATCTACAATGCCCTGGGCCAGGATAGGACCCCCAGTCCGTGAAGTGGGCTGAGCAGGAGTAGCGGCTGTTCCTGCCCCTCTCTGGCGCTTTCTGTCGCTTCTCCAAGTCAGGCTTGCAGGGGGGATGTCCCCTACCTGCGTGCACACCGGGGACACCCAGGTGCCACGGAGCTAGGGCAGGGCCTTGCCTCCTGCAAGGGAGTGCATGCGGGTCGGTTCCCTGAGATGTGGCGACCACGAGACGCGAAGGCAAATGGCGCGGCTCTGTCACGCAGTCACATTTAGGGGTGGGCGTTGGCCAGTGTGCTCAGGACTAGTGGTGAGCGCCTCTAAGTGCAGAGAGAAGGCGAAGAGGGGGAGAGAAGCGGTGCAGAGTGCAATGCATGGCCAGCGGCAGAGATGGGGAGAGGCCTCTGCTCCAAACACAGCCGCGCCCCACGGCAGAGCTGGAGGGGGGTAGATGAGCGTGCAGTCGGGGTCTCAGCTTCTCCAGGCCCTCTCCGACAGGGCGGGTGCGGAGGTGGTCCTCGCGCTGTGCTCTGTCACATGTGGTCTCCCCGTCCCTCCGGGATGAATTCACAGTTGCTTCAAGTTCAACCAGCGGTTTTTCCTGAATTTGGCTGAACAGGTCAACGCTCAGTACAGCAGTTCTGGAGCGGCTGGTCACTGAGGTCGCATTGGGACCCAGGGTCACGAGCTGCCAGGGGCCCCTTGACAGGCCTGGGGCGGAGCTTAGCAAAGGGGGTAGGAGGGAGTTGGGAGGGCTGGGGGTTAGTGTGAAGGACAACTGCAGTGTCTCACCCCCAGGGTCATGCTGTCCAGCCCCCTGCCTCCAGGCAGACAGGGGCCAGGACCTCAGAAGCGTTCAGGGCCCCGACAGGAAGTTCCCCTCCCCCCACCCTCCCACCCCCGCTGAATACAGGCTGCTTTGCTCTTCGAAGAGCTAGGGCATGTTTGCCTCTATGTTCCGGGGGTGCCAGGGGCATGTGGCTGTCCCAGCCCCGACAGGACAGAAGAATGGATTTCCCAGCATTTAGGAGGGTGGTCAGGTCTCTGAGGCCCACGGGGAAAGGGGTGCCAGGTTGGAGAGTGAGGCCCCCCGCCTCATTGGGCTCCGAGCCTGGTGTCCACCGTGCGCCAGGGCTGTAGCGGGTTTGGGGCCCCCTAATACAACAGCTCCTCCCGGGGGTCTGAGTACAGCTCGGCCAGCATCTTGAACCTGGGCCCCCAGTCATTGAGGAAATCGTAGTCGACGTCGGAGTCCGACGAGTGGGTGCCCAGGGAGCTGAGGGACTCGGCGATGGACTCGGAGCCCTCGTAGCCGTAGATGTGCAACGTGTCGTACGGGGGCCCGCCGCCGTCCTGGTCCGCCTCGTCCTTCTTCACCTCGATCATGGCCGCCATCTCCCCCGGCGGGCCCTGCGCCCCGGGCAGGTGCCGCGGCGGCTTCTGCACCTGCGCGTACAGGGAGGGCCGCGCATCCAGAGCCGACCGCGGGGCCTTGGCCTCGCCGCGCCGCACAGAGTTGAGCACCGACACGTCGTAGCTGGTGGTGTCCATCTCGCCGCCGCCCTCCTCGTCGTAGGTGACCAGCTGCTCGTGGATCTCGGGCACGCTCTTGCCGTGGGCGCGCGCCTGGTTGCGCAGCCGCCTCCGCAAGAAGATGAGCAGGGTGATCACTGCGGGCAGCCAGTGGGGGCGACAGGCAGAGTCAGCCCGCGGCTCCCGGCCGCTCCTGGGCCGCAGGGACGCCGCGCCCACGCCCGCGCCCTCCCCCGTGGCGGACCCGTGGTCCTGGCTGGCTATCGTCCTCGCTGGCGGGGGTGGGGAGCCTTCATCAAGTTCATCTCCTTCTCGGTCTCAGCCCCACTTCCCTGTGCTGCGCCCTTTTCTTCCCTGCTCTGACCACTGAGGCGGATCCTCCCAGGCCGTGTCCCAAAGACCAGGAAGCCAGAGGTTGCGGCAGAAATGGGGAAAGGGATGGACTAGGAACTTGGGGCGCCATCACTTTGCTAACTAGGATGGTAATAACGGAAAACGGTGGTGCTGGTAGCCACGGAGCCCCTTGCTGCAGTAGCATCTATTCTCTTAAGCACCAGCTGTATACATGCTTGGCACTCTTGGGCTCATTCTTGAGTCATCTCGCTCAAGGAGAGGTTATGATCCTTCTATGGAGTTCAGCTCCAGTTTAGCTAATAGAAACAGGGAGTCTCATGGTCTGGCTGTGGTGTAGACATGGACCTGTAGTGTGGACAGCTTCTAAAATGAGGCCCAGCCTCCCCCCCCCCCCCCCAGCCCTCAGTCACTTAACAAGCCGTTGCCTGGGGAAGTAAAGCCGGCGTGCTCAGGGAGACCCTGGTCTCAGGCTCACTCTCCCGGCCTGTGGGGTGGGAAGGGCCACTGCTGCCACGTGGCTCTGTGTGGGCGGGACCACTGCTGCCCTTGTGGTTACTGGCGCGTTTGCCCCAGAGAGGGAGGCTCTGGCTGAAGTATCCGGCTCCTGAACTCGCGCAGAGGGCAGACCCCAAAGTCCTAGTCAGTGGTACTAAGAGAAGGAAAACTTAAAAAAAAAAAAAAAATCTCTAAAAAAGTGTTAATGAGGCGGTGGGGTAAGAAAACTCCTTTCCTTTGGTGAACCCTTTAAATGCGTGTAGTGGCTGGGGCCGGGCCATGCTGAACCCAGAACTGGGAACTCAACCCAGGCCTTCCTTGTGGATTAGTTATGCGTTCCCCGCCATCTGCCGGGGCTGCATTAGCAGGAAGCTGGAATCCTGAGCCGGAGCCGGAGCCGGAGCCAGGTTTTTTTTTTTTTTTTTTTTTTTTTTTTTTTGACAGGCAGAGTGGACAGTGAGAGAGAGAGACAGAGAGAAAGGTCTTCCTTTGCCGTTGGTTCACCCTCCAATGGCCGCCATGGCCGGCGCGCTGTGGCCGGCACACCGCGCTGATCCAATGGCAGGAGCCAGGTACTTATCCTGGTCTCCCATGGGGTGCAGGGCCCAAGCACTTGGGCCATCCTCCACTGCACTCCTTGGCCACAGCAGAGCTAGCCTGGAAGAGGGGCAACCGGGACAGAATCCGGCACCCCGACCGGGACTAGAACCCGGTGTGCCGGCGCCGCTAGGCAGAGGATTAGCCTAGTGAGCCGCGGTGCCGGCCCGGAGCCAGGTATTGAACCCAAGTACTCCCATGTGGCACCAGGCTAAACCACTTGGCTAAACACCCACTTGAGGGTGGATACTGAATCCACTTATGGAGTTTAGAGTCTGTGGCCTATGGGAAGCAGTTTGATTGATTAGGTTATAAGAGTGGAAGCCCGGGGCTGGTGCTGTGGCATAGTGGATAAATTACATCCTGCAATGCTGACATCCAATATGAGTGCCAGTTTGTGTCCTAGCTGTTCCACTTCTAATCCAGCTCCCTGCTAATGTGCCTGGGAAAGCAGCAGAAGGTGCCCAAGTGCTTGGGTCCCTGTCACCCATATGGGAGACCCAGAAGCAACTCCTGGCTCCTGGCTTTGGCCTGCCCCAGACACAGCCATCTGGGGAGTGAACCAGCAGATAGAAGACCTCTTTGTCTCTCTCTCTGCCTCTGCCTCTCTGTAACTCTGCCTGTCAAATAAATAAATAAATAAATCAATCTTAAAAAAAAGATCTGAAACTTTGCCTTTCAAGTAAATAAATAAATCTTAAAAAAAGATTTGAAAGGCAGAGTTACAGAGAGGCAGAGGCAGAGAGAGAGAGACAGACAGAGAGAGAGAGAGACAGAGAGAGAGAGAGGGAGAGAGAGAGAGAGAGGTCTTCCATTCGCTGGCTCACTGCCCAGATGGCCGCAACTGCTGGAGCTGCACCAATCTGAAGCCAGGAGCCAGGAGCTTCCTCCAGGTCTCCCACGTGGGTGCAGGGGCCCAAGGACTTCTTCTACTGCTTTCCCAGGCCATAGCAGGGAGCTGGATCAGAAGAGGAGCAGCCGGGATTCGAACCGGCGCCCATATGGGATGCCAGCACTGCAGGCGGCAGCTTTACCCGCTATGCCACTGTGCTGGCCCCATCAAAGGAAATTTTTTAAAAAGTAATAAAAAAAATCCCTGGAGGCTGCCTAAGTGAGAAGTTTTAAAACTGGGTCCTTGTATGTAGTTTCAAAAATGGGTTTTATGGAGACACGTGCCAGGAGCAGGGCCTGGCGGGCAGTCAGAGCTCACCAGGGATGCGGCGAGAGTGAAGGTCAAGTGCTGGTGGTCTGCAGGGGGCCGGTCACCCCTCCTCCCCACCTTGCCCTTGCCAGCCCGGGGCACACGGGTTGCCCGAGCTCCCATCTCTGACTCTGACCCTTTGAGGCCTGGGCTGGCGGCAGGGTTGGGTCTGTGAGGCCCTTCCCATGTCCCCGCCCCACCCCGCCCCAGTGCTGACCTGTGATGGTGAGGATGCAGAGGAAGATGGCCACGAGCGCCTGGATGCTGACGCCCGCGTGCGCAGCTGCCTCCTCGCAGAACGTGAACTCGCCGTGCTCGCTGCACTTGCACACAACCACGGCCAGAGTGCTGGTGCCCGTGAGGCTCGGCCTCCCGTTGTCAGAGATGATCACCGGCAGGAAGTGGACCTTGGCTCGCTCCCGATCAAACTGCCCGTACTTGACCGTGATGTTGGCTGTGTTATCTGGAAACACCAAAGCTGCAGGGTCAGGCTCTGCCGGGAACGCCTGTGCCTTCCATCACGCAGACAGTGGAGCCTGCCTCCTCCAGGAAACCTTCCTTGCTTCCGCCAGCCCACGTGCTGCCTGGGCCACTTCTCTGCCCGCTACACCCCCTGCCTCATGACTCAGCCATTGATGTTTTTGGGACAGCTGTGTTACTCCAACCTGGAGGAATGACTCAGAAAGCAAACTCCTTCCTGTGGGCCATGGCTATGCCCACCCCTTTCCCTACACCAAGAACAGGGGCCTTTCTCTTTTGGCTCAATTCATTTCTGTGTTCTTTCAGACTTTGACAAGCAATCGAGAAAAGTAAAGTTGTAAAACGTCTAAGGCAGCTTCTGGTCTTTGGGAATCACGCATTTTGGAGGAGGATTACAAGTGGAAAAGCAGCGCACGTGCCCCCGGGGGCACTGCAGGAAGTCACAGGTGTAACCGCGGGTCTCCCGGGCCGCCTGGAACTGGGATGTGCTTGGGCTCCGGGCTCCGCTCAGTCTCTGTTTCCTGCCCATGTGACTCCAGGGAGCTTGTGAACACTGATATTTAGAAACCCTACCCCCCCCCCCGCAGCCCCCCACCACTTCTGATTTAGTGGCTCTGGGCATAGGGCACAGATAAGGCGCCTTTTGTAGGTTCCTGGAGGTTGTGACGGTCAGAGGAGGGTTCAGGGACCCCCCCCGCCTCCAGCTGCAGGATCTACCCAGCCATGCAGAATCAGCATCCGCAGGAAGCCAGCCAGAAGCCAAGGAGGCCATCTTTCAGGTTTCGAATGAAAGCCAACTGCTTTTTATCATTCATGATTACACTGCACTTAAGTCCGTGAACATAGAAAGTAAGCAACATGCAACGGACGCACTAAGGGAGAAATGAGAGATTGCGACTTACAGGGCATAAGCAAGTCTGAGACCAACGGATTCCCCTCCTGGTGGCACTGGGGCATCTCTGGGGTCACACAAATCCCCTCCACCCTACGCCCCCATGCACGTGAGGTAGACACTAAGACAGGGCGACAGGTAATTTTGCCACATTGCCACTACTACAGACGGCTGAATGCTGAGTGACTGTCACCAGCTGTCCTCACATCATGGCTGCCTCATTCTGCAGGACATCAGCGGCTGCCCTGGACCTGCCCCACACTCTCAGGATCCTACTCCCCACCCTCCTCAAATGTCGCCTGGGCTGCTTCAACCCCAGGCCCCGTCACCCACAGTCCTGCCAGTTAGGGACAGACGGGGATCTTCCCAGGTTTGGGGCGGGGTGGGGTGTCGCTCTAATTTGACCCAAGGAGCATTCTATTTTTTCTGAGAGGCTATGGAAGCCTGCCATTCAATTAACTCGGCGTCATCTCTCTAGTAAGCACGTGTTTATCAGAAACTCTGATTGGCTGCTACTGATATTGAAGGATTTTGTGATTGGCGGAGCCTATCGCTGTGATGTGCTGTGATTGGCAGACCCGATCCTGTTCGGGGGCCCCCTGGCGGTCAGTTGGTAGCTATTGCCGCCGGACTGAGAGGAAGTTCCCTGCCTCCTTGGGTTTATGATTTCCCATTGCCAGTGTTGTCTCTGGAAGGGACTTGAAGTTCGTCTCATGAGCAGCTGCGATGTGGCCGAGGCACAGAGACCCTGTGGTGGACAGGATCTCTGGATGCTTTGTGAGCCCAGCTGCCTGTCTGCATTGCCCACCAACCTGAGCGCCTCACAGGAGAGTGGCCGGTCACGTGGACTCGGTTTGGCCAGGGTGGCTGTTGTGTATTAAGCGAACCAGTGGTACAGTGCATGTGGCAGCACTGTGCAAAATACCCTGAAACTTGAACAGCCCCGTGGTTCGGGCTGGTCCTTGGCCCGGGTGCCTCCCCCCAGCCCTGCGCCGAACCGCCTGACGGCTGTGATGCTCACCATGGTTGTCCGTGAGGGTGAAGTTGCTGTCTTCAGTGCCCAGGGCGAATTTGAACTTCACATTTTGTGGCGTTGTGTCCTTGTCGATCGCAGAGATCTGCACCACCAGCTGGAGTGTGGGAGACGGGGCACGGTCAGTGGTGGTGGCGGGGTGGCCTGGGGTTCAGCAACAGTGACTTTGCACCTGCACCTGACCATGGCTGCCTCTCCCCTGCGGCGCTAACCTAACTAGTCTCCATAGAGCTTCTAGGAGCATTTCTGCCTGCCTCCCATGCTCCCCTCGCTAATCTATTCTGCAGAATGCTGTCCGAGCCACGGTTTCTCCATCTGTACAATGGAGTTAACGTTACCTTTCCTTAGAGTTGCTGTGCACACAGGCAGCTCCAGCTGGTGGTGGGTGGGACTTCTGCCCCCCAGCCTGCCCCCTCCCCGGGGTGGGGGGGGTGCTGCCTCACTCTCCCGCTGAGCCAGACTCACCTTCCCGGGGGCTGCATTCTCACACACTTTGGGCTCATAGGGCTGGGCGAACTCTGGGGCGTTGTCATTCTCATCCAGAACTTCGATGTGGACCTGCACAATGGATTCTTTGCCCGTGGGGTTCCCTGCAGGAGAAAGGACTCATCACCACCAGGCAGGGCTCGCCTGGTGCTGGCTCTCGGGGGTGGAAGGTGTGGGGCGGCCCTTTGGTGGGGAAGAGGGGCTGTGGCCCCCTGGAAGAGAGGCGAGGACTGTGTCTGCAGGAAGGAAAGGGGTGAGGAAGAGGAGGGGGTAAATCTTCCTACCAGGGTCTTCAAAAAAGCCCATGAAAAATGTATCTGAGGAAAAACTGCATGAATTTCAAACATTGCTCATACCAAACAAATTTATCTTTTACTTCCTTCTTCTATGAACTTTTGGAGGTAACCTCATATTGGTTGTAAGACTCAAAAAGGTGAACAACTTATGTGCATTTTCAAGGGCTTTAATTCAATGAATACTCATTAATTTATTTTATTAATCAATTTAATTAATAATCTAAGCAAAGAAATGTAATTTATTAAGATAAGGTGACTGTTTAATACCAATCATGTAATTATTATTTAATTATTAAATATTATTTATTTAATTATTAGATACAAATTTACCCCCATGGGACCCAGGGTGCAGTGGGAACATTAATCTCTCTGCTGGGGCCGGCCCTGTGGCGCAGTAGGTTAATTCTCCACCTGAGGTGCCGGCATCCCATATGGGCACTGGTTCTAGTCCTGGCTGCTCCTCTTCCGATCCAGCCCTCTGCTGTGGCCTGGGAAAGCAGTGGAAGATGGCCCAGGTGCTTGGGCCCCTGCACCTGCATGGGAGACCAGAAAGAGGCTCCTGGCTCCTGGCTTCATATCGGCTCAGCTCCGGCTGTTGCAGCCATTTGGGGAGTGAACCAACGGACGAAAGACCTCTCTCTCTGTCTCTCTTGCTCACTGTCTGTAACTCTACCTCTCCACTAAATAAACAGAGTCTTTAAAAAAATAATCTCTCTGCTGGAGGCTGGTGGGGATTTGCTCGCATAGTCAGAGGATGTGAAACCCGGGCACTCGCCTTCTCGCTGTCAAAAGCTACACAACGTCCGGAGACCTGCGCAGTCGCAGAGTCAGAAGCCGCTCCTGATGGTGAGCTCAGGGCATTCGCCGAGCATAAGCATCCCTCAAAGCAGCAGTTCCCA
Organism: Oryctolagus cuniculus; assembly: GCF_051225735.1. Taxonomy (NCBI): domain Eukaryota; kingdom Metazoa; phylum Chordata; class Mammalia; order Lagomorpha; family Leporidae; genus Oryctolagus; species Oryctolagus cuniculus. Next base: position 59,447,262 of record NC_142884.1, on the reverse strand, counting down.
ACCACACAGCAGCAGGAGCACCATGGGGTTAAATGCACATCCTTGGCCTCGTGCAGGGAGGAGGAGCTGGAGCAGCTCTCTGGCTAGGAGGGGCCGAGGTGACTCTCCTCGCAGAGAGCGGTGAGGTTCTGATCCAGCTGGGGGCAGTGGGGCCTGAGATTCTGCACCTCCAACAAGGTCCCAGGGGACGCAGGTGCCACACTTGGACGCGGAAACTCCACTGCACCGCAGCGGAGCGGTGCTCCAGCTGGTGCTCAGCGCCCCTCTAGAGACCGCAAACCCCAGGCGATGGCAGTGTTGGGAGGCCGGAGGCCAAGGAACAGAGCCCAGGGCCCGATGCAGACAGTCACTTACCCCGAGAATCCAGTTCTTTGGCCTCCACAGTCAGGTTATACCAGGGGTAGGTTTCTCTGTCCAGTTCTTTCTCGTTGTAAATGTTCCCCTGTTTGGTGATGCGGAAGAACTGGCCCTTGTCACTAGTCCTGCGGATGGAGTATCTGCCCGGGGGAGAGAGAGTTTTGTGGCTTGTCACCATTCTCTGCTGAGTACCAACTCCTTGGAGCCCCTGGCTGGCTCCTCCCCTGCACAGAGCAGACCCACACGCCAGCGCACAGGGCCTCGGGGGAGCAAGGCGAGGTCGTAGGTCTTGGTAATGTTGTCACAGGCTTGAAGGGGGAATCTGAGACTCCAGCAGTGGCCCTTTCAAAGCTGTACAGGGGACCTTGTAACAGCTGCACCCCAGCGGGGCTTGGCTTTTCTGAGTAATAAATGGGGGGGGGGCTGGTGTTGTGGCACTACCGCTTGTGACATTAGCATCCTACATGGGCGCCTGTTCACGTCCAGCTCCCTGCTGATGCATCTGGGAAAGTAGTGGAAGATGGCCCATGTCCTTGGGGTCTTGTACCTACGGGAGAGACCTGGAAGAAGCTCCGGGCTCCTGGCATTGGCCCAGCCCAGCCCTAGCTATTGTGGCCATTTGAGAAGTGAATCTGTGGATGGAAGATCTCTCTCTATTTCTCTCTCTCTCTCTTTCACTCCACCGTAACTCTGCCCTTCAAACAAAGTAAATAAAAATTTTTAAAAAAGTTATGTAGAGGCCGGCACCGCGGCTCACTAGGCTAATCCTCCGCCTTGCGGGGCCGGCACACCAGGTTCTAGTCCCAGTCGGGGTGCCGGATTCTGTCCCGGTTGCCCCTCTTCCAGGCCAGCTCTCTGCTGTGGCCAGGGAGTGCAGTAGGGGATGGCCCAGGTGCTTGGGCCCTGCACCAGCATGGGAGACCAGGAGAAGCACCTGGCTCCTGCCTTCGGATCAGCGCGGTGCGCCTGCCGTGGCAGCCATTGGAGGGTGAATCAACGGCAAAGGAAGAGCTTTCTCTCTGTCTCTCTCTCTCTCTCACTGTCCACTCTGCCTGTCAAAAAAAAAGTTATGTAGAGATGAAAAATGTGAAACGTATGTTATATATAATATCTATGCTATTACTGAAGAAAATTTCAGAAAAAAGAGAACAGAAGAAATACAAATGTAATGAAGGAAAACTTTCCTGACCTGAAGACAGCTTGAGTGTACAGGTTAAAAGATATCACTGTTAGCAAGCTATTTTTTTTTATTTTTAGAAAAGGAAAATAATTAGGCATATCAAGGCTATATGAAGAAACTGGAAAGAATCCAGGCAGGGAAAAAAAATTCCTTATGAAACAGGAGAAACCGACTTTGCCTCAGACTGCGCACAGAGTGAGCACATGGTGCTGGCGGTTTGGCAGGGAGGTGCCTGTGCGCTGCGGTGTGCGTGAACACCTCTGAGTGCCCTCACATACGAGGGCGGAGAACTAAGCCAGCTGTCCACCTGCGAGGGCTCAGGAAGGGTACTGCCTGCAGCAACAGGTCCTGGAAAGTCACCTTTGAGAATTCACTCCATCTAGCCAAGAAACGTCTCAGGGTAAAGTGAAAACATGGCATGGGAGGTAGGGAGTGGAGTCAGGGATTCCTTTACCAATCGTGGGAAAGCAGTGGGGGGTGTGTGTGTGTGTGTGTGTGTGATAGGTTTTATATGGAAAATATAGGTCCAGGAAAACACAGAAATTTTACAGGTAGAAATAAACCTTATTGATAGATGTAAAAATGGATATAGTTCATACAGATATCTAGGAGAAAAAAATTTTTAAAAAAGATAGCAAAGCGGGGGGGAGGGAAAACATCATTAAATTTGAGCAGTGGGAAATGTACAAGATAAAAGGAGTAAGATCAAAGGTATCATTTATGATGAAAAATGTAAAGCAGGTGAAATACAAAGCAGCCCAGTTTAGATGAAAAAACAAAGCCATGTACGTTCTGTTTTCAAGAGACAAGTTCATGCCAATGACCTAGAAAAGTTAAAAGTACAGGTTGGAAACTTTATATCAGGCACACATGAATAACAGGAACACAGGACTGGCAAACCCAACAGCAGGCAGCGTGCAGCTGAGCGCCGAACGTTGAAGCAGAGCAAACTGGATAATTGTGTCCGGCTCAAGGTAGCAAACCGTAATGAGGGTCCAACAGTTATAAACCTTTGCTAGCTGAATATAAACATTACGATGCATAAAGTAAAAGCGTAAGATATTCAAGGGAAAAAGTGGACACAAAGGCAAGTGTATTTCTTCACAGAGCAAGCTAAAAAAGCAAAGCCAAGAAATCCCCACCGTTTGTAACTGAAAAAGACTGAGTAAATTTTCAAATAAGTCCTTGGGTCAAAGAAGAAACAAGAATCATCTTTACACACTATTTAGAATAGCATGGCAATGAAAATAATCCCCACGTGAGAGGGGCCCATTTGCCTTTAATAAAGAGACCTAGAAACGGAGCTCCTCCAAAGGTGGTTCATAAACACGGTTCTCATTAGAACTCTTTAAAAAAAATAAAACTGAGAAAATTTTTTTGTTCTTAAAAACTTTTTATTCATGTATTGCACTTGTTTGAAAGGCAGAGAGACCAGAGAGACAGACAGACAGATTTCTCATCCACTGGTCTGCTTCCCAAACAGCTGCAAATACTCAGGCTGAGCCAGACTGAAGCCAGGAGCTGAGAACTCAATCCAGGGCTCCCATGCGAGTAACAAGGTCCCAACTGCTGGGGCCATCACCACTGCCTCCCATGGTCTGCATTAGCAGGAAGCTGGAATTAGGAGCAGAGCCTGCACTTGAACCCAGGCTTTGGACTTGAACCAGAGCCTGGATGTGAGCTCAGGCACTGTGATACAGGATGTGGGCACCCAAGTGGCTACACCAAACACCCACCCACCACTGGGTAAAAGAATTTTAAAATTTGTACAAAAGAAATAATGTGGCCTGCACCGTGGCTCACAAGGCTAATTCTCCGCCTGCAGCGCCAGCACCCCGGATTCTAGTCCCAGTTGGGGCACTGGGTACTAGTCCTGGTTGCTCCTCTTGCTGTCCAGCTCTCTGCTATGGCCCGGGAGGACAGTGGAGGATGGCCCAAGTGCTTGGGTCCCTGCACCCGCATGGGAGACCGGGAGGTAGCACCCGGCTCCCGGCTTTGGATCGGCGCAGAGCGCCGGCCGAGGTGGCCAATAGGGGAGTGAACCAATGGAAGGAAGACCTTTCTCTCTGTCTCTCTCCCACTGTCTATAACTCTCTCTGTCTCTCTCTCTCACTGTCTATCTTTGCCTGTCAAAAAAAAAAAAAGAATTTAAAAATTCATACAAAAGAAATGATGTTTGAGAATAGATAAAAATTACATAAAATGAAAAGCAAAGAGAGGGAGAGACTTGTCTTATACATACTAAAATTTACTATAAAACTGCTAGAATAAAACAGAATGCCACAGAACAATGGACAGAATAGGTAATTCGGAAATACACCAGGTATTTACAAGAACTTCGTATATAACAAAGGCAGGAAGATGATGACTTAGTTAATAAACAAATCTTGGCACAAATGGCTACTCATCTGGAAAATAATAAGGTTGGATGGGATTCATAGCCTGTAGCACTACAAGAGTGAGATAAAACTGTACCTTTTGTGTTGGAGGAGAGGAGTGGACTCGAGAGAGAGGAGCCAGTACTATGGTTTGCATGTGTCCAGCATGTGGTGTCGTAAACCGTAGTTAACGTAATCTGGAGGTGGGGCTTTAGGGAGGTGATTAGGATTAGTTGGGGTCATGAGGACAGGGCCTGTGTGCTGGCATGAGTCACTCACCGTGCATTGCCCTGGCCACCTTATCACACAGCACAAAGACCCTCCCAAGATGCCAACCAGGTGCTGGCGCCATGCTCTTTGCCTTTTAAGCTTCCAGAACCATGCGCTAACAAGACCTCAATTCTTTATAAATGACTCAATCAGTGGTGTTCAGTGACAGCAACTGAAACTGGACTAAGTTGCCAAGTGCTGATGCATGGGTGTGAAACTGAAACTGGAAACAACCAAACACCTCAAACCAACCAACCAACCAACCGACCAACCAACCAACAGCAGCAAGGATAAATTCAGCGTACGGCATTTCTACGTTCCTGTGGTCGTGAAGAAGGACGGGAGAGCACCACCTTAAGGCAGCACCTTGAGTGCCTGGGGAGTGGTTAGCAGGGCTTGCGTTCTAGAACTTTGTGTTTCGCTGTGCAGGGTTGTGGTTCGTGGTTTGGGGAAGACCCACATTGGATACATTCTTAGTGAAGGGGTTTCAGGTATGTTAGCTGATTGGCTCCTGTCTTGACTGTGGGATTATTGGTCCAAACACAGAGCTTTCAAAGTGGAGCAGTAACAGGCATCTTAAGATGGCAGGGACCAAGCACCGTAAGAGCCCAGCAGGCCGAGGGGGTTAGTGGGAGGGCATGGGCTCTTCGTCCTGCCTCTGCCACTTTCCCTGTGAGTGCTGGGAGAAGCCAGTTTCCCTCTGGTGGGTCCTGATGTCAGCCCAGCAGCTGTAAGAGCACCAACTCTGGGATGGTATCACCATCACTATCATCATCGTCATCACCATCATCACCATTACCATCATTATCATCATCAACATCACTATCACCACCACCATCATTATCAACATCACCATCACTATCAACAGCATCATCACCACCATCACCACCATTGTCACCAACACCAGCACCATCACTATCATCACCGCCATCACTATCATCACCACCATCACTATCATCACCACCATCACTATCATCATCACCATCACCCTATTATCACCACCATCACCATCACCATCACCATCATCACTATCATCACCATCACTATCACCATAACCACCACCATCCTCCTCCTCCTCACTAACACCATGACTATCGCCATCACCATCACCATCATCATTGCCATCACCATCATCACCATCCTCACTATCAACACCATCACCATCATAATTACCAACACCAGCACCACCACCATCATCACCATCATTATCACCAGCACACCCACCAACTACCCCCTTACCCGATGCTGCGCCGGGCCTCGTCGGGATCTGAGGCCAGTACCGAGCCGACCAGAGGTTTCTTCAGGTTCTCCTGCAGCAGGAAGTGGTAGAAGTGCTGCTGGAAGACGGGGGGCTCATCCACGTCCGTGACGTTGATGATGACGCGGGCCTTGTTCCTGCCGGAGATGCCGCTCAGATAGCGGAGGTTGATGGTGGGGTCTGTGGCCTCGATGGTGAAGATGTACTGCTGGATGAGTTCATAGTCCAGGGGCTGCGGGAAGGAACAGGATGGGGAGCACCTGCTGGGAGCAGGCCGTGACACAAGATCTTCCCAGCAACCCTGCGGGGTAGGGCTGGGACAACACCCATGCTCCAGGGAGCAGCCTGGGGCCTCCACAAATGATATTTCCAAGGTCATCAAGACAGTGGCTTGGCCTGCATCTGTCTTCACCTACCCCCTCTTTTATCTCAGCAGCCTCTGGCCACACCCCCAACCCTGGCTGTCCACCTGGCCCTGTTCCAGGCACTGAGGACACTCAGCACACCAGCCCCGGTCCTGAGCTCTAGGGAATCACAGAGGGCGGCTCCGTCCACAGGACTTGCCTTTTCTTCCTGCTTTTGTCCAGGATGCCTTGCCAGCTCTGCCCATCTCACAGGCTCCTGCTCACCCCTCAAGAAGCCAATTGGAGGGAATCAGAAGCAATCTCAGAGGCCCTCCCTATACCAGTGACTGCTCCCCGCCTGGCCACACTTTGGTTATGCATCTGCCTTCCCTCCTGCTGAGAGCTTTAGTGACTCTCAGGGCTGTGCCTGCCTCCCCTGGGTGTCTCCAGACCCCAGAATGGGGCTGGGCCAGAGAAGGGGCCAGGCCCAGCACCCCCCGGCCTTTACGGCCACTCTGAGGCATGCTTATGCTAACAGGGTCTCTCCCAGCGCTGTCCGTGCCCGCCTCTATCCCCAGGCACTTGCCATTTCTTTATGTGCCAGCAGCATTTACTGGCTGGGACATGGAGAGCTAGTGCCCGCCCCTCTTCAGTACACGCTGCAGGAGCTAGTGCACAAACATCTCGGCTCCCTCACCCTCAGCTGCTGCCACTCAGGTGTGTTCCTCACTGTCCCCAGTTGTCCCCTGTGGGATTGGGTGCCAGCTTTGTCGCTGCTCAGAGCCCAGCGTTCACTTCCTTCTCTTCCCCTGTCCTTGCTCCTGGGGCCTCCTGGAATCATCTCCCAGATAAATGACTTATACCCAAATCTTTGCCTCTGGGCCTGCTTCTGAGTAACCCAGCCTAAGGTCCTGGGTCACAGTCTCCACGCACATGACCAGCTGTGAGCAGCCCTGGGCAGGTCCTGTGGATGCTGGGAGCCCCGACGCCATTGATGGAGACCTACAAACCTTCATGGGCTTGATGATGCCCTCATTGCGGGTGGGGTCCGTCTCGATGGTGAAGGTGTCCCTGTACTCGCCCTGCACGATGCTGTACTTCGTCATCCGGTTCTGAGGCTCATCTGGGTCCTCCACAGACAGCGAGCCCACGGGGCTGCCCACACGGATGTCTTCAGGTACAGTAAATGTGTACTTGGCTGATGCAAATAGGAGCCCGCAAGGGCAGTAGGTTAACGAGATAGACAAGGCAACTGCCCCTTATGTGGTGCTAGTGTATTTTGGTATAGGAGTTGGGTGTGATAAAATAATGGTAGTCGTGATAATAATAATATCCCTGGGATTATGGGTCTCAAGGCAAAGGGGGTTTTCTCTAACTGTCCATCCATCCACCCATTTATCCACCCATTCATCCATCCATCCACCCATCCACCCGTTCATCCATCCATCCATCCATTCATCCATACATCCATCCACCCATTCATTCATCCATCCAGCCAGCCATCCACCTGTTCATCCATCCATCCATCCATCCATCCATCCATCCATCCATCATCAAGTCACTCATATCCCTCCCCCCCCCGCCTTCTTCCTCCTATCCATCTAACATGTAGCTATTCTGTATGGCAGGCACTGTGCTAGGGGACTTAACAGTTACCAAGACAGACAAGTGCTGACTTCTGGAGTTTACACGATACCCAGCAAGGCCATGCCAAGAGAACCTGCCTATTTTTGTGGTGGCTGAGCCTCTGAGTTATGACATCAGCACTAGAGGCGAACAGAGCCGTCTGATTCTCTCTCCCACCCCACCCCACCATGGGAAAAGCTCTTGCTAGACACTTCTGGGGGAACAGCAGTCTGAGGATGGGGTCAGGGCCCAGCCCTGGCTCTGGCTGTCACTTTGCTATACTTTGCCACCCACTGGCTTGTGGGCCCCCAGTCTCAGGGCCTGGGTTTTCCTGAGCCCATGGGATCTGGCTCTCACCTGTGGGAGGAGACCAGGGCCAAGGGCAGCTGGATGCCTTGGGAATGTGGAATAGGGATGGAAGCAGCAAAGAGACCCACCTCGTGGTGGAGGGAGAGGTATAGGTCTCGGGGTCACCTTCCCCAGGGCTCCCAAGTCCTCCACCCTCCCGGGGCCCTGGGGGGAGAGGCTCACTCTGCGTGAAGATGGGGAAGTTGTCGTTGACATCCTGCAGAGTGATCAGCACGGTGGCCGTTCCAGACTCGCCCCGGAGGCCCTGGGCATCTCGTGCCTCCACCACGATCTCGTACCTGGCCTGCGTCTCTCGATCCAAGTTTTTATTTGTTGTGAAAATAATTCCTGCAACAGTGTCCAAGCAACAGCTGTGTCACCTGGGGGGCTTTTGGGAAATATTGACGCCTGCAGCCGACCCAGAGAGAGTCTGGGTTAACTCTTAGTTCCAGGGATGAGAATCATGAGCCTAACCCACTGCCTCCCTGCTCTGCCCCGTGAGGCCACAGCATGGGCCAACACAGGCCACGGACACCTGGGGCATTGTGCTGGGAGAGATTCTAAGGCCTCAGCCAGGCCCAGCGTGAGAGTGCTGGGATGAATTAGTGATGTCTGCCTCGGTGCTACATTGGGCAGTGGTGGTGTCTCTGCTACTTATTTGTACCGAAGTCAATCCTCCCAGCTTGGCCAATAGGTCTGGCTACCGAGATTCAGTCCTTACAGTTTTTTGTTAAAGTCATGCACATTTTCTCTATATACATGATATAATTCTAATTCAAATTTCACTGCTGACATGCAAGATGCCTAAAGCATTCCCATTTTCCAGGTAAGGGAGCTGAGGTCTGCAGAAGTGAGTTGACTTATCCAAGGTCTCTGGAGGGAAAGTGTAACGGAGCTGGGTTTGGAAACCAGATCCGTCTGAACCTGTGCCCAGAGCTGCTAACCAGCCTCCTCTGCTGCTGCTTGCTCATCCTTGGCTAACTAGATTCTGCTTTCGAGCTCTGGCCCCGAGCGCTCGCCTTGGGCACCTGTCTGCTTCCTTGTCCCCTGGCCAGCCGCCTCGTCTTCACACCGACACCGCACCTCCACGGGACAGGATGGTGCCATGCTTGGTGGAGCCTGGCAGACTGGGCTTCCCTCGGCACCTGCCCCCCTGGTGTATCCACCTCCCCTGCCCTCCATGCTGGCGCCTTCCCAGGAGGGTCAATCACACCGACCGGAATTGGCGATGGCAAAGTTCTCATCCCCCTTCAGGATCTGGTACATGACAGAGGTGTGGTCTGCCACGGTGGGATCATCCGCATCCACTGCTGTCACACGCGTGACCGAGGTCCCTGCAGAGAGAGGATCCTACAGCTGCTGCACCCCGTTCTCAGGGGAGGGCAGATGGCACTCGGGCTGTCTCCCGTGCCCATCTCCTCCGCGTCCCTAGAGGGAAAAGACTGAGGCTCCTGCATGGCAGCAAAGTGCTGGCCCTGTGGGGTCCAGCCAGGTCAACCCTGAGGGGGCAAGGAGAGCAGGTGTGTCGTGCTGCTACGGCGGGGGATGGGGGATGGGGGGGGGAGACACCAATGAGGAGGGGGGAGACACCAATGAGGAGGGGGGAGACACCAAGGCGAGTTATGGGCTGTTTCTCTCCCTGGAAGGGTGGGAACAGGGAATGGGAATGCCCCCAAAGAGGTGGTGTCACATTTCTCATGCCTTGAACGCCGCCAGTGTCCTCACACATAAAGCAGCCCTGGTCCCAGGGCCCTGGCTGCGGATCCTGGACTGTGCAGGTGGGGGTGGGGCAGGGAGCTGTTTTATAGCACCCCTGGAGGCTGGGGGAGGGCTGAGGAAGGAGCTGGAACCTGCTGGTGATGTGGCGGCACCAGGGCTCTGTCCCCCTCCCCTGCTCCCTCACGGCCCCCCGAGGTCACTCTTGTCGCTTTGCTGGCAGAGCCTGGCATTCTTCATGTGCAAGGGCTGTGCTATTGAGGTGCCAGCCCTGAGAGTCGGGGACAGTCGATGGAGTTTGTTCCAAAGAATAATGAGGTAAGAGGATGTGTGTGTCTCCCTGATGGCCAGGGCTTACTTAGTCATTAGGATCAAGGATCAGTCTGTGACTAAGATTAAGGATCAGTGTATGACTAGGGTCAGTGCTCAGTCCATGATCAGTGTCAAGGCTCAGTCTGTGATGAGGATCAGGGCTCAGTCCATGACTAGGGATGGGGCTCAGTCCATGATTGGGATCAGGGATCAGTCTATGACTAGGGTCAGGGCTCAATCCATGATTAGTGTCAAGGCTCAGTCCATGATGAGGATCAGGGTTCACTCCATATTAGGGATAGGGCTCTCCATCTATGATTAGGATCAAGGATCAGTCTATGACTAGGGTCAGGGCTCTGTCCATGACTAGGGATGGGGCTCAGTCCATGATTAGGATCAGGGATCAGTCTATGACTAGGGTCAGGGCTCAGTCTGAGTTCAGTCTGGGGCTTGGTCAGAGGAATCAGGGTTTCTTTCAACGTACATAAGGTGACAACAGAGGCATTACAACTGTAGCCCTGAACTCACCGAACCCCGAGCCTAGGCAGTGGAGTGGTTGCAGTGAGTCCCTGCAGGCAGCGGGGGATGGGAGACACGTACCCACAGATGACATCTCGGGCACGGACGCGTTGAACAGCCTGTGCGTGAATACAGGCCAGTTGTCATTCACGTCGTGGACTTTAATGGTGAAGCTGGACGGAGACTCCAGGTTCCTGTTGGTGTCCTTGTCCACGATGAGGGCAACAAGGTGGTACTCTGAGATCTTCTCCCGGTCCAGCCTCTCGAAGGCATACACGTCCCCTGTGTCTGCGTTGACCTGGAAGACCTTGCCGACAGAGTCTCCCTTGAGCAGGTACTTGGCGTTCTTGCGGTTCACGCTCGACTTGATCTAGGGAGGAAGAGGTAACGTGAGCTGAGAATGGGCAGGAATGGCTGCATGCATGTGTGAGTGTGTGTGCACACGAGTGTGCGTGTGCATGTGTGTGCATGGACAGAGGCATGTCTGTTTGCGTGTGCATGTACACGTGTGGTGCTGGCCAGAGATCCCATATGTGACAGTGAGATTGTTTTTTAAAGATTTGAGGGGCTGGCATTGTGGCATAGTGGGCAGAGCTGCTGTCTGCGATGCCGGCATCCCATATGGACACCAGTTTGAGTTCCGGCTGCTTCACTTCTGATCCAGCTCCCTACTGATGACCTGGAAAAGCAGAGGAAGATAGTCCAAGTCCTTGGGCCCCTGCCACCCATGTAGGAGACCCAGATGAAGATCCTGGCTCCTGGCTTTGACCTGGTCCAGACCTGGCTGTTGTGGTCATCTGGGGAGTGAACCAGCGATGGATGATCTCTCCCTCTCTCTCTGTAACTCTGACTTTCAAATAAATAAGTAAAATATTTAAAAAGAGATTTGAGTCATTTGTGTATTTATTTTAGAGGCAGAGAGAGAGAGGAAGAGAGAAAGAGAGAGAATGCAAATACATATCCTCCCATCTGCAGGTTCACTCCCTAAGGCCCACCAGGAACCCAACCCAGGTCTCCCACATGTGTGGCAGGAAACCACTATCTGCCTCCCGCGGTCTGCACCGGCAGGAAGCTGGAGTCAGAGCCAGAGCTGAGTATTGAACCCAGGTGCCCAGATGTGCGGCGTGGGTGGCCTGTCATCTTAACCACTGGGCCAGGGGCCCACCTCACACACTGAGATTCTAACAAGAACCCTTGGCTGGTCAGCCCTGCATTGTTCTCAGCCAGGTCGCTGCAACCTCCACATGGGCGTGGCCCAGTGTGCCTAGAATGCTGCCTGCAGCCCACTTTCATCTGAGTGGAAGAACACACTCGGTACCATTGGAAGGCCAAGGGTATTTTGGCCCCGTAGAAGGTCTTAACTCTTTGCCTTGTAGTCATCTCCTCTGAAAAAGGAGGCAATACCGCTTCCGATGTTGAGTTGCCCAAAGGAGTAAAGCCGCACTTCCGGAAAGGAGTTCCTGGACAGACTGGCCTCAGTTCCTGTTCCCCGCACAACGGGGCCCCCGACACGGCGGGCTGGAGCTGGCTTGCATCAGCTTGGTTTTGGAGAGGGAGCCAACTCAGATTTCCAGACGTGTTTGTGCATTGGTTGTTAAACACAACCAACATTAAATATTAAATGATACAAAGTCACCATCAAGCAATTATGTTAAAGACAAGGATGACAGATACTCCGCATCCATCGCTTCCCAGTTGTTTCACTGTGTTGTTGGGCTCGTGCACACCTCCCAGGTCTGTATGATGCAGACACTAAATAAATGCCACATTAGGATGTGTTCCTGCCCGTCTCTCCCAGCTGTGTCTTCAGGAACTTGATGTTGGCAGCTTGAAATCAGACACGGCGAGAATATTTACACCATGGGAACTGGCAGATGCCACACATCGGGACCTCATTCCCTGGAGAGCCAGTTGTCAAACAGTCATCAGCACGCCATGGGTCCCTGTCAACTCCGGTTTGGAGTGATACCACAATGTTCTCTTCTTGGGGGCTTGCAATGTCCACCCCAGCACAAAGAACCAGTGAAGAGCTTTGTGTAACTCCACATTTCCCATCCTTGCTAGGCCACCAAACTGATTTTCTTTGCTATAAGCCACCGCCTGCGATGCCAGCATCCCATATGGGTGCTGGTTTGTGTCCTGGCTGCTCCACTTCTGATCCAGCTCTCAGCTATGGCCTGGGAAAGTGGCAGAAGATGGTCCAAGTGCTTTGGTCCCTGCTACCCAGAAGAAGCTCCTGACTCCTGACTTCAGCCTGGTCCAGCCCTGGCCATTGCGGCCATTTGGGGAATGAACCAGTGATAGAAGACCTCTCTCTCTCTCTCTCTCTCTCTCTCTCTCTCTCCATCCCTCCCTCTCTCTCTCTCTCTCTCTTTCCTTTTCTATGTCTTATTCTCTCTTTGTAACTCTGACTTTCAATTAAATCTTAAAAAAAAAATAGAGGGGCCGGCACTGTGGCATTGTGGGTAAAGCTGCCACCTGCAGTGCCAGCATCCCATATGGGCACTGGTTCAAGTCCCAGCTGTTCCACTTTCATCCAGCTCCCTGCTAATGAGCCTGGGAAAGCAGAGGAAGATGGTCCAAGTCCTTGGGTCCCTGCACTCATGATGGAGACCTATAAGAAGCTCCTGGCTTCTAGCTTTGGATGGGCTCAGCTTTGGCTACTACAGCCATTAGAGGAGTGAACCAGTAGATGGAAGACCTCTCTCTCCCTCTCTTCCTCTGCCTTTCTGTAACTCTGCTTTCAAATAAATCAATAAATCTTTTAAGAAAAGAAGAGAGAATCCAATAAGCATAGGATATCAGGAAAATAAGATACTAGTACTTTATGCCCACACAGTGCAGGCTCATAGAAAGGTAGACTGTCCAAAAACTGCAATTCAATTAGAAGAATATAAACCAGATACCCACAAGGCGCCAGGCCCTCTGCTGTGGCCTGGAGCTCACACAGACCTCGTTCTGGCCCTCGGGCCCAGGTCTGAAGCCTCAGAGCTGAGCTTCCTGCTAATCTGTGCCCCGAGAGCCAGCGGCAGCAGCTCAAGCACTTGGCTCCTGCCACCCGCGGTGGAGCTCTGGAGTGGACTCTGGGCTCCTGGGCTTTGGGAGAGCAAGCCAGCGGATGGAAGCTCCCTGTCTGGCCGTGTCTGCTTCTGTCGTTCTGCCTTTCAGATAAAATGAATAAAAACAAAGAGAAGAGTCTGGAAGGTGAGGGAGAGGAGACAGGAAATGCGGACCCTCCCCTCTGGAGGACCCTCCCCTCTGGGGGGCCGGAGGAGGGAGGAGGGGCCGGAGGCAGGCAGCAGCCCAGCAGTGGGAGACGCCCTGGAGCAGGACAGTGGTGTGCAGGGGGCTGTGGCCCAGGAGGATGTGGCCGGGACCTCTGATGAACAGCCGGCCAGGAGGCAAGGAGCAGCATCCCAGCTCTGTAACCTGCGGGAACACGGGGCCTCAGGAAGGGGCAGCCGGGGCCCTGTGTAACTTGCTTAGATACCAACTTTCAGGCTCAGCTCTGGGCAAGGCTTGGGGGGTGAGGTAGAGGGGTGTGCATTGGCACCTCCAGGACAGAGATGGTGAAGGGGAGTTAGGTCAGCTTTTGTCTGTTTCTTTGGAGTTCGGCTTCTGATTTCCTACGTGCTGTAGTGTCGTGTTCCTTCCCTGCAATTGTCCTTAGTCTCAGTGTGTAGGAACAGTTTTGGGTCAGTGCTCACGCAGCGTTCCCACATCGCCGCTGCCCTGGCCCTGGGTATTGGCTTCTCCACGTGCTTGCTGGTGCGTTGGAATTCCAAATGGGTCAGTATTGATACATTATGATTCAGGCCCACAGTCATGCAGGGTCCTTTAATTTTTACCTAACATTCCAGGATCCTGTTTAGTCATCATGTCTCTCTGGGCACCTCTTGGCTATGGCGTTTCCCAGATTGCCATGGTTTTGGATTGATCTTGGCCATGGTGAGGAGCATGGGTCAGCGGTTTGGCAGGAGGCCCCTCTGCTGGGGCAGCTGTGGATTTTGGTGCCTCCTCCTTCTCCAAGGTCACTGTGTTTGGACGCGAGTTGTCCCTGCTGTAAGTGAGGCCGAGCCACATTTGGGGACTCAGAAGGCTGTGCAGTGCCGGCTCCCATTGTCCCTCTGCCTCTGTGGGTCATAGAAGGCTCTAGACTCTGGGCTTGATAAGCAGGGCGGCTCACGGCCTTGGGAACCCAGAGATGATCCTGGCAGCCCCATCCTTGCCTCTCCCAGGCACCCTGATCTCTTCCCAGACTGGGGACTGCCTGTGGCTCCTCTGTCCCCTGGCCCCACGCTGTCTGCTGGCAGATGACGCACGCCTGACGCTCTCCGCGCTGCCCGTAATCCCTGGGCAGGTCCCCTGAGGGCGGTGGCCCCTGCTTTCCTCTGACTCAGCTGCAGATTGTCCTTGGGGTCAGCCATTCTCTTCGAGGCTGACTCAGGGCACGCTGATCCCACCAGGAAAGACACAGGTGGGCTGACGACATTTCCCTGTGACAATCGTGACGGCACTCAAGGAGCCCAGGGCCTCCCCGTGGGACCCTGGGCCAGTGTCTGCCCCTCCAGGTGGCCGTGCTGGTTGGTTGACGCCCCCAGCCATTCCGGGACCCAGAAGGGCATGGTCAGCCTGCTGTGACCAGGGCTGTGAGCAGATCCCCGGGGTGGTCCCGTCCTCTTCCTCTGGCTGGGATCGCGGTCCTGGCGCTGCGGCCAGACTGGGCCCTCCCCTCCAAGGGTCCTCTCTGGCCTGTTGCTCTGTGGCTTTAGAGTGGCCCCATCACCACTGTTTATGGAGTTCTTTGGCCAGTGCTGTCCCTCTGGATCAGGGTGGGCAAACCGTTCCTAAAAAGAGCCCCACAGAGAATATTTGTGGCTTTGTGGGCCGTAGGATGCTTGCCAGACCTGTCCACTGCTGCCACTTTACATGAAAGCAGTCATGGACGACTTGCAAATGAGTAACCGCTTCGGGATCCCAATAAAACTTTATTAACAAAACCAAGCAGTGGGCCAGCCTGGGGCCTGCTCTGGACGGCCACCTCTGTGAGGGTGGGGGCCCACGTCTGTCTTTTTCTGCCGTTGTCTTTCCAGTGCCCAGCCCAGTGCCTGGAACTGTCCGTTCTTCACCCAGCACGGCGATGCAGACTTCTTGTGGGCTGATGTTTAGATTCCCAGAAGCCGGCACGGCGGGACTGTGATGTGCTCAGAAACTGTCGGCCTGGTGGAAACTCTCAAAACACGTCGCCTTCTGCTGGTCATTATGCTTGACACCCCGCCTCTAGGGCCAGTCCTCTGGACGGGGGTGGGCGGTTTTGACCTCAGCGGCAGTTTGGCAGGATGAGCTTGCGATGGGCATGTTTTGTAGGAGGGTGAGGTGAGGCTCAGAGCTGCAGGCACCACACTGGAGGGCCGGCTTGGGTCAGACGCCTCATTATGGATGTTGGGGAGTTTGGGGAGCTGTGTGGGGTCACAGGGAACCGGGGAAGGCTGGCCTGCCAGAAAGGCGCTCCGGGGCTCGGGCCAGGGTTGGCCAGCCGTGGCCCGGCTGATTAACCCCGTCACCAGAACGGTTTTGTAGAAGGCTTTTTGAGCCTTAACTGATCTCTTACATGGCAGCACTTAAGGGTTCCGCCCTGAGCCCTGAGCCCACAGGCCAGGCACAGAGTAGCTCTCTGCCAGTGACATTTAGTCCACAGACCAGGGACTGGGAGAAAATGAATCAGTGCTCACCACCATCTGTCTGCCACCAGCAGCACTATCACCGTCACCTCCATCATCACCATCACCACCTTCTCCATCCCCACCATCACCTCCGTCATAACCATCACCACCTTCTCCATCCCCACCATCACCTCCATCATCACCATCACCTCCATCATCACCATCACCTCCGTCATCACCGTCAGCACCTTCTCCATCCCCACCCCATCCCCATCACCTCCATTACCACCGTCACCACCTTCTCCATCCCCACCCTATCCCCATCACCTCCATCATCACTTCCATCATCACCTCTGTCATCTCCATCATCACCACCGTCACCTCTGTCATCACCATCACCACCTTCTCCATCCCTACCCCATCCCCATCACCTCCATTACTACTGTCACCTCCATTACCACCATCACCTCCCTCATCAATGTCACTGCCTTCTCCATCCCCACCTCATCCCCATCACCTCCATCATCACTTCTGTCATCTCCATCATCACCACCATCACCTCCATCATCACCGTCACCACCATCCCCATCCCCTCCATCGCCTCCATCATCACTACCATCAACATTTCTCCTTCACCACCAATTTCATTACCACCCCCACCAGCACCCACCATTGTAACCACCACCTTCTCCTCCATCACCATCATCAACACCACTATCACTGCCAACACGCCACCACCACTGCTGTCACCGACCACCACGACCCCCACCACCATCTCGACCACGATTGCCACCACCTTCAGAAAGATCACCTTGCCCCCACAGCTGCCGCAACCTCGGTCACCGTCTCCACCCGTCACCCTCACTGTCACCAGCATCACTCCTGGCCGGTGCTGCTGGTGTTGGCCGCCCTGGGCCCTGTGTCTTACCTTGCCCACGTGATGGGGCAGCGAGGTGTTCTTCTCTTCATCAATGTGCATCTGGTTCCAGATCCAGTCTCTCTTCTGGCGCCGGTGAGCAGGCAGCAGGCTTGGGGTGTCCAGCTCGCTAGGGTTGGCACCTGCCGCTGCTATAACCGCCACCAGCAGGCCCAGGCAGGCGCCCAATGCGGTGACCAGCATCGAAGGCCGCTGCATCTTCCCAGCAGGGACAGATCTGCGGAGGGAGGAGCGGCGTGGTCAGGCAGGGTGGCCGCTGCCCGGGGGGACGAGCAGTTTCCGTGGAGAACTGAACCTTGTCTCTCCGCTCACACCTTCGTCCTGACAGCAACAGGACCAGGTTCTGTTCCCGCCCCTGATGAGCTCCCCGGGTGGGCGGGGGAAGACAGACACGAAACATTTCGTACGTACATGCCACGCGGGCCAGGATGGAGGCCAGGGCAGGGGTTACAGGGAAGCCGGAGGGTGGGGGGGAGTGGCTGATGCTGAGGGCAGCTCCAAAGCCCCAGGCAGTGGGTGCTCAGGTTAAGCTCATTTTACAGGTGAGGAAATTGGGGCCGGTGCTGTGGCGTAGTGGCTAAAGCCGCTGCCTGCTGTGCCGGCATCCCAAATGGGTGCTGGTTTGAGACCCGGCTGCTCCACTTCCGATCCAGCTCTCTGCTACGGCCTGGGAAAGCAGTAGAAGATGGCCCAAGTCCTTGAGCCCCTGCCACGCATGTGGGAGACCCAGAAGGAGCTCCTGGCTCCTGGCTTGAGATCAGCTCAGCTCCGGCCATTGCAGCCTTTTGGGGAGTGAACCAATGGATGGAAGACCTTTCTCTCTCTCTCTCTCTGTCTCTGTCTGCCTAAGGAAACCAAGGTGCACAGGGTTCAGCTCACACTGAGGAAAGTTGTGGGGGCTGAGGATGGACCCTCAGGGGCTAGCCTGCGTCAAGCACTTGTTAGCTGCCTCACTCTGTTCCCAGCTCTCTGTATTGCCTTGTTCAGTCCTCCCGCAGATCGGCATCATTGCTAAGCTCACTCCACAGGTGGGCCAAGCAGCAGAGGCTCGGTCACGTTTCGGGGCTCCCTGCGCCTGTCAGTGGAACCAGAAACTGGAGCCAGCCTATCGCCTTCCGAGTTGCATCTCCTTCCTCTCGCCTCCCCTGGTCCAGCGGCTGCCGCGGGGTGGGCTTTAAGGGCTTCCGAGGACAAGCAAGCCCCTCTCGCGCTCTGGGCCAGCCTGGCGGCCCCTTTAGCTGCTCTGCCTTAGAAGGCTCTGAGGAAGCCCAAATGTGCTGACTTAGAGGGCCACGCCCTCGCCCTGGAACCCACGGGCGATGGCCATCTTAGGCTCTGCGGGTAGGGGTGGGGGTGGGGTCAGACACGGGTCCTCCAAGACTTATTAAGTCCATATTAAGGAAAAGCATGCACCCATTTCAAAAATGTTTGTACCAAATCAAACTGTCTTTTCAGCCCGCTTTGGCAGCAGCTTTCTGAAACACCATCATAATTGGTGGGTCCAGCGCACAATGGAATTGTGGGGCCTTTCATCCCAAAGTTAAGAACCAGAGATACCTGGGGCCTCTCGGGCTCCTGCATCTGGTGCCTGGGCTTGGGTGCCCTGTCACTGGGGCTCTGCCCAGTGCCCCAAGCTGGGAATGACACAGGATGTGGGGGCCCAGCCTGGGAAGCCAGGGCGCCCAAACCAGACAATGGCAAGAAGCTGTCACTCACGTGGAGGGCGTGTCTCTGTACCAACCTGGGCTGTTCTAGTGTGGGGAGTAGCCCTCTCACAACCTCTGTGGGACATCACTGCCCTCCCCGGCACAAGAAATCAATGCGTTGGCCCCCATGGAGACCCCCAGGAGAAAGCAGGGCCTGAACAACTTGGCTGATGAGTTTGCCCAGCTTCAGGAGTATTGTCAAGCTGAAGAGGGCAAACCCAAAGAGTTGGACAGAAACGAAACAGGAAAGGTGGACATTGAGGAGCCGGGACGCTGAGGGGTCAGCTCAGGCAGAAAGCACCTGCTGGGCACACCATGGGGCCGACAGGGATTTCGCAGGCAGAGCCGAGTCCCCGAGAGCTGTGCTGGACGCCGCCCCGACGGCTCATCATCAGCGAGAGGTGACGGACAGTTTTGAAAAGCAGGAAGACCACGCTGGTAGAATTTATAACAAGAAAAGTATTGTTTCCTGGCGAAGCCACTGCAGCCTGCCACAACACACAACCGAACGCGGAGGACAAAGATTTTGAGTTTTCCGGAAGTTCTCTGTGTTAATCAGACGGCTCATCTCCCTGGGGTGTTTCTGGAATGCAAATCCAAGGTCGCCCCTTCGGTGATGGTGGTCGGCTGCGTGTGGGCTGGGGCACGACAAGCGTCCCCTGCTGACCAAGGGAGGGGCCCCTGGCAGAGGAAGAGGATGAAGATCAAGAGTTTGATGTCACAGAGGAAGATAATTAATTTTCTGAAGTAAGATTCACATTTCCATCTTAAATGACTTAAAATCCAGGCTTACTAAATTGTAAAACATTATGCAGACTCGACACGTTAAGCTTTAAGACGAAATCCTACTAGAAGTGGGAAAACACTTACAGGATC
The DNA here is from genome assembly GCF_051225735.1 of Oryctolagus cuniculus. Taxonomy (NCBI): domain Eukaryota; kingdom Metazoa; phylum Chordata; class Mammalia; order Lagomorpha; family Leporidae; genus Oryctolagus; species Oryctolagus cuniculus. The sequence goes on along the minus strand of NC_142884.1, from coordinate 59,427,772 downwards.
TTCATGCTGATCCAAAAGGCAGGTTTTTGAAAGTATCACACCCCGGCGATTTCAGTGTTAAAGAAGAGGATTTCAAGATGGAGACGGACAAGCATTAAGCCAAGTTTAGAGACCTTTTAAGTGCAGGCCCTGGGAGGTTGTGCAGGTTGTACACTCTCTCTCTCTCTCTCTTTTTTACTTATTTGACAGGTAGAATTAGACAGTGAGAGAGAGAGACAGAGAGAAAGGTTTTCCTTCCGTTGGTTCATCCCCCAGATGGCCGCTACGGCCAGCGCTGCGCCGATCCAAACCAGGAGCCAGGTGCTTCTTCCTGGCACTTGGGCCATCCTCCACTGCCTTCCCGGGCCACAGCAGAGAGCTGGACTGACAAAGGAGCAGCCGGGACTAGAACCTGGTGCCCATATGGGATGCTGGCGCCACAGGCGGCGGATTAGCCAAGTGAGCCTCGGCGCTGGCCCCAGGTTGTACACTCTTGAAGGCAGCCCTGTGGGCCAGGGGCATGGTTCACCCAGAGATCGAGGCCTGGCTTCATCATGAATGCCAGGACCAGAGATCTCCCCCACTGTCCCAGAGTAGGTGGAGTCCTTGGCCTTGGCCTTCACTGAGCCCTCTCAGCCCCGACCTCAGCTGTCCCTCCACCCTAGATCCCTGTATCACTGACCTGCAAACTCCTGGGATGGCGTAGGGTAAGCAGGCAGGTGGCGGGACCAGGAGCTGGGGCTCATGCCCGGAGACAGACGTGGACCCCGTGGGTGCTGGGTGGGATGGCCTCCTCCACGGCTTCCCCTGCGCCACCCAGAGGTGGAGGCGGACTCTGCAGATGGCAGGAGGTTTTGAAACCCTGCTAGCGTTTCCTGAGCTGCTGGCGCCAGGTTGGCCTCGATGAGGGCCTAGGGTGTCTGCCTGGGGCCAGCTGACCTCGGGGCCTGCTGACCTTAGCATCCAAGTCCCCTGCCCCCAGCCCAGGAGGAAGCAGACACCCCGGGGCTGGGGTGGGGGTGCAGAATGCCAAGTGCTGCCTTCAAGGGGGACAACACAGGGGTCCTCAGTCACAGAAGAGGAGATGGGTGCCATGGGGGTGGGATGCTCTGGGAAAGAGGAAGAAGATGACAGGAGGCCTGGGGGCAGGGGCGGGGACACTGGGAGCCCCACCAGGAAGCCTGAGTGGGGGAGGCAGCAGCCATGACCTCCGCCCCAGCCCAGCTGGGCCCAGGCCCTGAGGCTCATTTCCTTCTTCCCCCAAAGGGAACTTCACAGATCCTCCTTCTGCCTCTACCCAGCCAGATGTGGATCGGAAGTGAAGAAGTGAAGACAAGTGGAAGTGAAATCGAGGACAGAACCCGGGTGAGGGGTCCTCGGGCCTCTGGGCAGGAAAAGTTGAGAGCCCAAGCACGCAGCCGACAGGCATTGAGTGCCTACTGTATGCCGGACTCCACACTAGGCAGCGGTGAGTGAGACAGACAGGCCTGGCCCTGGGGAACACACACAGCGGAAGGCGGGTGGTGACGAGGGAGGTCGGGGACTTGGAGCCGTGGACACCAGCGAGCGCCGGGGCGGGCCTCCTGTGTGCCTGTCACTCCCGAGAGAAACACTGCTGGGAGCCAAGGCCCTGAGGTCGCCAGCCGCCCAAGAGGGTCTTTGGGAAGTTCTTGAAGAACACGTAGCACACACGACTCTGCATGGACTTAAAACCTTTCTGCGCAAGGCACGCCTGTCTTTGACCGCACGCTGCACGAGTTTTTCAAGGTACCCCCTATTTGAGAAACCAAGCGGAGTCCCCTGGTTCTCGTAGACGCAAGCTTCAGGACAGCGTGAACGAAGAGGAGCCAGGTTGGTGGAGAGGCTGGGTGAGGGCCCCCAACGTCTGCATGGCGACGGCAACTCTGCCCACGGCACTGACCCCAGGCGCCATGGTGGGGACGGACCTGCAGCCTCTTCCCCTTCGCCGTCACTTCTTGTCCTCTTCTCCCTGATGCATCTCCCTTGCTCCCCAAGGCCCAGCCGTGGCCCACACACAGCTCTTGCCTCTTTGGGCTCACACGGTGTCACCCTTGGGGTGACAGCTCTGACGGCAGGCTCTTGGGCGTAAAGGAATCTCAGCTGTGCTGCTGTAGACCAGATGCTTCCCCTCTCTGTACCCCACTGTCCCCATCTCTACAATGGGTACGGCAGCGTGAACCCTTAGGGCTGTTTTCAAGCCTGAGTCAAATAGATTGAACATCTCTTGTCCCCAGATCCAAAACTCTGAGAGCTGTGACTTGACACCTGCAGGATTTGGGGTCTGGGAGCGTTTCAGATTTTCAAACTACTGATGCTCAGCTGGCAACATCCATGCAAATACGTCCAAATTCAGAAAAGCAGGAAACTTAAAACACTTCTGGTTGGCCAGCGCCATGGCTCACTAGGCTAATCCTCCGCCTGCGGCACTGGCACACCGGGTTCTAGTCCTGGTCGGGGCGCCGGATTCTGTCCCGGCTGCCCCTCTTCCAGGCCAGTCCTCTGCTGTGGCCAGGGAGTGCAGTGGAGGATGGCCCAAGTGCTTGGGCCCTGCACCCCATGGGAGACCAGGAGAAGCACCTGGCTCCTGGCTTCGGATCAGTGCGGTGCGCCGGCCGCAGCGCGCCGTCTGCAGCGGCCATTGGAGGGTGAACAAACAGTAAAGGAAGACCTTTCTCTCTGTCTCTCTCTCTCTCACTGTTCACTCTACCTGTCAAAACAAAACAAAACAACACTTCTGGTCCCAAGCATTTTGGATCAGGGGGTGCTTGCACTGACAACATGGCCACCTAACAGCAGCTGCAAATGAAACCAGCAGGTGCGATGCCCCTGCCACTCCCCGTCTGCACTATTTGGGGGTCTGCTCAGGGGTCCTCTTCCTGAACACTCCATCTCTGAGGGTGACTCTCCCCACCCTGCCAGGTCTACTCCCTGCCCCACCCACCTCTGCTGTGTCAGGGGACTCCTCCACCCCCCCCCCCCCAGTCCTGGCTTCTCACTGTGTTTGGGAGGAGAGAAGTGGGTGCCTGTGCCCTGCTCCCCTGCCCTGGCCCACAGACCTCACTGTGGCTGCAGCTCTCCATGCTGGCGGCTCCAGCGGGGCAGCTCCTGGCTCTGCCCTCGCTCGCTTCTGGAAACCCATTGTCCATTCTGCACACAGTGGTGAGCAGGGACATGGTTTTCTCTGTGCTGGGGTTTGGCCTCCAAGGGGCTGTGAGGTGGACTCAGCTCTGTGCTGTCTCAATGATGGGGTCCACATGTGGGAGAGGAACATGACAGCGGGCCGAAGAGGAAGCAGGGGTGGGGCTGGCGCTGCTCCTCTTGGGGTTCCCCTCAATAGAGCTCAGGAAGTCAGGACTCAGTAGGGGGCCCCTTGGGTTGGTCCTGCCCTTGACCGTCCGGTGGATCCCTGCCCCTCCCCCTGACCTGAGTCCTACTGAAGCCTTGGACTCCAGGGTTGGGGGTGGGTATTGAATGAGCTGGAGGTTCCTGGGGCTGGGAGAAGAAGACTCCAGGTTGAGGCACAGCCATGATGTCCTCAGGCCACACCCTGTAAGGTGTCCACACCAGCACAGACCCCGCCCCCAGGCAGCTGTTTGCGCCAGCTCCCCCCAACTCCCCTCTGCTCCCGCCGCCCGGCACACAGCCTGCAGCCTGCAGCCAGGACGCTCCGGCAGCCGAGCCTGCTCCAGGGAGACCCTTGAGGGAGGCCTGTCCGCCTAGCCTCCTGCAGGCTCTGGACTCTAGCCCAGGGGCCGGGGTCAGGGATGAGGGCAGGGCTGTGGGAGGAGACGGCCCGGAGCACGTGTGGCCCCTGGGAAGCTCTCCGCTCTCCCTACCGCCACCCCCTCCACACCCTGGTCTCAGTCTGGGATGGGGTGGGGTTCTGTGGTCCTCCAAAGACTCCCACATTGTCTGTTTGAGTCCCAGCATCCAGCAGAGGTCAGTACAGGGAGGACGAGGGGTGAGGCCCTGGTCTGTGGCTCTGTGGGGTCCGGACTCCTGCCACCAGCCCCCCTCGCCTGCACTCCCTCCCAGCTGGCCCTGCCTGTGGCCTGTACTCCTGCAGGGTCAAGTCCAGCTCCTGACCCGGCCTTCGAGGTCTAGGACAGTGAGTCCCTGCCCATCCCTACCGCTCTCCTCCCCATCCCCTCCCAACCCTCCCCCAGGAGGAGAGCTAGAAGTTTCTGGAATGTCTAGCACTCTTCCTCTCACCAGCAGGCTTTTGACACAGGCTGTTCCCTGTGCCTGGAATGTGCTTCCTTGCTGTGCTCCCTGTGTGAAAACTCTACTTCTATGTGGTGTCCAAGTCCCCGTGCCTGCCCGTCAGCCTGCCCCATCTCCAGGTCCAATCTTGCCTTTGGTTCCCTTCCTACACATAGGATTAAAATCTGTGTATTTGCACAGCACACCCAGCCAGAGGGAGCCCAGTAGATGCAGTTGTCACTGTCGCTGGAAGAACTCTCCCTGGCCCTATATAGCACCTCTTCTAAGCCTGTCACATGTCAGACACATCACCATTAGGGTTTTCTCTGGGATGAAATTTTCCCTTAAGGGTCCTCAATGAGCCACACACACAGGTTCCTCTTTAGGTAGGGCTGTCAAACACAACTCACAGGTTGCCACTCTCCTACCTCTATGACAGACATCACCAATCAACCACAGTGTCCATTCCCACTGAGCTTACACCTGTGGCAGACATCACCAATCAACCACAGTGTCCATTCCCACTGAGCTTACACCTGTGGCAGACATCACCAATCAACCAGTGTCCATTCCCACTGAGCTTACACCCAGCCCCCGAATCCTCACTACAGTCGTTGATTTGGAGACCGCCAATTTGCCAGATCTAGTGTGTGATTTGAAACAAATTTGTGCTGGGGTCTCTGGGTGCCCGGTTGTCTCACCTAAGCCCTGGCCTCCTAAGGGGTCAGCTCCCAGCTTCAGGGAGAGAACACCTGCCCCACAGAGGATCTCCAGCCTCCTCTGGGCTTCCTTTGGCCCTGGGCGGCTCAGGCCTGCGAGGCACTGGGGGCAACAGAGGGAGCCCCACGCACCTGCCCATGGGAACCTGCCTGGCTACCCCTGAGCTCCGTGGGCCTCCCTGTCCTCAGCTCCCCATCCGAGGTCATGGGTGCAAAGCCCAGCGGATCAGAGGTGCTCAGTGGATGCGCTCATGTTTGATCCCCATCTGTGTCCCCACCCCCACCAGCCCAGAGGCCGACTCAAGCCAGACCTCATTTCCTGGCTCCACCCTGGGCCCCGCCTCCCGCTCCCCCTGTTCCTCTCCAGAAGGAAATCTCATTCACCGCCTGCCCGGCCTGCCCCGAGCCCTGCTCCCTCCTTCTGCCAGGATCTGCGCCTGCCAGGATCTGAACTTTATACTACGGCCCAAGGCAGATGACCTGGAGGTCCCTGGGTGGGTTTGGAGACCTCCCCCTTCCCTAGAGAGATGGGCAGACCCAGGCTCAGGTGGCGGAGGAGCTGCCCAAAGCCTCCTGCATTCTGAGTGCCTGTTCTTCCTCCAGGAAGTCCTCTGTGATTTCTCCACCCAACATCCACTTGGACCTGGGTCACGATGGCCTTTCCAAGGTCTCTCCAGCCTGTGTTTAGACAGTGAGCCTCCTCTTCTGCAGAATCACTGGGCTCCAGGCTTGTCCTGTGACACGTCTGTGCCCTGAACTGAGAGCAGCAGGGGCTGGGGGTTGGGAGCGGCCGGCCTCCCTGGTGTCTTGCCTCCTGCTGCACTTGCCACCCAGCCTCTCCCAGTTAACTCAGTGGTCCCGTCTGTCGAATGGGAATTCTTGCCGTAGTGACTGGCCGGCCGAGGGAGGGCAGAGAGCTGCTGGAGGTGGTGGGAATGGGCCCACATGGACAAGGGGCCATGGAGTCCCCCGGCTGTCCCTGAGGCAGCAGTGGACTGAGTCATCCAGCTTTGGGAGAACACAGCGTGGCCCCCTCTGGCTTCCTGCCCTCATGTCCGGCCCTTGTTTAGCTGCACAATGGCTCAGGCTGAGTCGGCTGGGTGGGCAGCTTAACCCCTTCCAGACCAGCAGGCAGCTCCCCTACCCCAGCACAATCAGCTGGGATTCGCAGGCTCACCTGGGGGCTCAGGAGCTCCAGGGCAGAGCCCCTTGCTCCCCGCCCCCCGAAGATGAGCCAGGGCGCAAGGACCTGAAGCAGCACCGCTCTGCTCCCCCCACCCGCTCTAAGGAACCTCCATCCCCACGGTGCCCTGTTGCCAAGAAGTCAAAATCTTTCGACTTTCACGGCCACGGCCACGGCCACCTTTTGGGCAGCACCCCTTCCGCTCTCCGCGGCACCAGGCGTGCGCATGACCTCATGGAACCACTGGAGGGGAACCGGTTCCCTCGTTCTGCAGACGACAAACCCAAAGCACAGACAGAGCTTGGGCTTGGGGGGCACCAGGTCCTGGTTTGAATCCCCACTCCAGCTTTCACGTGACCTTGCCAGCCCCCCGCTGAGACAGGAAGACACAACGAACCCGTGTCACAGGGCAGCTGACAGTAAACAGGCCCCCCACTGTCTGCAAGCCATCGGTGTGGTGTGCGTCGCCTCCAGACAGGACACACGGCCACAGGGCTGCTGTGCCCATTGTTCAGACAGGCTAACTGAGGTCTGGAGACCGCAGGTGACTTTCCCGAGGTCACACACCCAGAGCCGCTGTCTCCAAGCCGGGCTCTCGCCCTGACCTCCCACCTTCGAAGCTCAGGGGCTTCCCTGAGCCACGAGACTCCCCCAGCTCACAGCCGGCTCCCAGGGCCGGGGCAGAGCCCAAGTGCACAGAGCCAAGCCTCAGTTTGCTTATCCTGAAAGTAGGGGGCACCGAAGCTCAGCCCCAATCCCAACACACCTCAGTGGGGAGGGTCTGTGGGTACGAGGTGGGTGAGACCCCTGCCTCCTGGAGTGGAAAGGGTATTGGGGTAAGCCGAGGCCCAGGGGCCAGGCCTCTGTCCCGTCAGGCTGGGCAGCTCCGCAGGGCCTTGCCCTCTTTGTGGCCTCGATGGAGGTCGGGGTCCCTGGCATGCTGGGCTGCTGAGCCCGCTGGGGGTTGGCAAGCCCGCCAGCCCCCCTCATCCCGGAGATGCCTGACAGAGCGGTGACCCCACCACTCGCTGCTCCTCACCCAGTCCTGCCCTGAGCCAGGAAGAGACCCCGTCTGCCCTGGGGGAGTCACTCCCCCAGGACCCCCATGGGGGTTGGGCTGGGGAAGGGGCAGCCAAGGACCCCCCATCTCAGGTGTGGGTCTGGGGCGTGCGAGCCCTACTCACCGCGCCCGTGGGCCCAGGGTGTCTCGGTCCAGGCAGGCTGCCGTCCGGGGCTGAGTGAGGCTGGAGCTCTGTGGAGCTCGGCTGACCCACAGAGCCACACCCGTGGCCAGGGAGGCCGGCCGCCGCCCCTTCAGGTTTTCCAGCTGGCCCTGGCCCGCTTCCCCCCGGGATGGTTTCCTGTTATTGTTCCTTTGTGAGGGCCGGGCTGGCTGCTGATAGGGCAGGCCCCGCGGTGGGCGGCCGGGCCAGGCTGTCCTCACCGAGACCTAGCCCTGGACCCAACTGGGGCGCTCAGTTCAGGCCCCAACTCCAGGCCCCTGCTCGGGGCCCTGAGCCCAGCCCTGGATAGCGGCTGGGCTGTGGGGGCCTTGGGCCTGCACTCTCACATTGAGCACTCTTTGGAACCCCAGTGGCAGGTGGCATGACCCCATTTCACAGGCCGGGAAGCTGAGGCTCCACAGCTGGGAGGTGCTTGTCCAGCTCAGCCTGGTCCCCTAGCACCTTGTGGCACCAGGTCCTGAGGGTGGGAGTTGGGCACCAGCAGGGCTTGGTCTGGACGCCCAGGTCAGCTTCTCCCTGGCTGGGGTGAAAGGTGGCTTCCAGCCTGGGCCTCTGGGGACTGTCTGGGTTTCAGAATAATGAGTGGAGTCAGGGCACCTGGCTCTGCTTCTGTTGTGACTGTGGGCCAGTTGTAGCCCTTGAGCCTCAGTTTCCTCATCTGTAAAATGGGTTCAGTCCCAGCCTCACCCTCACAGGGTCCTTGAGATGAACAAGAGCATAAGAGGTAAAGGGTGTAAAGCCGAAACCTGGACTCGAGCCATCAGAACCCTGGGGCTGGGAGAGGGAGGGGCTCAGATCCAGCCCCGGGGACTTCTGACCACTCCAGATGCTGGGCCCCGCCCCGGCCTCGCTCATTTGCAGTGTTCCAGGACCCGAGACTCTGCCTTTGGAAGAGTTGCCTCCATCTCCCCACGAATGAGCTGTTGGGAAGTCTTCAGTGTCCCATTACACAGCTGGGCAAGTAGAGGCCCTGTTCGGGCACTCAGGAAGCCCCTGGGTGAGGTGGGGGAGGGGTGGACGATTCTTTGAAGGGGAGGAAGTGGAGATTTCTCTGTCTTGGTTGACCTTGAGATGCAGGGGTGCGTTTGGAAGCTGAGTGCTTCCTGCCAGCACCTGGGGCCATGGGATGGGGTGGGGAGCGGGGCCCCAGCCCTGGGATCTCCGTGGGTGTGTTGGGAGGGGGCCCAGTAAGGAAGGGGCCCTGGAAGCCAGGGGAGGCCGGCCGTGGTCAGCCGGGTCAGCCTGGGGTAGGGGAGGGCGTGGCTCCACGGCTGCATTTAGGGGCTGGGGACTTGGACCAGGGTAAGTCAAAAGGGAAGGTGCAGGCTGGAGAAGGGGCGGGGAGTAGAGTCCCACCATCAGAGTTCCTTCCCCAGGCTTGGTGCATGGAGCAGAGAATCGGGATGGGATGTCCAGACATCAGCAGAAGACAGAGGGAGACAGACGCAGCACCCGCTGGGCGGACTGTCCCGGGGGGCGGGGCTCACAGCGGTCCCACACTCACTCAGTGTTTGCAGAGTGCACAAGCAACACCCCGGGATTCCTTCTGCAGCAGGACTAACTCTGCCCTCTCCTGCCCCGCGGGAGCCAGGCCAGGCCAGCACTCTGTCTGTCCCCCCAGTGCCCACCCCCGTTGGTCTATGTGCCCGCTGGGACGTGCCGGCTTGGGCATCACTTCCTGCCGGGCTGCGGCTCGTGTCCTGGCACTATCTGCGAATTCCCTCTGTGCGCAAGGCTCATGAGGAAGTGGACTCTGTCCTGGGAACTGCTGTTCCTGTCATCCGTAAACAAGGGGACGGCAGCCAGGCACGCACGTGCCCGAGCCCCCCAGGGACGGGGGTGGGGGTCACCACCAAGGAGCAGGGGGGGCTGGAGCCCCCAGGCTCCTGAGGCTCTCGTGCCCCGGCTCTGCCCAGCCCCTGTCCCATCCCTCTGCAGGCAAAGGAGGGAACAGGAGGGCTCGAGGGCAGGAAGTGCCAACAGGAGCAAAGGAGGCAGCGCTGGGCTGGCAGGAAACAGGAGGGTCTGGACGTCCAGATTAGCAGCCGGGGGAGGAAGCCTGGAGGCGGGCCGTGGGGGAGGTAGGGGTGCAACCCTGATCGGGACGCCCACCCAGCCCCTGCCAGGAGGGAGGCTGACCAGGGAGAAGCTCTCTGAGCCTCTGTGCTCATCTGTGAAATGGGTTCTGCCAGGGGGGTCCCAGAGTGGCCCTCAGCCCACACCAGATAAGAAACCACAAAGTAGGAACCAGCTCAGGCCCATGGAGTTGGAATGGCTGGCAGGGGAACTCCAAGACCTGCATGAGACCCGCATGCTTGCGTGTGCAGGGCGCGGCCTCTGTGTCCTGGGGCCCCAGCTCAGCAGGAGGCTCCTCATTCAACCCACAGGACGCCCCTGGGGGCGGTGCTGTTGTTAACCCATTGAACAGATGGGGAAGCAGTGGCTGCGAGTGACATGCTCCCTGAGGTCACAGGTTCTGAATCAGAGACTGCAAACAGGGGCTACTCCTTCCTCTCCCAGCTTTCCTGGTGCCCTGCAGGGGCTCACCGAACAAGATTCCTCTTCTTCCCCAGAGCACGGAACCCCTGAGGATGGCCAAGCGCGTGGCTTTAGCAGGGGACTTTGCGGGTGCCACTTCACCTGCTGGGTTCCCTCCTGCTCCCTCCACCGGCTGGCAGGGCCCCATCAGCTTCCTCCTCTCATTCTTACCTCCTCAAGCCCACTCCCCTCTCCTCTGCTGTCCCCCTCCTCTCCTCTCCCCAGGACATCTCCTCCGCGTGCTGGTTGGGTTGGTTCCTGGTGCTCGCTCCCCCTGCAAGCACTGGAGACTGTATGCCCTGTAGCCAGTCCTGCGGCTTCCCCTGGGGTTGCGCGGGGGCGTTGGGGTCTGCACCTGCACTCTGAATCCAAAGTGCGCAGCAGACAGCAGGGCTCCCAGGCCGCGCCCCGCACTCACCTGCTTCTGCCCTCGTCTCGCCGTCCGGGGCCTGGTCCTGCCTGGAAGTCAGGGGCTGCTTCCTGCGTGGCCAGCATCACTGCTATCTTTCTTCTTTCTTCTTTACGGCTGTTTTCTGGTGTGGGTGGAGGACCGGATGTTCATACTTTTAAAAATTTATTTATGTATGTATTTGATAGAGAGAGAGAGACTGAGAGGGAGGAGAGAGGGAGAGTGAGAGCGAGAGAGAGAGAGAGAGAGAGAGAGAAGAGAGAGAGAAGAGATGGAGAGCTTTCCTATCTACTGGTTGACTCCTGCACCCTGCCCCAAATACTCACAGCGGCCAGTGCTGGGCGATGTGGATCTCAATCCGGGTCTCCCACCTGGGGGGCAGCAGCCCTCCCCCTTGAGCCACCTCTCCTGCCCGCACAGTCAGAAAGCTGGAGTCGGGAGCCAGCAGTGGGCGTCTCAGCCTCCAGGCCAACTGCCCGGCCCTACGCGTTCAGCACCGGAGCTGAACTGGGAGAGGATAGCGCGAGGTCTCCCGCGGCCGGAGCCCACACGGCCGGGACGCCGTGTGGATGCTGTCTGCTGCTCGTTTGCTTGCTCCAGCGGTGGCCGCACCTGTGGCTGTGTGAGGCGGCTGCGTGCTGGAGGCGGAGTCTTGGTTCCTGTCTCAGGTTCCTCGGCTGCCTGCAGGGCTCTTGCCTGCGCTGGGAGAAGGTACCAGGAAGCAAGGGCTTGATGGCCAGGTCTTGTGAGTCAGGCTGCGCAGCTGTCGACAGAGGACGAACCGTTGGCTCGGCCGGCTGCGCAGTGGACAGGGGTGGACACACCTTCTGGGAAAACGGATTGGAGTCAGCCTAGGGCAGTCTGTAGGGGTGAGAAAGAGGAAGAGTGGGGAGGAGGGGCAGGGCAGGGGTCTTGCCTGCAGCTATGAATTCCACAAGGCACGGAGATCTTGTGATGGGAGCTGCGGCCGCTCAGAGCTCCTCAGAGCAGGGACTGAGCTGGGCTCGCTTTGGGGTGGCCAGCTCTGACCTCGGGGTGGCCGTGGAGCAGCAGAGAAGGGCCTCCTTCAGTGTGAATGAGTGCATGAGCGAACGAGTGGATGGCCCACTACCACGTTGAGGCAGACACGAGGCAGGGGCGGGGGCGGTCTGTGCTCCGTGGAATGTTCTGGTGCACACTTGGTGCTTGGCCTAAAGGCTTCCGTGGGGGCTCCAATCCACGCATCCCAGCACTGCTGGGTGCCTAGCTCTGTGCCTGGCTGGGGTGGGGAGTGGGGGAAAGACAAGAGGCTGTCCCTTGATGAGCTCTGGGTGGGGTTGAGGAGAGCCACAGCCCTGCCATCCCCGTGCCGGGCTCTGGACCTTACCCTGGCACTCTGTGGTGACCTTGAGTGGGGGACGCTGCTGCCCATTTCACGTCAGGAGTGGCACTGCCCCATTCCTAGCAGGCTCAGGTGTCTGCTGAGCCTTGGGGAACATTCTAGATCCAGACTTATAGGCTGAGCTGCTCCAACTTCCAGCCTCGGAGCCTCTGCTCTGGCTGGAGCCCTGGCCTCCTGGGTTGCCCCCCCCCCCCCAGCCTTTCCAGATCTGCACTCTCCACTGATCTCGCCCGAGGAGAAGCTTCCGCCACACTCTCCTGCACCCTGTTGGTTCCATTCTCAGTCCCATTTCCTGATGAGGGCACGGAGGCTCAGAGAGGCTGAGTAACTTGCCCCAGGTCACACAGCAGAGTAGCAGAGCCAGGATTCCAAGCCTCTTCTTCCTGTGTCCAGTTTTACGCTCATCCTAGAGAACCCATTGCCGTTTATCAATATTTTATCTCATTTATCAAGAAGAAAGGCACTGAATGACCTCCAGGCTGTGTCTGGTCCTGGGCCGGGGCTGACAGGGAGCTGACCCAGGCCAGGTCCTGCCTTTGCTGTGCCCTCCACCCTGGTGGGACTCAGCGTGAGCTGCAGGTTGGTGACACAGTGTGTGCTGGGGGTGCTCAGAGAGGAGGTGGCCTGGGGTCCACAAGCCGCTCCGACACAGTGGACACAGCAAGCACGCAGCATGGGACGGTCAAGGTCAAAGACACACAGGGCTGTTTGGGAAGGAGAAGGTTCCCATAGGGGAAGCAGGGAGCTGCTGGGGCAGCGTGCAGGGGTGTGTGTGTGGGGGAAGGGCAGGTGGCGAAGTCACACCAAGGAGCTCGGACAAGGCGCACCCAAGGGCCCAAGGAGCCCGGGATCTTAGAAGTGCCCTCTCTGGCCTGGGCTGCCTGGGCTGTGGGAGAACCAGGGCTGTGGAGCTGGTGTGGACGAGGCGCCTGGGGCATCCCCCCTCAGCCAGGAAGGACCTACCCGGCGGGGCTGGAGAACAATGCCGTATCCGCAGGCAGCTTTCCCAGATGTCCTAGCGAGGGGGGGCCCTGGGGCTCAGGGCGGTGGGTTATAACCCTTCCTCCACCAAGGCTCTGGCCGACCCCGGAGCAGGCACACGGCCTCCGTTCCGTGGAGTGGAGGTGGTGGTGTGCTGTCTGCACAGGCCTGCTGGAGTGACAGGAGACTGCGCGTGGACAGGGGAGCAAGGTGCAGTATCCCACAGCCCGCAGCAGCGATGGCTCACAGACACCGTGTGTGAGACAGGTTGTGAGGACACACGAGGGACACGGCGGACACGGAGATACTAATCGCCCGATGTAACCAGTGCTCGCCGTACGCCTGGGTTCAAATATTGTACTGACCCCTGAAAGTGGCCAAGCATCACGTACGAACCAAACCTTGAAAAAAAATTTGTGGTATACAATAGGTGCTCAATAGTTGTCTTGGCAATAATGATGCTGCAGGGAGGCTAAAGGGGTGCCTATGAGTGTGGGGGCCACGTGTGTACACATGACGTGGGCGTGGCCTCTGGCAGCTGGGTGGCTGCCTGCAAGAACGCGCGTGCGGTGCAAGATGTCCACGCAGACGTGACCGCTTGACCATGTGTGCTGGGTCTGTGGGGCACCCTGGGCTGAAGGGTGCAGCCGGGTCCTGGAAGGCCAGGTCTCTGGCAGCACCGCCCTCTTTGACTGTCCCGAGGGGTCTTCCCACTGGCCAAGCCCGCTGCACACCCTCGTCTCCTGCAGAGGCCAGAGAGGGCCAGGGCTTGCGTGGTGCTGCCCAGCGAGCTGAGCAGGGCAGGACAGGACCAAGAATCCTGCCCGCCCGTCTGGAGGCCAGCCTGAGTCTGGCAGAGACAGACCTTGCCTGGCGGACGGAAGCCCGGACTTCCTGTCTCCATTCCTCGAGCCGTCCGTGCTGGAGGACAATGGGTAGGAGTTTTCGCCATCCGGGGGAGCAGGAAGGCGGGTCAGGGACCAGTCCCTCCTGCCTCCTGATGGGGCAAACAGACATGGCCGGGCAGTGTGGCTGCAGAGCCTGGGGGAAACTCCCTGCCTGGGTCCCTTCTCTGGGCCGCCTGCCCCCGGAGCCTGCCTTCCTGGGCAGGGTCTTCCGGGCAAAATCCAGGTAGGCGCAGGGAGTGCACGCTGGTCCTGGGAAGGTCACTGCCCCCAGAAGCCCCAGCAGGGTCGGGCGCAGCTGACCTCTCCGGCTGGTGGAGGTCTTGGGCGTCCCCAGGCTGCTCCGCCCTCTGAACCCACAGGCTCTCTGCCGCGGGAAGCACTCCCAGCTCCTGTGCTCACTGCTGTCGCCTGCAGGGCTGTCTGTCTGCCTGCGACTTGGCTTACGTACACTTCTGACGAGCCTGGGTCTCCAGGGCACAAGTCCTGCTTCTGACCCCAGGCTCTGCCACTGATGGCCTCAGTGTTCCTATCTGAGAAATGGATCTGACTTGGCAGCTTCTGCTGACCCCAAGGGCAGCCGGAAATGGTCACATGGGTAACACATGCACCTTGCACGCCCCCAACTGCCCTGGAAAGTCCTGAGTAGCCCAAAGGCAGCACCTGAAGTGGAGAGAGCATGGTGGGGGTGGGAGTGGGGGTGGGGGGATGGGGGTGGGGGTGGGGTCCCAGCGCAAGTAGAGGTTGGGCAAGCTGCTGCTGGAGCCTTCCTGTGGGCACAGCCTGGCTGAGGGCAGCTGCCCAGGGTTCTCTGTGGGCGGGGGCTGTGTCTGCACCCCTCCCCCCTGCCTGGGGCTGGGGCCCTGCCTCTGAGCACAGGCCCCTCCCAGGTCTTTGTGCCTCTGGGAAGTTTCCTTCCACCAGGCCCAGCACGGGAAGGAAGCACGTGGTCCTTGGAGTATGGAGGCCTGGGGACAGGGATGGGGCCGTGGCCCGGGGCGGGGTCGCTCTGCGCTTCCCCTGACTCAGCTCTGGAGCTTACGGGGGAGGTTTGCCCCTCCCCAGCCCCTGGAGCAGCCCCAGCCTCTCTTGCCCGCACTCCGCGTCACCTGAGTCCCAGCAGCCTGCTGTTTGGTGAGGGCCGCTGTCCGTCACTCCCCAAGGCAACGCCGAGCTCCTCAGCTCCACACTCAAGGCCTGATGTCCTCTGCTGCCACTGCCTGCCTCCCAGCTGCAGCCATGCTACAAGTACTGTGCTGTGTCAGCCACAGGGCCTTTGCATGTGCCAGCCCCCTGCCAGGAATTCCACCCCCCTCCAAGGACTTTTAGTCTCTCCAACTTTCTGGAATTCAATCCAAATACCTCCTCCATGACACACAAAATAATACTAATAAAAAATAGCAACCATGTACTTTTAAAAATAATAGCTTTTGGGGCTGGCACTGTAGCATAGCAGGTAAAGCCGCCGCCTGCAGTGCTGGCATCACGTGTGGCGCTGGTTCAAGTCCCAGCTGCTCCACTTCCAATTCAGCTCTCTGCTATGGCTTGGTAAAGCAGTGGAGGATGGCCCAGGTCCTTGGGCCCCTGCACCATGTGGAAGACCTGTAATAAGCTCCTGACTCCTGGCTTCTGATTAGCATAGCTCCAGCCATTGCAGCCAACTGGGGAGTGAACCAGTGGATGGAAGACCTCTCTCTCTCTCTGTGTAACTCTGACTTTCAGAGAACTAAATAAATCTTTTTTTTTTTTTAAGAAAAAACAGCTTTCTGGAGCTAAAACTCATAGTAAAGTTTGCTCTTTTATGAAAGTATGTAGTTCGGTGTTTAAAAATGTTTCCATTGGGGCCGGCGCTGTGGCACATCGGGTTAACACCCTTGCTTGAAGTGCCAGCATCTCATATGGGTGCCAGTTGGATCCCCAGCTGCTCCACTTCCCATCCAGCTCTCTGCTATGGCCTGGGAAAATAGTAGAAGATGGCCCAAGTCCTTGGGCCCCTGCACCTGCATGGGAGACCCGGAAGAAGCTCCTGGCTCCTGGCTTCAGATCAGCGCAGCTCCAGCCATTGCGGCCAACTGGGGAGTGAACCATCGGATGGAAGACCTCTCTCTCTCTCTCTGCCTCTCCTCTTTCTGTGTAACTTTGACTTTCAAATAAATAAATAAATTTTAAAATAAAATAAAATGTTTCCATTTTATTGAAAGGCAGATGCACAGTCAGAGACAGAGAGAGACAGATGACAGAGAGTGAGCGCCCATCTGCTTATCCACTCCCCAGACGCCTGCAGGAGCCAGGCTGGGCCAGGCTGGAAGCAGGAGCCTGGAACTCAGTCCTGTGGAGCCGTCGCCTGCCGCCTGCCAGGCTGCGCATTAGCGGAAGCTGAATTGGGAGCAGAGCTGGGATAGAACTGCCAGGTTGTTCTCTGACATAGCCGCGTCACTTTCTGTTTCACGGGACATGCGTGGGCTGTCAGTCCTCTAGATCCTCTTCCTTGGGAAGATGTCTATTCAAATCAGCTGCACACTTTAAAAAAAAAACAGTTATTTTATTTGTAAAAGAGAGAGAGACAGAGAGAGAGAGAGAGGTCTTCCATCTGCTGGTTCACTCTCTAGATGGCCGCAATAGCCAGGGCTGGCCAGGCTGGAACCAGGAGCCTGGAACTCCATCCGGGTCTCCCACGTGGGTGCAGGGGCCCAAGCACTTAGGCCATCCTCTGCCGCTTGCCCAGGTGCATTAGCAGGGAGCTGGATCAGCAGCAGAGCAGCAGGGGCTTAAACCAGTGCTCATGTGGGATACTGGTGGAGCTTAACCTGCTGCACCACAGTGCTGGGCCCTGCTGTCGGATTTTAGTAACCTAAAAAAACCTGTCCTGGATTTCAAGCGCTCATGACACCTGCCATTCATAAGGTGGTTCTCCCATTCTCCTGTGTTGTCTTGACGGCGTCCTTGACATTCAAAAGCCGTTTGTGTTCGTGGAGTCCAATGCATGCATCTTTTCCTTTTGACTGCTTTGCTTTGGGTACTGTAGGGGAAGTGAAGGATTGTTCTTGCCCTCTTCAGCTGCTGGCGGCGCCCTCTGTAACAGCAGACGGAGTGAGCAGAGGAGAGCCTACAGTGTTATTTCGCGGGAGCCTTAGGGGACATGGGAGTCTTTGGAGATGAAGAAACAGAGACAGCTGTGCATTTCGCGCTGAGTTTAACGAAGGGGTGGGTAGCTGTGGAGAGAGGACGCATACGCAAGGGGTGTGTCCACTGGTGATGAACTTGGGGGCTCAGCAAGCTGTCTCTTCTGTGTCCTTGTGGCCCCCAGAAGTGAGCACATGCCTCTCCTGTGAGTAGAGGGAGGAAGGTTCTAGAATGAGGGTCTTATGACCTAGTTCTGAAGGGCAGAGGAAGGTCAGAGAGTGACCTGGGGTAGCCTGTCCTGAACTCCATCAGCGTCAAACCTGAAAACCCTTATCTTACCTGCAGTAACAGGGGAGGGTTGCGTAGACCCCTGGACAGAAGTGTGGGTCACCTGGGGACCGCAGCTGTGGCCGGTGCCTGAAGTGGGCACAGTCTTGTGGGCCTGAGCCCCTGACCGTGCAGACTGCACTTGCCCTGGGTGCCAGAATGGACTGGAAGCGCTGCTTCCCGTGGGGGGGGGGGGGGGGCGAGTCTAGGTGTTTCCTATGCAGTCCGCTCCCCTCTCTCACCAAGGCAGAGGTGCTCAAAAGTATGGCAGCACATCCTGCAACCCAACCCCCCGCCCCCCCCCCCCCCCCCCCCCCGCGGAATCACGAAATCTGGATGGGATCCAGCAACGTTCAAGTGAGTGTTGTCTGCTCAGGCGTGGAGCTGCTGCCCCAGCCCAGGGTCCGACCTCCATCTGTCGGCCAGGGCTCACCTGGAGATCCTGATTTAACTGGCCTGTGTGGGGCTGGACCACACTGTAGTTGAAGCTCCCCAGGAGGCCCCACTGGCCTTCAAACCATTTTCTTACCAGGTAGGTGCCACCGTCAGCCACAGGGTGGAGAGATGAAGGACCGTGCCTAGGTCGTGTGCCCACGGGGAGGCAGCGGGAGCTGGAATACCAAGTCCCTGCCTTTCCAGTCCCCCTCCTTCCTCTCTTTCCCTATTTTTGCTTAATTAGAATCCTGGGAGGTCTCCCAGCTGCTTTCTTGGGGAAAGGCAAGGATTCTGGATGCTGCCATCTGGTGGCATCTCTGAGAACTGACGGGCCCTTCAGGACCTGGCTGGATGACCCCAGTGGACGTGGACCCCCAAAAAGTGGCTGGTCACCGTTGCGTGGGCAGACTGGGTTCCAAGCTCAACACATACCTCTCACCCGCAGTTCCTACCAAAGTTCTGACGTAAAGCTGGGGTTGATGTCACTCATGCCCCTGGGGGGAGGCTTGAGGGGCCCCAGGGCAGGGGCTGGAGGGAGGCTGAGAGGAGCTGAAGCAATGGAGAGACCCCCAGGCAGCAGGACTGGGCCTGTCCTCCGGGAAGCCAAGTCTTTGCTTGTTTATTTATGTAAATTCCATTTTTTAGGGAGGGGGTGGGGGGGGAGAGAGAGAGAGATAGATCTTCTACTGGTTCATTTTCCAAATGCCTGCCACAGCTAACTCAGTCTGGATCTCCCCTGTGAGTAGTAGGGCTCTAACCACTTGAGCCATCGCGTGCTCGCTCCTAGGGTGCGCATTATTAAGAAGCTGCATCAGAAATAGAGGTGGGAAGGGCCCAGTGCTTGGACCCCGGCCACCCATAGAGAGGACCCGGATGGAGCTCCTGGCTCCTGGCTTTAACCTGGCCCAGCCCCAGCTGCTGCGGTCATTTGGGGAGTGAACCAGTGATGGAAGATCTCTCTCTAACTCTGCCTTTCAAATAAATAAATAAATAAATAAAAAGAAAAGGCTTATAAAGAGGCTGAGGTGGGATTTAAAGCCAGGCACTCTGCTATGGGATGCGGCCTCACAGTGGGGTCTTCACTCCGGGGGCCAGAGCTTCCCTGGGTGTTGATGATTCCACAGACAGCCTGAGGGGGGTGCTGCTTTTGGCCCTCGGGGGAGAAGCGCAGGCTACTCTGGGAGCTCAGTCCCCTGTGGTCCGAGCAGCTCTGCTCTTGGCCTTGGCAGAGGTCTCCGTGGCTGCTCTGCTTCCGCTCCAGCTTCCTGCTAACGCGCCCGGGGAAAGCAGAGGAGGAAGGCCAAGTGCTTGGGCCCCTGCCCCAAGTGTGGGAGACCCGGATGGAATTCCAGGCTCTTGGCTTTGGCTTGGCCTAGCCCCAGTCATTGCAGCAATTTGGGGAGTGAACCAGCGGGTGGAAGACCTCCTCTCTCTGTCGCTCCCCTCTCCCCTCCCTGTCACTCTGCCTTTCACATAAATGAAATAAACCTTAAACAACAACTGGTGGCTGCTGTCTACCCTGCTGGGTCCTGTGTGTCTGATGAGGACCCCCAGGAAGTATCTCAGGCCTGACATGCTGGGGGCTCTCACCAGGGCAGGCAGGGCTGGGGGAGGAGGGGCGATGACTGAGCCGTGCAAGCTCAGGGCTCCCAGGAGGTGCAGCTCTTCTACAGAGAACTCTCAGCAAGCCCTCCAGCCCGGAGTTGGGTTTTATTTCTCATGCAAACGCTGCCTCAGCACCTGCTGTTCTTTCCCCTCTCCCTCGATTTCCAAACACACAGTTGTGCCTCATGGGAGACAGAAATTCCGAGGAACTCAGCTTGGGAAATGTGGACCCAGAAGGAGGTTTCCGGTGGTGTGCCACAGGGCTCCCCACAAGTGCAGCAGGACCAGCGTCCCCGATGGTCACTTAGGAGGAGACATTGCGAGTCTACTCAGACACGGAGGGGCTGGAGAATGGGTTCGGAGACAGGGTCAGCACCCCAAGGTCTTGAGGGGGTGCAGAAATGGCTCAACACCTAACATTACAATTGCAGGTGGAGGTGGCTGTCTTTGGGCTTAGAAGGAACAGCTAAGAGCAGCTGCCCAAGACCAGGAAGGCACGTCTGAGAGCCACCGGGGACAGCTGGGATAATGATAATATTAATAAAAGCGACAGCCTGCCTGGACTTCTGCCTGATTCAGCTTTCACAGGGATGCTCGGGACGAGTGTTATTGCTGATCCCATTCAACAGATGAGAATGCTGAGGCACGTGGAGGCACAGAGGCCCAGGTCACGGAGCTAATAGACATGGGGCCTCTCGCAGGGCCTGATGGGTGAGCAGGTGTGGGGTGCTTGGGGAGCAGGTACAGGGAGGCCACCCTGACGTAGACAAGCCGGCCAGGAACCGGGGCTGAGAACTGCACCTGTTCCCGTGAGAAAGCCGGTCCTGCTTTACGACAACTGATTTTGTGACGTGGCTTCAGGAACTCAGCAGCTTCCATGGGGGGAGAGACACCACAGGCCCCAGAGTCGGGGAGTCTCAGATATTCAGAGGCAGATGAACCCGAGGTAGCCGCGGGCCGGGGTGAGTCCCCAGCATTTCTGTGTCTCGGTTTCCTCGTGTAGAGAAGAGGACAGGGTGGGGAGGGGAGGGACAGGGCCCCTCCCTGGTGTTGCTCAGGTTCAGCCTTGCCTTTTTTTTTTTTTTAAGTTGAGTTATTTTTGTTCTATTTGAAAGTCAGAGAGAGAGAGAGAGAGAGAGAGTGAGAGAGAGCCAGCCCGAAATCTTTCATCCCCTGGTTTACTCTCCAAATGCCTGCAACAAGTCAGGCTGAAGCCAGGGGCTCAGAGCTCCGCCCAGGTCTCTCACCTCGGGGACCGGGGCCCAAGCGCTTGAGCCATCACCTGCTGCCTCCCAGGGTGTGCCTGAGCAGGGAGCTGCTTCAGAAGCAGAGTAGCCGGGATGCTAACCAGGAGCTCTAACATGGGATGCAGGTGCTCTAAGCAGCGAAGTAAGCGCTGGGTGCACACAGTGGCCCCAGCCCTGTGCCTTGTTCTGCACGGGGGAGCGTCTCAGTGAGTAATCTTCCTCCTCTCTCGTCTCCCTTGGCCTTGACGGTGCTACCTTGGGAGCCAGGAGCCTGGAAGGCGCTGCAACTGCCCAGGGATTCTCTTGCCAGGCACCATCAGATCAGCAAACCTTAGAATTTTGCTCTGGGTCTCCCGACTAAACCCGTTTCACCTTAAATAAAATCAATCCTTGCCGCTGAGCTGTTGCAGCACCATTGATTCGGCATAAATTTTGAGATGGCCTGGCTAATGAGTAAGTAGAAAGGCCATGAACATTGGCGTGAATTATCTGCCGGGCCTTCGGGCAGCATCTTCGGGTGGCGGTGGGGGTGGCGGTGGGGGACAGCACTGGTTCCTGCCTCCCTCCCCTGCCTCTGCTCCCAGCCGGAGGCTCTGGTCAATCTTGGGCTTGGCGGAAGGAACACAGGCCCAGGCAGGGCTGTCTGGTGTGTGGCAGATTTGGGGACGAGGGGAGGGCCTGGGGGTCTTCTTGAAACTCTTGGCTGTGCAGCGCACCCTGGTGGAGCAAGGGGGAGGCCTGCCCCTCCTGGCACCCTTTACTTGTCTGTGACTTCCAGACCCCAAGCTGTGTGACTGAGGGCAGGTGAATTAACTTCTCTGCGCCTTGGTTTTCTCAGGTGGAAAACAGGGACCACTACTGGTGGGCTTTATGTGACAGGCAGGGACAGGGCTGACCTGGGGGCAGCTACGGCCACCACTCGCTGCAGATTAAGAGCAGCTGTCCGGCAGGTGCCCATGTGTTAGGGGCTCTGTAAGTGGCCGGTGCTGCTATTCCTGGGTGGGCATGGGGTGGGCAGGTACACTAAGGAGCTGTAGTGCCTCTGTCCTCAACACTTGGACCCTTTCTCATCACACATCGTCCTGCTTCCAGCCCTGCCATGGCCCAGGAAGATCCATTGTCACCTCCCCTGGCAGCCCCCAGGTCCCTGGAATCTTTCCCTGGTTCCCAGTCACAGAGTTCAGGCGACCCCTCCGCCCTCGCCACGGCTGTCCATCTCTCAGAACTTTCTGGGTCTCAGCGCCCATTTTTTTTTTAGGTGCTGAGGTTGTCCCAGGATTAAGCTCATAGTTGAACCCCAGGACTGTTAATTCTTCCAGAAAACTCTGGCATTTGCAGCTTTCTTCCCCTGCGTAAAGAGTGGCCAGGAAGGACTGGAGAGAGGGCCCCGGCCTGCCTGCATCTGCTCACCGCAGGGCCCTAGCTAAGCCCTGCCGCAGCTAAGCCGGCAGGCCCAGGAGGGCGGGAAGGAGGCTCCCCACACGGGCGGGCCCAGCAGGTGCAGCTCCAGCCCTCACCGGCAGGGCGGACTCCACGGCTGGGCTCCGACACACCGCTCTGCTGGTCAGCAGCCGCCTTTCTCTGTAAACGGTGATTGAAGTGTAACCATGCGCAGTAAGAGCCGCGCGTCTGAAATCCCAGAAGCTCCCTCAAGTCCCCGCCCCCCAGAGGGGAGCTCTAGTGTGGCTTCCAACAGCACAGATTCCGCTGGCCAGGTCCTGAGCGTCCCATAGACAGTCACCCAGGGGTACCCCCTCCCCGCACTGGGTGGCCACACCCTTGGCTCAGTGTCATGCCCGTGACACTCGCTTACATGGAGCACCATGGTCATCCCTGAGTGTCCGTGGCTCCAGGGCCCCTACAGGTCCAGGTCCCCAAGTCTGAGGATGCTCCAGTCCCTTATGGAAAGTGGCCTGGTATTTGCAGATAGCCTATGCACATCCTCCTGTATTTATCTTCAAATAAGTAGGCCGATCTGTTTTTTAAAAAAATATTTATTTATTTGAAAGGTAGAGAGAGAGAGAGAGAATCAGAAAGAGAGGGGGACATTTTCTATCTGCTTTTTCACTCTCCAAATGGCTGCAACAGCCAGTTCTGACCCACACTGAAGCCAGCAGCCTCATCTGAGTCTCCCATATGGCTGGCAGGGGACCGAGTACTTGGACTTTCTTCCACTGCTTTCCCAGGCACAGGAGCAGGAAGCTGGTTGGGAAGTGGAACAGCTGGGACTCGAACCAGCCCTCCGATGTATGATGCTGGAAGCTTAACCCACGGCACCACAATGCCAGCCCCTCCTGTATCCTTCAATCATCTCTAAATTACTTATAATGCCTAATGCAATGACATATTGTCCCTGAGGGTTTATCTGCACTCAGAAAAGACAAAAAAAAAAAAAAAAAAAAAAAAAAAAAAAGGCTCTGCTGCCTCCCAGGCCATGCAAGCTGTGACTTTGGACTGGGGAACAGAGCACCCGAGGTTCCTTCAGCACCTTGCTTTGAATCGACTGATCCGAGCATCTACCGAGTGTCCCTCAGGCATGTATCAGGCAGCACTGGGACACAACAAGGAAGAAAACCCAGTCACTGACTGCGGGAATCTTGGCAGTGTAACGGCTGGCGCTGTCTCTTCCCACGCTGCGCTCTTCATTACCAGAGGGAGCTGCCTCACTCAGAACCCTGCAGCCCCTCCCCGCTGGCGCAGGTTGGCAAGTCACCAGCTCCTCGCCAGCACCTGTTGACCTGCCCTCCCGCCCCTTCTCGTCTTTGATCTCGCCTCCCTAAATCCAAGTGATCTGTGCTGTTCAGCCCTGGACTCTCCCTGCTAACGAGTCAGGGTCAGCTCCCCTAGGAAATTCAAGGAGGGGCCCGCTGCCCACACCAACAGCATCCAGCCAGGGAATCCAAGATGTTCTACACCAGCTCCAATCAACAGAAATGTGGTATGTGCCACGGGTTTGCGATTTTCCGGGAACCACATCCAAAAAGATAAAAAGAAACAGCTGAACTCAATGTTGATACTATTTATTTGACTCAATGAATCAAATCAATACCAAAATGAGCAATGAGATACTTCACTCTGTACACAATGACTTTGAAATTTGATGTGCATTTAAAAAAAGTTTGCTGATTTTATTTGAAAGGAAGAATGACAGAGAGGGCAGAGAGACAGAGAGGTCGGTCTTCCATCCACTGGTTCACTCCCCAAATGGCTGCAATAGCTAGGTGTGGGTCAGGCCGAATTCAAGAACCAGAAACTCTATCCTGATCTTCCACGTGGCTGGCCACAGGATCGGCCACATGGTTGTCCCCGTGGCCATCTTCTGCTGCCTTCACGGGCACATTTGCAGGAAATTGGGTTGGAAGCAGAGCAGCTGGGATTTGAACCTGTGTTCTGATATGGGCTGCAGGTCTCACAAGCGGTACCTTAACCTGCTGTGCCACAATGCTGGCTCCCCCAGGGACATGCATTTTATACTGAAATGAAGCTTGTATTTTTTAGATTGAAATTTGGCTCAAATCTCAACTCAGGTGTTACTATTTCATTGGAGGTACTGGTTTCATAAAATGTAAATTTAATTAAAGAAAAATAAAAAAAGACATTTAGCTGTGTAGTTTCACTGTGGCTACCGGTGTGCACTGCCCGCTTCCGCCTTGTTCTGCCCAGGGCTGTTCTTGCTCCCATCCGGGATGGTCTGCACCGGAGTTGCCCAACAGTGATGCTTTTGGTTTTTTTTATTTTTTATTTTTTTTTATTTTTGACAGGCAGAGTGGACAGTGAGAGAGAGAGACAGAGAGGGAAAGGTCTTCCTTTGCCGTTGGTTCACCCTCCAATGGCCGCCGCTGCAGCCGGCGCACCGCGCTGATCCGATGGCAGGAGCCAGGATCCAGGTGCTTTTCCTGGTCTCCCATGGGATGCAGGGCCCAAGCACCTGGGCCATCCTCCACTGCACTCCCTGGCCATAGCAGAGAGCTGGCCTGGAAGAGGGGCAACCGGGACAGAATCCGGCGCCCCAACCGGGACTAGAACCCGGTGTGCCGGCGCCGCAAGGTGGAGGATTAGCCTATTGAGCCACGGCGCCGGCTGATGCTTTTGGTTTTTAGGCTGGATGATTCTTTGTTGGGGGTGGGGACGGCTGCCTGGTATATTATGGGATGTTTAGCAGCATCTTTAGTTTGCACCCAACAGATGCCAGTGCACTCCCGAGGTGTAGCAATTAAAAAATGCCACAGGTATTGAAAAATATTCTCCAAGGGGCAAAATCACCCAAACGTTAGAAGAACTGGTCTACACTGTCCAACTTAGGGCTATCCATTCTGGCCAATTCTGTGTGGCCTGCACTCTCAGATCCGGTCTACACATGCTGTCAAATCCAGGATGGTTTTCTGTCTGGTTCAGGACCATCCACATTGGTCAACATGTGGCCAGTGCACTGCCCCATGTGGGACTCCTGACACTGCTGGGTCTGGAACAGTCTACAACAGAAGGCATGAACTGGAACCCCAAGAACAGAACCAAAGCTACGGATCCATTTATTGTGACTTGCACCTAAGGTGAGAACACTGGAGTTGATTGCCAACACTTTAAAATCAAGAGATTTCACTGAAAACCTGGAGTTGGTGTTTTTCTGGAGCGCTGTGGCCTCTGCAAGCCCCATTCCCATTCAGGCGCTGTCAGTGGGGACTGAGTTCCGATTGCGCCCGCTAGGTGGGGTGTGTGCTCTCTCCACCTTGCGCTCAGCTGGTGCCCTCCCACCTCATTGCACTTAAGCCCAGCAGGCTTTGGAGTCTGTGACGCGGGGTCTACGTTTGACCTGCACAAGTCTGTACGCTGGTCAAACAGGCTGCTCTAGGAGAGTGACCTCAAGATCACTCATTCAGCTTTGGAAAATGACAGATTCCCAGGGCGGCACTGTGGTGTAGCAGGTAAAGCTGCCGCCTGCAGTGCCGGCATCCCATATGGGCACCGGTTCTAGTCCCGGCCGCTCCACTTCCCATCCAGCTCTCTGCTGTGGCCTGGGAAAGCAGTAGAAGATGGCCCAAGTCCTTAGACCCCTGCACCCACGTGGGAGACCTGGGGAAAACTCCTGGCTCCGGTCGGCACAGCGCCAACCATTGCGGCCAATTTGGGAGTGAACCAGCGGATGGCAGACCTCCCCCCCTCCCTGCCATGTGTAACTCTGCCTTTCAAATAAATAAATCTTAAAAAATAAATAAATAAAAGAAAATGACAGATTCCCGGGCCCAGTTCAGACTTGCTGAGCAGAAGCCAGGGGGACATCTGCATTTTACAAAATGCTCACAATTAGGCCTGGGGAAACCCTGATAGAAGTTGCTTGTCTAGGTGGGCCACTGCTGGCCGATTGTCCCCGGGGGGTTGGATCTCTGGGGACATCCTGGGTGTCCGGCCCGGCCTTGTGATGGCCGGTAGGCTGCTGGCATCACTACCCGACAAGGCAGTGCCTGGGCTTGTACATCCCTTGGTTGACCCACAGGGCTTCAGAAGCCACAGTTGGTGGACTGAATCAGGTCTGTTCCCCTGAATCCAGCTCAGTCTGTGTCCTTTGGGGCTCATGGGGCCAAAGACTGAATTAGACCTCCATTGTGAGGGGAACCCGGGGCTCAGGTGCCAAGCCCTCAACTGCCGAGACAGTCAGCTCATAGCTGCATCCCTCACTGTACGAGGCCCGTAACACCCAGGGAACTTCCTCGCCCCTTCTGGAGCCAAGACCAAAGAGCAGCGGTTGCTGAAGACATCAAGCCTGGCCCCTTGCCCCAATGTGGGGCCTCTCCTCTCCTTCAGCACTGGGTGAGGCCCCGGCGGCTGCCGTCTTGTGGGTCAGCTCCTTCCTTCATCTGGATCTGTACCCCCCGCCCCCGCAGGTGCTTCTCCAGGGACTCCCCCAGTAAATCTGCGTGCAGGTGTCCCTTCCAGAGCCTGCTTCCTGACAGCTCCCTCGAAGACACCCGTCTCCTTGGCAGTTCTCCGCCACTATCTGGCATCCTTTCAGCACTAAGAATACTGTCGTGGAACATCTGGGGCCTTTTAGGGCTGAGAATTGCACAGGAGAGAAAAAAAAAATGGGCTCTCCAGCTGTGGCGCGTGGCTGGGTGTCTGCTGTTTGCTGAGCAAGTCCCTGGATAATTTGGACACTGTTGCGGCAACCTCAGATGTTGATATAAAACAAGGGGAGACAGTGAGAAGTACATCCCACTTAAATAATCAAACCGAATCCGAACACGTGTACACCACAGCTGTTTAGGAGGAAATTGCTCCAGCTCCCGGGTTTCCTCCAACTGGGGGCCTTCTGTCTTTTCCAAACCAGCGCTCCTCCTCCCGCCTTCACTGGCAAGTGCAAAGCTCAGGTTTCGGTCTCCTGGTTGGCCAGCACGAGCTAGAATGCTGGGCCTTGTGGCTGGGTGAGGCCTTCGTTTTATCTCCCAAAGCAACCAGCCAAGCAATAGCTCTAAACCCACCTCTGGCCTGGTCAGTTCCCTGTGGGCACCTGCTGTCTTCCAAATAAAAATCGCATTCTCTGGCCTGGGGTCCCAGGCCAGCCACGTCAAGTCCCTTTGTGTTGCCTCAACCTCCTCTCACACCGGCTCTCCAGCACTCCATGCTCCCATCAGAATGAGCCACCAAAGCTTTTCTGGAACATTCTGTGCTTCTTGGTGTCTAGGTATCTATCAAGGGGGCACCATTTCTCTTCTTAGAAATCCCTTGCTGCTGTGTGTTTGAGAGCTTCTGTTCATCTTTTTTTTTTTTTTTTAAGATTTATTTATTTATTTGAAAGTCACAGTTACACAGAGAGAGAAGAGGCAGAGAGAAAGAGAGAGAGAGAGAGAGAGGTCTTCCATCCACTGGTTCACTCCCTAGATGGCTGCAACTGCTGGAGCTGAGCCGATCCGAAGCCAGGAGCCAGGAGCTTCTTCTGGGTCTCCTATTTGGGTGCAGGGGCCCAAATATTTGGGCCATCTTCTACTGCTTTCCCAGGCCATAGCAGAGAGCTGGATCTGAAGAGGAGCAGCTGGGGCTTGAACTGGCCAGCTCCCTGCTAATGGCCTGGGAAAAGCAGCAGAGGATGACCCAAGTGCTTGGGCCCCTGCACCTACGTGGGAGACCCGGATGAAGCTCCTGGCTTTGGCCTGGCCCAGCCCTGGCCATTGAGGCCATTGCAGCCATCTGGGGAGTGAACCAGCAGATTAAAGATCTCTCTCTCTAACTCTGAATCTCAAGTAAAATAAATAAATCTTTAAAAAGTATGACAGAAATTGAAAAATTCAAGAAGAAAGGCTCAAGTCCACCACCAGTCTCTGCCAGAGAGCCCCGGGAGGGGGAGGTGTGGATCAGCCCCAGAAGTGGCTCTCTCCTTCCCTGGCAGTGAGAGGGGCTGAGGCACCCTGGCCTGGAGGCGTGCTGTGGTGTTGTTTCCTCCATCCCATTCTAGGATCTCCCCCAAAAGCTTTACGTCTCAGAGTAATCCGGATGCAGGTACCACTCACCTCCCAAAGTGTGGAGGAAGACCTGTGGTCACTGCCTCCTCTAACTTTCTATGTAAGAAGCATTGAAATAATGCTTATGGTGTGCCAGGAATATTTACTTATTTATTCAGAAGGCAGAGTTACACACAGACACACACACACAGAGAATCTTCGATCTGCTGGTTCACTCCCCAAATGGCTACAACGGCAGGGCCCAAGCCCTTGGCCATCTTCCACTGCTTCCCGAGGAGCTGAATCAGAAGTGGAGCAGCCGGGACTCGAACTGGCGCCCATATGGGATGCGGGCATCACAGGCGATGGCTTAAACCTGCTGCAGCACTGCGCTGGGCCCCAGGAACTTCCCTAAAAGTTGTCATGTGTCATTCTTGCTGGGCAGGCAGGCTCTGAGTCAAAGGCTGGGGGCCCGCATGTTTGTGGGGGAGGGGAAGTGTTCTGGCAGCCACACCCAGGGAAGTCAGGGATCCCAAGCAGGACTGGGCAGAGGGAGGAGTCCAGCTGCAGCTGTGTGCAGGCCCAGTGTGGTGCTTGGTTGGCTCCCCGGCCACTCGGGAGCTGTTTGGTCCTCCAGAGTAGCCCCTAGCTGGGGCAGGGGCCAGGCCTTTATACCCTGCGATGCTGTGTCCCTGGAAGGAGGCGTGGCCTTGGTCACCGTGGTTTTCTGCAGTCGAGACGATGCCCAAAGATGGCAGCGGCTAAAATTGCCTTCCGGCAGCACAGCCCGTGCCAGGGAAAGAAGCCTTTCTCCGCCGGCACAGCCTTCGCCACCCTCGACTCTGCTTGATTGGAAGGGGGAAACTGAGGCCCTGCCACATCAGCTCAGTGCTCAAGGTCACGGGGCCAGCCCAGGCAGACTGGCCCTGAGACAGCTCCTCAGGACCAGACTTTGTCTCACTTGAGTTTTCTCGAGACCCTCCCAAGGTCACGACTTCTGTGGAAAGTGGCTCTGGGAGTGTTTCTCAGTAGCTACCTGGAATTAAGTATCCTAAACAGCAAACACTTTAAAATCAGACTTGATTAAAATGAGGCTGAGTTCAGAGGCTTCAAGCTTCGGTAGCAGGTGCCTGGAGGGGGCTCGAGCACTTTTTGAGAAGGCAAAATCCTGGATTAGGCATTAGCCTTTATTTAGCCAGGAGAAGTGCAGCAAATATTTACGTACCAGTTACCGTGAAACGCACGTCAAATCTGTGTTTATCCTGTGTCTTGTCATCGTCAGGTTGACTTTCTGTCCCAGTGTGCTTCCTCAGCGGACGGGGAGCTGACCTGAAGTACTGAAAGGTTTATTTTAATGGTTCCAAGGACTGTAGACGTGTGCATTTGAGACTGTGGCTATTTGTGATAGGGAACAAAACCCGTTACAATGTTTGTAGAAAACGATGTTTGTTCACTTGAAGTTGTAAGCCAGCATTTTCATCTGAGGTTGGCTTACTCACTCACCAGCTCCGGAAAACGAGCCTACAAGGGGCCCCCTTGCAATGAGCCCAACCCACGCGAAAGGTGTGCTGGCGCTATTGAAACCATCCCTACTCGTACAAAGGAACATACATGCGTGGCTACAGCACGGTTGGAGCCAGCCTCGATTTGCTGCAAGAAGCGTCAGGAGTGGCCACGGCGGTGACAAGTCGACTTTCTGTGGTTGGGGTCTGTCTGTCTGTCTGTCTGCCGGCCGCCCAATCGTGAACCGCAAGTGCCAAGTTCAATGCCAGGGCCTATGCCAGTTCTATTACGAAGGCAGTTACAGCGGGGCGGGGGTGGTGGTGGTGGTGGTTATGGGTTGAACTGTGTCTCCCACCTCCCTGAAGGTCCTGAGCCGTGGGGTCCCGGAGTGTGATCTTATGCAGATATTGGGTCTTCCCAGGGTAAGGGAGTTAAAATGAGGTTGTTCGGGTGAGTCCATACTGAACAAGGAGCAACTTGACCACACTGCAGCGAGATGATGTGATGAGACACAGGCAGAAGGCAGGGACCGCTCACCCAGGAGACAGGTGGGAGACAGATCCGACCCCCTGGCCCTCACGAGGAGCCAGCTGTGGACACCCGGACTCCTGGCCTCTGGCCTTCAGCACCGGAAGCCGCCCAGTTTGGGGGACGGTGTGATGACAGCTCCCGGCAGACAAACACAGGGGGCTTTCTCGATCGCTCTCATCTGTTCTGAGTTTTGGCAAAGCTGCTTCCTTCTTCTCATCACCTGGCACTGCCTCCTTGCCTACCCTTGCCCTCTGGTACTTCCTGGGTGGGGCTGCCCTGGGGGCTACAGCAAAGCCAGCGGCCTGTGCCTGCTAACAGAGCTCCTGTCTCCCTCGTCCCGCCTGCCTCCCCCACGGGTCTGCTTGCCTGCCGCAGTGTCTGCCTCCTGTATACCACCAGTCCCGGTCGCCTTGTGCTCCTGCCGTGACTGGCCTCAGCACCAGTTTCAGATGGTCCCCTGTGCCTGTGACCCGGCATCCCAGCAAGGAGACGGCAGCTCCACCACCAGCCGCACCCTCCGGGAGCTCTGGGGCAGGCCCCCCTGTCTAGGCGGGCATTCATTTTCCTTTCTCGGTTCTTGGTCTTTCTTGAGTACCATTTGAAAAAGGAAATTGGCACCAGGTGGATGATAGCAAATTGGAAAGGTGGAGAAAAGAGACTCATTCTCCACCAGTGAGCCAGGAAAACGCTTTCAGCAGAAGCTGTGGGTGCAATTGTGAAGTGGGGAGTAGTGGGGGAGCGCTCTCTGCATGTATGTCTATCTGTGAATTCCAGCCCAAGGCTTTCTGAGTGTGGTTATGGATGAGGTGTGTATTCCCAGACCAATCTGTGGAGAGGTATGCCTGCACCCATGTAGGGATTTGTGCATGTGTGTGTGTGTGTGTGTGTGTGTGTGTGTTACTACGCATACAGTTAGGAGTCACAGAGCACATGGGTGTGCATGGGTGTTTGTAAGTGTATGTATGTATGTTAGTGTGCGTGGACGGTGACACTGGTAAGCAAGAGGAGTTGGAGGGAGACCAGTGTGGTCCCAGGGCCACACACAGTGGGGTGAATGCCCAGCACTGGGGGTCTGAGGTGTTAGTGACCTCACAGACGTGCTTCCGCCAGCCAGGTGCTAGGTTCTCTACACCTGCGACCCCTGGGCTACAGGCAGGTGCAGCCCCTGGAGCTCCCTTCTGACTCTACTCACGCTTTGCCCATTTGAGACCCAGCACCCGGCTGCTCCCTCCAACTCCTTACTCTGCCTTTCTCGCGGTGCCCACGCAGGTGAATGTCTGTCTCTCCAAGCCTCCATCCTGCCCTTGTCTTTTATCATTTTCGAGTACCTCTGGGTGTGAACTTCCAAGCAGAAGTTGCCGATGCCCTCCCCCGCCCCCACAGCATTTCCCCCTCTTCTGAAATAATTCACTTTCCAGAAGGCAGAACCAAGGGCCAGGCTGCGGGGCCTGGGGACAGGTCACAGGGCTGGGGCGGCTCTGGCCTGGGGTTGCTGGAGGGATGTACAGGACACCTGGAACAGCTGGATTCAGGGAAGTGCAAATTCTTTTCTCATGACGAGTGGGTCCCGTGTGATATCTGGGCCGTATTTATTTTTGTGGGTGGAAATGTGTCTACCAAAAGGCAGTCCAGTCCTGTCCCTAACCCCTGCCTGCCTCTGCATACAGCCTGTCGGGAACGGCAGCTTTGCTGGTGTTTTTTTTTTTTTTTTTTTTTTTTTAGATTTATTTTTATTTATTTGAAAGACAGAGTTACAGAGAGAGGTGGAGACAAAAAGAGAGGTCTTCCATCTGCTGGTTCACTCCCCAGATGGCTGCAACGGCTGGAGCTGCACCGATCCGAAGCCAGGAGCCAGGAGCTTCTTCCAGGTCTCCCATGTGAGTGCAGTGGCCCAACGACTTGGGCTATCTTCTACTGCTTTCCCATGCCATAGCAGAGAGCTGGATGGGAAGTGGAGCAGCTGGGATTAGAACCGGTGCCCATATGGGATGTGGATGCTTCAGGCCAGGGCTTTAATCTGCTGCGCCACAGCGCTGGCCCCCAGCTTTGCTGGTTTAATCACCCGAGATGAGATCCTAGTGGGCTCAGGTGGGCCCTGAACCTACAGTGACCAGCACCCTGATCAGAAGAAGGGAAGAGAGGGAAGACGGGCATTGCAAGAGACAAAGATGGACAGAGAGGGCAGCCTGCGAGGATGGAGGCAGAGGATGGGGGTGTGTGTCCACAAGCCCAGGGGTCCTGGCACGACTAGGTGCAAGCGGAGGCACCCACAGGGTCTCCCAAGGGCACCCGGGGGGCTAGCACGGTCCTGCCAGCGTCCTGACTGTGGACACCTGGTGGGGATCCCTGTGAGAATCCGCACCACCGCTCAGGCCGTGGACGTTTCCTCCTGCGGTCCCCAGTCCTGGCTGGCAACCCAGAGGTGCCAGGGCACGCCCCACCTCCACCCGGGATGCCTTGGGGTCCAGATGGGGAGCAGAGCGCTGGGTGTCTATTTTTGGAGGAGTGGGGGGACCCAGTCCTCATCACGATCGGTGTCTTCATCAGAGACGGAAAACCTGGCATTGCAGCCTCTGGGGAGTTGGGCGGCCTGGGGCGCTGCCCTGGGTTTTCCTGAGAGAGCGGGAGGCTGACAACCACTTCTTGGGGTTGCTGCGGCCTCTGGAGGCCTCAGGGAAGGCAGAACCCCATGCCCATGGCCTGCCGCCCCACAAGTGCCCCCCTCTGCCTCCATTTAGCAAAGACCCCCCTGGGCCCGGCTTGGGGACCCAAGAGGGAAACACTCCGTCCTGCCTGCCAGAAGCTCACAGCTTAGCAGAGAGACAGCTTGGGCTGAAGACACTGGGGGCAGGGCTGTGGCAGGCAGGAGGCCCGGGGCTGGGGGCGTCCGCCCAGGCTGTCAGCGGTCCCGGGGTGCAGTGGCAGGCGTGGGTCCCTGGGTCCCTGACATTGCACCTGCAGCAGGGAACCTCAGGCCTGGGGTGAGACCCTTGAAGCTTTCCTCTGCTGCAGGGGCTTTGCCCAGAAGCCCCTCCCCGAGGGGTAGGGAGGAAGGGCATTTCCTGTTTACCTGGGGTACAGGTGTGTGTGGGGGAAGGGCAGTGCCCCCTGGCTTTGGGGACCTACACCTGCCCTGGGAGGGCTCCCCTCAGGCCTTCTTCCTCCCCTCCCCCTCAGTGACCCCCTAGTCTCCCTCCACCAACAGCCCCCTCCTTAGCTCCCCATGGCCTCTGCCTGGACCAAGACGAGGGGAGATTGGATGTGAAGGCTCCACGGGCGCAGGAGGGGACGGGCACTGTGGGGACAGCTGCGCCGCGAGGTCACTGTCCCTCAGCCGCCCCGCTCCCACACGCTGCGGAGTGATTGGGCTTGACATGTTCATTTGCTGCCTGTTAAAAGTCCATTTTCTGGGTCCGAGCAGGCGCCGCTGGGGCGGGCGGCCGCAGCTGCTTAGCATGCAACCTAAAGATCAGTCTCTCCCAGAAAGAGGCCAGCTGCAATTGTCTTTGGCCCAGGGACGTGACCGGGCTGTTTGCCTACATTCCATCTGGGCCCTGCCTGACTCGCAGAGCCTTCCAGAACCCTGGGAGGCTGGGTGTTGGCTGACCCGAGTCCAGCTGGGATTCAGCCCCCAGGACTCCAGCC
Organism: Oryctolagus cuniculus; assembly: GCF_051225735.1. Lineage (NCBI taxonomy): Eukaryota > Metazoa > Chordata > Mammalia > Lagomorpha > Leporidae > Oryctolagus > Oryctolagus cuniculus. The sequence goes on along the minus strand of NC_142884.1, from coordinate 59,394,363 downwards.
CCGGGCCGAGGAAGGAGTGTGTTGCGTGTAGCGGGGGATGGGAAGTTTGTTGCTTCACCTCCTGTGCCCAGCCCCCTGCCCGCAAGGAAGGCCCTGGGACCTACCTAAATGGGCTCCCCCAGGGGCAGCACCGTGGAGGCAGAGCGAGGGCTGGGCATTGCAGCCCGGCCCGGAGTGGGCTACCCCGTCTGCCTGCCCTCCTCACCCTTGGCCTGCTCTGTAGTCAGCAAACCTGAGTGTGAGCCCTGATACCGGCTCCATCATCGCCCTGCGCCGGGCTCTGTGCTGGGTGCAGGAGGGGCCAGGTCCTGGGGGTGGGGTGCTTGGGCAGGTGGGAAACACGCACATCAGGAATGCCATCGCTTTAGTCTCGCAAGCTGGGAGCAAATCCTGGGGCGGGGCCTGCCTGGGGACCCCACCCACCTGAGCCTGTTGACTCTCGCGTCCTAAGCTGAGAGCTGACGGGAGCCCTCCCCAGCCCTCCTGCCGCAATATGTACATGAGGTGGTGGGTGAAAGGGTGCAGCACAGCACGGGCTCTGGGCCATCCTCCTCTCAGCAGCCTGGCTGTTGGCCCTCATAACCACATGGTAACCACCCGCCCCATGTGCACAAAATCACCCGCTCAGTGCACAGGCTCCCAGGCCTGAGCCCAGCCCCCAGGGGGGTTCTGCAGGGCCAGGGTGGGGGCCTGGGGTCTGCATTCTGACGGGTCCTGCAGGGGACATGGGTGGTGCATAGGACAAAACTAAGCACGGCTCAGACGTCCTTGAGGCAGACCCAGTATCTGGCCCCTAACCCCCAAAACTTGACTCTCCAAACTGGCGGGGTATGAGGTTTGGGGAACAGGCAGCCTGGAAAGCCTCTCTGAGCCCCTGGGGGCTGCCCCACCCCGTGGGAAGCTGCTTGGAGGTGTCCTGCGTTTACCAACACACGGGACGTCATCCGCATGAGAGCCTGGTGGGGGGGGGGTGCGGAATGAGGAAGCAGTTCCTGAGGCTTTGGGGGCCATGGGTGCCAGGACCAGCAGGCTGGGAGGCTTCATGGCGGGCTTCCCCTAACAGGAGATAAAAATCAGCCCCGCAGAGGCTGGGGGCTGCTGCTGTGGTGGGTGGGGAAGTCCTGGATTGGTTTGGCCCCTGGGAGAGACTCATCCTGGGGTTCTCCATGCACCATCCATGACGTCCTCCCCGGCCTGGTCTCCTCTGCCTGCCACCAGGGGTGACCCCCTGCACCTTCCCAGGCACCTGCTCACCCCCCTCCCCAGTGCCCATATTTGGACGCAGTGAATCAGCCTGTGAGAACGCTTCGGCCTCTAATTCCCAAGCCTTTTGCCATGTATCTGTGGAGTGCATGATTGACTGGCCCCGGTCTTGTCCAGGATGGACCCGTCTTCTCGGCACCTTGGCTTCTGCTGTTTCCTGCCCCGAGCACCTCCTCCCTCCGTGTGCACGGTGCACCTGCTCCCCGCCCCAGCTGAAATGCTTCCTCCCGCACCGCGCCGCCTTTGCTGGCCGTTGGCTGCCCAAGCTGGGGCCACCCTTTCCCCTGTGTGCTCCCGCTGCCCAGCATTCCTGCTTTGATTTTTACCCTCTTCTGTGTCCGCTTTCTTCTTACTCACCTCCTTGTGGTGCATGTACACAGTAGGTACTCAACTACTCCCAGCTGTAGGGACGGAGGTGGGGCACACACCTCTTATTATTTTTTTTAACTTCTATTTATTTTGTTTACTTGAACAGTAGCTAGATAGACAGATACATTATAGCTACATCTCCTGTCTATGGTTCATTCCCCAAATGCCTGCAGCAGCTCAGTCTGCACCAGGCTGAAGCCAGAAGCCTTGATCTCACTCTGAGTCTCCCATGTGGGCGGCAGGGACCTAAGTACTTGAGCCATCATGGCTGCCTCCCAGGGTGTGCATTAGCAGGAAGCTGCAGTTGGGAGCAGAGCTGGGACTTGAACTCAGGCCCTCTGCCATGGGAGGCAGGCGTCTCCAGTGGTGTCGTCACTGCTGCACCAAACGCTGCCCTCCTTTGTGGCTTTTGAGATCTTGGGGAGAACCTGCACTTGCCCACAGGACAGAGGCCCCGTGGTTTCCTAAGAGGAGAGAAGTCTGGCCTCTCAGGGGCACCCAGCCCAAGCCTCTCTCCCTAAGCAGAGGCCTCTGGCTCAATCACCATGGGGACCCAGCCAGACATCCATCTGGATGAAAAACCCCGCTGTGTTCCTGCAAACTGGGGCTGAAGCAGCGGCCTCGACCACGTCCAGCCGCGGGGCAGCACCGAGGTCCCTGCCTGCTCCCCTTATCTGATGAAGCATCTGTGAGAACGTGACTTGGGAGGAAGACATCCGGGCCTTCCTATCTCAGATCCGCAGCCAACCGGCTGTGTGACCTCGGACAAATTCCCTCTGAATTCTCTCTGAACCTCAGTTTCCTGATTTGGGAAATGATGCGGATGACAGCTCCAGTGTCCCTGGGGCTATGGAAGTAGCCGGTGCCTCAGGGAGCTCCATCAATCCCGGCCCCTGCCATCATCAACGTCATCACTCCAGCCTATGTTGTAATTTTTTTCATATTCCTTGTCATTCCCTCCAGCTGCTGGTGGCTGTGCTGGGACTACCAAGGCCGTGAGCCAGCCGGGAAGAGTTAGTTTATAATTAGCTTGACAGATGCGAGCTGCCACGAACCCCCTGCCAGGGATCACAAATTGATTCTTGTTGTTCATGGAGAGGAGGCCCCTGGACGGGCGTGGTGGGGCCAGGCCAGGCCTGTGGTGTCTGATCTTGGTCCTTTGGCTCTGCAGAGGTGTGAACCCTGCTAGCGTCAGTAGGAGGTGTGTTTGGCAAAAAGGGTGCGACTCAGTCACTTCCTGTGGACTTGGGAAAGCCCCGAGTTCCAGGGAGGCCATGGAAAGAAAGCGTCCTCGGTGCGTGCTGAGGGGTGGGTGGCACGCGTGCCTCAGTTTCCCCACACAGCCCCCCATCTGCCTTCCTAGCCTGGCTGTCCCCGGAGGGTGAGCTCTATGCTCTCCACATTGATACCTCCCAGACCCGCCAGGCCTCGCCCACCTCTCTCCCCTGGCAGCCTCCAGCAGCCCAGGAATCAGGACTGTTCACAAAGCACAGTGTCAGCCCCTGCTTACGTCTGGGGCTGTGGAGGTCCTCAGAGCTCCCAGCACTGCCACTTCCCCAGGCGTTCTGTCCCCGAACCATCCTCCTTGGCAGGGAGCTGGCTGGCGGCACACCTAGCCCTCCTCCTGGCTTCGGTCTGTGCCATGCCACCGCGGCCCTGGTCACCTGCTTCCCACCGGGTCTGCGTCACTGCAGGGCCTCGGGCAAGCCACTCTCACTCAGCGACATCCATCCGGGGCTCCCCCGATCTCAGGGTGCTGAGGCAGTCTCTTCCCACCCATCTGAACTCTCACTCCCTAGCTGTGATGCCTCCAGGGAGGAGCTGTTAGGATTCCCATTTTATAGACAAGCAAAGGGCCCCGGGTGGCAGAGCCGGCGAGGGGTGGAGCTAGGGCGTGACCCCAGATGATCTGACAGTCCGCTCGGTGTTTTTGTTTCAAATCGAGAGATAAAGAAAACAGAAGGAAGCATCAGAGCCTAGGTGTCCGTTCAGTGACTGTTGACAAACGCACCCACCCCCAAGGAGCCCCCACAGCGGGGTGCAGCACCCTTCCCTTGCTCCCCAGCCATTTCCACCCCACGTGGAGGCGCCTCTGCTCTGACTTCTAGCAGCAATGCACGGACTTTGCCCTTGGATTTTGTAGAACTGTGATGTCGACATCGCTAGCAATCACGCGTATTGTTCCTTTCACTGCAGTGCACTTGAGAGGGATCCACACTGTTGCATGTATCAACACCTCAGTACTTCCGCCGTTGAATAATGCTCCACAGCGTGGGCCACCATTTGCTTATCCTTTCTCTTGCTGATGGGTATTTGGGTTGTCTGTCTACTGGACTGTAACGAATGAAACTTCTATCTACATAGAAACTTTTTTTTTAAGATTTATTTATTTATTTGAAGTCAGAGTTACACAGAGAGAGAAGGAGAGGCAGAGAGAGAGAGAGAGAGAGAGAGAGAGAGAGGTCTTCCATCTGCTGATTCACTCCCCAATTGACCTCAACGGACTGAAGCCAGGAGCTAGGTGCTTCCTCCAGGTCTACCATGAGGGTGCAGGGGCCTAAGGACTCAGGCCATCTTCTACTGCTTTCCCAGGCCATAGCAGAGAGCTGGATCAGAAGCGGAGCAGCCGGGATTCGAACCGGCACTCATTTGGGATGCCGGCACTGCAGGTGGCGGTTTTATCCACTACGCCCCCATAGAAGTTTTAAACCATGAGGTTCTGCGTGGACATACGTCTTCGTTTCTTCTGGGTCGACACTTAGAGCGGAACCGCCGGGTCCCAGGTAGTGTATGTATCACTTTGGCATGGTCAGCGTCTTCTAAGTGGTTGCGTCACTTTGCACCATCACTAGCGATGCAAGATGACCCAGATGCCCCACATCCTCGCCTACCTTCGGCGTTAGAGGTTTCCTATTCGAGTCACTGCGGTGCACGAGTAGCAGGATCTCATTGTGGTTTGTTTTGGTTTCTGCGGCGACTAACAATCTTGACCTTGCTCTTCACGTGCTCACCAGCTGTTCATGTCTTCTTCCGTGATGTGTGTCTTTTGCCGCCTTACAAATGGGTCGGTTGTCCTTTCATTGTTGATTTGCAGGAATTCCTCGTGCCTTCCGGACACACCTATCTCCCACCTGAGCCTGTAGCTTGTTTATGCATTTTCCGGAAGTCGATGGCTGAGCCCCCTCGCTTTTGGTTACTGACGCTGGCTGGGAGTATGAACGAGGGGAGGCCTTGCACCTGCCCAGGCCTCTCCTGTAAGTGGTGTCCTCTCCGCTCCAGCCCTCCACCCACATGGCACTGAGAGCCCGGTGATACGGCTGCTGCCACCAGGCTCTGTGGGATGCCCCACCCCGCGGAAAGAGCCCTGACATGGGGACAAATACCGGGGACACTCACGAAGGGCCTCGTGTTGTCTGTCTGCTGTCTAGGGGATGCTAGAGACTGGGGCTGCATTGCCAGTGAGTCCTTTTTGCTGATGAAGAAGCTGAGGGTCTGAGAAAGGTCAGATGACTCAGCTGTAGCTGCTGCGACAGCCAGGATAGCGTCTTCAGGTCCGTGGGCAACTGCCTACCGCCGTCTCTGTCATTTCTTCCTGGGACCACGGCAGTGCCCTCTCTGCTTGCTCACTCAGCACAATTTCTTTTCGTATTGAGCACTCTCAACAGCACCTGCGCTAGGCTCCCAGCACACAGACTTGGCCAGGCACTGTGTGCTTTCCAGGGGCTCACAGACCAGGGTGCAGAGGCACGCCAGCCGCTGGAGTGCAAAGAGGGGAGCATTTGTATAGCATTTGGAAGTGCCCGGGGTTGGTGAAGGTGACCCTGTAGAGCAAGGGAAGGGACGACAGGGGGACCTCAGGGCAGGCTTTTCAGAGCACCTACACTTGAGCTGGGGTCTGCGCCTGGCAAGGAAGGGCACGGCAGAGAGAGGAGAGAGCATGTGCCAATGTCCAGAGACATGGCAGCATGCAAGGTAGCCAGGGAACAGCATGTGGGTAGGCGGGACTGATGGGTGGGGGTGAGCCTGCAGAAGCTGGGATGGCGAGGTCATCAGGCACCGGATCTATCAAGTTTAAAACTTGAGTTTCATCCTGAAAGCAATGGGGAAGTTTCTGGAAGACCTGAAGGTGGTGAGCAGCTCCCAGGGGGCTGGTGGGAGTGGTGGCTGCTTTAGAGAGAGGCCTGGGGGACATTCTCAGCTGTTGGCCCAGGCGGCTGGAGACAGAGCATGTGGGTGTCGGGGACACCTGCATCTCATCCCTCACCCAGGGGGCTGCTGGGACGTCCGTCACTGGCCATAAAGTAGCAGGGCTGCAGCGGTGATAAGGCAGTGACAGCCCCGTTGGAGAGGAGCACACTGGCGAGTTTACTGGAGAGAAACCTTGCGCCCTCTGTTGGGCACGAGTGGGAGCCGGAGGACCTGCCCAGGAACAGATGCTGTAGTGCCTTGGCCCCAGGAGGGGAGTGGCTTTGGGATGAGCCAGGGGTGAGGCCGGTGCTGAGGCCTGCAAAGAGCGCCGGGAGTCCTCTGCAGTCAGGCAGATGGTGCGGCTCTGCCTCCCGCCTCTGCATCTTGGCCCCCAGAGGAAGTCCCTCCATCATTCTAAGCCCCGGGTTGCTCCTCTCTCAAGCAGGAAAAACAGCTTCCATGTCAGGGGGTTGTCTGGGGGCTCAAATGCCAAAATGCAAGCACCGGAAGTAGGTTGCCTGCAGCCGCGGGATTCTGGGATGTGTGCCCGAGTCAGCCCTGCCAGGCGCCCAGGGAGCAGCCCAGCCGCTGGACACCCAGCGCAGCCTAAGGGGCAGGCGTGGGAGCGCCTCCTAGGAAAAGCCGGCCACCAGCACTGCTTGGGCGCTCGGCCCCCACTTGCTACAGCAACCAGGGCCCAGGAGGCCTCCGCGGGAGCCCCTGGCACCTCTGCCAGCCAGGGCTGCCTGCTCACCGCCCTAGTTCCGGGAGCTTCATCCTCCGCAGGGTTTTGCAGGCTGTGCGCATGGCGGGGGAGGAGCTGAAACTCTCCCCGGGGAGCTGTTTTTGGGCTGTCCCATGCTGACCCCGCAGATGGAGGATCCTCGCCCTGGGAGACGGAGCTGGCCTGGCTCGGGGGACAACAGGACACATCTCCGCCCTGTCCTGCTTGTGTCTCCCTCTCCACCTGCCGGGCAGCGGGAGGCCCAGGCCGCTGAATTACACCAAGATTGCCCGAAAAAACACTATCATTACCGAAAACCCCAAAGCGTTCTCCCTCACCTCCCAGGAAAAAGGAGGCAGAAAACGCTAAGTGCCTTAATAAGCGGCTGCCGTTGGCGCCACAATAGCTGTTAAAAACCATCCATTATTTAGATGTGGGAAGCTGGGTCGGGGCGGGGGCTTTTAGGGGCACTTTGAAAGCCCGCATGGTGTCAGTGGTGGTGCTATTCATTTCCGGCTCTAAGGTGATATTTAAAACAAGTCCTTTGTGGGGGAAGAAAGCCTTCATAAACATTCAGATTCTGAGCTCATGAAACTTGCACGGGCGCCCAGGGCGCTGCACAGCCCCTGCCGGCAGCTGTCGCGTGCTGTGGGTTGTCTCAGGCTGGACCCAGGCGGGTTCAGGCTGCAGCGGCCCCGGCGAGCCTGGCTGGCTGGCTGGACTTGACCTTTCTTCTCCAAGGCCCTCCTTCTTGGAGCTCTTCTCTGCAGAGGGCCTCTACCCCTGACGGCCACGAGGGGGAGCCAAGGTTCACGGCAGAGGGCTGCTTTCCGCTGGAGCGCACGGCGGTCCTCTGCCTTGGCTGCCTATGCAGCTGCGCAGGGGGGAGAGAGGGGTTGGGGTGGGAACAGAGGGGCCGGAGCCCGGCCCGGCGGTGGTGGGCAGTGTTTGAAGAAGCCCTGATGTCTGAACAGGATCTGGGCCCCTCCTCATCCGTGCACCCTCCTCTTACCTAAGAAAAGCGTGTTTAACATTTTGGGCATCACTCAACTGACTTCAAAATGAAGCACCCCACCCGTGAGCCCTGGGCTTTTAGGAGCTGGCCCTGTGACAGCCCCCGGGACCTGAGCACTGGAGAGGGAAGCCAGGGACCGTGTTCTAAGGCTTTCCCCACCTCTCCCCCTGCTTGTAATGCTGCCCCCCCCAGCCCATCCTCACCTCTGCTTTGCAGAAAGCTCAGAGCTTGGTGCTGTGGGCACCTTGTCCTGGGAACTGGAGAGTGGGGGCGGGGGAGACACGGAGACAGACAGGACCCGAGGGCTGTGTGTGACTGGGAGAGCAGGAATTCGATTTGAGACATGGAACATTTGCCCTGTGTCCAGGGGCAGCGGCGGGGTTTGGGATGAGTAGCCCAGTTGCCATCATTTCTGGCCCTCAAGACCAGCCTCCGTCAGAGCAGGGGCGGATCTCCCGGCCCGCACACTTGGAATATTTGCAGATATTGGACGGAAGATTTGGGGCAGAGGAGGAGAGGAGAACAAGTCCCTGCTTCCTGGTTCGGGCCCCTGCGCTGATGGGGGTGTGGGGACTCCGGTGTGCCTGTCAGGCATGTGAGTGGGCGCTGGCCGGGGCCCTGGGCCTTGGGTCGCCCTGACCGTTTAAGCAGCTGGCCACAGGGATGCATCTGGCTCTGTAGCAGTGACCCGGGGAAGGGGATGACTAGGGACCCCGGGGGCAGCTAAGGGCTCTGGGCTGTGTTTCTTCTCCGGGCTCTGCCCTGCTATTCCAGTTCTCCGGCCAGGATTTAATTCAGAATTATGAGTGCTCCTAAGGGCCTGGCGGCGCTACCCTTGGAGGTTCCTAGCCTGGAAGGCTACTTCTTCTCCCAAAGTTCAATGTGAACGTGCCAGTGAGAACACCTTCAGCTGACGGGAATTATAACCCCTCTCCAATTTGCAGGCAAGAGCGGCGTGCTTGAGAGATATTAATGAGCTTTCCAATCCGCCTCTCCGTTTCCCGCATCCTCTTCACCACCGTTCCAACAGGCATCTACCGAGGGGTACCGGTGCGGGCGCTGCAGCCTTTGCGTCCCTTGTCTCGGGCATAGGCCTCGTTTCGGCACTTCAGGCACAGCAAGTGGCAGGAATTCCATGGCCCTGATGCTTGGAGCAACCAAAGAATTCTCCGTCCTTCATTTGCCCCGAGTATCTAGCTGGCCTGCAGTTCACATACACACACACACACACACGTCGCTTGGAGTTGTTCACCGGTGCGTGTCCATCTTGTCCAGGCTTCAGGGGGCAGAGGCGGACACACAGACCTGGGCACTTGTGCGGGCCCCGTGAGTGCCGGCAGCCAGCTGGTGGAGCATCCCCCTGGGCCCCCACATGATGCTTTCTTTTTTTCAGATTTATTTTATTTATTTGAGAGGCAGAGTTATACACACACACACACACACACACAGAGAGAGAGAGAGAGAGAATCTTCCATCTGCTGGTTCACTCCCCAGTTGGCTGCAACAGCCAGAGCTGGGCTGGTCTGAAGCCAGAAGCCAGAAGCCAGGAGCTTCTTCCAGGTCTCCCATGTGGGTACAGGGGACTAAGCACCTGGGCCATATTCTGCTGCTTTCCCATGCACATTTGCAAGGAGCTAGATTGGAAGTGGTGCAGCTGGGACTTGAACCAGCACTCATATGGGAGGCTGGTCCTGCAGGCGGCTGCTTAACCCACTGCACCACTGTGCCACAGCGCCCCCTCCCCCCCATTCCCACCTCTGAGCCTGGTGTGTGGGTCGCCCTCCTGGAGCACTGTGTTCCATTCTCTTCACCGTCTGGGACACAACACGCCCTTCCTTGTCTAGGAGACCTTCTGAGACTTTCCAAGTGCTCCCTGAGAGCCTGCGGAACCCACAGCCCAGACCTGCTGGCCCTGGCCCGCCTGCATTAGCCCAGGGTCTCAGCCTTCCTCCCGGGGGTGGCAATGCCAGGGAGCCAGGACCTTCCTCAGGGCTCTTATTGGTGAGCACTCTTTATGCCCCATTGCAGAGCTTTGAGCCCTGAGCTCAAGAGCGCCCTCTGCAGGCCCTGGGTGACCCATTTCAGGGGCAGGGGCTTGAGAGGTGTGCTCATGGCCACTGGGCAGGGTGGAACTGAGCGAGAACTTGAGGGGCTGGCGTTGTGGTGCCGCTGCTTGCTAGGCTGCGTCCCATACGTGAGTGGCAGTGTGAGTCCAGGCTGCTCCACTTTCCACCCAGATCCCTGCTGAAGTGCCTCGGGAAGCAACAGAAGAGGCCCACGTGCCTGGGGCCCTGCACCCACGTGGGAGACCTGGATGGAGTTCCAGGCTCCTGGCTTTGGTCTGGCTTAGCCCCGGCTGTTGCAGCTATCTGGGGAGTGAATCAGTGGATAGAAGGTCTCTCTTTCTGCCTTTTAAATGAATTTAAAAAAAATCTTAAAAATCTTTAAAAAGACCTTGAATACAGGTTATCAGAGTCCACTTCCACCCTGCCCTTCCCCCTGGCACAAGGCTGGGCTCAGGGGGCCCTGCAGAGAAGCCCTGGCTGCCCAGGTGAGGGACTGAACATGGCCAGAGCTGTGGCCAGAACTGTGGGTGCGTGTGTGTCTCTGATTACTCCGACACTCACCCCTGCCACGGGCGGGCTGTCCTCCTGCGATTTCATTCAGAGCGCTTATTTATTTTTCTTTATTCCCCAGAGGATTTGAAGTGACCAACAAGAAAACATCCAATAAAGTCATAATACAATATAAATAAGAACCACACGGCAAGACGCTGGTCACAGTGCGAGGCTGTGCCTCCCTGTTTTATTTTTTTTAAAGATTTATTTATTTATTTGAAAGGCAGAGTTATACACATACACACACACACACACACAGAGAGAGAGAGAGAGAGAGAGAGAGAGAGAGAAAGAAGGAGGGAGAGATCTTCCATCTGCTGGTTTACTCCCCCAGATGGCTGCAATGGCTGGAGCTGTGCCCATCTGAAGCCAGGAGCCAGGAGCTTCTTCCAGGTCTCCCAGGTGGGTGCAGGGGCCAAGGACTGGAAGTGGAGCAGCCGGCACTGAAACGGGAGCCCATAAGGGATGTGGGTGTCACAGGCGGCGGTGCTGCCTACTGCGCCACGATGCCAGCCCCCAGCTCTGCTCCTGACCAGCTCTGTGGCCTCAGCCCAGCTCCTCACCCCTGATCACACTGATCAGGACACAAGACAGACAGCTGACGGCTGGAGACAGCTGAGGGCGGCGGCTGCCTGCACAAGTGTCCGGGCTCAGGCCCCAAGAGGGGCACAGCACGCACAGAACACACCTGTCTGGTCTACCGCGTGCTGTTGTGACAAAGCCCCCTCTGCGGGACGGCTTCCCTGCCCCGGAAGCCCCCCAGTCGCTGCTGGTCCCTGTGTTTCCCCATCTCGGTATTTTCCACACTGGACTCTCTGGCTCCCCCACCAGGCAGCCTGGGGAACAGGCGCAGGCCTGTCCTGTTCCCTCTGGGGCCCTAGCATTGGTGCTCATGAAGCATTTCTCCGTGAATGAATGAAGGGGTGAATCAGTGAAGGCCTTTTATCTCCTTCTAGCCACGTGCCTGGCCACGGTGGGGCCCTGGAACTTGGCTCTCACCGCGGGCGCCCCCTTGGCGGCCTCCCTGCCCCACCTGCTGGTGCTCCTCTCCAGCCCGAGCCCACCCAGCCCGTTTCTGGCACTGCGGACCCCGGGCTTCTTCACTGCAAGCACTTTTAATTTTCTAGGCCCAGGCGTCTCAGAAATGCCTTTCAAAGCTGCTTGAAAGCCAGCTGCTGAGGCTTTGATGTCCCTGTTAGCTTCTCTGTGGGGGACAGGCAGGCTCGCTCAGGTCTCCTGAGGCCTCCGGTAGGGCCAGGCAGAGCCCCTGCAGGATCCCAGGGGAGGGGTGTGGAGTGCGAGGGGAGACACCCCACCGCAGCCCGACCCATCCACTCCCGCCTCCCAGGCAGGCTCTCCCCGCCGGGAGGAGGCCATGGCCTTGGCACCCATTCTCCAGGCCCTGTTTTTTTTTTTTTTTTTTTTTTCCCAGCTACATCCCTCACAGGGTCTTACCCTTGGCCTCACCCTGTTTCCAGAGCTAAGGATTGGCTGATGCAGTGGGGGACAGCTATGAAGGCCTAGTCCCCCACTCTGCCCCCGCCGCATTTTAGGACAACTCTTAGGGTCCATGCTTGCTCTAGGGAGCCTGGGGTGCTACTGTCCTCGCCCCTCACTCCTAGGGATCTCTCTCCTGGGACCCCTCAGCCACCCGCGTCCTGCAGTAGCCTCATCTGTCAGGCAGCAGGGGACTCCTGTCCACAGCGAGGGTGAAGGCGGGGAGGGCATGGGCCACAGGCCGAGGGCGGATCTGCGGTGTGGATGCCAGGGTAGGTCTTCCTCGCGGGCTGGGGCACAGGTCGGGCCCTTGTTTAAGAGGCCTGTTTACACCTGTCCCGGGGCTCTGCCGGAAGAGAAAGGTCGCCACAGGGAGGTGACCCGCAGACTTGGCAGGCGCTGGGCAAGTGTGGCGGCCGCCTGGGGACAGCTGGACTGGGGACACATCCAAGAGGATGCCGCCTACAGCCCAGGGGGTCTACATCCCCATGCACACACAGGAAGTGCAGCAGGGGGCCCCGCCCGCCCTGCCCTGCTCAGGGCTCCCACTCCAGCAGTAGCCCCGCCCACAGAGGCGTGGAGTGGTGTGGGAGGGGCTCCTCCCAGGAAGTGCCCCTCGAGCGCTGCTCAGGGTCTGTGCAACATCTGGGCTCCTTGCCTGCCTCCTCCTCTCCTTGTGGCTGCACCTGCTGGCTGAGGGGCAGTGAGGCAGAGGTGACTGCCAGGTCCTCCCCTGGGGACCCTCCCTCCGCTCGGGCCCACTGCCCTCCTCTGCAAAGGCCCTGACAAGCTTCTGATGCCCGGTATGCAGGGAGGTGCCAGCCAGGTGCCAGCTGCCTGTGTGCTGGCCGAGTGCCAGGCGCTCTGGACACAGAGCTCCTCCCACTCTCCTTGTAGTGCCCAATTTGCTGGTGAAGAAGGGAAAGGCAAGGGTTCAGATAACTTGTAGGGGGAGGGGCAGAGCAGGGCGAGAGCCCAGATCCGCCCACCCAGAGCCCTGCTCTTTCGCAGGAGCATCTCAGCAAACTCACAACTCACCAGGCGCCGAAGGGGCATGGCTCAGGACTCAGCTCAGCAGAGAGGCTGAGCCTCTGCCCGCAGGGCCACCATCCCTGCCCGGCTTCTAGAATGGGCCAGGTGATGTGTTGGCTGCGTTTTTGCCACGGTCAGCTTCAGTTTAGGAACAAGCGAATTTGCTCTTACAGCTCCTCCCACCTGGCCTGGGCCCTCTGTGGAGCTTGGAGCACCCCCTCTGCTGCCCCCCCTGGGGTACCCGGGCTTTCATTGTCCACCTTTAGTGTTGGTGGGGGTGTGGCTGCCAGTGTGGGGCAAGGTCCAGGGAGGGCACACATATGGAGTTTAACCCCTTACTGGTCACCGTTCCGAGGTCGCCAGGCCCTGCGCAGGGCTGTGTGGTCCCAGTCCTCTTCCTGGCCATCTGGAGAGAGGCCGGGGCGGGGCGGGGTGGGGCAGGAAGTGAGGATGGGGAGCCACCAGGAAAATTTCCCCATCTCAAGCTCAGTCCATCAGAAACCCGAACTGCGTCTCCACCAGGACTCCCTGGTGCCGTGTGACACCATTCATTTGCAGGCTCTCTTTGGGGGCCCTTATTTGGCCCATAGCACACCCTTCCCACGGTGTCATGGCCCAGGTCCCTCCTGGTGGTCCCTGGATGTCCCAAGTAGAACACTTGCACTTGGCTCTCAAGGTCTTCTTCCCAGCAAACCTGCAAAACTAAAGATGCAAAGGTGATGTAAACTGGAGCTACAGAGACGCAAGATGGAGATGACAAGCGTGAATTTGGCTGGACGCAGCCCATGCCGGAGCCCCCAGGGCTGTGAGCAGCCTCCCGCCTGGCTGTGGGAGCGAGGTCGGGCCTCCACCTCCACATCTCTCTCCATCCCAGGTCTCCCAGCTTCTGCCAGGTGATGCGTGTCACTGCGCTCATGAATGGCTCATTCTTCTCACTTAGCAAATTTCAATTTTAAGTAATTGCTTGAATCAAAGTTATTAATTGGATCCTTAATACCCTTCAGAGTTGAAGCTGGCTCTGATTAGTCTCTATCGCGATTAAAATTGGGAATAAATTTTCCCCAGAGGCGGCCTGGGTGCTGGTGAAATCCGTTTTAGCCACCACAGGACTGGGGACGCTTCTGCGCCTCCCCCTGTCTGTCCTCAAAGGACTTTCTCGTGACCACAGCCCTTGCTGCAGCCAGGCGCCCGGGGGACCCTCCAGAGCCGATGGCACAGTCTGTCTGGCCAGTTACAAATCAAATTCAGAATACACAGAGGAGCATCAAGTCACAAACAATGAGCCTGGTACTTCCACTGCTAGCGTGGGTCGGATCTGCCCCGTGTGGCATGCCCAGTGGGCTCCAGTGCCTGTGAAAAGATTCAGAATCCAGCCGATGAGTTTCAGGTCTCTGTTCTTGCCAGTTCCCTCCCCGTCTTCCCAGTGCTGTGGACTGCCCTGCCTCTGGTTCATGGAGTCTTAACAAGGAAGTCGCCCACACGCATTCATGTAGCTGTAGGAGACAATACAGCCCCGTGGGCAGATGCACTTCTGTACGTAGTGCTGTGCTGTCCACATCAGTCCACAGCTCGCTTTATTTCACTCGACAGTGTGAGTTTTAGACCTATGTATAAACTCGTAACTCTAGCTCATTTCTTTTAAGTGCTGTGTTTTATGTTGAGAAAAAAAAAATCTCATTAGCAGGCACGTGGGTTACCTGCGATTTCTCTTAGCTGTTGGAAACACTGGGGCAGGGAGCATCCTTGTGAACTTGGCTTTATGGTGCCCACGGGCAGGGCTCCCCAGGGGCGACCCCTGGCGGGGAAACCACCAAGTCACAGCCAAGGGACCTTGCTCTCTGTTTCAGCGGAAACTGCTATTCCGAGGGGCTGTGCCAGTGACACCTCTGCAGCGCGGGTGACGACGGTGCTTTCCCTGCGTCCTCACCAGCGCTTGACAGGGTCTGACTTGTTCACTGCTGCCAGTCTCAGCACAGGCTGTGGCCCACTCAGAAACGAGATAAGCAGCCAGGGACTGGCTGGCCAGCTGGGTGCCAGAGGAGGGATAGACATCGGGGTGGGGTGTGACGGGTTGGGACACAGGGGATGGTAAAGGCAGGGTGGGGCGGGGCTGAGATCGCTGGGGATGGGGGCCAGGCCGAAGGCCACCTCTGAGGGTTGGGGCAGGGCTGGGCTTGCCTCTGAGCCACAGCACCAGGAACTGGGAAGACCAGAGCTGTGGCAGCAGCTCAAAGAGGAGGGCTTTGGCTGGAGCGCCCGCTGGCGGCTGAGGTCGGTTCCCGCAGCTCTGTGGCTGGGTGCCCTGGTCAGCATGGTGCTGCAGACCAGGAGCCTTAGAAGGTGAATAAAGGTGAGTGAGGAGAAGGCGGGGCTTCAGGTGTTCCTGGGGGGTGGGGTGTGGGGTGTGGCTCATCAGCATGAACGGGGGTCAGGGGTCCCTCAAATGAGGATCCTGACACAGCCCCATCGCTACCCCTCCCAGGGCGGCTGTGCCTGCAGGAGTTAAGGAGGAGTCGAAGCCCGGTGCACTGCTCCTAGCGCTGGAGGCCATGGGAAAACCCAGAGATGCAGACCCCTCAAAGAGCAGCAAGGGCGGCCCGGGTGGGCTTTCAGGGAAGGCGATGTCTTGAGAGAAGGAGAATTTTGGGGACCTCCACGTGGCCCTCTTGCCCTCTGCAGTGAGCTGGGGGCAGGACTGGGTGGGAGAAGGCTGAGTGAACAGGAAAGGGGAGGCTGCACCCCATCCACCTCGTCTCCCTTCTCCCTGGGGGCTGCAGTCCAGCTCCAGGCTTAAGCCCACACTCGGGGCAGGGAGCTGGGAGAGTGACTGCCTGGGGGTGTGTGGGAATGTGTTCTCTGCTGGGCCCAGCAGGCAGACAACAGAGGGAAGCGAATTCCAGTGGAGGGAACAGCACATACAATGGCATGCGAGAGGAGGAAGGGCGTCGGGGGCCACGACAGTGCTCTGCACTGCGACAGAGGGTCGGCGTGGGGGAAGTGGCCGTTGATGGGGCCTGGGAAGGGGCCAGAGGACAGCTTAGGGCCTGGCCAGCCACATTGTCACTCCCAGAAGCAGCAGTGAGCAGGGGCCTGTGCTGCTGCACCTGCAGTTTTAGTAGATTCCTCTGCAAACGGAGGGAATTGTTCGCTGACGATACCGATTGCTGGGGCAGTTAGTTTTTGCCTGGATGACCCCCTGTGCTGATGGAGAAGGTTGCCAGCCACACCCACGAGGATGCTGCCCGTCCTTGGTCTCTCCCACTGCTGTGAGTGCCCTGGGCAGCTCTGCTTCCAGGTGGTGTTCAGCAGGTCTGCAGGCAGTGGCTTCCTGGGGCCTGAGAAGGCAAGCCCAGCCCCATAAGCATGCAGGTTCCAAGCTTGGCCTGGTGTCCTGGTCACTGACTCCTCCTTGGCCCAAAGCAGGTCACGCGGTCCACCGCAAGGCCATGGCATCAGAGGGCGCCATCTCTCAGGAGCTGTTCAGTTCAGTCCTGCACGGGGCTGCTATTATTATTCTATTTTTTTTTTAAGATTTCTTTACTTATTTGAAAATCAGAGTTACATAGAGAAGAAGAGGCAGAGAGAGAGAGAGAGAGAGAGAGAGGTCTTCCATCCGCTGGTTCACTCCCCAATTGGCCGCAATAGCCAGAACTGTGCCGATCTGAAGCCAGGAGCCAAGAACTTCTTACAGGTCTCCCACATGGGTGCAGGGGCCCAAGGACTTGGGCCATCTTCCACTGCCTTCCCTGGCCATAGCAGAGAGCTGGATCAGAAGAGGAGCAGCCGGGACTCGAACTGGCGCCCATTTGGGATGCCAGCACTGCAGGCTGCAGCTTTATCTGCTATGCCATAGTGCAGGCCCCAATCATCATTCTATTTTATAGAGGAGGGCAGAAGAGGGAGGGGGCACAGCCAGGGTCGGAGGAGCCAGGGTTTGCTCCTGGTGAATCTGCCTTCTGGGACCCGTCTTCACTTTTGTTATGATATTTTGAGAGCCATGCTTTGAGGATGGGCATTGTGGCACTGCAGGTTGAGCCACGACTTGGGACATCTGCATCCATATGGGAGTGCCTGGGTTCAAGTCCCAGCACCTCCACTTCTGACTCAGCATTCCTGCTATGTCCTGGGAGACAACAGACGATGGCTCAAGTGCTTGGGCCCCCGCCAACCATAGGGGAGACCCAATGGAGTTCTGGGCTCCTGACTTCAGCCTGGCCCAGCCCTGGCTGTTGCAGGCCTTTAGGGAGCGAAATAGTGGATCTCTCTCTGGCTCTGCCTTTCAAGTAGATGAAAATAAGTACACTTTTAGAAAACAGAGCCACGCCTTGGGATGGGGCCATTCCCTCCCTCCCCTCGTGGCCAGGGAGGGGAGCTTTCTCCTCTACTGCGCCACATCCTCTCTGCTGAGTGTGCTGAGCAGCCTGGGATGGACTTTTTTTTTAGGGGCTGCAGCAGGAAATTAAACTCACCCCAGAACCCCAGACCTGCATCCCATATCCCCATAACCGGCCCCACGGCCCCGCCTGGTGCCTCCTCACAGGTAGGAGTCCAGGGGGCTGCTCGCAGGAGCAGGACTTCGGGGTCTATGAAGTGCTCCATGGTCAGCGGTGCTGGTTTCTGCTACAAAACCCCTTGGAGCCGACCAGTGGAGAGGGGATAATTTGCTTCATACTCGGGACATTGGAGTATTTTGAAAAGAACAAGCCTTGTATTTGCGACAAGTCTCACTGAGGCGGAACGGCTCATTTTATAGATGTCTGCCTCTGAGTTATTATTTACCTAGTTAAAAAAAACAATCCCAGCCAACGTCAGGTGCAGCTCTGATTGTCGCCTGCAAGTCTTAGAGGGACTGGCTTGCAGACGAGAATGGGACCCTTGTGGTTGGTTTTGAAGGCGACTCTGGCGTGGTCCTGGGGAAGCAATTGTGGTGGCGTTCCCCGTGGAATGAGAGCTGGGGGCATGCAGCCGGAAGCGGGGGCCGACTCCTGCACCTGCCGCCCACACCCTGCACCCCAGAAGTGTGCCCTCCCCGCAGGGGATGTCAGAGGCCATTTTAATTGACAGATTTTTGTTTGCAAAACACACCACAGAGTGGTCCCAAGGAAGATGTTTCTGTTCAACACGAGTCTGGGGAAATGGATCCTGTTTATTAAAATGCGCAAAGCCTCTGAATTACCAGAATCAGCCTGGAGGCGAGGGTGAGATTTTATTTTATTTATTGAAGGAAGCAGGTCTCCTACCTGCTTCTTGGCTTCAGGGGCAGATACCCTGAATACCTGCATCCCAGGAGATGGGCACCCTGAGGAGAGGGGAGGGGAGGGGGAGAAAGCAAGGCCCCCCGGGGTCGCTGCATTGCTCCAGGGCTGGCCCCTCAGGCTCTTCTCTGTGCCTGGCACTTGGCAGGTGCACAGCCTCTAGTTTATAAGCAGGTGGATGAATGATCCCACCCCACGCCCAGCAGGCGCCCACCCTTGTGAAACCCAGGGCCTCTTCCTGCCCCCCTGGGCCCCTTGGCTCTTCCCTGTGCATCCTAGCAGCCACCCCCTTATTTTTCTGGCTTCTGGGGCTCCTCTGCTGTCGTAGCACTTTTGGGCTTCAGCTAAGGGTAGCCCACGGGAGCCCCTCTCTGCCCTTGTGTGGTATCCTCCATCTTCTTCCCGCCCCCACTCCCGTGTTGGGGTGCTCACATTGTGATGTGATCCCCAGGACGGTGATGGCTGTGCCCAGAGCTCTCTCAGAATGTCCAGTTGGTTGCCCGCCCTCCCCAGAGTCCCCGCCCCCTGAGTGCTACACGCGCCCAAGCTGTGTGTGCCTCATGCAGGGAAGAGCAGGACGCCTGGCTAAGCGTCACCAGGGCTCCTGGCCACACTTGCTTGTGCCACCTGCACTTGGTGGTCCCACGATGGGGAAGGAAGGAAGAAGAGCAGGCTCCACGCACGCTGCCGGGGCATTGCCCATCCTGCTGAGAGACCTGGCATCCAAGGTCTGGATGTCCCGAGAGCAGAGACCCTGCCTGGGGGAGGGGCGATGTCAGGGCTGGATGCCAGGCAGGGGTGGAGTCCACGGACTGACCAGGACCAAGAAAAACCTCAAGGCCAGGAGGGGAGCATGAAAGCAGGAATCTCCCGGGGACCCCGCACTGGGGGGCCAGCACCTCTTTTGTGGACTTACCTGGTCTTCTCGTGCCTTTCCCGGCTCTCTGGGAATGGCTCAGGATGGGACCGGCATCCCATATGGGCTTGATTCTCGGCTGCTCCACTTCCGATCCAGCTCCCTGCTAATGCGCCTGGGAAAGCAGTGGAGGATGGCCCAAGTGCTTGGGCCCCCGGACCCATGTGGGAGACCCAGAGGAAGCTTCTGACTTCTGGCTTCGGCCTGGCCCAGCCCCAGCTGTTTTGGTCATTTGGGGAGTGAACCCGAAGACCTGTCTCTCTCTCCTTCTCTCTGTAACTCTGCCTCTCAAATAAAATAAATAAATCTTTTTTTTTTAAAAAAAAAGGTCCAGGATTTGTGGCTTTGTGCCTGTGTCTGAGTCCTGTGCCTTCTACCTGGCCACTGCCTCCTGAGTGCTGAGTGTGCTGCTGAGTCCCCCCGCCCAGCACAAGCTGGCCCCCATCTCAGCCAGGCCCTGTCCCGTCCTCCCTCCCCTCTGCCCCAGTCTGGAGCCTCCTCCCGTCCCAAGTCCTCTGGATGCTCCCAGATGCCGTGGCGGCCCCTCCCCCCGTCTGACGCCCAGGCCCTGCCCTGTCCTCCAGGTTCCAGACTCGCAGCACTGAGACACAAGTTCCACGACCATTTCTGGAAAATCACTCTGGAATTTCCCATCGTTGGCATCTCCCGCTTATTTGCCTTTTGCCTTTTGGCAGTGAATTTCTCCATGATTTTTTAAAAAAAATTCCCAATTGAGCACAAACTCCTATACAGGAGACAAGTGACATTTCACTGCTTCCTGTCGCAGGGTGAATGTCCCCAGTCTGGAAAGACGTGGAATGCTGATTGCCCACGGTCAGCGCGCGGTCAGCTCAGGCTGGCTCCCCCCGCCCCGGTGATGGCGCCGGCGCCAGCCCTGTCTCCCTGGAGTCTTTGGTGCAATTCTCAGCCCTTTAAGCTCTCCATCCAGGAGGTGCTGTCCCCACTTCACAGATGCAGAAACTCGGGCTCAGGCAGGCTAAGCAAGTGGCCTGAGTGAACTTAAGTCTGAGCCTGGTTCTCTTTGTTAAATAGCGGCAAGCATTTCCCCCCAGTGTCTCCTGTGTCTCCAGCCCAGACTCAAGAGAGCAGCTGGTGCTGGTGTGGAAAAGGCTGGCCTGCTTCGCAAGCAAGGGCCTGCTCTATTGTTCTTGGCTTTATTCTCTCTCTATGTTTAACAAAGATAGTGCCCAACTATCCTGATTCATGCCCCAAAGAGGGAGTGAGGCATTTTGTGACCAGATCAGACAAAAGAGAGAGAAACACCACTTTGATTGATTTGCACTTGTTGGTACCAAGCATCCACTGAAAAAAGCCTCCCCCCCCCCCCACCGGGTCGGGAAATTGCCTCTGGCCTAGGGCGCGCCATGGGGTGGGAGCCCACGAGAACACCATTTGCCTGCTATCCCCTTTCGCGTCCACGTCCACAGAGAGGACTCCTCCCCCCTGCCTTCCGTGGCCTTCACTGCCCTGGGTGAGGTCACTGCTCCTTTCACTCCAATCTGCCCTCCAGGAAGCCACCCTCGCCCTCAGCTCACTCCCCTCTCAAGAGAAAATCCGCAGGTGAATCTGAGACCAGTGAGGCAATCCTGGGGTGGACAGGACCTCAGGGGAGGCCAGCAGGGGGCACTTGCCTTGCTTTTGGGGGTGGTTCAGTGGAGGGACAGCCTGAGCTAGAAGGAGGTAAAATATGCCATGCACAAGGGCTGGTGCTGTGGCGTAGTGGGTTAAGGCCTCCACCTGCAGTGCCAGCATCCCATAGGGACTCCGGTTCGAGTCCCGATTGCTCCTCTTCTGATCCAGCTCTCTGCTATGGCCTGGGAAAGCAGTAGAAGATGGTCCAAGTCCTTGAGCCCCTGCACCTGCCTGGGAGACCTGGAAGAAGCTCCTGGCTCCTGGCTTCAGATCAGCGTAGCTCCGGCCGTTGCAGCCATCTGGGGAGTGAACCAGCGGATGGAAGACTTCTCTCTCTATCTCTCTATCTCTCTGTAACTCTGCCCTTCAAATAAATAAATAAATAAATAAATAAATAAATAAATAAATAAATCTTTTCAAGTTTTCTGCATTTTTTCTGCCCGATCGGGCTGCGGTTGAACAAGTTGGTCACTGTGTCTTCCAGCTGCAAAGTGTCTGTTTGGTTGCTGCTTCTTTTTGTTGACATTTCCATGTTCTCCACTCCTCCTTTTCCTGATTTGCTTAGGCGTATGCCTGTTTCCTTTGACCTCACTGAGCGTCTTTAACGCAGCCCTGGTGAACTCTCTGTCGGTAGTTCTGTTCTGGCAGTCTGCAATGTCTTAGGGTTTATTTCTGGCGTTTTCTTTGCTCGTTTCATTGGGCCATGTTTACCTGTTTTGCCTTGTGAGCCTTTGCTGGGACTTGGGCCCATCAGCCTGCTAGAGGTTCTGGAACCTTCCACCCCTGTTCTGGGGATGTGTAGTCCCTAGGATTGGGCAGGTACATGTTCTTTCTTTTATTATTTTTTTATTTGACAGAGTTATAGACAGTGAGAGAGAGAGACAGAGAGAAAGGTCTTCCTCCCGTTGGTTCACTCCCCCAATGGCCGCCACGGCCGGCGCTGCTCCAATCCGAAGCCAGGAGCCAGGCGCTTCTCCTGGTCTCCCATGCTGGTGCAGGGACCCAAGCACTTGGGCCATCCTCCACTGCCCTCTGAGGCCACAGCAGAGAGCTGGACTGGAAGAGGAGCAACCAGCACTAGAACCGGTGCCCATATGGGATGTCGGTGCTGCGGGTGGAGGATTCACCTAGGGCGCCAGCCCCAGTTTTCATGGTCTCAGATGTCCTAAACTGCTGTATCTTCTCAGGAGGCATAATCTCTTCCTCCCCCTGCTGTCTGCCCGTGGAACTGCAGGGTCTCTGCGGCTCTCAGTAACTTCCTTTCTGTGCTCTGATGTAGTGAGACAGAAGCAAGTTTCGCGGGTAGCCATTAAGACAAGCAGATGCCTACTGAGCCGCGGCGCCGGCACACCGGGTTCTAGTCCTGGTCGGGGTGCCGGATTCTGTCCCGGCTGCCCCTCTTCCAGGCCAGCTCTCTGCTGTGGCCCGGGAGTGCAGTGGAGGATGGCCCAAGTGCTTGGGCCCTGCACCCCATGGGAGACCAGGAGAAGCACCTGCCTTCGGATAGGCGCGGTGCGCCTGTTGGTCGCAGCGCGCCGGCCGCGGCGGCCATTGGAGGGTGAACCAACGGCAAAGGAAGACCTTTCTCTCTGTCTCTCTCTCTCACTATCCACTCTGCCTGTCAAAAAAAAAAAAAAGAAAAAAAAAAAAGAAAAAAAGACAAGGAGATGCAGGATCCTGAGCCACCTTTGTTTCTAACCCGAGGGAGTACACCTGGTATGGGAGGCATTTCCTGGTTGCGCCACGCTACGCCAGGCCCAGGGATGTCTTGCTAAACCCAATACCACTCTGTGACGTTGTTACATAGGTATGGTATATTTCATCACCCAGTCTGCGTGATCTAAATGCTGCTGCAGCAGGCGGACTGGGCGTTCCGTGACGTCAAGGAAGGAAGAAGGGATCAGCATCGCCTCTGATTCCAAGTCCTTCTCCTTCTCCGCTCCAGGGCCGGACGGGCCTCGCCTTTTAGTGTCCGGCAGATGCCTGTGAGGCCACGTGGTGGTGGCCCCAGCTGTGTCCTCAGCAGCAGAGGCTTGATTTGAACACAGGTCCGCCCAGGTGCAAAGCCCGTCTTGTTTCTCTGCCGCTGGACAACAGGACCCAGCCTTGGCCACGTGTGTCCTCCAGCAGCCCCAGGGTGCCCGGCAGAGCTTAGGCAGAGGTTGCCGCATGGCTGAGGCTGGACGTGCAGCTGAGGAGACTCTGGGGGTGGGGGAGAGCAGCCTAGCCCCCGGCCTGCCCCGGCCTCCTCACCTGTGCGCCCGCCGACCCGTGCTTTCCCTGGTTTGTGCTCTGAAGGCCTCGGGGGCGTCCAAGCTGGGCCAAATCTCACAGAGGAAGGGCTACACCCTGCCACCAAGGCTGCCCAGCACGTCTGAGAAAATGAGGCAAAACCGGTCCCTTCCTCACGCCCCTGCCTTCCAACAGTGGGGGAACTGTGCAACGCACGGGGGTTGTTGGCGTGGGCTCTGCACTCTGCTGACAGCAGACAGCAACGTACATTTTCACGGTTAGAACGTCCCAGAGGTGTGGCAACCTTGTGTCACTCGCTTGCACGGTCAATCAGGAAGATGCACCCGGAACATTCTGCAGCCTTACCGCAAAGGATTATGGATTTCCTTTTGCTGTTTGGACTCCTTGATCCTGGTCCAGCCCCTTCCAGGGCCCTCTGCTGATTCACAGGAGGTTAACTGTGGCCCTGTTGCCCCACACTGTCAATTCCCACCATACACTTACACTTTTTTTTTTTTTTGGACAGGCAGAGTTAGACAGTGAGAGAGACACAGAGAAAGGTCTTCCTTCCATTGGTTCACCCCCCAAAATGGCCGCTATGGCCGGCGTGCTGTGCCGATCCAAAGCCAGGAGCCAGGTGCCTCCTCCTGGTCTCCCATGCGGGTGCAGGGCCCAAGCACTTGGGCCATCCTCCACTGCCCTCCTGGGCCACAGCAGAGAGCTGGACAGGAAGAGGAGCAACTGGGACTAGAACCCGGGGTGCCGGCGCCGCAGGTGGGGGATCAGCCTAGTGAGCTGCGGCGCTGGCCTGCACTTACACTTTTTAATTCTTCTGATTCTCCCCGGTGCCATTCTCCCTTCCTCCCGTACTCCTGCTGCCCGGGGAGCCTCCCCTAGTTACAGCACCTGCACCCGGTCTTGTCCAAGTTGTGCCTTCTGGGAGCCCCTGCTAAGTGCCAGACCCCTTGCTGCCTTGGAGCCAAACCCCAGACTCAGGGGAGCTCTGGATCAAGATGATGTCCTTGAGCCAGGGGCATGTCTCCTGCCACCAACGCCAGACTCATCTTCCAGTGGGCGAAAGGGGTCGGAGCAGAGCAGTCCCGGCACGCGGGCTGCAAGTGCTGAGGCCCTGAGGCCGGCAGGCGGAGCGCAGCCTGGGGCCGCCCCCTGGTCCCTGCCCCTGCCCCATTCAGGTTCTTCCTGAACCCAGGAAACCACAGAACCGAGAGCTCAGCACGCCTGGCACGAGCTGTGGCCATTTATAAAGGGAGAGCAATTTCAGGTATTTGGGGGGAACTGGTGGGCGCGTTCCCATAGGGGAGAAGGACAGGGAAGCTCAACAATGTTTTAAAAAATATTTATTTATCAGAGAGAGAGAGAGAGAGAGAGAGAGAGAGAGGCGGGTGTGCTTCTGTCTGCACACTGCAGATGGCCTGCAACCGTCCACGCAGGCTGCAACCAGGAGCTGGGACCCGTCCACCCACCTGGTGGCAGGAGCTGCTGCCTCCCAGGCTCTGCTACCGCAGGGAGCTGGGACTCTAACCCAGGCCCCGGGGTGTGGAAGCAGGCGTCTTAACTGTGTCTGACAGGCTAGGCCAAACCCCTGCCCTGGGGATGTCTTCGCTAAGGCGTGATGGGCGCTCTTTCCCCAGGGCGGCAGAGCCAGCGGGGTGTGCGCCCTCCGCCCTCCTGCCTGCCTGGGCCTCCTGGGGACCTCTGTGGCTCTGCGCCGGGGCCCTGGCCTGGCTCCCTGCCGCGCTCAGCTTTGGAGGGGACACCCGGGGCTCCGTGCTGGTCTTTACAAGGATGGCTTGCTGGTTCAGTGCAGGAGCCTCTGTCCTCGCTCTGGTCCGCCCCTCCTACCCCGCTGGCCGGTCTCCTGGGCAGGTCCCACGGAGCCCATCGGGGTGGCGGGCGGGGTCCTGGGTAGGCCTAGGGCAGCCTGACTGGCATGCACATTTAGGCTTCCAGTCTCACCTAGGGGAAGGGGCCGGAAGGCACAGACCGCAGCCCTCTGGTATTTGAGGCCAGGCAAAGGTTTCCCTCCTTGGGATCTCTGGCAGCGGTGGGGGTGGGAGCAGATTGGGAAGCCGAGGGGTGCCACGTCTCCAAGGCGACTTGGGGCCCTCACCATGACAGGCACCTGTGCCCACTCCGGCCCCGCGGAGACAGCCAGAGAGGCCCGGGTGCTTGAGAGGGGTTGGGCGGTCCCTCTATGTCCCTGCAGGCTGCCTAACCCCTAGCCTGCCCGGGACCCAGGCCCCGTGAAACAGCCCGAAAACCCCGCAGCCGCCCGGCCTGGCCCGCACACCTGCGCTCCAGCCCCGCCCTGTCGCACACCTGCGTCTTCTTTCTCCTCCCTGCCTTCCCTCTGCCCCCTTTTCCCGTTTGGAGTCAGGATCCCGCCTCCCCTTCCGACCCTGTGATCTGGAGCTCCCTGGGCGCCGCCGCCACCTGGCCCGCTCCCGGAGCACCGCAGGCCGGTCGCCCGGCAGACGCTCGCCGAGTGCCCGCGGCAGGTGCGGGGCGGGCGCGGCAGGAGGCGGGTTCTGCGTTTTGGAGCCTTAAAGTCAGCTTCCGGTCACGCCCCGCACTGCCCGGGTCTCACCGGACTCCCGAGGAGGAGAAGGGTCCACGCTGGGGTTGGGGAGTCCACGCCCAGGAAGAAGAAAGAGTTTCCCGAAGAGCAGCGTCCGTCCTCTTTGCGGAACGGGGTGACTGCAGCGGGTTCCGTGCTGACGCCCCGTGGCGGCCGGTGTGGGGACGCTGGGGTGTGGGCTCGGGATTCAGGGCAGCCCCGGGCCTCGCAGGGACGACCTTCCGCGGAGACGCGCGGCTCCCGGTCGCCGCCAGGGGGCGCTGTGGCCACGCGCCCGCCCGCCCGCACGCCGCTCCCCGGCCCGCGCCTCCCCGCGTCCTGCGGCCGCGCCCCTGCGGTCCCAGACCGCGCGCGGCGTACCCGTCGCGGGAGAGCCGCCGGGGTCTAGCCGCGTGCGGGGCCCAGACTACGAACCCCTCCCCTTCGGGGCTTGGTTTGCTCACCGGAGAAGCGGCGCCGCGCGCTCTCCTGTCGGCCAGTGCCCAGCCTCAGCGTTCCTGGAGTTCAGTGCGCGCGGGGTCACCCGGCCTTGGGGCTCCGCGACCCTGCGGTCGCCAGCCAGGAAAGGCCACTGTTCCACTCGTCACACCCTCAGCGCCCCTCGCCCCTTTCCTCCTGCGTCCGCCCGCCTCCCCTCCCGCGCGCGCACCTCTGGCTGCTGCTGCTTTAGCCGAGGACCCTCCGACTGAATCTGGGTCTCTTCCCTTCGGAGGGGACCTGCGCCGTGGGCACCCGAGCGCCGATCCCGCTGCCCTCACCCCGTCCCCTTGTCCTCGATGGGCCCGACCTTGGGGACTCCCCATCTTTCCCCCAAAGCCTGCGCTGTCTCCTCCGGCGTCCAGTTCAGCACCAGCATGGTTATGCGCACCGGACAGAATCCCGGGACTTCCCAAGGCCATCTTCCACTGGCGTCGGACTCGCTCCCCGCCACGGGTGCCCGCGCGGCCTCCGCGGCCGACCCGCACGGGGGAGGGAGAGGGCTGCCGCCCCGAGGTGCCCGTGGCCCAGGAAGAGCAGGAGCCCTCGAGGTGGGAGTGAAGAGTGTGAGGCGGTGCTGGACGCCACCTGCTGCCTATTTGGGACCACAGCTACGTGGGGACTCAGGCGGGGGGTGGGGGTGGGGGTGGGGGGAGAGCCACGGGAGGAAGGCGGGTGGTCTAGAACCGTGGGGGAGCTGCTGGGGGTCCTGCAGCCGGTGGGTCTTCCTGTTTCTACCAGGGGCAGAGAAACTGGCCCAGAGGGGGAACCCTGAGCTGGCAAAGGCGGCTGCACCTGAGGGCAGGCAGCCTGGAGCAGGCCCAGCCCCTCAGGTGGGCGGCCCTGGGCCCACCTGCCTGGGGAAGACCACAGGGAGCTGTGGAAAGTTCTAGATCACTCGAAGGTGAGAGGCCGTCTCCAACCCAAAGGTGGCCGATCCCACTGGCCCAAGTGCCTGATGCCTGTCTCAGTAGCCTGAGACCTAGACAAGCAGCCGGGAAAGACCTGGACCTGGCTAGTGTGGAAAGAGGCCCTGCCCTTAAGGCAGAATGAGAGAGAGAGAGAGAGAGAGATCCTCCCTCTGCTGGTTCACTCCCCAGATGGCTGCAACAGCTGGGCTGGGTCAGGCCAAAGCCAGGAGCCAGGAGCTTTTTCTGGGTCTCCCACATGGGTGTGGAGAACCAAGGACTTAGGCCACCTTCTACTGCTTTCCCAGGCCTTCAGCAGGGAGCTGGATCGGAAGTAGAGCAGCCGGGACTCAAACTGGCACCTTTACAGGGTGCTGGCGGCCTGACCTGCTGGCCCCGATGTACTGCCCTTGATATGTGGCCCCCTCCCGAGTCTCTTCCTGGAGCCCCCTTGAGGCACCCGTGGACATCATGCTACCGTGGAGCCGATGAAGTAATAAAAAGAATTTCTTTCTGAATTAAGGGCCCACACAGTCGTGCCCTGGGAGTTGACCCTGACCCTGCCCGCCCAGGTCCTGCTCCTGGGCACAGCGATTCACAGGTGCTCCCTGCATTCCTTCTAGCTACTCTGTGCAGACAGAAACACGGATGTCCATATGCCGCCTCTGAAAAATATAGCACAGGAGACAAGCTGTTCTACACCTTGTTTTTGACTTAAAAATATACTTTAAAGAATGTGTCTTAGAGAGAGTTCACTGTCACCATCTGAAGCTGCGCCATCTCTCGCCTGGGGCGGCGGCAGTGAGGGTGGTGGTGGGGGGTGGGTGGGGTCCGTTCCTGGGGACTGCCTGAGCTTGAGTCAGGCTGTGCCCCGGCCGCTGGCGACCCTCACTGTTCTGCGCCTCAGCCCCCTCGTTTTATACACAAGGACACTAACAAGGATTCTGATTTTATGATGTCATTGTGGGGATTCCAGGGCAGAAAGGCAGAGTTACAGAGAAGCAGAGGCAGAGAGCGAGAGAGAGCGAGAGAGAGAGAGAGGTCTGCTGGTTCACTCCCCAAATGGCCTCAATGACTGGAGCTGAGCTGATCCAAAGCCAGGAGCCAGGAGCTTCTTCTGGGTCTCCCATGTGGGTGCAGGGGCCCAAGGACTTGTGCCATCTTCTACTGCTTTCCCCAGCCATAGCAGAGAGCTGGATAGGACCAGCGCCCCTATGGGATGCCGGCACTGCAGGTGGCGGCTTTATCCGCTAAGCCACATCGCTGGCCCCTCCTTCTTCTCTTCCCACTGCTTCATTTCCTTCTAATTCTCTTGTGTCCTCCACTGCCACCTTTGCCCAGACTCCGGCCATACAGGCTGATGTGTGCCTGCCTCCAGGGGCACAGGGAAATGCAAGATCTGTGCTGCTTCCCTGGCCAGCGGAGAGCAGCCCTTTAGGGCAGCGTGTGTGTGTGTGTGTGTGTGTATGTGTGTGTGTGTATGCGTGCGCCCACGAGCCTGGCCAGCCCGTGTGCCGTGGTGCGCAGACTCAGCATGTATGCACGTGTGCGGCTGTGTGTTCTTGTAGATAACAGGTTCTGACCTCCTGGCCTCTCTCAGCCCAGGGCCGCGCCTGTGCAGGTAACAGGAGTGACCTCTGCTCAAGCTCCCCCTGCCTACTCCAGATGTGGCTGACCAGCTGGGCCCCGGGTACCCTCTGCCTCTCTGCCTGCAGCACCCCTGCCCCTGGAGCCAGGAGGAGCCGTGCTCAGTCCCAGGACTCAGGCAGTGGAGTCACACAGCCTGGGCTTCCCTTCTGGTTCTGTTCTTTGGCTGGTGAGCTTGTTGGGCTTGTCTGGGAAGGGCATTTGCTGGATAGGAAGGGTCCTTGCTCTGAGCCAGGGAGAGAAGGCGTGTTGGCGTGGACAGGGCTTGTGCCTGGTCGCCTGCTGGAGATGGTGATACAGAGACCAGCCCACGGGGCCACTGCCACGCCTGGCCACCACGTGGACGCACACCCCCTCTGTCTTCCAGGAAAAGCCAGTCCTTGCGCTGGGGGGAAAGACTTCCTGCCACAGCTCCCGGCTAGGGCCCGGGACAAACGGCCTGTCTCTCCAGAGCATTTCCTGATGTGGTTTGTGAGGAATGTCTGCCGGCAGTGGATGGCTGGGCCCGGGAGCCCCTGGGTCTCTGGCTGCCCACCACAGCTCCCCAGCCCAGGCTGCTGGGGCAGTTCCCGTCACCGCCCACCACATGCACATCTGGATGCCATTGTCTGCAGCTGCCGGGGTGGGGAGCCTGCTTGCTCAGAGCCCAACACACTCACTCTGAGCCCGGGAGGGAAAGCCAAGGAGAAAGAAGGAGAAGAAAGGCATATGGGTGGGGTGGGCGTGGAGAGGGCCAGGAGTGTCTCTTTGTTCGGGAGAAACTTCTGGCTTTTCCCAACCCATCAGCAGAACGGAAGGGGGCCACGGCCGTGTCTAAATCCAGCCGACCCGTCGCCACACGTGTTTCTGCTTCTAAACTCATCAAAGGAGCTTCAGGGTCCTAAAAATATACCCGGGAAGCTGCTCCTGTTCCGCCCTCTCCTCGGATTTTGTGTTTTCATGACTTAGACATTTCCTGCGGCTCCACATGGCTCGCCCTGGCCGCGAGCAGCAGCGAGGCTCATGGGATAAGGCCAAGTCCAGGGTGACTGAGGGTGGGGGCAGGGGTGTGGGAGGGGGCGGGCAGGGAGTCTTTGGGCTGAGATGTCCTCCGGTCATGGAGGGCAGCAGCCACACCTGATGCTATCCCCTTGTCTTGGAGCTGCAGAAAACCAGCCCAGAGAGGGGCAGCCGCCTGCCTCAAGTCCCACAGCCAGGATCCACACGGAAATGACCGTGCAGGGCCTCAGGGCTCAGCCGTGTCCAGATGGCTGTGCCACACGTGCCCTGGGACAGGCAGGAAACAGGTCTTGATTGTCCCCGAGCTATGTCACTGCACAAGTGGGAGTTCTGTGGAGGCATGCGATGGGGCTGGCAGGGAGCAAGCCTAGCCCCAGGGGTGCGGTGCAGGGGGCGGCTCTCCTGGGAAGAAGTGTGGCAATGGTACTGACATTTGTCATTTGATGAGCACCTGCTGTGTGCACTTCTCCCGCCTCTTCGTGGTTCTCAGGGTGGGGCTGTTGCCGGCTCCACCTGGCTCAGGCTGGCCAGGTGACTCGTTTTAAAAGACATGGGGTCAGGAGCGGAGTCTGTGTGGGTGGGGCTCCTCCACGCCTCTGGCTGGCTTCCACGCTCCCTGCCCCACAGCCTTGAGTTGAAGGTTCATGGGGACTCTGGATGGGACCAAGTGAAAGGCTGGCGCTCACTGTTACAGCAGCAGGGTGGTGGTGGTGGGGCAGAGGGGCCCAGGGCGGGAGGCCCCTGTCTCTGGGCTTCCCCCTTCTCTCGTGGAGTCCCCGGCCCCTCGTGCCTTCCAGCGCACCAGACTTACTGCTGAGCTGAACCTGCCGAGTGGGTGCCATCTCCCCTCATCTGGCTGCTGGCTCTGTGCCTCCATCTCCCATGATGCCCTGGTCTGCGGGCCGCTGTGTGTCTGTCCAGGCAAACTTAGAAGACTCGGCTCCCGCAGAGCAGGTGGATTAACCAAGCCCCCGCTGGCTGCTCTGCCCAGGGGCTCCGGGGCTGTGAGTCCAGGGCCATGCCTGTGACGCCCCAGGGACGTCGTGTCCGGGCTGACCGCCCTCAGCTAGACCCCCTCTCCTCCAGTCTGGCTCAGGTCGACTCTGTGCATGCTGCTGGCAGAGTGAGAGGGGGCCTTCCAGAAGCTTCTTCCCCAGTCTGGGGGCTTAATCTATGGACTACTAATCCAGGCCACGGGCTCCTCCTTAGCGTCTTCTTGCACCCTGCCTTCAGGGTGCTGGGCAGAGATGGGCCAGGCCAGTGGCATTGGCAGTGGACGTGGCTATGCTGCACGCTGGCTGCAGGTTCCTTGATCCCTTTCATGATGGGAAGGAGGGGGCGAATCCATCCCAGCTGAGTCCCAGGGACGTAGATGTCCTGTCCCCTCCCCTGGATGCTCCTTCACCCATCGCTTCCTGTCTGGCGTGGTGGGGCCTGGGGACCTTCTGACCTGGTCCTCTGCTGGGGGTCTGGGATGTCACACCCTTGGGAGAGGCCTGGGAGGCTTGAGAATTTAGCACCAGAGTCTAAAGTGTGGAGCCCCGGCTCCACGGTTTTCAGGTTCCTCCCTGCAAGGGCTGTGCGTTCTCTTGACCACGGTGCACCAAAGACACTGAAGGCAGAAACCTGGGGGTGTGCAGGGTGTTCACATTTGTGTTTCCAGATCATTCTCGGCCCTGCCTTGTGTCAGGGAGTCCCAGGGCTCCTCTGCCCTCAGGCCTGTGGTTCAGTTTGGCCAGGGGGAGACAGCAGCCGGGGACAGGCGCTTCGTCCCTCTCTTTCCCTCGGAGCTGCGGAGCACAGTGGCTCAGCCCCGCTCCCGCGGAGGCCGGGCTTGGAAACTGCTCCTGGCTGCTGATGCTTCTGAGTGCGCCCCTCTGCCTTGCTGGTCTGCCATGAGGCTTCTGTGCACAGTCCTGGGGCTGGCTACATGGTAATCCTGGGGCCCGTGGACGTGGCCTTGGGAGAAGGAGTCTTTGCTGACGCCATGACATGGAAGAGCTCAGGATGAGATCGCCCCAGGTTACCTAGGTGGCGCTCAGTCCAGCCACAAGCGTTCTTGCAAGAGGCAGAAGCCGCCGAGACAGGGGCAGCTGCTGTGTGAGGCTGGAGCCAGAGCTGGTTGTGATGCAGCCACAAGCCCAGGGAAGGGACAAGGCAGGCTTCGCCCTTAGCAGTCTGCAGCGCTGGTCTCTGACTCCTGGCCCTGGGCCTGGGAGGTGCACGTGTCTCCTTTTTTGAGCACCAACTGTGCCGTAACTTGTTGGGCAGCCCTAGAGGACAAGTGCATACAAGGCCCTTGCTTCCCCTCTCCTCCGTCTTCCTGTCCAGGTGAGCTGGGATGCAGGCTGACAGAGGGGGCGTCATCCTGGGAACACTGGAGGGCCTGGGTTGTGCTGGGGAGGGGGTGGCCCCAAGCCTAGGTGGAGACAGCCCCAGTCCCAAGGAGGCAGGTGCTTTCCAGCTCTGCACTAAGGCCTTTGGCCCACCCTTGGAGGGCCACTATGCAATTCAGTACAGAGTTCCAGAACACTCTGATGGCGTCTCACCCGGGGCACCTGATCCTCTGCCTGTTAGAGCAGCCCAGCCCACGCGTGCCACAGACTGGAGGTGCTGGGAGCTGCCATCCCCAGGAGCGATCCCGCCACCCTTGGCAGGTGAGGGAGGCGGCCCTGCAGCGTGTGTGACACTGCTTCCCAGAGGCCCACTGAGATGGCTGGTGCATGCCTCCGCCCTCCATTGGCTCTCTGAGATCACCTCAGTCAACCATGGTGCCAGGTCCTTGTCTCGGGGGCTGCTTTGGTGAAACTGAAGTCAAATCAGGAGCTTCGGGAGGTCTCCAGTGCCGTGTGGCAGCCTGCGGGGGACCGTGTCTCCAGCACCTCCACTGTGCACCTGGGCCCCACAAGGCCTAGTGACTTCCCCAAGCCCACGACCAGGCTTCCAGCACGGAGGGAAGAGCCGGCCTTCACCGTGACCCTGAACCCGGACCAGCTGGCCAGTGTTCAGGGAGGTGGGCCACACACTGATGAGCACCCTCCGTGTGCCAGGCCCTCTGTGCACAGTGAGGGCTCAGGTTGTCTCCAACCCTGGGAGAGGTGCTGTTCCCATTTAGTGGATGAGAAAACTGAAGCTTCGTGGACCTCAGAAACTTGTCGAAGGCCCCTCCACCGTAGGTAGAGCTGGGGCCCCAGCTCACATCTATCTGCTGTCCTCCCCCCCCTTCAGCTCCATTCGGAGGTCAGGACTGTGCCTCCAGTGCTGCAGGCTTGGCCGATGAGCCCGGGCATTAAGCTTCATCGTGTTGCTGCATCCCACGGGAGTGTGCAGCCAGAGTTCCACTTCATTGGTAGACAGGTCTTGCGTGGTTTGACTTAAGATAGCAGCCGCCGTGTGCAGGCAGCAGTCACATTAGTGGATTCTGAAAACAGGTGCCTCAGAGAGATCAGAGTTAACCCCAGGCTGGCTGAAACCAGGCCAGGGAGACGGGCCTTCAGCTAGCACGTCCTACAGAGCCCATGGCAAAGTGCTCGGCCCTGTAAAAGCCAGCCAGTCTCAGAATTAAATCCAGCCACCCTGTGCTCCCTGTGTGTAGCTCCCCCTCCCCAAAACCACATCTTTTCTAGAATCTTCCATCTGGCTTTTTGGCATCTTCTCTCCTGCCCTTGGGACTCCAGGAGATCTCAACGCCGTCCCACCTGTCTCCTGAGGGCAGGGCAAGGCCGAGATCTCCAGCCACGGCCACAGAAGGCAGAGCCAGGGTCCAGGGACATGAGGACGAGCCTTGCTGGGGGTGGGGGCTGGGGAGCTGGGGGGGTGCTTCCTGGGCTCAGTGCTCGTGGCCCACAGTTGGTTCTGCTTTTGAGAGGCAGGCACAGGCTGGGAGGAGCCCGGAGTGCCCTCCACCAGGAGCAGGGTGAGGCCTGTGCCTAGTCTTGCGACTTCTCCCAGGTGAGTTGCACATCTCAAAGAACACACGTGCTTGCTGGCAGTTCCATAGGGGAACCCACTGGTGGGGAGCCCGGATTATTCGGGGTCAAGCCGAGGATTGGCTACTCTGTCTTCCCCGCAGAGAATCAACGGTGGGCCTGGATAAACCAGCAGGTGGGTTGCAGGAACAGCAGCCATGGTCCAGCTGTGAGCATCTGTGTACATGTGTGTGTGTGTGGGGGTGCAGTGTGCACGTCTGTGAGTCTGTGTGCAGGGGAGGGTGTGTGTGTGACACCTGGGAAGATTTATGCATGTATGTGTTGTGTATGTTGAGTGAGTGGTTTGGGTGTGTGTGTGCGTGTGTGTGTGTTTACAGGTGTACATGTATGTATGTGCGTGTATATGTGGATCTCGGTGAGTGTCTAAGGGAGGCTGTCTGTGTAAATGGGTGTGTGTTAGTGCGAGAGTTCATACACACGCAGTGTGGTGCCTGCACATGTGCACATACATGCGGGTGTGAGCGGACGTGTGGGAGCTCCCCGGGCCCTGGCTGTGGGCCCCAGCTCTGCCTCCTCCTCCTGGGGCCCTGGGCACATCAGGGCCTCTGGCTCCTGCCCTGCAGGGTGGGGACTTAGAAATCCCCACAGCTCATTGGGGGACCTGCGGGAGACCCCCGGCAGGAGGCTCTGTGGCCTTGAGTGCTGGGGGCTTCTTTCGCTTCCCGCCCTGTCCAGGTGGGGTTGGGGCCTCTGCAGGGCCCTGGGGGATGTGGTGTCTGAACACATCTGGGCGCATCCCAGCTGCTACACTCCTTCATTCCCCAAACAGCGGCCTGGAGGTGTCGGGGGATATCACACTCCAAGCCATCCCACCAGACAAGCATTGAGAAGCAGACCCCTCCTCAGGAGGCCCTCTCTGGGCTGCTTCCAGAGGTGGGGAGGGTTCGGAAGCCCAGGTGGGGCTGGGACTGTCCCATGCGCCCTGCAGATCTGCACGGTCTCCCTGTCCTCCAGGACTGGGGCACAGGCCAGCACTCCAGAGACAGAGCAACAGGGCGCCCGGCCTGGGTTGGCCGCGGTGCGCTGTGTGACTTTAGGGTTGGGGTCCCTCCCTGCCCTGCTCGGGAGAGAACCCCAGCATCTGCCTGGATCCCTGGTCAGTGGATCCCCACCCTCTCGGGGTGCCAGAGTCTGCCCGGGTCCCAGGCCCGTGATCCCCACCCTCTCAGGCCCTTCTGCAGCACCCACAGGCTTCCCTGTGGGTCTGGGGTCTGGCATGGCCTCAGCGGCTGCGCTCCTGGGGGCTCCAGGGAGAACCTGTCTGAGCCTTTGCAGGGACAGCAGGCCTCCCGCGGTCCTGAGCTCCCAATCCCTTCGCTCTACAAAGCCCTTCCCTCCATGTCTGCTGCCCTCATCTCGTCTTGCGCTCGGGTTCCGCCTCCTCCTAGGAGGACCCTGGCTGGCGCATCGGGTCTGCTTGGATCCACGATCACCTCCCATGCTGAGAGCCTTTGCTTAAGCCCACCCGCAAAGTTCCTTTTCCCACGACAGCCGCACCGTCACGGCTTCCAGCATCAGGGCCTGGGAGATCTGGGTGGGGGGCATTGCTCCTGTCCACCATGATCCCCTCAAGCGAGAGGAAGCTTTGTATTGGCAGGGGGGAGAACTGCAGTGTGGGGGTCCCCAGGGTCCCAGAAGAAGGCTGGGCCACCACTGCCCACCGTCTCAGTCATTCTGCTAACATCTATTGAGTGCCTACTGTATGCCTGGGAGTTTGTGAGTGAGTGCAGGTATTGAGTGCCTACTGTGTGTCGGACAAAGCCCTGCCCCTAGGGAGTGTGTGAGTGAGTGCAGGAGATAGATAACTCGGGGGATGTGAGATGTTGAAGTGGGAGGCGAGTCCTTTGAGAAAAGGGAAGTGAGAAGGGGGTTCGGAGGGGGAGGGCTCTAGGTAGGGGGGCCAGGAGGCTCCTCCTGCGGCAGTGGATACTTGAGGACACTGGAGAGAAACGCTGGATGAAAAGATCCGTTCAAGTCTGGGCCTCCAGAGCCTCTGATTGTGATTTTAGTGGAAATGGGGTCCTTGCAGGTGCAGTTGTGATGCGGGGTAAGAGGTCAGATGGGCCCTGGGTCCAGTCACTGGTAAAGCCTGCCTAGCCGGTCTCCCTGCTCTAGGGCAGTGAGCAGCTCGCCTGGGGCTGCCACGCTGGTGATCGGAGCCTCTTCTCCTGCCTCCTGATAAAAACATAGTAACAGCAGCTGCTGGTTTTGGTTCATTTGTTCCTGGCCTGTTGCAAGCATCATCTCATTGATTCTCACACAGCTCTGGGAGGCGGCTATTGTTAGAGTCCCATTTCTTAGATGAGAAAACCGAGGCGTGAGACTCGAAATTATGCAATTGCCTGCACAAATTCATCTATTGAACTGGGCTTCTGAGATGCAAACCCAGATCTCTCTGCGTTACAGGGCATGTAGTTAGCCACAGCCCTTGTACATCACAGCCAGCTAAAAACTTATTGATATGGGGCATCTGTTAATGATCTTGTAAATCTTGATGAGAGAGTTCAGTTCGATCAGAACTTTCGACAAATCCCAAACCAATTTTCCCTGCTATGTTGAGGTATTTATTTTGTAAACATTTGCAGAGAGTCCCTTGTGCCTGGGACTGGCAGCAGGGTTATTGTTTTGGTTTCATCCTGAATAGATAATTATATCTGCAGTGTCGACAAGGCAAGTTTTCCACCGGCCTTTGGGTGAAGTGCCGCCAGTATCCAGCGGGGTGGCCCCAAGGGAGCTGTGGCCACGGCTGGGCACCTGCCTGCTGCACAGAGAGGCATGCTTGCATTTCTGCTCACCTGTGGTGGTGCTGTCTTTGGCT
Source organism: Oryctolagus cuniculus (assembly GCF_051225735.1). Classification (NCBI taxonomy): domain Eukaryota; kingdom Metazoa; phylum Chordata; class Mammalia; order Lagomorpha; family Leporidae; genus Oryctolagus; species Oryctolagus cuniculus. The sequence continues at coordinate 59,358,164 of NC_142884.1, read as the reverse complement.
CTGCAGGGTTTCTGGTTGATTTTTTTTTTGGTCCCCTGGGGTTTCCCAAGTGTTGCCTGCCTCCCTCTCTCTCTGGGAGGAAACAGGCAGCACTGGCCTCTAGAGTGTGCCCATTGTGCAGCTTTACCTTGAGGCTTGGCCCCAGACATCTTTCTTTCGCATACTTTGCAGAGCTGTTCCTTCTTCCTCTTGACTTCTGCCATTGTCAGCATCAAATTTCAGGAGCAATCTGGATGGCCGTGGCTTCCAGTGTCTTCTTCAGCAACCTCAGACTCCTGGGGGTACCCATTTAAAATTTGTTAGTTGATATTTATTTATTTTCATTTTATTTGAAAGGGGGAGAGAGAGGGAGAGGGAGAGGGAGAGAGAGAGAAAGGAGAGAGAGAGAGAGAGAGAGAGAGAGAGAGAGAGAGATTGATTTTCCATATGCTAGTTCATTCCCAAAATGCCCACAACAGCTCGGGCTGGGCTGGACTGACCCTGGGAGCTAGAAATTCAGTCCAAGTCTCCTGTGTGGGTGGCAGGGATACAAGTATTGAGCCATCACCTGCTGCATCCCAGGGTATGCGTGAGCAGGAACTGGAATCAGAAGTGGAGCGGGACTCAAACCTAGGCGCTCTGGTATGGGATTCGGACACCCCAAGTACTGCCTTGACTGATGTCTGGGCCAAACACCCTCCCCATTAAAAATGTTTTCTTCTTAATTATTTTTATTTGAAAGGCAGAGAGGGAAGAGGTATTCCTCAGCATCTCGGTGGCTGGCTGGCCAGCTAGTGTGTTGTCTCCTGGGACACGTGGGTGGGGACGACATGGGCAGTGGTGATGGAGCCGAGGAATGGGGCAGAAGAGTCTCACTGAGGCAGCCAAAGGGAAAAACACTCAGCTGCCTGGGAACGCTCAGGGTGCTGGGTCTTTCCCCATGACAGTGGAAAGAAATGGCACAGCTTCTCCAAAGAGTGGTTTGGCATCATGCATTGAACTTGAAACAAGTTCGTGCCCTTGGATCTAGGAATTGCTTTTCCAGGATGGAGGTCAGTTAAATCACAGAGGTAAAAAGATTTGGGCGTGAGGTTGTTTACCATCGGGTACGGTGGTGAAACTCTGGGTAGGTTGTGTCCACCAACTGGGACGTGGTTAAGACGTACCAGCCAGTCCATTCAATGGAATGCGACGCTTCCCTTTAAAATGATGCTCGGGTACATCTTTGCTGCCATGGAAACATAACAGTCATGCTAATAGCATTGACAGTGTGCCAGCCAATGCTCCAAGACTTCATAAGGAACGACTCAGTTAATCCTCCCAGCCACCTCGTGGTGCAGGTGCTGGATTGGAATAATCCCCGGGTTACAGCAAAGCAAAGAGCCGGCACTTGTTTGCTCACCTGGCCTGCATGGGGCATTTTTGTTTTAAAGATTCATTTCTTTATTTGAAAGGCAGAGTGACAGAGAGGGATATATGTGTGTGTGTGTATATATATATATACACACATACATATATATGTATATACACACACACATATATATACATATTTATATAAATACGCACACAGAGATACATCTATATATTTCTATTTATCTATAGAGAGATTTTCCATGAACTGATTCATTACCCTGATGGCTGTAACAGCCAGTCCAAAGCCTGGAGCCAGGAAGTCTCTCTGGGTCCTCCATGTGGGTGACAGAGGTCCAAGCACTTGGACCATCATCCACTGCCTTCCCAGATGCATCGGCAGGAAGCTGGATCAGAAGTGGGACTCACTTCCTGCCTTAGCAGGAGGCTGGATCAGCTGGGCTTGCAATCAGCACGCGAATTGGGGATGCCGCCTCTCAAGTGGTGGCCTAACCTGCTGCACCACCACGCCAGGCCCTTGAGGGGATCTTGCATCCCAGCTGTTCCTTAACATTGACTGCTTTGCTTCTCATCATGGTGATGGAGACGGAAAAGACAATGGCACAAAACTGCACGCCCAGCCCGATTCCATGTTTTCAAGGAAAGATGTCTTCTGCACAGAAAAGAGACTCAATGCACCTGCAGGGGGAAACGCTCTGGGGGGCAGGGTTTGGGGCGACTGTCTCCTGCTTTTGGCTTTTCTAACTCTTTACACTGATTACTGTGTAGGGTAGAGGAAGTGAGAAGGGTGGAGACAGGGCGATACCTAGCTGCGTGGCAATGATCTAGGGATATGACCAGGCTGTGCCCTTGTCTTGCACCTGACTGGTCCTCACCTCCTGAGACAGAGGGAGGGCAGGGTGTTTCATGACTCTGAAGAGAGAACATAGACCCCCCCTGCCCCCTGCCCCTGGTCCAGGGGCTTCCTGTGGGCTGCATCCTCCTCAGGGAGCAGCTTTGGGCCTTCCTCCCCCTAGGACCTCCTAGAACCACAACCTCAGGGATGGAAAGAGGCCGGAGGAGTGTCTGGGGTGGGACGGGAGTTTCCTGTCATTTTTCTTAGTGGCAGACACTTCGGGTGAGTTCCTCATAAACAGGGCAGAGAAATGATGGTTTTTGACCTCTGGGACCCAAGTTTCTCTTAGAAAAGGGACTGTTTTGCACAGGAGTCCCTCGAGGGGCTCCTCCGGGTGAGAGCGAGGCCCTGAGGATTTGGGCCACAGGGACACAGTGCAGACACAAGGACTACGCTCTGGAATAAATGGTCCCCTGCTAGTGGGGACCCCGGCTGTGGGCTCTGGTGTGACCCAAACTCCCCTTTGCCCCGCCAGCCTAGAGGTGGGCGTGTCCTGCTCTTCCTGACCCCTGCCCTGTTGGCTTATCAGCTCTTCCATCACTTGTTAAATTTGTCTGGGCTTTCCAGAGAAACAAGTAGGACACACACACACACACACACACACATACATGAGGGCACTTCAAAAAGCTCATGGAAAAATTAGATTCAAATATGTTTATCTTGATGCAAAAATGTATTGAAATTCATGCATAGGGTGATCGTCAAAAAGTTCATGGAATACGTTTATGACAAGCAAACTAAATATGGATTAACAAAGTTTTTTTTCCCACCAAAATAAATGCCTTTTGGTTCCATTTTTTCCCACAAAGCTTTTGAACTTCTTGTCTGTGTGTGTGTGTGTGTGTGTGTGTGCTGACTCACACAACTACGGATGCTGAGAAGTCCCCAGATCTGCAGTAGGTGAGCCAGTGCCCAGAGAGCTGGTGGAAGCTACAGTGTCATCCCAGTCCCCAAACAGGACACCTGGGTTCCAGCTTGGAGATAAAGCAAGGTTTCCCTTTCTCCACGTTTTAATTTATTTTGTTATCTATTTGTTTCTAAAGATTCATTTGAAGTGATTTGAAAGGCAGGGTTAGACACACACACACACACACACACACAGAGGGAGAGAAAATCTTCCATGACCTGGTTCACTTCCCTAATGGCTGTAATGGCCAGGTCTGGGCTGGGCTGAAGCCAGGACCCTGGAACTCCATTTGGGTCTCCCACATGGATGCAGGGGCCACTTTCTGCTGCTGACTCAGGCGTGTTAACAGGGAGCTGGATCAGAAACAGAGCCGCTGGAACTTGAACCAGTACTCCTATATGAGACGCTTGTGTCACAAATGGCAGTTTAACCCAATGTGTCATAATGCAGGCCCCCACCAGTTTTTTTTTTTTTTTTTAAGATTTATTTATTTGCTTGAAAGGCAGAATGACAGAGAGAAAGGGGTGGCGGGGGGTGGGAAGAGATCTTCCCACTTCCCCAGATGGCTGCAACAGGTGGGGCTGGACCAGGCTGAAGCCATCTGGGTCTCCCACCTGGGTGGCCCAGGCACTTAGGTCATCCTCTGCTTCCTTCCCAGGCACATTAGCAGGCCGTGGGCTTGGAAGCAGAGCAGCTGGGACATGAGCTGGCCCTTTGATATGGATGCCGGCATTGCAAGTGGCAGCTTCACCTGCTGTGCCACAACGCCAGCCCCTTTACTCCACTTCCGCCCTACTCAGCCTTCACAGAGACCGGTTCGCTCTGGATGGGCGATCGACTTTACTCAGTCTCTCCATTCAAATGCGAGCGTCATCCAGAAACACCCTCACAACACAGCTGGAATCATGCTTAAACATCTGGGCGCACTGTGGCCCAGTCAGGGTACACGTGGAATTAACTGTCACATTCGTTCCAGCCAGCGAGTTCTATTTTGCTGGTTGGAACCCAGCTGATGCAGGGATGGAAGAAAATTTGGTTTTGACCTTGGTGTTCACCGTTGGCTGGCTCAACAGCCAAATGCCTAGTTCAATGTAATTTACAGAAATCCAAGCAAGAATATGAGAATGTATATCTTTTGGATGTATAGTTAATATTGAAATATCTATTTCAAACATAGGGAAGCATTCTAGAAGTACTGTAGAGTGAAATATTTTTGGTTTATATTTAGGAATTTTTTTCAATTATTGGAAATATGAACTATTTCAAGGATGAAGTCCTGCAATAATTAATTTTGATTGTGAAAGCTAATTCCATTTACTAAATCATCTTAAAATATTTTCAGTTGACAAATAATTAAGGAGACAGAGTGACAGTTAATATAAATATTGAGAGCACTAGCTAGATAGCTTTAGGAAAAATATGATTTCCCTTCTGGGCCAACCAATGTTTATGAAATTTAAATAATAATACCGAAGAGAATAATGGAAATTAGATTATATCACAATTATAATATTTGTAGCAGCTGCATTCATAACTTTAAACAAAATAAACTTTAATAACTGCATTTAATTTTTAGCTATTTAATTCTATCTAGGGCATGGAGATTTCAAGAAAATCTTTGGGAATTTTTTGTGTGTATCCTGAGAGGATAAATTAGAAATGGAATGTCACCTTGGCTACTTCATTCATGACATAAAAAATACACAGCATAAAGAACCAAAAGAAGCAAGTGTTGGAGCGAGAGGAAGCAACCGCAGACTTCTCGCCTCACTGCGACCTTGGCTGGGAAGGGGCATTTACTATCACACAGCTGAGCTAAGAGGCCAAGGGCCACTGGCCGCTGACAGTCTTGAGGAGTTATGGCCCCTGCCCCCAGGCCCCGGGCGTTCACATCGGGACAACTAAAGCCCACGATCGATCGAATTGTAAGCACAGCAAATTTCTATCGTGAAACACCAGATTTCCTCACCCCTGGTCCCGGCTGTGCCCACAGGGACCGTAGTCCCCCAGGAGATGTGCCTCGCCCCTTCTGGACATGGAACCGTCTGGAAGCAGCATCCGAATCCCTCAGCCCGAGCCGCTTAGCAACAGCTGGAAGAAACGTCAAACCTCAGCCCAGACCAAGGCCCTCAGAGGTTTGGCCTGATGTTCCCCAAACAGACTGCGAAGTCTTTATTTATTAGATGGCTTCATTTGGTGCTTACAAGTGCCAAAGGTCGCGTGACACATCTTTGCTCCATTATCCAGTGTAACAACACCAACTAGAAGCCCTGGTTCCCGCTGTCTGCCTTCCCATTTTGCGAAAGAGAAACTGGGGCTCACGCAGACTGAGGAGTTTGCCCCAGGCCGCACAGCTGATAGATGGCAGAGGTGGGACTCAAACCGTGGTCCAGCTGAGTGCACTCTGGTAGCACACTCCCCTAATGATCCAGACCATGCAACTGAGCTCCCCCAGTTTGCTGATGGAGGAAGTGGGGAGCAGGTTAAGTTCCAGGTCTCCACCCTGAAGGTCAGCGGCATTGCTGGTTTAACGTCGCGTCTGAGCCTGGGCACGCGGACCAAAGCCAAAGGCAGGGCCATGATATCCGCTTTGCCCGTTCTCTGTCCCTGGCAGCCTCATGCGCGGGCTCTGCTGACACAGAGCCTGCACGCTTTCGAGAGTTCCCCACCAGGGAAAGAGCTGCAGGAAAACAATGCATCCGGCGCCAGTTGGAGAGGAAAACGCTGGTTGCTTTGTAAATTTACCTTGTGAAGTAGCTGCTGCTGGGAGGGAGCTGTGGCCACCAGATCACGGGCGAAGAGCCAGGCACTTTGGCACCTGACGCCTCCCCTGATCACACTGGATGTCTCCTGCGGAGGCGACTTTGCACAACTCCGAGTATGGTGGCGCGCACCCAGGAGCCCGGCTCTTTGCTTCAAGGCATTTTAATTACTCGGTGAACTGGCGGCAGGGGAGGCAGGGCTGGGCTGAGGGGCCATCAGGAGTTTGGCTGCATGGAGCTGGCCCAGATGCTGTGGCTGCCTTCTGCCGCCCTCTGCTCTGATAGGGCCCTCCAGGGCGGTGCTGTCCAATAGAAACAGTGCGTGCCGTAGAAGGAATTTTGAATGTTTTCGTAGCCATGATAATAAAGAGACAGACACGGGCAGAATTGATGTTGATCATCTATTTGTTTAACTTCGTAGAGCCATCTCTCGGTACGCATGGTGACCCGTTCCAGGAACCCAAGGACGCCCGGCTCCCTCCCAATGAAACGGTGGGCATTTGCGTGTCGACTTGCACATCCTCCTGTAGACGTTAAGTCGGGCCTGGATTACCCCTAATACTTCGCTATAACGTCATGCGAGGTAATGGTACGCTGTATCGCTCAGGGAATAACAAGAAGAAAAGGCGGGGCCCAATCAGTCCCGATGCAGATCCCCCCCCCCCCCCGAATATTTTCATCCTAGTTCAGACCACAGATGCAGAAGCTGGAGATTCGGAGGGAGGACTGTGTCTCACTTTAGCACGCTGCCAGCAGAAAAGCGCTTACGAGCGCTCCCTAGTGTTTGCGTGGCTACCTGGACCTTGGAGGCGCAGTGCATTGGCCAGCCACACAGCGCATCTGAACTCGGACCAGCCATGTTTCTGGGACTCAGTCACCACGCGTACTTTTGATCCTCTGGCTGGAGTACAGCGCTCGTCTTCACCTTCTTCTGCCCACCCTGTTGGAGCCAGCCTTGTAGTGCAGAACTGGTGTATCTGTAACGCTAAAAAAGAGTTTGTACGGTGTCTGCTGGGGTGCTTCCCCACCTGTACCTGCCCGGGCTTAAGTTCCCTGGGCTATGTTAATTGCATTTTCCATTGATCTTCAATACCTCTTCCTGGGACATGGGAGTGCATGGGGTAGCATGGAGGCAGCTCTCTGTGTAATTTTCTGATTAGTGGACAACACACCTCCGTGAGGCACGTGTTTAACTCTGAGATATAAAACATGGAAATTCAGGTGCTTTTTAAAAAATTATTTTTATTTTTATTTTTGACAGGCAGAGTGGACAGTGAGAGAAAGAGACAGAGAGAAAGGTCTTCCTTTGCCGTTGGTTCACCCTCCAATGACCGCCGCGGCCGGCGCACCACGCTGATCCGAAGCCAGGAGCCATGTGCCTCTCTTGGTCTCCCATGCAGGTGCAGGGCCCAAGGACCTGGGCCATCCTCCACTGCACTCCCGGGCCACAGCAGAGAGCTGGCCTGGAAGAGGGGCAGCCAGGACAGAATCCGGTGCCCCGACCGGGACTAGAACCCGGTGTGCTGGTGCCACAGGCGGAGGATTAGCCTAGTGAGCCGCTGCGCCGGCCAGAACGTGGAAATTCAGAAGGTTGCGCTGAACTCAGAGTTGGCAGATTCCAAGTCCCTCTTTCTCTGTGTTGCGCTGAGCCCAGCCCAGCCCAGCCGGATTCCTGGACTGCAGAAAGCACGCAGTCCCTGTAGGCAATCGCAGGCGGTTGCGCGGCTCGCTCTGGCGGAAGCGGCAGGGGGCTGGGGCTGCCCGCCGGTCATCAAGACACACTGTGGGCTCAGGCCTCTTTGGGAGCTGGGGCGAGCAGAGCCTGCGGCCGGGCTGCGGATCGGAAGGCCTCCGGTTGCGGGGGATAAACGCCCGGTGCCGCGTCTCCCCTCTCTGCTGCAGGCGGATAAGGGGCGCTCCGCCTCTTTATGGGATGCGTGATTCACACTCGTTTATTGCCAGGGAGTGGGATGCTTCTGCTTGGTACCTCACTGAGAGCACACTAAAAATAAAGAGGCGCTCCTAATAAAATGTCAGATGAAAATGTCAATTAGTAGTACCAAAAAAAAGAGAGAGGGAGAGGGACTGACATTATTTGTGCATCCTCCTGGTGAATTCCCTCTAATTAGTCAAATAAATATGCAGGCCTCCCACTTGGGTGTGTGTTTGTTTGCTCTAAAACATTTTGGTAACATCCTCCGCTTGCTTTGGAAACTTCCGGAATCCAGAACCCCCCACCCACAGGCTTTGACGGAGAGGAAGTGAGCTGGTACAGCCTCTGCGATGGATGGCTGGGCTGAACCCCACATCTCTGTACGTCATCAGGGAAACAGCCAGGGGCAGGCTGTGTTTTGCTCTGCCCTCACTCAAACACCTTCAGTGGCTCCCCAGGGCTCGTGGGCACTAGTATCAGCTCCACTCTATACGGTGCAGGGGACCCCGGCGAGGAGCCTGGATCGTTGAGGTCTGCGTGACCTTGAGCTTGCTCCCAGCCTCTGCTCCCTCTTTGATGAAAGGAGGCAGGCCTAGCCGCCCAGCCAGAGAAACGCCGCTTCTACAGGCTCTTCCCACCTCACTCGTTAATCCGCAGCGCCTTCTCCCCGCATGAAAATGCTAGCGTTTCAGCTTACGTTTTGTCTGCTTTTATTTCTCCTACTTTGGGGCATGCTAGATTTCATACGTATATATTTCTAGAAATTTGTGCAACGTGGAATTAAAAGGTAAGTTTATTTTGTGTCCAAAAATGTGAAAGGTATGCCTGGGAGAGGTCTGCAAAATGTTCCTGAAGAAATGCATATTATGAAAAAACTACGCACAGACTTAAAACATCTGTTGTTGCAGCAACATGAACACATCTTCGATCTGTTTTTCCAAGGGCTTTTGGAAGTCCCCTTGTGTCACTGGGCTGTGCCTAGTACACGTTGGGAATGTGGGTTAGTCGTGTGTCTGGAAGTAAGTTTATTCACAAATCTGATGCATTAATGAAATAGAGAAGTAAGCTTAAAGCCCCAGGACGCCACGGAGTGAATCAAGCAGTTCAGAAGAGCAGGCGTGGAACCCTCAATCCCCGTCGTGCTGCGAGCCTGGTCTGGGCGCCCCTTGGCCTTCCGATCCTGAAATGGGGCTAATCCAGGCCGCACAGGCTGTTTCCTGGGAGGTTATTCTGCGGGACCCAGTGCAGGTGAAGATGTTTTGTAAGCTACGCCCCCTACCTATTGGAGAGGGAAAGCAGGCTTGGGAGGGAGCCTCAGGGAGGTAGGTCACGCTGAGGCCACACAGCCCTGCAGGGGCTGGGGTCCAGTTCTGAGTCTAAAGCCTATGACCTTCCATGCCGCTTGGGGTCTGACCGCGAGAGCCTGTGGATCAGGCCATGTGGATCATGGACGATTTTCCCTGCTTCTCGTTGCTGGCCCAGGATGGATTTGCTCATTTAAGACGCCATTGACCTTATCTAATAAAAGGAACCAGGATCCAAGGAGTCTATTTAATTCATTATTAAAGATCATTTCCTGTTATTATCTTCCCTGTAGCAAAATTAGCTGTTAACTCTCCTGTTAACACAACCCAGCCAGTATTACTAGGAAATTAGGGGAAAAAATCAGTTCAATGATATGTGAGAGGAGCCCAGGGAGTTCCCCATCTTTGGCGCATATTAATATTACGCCTCAGAAGTTGAGGAAATATTCTGTTAAGTGGAAAAAGAGTTGCAGAAATTTTACTTTCAAAAGTCAAGGAAAAAGTTACTTTTTTTTTCCCAAGTCAAATTAATTTTTGTCTCAGGGCAAGAAAAAGTAAATTAAAAATCACACACTGCTGCCTGCTCCCGGGCTCCACTTCCTCCTGGGTTTCTGTCCCTCCTGGCTGCAGTTTTGGGCTTTTCTGGCCCAGTTTGGGCCTCCAGGGACACCCAGCTCCAGGGAGCCCCTGCCTGTGGCAGGGAGAGGCAGTCTGCCTTGTCCTCTACCTGCGTGCCCTTCTAGATCCTTCCCTCCCCCGGAGCAGTTGTGGGGGTTGACAAAGGAGCAATGGCACAGGGGAGGCAGGAGTGGGGCCCACCCCCGCCGTGGGGCAGGGGATGCTGACTGCCTCCTCCTCAACCAGGCAGCAAGTGCCCCACCGTGAGTGGGCTGCAGGAAATGGGGAGCTCTAGAGAAGGGGGCGGGCACAGTGTCACATGGGGGCACACGCAGTGTCTCATGGGGGCACACAGTGTCACATGGGGGCACACACAGTGTCTCGTGGGGGGCAGGCACAGTGTCACATGGGGGACAGGCACAGTGTCTCGTGGGGACACACACAGTGTCTCATGGGGGACAGGCACAGTGTCACATGGGGGGCAGGCACAGTGTCACATGGGGGACAGGCACAGTGTCTCGTGGGGGCACACACAGTGTCTCATGGGGGACAGGCACAGTGTCACATGGGGGGCAGGCACAGTGTCACATGGGGGGCACACGCAGTGTCTCATGGGCACACACAGTGTCTCATGGGGGCACACAGTGTCACATGGGGGGGCACACACAGTGTCACATGGGGGACACACACAGTCACATGGGGGCACACACAGTGTCACATGGGGGCACACAGTGTCACATGGGGGGGCACACACAGTGTCACATGGGGGAGCAGGCACAGTGTCTCATGGGGGCACACACAGTGTCACATGGGGACACACACAGTGTCTCATGGGGGGCACACACAGTGTCTCATGGGGGCACACAGTGTCTCATGGGGGCACACACAGTGTCTCATGGGGGCACACAGTGTCTCATGGGGGACAGGCACAGTGTCACATGGGGGACAGGCACAGTGTCTCGTGGGGGCACACACAGTGTCTCATGGGGGCACACACAGTGTCTCATGGGGGGCACACACAGTGTCTCATGGGGGCACACAGTGTCTCATGGGGGGCAGGGACAGTGTCTCATGGGGGCACACACAGTGTCACATGGGGACACACAGTGTCACTCGGGGCACACAGTGTCTCATGGGGGGTACACACAGTGTCTCATGGGGGGCAGGCTCGCACAGGGTCTCACGGCAAGAGGAACACAAATGCCTCTGAGGCCTGCGCTCGCCTGTCCATACCCCGATGGGTCCACATCCAGGTGTACGTGTGCGGCAGGGCCACACGGCAGCCTGGTGCAGCTAAGAAGCCGCCACACGGTGGAGTTCTAGATGCATATGGCCTCAAGAAAATCCCAAGACTGCTTTGGGCCTGGACTTCTTCACCTGGAAGTTGGATAGAAACTAGCCGAGCTCTGGGGCGGCGGTGAGGGCTCGTGGACGCTTCCCCAGCTCAGAGCTCCAAGATCTCGGAGGAGCCTGAGATGACCATGCTGGGCCAGGAAAGGCGCAGCCCTTGACGTTCCACGTGGGTGCTGAAACCCTGCTAGGTTCACGGCACACACGTCATAGGCTCGTGGGTTCTTGCAACTCAACGATCCCTAAGACAGTCAGGGTTGGAGTGATCACAGAATGTCCACACAGTTAGGGACCTTGAGAGTCCAGAAGTTTCCTGATGTTAGCACTGAAATGCCCTGTTCTTGGACACCCCCGACCTCATTCCCAGGGGGCAAACTGGGACAACTGGTTACCCTTACCATTCTCCTTTGTTCCAAAGACAGAGATTGCCTGGCTCCAAGTCGCAGGCCTAGAGGGTCAGGAGCTGTTTTAGGAGATACCCACACCCTCTGGGCAGAGAGAAGCCAGCTCCCCTCCTCTTGAGCAGGGCCCCCACGCCATGCCGCACAGGAGCCGCTGGAGAGAGAAAGCTTCCTGGGGTTCGTTCACCTGTCGGCATCTGACTTACAATTGTTCTCTGCTAACTCCATTATCATTTTTTTTTTTTTGACAGGCAGAGTGGATAGTGAGAGAGAGAGAGAGAGAGAGAGAAAGGTCTTCCTTTTGCCATTGGTTCACCCTCCAATGGCCGCCACGGCCGGCGCACTGCGGCCGGTGCACCGCGCTGATCCGATGGCATGAGTCAGGTGCTTCTCCTGGTCTCCCATGGGGTGCAGGGCCCAAGCACTTGGGCCATCCTCTCACTCCCTGGCCATAGCAGAGAGCTGGCCTGGAAGAGGGGCAACTGGGACAGAATCCGGCACCCCGACCGGGACTAGAACCCGGTGTGCCGGCGCCACTAGGTGGAGGATTAGCCTAGTGAGCCGTGGTGCTGGCTACTCCATTATCTTTAATTTGCAAGAATGTAGCCAACAGAAAGCCTCTGGACATTTTCTCTTTAATGAAACACAATTTGATTACAAATCATCAAGGTTCCCTGGCGGGCTCCTTGTTGTGGAGGATTTCAGCCTGCCATGGCCACTTCAGCACGAGTTCGGCCTTTTGGGGGAGCCCAGGGGAGGCTACCGGTGTTCTCCATCAGGGGAGAGGCCACCAGAACCCCGCAAGCCACGCGTTTATGCCTCATGGGGGCACGAAAACCCCTTCCCTGTATCACCTTCCAGATCACGGGGATCTCTTTGTGTCCCTGAACACAGTGTGCCAGAAATGTCTTCTTCCAGCTTCGTCAACAAGATTTTGATTCAATGTGGAAGATCTGCCCATAGACATCATCATGGTCCATGTGTGGCAGACCAGATAGGGGGCTGGAGGGGTTCAAGGACTCAGAGGCCAAAGGGAAGAGCCGTGAAGCCAAGTTACAAGAACACCTAGGTTTACAGGGACCCTGGGAAATGTTGGCTTTCGAATGTGGGAACGCACAGGGCTCAGTTTCACTAACTGGGAAATGGGATTGCCCGAGGGGTCAGGGGCACGAGTGGATGGGATCACACAGAGAGTGGATTAGGAATTGGTTGACAACAAGTAGATATGGGGTAGGGTCAGGCTGCAGCTAAGTGTGGGTGTTGCCTGTACCATCTGCAGGTCTGGGAGAAGCTGTTTGGTCTCCCTGCACCCCAGTTCTTTATCTGTGGGATGGGGTAAGAGTAGACCTGATTTCACAGTCTTGCCCTCAGAGGGGACAGCCGTGCACGTGCCTGCCACACATTGAACTCCGGAATCCAGCGCGGATTGGGTTAGGCAGCGGGGTGGCCCATACGCTGCAGACAGGAGCTCTTACTACCCTGCCTGTGGTATGGCCTTGCACTCTAAGTCTCCCAGGTGTTCAGTTGTGGGAACAGAGACCAGGAGAGGTAGAAGGAGTGGCCCTGGGCCTGGCTCACGGTCAAAGGCAAGTGCGATCCCGGTCACGGGCTCTGGCTCTTCCTGCCTGGTGATTGGGCTGTCCCAGGAGAAGCATCTTGTCTGCGTGGGACCCGGGGGGTGACCTGAGGCTGGGTCCTTGCAGTCGCTGGCCAGGAGGGGCTCTCCTCATTTCGGCACAGACACACTGCATAACCAAGGGCAACTCACCCATCCTTGGTCCACTCGGTGTCATGGTGGAGAACTAGACTGAGCTGTTTTAGAAGTTTTCTCCCGTTTCCCTTATTTCATGATTTTTAGGAATTCTCTTCTTCCATGATTTTCAGCTCTTTATCTCCTATTCCTTCCCAATCTTGGTCCAAATGTCGCCTCTGCTTTCCTTAGTGAAACTGGGAACGCACGTTCCTGGAGGCCAAGCGTCCTTGCTGGGGGAGTCCCTCACTTCTGGGATCAGGGTCTGGGGCTGTGTGGTGGTGAAAACAGAGTCAGTGGGGCCAGGCACGGGGGGCGCCCGACTCTACCCTGCATCCCACCTTCTCAGAGGGGACAATGTTTTGTTTATTTTATTAGTATCATTATTTCTTTAAATTTATTTAATAGGCAGAGAGACAGACAAAGAGATAGCTAAGCAGAGTGAGTTCCCATTTCGTTCATTCCCTAAATGCTGGCAATAGCCAGGCTGGCGCTGGGAGCCAAGAGTTCCGTCTAGGTTCCCTCATGGGTGGCAGAAGCCCAGTGATTTGACCATCACCTGCCGCCACCCAGGTCTGCATCGGCAGGACTCCGGTATGGGATGCGGGTGTCCTAGGTGATATCTTTCGGACTAGACCAAACGCTCACTTTATGGGAAAATATTTTTCTTGTTGGAAACACTCTAAGTCTATACAAAATTGCATAAAAATAGCTACTCCAATTCTGCTGCTTTTTGGCAATGCAAAGACCAGAAAATTTCTAGCAAGGTAGATGACAGAAAGAAAAGCATGAGCTATGCTCTAACTCAAGATGAGCCTCACCAACCCCGCCTGTGGCCTGGCTGGGGCTCCCCTCCCCTCTCGCACACGTGCGGTGCGCGCTCACGCAGACCGCTCTCCAGCGTCACGTCATGCCACGTCACGTCATGTCACATCACGTCGGCTCCCGGCACCCTTCTTCCTCCTGCTGGGTCGCACGTGGTCAGCCAGAACTGTCTGTGGCGTTGCTCCTTCTCCAACTGTTCAAACTGTGTCAAGGCGCCTGCGTCGCTGCGCAGGGGCCCCGGGGGTTCTAAGACTTTTCCTCCCTGCCTTTCCCCTTCCCGACTCCCCCGAACCTCAGCAGGGTCAGCGTTCTTGGGATCTTCGGGATTAGATCTCAGGCTTGCCACAGAAGGCAACCGTACTCTCTCCCATCCCCCTACGCCTCACAGGGAGCTGTTGAGCTTTTGGGGCGAGGAGGGGGGCGGGGGATGTGTCCTTGGTGTAGGGGACGGCCACTTGCAGAGGACTGGAATTCGGTGCTGCTGAGGGGCCTGGATAAGCCACTTCACCATCTAGGACTCGTCCCCCATCCCCCTGTGAAAGATGGAGACGTTGAAAGAAGTGAACCAGTAAGTCCAATTCAGGTTCCAAAAGAGAGCTCCTGGGGTCTTGCCTGGGGGCGGTACCACTGCAGGTGCTCTATGGGGGGGGGGGGGAGGGTCCGTCTCAGCCCTCAAGGGTGGTGCTGTTGGTCTCACTTTACAAATGGGGCAGTGAATCTCCCAGTGAAAACAACCGCGAAGACACAGACCGAATCCAGGTTTGCCTGACCCCAGAGCCCGTTCTTCTCCCCGCCCCCACCTCCAGTGGCGACAGGCCTTTGGGCTCCCCTCGCAAAAGCGCAGAGGGGCAGCTGTTCTGACTCCTGGCTTCGCTTGGCCTGCGTGTCCCATGTCCTCGAGAACTTTTCTTTCAAAGCATTTCCAGAGGACAAGTGATGCACTCCGTCTTCAATTCTTGGCAACTTCTCACAATAACCTTAATAGCCTCTTGGCTTCCATCGCCCAGGGATGGCATTCCGAGCGCGCATGGTCATGGAGAGCTTGCGCTTTAAAAGTTTAATGGAAGACCCTTACCCCCAGCTGTCTTCATGGCTGGTGCCCTGCGTCTGGCTTTCTGGCGGTCACAAGCTCTGCAGCCCCTCCGTGGCCCGCTGTCCGGCTCACCCTGCAGTCAGAGGGGCCGCCCCCTCCCCAGCTGCAAGCCCGGATTCTGTTAGCGCAGCCAAAAGGCTCCACTGGGGCTTTCAAGCTCGCTGGCAATTTGGATGTCAGTAGCTGAGAAAATCAAGCTTAATATTTGATGACTTTACAAAGTCAACCTGTTCTCGTTTCAGCCCAGACAGAATTAAAAGGCAGAGCTCCCATGAGGAGACTCCCTAAAGGAAGTGGGGGACAGTTGGTCTGGGAGTGGAGCCGGGGTGGGTTGGTGGGGAGTGCTGGGCAGGGAGTCAGCCGTCCTGGGCTCTAGCTTGGGTTTGGTGGCCACTTGCTGTTGACCTTGGGCACACCTCACCTTCTCTCTGAGTTTTAACTTCTTCCTGCGGAAGTGAATGATCTCAGACCGTGAGGACTCTGGCATGCTCTCTTAAACACAAGATTGACTTGCGAGGTTGGTTTCTATACCTCATGCAAACATCAGGGATGGCCGGGGGATTTTGAGAGGAGGGGTTGGAAAAGCCAGAAGATCTCACCCAGGAGACCGGGTGCAGGAGACTCGGAAGAGGGATCTGCCCTGTTTGCAGGACCTCCCGAGGGTTCAGGGTGCCCAGTCACCATTTGGGTTCCCAATGCTTGGGGACCCGGAGGGAGAACTGGGTGTTGGGATGGGCCCAGGGCCAGGATTCCACTTCTGTGTCTCTGGTTTGATGCCCAACAGAAGCTCTGAGTTCAGTTGCCACCACCAGACTCACACATGTCCTGTTTGTTCTGCACTTGACCTGCATGGTGGTGTGCGTGCAGAGCAGCACGCAGGAACAGACCATGTGTGGGCTCTGCATTCGGTGCTTGTACTCGCGTGTCCGTCCACCCTCATCACAGCATCATGAAGGCAGGGCCACTTCTTACCTCCATTGCACACTGCAAGGAACTGGGGCCAGAAAGGCCAACGAGGTTCTGAGAGAGAGAGAGAGAGAGACAGACAGAGAGAGAGAGAGAGAGAGAGAGATCTTCCATCTGCTGGTTCACTCCCCAGATTGCTACACCAGCCAGGGCTGGGCCAGGCCGAAGCCAGGAGCCAGGAGTCTCATCCAGGTCTCCCACTTGGGTGGCAGGGGTCCAAACACTTGGACCATCTGCTGCTGCTTTTCCCAGGCCATTAGCAGGGAGCTGGATCTGAAGTGGAGCAGCCGGGACCCAAACAGGCTTCTGCATGGAATGCTGGCATCACAGGAGGTAGTTTTACCCATGACACCACAATGCTGGCCCCAGGATGAATTTTTCTTTGGCCAGAGTCTGCAGTGGTTGGAGGGAGGGGCCAGAATTGATCAGGAGGGGGGTATGAATTCTCTGGGTAGCCTGCACCAACACAGTTCTCCTCTTTTTCTTTCTTTCTTCTTCTTCTTCTTTTTTTTTAGTTCTCAAGAATAACTGTAGAACATGTTGCCAATGCAACTTCTTCTGATAAGGAGGAGCTGGATGAACAGCCTGGGCTCTGTTCCTGTCCCTGTGCCGATGCTTTACCCTAGTGAGTCATATTTCTCCCTGGGTGTAAAACCCAGTGTGGGCTGGTCTTGGGGTCTCTTAGCCGTGATGCAAGTGGAACATGGGCAGGAGAGACTCCGTCCACCCTGGGAAGCTTTCGCGAGTCTCGGACACGGGTTATCTTGAGTCTCAGGCTTCTTGCTGTCCCTCTTGTGTGTATCTGCAACTAACGAACCTGCTTCTTAGAACCCACTGTGCACGCGAGCTCTGCCTCTGCTGGTACAAGGGCAGCCCAAGGCACAATGGGCTGACGTCAGACCCAGTGCTCCTACAGCCGTGTTGGGCTTCAGGGCAGGCACCCCTGTGCAGAGGTGTACATGAGAGCAAACAGAATTCCCTTTTGCAGGAACGGGGTTGATAAGGTGGAGGCCAGTAAGGCAAGGCTGCTTGTTGGACACAGGAGAGCAGTGGGATCCTGAGAAACAGACAAGTGCATGTGAACACTTGCAAAAGGGATCTCCTTCCATTCCCCACGGTGTCTCCTGAGAGGACCAACGCGTTATGTGTTAACTCGAGGTTTTACTTGCTTCATGCAAGTAAACAAATTCATGCAGATTAAAGTTGTCTGGGAGACCCCGACATGGAAGTTTTTGGTTTGACAGGAAAGGCTCCGTCTCCCACGACCTTAGGGACATTTTAGGAAAGATGCAGAAATAAACAGGACTTCAGCGAGCAAAGGGATTTAGTGGTGCGGGAGCTGGGAGATCTCACTGCGTCGCTCTCTGGAAGCTGGGTTGGGCACCCTGCTCCGAGTAGGAGGCCTGTTTCTCAGCTTTCCCCCAGGGGCCATCACGGTTGTCTCGTCCACAGGAGGACACCTGAGGCCATGGCTGCTTTATTTTTCGATTGAGCGATCTCTGGCCTGGCTCCGTCCCTTTAAGATCTCATACTAAAGAAATAATGAGAGATGTTTTCCTTATAAGGCTTTCTAAAAGATGATACTAAAACTCAGAAAACAAAAAAGGAAATAGTCATAAATCCAATTACATTAAAATGACTTAGCTAGAGGCACATAAACAAAAACAAAAGACAAACATCAAACTGGGAAGACAGACACGTGTCATGTCACAGAGGACGGACTGGTTTCTCTAATATAGAAAAAACTCCTACAAATCACCAAGAAAACTAGGCAACGGAGGGGTATAGTGGGTAAGGCTGCCACCTGCAATGCTGGCATCCCATCTGGGTGCAGGTTCGTGTCCCAGTTGCTCCACTTCCAATCCAGCTCCCTGCTAATGACCTGGGAAAAGCAACGAAAGATGGCCCAAGTGATTGGGCCCCTGCCACCCACATGGGAGACCTGGATGAGGCTGCTGGCTCCTGGCTTCGGCTTGGTCCAGCCCTAGCCATTGTGGCTACCTGGAAAGTGAACCAGCAGATGGAGGACCTCTCTGGCTGTCTCTCTCTTTCTCTCTCTCTCTGTAACTCTGACTTTCAAATAAAATAAATACATCTTAAAAAAAATATGGGAAGGATATGAACAGAGTCTACGGAGAAGAAGTAAAACTGTGTCTTTGGCGTACAAAAAGTTGCTAGGTCTCCCAAACACGAAACGAAAACGAAAACGAAAACTCCCTGGGAGATAATCTTTTTCATTTTTCAGGTTGGCAAAGATCCTCGGGTTAGAAAGATGCCAACCATCTGTGCCAAGACAGTGGGGGTGGGTGGGGGCGGGAGTGTGATACTGGTGGTGGTAGAGCAAATTGTTATAACTTTTACGGGGGTGGAATTTGGCAAGATCTTTTACTTGCGAATCAAAATTGTGATTGTTAAATCCACACACGGCCGGGTTTTTCCACATCCGTTAAGTTAAGAATAATATTCCACGGACTCGTTTTTTCTGATGCATCACGGACGAGATTGTCAGCGACACAGCCTGGAAAACATCGCCGGGTGTTCGGTGGTGGAGAGCTGGAACGTGTGCGGGATCCCTGGGCACCCCCCAGGCCGGCTGCCGCGACGTCCACTGCCCCCCGCCCCCAGAGGAACCCTTTTCAAACCTCTGCTTTGTTTTCTGCTCTTGGAAATGCTTTTCCGGCGGGAGGCTAAATGCCAGAGCTGTGAAGTTGACTCAGAGCCCACAGGAGCTGCCCGGGCACAGGCTCTGCTCGGCGTGGCAGGGCCGAGGCGATGGCTGGCCCTTGTCTTCCCCCTGGTGCACCGGGAGAGGCCGGGATGCAGCGTGCAGCATTCATTAGGAGAGGTGCGACATCTGCAGCCTCCCCAGGACACGTTTGCAGCCGGGGCTCATCAGTGCTGGGAGCCAGACCCGGCACAGCCTGCCCACCGCGTGGGGAGAAATCCGTCTCTCGGGTTCTTGCTTGCTTCAAGGTGAAACACGCGACTTCCCTCGCCGTCTCTCTCCGGGATCTAGATGGGCACTAATTACCTGTTCAGTGCCAACATGACAGCCACGGGGCTGTCAACTCTTTCCCGAAGCAGCGGCTGAGCCAGGCAGACAGAGCGAGCAGCGGGCACAGAGGGCCAAGGCCGGATCTGCTGCGCCAGCCTCATGCCTCCTCCTGTGCTGCTCTGATTCCCCTGCGGGGGAAGGGGCTTAGGACTTGATGGGGGACCACCCCCAGCCGCGGTCCTCCTACCTGATCCGCCTGTGCTCGCCAGGGAGGGCTGTGTCCTCCACGTAGGGCAGTGGCTTGATTGACATTGCAACCACTGGGGAAAACTTAAAAAAAAAAAAAAAAAAGTGCCTGTAGACTTTGATTTAATCAGGATTCTCATATAGCTCCCAGCTGATCTAACCTGTAGCCTATTATAGTTATGGGATGGCCTTATCTTTGGGGATGCTTTTGACAATGAGTGAGGCATTAGTCCTATTATTTTGGGACCAGCAAGCTGGGACTCACGGTCACCCTGCTTTAACCCTGAAAGACACCCGAGGATCAGCTCCCAGGAGTCCACGCTCACAGGCGTGGCTCTCCTTGTCTTCTGTGTGGGCGCGGACGCTGGCCTTGTCCACACCAGGTGTTGGTCGTGAATCTGACATGGAGCCTGGTTCCAGTAGCCATCATTTCCCTGTTTCTGGAGCCAGCCCCCGTCCCCTCCGGAGAAATGGAGAGCGATGCCTGTCCCAGCAGCCCTGGGGCGTGTCCCACAGGGAAGACATCCCAGCAGCCATGTGTCTCCACCTCCTGTCTGATGCAGCAGGCCCCTGCAGCACCTGGGGCAAGGGTGGGCAGAGAGCACTGGATTCGGACTCTTGCTGACTCAGTGTGCTCATCAGTGGAATGGGGATTATATTCCTGGCATGTGTTGGGAGGGATTACATGAGACTTCTTCCAGCTCTTTCCAGAGGGACACACACAGCTGGGGGGACCCCTTGGCAGCAGAGCGCACAGCACACTTTCCTCTCTGGGAGACATGCCCCTTCTCAGGCACCTGTTTTCTTTGCTAATAGCATGTCCTTAGTGAGTGACAACCCCTGAGCGCTCTCGGAAACGAGAGATGGTAACGCCTACAGTGTGGAGGAAGAGCTGGATGACTGCTTCACACTCTCATGACGCACTGAAGAAACGAAGTTAGGGGCAGCAGTTGTAGCACAGCAGGGTAAGTAAGCTGCCGCCTGTGACCCCAGCATCCCACATGGGCGCCAGTTCGAGTCCTGGCTGCTCCACTTCCAATTCAGCTCCCTGCTAATGTACCTGGGAAGGCAGCAGAAGATGACTCAAGTGGTTGTGCCCTTGCCACTCACAAAGGAGACCCAGATGAAGTTCCAGGTTCCTGGCTTTGGCCTGGCCCAGCCCTGGCTGTTGTGGCCACTTTAGGGGTGAACCAGAGGATGGAAGCTCTCTCTCTCTGTCTCTCTATCTCTCTATGTAACTCAACCTGTCAAATAAATAAA
This sequence comes from Oryctolagus cuniculus, assembly GCF_051225735.1. Taxonomy (NCBI): domain Eukaryota; kingdom Metazoa; phylum Chordata; class Mammalia; order Lagomorpha; family Leporidae; genus Oryctolagus; species Oryctolagus cuniculus. The sequence continues at coordinate 59,337,509 of NC_142884.1, read as the reverse complement.
ACTTTAAAAAATAAATGAAGTTAATTATCAATTCAATTTTTTTTAACATGAGCTGTTCTTTGAATAGTGATATAAGGAGTTGAAAGCATGCCTGCCCATTCTCCAGATGGAAAGATTGAAGTGCAATGAGGTTTAAAACCTCACACAGCAGGTACTTCTGCAAGGAGGGTGTCTTAGTTTACTCTCTGTAGCAAAATAGCATAGTCTAGGTAGCTTATCAATGGTAGAAACTTACTTTTTGGCTGGCACTGTGGTGTAGTAGTAGGTTGAGCCTCCACCTGTGGTGCCAGCATCCCATCTGGGCACTGGTTCGTGTCCTGCCTGCTACTCTTCTGATCCAGCTCTCTGCTGTGGCCTGGGAAAGCAGTGGAAGATGGCCCAAGTCTCTGGGCTCCTGCACCTATGTGGGAGGCCCAGAAGAAGCTCCTGGTTCCTGGCTTCAGATGGGCCCAGCTCCAGCCATTGGGGCCATTTGGGAGAGTGACCTTCTCTCTGCCTCTCCCTCTCTGTCTGCAACTTTGCCTCTCAAATAAATAAATAAATAAACCTTTAAAAAAAGATTTACTTTTCACAGTTCCCGTAGCTGAGAAGTCCCCAGATCACTATGTGGCCGACGTGGTGTCTGGTGAGGCCCTGGCTCATCGAGGGGGCCTCCTGCAATGTCCTTCCAGAACAGAAGGCACAAGGCATCCCTCTGGGGGCTCACACGTGGGGGATCTGCTGTCATGAATCGAGAACCTCCCAAGCCTCCCCCTCGCTGGGATTAGTTTTCCACAAGGAAGTGTCTGGGAGGAGGGGCCTCGGTGCTCAGCCTGCGCAGTGTGGTGACCGTGACATTGGCGAGGCTCTTGGCGCAGGTGCCTCCGCGGCACTTTATTTCATCACAACCTTCCAACCACGCTGAGGGGGATGGGCGGCTGTTGCCTCTGCATCCTGGTTGAGGGACTCAGAGAGGTCATGTGGCTTGCCTGATACCACACAGCAGGGTAGCCAGCTGGGCAGAGCCAGACTCAGCCCAGAGGGACTGAGCCCAGAGGGAGTCCAAAGCTCCATGCCAGTCCCCCTGGGGAGGGGGGAGAACAGGTCGTGAACAGAATGCAGAAAGCCATTGACTTGTCACACCCTTTTCTGCCCCCATCCCAGCGAGGACCTTCAAAGGCCGATACTGGGGCCACAGCATTTGAGTTTGTGGCTTCACATGGGGGTGTCTTCCATGCAGCCCTTGCCTTCCTTCCACGGAGAGAGCCTTCCAGGTTCTGTGTTGGGCACCGGGGATACCGTGACGTTTGTGACGTGGTCCTTGCCCTTGAAAGAGCTTCCAGTCTGGCAGGAGAGGCCCCCGTGGGGGCAGAGAAGTCTCCTGTGGAGTGGGGAGTGAGCACAGGATGGGGGTTGGGGGCTCATGGGCCTATAGCAGGGAGCATGCAACATCGCACAGCAGGTCATGGAGGACTGTGTGCAGGGAGTGAGTTTTGAACCTGAGCCGGCAGGGGAGTTGAAGCGAAGAGTACTTGCAAAGGCATGAAGTGAGGAAAGAGGTCTGGTGTCTGGCAAAGGGCGGGGCCCAGGCTGGAAAGCAGCTACGGGGGCTAGCTTCTAGGTGTCCGGGCCCCGTGTGCTCGACTGTGACAGCCGCTTCTCCTGCTGCCACCCACACTCGGCGTGCAAGGCCGGAGCAGCCCGCAGCCTCTCTCTGGATTAGACTCAAGAGGTGGAATGGCTTCGTTACGTTGTTTTGCCAGTTGTCTCTTCTCTCAGGGCTCCTCCTGCTGCATCTGTCTTGCCGGATGACCCGAGGAAGACGGCTTTAGCACAGCACGCAGCCTCCCGGAACATTCTCTCTGCCATTCAACAGAGACGCCGCTGTGGTTTCCTCTTTAGGACATCTCTGCCATCTTCCAACAATTGCTTCATAGAAAAGCTCACGCTCATCACGAAGGCCATGCTTGCAAATGCACTTTGTATATGTATATATTTCTTTGGAAAAATATTTAAATCATGATGCTGTTATCGCAAGCTGCATTTTATTTAGCATTTCCCTGTGGTTTGGTGAAGGACACGAGCTGGCGTGAAAACCCTTGGAAAGGGATTCTTTGTTGATTAATTTGTTTTTCATTCTCATGGTTCTGACACTTAGGACACACTTAAATTGTACTTTGACACTTTGTGCAAAACCAGTCTGAGAGAAGAGAGAGCTGGGTGGGCAGAATCTGGATGCCTGTACCATACGCTGGTGGAAGTCCAGTTGGAAATTCACAGACTCAAACGCACTTGGAGTTGGAAGGACTTTGTGGTCAAGATGCCCAGAATCTTTGTTAATGGCTGATGGTGACAGGCTGCTGACACTTCTGATTCGTGGTTGGCTGACTTCTGTCTGCTTGTATGTCTCCAGTGACTGGGAACTCCCTGCTTCACATCAGCACTGAGTTGTCGCTGGTGAATGACGTCACCCAGGAAAGTACCCCAGCCTCCGGATGGTTTAATTGGAGCTCTAGGGCTGAGCTGGAAGAGCCGGGCCGTGGCATCCAGGATGGTGCTGAGAAGTGCAGAGAAGCAGAGTCAGGCACAGAGGAATGGGACCTGTCCACAGCCCCCGATGGTGCCTACGAGGCCCCTGGAGTCTGCTCCAGGCGACAGATGTGCAAATGCTCCGGGTCCAAAGGGTCCAGGAGCGGGAAGCAGACATCCCGGGGCGGGGCTCCTCTCCAGAACAGCGTGGCGCACGCAGACATGCGCAGAGCAGCCCAACTTGCAGAGTTTCTCCTCCGCTGTCCCGGGCAGGGTCACTCCCAAACCTCAGACGGGAGGTGCTGGGACTCAGAAAGCCCTAGACTCCTCCCCCCTTACAAGCTTGCCTGTAGGTTCTGGAGAGTAAATTACGGCATAAGAATGCTGTGTGGCCTTTGTTGAAAGTTTTACTGTTATCTCAAAGTCAGGAGTTTCAGCTGCACTTGGAGGCATTAAAGATGTGCTGCTGCATCCCTCAGGGGACCAGGGGTTTGGGTGGGGTGGGGACTCCCGGCCCCTGCACAAGCTGTGAGTGATATAGAGGTGTTGTCTCATGAGGGTCTCCCAGAGCCACGTGGGTTGCTTGATAACCAAGCAGAGGTGCAAAGGGCCTGGGGTGGTGTCGCATTCCCAGGGGAGAGGTATGTTTGAGGAAGCCTGTGTAAGCCAGGCCTGGTTGTCCTGGGGGCGCTGCCTGTCACAAAGCACCGCAAAAGACGGAAAATGGGGCACCCAGGTGGAGGGGTTTGGGATCTGGGCGCCACCGTGGGATTGCTCTACTTGTGAACTGGTTATGCCGGCTGTGTTGCATCTGCCCTCCCTCAGTCCAGGCCCTGGTCTACAGAGGATCTGGGAATCTGCCCCCGGCCACACCTTGGCTGGCTTTTCCCTTTAGCTCCCTTGGAACCCATTTGCTGAGGGCTGGCCACTCCTGGGAGTCGCTGGAAACCAACGCATCACCTCTTCCCACTCTGGCCTGCTCCACACCTGGCGGAATCTCTGGTCTCACCCATCTCGTCCCCACCGTGGAATCCAAAGCTGGGAACAGCTGAGATCATTCCTGGCTCGCACCTGGCAGCCCGACTGGCCAGTTTCTCTGTAGTGCAGGCTCTGTCCACGCCCGGCCGTGGCTCCGACAGCTGTGACCTCCAGCGTACAGAGCGCAGTGGGCAGGCAGAGGCTTGATGGGCACGAAACGTGCTGTGCTCCCCTGGGGCCCAGGGAGGTGGTGTGAGCTGAGCTGACTCTGAAGAGATGGCGGGCGAGATGTGCCTTTCTCACTTCCGCTCTTCACACGTCTTTCAGAGGGCAGCGCAGAAGCCCCCAGCTGGGGTGGGAGCTGTGGGTACTGACGTGTGGGCTGAAGTTCAGGGCAGCACAGGGCCAAGGGTGGTGTCGCAGGGACTCCCCCTGCGCCTCTGCACCTGGCTGTGCTTCCAACTCGACTTCCCCTTTGGCTCCCTGGGAACGCGACTGTGACAGCTCTAGCGAACGTTTACGGCTCTGTCTGCCTGCCCTGGCTGGTGTCTGGATTCTGGCCTTGGCTGGTGAACTTGAGCCAGCAGCTTCATCCCTGAGCCTTGGAGTCCACTTGTGCTGGGTGACGCTGCTCCGCCTTTTGGAGCATGAGTGAAAGAAGGGTCTTTCTGCTCCCTCCTCCTTGACTAGGAATACTTTTCCATACCTGTGAGGACGGGGAAGGTTTTTATTCGCATCTGGGGTTTGTCATGGCACCTACCTTGGGTCTTGGCTCTGTTCTTTGAAAGAAACAGGCCATTAAAAGGAGACCTTGGGGCTGGTGCCGTGGCTCACTTGGTTAATCCTCCGCCTGCGGTGCCAGCATCCCATGTGGGTGCCGGGTTCCAGTCCCAGTTGCTCCTCTTCCAGTCCAGCTCTCTGCTGTGGCCCGGGAGGGCAGTGGAGGATGGCCCAAGTGCTTGGGCCTCTGCACCCTCATGGGAGAACAGGAAGAAGCTCCTGGCTCCTGGCTTCGGATTGGCGTAGCTCCGGCCGTTGTGGCCATTTGGGGAGTGAACCAACGGAAGGAAGACCTTTCTCTCTCTCTCTCTCACTGTCTATAACTCTACCTGTCAAAAAAAAAAAAAAGGAGACCTCGAATGCTCCAGGACCCAGTGAAAAGCCTTCCAGGTGGGGAGAGGGGAGGGGCCGAGGTCAGGCTGTGTGCCCACCTGCTTGAGCAGGCTGATGCTGTGCCAGCCTGTCTTGTCTCAAAACAATGAACTGGCTCCTTCCTGTCCCAAAATGTCCTGTCACTCCCATTTGACTGATGAGAGAACGAGGCCTGCATGAGGCTGGGCTAGAGATCGGGTTCCACATCCCGATCAGACCTTCAGCGAGTTCTCCTACCCCACAGCTGTGCATCACGCCCTGTTTCAAAACAGACATTTGGCAAGAGAGTGTGGGAGAACCCATTTCTTTGCAGGAAGATCTGCACAGAGGGGCTGAGACTGGTAGCCGCAGTCCTGGCTGATTGGGCTCAGCGCAGAGCCATCTGCGGTGGTTCACAGACAAGAGAGGTGTAGACCTTACACTCGGGGCGGAACCTCCAGTCCACCTGCCCAGGACCTGTGAAGAGGGAGCCACAGGACTGGAGGAGTTGATCCTTCCCTAAATATATGTTTTAGGGAATATTTGTGATGATTGTATATAATTTTCAAGGTTAATGGCGCCTTGCTTCACAATAATGAGAGTCTCGTTTATCTACATATTAGTGTCCTGAAGCTAGCTTCATTTACATAATCATAAATTGCATTTCAACTGTCCTCAGCAGCTTGCTCCCCATTTGATGAAAACGTAAACGGTAATTTTATTTGGACTCAATTGCACATATACTGCATTTATGCAGTGTCAGAAAATAACATTTTAATCTCACGGGCAAGTCGGGCTTATTACGGCAAAATAAGGATATTGGTTACAACACCAAGGCAGTTCCCCGAATGTCTCGAAGGCCGCCCTGGTCACCGTTGCAACATCACCCAGTTGGTCTTCATTGTATTTGCTCAAAGCTGGAAAAATCTGGAAGTTCAGGAAGCAGCATCCCGGCTGGAGGGCCTCAGGCCTCCGAGAGGGCACAGCAGCGGCAGTGGCGTTTGGGTTGTAAGCAGGGGGTTCTGATGACGGCCAGCATAAGCTGAGATGGGATCTCCTGGGAGGAGATGAGTGAGGAGGCTCAGAAATACCAAGGACAAAGTGAAGAAGCCTCCCTAAGGAGCGGAGGCTGTGGCCCCTCCTGGAGCGCAGGCAGCCGGCTTCAGGCGCCCCCTGTTGGGAAGCAGCGGCAGCACAATGGGCTGAAATTCTGGGGTCAGACAGCTCCTGGGAGGGAGGCTCGTCCTGGCGAGGGCCCCCCCTCCACCTGTAGCCCCTCTGATGCCCCGCGGGATGGATGAGGGAATGGATGTCCTACAGCCTCTTCTCGCTCACTGCAGGTGGTGTCCACACCTGTGGCTGGGTAGCGCGCAGAGCCAGGGCTCGGATCTAGAGCTTCTGTCCCAGCCCGTGGACTCTTGCGTCCATACCCGGCAGCCACTCCAGAAGAAAGAGGCCGGGGTAGGCTGCGGCTGAGACTCCGTGCCCCAACAGTCAGCGACCAGAGCAGAGAGGCTGGCTAGGGGGCATCCTGAGCCCGGGCTGCGCACCCTGCCTGTGGTTGGCCTTTGACCCAGGCTGGGCGGGGCCTGGCTGCACTGTGTCCAGGTGTGTGAGTAGAATGACAGGACGCTGGTTCTGCCTCCCACGCAGCACTGCCTGGACCACCCTCAGTCCGCCTTGGCTGCACGCGCCATCACCTGGGAGGTATTGTTTTCAAGATGCTCCACACCTTTCTCCCCTATACCTGGTCCCCAGAGCAGACAAGTCCCAGAGGCTGAGAGTGAGGAACTCTCTGGGAGCTGCGTCTCGGGCTGCAGCGGTGCGTGCGGCCTGAGAATCTCCGGCTCCTGCGGGTGTTCTGGGTAGCTGACAGTGTCTGCGTCTCCCCCGGGTTCATCAGGCACAGGTGCACAGGACTCTCAGGCACAGAGAGCCTGGCCAGACTGCGGGCAGAGCCTCAGTCTCCCTGCCTCTGGTCTCACACCTCTGAGGACCTCCTTCTAACTCACATTCACCCTCAGCTTCGGAGCAGGGAGCCAGGCTGCCCATCTGAGTGAGGGTAGCCAAAGGGGAAAACATAGGGTTAAAATATGAATTCACATCTCAGAAAGTTGTTCAGAGGGAACCATGTGGGGCTTTTTTAAAGATTTATTTATTTATTTGAAAGGCAGAGTTATAGAGAGAGAGGGGGAGATCCTCCAATTGCTGGTTCATTCTCCAAATGTCTGCAACAGCTGGGGCTGAGCCAGGCCAAAGCCAGGAGCCTGAAATCCCAACAGGTCTTCCTTGAGGGTACTGGGCCCCAAACACTTGGGTGATTCTCTGCTGCTTTCGTAGGTGGATTAGCAGGTAGCTGGTTCAGAAGTGGAGCAGCTGGGTCTTGAACTGGGGCTCGTATGGAATGCTGGCCTTGCGGGCAGTAGCTTAAGCCACTGTGCCAGAACGTTGGCCCCAGTTGGGCGATTCTTAACCCATGACAACCTTGCTCTCCTGGCTAATGGTTCATCTACTGGGTTCTGAGAGCAGGGCAACCAAGAGGTGTGGGGGGTGGGAGAAGCAGAGGAAAGAAGGGAGGCAGGAAGTCTGCAGGGGTGTCCACAGCCTCTCCCCTCCCCCATGCTCTGGTGCCCCCATGATCTGGTGTCACTATTTCCACCGGATCACTGAGGGGAGCTTGTGACAAGGGGCGATCTGTTGCTGGGATCAGACACAGAGTGTGTGGGCTATGAAAACGAGGTGCTCGGGTCTGGAAACCAACTGGGGACAGACCCCCTCTTCCCCCAGCCACACTCCTCAGTCACAGCTTCCCGGCCGGGGCCCTGGCTTTGGGCAGGAACATGCTCAAAGATCTAATTGCGCGGCCTGCCGCAGGGGCCCGGCCCTCTCCCGACACTCCTGAGCGCCTCCCAGGGCCCTGTTTCTCTTTTATTCTGAGCACAGGGCAGGTCACCCAGGGCTCCATGGAGGCTGTTAGGGCAGAGCGTTGAAGCCACGGCAAACTCTGCTTTCCTCTTCTCCAGGGAGAGAGAGAGAGCAGAGCCGCATTTTGTGCTTCAGTTACAGTCCGGGCTCCCAAAGGGCTCCGGCCACCCAACGGCTTGGGGGCTGCACGGACAACCCAGCACCCCCAAGCAGCTCCTTCCGTTCCCTGGTGACACACCTCAGTGGGTGATAGGGCACAGTCCTGTGTAGCATGTGCGGTCTGTGTGTGACTCCGTCTCCACTGTCCCAGGTCAGGGAGGCCTGCAGAGGGTGCCGATGGGCAGAGCCCAGTCTGCTTCCTGTGAACGAGGTGACAGCTGTTTCTATGGGGCAAGCACCATAGACCACTCCCTCATTTACATTACAAAAGAGAAATAAAAAGAGAAAGAGACAAAGAGAGCAAAACCTTCCCTCTCCTGGTTCACTTCCCAAGTGCCTGCAATAGCCCAGGCTGGGCCAGGCTGGAGTCCGGAGCCAGGACCTCAGACAGGGTCTCCTAAGTAGGTGACGGGGACCTAACTACTTAGGCTGCTTCCTGCTGCCACTCAGGGTAAGCATTAGCTGGAAGCTGGGATTGGGAGCAGGCATACCAAGTGTGGACAACCCCCGCCCCGCTTACATTTTCAGTACCTACTTATTGAAGACGCAAAACTGTACTCTGGACGAGACGCTGGCTCGGGCTGCTGACTCCCTCCCTGAATCCAATTCGTCAGAGGCCAGCGGGAGAGGGGGAGGTCACTGGATCTTGGGACTGGGCCCCAGTCGGGGACTCAAGACCTCTCAGACCCACTGCTCAGTCCAAGGTGGCTGGGTCCCGGTGTGAGCGACGTGGCAACCCAGAGTGGGACGAAGTGTGGCCGCACAAGTGGGTCCCACCACCGTGTGACATTATGGCTCACGTGGGCATTTGCGTTTCCAACCCTGCAACTTCGGGTTTTGCTGCACAAGCAGGGGTTCCTGTGACGTCACAGCCTTCCCCAGCTCATCCTAGGCTCCTCACACTGGCAAAACCAGTGGCCAGAGGGAGTGACAACACTGGCAAGGCAATGGCCGATTATCACAAGGGGACTGGAAAGAGTCTGTGCAGAATTCAGGGGATAACCCGAGGCCCCACTGGGGGCTTGCAAGTTTGGAGATGACCATGAACAAGCAAGCGCAGGCCCAGCACGAGGGCATGGGACCCAGGACTCAGATGCTTACGGACAAGGGTTGGCAAGAGACTTGGCCAATGGAAGAAACAGCCAGGAAGATTCTAAAAGGGTGACTGGAACAAACTGGCTGCGGGTGACTTAAACAACAGAGGTTTATTGTTGCAAAGCCCTGGAGGCTTTGCTCTGTTGAAGGGGCCCACGAACAAGCAATAGAAAGACGAGTGCTCGACTTTACCTTTCATATATCATGGTGGAGCCACGATTTGTCTCTGATGATGAGGCATTGCCTGGTTTCAGGGGACCAAGTTGGGAGCCTTGGGTTCAAGTTTCAGGCTTGGCAGTTGCTTGGGTGAGTTACTTCCTGTCTTTGGGCCTCAGTTTCCCCATCTGTGAAGTCCAAAACCAAGTCAGAACATCTCATGAAACCCTCCAGCTCTCCAAGTCTAGATGAGAATCTGGTGGTGATGGTATCACACCGTGGGCCCCAGCCTTCCCTTCCCTTCTGCAATGCAGCCAGGCCTCACGTGTGACTTCTAGACAAGGCCTGGGGGCCTCTCGGGGCCTTCTCCCCTGGGGCGGGCACCTAGTGAGGTTTCTTGACTGTCAGATGCTAAGGGGTTAGATGGGTTATCTTCCTGCGGGAAAACAGAGAACGTGATTCTCCAAACATAGCTTGACTCTCTAGGAAAAGCACATTTCTTGGCTGCTCTAAAATGTCACGGAGGGAAGTCATGGAATTCATTGATGAAACTGTAATCTTTCCCTATGTGTTTCCCATGAATGCTCCGTAACTCTTCCTCCGAGACAGTTTCCATGGATTTAATGAAGAGGAAGAAGCAGGTAAGGGGGAGAATGCAGCGTGTTAATGATTGCTTGAAGGATTATGCACAGGTGGCAGCTAATGATGGATGAGGAAGTTGGCAAATACACGCTAAAGCTTCCCACGCGCCAGGCACCATGCTAGACACAAAGCGCGCATGCCTTGAAAGCATTATGTCCATTTCTGAGATGACGGAGTTCCTGCTCAGAGAGGCTAAGCAATCAGAACAGTCACACAACCAGGCAGTGCCGGAGTTGGGGGTTAGACCCAAGCTCCGCGGTGAGGAGTGAAGACTGTGGGACAAGACTTGCATTGGAGTTTGTTACCACTGATTTGTCATCCTGTGTTTCTCTGCATGGCGCTTGACCTCTGAGTCTGACTTTGTTCATCTCAAAAAGGAGGGCTAACACCATTACTAGGGTCCTGGGGTGGGGAGCTGTTAACAAAGCTTGAGACAGGGAAAGAACTCAATGTGTGGCTGTGGTGCTGTGCTGCCTGTTACAGACCCTCCACCAGGGTCTCTCCCCTGCTAACATTCTCCTAGTCCACTCCTCCGCCTCCACTAAGGCGCTTCTGGCATCCTGGTATTTCCTTGTGGATTAATAAAGGAAGGAAGACCTTTGCCTTATCCTGAGGGCCTGTTTCCTGCCTCCTGGCAGGATGAAAAGCTTCTGTGGCATTGGCCATCCCAGGAGGGTGTGCAAGGAGTTCCCACTCGACTCTTATTTGTCTTGGTGCCACTTCCCCCAGCCCTTCCATCTCACGGCATCTCTGTGCCTTTCTGGAATGATCAGTGATGTCTGCTGGTCTCAGTACTTGAAGTTCCCGCAGCTGTTCACTCCCAGCCACCTATCGGCCCCACTGCTTCCAACAAGTGACCGCAAACCTCTCTGCTGTGGCTATTGCCCAGAGCATACCACACCCTCTTCTGGCTTGGGCACCTTGGCCCTAACTAATGAAGAACAGGTCGTAGGCATCCATCTCTTCATCCACCTGCCCTAGTGCCGAGACTCACCATTGGGAAGTCATTCGGTTAAATGTCAAGTATCTTCTATAAAATGCAGTTACCTGTAGAAGGTGCAAAGTTCCGTCAACCATGCACACTTTGGCAAAGGACATCGTCCAGTAATGGATGTGGAGTGGGGAAGACGCTGGGTATTGGCGATGCTCTCTCTAAAGATGAGGAGACTGTAGCCGTCCTCAGAGCCCCATCCTGACTCCTCCTTGCAATCAATGGCTGGTTGGGTTGCTGCTCCCTTTAAAACTGGCCCCCAACATGGCCTGAAGTGGACAGGCTTTGTTTTCCTCTCAGCTGTGTGAGGTGGCATGTGGAGGAATTTTTGAATTTTTTAGAAGCCTGAGGGTGTAGGGGTGGGAGAAACCCAGATCAAACCCAGTGGGGCCATATCAAAGGCTGGTAGAAACTAGGCTTTGTGAATGCCGATTCCTTAGCCAACATCTCCCCACCCTGAGCAGCTTGGATGCTATGATTGGATGGAGGCTTCTCAGGTGCAAATCTAAGGGCTCAGAGCATCATGAGGAGCCCTTTGCATAGAGGATGCAGTTAAAGAGGGGAGGACTAAAACCCAGCACAGCCCCAGCCTCGGAAGACTATGCCTCTCTTAACCCCACCCCGGTCCTTTCGTAATAGTGATAGCTAAAGTTATTGGGCACGTATCATATGCCAGGCAGTGTTCTAAGTGACTTACGTGTAACAGCTTAAAGACTCTGCAGTGTATAAGTCTTATGAAATAACTCTTAAGTCCCTCCACTCTGCAGATGACAAAAGTGAGTCACAGAGATGTTGGGTAATCTCTCTATGGTTTGTTAAGTGGCAGAGGCAGAATTTGAACTTGGGTGTCCCTGATCCAAGGGTTGTGCTCTTGACCAGTGTACACTCTGTCTCCAATGTGAAATGGTCTTCCCTCCATGCTGGCCTGAGAGCATGACCACACTAGTTTCCTGAGAAGTTCTGTTTCTTTGGGAAATTACGTCAGCTTCTTTTCTTCGGCTGTAAAACAATCACAGACATTTATAACAACAAAGTAGTGGAGAAAAGAAAGGGTGCAAAGAGCTGTGGGACATTGTAACCAGGCTTCAAAGGTGATCTGATTGTGCTAGCTCCCCTGGAGAGGTGATGTATCAAGTGAGATCTAAATGATAAAAAGTCATACTTCCTGTGGTCAACAATTCAAGACTATAGACGTTCACAAAATCAAGGTTGCTAGGCATAGTTTTGGAATCTCCTTAGTCCCCCAAAACAAACAACAAGCAAGCAGGCAAACAAACAGACCAAGCAATGAGAGAACAAAACCAAAGACATGTGGACAACGTTTGTAACAAGATTAGGTGATAAAGTTGCCTCACCATTCCCAAATCACAAATGGATGGGGAAAAAAAAATCATGAATAGCCACGAGATCAGCATGTTGTGAAATCCACGTTGGAGGAAGCACTGAAGCCTTTGACAAACCAGAGAACTGGGAAACCCAGAGTTGCTGGAGAACATGGGAGGCAAATCTGGGAAGTGGAAGCTGTGAAAGAACAGCTTCTATCAGAACTAGGAGCACCCAGACACCAAGTGACAGAGTTCAAGAAAGAATCATAAATAAAAAGAATGACTAAACTGGAAGGAAAAGGAGATATAATAAACGTTGCATGTGTCTTAATAAAATGAAAAAATTCAAAGGAGAAAAATTAAGAATAAAAGAGAAATGAAAATAGAGAAAAGTTTCAAGAGAAAGACAGCCACGTGGAACATAAGCAAAGACAATCCAACACACAGACAATAGGAGTCTCTGATGAAGTAAACTCAAGTGAAAAAAAAAAAAAAACAGAACAAATACCAACACTATAACACAAACAGATTTTCCTGAAATAAAATATGATTTGGAATTTTATATTGCGAGAGCATACTCTGGTCCTGAGAATAGTGAGACAGAACAACCAATTTCAAGACAGATTTTGGTAAAATTACTGGCTCATGCACAAAGGAAAAACCATCTTTGGGCATCTAGACCCAAAGGACTAGTAACCTAAAGGGAAATGGAATTAGATCACCCTGAGCTCTTTAGAAAGTGATACTTTATTCCTTTTATCTTATTTCATTTTATAACTTCTTTTAATATAATTGGGGAAAGAATGAGTGACCCAAGGATTTTATGTCCACCAATACCAACATTCAAGTTTAAAAGTGACCAAGTTTACTTGTATGAAAGAACTCTGGCAGCCTAGGAACCTTGAGAATTTGATCTACTTCTTAACCATCTCCATGTACCACCTACCCAAAAGAGAATCAACTTTTCCAGTTATTAGTCTATCTATTGGAAAAGCTCCTTCCATTCGCTAAATTCCGTATGCTACAGGTGTTTTTGTGCTTCCTTATGATACATTGATTTATATCTGTTTCCTTGCATACTGATATGAGATGTGGGTGTCCCAAAAGGCTGCTTAACCCACTGTACCACAAAGACCTGTCCCACAGTTTTGTAAAATTTCTTTTGGTACATTTTCATAGAAAGTACTTGTATTTTTCTTGTTCCATGTATATTTTTAGATGCGTTATAATTGCTATGGCTATTTTGGATAGGGCTCTGCTTTCTACTACATTTTTTTTCCCCACTGTATTTTACAACTGATTTTTGCTTATGTAAAGTTAAACTATCACATTTAAAGGTATTTACCCCCAGAAGGCAAAAGGGAAAGTGCCTTCAGGTGGAGATCTTGGGGGAGGGGACAGTTAGGGTAGGGAGGCACCCGTATTAGGAAGTTAACAGGTACCTTTCTGCTCTTCCCTCACATTTGGTCAATCTCATTACAAAATGTTCGAGCCTTGCATTCCACCAAGTCAGCATGCCAGCTCACTCAGGGACCTTGCAGAATCGCCAAGCACCTGTAAGATTTGCTCCAAAATGCCATACTTCTGTTTCCCCAGTCTCTTCCCCTCAGAGCTGGGGGATCTATGGCTCAGAGATGGGGTATCCCTGGCTTGGAGATAGGGTAACTTTGGCTCAGAGATGAGGTTTCACTGCTCAGAGATGAGGTTATGTCTGGCTCTGAGATGAACTATCCACGACTCAGAGACGGGGTACCATAGCTCAGAGATGGGGTATCCATGGGTCTGAGATGAAATATCCGTGGCCGAGAGATGGGGCATTCATGGCTGAGGATGGGGTGCCTGTGACTCAGATTAGATAACCACAGCTCAGAAGTGGGGTACCCGTGACATCACTGGTGGCCTTTTGACATCGCCAGTGTCTACACGCATCTCACATACTCAACATTTCATATCCACAGTGTCATTTTTCTTGGGAAAACTTGTAACTCTGCTTTGTGCCAAGAGAGTTAAGATGTTTTCTAAACATTCAATATTTTTAGGAGTTCTTGGGGTAAAGAATTTACTGATTATATATCTTCCGTTGCTCATTTCTCGTTGAAGTTAGTGCAAAAATCTGGAATAAAATGGTCTGTACAGGACCATGGCTGTGAGTGGACCCATAGGGCTCGGTCATTTTCAAGCCTGTCTGGACAGCAGTCACGTACAGAGCCTTCACAATTAATATGGAAAACTGTCTAACAAGCGGTACAATTTGCTGTAGTGGGATATCTGATGAGTGACACACGGTTGTTTGTCAACTAAAAATGTTTTGAAGACCTTTGAGCAAACCAAGGGAGACCTCTCTCGTGTCGTGTCTCACAAAGAACTGTGCCCTGCCCTGGGTACAAATAATTGCTGAGACCGACTGGGGAGGGCTGCAAGTGTTGATGCTGCTGTATTAATTTGCTCCATAAATCAACACATGGACTTGACAGCCTTTTAGAATCTTTATCATCACACACTTAATCCTTTGTGGTCTGAAGGAGCCTAATCTGCCTTTGAGCCAAAACGACTCCTATTCCTTAAACACCTGTTTCTTGAGTGTTGATAGGCTCAATGGTGTAGGGTCCAGGACCCATTTTCAAGGATCTCACAGTCTAACGGGGAAATAGACTTGTAAGCAAAAGATCATAGTTGAGGTTGATAGTTAGGCATTGATACAGTGTTGCTCCAAGGATTCATCCATTTATTCAATCAACAAAGACTAGCACGCCAAGATAGAGGTGTGGCCTCTGTAGATACAGATAGGATCCGGTGACTACTTCAGAGAGCTCTGTGTTGGAGCAAGAAGTAGACATATAAGTAAGTTACAAACAGGTACAAGCTATGGAGATATGAAGGGGGTGTCGTGGGACAGGCTGCAACAGGGAGAGGCCATCCTTGGGAATGGCTTCCTGGTGATGTGGTGCTTGAGGTAAAATCCTGAAAGAGGAGTAACTGTTCATATCCTGGATAAATGAGGAAGATCATTCTAAGTGCTAAGAATGCTGTGTGCAGAGGTCCTGGGGTGGGGTGGGGGATCCAATTGTTCGGGAGCAGGAAGTACTGTGGCTTGGACTGAGCATGGTGGGACAGGGCTATAGGGAGAGGGAAGATGCAGAGTCTGGTGAAGGTCACATCGTGGGAAGCTTGAATGGGCAGCCGAGGAGCCTATAATCCCAAATCCTCGATCACGGCCAAGTCCCAGCTCTTTTCTTCCTAAACTTCCTTCCTTTAGAAACACCAGCCCTCATTGGCCACGTACACAGTCCCAGGCTACAGCACGCCACACACATGAAACAAGAGGTCTTGGATTAAGCTTGAATGCTGGTGAGGAAACAGGCTCCCCCAAAGACCCCTTTCCAGAACTTATAAACTTGAACTCTTACCCCACCAAAGTGGAGAAAGAGGGAATCAGGATGGTGTTCACGACTGACCACAGTTCAGCACTGGAGCAGCCTCTCACGGTAGCTAGCGGCTCTGCCTTCCAGGTGAGCACACTTGTCCAGTCTATTGCAATGTAGAGGGTGGTCCATGGACAGCAGTCCATCACATGGGTGCTTGCTAGAAGTGCAGGATCCCAGGCCGCACCCGAGACTGAGACAGCCAGAGCACGCACATTAACAAGATGTTCTTCCCCACGGCCCGTGATTCGACGCTGAATGAAGCGGGAGTGCATTGGCCCTCAGAAGAGCAGTTCAACTTGACCTCAAAGTTTCTGCTCTTCCCAAGGCTCCGCTGACAGGGCTCCTGGCTTTACTCCTCAGCAGCATGAGCACTTGGCCAGGGAGGATGGCCAAGGCCTCCCGGAGTGCACTTCTACTTCTCGTGGGACTTCTGGGTTTACTAGGCTGATAATGCTTCACAACTGGTCAGAATGGCAATGCAGACACGAGGGCCCCACACCTGTAAGACTATGAGAAGCTCTTCCTGGGGGGCCGGCTGAGCTGCCACCTGCAATGCCAGCATCACATTTTGGAGCACCAGTTCGAGTCCCAGCTGCTCCTCTTCTGATCCAGCTCCATGCTAATGTGCTTGGGAGGGCAGTGGAGGATGGCCCAAGTGCTCGGGTCCCTGTAACCATGTGGGAGACACAGATGGGGCTCTGGGGGCTCCTGGCTTCAGCCTGTGGCAGCCCCAACCATTGTAACCATTTGGGGAATGAGCCAGTGGATGCAAAATCTCTTCCTCTCTGTCACTTTGCTTTTCTCTCAGTCTGCTGAATGGGAGAGACAGGACAGGGTAGAGTGAGGCCTGGCCCAGGAGAGGTGATTTCAGTTTCCCCATCTGCCCAGTGGGAGATCCTGCCTCCTCCCTGTTTAGTGGCAAGGCACCGTGGCTGGGAAAGTGCTCAGAAAAGCAGGAGAGACCACCATGTTCTTTAGCCTCTTCCCACCCCCTCACCTCGGGAGGCATCTGTGGGGTGAACTGAGGTAAAGTGTGCGTGTGCCAAGCTGGCGCGTCGAGGGGCCCAGGGACCGTGGGTAATTACAACGACTTGGGTTTTTCTTCTTAAGCACACAATAGCTTTTAGGGAAACGGCTGAATGTCCCCAGCCCGACCGGAAGCCGCAGACAAAGAACTGATTATGACGGAGCGGCACGGGGCTGTTAACGAGGAGGAGCCGCCGGATGCTGTCAGCAAGTGGGAGTAAGAGCAGAACTGGCGAGCTGCCGGGCTGCCGGAGAGCAGCCTCCTCGCACCTGCCTGACATCCAGCGGGCAGTACAATCGGATGGGGTTTGGGTGGGGTGAAGTTCAAGGCTGGGTACCGGGATGGTCCACCTATGGATCCTCCCATCTGGAGACTCTAGGATGGTGTTATTCTCAGAGCAGAAGCCACGGGACTGAGCCCTCTACAGGCCAAGGACCACCAAGGATCGCTGGCCACGACCAGCAGCTCCGCTCCCCTGGACGTGTCAGAGAGACATGGCCCTGGCAACACCTTGGTGTTAGGCTTGTAGCCTCCAGGATTATGGAGGCGAAATTTCTAGTGTCCTGGCCCCTCACCTGCTCCAGCAGCCAGAAGCCATGGATGCCATTTGCTTTCTGTTCGACAAGCAGCACTTACTTCTTTACGGCTCCCATAAGATAAAAGCATAGTGGCCTTGACATTGGTAGGGGCGGGATCATCGTCCTCCCAGGGGACACGTATTGTGCCACGATGATGCCAGTCTAGAAGGGGAGGCCCTGTGTCCGAAAGAGCCCGGTGGTGAGCCAAAGTGCGTGTTTCATAAAAATGCAAACTGGGACTGCATTTCAGTTCTGCTGCCCACAAGCCGGGTGACCCGGGGGCAGGCGACGTCCCCAAGCCCCAGTTTTCAGATCTGCAAAGTGAGGACTGTACCCTCTCCCTCCTAGGTTGTTGTGGCTATTAACTGAGACCATGCGAGTGAGTAGTTATTGTTGGGTAAACAAAGAGGAAGTGCCAACAGCTATTGCTGGTGGTGGACTGTCCTGTCTGACAGCTGTTTCTTCGGGCTCCAGGCATCTTACGGCTCGAAGACCATGGGTTGTGGGAGAAGACACTCCCATAACTGCAACTGTACGGGAGGGAGATTGGACGGTCTGTCCCGTCTCCCCCTTGCCTGGACCAAGGGGCTCGCTCCTTGTTGCTGACTCCCAGCTCTTCCCAGCCTCTGTTTTGCTCACTCAGCTTTTTCTTTGCCACAGTGAAACGCCCGAGACCAGCTGCTCGTGAAGGAAGTGATCAAAGTTTCGGAGGCTGATGCAGGCTTTGGCGAGGGCGGTGGTGGTGGCGCAGCGCACGGGCAGGAAGTTGTCCCAGCAAGCAGGAAGCAGACACGGAGGGGGGGCCCAAACTTGGGCTTTTATAACGAAGCTCTCAAGAGAGCTGCCTTCCGAGAGCCGGCCCACTGCAAGCGAGGGACTCCCCCGCGACACCCCTCTTCTACAGGTGCCGCTACCTCCCCGCAGCACCACCGTGGGAATCAAGACTCAACACGCGGGCTTCTGGGGGATGTTCAGGATCCAAACTTGGATCCAAACAGCAGCGGCTCCACACCTCGAGCTCGCTTGCTGTCTGCTGAGGTTCTCCTTCCCCTAGCTTCCTTTTCCTTTGTTCCATTCAAACCCATCTCCTTCATGGAGTCACAGGGGACGCCCAAGCAGGCAATTTGATTAAAAAAATATTAAATGGCTGGGGCCGGTTCTGTGGCGCAGCGGGTTAAAGCCCTGGCCTGAAGCGCCGGCCTCCCGTATGGGCACTGGTTCTAATCCCGGCTGCTCCTCTTCCAATCCAGCTCTCTGCTATGGCCTGGGAAAGCAGTACAAGAAGGCCCAAGTCCTTGGGCCCCTGCACCCACATGGGAGACCCCGAGGAAGCTCCTGGCTCCTGTCTTTGGATCTGCACAGCTCCAGCTGTTGCGGCCAATTGGGGAGTGAACCAGTGGATGGAAGACCTCTCTCTCTCTCTCTCTCTGATTCTACCTCTCTCTGTAACTCTGTCTTTCGAATAAATAAAACAAAATCTTTGAACTGTCAATAGCTCATAATAGTCTCTGAGGCCTTATAATTTTAAAGAATCGAGTTTGCTAGCTCTGGAAGTTCTATTTGGTGGGATGCCTCTTGGTGGTGTGCATGCAGGGACAATGCCTCTCCCTGCTGAATGCACTCCAGAGCGAAGGCTACCGTGTCAGCCACGTGATGCTTTCCTGAGGATCCCCTCTGGCCTCTCCCAGGCCAAGCCACTGTCTTGGCTTATTTTCCACATTCTCTGCAGGGCAGTGGGTGCCGTGGTGAGTTGCCCACACCAGCTGGGTTTGCTTACTCACCGTTCCCAGCATCTGCTTAAATCATACCCAGGTCCATTGACAACAGGGCCTATGGCTGGAAAATGTGATGTCAGTTGTTGTCTCCAACCAGCGGTTAAAGAGAAGGCCTCACAGGGCTGACTCTGATTTGGCCGTGACTTTCCCAGACTCTGTGGCTTCTCACCTGTGATGTCTTCCCCCTGGGGCTGCTGGGCACCATCTCGTCCTTCTGGCCAACCCCTGATCTTCTCTTAGGGTCCTGCTCACCTGCGTTTTCCTTTCAGCAGCTGCTATGCCACTCTGTCGCACTCTGTGCCCCTATGTCACTCTGTTGTTCATGCATCTGGCCCTCCCTGCAGACTCAAGTTCAAGGGAACGAGGATGGAGCTCATAAAAAGATCCCGGCATGTGGACAGGATTATTGATAATTGACATGCAAACCAGTGGATAATGGATGGAGAGAGGCAGGAGACCGTGGATGGGCAGGTGGGTGACAGTGAGGGGTAACTGCAGCACCTCTGCCCCTGCTCCCGTTGGGACTGGAATGTACCTATCGGTTCATGTTACTTTTTTTTTTTTTTTTTTGACAGGCAGAGTTAGACAGTGAGAGGGAGAGACAGAGAGAAAGTTCTTCCTTCTGTTGGTTCACCCCCCAGATGGCTGCTACGGCCAGCGCGCTGCACTGATTCGAAGCCAGGAGCCAGGTGCTTCCTCCTGGTCTCCCATGCGGGTGCAGGGCCCAAGCACTTGGGCCATCCTCTGCTGCACTCCCAGGCCACAGCAGAGAGCTGGCCTGGAAGAGGAGCAATCGGGACAGAATCCAGCTCCCTGACTGGGACTAGAACCCGGTGTGCCGGCGCTGCAGGTGGAGGATTAGCCTAGTGAGCCACAGCACAGGCCATCATGTTACTTTTTAATACACAACACCTGTGGATATGGGGCTGCTAAGCCCAAAGAAGAACCACCTGGGGCGTGGGGTGGGGGCGGTTTCTGGGGCTGCGTTTGGGCAGCAGCAGCGCTGGGTCAGGGGCACAGAGCTTGCTGCCCTGCCTGCTTCGCCGCTCGGAATCGGGAGGGCACACACCTCTGGGGCCTCCTCTCTCTCCCCGGCCTTGCTCTCCTAGCTGGATGTGGCTGTTTTTCTGATTCAACCTGAAGATCTCTAGGAGTCCCCAGCTTTGCAGGAGCCCCGGGGTGGCAGCACCAGAGAGGCAAGGGGCCCTGAGGAAGGTCCCCTGCACACACAGGGCTGGAGAGAGCGCGCGGGCTGTCACTCAGCTCCTGGCCGGGCTGTTTGGGGCCGGTTGCTCGGTTGCTGCAGAGGGCGTAGCAGCTTCCAGGCTGAGGCCTCTGTGTGCTCTGCCTTATTTCACGTTCCCTGGATTTCTTTATCTATGCAAGGTGAGTTGACGCCATGGCCTGAAAAGAGAGCTGATCGGCAACAGTCTTTTTTTTTTTTTTAAGATTCATTTATTTATTTGAAAGTCAGAATTACACACAGAAAGAGGAGAGGCAGAGAGAGAGAGAGGTCTTCCATCCAATGGTTCACTCCCCAATTGGCCACAATGGCCGGAGCTGCGCCGATCTGAAGCCAGGAGCCAGGAGCTTCCTCTGGGTCTCCCATGTGGGTGCAGGGACCCAAGGACTTGGGCCATCCTCTACTGCTTTCCCAGGCCATAGAAGATATGCTGGATCAGGAGAGGAGCAGCTGGGACTAGAACCAGCGCCTATGGGATGCCGGCACTTCAGGGCAGGGCATTAACCCACTGTGCCACAGCGCCGGCCCCTGGCAACAGGTTTTTAATAAACTCTGTGGTTCTTAAAGGAGAGAGCTCTGTGATGCAGGGGTGCTGAAGATCTATGTTTTATAAAACATACATAATTGTCCTTTGATATCTATGGGAGAAATGGTGTAGTATTTGCATATAATCCCCACAATCTTCTGGTATACTTTCAAATAATTTCTAGATCCCTTATAATACCTAATAAAACGTAAATGCTGTAAAAATAGTGGTGATGCTGTGTGATTCAGGAAATAATAGCAAGGGGAAACCCTTATATGTGCAGTACAGACCCATTCTTTCGAAGGACTGTTTTCCACTTGCACTTGGTTGAATGCGTGAGTGTGCAACCCGAGGATCTGACTGTATTCATTGTTGCCTGGAGGACTCGGGTGGCAGACTTCCCCCAGGGGGAGCTGCGTTTAGAGGCAATCTTCCATGTATAGAGAGCACCCGAAGAGAATCTCAGGCTAGATCCTGGGCCCAGCGGGCTGTCATTCATGCGAGAGAGACTGAAGCAACTTGTGCAGCGTCAGAAAGCTTGCAAGCTTGGCGATCTTTGGCCAAGCCATCGCCTCCTCTCCCTGGTTCTTGGTCTTCTTACCTGTACACTTGTCGTAACTGTACTGTCGTAGTTCATGGAGTGCTGAGAATCCACTTAGTTCACATAAATCGGAAAATGTTAAACAAATGCTAAGGTTTGATGGCCATTATTATTAACACAGCACAAACCATCCATCTCAGAGCGGAAGAACTCTGCAAAGTGACCTGGAGAATTAATGGGGCCAATGACATTTATCCCCCGGCATGTGTCTCTTCGCAATTGTCTGTCTCTGAGTCTTCAGGACAAGGTCATAAAGAAGAGCGGGCAGGTAGTAGAATTAGAATTAGTGTCTGTTCTTGGTTGTAGCATCTCTGGCTGGGGGCATTTTGGCTTGCTAAGGTGTGCCGCTGGAAGGTGAAGTGCCCAGATCTCATGGGGAGGGCACTGCAGGACCTCCAGTCTTCCAGTGTGTGCCCAGTAGCTCCCACTTCTGCAATCACTGCAGAGACTTCACTCAGAGAAGAGAAACTATCTGTCATCTGCACTCCATTTCTTTTGCCAAAAATCCCAAGAATTTTTATGTGAGATAAAAATGACATTTTTTTTTCTTTCTAGAAAGTAGAATATATGCGCTATTTGGAGTGCAGAGGAGGAGCAGTAAAGCCCTAGGAAGTCTGAGGGATTTATCTCTATCTCTATCTAATCATCTCCCTATCTATCCATGTATCTGCTGTGTACTTACCTATCTATCCACCTGTTACCTGTCTGCTCACCTAAGTACTTACCCACCTACCTATATATACATCATCTATTTAACCTCTGTCTCAGCTCTGCATCTATTATCGCTCTATCAATTATCTGTCATCTCTATATGTTTTTCATCAGTAGCTATACTTTTTCTACATTCATTCATTCATTCATTCAACTAACCCACTCATCTACCACTCACCGATGTTTGCCAGCACCAATTATGTGGTAGGCACTGTTAGGGGAGATAGAATAAGATATAAATAGGAAACATACAGGAGAATGATTAATTGCTGAGTAACACGAGAAATACAGAACTGGAGCTCTGAAAAATAATAATCTGGAAGGAGGTGACGTCTGGGCTGGAAAGATGGGTAGAACTTAACCACAGGAAAGATGGAGGAGGTGGTAGCAGGTGGTGGAAACTGGCTGTCAGAGAGATGAGCAGGAGCGGAGAGGGTGAGGCTCCCTGGGAGACGGGAACCGGCCAGCAAGGGCTTGAATCCTTTCTTTGGATTTCACCCGGTAGTCTTGATGAGTTGGGGAAATAGTGAAGCAGGTGACTAACTACGTTTTCAAAAGACTCCTCTGATAATGGGTCTAAGAGTGAATTGTTGGGGATGGTGGAGAGAGGAGACACTGATAACAATTAGAAGGCTCTTTTAATCATTAAGCTTCTAATCAATAAGCAATTCACTTGTGTTTCATGAGTCTTTAGTCAGATAATCTAGGCCACGACCTGGGTTTGACATGTGAAACACATGGGAACGTGTTTCATTTTATTCAGTTTCTGCTGCTTGTGCAACCTGTTTGGTTCTGTGTCTTTCCTACTGCAAATGAGGATCCTGGGTTGTTGACATGTGGCTTCAACTGCAGACAACAAAAGGCCTCACCATCAAGGAGTGCTTTCCAAGAGGGGGTGGGGTGGGACGGTCACGTCACGTTTGATTTGAGTCCTATAATAGGTATAAAACTCCATTCCTCATGGCTGATGGGTCTGAGGGGCGAATGCTATTTTCTTATCGCTTACCCTGGTTCCTTTGGGGAAAAGATGTGAGCTAGATGAACAATTTAAGTATAACAACAAGATAAGTTTCAGGAGCTAAAAGTAACAGGGCTCCTGCTCAGGGGGACCCGGCCTCTCCTTTTATCAAGGATTCTCGCTCTGTAAATTGGCTCAAATCTGGGCGTTGATAGACAGACCATGATTTTCTCTGGGATTCCAGCTAGATTTTCATCCACCTGACTTGGAAGATTTCAGTGTCTACAGACCAGGAAGGCCTGGAGTCTCATGTTCATGTCTCTGAACGCCTGGACTAACTCACTCCGTGGGTCTGCGTGAGTCAGCCTGCGCTAATGGCTGCTTTGCCCCTGCTGTCCATCATGGCAGCTCTGCCCAGCTGGCCTTCCATGGCTAAGGGCTCCTGCTTTGCTCCTGCCACCTTGGCATCCCGTTACTCGCATTGCACGGAAGTTTTCCTGCTGAGGGACTGTGGTTTCTCCTGGTTGCGTCTGTCCTACAGAAAAGGGCAAACATGGAGCTCTTCAGGAATGCTGGGGTCACAAATCTCTTTCCTGAAGTACTGGTGACAGTAACCTCTGGGACCGGCGCTCTGGCGTAGTGGGTAAAGCTGCTGCCTGCAGTGCCGCCATCCCATGTGGGCATCGGTTTGAGTCCCGGCTGCTCTACTTCCCATCCAGCTCTCTGCTATGGCCTGGGAGAGCAGTAGAAGATGGCCTAAGTCCTTGGGCCCCTGTAGCATGTGGGAGACCCAGAGGAAGCTCCTGGCTCTTGGCTTCAGATTAGCGCAGCTCCAGCTGTTGCGGCCATCTGGAGAGTGAACCAGCAGATGGAAGAGCTCTCTCTCTCTCTCTCTCTCTCTCGCTCTCTCTCTCTGCTCTTTCTCTCTCTCTGTGTAACTGTGACTTTCAAGTAAAATAAATAAATCTTTAACAGAAAAAAAAAGTTATGATAAGGCACCTTGCCTTGTTCTCTCAATATCAGGAAGAAAGCAATTCTGTCTTTTTTTATTTGTTTGTTTGTTTTTTTGACAGGCAGAGTGGACAGTGAGAGAGACAGAGAGAAAGGTCTTCCTTTTCCGTTGGTTCACCCTCCAATGGCCGCTGTGGCTGGTGCGCTGCAGCCGGTGCACTGCGCCGATCCGAAGTCAGGAGCCAGGTGCTTCCTCCTGGTCTCCCATGGGGTGCAGGGCCCAAGCACTTGGGCCATCCTCCACTGCTTTCCCGGGCTACAGCAGAGAGCTGGCCTGGAAGAGGAGCAACCGGGACAGAATCCGGTGCCCTGACCGGGACTAGAACCTGGGGTGCTGGCGCCGCAGGCAGAGGATTAGCCTGCTGAGCTGTGGTACCGGCCAGTAATTCTGTCTTTTACCACTGGGTATGATCTTAGCTGTCAGTTTCTTTCTCTTTCCTTTTTTTTTAAAAAAAAAATTATTTATTAATTTATTTGAAAATCAGACTTACACACAGAGAGAAGGAGAGGCAGAGAGAGAGAGAGAGAGAGAGAGAGAGAGGTCTTCCATCTGATGGTTCACTCCCCAATTGGCCGCAATGGCCGGAGCTGTGGCCAGGAGCCAGGAGTTTCTTCTGGGTCTTCCCACCCGGGTGCAGGGGCCCAGGGACTTGGGCCATCTTCCACTGATTTCCCAGGCCATAGCAGAGAGCTGGATGGGAAGTGGAGCTGGGACTTGAACCGGTGCCCATAGAGGATGCCAGAATTGCAGGCAGTGACTTTACCTGCTACGCCACAGCTGTCAGTTTCTATGGATGTCCTTTTATTGGGTTGATAAAAGTTCCTATCTGTCCCAACTGTGCTGAGAGTTTTTATCATGTAGAGTTTTGGGTTTTGCCAAACACCTTTTCTGCATCTTTGAGATACACACATGGTGTTTCTCTTCTATCTGCTATTATTCTGAACTGCATTGATTGATATTTGAAGGTTACAACATATTGTGACACTGGAGTAAACCCTACTTTGTTGTTCTATTATCTGCTCTATTTATTCAATCTACTAACATCTTATTTAGGGTTTTGGTGCCTATGTTCATGAATGATATTGTTCGTGATTTCATTTTCTTGTAATGACTTATGCATGGTTTGGGAATCACAGTAATTCTGGCTTCATAAAATGAGTTTTGAAGTATTTCTTTCTCTTATGTATGGAGGTGTCTATGTAGAATAAGATTTTTCTCTTTTTCTAAGTGTTTTATACACTTTAACACAGCAAGGCCATCTGGGCCTGAAGTTTCTATTGTGAACAACTTTTTGGTAAGGAATTCAAATTCTTTATTAGATATAGGATATTTATATTTTCTGTTTTTTCTTGGAACAATTTTTGTATTTTGTGTTTTTTCAAAAAATTTTGAGTTTCATTAAGTTATTTGAAAATGAAATGGCATAAATGTTGTACATTTGCATTGTTGCATGGTATAGTCATCCGTTTGCCATGGCTACAATACCCCCCGGATCTGGGTGCCTTATAAAGAAAAGAGGTTCATAGAGCTTACAGTTCTGGAGGATCAAAGCCCAAGATTGGGCAGCCCCATCCATTTGGCCTCTGGTGAGATCCCCTTGGCTGCGCTGCAGTTTGCCAGATGGCTATGTGGCAGGAGGGACTCATGTGGTGAGGCAGGAAGCTGGAGATCGGGGAGGAGCCCGTCCTGACTTTTGATACTACTTACTCTCATGGGAACTTACAGGGTTCCAGGAGAGCTACATTAGTCTCTTATGAGGGCAGCGCCCCAGTGACCTAACCACTTCTACGTGGCTCCACCTTCTAATGGCGCCACTACCTTTCACATCACCACATTGAGACCAAGCTTCTAACGTGTGAACCCTTGGAGAATAAGCCACACCCAAACCGCAGCACAGGTCTGTGGTTTGACCCTTTTACTTGCTGTCTATTTTTTCTCTACATTTCAAGTGTCTCTTTCTCTGCCTTTACTTAGGGTTGGCTTGAAATCTCTCGTCTCATCCTTCAGTTTTCAGCTTATTCCCTTCTTTCTTTGTCATTGTTCCCTCCTTTCCTGCCTTCTTTTGGATTAATTAGACAATAACATGGAAATGACATTTCATTTTACATTTTGTATTGGATTTTTGTCTATACCTCTTTGTTTATAGCACTTACAAAATACTCACTTGTGGAGTGACTTAGTAACTTTGTAGCAGAATATTCCCAGATGCTCCTCTCATTCTTTTTCTTTCTTTCTTTTTTTTTTTGACAGGCAGAGTGGACAGTGAGAGAGAGAGAGAGAGAGAGAGAGAGAGAAGGGTCTTCCTTTGCCGTTGGTTCACCCTCCAATGGCCGCCGCGGCCGGTGCCCTGCGGCCGGTGCACCGCGCTGATCCGAAGGCAGGAGCCAGGTGCTTCTCCTGGTCTCCCATGCGGGTGCAGGGCCCAAGCACTTGGGCCATCCTCCACCGCACTCCCGGGCCACAGCAGAGAGCTGGCCTGGAAGAGGGGCAACCGGGACTGAATCTGGCGCCCCGACTGGGACTAGAACCCGGGGTGCTGGCGCCGCAGGCAGAGGATTAGCCTATTGAGCCGCGGAGCCGGCCGCTCCTCTCATTCTTGATGCTTCCGTCTTCATACATTCTACTTTTAAGTATGTTATACTCCTTGCCACACATTGTTGTCAGATTTTTGAACCATAAATTAACTTTTAGGTAAATTAAGAAATGTAGGGTGGGGCCGGTGCTGTGGCTCAGCAGATTAAAGCCTAAAGTGCCGGCATCCCATATGGGCGCTGGTTCTAGTCCCGGCTGCTCTTCCGATCCAGCTCTCTGCTATGGCCTGGGAAAGCAGTGGAAGATGGCCCAAGTCCTTGGGCCCCTGCACCCACGTGGGGGACCCGGAAGAAGCTCCTGGCTCCTGGCTTCGGATCGGTGCAGTTCCAGCCGTTGCGGCCATCTGGGGAGTGAACCAGCAGATGGAAGACCCCTCTCTCTGTCTCTACCACTCTCTGTAACTCTGTCTTTCAAATTAAAATAAATCTCTAAAAAAAAAAAAAAACAACGAAATATGGGAAAAGTCTTTTTGTTTTGTTTTCAGAGATCATAACTCCCTCGTCTAGGTTGGAGAGTTCGTCTGGTATCATTTTTTCAGCCTGAAGAACTTCTTAATTTTTTTTTTTTATTTGAGAATTTAGGTCTACTTGTGGCACGGATTTTCTTAGATTTTGATGATCTGAGCATGTTTATTTTACCTTCATTTTGAAAGATACTTTCACTGGCTTTAGAGTTACGGAGATGCGTTATTGGTTTATTTGTTTGTGCTTTAGAGACGCTCCCTGATCTTCTGCTCTGTGTGGTTATGAAGGGAGTCAACGGCAGTTGTTACCATTTCCTTCTCTGGGGGTTCCTCAACTTCCTTTAAAGGCTGTCTCTCTCTCTTCGGTTTTCAGTCCATTTATTACGATTTACTTACTCAGAGTTTTCATTACATTTATCCTGCTTTGGTTTTCTTGAACATCTTGGATTTGTGGATTAAGGTTTTTTTTTTTTATTAATTTTAACAACCATTGGAATGACGATGTCTTCCAATACAGTTTTTTTTCTTTTGCACACATGCTCTCGTTCCTCTTCTTTTGACTTCTAATTATTTTTATATTACAGCGCTTGATATTATCCCACATACCACTGAAGCTTTGCTCATTTTTAAAAATTAATAGACTATTTTTGAGTAGTTTTAGGTTAAGAAAAATTAAGTGAAGAGTATCTAGAATTCTCATATACTCCCCATTCCGAGCTGAGCCTGCAGTTTCTGTTATTTAGCATCTTGCATGAATATTGTGTATTTGTTACAACTGATGAGCCAATACTGATACTTTGCTATTGACAAAAAGCTGCAGCGTACTTTGATGTTCCCTGTTTGTGTTGCAGGCTCTCTGGATTTTGACAGGTGCATAATACCATGTGTCCACAATTTCAATATCATAGAAATAGTTTTTCTGCCCCCAGAACACTTGTGCTCCACCTGTCCCCCACCCCTTCCTCCTCTCTCCCAAACCTCTGGCAATCAATGATCTTACTGCCTGCATGGTTTTGCTGGAATGTCATGTAGTTGGAATAATACAATATGTAGCCTCCTAAGATCAGTCTCTTTTGCTTGGTGATATGCACTTACCATTCTTTGATACCTTTTTGTGGCTTGATAGCTCATTTCCTCTTATGCTGAATAATTTTCTATTGCACGGATGTACATGGT
Source organism: Oryctolagus cuniculus (assembly GCF_051225735.1). Lineage (NCBI taxonomy): Eukaryota > Metazoa > Chordata > Mammalia > Lagomorpha > Leporidae > Oryctolagus > Oryctolagus cuniculus. The sequence continues at coordinate 59,309,512 of NC_142884.1, read as the reverse complement.
CTGTTTATCCGTTAACCTATTGAAGGCCATCCTGATTGCTTCTCAGTCTTGGCATTTATGAATAAGGTTACTATAAACATTTGCGTGCAGGTTTTTGCATAGGCGTAAGCTTTCGTTTATTTCAGTATATATCAGTGAGTGTGATTTCTGGGTCACACGGTAGGAGCATGTGTAATTTTGTAGGAAATTGCCAAGCTGTCCTCCCAAGTGACTATACCATTGTGCATTCCCACCAGTAGTGAATGAGTGTTCCTGTGGCTCCGGGAGCTTGCTAGCTTTGGTGTGGCCAGAATTTGGGGTTTTATTCTAATAGCTGTGTAGTGGTATCATTGCCATTTTGAATTTTTGAGTCTCTAATGACACACGGTGTTGATCATACTTTCATGTTCATTAGCTGTCAGTACCTCTTCTTTGGTAAGGGGTCTGTGATCATCTTCTTTCCCCTTCTCTTCTTGTTCTCCTTTTTCCCAGCTATGGATATTCAAGAGGTTGGAGAAGGCAACCACCTCTGATGCCTCCACTCAGTACAATTTTCCATCTCCGTAGCCCCATCTGGCCAAGAGAAGCCTGCAGGACATGGAGGGCAAATAAACAGCATGTCTTCACTGTCTCGGACCACTGTGCATGCACCTGCTCCAGGGGATCCCAGTGAAGTGGATGGGTTGTGCTTGGGGTGAGGGGTGGAGATTTGGAGGCCAGGTGCTCAATGGCTCTCACACACAATCTCCTCTGACCCCAGACATGATCCAAAAGGCCAGGAGATCAGGTTCTGGTTGGTGACAAAAGAGCAGAGGTGATGAACAAAGGTGGGAGCCAACGGTGGGGGCCGAAGGCTGTGCTGGGAATGGGATGGGATCACTTACTTCTCGTCCTTGAACGCCACTGGTGCAGAAGAGGCACACAGAGCTGACGTCTGATTGGCTCAGGCATAGGCTCTCTACTGTGTTGAAACTGGCCTCTCCCAGCCCAGTGGAGAAACTCACATTTCTTAAGACAAAGTTCCTGGGGTAGGCTGTGGAAATGTCAGAGGGTCCTCTTTTGGGTAGACCGTGCCACCCTGCTGAGTGCCCGAGTTCACCCTGCTCCCTGTGCCGGGGGGTGGGGGCGGCTGGGAAGGGCCCAGCCCAGTGTCTGAGGGTGCGGGCTGGGCTCTGGCTCACATGCATTGGGCTGCCCGTGGGAATCTTGGGACTCTGGTGGGAAGGGGGCTCTTTTACTACTGGTTAATTTCCAATTGACAAGTCCGATTGGGTATATTTATGGTGTATGACATGATGTTTTGACGTGCATTGTGGAAAAATCAAGCTCTTAGCCTAAGTTTTACCTCCCATACTTAACTTCTGGGATGAGAACATTTGAAACACGCTGTCGGTAATTTTCAACCATGCGTATATTAACTGTAGTCTGCATGATGCATAACAGATCTCCTGAGCCCCCCATCTCCCCAGTTCTCCTCCCCGCTCCTTGGTAGCCATCATTTTTCTCTGTATTTCTGTGGTTTTTCCATTTTCACACTCCGTATGTACGTCCCACCTTCCTCAGTCCTCCACTGATGGACACTTGGCTTGATTGTGAATCTTGTTTTTGTGAGTGACGCTAGTGATTGGGTGACTGAGCGCAAGACTGCAGGCATCTCTAACTCACTGACGTCCCTTCCCTTGGACGCACGCCTGAGAGCCAGACAGCTGGGTCACGTGTACTTCTGCCTGATTCGTCTGAGGAGCCTCTGTGCTGTTTTCCACAGTGGCTGTGCCGGTCTGCATCCCCCCCAGCAGTGGACAGGTGTCCACGTCCCTTCAAATCCTTGCTCATCTTTCAAGGAGTCACCATTGTAACCCGGCTAAGGCGACATCTTCTCGTGACTGTCATTTGTGGGGGGAGGGGCTCTTCCGGTCTGGGCTGCTTCTCCTGCCACTCAAATATCCAGACCACAGGGCCCCCCCGCACCTGACAAAGGGAGAATTTCTTTCACCAGTGATTTCCTCGATGACTGATTGTTTTGATCTCAATCACAGTGCTGAGGCTTCTGGTACATTATTTTTAGGAACCAAAAGCTAGGCAGATGGGAGCCACCCATCTGATCGCTGGGAGTGGCTCTCTCAGATTCCCAATTTAGAAAATCAAGCAGTGACACCAGAAACGACTACTAGACATTCCCAGCTTCCCCACACCAGTGCTCTAAGATTGATTTTATTTTTCGAAGATTTACCTATTTATTTGAAAAAGTAACAAAGAGAGAGGGAAAGACAGACACAGAGAGAGACTGAGGGAGAGACAGACAGAGATCTTCTATTTGCTGGTTCACTTCCCAGATGGCTGCAATGGCTGGGCCTGGGCCAGGCCAAAGCCAGGAGCCAGGAGCTTCTTCCAGATCTCCTATGTGTGTGGCAGGAGCCCAAGGACTTGGGCCATCTTCTGCTGCTTTTCCTAGGCCACTAGTGGGGAGTTGGACCAGAAGTGGAGCAGCCAGGACTTGAACTGATGACCCTATGGGATGCCGTTGATGCCGGCATTGGCTGTTCCATGACGCCACGTCACCAGCCAAGGGCTCTGGCGTTTAAAGACGGTGGTGAAGGCAAGCCTTGAATGTCGCCTTTGAAGTTCATCAGAACTCTTCCCACCACAATAGACTGCTCTCAGCAGAGAAGGAAAACAAGATTCTCCCAACACTGCGGCTCTATTCGGAGAAGCGGGGCGTGGGGAGGAGGGGCGGTGGGAGCCGATGGATGGCTTCACGCTGCCCAAGTGGAAGAGGAGAGCCACAGTTAGAGACGGCGGCACCGCCCACCCAGCAAGGACACATCTTGCTAGACAAGAAAGCTGAGGCAGGGGGTGTGGGGACGGCCGCTCTGCAATGTCTCAACATGACATTTCGCTTGCTTTCCAGTGTGGTTCGGTGAGTTTTCAGGATCAAGCAGCACTTGGATTATCACTTTTCCAGATCACGACTAAGGAGACTCAGCTGTCTAAATAAAGAGAGACAGTCCTATTTAGTGGCCTCCAAGTGTAATTAAACTGCAGACTCAGTAATTTCCTTAATGTGGACCCCTCATGCGTGACTAACACCTTCAATCCCCAATCAAAACACACTAAGGGAAAGACGAAAACAAACACAGCGAGACAAAGCAAGGGGGCTATTGCGGAAGGCACCCTTACAAATCCAGCCTGGAGCTGTGCATGTTCTATTACAAGTTCGTACCTGAGCTAGAAAGGGCTGAGAGAGCTACCCTGTTCATTGTACGCTGGTGGCCGCGTTCTGGTTCAGAGTCCTGGCGTGGGACGGCAGGCACTGGTCATCCACGCACTGAGGCGGGGAAGTCCTCAGGAAAATGCCGTGGGAATCCAAACTGAGGAGAGCACAGACCAGGATTTGGCCTGTGCCGTCTGCCTCCCAGCCCGCCTTGTGCTAACCCCTCCTTGTCTGTGGGGCGTATGTTCCAATGCACACCCCCAGGGGCCGCCTGAAGCTGCAGATGATACCACAGCCTCTCTCTACTATGTTCTATACATAGCTAGCTGTGTTCCAAGATACTTTATAGGGGCAAAGGCTGTGACACAGCGGGTTAACACCCTGGCCTGAAGCACTGGCATCCCATATGGGCGCTGGTTCTAGTCCCGGTTGCTCCTCTTCCAATCCAGCTCTCTGCTATGGCTTGGGAAAGCAGTAGAAGATGGCCCAAGTCCTTGGGCCCCTGCACCCACATGGGAGACCTGGAAGAAGCTCCTGGCTCCTGGCTTCAGGTTGGCGCAGTTCCGGCCGTTGCGGCCAATTGGGGAGTGAACCAGTGGATGGAGGATCGATCTCTCTCTCTCTCTCTCTCTCTCTGCCTCTCCTTTTCTCTCTATGTAACTCTGCCTTTCAAAAATATTAGTAAATCTTTAAAAATAAAAAAAGAATAGAAAAAGATACTTTATAAATCAGGCACAGGAAGAGACCAACAAGAATAACTCATAATAAAACAGAGCGAGTGTAAGTGTTAGACCCTCTGAGTGAGGATGCTAACACGTCGAGAGGCACACCCCAGAGACTCAGACTCCAGACCAGCTGATGCAAAGCAAGAGGATTTATTCAGCGTCTGCGCAGATGGGCCTCCTGAACTCGGGAGTCCGGAGAGCGCCCCCAGTACAAGCCACACGGTTTATATACCCGCAGCGACCAATTAAAAGCACTGTAGAGTCCATGCACACAACAGTCCAATCCACGAACTGATCATGTGAAGGGCATGCGTCTTCCATCCAATCAGCTACGAGATCACACGGGAGGCATGCACCTCGTCGCCATTTTGTTGTTTACTTCTTTAGTACTTCCTTTCCCTGCCAGCGCCATCTTGTTCACCCTGAGGGGGGACGACGTCTCGCTCCCTCTGTTCCCCTTGTGGGAGAGCGGCGTCCTGCTTCCCACACCGTTATTTGAGTATTAGGAGGCATACAAACTGGGTTAGGTCTTAGCACAGCCAGGTACAAGTGTCGCAGCTAGCTAAGCATAGGGTCCCTTATTTTATAGCTGCACCTAATTTTAGCTTTGGGGAAAAAAGTTTAGGGCTGTAATTTTCTTTTCTTTTTTTCTTTTCTTTTCTTTTTTTTTTTTTTTATTTTTGACAGGCAGAGTGGACAGTGAGAGAGAGAGACAGAGAGAAAGGTCTTCCTTTGCCGTTGGTTCACCCTCCAATGGCCGCCGCTGCAGCCGGCGCACCGCGCTGATCCGATGGCAGGAGCCAGGAGCCAGGTGCTTTTCCTGGTCTCCCATGGGGTGCAGGGCCCAAGCACCTGGGCCATCCTCCACTGCACTCCCTGGCCACAGCAGAGAGCTGGCCTGGAAGAGGGGCAACCGGGACAGAATCCGGCGCCCCGACCGGGACTAGAACCCGGTGTGCCGGCGCCGCAAGGTGGAGGATTAGCCTATTGAGCCACGGCGCCGGCCCCTAGGGCTGTAATTTTAAACTTTAATTTTTATTTGGGGCAAAGGTGACTTCTTGTTTTTAATGGTATTGGCTTAGGTCACTCCATCTTGGTTTGATTTTTAAGGTTCTTCAGTAACAATAGATGCTGCAACAATACTTCTGTGACTGGTTTTCCTGTCTGTCAACTGCCACTGGGTGTGTAACGCATACAGTGTGGAAACGTTGGGCAAAGGACTGATTCACGTCCCCGGCAAGACAGGCTGGGTGCCGGATCTCATCGCACGACTCAGCATAGCCATTTAAAACTGATGAGTTCTTTATTTCTGGAATTTTCCACTAGTGTTTTCAGAGAGCAGGCCCCTGAAACAGCAGAAGGCAAGGCTGTGGGTCTGCGCCGGGCCCTTGTACTGCTGGTTCAAAGCCTCCTGCTACACGGACAGTGGGTGAATGTTGGTTTTGCCAAATCCTGGAGCCATCAACCAGAGCTGGTGTGTGTGTGCTCCCTCGGTGTGCCGGTCAAGGCAATGGAGAGGTCAAGGATGCACAAAAGCAGTTCTCGTTCTGCAGCTGCTGCGACAAGGCTGGGAATGGCAGAGGTGAGAGGTGGCTCGCACTCCAGTGGGCTCTTCTGGGCGCCAGCCACTCCTGAGAGACCCCCGAGCTGCGGGTTTTGATTCATCAGTAGGCGGAACCCCAGTCCAGTTTACTGTTTACTGGGCTCCCCTCATGCAAGGAATCTGATCCTGGCAGAAGTGTCAAATTCTGACAGCAGAACTGAGCTGTTCATGTTGAAAACATTCGAATGACTCTGTCCCCCTGTCTTCTTCCACAATGTGAGTGGGCGCGCATCCAGGCTGCCTCTGCTCCCGGCCAGCCTCCGCGAGCCTCCTGCTGCGCGTGCTGCCTACACTGCAAGGAGTCCGGCTGAATAAAGGCCCAGGCAGAGCTCCCTGGGTGTTCAAGTTTAATATGCACTTGACCTCTTTGTCTTTCAGAACTGAAATTTATTGAGTTTGGATTCCAGTGTCCCCGGCCCCCACTAACATCTAATTAACCAGACCACACTTTGACATCAAAAGGGCTGGAGAGAAAGAGGAGATGTATTATGATGTCCTCACTGCAGGAGCGCCGGGGGAGGGGCTGCGGAGGAGAGCCAGGGGGCTTTGAAGTGTCTGAGCTGGTGGTCCGCCGTCCTGCCAGAATGCGAGATAAGCAGGTCAGCCTTCCTCTGCGGCTTTCTTCCCAGTAAAGAGCGATTATCTTCCCTTCTGTGTCGCTGACTCTTCTTGGCCTGAATTTCCCATCCTCTGAACACAGCGCCTTTGATGCGCTCCGAGACAAGGAGCGGGCAAACGGTCCTCCTGCCCACCCTCCAGACAATCTCCTTGCCATTGCGTCTGTTTCCCCTTCGTGCAAACCGCTACTCTGCCACCAGGACACCGGGTCCAGAGAACACCACGCAACCCCGAGGTGCACCGTCAGAGCCGGGACAGTGCAATGAGACTCCACGAGAAGCAGGCTCGGAGCCCACTGGAGCAGAGTTTGGGAACGGCAGAGTTGGTCTAATTCCCCATTGTCAGGGAGAAGCTGCAAGGGTGGACAGTTGGACATTTGAAGCAACTAAGAATCACTGTGGACGGCTTCTTTTCTGTCCGCCTGACTCTGGACCTTAGCTTAGGACGATGCTGGTGAAGGCGCCCCCTTGAAAGCCGGGGTTAGTTCTCGGGAGGGAGCAGAATGGAGCTTCCAGGTCGCTCTTGGACTTCAGCTGAAGGAGATCAGGAGATCGTGCTGGCCAGGCCTGAGAAAGTCACCGTTACAGAACCCAAGCCAATACTACGGGGCTCATCCAGGACAAGGGGTGACCCAGTGGCCACACGCTCTGAGCAGAGGGGCGCAGGTGCCTTGCATTTGCCTTAAAGCCATGGTGCTTTCCAAGAAGGCCCCCATCTGGCTGATGGACTCAGGTGGGAGCAGTGTTGAGAGGATGGGCATGAGGCCATGGCTTTTTTTTAACTACTTAAATGAGATAATATCTACGTGCCACTTAGCCCAGGGGCTTGCACACAACAGGTGCTTAACCAATGGGGTCTTCCATGGCTGTTGTTACCAGATAGCGTGGACCAGGGGGAGGGAGACATTTCAGAGCTTGTTTTAGAGGGACTGAGAATGGGGGGTGGAGATGAACACAAAAGACAGGGAGAGGTCAAGGACCCTGAGAAAGCAGAGGCAACCTCTGGGGGAGCACCCAGACATAGGCTGGGGGCGGGGGCGGGGGCCTCAGGCCCTGTTTGTCTTCTTGCGGAGATATGCAGGGTCAGCTGGGCCTCTGGCTGCTTCCAGCAAAGCTCTGCATGGTCAGGGACCACCTCCGCCTCATTCATGGCTGCAGCCAGGGCACGTGGCACAGTTCTAGGTGCAAACTAGGAGTTGGCAGCAGGTGCTGATACCCTGCCCTCGTCTCCCGACCTGGATCATTTCATGGTCATCTGCCCTCGTTTCCACAGCCAGTTTCTCTCTCTCTCTCTCTCTCTCTCTCTCTCTCTCTCTCTCTTATTAGGAATCTACTTTGCCCCCTTGAATGCAAAACTGGAAGTAGGGAATGACGGCGTTCAGAAAGCAGTCTTCAGCCCTCGCGTGTGTGATGGCTGCAGCAAGGCTAACGCACAGGCTCTGGCCAGGCTCTCGGAGGCTGCCGTGGGAGGCTTTGCTGTCTCCAGTCCCCGCTGCCGCCTTCTGCCCTTCCCTGACTGTTGCTCTCCCCTCTATGTCTTCTTCATCTCCCAAACCGACGCGAGCCCTTGAGTTCTTGTCCGAGGCACTGCTTCTGCGGGCAATAGTACTCAGTGGCTGGTTGTCAAATAAATGATTATATGCAGGAGCTGGGCCTAGCAAGTACGTGCAACTTTGCCCTTCTCACTCGTGACATCATTCCAAATATGGCACCCACAGATGCAGAAGCACGCAGGTCAGGTGTCCCAGGAACCCCAGGCTTTCTTTCTAGCCCTTCCCCTGTATTTGGTAGCCCCCCCCCCCCAGCATGACTGAGAGAGAGAGGAATAACAAGGTTTCTGCTGCAGAGCCCCTGACCTTGAGCCTGCAGCTGGGGCTCCATCTTTTTTTTTTTCCAAAGATTTATTTTTATTTATTTGGAAGTCAGAGTTACACACAGAGAGAAGGAGAGGCAGAGAGAGAGAGAGAGGTCTTCCATCCACTGATTCACTCCCCAGTTGGCTGCAACAGCTGGAGCTGTGCCGATCTGGAGCCAGGAGCCAGGAGCCTCCTCCGGGTCTCCCAGGTAGGTGCAGGGGACCAAAGACTTGGTCCAATCCGAAGCCAGGAGCCAGGAGCTTTTCCTGGTCTCCCACGTGGATGCAGGAGTCCAAGGACCTAGGCCATCTTCCACTGTTTCCCCAGGACGCAGCAGAGAGCTGGATGGGAAGTGGGGCAGCCTGGACCCGAGCTGGCACCCATATGGGATGCCGGCACTGCAGGCGGTGGCTTTACCCGCTGTCACAGCGCCGGCCCCAGGGGCTCCATCTTGCATCAGAAGGACCCTGCCTTTCCTACTGCTTTTCAGAGCTTGCCTCTCTCCATCTCGCATCCTTAATGACTGTTTAATGGAACCAGTCAAGAAACACACCAGAGCTTGATAGCTTTATTTTGGAGAAAGGCTGAGAAGATGGGAGGACAGAGCCTGTCATGCAAAACAAAAAGAGCCACTTGCAGGGGTGACCAAAGTGGACAGATAGAATCTGGTGTCCGGGAGGATCTGAGCTGCTGCCGAGCCCTTCCTCGGAGACATTTGTTAAACAATCTCCAAGTCTTGTACAATTAGATGACAACATTTATTTGCAAATAGGAAGGGTGATGGTGACAGCACTATAATTTATGTCTTCAATACGAGTCTCACTCCCAGCGTCAGAATGGATCCATTGCTGTTCATCTGTGCCCCTGCTTTTCACATTTTTGCATTTATATTGGGGACGTAAGTGACAAAATGGAGCATGTGACGGGCCAGGTTGCTGCCGACTTCTTTCTCAGATTGCTGATTGTGCTGGTTGTTGATAAGATAATTACTCCATTTCGTGTGTGTTTCTTGCTTCTCATGGTAAATTGGGCAATAGTGGGACTGTCTCTGGAGCGGCTCTCCACGTGAATTTGCAGACAGAATGAGCAGGTAGTTGTTCCTTTGTTACTTAGGTTGGAAATTTCTAAGTTAGGCAGGGAACATTCTGGAAGCTATAAGCTTACAGAAAACTCAAAGATACCCTTTAAAATTTTTTTATTTAAAGGTAGGAGGCAGGGAGAGAGAGAAAGAGAGAGAGAGAGAGAGAGAGAGAGAGAGAATCTTCTATCCACTGGTTCACTCCTCAGATGCCCACAGCTGTCAGGGATGGGCCAAAGCCAGGAGCTAGAAGCTCAGTCTAGGTCTCCCACATTGGTGGCAGGGAACCAAGTACCTAGAACTTCACCCACTGCCTCCCAGGATGCTCATTAGCAGGAAGTGGAGCTGGGACTCAAACCCAGGCCCTCTGATATGGGATTCAGACATCACAAGCAGTGTCTTCACCACTGTGTCCAATGGCCACCCCTCCAAGGTCCTCTTATCCATGTCTCGCTCACATGGTCAAATTGCCTCTTGCCTTGATGTCTAGCACTGCCTTTCTAGTAAGGGGCGCCTACAACTCATTGTCCGACCCAGAGACTTTGTGAAGATGAAAGCGACACCATTGCTAATTCCCCGGGGATGACAGGTGTGAACTGGTTCAGTGGACACAAGTGCACGCTGCCTCCTGTGCTTGTGCACCCCGGGGATGGGGTGCTTCCTTAACCCTACACAGTGGGGAAACAGACATCTCTGCTAACATTAGCTTGACATAGGGGGCTCTTTTTGCCTTTTCTTTTCAATGTGATGTTAGAAGTCTGGCCATCATAATGAAAGGAATCTGATACAGAAAGCAGAAAGTTCAGAATGAAGAGACAAAATTATTATTTTTATGGATGATTATGATAGTTTACACAAAACCTAAGAGGCTTTAAAGATCATAATTACAATATAAGAGTTCATTAAGTTTGTTGGGTATCTATCTAAAATCAATAGTGTGTGTATATTTATAAAATAAATTATATCCTGTACATAGGTAACAATCACTGAAAACATTGGGAACAATATCAGTGAAAAATGTAACTGGATTAGGAATAAATTGAATGAAAGCTGTGTACAAGTTCAATGGAAAAACTTACAACACTTAAAGAAAACCTAAATAGAGAGATGTACCATGTTCAAGGATATGCAGACTCAATATTGAAAAGATGTTGGTTGTTTGCAATGCATTCTATAAGTTCAATACAATTCCAATAAACCACCCTAATTAGGTATTTACAGAACTTCATAGGCATATTCTATATTGGATATAGGATAATCAAGGACCAAGAATAGTGACATTTGGAGCAGCATAAGCAGGGATTAAGGAGGGAATTCATGCTGTCAGGCACCAAGACTTACTATAAAGTATACTAATCAAGTGGGTGTGGCATGTTTGTAGAGCCAAACAAACAAATGAACAGAACAGCATAGAGGGGCTGGCGCTGTGGTGTAGTGGGTAAGGCTGCCGCCTGCAGTGTCAGCATCTCATGTGGGCGCCTATTCGAGTTCAGGCTGCTCCACTTCTGATCCAGCTCTCTGCTGTGGCCTGGGAAAGCAGTAGAAGATGGCCCAAGTCCTTGGGCCCCTGCACCCACTTGGGAAGACCTGGAGGAGGCTCCTGGCTCCTGGCTTCAGATTGGCTCAGCTCATGCCGTTGTGGCCAATTGGGGAGTGAACCAGTGGATGGAGGACCTCTCTCTCTCCTCTCTCTCTCTGCCTCTCTTTCTCTCTGTGTGTAACTCTGACTTTCAAATAAATAAAAAATTAAAATAAGAACAGAATTGAGAGGCCAAACACACACCTACACACCTACATCTCCACTGATGGAGATGACAGAGAAGACTCGCGAATGGCATGGGGACAATCGATTATCCAAACAGAGGACAACCAGTCTGTCAGCTCCTATGCAACAATAAAATTTAGGTGAATTAAATACCTAAAAAATAAAAAGCAAAACTTTGAAACCTTTAAATGAAGATTTCGTAGGGTATCTTCATGACTTCAGTGTAAAATTGTTTTTTAACTTTGGATACACATAATTGGATTCATTGTAAGCCTTGTTTTGAGCACACTTTCAGCATTTCCCCCCATGGTTCGCTTGTATTTGTTGCACTTAGCTACTGAAAGCAATGCAGCACACACCAGGGAACCTACTACCCCCAACACAAGTGAGGGTCTGCTGACAAAACCTACATCAAAAATCACAGCCTCCCAACCTCCTGCCCCTCTGACTCCACAGCACCAGAGACCATCATTCTCTCTCCTTTTTTTTTTTTTTAATTTGACAGGTAGAGTTACAGACAGTGAGAGAGAGAGAGAGAGAGAGAGAGAGACAGAGACAGAGAGAGAGGTCTTCCTTCTGTTGGTTCACTCCCCAAATGGCTGCCATGCCTGGAGCTGTGCCGATTTGAAGCCAGGAACCAGATGCTTCCTCCTGGTCTCCCATGCGGGTACAGGGGCCCAAGCACTTGGGCCATCCTCCACTGCCTTCCTGGGCCACAGCGGAGAGCTGGACTGGAAGAGGAGCAACCGGGACTAGAACCCGGTGCCTATATGGGATGCCAGCGCCGCAAGCGGAGGATTAACCAAGTGAGCCACGGTGCCGGCCCCAGGGACCATCATTCTCAACTGTATGCTCATTCCCTCTTTCCCCTTTCCATAGCTGGATTCCATTTAAGTTTTCCTAAAAGTATATGTTTTTGATTGAGTTTTTTTCGTTTTATGCAAAGGGGATCAAGCAGTTCTTACTCCTCTAGGAATCACTTTATCCTCATACTATCTGAGTATTGCTGAGGTCTTTCATGTAATTATGTCTGAAGATGGGAAAGGGAAGCTTACACTTCCTTCCAAACCACTCACTGCAAGAGCAGCCCACGGGGAAGACTGGTTCTCTCGTCCCCTGTTGACTATCACTGCACGCCAATGCATCCTATTGAATCTCTGCTTTCTTTGACTTTCTTTGCTGTTGATCTCAGAACCCGGTGCTTATAAAAAGCCATCGAAAGGAAGGGGTGGGGCAGGGAGCTAGCATCTTGCCATGTTTCTTTGAGAGCTTTCTGCGTTGGACGGGGTTGGCTTATCTCAGCTGCCATAACAGTTCTTTGCTTTTCTCCCTGTTGTAAGTGAGCTCTGTTCCCTCTGTCCTGAACTTTTGTGCTTTTGTCAGAAGACATCGTCCTCGTGACTGGTACTGTACCGTTGTACCTAGAATTACAGAATCACAGTGTCAGAGAGATCCTTAGAAGCTACTTCATTTTTTAAAAAAAGGATTCATTTATTTACTTGAAAGGCAGAGTTACACAGAGAGAGGAGATGGAGAGAGAGAGAGAGAGAGAGAGAGAGAGAGAGAGGTCTTCCATCCGCTAGTTCACTCCCCAGTTGGCCACAACGGCATGAGCTGAGCCAGTCTGAAGCCAGGAGCCAGGAGCTTCTTCCAGGTCTCCCATGTGGGTGCAGGGGCCCAAGGACTTGGGCCATCTTCTACTGCTTTCCCAGGCCATAGCAGAGAGCTGCATCAGAAGTGGAGCAGCCGGGACTTGATCTGGCACCTATATGGGATGCCAGCACTGCAGGCACCAGCTTTACCCACTATGCCACAGCGCCGGCCCCAGAAGTTACTTCTTGCTGAATGAATCCTTCCTGAGGTCTTCCTGAGAGAGGAGCCTGGGTCTCTGACCACACCTGGGGATGAGGAACTCCCTACCTGTATAGAGCAAGCGGAATTTTGAATTTCTTTTCACAGACTCAGGGAGTCAGGTGGGCCAGTTCCCTCTCTAAGTGGCTGAGAAATCCTGGGCAAAAAGTGTTGCTCTTCTATGCTGCAGTTTTCTCATCTGCAAAATGGGACCATTCCCATCATTGTATCTTTTTCTTTTATTATTTACTTATTTATTTGAGAGGTAGTTACAGAGAGAGGGAAATACAGAGAGAGAGGTCTTCCATACACTTGTTCACTCCCCAAATGGCCACAACGGCTGGAGCTGGGTTGATCTGAAGCCAGGAGCCAGGAGCTTCTTCCAGGTCTTGCACGTAGATGCAGGGGCCCAAGGACTTGGACAATCTACTACTGCTTTCCCAGGCCATTAGCAGGGAGCTGGATTGGAAGTGGAGCAACTGGGACTTGAACCGGTATCCATATGGGATGCTGGTGCCACAGGCGGAAGGTTAGCCTACTGTGCCCCAGTGCCGGCCCCCGCTGTATCTTTTTCATAAAGCTGTTGTGTTGCATGAGAATCAGGGAAGGTACTGAGTGCAGTGCCTTATGCCTAAGTGCCTCAATACAGATTAGCTGTTGTCATCACAAATGAACTATTTTTTTCATAGACCAAGTGGCAGAGCTGTGCCCAAACCCAGACCTCCTTATTTCTGGTTTATGGTGGCCTCTGAACTCCACCTCAGTGACAGGCATGTTGTTTGCGCCCAGGGAGGATGGGTGTTGAAGTAGCTGGCCACGATTCCATCATGAAATGCTGGGAAGGAAAAGACACTGCCCTCAGGCCCCCCCATAATCACTGGGATTCTTCTAAATATTCTTCTGCGGACCCAGGCAGGACCATCTTGCTTCCAATTGTGTGGACCACAATTGCTGGCGCGCTCCAAAGCTTGGGCTACCTCCAACAGCGAGGTGCAGGCTGTGAGGAGGGTACTAATTAGGAGTGCTTTTGCTTGGAGAGCTTAAAAATATCACACCCAGGCTGTTGACAAGGCTGTAGAATAAGGTCCGTTTTTAATTGCTACTGCACGGAGGGAGTCTGGCTTGTGTCGTGTGCGTGCGTGTGTGTGTGTGTGTGTGTGTGAGATATGCCTCATCCTTGTGGAAAAATGGAATTAAAAGTTTATTTTGGTGCAAAAGTTTTTGAACTCTGTGCATGTTTTTTTTTTCCATAGTACATGTTTTCCATGAATTTAAAAACTTTACTTGAAAGATAGATAGAGAGAGGGAGGGAGGGAGAGAGAGAGAGAGAGCGAGAGAGAGCAAGCCCTACTGCTCCACTCTCTGAATGCCCACAATGGCTGAGACTGGGCCAGATTGAAGCCAGGAGCCAGTAACTCAATCTCAACTTATGCATGGATTTCAACTTTTTTTTTTTTGCACCAAAATATACTCGTATTTTCGTTCCATTCCCCACGAATTTTTCTGAAGTACCCTCGTTATTTCTGTCTTCCTCCTGCCTAGCTAGAGAAGTGTTGGGGACGCTTTTGGAATCTTATAATGGACAGGTGCATCTTTTCCGTCCAAGTGCTCCTTCCCTCATCCCCGAACCCCAGCACGTGGAAGACACCCGGATGAATAAGGGCCCTTTGAATTGAGATATTAAAGCTTCCAACCGAGTGCCACGTCCTCTGAGACCAGGCAAGGCTTGGAGCTGTCTGCGGAGGATCTTACTTTCTCTTGCTTTTCCCCCCCTGGTTATACAAGTAAATGTGTTCATTGTAGAAAAGACAAAAATTACTGAATTACCTAAAACCATGAGGCAAAACTGCAAATCGTCCTAAGACTCGCAATCAGAGACAGCTCGTGTTCCCTGCCTAGGGTGTGATCTAGTGACTGGGGCTGGCGCTGCGGCGCAGTGGGTTAAGCCGCCCCTTGCAATGCTCACATCCCGAATCAGAATGCCAGTTTAGACCTGGCTGCTCGGCCTCTGATCCAGCTCTCAGCCAATGCACCCGGGAAGGGAGCGGAAGACCGCCCAAGTACTTGGACCCCCGACGCTCATGTGGGAGACCCCGATGGAGTTCTGGGCTCTTGGCTTTGGCGTGACCCAGCCCTGGCAGTTGGGGTCATTTGGGGGAGTGAACCAGCAGACAGAATGTCTCTCTCTCTCTCCGTTTCTCCCTCTCTCTCTGTCACTCTGCCTTGCAAACAAATAATCTTTATTAAAAAAAATGTAGTGATCTTTATAGAAGTGGTTGAGGCAGGATACTAACAGTACTAATAATACATGAGGAGATATTAACAGCGATGAAACTGAGGCTTCTCCTCACCATTTACCTATTTTTGTTTCATCTCATCCTCACAGTAACTCTGCTTGCATCACCTTTGTTTTATAGATGAGAGGGCGTCAGTTTAAAAAAAAAAAACGATTTGCCAAAAAAAAAAAGTTTCAGTAACTCCTCCGAAGTCACAGTGCAAGTGGCAGTGTGTGCTCTCGCCACACCGAATGGGAAATGGAATTTTGGACCCATCCTTCCCATGCATCGCGCCCTCTGCATTTTCTCCTGTTTAACAAGCCTTTGTAAACAGGGCACAGACAGGCTCCCGGATTCTGTAATTGGCAGTGTGGATGAGCGAGCACAAGGCTTAGACACAGACGGAACTCTGCTGTGCTCCAAATCATGCCTGCACCGGTCATGTGCTTAAATGAACCCCTGAGTTTGAATGGTTGACTTTAAAAATAATTTTAATGATTTATTTGTATTGAAAGGGGGGAGAGAGGGAGAGAAAGAGAGAGAGAAACTCCACTCCCATCTATTGGTTCACTCCCCAAATACCTGCGACAGTTGGGGCTAGGCCGTGTCAAAGCCAGGAGCGGAGAGCTGAAGCCAGGTCTCCCATGTGGGTGACAGGGACCCAACTACTTGAGCAACCCCTGCTCCTCCCAGGACGCACATCAGCAGGAAGGTGGACTCCAGAGCAGAGCTGGGACTCGAATCCAGCAAGTACTGTCCATCACTGCCCATATAGGATGCTGGTGCTGCAGGTGGTGGCTTAACCTGCTGCGCCACACCTCCAGCCCCTGAATTTTTGTTATAGAAGTCCTGCAAGAAATATCTTCGTGTCTGATGCTTTGTCTGCATCTGATTGTTCCTCTAGGAAAGATTCCCGGATGGGCAATGACTGAGTCCAAGGTTCTGATGCTTTGCAGGCACTCCCTGGTCAGGCCTCTGCCAGCCAGGCAGGTGTGGAGGCTGGAGCCTCCCGAGCCGAGTGCTGGGCCAGATCCCTAGGTGTTGCTGTTAGTTGTTCTGTGGGAAGGGGCTCTCCCCTCCCACCCATGTCCTCTGGCCCCTGGCAGGCCCCACGCAGCAGCCAGCAGGTGACATCCCATCATCCGCCGTCGGCAGTCTAGGCCTGTGTGTGCCGGGCCTGTCTGAGGCTGTTTAGAGCACTCTGCTTCGTCTTTCTCCCAGGCGAGGGTTGGAAGCAAGTTCACTGAGACCTGCGTGTCCCAGCACTTGGCCACCTGAAGTGGCCTCACGTCGTAGTGAGAAGCAACCTCGCAAACAACACCTCTTATGAACTTTTAAATGACTTTCAAAAAATTTTTTCACATGGTTAAAGTTAGAAACATGGTCTTTTATTTTCAGGTAAAAAATGATAGGAAATTGTACACTTTAAAATCATTTTACAATCTATAATATAATTTTAAGGAATACTAGAAATGATCACAATGGAGAAACAAATTTTGACCTTTGGCCAATTAATAAATGACAAATGATATTCTGTGAAGTTGCAAAAGCATGAGTTGTTGGCCAATAGATGAAAAGTTGACATCACGTTTGGATTTGGTATCAAATGTCTACTTAATGGGACACCAAATTGGACTATAGATTACAGCTGCAGAAACAGACAGACTTTTTTTATGACTTAACCTTCAGGTTACCTAACATTTCACTCAATTAAAACTGTTCTTTCAAACATCAATGTCATGTTCTGTTTCTAAATGACATAAGAGAGCGTGTTGCGGGCTGCGATTTGCCAGCCCGTCTGCACTAATAACACCCGGTGGGCTGCACACGGCCTTTATTTGTGATAAATAAGACATCAGTTGGACAGAACGGTTACACTATTTTTCTCTTGGAGGTGTGGAGACGCCCTGATGTCTTTAGCATTTTGCTCAGATGAGAGCAGTTTCCAGGCCTGGTGAAGACGGGCCAGGGTGGCGCTCAGGACTGTCATGGCTTTTACGTCCTCATAGGTTCACAGCTCCTGTGGTTTCGGGGCCTGGTCCTCCAGCCCCACCTCCAGCTGACCCTTGCCGACCTCTATGCAGGCTCCCCTGGCCAGCCCTGGCAGGCTCTCGAAACAGTCTGCTTGAAAGAGAAAATGCTTCGCTGATAATTTTGTAGATTGCTTTTTTGATGAATAACATTGGAGCAGGCAAATTGCCATAATGACTAAAAAAGTCTTGGGCTATGTTTGTGAGCCCCGGGGAGTAGGGTTCTGACCCCCCTCCATGGGAGCTGGTCCCCCGGACAGATGCTCCTCCAGCCTTTTGATGGGTATCTTCCCCTCCACCTTGGGCACTGGGGATTTGCCGTTTGCCTTCTGAACGGGGAAGCAGCAGGAGCCTGGGGGTGGAGTATGGGAGCCGGGGGTCAGGAACTGCATTGGACTTAGTTGTGTCCCCTCAAATCCATATGGTGACCGTCTTAGCCCTGATGTGACTGTGTTTGGAGATGAGGCACGAGGGGGATGCCTTTGTGGTAGATCTAGTACCCTTATATGGGGGGTGGGGGGACCAGAGCCCTTGCTCTCTTTCTCTTTGCCTGCACGTGACCACAGCCAGGAGATGTCCTCTCTGAGCCAGAAACAGAGCCCTCACCACGAACCAACAATACATGGGTGAATTTATGGCAGTGGATGAAAGTTAAAATGCAACTGAAATTCTGGGCTCTCCTTCCTTCAGAACGAGAGCCAGGAAGAATCCATCCTGGAACTGTCCAGACCAAGAAAAAGGGGCAGCTGGATTCCTTGGTTTCACGCCTGCAATTCCAGTTCTGGCCTGCAGAGGGTGCGGTATGCAAACTCCGAGTCACTGGACCGCAGTCTGGGGATTTGTTCCCTAATGTCCCTACTGGAGAAGGTCCAAGGAGCCAGTTAGGTCCCGTGACTCAGTTCACAGCTGGAGAAATCGACAGCTCCAGAAGGGACCTCCCCCAGGGCTGCAGAGAGACTCAGAGGCACACCCTGGGTTGGAACCCGAGTTGACTGGGTTCCAGTTCAAGGTCTTATGCAACTTGGGGTGGTTGGGAAGAAGGGGTCTCCCCTCACCTGCCCACCCTCTCCCTTAGTCACCTTGTTTGTCATGAAATATTTTAGCTTTTGTGTCGTGCCAAATAATTAATTAAACTCCCTTGGGGTAGAAGCGCCCAAGATTGAGACATAGACTTAATGTCCTCTTTAGTACAACCCCTAGCCCTCCTGGTTGTGAACAATTTGGGGAGCCCATGGGATATAGGGCTCCTGGCTACAGATGAGAGAGAGATGAAGTCTGCCTGGCAGAGAAGTGGCTCAGGGGAAGCTCCCAGAGGGGATGCAATTTAGGCTGAAGTTCAGGGATGAGCCTGGGTCAGGGCGGGCCTGTGTCAGGGGCAGGAACAGCTTGGTGCAAATGGGTCACAGGACTGTTGGGTAGGAGCGGAGTGGGTAGGGGGAGGTGGGCGTGCCACAGTGGGCAAGGCCACTGCTCGCCATCACCTGGGGGGATGCTTCTCCCTCCAGGCAACCAGGAGCAGCAGAACACAGCTTAGAAGAAGGGACTTCCTGTGTCGGTCCCCAGGAGAATGTCCCTGCCGGCATTTGGAAAGCAATCGGTTAATGGCTTGAGTGCCGCTTCTCCACCCTCACCAAGTTCTCCACGACATGTCGGGCCATAATTCTCCCTAATAAAATAATATGAAGCTCAATTATGCTCCTGTTCCCATGTTCCTGGACTTCATTAAGCACACAGGGATTAAAAACTTGTATAAATTAATCAATGTACCATAATCCTAAAAATTAGAAGACGAGTCCTTGAGGAAGTAATGTAATATGGGCTTTTTAATTAGCAGGGCCCCTGAGACTCATGGCTCTCCCCTGCAAGTCTCCTGTTTATGAATTGTTCTCTCCTTTGAAGGGGAAGGCCCTGTAGACTGCTGGCCTGTTGTAAGGAAAAGGAGACCCCACTCTTTCCTGGGGCTGATCCCCTCCTCAGAGGCGCGGCAGAATGCAGGGCTGGCTTTGGTTTTCTTTTGTCCTTGTCTTCTCCAACAGCTGCCTTGGCCAGGGCAGCACAGAAAGAAGGAGCCAACAGGGAAATTCAGCGACTTTTCCTCTGCTGACTGGGCGCGCGGTCTGTGAGCACGGATTGTGGAGTCACACGGATCTGGGTTTGAATCCTGACTGCCACTCCCCGGCTCTGTGAAGGTGAGAAGCTCATGGACCCCTCAAAGTTTCCACTCCCCCTCTGGTCTGGGTTTTTGGGAGGAGCCACCTGCCTCTAACTCCAGGTGAAAACGCTCGGCGGGCGGCCCCAGAGGCATCTTCAGCAACCTCTCTCCTATTTTCTGGTGCTAATGGTCTTAGGTGACCTTCCCTCCTCCTCAGAATCCTCTCTGGTTTCCCCTTGGTTCTTTGGAAACTCCTCAGACACACCCTTTCCCCTTCTATCATGTGTTGGGGTTTCTTGGTTTGTTTTTTTTTCCCAGAACTTCCCCTAGAGGGCGCTCACCCACTCCAGAGCTGCGCATGCTTCTGAATCCTATGGGCTTGGTCTTCTCCCAAAATCCAAAGGCTCACTGGTCACTTGACTCAGACATCTGACTGGTCCATCAAACTCAGTGTGCCCACGACAAAGCCCCTCCTAAGGGAGTCTCTTCTTTAGAATCTCATCCAGCTAATAGCATCAATATCCACTCCAGGCTCTAGAACACGTCTCTCCACCACAAGGGCAAGCCCTGGGTGTCTTGGTGGCAGCCATGTCCCCGAGGCCCAGCAGTGAACCCAAAGCATAGCAGCCCCATGGATGACAGCTCCACCAACTTCCTTTCCCATGGGGATTCGCTGACTCCGTCAATGAGTAAGAGCGTGCATGCATGCGCCAATGGGGCTGACCAGGACCCTGAAGCACGTTAATGCTCACCGGGATCCTGTTTGTGGAAGCCTCCGTATTTCCAAGCAGGATCCCCCCATTCCATGACTTGTTTCACGGTCTCTGACTTAACAAACAGCCTCTAGACCAGGCATCAGAAAAGCCCTATGGAGCCCACCTCACCAGCTCAGGGAGGAAAAGGAATCCAAGCTGGACCGCCTGATGATGGTAGCTCCAGATAGGAATGCTTCTTTGGTGACCAAGAGCGTAGCCACTCCAGGGTTGCACCCACCTTGGTCTCCCTCCTTTGCCTGATTAGTTCCTTGCAGAGGCTGCTTCCCAGGAAGTAGCCAGCAGTGTAGGCACACCTGCACCGAGGCAGTTCCACCCCCGTTTCTCTGCTGCCGTCTATTTTTATCCTGGCTCATTTATCCTGAATGTTTTGGAAAACACAGATGCATACACACACAACATCAGTGCTGCCAAAACTTTCACCTTCTCTCCCTTATTAGATTTACTGTTGAAGGCTAGTGCTCTTGGAGAGGCAGTGGCTAGCTCTGGACTGGGTGGAGCACCAGGTGAGGAACCCATGCAAGGTGCTCGTTGCTGAGTAGTTTCTTCAATACTGGGAGTCAAGAGAGCATAATAGAGGACCTACTGGGCTGTTACATTCCATTTCTGGTGAGCTCCCTTCTTCAGTTTCTTTTGTGTGTGTGTGTAGGGGTATCTGCCCCTGCTCTCATAGCAACAGGAGCCTCAACTGGAGGGGGAGATCCTTGAAGAATACCTGGGTCATCTTTAACCCCCTGTTTTCTCTCCTCACCACACTTTGTTAGCAACACGGCTCCAGCCTTGCCACTGCTTTAACCAGGCATGGAGGATGCAAGTGAGGTTCTGGAGCAAGAGCCAGGAGTAGTCAAATCTTATCTCTGCCAAAGTGCCCTGCCTGTCTTGGCTTCCCCAACAACTGTTATTGCCATGAAGTGTTTCCTTCCACTGAAACTTGGTTGATCCCCCCTTCACTTTCTGGGTCGACTTGCAGACTCTCAAGAACATGGACAGGAGATCTTTCCCATTCTTTCCCAAACCAGGAGTGGCTCTACGAATTGTGAAGCCAGATTCCTGAATGTAGAGAGTTAGATAGAACTCAGGGAACAAACTGTGGCATATGGAGTGGGTTGATTCTAGAAGTGCTGCTAAGGTACTAACTCCCTACTACAACCACTGTACACATATGTCTGCACATGTGTGTGCACACACACACACAGAGTTGGAAATGTCTCCCAGTGTGCACGTCCCTTCACCTCAAGAAAGCCAACTCACTACTGTCTATATACTGTTCTGTATATCAACAACTCCATGACCATAAACCAGCCTGCAGAGCCCAGTCCTGGGTTTACAACAGCTTGCGGTGCCTGATCGGATGACCCAAGTTCCATAAATATTTTTAATATGGAATAAAAATGGTAACTATAAAATTCTAATGCTCAAGGGATGCAAGAATCAGAAACATCTCATAGTTTTGCTTTGAAAATCTGAAATAATGATCTCCTATAAGTTTTTAGGAGGTTTTAGAATAAAAAACAAATCCCCTATACACATACTCAATGGGTTAAAGGCAGAGAAGTGAGGTGACTGGTCCAAGGCAGAGATGAAAGCCGTCAGCTCCCCCTCCCTTTAGCTGGTCTGGGCGTGCTTGAGAGTCTATGGAAAGTTGGAAGCCATTGACCTGAGAGAATAAAGGCAGCTCATTTTCTCTAGGGATCCAGTCCAAAATCTTGAGTCTTGAGTCTTGAGCCTAGATGAGTTTTCAGTATGTCTGCTGCTGATGAAGGAGTGAGCTGTAACCTTGCCTGTAATGGAAAGGGAAGAAAGGCCTGGATCCCAATCCCGGGGGTGGGGGTGGGGGTCCTCTAGGAAGTCCTCTGTCACGGATGTGGAGGGAGCGATGGCCCACTGATGTCCCCTGATGTCCATTGACTCGCTGTTCAAGGGTGGGTCTCTGAGTGCGAAATCTCATTGCAGAGGATGTCGTTACAAGGCGGGGGGTGGGGGGGTGGGGAGGAGGGACTAGGGCCTTTTCTGTTACGAGTCTGCTCCAAGCCAGCCCTCTCTGTGGCCTGGGCAGGGATGCTCGCTCAGCCCCGAATTCTCCTCCAGCCCTTCCTGTCCTCTCTGCCTAGCTGGCATCTTGCTGTGCAGGGTGCGGGCAGAGCCCAGCTTTTAGTATCCTGTTACATCCAGAGACCCAGCTGGACCTGTAACATCTCATTCTTGCTCATGAAACATTTATCCGCGCGCTCAGCCCAGGGCTAGGCTTAGAGACCCACCGAGAGAGGCAGGAGATCCTTGTGGTCAATGGCTTTGACTTAGAAGTCGGGTATGGCTTTGAATCCCTGCTCTTCCAGGCTGTGGGCTTTAGGGCAGGCCAGTGTCCCTCCCCGAGCCTCCTTCTTCCTCAGTAAGGCGGGGATAACAATGTCTGTCTCGTGGCAAAGCCGCAAGGCCTGAATCAGGTGCTAAACATAAAGTGCTTTGCACAGCACCTGGTGCCCACGCAGCGGTAGTTATTAGTATTAATAATAAATGTGGGCTGAAGGAATGCTGAGATGAATGAAGTCTGGGCTACTTTCAGCCCAAACGTGCACGATGCATGCTCACCCCCTCCCATCCTGGCCGAAATAAAACAACGAAAGTGTCTATAGAGACCCACTTGCCGTCACTAACTTTCTTGTGTAACGAGAAATCTCACAGCCACACCAGGGCTGCCTTGTGACTGGGGCACGAGGATGGATCCATCACCCCACTCAACTTCTATGCTCCAAAAGCAAGCGGCACCCCTCCCTGAGCCCGCCAGCGCCTCCTCTGGCCACCACATGCACCACCTGCACTGCCCGCATGCCCACCCCGGCCCTCAGCAGCCCGGATGACTTTGTCTCCACACCCCCAAACGGCCTGCTTTGCCCCTTCCTCACCTAAGCAAAGCGTGCCTTTGCTCTCCCCAGAGGAGTGGGCATGGAGGACCAAAGAGAGAATTGAGTTCAGCCCTGCCCTTCTCAGAGGTTGGAGCTGTTTTTAGCTCTGCCCCCCCCCTCCCCGCCCCGGCAGGGGTCTGGGCCCAGCCTGGTAAATTAATAACAGAAGAAGACAGTGAGGATGGGGGGGGGGGGCTGGGAGAGCGGAGGAAGCACTCCCCTGTCACCGCGCTTGGTCAGAGGCCCGCTGTTGCTTTCCCTTCAATTCTGCTGTGAGTGACAAGGGTGGCCCCACGAGCGTGCCCTGCCTTGGTCACCTGGTCCAGGGTAATCAAAAACAGTAATGAACTCCTTTCCATGTGTTTCACTGGAACATACAAATATTTTCTCATCTGGAGCCGCCTGCCCACGTGAGCATTAAGAGAAGGTGGACGGGGCAGGGTTTGGGGCAGTGGAGGAAGCCCACAGCGTCTAGCAAAGGCGAGGATTTCTTCCACGGCTTGGGGACCTTGGGGCTGCTTCCAGGGGCTCCGGCTGGGCGGTTGGGGCAGGGGGTGAGTTTCGCTTTTTAATTTTTCAGCAAGAGAGGGTCCATTTCTGGAGGCAAATGGGCTCCAGGCTGATACAATCTGTTGGCAAAAATAACTCTGGATTTGGCTCTAACAAAGACTATAAAAGAGAAGCTTGGAGACGTGTTTTCCTGCCTTGTGGGAGCCAGGGTGGTTTTAAACGAAGGGCAGATGTAGCCTGAGGCCACAACCCGCCTCCTCCCATTCTGCTGTAACCTCCTTATTAAAGAATAAAAATACAAGCAGGACTTTTATGGTTAAGAAGGGAAAGGCATGGCGCGGCCGCTTCCCTGAGCTGGCGGGGACTCCAGGGATCCCGCCTCTCTGCAAGGGGTGTGGGGACGGCATGGGGGGGAGAAGGGCCCCACGCCTGAGGGAGCTGTCGGGGGCTCCAGGATGGGGGTTTGTAGCTCTACAGAGCAGCGTCTGCGGGAGGTCAGCCCCTGCCCGGCGGCCAGGCCTGGCCTCCTGCCCTCTGGCCTCATGGGATGCCCCGTGCCTGCGAGAAGAAACTGAAGTGGGAGCCCTCGGTGCCCAAGGGGCGGACAGCGGCCCCTGGGAGGCGCTCGGGCCTTAAAGCCAGCGAGCGAGCCGAGGGAGCAGCCATGCCTGCTTTGGGCAGCACAGCGCCTCCCACTTAGCGTTCCCAGGAGCAGGGCTCACCACACTTCCGGTTGGGGTGGGCCAGTGCCTGGGACTGAGTTAGGACCTTGTCTACACCTGTGTAACCACCTGCTGCCCCCCCCCCCCCGCCACCTTGAGGCACTGTTAGACTTAACCCCCAAGGCCCATGTGTTCTAGGCTCCATCCCCAGCGTCTTAATGTTCATGGATCAAGGATGGAACTTAATTCAATTATAATTTCTGACAGTAGGGCCTTGGAAAGTGACTTTTTTACAAAGATCTTTGTACTTTTTTTTTTTTTTAAGATTTATTTATTTATTTGAAAGTCAGAGTTACACAAAGAGAGGAGAAGCAGAGAGAGAGGTCCTCCATCCACTGGCTCACTCTCCAATTGGCCGCAATGGCCGGAGCTGAAGCCAGGAGCTGGGAGCTCCCTCTGGATCTCTCACGCGGGTGCAGGGGCCCAAGGACCTGGGCCATCCTCTTACTGCTTTCCCAGGCCACAACAGAGAGCTGGATCGGAAGTGGAGCAGCTGGGTCTCGAACTGGTGACCATATGGGATGCCGGCGCTTTAGGCCAGGGTGTTAACCCGCTGTGCCACAGCACCGGGCCCATGTACTTATTTGTTAAGGCAGAGTTACAGAGAGAGAGAGAGAGAGAGAGATCTTCTATCTTCTGGTTCACTCTCCAAAATGCCTGCAATGTCCTGGACTGGACTATGCTGAAGCCAGGAGCCTGGAATTCTATCTGGGTCTCCCACTTAGGTGACAGGGACACAAGCACTAAGGCCATCTTCCACTGCTTTCCCAAGTATATTAGCAGGAAGCTGAATTGGAAGTGGAGCAGCCGGTACTTGAACTGGTGTTCCTATGGGAAGCTGGTGTCACAGGTGGCGGCTTAACCGGCTGTGCCAAAACGCTGGGCCCTTGGCAAGTGATTAGCTTGTATTAGGTTGTTGGGGTGGAGCCCTCTGATCCAATCATGATTGCTTTGTAAGGAGAAACCACACAGAGGGCAGATGGAGAGAAACTCCCTTTCTCTCTCCCAGTAGATGGGGAAGGGAGGAAGAAGAGGTGGAGGAGGAAGGCAAACAGCAGGAAGTACTTTCCTTGAGGCTGGGGGAGGACCTTTGCCTTCTCCAGCTTGCCTGAACCAGACCAGCCTCTAGGGATTTTCTAGAAAGAACTACAGATACTTTCTTTCTCCTTTAGGGAGGTGGGAGATGGTGCAGGAGGCCAAACTTCTGCCCATGTTGAGAAAAATCTTCATCCTTTCGAGCTCAACTGGCCTTGGCCACTCTCACTTCCCGCACTCACGCCCACATCCTCCCTTCCACCTCTCGGCTGGAATCCGCTCCCTCTGTCTCTCTCCTCGTCCTTCCCCGAGCCCGGCCCCCATCCGCACACACCTCGATGGTAGCAGTAGCCGCCTGGCTCTGTCTCAGCTTCCACTGCTGCCCCTCTGTCTCCATCCCTGACCCCAGAGGGACCATTTTGAAAGTTCAGAGTCTACAAGCCTCCTGCTATGTCCTTATGGAATTCCAACAATAACAGCGCACACTTACATACAGTCAAGCGCTGGTAAGCTGGGTGAAAATGCAAGTTCTCCTGCATAGTGTTCTACAGTCATGGTGTGAAGACTCTCACTGTGGCTGGTTTCAAGCTGTCACTAGTTCTGGCCACAGTTTTGAATACTGATCAGTGTCTCTCTCCTGGAGTGGTGGGAGGAGCTCCTGGACTTACAATGGGGCTAAGAAACTCACTGTAAGGTAAACATCTCAGAAGTCACAAATGCATTTAATGCACCTGTTCTACTGAAATCAGCATTTAACAACACAGAACACTGAGGACACACGGCTGTTCCCCTCAGGATATCTTAGTTGACTAGGAGCTGTGGCTGACTGCGGCTGCCCAGCATCAGGTTGGCATATGGGGCCACACATAGGTAGCCTGGACAAAGGTTGGAAAATCACGACTCTGATGAACCTAGGCTGGGGAGTCTCGTAGTGCTGGCCAGGTGCCTGGCACTCTTGCAAGAATCTCACCCTTGTCCGTGTGCTTCTGTTGCTTGACCTGCATGCTCCTCTTGTTCTTGTTTGCTTGAATTGTCCCCTGTTCTGATGCAGGCAGGCAGATAAGAGAAAATTGATTAGGTTTGAGAGCTGGAAGACCACGCCTTCACCACACCCCTGTGTGATCCCATGCCCCTACCTTACTACACCTGGCTGCCCACCTGCCAATCAGACGACATGGCCACTCCCCTTGGGAAGTGGATAAAAGGCCTGGAGCACGGTGGGCCCCTCCTTTTTGCTGCCCTTGCTGCCCCCTGCCTTCAGGGCTCTCTGCCTGGCTTTTGCATGCTTGCTGCAAGTAGCTCGCTGCTGGCCTGCTCTCTGCTTGGTATGTAACCAACTTAGCTTCTAGACTTCTCTTTCTCCCCTAAATAAAGCCCTCACTCTCCT
This sequence comes from Oryctolagus cuniculus, assembly GCF_051225735.1. Classification (NCBI taxonomy): domain Eukaryota; kingdom Metazoa; phylum Chordata; class Mammalia; order Lagomorpha; family Leporidae; genus Oryctolagus; species Oryctolagus cuniculus. Next base: position 59,283,039 of record NC_142884.1, on the reverse strand, counting down.
GTGCATTTCTCTCACTGAAAAAAATCCTTAAAAACCTACCATGTTGTCTGGCCTATTTGAACCAGTATTCAGAATTTGTCTCTGAATATGTGGCAAGAGCCCACAGGATTACCAATGTTGGAAATTAGTAATAAGCATTCCAATATCAGTTTCATCATATTTCTGGCCTCATTTCCAGAATGCCTCCCCCGATCGGCCCCTCTTGCTGCATTCCGTGGAAGTACTGTGGCTGACCCCTGAGCTCCCCTCCCTCCTAGTAGGATCCTGAGTTCCCTGCAGAGGCCCAGGCGCCCTCGTGAATTCTAGGTGTTCTTAACCCTTGTCGGTAAGTATCGGCTGTGTGGATTGAGCAGCAACAATGCAGCCGGACTAGGTATTTCTGCAGATGAGGGAAACAGGTGTGACAACCATGAACCCTGCCCTAGGGGACTGAGGCGCTGGCTGTGGGTTTGTGGATGTCAGGAGCCAGCAGCCGGTCGGCAGCAGTGGCCCCTGGTGGCGATGAACACGACCCTGGGCAGACTGCCTCTCTCCTGGTGTGCTTCCTTCCTCACACACTGGGGGGGTCACCTGCCAGTTAGCAGATGATGGTCAAAAAGGATGGTTCAAGGGCAGGATGTGCCTGTTCTGTTGAAAGGTCAGCCTTGTAGAGCAGGACAGGGAGAGCCGCGGTCACTTTTCCTGCCTGGTACTCAAAGGGGTAGGGTGTCCCCCCCATCATGCCTGGAAGCTGTTACCCTCTCCCCAAAAACTTCACCATGTCCTACTCCTTGCCATGAAAAGAGTGATAGTAAAGAACCCTTAGTATTAAACATAACTGGGGGCCAGCACTGTGGCTTAGAGGGTTAAGTTGCTGCCTGCGACACTAGCATCCCATGTGGGTGCTGGTTCAAGTCCTGGCTGAGCTACTTCTGATCCAGCTCCCTGCTAATGAGCTGGGAAAAGCAGCAGAAAAAGGTTCAAGTGCTTGGGCCCCTGCACTCATGTGGGAGACCTAGACAAAGCTCCTGGCTCCTGGCTTCGGCCTGGCTCTACCTAGCTGTTGTGGCCATCTGGGAAGTGAACCAGTGGCTGGAAGACCTCCCTCTCTCGTTCTCTGTGTATCTCTCCCTCTCTCTAACTCTTTCAAAATAAATAAATCTTTAAAAAAGTGAAATTTCCCAATTAGCAAACTCCAAAAGGTCAATAATGCCTGGTGCTGCCAAGGATATTTTATTTATTTATTTTATGAAAGGCAGAATGTCAGGGAGAGAGAGAAAGGCAGAGAGAAGGAGAGAATTTTCCATCCTGTGCTTCATTCCTTAAATGGCTGAGGCATCTAGCGCTGGGTCAGGCAATCGCCAGAAGCCAGGAACTCCAACTGGGTCTCCTACTTTGGTGACAGGGACTTGATCATTGTCTTCGGCTGCCTAGGTACGTTAGCTATTGTAAGAGCAAAACATTTGGAACAACCTAAATATTCACCAAAAGGAAATTGGTTGGATCAAAGGCAATGCACCCATAAAAATACAATTTTTATAACTTTAAAAAGGGTGGTATAATTATAGATAATGATTTGGAAGATGGTATGGAGCATGAAGCCAGTTGTGGGACACTGCTGATGTCCCAGAGCAGGGGCCTTTCTCTAGTTCATGGTGCTCTCCCTGGCACTTAGGATAGAACTTGTTTTAAGTGCTCTATAAATGTGGCTTCTACTACTATTGTCATCGGACCATAAGTAAGTGTTTGATGAATGAATCCTGCTCTGTAAAATTCTGTGTAGGAGAATAGAAAAAATTGGGAAGGAATCCCATGAAAAAGTTTCGAGTTTGCCTCCAGAGTAGAATCGGCATGGAGCGATGAGACGCTCATTTATATGTTATACATTTCTGTATTGTTGGGCTGGTATGGGTTTGCAAGACTTTTTTCAAGTATAGTAAAAGCCAGACAGATGTGGGAAAATATCCCTTCACCATCTTGTCCCGACAAGTATGCTGGGCTTTCTGCTGTTACAATATGAACACACACACTTGGGTCTTTGCAGGCCCGGGGGCCAGTCTTGCCTCTGCTGTTTCCTCCCAGTACCCAGTGGATAAGAAGAGTTCTGCTCAAGGAGTGGTACAGTGAGTGCTCAGTGCCTCCCCTCGCACACAGAACTCTCTCCTTACTGCACTGTCTCACACCCTCCTGTGGTGTTTCTGCCATTGACTCACCGTTTTCACCTTAGGACCTTGGCTTGAGTTCATCAGAGAATCCTTAGTTCTTTATTTTAGATTTTATTTATTTATTTGAGAGATTGAGTTATAGACAGAGAGAGAGGTCTTCCATCCCCTGGTTCACTCCCCCGATTGCTGCAATGAACGACTAGAGCTGTCAGATCTGAAGCCAGGAGCCAGGAGCTTCTTCTGGGTCTCCCACGCAGGTGCAGGGGCCCAAGGACTTAGGCCATCCTCTACTGCTTTCCCAGGCCACAGCAGAGAGTGGATCAGAAGTGGAGCAGCCGGGACTAGAACCAGCGCCCAAATGGGATGCCGGCGCTGCAGGTGGAAGCCTAGCTCCCTACGCCACGGCACCGACCCTGAATCCTTAGTTCTTTAAACAAGACCAGGGATGAAATCCTCAGGAAGAGGTCGCCCAGCTCTGTTGTTTTGTAGTAACTAGGGCTCAGAGATGTTAAGTGACCCACTCAGAGCCCCACAGTCCACAGCCACGTGCCTTCATTGCACTGCACCTCCAGGCAGGAGCTTAATGTCTGCCCCTCCCCCAAGTACTCCTAGAGGCAGAGGTGTCTTACCCCAAGGGCTAGGAGTCCCAGTGAGGGCTTTTCATAAAAGGCCAGAGGCTGCCAAGTCCAGGGCGCTCCAGCTGGCTGGGAGAAGGGAAGAAGCCAACCTCCGGGAGCAAGGTGTGAACTCGTGTTTATCTGGGCTCAGGACCCATGGAGTCTTCTCTGGTCGCACTCGCACCTGGGGTAACCTCCCCACGGGGAGGTCTCCCTTGATCACCACAATCAGTCAGAGCTGTATTCAAACCCCTCCTCTCATTAGTTGTGTGTCTTGGGTTACTTAGCTTCAAATCGGGGACAGCGAGGCCTCTTGCTCCTCAGCTAACGGTCATGCACCTGGCAAGCACAAGCTGTGGCACACCACGGCTCAGCTGGTGGAATGATGGGCACCACCTGCTGTGTCTAATGGAGCTACACGGCGTGCAGGCAGGACAAGGAAGCAGCGCCCTGGGTTCCTGCCTCGAAGCAGGTGTAGTTGCCTTGCGGCCGTTTTGGAGCTCCCTCAAATAAACGTGGGAGCAGGTGGTGGAGAGGCTGACAGCGTGATCTCAGGAGCCTTAGAATCCTTTGTTTACCAACTACACAACTGGGTTAACAGTGACATCTTCCCAGCCATGCGTAGGAACTAGAATACTGGATACAAGGTGCTGAGCCAAGCGCCTGGTGCGGCAGATGCCAATACATGTCAGCTCCTTTTAATGCGTCATCATGGGTTGATGGCTTTATGATCACAGTGCACTGGTCATCTCTGAGCTCATCACCAGATTTTTCTCGTTGTCTCTGCAAACCAGGGCGACTGCACTTTCCCCTCTGAGGTGAGCTTTGGCCTCTGACTTCCCTCCGGGGCCACTGACATGGAAGGATCTGTGTGCTCACCTCCATGGGCAGACACTCTCAGGGTGGAGTGGGGTCTGCTACCTTCCCCTCTGCTGCACGGTGACTGTGGTGGTAGAAACCCTGCCCCGAGCGCTGAGCCCTCTGTGGGGTAAGCCACTGAGCGTGGGGCTCGTCCTGATGGACGCCCCTGGGCTGACCGGGGCGTAGCAGCAAGATCACGGGCGATTCAAGGGCCGCCTGCTCTGTGATAGGGGAGAGCAGAGGAGCCCAGGCGGCCCCCGCACGAAGGTTTTGCCGCTGGAAAGAGTGAAAGCTCCCTGGCCGGCCACCGCCCTGGATGGGAGGAGCTGGGGTGTGAGTGGGTGGCTGTGCTGGTCCAGGCCCCACTGCAGCTGTGCCTCTGCCCCTCAGAAGGGCCTGCCTGAGCTTCCCTCATCAAGCACTTGGCAAAGGGGGCTGCCTGGGCTCCCTGCAGTGTCAGCTTCCAAGCGGCTTCCAGAAACTGCCCTCCCTGGCGGTGGCCTGGTGAGACCTCCCCTCCGCTCGCTCCCTGCCAAGTCCTCTTGCAGGCTTCCATGTGGGGCCGTAGGGGAAGACGGCAGGGAAGGGCCCCAGACTGAGGAAACCCCCCCTTGGCACCCGCTGGACCCCTTTCCAGGGCACCACTGGAGAAAGAAGACGGAAACCCAGATACCCACGAGGCAGCTAAGACCGACACACACTCCTTCGTGTTAAGGAAGGGGTCATAGGTATAGTATCCAATATTTCAGTGCACGTGAGCAGCAAGATGGAGATGCCCAAAGTCCTGGAGGCAGCACGGAAAGGAGAAAAATTGGGCCCTGCAGAAGGCGCCTGGGGCATGGGTGGGAGGCCGCAGGTGCAGCAAGACGTGGGCATTTCAGCAGAGGGGGCATTGTGGTTGGTGACTGAGAGGCCTGAGCTTGGTGAGAGGTTTTTTTGGGGGGGGGGCGCTGAAGGAGATGCTGGTGCTAGAGGGGTGCACTGGAGGCGGGGGGAAGTGGGTGGAGCCAGACTGGGAGGGGCTGAAACACCAGGGCGGAGGCTGATGTTTCAAGGTCGCGAGTTTGGAAAGAACTTCTGTTTGAACATCTTTCGATGGGAAGCTCTGGACTTCTGGGGTAGCCCATTCCACGTCCATCCCGAGAGCAAGCCTCTGCCTGTTATTGACCTTGGAGGTGCTGAACTTGTTCTTCCCATTCCTCCTGTTCTTGTCCTTGATAGAAAAATGGGCATTTTTTTTTTAAGATCAGCATGATAACTCCCTTTTATGGTGACCATTTCAAAGGTTAGGCATTTGCCCATGGCCTCCAGAACTTTCTATTCGTGACCCAGGCAGGCCTACTCCAGGGAACATCGTCTGAATTCATCTTTGCAATTTGCCTAGGGGCTAAGAGCTTTGGATTGGGGTTTCACAGTCCTGAATTTTAACCCCATCTCAGCCTCTCTGTAGCTCTGTGACCTTGGGTAAGGGACTTTCTCTTCAGAGCTCAGCTTCCCGGGTCTCTGCAGTGAGCACAAATAGCACACACAAATCGCTGCCCTCTGGTTAAGAGGCCGCTGTCTTCCCAGGCGATTGAGAGGGAGTTTTGGAAGATTTTTGGGCAATGCTGTCATTGAGAAGATTCCAGAGCCCCTGATGCCTATTCAATCTTCTTACTCCCCTGGGGATCTATTTATGCTTTTTTTTTTTTTTTTTTTTTTGATTCAAGCAGGAAAGACTTGCTCTGCTTCTCTAATCATATCTGTTTCAGGGCTGCGCTCTTGGGTCGATTTCTGTGGGTTTAGGTCTTTGAGCTACGCATTTTGTGGGTTTGGAATACACGTGGAATACGTATTTTGTAGGCTGATTTGGTCTGTGTTTAGATGACTCAAGTGTTTTGAGAATGTACTTTCTGACTTGCCTCTCTTGCCTGGGTTAGGGGGTGCTCTGGGTCCTGTGAGCCCCAAATGTCCATGAGCTCAGCCTGGCTGGCCACAGGCCTGCCCAGATAGCAGGAAGGCCCCCTGGAGAGGGTGCACACCCCTGCTGTACAGGTCAAGCCCCAGAGACCGGAGGCAGGGTGGAGAGTTGTCTAAAGCCAGCAGGCAAGTTGGTGGCAGAGTGAGTTGACCACGCCCCTCCCTCAACTCCACGTGGGGCTCTGGGGCTGTGCAGGAATTGGATCCTGGTAGCTGCACTCATTCTTAGCCTGCAGGACTTTCTGGAGGCCCACAGACCCTGTCACTGGCTGTGTCAAACTCAGTCTAAGGAACACCCAGGCTGCCTGATGTGCAAACATCCAGAAAGTCAAAGACACTTAGACAGACTCTAGGTTCCAGAACCGCGATGCTCCTGTCCTGGTTCCTGGTAGAGGGGGAGGCTGTGGGTGGGGTGGGGGGGACGCCGAGAAGCCCTCCCAGGAAGGCACTGGGTTCCAGCAGCTGTGGGTCTGGAGAACTGGAATTGCAACCTTCACTCTGGCCTCCGCGCGTCACCGTCTCCCACTCCAGCCTTTGGAAGCAGTAATTTAAGACTCAGTTTCACAATTTCCCTAAGGAAAACAGTGTTTGGCTTATAAGGATACTTTAAAAAAATTGTGGAAAACAGAACTAAAGCATAAGTTTATTTTGGTGTAAAAACTTTTGAAATCCAAGCACAAGTTTTCACAATATTCCTTTTCCATGAACCCTTTGAATACTCGTCGCAGGCATGGATTTCAAAATATTTTGCACCAACATAAACTTAACTTTTAAATTCCATTTTCTCAAGAACTTTTTGAAGTGATTTCATATTCATTCACCTGCTGCTACCCTAACAAACTGTCGCAGACTGAGTGGCTCACAGCACAGATTTATTCTCTTACAGTTGAGACTCAAGTCTTACGGGGCTTCCAGTCAGGCAGGCTGCTTCCTCCTGCAGGCTGTGGGAACAGCGCCTCCTTGAGTTCACGGCCCTGCAGAGGCTGCCGGTCTTCCTTGCCTGGCTGCCCCCCCCCCCCCGCCCCCGTCTTCAAAGTCAGCGATTTTCTGTCTTCTGGGACCCTACCGCTGGTCCTCGCTTTCTCTGCCTCAAACCTCCCTCTGCCTCCTCCACAAGGATCTTTGTGATTCCACTAGGAATTCACCCAGATCATCCAGGACCCCCCACCAGGAGGTCTTTCCTGGAAACACATCTGCAAAATCCCTCCGGCCACTTAAGGAAACATTACCCCCGATTCCGGAGATCAGGGCCCATTATTTAGCCTCCACTGTGGAGTCATGTCATGCTCGCTTGCAGACTTAGAACCCGAGGCTCAGGGAGTTTAAGTAGCACAGGAGGTTGATATCTTGGAGACTTGCTCCCTTCTCCTAGAATGGGAGCTTCTTGGGATCCCTCTGGGGTTTGAAAGTGGATAATCTGGTTATTTCTCACACGGGTCGGTCATTTCTTGGTGACAAGAGTCACTCACTTCTTCAATGTTCGGTCACAGGTTCAGCCACGTTCCTTCCGTTTTGCTCTGGGAGACTCAGTTTCTTCATCAATAAACAATAGCCAGTGACACCTGCCTAGTGGCCTCGAATGAGAACGGAAGCCTGTAGCCTGCTTCTCTGGCGATCAGTTAGCGCCCCGTCCTTCCTCCCCGCCTCCTTCCATGATGGCTGGGATGGGGGCTCCACCCAGACCTCCCTTCTGAGAGCAAGTGCCCCTACTTCCCAGCTTCCATGAATGTTGGATGCTGATGACTCCCCGCTGCCAATCGAGTACCTGCTCTTGCTATATTTTCTGCTAATTTGCTTTGAGATACCTCTCCGAGGAGTGGCCACAGACTCCGGCCCTGACCTGATAGACCTTGGATGTTTCCAATACGCCTTTATCTTGATGGTCAACCTGATATCTAAGTATCTGACTTGTAAGAAGGTGTCCCTCTCTTGTCAGGAGCCCTGTGGTTCTTGTCTGACCTGTGTCCATTCCTACCCAGATAGCCATTCTCTGGCAAAGCCACAGTCAGGAAAAGGAGTCAAATTCAAGTGTGTCAGCCAAGTGAGACACAGAGGAGGCCACTCAATAAGACGTGCGATGTCACAGAAGCAAGTGTTTTACTCACAGGTCTGGGCAGGGAGCAAGGGAGCAAGAACCTGCAGGAAGAAGCTTTTGATGGGGTCCAGGGCATCGCCCAGTGGGTTGCCCATGGGGAGTTCTAACTGGTGGAGTTGGGGGCCAGCAGGCATGAGCTCTGTGGAGTCCCTGCTGGACTGAGAGATGGCCGCTGTGGCACTTCTGCAAGGTGCCCGGAGGACAAGCCACGTGCTGGGAGAAGCTGTCCTGCAGGAAGATGCTCACCAGGAGGCTGCTGCCTGGGGCAGAGGCCAGGAACTGGGGGGAGCAGAGACCAGGAATGTGAGTCAAGGGTGGCCCAGCTATGCTTCTCCCAGGAGAGGATTAAACCTTCCCAAAGCCGATTTAACATCCACTGTCCGAATCCACTGCAGCCCCGCAGGTTATGCGTGTCCTCCAGCCTCAGATGCCTGAGCTGTTGGCTGACACAGGGGCACACAGGGTGGTCCCCTTGCTGCCAGCTGGTACAGGTGCAGTTGATGTTCCAGGCAGGCTTCTCCTGGGGTTGAACTGGCCTCACAGGAGGCCACACGCATGCTCAGCGCCTTCTCCTGTCCTGTCCTGCTTTTTTCAGTGTCTCTGTCACCCACATACTGCTGTGGCTCTGCTTCCAGGGGTCCCAGCCTTGGTCACCTCCCCTTTAGCCTTTATTCTTCTTGCCCCTCTCTCTTGCTTCCCTACTGGGAAAGCAGTGAAGTCTCACTTCAAGGGCGCAGAACCGGGAGAGTTTGAAGAGGGGTGTGGCCAGCAGATGAAAAAAAGTAGTTCTAAAACCAAAACCAAAGAGTGGTCATCGGTCTTGGCATTTAGAAGGTTCATTGGTAACTCTTTGTGGTCTAATTGCATATCAAGGAACAGTTAAACATCACCTCCCTCTTTTATTGCTGAGTCTGTAAAATTTTTTTTTTTGACAGGCAGAGTTAGACAATGAGAGAGAGAGAGAGACAGAGAGAAAGGTCTTCCTTCCGTTGGTTCACCCCCCAAATTGCCGCTACAGCAGGCGCACTGTGCCGATCCAAAGCCAGGAGCCAGGTGCTTCCTCCTGGTCTCCCATGCTGGTGTAGGGCCCAAGGACCTGGGCCATTCTCCACTGCCTTCCTGGGCCACAGCAGAGAGCTGGACTGGAAGAAGAGCAACTGGGTCAGAACCAGCGCCCCAACCGGGACTAGAATCTGGGGTGCCAGCGCCGCAGGTGGAGGATTAGCCTAGTGAGCTGCGGTGCCGGCCCAAGTCTGTAAATCTTAAAGAAACAATCTTTAATACAGGCCAAGCAATTCCCATCTTACTGAGCCTTGGTTTCCCCACCTGCAAGTTAAAGTGTTTGAGCCAGATGGGGCGCCCGGAATTCTATGATTCTGACATTGCCCTGTGTGATCTTACACAAGTAAGAATGCTCCCATTTTCCAAGCTTTTCACCTGTGCCCTAGTACAGTGAGGAGCCGGGGTGCAAGGGGTGGCAGATGACGCATGCATTTCAACCCTCACAACCATTTTGTGAGACGGGAAGTGTCTTACTCCCGTTTTTCTGTTTCATGAATTCCTCTGTATGCTGAGGCTTCTTGGGCTTGTCCCTTGAACTAGCTGGAATTGGTTTCTGTTGCTTCTAACCACAAAACTCCTGACCAAGAGAGCCTGCAATCCACAATGGGGCCCACACAGGCCTGGGAACTCTGGTTGACATGGTAGAACGCGTCTTGAGGTTATGCCTAACAAAGGGCGGGGGAGCTGAGGTCCTTATCCACCAACACCTGTCACTCATTGCTTGGGTGCAGCTTCTGGGAGGTGCTAACTGCTCGGGGCCCTCAGTAAGCCTGCAGGTGCTTGTCCTTGAAGCCGTTGGCTCTGCATGTTTGGGAGAGGAGAAGGCTATGGACAGGATGGGGTTCTGACAACACTGGATAAGCCAACGTCTGAACTTTCTCGGGGGTGTCCAGGTGAAGTCAACACGAGAGAGCGCAGGAAGAGAGGTACCGACGCCGTCACTGCATTCCTGTAGTCTTGGCACGCCATGAAAAGTTCAAATCCAGAAGAGCCGCATGCTGCCAAGACCTCGGGTTGGGCTGGCCTATTTCTTTGCAAATTCCAGGACCAATAACAAGGTCCCACCTCCCAGCAGCAGATAATGATGCATTTAGGGAGCCTATCACCAAATTACACTGATGAAAGGGAGGATTCGTCAGACTTTAGGCAGAGACTTAGAATGATAGAGATCAGCTCTCTTTCTTTCAGTTTTACTGAACAGAACAGCAAGACAAGTTGCATGGATCACGAGCGCTCCTCGTTCGTAGCTCTGCTCCCGTTTTCAAACAACGGTGTTCTGAACAAGTGCATTAATTTGAGTTTGAAGTCTTCTCGTAGGAAAATGATGGGTACAGGAACACATAAAATTACACAGTTTTGTTGCCTTTGATATAAGATATATACTCAGACTGTCCAATATGACAGCAGACAACTATATTTTCCTGACAAGAAATAAAGACGACTAAACAGTCTGATAGTTAGCATTAGAAGCTGCGGCTTCGGCACCGAGGCCCTAAATTTGGAGCATGATAATAACTTTTCAGGGTGCCCAACTTATCTCCCATGCCTGCCAGCGTGTGTACTTCCACATAGTTTATGGATTTAATATTATTCTGCAGGCTCACCCAAATCATATTACAATGAAATCTCTCTCAAAGAAGACGTGGCTGAGTAATGAAGAACAATGTTTGCATTAAACTTAATGATGGATTCCCTGAGACAAAAGGGAGCACTTGGACTTCTTGCATTTTGTTAGGTAGGGATACAGAGGGTAATTGATTTGCTCAGGGAAAGAAAAAAAAAAAAAAGAACAAAACAGTGGGTAACTTTGCATATCCTGTCTTTATGCACTGGGGGCGGCGGGTGGGGGGCGGGAATTGAAACCTGTGTACTTTATTCTGGAAAAACAGATTGCCAGCAACATCAACAATGCAGCCCAGAAGGGACCAGAGTGCGCTTGGCACTGTCACTCCTGTGAATGGCTCATCTTCCTCCCTGAACACATGGCGCTGCGTGCCCAGGACATTCCAGGATCCTTTACTTAGGATGCTGGAGCCCAGCATGGGAACTGGGGCCAGGAGGTGGGCAAGCCCACCTGGCGACCAAGAGAGGGGGTTCCTGTCCAGACCTGACAGTCCACTCGTGCGTGGACTGTGGCTGCTTCCTCCTCTGGAAAACGAGAACCTGAGGGGTTGGAGCATGAACACCACGAGGTTCCTCCAGTTCAGAGACGCCAGGCTCTACAACCCTGGCGCTGCTTTGTTTCTCGGGATCTTGGGAGTGTCGCAGGGCCATGTTCATGGAAAACCCCACCTGATAAGGCAAGGGACATTAGGAACATGGACACCTTGGTCAGCTTTTAATGATGGTGGTTTTAGGCTGGCGCTGCAGCTCAATAGGCTAATCCTCTGCCTGCGGCGCCGGCACACTGGGTTCTAGTCCCACTTGGGGCGCCGGATTCTGTCCCAGTTGCTCTTCTTCCAGTCCAGCTCTCTGCTGTGGTCTGGGAAGGCAGTGGAGGATGGCCCAGGTCCTGGGCCCTGCACCCACATGGGAGACCAGGAGGAAGCATCTGGCTCCTGGCTTCGGATCAGCATGGTGCGCCGGTTGCATCGCGCTAGCCACAGAGGCCATTGCAGGGTGAACTAACGGTCAAAGTAAGACCTTTCTCTCTGTCTCTCTCTCTCACTGTCAACTCTGCCTATCAAACAAAAAAAAAATGATGGTGGTTTTGGTTGAGAGGGGCCTTTCCCTTAAAGGTAAATTCTTTGTAAAGGAAAAGCCAGTGGATCAGATTTTAGGTGGATCAGATCGTCATGGGCTAGATACGCAGGGTAGGGGAACAGAGTGCGGGGGTGTGGGGGGAGCTCTTCCTTCTGCACCTTAACAGCCATTCATAGCTTTCTTTTTTTATTTTATTTTTTGACAGGCAGAGTGGACAGTGAGAGAGAGAGACAGAGAGAAAGGTCTTCCTTTGCCGTTGGTTCACCCTCCAATGGCCGCCGCGGCTGGCGCACTGCGCTGCAGATGGCAGGAGCCAGGTACTTCTCCTGGTCTCCCATGCCGGTGCAGGGCCCAAGCACTTGGGCCATCCTCCACTGCACTCCCGGGCCACAGCAGAGAGCTGGCCTGGAAGAGGGGCAACTGGGACAGAATCCGGCGCCCCGACCGGGACTAGAACCTGGTGTGCCGGCGCCGCTAGGCGGAGGATTAGCCTAGTGAGCCGCGGTGCTGGCCTCATAGCTTTCTTGAATTGCACAGTGGCAGGGTTATTTTAACACAGAGCACACAGTTGTCAAGAAATTATTAAAAATTAGCAGTGGGTTAAAAATTGCAAGGTGACAGATTGGTGCCCAGGGTGCTGGGGGAAAGAATAATTTACAGCCTCCGAGTGAAATCTCAGGTTGTTTGTTCTTCTTTTCTAGAAGCATCACACAACATTTGCAGCATGTGTTGGGGAAATTAACCTCTTGTTAATTCTGGAAGCTGCTGTCGGCCCCACTATGTCCCTTGCTCGGCGTCAGCCATGAGGCAGACGCATGGCCGGGGGGTACCTAGCATCATCTCAGGGTTTGAGAAGATGCTGCCACATTTCCCTCTGGCTTGGAAGCCCCATGAGAGTGGGGACAGTTTCTGTTCGGGAGTTTTGGTGCCTTGCACCTAGCAGGTGCTCAGCAAATAATTTTGAACACGTGACTTGCTCTGTTTGGCTTCATACTCTTAGGAGCAATATCGGTAAGGAAATGAAGGGTTATGGGACTAGGGTGGGGTGTCACCCCCATGTCCTGTGCAGCGGACCCCCTCAGAGGCGGAGGAGAATGGACACCCTTCAGAGCCTCACTTCCCCCTCATCTGCCCTAGTGCTGAGGGTCAGCCAGTGGGTGGCAGAAGAAAGCCATGGGGTTGACAAAAACACATCTTTCCTGCATAGGGGTGGATTCAAGAGCAGGTGCCATTCTCCCTTGGGGGTCTCAGAATCTGCTCTGGAACTGGACTTGGTCAAGGCCAGGCTTGGGGCACTTGGAAAAGAGAGAAGCCACCAGGCCTTGGCCACTTCGGCTTTCCAGAGGGAGGGCGGGCCAGTCTACCTTTCCGTTGTTTGGATGAGAAGTAGCTTGTGTTTCTACTCTCACATATCCCGATGGCCATTATTCAGCTTTTACTAATTGGCTTTACAATTTTTTCAGTAGTTAATATTCATCTGTCAAAAATGGAAGCATACATAAATAAGTTCGATTCGAGCACACCTTCTTATTAGGCCATACATCATGTTGGAAAGTTCGCATTCTTTAACCAGGAAGATGAAATTAGAAACATCTTGAAAAAGCCTTCTTGTTATCAATCATGTCATCTTGAACACGTTTCGAAGCTTGCTGCTGGCATCAAGAATAGATGTTTTATTCAAAAGAATGTATTTAAAGAAAATGACAACACTTTTTGATTTCAGCTTTTTAAAAACAGGAAATCTTTCAAGTCCTGCTGACTGTGAGCTCGAGAAGGTGTGTGGAGCAAGTGTCTCCAGCTTTCTCTTGATATCTCCATGAGGGTGGTGGGATTTGCCAGCCCCTTGGAACGGAAGACAAAGGTAAGCATGGCCCAGCAGCAGGCCGTGTGGCTCTGAGAGCACTGCTTCCCTTCTCCGAGTTCCTGGCTATTCAGCTATCCCATGAAGAGGCTGTGAAAGGTTGAGGCTTGGCCTGGGACACTGTAGCCCCAACACGAAAACTGGGCGGCTTAACACTTCTGGAGTCGGGGGAGTCCAAAATCGAGGGGCCAGAAGCTGCGGGGCCTGCCGAGGGCCCGCTCCCTGCTTTGCAGGCACCTGACTTCCTGTATCCTCACATGACCAGTGCAGAGTGAGAGCCGGAGTCGCCTCCTCTTTATCACAGGGCACCCATTCCATGGAGAGGGCCCCACCCTCATGACATCACCTCACTCTCGTTACCTCCTAGGGGCCCAGTTCTCTAAGTGCGATCACATGGGGCATGGGGGGAAGATGGCAACATGTGAGCTTTGGGGAGACCCAGATGCCCAGCCCTTAACAAATAGCGTCCCCCGGCCACAGCGGAGAGCAGGGAGCTCCAAGCTCTCCAAGCTCCGGGAGAAGCAGGCGGCGGCCAACTTCATCTGTCATTCGCCGGGCTTCCACACCATTCTTTCTGATATGCCTGCTTACATATAGACAGGGAGTGTGCACCTTCCCTGCATTGAGTCTAAACGACCTGTGCAGAGACGGGCCCTGCTCCTGGCAGCTCTCTCTGCTCCTGGCTCCCCATGTCCTCCTCCCTGGCTGTGGGATAGAGGACTAGATATTTCCCAGTGCCATGCAGCTGAGACCTCTGACCCCAGGAGAGTTGAGGGACGTGTGAAGGTGCAGGTGGCACCAAGTATCCAGGCGCCTTCTTCCAGGAGGCCCCAGAATCTCTCCCCAACCCTGGCCCTGCTTCCTCAGGTGCCTCCATTAAATCCTAGCCTAGTGTGTGCAGCATGGTAACCGCCGAACCAGGAGAAAGGGGCCCTCGTCCCAAGTCTTCCACACTGTCCTTTATGGCTTGGGTAGGGCACTTGCCTTCCTCTGAGCCTCACTCTCCCTATATATAAACCAAAGGCATTGGGTGGCCCAGTGTCTAAGAATCAGCATTTAGGACTCGCCCAGAGGGCTGCAAGGGCAGTTAAGGCCTGGATGCGCTTCTATAAAGCAAGCAGAACCCGATCTATTTCCCCAAAGCCCAGCTCGTAGGGGGCAGTGTTTTCCTTAGTGCCAAGGTGGCGTAGCATCGGTAGGTCTGCCAAGTGACGGAAACGCAGAGGGTGCAGTCCTTCAGGTCCAGGCCTCTGGCACTGAAAGATGGCATTCTAGGGGCAAGGACACTCGAAGCTTTCTCCTTCTTGGATGGTCCTATAGAACAAATACAGAATCTACACACACCACTGACTTGGCTTTCAGCGACTCCTGGCCTGTTGGACCTGGAACAGACAGCAAACACATTCTAGTCCGACGCCCTCATGGGACAGTTGAGGAAACAGGCACCCTGGTGGAGGTATCCGCTTCCTGCTGATCACCCCTGGGCGTGGCAGCGGTGGGGCTAACAGCCAAGGCTCCTGATTCCTTTGGAGGGCGCTTTCTACAGCCCTGGATCTACCTCTCATCGCCAGCATTCGCACAGCTCCTTGAAATGCACAACTGAATTTTGAATTCCTTCTCCTCTTTATGCATAAATAGAAAGTCAGAGTTTGTAAAAATACATAAACACTGAACCTACACGCAGAGCCATATGCTGTTAACCACACTCCTCTGCCGCCTTGCCTCCCTGTCAAGATCTCGTCATGGATGGTTTGCCAAACGCTTCCCAGCCAAACCTTGTTGACAATTAGCAACGTCAAGAGTGTCCATGACATCTCCCGGGCGTCAGAAGGGCTGCTGTACAGCAAACCTGTCTGCCACACCCCACTGTTTGAAATGGAAGGTGTTAGACTGGATCACTAAAGGCCGAGCGAGGTGTGCAGGCAGGCAGCTGAAGGGGCAGCCGGCATCCGAATCAGGCCCCGGAAGGGAGGAGGAGTCTGGACCCACAGGGGAGTGCGGCCCAAGGCCCAAGGGTGAGAATGTGCAGTGCGCATTTGAGGAACAATGGTTGCAAGTGGAGATGAGATAGGAAAAGGCTGATCGGAGCCCAACACGCTCAAGGCCTTGAAGGCGGGGCTAAGGACTTGAGCCCTCACAGAGGAAGCAGCCAGGCCGCTACAATGATGGTGATGAAGAGGGAGAGGCTGGACTTGGAGAAAGAGAGTCTGAGCTTCGAATCCTGGGTATTCTGCTTACCACTTGGGGACCTTTGGCAGGCCACTTAACCTGCCACCCGTACAATGGGGACACTAATCCCTATTTACAGAATAGTTCCCCTATGTTATGTACTACAATCTATTTTTTTAAAGAAAGATTTATTTGTTTGAAAGGCAGAGTAACAGAGAGAGAGGGAGAGACAGAGACCCCAGTGGCTGGGGCTGGGCCAGGAGGAAGCTAGGAGCCTGGATGTCCATCTGGGTCATCTTTATGCATGTCAGCGGCCCAAGCACTTGGGCCATCCTCTGCTGCTTTCCCAGGTGCATTAGCAGGGAGCTGGACTGGAAGTGGAGCAGCCAAGGCTGCAGCTGGTGCTCCATATGGAATGGTGGCACCGCAAGTGGCAGCTTAACTCACTGCGCCACAACACCGACCCCATTCACGGAATCTCGCATTGCTTGTAATCTTGTATTGCTGTGTACCATGTATAACACACTTCGCTAAGCATTCCAGAACTTGTAGCATTGAATCTTCAACACGACTTTTGGGCAGAGATATTATTGTTATCTCCCTTAACAGATGACGATCTCACTAGGGTAATCCTCCGCCTAGCGGCGCCGGCACACCGGGTTCTAGTCCCGGTCGGAGCGCCGGATTCTGTCCCGGTTGCCCCTCTTCCAGGCCAGCTCTCTGCTGTGGCCCAGGAGTGCAGTGGAGGATGGCCCAAGTACTTGGGCCCTGCACCCCATGGAAGACCAGGAAAAGCACCTGGCTCCTGGCTCCTGCCATCGGATCAGCACGGTGCACCGGCCGCGGCGGCCATTGGAGGGTGAACCAACGGCAAAGGAAGACCTTTCTCTCTCTGTCCACTCTGCCTGTCAAAAAAAAAAAAAAAAAAAAAAAAAAAAAAGCTGGAATGATACCTGGCCGGCCGGGTGGGAGAGCTTCCTTGCTATGCAAGGATGTCACTGAGTTGCCCATAGTCCAGTGCCAGCACTCACCACCCATGCAGTTTCATGAAGACCCAGAACTTTAACTAACAGAGTCTTTGCAATAACCCTGTAAGAGGGCCATGTTGCCTCGCCCATTAGATGGATGGGCAAAGTGAGACCAGTGAGCATGCGCAGCTGTGGTTATCAGATACTGGTGTCTGAGTAGCCAGCGTCTGACTGATGGATCTGTGCTGTGTCATTTGCTCAGCACCCCCCCCCCCCACCCCGCTTTCACTGCGTGGGAGGCGTTGGGTCTTGGTTATTTCTAAGCTCAATGGGAGGGGCTGACGTTGTACCTGGCACTGAGAGCCACCAGCCCGGTGGCAAAGCTCATGTTCTGAACCAAGACCCTAACAAGGGGAAATCCAAAGCCTCCTCTATTCATGGTATCCACGGATTCAAAGCTAGATCTCTGCTCAGTAGACAAACTGGCTTCAAATAGAATAAAGTAGAAACCATACTGCTACCACTATTGTTTGCAAGAAAGCAGGCAGGCGGAGAGCAGCATTTTGAAGGATTTAGCTCTACTGCTACAGTAATAGGAGTGCCCAGGGCAAAAATAGCTTTTACTCACCTGTCAAGGCTCTGTCATCACCTGCCAACACAAGAAACTTTACTTTCTAAAGATATTTAGAAGCATGTGAGCTGTGGGGTCCTGAGCAGGAGAGAGCGTGGGCTTTCGTGGGAGAGAATGGAACAAGGTTTCTCGTCCGTCTCTCCGCTCTGAGGAAGGAGGCCCCTGGAGAAACCAGGGAAGGAGATCTGACTCGGTCCTTCACAGTCAAGGGCACGCGTCTCCAGGGGGATTTCTCAGGGGTGAGCTCACTCCGCAGTTCTCTGGGTGGGCTCGCTGTTCTCCCCGTTTTACAGATAGGGCAACTGAGGTTTAGGACGTCCAAGGATGGTCTGGGTGAGCAGCAGAGCCACTTCCAGCCAGAGGCTTTATTCCCAACCCCCGTGCCTTTCCTCCCTCAGGTGTGCACACCTAGAAAGTTAGCACGTAGATTTAGTTGAGTGCTGCCTCCTGACAGCTTCCCGGGGTGGGCGTACCTCTGTGTGCTGGGGTGAGGGGAGGAGAGACACCCGCCCTCTCCCATGGTGATCCCCCCAGGGGCTACGGGGAGATCTGGCGTTCTCCAGGCATTTGTGTCCCTCCACTAGGGAACTGCTCCTCCTCCAGCCATCTCCTGCTGGTCGCTCCACGACTCTATGCAGGAACCCGGAGTTCTCTCACAGCCTTCGCTGGTCCAGAGTGGGCATCCCACCCAGCAGTTAAGGTACTGTCCACATCGCACGTCCGAGGACCACGGTTCAAATCCCAGCTCCGCTCCCAGCTTCAGCCTGCTGCTAGTGCATTGGGGGGCAGCAGCGATGCCTCAAGAGGTTGGGTCCCTGCCACCCACATGGGAGACCTGGATTAGGTTCTCAGCTCCCAGCTTTGGCTTGGCCCAGCCACAGCTGTTGAAAGCATTTTAGGGAGTGAACAAACAGATTGGAACTCTCTCTCTTTCTGTCTCTTGAATAAATGAAATAAATAAAAGTTAAAAACAAAACCCCACCATCTTCTCATTTCCAAATATAAACCAAAAAATAAATAAATAAATAAATAAATAAGTAAATAAATAAAAGACCCTCCAGCTCCCTGTTTTGTGTAGGGGAGAAACTGAAGCCCGGTTGCGGTGCCAAGTGCTCAAGATCACGGAACAAGTTGAGGGTAAATCTGGACTCCCACCCCGCAGACTCCGTTTGCTCTTCTCTACACTGAGGGCCTAGGGCTGCACGGGCAGGAAGCACAGGCATGCTGGGAGGGCCTCGGCCTTGTGCAGGGTGCAGGGAGGAGGCAGTGGCTGGACCATCGGAGGGACCGAGGGGCTGGAGGGAGAGGGGAGGGCTCCACAGTTAAAAGCGGTGAGGCCTGGAATCAGACTGTGGAGGGAGAGCTGCCAGGGGTGAGGACTCCCAGGTTCCTCGGCTTCAACGCCTTCGAGGTGGGTCTTGGAGGGTGAACAGGAGTTTGTCCGCTGGGCGGGACAGTGAGAGGCCCTGTCTCCTGGGAGCCGGTGGCGAGAGTTGTGTGAATCGTGTGTGCAGCACCCACCACTCTTGGCCTTTGACAATACAGGCGTCTCTGGAGCAATAGCCGGGAGAGAAGCTGAAACTGACTGCTTGAGACAGCGCTCCAAAGGCATTTCAACACCTCTGTTCCCCGCTGTCTCGGGAGTTAACGAAGTTTAAGCAACTGCCCTCCGGCCTGCCAAGGCTTGTCCCTGAGGTCACCTGAGCCATGTGCTGATGAGTGTCCAGGGAGCAAGGGAGCCCCAGGCCCTTGGCTCTCCCTCCAAGCTGCCCGTATCACAGCTGCTGTCAGCAGTGGCGACGTTGGAGCTGGAGTTGAGGGGAGAAGCAGGACCCAGGATCTGAGCCCCCGGAGTTAATCAAACCTCCCCGAGGCACGCTCATCTCCGACACAGTCGTGGCCATATGCAAACACGCCTTCCACTTTCTTTGTTCTGTTCTATTTTTGTTTCTTAGCTTGCATTTATTGCATTTCCAGACCCTCAGGGCCCAGAGAGGCTCAGACACACGCCCAGAGTCTCAGAGCCAATAGGCTGGGGTCTGGCTGCAGAGGTGGGCGTGAGCTTACCCCGGGTGCAGTGACTGTCCCTTGGGGGTGGCTGCACCTGCCTGTGGTGTGCGGGTCACACAGGGATTCAGAGTCGCGAGGAAGTTACCCTGTAAAGGCTGGGCCTCTCTCAAGGAGGGATTCGAAGGAGAAAATCTTCCACAGCCAGACCTTGGGTGTTCCCTAGCTGGAGGAGGGAGGGGACAGAGAAATGTTTGCAGCAGCTGCAGAATCGCGTGGACAAGACGTGAGTGGTTCTGCACATCCACAGCAGGCAGTCGTCACACTGTGGCCAATTTTGTTTCCACACAGGAAAGCCCCCAGGACGCCGGCCGAGGAAGGACCTGACTCCTGCAGGAGTGAGCACCCTGGCAAATGCCAGTCCTCCCAAAACAGAAGCCGGCTGCTTTATTTAATGAGAATTTGAGTGCTCACCAAGGAGGCCTGGGGATGGGGGCCAATGAGAGAATTTTAACCCTAACATAAAACTGAACCAAAATATTAATGAATTTCCTGAAGATTCCAGGAAACACTAGAAACAGACATAACATTTTATGTGGGAAGACGCTCTTTCAGGTCCTGCTTGTCATATTAAATGACAGAAACAACCCAAATGTCCCCAAATGGATTAGTGATGAGGCAAAATATGGTACTGCTAACTAAAGCGATATTATGTTGTCTTTGAGATTTTTAGTTCATTAGATTTTTTTAAAAAATTAATTAGTTTCATTTACTTGAAAGTCAGAGAGAGAGATTGAGAAAGATTGAGAGAGACATGGATAAGTCTTCCATCTGCTGCCTCACTTGCCAAATCTTGTAACAGCCAGAACTTGTGCAGGCTGAAGCCAGAAGCCCAGAACTCCATCCAGGCCTCCCGTGGGGGTGGCAGGGGCCCAGGTGCTGCAGCCCTCACCTGTTCCCGCCCAGGGTGCTCACTGGTCAGCAGCTGGAAGAGACTCAGTGGGGGCTGGAACTCAGGACTCACAGATGGGCTGTAGGAGTCCTAGTGGCATCTGAACCATTGCGCTAAGAGCCCACCGCAAGATGAGGTTTTTAAAGTAACAGTAAAGTCTCAAGAAACATGTACCACAAAGGATATGTGGGAAACGTTTGCACCTTCCACTCAGCTTTGCTGTGAATCTACAACAGCTCTAAAAAAAAAAAAAAAAAAAAAAAAAAGCCTATTTAAACAACAAGGACAAATGTCATTATGTAATTTAAATGAAAAAGGAGGATGCAAGATTATATAAATGCATACACATAAAATTTATGACTACATGGGCATGTGTCAACACACGGATTGAATCTATGAGTAGGAAAAGGTGGCCCTGACAGCCAGCCCACACAGTGAGGATGCGGTGTTTGTGCGAAGAAGACCAGTCTGGGCCGGCACTGCGGCTCACTAGGCTAATCCTCCGCCTTGCGGTGCCGGCACACCGGGTTCTAGTCCCGGTTGGGGAGCCGGATTCTGTCCCGGTTGCCCCTCTTCCAGGCCAGCTCTCTGCTGTGGCCAGGGAGTGCAGTGGAGGATGGCCCAAGTGCTTGGGCCCTGCACCCGCATGGGAGACCAGGATAAGCACCTGGCTACTGCCTTCGGATTGGCACGGTGTGCCGGCCACAGCATGCCGGAGGCGGTGGCGGCCATTGGAGGGTGAGCCAATGGCAAAAGGAAGACCTTTCTCTGTCTCTCTCTCTCACTGTCCACTCTGTCTGTCAAAAAAAAAAAAAAAAACGGCCGGCGCCGTGGCTCAATAGGCTAATCCTCCACCTTGCGGCGCCGGCACACCGGGTTCTAGTCCCGGTCAGGGCGCTGGATTCTGTCCCGGTTGCCCCTCTTCCAGGCCAGCTCTCTGCTATGGCCAGGGAGTGCAGTGGAGGATGGCCCAGGTGTTTGGGCCCTGCACCCCATGGGAGACCAGGAAAAGCACCTGGATCCTGGCTCCTGCCATCGGATCAGCGCGGTGCGCCGGCTGCAGCGGCGGCCATTGGAGGGTGAACCAACGGCAAAGGAAGACCTTTCTCTCTCTGTCTCTCTCTCTCACTGTCCACTCTGCCTGTAAAAAAAAAAAAAAAAAAAAAAAAGAAGACCAGTCTGCATGCTGCAGTGCTGCACCAGGGGCCCATTTCACTTTGACAATCAACTTACAGGTTATAAAAATCATATTTTTGAAGACCAGAATGACATGCGGAATCACAATATTATGGTAAGTAAAAAATGCAAGATGCAGAAGTATGCATATATTATGACCCTAATTATGCACATAAATTTAGTTGTTTATTCCCTATTTGTTTCAAGAGAGTATTGCAAACTAGGTAGATGAACACACCTGCTCATGCCCCCGCCCCCCCGGGGCAGCCTGGGGCCAGTGTTTGAAAATGCTAACCGTTATTCCTGCATTATGGGATGGTGGGTCATATCTGTTTTCTACTTTATTTTCCTTCAACATTTCCCAAGTGTTTTTCATGCTGCTATAATCAGGCAGGAGTCCCCCGACAAGCCCACAGTAGAGGTTGGACCGCATGAGAAACCCGGAGGTGGTCAGTGCGCCTCAGCCTGCCCTCTGCCCCTCTTGTTACCCGTGTTACCCAGGATGCTGTGTGCTCTGAGAGAGGATCTCTGGCCCTCTAGGGGGAGCTGGAGCCCGGGGTCGGGTCACCGCCCTACAGCACCCCCACCCCCCCCCCCCCCCGGTTCCACCCAGGATCCTGCCAGGTGTGAACAAGGAAGTGCTTGGTTGTCACTCCAGAAACCTGCGCAGAAAATGCCGGGTCTCGGGAACTGGCTCCCGAACTCCAAGTGCCTTATTAGACACAATCCGTCAGAATTCACCAGCTCAAGCTCAGCCTTGTCCTAATCCCCGGAATCACTGTGAACGTAAACAGGGGGTGCTGACACCCCCAGAGTGCACCTCGGCTTTCCTTATACGTTTATAAAGAGGCAATTTGCAAAAGTGCAGTTAATCCCCCATGCTTTATAATTTAAATGTCACTAGAAATGATTGCTGACATGAAACTGATTAACAGCAGTCCTCAGTGCCAAATTAATCAGCATCTAATCCAGAGTATGTATTAAGATGAAATGAGATAAGAGAAAGACAAAACAGAAAGCCTCCTTCTGCAGCCCCGCTGCCGTTATTCCGATCGGAGGCCCGACTTTCCCCTGCGCTTGGGGAGCTGGGCTGGCAGCCGTGTTTGAGTACTTTGCTTAGATGCCAAGGAGACACAAATGATGAGCTGTCAAAACAGAAGGGAGAGTTCCCCCTTTGGGGGAAGTGAATTACCTCCCCTTCGTTTGATGTGGTTGGGAGGACCTGTCACTCATCCTGTCCAAAGCTGGGGAGGTGGAGAGAGGCAGGTGAAGCCACACAGATCTGCCCCATCCTGGAACAATGAGCCCTGGGCTCACAAGGCCAGAAGTTGCCGGCTCCCTGTCCATTCCAAAGCATAAAACACTTCCGGTTTCAACGATGCTTCTGTGAGTGACTCTTATCCTTCTAATGAGTGCACCCCCCTCCTTAAGAAGTTAGCCAGTGTGTGCATTGCTTGACAAACAAGAATCTTGATACCAATGTGTTGAGGAAAAATAATCCTAAAGTATTAAATTTAAATAAATGCAAAACCAAGGGGCTGGCGTCGTGGCTTACTTGGTTAATCTTCCGCCTGTGGGGCCGGCATCCCATATGGGCACTGGGTTCTAGTCCCGGCTGCTCCTCTTCCAGTCCAGTTCTGCTGTGGCCCGGGAGGGCAGTGGAGGATGGCCCAGGTGCTTGGGCCCTGCACCTGCATGGGAGACCAAGAAGAAGCACCCGGCTCCTGGCTTCAGATCGGTGCAGTGCCGGCCATGGCGGCCATTGGGGAGTGAACCAATGGAGGGAAGACCTTTCTCTCTGTCTCTTCTCTGTCTAAACTCTACCTGTCAAATAAAAAAAAAAATGCAAAACCAAGTAGTTAAAAGTACCCTCCTCCCAGGATCCCTACCTGGGGCGTGTTAGCAAAGGCATGAAGGAAGTGCTTTAATACTTTCTGATTCCGGAACAAGACCTTGGGGCTGGAGGACAGGAAGATTCCTCCTGGTTTACCAGTTTCCTCTCCTACTCACTTCCCACCCCTGGGGTGCCACCTACTTCCTCTCCCACAGGTCCAGGAGTGCTGTTGCCAGGGTCAAGGTCAGGGGTGCCTCCTGCCTTTTACCTTGTGAGAGACAAGACACCAGTTGGGGCCTGATTGCTGGGCACCCCCCACCTCCCCCCCAACACACATACAAGGTTACCTTTCCAGTCACTCAATCATCTCTGGCTATTCATTATGGAAAAAACTCTCTTCCCCTTAAGTGCACTTCTTCTTCCTTTTTTTTTTTTTTTTTACAGGCAGAGTTAGGCAGTGAGAGAGAGAGAGAGAGACAGAGAGAAAGGTTTTCCCTCCGTTGGTTCACTCCCCAATGGCCACTACGGCCGGCGCTGCGCCGATCTGAAGTCAGGAGCCAGGTGCTTCTTCTTGGTCTTCCATGCGGGTGCAGGGGCCCAAGCACCTGGGCCATCCTCCACTGCACTCCCGGGCCACAGCAGAACTGGACTGGAAGAGGAGCAACCGGGACTAGTACCCGGCACCCCACCCAGGACTAGAACCTGGGGTGCCGGCGCTGCAGGCGGAAGATTAGTCAAGTAAGCCACGGCGCCGACCAAGTTCACTTCTTAATTAATTACTTCAGAGACAGAGAAAAGAGAAAGAGCAAGACAACTCCCATCCACTGGTTCACGCCCCAGCTATCTGCAATGGCCAGAGCTGGGCCAGACCAAAGCTGAGATCTGTGAACCTAGTCCAGGTCTCCCACATAGCAGGAAGGAACCTAGGCACTAAGTCATCACCCCTGCTTCCCAGGGTCCAAATCAGCAGGACCGCCAGAGTCAGCAGCTGGAGCTGGGACTTGAACCCAGGTACTTTGATACGGGACACAGACTTGCAACGGTGTGTTAACTGCTAGGCTAAATGCCTGCCCCTTAAATGAGTTTCTGAAGGTTCCCATCCAGGAAAGGGATGCCCTTGCTCTTGGCCTTGAAAAGTTGAAAGCAATGGCTCCTATGTGGGAAAGGAATTGCTCTTGAAACGAAATCAATTTCTCGTGCATCCAGTGTTTATTACCAACGTGTGCATGCATGGGACCTGTGTTGCTTCACGTTAATTCCCTGTGCTGGGTCCCAGTCTGCTGGGAGCTCAGCACTCTCAAGGAAGCAGCTTCCCCACTGGAGACGCGTGACTTCTAGTGGTCCCCAAAGGCACGCGCATCTAGACCCAGGAGGGTGGCTTTCAAATTTTGCTTTCACTTAAAAAAAAAAAAAGTAGCAGAGTCTCACTTTAAAATGATCTATTATACAGGGCCTGCACTGTGGCATAGTGGGTAAAGCTGCTGCATCAATACTGGTATACCATATGAGTCCTGGCTGCTCCGCTTCTGATCCAGCTCTCTGCTATGGCCTGGGAAAGCAGTAGAAGATGCCCAAGTCCTTGGGCCCTAGACCCACATGGGAGACCTGGAAGAAGATCCCAGCTCCTAACTTCGAATTGGCTGGAGGCCACTGCAGTCATTTGGGGAGTGAACCAATAGATGGAAGACTCTGTGTGTGTGTGTGTGTGTGTGTGTGTGTCTGCCTCTCTGTAACTCTGCCTTTCAAATAAATAAATAAGTAAATCTTTTTAAAAAAATGATGTATTGGCCGGCGCCGCGGCTCACTAGGCTAATCCTCCGCCTTGCGGCGCCAGCACACCGGGTTCTAGTCCCGGTCGGGGCGCCGGATTCTGTCCCGGTTGCCCCTCTTCCAGGCCAGCCCTCTGCTGTGGCTAGGGAGTGCAGTGGAGGATGGCCCAGGTGCTTGGGCCCTGCACCCCATGGGAGACCAGGAAAAGCACCTGGCTCCTGGCTCCTGCCATCGGATCAGCGCGGTGCGCCGGCCGCAGCGCGCCGGCCGCGGCGGCCATTGGAGGGTGAACCAACGGCAAAGGAAGACTTTTCTCTCTGTCTCTCTCTCTCACTGTCCACTCTGCCTGTCAAAAAAAAAAAAAAAATGATGTATTACACAGCACAAACCCTGAAGTAGGCAGGCATACAGGTTAAAATTGATTAGTTTTGTGAGATGGAAGACCACGCCTTCGCCACGCCCCTGTGTGACTTCATGCCCCTACCTGGCCACACCTGAGTGCCCACTGGTCAATCAGGTTAATTAGCCACCCCTGTTTGAGAGTGAATTAGAAGCCTGGGACAGGGTGTGTCCACCCTTTCCTCCATTTCTCTCGCCCTGGCCTCTCACCAGTAGGGGGCCGGCTGCAGCCTGAGCCTCCAGGGCGCGTGGCCTTGGGCCAACCTGCCCTATGCTTCCTGGCCTAGATGCTCTTCCACGTGACTGGTTCCTGGTACCTGGTATGAACCCAGATCTACCTCTCTCCTTTAGACAGGGCCCTCAGTTTCCTATGACTTCTCTCACTGAATAAAAGCTGAAAATGTACCATGCTGCCTCATTCATTTATGCCGGTATTTAGAATTCTTCTCTAAATATTAGGCAAGAATCCACTCGGGCTTATTAATCTTGGGGATTTATTAATAAGCATTAATAAGTATGGCACCCCAAATTTTGATAACATATTGATTGTAGCACCCCAGACTCGGACCTTGGGGAATTTGAGGCCACATTTTGATGTAATTTTAAGGGGTCAAATTCCGATATCCACCCTAGTTACTTAAGGCTCAATCCTGAGGAAAAAGCAGGACTGACTGAATGATAGTCCACAGTCCAAGGCAGCCAACCAGATATTTGCATTTCTTTAAGTAATGCTCTGTTTCTCATTACTGTCACTATGGAAGGGGACATGTGGGTGCTGTGCCTCTCTGCCTTGGTAGACAGCTGGATTCCACAGGCCAGGGGAAGTGGGCAGTGACTCAGGGAGGCACCCTTTGTTCAAAGCCAATCTGTGGAGCTCACAAGAGGGACCAGGCCCCAGGCTCCTCCGTCCTCTTGTTTTCAATGTAAGCAATTTTCACAGAAGTCCCTGAGAGGGGGATAACCGTGTCTGTACGGGTCAGATTTTCATGACTACAATAAAACATCTGGGACGGGCTAACTGTGTAACGAAAGGATGTTTATTTAGCTCACAAATTTGGAGACTGAAATTCCAAACAGCATGGTGCAGGCTCCAGCGAGGGCCACCTGGTACAAAGCAGAAGCACGTATGGGGGAACCATCACATCCTGAAATGGAAAGCCAGACAGCTGGGTGGGCCCAGGCGCAGGCTTCTACAACAATCCTCTAGTGAACCATCGAGGCTCCCTTGAGAAACACCTTAATCCCTTTTGAGGGACTTGAACTAAGGACTTCCCACTAGACCCCACCTCTTAAAGTTTCTATCACCACTCTGGGAACCAAGCTCCTAACACACAAACCTTTCAGGGGACAAACAACACCCAGACCACAGCGATGTCCCAGCTGGGCCAAGTTCTCGCTGTGGGTCAGATGTGTTTATGCACACCGTGTTCTTGAGCAGTCGTCTGAAGTAGGGACTCCTATCACTGCCACTAATCAGGAAACGCAAGTTCAGAGAGTGACTCCCCCGTGGCCGCACAATAAGGAAAGGGTGCACTGGGGTCTTTACCTTGGCAATGGGACTTCAGAGCCCACACTCTGGGGCATCACCACCACCTGGAGCTTTGCAAATGCTAATCAGATGCAGTGATAGCAAATCCTATGCCCCACTTCTCACTCCTCTCCTTGATTTCTTCCTTCGCTCCTCTCTAGCCTGAGACAGCCTGATCCATGTCCCACGGCTGCTGACACTCACTGTTATCCTTGCTTAGATGGAAATTTCCCCAGGGTCAGGGCCTGGCATCCGTTCCGGGACAGATAAGGCGGACAGTGCATGTGCCAAAGCGTCCAAGGAATGTGCAGAGAAAATGATTTGTGGTGTGCGATTTGAAACCCCAAACCCCTCCTGGGCTCGAAACTATGCCCTGCCTCTGGGAGCTGCCGGATGGTTCTTCACCCCCCCAGCTGGGCCGCGCGTGTCTGTCTGGGGAAGAGGGCTCCTTTTAAGGAGATCTCAGCTGGTGGAGGCTCCCAGCATCACATAGGCCGAGCAACAGGGCTTCTGGCGTCATCAGCCCGAGATGCAAGTCATGTTGGCCAGCAGTTCACCCAAAGCCTGTTGCCTCCAAAATAACCCGTTTTGCAGCTGAGGCTGCCCCCCCCCCACCTGGCACCCCTCAGCCATCATCAAAGGTCTCCCATCTGCATCTCATTGTAATCCAGTCAGATGGCAGAGGGAGGGTCCTCATAGCAGGAGGCCATCTCCCCAACCCTTCCTCTGCCTGAAGTCCTAACGTGGGCAAGACAGGGTGGGGCTGGTCCTGAGCTCGGGCTGAGAGCCCTGTAGTCGAGTACGTGGACTTCCAAGGTCTCAGCTTGCTTCAGGGACCGCTGAACACTCAGTCTAGCATTCTCAGGAGATGTGTTTTATCATCTATGCATCCCCAGAACCTGGCGCAGGGCACGCACACAGTGGATTGCCTTACACGTGTGCTCAATGAGTGTGCCTCTTCCGCAATATCCGGTGTTGCCCCGACCCACTGAGAACGGAACTCCCCAGGCTTTTTCAGGATCCCTGCGTCCTGCACCCAGTCCTGGGTGGGGGAAAGCATGATCATGATGCAGGTCAGGCTGGGGAGATTTTTCTCCAGAGGTGCAGCAGGTTGGCAGCAGCTGGCTGTGTTGGATGGCCTGGGGAGAGCGTTCCTCTCCATCTTGGCTCTGCCTGCCGGGGAGGCTGGAGGGTTGGGTGCCTGCAGAGATGGTGATGAATGAGGAAGAGAAAACAGCTCTAGACTGTGTGTTTCTGCCTGGGTGTGGGCTGAAGGCCCACAGGGACGCTCGGCGTGAGCAGTGTGCCAGGCTCCAGTCTCTCATGTGAAGGAAACCAGAGGGTAGGGTCAGCTGGAGGCGAGGGTTGGGGAGCTGGAAGAAGCCACTGTCCTCTCACCCCAGTTAGTCTGTAAGTGGCTGCGAAGGGCTAATAAGGAATTTTGCCATCAGAGAGAACAATGAGGCTTCCTGCAATGGATTCACAGGATGGGCATCTGACATTCATCCCAGTGCTGGTACCCATCCTAAGTGTGCCCCTGGGACAGCTGAACCTCAGTTTTGCCATCTGAAAGCTGGACCCGAGAGCATAACCTACCTGACAGGTGTGTGTCTGGATGGTCACAAGCATTAAGTTCTATTTAAGTCGTTTTGTCATTTTTGATTGAGCTGCTGCTTTAGGAAAAGTTGCATCTGAAGTTCACAGAGTGTGCAGAGCCTGGGTTCCCGGGGTGACTGCCAAGCCTGGCAGTGGGACAGGGGTACGGGACAGGGATTGTGCCTTCTAATTTCACAGTCAAGTTCTACTCACATGGGTTTTCCTTAATGGGGGGGTCCATGTCAGATTTCATTTGGTGAAAGGGCTCGCTGCTCCGAAGCCTGCCAACCACTGATGGCTGAGCAGATGAGCGTGCGTTCTGTACTGGCTGGCCTTAGCCTTTCGCCTACAACTCAACCACCAGGGGAGCGGGAGGATCCAGGAGGCACCTGTGTCCCAGGACCTGAGCCGAGGGCTTCGCTAAGGGAGCCCATGACATCCATGGAAACCCTGGGACGTGGGGTGGGCACCTCCCACGATCTGGAGGAGGCCGCTGCAGCTCAGCCAGGGTACGCACGGGTACAGCACAGGGTACGCAGCTACCACGGGTGGTAGCTGTGAGGGTGTGGGATTCAAGGTATGGAAATTCTCACTCCCTGGGACACTTGCCTCTGATGTCTTGGCTGATCACACGCTTGGGGTGGGTTTTTCCTTTAGTTTATATGAGAAATGCTTTAAAATTTCATGGAAAATGATTAAGAAAAATCTATTCCTGGATCTCAAATTTTTTTTGCACCAAAATAAACTTACATTTAAATTCCATTTTCCAAGAACCTTTTGAAGCATTCTTTTAAAGAGGCACTTTCATCATGTGGATTTCTGGAAGGGCTTCTCCCTGTTCAGGTTCCTCCGTATCCTGTCTCCCACTCCAGTGCCCCTCCTCAATTCTCTGTCTTGCTTCTGTCCTCTCTCTGCCTAGTTTCCTTTCTGTTGCACCCATGGCCTCTCAGAGACTCCTGGGCTGGTATCTGGAAGATATCTGCTTTATAAAATGCTGGGGTTCCTGTTTAGCTTTGAACTTGACACTTGCATACTGTCTTTGTCTGATGGATTCTCCTACTTTTGTGTCTGGCTGTTACACAGCTAAGCAAACTTTCTCAGGGCCCATTATTTTTGTACCCCACTCAGGGAATAAGATGATGTTTCTCGAGACTGGTGTTGTGGCATAGTGGGTAAAGTTGCTACATGCAACACTGGCGTCCCATAATGGTGCTGGTTCAAGTCCTGGCTGCTCTGCTTCTGATCCAGCTCCCATTAATGCACCTGGGAAAGCAGCAGAAGATGGGTCGAGTCCTTGGGGCCCTGCCACCTATGTGGGAGACCCAGAAGAAGCTTCTGGGTACTGACTTTAGCCTGGCCCTGCCCTAGCTGTTAGGGACATTTGGGGAGTGAACCAGTGGTTGGAAGATCACTTTCTCTCCAACTCTGACTTTCAAATAAATAAATAAATGTTAAAAAAAGAGAAAACAATAAGATGATGCTTCTTTGGTGACCAGTCTACCCCAGTGTGGAGTCCTCTCATCAGTAATAAAGATGTTACATGTTCAATCCAACTCACTAATGTTTCTAACTTAGCTAACTCATTTTGTAGAATACACACAATTAATCCATCATAGAGGTAAGTTTTCATATTGTACATTTTTTATGTTTGAGGAAAATTAGATTTGTCTTGTCCTTTTTCCTCCACGACCCCATCCACCGCCACGGGCCTATGATTTGGCATAAGGGTCACACGCACATAGAAGGAAAATTGGCAGAGAGATGGAGGGAGGGAGATGTGAGCCGAAACAGTTAGAGGTTCACCAAAACGTAAGCAACGATGCCTCGCTCTATGACGGCGGGGACACGGAGAGTCTTTGCATTCAGGAAGAACTGAGCACATGACGACGCTAGTTACACAGGAAGGAAGGAGGACCCCAGTCTTGGCTCTCCTGCGGGATGCACCTGCCCAAGACCTCTCCTGGAGCTTTCAGGTTGGGTGTGATGGATTTTCAGTGGCCTGTGAGTTTTTGTGTGGATCTTATCTCAAGTGCTTTGAAATAACAATAATAAAAAAGTCTATTCAGAGTTAGAAACCTTGAATTCTACTCCCGGACTAGTTAGAGGATTTTTTGTAACCTTGAACAAGTCAATTGAGCCCATTGAGACTTGCTCTATATTTGAAGAATGGATTACGCAATGGTAGAATTTTTGAGCTTGGAAGTTCCCCGTGAGATCAGATGCGGGTGTTGAGAGCTGCCCTGCCTACTTCTCAGGGGTGGTAGGAAGGGCGCCAGTTATGGCAAACGTGACAGTGCCATCAAGTTATAAAGAAATCTGTGTGGATCTGCATGACGCCAGAGTCCTTCCTGGAGCCAATGCACTGTGATGCATCCAGTGCTTATGAGTGACGGGGGAGGGGCCGCTTCAAGGCGCATGGATGCAGCTGGACAGGCGTTGGGTCTCTTTACCCATTCTTTACCCAGGGTGCATCTGCTCTGGGAGCTTCTTTCTGCTCTGCCTTTGGTGCACCACTGGTGCACGTGCCCAGCAGTCCAGCCCAGACGACTGTTCCCCTGGGCCTGGCGGGGCCTGGGCAGGGCTTCCTCTAGGCTCTGTTACCTTGGGTTTTGCTCAACACAGATATCTTAATCCAGGAGAGAGAAGGGACCTCTCCAAAGCCCTCTGCCTTGGTTTCCTTTGCCCAGTTCCACTCTTAGCGCCCTGTAGGGGGTTCTGTAGTTCCTCCATATTTTTAGAACACCAAGCAGAAGCCAATAATGGATTTAAAAAAAAACAAAACCAGAGAGAAGAAACCCTACCCTTAAGCAACGGGAGTGATGGTAGTCCAAGTCTTTGCCAAGGGTCAAAATGTGGCTGAGTGTTTTATTCACATAATTGTAATTTGTAGGTTTTGCAAGCGGAGACTGGAACGACAACACACAAATAGCTAATCTGAATGAGACATTCCAGGAAAATGAGACACATTAAGCTTTCTTCTTTAATATCTGAAATGGAAAAAAAAATCCCACCAGCAACCACAGGAATGCTTGCAGTGCAGCCGGGGTAGGGCCTTGGAGGGTTGGGCCCTGATTCGGAGGCTGAGAATGTACAATGAGTTCATCGTAGGCCTCCCGGGCAGGAAGGAAGGGGTCCTGTTAGTGGCTGCTCCCCTGTCTACCGTGTGTAGATGCAGCTGCGGCGGGGGCAGGGGGCTCTCCCCAAGGGCCAGCCCCCCCCCCCCCCAGTCATGTACTGAGCAAACTCCAGGTATAGCCAGGAACCAAGTCCCTGCCCCAGGCCTGGCCAACTGGGATAGGCAGATGGAGACTCAGGTAGTATAGATGGCTTCCCTGGGTTCCTCCAGTGGGTAACAGTGGAGTTTTGCGTTTGGACCTTCTGCCTCCAAGTCCAAGACCAAGGCTTGCTCAGGGAGAGAAGTCGGTTCACCTTGGCTACTCCCTGTGAGTAGGGACAGAGGCTGCTGGGCTGGCT
Organism: Oryctolagus cuniculus; assembly: GCF_051225735.1. Classification (NCBI taxonomy): domain Eukaryota; kingdom Metazoa; phylum Chordata; class Mammalia; order Lagomorpha; family Leporidae; genus Oryctolagus; species Oryctolagus cuniculus. The sequence goes on along the minus strand of NC_142884.1, from coordinate 59,251,233 downwards.
GAGGACTAGACGGGGGCCCCGGGAGAGTCCTGCTCTCCTGGCTCCTTCCTGGGCACTGCCTTCAGAGCTCCTGGCCCAGCCTGCAGCCTCTTGGGCTGACGCGTGCTTTCTCTATTTACAGACGCTAATCATTTCCCATGCAATTGAACAACTTAATAAGCTGCGAAAATTTGATAAGACAATTTAATTGCCGGCTTTTACGTATCTGCTCAATATAGCCGGTTTCTTGGGAAGGTGAGCTGGGAGTGTGAGCGGAGACACTTAATTAACGAACTAAAACAATGGAGCTAGATTAGAGAGCTCCAGTAGACACCAGCCCTGGCCCCATTTCTCTGCAGCTCCCCTTTCTAGGAGGGCCCTCCAGGCGAAGTTTACAAGCTGCACCCTCTACGCCTGTGGGGGCAGTGTGGGGAGCTGCCTCTGTATGGAGCTCATGGGGGAGCAAGAGTGGGTGGGTGCTAAGGGCAGCCATGATGCTGCTTGTGTGGTCACAGCTCAAGGGAACAGCTCAGACCAGCCCCTCCCTGGTGGGGAAGGTCCAGCCCCGAGTCCTGAGCAGAGCTGTTGCAAGTCCCCGTGAGTTACGACTGTTTATCATCGCGTCCGTCCCTTCCTGCGCCTTGGTCAACATTGCATCATGGGGCGCTGATGCTAATTTTAAGCCAGACACCCTCTTTACTTAATGCATTCTTCATGCGAACTGTGCGAGGGAGGAACAGAAGTCTTCTTCATTCTTGTTTCACATATCCTGAGATTCAGAGAGGCGCAGCAAGTTGCCCAAAGCCCACACAGCTAGGTGGACACTTCTTATTTCTATTTTTTTTTTGACAGGCAGAGTGGACAGTGAGAAAGAGAGAGAGAGAGAAAGGTCTTCCTTTTGCCATTGGTTCACCCTCCAATGGCCACTGTGGCCGGCGCGCTGTGCCTATCCCAAGGCAGGAGCCAGGTGCTTCTTCTGGTCTCCCATGGGGTGCAGGGCCCAAGGACTTGGGCCATCCTCCGCTGCACTCCCTGGCCACAGCAGAGAGCTGGCCTGGAAGAGGGGCAACTGGGACAGAATCTGGCGCCCCGACCGGGACTAGAACCCGGTGTGCCGGCGCCACAGGCGGAGGATTAGCCTATTGAGCCGCGGCACCGGCCTTATTTCTAATAGATTGTAACGGACACCTTCGGGGCTCCGCCCAGACCCCTTACTGATGATTCTGCACACCCGTTCTGCAGCTCCATAGCCTCACTGGCAGGGGTTTGCAGCAGTGGAGCCACTTCACCTAGGAGCAAAGACAGCTGGAATCCCACTGCCTCTGACTCAGCCCGGGTGAGTGGCCTTGGTCTAAAAGGTCAGCTCCCTTCCTGGTGGCAGGACAAGCTCTGAGGGGCGTGTGATGGGAGCAGGCTGCGCTGGGGCTCCGCCCAGAATCACAGCCTAGCCCGGCTCCTTCCAGTCCCGTTTCCCCCTCCACCTCTTGCTCACCTGCCTCCGTCCCTTCCTTCCTACTGAATCTCTGGCACAGGGATGCTCACCTCCAGGTCTCATTCTGGGCAGCCTGAGTAAGGCACAGATGTGAGTCTGACCTTGGTCTGCCCCTGCGGAACCCTGCAGCCTCGGCCGGGTCTGCAGTGACCCTGTGTCTCCCTAAGCCAACCGGGGGTGTGCAAAGCTTGGAGCTGGGAGTGTCTGGAGGGTGGCACAGTCACAGGGGAGGAGCAGGAGACAGCAGGGCTGAAGCACACTGCTGCTGAGTCTGGTTCACAGTTTCATCATCTGTAAAGTGGGAATGATAATGGTGTTGACATTGCGAGAAGAGAAGTGAGTCTGCATTTGGAAAACACAGCCCTGAGCACACAGGAAGTGTTTCGCTTCTCAAGGATATTCAAGTATTTGCCATCGTGAGGTCACCGCGCCGGGACAAGGGCCGAGGCAAGCGCTCACCCCACGTTTTCCTGGTGGGTGCCGATCTAGCGCCCGCCTGCACTGGCCGCCCTGGCCGCGGCGTGTCGCGTCAGCGCTCCCTTCCCTCGCGCGCTCTCCCCCTCATTCGCTGAGCTCCCGAGAGCGTGACACCAGCGCCGTGCGGGGAGGCGATGCGTAGCCCGGCGGGCCGGGCCGGTGCTGCACGGGGCGGAGCCAGCGGCGCTGCGGCGGTCCCCAGGCGCCCGCAAGAAGGGCCTGATTAACTTAAAACATTTCCCAGCTTCCGAAGCACTTGATTAAAGTCAATTGGGGGGAAAGAAGATAAGCCCTTACCAGGGCTAATTTGCGGCTTAGAAAACTTGAATGTGTCTAAATCTCCGCGCGTCGGGCGTGCGGCGCGGCTGATTGCGGGGCGGCGCGGGCGACGCGTGAGCATTCGGGTGGCGGCTGCGTAGCCGGCCGCCCCCGCCGCGCGCCCCCACCCTTCCCGCCGCGGCGGCCTGGCCGGCTGGTGCGGGCTTAGATACGTGTGCCTTTTGAAGGCTTGGAAACGGATGGCTTTGGATTCCGAGCACAGCCTCGGTAGCCTCCTTTCTCCCCCGGACGCCTGAAAAAAATCAAAGTGGGGGGTTTTGGGAGGCAGCCTCCAGGCTGGGGCGTCCTCTTGATGTGCTAATGGGTCGCGCGGGCTGCGCCGCCGCCGCCAGGGACGCCGCGGCGTGGGCAGAGCTCTGCTTTTCCCAGCAGCTCAGGTGGCGCTGCGCCAGGCAGGCAGCAATTGGTTTTCCTGTCAGGAACCGCGCAGGGCTAACTTTTGATTTTTGATTGAAAATTTCCTGCAAAGATACAGACAGAGCGGGGCTCTCAGCCGGGCTGCCCTGCTTAGGCACAGAGACGACACCGGCTGGGGGGAGGGGCGCACGTTTGGGGCCACTGGACCGTGTGCAGGTTTCTTTTTGCCGCACGACCCATGCCCACACATTGAACGGCTGTAGGTGAGGCCTCTGTGTTAGCTCCCGGGTCTGGAGGTGGGCGATGCGGCTGGATTCTGTGGCCAGGGAATCAGAAGGTGGAAGCCGAGGTGTCTGCTGGGCTGAGCCGTCCTGGGAGCTCTGGGGAGAAGTCTGTTTCCAGGCTCGTTGGGGCACTGGCAGCCCTGGCAGACGAAGGAGTTCATTCTGTTTCCTTGCTGGCCATCAACTGGGAACTTCACTGGGTGATTCTAAAGAAGTAATTTTTTAAAAGATATATTTATTTGAGAGAGAGAGAGAGAGAGCTAGCTCTCCCGTCTACTCGTTCATTGCTCAAATACCCACAACAGCCAGAGCTGATCCAGGCTGAAACCATGTACCTGCGACTATACCCGGGTCTCCCTTGTCGGTGCCAGGGATCCCGGTACTTGGGTCTTCATCCTTTGTCTTCCCAGGTGCGTTAGCAGGAAGCTGGATTGAAAGCAGAGAAGCCAGGACTCGAACCGGCAGCCCTATGGGATGCGGGTATCCTGCGCGCTGGCTTAACTTGCTGCACCACAAGGTACACCCCATTGGCACTCCTGCTCAGACTGCCCCATCATCTGGCAGCAAGCCAAGGCTAGTCGTATCCCCCTGGTGGTCTGAGTTGCTCCAGTTCCTCTTCTGTCACCAGCCAGAGGAGTCTCTGCTTTCTTTCGAGGGACTCACCCGGCTGAATGAGGCCCACCTGAGTGACCTCTGTGTCTCCAGGTCAGTAGACTTAGGACTTAGCTACACCTGCAGGATCTCACCTGCATTCATATTGGAGTAACTCGGGGGCACAAATGGTGCAGTGGCGGCGATGCTGAAGACCCTGTGGATCCCTGGAGGCTAGTGCCTGTGCTGTGGGCCGGACCAGAGGACCCTGGACAGCCTCGAACGGCCTCCCCCGACTCTGGGAGATCCTACGGGGAGGAGAGAGGGCACCCAGGGGACCACGGCCAGGGGCACAAAGTTCCACGTCTCTCCTCTCTGCAGGGCCTCTGAGTAGCCCCGCACCTCCGGGGAGCCAGGTGAGGTCACACGTTTGGGCTCTTGTGCTCAGGGACCTGTCTCTCCTCCCAGTTCCTTAGAAGCCTGCATTTCTCTCCTGTTCCCAAGACAAAGTAGGAGCTACCCAGGGCACCCACAGAGAGTGTGGCCCCTTCTTGCAAGACAATGTTGAAAGACACCATCTACCGTGTTTATTTATGTCAATAAGTAGTGGATGACTTCTAATTCCAGGTGGCACAGGTGAGCATTTCTCCCTCAGGGTCTTCCGAGGTCCCTTGGGTCACTTTTGAAGGAACAGAAAGGAGTGGAAAGGCCCACACAGCCAGACACCAAGACGGGCAGCCCGTGGTCTGCAGCATCACCGTTTCCAGTCAGATGTATGAGTGTAAAGGGAGGAGGACAGGCCCAGTCTCTCTCTCTCTCTCTCTCTCTCTCTCTCTCTCTCTCTCTCTCTCTCTCTCTCTCTGTTTCTCCTGGCTTCTTGGGCCCCTGGGCCAGGGTCCCTTCTGGCCCGAGAGCTGGCCACCCGCCGAGCAGTGGTTCCGCCTTGGAGGCTCTGAAAGCCCTGTCCGCAGTCGCCATCCCAAGACTTGCGCCGGGTGCTGTCTGGGGCCTGAAGGAGGGCCCTGCTCCGTGGTCCATGAGCTCGGTGCTCTGGGTGACAGAGGAACCAGGCAGGGCCCTGCAGCAGTGCATCCTGGGAACTGCAGTTTCCAGTGAGCTCCTTTGTTCCGGGGACCCATGCAGCCAGGGATGAGGGCTCCTTCCCGGCTTCCTCTGCAGCACACACAGTGCACTCAGTGTGAGATTCCTCCCTGCAGAAACACATCAGCCAATGCGGACGGCTCCTGGCTCTTCTGTCTGGATTCAGAATTAGAGCATCCTGAAAACGAAGAACCCAAGGAAATCCTTACCTTCAGGAGACTGAAATGTACTATAGAACCAGTTATTAAAATAATTAGTACGAGGGACTAGTGCTGTGGCATAGTAGGTTAAGCCTCTGCCTGTAATGTAGGCAACCCAAATGGGTGCCGGTTCAAGTCCCAGCTGCTCCACTTTGCATCCAGCTCCCTGCTACAGCTTGGGAAAGCAGCAGAGGATGGCCCAAGTGCTTGGGCCCCTGCACCCACATGGGAGACCTGGGAGAAGCTCCTGGCTCCTGGCTTTGGCCTGGCCCAGCCCTGGATGTGGTGGCCATTTGGGGGAGTAAGCCAGTGGATGGAAGATGTCTATCTCTCTTTCTGTTTCTGGCTCTCCTTCTCTGTAACTCTGATTTTCAAATAAATAAATCTTAAAAACAAATAATAAAATAGGCCTGCACTGCGGCTCACTTGGCTAATCCTCCGCCTGTGGCGCTGGCACCCCAGGTTCTAGTCCCGGATGGGGCTCTGGATTCTGTTCCAGCTGCCCCTTTTCCAGTCCAGCTCTCTGCTGTGGCCCGGGAAGGCAGTGGAGGATGGCCCAAGTCCTTGGGCCCCTGCACCCGCATGGGAGACCAGGAGGAAACACCTGGCTCCTGGCTTCGGATTGGCGCAGCGCCGGCCGTAGTGGCCATTTGGGGGGTGAACCAACGGAAGGAAGACCTTTCTCTCTGTCTCTGTCTCTCACTGTCTAACTGCTTGTCAAAAAAAAAATAATAATAATCATTGGTACTGGTATGGGACTCAGTGGAATAGAACAGGTAATCTAATGTAAACTAGACTCTTGGTGTAGATGAAAAAACTTCAGGATGAAAATCACAAGGGTTTTCATTTTTCATTTCAAATTCAGTAAATTTTATTGCAAAAATGGTCTATTTGGAAGGGAGATTAAGCTAAATAGAGCTTTCTCTTTTTAGAAATCCTCAAAATATTAAAAAAAAACCCTCTCCCATTCAATACATATTCCATACAACGAAAAGGTAGACAACAAACTAGGTAAGCTTCACCACACATTTGGCAGACAAATGATTAACTCCTTTGCTATGGGGCCTGGCATTCCATTTTGGAGCTCTGATTCAAGTCCCAGCTGCTCTGCTTCCAATCCAGCTTCCTGCTAATGTGCATGGGAGGGCAATGGATGAAGGTCCCAGTTTTTGGGCCCCACTCATGCATGTGGGAGACGAGGATGCAGTTCCTGGTTCCTGGCTTTGGCCTGGCCCATCCATACCCGGCTGTTGTGGGCACTTGGGGAGTGAACCATAGGATGGAAGATCTCTCTGTCTGTGTCTGTCTCTCTGTTGTTCTGCCTTTCAAATAAATAGATAAAATCTTAGAAAGACACACTTACATTAAAAAAAAAAAAAAACTCTTTAGGAAGAAGACTTGCATACCATGGGAAAACTAGAAAGGGTATTACCTACAGGTTAAGTCAAAGGAACTGTATTTTCCAGCTTAGGAGAACAGACATCTGTTTAGGAGAGTATTTGTGGTCCATACTACCTATAAGGACAAAAAGTTATCTCCAAACGCTGAAATGGAAGGCAACTGAAGAGTGGTCCGAGACATGATAGTATGTTTATGTGATGCCAAGTTGGGTAACCACTGGAAGTATGCTAGAGAATATCTACACCATGAGAGGAGGTCTCAGTTTAAACAGAGTAAAACTAAATAAACTGCACCATTGTGACCCGGGGGCCTGCTTCTGCTCTGCACCAAGAAGAATGGCAGAGCCACTCTGTGGACAGTGGGTCTCTCTGTGATGCGTTAGATAGCATATTTTGTTGCTTCTGTATTTTATTTTAGATTTGATGCTTATTTTCAAATTCCTGTAATGAACTTTCACAAGCAAGTTAAAGAAGTTATTTCAATAAACTGATAGCTGTTACGCTGATGTATAAAAGACAAAAAAAATGCTATGGGAACAAGTGAAATATAGACAATGTTAGTAGAAAAATCACAATATTTTAAAGATATAATCTCTATTGCATTTATTAATGCTTTCATCTAAAAATCCAATGAATTCTAATTAGAACACTAAGGGGATTTCACTTTTAAAATTTGACAAAATGAGTTAAAAATCACCTGGGGAAAAACAAACATGCAAAAATAGGACAATTCTGTTAAAAAAAAAAAAAGAGTGCTAGCAGTTATTAAACTGTGTCAGGAAACTACCAGTCAAAATGTTTGGTTTCAGGGAAGAAATGAGCAGAATGGAGCCCCTAAGTACCTAAACACCAGGGGGCCCTGGGCACAGGTACAGGCAGCAAGCACTTGGGATCCGGTCGGAGGGAGGGGAGGAGGGTCTACTCAGTCAGTGGGGTAGCTGACCAGCTCTTCCGTGCAACACAAAGGACACAAAGAGCACAAACCCTGGTTGAGGCTGGGTTCCTATTTCTTCCTTTCAGGAAAATAACTTCTAGATGGCTCCCAGGGTGGTGTTTTAAACTCTCAAGTCAGAGGGCGCCACCCCTGGTCTAAAGCCCCCACCGGCTGCTCCTTGAGATTGGGGTGGCACCCCGGGGTGCCCTGAGCCCCACACCTGCACAGCCCAAGCCCACGCTCCTCGCAGGCGGCACGACCCGCGCCTGGGCTTGTGCTGCTCCTCCTGGGGCTGCCTGCCTCTGCTTTGGCTCCGGGGTCCTTCCCCAGAGTGAGCGCCGCAGGCACCCCCATCCTCTTGCCCACGTTCTGTGGCTTTTCTCCCCTGTGCTTGTTCTCTGTGTCATTTGTTCCCTAGTTGCTTTGTGTGATGGGCCCACAGCTCCTGCACTGCAGTGCCTAGGGGCTGTGCCGGGCATCAAGAGGGCGCTCAGCACACAGGCGTCCGAATGACTCCAAGCCTGGACGTGAATGAGGGTAAGGAACTCCGCAGGCTACTCAGAAAAGTGAGGAGCTGTAAAGGAAGGGAATGATAATTAAAAATATATACATTTATTTATTTGAAAGGCTGAGTGACAGAGAGAGGGAAAGACAGATCTTCCATCTGCTGGTTCATGCCTCAGAGGGTAGCAACATCTGAGCCAGGCCTACGCAGGAAGCCTAGGACTCCATCCTGGTCTCCCACAAGGGTGCAGGGGCCCTAGCGCTTTGGCCATCTTCCAGTGCTTTCCCAGGCCATAGCAGGGAGCTGGTTGGGAAGAGGAGCAGCCGGGACTAGAACCGGCGCTCATGTGGGAAGCCCCGCTCCAGAGGCGGAGGCTTAGCCTACTACGCCACGTGCCGCCCCCAGGAATAATTTTGAGTAGACTTTAAGTAATGCATTAGCTACACAGTTGGTGAGGGCCATGGTGTTTTGGGCACTCATAGACAGGCTTCTGACCTCAGGGAGCTTATGTTTTGAAGAAGGAACCACTCAACTTCGTGATCCGGGAGACTGGGGGACAGGCAAGGCGCTGAGACCCGGAGCACCGGGTGGGCCGGAGCACCGAGGGCGCTCGGAGGCCTTGCCGAGGGGATGACAGTTACAATGTGGCCTGAGGTCAGCAGTTACAATGTGGCCTCTGTCATCTCTGTGCAGACAGGCCGCAAGCGCGCGTTCCAGGTGGAGGTTGAACAAGGTGCGCGCGTTCCAGGTGGAGGTTGAACAAGGTGCCAGTGCTGGGAGAAAGAGCCCAGCGGGAGGCTGTGGTGTGAAGCTGGCGGGAGGACCGGCGGCTTCGGGACTGGGAAGGCCTGTGGGGTTGTGGTGAAGCTATGGGATTTCTTCTAAGAATCATGGAACACAACAGGAGAGTTTTATGCAAGGGAGCAATGCAGTCTGGTTTCAGTTTTCCAAACATCATTTCCTGGCGAACACAGAAATGGAAGAATCCATTAGAAGGTTATTTTATATATAAAAATGGTAAAAATATGACCAGGAGACAAAATTAACTAGGGAAAAATAAGTTTGCATCATTGTGCAGAAAGCTACTTTTGTGAATTTTTAAGAGCGTTATGTAAAATGATATGGTAGAGTGAGCAGAAAAATAATAGGCAAAGAGTACAAATCAAGCAGTTAATCCACCTTATCTCTCCCTCCCTCTCTCTTTTACACACACACACACACACACACACACACACACCTTCCTCCAAACAAAACACTGCACAACAAATTGGCAATCAACATACGTAAAGAAAGTTACTTGTGGTCATAATAAAAAAGATATGAATCAAAATAATAAGATTGGAAAATATTTTAAAAAGTGCATTTTTCAGGGTTGGCAAGAGATTGGGAAAAATAGTCCAGCAGTCCCAGCTGCACTTCATGGGAGAAGGGTGTGTGCCCGTGTGTGTGCACGGGGTTGCTGGTGCAGCCTCTCGGGAGGCAGCTTAACCACATTTATCAAGGCTCAGCATGCGCATGGCAATCTCAGGCCCAAGAACAGGTGCTCTGGGGATTCTCTGTGCTCCTAAATGCATGCATGTGGTGCTCAAGGCAGCTCTGTTGGAACAGGAAAAAGTTCCAGGGGCTGGCGCTGTGGCACAGCAGGTTAATGCCCTGGCTTGGAGCGCTGGCATCCCATATGGGCACTGGTTCTAGTCCCAGCTGCTCCACTTCCAATCCAGCTCTCTGCTATGGCCTGGGAAAGAGTAGAAGATGTCCCAAGTCCTTGGGCCTCTGCACCTGCGTGGGGGACCTGAAGGAAGCCCCTGGCTCCTGGCTTCGGATTGGCACAGCTCTGGCCGTTTGGGGAGTGAACCATCGGATGGAAGACCTCTCTCCCTTTCTGCCTCCCCTCTCTCTGTGTAACTCTGACTTTCAAATAAATAAATCTTAAAAAAAAAGTTCCAGCAAGACCACACATGACCATCAATAGGAGTCTTTCTGCTTTATCCATTAATGGCACACTCTTTGCTCCTTAGAAAAGAACGAGGTGGATCTGTGTTTACTGCTGAGTAACCATGTCCAAGGTAGAGTGTTACCTGAGAAAAATTTTCTAAAAAGCAAGATGCAGCACAGTGGAAAATGTATGCACATTGTTTTATGCAGAAAACATGCTGGAAGGTTCTTTGCGAAGCTGTTCTAGAAATGGGGCTAATGTTGGGAAAAGGTATTGGAGGTTTGGGAGACCAGGAAGGAAATGTTTATGCTTCATTCTATAGCCTCTGTGGTCTTTGAATTTTTAAATGTACTTTATTAAGCAAACAAAATATACTAAAAATGGAAAGCAGGTTAGCAATCATTATTCCAGGCACAATGAGCAGTAATAGCTCCTAATAGTGAGTCGTAAAAACTATTAGTAAGCCGGCCGGCGCCGCGGCTCACTAGGCTAATCCTCCGCCTAGCGGCGCCGGCACACCGGGTTCTAGTCCCGGTTGGGGCGCCGGATTCTGTCCCGGTTGCCCCTCTTCCAGGCCAGCCCTCTGCTGTGGCCCGGGAGTGCAGTGGAGGATGGCCCAGGTGCTTGGGCCCTGCACCCCATGGGAGACCAGGAAAAGCACCTGGCTCCTGGCTCCTGCCATCGGATCAGCGCGGTGCGCCGGCCGCAGCGCGCTGGCTGCGGCAGCCATTGGAGGGTGAACCAACGGCAAAGGAAGACCTTTCTCTCTGTCTCTCTCTCTCTCACTGTCCACTCTGCCTGTCAAAAAAAAAAAAAAAAAAAAAAAAAAAAAAAAAACTATTAGTAAGCCCTTGCATTTGTGGGACTATGTGCCATTCAGGAACCCAGTGTCTCCAGATACTGTCTCGTTTAATTCTCAGCAGGGCAGTCGCAATTATCCCCGTGTTCCCGAGCAGACGTGGAGGCCGGAGCCAGGGGTCCTCCGAGTCTGTGTCAGCTTTTCTACTGCTCTGCTGGGTCTTCCCTGCTCTGCTCTGATGACAGACTTGACAGGCATCCGTTGCATAGGCAGCTTCTCTCTGTCCCGCACCTGCCAACAGAGGCAAAGCTCCGGACTGTGGGCTGTTCCCAGCCAGCACCCCCGTCTGCAGTGTGTCCTTGGGCAAGTCGCTGCCACTCTGGGGACCATCTCTCAGGCCTCTTCCAGCTCTAAATATCTTTGATTTATACCCAGTGTCTTGCTGAAGTAATTGAATTTTCAGGGTGGAGTGTCATAATTCATTCCTAAAAGTTTGAAACACAAGTTCACGGACAACATTTAAAGAATTGGGGTCCTGAGCAACTCTGTAAATCACCTGTTCTACAAAGCGTGCTAGTTGTATCCTTGAAGCAACTGTTTGGGGAAGGTGTGCAGACATCAGCCCGACCCACTCTGTTTCCAGTGCAGGCTTTGGGCCCTCCCCTCCTAAGGACCACCATCTCCCCCTTCCCCGACCCCGGCCTCCAATACCAGCTCCAGTCCTGCCCTCCTGCGTGTCCGCATTATGCATACGTTGATGCTGACCATCTTCTCAGGCCACAGGTGCTCATCATCTATCCTCTGTGCTCAGTGCAGAATCTGAAACGTGGTGGGTTCTTGGCAAATGTCTGTGAGGCAGGGAGATGAGTGAGCAGCCTGGTCTCACTGGGTCAGCTCGCCATGCTGGAATTCAAGCTCAGAGGGTATCCTAAGCTGGAGTCTGGTCTGAGCCAGTGCTATTGTCTAAGAGGCAACAGTGTAACAGAAGCACGGCAACTTCCTGTCCCTCAGGTGGACTTGGACAGCGGGTGGTGCGCCCACTCCCCAGAGTTTCCCCCATTGAATTGGTCCAGAGAACAGCATTTTTGTGGATGAGTATTAGGTATTCATCATTCAAAGTGTTCTGAGCCCACTAGGTTAGCATGCTAGTTACAAAAGGAATGTTATCCTCCGCCTAGCGGCGCCGGCACACCGGGTTCTAGTCCCGGTCGGGGCGCCGGATTCTGTCCCGGTTGCCCCTCTTCCAGGCCAGCCCTCTGCTGTGGCCAGGGAGTGCAGTGGAGGATGGCCCAGGTGCTTGGGCCCTGCACCCCATGGGAGACCAGGAAAAGCACCTGGCTCCTGGCTCCTGCCATCGGATCAACGCGGTGCGCCGGTCGCATCGCGCTGGCCGCGGCGGCCATTGGAGGGTGAACCAACGGCAAAGGAAGACCTTTCTCTCTGTCTCTCTCTCTCTCACTGTCCACTCTGCCTGTCAAAAAAAAAAAAAAAAAAAAAAAAAAAAAAAAAAGGAATGTTAGCTCACTTTTAGGTCAATTAAATTAGAACCAACGTAATTTACTAAATGTTTGTTGTAGCCAAGTCCCGTGCTGGGTGTGTGCATACAGACAGGAGACAAGGGGGCTCAGCACTTACACGGAGACACAGCTAAGCCTGCGACTGTCATGCGCGTGCTAAGGATATGAGAAAAGTGTGTACAGGGAGTGGGGCCAGCATGGAGGAAGGAGTGATATAGGCATGGGGAGAGGGGCAAATGATCTCACGGATGCGAGTTTTCTTAAGATTGGGCACATGTTTCCGGTGGCGGAATGACTCACACGATTTTCCTGTGAGTATTTCAACTACAAACCTACGTTTACGGCACAAACGCTTGCCACAGCCTGTGGTGGTTGAGGAGCTACAGGACGTCTGACAAGTTTAAATGGATTGTTCCTGAGAGCCCGGGTATATCACTTGATACGGTTCCGTAGCCATGTCCTCCCTGTATATTATTATGAAAAATAGAGACTGGAGCGTGCAGCTCCATTGACCCTTTGGAAACACTGTAATCAAATGTAGACAGCTGCTCAGATTGTCTGAGTCACCAAGGAGAAGCAGCTACAGAAATGTGGCAGCCAGGAGACGGTCAGGCAGATAGCCGTGACAGGCATGGGCGAGGCTGACAGTGACGAGGACCCTCCACTTGGGTGCTATGATGCTGGCTGGATTCATGAAGCATACCCTGTAGCACGGTGCTGCGCAAACTTGACCATGGATGCATGCATATCACCTGGGGATCTCGTGGCAGCCTAAGGGTCTGTTTCTTTCTTTCTTTTTAAGATTTATTTATTTATTTGAAAGAGAGAGAGAGAGAGAGAGAGATCTTCCATTTGCTGGTTCACTCCCCAGGTGGCCATAGTGGCCAGGGCTGGGCCAGGCAGAAGCCAGGAGCCAGGGGCTTCTTCCAGGTCTCCCACATGGGTACAGGGGCCCAAGCATTTGGGTCATCCTCTGCTGCTTTTCTCAGGTGATTATCAGGGAGCTGGATTGGAAGTGGAGCAGCTGGGACTCGAACCGGCACCCATATGGGGTGTAAGCAGGCAGTGGCTTTACCTGCTGTGTCACAATGCTGGCCCTGAGGGTCTGGTTTCTAACAAGCTCCTAGGTGTTGCTGATAGTGCGGGATCTTTATTATATTTCACATAATGAATTTCTATTGTAGCAGTTGAAAACTGTGGCCCCTGACCTGTCACTTGTTTTTGTAAATAAAGTTTTATTAGAATACAGCCCTTTTGTTTATATGCTGTCTATGGCTGCTTTCACACTGCAGCAGATGGCAGATACCATATAGCCTGTAGAGACCCAAATATTTGCCATCTGACCTTTGGTGGAAGAAAGTTTGCTGACCTTTGCTTTAGAGAAGTGATTCTTTTTCTTTCTTTTTTTTTTTTTTAAGATTTATTCATTTATTTGAGAGGCAAAGTTAGAGAGAGAGGGAGAGACACAGAGAAAAGTCTTCCATCCACTGGTTCACTCCCTAAATGGCCACAACAGCCAAAGCTGGACCGATCTGAAGCCAGGAGCCCGGAGCTTCATCTGGGTCTCCCACGCAGGTGCAGTTGGGCCATCTTCTACTGCTTTCCCAGGCCATCAGCAGGGAGCTGGATCGTAAGAGAAGCAGCCAGGAAGCGAATTGGTGCCCATATAGGATGGGCCACAGCACTGGCCCTGAGTAGTGACTTTTGAACTTGGCTGCATACGAGTTACTGGGTAAACTTTACAAAATCCCAATGTCCAGGATGTGCTCAGACCATTTGAATCATAGTTCTGGGAGGTGAGTTCTAGGTATCACTACTTTTTAAGATCCTAGGTGATTCTAGTAACCAGCCCTCATGAAGATGTTTTTGGAGATTCTATGATACTGATTCATATTATGCTTGCAATTCAAGAACACGTTGCTAGGGGGCAGTGGCATCAGTTAGGATAGGTATAAATGGTGGAATGATCCTCCATAGGCTTGGGTATTCGGATAACTTAAAACTGGCTCCAGCAGTAGGATCAACTAGTATGATTAGAGAAATCACTCACAGGTAATAAGCTAACAACAGCCACTTGCACTGCTCAGCCAAGGCAAACTTGCGACCATGAGAGCTTCAGAACTTGGCACAAAACTATCTGCTTTAGGCTTTTTTTTCCTAAATAAATAACTCTGATAGAGATTGCTCTTTTTGCCCAGTCCTTATCTTTTCTAGTCTTGGCTGTTCTTATCTGAATTTTGCCACTGGGCTCTTTGTCAAGATTTCCATTCCATATACAGTATAATCGTGGCTTAAATAAAACTAATGATAACCAACATCTGCACGGCTCACACATGCATTCCATCATTTGGATCCTTGTGGGGACTTCATTCCCATTTTCCAGGTAAGGAAAATGAGCTTTGTAGAGTACAAGTGACATTTTCTAGAAATAATGAGAGGTAGAGGTGACACTAATGATGGCAATGGTTAACTTCTTCCCAATTTCAGAAAAAAAGCTCATTTTTGCCCACATCACAAAGCTCTTCCTGGTCCCCATTTCTCTCCCTGCCACAGCTCATCCTCCCCCGCCTCACTTCCTGTGTTTCTCTTCCAACTCCTTCCAGATGAATAAAAGATTTTACAGCTTCTTTACAAATACTCTGCAGGTTTCAGTCCAGCCTTTCTATGGATTCAAACAAAGTCCCCAAAGGGGCTTGGCTCCCTCTTCTTTTTACTTTCTGTTCAATATGTTTGAACCGTTTTAAATCTAACACATCAGAACTGTTTCCAAACGCAGGTGCCCAGTAATTGACTCACAGCCCCAAGTCTGAGCATTGCTGCTCGTGGTGCCATCACCTGAGACCCCTGCGGGCCATGGGGAAGACAAATAACCTCCAACTTGAACTCAATTTTGTTTCCTCTTGCCCCGGTGAAACATTTCCTCCTGCCAGCCTCATGCTCATTGGGAACAAAGCCCCGGCCTCTTTGAATCTGACCTGGGTGGGCTGTGGTCTTGGGGAGGTGCCGAGAGGTGCATGTTGGGCCACTTTGGAGTGGGCCTTTGCCCTGGGATGTGGCCGTTGATTGCATTGCAGCACTCCAATTGGTTTTCTGTCTAAAAGTCCTTTCCTTTCACTTTAGGGAATGAAGTGGACAGACTACAAAGGAGAAAGGAGAGGACAAGCCCGGATGCTTGTCGCTGAATTTCTGCCTCATCCTCTACCTCATTCTCTCAGGGAATCAATGTCTGATGTGCTCTTCTGAACAGGGAAAATGCTAAACAAAGCAGTCCATGATTAAACGTCCAATGGGAAATGTCAATTTTAGAATGGACCATAAATATAAGTGAAGAATATTCGATGTTTATCAACCTTTGCAGATTTACTGCACCCCAGTGGGCTGATCACACAGGAGGATGGAGACTCTGACAACATAGCGTGTGTTTCCTAGGACAGAGCTAATTTTATGTCATTTCAGTCTTTTAAATAAAAGTGGTTTATGAGGTGTAGATGAGTCTTGATTTCATCTTTGTTTTAGTGTTTAGAGAGCAGTATGCCACAAACCATGAAAAAAGAAAATATTTGCTAGCCATGGGTTGGGGAAATACGAGTAATTCCAGGGCTCTAATGGGATGTCTCAAGCAGATTAGTCACTGGTCGCATTTGTCAAGGTGCTTGGTAACGAGTCATGGACACCAAACTTGAACTGGTTTAAGCAAAAAATAGGATTTACTGGGAGGCTATTAGGATAGTTCACAGAGTTAAAGGAAACGATGAGGAATCAGGCCAAGGGAAGTCAGGGGCGGGGCAAGTCCAGAGAGCCCCGGAATGGGAAGTCTGTCCTTAGACACCATGACGATTGTCCCTTTACCTCTGATCCCGTTCTTCAGCTTCCTTCTCTCCTTGAGAATTCCCTCTGCATCTGCAAGACCCCCTGCAGCCCCACAGGTCACAGCCCTAAAGCTTTGCTGGTGAGAAGGAGCTCTCCTCTCCAGCATCAGTTGGATTACTTTGGACAAAGGACTTTGATTGGTCAGACATAGGTCACATGTCCAAGTCCTGGCCCAATCACTAGGGCTAGGGAGGTGAGGTTGGGGTGGAAGATACCAGCTTCTCTTTGAGTATAGGATAAAGCCATAGGAAGCGGGGTGGCTCCTGAAAGAATCCAGGGCACACTGTTGGACTTGGGGGCAGCTAGTGAGAAGCAGTCTCTGCAGTCTGTGTTTGCACGTTTACGGCTTAGGAAGAAAATATGGGAAACTACATGGAACATTAAAGTTCTGTGTATATATGTAAATAGGTCTTTACATAGATTATCCTGCTGATCTTGAGCTACTGATAAAGAAAGAATGCTGTTAGCCTCATTTTACTCCTGAGAAAACTGTTGGGAAGGGTTAAATCACTCTCCTGGAGTCACACTAAGAGAAAGTAAGAGAAAGTGTTAGATTCTAGCATGCTGGGTGTGCTCCAAAGGCAGCATTCATTTTTTTTTTTAAAGTGAGATTTAATTGATTTTATTGGAGAGTCTGAGGGAGGGAGGGAGGGGAGGTGGGAGAGAGAGAGAGAGCGAGAGAGAGAAAGAGAGAGAGAGAGAAACTCTACCCACTGGTTCACTACCCAGTGTCCAAAATAGCCAAATCTGGAACCCAACTGGGAACCCCATCTAGGTCTCCCACGTCCACGTGGATGGCAGGAGCCCAACTACTTGAGCCATCATGACTGCCTCCCAGGGTCTGCACTGGCAGGAAGCTGGAGTCAGGAGCGGCAGCTGGAATGTCACCTAGGCTCTCTGATGTCGGATGGGGGCATCTTTATCAGTGACTGACTGTTGGGTAAAACAACTGCCCTCAAAGCCAACATTCTTAACCACTAGGCTATCCTGCCCACAAATCTCATCCACGTTACAATCGTTCCAAAGTACAGCTTGCTTCCATGTTCCTTACAGGTGAAGTTCAAGTTCCTACCATTGTCTCTCCCTGGTTAGTCCTTCCTCCCTCCATGGCCTCCCGCCCCTGCCACACTGCACTTGCTTTTTCTGAACCATTGTTAAGGACTCTGCTACATCCTCCTGTGGGTGTTTACCTAGCTGTCTCCTCTTCTCAGCAGTAAATGTGGTAACCTTGCCCTGTCCTTAAGTTTGTCGTTGGTCCTTCGTTTTCCCTGAAAAGACCAACATTTAATTAGCAGATAGCAGCGGAATCCTCCCTGCTCTCAGCTATCCCTCTTCTCACCTAGCGTTTGTACAACTCTCCATCCCGTTCTGCTCCTCTCGTAGCCTATTTGTGCTGCTCTAACAATCCTCGAGACTGGGTAATTTATAAAAAAAGACATTTATTTCTCACAGTTTCAGAGAGCAAGAGGTTTCGGATCAAGGCAGCAGCAGATTCCATGCCAAGTGAGGGCTTGATGTCTTGATGTCCAAGCCAGTGCCTTGCTACTGTGTCCTCTAGAGGGGACAGGCACTGTGTCCTTACAAAAGGGGCAAACGTGTCCCCTCCGGTCCTTTTGCACAGCACTGATCCATTCATGAGGGCAGAGCTCTCGTGGCCTGATCACCTCCTAAAGACAGCACCTCCTAGTGCCGCTGCACTGGGGATTAAATTTCAACATGAATTTTTGAGAGAATAGACACGTTCAAACCACAGTGTTCCACCCTTTGCCCCTAAAAATCCACGCCTTTCTTGCATAAAAATATATTCATTTCATCCCAATAGCCTATCAAAGACTTAATTCATTTTGGTATCAGCCCCCAAATGCAAGGTCTCATCTAAGTATCAGCTAAGTAAGGGGGAGATTAAAGTGTGACTTATCCTGAGGCAAGCCTCTCAGCTGTGAACCTGTGAAGTCAAACACAAGGGAGGGGGCATACAGAGGAGACATGCCCATTCCAAAGGGGGGAAGTAGGAAAAAAGAAAGGTGTGCCTGGTTCCATGTAAGTCTAAAACCCAGCAGATCAAAGGATCTTAAGCCTGGAGCCCTCAGAGTAATCTTCCACTCCAGGTCTCACCTCTGGACCCCCAGGGCCCTGGGCACAGTTCCCCAAAAAAGACTTTGCTGAGTGTAGCAGCTCTCATAGATTGGGGATGGGTTCCTGTAGCTCTCCCAGGCTGGCATAACAAGCCAGGACTCTACAGTCACAAGATGTCAAGGGTGACTCAGCCCCCAAGGCTCCACCAGGCATTGCCCAACCGGGAGCTCTGCCCTGGTGGCAGTTCCCTGCCTGGACTCCAAGGCTGGCTCTGGCATCCTCTGAAATCCGCCCAGAGGCAGCCAGGCTTCACAGCTCATGCACTTTCTGTGCCTGCAGAGTTGCTACCACGTGGGCACTGCCAGAGTTTACCCCTTAGCTTTCCAGAGCAGTGGCCCGATGCAGACTTAAGCCTACTTGTGTCATGGCTGGGGAGGCTGAGGAGCGCTGCACCTGAGCGCAAGGAGCAGAGATGTGTGCTGGCACTGGGCAGCTCGTCCCAAACTCCCATGGGCACACTGGAGCCCTCCTTTGAAACCAATCTGTGCTTAGGCTTTGGCACTCTGGGTCTGTGCTGGCAGTGGGTGCCCCAGAGATCCCCAAATCGCCTTCAGGGTCATCCTTCCATTGTCCTCATGAACAGCATCTGACCTTATCCTACCCGTGCTTACCCCCTTATCACACTGGCCACCTGGCCACAGCCTTGATGGTTTCTCTTGACCACGCTTTTTATTATTTACCATCTGGTCAGGCTGAAAAGGTTCCATTTCTTTAAGTTCTGCTTCCCTTTTAATGATAAATTATGTCTTTACTTCCCTTTCTCTTGTGCTCAGCTGTCAAGAGGAGCTGTGCAGCACCTTTGCTAAGGTCGTTTTGCCAGGAAATACGCTGGGTTCTAGCTCTTCTGTTCTGCCACTCGCAAAGCCTGGGTCGTAGATACAATGCAGCCATGTTCTTTACGCTCTGTAACAAGGACGACTTACTCTGGTTTCCAATAAGATATTCTTCCTGTCCACCTAAGACCTGACCAGAATTCTTCTACCAACATCCTGATCATGACAGCTTAGTAACTCTGAGATTTAGCTTCCGTTTATAGCTCTCCTCTTCTGAAGCCTTGCCAGAATCACCCGCAATGCTCTTTGCATGGCAAAGATAGGTCTTTTCTAGCCTATTCCTGCAAAAACAAATATCTTCCTCTACACTCCATCATAGTGGTTCTGGGAACCACTGACTAATACGTGCTGTCTTCAGAACACTGGGAATTTTACAGTTTATGTCGTTGCTACTACTGAACTTATTGACAGAAGTGCCTACTAGCAAACTACATAACCATTTCTGGTGAATGAGTGAACCAAGCAGATATCAGAAAACATTAGCACAGTTTCTTCTTAATGAGGAACCTGGTGTGTTGCCAAAAGCTCCCCGACTCCACAGTTAGGTAAGACGGGGCTCATATCGGGATTCCAGCACCGGCTGAGAAATCTTGATTTGCAAAATGCAAGTGGTATTTTCTCCTTTCCAGGTATTTTGTGAGGATTGAACAATGCAGTACATGAAGCACATAGCACATAGTAGGTGTGCAAAAGTTGGTGGGAGAGACTGTGAAGAGCCAGGCAGGCCATGGGCGTGGCTCCTGGACGGGTTCCTGGACCATTCTAGGCAGACGGGACTCTGGGAAGAACAGAGGTGGGGGACGGCATTTGCTCTCACAGCACGCTGGTTAGGAGGCCTGCAGCCCACATCAGTGTGCCCACGCCCAGGGTTGAATCCGGGTTCTGGCTCCCGAGTCCACTTTCCTAGGAGACAGGGTAATGGCGCAAGTCCTCGGGCTCCTGCTGCCCCTGTGGGAGACCTACCCTCTGCTCCCTGAAAGCACTAGGCAGAGTTGGCAGACGTGAGTTTCTAGCAGGACTGAGTGGGTCCCTGGCTGTCACTGGCCTTTGAGGAGTGAGTCAGTGGATAGCAATTCACTGTCTCTCTTTCTCCACTACAAGTAAATAAACCTTGAACCCACAAAAACGAGGTAGTGTGCTATCTGTTAGTGTGCTCTTCTGCCCACAGACATCGGAATGCTTAGCATGGTGACTTTTGCTGTTACTTTCAGCTTGTGGAACTGTTAATGGTTTCTCCATTTCTTTGCTGCTTGTGATTCATTTTGTAGTATTGCGTGTGCACACGTGTGTATGTGTGTGTGTGAGAGAGAGAGAGAGAGAGAGAAATAGAAAAAAATCCTTGTATGACTTTAATTTGCTCAGAAAACTGTATCTCACAATATCCTGAGTTTTTCTGTTTAAGAAAAACATGATTCTGAACAGTCTGATGAGTCACTTGCCTACTTGCTGTAGGTTTCAGTTTCTACCATGTTCAAAAAAGGTTTATTTTATTTCATTGAAAGGCAGAGTTACAAAGAGAAGCACAGAGAGAGAAAGAGAGATCTTCCATCCACCAGTTAATTCCCCAAATATCTGCAACAGCTGGGACTGGGCCATGTTGAATCAAGGAGCCAGGAGCTTCTTCCGGGTCTCCCACATGGGTGCAGGGGCCCAAGCACTTGGGCCATCCTCTGCTGCCTTCCCAGGCTCATTAGCAGGGACCTGGATCAGAAGCAGAGCAGCCGGGACTCTAAATGGTGCCCATACGGGATGCCGGCGCTGCAGACTGCAACTTAACCTGCTGTGCCACAGCTCTGGCCCCTCGGTTTCCACCCTTATCACTTGATATAAAGGTCACCTCCTCCTTGTGGGGGACATAGAGATGGCCGGCCCAGATCCTCCTTCATGAAGGGAGGGCTGCCTCCTGTGGGGAGTGCTGGGAGCGGGCTGTCTTCCAGCCTCAGCCCCTCTGAAGGGACCGTCATAGGCAAGGCTGCCTCATGCAGGTCACACGCTTCTTGGAAGCCTGGATCTGTTGACCGCTGGAGGCAGGACATAAAGGCAGAGCCATTTCGGGCTGGGCCAGGCCAAAGCTCTTGTAAGGGCTTGAGGGCGTTGTCTGCCCCTTGCCTGCCCTAACCAGACACGGAACCTGCCATTGCCTTG
Organism: Oryctolagus cuniculus; assembly: GCF_051225735.1. Classification (NCBI taxonomy): domain Eukaryota; kingdom Metazoa; phylum Chordata; class Mammalia; order Lagomorpha; family Leporidae; genus Oryctolagus; species Oryctolagus cuniculus. The sequence continues at coordinate 59,230,338 of NC_142884.1, read as the reverse complement.
ACCTTGGACTTGCCCCGCCTCCAGACCCATGAGAAATGCATGTGTTTTGCTTAGGAGCCACCCCGTCATGGACTTTCTTCCAACAGCCTGGATGAACTGAGACACAGGGCGAAGGATTTAACACTGCTTGAAGTGCTGGGAAGCAGGTGCTGTGAGTACAAGGAAGCAGCTTTGCATGGAGGACGAGCGCCGAGAGATCCTGCACTTTTTCCAGGGAGCTGCCTGCGAGCTTTGCCTCTTCCTGTCCACCTGGGCTGTCCCCTCCTGCCCAGTCGGCTGTCTGAGCCTCTGTGCCTCTCACTGTCTCAGCTCACACCTCTCACCGATGCCAGGGCTGCTTCTCACCTCCCCACTCCTTCTCTCCCCTGGCTCCCGTTTGCCCTGAGCCTGGGAAAAGGCCCTGTGTGACCCACGCTGGCTTCTTCCCATGACACTTTGCAGGCTGTCCAGCTGCCCTGCCATTGCTCATGCTGTCCCACTTAGCCAACAAGACAGAAGCCAGAGGTTTCCTGGATACACCCAGACGTAAATGCCAGCATGTTTCTCTGTGCCTCCCCAAGCTCTCGATACATCTTTTTTATTCCTTCCTCTCTGCACCGTGGTCTCGTTTAACTGTCCAGCTCCTCTGTGACGGTGGCGATGTCTGCAGGCAGTGACTCATTCCGATTTTCCAGGGGGTGCCCAGTAGCAGGTCCGTGCCAGATGCCTGGTGTAGGTGTGTGGACACTAACGGAACATCCTTGGACTTGACTTTTCCACGTTGGTGTGTTGTATCTTTTCACCCAGGCCTAAACCCCTAGCAAGCATGTGCGATTGATTCCATGTTATTTCCAGGATCATTATAGCTCTCTGGCTCCATTCCCCTGATGCTAGCCTGGGCCTGTTCTTGTGTGGGAAAAGTAGAACGGCTAAGAGGATGGGTGACGCTCATTTGACCATCTCCAGTGCTCACTTCGGAGTCTTCTACCTCACACAGATACACTGCTAAAGAATATTTTTATCATCCTGTCAGGCTTAGACAGCTGGGTCCTTGATCCAGGTCATTTCTAAGTCAAAAGTGATACAGTGTCTAGATCCCTGTGCTCAGACAGAATCCCTGGCCCAGCCTCCTGCTCCGGGAGATGTGACGTGTGCTTTTGCAGCACATCTCACACACCTGTGGGGTGAGGAAAGGTAATTTAACACCTGTCCAGGCCTCCCTTGTGTCTCTGCAAGTGGATTAATGGGATGCTGGGTACAGTGTGAAGAGAAGAGTCAGAGCCCACTGGGGTTACAGATATGCGCGCCTCCAGGCAACAGGCTCTGCCCCCTGCGTGGTTCCTGTTCACAAGAGCGGCTCCTGCTGGCGTGCACTGCAAAGCCAGGCCTCCCTGGCAACAACGCACCTTCGCCTTCGCTGGTTCTCCAGGGGTGTCCCTTTGTGAGGGGCTGCTCCAGGACATGGGTCTGACCACCGTGAGCTGGGGAACCCCGGATGCACTTGTCACTGTGGTCTTCTGTGCGCGGGCATCTGTTAGACAACAGAACCTGAGACTGTGAAAAGCCTGAAAAGCTGCACTGAGGAAGGCGACCCCCAACAGGAAACGAAGCAGATGGGGCTCACCAAGCGGCTGCTCTAGCGATTGCTCTCCTCTCACAGCAGATACCCTGCAGTCAGCGTGTGATGCTGGCCTTCGCCTCTTCCCTTTCAGGGGACGGGAACACCCCTGAACCAGATCAGATAGACCTTCACAGTATTCTAGTCCTGGGGGTGGAAGCCTGGAAAGACAGGGCAGTGGCATCGCATCTCACGCTTGGTTAGCTAGCACAGGCCCAGTGGGAGAGAGAGAGAAGGGTGGAGGAGAGAGAGAGGGAGAAGGCAATTTATGTTGGTAGGGCACCTGGCCTTCTCAAAGAAAACATCTTCAGGTCTGTGTGATACACAGTGACGGCGCTTGTCTGCCCGTGGTCCTGCTATTGGAAGCCTCTTACTGGTCGAGTTCCTAGTTGTGAGCATGGTCTACAGAGTTGTGCTTCTTCTTCTTTTTTTTTTTTTTTTTAAGATTTATTTATTTATTTATTTGAAAGTCAGAGTTACACAGAGAGAGAAGGAGAAGCAGAGAGACAGAGAGAGGTCTTCCATATGCTGGTTCATTCCCCCAGTTGGCCGCAATGGCCGGGGCTATGCTAGTCTGAAGCCAGGAGCCAGGAGCTTCCTCCAGGTCTTTCCATGTGGGTGCAGGGGCCCAAGGACTTGGGCCATCTTCTTCTGCCTTCCCAGGCCATAACAGAGAGCTGGATAGGAAGTGGAGCAGCCGGGACCCGAACTGGTGCCCATGTGGGATGCCGGCACTGCAGGTGGCAGCTTAACTGGCTTTGTCACAGCGCCGCCCCAAGAGTTGTGCTTCTTACATTCAGTCCTCTGATTCCACACTGCCCATGGCCAAATCCATTGCGTGCAGTAACATCTTCTACTGAATATGACTGTATGTATCAGATGAGGGAAACTGTAGTTTATACACAATTTAAGAGCTTGGGGGGGCAGTTTTGATGGATCTTTTTGCCTGTGTGCTGAGTTTTAGACTTCTTTCTTTGGGCCAGATGTGACTGCATTAAGATGATGACAACACCAATGAGGACAACGTAGGTAAGGAGTGCAGCCATCATTCCCTGGTGATGTGCTCAGCCCAGCTCCCCTGATGGTGCATTTCATGAACTATCTCCATTTCTGTCTGCACAAGGTTCTATGTATGTGATAGCATGTTGCACTGTTTTCAGTTGAGTCACAAATTTCATTAAGTATGCTTTGGCAACTGTTTCCACTTGTGCATACTCATGTAACCACCACCCTGACGGAGATCTAGAAAGTTCTCATTCCTTAAGCAAATTTTCCCATATCTCTTCCTCATCGGCACTGTTCTCCACCCATATGGCCATTATTTTGACTTCTTTTATTTATTTATTTGAAGGGCAGAGAAAGAGCGAGAGTGAGAACGAGACAGAGAGAGAGAGAGAGAGAGAGATATCTTCCATCCACTGGTCCACTCCCCAGGTGGCCTCAATGGCAAGAGCTGTGCAGTGCCAATCTGGAGCCAGGAGCCAGGAGCTTCCTCTGGGTCTTCCATGCAGATGCAGGTGCCCAAGGACTTGGGCCATCATGCATTGCTTTCTCAGGCCTTAGCAGAGAGATGGATTGGAAGTGGAGCTTCTGGGACTCAAACCGACGCCTACATGGGATGCTGGCACTGCAGGTGGTGGCTTTTACCTGCTATGTCACAGCACCAGCCCCATTATTACTTTTTTTAGATTTATTTTATTTATTTGAAAGACAGAGTTACAGAGAGAGGTCTTCCATCCACTGGTTCACTCCCCAGATGGCCGCAATGGCTAGAGCTGCACCGATCCGAAGCCAGGAGCCAGGAGCTTCTTCCGGGTCTCCCACATGGGTGCAGGGGTCCAAGGACTTGGGCCATCTTCTACTGCTTTCCTAGGCCATAGCAGAAAACTGGATTGGAAGAGGAGCAGCCAGGACTAGAACCAGCGCCCATATGGGATGCTGGCGGCTCAGGCCAGAGCTTTAACCTACTGTGCCACCACACCGGCCCCACTGGCCACATTATTTTGACTTCTAAAGACCACAGCTTCTGGTTTTATGTTCTAGGATGTCACATATATGGAATATAACAATGGATATTTTATGGTGTCTGGATTCTTTTTTCCACTATTCATCTACTTTGCTGTATTTATCCTTAGTTCATTGTTTTACTGTGGAATACTTTACTGTATGAATGTACCACGCTGCATATGTATCTCATGCAACAGATAGTGTTATTTCCAGCTGATAGGTGAGAAAGTGGAGGCAAGGTAAGTTATACAGAGTCACATGGCTGGCAACTAGTGCAGCACAGAGTTGAATCAGGGTCCATTCTGCTCCTAAGGCTCACACCACCACCTTTATGTTGGCAGGGAGGGAGAGTCACAATCTCTCCCGTTTCCTAGTTCTGGAAAAGGGGGCTACTGTATATGAGCAGGTGAAGGTATGCAGACCCAATACAAGTGTGTCGACCAGAGGACGCAGTCAATGTGCCCCCAACACCAGTGAGCTGCACGGCCCCTTCCCAGCCAGCTTCCTGCAGCTGGATTAAGCTTCGAAAATTCAGGCATTTCCCGGGATGGAAGGCTGGCCATTGCTGAAGCCAGATCTCCATCCTTCACTCGGTGTTTTGATTCCTGAATTTAACAGAAGAGGTATTACTTTGATGTTTGAATCGTGCCTTTGATCAAAAGCTTGCTGGCTCCCTCGTGTCTCCTAGAACAGACAGTAGTTCTATTGTGCTGGCGTGTGTTGTAACATTTTGGACAGCAGAAATGACATTTACATGAAACAGCCATCCTTGGAATGCGTGAGATAAGACAATTTCAACAGCTCATCGAAGAAGAGTCCCCGGCGTTGACTTTAAATCAAGCAGAAGTGATAGTGTGTCATCCCGACTTCCCCTTCTCTGCCTGGTGTTAATTAAAATCCTGATAAGAGAACTCAGTCAACATCCATATGAGGAAGACCAAAGCACAGCTTAGAAATGTTCAGATGAAAGTACAGTTAATCAGAATTAAAACAAAAACACCCCCTACACGGTCTCCATTCTCATTTGGCTTCGAGTGGACGTGAAGATTAATATGTGAAGGTAATTTCTACGGACTCTCCCTGTTGTACTTCCCAAACCAAACCGTTTGAAATAATTGAACAATTACTTTGTGCAATGTTATCAAAGTTTATTAAATTGTTCCCATCAGCTCTGTCCAATTACCAAATTTGGCTGATTTGCATATTGCAAAGCACAGTGGTGCCGAGGGTTCCCAGAGTAGAAGCTAGTTCTGGTTGAGCAGGGAGGAGATGTAAAATTCAGTTGGTTCAGATGCCTGCCTTTTATTGCTGAGGAATGTAAGGCTCGGAGGGGTGAAGTGACTTGCCCAAGGTTGCATATGATATAGACAAAGCAGGGCTATCCCCCCTGCTCTCCAAGGCCCTCTGTTTGCCTGCAGGGCTCCAAATGGGCAAACCCCAAGTCATCCCCTACAAGGCCGGCCTGTGCTTCCACGTTCCCAAACATCTCAATTAGTTCCAATTTAGACATGACATTGAGCATGCACCTAAAATGCAAATTCATCCTGACAGACAGGAAATACTAAAGGCGTATTATTCCATCTCAATTTAGTAGCTCAAGGAACTTGAATTTGTTGAAGTGACAGCCTGGATGGCCCTAAATGAAATATTATTCTTTCTTTGGGTGCAAGAAACTCACTTTAAACACTTTACATCGCCATCCCTGTCTCAGATTCCTCTTCTTAGATCTCATCTGGACCTTGCTTAGATTTCTCAGCTGTTATTCTAGAAGGTTATCGACCCTTGTACAAGTGAGAATATGGTGTAACACACCCTAGCCATCAGTCCACATGCTTCAGTAGGTACCAGCCTGGGAGTGCAGCTCGTCAGCTTCCATCGCTCTTCTTGGTCCACTTCCCCACACTTCCTGGATTGTTTTATTCTTTTATTTTTAAAGATTTATCTATTTTAAAGTTAGAGCAACAGTGAGAGAGAGAGAGAGAGAATATCTTCCGTCTGCTGGTTTACTCCCCAAATGCCTGTAATAGCCAGGGCTGGACCAGGCCTGAACTAGGAGACTGGAACTCAATCCAGGTCTCCCACATGAGTGACAAGGATGCAACTACTTGAGCCATCACCCACTGCCTCTCAGAGCGCACATTATCAGGAAGCTGGATCAGAAGTGGAGCTGGGCCGGTGCCACAGCTCACTAGGCTAATCCTCCACCTTGTGGCGCCGGCACACTGAGTTCTAGTCTCGGTTGGGGCGCCGGATTCTGTCCTGGTTGCCCCTCTTCCAGGCCAGCTCTCTGCTGTGGCCTGGGAGCGCAGTGGAGGATGGCCCAAGTCCTTGGTCTCTGCACCCCATGGGAGACCAGGATAAGTACCTGGCTCTTGCCATTGGATCAGCGTGGTGTGCCGACTGCAGCGGGCTGGCTGAGGCGGCCATTGGAGGGTGAACCAACGGCAAAGGAAGACCTTTCTCTCTGTCTCTCTCTCTCACTGTCCACTCTGCCTGTCAAAAAAAAAAAAAAAAAAAAAAAAAAAAAAAAAAAAAAAGAAGCAGAGCAGTCGGGTGCTTGGCCCAAGGTCACCCGAGTAAGCTGACGGGCAAGCAGAGGTGACTCCGGCATTTAACCCGGATGTACCACTCTGTTCTTTATTGTGGAAAGAGCACTTCATGAGAGGTCTCCCCTCTTCACGCAGTGGTAACTGGGCAACACCGACTGCCCGCTGCAGGCAGCTGCCTTTCCCGCCGTGTGTGACCCTCAGGACAGCAAGGACAGCACCCCCTTCCCAAGCCCTGGGTAGCCTCCGTGCCACTCTGTGCTCCTGTGAGATTTACTATTTTAGACTCCTCACATAAGGGTTATCCTGCAGTATTTGCCTTTCTGCTTCTGGTTTATTTCATTTAGAATTACGTCGTCCAGGTTCATGTATGTTGTCACAGGTGCCAGGATGCCCCTCTTTTTGAAGGCTGAGTAATATTCCCTGGCATGTATTTAGAAATGAGAACCCTTGCACATTGTTGCAGGGATGGAAAGTGGTGCAGCTGCTGTAGGAACCGTGTGACGTTTCCTCAGAACATTACCAAGAGAACCGCCAGGTGGCCCATCTATCTCTCTTCTGAGTATTCCTCCAAAGAGTTGAAAGCAGGATCTTGAAGATGCATTTGCACTCCATGTTCACTGAAACATTATTCACAACAGCCAAGATACGGAAACAACCTAAGTGTCCACCCACAGGTGGATGGATGGAGTAGACACTCCTAGGAGCCTGCGTTTGGTGGTCACTGTGCACTGGGAAAATAAAGGTGGTCGTTTTGTCTGCCAGCGCTAAAGCCAGTTGTAGGGTTGTGCAAATCACTGCATATCGGTTACACATTTTCCCAGCAGTAAGTTCAACTTCAGGTGGCGTGCCTTTGTCTTGAATGTGGGCACCCTCTCCATCCCCACTGGCTAACTCAGATGTCCTGGGACAAAGATGCATCCAGGTTTTCTTGTGAGGCATTGGGACATCTCCAGCTGCAGATGCAGGGTGCAGGCCTCCTTCTGCACCACCCCCCTCCCCCGTCCCCGCAGGAGCTGTTCTTCCTGGCTCAGTCTATGCGACTAGGGAAGAAGTCCCGACTTGGAAGTAAGGGACCAGGGCTGGAGCTCCTGCTCCCTGGTTTGCATTTGGTACACATGGCATTTATTCTCATACAGCCTGTCCTCCCGTGTGTGTAGTGGGGGGCTTCATACCCACCTCCAGTGTAGCTCTTGGAGTTAAATGGAAGCACGGACAGAAAGATCTTTCAAACTATTGATGTTCAAAAGCATAACCCAACAGAAGCAATGACTTTGAATGCAGAGGCCACATGAATCGAATGTAACGTATTCTTTCTCTTGCCAGGAATTAAATACAAATTGAGTTCGGATGACTTTTCTTGTAACGACCTTAGATACTTATGTATTGTATCCTTGGGTTTAGCTGTCTCAATTACCTGGATCATGTACGCCAGAAAATGAGCTGCTGCGCATCTTCAAGCATCCTTGTTCCTTCTGATTTATTACTTGGGATACATTCCCATTGGATCGACTATCCGGAAGGTGGTCGTGGTGGGGATGTTATGCACACTAGTCTGATTCTTTTTTTTTTCTTTTTTAGATGTATTTATTTACTTGAAAGTCAGAGTTACACAGAGAGAGAAGGAAAGGCAGAGAGAGAGAGAGAGAGAGAGAGAGACAGAGGTCTTCCATCCACTGTTCACTCTTCAATTGGCCGATCCAAAGCCAAGAGCCAGAAGCCAGGAGCCTCTTCCAGGTCTCCCACACAGGTGCAGGGGCCAAAGGCCTTGGGCCATCTTCTACTGCTTTCCCAGGCAGTAGAGCTGGATCGGAAGTGGAGCAGCTGCAACTTGAGCCGGCGCCCATATGGGATGCCAGCACTGCAGGTGGCAGCTTTGCCTGCTATGTCACAGTGGTCCCCACTAGGCTGATTCTTTACATGCATTTTCAAATTATCTTCTTATAACATCACACAACTTTTACTTCAACTTCACTAGCATTGGATATTTACGATATATGAAGCACTTCAAAACATTTGTGCAAAGGTGAATTAGAAGATGTTTATTTTGCTTCTAACAATTTTGAAAATGATACCTGTCTTTTCATATTTGCAACTTCATGTCGTTCATAGGTGGGGCGTGGGATGCTTACAAGAATTGTTTGTTGTGGCCTGCGCCGTGGCTCACTAGGCTAATCCTCCACCTAGCGGTGCCAGCACACTGGGTTCTAGTCCCGGTCGGGGCGCCGGTTTCTGTCCCGGTTGCCCCTCTTCCAGGTCAGCTCTCTGCTGTGGCCAGGGAAGGCAGTGGAGGATGGCCCTAGTGCTTGGGCCCTGCACCCGCATGGGAGACCAGGAGAAGCACCTGGCTCCTGCCATCGGATCAGCACGGTGCGCCAGCCTCAGCATGCTGGCCGCGGCGGCCATTGGAGGGTGAACCAATGGCAAAAGGAAGACCTTTCTCTCTGTCTCTCTCTCTCTGTCCACTCTGCCTGTAAAAAAAAAAAAAAAAGAATTGTTTGTTGCAATAACCTCCACTAACCGTCATTTTATAGTGTTTTGAAATAGAACTTAAAGGTAGTTTTGACCTGGGATAGTGGGAGTTGGCTTAACACCAAGGCTGTTTTGGGCTCTGATGAGTTCTTGGAGGAGTTGGAGGTTTATCAAGGCATTCTTTGGAGAGGTGTTGGCTGAGCCACTCATCTTCATGTTTCGCAGAGGAAGTTTGGGTCCATAAACCAGTCAACTGATTACGAATAAGATACTTCCCATCAAAGTGCACGGATGTAGGCTGGGAGGTGCTGGCCCCACAGGCACCACCTGACCCAGTGCAACGCAGCCTGTGGCCTGAAGACTCAGTAGCTGAAAATCCAGCCTGGGAGTCATGCAGTGAGGGAGGCTGTTTCCAAGAGAGGAGTTTTAGAAACTTTTTTGCAGCTGAAAAGCAGACTGAGACAAGAGCCCAGTTGATGGGGCAGCCTTGAGGGAAAGTATGCGTGTCTTGTGGCTTCAGTGGGGAGCAGGGGAGTCCTTGGGGGGACTACGGGAAGGCGGACACTGGTGGGAGGGTGCGGGCTGGCACTAGGGCTTAGCTGGAGGGTCCTTTGCAAACGCAAAGATGCAATGCTTGTTGTGTTACAGGGAAAGGAGAAATGAGCCGGGTGGACCAGCCAGGCACTAGGAAGGGAGAGGAGAAAGGGAGATCAGGGAGGGGCGATCCCTGATGGGTAAAGGGTGAGGAACATCACATCACCTCTGAGGTCACCCCGAGGGGTGCAGAGGGGAGTGGCAGCCTGGTGCGGGGCCAGGGCAGTGCCTCCTGGCGCCCACCACGCACGCACTCTGCCTCTGGCCCCATTGTCCTGCTGCTGCCCTCACCCCAGCCAGCCCAGCCCTCCTCTCCTCCCTGCAACCCGAAGCCCAGACTCTTCTGCAAAAACATCTCTAAAGGGACTATTTCCCCTCCCTGTCTCTTTCAACACTCCATGTTTCCAGCTGCTGCCCAGAACGAGAGACTTTTCAAAGAAATGAGTCTGATCTCATCAGTCCCCCATTGAAAAGCTCCTAAGGGTTTCCCGTTGTTTCCAGGAAGCCTCTTGGTGGGTGCATTCAAGACCGTTCCCGAGCAGCTCCACAAAGACCTTCTCTTCTCTGCTCCAGCCATGACCCCCCCCCCCCCCGCCCCCGGCCCCAAGCTTCTTCCCTTTTAGGCTGCTGCGCTCAGATCTGCATGTTTTCCTTTAAGTCATTCTGTCTGCCTAGGACTCCTTCCCTCCTTTGTTCACCTGGAAAATGCCAACTCATCCCTCAAGGCTCGGTTCAGATACTTCCCTTCCTGGTTCCCGTTTTAACAAGAACAAAAGTGGGTGTGGTAAAGGAATGAGCATCTACTCCTACCCTGGACAGCAGGTGGGTGTGAAGGAAAGAAAGGAAACTGACACAGGGTACCCAGAATGAGCTGTGGGATTCACAGCTCTGATCGCCTTTTGACGTTTCAAGAACTATAAGAGGCAGAGGCAGCTGTGGGCCCCGGGTGATGCAGTGCCTGATTTGAGGTCACCCAGCCAGTTGGGGACAGAGCCAGGACCAGAACCTGCATCTTCTGAACCCCGAGGTGGGCAGGCACTAGACTGTGCCCTCAGTAACACTGCCGTCCTGGCACAAAGCTGGTTTTCATCCCTCCGGTGAAGATGGCCCTGTTTGTGAGTTGGAGGCAAGAATCCAGGCACTGAAGTGTCCAGAAGAGGCCATTAGTGCAGTGAGGAGACAGAGATCTTTGAGCAAAGTATTTCCCCCTCCAGGGTGTGAAGATGACCTTCTTGGTCAAATCTCGGGTAGCCAGGAGCTTCTGACACTTGAACCCCAGGGGTTCTGAGTATTCTGGCTAAAAATGAGCTCGTGCACCTGCAACCAAGGGATGAGACAGACTGTCCCCTCCTCCCTGACCTCCACTGGGCCTGCATGACTCTCACCTCCTCTTCAGCTTCTGTGGCTTGTAGACAGCACTTCCTTGGGTAAGACTCTGGAATGTATTCTCCCTCTCGTGCTCTGTCCGTCTCCTGCATGGTGCTTGTTCCAACTGGAGTTCTATTTGAACGCACATGGGAAGAGTTGTTTGACTTCTGCTTCCCCTGCTGCACCGTGGGCACCACGAGGAGAAGAACTGTGTCCTCATTGCTTGTGGTTTGCAGCTCCCAGCTCTGTCCCTCTTCAGTCTCTCGGCTGGGCCCGGCCCACACCAGCCAACACATCTTTGTGGGCTCCATGAAGGGCACAGAGCGGATGCTCAATGCCTTTCCGTTGAGTACAAGGATGGCAGAGCGGGAGGTTCTGCTGAATCTCTGCTTCGCGGGGGCGGAATCTGGAGAAGTCACTCGGAAGTCCTGCCCCAGGATGCTGAAGTCATGGAGGGGTTGCCTTCCACAGAGGACGCCCATGAACAAGGGAGCGAGGAAAAGGAGGACCAGAAGAAAGGGGACGAGCGGAAGTCGGGACTTAGGCTCTGGCCCCAAACCTGTCAATCAACTGGACGTCTCAATGGAAGTTGGGATTTAGGCTCTGGCCCCAAACCTGTCAATCACCTGGACATCTCACCCTTGGTACCCTCATCTGGAAAATGGGCATCCAGGCAGAACAACCCTTCAGGCTCCTTCTCAGAGGTGTCAGGAGGATGTAGTAGGAAAGGCTGGGGCTGGAAGCACAGCCCCAACTCTTCCCACTCACTCCTCGTGTGAGTTTCCATAAGTTTCTTGCCCCTTCTGAACTCTAGTTTGCCCATCTTAAGATAGGGCACTGGGGGCGGAGCCAAGATGGCAGAATAGTGAGGGCACACACCGATAGTCCGGGAAAATTTAGTTTAATAAAAGGGGAGTTACGGTAGCCTCAGAAAAAAGAACCAGGAAAATATTGCAGAGGAAACTCTTCTGGATCCAGTGGCCGTGAATCGGAGGACCTACTGGGAGAACAAGGTCGCCCACCGCGCGGAAGCTGAGCCGCGGGACCGAGCTGCGCAAGCTGCAGGGTCTGCGCGCCAGTGCTCGAAGGGGAGTGCGTGCCACACAGACAACAGCGGGGAGACTTGGGACGTCCAGGGCTCCGAGTCCACACATCGGCGCTGGAAGGGGAGCGGACCTGCGTGGAGAGCATGGGAGCCCACAGTTCGGGACACCAGCGGCAGACTCAACACACCAGCGCTGGAATGCGAGGTGAGCCGAACCTCAATAACCCGAGACACCGGCAGGCAAGCGGAGAGAGGAGACTAGAGGGAACGACCCCCGGGGGGGGCGGGGGAACTTCACCAAGCTAACTGGAAGACAGAGAGAGGAAAAAAAAAAGGTGACTGGTACGGACACGGGTTTCTCTCTCTCCGCTACCTCTCAAGGGCGAGCAAGACAAAGAGCAGGCGCCATCTTGGACATACGTCATAAGCAGAGCGACCTCAGGTCTGCACTGGCCCTGAGCCTAGCAGAAAAACCTGACTCTGGGCGGGGCGAATTAACAGGAGATTAGGACCTAGTAAATTTGTGGTGCTACTGAACTGAGACTGTGAAAAAAGAGACGGTGGGGGAGAGAACGCACGGAATTCACGTGAGCACTCTCCAGAGACGCTACAATTCCGTAACTTTGGCAACCCAGTGGGAGACTGAAGAAGAATTTGAGCCCACTCTGAGGGCCGAACAGATTCCCTGTGTGGTCCTTGGGAAAGAGCTTCCGATCTCTGGCTCCTGCGGGTATATCATTTGCCTGCTAACTACCTCCAACTTCGTTCAGCTGTGCAGAATAACTTCCCTTTTGAATCAAAAAAAAAAAAAGAGAGAGAGAGAGAGAGAGAGAGAGAGGTTTACCACGCCTAACCTGGGAGTGTCACCTTTGGCACACCAAACAGAGCTCTCAGGCCACACCCATCTCAAGCCCTAAGGCTCCATCAAAAACAGATAGTCCACTTAATCTAGAGTCATAGGATAACAAGAAAAAGCACCACAGTGAAGAAACCAAATATCTCCAATATGACAAATAACAAACGCAAAAACCAAGGTAATAAAAACAAGGAAGTCACCATGAAGCCCTCAAATGAAAAAGACACCCCAATTCAAGATTATGAGGATGATGACATAGAAGAAATGCAAGAAGCAGATCTCAAAAAATTGATAAGAACATTAAGAAGTTCTCAAAAACAAATTCTTGAACTACAGAAATCCTTAATGGACAAGATAGAAAATCTCTCTCGTGAAAATGAAATATTAAGGAGGAATCAAAATGAAACGAAACAACTAGTACAACAGGAAACTGGGATAGTGACTGAAGTGAAGAATTCAATAGATCAAATGAAAAACACAATAGAGAGCCTTACAAACAGAATGGGAGAAGCAGAAGAGAGAATATCGGACTTAGAAGACAGAGAACAGGAAAGGATACAGTCAGACCAAAGAAAAGACGAGGAAATTAGGAATCTAAAACATATTGTCGGGAATCTTCAGGATACTATTAAAAAACCCAACATTCGGGTTCTAGGAGTTCCTGAAGGCATGGAGAGGGAGAAAGGATTAGAAGGCCTTTTTAGTGAGATATTAGCAGAAAATTTCCCAGGTTTGGAGAAGGACAGAGAAATCCTAGTACAGGAAGCTCACAGAACCCCTAATAAACACGACCAAAAGAGATCCTCACCACGACACGTTGTAATTAAACTCTCCACAGTGAAACATAAAGAAAAGATCCTAAAATGTGCAAGAGAGAAACGTCAGATTACTCTCAGAGGATCTCCAATCAGACTCACAGCTGACTTCTCATCAGAAACTCTACAAGCTAGGAGGGAATGGCGAGATATAGCCCAGGTACTAAGAGAGAACAACTGCCAGCCCAGAATATTATATCCTGCAAAGCTATCATTTGTGAATGAAGGTGAAATAAAGACTTTTCATAACAAAAGAAATTGAAAGAATTTGTTGCCACTCATCCAGCCCTGCAAAAGATGCTTAAGGATGTGTTACACACAGAAACAAAGAAACACGGTCATCAATATGAAAGAAGGTAAAGGAAGGAAACCAAGGAAGGAAAGCTCACAGCAAAAGATCACAGGGAATTCAAAGCATATATTAGAACTTATCTTTGGCAAATGGCAGGGCAAAGTTACCACTTATCATTAGTCACATTGAACGTGAATGGCCTGAACTGTCCAGTTAAAAGACACCGATTGGCTGATTGGGTTAAGGAACAAAACCCATCTATTTGCTGCTTACAAGAAACACATCTTTCCAACAAAGATCCATACAGACTGAAAGTGAAAGGCTGGAAAAAGATATACCATGCCAACAGAAATGAAAAAAGAACGGGCGTAGCCATCTTAATATCAGACAACATAAACTTTACCACAAAAACCATTAAGAGAGACAAAGAGGGACACTACATAATGATTAAGGGATCAATTCTACAGGAAGATATAACAATTATCAATGTATACGCACCTAACTACAGGGCACCGGTTTATCTAAAAGATTTGTTAACGGACTTAAAGGGAGACTTAGACCCCAATACAATAGTACTGGGGGACTTCAATACTCCACTCTCAGAAATAGACAGATCAATAGGACAGAAGATCAACAAGGATACAGTAGATTTAAATGACACTATAGCCCAAATGGATCTAACAGATATATACAGAACTTTCAATCCTACAGCTAAAGATTTTACATTCTTCTCAGCAGTACATGGAACCTTCTCTAGGATTGACCACATACTAGGCCATAAAGCAAGTCTCAGCAAATTCAAAAGAATTAGAATCATACCATGCAGCTTCTCAGACCATAAAGGAATGAAGTTGGAAATTAGCAACTCAGGAATCCCTAAAGCATACGCAAACACATGGAGATTGAACAATATGCTCCTGAATGAACAATGGGTCATAGAAGAAATCAAAAGAGAAATCAAAAACTTTCTGGAAGTAAATGAGGATAACAGCACAACATACCAAAACTTATGGGATGCAGCAAAAGCAGTGTTAAGAGGGAAGTTTATATCAATAGGTGCCTACATCAAGAAATTGGAAAGGCACCAAATAGATGAGCTTTCAAATCACCTCAAGGATCTAGAAAACCTACAGCAAACCAGACCCAAATCTAGTAGGAGAAGAGAAATAATTAAAATCAGAGAAGAAATCAACAGGATTGAATCAAGAAAAACATTACAAAAAATCAGCCAAACGAGGAGCTGGTTTTTTGAAAAAATAAACAAAATTGACACCCCATTGGCCCAACTAACTAAAAAAAGAAGAGAAAAGACCCAAATCAATAAAATCAGAGATGAAAAAGGAAACGTAACAACAGACACCACAGAAATAAAAAGAATCATCAGAAATTACTACAAGGACTTGTATGCCAGCAAACAGGGAAACCTATCAGAAATGGATAGATTCCTGGACACATGCAACATACCTAAATTGAACCAGGAAGACATCAAAAACCTAAACAGACCCATAACTGAGACAGAAATTGAAACAGTAATAAAGGCCCTCCCAACAAAGAAAAGCCCAGGACCAGATGGATTCACTGCTGAATTCTACCAGACATTTAAAGAAGAACTAACTCCAATTCTTCTCAAACTATTCAGAACAATCGAAGAAGAGGGAATCCTCCCAAATTCTTTCTATGAAGCCAGCATCACCTTAATTCCTAAACCGGAAAAAGATGCAGCACTGAAAGAGAATTACAGACCAATATCCCTGATGAACACAGATGCAAAAATCCTCAATAAAATTCTCGCCAATAGAATGCAACAACACATCAGAAAGATCATCCACCCAGACCAAGTGGGATTTATCCCTGGTATGCAGGGATGGTTTAATGTGCGCAAGACAATCAATGTGATACACCACATTAACAGACTGCAGAAGAAAAACCATATGATTATCTCAATAGATGCCGAGAAAGCATTTGATAAAATACAACACCCGTTCATGATGAAAACTCTAAGCAAACTGGGTTTGGAAGGAACATTCCTCAATACAATCAAAGCAATCTATGAAAAACCCACAGCCAACATCCTATTGAATGGGGAAAAGTTGGAAGCATTTCCACTGAAATCTGGGACCAGACAGGGATGTCCACTCTCACCACTGCTATTCAATATAGTTCTGGAGGTTCTAGCCAGAGCTATTCGGCAAGAAAAAGAAATTAAAGGATACAAATTGGGAAGGAAGAACTCAAACTATCCCTCTTTGCAGATGACATGATTCTTTATTTAGGGGACCCAAAGAACTCTACTAAGAGACTATTGGAACTCATAGAAGATTTTGGCAAAGTAGCAGGGTATAAAATCAATGCACAAAAATCAACAGCCTTTGTATACACGGACAATGCCATGGCTGAGGAAGAACTTCTAAGATCAACCCCATTCACAATAGCTACAAAAACAATCAAATACCTTGGAATAAACTTAACCAAGGACGTTAAAGATCTCTACGATGAAAATTACAAAACCTTAAAGAAAGAAATAGAAGAGGATACCAAGAAATGGAAAAATCTTCCATGCTCATGGATTGGAAGAATCAATATCATCAAAATGTCCATTCTCCCAAAAGCAATTTATAAATTCAATGCAATACCAATCAAGATACCGAAGACCTTCTTCTCAGATCTGGAAAAATTGGTGCTGAAATTTATATGGAGGCACAAGAGACCTCGAATAGCTAAAGCAATCTTGTACAACAAAAACAAAGCCGGAGGCATCACAATACCAGATTTCAGGACATACTACAGGGCAGTTGTAATCAAAACAGCATGGTACTGGTACAGAAACAGATGGATAGACCAATGGAACAGAATTGAAACACCAGAAATCAACCCAAACATCTACAGCCAACTTATATTTGATCAAGGATCTAAAACTAATTCCTGGAGCAAGGACAGTCTATTCAATAAATGGTGCTGGGAAAATTGGATTTCCACGTGCAGAAGCATGAAGCAAGACCCCTACCTTACACCTTACACAAAAATCCACTCAAAAATCCACTCAACATGGATTAAAGACCTAAATCTACGACCTGACACCATCAAGTTACTAGAGAACACTGGAGAAACCCTTCAAGATATTGGCACAGGCAAAGAGTTTCTGGAAAAGACCCGGGAGGCACAGGCAGTCAAAGCCAAAATTAACTATTAGGATTGCATCAAATTGAGAAGTTTCTGTACTGCAAAAGAAACAGTCAGGAGAGTGAAGAGACAACCGACAGAATGGGAAAAAATATTTGCAAACTATGCAACAGATAAAGGGTTAATAACCAGAATCTACAAAGAGATCAAGAAACTCCACAAAAACAAAACCAACAACCCACTTAAGAGATGGGCCAAGGACCTCAATAGACATTTTTCAAAAGAGGAAATCCAAATGGCCAACAGGCACATGAAAAAATGTTCAAGGTCATTAGCAATCAGGGAAATGCAAATCAAAACCACAATGAGGTTTCACCTCACCCCGGTTAGAATGGCTCACATTCAGAAATCTACCAACAACAGATGCTGGCGAGGATGTGGGGAAAAAGGGACACTAACCCACTGTTGGTGGGAATGCAAACTGGTCAAGCCACTATGGAAGTCAGTCTGGAGATCCCTCAGAAACCTGAAGATAACCCTACCGTTCGACCCAGCCATCCCACTCCTTGGAATTTACCCAAAGGAATTTAAATTGGCAAACAAAAAAGCAGTCTGCAGCCTAATGTTTATTGCAGCTCAATTCACAATAGCTAAGACCTGGAACCAACCTAAATGCCCATCAACGGTAGACTGGATAAAGAAATTATGGGGTATGTACTCTTTAGAATACTATACCACAGTAAGAAACAACGAAATCCAGTCATTTGCAACAAAATGGAGGAATCTGGAACACATCATGCTGAGTGAAATAAGCCAGTCCCAAAGGGACAAATACCATATGTTCTCCCTGATCGGTGACGACTGACTGAACACCAAGAGGGAAACCTGTTGGAGTGAGGTGGACACTATGGGAAATGGTGGCTTGATCAGCATAGCCCTGACTGTTAATGAACAACTTAATACATTATCCCTCTTAGTAGTTTTTTTGTCTGTTCTACTTAATATGACTGGTTTAATTCTGTAATTAATACACAGTTATTCTTAAGTGTTGAAATTTAACTGAAATGTGATCCCTGTTAAACATAAGAGTAGGAATAAGAGAGGGAAGAGATATATAATTTGGGACATGCTCAAGCTGACTTGCCCCAAATGGTAGAGTTAGAAACATACCAGGGGACTCCAATTTAATCCCATCAAAGTGGCATGTACCAATGCCATCTCACTATTCCAAGTGATCAATTTCAGTACACAATTGATCATAATGAAAGGACTAAGAGTCAAAGGGAGCACATAAACAAGTCTAGTACCTGCTAACACTAACCGATAGAATAAATAAAGGGGAGAGTGATCCAACATGGGAAGTGAGGTACTCAGCAGACTCATAGAATGGCAGATGTCCTAAATAGCACTCTGGCCTCAGAATCAGCCCTAAAGGCATTCGGATTTGGCTGAAAAGCCCATGAGAGTATTTCAGGCATGGAAAGCCAAGACACTCTGGCAAAAGATCTCTGTGAGTGAGATCCCAGTGGAAAGAACAGGTCTTCAAAGAAGGAGGTACCTTTCTCTGAAGGGAGGAGAGAACCTCCACTTTGACTATGACCTTGTCTAAACAAGATAAGAATCGGAGAACTCATGACTGGAGCATAGGGAGATTACTGATGCCATAGACAGGAGTGTCAATTGGTAAAGTCAACAACAGGAGTCACTGTGCACTTACTCCTCATGTAGGATCTCTGTCCTTAATGTGCTGTGCATTGAGATTTAATGCTATAACGAGTACTCAAACAATATATTTCACTTTGTGTTTCTATGGGGGTGCAAACTGTTGAAATCTTTACTTAATGCATACTAAACTGATCCTCTGTAAAAAAAAAAAAAAAAAAAAAAGAGAAAAGAAATTATCAACTCCCAACTTGACTCTCACTGGGATTAAACGTGACAATAGGTCTGATCTGATTTCATCATCATTTAAAAAAAATCATCTATTATTTTTCACTTTATGTTTCTGTGTGGGAGCAAACTGTTGAAATCCTTACTTAATGTATACTAAGCTGATCTTCTGTATATTAAGATAATCGAAAATGAATCTTGATGTGAATGGAAGGGGAGAGGGAGTGGGAAAGGGGAGGGTTGTGGGTGGGAGGGACGGTATGGGGGGGGAAGCCATTGTAATCCATGAGTCGTACTTTGGAAATTTATATTCATTAAATAAAAGTTAAAAAAAATGTTGTATTAAAAAAAAAAAGATAGGGCACTGGGGTGAGGTGACCGCCAAGATGTCTTCTGTATCTTCTGTATATACTGGCTTCAAGGCAAACCATAGCCTCAGAAACCCTCATCCCACCCCGCTGGCTTCTGGTCTACACACAGCTAGGCGAGGTGATTGGCTGGTCCCTCCTGAGTCAGTGCTGCGACTTTGAAATACAGGTGGATCACTTAGAGTGAAAGCATGCGCACTGTAGTGGGAAGCAGGAGACTTAAGTTTCTGTACCAGCTACAGTGACCTGCTGTGTGGCACTGACTGAAATACTTCCCCTCCCTGATCCTTAAGAGTTCCATATCCTAAAAGAAGTGTGTCATGCAGAAGGCCTTTCAATGAAATCACCCTTGAACTTCACATGGTCTGTAGAGAGTGAGGGCACAAGGAAACACAACTGTGGCTCATTATAGCATCAGGGGAGGAGAGAGATGGATACTGCATGTGTCCTCTCTGGGCACTTGGGTTTGGGCTCCGGGAGTCACTTGGGGTCTACCCACATGAGGGTGGGTCCTGTGATAGCCCCTGCAGGGAGATCTTTCCTACAGCCTTCAAGAAGGTTTTGACACGATATGCAGAGGGTGCCCCAGGGCCTGCTAGTCAGAGAGCTCAATACAAACTTGTGTACAAGGAACCCCATTGCCTCTGATTTGGGGCCCTTCATGTGTCTCATGAAGGATTTGAGGGAGACTCATGCGTGGCGTCTGGGGTAGAGGAGGAAGTGGTCACCAAACATCTCTCTGTCCCAGGTCCCCCAGTTTTCCTCTTTATGCTCAGTGGAATTCTTGTCGCACTCCATTAGCTCATTCCTTCTACAAATATTGATGAAGCACTCACTCTGTGCCTCAAGCACTGTTTTAGGTCACAAGGTTGCGGCCAAGGACGAAGCAGACAGGGCCCTCTGTCTTCTGTAGCTTACCTGCTAGTGGGGAGAGACGGAAAATCAGGAGTGGGTGGGTCTCGATGGTGCTCCTTCGTGTTTGGGAGAAGCCAGGGGAGAAGGGTGGCCGAGGTGCTGGTGGGTGCTCTTTCCTGGGGCGGCTGGGCAGGTGAGGAGAGGAGAGGAGAGGAGAGTGGAAGGAGGGCTTAAGGCTGGCCAGTGCCTGGGGGGAAATGGGTCTGCCTCGGTTTGAAGGGGCCCCTGCTTCTCCAGTATCGGGTAACCTGATGGTTTGTGGGCTGCAGCTTTTGTCTCTCGTTTTCTCTTCTCTAACACGCACACAGGCAACGTGGCGGATTTCTCTAGCTCTTTCCAGTCGGTCCTTTAGTTTCTCTTTTCTTTGGGAACCGCGGCCAGTCTGAGAGCCAGGCATTGTGTCTGCCTGGATGGAGGGGTCCTGCCTGCTATGCTGTCCACGCTGATGCCTGTTCTGTGGCCGGAGGCATGGCTGCCACGGCATCCTGTTAGCGACACCATTTTCCTTGGGTGGGAGCCAACAGCTGAAGAAACTGCCAGCGTGGAGTCACTGAAGCAGGGGACTTTGACATGTGCACGAGGCTTTGCTCATCTGCACCCCGAGGCTACTGAGAACGGGACACCCCAGGTGACGGTGGAGATGCGCCTCGGTGAGGCGGCAGTCCCAGGTGCCAGACGCTTGCCTCCCGTGCCTGTCGGTGATGCGTGAAGTGATTAGCAACCTTTGAAACCATGCCGTGAATCACGAGGGGCCAGAAAATGGTGAGCTCTTTTCCCCAGCAGTAGGATGAGACCCGCTGGCGGCTCACGTGGTTGCCGGGCCTTGGACTTCACACCTTGCCTCCCGCCTCCTCCTCATTTGTGGCGTTCTCTGTGCAGGTCCTCTTTGCCCTCTGCTTCTGTGCCCCTCGGCACTTTGACCTGGAGCTGTCACATCGAGGAACCTTTCACATGGCAGAATCAGAGTCCTTCCTGGTGCACCTTGCAGGTGGGCGTCTCTCGGGGTCAGTGAACAGCTGAACTGTGACCCCCCCCCCCAAAATGTATGTGTTGAAATCCTAACCTCGGGTAGCTCAGAAGGTGTCTTTATTTGGAACTAGACCCTTTCAAGAGGTAGTAAAGGTATGGAGAAGTCAAATGAGTGGGCTCTAACCCCTGTGACTGAGGTCCTCATTGGCACAGGAGGTTAAGAGCCACACAGAGAAGATGGTCTCCACGAGCAGAGGAGAGAGGCCTCAAAAGGAACAACCTCTGCTGATCTCGGGCTCCTCGGCTCCAGGCAAATAATCTCTCTTGTTGAAGCCACCCAGCCTGCAGTATTTGTACCACAATCCTAGCGAATGGATACAGGGTCCTCGAATACTTCTCTTAGGAAGAGCTTTTGTGCATCCAGACTTCATTGACAGGGTGACATCGGCAAGGCACCTTCTCAGGAAGCCACCTTGTTCCTCCTCTTAGAGGCTTGTCACTGCCCACCCCTCCACCCCCCAGCCACCACCACCACACTGGTGGCATTGGCTGAACTCTGATGCTGACATTGGCCAGAAATAAGCTGATTTGAGCACTTCAGGCTATGGGAGGCCTCCTGATGGCCTAATTTCTTTTTTGTTTTGCTTTGGTTCTCCTTAAAAACAGATTCTAATACTGGGCACATGGAGTTTATTTTGGGTGCAATCCCAAGACACATTTTAAGGGAGTGGGAGGTGGAACAGGGAAGAGAGAAAAGGCAATAAACGGGGGGTTAATGGGTGAGTTATTGTTGTGGGCAGCAGGGCCCCTTCTCCCTGGGGACCCACTGATGAATATGTGTGACACACGGGACTTTGCCCACAAGCTCCCACTCCTCGTTGGTGGAGGGGCTCCCTGGAGGCCTTGGCTCATCCACTCTCTGGCTTTTTTTTTTTTTTTTACAGGCAGAGTGGACAGTGAGAGAGAGAAACAGAGAGAAAGGTCTTCCTTTTGCCGTTGGTTCACCCTCCAATGGCTGCTGCGGCCAGCGCGGTGCAACTGGTGCACCACAGTGATCTGAAGCCAGGAGCCAGGTGCTTCTCCTGGTCTCCCATGGGGTGCGGGGCCCAACCACTTGGACCATCCTCCACTGTACTCCCTGGCCACAGCAGAGAGCTGGTCTGGAAGAGGGGCAACCGGGACAGAATCCGGCACCCCGACTGGGACTAGAACCCGGGTGCCGGCGCTGCAAGGCGGAGGATTAGCCTAGTGAGCCGTGGCGCTGGCCACTTATCTTTTTCATGGGTCAAGCATGCACCTGCAGAAGCCTCCAACAGGGAGACAGAGAGGGGGTGTTGGTATGGTTGGGAGTGCTGGCAAGTGACCCCAGAGAGGGCTGATGGGCTCTCTCCGGGGCGGTCAGCTGGACAAAGCTCCTTCTTCCCCAGGCCTCTCCCTCCACAGTGAGCCCACCCCAATACAAAGCACTTTTCCTGCCCTCTCTCTGGCTGGGTTAGCAGCTGCATCCCGTGAGGCATCTGCTCCGTTCACGTCCAGCCCCTGGCTCGGAGGCAGTACTTCACAGGCCACTGCCATTGCTCAGGACTCACGGCTCGCCAAGATCAAAGGCAGAGTGTCGCGGACACCAGAATAGGAGGCCACCCCGGCCAGGTCCCTTTTCTGTTGAAAGGAGGGTTTTATCTCACAGATCGCTGCGTCCTATGAGTCCTGGTCACGCAGGCAGCACGGCAGTGGGAGGGAGAAGTATTTCTGGAGCGATAGCTGTCATTTCTCAAATAGCTGTATTTGAAAGCGGCGCCCCCCACCCCCACCCCCACCCCCAGCCCGGGCTCTATTCTGCGGATCCCTTTAAAAGAGACGCGGCGGCCATTGGAGGGTGAACCAACGGCAAAGGAAGACCTTTCTCTCTGTCTCTCTCTCTCACTGTCCACTCTGCCTGTCAAAAAAAAAAAAAAAAAGACACTGGTATAATTTCAGTAAGACTGTGCTCTCTGAGTCGTTCGGGACATGACTTGATACAGCCTCCAAACTTTCATATTCAGGGAATGGGGTCATGCTGGGGAAAGGACCCCACATGTCATTTGTGTCAAGTGTTAAGTTCATTCAGTTTTCCTGTCTGAGAAGGAGACGTGTCAGAAATGCTGGTCAGACTTCTGACCTGGAGGACGAGTCCCAGGGACAGTGGTGGCCTCTGGAGGGTGAAGAAGGAGGCTTGTGATTGGGAGCTCTCCAAGGTGGCGGCAAAGACTACAAAAGCCAAATAAAAGACCACAAGAGGGGTCCAGCAGGCTTGGCCAATGTCAGACTGCTGATCTGGGATTCTTCCAAATGAGAGCTGGAGACAAGGCCTGGGTGCTGGCAGTTTATTTGGGAGGCATGGCAAGGGCACAGAGGACGTAAGGCAAGGGAAGAAAGCCAAAAGGAAGGGTGCACGAACTGAGCGCTTATCAGTGAGGGTGCTGGACCTCAGTCCTGGCTGGGGCCTTAGGGAGAACGACGTGAGACACACGTCAGCACAGGCTCCCGGAAGCTGGGGAGGCTGAGACCGCTCCATCCACTCTTGTCCCCGCAGTGGTCGAGGCGTGCCCCTGGGGGTGTTGGCTCCCCTGCACTTCCCCTTGCATCTCAGGCAGTGGAGGGATGTTTTCCATGGAGGCCCTCTTTAAAAAGAATGCTGGTGTTCTTCCGGGAACTGCCCACTGCAGTGGAACCGAAATCAGGGAGGACAAAGGGGTGGGGAGAAGCACAGCACGAGCCTCTGCTGCAGACCTTGAGTTCAGGAAGTTGGCTTCATTCTCCCCTCCCGTCCATTTCACTCACATGTGAGCCCCTGCCATGGGCCAGGACTGGCGATGGAGTGGAAAACTCGTGCCAACTCTTGGGCAGCCCCCTGTTAGCGGGCAAGGCGAAGAAACTTACCTAATTACAAAGAACTCAGATCCCAAAGCCCCTCCCCTGTGGGGAGGGAATCAGGTCAGCTGGGATCAGACCATAGAGCCATTGACCAGCACCCCCCTCCCCTGTACATCCTAGAGATGGTCCTTTGGGAGGCGCTCTCTTGTCCTGTCTTGCTGTGGGCCTGGTGTACATGTGGATAAGGGGAGAAGGTGCTCATCATTGCACTCAGGCAGGAGGATCTGCCTCTTGGTAATCAGCTTTTCTGCTGTGGCTCCCAGAGAATGGACTTAGTACTTACCAAGGAGGCAGGTGAGCTGGAAGGAGGAGTCCCTGGCAGGTCAGGTGGTTTGCATTCGTGAGTGCTGCCACGGAGGCCTGGAGAGCCTGACAAGTGAGCCGTGGAGGGAACCGGGGGCCGTGGGGAGCCACATTTGGATGACTGGACAGGTGTTGTGTGCCATTTGCGGAACTGCAGGAGTCAAGCAGAGGGACTGGCTCTGGGGCAAGGAGGAAGGTCCCACCCTGGACATGTTGAGTGGGAGGTTAAGGAGAAGAGGACAGGCTGACAGGTCCATCTGTCCACCTGGGCTCAGCACGAACTTGCTTTCTTCATATCTTGGCCTCACCTCTTTCAGCGCATGGATCTGGCATCATCTCCGACTTCCTGTCTTGCCCTTATGTTCTGTCTGGTTCCCAGTGAGGCCAGGTGATGGTGTGGAAGGGACATCCCACCTGGAATCAGACAAGGTTTGGCTCTGTCACTCACGAGGACTTCTGGGGCCTGCAGCACTCACTGGCCTCCAGCTTCATGTTCTTTCCAGGTTTCTGCTCAAAAGTCACTGCCACCCAGAGGCCCTCCATGATCCCCACATTAAAATAGGGTCCTGCCACATCGCTCTGTAGCCATTAAGGTGCTTGTGTTTCTCCAGGTTTGCCATCACCATCTGACATGCGAATGTTTGTTTACTCTCTTATTGTGAGTTTATGTCTCAGATAATGAGCACTATGATGGGAAAGACCTTGTTGTTTCGTTCATCGCTATACTAGTCAGTGAACAAAATAGTTCTTGGTGTATAGCAGGGCATCAATAAGTAATTGTTGAATGAATGAAATAAATCCACTGCTCACGGTTGTGAATGTGAGGAGTCCCAGCGTGTGCCAGAGGATATGGAATTCCTCCACTCCGTGTAGCAAGCACGCATCCCACCAGAAATAATAAAATGCATTCCTTTCTAGCTTTTGTTTGAAACAGAAAAGGCCTATATAAAACCCACACCAAGCATGCATTTGATCAGCTGGACTTACTACACCAGCACATCTAAGGTAATATTTCGTTGAATTTCACACTGCATTTGAAAGCAAAACAATTCGCATTTGAAAATCTCATTACCAGCATCTTCCCTCCAAATCCATTAACGGCGTGAGTGTTTCTGGCCACTGAGATCACCTCGGATTATAGTATGAAATGCAGCTCTGGGGAAAACTCTATGTTTCAAGATGTTTGTACCATTCAATTGTCAAATATTCACACGGTTATGATTCTCAAAGAAAGCACACGATGTAGGGAAATTGGTAGCGAAATAAAAGCTCTGGGATGTATTGAGAGAAGGCGGCCAACGGATTCCTCTCTGTCACACCTAATCCCGGGGATGGGAAATTAAAAACCATGCTGGAATGTCAATGCCTCACACAGGCGATGGCTTCCTATTTTTGAATGAAATTCTGGGCCTCATCTTGCGTAGCGACTTCAGTTTTCTTTGTAGAACTTTTGAGTCTTCTTGCAGGCACACTTGACCTCAAATCATAAGCAGGGTCTTCCTGTTCTCACACCAGGCTCTCCATTCCTGGATCTACTCAATCACCCCGGCCTCTGTGAACTTGAGAGACCTAGGAAACCCGGTTGAAAGATAGAAGATGAAAAAAAACAAATGAGGGTTGGATCTCTGCAGTCAAATAAGTTTGAGAACCACAGCATATGGTACCTTTCTCCTGGAGTTCCTGACTGACGCTGGCATGTTCAAGGGCCAGAGATATCCCATGGCCAAGAGATTTGTTGATGTTTGTTTAACGTAGCATTGTACAGAACTAGCTGACCATGAATCCTGTGGGAAACTAGTGTACAAGTTGGAATTCCACCCTTTTAATGTATAAGGAAACAAAGAACAAGAAAGCTACTCAAAGTGCTTCATTCCTTGGCTGGTCAGTGGCACATCCAGGAGGAACTGGACACAAGAGACCATGGTGTCTAGTCTGGGGTTTCTCTAGAGCTCTCCCATCCCAGCCCCACCCCACTCCTCCCCATCCCACCCCTTCCCTTCCCATCCCATCCCATCTAATTCTGTAAGTATCTTTTGAGCACCTGTCATGGCCATGTGCTATTCTGGGTGCTGGGGATTTCCTGCTGAATAAGACAGACCAAAGACTGGACAATGCAGAATACGGCTTTGCCTTTACAAAGTTAAGAGTCTAGTTTATGTCTCTGAACATTTTCTGCCTTTCTTCTCTCTGCTGCTCCTCTGTCCTCCATCTCCCCCTCAATCCAGACCATCCTTCACTCAGAACAAGACAAATGGCCTTCGACCCCGCTTAGATTGGATCCCTCCCTGGGTGAGAACCTTAATTGATTCCTTTTTGTCTCTCAGCACAGGTTTAGTCCGTGGGATGCGAGTCCGTGTCAGCAGGGCTGGTGCTGATCTCCTTCCCTTTGCTGACAAGAACACTGGGGTCGCTGTGTGTACCCACTGGAGACTCATCCCTTGGCGGAATGACTGTGAATCCTGCAAGACATCCTTGGGCTGTAAACTTGTGACTCTGTCTCTGCTCAGCCTGAAGCTCCCTCCAAGGGCAGCAGCCCTGATAGGATCACCACACAACCCCACTTTCCTTTCCTTACGACTTTCTTTGAGCCAATTTTCCAGCAGGAGAAGGTGAGCATTCACAGCTCATAACCAGCTCAATCTTTCACATCCTTTAGGAACACTTCACTTTCTCCCTCCTCCTTTTTTTTTTTTTTTTTTTACAGGCAGAGTGGACAGTGAGAGAGAGAGAGACAGAGAGAAAGGTCTTCCTTTTTTGCCATTGGTTCACCCTCCAATGGCCGCTGCGGCCGGCGCACCATGCTGATCCGACGGCAGGAGCCAGGTACTTATCCTGGTCTCCCATGGGGTGCAGGGCCCAAGCACTTGGGCCATCCTCCACTGCACTCCCTGGCCACAGCAGAGAGCTGGCCTGGAAGAGGGGCAACCAGGACAGAATCCGGCGCCCCAACTGGGACTAGAACCCGGTGTGCTGGCGCCGCAAGACGGAGGATTAGCCTAGTGAGCCGCGGCGCCGGCCATCTCCCTCCCTTCTTTCTACCGCTACTCTTCATCAGGTTTGATGTCAGGACCTCTGGATAGGCTTTGGGACTTCCTGGTGCGGAGAGGGGAGACAGGTGAGTAAACAATCACAGTGCAGTGTAATTTTCACAAGACAAGTGCCTGGACAAACTGCCAGAGCTCTACCAACCGGAAATCAGCTCAGGTGTGGCCCACAAAGGCGTCCCGAAGGAGCTCTACAAGCTGGCATTTGAAATTCATTTGGAAGCAAGACAGGAAAAAGCTCGTTACGGTCTGTGGGGAGGGAGAATCAGGCATAAGTCAGAGCTTTAAACCAGGGCAATCGCATCTTCCCGATTTCCCAGCTATTGAGAGCCTTCTCGTCTCTAAACATAATCTAGGGCCAGACCTCAGGTCAAGTGTCAAATCTGTGATTCATTATTATTGCACAAGTTCTCTAACTTCAGAGCATCACTTAGGAAATTTGGATTTTTTTTAATGATTTCTTTTATTTTAAAGGCAGAGTGACACACACAGAGAGAGGGAGACAGAGAGAGAGAGATCTTCCAACCACTGGTTCACTCCCCAAATGGCTGCAACGTCCAGGGCTGAGCAAGGCCAAAGCCAGGAGCCAGGAGCTTCTTCCAGGTCTCCCACATGGGTGCAGGGACCAAGCACTTTGACCATCTCCTGCTGCTTTCCCGGGTGCATTAGCAGGGTGCTGGATCAGAAGTGGAGCAGCCAGGGCTTGAACAGCATTCATACGGGTGGAGGTAGAATCCTAACCCATGACGCCAAGACTCCAGCCCAGAAATTTGAGTATTCTTAGCATGAGGTTTGGCACCTAGTCGGTGTTCAATAAATATATGTTGAACAAATGTATGAATATCCACCCAATAGTGTTTATTGTTGAGAGTATAAAAAATATGGCATTTGCCATGTATTAGTTTCCCATCATTTTTGTGCATGAGATAGAGAGATGACAGGGTTTTGGCTAAGCCTTGAGAGAGGCTGTGGTTTGTATCAGACAGTTGGAAGATTCCCTAACTTTAGACTCAAACTTCCTATTTGAAAAAGACAATAAACTAAAAGGGGTCTACTTTCTACCTTCTCCAGCCCCCAATTTTTCTAAGTAAATTGTCCACGTGGAAACAGAAGGATTGGCAATGATCTTGTTTAAAATTGCCAGATTTTACTAAACCTGACTTTTCCTTTCTTTATTCTCCTGCCCTCCTGCTCTGTGTTAAAACGAAAGCTTCCTTAGTCACAGTCCCCCGCCAGTGCCTTGTTGTTCCTCCCTCTGCTATCATTCCCACTCCATGAGTTGCTCCAGTGAGATCTGCTGACCTCTTTGCCACTGAAGTGGAACCATACTTTAGGCATTCCCTTTGTCGCAGGAGAAACTCGGACTGCGTGGGTGACAGAGGACGACTGGTATTTACCAAATCAATAGCATGCCGATCACTTTTGTCTGGTGTTGCACATTTAATCCTTACAGGGACCAGGATTGTTTTAGAAATTTAGAGATTCATCCCACACTAATTAAATCAGAATCTTAAAGGTGGAATCTGTGCTGTTGTATTTTTTTAAAAAATTTATTTATTTATTTTAAAAGCCTAGTGACATAGAGAGAGAAAGAAACAGAGAATGAGGTCTTCCCTCCACTGGTTCACTCCCCAGAAATTAGAGCTGGACCAGGCTGAAACCAGGAGTCTGGGACTCCAGCTAGGTTTCCAGTATGGAAGCTGAGACCCAAGTACTTGTGCCATCTTGTACTGCTTTCTCAGGTACGTTAGCAGAGAGTTGGACTGGAAGCAGAGCAGCTGAGACTTGAACTGGCGCTCCACTTGCTATGGGATGACAGTGTTGCAAGCAGTGACTCAACCTGCCCCACCACAACGCTGACCCTTGGATATTTGTATTTAAAAAACCTATTCCAGGTCATTCTCACATGCAAGCAAATTTTGCATCACTGAGTTATGCCCGGCTGCCATTCAGAAAGCAGGTTTCGGAGAATTTTGGTTATCATTCATGTAAATACTAGTTTGAGAATTTAAAGGTACCTGGAGTGAGGCCATTAGTTGTAATCATAACTTTGTACAAATAGGTTTTCTAGGGAATAGTCTAATCACTCAGAAATACCATTTGTGCTTTTTGACAACATAAGGGAACCATGAAATGTTAATAGCTGCAATACCCAGGGGACATTTGTTAAAGTAACACAGGAACGAAGTCCAGTATGAATAGCTTCACAGTCTTATGCGTTGGTACTTTTATTGTAAACTTACTAGAAAACTAGTGTATTTGTTCAAGTAAGCATGCTTTAAAAGAGGGAAGCATTATTTAAAGCAATCATAGATAATTCAAAAAGAGGGATCATTTTCAAAAAATAAATTTTTAAAGAAAAATTATATGATGATTGCCTATTTGTCACTGTTTAACTGCATCCTGTTGTTTTCTCCAGCTCTTATACATTTTTTTTGTCCAATTCTCTTTTTAAATGGTTAGGTCCTTGTTTTTTATTGACTGTAATTACTGTACAATAAAATGCACACATCTCAAGGGTCCTGTTTAGTATGTTTTCAAAGACATAGAGCTATGTAACTCATGTCCCTGTTAAGACCTGCAACATTCCATTCCCCCAAACGTTCCTCCTGCTCCCCCCGTCTCCCACTTCCCTTGACCCCTCCTCAAAGTCCCTCAGGAAACTATTTCTCTGATTTCTTTCAACAGAAATTAACTTGCCTGTTCTAGAACTCCACATAAATTGAATTGTACAGGATGTATTCATTTGTATCTGGCTTTTTTCAGCATCTCTTTGAGGTTCATTCCTGTTATTTTGCATGTATCAGTAGCTCATTTCTCTTTGTTGATTAATAATATTCTATTGTATGACTGTAACTCAATTATTTAACTGTTAGCTTGTGGAAGGACACTTGAACTGTTTCTAGTCTTTGGTTATTATGAATAAAGCTGCCATAAATATTCTAGTACAAGCCTTATTGTATGTAGATGTTTTCATTTCTCTTGGATAAATTCATAGACGTAGAATTATTGGGTCATAGGGGAGGTAAATATTTAACTTTATGGGAAATTGCTAGACAGATTTCCAAAGTGGGTATTACCATTTTATGTGCCTGACATTAATATATGAGAATTCCCATTATTCCACATCCTTACTGTCACTGGGTGCTGTCAGTCTTTTACATGCCAATTCCATTATAGTATAGATTTGATTATATCTCATTTTTCTTTTAACTTCTGCTGTTGGGCCCCTTTGCCATGTGCTGATTGGCCATTCATATATCTTCTTTTGTGAACTGCCTATTCAAGTCTATTACTTTAAAAATTAAGTTGTCTTTTTAGGATTGAGGTTTCAGGAGTTCTTGGTACATTTTGGACCCATGGGGTTGTCAGATGTATGTTTTATGAATGCTTTCACTCGTCTGTGCCTTGTCTGCTCTTTCTCTTGATGTCTTTTCATAAAAATATTTTTAATTTTTATAAAGTTTGATGTATCCAAATTTCTCTTCATAGTTAAGGATTTCTCACTTCTGCATAAGAAATCTATGTGTACTTCAAGGTTGTGGATTTTCTCTTGTGATTTCTTCTGGCAGATTTATTGTTTTAAACTTTTATGCTAATAGGTACAACCCATGTTTAATTTGTGTGTGATGTGAGGAGTGATTTGAAGTTCACTTCCCCCTGCCCTTGTACATAGCTATTTGTCCCAGTACCATTTGTGGAAAACACTATACTTCCTCCCTATAAAACTTAGAAGATTTTTCTTTGACCAAAAAATCAGTTGGTTATGAGGAGTCAGATAGGCTAATAGGCAGTCAGTGGAAATTGGGGTGCAGAGCGCTTGCTGTCCCCCAAGGGTTGTCTTTTAGCAAGGTCAAAAGTGCCTGCCTTGGGGTAGGTGCTGTGGCATGGTCAGGAAAGCCACTGCCTGCAGTGCTGGTATCACATATGGGTGCAAGTTCTAGTCCCGGCTGCTCCACCTCTGATCCAGCTCTCTGCTATGGCCTGGGAAAAGCAGCAGAAGATGGCCCAAGTGTTTGGGCCCCTGTACCCAGGTGGGAGACCCAGAAGGAGCTCCTGGCTCTGCTCTGGCCATTGCGGTCATTTGGGGAGTGAACCAGTGGATGGAAGACCCCTCTCTCTCTCTCTCTTTCTCTCTCACTCTCTCTCTGCCTTTGCCTCTCTGTAACACTGCCTTTTCAAATAAATACATAAATCTTAAAAAAAAAAAAAGTGCCTGCCTGCCCACTCCTTGGGAGCTTCCAGTCTTATCATGAGAACAGCAGGGGAGTGGTGACTCCACCCTCCTGAGCTCCCAGTTTACTATAAAACAAATGAGGTACCCACCCTTGAGATGGCTCTTTTGTTTTATCCTGAGCCAGCCAGCCAGGGTAAAAGATTACAAATCAGTTCTTTTGGTGGGTTTTGTCCCTGCCTTATAACCGAATATCAATCTGATTATCAAGTTTTTTTTTTTTCCTCCAAAATTATGCTTAAAAACCCTCCTACCACCAGCCCTTTGGGTTTTGCCTTTCTTGGAAGTCCCCCTCCATGCTGCTTTGGCTGGAAGTCTCTGACTGTAATGAATCTTGCTTTTGAATCTCAAAAAAAAAAAAAAAAAAAAAAAAAAAATAAAAAAAAAATCAGTTGGTTATATATGTGTGGATCGTTCCGACTCTGTTGCGTCCACTGATGTGTCTGTCCTTACCCGAGTGGCAGTATCTTGAATACCAGCAGCTTTACAGCAGGGTTTGAAATCTGCCTGTGAAAGTCCTCATCATAGAACCCCTTTCCAAGACTGGGTTTTTTATGTCCTCTGCGTTTCTATTTCCATTTTAAAATTATTTTATCAATTTCTTTTTTTTTAAGATTTATCTTTTTATTTGAAAAAGTTACAGAGAGAGGGGCCAGCGCTGTGGAGTAGCAGGTAAAGCTGCCGCCTGCAATGCCGGCATCCCATCTGGGTGCTGGTTCGAGTCCTGGCTGCTCCACTTCCAATTGAACTCTCTGCTGTGGCCTGGGATAGCAGTGGATGATGGCCCAAGTCCTTGGGCCTCTGCACCCGTGTGGGAGACCTGGAAGAAGATCCTGGCTCCTGCCTATGGATTGGCATGGCTCCATCTGTTGTGGCCGACTGAGGAGTGAGCCAGTGGATGAAAGATCTCCCTCTCTCCTCTCTCTCTGTGTAACTCTGCTTTCAAATAAATAAATAAATAAATATTTTTTTAAAGAGTTACAAAAAAGAGGGAGAGACAGAGAAAGGGAGATCTTCCATTTGCTGGTTCATTCCCCAAATGACCACAATGGTCAGAACTGGGCCTGGCCAAAACCTGGAGCCAGGAGCTTCTTCTGGGTCTCCTATGTGAGTGGCAGGGGTCCAAGCACTTAGGTCCTCTTCTGCTACTTTCCCAGGCGCATTAGCACGGAGCTGAATTGGAAGTGGAGCAGGTGGGATGTGAACCAGCACCCACAAGGGATGCCAACATTGTAGGTGGTGGCTTAGGATCCCTATGCCACAGTGCTGGTCTCCTGTTGTAGCCAGGCTGCAGCCCAGTACCTGGAACTCTATCTGGGTCTCACATGTTGGGAGCGGAATCTGAGTTATAATCTGCTGTCTCAGAGGGTTACACAAGTTGGGAAGCTGGATCAGAGTGGAGGAGCTGTGACTTGAACCGGGCATGCTCATGTGCAATGCAGGTGTCCCAAGAAGCATCTTAACCACTCCGTCTAATGTTCACCCCGCAGATTGTTAATAGAGTAGTTTCATCAGTTTTGACAAACATGCTGGATAAATCACACTCCTACGAAGACATTTCCTCTACCCCAGGAAGCTTCAATGTGTTTCTTCCCACTCATTCCCTCAATCCCTACAGACAGAACTGCTCTTCTGATTTTTTGTCACTGAAGATTAATTTTGCCTATTCTAGACATTTCTGTAAGTGGAGTCAAGCAGTGTGTACCGTTTTGCGTACTTTGGCTCAGAACAATACTTCTGCTTTGTCTATCAGTGGCTTGTTCGCTATTATTGCTGAGTATTATTCCACGCTATGAATGCACATTGTTTGGTTTTCCTTTCACTGTTGATGAGCATGCGAGCTGCTGCCAGCTTCTAGTATTTTAACGAAAGGTCCCGTGCATACAGAGCATTTCTGGGGGGATATGAGTTTTCCTTTTTCATAGGTGAATACCTTGGAGTGGAGCTGTTGGGTAACAGACTAAATACATGCTAAACATTCCAAGAAACTGCCAGAACTCTTTCCAGAGTGGCTGTAGCAATTTGCAGTTTCCCCATGAAGGCACGGGAGTTTTGAGTGTTCCACATCTTTGCAAACATTTGGAGCTCACTTTACCCGTTATTTGGATGTGCTGTGATTTCTCATCGCAGTTTCAATCAGAGAGAGAGAGAGAGAGAGAGAGAGAGAAAGAGAGAAAGAGAGAGAGAGAGAAGGAGAGAAAGAGAGAGAGAGAGAGAGAGAGAGAGAGAGAGAGGGAATCTTCCATTCACTGGTTCACTCTTCACTCCCGAAATGCCCACAGTGACAGGGTGACAGGGCTGGACAGGGGCCAAAATCCAAGAGCGAGGAACCCAGTCAGCCTCTCCTGTGTGGGTGGCAGGAGCCCTTTAACTTGCGTCATCACTGTTGCCTTCCAGGGTGTGCCTTAGCAGAAAGCTGAAGCTGGGGACTGAACCCAGGTACGCCGATGTGAGACACAAGTGTACTAACTCCTAGGCTAAATGCCCACTCCTCAGGGCAGTTTTTTTTTTAATTTGCTTTTCTTTGGTGGCTAAAGATGTGGAGCAAATCTTTCTGTGCTTATACCTTCTTCTGTAAAGTGCCTGCTAAGGTAATTTAATTATTGATATGATTGGGCTTATGGTTGCCATGTGTCCTGTTTCCTTCTCTTCCTGCTACATTTGGATTAATTGAACGTAATCCAGTAATCTACTGGATCTTCCGTATTTGTAGCTGGACTTCTTTGTCCTGTACTGTAAGTGATTACTCTAGGCTTTATAACAATGTGTCCTAGTAATATCCTCCCACCTCGTATTTCACAGAAGCATCAGAGGCAGACATTTGGTGCAGTGGTTGGGCTGCTGCTTGTGGTGCCTGAGTTCCTTATCAGAGTGCTTGGATCTGAGTCCAACTCTGCCCTTCTTTTCAGATTCCTTCCAATGCATACCCCGGGAGGAGTGGGCTATGGTTCAAGTAGTTGGGTCCCTGCCACCCATGTGGTTCCTGCCACTAAACTGTGGTTCCTGGCTTCAGCTTGAACCAGCCCTGGCTGTTGCAGGCATCTGGGGAGTGAACCAGTGCATGAGACATCTCTTTGTCTCTATGCCTTTCAAATTAAATAAATAAATGAAAAAAATTAGAAAAAAATCACAGCATTATAGTGCAGTTTTATCTTACTTCTTTTGTACCATTGTATTGCTACATTTAATTTCTACACATTAAAGAATCAAAATGCATTGTTAGGCAGGCGCCGCAGCTCAATAGGCTAATCCTCCGCCTTGCGGCGCCAGCACACCGGGTTCTAGTCCCGGTCGGGGCGCCGGCTTCTGTTCCGGTTGCCCCTCTTCCAGGCCAGCTCTCTGCTGTGGCCAGGAGTGCAGTAGAGGATGGCTCAAGTGCTTGGGCCCTGCACCCCATGGGAGACCAGGAGAAGCACCTGGCTCCTGCCATGGATCAGCGTGGTGCGCCGGCAGCAGCGCGCCGGCTGTGGCGGCCACTGGAGGGTGAACCAATGGCAAAGGAAGACCTTTCTCTCTGTCTCTCTCTCTCACTGTCCACTCTGCCTGTCAAAAAAAAAATGCATTGTTAGTATTTTGCTTTAAATAATCATCTTTTAAAAATTAAGAAATGAGAGAAAAAGTCTATTATATCATTAATGTATTTTCCAGGTGTGGTGCTTTTTGTACGTGTTAGACTCCCTTTTCCCATCTCTCTTTCCTCTTCTCTTACCAACCTGTGGTAACAACCATTCTGCTCTTGATTTCTTAGAGACTGACTTTTTTATATTACACATGTGAGTGAGATCATGTTGTACTTGTCTTTTGGTGCTTGGCTTGTTAATGTGGATGAAACACGAAAAAGTATCTAAACAAAGGCAGTAAGAACCTAAAGAAATGCACGGAGTCTCAACCACAAGACGGTATCAGATAGTCTGATGGCCTCCGGTTCCATCCACGTTGTTGCCAATGACACGATTTCATCCATTTGTGAGTGGTCTCCCTCGTGCACGGGTACCACATTTTCCTTAGCCGTTCATCAGTTGGTGGACATGTGGTCTGTTTCCATTTCCTAGCTGTTGTGACTAGTGCTGTAGTAAACAGCGGAGTGCAGATGTCTCGTCAACCAAGTGATTGCATCTCCCTTGGATTAACACCCAATAGTGGATTGCTGAGTCATACGATACTCTAATCTTCAGTTTTTTTGAGGGACTTTCATATTGTTTTCCACAATGGCTGCACTAATTTACATTCTCATCAACAATATCCAGGGGTTCCCTTTTCTCTGGTTTTATTTATCCTTTTTGGGGATTATTTGCCTTACCCTATCTATGAGATGACATGAGTCATCAGATTTAGCATTTTCGAAGCTACTTTTTGTTCCAATATTTCTCCTACTCTACTATTTCTCTTTTCCTTTTGAGATTCTAATTTCCTATGCATTACACTATTTGATACTGTCTTGTGATTGAGACTCTGTGCACTTGTTTAGATTCTTACTACCTTTGTTTAAGATAGCTTTTTTTTAAAAAAATAAATATTTATCTTGTTTATTTGAAAGAGTTACAGAGAGGCAGAGCCAGAGAGAGAAAGAGAGGTCTTCCATTTGCTGGTTCACTCCCCAAATGACCGCAACAGCCAGAGCTGTGCCAATCCAAAGCCAGGATCCAGGAGCCTGTTCAGGTCTCCCACATGGGTGCACGGGCCCAAGCACTTGGGCCATCTTCTACTCCTTTCCCAGGCCATAGCAGAGAGCTGGATTCGAAGTGGAACAGCTGGGCCTTGAACCGGTGTCCATATGGGATGTCGGCTCTGCAGGCTGGGGCTTTAACCCACTGTGGCAGAGCGCCTGCCCCTGGATACTTTTTAGTATTTCATCCACATACTTACTGATATCTTCCACAGAGTCTAATCTGCTATTTAACCCATCCAGAAGAATGTTTATTTCCGATAGTATGTATTTTAGTTTTGGAATTTCCATTGGTTCTTTTAAAAATTAATGCATTTTATTTTCAGAGCAGTTTTAGGTTAATGGAAAAATTGCACAGAAAGTACAAGGAGTTCCCATATACCCTCCTCCTGCATTCCCCTGTTACTGCTAACTGCCTGCATTAGTGTGGTGAATTTATTATGACTGGTGAACCAATAATGAGACATGATAATTAAGTAAGTCCACAGTTTATATTACGGCTCACTCTGTATGGTGTGTATCTCCGTGAGGCCTGACAAATGCCCAATATCATGAATCTGCCATGACAGCATCATGCATGTGTGTTTCAACACCCTAACATCTCCTGGACCTCAGGTATTTATCTGTTTTTTCTCCTTCCCTCCCCTGAAACTCCTGACAGCCACTGATATTTTCACTCTGCATAGCTTTGCCCTTTTCAGAGTGTCATGTAGTTGTAATCGCACATTGCGGAGGCTTTTCAGACTGGCTTCTTTCACTTAACAATAGGCATTTACGGTTCCTTTATATCTACTTGTGACATGATAGCTGATTTCTTCTTAGTGCTGACTAGTACTCCACTGTATGGATGTGCCACAGTTGGTTTATTTGCTTACTGATTGAAGGATCTGCCAGTTACTTCCGGTATTTGGCAGTTATAAATAAAACCTCTATACGCCGGCGCTGTGGCTCAATAGGCTAATCCTCCGCCTGCGGTGCTGGCACCTGGGTTCTAGTCCCGGTTGGGGCGCTGGATTCTGTCCTGGTTGCCCCTCTTCCAGGCCAGCTCTCTGCTGTGGCCTGGGAGTGCAGTGGAGGATGGCCCAACTACTTGGGCCCTGCACCCCATGGGAGAGCAGGAGAAGCACCTGGCTCCTGGCTTCAGATCAGCGCAGTGTGCTGGCCGCAGTGGCCATTGGGGCATGAACCAACGGCAAAGGAAGACCTTTCTCTCTGTCTCTCTCTCTCTCACTGTCCACTCTCCCTGTCAAAAAAAAAAAAAAAAACACAAAACACAAAACAAGACAAAAAAAACCCAAAGCCTCTATAAACATTCATACTGGGGTTTTCATGGATACATAATAACTCTGTGGCTCATTTGGGTAAACCTCCAGGAGTGTGATGGCTGGGTCCTATGAAGAGTTTGCATTTAGCTTTGTAAGAAATCATCCAACTACCTTCCAAAATGGCTGTACCATTTTGCATTCCCACCAGCACTGAGTGAGACTTCCTGCTGCTCCACATCCTCGCTGGCACTTGGTGTGGTCAGTGACTTGGATTTTAGCAAAGCTAAAAGCTCACGATACACCTAAGGTGCTTTTTCATAGCTTTCATTTCTCAAGTGAGATTTTCCTATTTGTTCTCCCTTACACCTGACTTTGAATTTTACAGCTGTTTAAATTCCCTAGCTTCTAATTCCATCCTCTTGGTCTTTTCTGAGTCTATATCTATTATTAATTGCTTTCTTGGTGTGCATCTCATTTCTGCCTTTCCCCTGTCTTGTAAGGGCTTTGAACATTTTTATTTATTTATTTTTGTTGTATGTTGAACTGCATGGATGCCACGTGCTTGGATATCTGGGTTTTAATGCCTTCTTCATCCCACAGTGTTCGTTTTGTTCCAGTGGAAAGTTGATTTACTTGTGGATCTCTTAATTCATTCAAGGATTTACGAGAGCTGTGTTGGGGTGAGTCTAGCGCTGGCTGAGGCTTATTCCCGAGGTGCGGCCCCTTTGCGCTGTCTTCAGCTTGCTCAGGTGCTGAACAACACCTCTCATCCCTGCAGCTGGAGCACAGAGGCTCTCAGCACCTCGTGAGCTCAGGCAGGTCAGCCTGAACCTGCCCGGCAGCTCCTTTTTCCCTGTTCTTTGTTCCTTTCCTGGCCACCTGGAGTCTTGCCTTGTGTAGTCAGGGCTCAGTATTTGGCCAAAGACCTTAAGCGGTCTCCTATGTCTCTCAGACACATTCTTAGACATCTTATTTCTAGTATGTTGCCTTAAAAATTCCAGCCACCTCACTCACCTTCGATTCTGTTTTTTGTCACCTTATTCCAATGAGGTTCATGATGAATTTACCCAGGCAGAAATATTGAAATATTCAGTCACCATGGGCCTCATCTCACGGTAAACTTGCTTGCCTGACGCCTACATCCAAAGTCAGTTGTTTCATATATTTTGTCCAGTCTTGTATCAGTTACCCATTTATGGCCAGAAAACAAACATCCCGTTGTTATAGAATACCCCAAAACTGGTTGGAGGTGTTGCTATAAAACCCTCAAATCTGCCCCCCCAGCCCAACGCACAGTAGGTCAATTACTGAAAGTGGGGTGGTGAAAGAAAGTGTGTATTTACTGCAAAGTACAAAGAGCCACACAGTTCTTGCTTTATGCCTGGGCTCCCTGAGGGGTTCGGTGTAAAGTTTCTTCCAGACTGAAGTCAGCACTGCGAGGTGTGTGTTTGGTTTGTGACCAAGTTCTTGGATGGTCTGCAGTGCTCACGACCCTCTTGGCATTGATTAGCTATGTTGTGATTTTTAGGGAATGTTGATGGTGGTGCCACTCCACTCAGGTGGCAGTTACTTTTTTTTTTTTTTTTTTTGCTCAGGGCCTAGGGATCCCAGGATCCCGGAAAATAAACACTTGTAGACAAGATTGAAAAGCAGGATGTTATCTATAGGCGGAATGAATGACCTCGAGAGTCTGGTGATTAGGGACCCGGTAGGGCAGCTGCATTACTGTCCTCAAGCTGGTGAGCTAACTGTAGTGGAGGCAGCTCAAGGGAAATGCTAAGCTTGGGGAAGGGTGTGGGGAGCCGGTGGGTGGCCGGGGCTCTGGTTCAAGTCCTCCTATTTCTTGTGACTCCTCAGTCCCGAAGGAGTGGGGGTGATGACAGTTCTGCGTACTTCCTGCTGTTAAGAGGCGAAGTCGGATTTCTCGGGATTGGAGGAGAGGAAGGTGCAAACATTCTTTTCAAGACAATGTATAATCCCTGGGGAGACTTTTCTGAGTCGTGACAGGGCTTGTCCCAGCTATTTGCCACACACTTTACCTCGCAGGTGCATTATTCTTCTACAGTGACAGTGGAAGCAACAGCATGCTAATACTCCTATGCCTGCAATGCAAACCAGAAAGAAGAGCGGTTTTTGCCACCAGGGACTTCTAGTCCCACACTAGGGCCAGAACCATGGATTAAAACTTAGCATTAACCTGGGTGTGTGGCAGTCTTTGAAGGCACATTGACTATAATCTGTCAGTGCAAAGTCACCCTCTCCATCCCTATCCCTGGAACGAAGATGGATAGCCAGTGATCTGAACAATGGAAGACATAGCTGATCCACCTATGAGATGGGTTTGGGAAATTGACAGAGTTTTATATATTTTTTTTCCATCTTCTTTGAACCCAAGGGAGGACCAAGGCCCATCTTTGTGTCTCTCCCAGAGGAAGCTAAGGCCATCAACATTCCTCTTTCTCGAGTTAGAGTCAGTGCACATGTTTACTCTCTTACCTCTTCCAAAGCATGGAGTTTGGGTGAGGGCTGTGAGATCAGCTTTTTGGGCTAAGATACCTGGGAGTAATGGCTTCTGCTTCCAAGTTCCCTGGAGAACCAGTACTGCATATCCAATCTTTTGATTTTTTCTGGTCTTGGAAGCTAATTTCATCCTCCAGGAAGAGTTTCAAATGTGGAGTCCCTGAGGGGACAGCAGCCAGGGTCGGTCTGCTAGTACACACTTGT
Organism: Oryctolagus cuniculus; assembly: GCF_051225735.1. Taxonomy (NCBI): domain Eukaryota; kingdom Metazoa; phylum Chordata; class Mammalia; order Lagomorpha; family Leporidae; genus Oryctolagus; species Oryctolagus cuniculus. The sequence goes on along the minus strand of NC_142884.1, from coordinate 59,190,335 downwards.
TCAATAACGTGTAAGCAGTCCTGTGTGGGTTCTCCAGAGGGGTCTGGATTTAAAGATGATGCAGCTTTTAGAGTAACACTTTGGGTATCAATTCATATGGCTTGGCATTGCCCCATGTGGCTGCCGGTGAGCCAGTGATGTTCCTTTTTCCAGAAGGGGCAGCAGGCAGTGAGCTGTGTACACTGTGGGAGGCTATTGAAGAGTGAACACTGCTCTGTCTCCTGCAGGACACCCTACGCGGCTGCTGTTGTCCCCCAGACACGTCAGGCAGCTTTGGCCAACAATGTCCAGATTTTTTAAAAGGATGCCATTAGTCGCTTCATCTCCCCACAATTTTGAGTCAATCCTCTAAAAACCTAATCCTTGTTTCTCATGTACAAAGAGGTCGAAGAACATCCTTAGCACCTCCATTTGGATGCTGTACCGTAGGTAGACTGCAGCATCAGGTGTGAGAATAGCAAGTGCCACATCCGGTTAGCATCTCTCTCTTGAATGGAGGCCCTCTCTCGAGGTCGTAGCTCTGGCAGTGTCTTTTGTGACAGTTCTTATCAGGCAAGGTTGCACGAGCACCCACTCTTTATAACCTCTCGGCTTTATCTCATTTTATGTAGCATTGATTCCAGTGACTCATTCTTCATGTGTAGGATTTAACATTCTTTTCATGACTTTTGCATGTCACAGCATCAATCTTGCTTGATATCTAAGATTCTTGCCTTCTCTCCCTTCTTTCTGGAAGACAAGGCTAATAATATCATGGTATTTAATAACACTCCAGTCTAAAAATACTTACTGCTATTTGTTAACTAAGAAGGGCATTCCCAGAGCTTTCTCTGGAGTTGCTATCAGTGTCTGTCGATGGCAGTAGAATCACTAGTATCCTACTACTCTCGATGATGGAGAGAGGCTTGGACTGGGGGACATATTGTGTCCAGCACCTCCCAGCTGGTCAGTGGTGATTTTCTGACTCTCAAACTTTGCAATTGTAGATTTTACTACAGTTTCTACTGAGAAGTTTTCAAGTCAACTTTCCAGAGCTCTAAGGAAGTCAGAGTGGGAGGTTAAGTAGATGGCTACACCCCAGCCCACTCCACCCTACCCACCAGCCACTTGAACCAGGGTAGATGTTTTGATGTGTTTTGCTTTTCAGAGTTCCATGAAAAACAACTTACATGAGTTTCTACCACAAACAAAACAGAACAAACAAGCAACTTTGTGGGAAGCGATTGTGCCCCCTGAAGCTTTCATGCGCCCTTTGAACATACTGGTTTCCTACAAGACAAGCGCAAACTGTTAAAGAAGAGAGAGAGAGAGAGTCGCTGTGGTTCCCCGCTTCTCATTGTGTGATGGTGCAGAAGTGCGCGGGTTCTTCAGTCTGGATCCAGGCTCTAGCACAAAGCTGGAAGGTTGTCCGTTGTCTGTTCACACTCCCATGGTCTCAGCTGGAAAGCCTGCACAATTGAGGGAAATAAAATTCCCAGCAACACTTTCTTTGTTTTCAATAAACATGTCAAAAGTCTGACTCCGTGGGTTTGGCAGCCTCTCTCTGACCCCAGTGGTCCCTGCTCTCCACATTCAGGCCTTTGTGTGGTCCCCTCTTCTTGAGCATGGACTGGGCCTGGGGACTTGCTTCTAATGAGTAGAATATGGCAAAGGTGATGCGATGGCACTTGGCAGATGAGGCTGTAGAAAGACAATGCCTTCTCCCTTGGGCGCCTTCTCCTGCTCTGTCATCAGCTTGCTAGCTCTGAGGGAAGCCAGCTGCCATGGATGAGCCGTCCAGTGATGAGGCCCACATGGTCAGGAGGGGGTGTCTCCAGCCAACAGCCACAATGATGAACTTGAAGCAGACCTCCCTCCAGCTGAGCCTTGCAGTGACCACAGCCCCTGCTGAAACCTTGGTCGGAGCCTTGTGAGACACCCTGAGTCAGAGATGCCCAGCTATGCACTGCGTGGTCTCCCTGGACCTTAGGAACTGTGACAAGTGAATGCTTAAGCTGCTACACCTTGGAATAATTTGCTATTGGTGATAGACAGCACAGACAAACAGAGTCTGGCACAAAGCTGACGTTGTGTGAATAATAGTTTTTTCTCTCTCCTGCCCCTCATCTTCTTCTCCCAGGGAATGGTGACTTCTGCAGCAGCCTGAGTCTGCTCCTTGGCAGGGCCAACATTCATGCTGGACGCTGACCTAATCAGAAGCAGAATTCTCTGTTGCAAGCTCTCCAAGCCCTTTCCTTTTTGATAAATATTTCACTTGGGTGTGGTGAGACATAAAGATTATATGCTAATTGATACCAGAACTCAGAGCTCTAATGCACAGAATCAGAGGCTGTGAGTGGCTGGGGTGATGGAAAGCACAGTTCATAGAGTAGCCGCCCCTTCACAAATGCTCTGGGTGAGCTGGGTACTGAAAACAGAGCACTTCAGAAAGACCGTGCAGCAGTGGCATTAAAAGATAAGATTTCTTGCATTTTGGTGCAAGAAAGTTTTGAAATCAGTGACGTTTTTTCATATTATGCGTTTCCACGAACTCTTTGAGGACCCTGGTCTTTATGATTTCAAATTCTTTTGCACCAAAATAAATGTACCTTTTCATTCTATTTTATGAACTTTTTGAGGTATCCTCATAGGACGTGGCTGCACTGCATGGAGGTGATCCCACATCGTTTCCTGTGCGAGCACTTTAGGCAGGCGTGTTCTTTGTGTATTTTTTTTTCCTTTTTCCTTCTCTCTCACATTCTCTGGCTGGCTGTAAAGGAAAGTGTCTTCCCATGGGAGCACTTTGAACTTTTATCTCCCCTCTGGGTTCTCAGCTTTCAGTTCCCCCTCCTGGCTTCCAGGTTATGAATCCACAGATTGCAAACTGAGAAGCCTCAAGTCTTGCGAGTATTGTTCATTCCATAAAATGTGATGCAGAGACGTGTGGAATTTCTGGGCTCTGCTTGCTGCAATGAATTTCATTCGATCTCCCTGAGAATTGAAGAAAGTCAAAGTCTTAGATCTAAAGAGAGATTACTGAGGACTGATCCCTACTGTTTTTTTCTGCTACCCTTGAAATTCCTGAAAAACCCATTTTTCTTTTTCTTGTGGGGTTTCAAATTGGGGGTTGGGAGAGGGATCTCCACCAGGTATTTGCTGGTCCCTGGCATCTGTTCCAGAAGAGAAGCTATTCTACTCTCTCTTTCTCTCTTAAAAAAAAATTCTTGGCAGGTGTTGTGGTGCCGCAGGGTAGGCCATGGCTTGGATGCCTGCATCCCATAGCAGAGTGCCTGGTTCTAGTCCTGACTATTCCACACTTTTATCCAGCTTCCTGCTAATGCTCTTGGGAAGGGAGCAGAAGAAGATCCAAGTAATTGGTTGGGTTCCTCCCACCCACATAGGAGACCTGGATGGAATTCCTGGCTTCCAGTTTCAGCTTGGCCTAGCCTTGACCGTAGTTGGTATTTGGGGAGTAAACCAGTAAATGGAAGATCTCTTTTTTCCTGTATGTCTCTTCCTCTCTTGTCACTTTGCCTGTTAAGTAAATAAACCTTAAAAAAATTCCTTATGAACATGACCAAGGTCCAGGAACATTATGGAAGGGAACTGCTTAAAGGCTGTGGTCCATCCATTCCTCTGAAGAGTTCAGTACTCAGAAGTGTGCAGAAGCCGGCAGGCTCATAGCTGTAGGAGGAAGCTAAGTGAGGGCAACAGGAGAGGGGCAGGTTTAATAATATACTTGTACCTTTATTATGTTTATACTCTTACACGAGCAGAGAAATTCACAATATCCTACGATCGCATTTTCCATGAACTTTTTGAAGCCCCCTTGGCTACGTATGCATCACAGAGCGTATCTGCTGAAACACATTTGTAGGTATTCAGCACTCTGAAAACACAGGCTGTGAGCCCAATGTAGCCCAGTGTCTTTTCTCTCGCATCTCACACTGAATGTCATTAGATCCCCTGAAAGCTGTACTTCTGGGAGTGACACTTACATCCCCTCTAGTCCCAGTTGAAATGCTTTCACTAGATCTTTGGTCGGATGCCATCTGACTGTACCACCTCCAGGGAGCAGGCTTGATGCCTGTCTTGTTCCTCAATGTGTCCCTCATGCTTCAGACAACGCCTGGCCCACAGTAGACACTCCGTGGATATTTGTTAAGTGTTGAATTAAATATTGCCGAACACGTTGAATAAATAGGTTGAGCCTGGTGAGAATTTTCAGAGGATTTATTCTACAATGTACTGAAGATCATGCTCACTACGTAGCATGATAGCCTCTTACGAAGGACTCCGGGGAGAAAAGACTCCCTTGTTTTAGAAAGGAATGAGTCTGCCTTTCTTGAAAAACAAGGCATGTTGCTTCAGCTGTGTGGTTGTAGGGTTCCTCTTCAAACTGGTTGTTGGGAAACTCCAAATGGTGTGTGTTTCCTTTGCTTCTTCTTCTTCTTTTTTAAAATTTATTTATTTATTTGAAAGTCAGAGTTACACACAGAGAGATCTTCCATTCACTGGTTCACTCCCCAGATGGCTGCAACGGCCGGAGCTGAGCTGATCCGAAGCCAAGAGCCAGGAGCTTCCTCCGGGTCTCATATGCGGGTGCAGGGGCCCAAGGACTAGGGCCATTCTCCACTGTTTTCTCAGGCCTGAGCTGGATCGGAAGAGAAGCAGCAGGGTCTTGAACCGGCGTCCATATGGGATGCCGGCGCTTCAGGCCAGGGCGTTAACCTGCTGCACCACAGCGTCGGCCCCTCATTCGCTTCTTGTAGGACGCTTGGCTTTATCAGTGACCTTCCACGTCTCCTAAAGAACCACACTTTTCCTACAGATTTCTAATGTTTTGTGATTTTAGATGTCTTTGCAAGCAGTCCTAACTGCCGAGGGGGTGCCTGAGCAGAACTGATGCTATACAAAGGGAGAAGGAAGGAAAAGAGTGAGCGGGACGAGATCATGGGCTGAACAACCAATTAGGAGGCTGGAAGAACAACCAATCTGAGGCAGAGATAAAACCCGTCGGAGGGCTAGAGTTTGTAGCCCTGTGTAGCCTGCCTTCAGGATAGCACCAGCGCGTTCCCAGTCAAGGGCTGGCCTGTCGCGGAGGCGTCTGGGAAATGGAGTTCCCGGGCACGTACAGCGCGGGGAGGAGGGGGTGTCGGGAGGTCAACGGAGACTGCGCGATGGAGGATGCGCGAGTGGCGCCCTTCGCCTTGGCGGAAGTGCCTGCTGGCGGGCAGAGAAGGTGAGGCCTAGTGCCCGTGGAGGGCCCTGTGTCTTCCCGCAACACCCAGGACGCCGCCACACGTGCAGACTGTGATCCGTCTCTGCCCAGCCGGTGGCATCGGTCAAATTCTGCCCCTGCTGTGGAGCTGCGGAGTCCCGGAGCCGCACCAGAGCCGCATCAGAGCTCGCGGGCCGTCCGGCCGAGGCTGCAGGGGGGAGCCGAGCTCCAAGCCTTCCGAGGCTCTCCCAAGAGAGCGAAATGGTCCGGCACCGTCACTCGTCCCACTCTTCCGTCTTGTTGGGCGGTGGCACTTCTGAAGATTCTGAGACCCCCAGGGTCCCCGAGCGGACCCTCCAGCCCCCGAAAGCAGCCCGCAGACGACCAGGCAAAGCCCCAGACACTGAAGCGGAACCCGGGTGACCGCCTCGCTTGAGGCTTTACCCGTAGGGACCGTGCTGGGAGCGGGGAGCCCTCGCCAGCAGCGACCACCAGGGCATCCTCTAGGAAGCTGAGCCCGCCCCTGGCCTCAAGAATGCCCAGAAACACCGATTCTCACTCAAACTGGATGCCGAGGCCGGATGCTTGTTTAATGAGCAGAACTTCCGGTGGGCCGCCAAGCCTCTGCAAGTGGACAAGGGCCGGAAGCTGAGCTCCCAGCCCCTCCTGGCTGTCCCCACCTGCACGGGTTTTGGCATTCACCAGGACGAGTGCAGGTTCTTGGTGTTCCCCAGCCTGGGGAGGAGCCTCCGGTGGGCCCTGGAGGACCCCCTGAAGCGTGTGGTGTCAGAGGTGTGTGTGCTGCAGGGGGCCTGCAGACCGCTGGGTGCCTGGAGCGAGAATTAGCATGTTCATGGCAATGGGACAGCTCCCGATATCCTCGTAAACCCAGATGACCTGAGCCATTTGACCCCCGGGGGCTACGGCTTCACCTACTGCTGCTGCCCAGGTGGCAGACATGCGGCCTGTGTGGAAGGCAGCAGGAGCCCGCCCAAGGGGGACCTCAAGTTCATCGGCATGGACCTGCACAAGGGCTGTGGGTCAGCAGGCTCTGCAGGGTTCTGCCCTGGACACACTGCCTGCCTAATACCCGGGAGATCATGAAACAGAAACAGAAGTTCCTGGACAGCCCAGGGCTCCTGGTGGGACTGCGTGGTCCCCGGATCAGGCCCTCAGGGGGTGTAGGAGTACCTGAAGGTGGTGATGGGTCTCAAGTGTGCGGAGACGCGGCCCCACGCCACGCTGAGGAAGAGTCTGGAGGCCCTGCCGCGGGAGCTGTGTGTGTTGCCCTATGGCCCCCGGACCTCCCAGTGGTGCAGTAGGTAACCCAGAATTTCAAATTGCAGTCTGAAACAAATCTTTAAAAGAAAACGAAGAGATAATGTGACTTGGGGCCTGCTGTTTAATTACAGATAAAATTCTAGAAAAATCCCTGGAATGGGATGCATGTTCCTGCCCACTGCTGGACACCCCCCCCCCCCCCCCCCCAGCATCAAGGAGGCCGGCAGCTGCTCTCCGAATATGGGAAGTGCCTCCTTTCCCTGCCCAGCCTCACAGGGCTGACTCCTGGTGGCAGGGGGTGTGGACGGAGCCCAGCAGGGACCCTCCTGGCAGTGGCACCACTCTGCTTTGGTAATGAATTGTTTTATTGGGAAAAATACAAAAAAACAAAACAAAAAAACCCGCAAGTGTTGCTGAAGGCAGCAAGGGCTTTGTCTCTCTTAAAGGGACTCTGCTTTTTTCACATTAGTACAGGGACCTGCACTAACTGCCTGCGAGTCTGTCTTACTCCTCACTCATGGATTCTCTCACAGCTACCTAGCTCTGACCCGTGACAAGAAGGTAGCCACAGAGAACGGTCAATGAATGGGAGTGGCTATGTTCCAAAAAATGTTATTCACAACAAAACAGGAAGTGGACAGGGGTTGACTTATGGGTGGTACTTAGCTGACTGCTAATTTCAAGCAATTTGGGAATGTTTGATCTTCACTCATTGATATGTATTTTTTTTTTTTTTATCAATCCACTCAGCAAAACTGAAGAGTCTCTTGTGGATCTACCTCTCTCTGGAGGCACAGGTGCTAAACGGGGTATTAAAGGACCATGAAAATTTTCTCCATCTCTTGTTGATTAACAGGTGAGGATGATTCTTTGTCCACATTTCCTATGAGACACACATGTAGTGTGACCGAGCCCTGGAGCCACTGTGCCAGGTCTTTCCAGGTGAAGTGTGTGTCTGTGTGATGTTTGGGACCGGGGTTCTCTTGGCCAACAATGGCAAAAGCTGAGATTCTATTTTTTGGCCTCTTTCATTCTCTCATTTGATTCCTGGAACATCTTCACACCAAACTGTGTAAATCCAGAACCAGGGGATCCAATTGCTATTTTAGTTGGGTTATGATTTTTGTGTTTGACCTTGGCAGGTCCGTTTATCCCCTGGCTTAAGTCCGTCAGACTTTAGAATCCTTGGCGACCATATTTTCAGCAATTGATTCTTATTCAGATGAAATCTTACCTGGAGCTCAGATGTGGATGCAGTGAGGTCAGGTTGGAGAATAATACCCATTCCAGTGCCCCTTTGTCCTGACACTCACTCTCACCACCCCTGCAGGAGTCTGAAGCATCTCTGCTGGAATCCAGGGGCTCTTAGGTGGCATAGGGTAGACACCAAGGACCTCAAGGACTCTTGGGTTTCCTGAACTGTTTCTGCCATCCTCCACCCCCTCAGTATTTTGGACACCTCCCAAATTATTTGTGCTATTGCAAAATGGCAGGGACTTTTCATAGGTGTGTTCTCATCTACCCACTCATCTCCTTTGCAGATTGGCTCTCCACTCTTTGCAGTATTCACCCCTACCTCCCAGCCTTCTCTTTATCCTGCATGACCCTAATCCAAGTACCCACTTATACAGTTCATCTAACTGATTGGCTTCTTTATTTTTTAAAAGATGTATTTATTTATTTTGAAAGTCAGAGAGAGGGAGTGGCAGGGCCGGGTTGGGGAGAGGGAGGGAGGGAGGAGGGAGGAAGAGAGAGAGAGAAAGAAGGAGAGAGATCTTCCATCTATACCAGTTCACATCCCAAATGACCACAATAGCCAGTGCTGGGCCAGACCAAAGCCAGGGACCAGAAACTTCATCTGGGTCTTCCATGTGGGTGGCAGGGGCCCAGACACTTGGGCAGTCTTTGTTGCTTTTCCCAGGTTATTAGCAGGGAGCTACATTGGAAGTGGAGCAGCTGGGACATTAACTGGCACCTCTATGGGATGCCGACATTGCATGAGCCGGCTTTACCTGCTATGCCACCATGCTGGTCCCACAAATTGGCTTCTTATATAAAACTTTGGAAAGATCCAATGATTCCGGAAGAATGTCAGCTCACAGCTTTCAGTTATCCTGCTTCAGTGACACTTTCTGCCCATAACTAAGAATTTGGGAGGTCCAAATGCCTATCAGCAAAATTGATGTGGTTCTGGGGAGATTCTCTCTGGAAGTAGTGCATTTAACTAACCCCTACTGCCTGGAACTCACCTTGCATCTGTTGAACAACTGAGCTCGCCCTTTGTGGAAGTGGCTGCAGGGATACTGAGTTCATTTTCTTTAGGTTTCCTTTGCCCTCTTGGTCTTTTATCTCCCTCCCTTCCTCTCTTTTTCCTTTCTTTTCTTCCTGCCTCCCTTCACCCTTTCCCTCCTTCTTGCTTCTCTCCATTTCAGTTATCTCAAGGTTAGAGTATTTGGGGGAAGAAAATAGAATTCTTAATGTCTTTTTATTTATTTATTAAGATTTTATTTATTTATTTGAAAGGCAGAGTTACAGAGAGAAGGAAGGAGAGAGAGAGCGAGAGAGAGCGAGCGCTTCCATCTGCTAGTCCTCACTGCTTTCCCAGGTGCATTAGCAGGGATCTGGATTGGAAGTGGAGCAGCTGGGACTTGAACCAGCACCCATATGGCTTAACCCACTGTGCCACAGTGCTGGAACCAAGAAAATAGAATTCTATCAGTGGAAGGGGACTGGGCGATAGAATGACTTGCAGGTAGAAAAGATTACCCCTCAGGAATTAGTGAGAGAGCAGTAGAGAGACTTCCCAGCCTTGCACGTGAATATCCCAGGGCTTTAAAATGTAAGAACTCCCTTGGTAGGAGTCTGTACTGTTTGGGCTGGCTGTCTGTCTAGAGGAGTGACAGACTGCACAGTCCCACTTCTCTTCTGTGCACTTGGCTCCCTCCTGGGCTCAAGAGGAAGATAGGCGGCTGTTCCACAAAGGTAGGATGGAGCTGTGACTGCGCCAAACCTGGCATAACTGGAGACAGGATTCAAAGACCAAAAAAAAAAAAAAAAAAAAAAAAAAAAAAGATTTAGAAAATAAACCAAAAGGAATTACAATGAGCTGTAGGTTGCTGCATCTCGATTAACCTCCTGCTGTGCTGTTGTTCTGTAGTCAACTTAGATTATCCAAAGACAGTGTCTAAAAGCCATTTTAACTAAATCAGCAGCCGTGTAAAACCTCCACTCAGAATATATGTTTGTCTGCACCTTTCCTGGAACAGTTTCTGCCATGGAATCACATGAAATATCGAGGTCAAAAAAGACTGATGAAGAGTGAAGATGTTTTTAGCAAGACATCAAACATTTGATGTTAGCTCTGTGTGAGTGAGTGATTTTTAATTGTTCCCTCTTACTAGGGTGACTGTCTTGGTTTATACCTTTGGTCGTGACAGAATGATCAGTTTCATTCCCTTTTACTCTTGGAAGTGTTTCCATTTGGACAATAAATTATAGGATCACTCTATATCTATGCAGAGAAAATTCTAATTTCCCAGAAGGTGTGGGAGGTGATGCTGTAGCCAAATCCTTTTCCTAGATAATTGGTCCAAAACTTAGACTTCAAGATCATGATCCATGGAGCATTTCCTTGATGACAGATGCATTTATCACAATTTGTTCATCTTGATATAAAAATGCTAGATTTTAAAAATTCCTTTACCATGAAGGTATGTTGTAGACCATCAGGAAGTTTTCATTTTCAGAAAATTACATGGTGATATATCTGTGGCCTGCTTGGTGGTCCATTGGATACTTGTTGCCATGTGGGGATGAGTGGTTCTAGGGTGTATTTCTAACCCTGGCTGCCCCTCCCCATGCATTAGAGGGGCTGAAGGAAGTTTTCCAGGTTGGGCAGGAGGTTTGCCTACTGCCCTTTAAGATTCTTCCCACACTCAGAGTCTAGGCGGGTATTAACAGTGACCAATGGGGCAGGTGTTGTGGCTCAGAGGTTAAGCTGCGTCTCATAGCGTAGTGCTTGGATTTGAGTCCTGCCTTCACTGCTGATCCAGATTCCTGCTGATGCTCACCTGGAAGGCAGCAGGTGATGGCTCAAGTGCTTGGGTACCTGTCACCTATCTGGAGACCTAGATGGAGTTCTTGGACTACCCTGACTTTTGTGGGCATTTGGGAGTGAACCAGTGGATGGAAGTCTTGTCGCTCCCCGTCTTTGTGGAGGAATGACACAGGACCCTGCGCTGTTCTTTTGTCTGCTCGGCCCTCCCCGGGTTTACTGCTGGTTCTTCCCGGGTTGGCTACCGTCCCTTCCACCTCCGTGGAAGGGCGGTTCCCCCTGCCACATTCCCCACTTCCGCGGGGGAGCGGCACACCGCCGGCTCGGGGGCTGCACAGGTGTTCCTTCAGATAGATGTTCCCCTTAGATGTTCCTGGTGCATGCCGTCTCTCTCCTCCTTTGTAGTCCTCCTCCGCCAATCCCAACTCGGCTGCCCACACGCCGAGTACGCTGCTCTCCTCCAATCAGGAGCAGGATCAGCTCCTGGAGGTCAGCACTCAAGTTGGCAAGAGGCAGCTGCATAGAAGCTGTTTTCTCCTCTCCCAGCGCCATATTGTGGGAGAGCAGATGCATAGAATAAGTCTTAATTCCAGTAACTCAGTCCAGTCCGGGTTGCTCCCCACAAGTCTCTCTCTCTTTCTCTCTCTGTCTTTGTCTCTCACTCTGTTGTTCTGCCTTTCAAATACAAATAAATTTAAAAATATTAAAACATAATAATAAAAGCAAGTCACATCTTCAATATGTGTCCAGTAGAAAGAATATCCTGGTCATTTCAGTTCTGTCTTTCCTCTGTAAGACTGAGATGAATTTGACCATGGGATGGTTACATGGCCCTCAGCAGGTTGCTTGACATTTTAGAGCTTATTTCCTCATCTGTAAAAGTGCTGCTAATTCACACTTCCCCGGCTCTCAAGTGCAGAGGTGAGGCTCGGGCAAGCTATGACTGGGAGAGGCGTGCCTCTCCATCCTGCTGTTGGCTTGGGAGCAACGATGAGTGAGTGTCCGGGAGCTTGGCCATGCTTCCAGCTGAGACGCGGTGAGTGCTTGACTTTTGCTTGCCGTGCATTGGCCTGATTTCCTGCTGGGAGATCACTTTTCTTCTCTTGTGAGCTTCAGTTTCTTCCTCTATAAGGTGGGGTTGTTGATACTGTGGGAGGCCTTGTAGGGCAGATACAGAAAGTGAGTGTGTAAAAACTCTCAGGGTAGTGCCTGCTTCTTTGTTACTGTGACCAGGACCAAAGTGACATATAGACACAGAGGGTGCATAGTCAAGAACCTTGCCTTGCCCTGACTAGCACATGGCCCATGCTTGGCCAATTGGACTTATTTTGTCCTAGAACTTTAAACTGTGCTACCGTCTATTTTCACTAGAAGGGAAAAACTCGTTCTGCTCCTGAGTGATGGAACTAGGACAGTGAAGCCAGGTCCTCTCTGACCTGTGAAGTTCAAATTAATTAATTCACTAATTGAACAAATGTTTATTGATGTCTTGTGTCAGACAATGTATGCTCAGTCTTTCACATATTTTTCTCATTTAATCCTGAGTACATATTAGGTATTGGGTCTTGCTGCTTACTTTGCAAATGAAGAAATGGAGCTCATTGGATTTCACCAGCTTGCCCCAGGTTACAGAGCTAGCAGGTTGTGAGACTGAGATTTGAACTTGGGTCTGTCCGATTCCAAAGCCTGCATTTCCTCGGCTGTGGCATTCGGCCTCCCTGCTATGAAAAGCACATTCTGCCAGGACTTCAGAGAGTGATGATAGTCCCTTTGTTTCTTTCTCAACGTCTCTGCAGCAGTCTTGGAGGGCTCCATGAGCTTGGAGGATATGAGTGGAGGCATCTATTATTGTTATCTGCCTAGCATGCCTTCTTTCTCCCTTGATAACATAAAGCAATAATTATGGCAGACTCTTCTTTGGGAGGCATACCCTACTCGCCCATTCCATGTAGCTCTTGTGGGGTTGTCAGTTGCAGAGCCAGTATCTCTGGCCACCAGGTTTACCTCCAATCCAAGCTTAACCAATCAGAGTACTCTTCCCTTGGCTGCAAAGGCTTGGCTCAAGGGATGGGCACAGGATCCAAATCAGCCAATTGGTTTCTTCCCTAGGTCTTCTATACCCTGGAGAAGGAGGGACTTTTCTTTTCTGCTTCTGGGATGTTAAGTAAGGATCCTGGATGCAGCTGCTCACCCTTCTGGCAGAGGGAGTCAGGGGATGCCAGAGATAGGGGGACTGACCTGCAAAGGAAGCTGAGGAGTGGAATAGCGTGGAACCACTACCCTGATAATGCTGCTGGCCAGTTAGGTGTGCCAGAAAGTCAGTTCCATTCCTACCAGTTTTGTTTTTGAGTCTTATGTCTGCTATGTGTAAATGGCCAGTACAATCTAGGTCCCAACACATGTGTGCAGAAACCCAGCTTCTGGGGAGAGATTTCCGTTTCCTGGGAGAGACTGGCAGGGAGGGGCTGCAGTGGCAACTCTGGAGAGTGATGCGGTCATGTGCTGTGCTTTGCTGTGTCTTTTCCCCCAACAATGGGCCATTTGCTTATTTGCCTCTCCCCTTAGGTACTGATTCACACGAACAGTCCTTGGGCACCTGTTGTGGTCCAGGGACTGTGCAGGTGCTGGGGGTCTGGTGATGACCCCTGCCCATGTGGAACTGTCCAAGGCCTTCGCCTCTTGGAGCCTCGTGGGCTCTCCTCTCAGCAGTGTTTGCTGTTCAGAGTCTACTGCTTGGAGATGCTACAGTCTTTACCAGCTCTCTTTACCAGAGCAGCCAAAGGCTGGAAGGAAGATTCTCAGGTCTGGGGTCGAAGCTCCTTCAGAGGGACTTCCCTCCTTTCTTCCCCTTCCTTGCCTCCAGCCCACACGGAGTCAGAACAGAGCTCTTGCCAAAACTACTCTCAGGGGGCTGTTTGCCTGGGAACGAGCTCCTTTTGAATGCGATCATTTCAGTTCACTTGAATTCAGATTCATCTGTGGGTCCTAACGGCGCCCAAGGAGGAAAGGCACCTACTGCTGAGAGCAGAGGGGTGCGGGCGGCACAGAGCCTGCTCACCCCATAGTGCTGTGCTCCTGGCTCTCCCCATCACACTGGGCTGGACCCCTGCCCCCCAGCCCCCGCGTTCCTTCCTCTTTTGCCACCCCCTTTGCTCCAGGTTGAACCTTTCTGTAAGTAACATTCTGTAAATGCATGTGTCCCTTTGGGTACTGCTCAGGTTTGGCACTCCCCTGGTGCCCAAGTGCCTGGGACTATGTTTCAGGGACAGGACCTGGTAGAGAGCAGGGATGAGCCTGAAGCTGGGGTCCCCGGATGGGAGTGTTGAAATATGAATTCTAGGCACAGCAAAGGAATTACATTGGGCATTGGTGGTGCACGTGGAGGAAGCAGGGGAGCAGCTGGAAGGATTTGGGAAGCTAATGGGGTCCAACAGAGAGGGGAGAGGGGTGTGCACAGAATCAAGCAATCGAGCGAGGCTTTGGCTGGGGTTGGAGGTTGGGCCCTGCTGACTGTGTGGCAGTTGCTCTCTGCTTTGTCTCTACAACAGACGTCAGCTCATATGCTGTTTCCCTAAGGAAGCCTCTTTCAACTCACCTTGAAACTTGGCTTAAAACAGGGTCCCCTGTGCTGGTCCCACACATGGTCTCCACCAGACCAGTGATGACCCATGAATCAATGCAGCCTGATCATTTGCCTAACATCTGCCCTCCCCTTGGGAATGAGCAGGCCTTGGTCACCAGGGGGTCCCCAGGACAACATCTGGAACACGTGAGGCTCTCAAAAATGTCTGTGGGATGACTGGAGGAGCACATGCTCCATCTGTAGAGTTCTGTTTCTCTTTGCAAGCATTTCGCCAAGGATGCTCATCTACCTGGCACAATTCACAGACATTGGCTCTCAAGCTCTCAAGCTTTGTTTCTTTCAACAGAAAAATACAAAAGAAAAATATTTGTGTGAGCTTCAAGGAAGATACATGGGAAAGGAAGACACCACTTGAAACCATGGTGAGCGAGCAATAGAGCAGTTGCTGTCAGCAGCCGATTCCGTCAGCTTGAGTTCTGGGAGGCAGGCATGCTGGGGTCTGAGAGAGACCCAGTCTCGATGTCTCTCTCCCAGGCAGCTCCCCCGTTAGATGGCTGCCTCAGTTTCCACTGCTACAAGTTCTTGAGATTTTTTTAGTTGACATGTTTTGATTCCAATTAGAGTATCAGGCTTCCTCAGAGGGGTTGCATTTTGCTTTGTGAACTACCCAGAAGCCTTGAAATCTCAGAAGAACTGGGGGACCTGAGAACAGGTGAGCTGTGAGCTAAGGCAGGACCATTGGGTGGGAAGGAGAAGGCTGTCTCAGGGAGAGAGAAAAAGAGAGCAAGGGGAGTAGGGTTATAAACGTAACCACCGACATTTATTCCCCTTTCTCGTTAATGGAAGGAGCCCAGAGTTGGGGGAATGCTTGCCGAGTGTCAGTTACATCCCAGGCACTGTGCTGGGTGTTGGGATTATAGCCGAAAATAATACCTAGTCTCTGTTTACTTGGCCTCAGGAAATTCTCCATCCAGGGTGGGGAGCTTGGATGATAAATGTGGAGACAACAGTAAGTGGGGGTCCTCTTTGGAGAGGTATAGCTGAAGCTGAGAGCTGGAAGATGAGATGCACAGAGCCGGGAATGGTACCCCTGAACAGAGGGACCGTCAGCGCAAAGGGCTTGTGGGCAGAAACAGGCTGGTGTCCTCCAAGGGCTGGAAGCAGCAGGATGAGCTGTGGGTGGAGCGAGCTAGCAGAACCAGCCAGGGTTGCTAGGGCACCGTTGTGCTGGGTACCAGGGCTGCTGGAGGGTCCGAGCAGACGAGGGACAAGGACTTCCCTCTTGCTGTATGGAGGAGTGTGACGACGAGGAGAGGCTGGAGGGAGCCTGCCATGAAGGTCCAGGGAAGAGACCATGATGGTTGGGGAAGGGCAAGGGCAGTGAAGAGGACGGAAAGGGTTGATGTGGGGGCTTCTGGTGCTGTTGTTGGCCCTGGGCTCTGGTCCTCAGTTTCCCCATCTGCAACACAGAGCCACAGAGCTGCCCTGATGTCCTCCTCACCCCGCACGTCCCAGAGCACCTGCTGCCTCTGGCCCCGAGAGCGGTTCCACCGTCTGCTCTGCGTCAGTTTGCTTTTTCTTTCGGGACTGAGGAATCCTCACTGGAAAGAATTGATAAACAAATTTTGATTTACGGCTCAACGATACCTTTTCCCACTTTGTAAAGTTCTGTTGATATTTTGAGCATGTGACTGACTCACGTCCCTGGTCTTGGTGGGAGGTGGTGGGTGAGGGTGTTGCATTGTTAATACAGTAGGCGTACAGTAAGGCATGCACTTGAATACGACTTGCGTGGGAAACATGATCTTTTGTGCAGCTCGTTGGCAAGCGGGTGGAAATGCGTGTTTGCCCCAAACCTTTGAAAGCCCTTGATCAGGCTGAGGTCTTTGTTTCCAGCAAAGCCCCTGACCCCTGGTGGTTTTGGTTCTGTTTAGTCTTGGCAAGTCTTTCGGGTTCAAAGGGAGACTCTTTAAAAGCTGCATTGGGAAAGTCTATAAAATCTTAACGCATCTTTGACATCAAATAGCTCTTTCAAAGCTGTGATTTGATGAAGTAAATAGGAAGGCAGCACCAACCATATGGAACGCATTTTCCATAACTGCTCCACACTTGAATAACAAAGGAGAAAACTTCTTGGCAAAGGGAGTTGGGGATTTTAATGACCGTTAAATATTTGGCTCCGTAACCAGATGTGTTTTACCAGGCTGAAAACCCTGAGGACAGGCCCTGCCTTTCTCTCTGGCAAAACATAAGCTAACAGGATGTTGCGGCTCTGGAAAAGATGTTTGTGCCTCATTGCAGAAAGCTTAATTCACCATGATTTGCTTAATTATCCACCCCTCCCCCAAACTGGCATAACTCCCAGCATGCCTTAGAGCGTCGTTTCTGATTTGAGACACAAAAACTGTTTATGACGATGCCACGGAAACCTCCCTAATTATTTGAAATTGGGATCAAAGGGTTGAGACGTTGATCAGAGGGGTGTGTTGCTGATGGAGCTGGGGGGTGGGACGCAGGGGGCTAACTCTGGCACAAGGGACCCTGCCCTAAATGGTTGTGTGTGCCAAGCAAGGCCCCTGATCCATCAGGATAAAATGGGACAACACCACATTTGAGCTGTTACTCTCAAATTCTGGTTGTGATTATGAGCAGACAGACCTGTACGCACAGATACACGCTTGCTGCACCTCAGAGACATCTTGAATGCCCAACCTGGTTTCCTTAGGGCTCAGCCCCTTCCTTGAGATGTTTTCAGCTGGGTGTGCGGAGTGGCTCTTGTCTAAGACAACTTTAGAGCTCGTTTATGAGAGCAGGTATTATTGTGGCTCAGTTGGTGAAGGCTCTGCTTGGGACACTGGCAGTCATCCTGGAGTGCTGGCTTGAGTGCCGGCTGCTCTGCTTCCAGTGACCCAAGTACCTGGGTCTTGTCACCCCAGTGGGAGACCCAGATGGAGTTCTGGGCTCCTAGCTTTGGCCTGGCCCAGCCCTGGCTGTTGGGTGGTGGCATTTGAGGTACATACCAGTGGATGGAAGATCTCTCTCTATATCTATCTTCCTTTCTCTTTGTTATTCTGCCTTTCAAATAAATAACTAAATCTTTTTAAAAAATATTTATTTATTTATTTGAAAATGAGAGTTACACAAAGAGAGAAAGAAAGAGGCAGAGGGAGAGAGAGAAACAGAGGTCTTCCATCTGCTGGTTTACTCCTCAGTTGGCTGCAACGGCCAGAACTGCACTGATCCGAAGCCAGGAGCCAGGAGCTTCTTCTGTGTCTCCCACGCGGGTGCAGGGAGCCAAGGACTTGGGCCATCTTCTACTGCTTTCCCAGGTCATAGCAGAGAGCTGGATTGGAAGTGGAGCAGCAGGGACTAGAACCAGCGCCCATATGGGATGCCGGCACTGCAGGCGGTGGTTTTACCTGCTACGCCACAGAGCTGGCCCCATAAATAACTAAATCTTAAAATACAAAACAAAATAAAGAAAACCCTAGTTTATGTCACTTTCCTACACTTAAACATGGACACTTAAACAATAACCTTACTGATAAGGGACTTCAATTCGCAGTTTCAGGTGGAAGGGGGCTGCAAAGCAAGGGAGCCAGCAGCCCTATTTCTTTTCTTTCTTTCTTTCTTTCTTTCTTTTTCTTTTTTTTTTGACAGGCAGAGTGGACAGTGAGAGAGAGAGACAGAGAGAAAGGTCTTCCTTTTGTTGGTTCACCCACCAATGGCCGCTGCAGCTGGTGCGCTGTGGCCAGCGCACCACGCTGACCCGAAGCCAGGATTCAGGTGCTTCTCCTGGTCTCCCATGTGGGTGCAGGGCCCAAGCACCTGGGCCATCCTCCACTGCACTCCCTGGCCACAGCAGAGAGCTGGCCTGGAAGAGGGGCAACTGGGACAGAATCCGGCACCCCAACCGGGACTAGAACCCGGTGTGCCGGCACCGCAGGCAGAGGATTAGCCTATTGAGCTGCGGCGCCGGCCAGCAGCCCTATTTCAAAGATGAGGAAATTGGGGCTCAGAGGGGAGAAATGACCTTCCCAAACCATGGGATTTATGTCAGGACCAAGGTCAGCATCTACCTAATTATTATTATTATTATTATTAAGATTTGTGTATTTGAAAGAGTTACACAGGAGGCGGGGGAGAGAGGAGAGAGAGAGAGGAGAGAGGAGAGAGGAAAGAGAGAGATCTTCTGTCTACTGGTTCACTCCCAGATTGGCTGCAATGGTTGGGGCTGCATGGATTCAAAGCCAGGAACCAGGAGCTTTCTCTAGGTCTCCCAGGTGGGTGCAGGGGCCTAAGGACTTGGGCCATCTTCCACTGCTTTCCCAGGCCATAGCAGAGAGCTGGATTGGAAGTGGAGCAGCTGAGACATGAACCGGCGCCCATATGGGATGCCGGCACTGCAGGTGGTGGCTTTACCCGCTACACCACAGTGCTGGCCCCCAGAATCTACCTAATTCATCAGCAGTTGGGGCCCCTAAGGGCCTTTCGATTATAAAAACAAAATGTGTCTGCCCAGGGCCAGGCTTTCCTATCACAGGAGGTGGTGAGAAGTGTGTACCCAGGAGGGCATTAACCTATGCAGACGGGAGGAGCCGTACATTCAGCTCCCAGCTCATGTGCTGTGTTGCTCACTTTGGAAAGATAGACAGTGTTTTCAAGCAGGGATGCAGGATGTGCCTGTGATACAGCGGGGCTGCAGAGTTGCTCCTTAGCCAGTGCTTTCGCTGTGGTGAGTGCTGGCTGGTGCTTAGCCACAGGGAGGGTTCACGAGCTCAGGCTGCCGTATCAGAGGCCTGTAGACCAAGCGGCTTGGAAAGGACAGGTATTCATTCCTCGCAGTGGGCTGCAGTGCAGGGGCAGAGTGTCAGCATGGCTGGGCTCTGGTGAGGGCAGCTGTCTGGTTCTTAGGTGGCTGCTGTGTCCTCACGTGCTGGAAGGCATGAGAGGGAGCTGCACCCTATCATGAGGCCTCTCCCCGTGGGACCTGATCACCGTCTTAAGGCCCTACCTCCTTCTCTGCGGGGGATGAGGAGTCCACAGGTGAATCTGGGAGAGGCATGAGCATTCATATCATAGCAAGTGGGTTTGGAGGCCTCGTGGCAGGCTGGGCTCTGTCACCCACTGGGGCCAGGGGTTGCATCATTGCCGTCTCCACTTCTCGGTGCCCTGGAGGAGACTGCACACTTTTCTTGGCCACACAAGGGCCCTAGGAATTGGGCCAGTTTTCTGTCCTTGCTGATAGATGCAGATGAAAACCCGTGTTCCATGGACTCCAGACATACAAAGAAACCTGGACCAAAGTGACAGCAGGCACTGGGGCACATTTTCGCATTTTAAAACATTAAATGCCACTCTGCTTAAAGCAAAAACCAAAAACCACCAAAAAATGAGAAATTAAGAAAAACCCCGTACACTCAGTCTAAGTTTCTCAGCCTTATGGTGCATGGTGCAGAGCTGTCCCCAAGCGGAAGGAGGCGCAGCCCGCCTTGCGGGCCTCTGCTGCACTTCCCAAGCGCTCTCTGCGTCTCTTTACTCCTCCCTGCCCCTAACCTGGCCTGGGCCTGTAGAAGTCCCCCTGGCTGACAGCTGACCCTCTGTCATCCAGCCTACTGGCTGCACCCCGGGGTGTGCAGGGGGAAGGGCACTGGGGGAAGGGGATCCAGCCGCAGTGATGGGGAGAGCAGAGGCTGAGACTAGGGGGTGAGCTGAGGGAGAGGAGGAGGGGCTCTCAGGATCTTGGGGCTGTTCTAGAGAGGTTCTGGTTTTCCTTTCTGTATTGCCCCTCATCCCTGGGAGGTGAGGGGAGGACTGCTGCATTGAGGGAACAGATCAGGAAACCGTGGGGCTCTGAGGCTGGGCCATGTGGGCTCCTGCACATTTGCAGGATTTTGTCCTCAGTCCTGAGGCTAAGGTGCCTAAAACCCGCAGCAGTGAGAGGGAGGCCATTCTCGGGGTTCAGGCTCCCTCTGAGCTGGTTCTCCTGGGTCTGCCCTTGGACAGTGTCCGGTGCAGGGCACTGAGCAGGCTGAGGGATGGTGTGGACTCGAGATAACTGGGTTGAAACCAAGTGGCTTTGCACTCTTTCAGGCATGTTAATTACATACAGGGTGATAGACCCAAATCATCACAGCAAGTTGATTTATGGTACCTCGTTAGCACATTTTATACATTCTACTTGGGCGAGACTGATGTTCCGTATTATAAAGAATATTATAAAAGGATGCTGGATTTTATGGTCTACAACCTTCAGATATTAAGGGAGGAAAAGTCCAGAGAGGACCACAGTGAGCCCGAGGAGATGCTGAAGCCAGAGTTCACATGCCTAAGCATTTTGTATACCAGCAGATCAGCTGGAGATGAGATTGAACTAGACCATGCTGTCCCACTCCGAGGGCCCACGGGCTTCGTTCCCACTCCTGAGACATGTCCCTCCAGTTTTCACGCACAGGACCCGGGCCTGGGTCCTTCTCCACATTCAGGGTGAGCTGTGGCACTTTACCATGCGTGTGTGTGCGCGCATGCTGACGGGGGCTCTGAACACTCCGCTGTAAAATATGGCACCTTGCAGCTGAGAAAACAGCAGAAGCACAGTGATCTCCCTGACCGTCCCCTCCCCTTCTTCCCTGCAGCTGGCCATAAAGCCTGGAGGGAGTCTGCTCTTCTCCCCTAAAGGAAGAGACGCCTACCCTCTACCCAGAGGAGAGCAGCGCTCCATCTCTGGAGACACAGGGTCCCCTCCCTTTGTCCAGTCACACTCCTTCACAACTAATCCACGGCTTCTTCAAACTTAGCACCAAAACACACAGCTTTCCCTGTTTCTTTGGATCTTCATTTCTGGAGGCTCCCACATCATGCAAAATGTGCATTAAATAAATCTGTATGCTTGTCTCTTGTTACTCTGGTTTTTGCTGTAGGTGATTCTTCCATGCTTGAGAAATTCTTCCAATGCTTGAGAAAAGATTTAGTCACCCCTACGGTCTATAGCAAGGGCTTTCAAAATGTTCATGGAAAATACATAGAATGAAAAAAACTATACATGGATTTCAAAGTTTTCTGCACCAAAATGAGCTTATCTTTTTTTTTTAAGGTTTTTTTTTTTTTTTTTTAAGGTTTTTTTTTTTTCTTGACAGGCAGAGTTAGACAGAGAGAGAGACAGAGAGAAAGGTCTTCCTTTTTCTGTTGGTTCACCCCCCAAGTGGCCGCTACGGCCGGTGTTGCGTGTTGCGGCCGGCACGCTGCCCCAATCCGAAGCCAGGAGCCAGGTGCTTCCTCCCATTCTCCCATGTGGGTTCAGGGCCCCAGGACCTGGGCCATCCTCCACTGCACTCCTGGGCCACAGCAGAGAGCTGGACTGGAAGAGGAGCAACCGGGACAGAATCTGGCACCCCAACCGGGACTAGAACCTCGGGTGCTGGTGCCGCAGGTGGAGGATTAGCCTATTGAGCCACAGTGCCGGCCTGAGCTTATCTTTTAATTTCATTTTCTATGAATTTTTTGAAGCACTCTCATATGTATGCACATGGGGGTATGCAGTATGTATGTAAGTTTGTGTGTGTATTTATAGGTAGGTAGTGTGTAGTGTGTGTGTGTATATGTAAGTGTATGAATATATACAGATAGGAGGTAGGTGGTGAGTATGCATTGGTGGATGGATTGGCATGTGTATGTGAATATCCCTGATATTTCACCTTGGTGTGCTTTTTATTGATCCTTCTCTGTCATTGAGTTGAGCTCTCAGTGAACTCTCTCAGTCTGGAAATGTATGCACTTTGGGGAATCTTTCATTTTTTCAATAATTTCCTTTTTCTGGTTTTCTTTATTTTTATCTTCTAAAACTTCTAGCATTCAGCTATTGTTTCCTGCAAAGACCCTCTATTATTTTTAAAACTGTTCTCTTCCATTTTCCATCATTTTGTTCTGTTGCTAAAATGTATTTATATTTATTATTATTTTAGATCAGAAATATGATACTTTATTTTTTCATGTTAATGTGATATTATTACAAAGATAACAGATTGAATGTAGCTCATAGGTACAATTCTAAGAATGTAATGGTAGTCCCTTCATCCATCTCCCTCCCTCCTTCTCTCCCTTCCTTCCTTGTTTTTTAGTTTTAGCAAAGTGCAATTTCATTTTATAAATATATTATTTTCTTCCCCCCTCCAAGGGTATTAAAATTGTGATTGTTTTTCTTCTTTTATCTGTGTCTTAGTTCCTGTATGGTTTCTGTTCACTTAGCTTTGGAAGACTTTCTTTTTTTTTTCTTTCTTTCTTTTTTTTTTTTTTTTTGACAGGCAGAGTGGATAGTGAGAGAGAGAGACAGAGAGAAAGGTCTTCCTTTTGTTGGTTCACCCTCCAATGGCCGCCACGGCTGACGCGCTGTGGCCGGCGCACCGCGCTGATCCGAAGGCAGGAGCCAGGTGCTTCTCCTGGTCTCCCATGGGGTGCAGGGCCCAAGCACTTGGGCCATCCTCCACTGCACTCCCTGGCCACAGCAGAGAGCTGGCCTGGAAGAGGGGCAACCAGGACAGAATCCGGCGCCCTGACCGGGACTAGAACCTGGTGTGCCGGCCCGCTAGGTGGAGGATTAGCCTATTGAGCCGCGGCGCCAGCCTGGAAGACTTTCATCATATTCAGTGATGCCTGGCTATCCATACATATGTTTGGGGGAAATGTCAAATGATAGTGAGAAATATATTAGTTTGGTCAGGGAGAACTTGCAAGCTGGGGGCTTCACTGTCCAGGAATGGAGCTATGACCTGGCCATTTCTCTGCTCCCTGACCTGGTGGTTTTTCTGTCCCTCTACCTCCAATCCAAATGTCAGTACCTGTAGATTTCCCTCCTTGGGTTTTCCAGTTTGTGTATGGAGGGATTTTCTAATCTCTTGCCTGGAGGGGTCAAGCTGGGATGTGTGTGGTCTTACTTTCCCTCTTCAGGATGCCGACTTTTGCTTATCAATCCTGTTTCCAGTTTGGTGTCTCCTCATAGCTCCAAACTGTCCTTGTTGACTGTCAGAGCTGAGCCCCCTGGTTCTCATCTCAGAGAGCAACTGTAGCTAGTTCTTCTATCAGACCGGGGATGACGCAGCCAGCTGCATGGAGAGAGAGGGGACCGGGGCCACACCAGCTCCTTGCAAACATTTCCAGCTATTCATCCCGTTTTCATTCTAATCTGCACACTTTTCAGAACCTTACACTCTTGAAAGGATCCAGGTTCCTGTGGCGACATTAAACATAGCCAATGTGTCTTCTCAGATCCTGTGACGTTCCTTATATCGTGAACCCTCAGTCACTTCCTTGCTCTTAGCCTTGGAGGCAGTGCCCTGCTGCATTGTTTCTGGGCAGTTAGGCCACGAGAGCGGCCAGTTGCATGCTCTTTCTCCTCCCACGACTTCCCCACCTTAACAGACTTTGGTTATTCCCGGCTGGCCTCAGTTGTGATTCAGCCAGGAGAACCCAATAGATGTTAGCACAAACAATTGCACCAGCTTCCTCCTGACTTCATATGCCTGGTTGTGTGAGTACAGAATGATTCTGCTGCAGAAAGACGTTGGGTAGGCGTTTAAGATAGCTCTCACCTTTGGGCGTCCACAAACCTCCTGGTGTTCAATCCTTTCTCTAGTTTCATGAAAATGCCTCCCATCATCATCCTTTAATTTGACGTATCAATGTGGACATTAGTGACTGAAGGATAATTTGCTTCTTTTTATTCTGCAAGGAATTATAAGACAATAAGGGGGAGCTGGAGAAAAATGCTCTGGGTGTCAATCTCGGTTTTGAGATGAAAAAAAAAAAAAAAACCACCACTAGTACAGAAATACAGCAGGTGGCTGTGAGCTACATTTTCGAGCCTCACTGTGATGTTAAGACCAACCTGCGCCAGAGGGAGTGCCTGCCTTTCTCCCATACAAGAAGGCACCTGCTCCTCCTCTCCCCTTTCCCACCTGGTGTGATGAGGGGCAGAGACCTTCTCTTCTTATCTCCTAGCCCCGGCACCCAGAGAAGTGCAGGGCATGGGGTAGGTGTCAAAAATGCCCGTGGGATTGAATGAGTGGACATCTCTCAGACATTTTCCCAGGCACCAGTCTTTGAAGCAGTCAGGGCAAGGAGGCTTTGCAAGCAGACATGCTCAGAAATCTGAACTAGGTCAGCCAGCTGTTCTAGGAGCTGTTTCGCTCACAAAAGTGGTGCCACATCTCAGGGCTGGTTGGAAACTGAAACTCAGATGTTCCTTTCAGCTTTGTCTGCCTGGTTGGCAGGAATCTGCTAAGGGCTCTGGTCTGTCCAGTTGTGTGTTGATCCTGGTTGTGGCATTTTTCTCTCTTCCCAGTGCCAAGTCTCCCTCCTCCATGCAGGAACCAGACCTGGTCCGTCTCACATGAATCAGCCCCATCACTTAAAACTAGACCACTCTTAGCTTCCAAAACAAATGTGTGACAGAAGTTCTTAATTTTAGTGTAGTTGAATGAATCAATCTTTTATTCTAGAATTGTTGGAGTTTCTATGTAATTTTTTCATCATAATCAGTTGTCTCAACACCATTTATTGATTGCTCCTACTGTCTTCCACTTATCTGAAGAAAGAGCTCTCTATAGATGGATAGAAGTTATGTGTGGATCTACTTTTCTGCTCTCCACCCTGCGCCATTAGTCAATTTGCCTGTGCCAGCACTGATATCATGCTGACCACTGAGTTAATATAGCTTTGTAATAATCCTTCATGATGGGTGGTACATATTCCCTGGCTGTTGGCCCCTGTGGTATCTTGACAGTTTTTGTTCCCAAGTATTTAAGAGCTCTTTAAAAAGTACATAACACCACTACCACATCAAAGACTTAATAACTTTGCATATCCAGTCAACAAAGCACATTTCTTAAACTTCCATATTAAAAAAAAACATTGCTCATGCATGATTCACATGAAGTCCATCTCAAGAGTTTTTATACTCTAGAGTTTGCTATTATATCATCCTAATGTCATTCAGGATGTTCCTCTGTTCTCTGTATTTCTGGCAAATAGAGTTTCAGACTCAATCAGATTGAAGTTCATTTCTGGGAGGAAAATTACTTTACAAGTTGGGCTACGCATGTGCGTTGTTAGTAGCAGCCACTAACATCATGGCCAAGAGCCACGGATTGACTAGGAGTTACAAAGTGGAAGCACTTACCTCTCTCCTTCCTTCTTACTTGTTAGCTAGAGTCATTTCACAAAGAGTGATTCCTCTAATGGATTAGGGACACTGAGGTAGAATTTATAAAGGAATAAACAAGAGAAGTGCTTGATACTCTTCCTTTATTTATTCGTTTTTCAAAATAATGTGTTGGTGTCCCATCATTACTGAACGGTAAATGGGTTTTTAAGAAACATGTTATGGGGGTTTGTGTTTGGTGTAGCAATTAAGATGCCACTTGGACACCCGCATCCTAGCAGAGTGCCTGGGTTTCAGACCCAGATCCACTTCCCGTTCCAGCTCCCTGATAATGAGCACCTTCGGAGTCAGCAGGAGATGGCTCAAACACTTGGGTCCCCATCACTCCCATGGGAGATAAGGTTGAGTTCCAGCCTCCTAGTTTAGGCCTAACCCAGCTCTGGCTGTTGTGGGCATTTGGATAGGAAATCAGCAGATGGAAGATTCTGTCTGCCTCTGTCTTTCAAATTAAACAAATAAGTAAGTAAATCAATAAATGTTTAAAAATGCATTACAAATTCAACGCCTAAATCTATCAATTGTGTCTTAATTTACTGTAGTCATTGTCCTCACCAATGCCTAAATTGTCCCATCTGTGGCCATTGGAAACTTCATGAATTAGCTTCTGCAATCTTTTCACATGTCCATAGTCTTTATTGATGTTTTTGAAATCTGAAATTACAAGATATTCATCTTGGATGTTTCTTACCATGTGGAATTAGCCATTTGTCCAAGATGTCCTGGTTTCTAGCAGTGTTAAGAGCTGTTGGCCGGCGCCGTGGCTCACTAGGCTAATCCTCCGCCTTGCGGCGCTGGCACACCGGGTTCTAGTCCTGGTCGGGGCGCCGGATTCTGTCCTGGTTTCCCCTCTTCCAGGCCAGCTCTCTGCTGTGGCCCGGGAGTGCAGTGGAGGATGGCCCCAGTGCTTGGGCCCTGCCCCCCATGGGAGACCAGGATAAGTACCTGGCTCCTGCCATCAGATCAGCGCGGTGCGCCGGCCGCGGCGGTCATTGGAGGGTGAACCAACGGCAAAAGGAAGACCTTTCTCTCTGTCTCTCTCTCTCACTGTCCACTCTGCCTGTCAAAAAAAAAAAAAAAAAAAAACCTGTTTAGGGGGGCCAGTGCTGTGGCGTAGCAGGTAAAGCTGCCGCCTGCAGTGCTGGTGTCCCATATGGGAGCTGGCTTGAGTCCACCTCTGATCCAGCTCTCTGCTATGGCTTGGGAAACCGGTGGAAGATGGCCCAGGTCCTTGGGCCCCTGCACCTGTGTAAGAGACCTGAAAGAAACTCCCAGCTCCTGGTTTCAGATCAGCTCAGCTCTGGCCGTTGTGGCCAGTTGGGGAGTGAACCAGAGGATAGACGATCTCTCTCTCTCTCTCTCTTTCTTTGTCTCTCTGTAACTCTGTTTTCCAAATAAATAAAATAAATCTTTAAAAAAAAAAGAGCTGTTTAGGAAAACTACAATCTGGGCATTAGAAGACTTTAGTGCTTTTAACATAGTCATTCTTAGTGAGTTGAGCTGGAGAATACACACAGGCACACCTGAATGTCATACACACAATCACTTTTTGGAAAGTCTTGTTAGAGTAGCATAGAATATATAAGTCAATTTTCTCAAATTTATATATTTGAAAAACCTGACAGGCAGACACACACATACAGATATATATATATATATATATATATACACACATGTGTATGTATATATATGTATGTGTGTGTATATATATATATATATATGAGAGAGAGAGAGAGAGAAGACCTCTTTTCTCCTTGGCTTACTTCACAAATGTCTGCAGTAGCTAGAGCTGAGCTGGGGCCAAAGCTTGGGGTGAGGAACGTAGCACAGGTCTCCCAGGTGGCTGGGAAAAACCTAAGTACTTGAGCTATTATTGCTGCCTCCCAGGGGGGATACAGGAGATTGATATGAAGAGCTAGAACTGGGTATCGAACTCAGATAGTCTGATATAGGGGGTGGAGTCTTAACCAGCATCAGAACTGCTAGGCTAACATCTGCCTCTCACGCTGGTGTCTTTATGGCATGGGATCTTTCTGCCCATGAACTAGGTTTGTTTATTTGCATATTTTAATCCTCTTCATCTTCTGATAAATCTTTCCTGTCTTGTCCACAAGCAACTTTTAAAAAATATGTATTTTAATTGACACGTAAAAGTTGTGCCCATTTATGGGGTACCACGTGGTATTTCAGTGCATGTGTACGTTGTGTGGTGCTCAAATCAGGCTAAACATAGAAATCTCCTCAACCTCAGACATTTATCATTTCTTTTTCTACAGACCATGAGTATCTTTTTTAGACTCTCCTAGGTACTTCATGCATTTTGTGCCATTACAAATGGTATCTTTAAAACTTTTCATTTATATCTATTTGCTGGTGAAATAAATATAATTGGTTTTTGTACATTGCTCATATGTTGAATGATTTGCTGGTCTTTTTCATAATTGCAGATTATTTGTGATTTTTTCTTGACAGTTATCTTCTAGGAGTAATGATGGTTTTATTTTTCTATTCCAGTCCTTCTGATATGTGATTTTTTTTTGTGTCTTTGTAGCTGAGGACTTTCAGATGACACTGGATCATCTCAGAATCTTGTATTATCTGCATGAAACTTTGTCAGGTGTCCTTCTTCTGGCCTGGGCGCAAAACGTAGAAGGAAAGGTTTACTCTTCTCTCCTTGCTCCATGCCCCTATCACTGCCTGGGTTTCATTTCTGTGCAGTAAAGACCTTGGTCAACTGTGACATCTCCCATAGCTTTGCTTAGTCAACTTGAGTGGGCAGAAGGAAATGAAATGTGGCTTCTTAGACCCCACATTACTGTGCACGGATGGGCTGGGCTGGGACCCCAGGAAGTCAGGCAAGACCTGGGATGTTGATCTCTGAGCCATAGCTGGAACAAGTGGGTGGGCTCAGCCCGAGGAGCAGAAAGTCTTATATCCCGAAGTTCCTGAGGGTAGATGGAAGAAGCTGTTCCAGTGTCATCAAAACAAAAGAGTCAGAAGACCATATGAGGAAATCTAAGTATTGGGAGACTGGTGGGCCCTGGACCATGGTGGGAGCCAGCAGTAAGTGCCTGGATCCGAAGTGTTGTCTGGAAATTATTTCATCAATCTAAGGTCATGCATATGTTCGTGAGTCACTGTGTTCAGACTCCAGGTCAGCACTGTGGGGTCTTTGTGATTAGCCATGTAGAGCACCCACTCATGTCCTGACACGGAACAGGAGCTCAGTAGACAGCTGTTCCTGGCAGGTGCAACACCTCTGTAGAATTTAGGGCTGCATCTGCTGAGAATTGTGGTTTATTGAGCTCCTGTTGCATGCTGGGACACGAGCAAGGGACGCCGCTCGCTGCTAGCAGTGGGATCTTCTGCCAGCTCCTGTATCCCCCCAGATGTCGTGGTCCCGAGGTGCTCACAGCAAGTCATTCGTAGCACCCTTCCTGCAAGCAGCCCTTTTGAGGCTGCTTCTGTTTCCTGGTCTGTGTATTCTTGGCTCTGCACCTGGCATTGATATCTGTCTTGCTGACGTGATCTAGAGTCCCTTCCCAGTTTCTGGGCAGAGTTCAGGTTGTGGGCCCCATCAACAAGCTGGCCTCTGGTGCCTATCAAGATTGGGAACATCCATGTAGCCACTAGGCACAGGCTCGGTTAGTACACAGTAGAGTTCCCTTACCCACAGTACTCATAGTCAACTGCAGTCTGAAAATATCAAATGGAAAATTCCAGAAGTCAGCAGTTCCTAAATATTAAATGCTGTGCCATTCTCAGAAACAGGATGAAATCTCAGAGTCCTTCTCTGTCCTGCCCACGTTGTGATTCGCCCCTTTGTGCAGCCTCCCATGCTCTATACCCTACCCTCCCGTTAATGTTGTGGTCCTCTCAGTGATCAGATCCATTATCTTGGTATGGTAGGCTTGCATTCCAGGGACCCTGAATTTACTTAATACCCCCGAAGTGCAAGATAGTGATACTGCAGTTTTATCACCGGATATTATTTCAGTTCTGTTTTACGGTTACTACTGTTAATCTCTTACTCCAGCTAATTTAGAAATGAAATTTTATCATCATATGTATGTTTAGGGAAGACACAGTATATGTAGTGTTTGGCACTCTTCATGGTTCCAGACACCCACTGGGTGTCAACCCTCTTGGATGAGAGGAAATTACTGTATACGAGTTTTTAATCTCAATCACTGAGGGAAAACAGATTCACCCAATCTGGGCCGCCCAGAATCATGGTGATCCCGAAACTTAGCCAACTCTTCTCCTATCTCTGACCTCAGCTTTCCCAGTTCAGCTGCTCAGGACTCTCTGACATGAGTCCAGATGCCCCTTCCCCGTCTTCCTCCTGTGGGTGGGCTCCTGACTCTAGGTGGTGTGTTTCTGGCGTCAAACTCAGCCAGGGAGGGGTTCGCAAATTCACTGCTCTCCTATCTCGCACTATTATCATGACCAATCTCCTCTCACACATTTTATCCTTCATTTTATGATAGCTATTAAAGATTGTTAGGAGCTCTCCCGGTTCCTTGAGGAATATTTATGCATTTTATAGGATTCTTATGGAGGAGCAAAGCCCTTATTAGGAGCAGGCAGAGAGAGCCCGCGTTAAGGGGGCATTGGGAAGCCTCGCCCAGAAAATAATGATGCAGTGCCTTCCTGTTTAACTCGCTAGTTTATGCACCTGTTTGAACTGTTTTCTTTGGGAGGGATTAAGGGATCCTGGAGAATTTCACATAGCACAGAGAGGCTGCTCTCTTACTGAGACCTTGCTTCTGTTGGCAGTACCGATGGCGCCGGCAGAGGGAGGCTGGCCTTCCCCTTCAACCCCTCCATCCCTGCCCTACTGCTCTGACCCATTAGGAACTTGCCAGCTGGCCAGCAGCGTGGATGTATTCGTGTCGTTCCCCAGTGGCTTTGGCCCCACCCAGTGGGTCTCCATGCAGCCTCTGCAGCACAGCCCACATCTCATGGGACGTGGGGCAACCCCTAGACGTTTTGCAAAACAGGCTTTCTGTTTTAGAGATGAGCGGCAGGTTCTCAGTTACCTCTCGTCCCTGCATGTGCACAGCCTCCCTCGCTATCAGTATCCCGCATCAGTGTGGTACATTCGCTGTAAGCGATGGATCCACACGGACACAGCATTATCTCCCTAAGACCCTAACTAGGTCAGCGTTCACGCAGGGTGCTTTGTGCTCTGTGGTTTCAGATGATGTATCCTGACACATATCAGCACTTTAGTATCACACGGAAGTTCCCTGTCTTTTTTTTTTTTTTCTTTTTTACAGGCAGAGTGGACAGTGAGAGAAAGAGACAGAGAGAAAGGTCTTCCTTTTGCCATTGGTTCACCCTC
Source organism: Oryctolagus cuniculus (assembly GCF_051225735.1). Classification (NCBI taxonomy): domain Eukaryota; kingdom Metazoa; phylum Chordata; class Mammalia; order Lagomorpha; family Leporidae; genus Oryctolagus; species Oryctolagus cuniculus. The sequence goes on along the minus strand of NC_142884.1, from coordinate 59,159,658 downwards.
CAATGGCCGCCGCGGCCGGCGCATTGCACTGATCCGAAGCCAGGAGCCAGGTGCTTCTCCTGGTCTCCCATGTGGGTGCAGGGCTCAAGGACCTGGGCCATCCTCCACTGCACTCCCGGGCCATAGCAGAGAGCTGGCCTGGAAGAGGGGTAACCGGGACAGAATCTGGCGCCCCAACCGGCACTAGAAACCAGGGTGCCAGCGCCGCAGGTGGAGGATTAGCCTAGTGAGCCCCGGTGCCGGCCTGGAAATTCCCTGTCTTAAACATCCTTTGTGCCCCACCTTTTCATTCCCTTCCCCATCCCTTGGCAGCTGCTTATCCTCTTATGGCCTCCCTAGTTCCTGCTTTTCCAGAATCCCCTACCTCTGGAATTGGGCAGTGCCTGGGCGCTTTAGAACCGCACCTTTCACTCGGCGACACACGTGTGAGTTTCCTCCAGGTCCTCACGGCTTCATAGCTCGTCTCTCCTTGGTGCTGAATGACACTCTGTGCGGAGCCGTCACAGCTGATTCACCCATCACCCACCGGAGGACATCTTGGCTGCTTCCAAGTTCCGGCAGTGATGAGTCAGTCTGCTGTAGGTTTTCATGCAGATGTACGTTTTCAACCCCTCTAAGTATACACCAAGGAGCGCAATGGCTGATCACGTGGCAAGAGTGTGCTTAGTTTAGAGGAAGCCCCTAGACCCTCTTCCGAAGTGGTCCCTCACTGTTTTGAGTTTCGTCCAGGCCTCCTGGGAAGTGAGTTAGTGCAAGGAGCCTGAAGAGTTCCCAAGACTTTCCCTTTCTCCCTCTCTCCCACTCCCAAGTTCTGCTATGTCCCCACCTAAAACCATCTCGGAAAGGCCCCGTTTTCTCTACTTGGGTGACTGCAAGCGCCTTGGCGCTGTGTCTCCACGTTTGCTGTGGCAGAGCTGGAGCAGCCATGTACATGGTCATGACTGTTGCCATGGTGACTGGGGCAGGAAGAGGAGTACAACGGGAGCTCTGGGGTCCAGTCCTCGCCTCTCCAAGAGTGGTCCCTGAGCACCTGTGCCGGCCCCTGGGCCGATTCCTGGGCCCTGCACAGACCCAGTGCATCAGAAGCTCAGGAAGTGGGCCCCAAACCCCAGAAGCTGGTCCTGACTACTGAGTTTTGAGATTCCCAACCCCTGTCCGCAGTCCATCCCCTAGGCCTGCAAAAGGAAGTCCCTCAGAGCCCCAGGTTTCTCCTACTTCGGGAGGGGTGGAGAGGCGTCTCCCTGGATTGGGGTCATTCTTGTGTGCTCCCCAGGGGGCCTCCCTCCCCCACAACCTCGTTTTCTGCAGTCAGGCCTGCTGTCAGCCTCCATTTCTCTGCGCCTTTTTCTCCATCTTGTTTTAATTGATTCCGAAGTGTTAAGGCATTTAGTGAGTATGAATTTGTGTTTCGCTGAAATCAATCTCTTTCTGCAAGCTTGCTTCCCTCTTCTTTCAAGTCAGCTAAATCTTGCCTCCCCAAAATTAAATGGCTCTGGGCTGAACCAGCTTTGAGTTGATTACCTAACGCCGTAGCAGCTCCAGCACTGATCTGGCTTGACCTAACCTGACCCAGAAACGCCAGCACGCTCAGGAGCTGGGTCCTCACCACGGAGACAGGTGTGCTCTCCCCTCCCCTCCCAGGAGTGGAACAGAGGGAGGCTTCAGGAGGAGGGGGCATTTTGCCCAAGTGGGAAAGGAGCGAAGCCCCTGCATTGGGTGTAAGGAGCCCAGGGGAGGGGATGTTTGGTTTGACCACAGGACAATAAGGAAAGACTTTCCTTTCTCAGTCACTGTTTAAAGCTTGTTGTCCTCACTGAGGGTCTGGACATCTGGTGTCCCCATGTTGTGAGCAGTCAGGAGGTGCAGAGGAAACAGGTGGGTTTCTCTGTGTGGCCACGAGGTGCTAACCCTGCTCGCTGCAGTAAAATGGGGAGTGTCGTGCCAGGCGCTCCCTCAGCGGCGGACACTGCTGCTGGGTGCACTTAGGAGGCTGAGCCAAGGTCACACATTGCTCTGCCTCCCCGGGAAGGGGCAAGGCAGGATTGGAATCCAGCACCGGGCCCTGCCTCCAGCAGGCCTTGCTGCTGAGAGCAGATGTTAGAGGCCCCCAGAGCAGGCCATGGCTGGCTCCTCAGTTCTTGCTCCTTCATTCCTTGGGCCTGAGGGAGAGGGAGTAGGATGCGTTTGGACGATGAAGGAAGCCCCTCCAGTGCCTGTGTTGAGCCTGCAGTTGCTGTGCTGAGGACAGAGTCTGCACTTGTGGGCGAAACCAATCAAGGTGTGAGCGCCAAGCACTCATTCCAGGGATGTCTTGGGTAACCATTGACCTCAGGGGCTGGGCTTCAGTCCTGACTGGAACTCCTGTTCCTTCAGCTGTCAAAAGGGAGGGACTAATACTGCCCCGCCCCACTCCCTTGCTGTCCCTCAGGGCGTTGCTAGGAGGATTGAGCGGAAGGAAATGGACACTGCACATTTCCTTGCCAAGTACAAGGTGCTCAAAAAAAATTTTTTTTTAAAAAATGCTTCTACCTGTAGAGACAGATGATATAATAAAAATCCCACAAATTGTCCCTGAGAGCTGAGCCTTGGTCAGTGCGTGCAGGCAGGACAGCCTGCCTGCCTGCCCAGGGCATGCCTGCAGCTCTGCAGCCCCAGCGGACAGGACTTGATTGCAAAGCACAAGCATGCCTGGCTGTGTTCAGAAATATGCAGAGGGCAATGAGGAGGTGCACTGATTCCATGCACATGAGCAAGTTCAGCCTCCGTTGGTTAGATCAGCAATTCTCCTTCCTGGTTTCTTGTCACCCCAGGGTGTCTCCAATTATCTCAAGAAGGGTCAGGAACCACTCAAGATGTTATTAATTTTAATCCATTCTAATTAAATATATAAATGGGCCGTGGACCACTTTGTGGATGGAGAGAAGCGGGGACAGTATCTTACAATCAGATATGCGATTCTTGAGTAGCAGTTGGCAACTTCTCAAGGGCTGGGTACGTTTTCCTCTTCGCCTTCTCCTCCTGTTTCTCTCCTCTGTGCCTCGCCTGGTGCTCTGCTTGACATAGGCACAGGCTGAATCTTTCTGGAGAGCCAGCAGCATGATAGGAAAGGCGAGGGCCCAGTGTGGGGCGGTGCGTACTGGGCGCAGCCCAGAGCGCTGGGCTCTTGGCCTCCCAGGGCTTTGGGCGAGTGCCTGATGAGGCTCCGCCCTTCCTGCTTCACCAGGTCCTGGTGAGATCAGAGACCACAATACAGCATCCCCCCACCCCCCACAGAGTATTGGGGACACTTGTGCAGCCTGGGAGTTCCTTTACTACTTCAGTAGGGACTGTTTAGGCCAGGCATCGGGCCACAGGCAGGGGAGCGGCGCTGAGCCAGAAATGACAGGGTCCCTGTGCAGCTCGCAGTGGAGGGTGTGGAACTGGGACGCTGGTGATGCCCGGAGACTGCTGCCCAGGACAGCCAGTTGTTGCTGCCCAGGGTATTCCCGAGTCTCCGGAATCTGCTCCCAGGGGCAGTGGGGGGACGTCCCTGTGTCCCTGTTCACAGTGGGGACCGGGGCGCGAGGGGCATACAGGCTTCTGCCTTTCCCTGCAGCAGTCGTGTGGTTTCGTGCTCACCTGTCGTCCTCTGTGGACGCTCTGCAGAGGTTGGGTTAGGAGGCAGAGGAGGACCGCAGTTAGTGTGGTCTGGAGGGATGGGGGGAGAGGCAGGAGAGGGAGGAGCCTGAGGGTTGGCCACGCTTGGAGTAAGAAGTGGACGTGCTGAAAGGGGAGAGGCTCAGAGAGGGACCGGGTTGCTGGGGAGCTGAGGAATTTCCATGCGAACCCTGGAACACCGTGTCTTTTGGGGCGTCCCTGACTGTTGCTGGAGCTTCCCTCCCCCCCAACCCCGCAAGCAGGATTCTGGGAGGAGGGCGGCTTCTCACTCAGGAATCAAAGACTCCAGAGCCACGACCCTTTGGGGAAGCAGCGTTCAGTGGCGTAAGGGAGGGGGACCCTGATGGAAGTTCCAGAAACGGGCCTGACTGCATTCTTTTTGTTCTTAAGCTCTCTGTGCCTCTGACCTTGGGACGCTCCAGTCTCCTTGCTGAATGTCTGTGTCACTCTGTGCTGTCTCTGCATCCGGCCATGCCCATCTCCTGGTGGATTTCCCTCCCTCCAGGAAAGCCCCCTCCCCACCCCCATCTTCCCAGGTGGGGCAGGTGTTGCCCCATGTGCGTCCTTTCTGTGGTGTGGTTCTCAGCTCTGGACCTCACGGCGCTGTTTTCTTATCCATGACTGCTTTAGACCTGTGTGCTGTGTCCCTCGGCTCTGAGCGCAGGGTGTGGCACCCAGCAGGTGCTCAAGAAGTGTTTGCGGGATGACCCACAGAAGGAGGATGTGAGCGCAGAGCCCGAGGTGGGGGGTTCAGGAGACAGGGCGGTGACAGCAGGAAGAGGATGCCGCCTCTTGGTGTTGGAGGCTCCGGGTTTACATATTGCTGGCCTGGGTTCTTCCCATGCTCCCCGCCCAGGTGCTTCCTCCTGGGGCTGAAGCCACAGCCGCATTTCCAATTCTTCAAATGTCTTGGGTGATTTTTTTCAGGCGTTTTACCTCCAACGTGCCTTGCATACTGCCACATACTTTAAAACCCACATATAATTTAAGGAACATTTAATCAATAGAGTCTTGATTCATTTTTCCCTTAAATCATCAGTATTATTGTTGTGAAGAGCCCATTTGAAGTTCAGGAAGGCTCTTAAGCATTTTTAATAACCATTTTCTTCCCCTGCGTCCTCTTTTTTTTTAAGCTATCTTTTTGAAAGATACTTTTTCCAGTGGTTGAACAAGCTCAAAATGCCAGGTTCTCAATTGCTTAAAATGTGTCCAATATGCAATTCTATAAGGAAAATGGTCCCTTCTGGAATACTTCGGTGTATATTTTTTAAACAGAAGCAGTTTCTGCTGGTGGTGGTTTGGAAGTTCCCTGAGAAGGGCTATCATTGGCTTCCGGTGATGACTTCAGGGCCATGACTGGGGTGAGGGAGTTAGGCCTCCCCAAGAAGACCTCACTTGTCACATCCCTTGAGCTTCAGATCCGCGCCTGGCAGGCCATCGTTCCTGTTTTTGAGCACCTGATGTGATTGTTTTTTATTTTATTTTTTGACAGGCAGAGTGGACAGTGGGAGAGAGAGACAGAGAGAAAGGTCTTCCTTTGCCGTTGGTTCACCCTCCAATGGCCGCCGCGGCCAGCGCGCTGCGGCCGGCGCACTGCACTGATCCGATGGCAGGAGCCAGGTACTTCTCCTGGTCTCCCATGGGGTGCAGGGCCCAAGCACTTGGGCCATCCTCCACTGCACTCCCGGGCCACAGAAGAGAGCTGGCCTGGAAGAGGGGCAACCAGGACAGAATCCGGCACCCCGACTGGGACTAGAACCCGGTGTGCTGGCGCCGCAAGGCGGAGGATTAGCCTAGTGAGCCGCAGCACCGGTCCTGATGTGATTCTTTGCCCCTGCTGTGCTTTGTTGTATCTTCCATCTATTGAGTGCTGAGTGTACCTGCAATAGCACACTGTGTGTGAATCATCTCATGAGTTTTTATTACTCCATTCTGCAGAGGAGGAAACTGAGGCAGAGGGTTTGTGTAAGGCTTTCTTGTGGCTGCTGTGACAAAAGGCCACAAAATTTCTATTGCTAAAAACAATAGAACTGTACCCTTTCATGATTCCGTAGGTCAGAGGTATGAAATTAAAGTGTGAAAGGGATTGCTTTCATATTTATTTACTAGAGAGAAGGAGAGAGAGAAATGGGGAGAGAGACAGAGAGAGATCCATCACATCTGCTGGTTTACTCCCCAAATTTTTGCAGCGGCTGGGGTCTGCTCAGGCTGAATCCAGGAGCTGGGAACCCACCAGTCTCCCACATGGGTGTCAGGCACCCAACTACTTGAGCCACTGCCTGCTGCCTCCCAGACTCTGCAGTGTTTGGAAGCTAGAATCAGGAGCTGGAGCTGGGAATCCACTCTTAGGTGGGACATGGGCGTTTTAACCGCTACAGTCATTGCCCGTCCTGGGTAGTCCACCTTCAGAAGGCTCCAGGGGAGGATCTGTTCTTTGTCTCAACCTTCTGGTGGTGCCAGGCATCCCTTAGCTCGTGGCTGCATTGCTCTGTCCTCTGTTCTGTGGTCATCTTATCTGCTCGTCTTCTTGTGTGGTGTCTTCTGTCTGTGTGTATCTCTCATGAGAACACTTGTTGGATTTAGGGCCCTTCTGGATAATCTTGGATAAGCCTCTCAAGATCTTTAAATCACATCTCTTCCCTTTAGGAGGTGTAGCATTCACTCTTTGGACCCTGTATGCCATGGATATATTTGGGGGTGGGGAGGGAGCGTACAAGGAGCAGAGCCAGTCTTTGAACCCAGGCAGTTTGGGTGCAGATGCATAGCTCTTAGGCACCTTTTTCTGCTCTATTGCAAAGGTGCAAGTTCAAACGTGAGACCAGCTGCAAACAGTGGCCAGGCTCAGCCATCCTGGTTGGGGTTTTCATTGGTCTGTCCCCTATGGGGTACTATTACCCTTTCTGTCTTCTTCCTGTTCCTTAAGTTGGCAAAAATACTTGTCTCCAAGTTCATAGCAGAAATTCCTACCTTTAAGCTGTGCTGTGGGCCATTGTTTTGCATTGCAGGCAGTTATTTGTCCGTTGCTCCAATTCTGATGTGGAAGGGGTGCTGCCTGGGATGTGGGGTTGTGTGTACATTAGATTGAATCTAATTCAAGGCCATTGTTTTGGCTGAAAATGATCAAATATCCTCAATTTCGTAGGATTCCGTCTCATATTTACTTAAAATACATTGTACGCCAGCGTTCTCTTCTCTTCCCACGGCTTGGCTTCATCCTGGTGCTTCCTCCAACAGCCAAGGAAATGCTCTCGTTTCCTGCCTGCATCTTTGATTGCAGCATGCGACTGATCTGACCCATCTCTGTGCCTTAGTTATTTAGGCACAGCTTTGGCAGATTTGGCATTTCGTCATGCCCCAGATCCCATCTTAATTTCAACTGTCTCCAAAGAAGCCGCAAAGCAGCCAGCCCATCTTGAAGTCATCAGCTTCCATTAAGGGCTCAGGAGCATCTGTCTGAAACCAACATGTTATTTTCCTGCCTGGCAAATCAGGAGCGGGACGGCATACTGTGCCCACTCACACAAAGTACTTACGGATAGTGTCAAGTCGAGTCCAAGCCTAAAAATACTCCCTTCTCTTCAGCGTCTCATCTCTTCTGCAGAGTGACCCGGCTTGCAACCAGAACTTGGCCACAGTCTAAACATTTATACATTTCGTGCATCCTGAGGTGTTGACCTATATTATGCATGAGCAGCTATGTGAATGTTTCCTTTCCTGGCAAGGACCGTGTTATTGGAAATCGTTTATAGAGATTTATGTCTTAACATAGCCAAAGGGATGTTTGCATTGTTAAGGTTCCCGAAAGTCAAGCTGGGAATTGTGGGGTTGGTGTTCCATGGGGATTCAGAGTTACTGGGGACTCCTCTCCCAGGGGTGGAGCTGTCAATCAATCCATTAACCTCTCTGCTTGTGCACCAGGAATGTATACCTAGAAAAATACCCGTGTAACTCACTGGCCCCTGGTGTGACCTTGGGAAATTGTGCTTTGCCTTTCTGAACCCTAACTTCCCTTCTACAGGATGGGATGATAAGGGTGGCACATGATTTGTAGAGTGGCTGGGAGGGCTCATGGACTTGACCCAGAACTAAATTCACTGCCTTTTAATTCCAAATATAGACCCTCATTTCAGAGGTAGTGAGTTCTCTGATGCTGGAAGTGCTTTGGCAGAGACTGAGAGGTTGAACGGCAAGCATCCTGCAGAGGGGAGAGGAGAGGATTTGCTCACACAGCCAGGAGAGGACAGGGTTATGTACCATCTGGGTCCGGGAAGAAAGAAAAAATGTATAGGCTGAGAAGTGAAAGGCAGAATTATCAAGACCTTGGTCTCTTACCCAGCACAGGTGCGAGCGCTTGATAGGTGCGTAATCACTGTATTTTGCTCATTAATAAATATGGGCTGAGTACCTGCTGTGACACCTGCCTGGTATACAGGGCTGGGGACACATATATGGGTGTTCTGACCAACTGTCTTAGAGGGAGGGACATGATGAAGGATGTCGCATTCCATCAAGAGAAGAGCTTGTGGGAATAAAGCTGAGAGAAGAGAAGGAGTTAACAGAGGCCGAAGGACTGCAGTGCACCAAGCGTGGTACGCATTATCTCCCCGGAACTTTGTGAGTGAGATACTGTTGTTTCCATTTGGCAGGGAAGGAAATGAAGCCTCTAGGAGGTGTTGATTTAATCAGATCTCTGTAGCAGTCAGGATGATCTAGGTTATGCTGTAGTAACAAACAGCCCCAGAATCTTAGTGGCTGGGAACAATGGTTTGTTTCTTGGTCAGTCTACACATCCACTGTGGGCACCTGGGGGCTATGTTCCTCGTTTTCCCTTCTTGTAGAGATGCAGGCTTCCAGGAGGTGGGAATGTTTATCTTACTGTAGGCCCAAAAGGGGGAGGAGGGCACCAGGACGCTGGTGAATAGCTCTGCTGACTGTCCGTCTCTCAGCAAGTGGCAGAGCTGAAATCCAAGCCCACGGCAGACTCACAGGTTTGCAATGTTTCCATGAGCTCACCTGGCCCGGGGAGTGGACCTGTGGCCCCTGGGCCTGCTGACTTCTGCAATGGGAGATGGCCGTGCCCTGGGGACAGTGACGCTGCAGTCTGGGACAAGTCCTTGTCCATTCTCATCTCCCAGAGTTGCTGACGCTCAGGGGAGTGAGGGTTCTTGACTGTTCTAGACCGCAGAGCTGCCCTGGGGGTGCCATCGTCGCTCCTCCCCACCTCGTGGCCTGCACGGGGGTTGCCATGAGGTAGAGACAATAAATACGTTCTGAATGAATGATGGAGCAGCGAAGCACTAAGAGGTGGATGGATTGTGGGCTTGGTGAATCGCAGGCTGACCTCTGCCTTGACCTACAAGCACTCCACCTCCACCACCAGCTCCAAAGACCCTTCAGGGGAACAGCCAGTGTGGGGCAGAGGAAAGATAGTGGGGTTTGGGGCAAATGTGTGGGTTCAAATCCTGACCCAGGTGTGTGATTAGGGCCAATCACCAGCCTTCCCATGGCTTGGTGTCTAAGTGTCCAAGGTGAGAGGACAGGGTGATGGTGAGGAGCACATTCCCCGCCCTGCCTGTGCTCCCCATTTGGTGTATACGATAATGACCTTGTCTGGCCCCTTTCCCTGCATTTGCCTGGAGCGGGGCTGTAGCGCAGTGGTCCCTGGATGAGGGGACAGTAGCTGTCCCTCGCACAGCTCCTCCCTAAATCAGACACTTTACCCGAGTGCCTCCCTGGACCTCTCCACCCGTGCCCTCCCCCAGGCATTCTCTCCTGAGCCAGTTCCTGGGCTGTGGACAATGTGTCATCACTGACTTGCATCCTCAATGAGACTCCCGATGGGCTGGTTTTCCACATGACCGATGGCCTCATGTTTTGTCCTCAGAGGAGGCAGTCTCCCCGAGGCCCCTTCCAGCTGAGCATTGTTGTAATGGCCCCCCTCAGATGCACCTGCAAGTCCCCGGAAGAAAAGGAGCCACTTCTGTGCGCGGACTGCTCTGTGTGCCCACGGTTTCCCACAAGCCCTCCTGACTTCTGCAGGTGCTTTCCTCCTGGCCCTGCCCGAGCTTCCAAGGCCCTGCCCGAGCCTCCAAGGCCTTCCTGGGGCCCTGGTACATGTCCTATCAGTTACCCTGCTCTTCTCTATTACTCTTCCTCCCTCATCATTATTCCAGCAGGGCCACGGGCTGTGGGTGCATGAACTCCTCTGGGCCGAGTCCCAGAGCCTCTACTGAATTGATGGCGTTCACGGTCCAGATGGCCGGAGGTGCCACCAGCATGTCCTCAGCCAGCTGGGGGTCCTGGCTGCTCTTTTAGTTGTTTGTATTCCAACTAAGTTTCATCAAACACCCACTGTTGGGTGCGGCTATTCTTGGTCCTGCATTAGCACTTTGCCACTTACCCAATCAACTCTTCATTGTTGCTTAGAACACCTTCCCTACTGCTTTACTCATTGACTCCCCATTCATTCATTCAACATGTTTGTTGAGCACCCACTATGTACTTCTTAGTGTTAATTAAATTTAAAACATCTCCCACGCACAGGCTTATGGGGGAGGAGGAGCAGACACATTGTCTTGTTCAATACATGAGAAAGGAAGGTCCCTGGGGATCCCAGAAGCAGCGACTTTCAGTCCAGCAGTGCAAGTTTTGAGAGCACAAGGAGGGGTGGCGGCATCAGCTTCCTGAAGCGGTTCTTTCTGTGCAGAGTCTTGGAGGAGCCACGGGACCTGGCAAGCCAAGGGTGGCGCGGCGGGAAGGTGAGTGGGCAGGGGCTGGACGCAGGAAGGGCTGGGTGGCAATGGCAGTGTGGGCAGCGGGGCTTTTCTCTGGGTGACAGATGCATTCGGGGGTATCAGGAGAAGACAGTATACTAGTTTCCTTGGCCAGGGGCTGCTTTCCTTATCTGACAGTAAGAACGAGGGGCTTTGTAGAGAGCTGTGGGTGGGTCCTTGTGCAGGAAATGTAGACCACGGCTGTGCCCTCTCATGCCAGGGACTGAGCAGGACAGGAAGCTGACACTGACCGGTGCAACAGCATGGCACTTCCTTCAGCGTTTTCTCCCTCTCATCCCTGGTGCTAACTTCTGGTAAAGGGTTTGGGCTCTGAGGAAGCTGCCCTAGGCCCCTGCCTCTCCCTGTTCTGCCCATCTCCTACACGGTACCAAGTAGGGTGTGTCCATCCATGGCCTGGTGAGGTGGAGGGGCTGAAGGCCAGGGCCAGGGCTCCATGATTAGCTCAGCCTCTGACTCCAGGTGAGAGCTTCCCGCAGACCTGACCACCCACAACTTATGCTCTGAGCAGGTGACTGGATCTCTGCCATCGTGCTAGTTATATGTGAGCTAGTCTCAGAAACCTGACTTGTCAGGTTACAGATGACCCTAAGCCAGTAAAATATTTGGCGATACCAGAAGCAAAAAGGGAGAGAAATCAAGATGACAACTGTGTTGTCCTGTCTTCTAAGACCAAGATTTCAGAGACCCATACATTATAAAATCAGGAAAGTTTGCTTCCTCTAATTCCTAGGGTCTTTAAAAAAAGATTTATGTATTTATCTGAGAGGTCTTCCATTTGCTGGTTCACTCCCCAAATAGCTGCAATGTCCATGGCTGGGTCAGCCAGAAGCCAGAAACCTGGAACCCCATCTGGGTCTCCTTTGCAGTTGGCAGGGACCCAAGTTATTGGACCATCTTCTGCTGCTTCCCCAAGCACATTAGCAGGGAGCTGGATTGGAGGTGGAGCAGCCAGGACTTGAACTGGCACCCCTGATACAGGATGCTGGTATCACAAGTGATGGTTTACCCTGCTGCACCACAATGCTGGCCCCTTAGTTTTATCCTCTATTGACTGATGCTACAGATAGGATCATTCCACAGGGAAGGCGTGGAGCAGGGCTGCCAAGTATGATTGTATCTGTGGTACCCAGCTCAAGGGGGACAGGTGGGGCTTAAATCCAGTCCAAGCTCTACTCACCAGAGCACGTTTCCTGTCCAAGGCACATATCCACCTGGACCCCTTGGCCTATTCTTTACAAAGCACAGTAGCCTGACAATTGCCCTAGTCCTTAGTCTGGTATCTGGCCCAGAGATAAGTTTTTATTTAAGTTAATATTTGAAGGTCTACTTGAACCCAAAGTCTCCGTTTCTCCATCTGCAAAGCCACGGAAGTGAGCTTATGTGTCTCTGCTATTCTCCTGCAGTTAATTCTGTGTGATTTTGGAATCTGTAAGTCCTGGACTCTACTTTGAAACTGCTGGTGCACTTCTTTGAAAGCATGGGCTTGGGTGGATCTGATCGCTGATACTTGGAACTGGTGGCACTTCCTTGCAGCAAGGGCCCGTCTGGGGCAGAGAAGCATCTTTCTCCGCCCCAGGTGTGCAGCCCCAGCCCCAGGTGCGGCACCTGGATGTGGCCTGGCTGCTGACGGAGGCAGAAGTTCCTGCTTGTTGGCCAGTGCCGCTCAGGGAGCCAGGGTGCAGCTACGAAGGACCCTTGGCCAGGCTGCTCTCAGTAGACAGGGGCAAGTGCGAGCAGAAAGGAGAGTGGTCTGTCTAGCCCAGGAAAGCCCTGACCACCAAAGCTTCTATCCTCTTCAAAGAACCATTTTGGGGACTGGCGCAGTGGGTTAGTACCCTGGCCTGAAGCACCAGCATCCCATATGGCCGCCGGTTCGAGTCCTGGCTGCTCCACTTTCCATCTCTGCTATGGTCTGGGAAAGCAGTGGAGGATGGCCCAAGTCCTTAGGCCCCTGCACCCACATGGGAGACCTGGAGGAAGCTCCTGGCTCCTGGCTTCTGATCGGTGCAGCTCTGACCGTTGAGGCCAATTGGGGAGTGAACCATCAGATGGAAGACCTCTCTCTCTCTCTGCCTCTCCTCTCTCTGTAACTCTGACTTTCAAATAAATAAATAAATCTTAAAAAAAAGAAAATAACCATTTTGGTAATGTGTAAAAAAGCCCTTTCTAATCAACATCTTTCTTTTCTTTCCTCTACTCCCCTCTTACTCCCCTGCATAACTTTTCTCACAGAAAAACCTTGGTTTTGGAGTTTGAGCAACTCAGGCCGGATGAGGTTTTCAGACACACCCAGGCCGAGTTTGGGCTGGCCGGATGCCAGGTGCGACTCAGCTGGCCTCTGAGACCCTGGCCTGGAGGCTACATGGCCCTCTCTGGTCTTGGGATTGAGGCTTGTGCTTGGCGAGTCCTTGGCCAAGGCAGGCCAATTAGTGAGAGCTGCCTGTGGTAGAGTTGCCTGTGTTTGCCCGCCGGGGCCCCTTGCGGGAGCTCCCTGTTAGCCTGGACTTGCTCTCCAGTAGGGAGGGGGGCTGCTGCTTTGATGTTCTCTCTGACACCTGCCTCCAACCTTGAGTCCCAGGACCACCAGACCTGGCCGTTCTCCTCTCCTCCAGCAGTCAGTGCCTGCCATCTGCTCTAAGCATCGTGGGCTCCTGTTTTCCATTTAACACCGGCACGGGTGCTCAGGCCTAGCCTAGAGACTGACTCCAATCGACCCCTTTGCTTTTTCATCCTCTTTTTCCAGAGGGCACTGCACAGCAGCAAATCAATGACTTAAAAGACCCATCCATTATGAGTGGGGTAGATTGAATATTCCCCGGTCTCCACTCCCTTTGTGTAATAGGATTACACATCCTCACTCCTGCCATATGACTTCACGGTGTCTTTCTGCGGGAAAAGTGGAGTGTTTATCTCTGTTCCTTGGACTCTGCCGTGGCTGGTGAAATGACAGTTTTAGCCGACACAATGGGAGTAGATGTGACCAAGACTGTCTTTAGCTGTGTATGTGTGGATTTGCTCAGACTTTGCCCTTCTACCAATTGCAGTGAGAAGGGAATGAGTAGGTTAGCTCCTGGTCCTGGAGACAGACTTGGAGAAGGACTAAATTAGACTTACTCCCCCAAAGCCAGAATCAGAGCTTCCCAGGAAATCCACTGACCCGAGAGCAAGAAATGTCACTGTGTCACTGAGAGCTGGGAGCTGTTTGTTACACAGCAGTACTGCAGAAACACATCTGGCTTTCACAGGGATCAATTTGCTTCTGGGGCTGACATTTTCCTTTCTAGGTAGGTACATAGTAGGAGCATCAAAAGCAATCTTTTGAATGGTGATAGAGACAGGGAAGGGTCACTCTGGTTGACTCACTGTGCTTGGATGACACTCGGCTCCCGATGTGGGTCTAGACTCCCATATTCAGTCTATCACCAAGTCCAATGGAGTCTACTGCCAGCGGATACCCAGATTTGTATGCTCAATCTCTTGATTTTTTTTAAAAAAAGATTTATTTATTTATTTGAGAGGTAGAGTTACAGATAATGAGAAGGAGATACAGAGAGAAAGGTCTTCCATCCACTGGTTCAATCCCCAAATGGCCACAACAGCCCTAGATGTGCCAATCTGAAGCCAGGAGCCAGGAGCTTTTTCTGGATCTCCCACATGGGTTCGGGGGCCAAGTGCCTGGGCCATCTGCTACTGCCTTCCCAGGCCATAGCAGAGAGCTGGATGGGAAGAGGAGCAGCTGGGACTAGAACCGGCGAACACATAAGATGCTGGCGCCACATGCGGAGACTTAACCCACTGCACCATAGTGCTGCCCCAATCCCTCGATTTTAAGGTAGTGAGTCACATTTTTATGTCACTCTGCAGGCAAAATGGTTACACTCCTTAGCAGGCTGTGAGTCATCCATGTGCAACCACTGATTCTTCCATCCTGAAAGTGCCCATCCTCTGAGTCCTTGGCATTGACTGCAACTCTGATAGGAGGCTCCAAGAATACAGGGCAGAAGAGCAGTTGGTTTAATGGCCTATCCTGTTCCCCAGGATGGTGTTCATTTGGTGCTGCTGGACTAGTTCAGATCCAACTGCGAAAGAGCACTAGGGAAACTGGGGTTTTGAGTTTGAATCTTGATACTAGGTTGACTTGCTGTGTGATGCTGAGTAAGTCACTTTCTCTCTCTGGTCCTGAGTTTTCCTATCAGTATACAACTTTACTGTTAACAAGCTGAGAATCTGAGAACAAATTGCTTAACCTCTCCACCTGCTAAATCCTCATCTATAAAATGGGATCCTGCTGCTCATCCGACCAAGTTAAGCGAGAACGGAATAAAACGATGAGCGAAGCTGCTTCAGAGCAATGCCATGGAGGGCAGACCGTGTCTGGAATCAGGTGAAAAAAACTTACTTTCCCCTGTCTTAGCGAAAAGACAGTAAGTGACTCATATAACTTGCAAGGTCAGGGGTTGAGCCAGGTCCTCACAGTTTATTGTCATCGCTCTCTCTGTCCTTCTCCTCCCATCCCCCACCCCTGCTTGGCTCTCCCTGAAGGATGGCCCCTAGACCCTCATAGAATGTGATTGGCAGCAGCTCAACCAGAAACAGTGCAGCTCCACTTCTAAGGAATGCTTCTGACTCGATGCCCTTGGAGCTGTCCCTGCTGCTAGGGGAGGGAGAGCCATGTTTGGCTGAGCTGGCAGGAGGCCCATCACTGCAGCAGTGCCTGTGAAAGGCACGGCCCCGAGAGTTTTTCTAGCACCATGGGAGAGGTGTGGCCGCCCCTGAATGCTGTCTGCAAGTCACTTTCCTTGGTTCTAGGTAGATTTCATAGGGCAACTTGGGAAGTGGCTCTTTGCTTTAGGAATAAAGACTAATGTGTATTATCAGGGGAAGGGGGACCAGGCAGATTTACTGTACCAGTGACATCTGGGGGGTGAAGGGATTGCACATGGGTATGCATGAAAGCCTAATTCTTTCTCTCTCTCTTGCTCTCTCTCTCTTACACACACACACACACACAGGGATAGAGAGAAAACTGAGGCTGAATACAGTACAGCATACTAGGCTGATCTCTGTCTAACGAGCCAGGGAGGTGTCTGTCGTTCCACATGGGCATTGCTCTGCTGGCAGCACATTCCTTGCCTCTGCTCCATCTTCTAAGCCTCCCCACCTTGCTTCTGTCTAGCGTAGGCCGAATCCTTGCCTGCTTGGACTTGGCTCTTCTCTTGACCTGTCTCTGGTTCCTGCCTGTTCACGTCCCACAGAGCTGCAGATGCAGGCCTCACTGGGTCCCTGCTTAGGAACCTCTGCTGATTCCCATCACCAACAGAAGCGGCTCAACAATTCTGTTGTTTTATACGTGACCCTTCATAACCTTACTCCTGCCGTCTGCTCCAGGCTAACATCATCCCACTGAGGAGTCTGTCTGGCCTGGATTAGAATCTGTTAGGATGCTCTCTGGCGCATCTGCCCCCTTCCCCTTCATCCCTTTTGTTCCCTTCCCCTGTCTCCTACATTCTGTGACTTCGCTCTCTCTCTGTCTTTTTCCTTCCCTCTCTCCTTCTCTGTGCTCATGGCTTAGGGAGGTGCCCTGAGGACGAAGGGATACAATACACAGTACAGAGCAGGCGCCTAGTGCAGCGGAGGTGTGCATGGGATGCACCCCTGCCTTAGAAGCTCACTGCCCTGTGCCCCTGCTGTACAGAGAAGAATCTCTACACTGTCCTGGGTTCCTGGCACAGAACTTCTAAGACTTGCAATTTCTGGAGTGACTGGAGAATGTTTGCTGTCATGAGCCCCTGGATCACACCTAAGCTCATGCTAAGAGGTGGGGTGACTCAGGATGGGGCCTGCTCCCCAGAAAGACCAACCTTCGGGTTAGAGGATTGGGCTGGGAGGCAGCCTGAGCTCCAGGGAGGAGGCTGGAGATTGGGAATGAAACTCCAATAAAATCTGTAGACCCTACAGCTCAAGTGGGGCTTCTTGATTGGTGATCGCTCTGATATCCTGGGGGTGCAGATGCCTGGATTCGACTGGGAAATGGCACACAAGCTCTGCATTCAGGACACTCCCAGATTGCACCTTTTCATTTGGCTGGTCCTAGTCTGTGCTCTTTGCAATAAATTGTAAGAATAAATATGGGGCTTTCTTGAGTTCTGTGAGTCATTTTAGCAACTTATCAAATCTGAGGAGAGTCGTAGGTATCACCAGATTTGTAGCCATTTGGTCCAAAGCACAGGTGGCCTAGGGACCTAGATGGACAGGTAGGTGTCTGAGGCAGGGGCGGTCTTGGCTGGGACTGAGCCTGTCACCTGTGGGGTCTGCTCTAGCTCTGGGTGGCGAGTGCAGAGCTGAGCTGTGGTTCACCAGTTGGGGTAGACACAGAGTAACCTTCTACTGACTGCTCGTCTCAGGGCTCTGCTTTTGGTCTGGGTTGCTCCTCTGCTCCTTATTTGGTCAGAGACCCTTCTTCACCCTGCAAAATTCACTCCTGGTGTCCAGCTCCCAGAGGCTCTCCCCTTCAGCTTCTCACTGTGGAAGCTGCCCAACACACACACTTAGGGAGAATGAGATGATCAGCCCTCACTTCAGGAAGCGCCAACCGTATCCTGTGCTTCCTGCATCCTTTGCCACACTGACCTCCTAATTTTCTGAGTCTTTTCATGGTCTCTGCATGGAGGAGGAAGAGGCCTAGTGGGGCCAAAGATGTGGAGAGTAGGCCAAGGTCATCCTTCAGGGAGCATGGCGGACCAGGGGCTTGACTGCCTCGCATCGATGACTTGTATGCAGAGGAAAATGAGATGAGAAATGCACTTGCATAACAGCTGAATTGGAATGACAAGCAAATTTACAGAGAGAACTGCGTGTCGTTTGAAATAATAAGACCAGCATTGTTTAGAAGCCGGCGGATGGGAAAGAGCACGCGTCTCATCAGCCGGAACTTGGGTTTATCTGACAGCTCTGTGTTAGTTCAGTCCTCCACATCTCTCTCCGTGATCAGTGGGGCAGGCCAGACTCCGCACCTGCGCTCTCTCTTTGGAACGTTTTGTGTGTTTCTGCCCTACCCTTCCTCTCTCCATTCCTTCCAACACTCTCTCTGGAGCCCTAGCTCTGTGCCAGAGCCTGGACTAAGGTGGAGGTGGTGGTCGTGATCATGAAGGTGAAGCCAAGGCTGTGAAGTAGTCCACAGCCTGCTCACTCCGTGCTGTCAGAAAACCTCTTGAAGTCGGGTTGTTTTGTTCCCTGTTCTCCGGTTGAGGACACTGAGAAGCAGAAAAGTTAAGGCTCTTAGCCAAGGTTGCACAGCTGCTAGACCTGCAGATGGGAAGAAGGAGGCACAGGGCTGCCGGCTTGCACGAGCTCCAGGCCAAAGGTTGGGCAGTTTTTGAGCATTAAACAGAACAATACCATATTCAAGGGTCTATTGTGGATTACAGAAAGAGGGAGCGAGAGGGAGAGAGATGTGGGGCAGAAAGAAATATAGATATATAGAGAGTTCTTAACACATAATGTTAATTACTAGAGGCTGGGGGGGGGGGTTAGGAACCATAGAGGGAGTTTGTATTTAAAAAAACAGGGGGCGCTGGCTGTCCATCATCAGTTGTGACAGATACTTTTTACTTATATAAGATGCTAATAAAAAGGGAAGCTGGGAGCTCTTTCTACTACTTGAAAATTTTTGTTTTGCAAATTTAAAACTATTCTGAAATAAAAAGTTTCTTCAAAATTAAAACAAGCAGGTCACACAGGAACTACTACAAGGGACTTACTATGAGAACAGTTTGGGACATTGAAGATGGGCTCTACACCAATGTGGTGTAGAACTATAAGCTTATTGTGAGTTTCCCTATGTGGCTGTACAGAGAAGTGTCCTTATTCGTAGGAGAAAGAGGCTGCACTGCTTTTAAATAATTAATTTGCACATACACCAGAGTGTTCAGGGCAGGGATAATTAGTGGCCCAGGGAAGGGGATATTGTAGTTCATTGTGCTTTTCTGTAGACTTGAGTACTTTCAACGAAAACAACTTGGGAGAATGAGGTTGGAAGTGAGGAATGGCCATTTGCATCGCCGCGAGATGAGAGGAGATGCATCCTTGGAGTTCAGATGGGAGCCTGGTGCGAGGAAGGATGATGTGGGGGGAGGCACCAGGCAGGTAAATGAAGAGTCCCAGCTGCAAGGGCCCTAGTGTGCAGTGAGAGCTGATGGGCCAGTCCTGGGCAGACCGTCAGGCCTTCATCACTGTCACCCGTATTCAGTGGGCCCCGTGGGGGAGGGGGTCTGGAAATTCATCTGTTGGGCAAATGCTTGTTAAACACCAGCCCCTGTGGAAGGTGCTGGGGAATCGGGATGGACAAAGCAGGTGGTTCCTATCCTTAGGGAGCTCACGTACCATCTAGAAGCAGGAACGACCAAGCAAAGGGTGTTTCCTGCACACATTATAGGGAGAACAAGCACAGGGGGCTGGGCAGAGCCAGGGGGGCTTTCTGTGTACGGT
This sequence comes from Oryctolagus cuniculus, assembly GCF_051225735.1. NCBI lineage: Eukaryota > Metazoa > Chordata > Mammalia > Lagomorpha > Leporidae > Oryctolagus > Oryctolagus cuniculus. The sequence goes on along the minus strand of NC_142884.1, from coordinate 59,140,720 downwards.
CTCCAGCTTTCTGGGGCAGCAGAGGCTTCCCAGAGGAAGCGGTCCCCAAGCACAGGTTGGCAGGAAGATGCTTTGGGCAGGAGGGAAGGGCTGTTAGGTCAGAACAAGGTCAGGCTCGCCATGGACCGAGGCTGTTCCTGTCTGGTAGCATTGAGTCCTGGGTGCCTGCTGAGGGCAGCACTTCAGAGGGGCCTATCCCCTGTCCTGGCAGCCATCAAGGAGGAAGCTAGGCACTGGCAATCCCTGATGAGGTCGTGTTCTGGGCCCCAGCACCCTGCACACCAGAGGGAGGTTAAGCAGTGAGTTGGCACCAGCACAGACTTCAACCAGGGGCCCCGGGTGGAAGTGAAGGCTGGAGCTGGAAGGGTTAGTTTAGGGTTGAGAGATCTCAATTGGACAAGGCTAGAACCAAACAGTAGCCAGAATGATCATAGTCACTCTGTGTCCCCAATAGTAGAAAAACGCCTGACACTTCCTGGGCCTTGTACACACCTATTGAATGAACGGATTTGGCACTTGAGCCCCCAGCTGGCGAGGGGCAGTGCTGCCCTCACCATTGACTCTTAACTTCAGGACCCCTTTACAAGTCACTTCACTAGGGTCCCCTCCAACACCTCCCCAAGTTACACCTGCACTTGAACAGTTCCATAGTTCTGCAAGGTAGAGTGCGAGAAATTCCAATGTTCAACTTTTCCCTCTTTTCTTATTTCTCAGGGCTTTCAGCTCCTTTAGTTGACTCCTGTGGAAGGCACCTCTTTAGCTGTACAGCTGCCCATGTCATGTCTCTTGACTTCCCAGTTTTAGGCTTGATCTGTTGTTGTCAGTCTGAAAGGCAGTGGTGAGCTGTCTCTCCCACCCTCATACATGCCTCTGGTCCCTCAGCCTCTCACTCTGTTTATATCGCAGTGTCCACTGACTTGACCTTCAGAATTTGCTCTTGTGACCATGTGAATGATGTCCACAACTCAGCTGTCAGCCAGGCCATGCTTTCTTCCTTGCACGCGGTTCCAGAGAGAATTATTTAAAAGGATGAAATGCTCATCATAATTGAATATGGAGACAGGAGATTAGACAATTAGCAGGAGCTAGGAACTCAGGGAATGACAAAAAAGCAGTGATTAAATCTGGGGTAAATAAAAAGGTTGTGCACATGTGGAGTCTTCATATTCCCCTACTCCTGTGTGTGTGTGTGTGTGTGTGTGTGTGTGTAGATCTAAAGAAAAGAGGCCTGGCACTTGGGACTGTTCAGGATGAGCTGGGGAGTTGAACTGAAGCTTGGAAGAGAGGTGGTGGATGGAGTCTTGGTGTCTGCTGTCATGAACGGGGTTCATGGCCAAGTTACATTTTATTCATCAAGTCCTGGGAGAACCACAGATGGATTTCAGCCATCCTTCGTGCTGAGCCTTGGAGGACCCCATTGTGTAGAAGGATTTGCTTCTCCGCTCCCTGCAGTCCCAGGTCTGTTCCCAAGAGTCTAAGTCATTTCTGTTTGTCATCCATTTGCGTTCCTGCTTCCAGTGCCTCATGGCTGTCTCCATGCAAACTGTCTTCACATGTGTCTGTCTTTTGATTATTTATTTAGAAAACTATTTCACTGTTGCTTCAATGGTAACCTCATTTATGCAACAAAGTCTTGTTTTTCCTTGGTATTTGGCGGCTTGGGGAAGGTGTGAACGTGAACAAGGGTCCTTCAAAAAGTTCATGAAAAAATGGCATTAAAAATGTTTATCTTTGTCCCCAAATTTCTGAAATCCATGTAATTTTTTTTTCTCAATAATATGCATTTTTCCATGAACGTTTTAAAAACACCTCACACTTTGGCTCACTTAGGATTCCAGGAACAGGACTCATGGACTTTCCCGAACTGGGGAGTGGAGGGCACTCGGCCTCACTCCTGGGGCACCCTGTGGCCCCCTCTGTCCCGGTAGTTCTCCTTCCGAAGGCCTCAGAACACGGCTTCAGCCCATCCCCTGGAACCTCTAGCCTGGCTCCTTTATCTCGCTCCAGTGCGTTTTCCACATTTTGGTGGCTATATTTCTGTTTAGCAATTAATTGGGACTGGGCAAGGCAGAGAAACAAAACCCTGCGCGAGGAGCTGGAGCGAGGGGCTGCTCTCTGTGTGGGGAGCCCCGGCCCGCTGCCGGCTAGCTGCGTGGGCTTTCTTCCCGTTTGGAAGCGCCTCTTTGCTCCATGAAATACTTAACACAGGCTCGAGGCACACGGGGCCAGAGAGGGCTCTGAACTTGCTGGCCTCCCGTCGGCTCTGCTTCTGTAACAAAGCGCCCAGAGGCTCGGGCTGGGCCAGCAGGGGCGCTGGGGGCCCCGAGACATGTGTCCTCTCTGCCGGGTCGGGTCGGCCCTGACCTAGAGCACCTGCTGCCCGGCGCTGCGCTGACCCCACTCGCAGGCGTCGGCATTGTCTCTGCCGAAGCCGCTCTGGGTTTGTGATCTCCAGAATGAAACATGGTTTCCTGCTGGCTACACTCCATTTGCTCATCTCCTGCTTTGGCCCTGACCGCCTTTGTTCCATCAGCCTTGTGGGGAAGAACACAGATACTCCCTGGGATGTGATCCTTCCACTTACAACAGTACCCAATTCCATTTAATTGCTTCTTACCCAATTTGGCTCTGAGATATATAAAGCCACACTCTTTGCCTTTTTTTTTTTTTTTCCTACAAGCTCCTTCATGTGGCTTCTTAAAAATTTCATCTTAAAGGGGCCATGATTCACATCCCCCCAAACTTCCCTTTTTTGCCTGAGGAATGGCCCCCTTCCCAACCTAGCCTGTTCTTAGCTTGCAAACCTTTGCTGGTTCAATGCTAGCTGGCAGAGGAAGCGTTTAGTGTGGGTTCCCTGTAGGCATTCATGTCCTGTCTACCTCCTGCCTCTCTGGGCTTCCAGCCACGATGCCCCCAGTCCGACAGAATGAAAATACCACACTCAGTTTTGTCCCCCACTTATCCCTTGCCTTTTCACCCCTAGGTTCACTCAGTTGATTTGCACTGGGTGTGTGTTATACACCAAGTATTTATCTAGATCAGCACTGTCCAGTAGCTATAGAAGAAAGGCCACACAGGCAGTTTAAAGTTTTCTATTAGCCATGTTAAGAAAGGCAAAAGCAAGCACATGAAATAAACTTTGATAATTATTTAAGCCAGTATTTCCCAAATATCATCAACATGTAATCAGTGCAAAAATCAATCAGTTCCCCCTGCATGCCAAGTCTTTGAAACCCAGTGTGCACGTTACCTTCACAGCATGTCTCAAGCACAGCCGTTGTGTTGCAAGGGCTTAGTGGTCAAATATGGCTTCTGATAGCCATACTTGATGGTGTGGGTCTCAGCCGTGAAGACTGTGCAGGGAGCAGGACAGGTGGATTCCCTCCCTTTGTGGATTGGAGAGAGACGTGATGAACCGAACAGCAATATGGTCTGCAATTTCAGGCAGTCACACTTGGTCACATCGACCACCTCTCATTATGCTGCAAGTCCCTTAAGAACTGCTTCTGCCTGGAGTGGTGGTTGAAATGGTGGGATGAAGGTTTGAATCTCCCTTTTTTCTATTTTTTTTTTTTTTTTGACAGGCAGAGTGGACAGTGGGAGAGAGAGACAGAGAGAAAGGTCTTCCTTTGATTCACCCTCCAATGGCCGCTGCAGCCAGCGCACCACGCTGATCCGATGGCAGGAGCCAGGTGCTTCTCCTGGTCTCCCATGGGGTGCAGGGCCCAAGCACTAGGGCCATCCTCCACTGCCTTCCCTGGCCACAGCAGAGAGCTGGCCTGGAAGAGGGGCAACTGGGACAGAATCCGGCGCCCTGACCGGGACTAGAACCCAGTGTGCTGGCGCTGCTAGGTGGAGGATTAGCCTAGTGAGTTGTGGCGCCGGCTTTGAATCTCCCTTTACCCCTTACTGCCTGTGGAAGGTAGAACAATGACCCCAAGTGATATCCAGTTCTAATCCCTGATGCCTATGAATCGGTAGCTTCGTATATTGTAAGGGACTTTTCAGAAGCGATTAAGGTTAATTAAGGTGAGATTTTTCTTGATTATTCAGGAGGAGAACTGAGCTATTCCTGGCTGCAGAGGGCCAGAGTGAAGGCAGAAGGGCAAAACCTGTTTTATTAGCTTTGCAGTTGGAGGAAGGGGCCATGAGCCAAGGAAAGTGGCTGCTTCCAGCAGCTGGAGAAGATAATGAAAGGCAATCTCCATGCACTCTGCAGACGGGAACAGAGCCCCACTGACACCTTCCTGTTATCCCAGTGAGGTCCATGTCAGACTTCTGACCTCCAGAACAGTTAGAAAATGGATGTGATGTTTGAAGACACGAAGTTTGGCATTTTCTTATGGCAGCAATAGAAAACTAAGACACTACTAGCTTTGGACTTCGTGATGAGTAATTCAGTTTTCTGATATTCAGAAATCAGTGACACCACTGAGGAATTTTTCAGTGGATGAAAATGACATGACCATTTCATTGTCAGTGAAAGCTACAGGTATTTCTGTGGTTTCCCAGAGTGGTCAGTCTGGAGCCGGGACTGCACGAGTGTTTGTTGACTGCACACAGAGTGGATTGGCCTCCTGTCACTGCCTTCCATGACACGGTTGTCAGCTTCTTAGAGATCATCAGTTCCTTGTTTTTCAGAGTGTGGAACCTGAGTGGATTTGGGTGGTATACAGTCTAACATGTTTTACTTGAGCAGTAATGCATTTTAATGTGTATTGGGAAAATATGGTTGGCACATCAAATCCATTATTCACAGATAAAGGACAACAAAGGCAATCCATTTTTAAAAAAGTGTTGTGTAAACACTGCTTCCCATGGTGGCAGTTGTAGGTGAGTGGCTTAAACCTCTCCTGATCTTGGCAGCTGTTTTCTCACAGATGAGAAGCTGGAGGCCAAGGGCAAGGTCATGTATGACTCAGAGCTGTTGTGGGTTACGACCAGCATTTTGGATTCCTTAAAAGCTAATCCTCAATTATTAGGCACCAACAGCTTTTCAAGTGAAATTTTCCTCTTTATAGGATTAATGGGCATCCTTGGCTCAGCCTCATCCCAGCTGCACTTCTCTGGTTTCCAACCTAGGACAAGAAAACAGAACTTGAGTGTTCGTCTGGACTCTCTTTGGTTGTTAAAGACTAAACTTTGACTGCAGTCAGCCTAGGCAGAGAGATGTTTATTGGCCCGTGGATGACAAGGGAACGTTGACCAGTCCTGCCCAGGAAGGGAGGGGACACAGCTTTACTTTGGCCATTACCCACTCTAGGGTTCAGACACTGCCATCCTTCCGGTCCTCTCTCATCTCCACTTTCTCTGGCTGCCCACTGCTCCTGGACTTCACGTCAGTCTCACTTTGTATGCTGCTAGATAGCACAAACAGCATGACTCTGATTTCCAGTTCCGATCAAGTGTGTTCTGTGGGGATGGAGAGGGAACAAAGACCAAGAAGGGCATGGGTGCCTTTGATAAAGGGTGCTGTTTCCTAATGCAAGTGAGGAGGCACAGTGCTCAGACCCAGCCAGAGGCAACCTCTGGACCAGTAGAACTTGGTGGTGTGTCTCAAAACACGGTTTCCCCACTTGTCTACCTCAGGAACTTCTTTAAGCCTCTGTTCCCCCATCTCTAAAAGTGGCAGTTGTGGTAGTCATTTTGTAAGATTTTAGGAGGACTATGGGGTATAACAGGTGAGAATATGTAGTGCACAAGAGGGGGTCAAGGAATTTTTGCTTCCTCTTTTCCCAAGAGGCCAATTTTTCTCCTCAATTTTTGCTTAAGAAGCAGATTTCTCAGCTCATGATTGAAATCCTTCTCTTATTATTTCTTCTTGTTGATTGGAAAAGAAGCAAAACTCGTTCCCTACTATAATTACTTCTAAGACTGATTTAAAAACATACTGGGTTAATGATAATTGGAGAACACTTAGGACATCAAAAATTATGTAGGTCATGCTAATAGCAACTGCTGGAGTTCTAGAGATAAACATGATGGAAATTGTCTGGGGGAAACCATGTTCTGCAAAACCCTGAAATGAATGGGGAGGAGATGGTGAAGGGAGATGTGAGTTTCTGGGGAAACCACCTTTGAAGGGTGGTGGCAGACCCCAGGGCACGAGAGCTGTAGGGTTTGACACGGTCCAGTGCAGATTCTACTTCAGAAGTCTCCACTCTGCTTTCCTGCGGGGCATCTTGGTGATGGCCTTTGCCACTTCCCAGACTTCTGAGGACTGGCCCGATCGGGTAATGAGGATGGGAAAGGAGGCTTTTCAAGGTACAGAGACGCCTTTCTCCAGGAGAGGAGACAAACCTGGAGAATCTTTGGGTCATGTTGACAGCTCTACCTGCTGTGGAAAAAAAAAAGTGAATCCTCTCCTGAGAATGATTCTGAAAAAAGCAAGTGTTCAGTGGCTGCGGGTACTAAGAGTTGTGAAGATACCTGAAGGAGCAGGGCAGGAAGGGAAGCACTGAGAAGTGACCCACCTACCCACCTATGCACCTACCTACCTACCTACCCACCTACCCACCTACTCACCTACTCACCTACCCACCTACCCACCTACCCATTCATCTACATACCCACCTACCCACCTACCCACCTACCTACCTACTCACCTACTCATTCATCTACATACCCACCTACCCACCTACGCACCTACTTACCTACCTACCTACCCACCTACTCACCTACTCACCTACTCATTCATCTACATACCCACCTACGCACCTACTCACCTACCCACCTACGCACCTACCTACCTACCTACCCACCTACTCACCTACTCATTCATCTACATACCCACCTACCCACCTACGCACCTACTTACCTACCTACCTACCCACCTACTCACCTACTCATTCATCTACATACCCACCTACGCACCTACTCACCTACCCACCTACGCACCTACCTACCTACCTACCCACCTACCCACCTACTCACCTACTCATTCATCTACATACCCACCTACCCACCTACGCACCTACTTACCTACCTACCTACCCACCTACTCACCTACTCATTCATCTACATACCCACCTACCCACCTACGCACCTACTTACCTACCTACCTACCCACCTACTCACCTACTCATTCATCTACATACCCACCTACCCACCTACCCACCTACCTACCTATGCACCTGCCTACATACCTACCTACCCACCTACCCACCTACCCACCTACTCATTCATCTCCATACCCACCTACCCACCTACTCATTCATCTCCATACCCACCTATGCAACTACACACCTACTCATTCATCTATGTACCCACTTACCCACCTACTTACCTACTCATTCATCTATGTACCCATCTACTCACCTACTCATTCATCTATGTACCCATCTATGCACCTACCCACCTATGTACCTACTCATTCATCTGTGTACCCACCTATGCACCTACTCATCACCTATGTACCCACCCACCTCCCTCCCTTTGTCAGCTATCCTTCATCCATGCTCTGTCCATCCACCTTGCTGCATGTGTGATTCAGCTCCTCTGTTGGTCTAAGGTCACAATAGACCTGATTAGTTGGTGCTGGAGAAAAGGAAGTGAATTACAGGAGCCTTACCTATCCCATCACCTCAGAACCACACATTTCAAACAATGCACGGTGCAGAAAGGGAACTTATGTCTTAAAGTGTAGAATAAAGAAAAAGGCAAAACAAATTAGAAAACACAGCATATGCTAGAAAACCCAATTCATCAACTGAATTATCCCTGCATTTTTTTTCCATTCCAGAGCTTTGTTTTGTGAATAGCGTTCCTGGTTCCTCTGGGGGAATTTGCCATATTCAGCTTGAATTGGGGGTGCACAGAAGAATTATTTTCCCCAAATAACTGTTTCCTTCAAAATATATTGCATCCTGGCCTGATAGAAAAGACCAAGGACCAGCCGGTTTGGTTCTGACTCCCTGTTTGTGAGTGGTGATATTGGTGGGTGGAAGGGAGGAGTGCCTGAGCATTCAGAACCTGGCCTCCAGTCTTGCACCGGCCTGTTGAGCAAGTTATGCCCCCACTCTTGGTGCAGCTTCTCCACTTCCAACATCTCTAACATTCTGAGCCTTTCTGGTTCTTCCACTCGGGGGTCTCTGTGTGCCGTGGTCTTTGTGTTGATGTCAATGGAACAGCACTACCCTCACCCCTACCCACAGAAGAGGAAGTTTTTCATGGTAGCTACAGCAATAAATGTTTGAATGAGCCACTTCTTTTAAAAGTTGTACCTTTGTTGCCCACATAAAATATCCACAATGCCCAGGGCACTCGGAGGACAACCCATTTAGCTGCGGACAGGAGGAAAACCATGAGGTTCCTAAAAAATGTCCGAGTGCACCCACAGTATACCAAGCTCTGCGTGAAGCTCTGGGTTCCACTGACAAATTAAGACCCAGGCCTACCATTGAGGAACACACATTGTTCAGGGCAGGGGGACCTGGATGCAGAGCTGATGCCAGGAAGAAGGCACCAAAGGGTTGCAGGCTGGGGTAGTATTAAGTCATCCAGAGGCGTGAGTAGGAACAGGATGAGTACTAGGGAGAAGGGAAGCAAGCTCAGTCTGAGAGAAGGTGTGAAGGTGTGCAGTGGCTGGGTGTTTTAACCACAGAGAAGTAGGTCTAGCTGGAATTTGGTGTTTAAATGAGGAGCGATAAGAGCTTGACTCTTAGAGGCCTTGGAGATGAAGCTAAAAAGCTTCAGTTTTATCTGAAACACAGAGATTTTAAGGGGTTTTAGGGAAAGGAGAGCTATGCTGTTATTTTGAATTCTGAAAGTTGAAACTAAGATGAGGGTCTGGGTGTAAAAGTTTTATCTGGAAGGAGATCCCAGGCAACAGAGGGGCTGTGGACAAGTGATCCAGGGAGAGGACAGCAGAGGCTGTGTGTGTCACTGAGCTGATCACCCGCTTAGCCAAGGCAGATCTTGGTCTTGCTGGGGGTCCTTTAAGGAACTGCTTGGAACATGCAACAGAACTGTGGGGAGCTGAGGACATTTATGCACTGACTCCCATCTCTTATTGGTTGAAGGTTGCCCTCATAATTCCTTGCACTTTGGCCTGTTTCTACTCAGGGAGTTAGCTGGCTTTTGTAACTGGGGAGCACCCTGGGGTAGACGAGCAGAGCAACATCTCGGAGGTGTTGAACATGTGCATGAAGACTTTCCATCATGTCTGGCATGCACATGGTCAGAATTGGGTTTGGAGCATGGGTTGGATGAGACAAGGACATTGGTAGACTTGTTCTATGGGAGAAACTCTCCAGTAGTTATCTCACACCTCATGAGAGTTCCATGGCATGTGTATCTACTGGTCTCATGCCTAGTGCTTCCATAGGGGAACCCCACAACAGCAGTGAAAGAAGGAAGACCCCAGGTGAGAAGGCAAAGTTAGCTTGGTGTACATTAAGAAGGGTTGTCATTGCGTCTTGAGACTCTTCTTGGAAGTGTTTGACAGCAAGATAAGTAGGGTCAGATACCAAGGAGGCAATTACAATTTTGACCATGCCCCATTTCGAGATCCTCTGGAAAGCAGGTAAATATTTATGGAGTTAGAAAAACTCCTAGCTTTAGAGTTGAAACTTCTATCTTATTGCAATGGCACAATTCAGGCATTCACCTTGTTGGGGGGAAATTAAAGATTAAATCAGAGCTTTCAAATATCCTGTAGGGTATATTGCTGCAAACGTGGAACATCCATATCAGATGCCTTTGGTGGAGAGAAAGAAAGGTTACATTATTATTTTTTTTTCTTGTAGAGAAATAACATCTAGACCTCACAGAACTTTGTCCTTTGGTTTTCCAATGTCTACCATGTAATTGAGGGGATTCTTCTCTTTCTTTTACATTTTCTACCTGCTGCTTGGAGGACATAGCTAGCTATTCACTGCTTTGAAAAACATTTTTCCCTGGACTACAGGGCAAAGAAATCCCTTGTCATTCCCTGGCCAGAAAAACACCAGGAAATGCAGGAGAGGTCAGGGTCAGTGGAACAATTACTAAAGTTTGCTGAATGTGCTTGGCCCATGGCTGTGGAGTTGGCCTTTGTAGGAACTGGACAGAATCTAATTCTGCTTCCTGCAGCTAGACTGTAAGTGTCTGCAATTATAGGTGTGTTCCCTGAGCCATGCTTCCACGTAAATAACACCTGTGTGCACATCAAGGTTTACCCCTGCTGTCTGTCAGAACACTTTGTGCACGTGGACATGCAGAGTGGAGGACCGCTGATGCCAAAAGTGTATGTCAGACCTTCTCTCTGCCCGACTGGTTCCGCACATGGTAACGATTTTTAGAGTAAAATGAATTTGAGCCGATTGTTTCTTCGTGGACAGCCAGCTGAATCTTTGTAGACCACAAATCCCCACACATTTGTTTGTGTTGATGGAATAAAGCACCCAAGGCTTTCTCTCAGTGATATTTTCATGCAGCTCCGTGCTTTGCATGTAGCAGGTGCTTGACACATTTTTCGAGTGACTATGTGAATGAACAAGTGAATGGGCTCAAGCAAGACCCTAAGCATTGGGAAAGCTGGCACAAAGATTATTGTTGAGACTAGGACCAGACATGCCACTTGCTGGCCTATGTGCAGAATGAAACTGTGGCGCTGTTTACTCAACATTTTAGAAATTCACGATATAGCGGTAGAGCATTGCACCCAGCACAGGGACCTTTGATGTGTGAAGTCCTTTGTGGACTGGATAGGCTGAATGGCTTTGAATCTGGTCTGGATGGTGTTTTTTCTTTAGGAATTGGGATTATGGAGTAAATAGATTCCATTTTTTAAAAAGATTTATTTATTTATTTGAAAGACAGAGTTACAGAGAGGCAGAAGCAGAGAGAGAGAGAGAGAGAGTCAGTCAGTCTTCCATCCTCTGGTTCACTCCCCAAATGGCTACAATGGCCAGAGCTGGGCTGATCTGAAGTCAGGAACCAGGAGCTTCTTCTAGGTCTCCCATGCAGGTGCAGGGGCCCAAGGCCTTGAGCCATCTTCTGCTGCTTTCCCAGGCCACAGCAGAGAGCTGGGTTGGAAGTAGAGTAGCTGGGACTTGAACCGATAGTCTTTTGGAATGCCAGCACTGCAGGCAGTGGCTTTACCTGGTACACCCGGCCGGCCCCAGATTTCATATTTTAAAAAACTTTGTAATGAATATAATGAATATGGTTGCTGTTAACAATCAGAAAAAAATTTGAAACAAAACCTATAGCATTCAAGTCAGTTGTGTGTGCACTGGGCCATGAGTCAGGAGTTCTAGATTTGAATCTTGGTTCTGAAGTCAGGTGACCCTCGGTGAGTCTTGTGCAATTTGTGTTTCTCCGTCTCTTCCCTGGTGCAGTTACTGGGAGGAGAGGGAAGGGCTTGGAATCCTCCCTGCTGCCCTGTGGTTCTTGGATGCTGAGATAATCCCCCCAAAAATTTCCCCTGAAAGTTTTGTGGACGCCAAATTAGAAAATCGTGTGAGGGCACGGACTGGCAGGGTTTCTCTCAATTGCCCTTGGAAACACTCCTGGCCTGGCTGTCCAGAGAATCTCTCTCTCTCATCTCTCTCTCTGTGTCTCTCTCTCCATCTCTCTCTGTCTCTCCATCTCTCTTTCTCTCCATCTTTCTCTCTGTCTCTCTCCATCTCTGTCTCTCCGTCTCTCTCCCCGTCCCTGTCTCTCTGTCTCTCTCTGTCTCTCCATCTCTCTCTCTCTCTATCTCTCTCTCTGTCTCCATCTCTGTCTCTCTCTCTGTCTCTGTCTCTCTCCATCTCTCCCTCTGTCTCTCCGTCTCTCTCTCCATCTCTGTCTCTGTCTCTCCGTCTCTCTCTGTCTCTGTCTCTCTCTCCGTCTCTCTCTCCATCTCTCTCTCTCTCTCTCTGTCTCTCCCTCTCTCATTGTCATTTAAGCCCAGCACCCCGCCTAGGGTGGGGCAGTGGGGCGGGGAGTGATCTGCAGCAGGCAGTCCCCTGTTTTCTCTCTGCAATTGCATGAAGACTACAAATATTTGAGCTGACTGTCCTCGCTTACACGCGGCAGTGAATCATCTGGTGATGAGAGGCCTGAAATATGCTGGGGTAAATTAACGTCAATTGAAATAGAAAATGGTTTCTAGTTCCCACCACAATGAGCTTCAGGAGGCGGCTCAGAGCGCCGGGAGCCGCCCGCTGCTATTCTTAGTGGCAAAAAGCCGATGCCACGGTGTTCACTTCTCCTGTTTATGTTTTTTTTTTTTTTTTTAAAGCTTCTTTTCAGCCCTTCCTATGGGGGCGCCTTCCAATCAGGGACTTTGTGTAGTGCAGCTTCCTTCTTGAATTCTTGGCTCTCTTGGGATTAAAATATATATATATATATATATATATATATATGAAAAGTGAACTGGCATAGACCATCAGAGCCTAAAGGAGAGGGACAATGAAGGACTTTATTGCACATCTCCTAAATGCTAAAGGAAGCATGGCTACCAACCCAGGTGACGCTGTCTCCGAGGGGGTGGTGCAGGACTTTGAAGCCTTACGCAGTATCCCTCGCCTTCCGTTCCCTTTGCTCTTCCTCACTCCTCTTCTCACCGTCCCCTTTCCTACAGGTTGGTGAATTCTACAAAGTCGACCCTGCAGAAAACTCATGCCTAGAGGTGGCTGAGAACGCAGCGTGATCAGAGCAGGGCTTCCTACTGTAGACTCAGAAAAGAGCCCTGAGACTGGAGGGCACAGACCCAGAGTCCTGAGATGCTGGCGAACCTCTGAGAAAACCATGGGGCTCCCGGATCCTTTCCAACCCTGGAGATCCCTCAGCAGGGGCTTTGACATCTGCTTGCTCCAGGTGTTACCCTCAACCTCTGGGCCTGCTCCTTGTGTTCCGCCATTGCTCTTGGCTGCCCACAAACCACCACTGTCTAAAGATTCCTTCCCACCTCGCTCCGCCGCCTGATGGAGCACTTTGAGTGTTCTGAGTCAGACTGAGATTGGCCTAAATTCTCTGTGCAAGGTTAGGAGCTGTAGAAGTCAGAAAGGCCCAAGGGGCACTAGTGCTGCACTTCCCTGAGCTTTGATTTTCTCCGAAGTGAATGGAGGATGAGGCACAGGAATGGAGACCACCGTAAATCATAAAACAGAGAAAGCTCCGGACAGTGCTGGGCAGCACCTCAGCCTCACTCATGCTTCCCCTCGACTCTGTCCACTTCTGTCAAGCCCAAGCTTTGCTCGGGGCTGAATCCTTGGGAGGAGTGAAGAAGGTCCAGGGTCAGTAGCTTAGAAAATCGTTGCAGAGTTTTTTTTTTTTTTTTTTTTTTTTTTTTTTTTTTTTTTCAATATGATACGTCCTGGCGATGGGAAACCCTGGCCTTTAAAGGAGGGCAGATATCAGCAGATGCCACCTGGACGAGTTTGGTGTGGAGTTCTGGGCCCACCACCTGGGGTTCAGCCTTAATCTGACACTCAAGAGCCGTGGCAAATCCCCTGCCTTACACGTGCTGTGACTCAGTTTCCTCATCAGCACAGCGATGACAGTGGCAGCAGCCTACCTTGCAGGGTGTCATGAGGATTACATGAGGCAGCGTTTGTACAGTGCTTAGGAGAAGATGCCAGGCACACGGAAGGGCTGCCTGTCACTGGTGCGCTAACTCCACCCACTGGCCCTCCTGACCCCCACCCTTGTTCTGGTCTACTTGCTGATCTCATTAGGTCCCCTGGTGGGCACAGATCAGACTCTTTCTGGCTTCCTTTAGGAAGAGGGCTTTCCACTAGGTGTTTGGGTCTGGCCCCGGACCTGGAGGGCCGTGTGGGCCTGAGCCCACTCTGGGGAGAAGGGGTCTCTGTGGGCCCTGCCCTCTCCTTCTCCCCTCTGGGTCTTTTGTTCTCCTCACCGTCTCCTTGCCTCCACCACTTGTGATTCTGCAGAACTCGGTTTCCATGGACCTCCTTGAGAGGGCCTTCAAAGGCCAGCCCTGAAACGAGGATCCAAAGGCACATGCTTGTCTGGGAGGCGATTCCAGGAAAAACCCGAATGTAGGTGGGATGCGAGGGAGGGCAAAGCAGTGGACTGAGATGAAGGGCATTTTCTCGAGCAAGTTATCCCTTTGAGGGTATTTGGGGCATCAGCATAGAGTGTGTGCCACCAAGGTAACCTACACAGATGCAAGACAGCAGAAGTATTTGTGGTTTTTTATTTCAACTTGAGTATTTTAATAGGGCAGTTGTGTTTGGTACATGCACACCTGCACACTTACATCTTCAGAATGGTCCTCCGGGGGCAGAAACCCAAATAAAGCTGGGCGGTTTGTATATGAAGCCCGTTCATCAGTCATTTCTCAAGGCTGCTGTGGGGCCGCCGCCTCTCCAGCACTTGCATCTTCCTTGTTGGCCAAGCATGTTACCGTGGCTACAGCTGCAGGTGTTCGGAGAGAGCAGCTTTCAGTAGGCACAGGGAGGGGCATCGAGGGCTTGGGAGGGGCCCACCTAAAGCACCTGCTACAACCCCTTGGTGCTGACAACACAATTCCAGACAGGAGGTGTTGGGCCAGAGAGAGTGCGAGTGAGGAAGAAGTACAGGACAAGAGAGGGAGGGAGGGGAGAAACTGGGCCAGGAGGGAAGACAGCAGGAGGGAGCGAGAATAAGGACAGGAGTGACCACACAAACCAGAGAGACACGCGGCTTCTCTCTGTCCAGTCCTTGGTCTGATCAGCTGTGGCCTGGAGGGGTCTTGTGTTTCATACAAGGCTAAGGGAAGGGAAGGTTCATGCCAAGGGTCTACAGGTAAACTATTCCTTTTGTGTATGGGTCCTGTGGTTTCCTGCGGGCTAGGGAGGTGGAGCAAGGTTTCTTCGGAAGCTTGAGAAAAGAGATGAAATCAGATGGTCGCAGCCTCGTTCCAGTTTTCCCCGGCGTCTGCGTCAGCATACGACGCTGAGTTTCCTCCTGCTCCACAGCCGAGGTGCTGAAAAGTCACACGGAGCCAGATGAAGCCCTGGGACAGTGGCCAGCCCGGAGCAGTTGTTTCACCTTCAAGTAAGCCTCATCTTGGCGGTGTCATCGCTGTGAGAGAAGTCACACATGGCTGTGCTGTTTCTCTCGTTAGCGCAGGAATGGAAGAGGAAGTAACAGTTTCAACCCCCTGACATTTTCCTTGCTCCAGGCTACATCGCAGCTAGGAATGGCAGAATATCGCGGCCAAAGTGTACGAGAGGAAAAAAGGAGTCAAGATGTAAAACTTTGAAGGTGGAATAACTCTGAAGGTCTCTTGGGAGGGACTCTTCCAGAACAGTGCTGAACTGTGTACTCTGGTCACCTAGAGATCTTGCAAAGATCAGCTCTGAGTCACCAGGCCTCGCGTGGAGTGAGCGCGTCTACGTTTTCCAACAAGACCCACGATGGTGCTAATGCTGCCAGTGCAAGAACTTTGTATGGCAAGGGTGTCGTCTTTAGCTCTGGACGTGAGCAGATTCAAGTTCTAGCTCTGTTACTTCCTGCCTCTGAGAAGCTGGGCAAGTCACCTAACTTGTCTGAACTTTGGATCTTTGATACTGCAGATGTGGAAAGGCGATCTTACCCTCCCAGGCTGTTATGAAGATGCCACGGGGTGAGGACTTGTGTGTGCTAATGCCCACACACGACCGTTCTCCACCACCACCGTGGAGTGCTTGGGATCCGGCCATCCCTCCATGACGTTGCTTGTGGAGGATTTTCCTGGAACCCACTTCTTTCATGCCAGCTCACTTCGGATTTCATTACTGGTTCCTTCTGTGGTTCCACATCCCCGGGCCCACTGTGTTGAGTGTATGAGCATTTGGGCTTGAATTCCAAGAGCTGCTTGTCTCCAGATAATATCGCCCAAATAACAACCTTCTTGTTGTTAATCCCTAATTTCCTGGGCAAAGGGTAGTTTCCCTTTTCGTCTTAGTGTCTACATCTGTACAACACTGAGTCTCGTTCAAGCCAGCATTTGTAGAATAGCTCTTTCCCCAGCAATGGGCTCGGCTACAGCAGTCGCAGCAGTTTTTGTTTTTCCTTGAGCTCGTCAGTTTCCTTGTTCTTTATCATTGAGCAATTGTTCCGTATTCTGCCCCATTTCTAGGCCCTATAGTAGGGTTGCTATAGTCACATAAAATAGTGCTTAGAGTTGTGCCATGCACAGCCTGCACAACTGTACGTTGGAGCCCTGAATAGCTATGCATCAGGAGCCTGTGGTCATCTACTACTTTGGAGACTAGAGCCCCATCCCCTTGGTCCCAAATTGTTTCAATATTGTGCTCACTCCTGAATACTAAAATCTCACTAGAAGCCAAGTTTCTGGTTTCCCCCAAACCAATGGAGTGGGAGCTCCAACATAAAGCTTGGGGAAGCTACGCTAACACTAACAGCGGTGGGGGGAGGGCGTGTGAGTGAAAACAGATAATAAAGCTAGCGCTGGTGTTTAGACTCGACACCTCAAGCTTAATGTCATGACAGAACGAACCAGTGTTTCTTGCTCTTCTGAAAGTTGTCTTTCTCAACTTAAAAGTAGCATTTTGAATCAATTAATTTTGTCACTAGACGATAAGCTCCAGTTGTTAAAGAAGCACTGGTCTCTGTGGCGTCCATAACAAGAAGGCAGATGTCATGAAGCTTCCATCAGCCACAGCGCCTCATACCCGGTTCCCCTTGCTGGAGTTCACCGCAGCAGCCTTGTTTCAATGTCATCGTTCACGTTTTCATGTTCGTCTTTATACGTTTTTGCTTCAGTGTCACTGTTCTTGCCTACAAGTAGAACATGACAACATCCATTGCGTTTCATGATAGCGTTAAAAAATGATAACTGATAAGTTAGCCATACTTAATATAACAAACAGAAACCTAAGGTGCTTTCCCAATTACTCCCTCCCCCCAAAAAAATTCAGTATTGGTGACATGTAAGAGAAAGAAGAGTTGTAGTCTGTGAATGAAAGACTGAACCACACTCCGTCATGGGCCCCACTGTCTAGAGCTGAGCAGCAAGTGCCTGGTGTGTACGCTCCAGTGTCCCAGAGCCGGCCTGCAGCAAGTCACCGTGCACGTTCCTGCCCAGTGCTGGCACGTCTGCCATGTCAGTCTACCTGAAATTGCACATCGTGACAGCATGGTCACCACAGAAATTTGCCACGGTTGCAAATTTCTTCTGCTTTTTAAGAGATGGTTGTTGCATACTTGCCAGCACACCAGTGTGAGTGGGTCAGGATTGTCCCTCTTCTCATCCACAGCAGACATCACTAATGGATTCTAGCACATCTGTCCTCTTTGAGCACCGTTGAGCCTCACTCGGAGCATGGGTGGGGCTCAGAATCCTTTTCAATACATTTTCTAGGCAGCCATTACTAATGATTTGTTGTTGTCTCATGGAATGAAACTCACTTGGTAAAAATCTGCTTATCTTGATCTGGTGTGTCCTGCATAGGGCCTCCAGATGGCAGAGAACAATAGATCCTGAGCTTTGGAATTTTATAAACATTTAACATGTCCAGAATGTTTTTGGAGCACATTAAAATAATCACTTTCTTACTTGGATAAGCAAGGATATAAAACAAAGCGAAACAACAACAAAATATCTCCTTTCTTCTATCACCATAATCATTTAATTAAAGAAGGACATTTTAACAGCTTCCCCAAGATACCAAGTATAACAGGGCTTCAGAATGTTCATGAAAATGTGTGTTTTGAAAAAATGGCAAAGATGTTCAAATTTTTTGCATCAAAATAAACATCTTTTCATTCCATTTTCCGCAAGCTTTTAAAAATATCCTCACATACAATGTCAGAATTAAGGAAGCTCCATTAAAGTGAATAAATACATCTTCGGTCCTCTCATTTGCTGCATTCCAGGGTAAACTTTCTCTTGCTGCGGCTGGCAGCCCGGGGATGTGTGTGGTGACAGCGTGCCTTCAGCGTTTGGTGGGCATCGCCTGCAGCCAGCAGTGTGATTTCTGTGCTCCTCCAGTGTACTCTGTGGGGCTGCAGAGACAACTGAATGAGATCATGGTGCATGGACAAATACTTCCAGCACCAGGCTTCCCGAAGCCTGGTAAGCTTTCCATTTTGCAGTCACTTGTATTCATCGTGGCCCATTTCTTTCTAGCTAGACTAGAACATGTAGAGTACCACCTCATGTTAAGAGCGAAAAAAGTTAGAATGTAATTAAATCCTGTTATTTTTGTTGTTGGCTCCGTGAGCCCTGGATCAGTGAGAGGGATCTGTTTATATTTTTGGACTCCGTGCAATGCTAGGATTGAATTCCGTGAGTTACAGGAAAAGGCGTGCCTCGCTCATTCGTTCCCCTGATCAGTTTTTCAGCTAACGGTTGATGCACTCTGCAGCAACCTTCCTCTCCATCACCCATGTCCCTTGCTCTAGTCTGGTTCCTGACATGTAGCAGCTCAAGAAATCAAACTAACAGACAAAACTTTCCAGGCCAATCCGCTTCTTAAAGTCCCGACCAGGTCCCCCGTCCTCAGGGGAATACCAAGCCAACCTGCGACATGCAAGCGTCTTCACAACCCCGCTTTCATCAACTCCTCTAACCCTGGTGCTCCCTACTCTCCCCGGGGCCCCCTACCCTGCAGGTGCACCCACTTTATTTTTCCTCCCTGCCATTCATTTTCCCTCTCATCTCCTTTCCTCAATGAGGCTGCTCTTTCCACGCCGATTACCCACATCTTCAATATAGTCACCCTGTTCTCCTGTCAAGGTCTGATCAAGGGTGACCTTCTTTTGAAAGTCTTCTGAGCTTCCCATGTGTGGGGAGCAGCCCGGACTGGACTGAGTTACTGGAATTAAGACTTATTCTATGCATCTGCTCTCCCACAATATGGTGCTGGGAGAGAAGTAAACAGCTTCCGCACAGCTGCCTCCAGTTCAACCAATAAACTGTAGGACTTGCTCCTGATTGGAGAGCAGCGTACTCGGCGTGTGGGCAGCCGAGTTGGGATTGGCGGAGGAGGACTATAAAGGAGGAGAGAGACGGCATGCACCGGGGGGAACATCTAAGGGGAACATCTAGCTGAAGGAACACCTGTGCAGCCCCCGAAGAGAGCCGGCCGGCGGTGTGCTGCTCCCCTGCGGAAGTGGGGAATGTGGTAGGGGGAACCGCCCTTCCACGGAGGTGGAAGGGACAGTAGCCAACCCGGGAAGAACCAGCAGCAAACCCGGGGAGGGCCGAGCAGACGAAAGAACAGCGCAGGGTCCTGTGTCGTTCCTCCACGAAGAGGGGGAGCGACATAATGGTGCCGTGACTCGGATATGAAGCCTAGGCAGGGTTTAGTGTCGTTCCTCCATGAAGAGGGGGAGCGACATAATGGTGCCGTGACTCGGATAGGAAACCTAGGTCGGATAGGAAACCTAGGACGGATAGGAAACTTAGGAGGGAAGAAACGGGAAGAACTGGGAAAATATCGGAGAGAGAGACTAGCAAACAGTCTAGGGAAAATATCGGAGAGAGAGACTAGCAAACAGCCTAGGGAAAAGCCGGACGAAAAAGGTGCCGGAGGAAGCTGTTGAAAGCCTAGGCATAGACTCAGATACGGACTACGGGGGGAAGCTGGGAGAAATCTCTAAGGTTGAAAGTGAAAGTGAAAGCTAGAACAGACAGACTCGGATGCGGACTGTGGGGAGAGGCCAGGAGAAATGAGGGAGGAATATTGTTGGAAGAAAGCTTGGGGAAACATACCGGGTAGAGAAAAATGTTAGGGAAATTGAAGCCGCGGGGGGCAGGCCGAGGCGGAAACGAAAAGCCACTTTGGGATTCTCAAGTTAGCCCGGGAATGGGGGGCGAAAAGTTGAAACCAGAAGCTGAAATGTAAGCCAGATTGGGATCCGTCTGATTAGCCCGGGGAGCAAAGGACGGGAAGCCAAACCGTGGGGCAGAGACGTATGCTGGGTTGAATTCGCCAGGCTAGCCCGGGGAACTTGGATTGAATGCTAGTGGCGGAGACGCAAGCTACGCTGTGTGACCCGCGGAAGCCGCCGCGTGCAGAGAGAGCACGGGGCGTGAATAGATAGGGAACGGGGCTGCCGCGAGGCCGTGGTGCAGACGCGAAGGGCGTGGAGACCGCGGAGCGCGCGAAGCCAAGCCGCGCAAAGCCGAGCCGCGCAGATGAGAGAGGCGCGGGCTGAAGCGGCTCAGAGCCGGCGAGGCGCCGAGAAGCAGCCTCGGGGCGGAGCCTGCCGGCAGGGCGAGGCGCCGGGAAGCCGCAGGGAGAAGAGAAACAGAAGTTTGGAAGTAAAGTGAGAGAAATAGGAATGCTGGAAGATAGAAGTGGAATGGGAGAAATAGGAATGCCCGGAGATAGAGAAATAGAGAAGTAAGGCCTCCCCACAGCATGGCAATGAGAGAGCTTGGATTCGGTCTGCCTGATTAAGTGAGGCGATGAGCACCTGCGGCGGCTAGCAGCTTATGCGCCGCAGGTCACCGAAGACAGGCACGAATTAACATCAGTAAGGCCTCCCCACAATACAACAATTAGGAGGCTTGGATTCGGTCTGCCTGATTAAGGCGGTAAGCACCAGCAAGCAGCTCGACCAAAGTATGAGCTGCAGGTCACCGAAGATAGGCACGAACCAACACTAATAAGTCTCCCCCACAATACGGCAATGAGAAGGCTTGGATTCGGTTTGCCTGATTGTTAGGGCTTGTAAGCCCCTGCAGGCAGAGCAGAGCATGCGCTGCAGGGCACCGAACACAGGCACGCATCAGCGCCTAAAAACCTCCTCACAACATGGCGAAGAGAGGACCCGGATTCGGTTTGCCTGATTGATAGGACTTGTAAGAACCTGTGGCAACTCTAGCAAGTAGAGCAGAGTGTGTGCCGCGGGACACTGAAGACAGGCGCGTATCAACGCCAAAAAATAAAAAGAAAGGGGGATCTGTGGGGAGCAGCCCGGACTGGACTGAGTTACTGGAATTAAGACTTATTCTATGCATCTGCTCTCCCACAATATGGTGCTGGGAGAGAAGTAAACAGCTTCCGCACAGCTGCCTCCAGTTCAACCAATAAACTGTAGGACTTGCTCCTGATTGGAGAGCAGCGTACTCGGCGTGTGGGCAGCCGAGTTGGGATTGGCGGAGGAGGACTATAAAGGAGGAGAGAGACGGCATGCACCGGGGGGAACATCTAAGGGGAACATCTAGCTGAAGGAACACCTGTGCAGCCCCCGAAGAGAGCCGGCTGGCGGTGTGCTGCTCCCCTGCGGAAGTGGGGAATGTGGCAGGGGGAACCGCCCTTCCACGGAGGTGGAAGGGACAGTAGCCAACCCGGGAAGAACCAGCAGCAAACCCGGGGAGGGCCGAGCAGACGAAAGAACAGCGCAGGGTCCTGTGTCGTTCCTCCACGAAGAGGGGGAGCGACACCATGGTCTCCACCCCGATTCACACACATCTTCCTATACCCAACTCCAGTGGTCCTCCATTCACATGCATCTTCCTATACCCCAGTGGTCCTCCATTCACACGTATCTTCCTATACCCCAGTGGTCCTCCATTCACACGCATCTTCCTATACCCCAGTGGTCCTCCGTGCACACACATCTTCCTATACCCTAGTGGTCCTCCATGAACATGTATCTTCCTATACCCTAGTGGTCCTCCATTCACACACATCTTCCTATACCCCAGTGGTCCTCCATTCACATGCATCTTCCTATACCCCAGTGGTCCTCCATTCACACACATCTTCCTATACCCCAGTGGTCCTCCATTCACATGCATCTTCCTATACCCTAGTGGTCCCCCATACACACACATCTTCCTATACCCCAGTGGTCCATCGACTTTCCTCCCACTTGTCCCCAGAATTCCTTGAAAACACGTCACTGAATAACAGGCACTCTTTTCATAGGTGCTCAGATATTTGTAGAATGAATGAGCAGGTGGACACCAGCAAGGAGAGCAAACATTCCAAAATCAGGGAATAGTATAAATAAGAATACACCAGCGTGGAGCAGGATGCCCTACTATGAGAGGAGGGAAGTTGTGTCTCACAGCTGAGGCCTGGAGTCGGTTCCTGAAGGACCCAGAATACCGTATCTGTGGACTTGGACGTTATCCTGAGTACCCGAGAGGTTTTGGAGCAAGGGGACAAGAAGACAGGGTCACCTGTTAAGGAGCACATCCTTGAGACTGTCACAGAACATGCAGGAGCAGGTGGCGAGACGCCTGAAGTCTGGTCTACCAGCCACTGCACCGTTGCCATCTCCACGCAGTGCGGGAGGGCGTCGATGGAAGCAGAGCATTGGCAGTAGGGGCGGAACGTGGGCGGAGGCGTTTAGTCGTGGTTCTGGGCATGGGGTGTACGCATGATCCTGGAAGCAGCTTGGAGACAGTGAGAGCAGGTGTTCCTTCGCAGGATGCGGCAGATGAAGCAGGCAGGTGTGCTGCACCAGGGAGGCCCCAGATATAAATCGGTACCACTCTGAAAACTCTTCCAAGGCATCCGACTGCGCGGCTTAACATCTCGCTAATTTTGCTGGGAACAAACAGCCACGTTTAAGTGGTGAGTGTTCTCAGGGTTTGCAGATTGGGAAGACGTCTTGATGTTTCCTTTTCCTGCTGCCCATCAGGAAGACGTAACTCTTACCTAAGTATTGCTATTGCTTAGAACATTTTTCATTAGAGCAAATTGGTTTTGAAATTGACTGTAAATTATATCGTGTTTTGTTTAAAAGACTTTTCTGAATTAAAACATGAGGCTGGCTATGCAGTATTCCATGTTGAACAGTAGTTAAATGCCAGCAATCGTGGGCATGTTCTCCACGTGTGTATAGGTGGAGTCAAGTATGCGAAGAATTTCAGTGCTGGAAGTTGTTTACAGATTCCTTAGTTCAGCATTCCCTAAACAGAGAAGAAAGCACAGAGAGGGAAAGAAAATCCATTGAGGTCACACAGCAAGTTAATTGTAAAATTGGAACTGCTCTAAGTGTCCTAATACAGTTTCTGATGAGATTGAAAAGAAACATTTCTGAACTTCCATTTCATGGGATAGTCAATAGTTCTCTCTACAGAATGGTGTTAGAAGAACTTGCGTCAGATTCCAGAACAGATCTAAAGAGAAGATACATCTGAAGATGTGAAGCATATGCCTAGTTCATGACACTGGAAATTCTAGAAAGGACAGCACAGCTAACGTTTTTCAAGTTGTTCAAACGAGTAACCTACCGCTGTCCTACCTTTGATCCAATTTAGTTTTCTGAAGGCGGTTTTACTTGGCTTTGAATTACTTTGCACAGGTGAGCAATGGATGAACACCCAGGCCAGACTTGATGCTGCGGTCTCTCTCACCCACTGGAGTCCGCCCACGACCAAGCTCCGCTGTTTCTGTCTCCTTGGTATCACAGAGGTACTCCTTGTCCACGCAGCTGTCTTACTCTGAGCCGAAGTCCATCGCTCTTCCTTGGGGCCTACCCTCTTGACAAAACCTACAGTCCATTCCCCACATAGAAGTCAGGTTTATTTATCCTTTCTTCAGATCCCAGATCTGATCATGTCAGTCTGTTACGCTAACCAAAGCCCTCACTCAGATCCTCAGGACGTGTCTGTGTGGTCTTGACCATGCCAGTCTCCAGCTTCCTTGGCCCCGAGTCTCCATCCCATTCCTGGTCCCAGCTCACAGATTTTCCTTCAGTCCTTTGCACCCACAGCAGGTTCCCCAAGCCTTTGGGTCCCTGTCCCCGGTCCTCCAACCTCGTTTGGACCATTTAATGTCTACTCATTCTTTAGACCTCAAAAGTGATTTTCTTCTTTGTCAGTCATTTGCCAAGACACAGACTATCCTGATCTCCTGTGCTGTTTGCTCACACAGTAGCCTGTGTCCAGTCCTTAGTGAAGTTAGAACTTCAGAGTCACTCGTGCATTATCCGATTAGCGCTGTGGCTCTCTTACCATCTAGATCACACATTCTAAACAAATTACATTGGTTCTGTGTTGCTGAGGCCATTGTATCTTCAGAACTGGTCACATTGCCAGACACTCGGTAAACGTCATTGAGTGGATATCTTGAAAAGGTAAACAAACGCTGGACAAAAGGTCCCTATGACTTGGTTCTGCTCATGATCAGATTTTTTCCTGTGAGTTCCAGTGAACCGACATCATTAGTTCCCATTGAATACAGCAAAGCCAGCGCTAAGTGACTGGAGTGGCGCCTTGTACATGGACTTGGCACCATGCGGCCATCTCCAAGATCACCGAGCCTTTGTATTTTCTGCTTACAGATGAGGTGACATTGCAATGCTTTTATGCCACATCCTTACACTTGCTGCCCCGCTGCCCAGGCTGCCAGTACACCCAGACAGGCACCTGTCCTGGGGTTTCGTGATGAGTTGAGTAATCTGAAGAGTGAAAAGTCAGAGGGTGATTAAAAGCCATGACTTAGGCTCAGTATGCCAAGCTTACACTGGGATGGTGCGCTCTTTCCTCAAACGTGAGAACCGTCCTGGAGACAGGAACGACAAGAGGAAGAAAAACCCCAAAGATCCAAAGTAGTAATGACTCTGGAGAAGGCGGGGGAGCAACAGCAGGGGGAAGACAAGAAAACGCGGACCTCCCCATGAGAATACTGAAGACTGCAGGCTGGAGGTGGGTGCTCTTTTGTGGCATCAGTGAAGGGAGGTGGGTGGGTCAGCTTGGTTTAAAAGTAGGACAAACCAGTGAACAGTCTCCAGTTCCCATCTTCTTGTCATTATTTGATTCCCGTCCAACTCATCTCCTTCCCTGCTGGCTCTGTTCCCCAATTAGTCTCTTTCTATTTAGCCAATAATTATTGCTCTGGAGTCTTCTAAGCTCATTATGGATATCATTGTATATAGAACAAGATATTGCCTCTTATTGCTGAGGAATTGCACTCTCTTTGTGGGGAGAAAGCAATGCACAGGAAGGATTCTTTGGAAAGAATTTATTTTCACCAGACTGAGAAAATGTCAAGTAAGTCTTTTCTGATACAAACTTGAGACAAGAGGATGAACTATAATTAAAAGCAGAACTCCCTTAGTTATTTGAGGGAGGGGCCCATCATTTGCCAAAGCCTTGGAGGAGTTCCACTGGTTATGAATGAACAGGCAGTGCTCTCAGCACAGAATCAGGAGACCAGTTTACCTCCTGAGGGGGTCAGGCAGGAAGCTGGCAGGAGAGGCTCCATCCCAGGTCCGTTCTGCCCGTGGGTGTTGAGATGCAATGCCCCGACCGGAGCTCCAGGCAGCTGTGACGGTAGCTCAAGTGCCCGCACCCCCGAACCTCCGTCGGTTCTTCTCATTCCTCGGCTGCTTCTCACGGCTCACAGAACGTCCTGAGTTCTGGAAGAGCAGGAGCTGAATGGTGGCCTTTTGTCGTCCAGCATGGGTGGTCTCTCAGCACAGGGTACTAAAGGTGGGCAAAAGCAACTTCCCTCTGGGATTTAACCTGCTGGGCCTGGGCATAGACGAGAAGAGGAAAGTGTAGCGGCGGTGTTCTCTGCTCATGGAAGTTTGCCATGTAGAACAACCGAGGATTAGTCATGCATGTATCATCTTCTCAAAGAGGGTAAGAGGAAGATGGGTAGTGGGCACTGTGGCTCCATGGATGTATAATTTTTAAAAGACTGTCTTTGGTTTTTTTTTTTTTTTTTTTTTTTTTTGACAGGCAGAGTGGACAGTGAGAGAGAGAGACAGAGAGAAAGGTCTTCCTTTGCTGTTGGTTTACCCTCCAATGGCCGCCGCGGCCGGTGCACCGCGCTGATCCGATGGCAGGAGCCAGGCACTTCTCCTGGTCTCCCATAGGGTGCAGGGCCCAAGTACTTGGGCCATCCTCCACTGCACTCCCGGGCCACAGCAGAGAGCTGGCCTGGAAGAGGGGCAACCGGGACAGAATCCGGCGCCCCAACCGGGACTAGAACCCCGTGTGCCGGCGCCGCAAGGCGGAGGATTAGCCTAGTGAGCCACGGCGCCGGCCCTCACTGTCTTTCTATGCCACCTTTAATCTTTGAAAATCTTTGTGGTGGCCAGCACCGTGGGTCACTAGGCTAATCCTCCACCTGTGGTGCTGGCACCCCGGGGTTCTAGTCCCAGTTGGGGCGCTGGATTCTGTCCCGGTTGCTCCTCTTCCAGTCCAGCTCTCTGCTGTGGCCCGGGAGTGCAGTGGAGGATGGCCCAAATTCTTGGGCCCTGCACCTGCATGGGAGACCAGGAAGAGACACCTGGCTCCTGGCTTCGGATTGGCACAGTGCTGGCTGTGGCGGCGATTTGAGGAGTGAACCAATGGACGGAAGACCTTTCTCTCTGTCTCTCTCTCTGTCTATAACTCTACCTGTCAAATTAAAAAGAGAGAGAGAGAGAGAGAGAGAGAGAGAGAGAGAGAGAATGCTTCTATCCTCCCAGTTCACTCCCCAAATGGCTGCAATGGCCGGAGCTGGGCCAACTCCCCAAATGGCTGCAATGGCCGGAGCTGGGCCAATCCGAAACCAGGAGCCAGGAGCTTCTTCTGGATCTCCCACGTGGGTGCAGAAGCCCAAGCACTTGGATCATCTTCTACTGCTTTTGCAGGGAGTTGGATTGGAAGTGGGGTAGCTGGGACTCAAACCAGCACCCATATGGGTTGCCAGCACTGCAGGTGGCTGCTCTGCCTGCTGCTGCCACAGCACCAGCTCCTTTAGTCCATTCTTTTACTTATTAAAATTTCTATTCATTTATCTATGAAAGAGAGAGAACTTTCACCCTCTGATTCACTCCACAGATATTTCCAGTGGCCTAGGGCTGGGCCAGGCTGAAGCCAGGAGTCAGCCAGGGACTCAGCTGAGATTTTTCACATGGGTAGCCAAGAATTCAGCCATCTGAGCCATCACTGCTAGAAGCAGGAATCTGCAATCAGGAGAGAAGCTGGCACTCCCACACGGGGTATGGGTGTCCCAACCAGCACCTTAACTGCTGGTCCAAACGCTTGCCCTCAGTTAGTCTGACTTTTTGAGCCCACATTTTTTGAGGTCATTAAGTAGTTCCATGCAGTGAATTCCAACAAATCTCTCATGCTGCTTGGTGATGTGTCGGTGGTGTTTGTCAGGGTTGCCCACACTTTTGTACTGGACACTAGTTTCTTGGCCTCAGTGACTTTCATGTGCTCATGTGTCTAAATTTTACTTTTAGATCTGCTATGTTTAAGAATATTTTTAATGTTTTTGGATTTTTTTGGCTAATTTGCTCTTGGACCCAGATCTCTAACTACTCAAGTCTTCCTCATCTTAGTAGACATCACCCAGGCATTCCACGTAAAAGCACCCAGATTCACCTCCTACCTTTCTCCTGAAGATCCCATCCATTCTCTCAAGGATTTCTACAGTATTTATAACAAAATATAAACCATTCACTGTGGCTTAGATGAATAGGTAGCGCTGAAAGTGGCAAGAGGTGGAGGGAGAAACACTGGACTAGGGATGGGAAGATGGATGGAGTGGCCAGTAGGGTTCATACAAAGTTCAAGGAACCATGGAAAAATTAAGTCAAAAGTGAAATTGTCCAACAATTTGTACGTAAAGGGATGGGGCAATAAAGGGTCCATAAAACAATTGTTCTTACTCTATGGTGTGTCCCAGGGGTCTATTTCTAGGGCTGTATTTCTGATACGGGCTGAGACTAAATTGAGTTTATCAAACGCATGTCACTCTACCACCCTCCTATTTTTCCCTTTTCTCATAGCAGATGTTAG
Organism: Oryctolagus cuniculus; assembly: GCF_051225735.1. Classification (NCBI taxonomy): domain Eukaryota; kingdom Metazoa; phylum Chordata; class Mammalia; order Lagomorpha; family Leporidae; genus Oryctolagus; species Oryctolagus cuniculus. The sequence continues at coordinate 59,113,092 of NC_142884.1, read as the reverse complement.
TAATTAATGTCAGAAGGATTTCTCACTAACCAGGCTGAAACCACCCGGGCTTTCTTAACTTAGTGCTCTAGGAAGCCATCAAAATCAAGTGGGCTGGGCATGCAGAGAGAGAACAGGTGTGGATGTCAGTGATCCGATGAGTCTGGGGGAACAGCTCAGTCAGAACTTGAGTGCTGGGGTGGGCAGAGTGGGTGGAGTGGGTCTATTGGAGTGAAGACTGGCTGACCTGGATGACTTTGATACCTGGGATTCGGTTCGCCATGTGCTCAGTCATTTCTTTATCCCTGGGAAACTAGAAAAAAGCAGAACCTTTTCCAGATTCACTATGCTGGTTTTTAAGACGTTTCTGTTACATTACTTGCAGACCTGCTTTTGCTGCCTCCAAGTCTGGGGGAGTTAAGACTTTAATCCCAGTGGGTGGTGTAGGGACTGGGGTCGTAGGGGAATGAAGTAGACATTCCCTGCCTCAGTCTGCTGGGATGCTGTAACAAAACTCCGTAGACTCAATGGCCTATAAGCAACAGAAATAGAGTTCTTACTGTTCCGAAGGCTGGGAAGTCTAAGATCAAAATGGCAGCTGATTCAGTGTTAGGTGGGGGCTTGTGTCTTCTCATTCCACCCTCCCAAGGTGGAAGGAGTGACTCAGGCCTCTTTTATAAGGACACTAAGCCCATTTATGAAGGCTCCTCCCCTGTGACCTAGTCACTTCCTAATACCATCACTGTAGGGGTGAAGAGTTCTACATATGAACTGTAGGGGGACGTAAACATTCAGTTTTTAGTTTTCCAAGTTCCATTCACTTTTTTTTTTAAAGATTTATTTATTTACCTCAAAGGCAGAGTTACAGAGAGGCAGAGGCAGAGGGAGAGGTCTTCCATCTGCTGGTCCACTCCCCAAATGGCCACAACAGCTGGAGTTGGTCTGATCCAAAGCCAGGAGCCAGGAGTGTCCTCCGGGTCCTCCACGTGGACGCAGGAACCCAAGCACTTGGGCCATCCTCCAGTGCCCCCTAGGCCATAGCAGAGAGCTGGATTGGAAGTGGACCAGCCAGGCCTCAAACTGGTGCCCATATGGGATGCCAGCACTGCAGGTGGTGGCTTTACCTGCTACGCCACAGCTTTTAATTCGTGTCCTCGTGAATGCACAATGCGGACAGGAAGGAGGTGTCCTATCAACTTCCGCTCCGTGTTTTCAGCACTTTGAAAGCCCCTGTGTGTACTTACCCAGCTCTAACACTGAGCCTCATGCTTGCAGATCGTATCAGCAGCCCATGCTCACTCTTGCTTTTGCAGGGAAGTCTGACAAGGACTTGTCACCACGGAGTGGCTTCCTTCTGCCATGGCCAATGCTGCCTGTTGGGAACTTTGAATGTCTTAGCAGTTGAGAGAAGGAAAGGGAATGGTGTAAATGAATGTGCCGTTGCAAGCGCCCCACTTTTAACATTTATGATTTGGGATCACATTTCACTCAACTCTGCCAAGTCGTGGAGTGATTTGTGATAACACATTCTGGTGATGATTTAGCAGAACCCGGATGATATCTGAATGGTGCTTCAGGAAGTCCCAGCTGAAGAACCCCCACAGGGGGCTCTGTCCAATACAAGGGCTTATTTTCCGAGTCCCCTTTGGGAAAGTGGACCTGACCTCTCCTTTTTTCTGCCCCTTTCAGATTGGCCTGTTGAGCCCTCCTCCTTAATTTCTTTCTCTCTGTTGCCTTCGGCTACTCTGAAATAATCATAACAGTGAGGATAGGGGTTAGCATTTATTGAGTACTTATATGGAAGGCAATGTGCTTATCTGCTTCATCCATTTAAAGCATTTAATACAACAACCCGCAATAGGTAGCTGCTGTTGCTTTTATTTTATGGATGGAAAAATGAAGTTCTGAGAGGTTGACCGACTTCCTTGAGTTAGCTGTGGTGGGGGATCTGGATTTAACCCCACGTCTGTCTGAGTCCCGGAAGTTACAGGAAGAGCTGTTGAGAAGCTGCTCCAACAAGTCTGCACTGTGGAGAAAGGGTGGAAGACGGGGGACTTTCACCTTGGAGAAGAGGCCGCACAAGAGTGGGCCCAGGGGTGCTTTGTGCACATGTAGCTCCATGGCACAGAAGGGTAGATTTCAGATTAATATAAAGAGTTTTCCTTTTATAAAATTTTATTTGATGGGGCTGGCACTGTAGTACAGTGGGTTAACGCCCTGGCCCGAAGCGCCTGCATCCCATATGGGTGCCAGTTCTAGTCCCAGCTGCTCCTCTTCCGATCCAGCTCTCTGCTATGGCCTGGGAAAGCAGTAGAAGATGGCCCAAGTTCTTGGGCCCCTGCACCCATGTGGGAGACCCGGAGGAAGCTCCTGGCTCCTGGCTTTGGCCGTTGCGGCCAATTGGGGAGTGAACCATCCAATGGAAGACCTCTCTCTCTCTCTCTCTCTCTGTCTTTCTCTCTCTCTCTGCCTCTCCTCTCTGTGTAACTCTTTCAAATAAAAATAAATAAATCTTTTAAAAAATTTTATTTGAGGGGTTGGCACTATGGCTTAGTGGGCTAAGCCTCCTCCTGCGGCTGTGCCAGCATCCCATATGGGTGCCTGTTCGAGTCCTGGCTGCTCCAATCCAGCTCTCTACTATGACTTGGGAAAGCAGTAGAAGATGACCCAAGTGTTTGGGCCCTTGCACCTGTGTGGAAGACTTGGAGGAAGCTCCTGGCTCCTGGCTTCAGATAGGCCCAGTTCTGGCCATTAAGGCCATTTGAGGAGTGAACCAGCAGACGGAAGACTTTTCTCTCAGTTTCTCTCTCTCTCTCTCTCTCTCTCTCGTTCTACATCTCAAAATAAGCAAATAAAATATTTAAAAAAATTTCATTTGAAAGGCAGAGAGATAGAGAGAAAGAGACAGATAGACACAAAGAGATCTTCCACCTCCTGGTTCACTTTCCCAAATGCATGCATCAGCCAGGGCGGGGCCAGGCTAAAGCCAGGAGCTGGGACTTTAATCTGGGCTTCCCATGAAGGTGGCAGGGCCCCAAGTACTTGAGCCATCAGCTGTTATCTCCCAGGTTGTGCATCAAGAGTAAGTTGGAGTTGAAAGCAGAGCTGGGATTCAAACCCAGGCACTCTCCTATGGGATGTAGGTGTCCCAGGTGGCTTCTTAAGTGTACCAAATATGTGCTCCTGGAAGAGTTTGCTGAAATGAATGGGTGTCTTTCTCTGGCACTGAGCGAGGCTGCACCACTTGTGCTAGGAATGTCAGAGAGGCTGGATACTACAGTGGCTAGGGCTCCCCCTGCCTTTACAGTTTATAATTCTCTTACATGCTGTAGCGCCAGTCTCAAGACCCCCAAAATATCTAATACAACAGAGCCATCCTCTGGGAATTGATTTTTGTTCCCATCTTATACATCATTTTCATCACGACGAGATTACTATACTCCTCTTGCTGCTGATGTTGCCACTAGGCACCATTAATTGAGTTTGTGTTGGTAGCTGAGGGGATTGGATGATGAATTTAAAATCTATAGGCCTTTCACTAAGAATCCTGCTAGCCATGGGAGCGTTTCCAAGTTCAGGCTCCATTTTCTGCTTTGCTTTCTGTCTCATAGTTAAGAGCTTAAACATCTGAAATGCTGGAACTAGTTTAAATCCTGGTGCTGGCCATATCCCAACTATGTGAACTTGGACAAGTCATTTCATTACTTTGTGCATGTTGCCTTGCCTATAAAATGAAATTGGCCATTCCTATCCTATGGATTTCTGGATAGATGGAATGATAGAGTGTAGATAATTCATTTGGCATAATGTTTGGCACATAATATTTGTTTTTTTTTTTAAGATTTATTTTTATTTATTTGACAGAGTTACAGAGAGAGGTAGAGGCAGAGAGAGAGGTCTTCCATCCACTGGTTCACTCCCCAGTTGGCCACAATGGCTAGAGCTGCACCAGTCTGAAGCCAGGAGCCAGGAGCTTCCTCCCGGTCTCCCACATGGGTGTAGGGGCCCAAGGACTTGAGCCATCTTCTACTGCTTTCCCAGGCTATAGCAGAGAGCTGGACTGGAAGAGGAGGAGCCGGGACTAGAACCGGCACCCATATGGGATGCAGGCAGTTCAGGCTAGGGCGTTAACCCACTGAGCTACGGCGCTGGCCCTGGCACATATTTGTAAAAATGCTACCTGTGATCATGATTATGACTTCTTCCATGTCAGTCACTGTGCATCATTCTCCACTTTTGCTCACTGTGACCTAAATACTATCTCCATTCAAAGAAATAGTTCACAGGCTAAGCGGGGTTAAGTTTCTAGCCCAAGGTTACTTACTTAGCATAAAGAGTTGTCCTTAGTCTCCAATTCTTCTGATTAGTTATCTTGATTTACCCTGTTATCTGTTTTCTGCTGCTATTACCCGGGTACTGCAGACTTGGTAAATTATGCCAGGTAGAAGCTCACTTGGCTCGTGGTTCTGGGGGCTGGGAAGGACAGTGGTGCAGCACTGGTATCTGGCAAGTGCCCTTGTGCCGCATAGTAGCATGGTGGGAAGGCAGTTGATCCTGTGCAAGGCAGAAAGAGGGGACAAGAGGCATTGAACTTAAAACAAATCCACTCTTTCCGTAACTAACCCACTTCGATGACAGTGGCATCAATCCGTGTAGGAAGGCAGAGCCTTCATGACCCCATCCCCTCTTAAAGGTCACACCTCTTCGTGCTGTTGAAATGGAGGTCAAATTTTCAACATACGAATGAGGCAAGGGGCACATTCAAACCAGAGGCCTTGCATAGTGTGTCTTCCCTGGTACTGCTGCACATTGGAGGCTGGCAGTCTGCATGCTACAGACAAAGGAGTTGCCCAATAAATGTTGTTTAATTAGATGCATGCAACACATTTGACCAAGTAGAACCTCCAGTCTCTTTCTCACGGTCCCCTGGTTTCAGAATAGCATTAGAAGACACCCAGGTGTGCCTCTTCCTAGCAAGGCTGGGATTGGCACGCGGCGAGTGAGACACTTAGCTCACAGAATGAGAGCGGGTCCACACGCTGAGGGCCAGGGAGGTACGGGCTTGGCACCTGAGGCATCTCTAGGCCTCTCTCCTCTCTTCCTAGTCCCAGTCCTACTTCACAGGGTGGATGCAAGAATTAATGACTCAGTGGGAAAAACCAGGTTTTTTTCCCCCTCCTTTTCAACACCAGGGATATGTACAATAATATTTTCTTTTAACAAGAATTGTCTTGTACTTTGAATAACTCTGCTCAAAAAGACATTCTTGAAAAGGCTATTATTCATCTAGTTACATATTTTAGGCTTCTGGGGAAAACAGTAGGGGTGCAAGATTGTAAGAAGTAGAAGGGATGTAAATGGGAAAAGATGAGTTTACTGCAACAGCCAGTAGGCTAGCCAAGGAAATAATTTCCAATGATACGGTCATTATTTGTACAAGTGTCTTCTCACCCTCTTCCAGTTCCCCTCCCTCCTAAAAAAAAAAGCAGACCAACTGGATTTTCACACTTATTTCTTTGGTTTAATTGTCTATTTGTTTCAAAATGAAAGCTAATTAAAAGATTATTTTCATATGCTTTAATCACACTACAGCTAACTGTTGGGAAATTTGCAATTAATTGATGCAACAGTTGACATAAGAATGCATTTTTTAAAAATAACATCACTATTTGAATACACAGAGTAAAGCAATTAGTCCTTCATTAGTTCTGAGTTATTTCAAATGCTTTGAAATATTGGTGTGTTTAATATTTAATCATCAAGGAAATATATCTGACAATGGTGCTAGCTCCAGCATCAGGAATTAAATATGGCCCCTTGGGAATGGGGAGCGTTCAGGAAGAAAGATGGTAGCCTCCCCCGACCTGGCTGCGGGCAAGTTCCTCCTTTTGCGGAGTGCCACCCCAGTGAAGGCGGCTCCTGACTCATCTGTGCTCAGAGAAGTCACTCTGCACATTGCCGTCAGGTGCCATTGCAGAGTGGTGGAGCTGACCAGGAGGGCTACCCCTGTCTAGAGCCCCCTGTGTGAGTGGGGTGTTAGGGGGGTGTTGGCAGCTACAGTGGAAGGTGAGGGAGGGCTGCAGTTGGGAAGGTTGGACACAGTACAGCAGTGTCCATCTCATCTGGGGGTGGTGTGTTCCAGGATGCCCAGGGAATGCCTGAAACCATAAATAGCACCTAACCTTACACATATGATGGCTTTTCCTACACATACTTACCTATGATACAATCTTTTCACTATAGAAAGAACTTGATGGCTTCTCATTGGCACATTGCAATTGCCGGCACCACTGCTGTTGTGATTTGGGGCCGTTATTAAGTCAAATAAGGGATACTTGAGCGCAGATACTTCAATACTGTGGCAATATATATATCTAATGACTGAGTCTGCAGCTAAGCAACTAACAGGCAGGTAGCGTATACAGCATGGGTGTGCTAGACAAAGGGATGACTGACATCCTGGGTAGGCTGGAGTGCTGTACAGAGTGGCATGCAGCTTAAAGTGTACGAATTGTTTATTTTTGAAATTTTCCATTTAATATTTTTGGACCACAGTTGACTGAGTAACTAACTGAAACCGTGGGAAGCAAAATCATGGATAAGGCTGGGTGGGCGGGTGTGGACTGCTGTATCCAGACTCTGGTGACCAGCACCAGAGAAGGATGTCTCTGGGGCTCTAGGCTGGGGCAGGGAGGTTGGGTTGGGTACATGTTGCCAACAACTGAGCTTGGCCGGGGCGATCCCTGGCAGTAAAGCTCCAGAGAGAGACAGACATCAGCAGGCCCATTGGCAGGCAATGCCTGCGGCCTTAGTCTACAGCCAGGAATCAAAGGCATCTTCTCAAATTGGCAGTGAGGAGCTCCTTCCCAGGAGTACCGTCATGGTCATCAGGCACAACACACATCAGAACCATGGGTCACTTTTCCCCTGCATCAGTGGAAAACACATCAAAGGCTGTGAGTTTTCATCTTCTGGAGACATGCCCACAGACAATAAATAAGCTTTCCTATCCAGGCTTTGTACTGAGTTCTGTATACACCTTTTCTTATTTCATTCTCATAGTAGCACAGGGGAGTGGCATGAATATGGTCCCCACTCTATAGGTAAGGAGATGGAGGAGGCTTGGCGAGGTTAAGCAGCGAATTAAACTGGAGCTACTGTTAATGCCTCACCGGCTTATAGGGAAAGGAAAACCATTGAGGCATCCCCTATTGTGCAATGGAAAGTGTTTTACCCAGGTAAGAAGATCTGTCCAGAGACGCGTACACACGTGACAAGTGGCTCAAGTGTTTCTGACTCCAAACCCACACATCTCGGAGCATGGGTAAGTGTTTCCGTGAAGGTGCGTGTGAGCAAGCACAGAGAAGAGAGCTCTCGTGAAGCACCATGCCCTCCTGGGAAGCCCGTTCCATGTCTTCCATCAAGACAGCGGACTCAGATGCAAATGTAGCTTCCTACAGGTTCCACATAACGCCCTGTTCTCTTAGTAAAATCAACACGGTTTCTTCAGTGTAGGCCTTGGAAAATGTCAACGCCTGATACTAGCACAACAGCAGCAAAACATGTTCTAGATCTTCCGCCAGAAGATTGTGCAAAGATCGGAAGTGAGGATGTTTGTGGGTGCAGTGTGGGGGCAGCCCCAGGGGAAGTTGGGAGTGATCATGACCACTCCCACACACCCCCCCCCCGCCCCATCTCTAAAGCTTGTGTTGACAGTGAATTATGAAATGCCGCCTCCTGGGTCTGTCTGCCTGTCTTTCATGACGTGAGCAGAGGCCCTAACTCCTCTGTGCCAAGCCCTCTGTCTGCTCCATCCCCAGTGTAGATGTGAATCTAGGCTGTGGGCCGCTCATCCACAGGGAGCTTGGAGTCCAGTAGGAGGGAAACATCCAGCAGTGTGATCCGGTGAATAACCAACTGCCATGTGGCTCAGGCGGAACGAGGGAGTGGAACCTGCCACTGGAAAGCTGAGCAGGTGGCAGAGGAGAGCAAATATGCCCAGGTCTGCCTTTTCACTGGGAAACAGGGAAGGCTTCGAAAGCTCAGGAACCAGGTGAGCCAAGGCCCTTGGGGATGGGAAAGGTCTATGTGGACAGGCAAGTAGTTTGGCAGAAAGGGTATAGGATGCATGGAGCAAGGGCAGGCAGAGCTGAGCTAACCATCAGGATTGGGAAGGCCTTGGAATTCCATCCACCCAAGGGAGCCTGAGTGCTTTGCTATGGACATCAGGCTGGGAGCCAAGAGGGATTTGTAAGCAGGGAGGACAAATTCAGTGTATCTCACAGATGAGAATTAGAACGTGTTTGCAAAGCCGGGAAAGCCCAACCAAATGAAGAGATTGCTTCCCTTTTCTCTAAGAGCCAGTTACTTTTATTATTTATATATGTATATTCTCTGCCCTTTTTCACCAAGGAGAGAGGACACACTCAAGTCCGCAGCAGCTCACACAAATAAATGCAATGCAGAATTATAACTCAAGCTACTGGGGGCAGCTGGGGCAAGGATTAGAATCTGTCAGGGTGCGGATTCTGCATTGTTGCCAGAGGCTGCAGGAATAGCACTGATGCTCCCAAAGGCCAAGGCCAAGAGGGAAACAAGGTCAGTTCCCTAGTGCATGGCACAGCCAAACCAGATCAGCTTTTCCCAGTACAGAGGAGGAAGTGCTGTCATGGTTTTCCCCAAAATGAGACCTTCAAGAGACGGCTCAGGAATTTCAATAGGTTCTTTATTTTTCTTAAGATTTATTTTTATTCACTTGAAAGATAGAGTGTTACTCTATCTTTTGGAGAGAGGGAGAGAGAGACGGGTGGGGGGAGAGAGAGAGAGATATATATCTTCCATCTTCTGGTTCACTCCCCAAATGCCCACAATGACCAGGCCTGGGCCAGGCTGAAGCCAGGAGCTGGGAACCCCATCTGGGTCTTCTACATGGTTGGCAGGACCCCAAGAATTTGAGCCACCATTTTCTGCCATCCCAGGTGCATTAGCAGGGAGCTGGATCACAACAGAGCAGCTGGGTCTCACCCCGATATGGACGCTCCTGTCGCAGATTGCAGCTTAACCCTCTGTGCCACAGTGCTGGACTCAGTAGGTTCTTTGTAATGGTGTTTCACCATGTTTGCCATGTTCACCATGATGGGCTCCAGTGAGGGCCCTTTGACTCCCAGCAATTCTAAGGGCAGCAGTAACACAGCTCAGGCTTGCAGGTTTCTTACCATCAGCCTGATCACAGACAAACACTTTAGGCTAGAGGCTGTGTTGTGGTGTAGCGGGTAAAGCCACTGCCAATGGCCCTGGCATTCCGTGTGGGTGCTGGTTTGTGTCCCAGCTGCTCCTTTCTGATCCAATGACCTTGGAAAAGCTGCAGAGGATGACCTGATGCTTGGGCCCCTGCTCCCATGTGGGAGATGTGGAAGAAGCTCCTGGCTCCTGGCTCTTGGCTTCCTCCTAGCTCAGCTCTGGCTATTGTGTTCACTTGGGGAGTGAACCAGTGGATGGAAGATTCTCCCATTCTCTCTCTCTCTCTCTCTGTCCGTCTGTCTCTTCTTCTCTCTCTATAACTCTTTCAAATAAATAAATCTTAAAAACAAGCAGCTTTAGGCTAAAGGGCTTGCTGTTGTTCTTTCAGGGCATCAGCATCTCTTTTTAAAAAAATCGATTTCTTACATGCAGCCCCAGTGCCTCTAACACATCAGGCCTGGTATTCTCTAGACTGGGGTAGAGGCAGGGCTTCTAGGCTTCTAGGGAGCCCCAGGGACACCCCCAGGAATTCCAGGGCTCTCAAAAGGCATTCTGAAGAAGTCACTGCTCCGAAGGCATGATGGACAGCCTGTCCTCCAGGCGGTGCTCTATAAATATTATCTCGCACGGCTGGGGTTTGGAGGAGGGTTGGGAGGCAGCATGCTCCAGCAGAGATTTGTTGGGCAGATGTTCTGTGCTGTTGATTACAGGTGATTTGAAAAAAAAAAAGAAAGACATGCAGGAAAAGGTCAAATTCTCTAGGCTCACAGAGTCTCAAGTCCCAGGGCTCAGAGCATCCTGTCTTGGGAAATTCAGGGCCCTGAGTGGGGCTTGTGGGCCACATCACCCCCACATATGCCCTGGTGGGAAGCACTTCCACGCTGACAAAAGTCTCCCAGGATCAGGTTGCTCTAGATCTTTTTAATTGTTTCTTGACATGCCTTTTAAGCTGTCATGCTGAAATGTGATTCCCATCTCTGTTTATCTAATGTCACTGGGGGGAGGCACCTGGAGAATTGTTATGAGTAGGCATCAACCTGCACACACTCTCTCTCCCTTCAGCTGTCTTTCTCCACCTTCTGAAATATCTCTGTAGCTGTTCAGTTGCTGGCAAGGTCTCTGGCAGGAATTACAAAGGACAAACCCTGGGGAAAGCAAGCAGCTGGCTCATTCTCCTTGGTGCCTGATGGTCTTCCTGAAGATTCTGTTACACTCAACTCCATGCAGCTACACCATGCCAGGCTCTGGCACAGGACTGGCAATGCCCATGGGAAGGAAGAGGGATGTGCTAATAAAGAGGCCATGGTCAGGGAGACGAGGCCAGCACTCCCACATGTATAATATTCTGTTATAAACAAGATCCGCATGAATGTGATGAAGGAGCAATGGAGACCTCCACTTTATACCCTTCTCCACTCTGTTCTTGGCCCTGGAACCTGAACTATAAACATGACAACAATGGGTTCCTTTAGCTGATGTTTCCAACTGGGTCCAGGCAATGGCAGGAGATGGGCATGTAGGAGTTTGGAGGGAGGGCAGAGAGTGCAAACCATCCATCCCCCCACTGTTAATACAGTGTAAACTGCTGTAAATCAGCTGTAAACTGCTGTAAATCAGCCTCAAATTTCTGGAACCATAGTTCACAAAGCAACACTATGAACCGGCACATGTCGTGCCGACCAAGAACCAAGGTTGTAGAGGTGTTATCAAAATAGCTCATGTCAGTTCTATGCTTTTGGAAGTAACTTTCCCAGTCAAGAGTGAGCTGAGTTTTTCCCGACAACCTCCTTGCCAGGTCTCCTTTCCTGTGTCCTTTGCCTGAAGACCACGGCTCCTCCTAAGGAGGCTGATCCTCCTCCCCTGTTCTTGGTTATTGGTAACTACTTCCTCCACTTGGCCTTTTGGTCCTGGAGACGGCAAAGCTCTGCTGCCATCAAGACCCAGTTACTGCTCTATCTCTTCACCTTCTTCTCACACCTGACACAGCCCCTGCAGAAAGAGACTTTGTCTAAATAACACTATCTTTATTGTGCAGTCTCTCTCTTATTGGGACCTGTATGGATTCCAGAAGGGATGAGTCATTTCCCAAACCAGGAATGCAAATTCTCAAAGGTTAGGTCTTGAAGGTGAGTGGGATATGAGTAGGAGGAGAACAGGATGATTGCTCAGTGGTTTGCTGCGTATCAGAAACTGTGCTTGGAGCTCGATTTATAGAATCCCGTGTTCTTCTGCCAATAGCATCATGGATAGAACTATTTCCTAGAACAATTGGTCTTGGGAAAGTCATCTAACAGCACATGTTCTGCATGGCAAAGATTAGACTCTCTTTCTACTCAGCCCACTTCCAAGATTTCTGTACTACCTGTTACCCCCAGTTGCCTCCCATTAAAGACCTAAGTCAAAACCAAAACAACAGTGTGTGCCGGAGGGGGAAGAAAGGCCTGACAAGGAGACAACTGGGAAGCTTAGAGGTGACCTTGGAAAGTTCCCTGTCTTAGAAGCCTGGGTCATAATCACTGGGAGTCAGGACAGCAAGGTGGCGTCAGAGTCTCAAGCTCTAAAAATGTTTCCTAAGCAAGAAGTCCTGCAGAGCCTTTCACATGGGGGCCCTCAGCCATCAACTGGGGATCATGCTAGCCTCTATTTCTGAGGATTCTGGTGAGAATTATATAAGAAAAGGCATGCACTGCATTTGGCACACTCACTGACCCGATGTGTCAGTTAAAGAATATGGGTTACTATTATTGTTGACAAGCAAGAGGTAGCAAATGGGGTTTTCTTTGTTCTTTTTTAAAAAGATTTATTTATTTTTTTTGAAAGTCAGATGGAGGGGTGGAGAAGAGGGGAAGGAAGAGGAGGAGAGTGGAGGAGAGGAGAGGGGAGGGGAGGGGAGGGGAGGAAAGGAGAGGTCGATCTTCCATCCACTGGTTCACTTCCCAGATGGCCACAACAGCCAGTGCTGAGCCAGGCTGAAGCCAGGGGCTTCATCCTGGTCTCTCACATGGGTGGCAAGGGCCCAAACACTCGTGCCATTTTCCACTGCCATTAGCAGGGAGCTGGATTGGATGCGGAGCAACTGGACAAACTGGCACCTGTATGGGATGCAGGCATCGCAGGGGGCAGCTTTACCACCTGTGCCACAAAGTCTGCCCTGCAAGTGTGGTTTCTAAGGCAGCTGAGAGAGGAGAGATAAGAACAGTAGGATTTAATGACAGGGAAGTCTCAGGCCAGACTGTGACTGAGTGCTTGAGTTGGAAGGATCCTTAATGGATCCTTTCATCTTAACCCTGTCATACTTGGATGGGTAACTGAGGCCAAAGTGGAGATGAGGTTTATTCAAGGTCACGTGGAAGTTGACAGTGGGACCAGAACTTGAACTTGAATCTTGTTTTTTTTTTCTGTCTTCAACTTCTTTCTGCTGAGTTGTCCATGGACATATTTCCTTGATTTCCTCTCTGCAAGGGAGACCATGACTTGCAAAAGTTTATTAATGTCATTTGTGGAGTGATTAAGAACATGGTGTTAGTAGAGTCTGCCAAATTCATTCCTGGAAGGGAAAGGACAATTGTCCCTTTTGCATGGGTTTAGGAACATTCCCAGGGTCAGGTAGCTCATGGGGGTGGAAGCAGGATTAATTAAAACACTGCATTTTCTGACCTCAAGTTGATACACCCTTCTCTGTATCACACCCCTCCAGCCGTTTCCTATTTGAAATTAAGAACTGCAGCTTCAAACAGAACCCCTTGCTTCCCACACTCTTCCCATGCTCCCAGAAACCCAGTCTTTGTGGCTAACTCACACCGTGTTGGTTGTTAAGAAAGGCCAAGGGACAAGAAAACGGAGTCTGAAATGTTTCATTTGGAAAAACAAACTCACATAAGACAAACAAGGGGACAATTAGTTTTTGTTTGGGCTGAAGCCAGAGGGGTATTTGTGTCATGTCAGTGAAAGTCTGTAGAATTTAATAGGATTATTGTGGGATGAGGAAGTCCATTTGGAAGGGGAGAAAACAACCAAAAAATCAGGAGCAAAGCATGTCTAAACATTTTTTTTTTGGTGGGTACTAGGAAGAAACAATCAAAAAATACAGAAAGAAAGAGAGGACAGAATAAAAGTCTAACCTAGGAGCGACGTGGTTGAAACAACATCACTGCCACCAAAGACAAGTGTGTTTACAGCCTGAACTCTGGACCAGGACTTGTTTAAGTATTCCATATCCATGTTCTCTTGTGTCCTTGCTGGGCTCTGAAATGCCTCCTGTTGTTTATGTTTTAGCAATTCAACCTATCCGGGCTAAGAGGCACTGAATAACTTATGCAAATGTTTCCAAAGGAGACAATGGTGGAAGTGCAATTTGGGTCTCCTTAACCTGAGGCTCCTGTCCTGTTTTTGCCTCCTATGAAGTGCCCTGGGGGAACAGAAAGGACCCATAAACCCATAAGGACTGATATTGCCAGTGTGGATATCTGAGCGGGACAAAGGCTTATGTCCAAGTATGTGATTAGCCCAGGATCCCAAATCAAATATGTTCGTAAGGCAAGACTGGTAAGAAGGTGTGGTGTTGTCTACGCAGTGTAATTCTAATGGACATAGGCTTGCTGTTGTCTTGAAGTTTGGAATTAATGCTTTCTAAAGCAAAGCTTCCCTCGGGCAAACATCGGCAGGGTCATATTTTCTAATTCTTTTCCCTGCCCCAGACGCCCAGTAAAAGCTGGCCTCAATATGGACATGCTGATCTATTGACTGATTGATTGATTAATTGATTAATTTGTGGCTCTAGGGCTTGGGGCTTCCAACTGTAGTTGGGAATTGATTTTAATCTTCACAGGTTAAAAACAAAAGCTATCAAATCCCTTACAGGAGATGGTGATGAGACACAATCTTATTAAAGAGAAACTGACAATTTATCATCTCCCAACAGCTCGAGGCCTGATTTTTTTTTGTGTATTCTTGCTAGGATCTAAGTGTCTTGTTCAATATCTAATTTATCTGAAGTTTTATTGAAGGAGGAGCATCCTCTGCAATTCTGGTGTCCAATTTCCAAAGAGTAGTTAAAAAAAAAAAAAAGAGCTACAGGAAAGACTTGGCGGGCATAGAGGATTTAGTCTAGATAAGGGACTATGACCTTGTGTCATCATGAATTTCCCCGGCACCTAATTTCTTATGGTCTTCTATTTTTCTGACAAAAAATTCGTTTGCTTTTGCGTTTGTCACCTTGATTGTAAAGCTTTCCTTGTGCCCTTGAAAAACACTGGAGTATTGCTTAATGAAACTTACCATTTACTGCGTTTCACAAACTGATTAAGCCCTTGAGCAGCACTTATAAATTAGGTCCTCTGGCCAACAGAAATGACCACCTCATCTGGACTGGTCAGGAGTTTGCCTTGTGTGGGTCTCCAGGAAGACAGCTGCAGGGCAGTGATGTGGGCACGTGGAAATGCGGGGCCCAGTCTGCTGCCTGTGACGGGCTGCAGTGGTCAGCTCTCGGGAGGGCCCAGGGTCTCGGGGTGACCGATCAGAATCATCCTTGGGCTTGGCATCTGAGCTCTGAGAGGGGTTTTCTTTCTCCTGGATTTGCTAACAGGGGAGGGTGAGACCCAGCCTGCTGTGCCCATTGTTCCTGGGTGCAAGGAGACAGAGTGCTGGGTAGCTGAGAAGGGGGAGGCAGGTCTCGGAGACGGACAGCCAGCCACGTCTTCAGGGGGACAGCCAGCCACGACTTCAGGGAGATTCCTCTCGTAACTCAGCATGTTCCTTCCTCGCTCTCAGCGTGTGTAAGTTGTGTTTCTGACGTTGTCATCAAGAGCATTGAGCAATGCTGGTAGGTTTATTTCTTCCATCTGATACCGAGCTACACTCGTATCAGTATCAGGGTATCAGGGTATCAGTGAGGCTCAGAGAGGTTAAGAGTGTTGAGGAATACGCAGTGGTAACTGGCATAGCAGGCTCCGAGC
Source organism: Oryctolagus cuniculus (assembly GCF_051225735.1). Lineage (NCBI taxonomy): Eukaryota > Metazoa > Chordata > Mammalia > Lagomorpha > Leporidae > Oryctolagus > Oryctolagus cuniculus. The sequence continues at coordinate 59,097,919 of NC_142884.1, read as the reverse complement.
CAGGACCAAATGATCAGCCTGCTGCCCTCGCTGCACCACAACAGGGCAGGCCAGAGATCTTCCTGTTTTCCCATTGTTCCCTTGACTTACTTTGTAATCCTACTTCCTCACTTTCTAATTATAAAATTAATGCAGGCACCTTGTAGGCGTTACTGAGAAACATAAAGAAGACAATAAATTTACTCACAATCTTGCCACCTAGAGGAAACCAGTGTTAAAATGGTGTGCTATTTTCTCTCCAGGCATAAGCAACCTAAATGTTCACTGAGTCATCTGGCACCTTAATGAATAGATAAAATTGGCTCAAATCACCATTGCGTGGCTTGCATAAACTCCAATATGATGGGATTGAGTGCGAACTTTATCCTATACTAAATGTATCATCTTGACCACGTTATTTCAGCTCCTTGAGTTATTTGTCGATCTGTCCACTGGAGTTAATAATCTATTTCTAGCTTGAAGGGTTTTATGTGAAAAACAAATGAAAAAAAAAAATCAACCGATCCTTTGACAAGTATAAAGTCTGGTGCAAATAAGCATAATAATAATGGCTTGCAAACTTTTTCCTTTTCTTTCTGATCTCAAAAACATTTTCATAAAAACTCCCACATAGAGTCCCAGCATATAAAATAGAAAAGAGGGGCTTGCCTGGTTAACGCAGCACTATCTACCCCCAGCCCCAAGTGACCTGTGAGATACCTTCTGGTGAAGCCTACAACACAGGACACGTTATTAGATAATTTCCAAAGTGCTTCAGTCTAAGAAACCTAAGGAAAATAACCAAAGACCCTGTACAGGCCTAGAAATGGAGAGGGGTTAGGCTCAGTGGGGGAGAAGACCCCAGTTCATTCTTGCTTGTGAATCACAAATTGACAAGAACTTCACCCAGCACCTTCTTGTGAAAACGGCGCTGAGAAAGGTGAGTTCTCAGTCTGGAGTTTCTTGGCCACTGTGGAGTACCACGAAGTCCTTCTCAGGTTACCCCCTTTCTCCAACTGCATGTCCACCAGTGTCAGGACAAAGCCAAGTGCTGAGACCGCCAGTCCTCTTGGGCCCCGGGGGGTGGGAGTGTGTGTGTGGGGGGTCACATCATGACTGTATGCGTTGAGTACTTACTGTGTGCTGGGCACTTTGCTAGAAGCTGGGGATGGAGCAGTAGGCAAAATCAGCCCTAAAACTATTCTCTCCTGGTCTCTGGGGTTAGTGGCTAGCTGGTGAGTTAGGCGTGAACCGGATCTTCCGAATAGTGCTCTGTATGTGTTCTGGCTGAACCCAGTCTGGGAGTTCAGAAGGAATTTGATGAGGAAATAGCATTCCAGCCATGGCCTGAAGTTAACAAGTATCCTAAGCCAAGGAAGAGGACTTGTGGTAGACAGGGAATTAGTACCTTCTAGGAACTGAAAGAAATAATGTATGTTGATGTTGCAGTTGATTTCTCATCAATGTTGCAGTGGATTCGTTTCTGACAGGAGGAGTGTGGTGGGGGCAAGAGGCACGGAGTCACCACACAGACCCCGGGAGTCAGGTGAAAGCAGGCTTGAGGCAAGCAGCCTGCAGACTCGTTTATTTCAGTTGGTACAACAGCTTATATAGCCAAGACCAGCCAATCCGGTCAAGGGGTGGTCTATGGCCCAACCAATCACAGCCTGTTGCCAGGCAGTTTCCAAAGCCATCAATCACAGCCTGTTGCCAGGCAGGCTCCGTTGCCAGGTGGGATTCAAAGCCATCCAATCACAGCCTGTTGCCAGGCAGGCTCTGTTGCCAGGTGGGATTCAAAGCCATTCCTGAGTAACTGACACTCGCTTGCCAGTGGCCATCTTGGCATGGCCTTCTCATTCCACCACACATTGAGAGTACAGAATAGTCTAGGAAGGGAGACAGAGATCAAAACAAATGGATTTTTGTGTGTCATGACAGAATTTGGGGCTTTATTCCAGGAGCCATGGGAAACTGGAGACTGGGGCACCTGTTCATTTGTAAAAGAGGATGGAAGATTTTCCTAGGGAAGGGGACGTGGAGTTGGAGAAAAGGAGATGCATCTGGGAGTTATTTGTATAGCAAAATAAAGAGGATGTGGTAGCTTATAGTAGAGTGTATTAACTTCCTATTGCTGCTGTAACAAATTACTGCCAACTTGAGCTTAAAACAATAACAAATTGTTCTCCTACAGTTTTGGTAGTCAAAAGTGGGTGATAGGGCTGAAAATCAAAGTGTTGACCTGGCTGGTCCTCTCTGTAGGCTCCAGGGAGAATCCATTCTTTGCCCCTTACAGGCTCCAGTGGCTACTGGCATTGCTTGGCTGTGGCTACATCACTGCCCTCGTGCTTCCATAGTCTCATGGCCTCTCCCGTCATAAAGTCTTCCCCTCCCTCATTTGCATAAGGAACCTTAGGATCACACATAAGGGACCACCTTAATAATTCATGATGATCTCTCCATCTCAAGAGTTTTAATTTAATTAAGTCTTTAAATTCCCTTTTGCCAGTAATACACAGGTTCCAAGAATTAGGATTTGGACTTTTCTGGGGAGGGGGATACCACTATTCAGTCTTCTGTATAAGGCAAGGATAGGAAGGGATTGCAGATGTTGCTTGGGATTCTGGTTTGCAAATTGTATGGATGGTGCTGAGATGGGTTTGGGGGGTCACATCATGAACTCAGTTTGATCATGCTGAATGTGAGGTGCCTGTGGGCCATTCAAGAATCTCTGTTAATCAGGAAATTTGGAAATATAGTCAAGGATAAAGATCAGGGCTAGAGATACTTTGAAAATCACTGTAGTAGAGTGTAAATAGTTCTGTGGCATGGAGAAGCTCACCCAGGGAAAGAATACAAAATAAGTGAGAAGTGCCTAAGGTCAGGCCTTGAAGAGCTTAGAGGCGAATGAGGGAATTAGGGCAACGGTTGGGTAATTCAGAGAGGCAGGAGGGACACCAGTGGAGGTGTGGCTCAGAAGCCAAGGAGGAGATTTCAAGGAGGGAGTGATCAGCTATGTGTAAAAAGTCTGAAAGCTCAAGCAAGCTGAGGTTTGAACGTGGCCATGAAATTCAGCACATGAACTCCCATGGCAGGGTGATGGGAGAAACAAGCAGGTTAGGTCGGAGCAGGTGAAGGGTGGGTGGTGGGGGAAGAAAGCAGAGCGGGTGTGGATAATTTTTCCGTGTTTGCCTATGTCATCTTCTCTCTCCGTATTATATGTCTGCATCACCTTGCAGATCACACTTCAACCATTACTTTTTCAGGGGAGCTTTCTCTGCCACTCAACCATCCCTTTTACAAGTTCTCATAGCCTACTTCTTTCTCTTTGTAGACAGGATCAAAGGCAATGGAAATATATTTATTTGTGTAATCATTTTATCTATGTCCTTCTCTCCCACTGCCTTTGTTCCCTGAAAGTGGGGTCTCGGTCAGTTTTTGCTCATTATTGTGTTCCTAGAACTTGGCCCAAAGATGGCACAAAGTAAGGACATGAAGGACTTTCCTGAGTGAACAATGATCAAATAAATGATGTACCTGTAAGTAAGAGATGTGGCAGAATTTTTAATTTTAGGACGAAGCTTACTGTAATTAGAAAGCGCACTTTGAGGTTAGACACCTAGAGTTATGAATCTGGAGGCTTCTGTCTCCCACTCTGGCTTTGACAAAGCCTCGGTTTTCATAGCTGCAAAGCGGGATGATTATTTTTATCTAGATGCTACCATCCACCTAAGTAAGTCGGACACGTGTCTCTCTCACAGCAATTCTATCTTGCCAAGCACCGACGATCAGACAAAACAAGTAGCACATACTAATTTTGCAAAAATATGATTTTGGGAAAACATAAACTAAACCAAATTGAGAAAGGGAGAGGAAGAGGCAGGGAGGGAGGAGATACAGAGAGACAGAGATGGAGAGAAGAGCTCTGGTATACAGTGACTGCTTACTGCATCTGGACCCTGTGCTGTGCTGGGTTTGATTCTGTCCTTAGCGTGTTGTGGTTGGGCGCTTGTAGGCTAGAAGAGATGCCTTGGCGAAGGCTTGCACCTGCTGATGTTGCTGAGGACTCAATGTGTCTGAGCGGAGAGGTGGGGGCTAGGAGGACCTAGTTCTCCTGCGTGAGAGCCCCACCATCCCTTTCCTGATGCCATTCCAGCTGGGCACCTGGCCAAGGAAACCTCAGCATCTCTCCCCACAGCCCTGCCCACACCTCTGAGATCGCAGGCATAGATGGGCTGCCCGCTAGAAATCTGGAGTCATTCCAGTTTATTAATTTGGGGCTCTGTAATTAAACAGTCATTAATTAGCATTTCTGCATGTGTGCCTTCCTGTTTCATGTTAGAGTTGAAGCTCAAAGTAATTATTTATATGATTTCTCAATTTGTTTTCGTTTCTGTTTTCCCAAAGTGATACTTTTGCAAAATTCATATATAGCACTTGTTTTGCATGTTTGATTGTCAGCTCTTGACAACTAGGAATTGCTGTGTGAGCGAAATGTATCAAGTGATGTCTGTGTTCTGGGTGGCAGGCAACTCAGAGCACCCACTCCCTCTGGAGAATTTGCAAGGAAATTTGCAATCTCCATGCACACAGTCAGTGGTTCCTGCATTGTTTTATTGAGGGTGTGTGTGTGTGTGTGTGTGTGTTGTACATACAGAAACACTTCATAAATCCTATTTAATAATTGTTTCGCTTGGTTTGTTTAGCATCATTTTATCTTCTTTGTATTATTCTAGAATACTAGGCCCTTGCTAAGACATAAGCCACACAGCATGAAGGCCAATGGAGAGTCTTGTGGCTTGGTTTCATGTCTTTGTAGCAGCTATTCTCTTTCGGGGTTGATAGGAATACTTCCTTCCATGGGCAATGGTGGGACTTGTCTAGGCAGCTACTGCTACTCAGGATGAAGCAGGGTCTCGTCTTTGTTTCTGAAGCAGTTCTTCACCCCCTGAAAGTCATACTAATCAATGGGTCAACACAAGACACCCCAAACACACAAGAAGAGGCAGAAGATGGAGCAGAGTGTTGCACTGATGCACTGATGACATTTATTTTTTAAAGGTTTATTTATTTGTTTGAAAGGCAGAGTTATAGAGAGGCAGAAGCAGAGACAGAGAGGTCTTCTATCCATTGGTTCAGTCCCCAGATGGCCACAATGGCTGGAGCTGGGTCAATCTGAAGCCAGGAGCCAGGTCTCCCACATGGATGCAGGGGCCCAAGGACTTGGGCCATCTTCTACATCTTTCCCAGGCCATAGCAGAGAGCTGGATTGGAAATGGAGCAGCTGGGACATGAACCAGCACCCATATGGGATGCCGGCACTGCAGGTGGCCGCTTTACCTGCTAAGCCACAGTGCCAGCCCCAATGCATTGATGATGCTTCTTAACAAAGATGCAGAGGCAAGAAACTGAGAGAGAGGGAGCTGGGAGAGGAAAGAGGAAAGATGGAAGGGAAGAAGGAATGATCATTTAACATGCTCCTGGTGAAAGTTTGTTTTTCCAGCTGCACCAACCCGGCCGCTTTGGTTTCTACCTTTTCCCCCAGCTCCATTTTATAGATGCGAACGTAGAGGCTTAAGGAAGATTGAGTGATTCACTCAAGACCTCCCCCAGAAGCTGTCACAGACAGGGCTTTAACTCCAGATGATCTGGTTTCAGAATCTGCACCCTGTACTGTTGCAGGAAGCTGCATCAAACATATATTAGCATGTTCTTTGGAAAACATGATCGAATTCACCAGCACTGATCTGCTAAGCATTCACTCTGCCAGATTTTCTGCTACAGGGATGCCCAATGCTCAGTGCAATGAAGAGAGAGCATGGATTTAAAGTCAGAACGATGTAGTCAGAAACCTTTAGGATTTTAACAATAAGAGCTAACATTTGTTGAGCATTGACTACTGCCAGGCTTGTTTGAAATGTTCCGTGTTCATGATCTCATTCTCAGTTATCGACTGGGATATAATCCTATTTTGTAAAAGGTATAGAATGTGAATGGAGAAACTGGATGTGAGTTAGTGCTGGTGTTCTGGGCGTGGGCTGAGGAAGGCCTGCAGAGACAGGGCATCGTGAGTAGGTGGGTGCTGGTCTGGGTGGAAGCCAGGCAGGTGCAGCTGTAATATCCATGGTGAGCCCTGGGTCCCATTCTCAGTAGAGGCCCAGGCAAGTTCAGCAGGATAGGTGAAGGCCAGGTGGAGATGCACTGAGCTGTGGGTCCAGGAGCAGCAAGGTAGTCAGAGAGACAGAAAGGAAAGAGCACAGACATTGGAATCAGGCAAGATTTGGCTCAGGTCTTGGTCCCATCGCTTACTCAATGTGTGATTCTTAGCAAGACACTTAACCTCTCCAAAAAGAAGAGAGTCCCTGGTAGGGGCAGCACACTTGCCTTGCAGAGTTGCAATGCAGGTTACACAAGCCTGTATCTGAAAAGGTCTCAGAGCGATGCACTCGGTGCTCTGGAAATACTTGAGGATGGATGGAAAGGAACAAAAGACTGCAAGTGAGGAAATCATGAGAAACTTCAAGGAGGAGACGGCATTTGAATTAGGCCTTCGAAGATGGGTAGGGTTTCCCTGGCTTTTATATGAATAGAGGCCAGAGATTAGTCCAGGACGCTCTTGATGTCCTGTGGGACAGGCAGAACGGCCCCGGATGTACCTGAGGTTCTAAGGGGGCTCTAGGAGATGAGAAGGCATGTGCTCCATGGAGTTTATACCGTGATCGGGGACCCTAATTAGAAATAGCTATTGGGAACTACTACGGGCCTGACTCTGCCTGGTGAGTGCATGTGTTATTCCCTGTCTGTAGGAGAAATCCTTTCTTTCCTAAAGATTGTATTTTATTTACTTGAAAGGCAGAGGGACAGAGAGAGAGAGAGAGAGAGAGAGGGAGAAACAGAGTAAGAGGAATCTTCCATCTGCTGGTTCACTCCACAAATAGCTGCAATAGCTTGGGCTCAGCCAGACCGAAGCCAGGAGCCGGGAACTCCATCCAGACCTCCCACGTGGGCAGCACTTGGGCTGTCTTCCACTGCCTTCCTGGGCACATTAGCAGGGAACCGAATCAGAGGCGGAGCAGCCGGATGGGATGCTTGCGTCACAAGTGGAGGCTTCCCCTGCTGTGACACAACTCCGGCCTCAGAGAAACTCTCTGGGGAGGCTGAGAGCTAGCTGCCAGGCCGTCTGAGTCATGCTGAGTCACAGAAAGGCGCTTCAAAACACTTGTGGAAAATGCAATTAAAAGAGAAGTTCATTTTGGTGCGAACATTTTTTGAGATCCGTGGCTAGTTTCTTCATGATATATATTTTCCACCAACTGTTTTTGAAGACCTTTCCCACAAGCCCATCCTGAGCTAGCGCGGCCAGCCACACAGGTTTGGATTCCACGCCCCTGCACTGCGTCACAGCCTCCATCTTGCGGCCCAGGCATTGGAAAGCGGGGCCGCCGGGGCCTGTCCCCATGCCTACTGTGTGCCCTGCTCCCAACAACGGGGCCTTGACTGCCGAGGGCAGCCGATCAGCCAATGAAGATGTGCTCGTGGCTCGCAGGGGCCTCGCTTTTCAACAGGGCTTCTCCGGCGTGAACATTTCAAATTCTAATCATCGACATAATTTGGGAGAGGGGGATGAAGGTTATCATTTATTTAGGGGGCTTTATCAACAGAAGGCCTCTCCGGTTTTAATAAATGCAATGTGTTGCCCAGAGCAGGATCACTGAGGCATGAGATACCGTGTCTGCCCACGAAGGGCTTTGAATAATTTACATCCTGGAAGGATATTTTATGACAGTGCTTATAATCTTCTTATTGGTTGAAAATCAACATTTACAGCAGCCGTCTTTGAACCGATGCAGCTGATAAGCTTATCTCTTTATTATGTGACACGAATCAAGCCTGCGCCAGAAAGGGGGGTTTCCTCAGAGTTGATTCCTCTTTGGATTTCAATATTTTATTCTCCAAAAACAGCCAATAAATAATAGAGGTCGGTCATTAATATTTCATTTTAATTAATATATTAGTAGAGGGAACTCTTTTAATTTCAAGGGGCACGGGAAGGAGGCTCTGGGGTTTTGCAAAGGTGCCTTATCTGGGGACTCCATCTCTGATTAAACCTGCCCCTGGAGATGTGCCTGCTGTTAGCAGCCTCTGCCTCCCAGCAGAGACCTGGAAATCAGTCATCAGGGGCTGCCATTGGCGGTCAGAGGAGGCTCTTCCCGATGCGGGGGTGAGCCTGCAGAGGTACGGGGAGGAACCCACTGCAGCAGGTTCTCTATGAAATATGGAAAGAACATAAAGTTAGTTAATGTATTTGAAAGGACGAGGGGCAGAGAGAGCAAGTGTGTGTGAGTATGTGTGTGTATGTGTGTATGTGAGAGAGAGAGAGAGAGAGGGAGAGGGAGAGGGAGAGGGAGAGAGAGAGAGAGAGAGAGAATATCTCCCATCCTTGGATCCATTCCCTGCATACCTGCAACAGCTGGGGCTGGGTCAGGCTGAGCTGGGAGCAAAGAACAAAATGTGGGTCTCCCCTGCAGGTGGCAAGGAGCAAAGGTCTTGAGCCATCACCACTGCCTTCCAGGGTGTGCGTCAGCAGGAAGCTGGAATCGAGAGGAGCCAGGACTCCAACCGAAGCACCAATATGGGTTGCGCGTGTCCCAAGTGGCATCTTAGCTGCTGTGCCAAAAGCCCACCCCCAGTAAGAACATTTTGCTCCTACCAGCTCTGCTGTGTTTGGGGCCTGCAGAAGAAATGGACGTGAAAGGAAATGAAATCCACTCTCTAGAAGTCCAAAGGGCTGTCCGTCTGGGCATACACTTCTCGCACTGCCTGGGCTGCCCACAGGGTAGCTGTTGCCCTCGCTCTCCTGAGGAGCAGCAGCTGCAGTAGTGAGCGAGCAGGTCCAGGCTTTATTGTTGAGTACCAGTGCTCAAACATTAGCCTAGTGTCACGGGAGAATCAGTCGGCTCCTCTGAGCCTCTCTTCTCTCATCTGTTGAGAGGGCTTGTCTGTAGGAGTGTTCATCTCCTAAGTTCCAACCATTCCTAACTGAGGCTCTGAGAGGCGTTGATCCTGCAGGGGACACAGACAGGGATCTGATGGATTGGGACCTAAAATACCTCATAGGCATTTTGGGTTCCTCCTGTCAACAAGCAAAGAAAGGGGTCCTTGCTCAACTGGTCTCATGGATCTGAGCACGGTGGCCGGCGTTGCTGCTGCGCTGCCAGAGGAGATGAGGGGGTGATGAGTGTAACTCAGGGGACTGGCCGGGGCCACCTCTTAATTCTCCCTCTCCTAAAGTCCTGGCTGGCCCAACTGTGGCAGCCCAATGAGCACAAGACCGCCCAGGACTCACCTTCACAGAAATTAAGCCTCGGTTTCCTTCTCCCACTCGCAACCCAGAGTAGCGAGCAGAGTGTAAGAGGAGTGCAGAATGTGCAGTGGAAGAAGCAGCTGGGGTCACAGATGGAAGCCTGGTGGTGAGAGCGCTGGGGAGACGATGACCCAGCTGACATCAGCCTGCATGGGCTCAGTGACTCAGGGGGCTTCGTGTGTCTCCTTGCATTCATGCATACACTTTTCAACTGGACAAGAGTGAGTGCCTTTTGACTTTTGTCTTGGGAGGTTGATCTCTCTGGAACATCCGTCAACCCCCACTCTGGCTTCCCACTGGTTTTGGTCACTGGTGACTGTCTGTAGGGGATGGGAGGGAAGGCAGGGTCTGGGGAGAGGGTGCTGGGATGTTCGTCTTCCATGTTCCCTTCCTGTGTGAACTGGCTGCATCTATTGCTGTAAAGTCACAGGGCCCTTACCACACAGCCCTCTCTGGTTCTGGTTCTGGATTTGGTCATCACTCTGTTTTCTCTCTCCTTTCAGAGCCGTGGTAGAAACAGCTCCCCCCAGTCCCAAGCCCTGGATTCTACCCTGCATGGTCCTGACGGCTTGTTCCATCCACACCAATGTGAGTACAGGCTGCATCACACGCTCTTGACTATCCAGTTTCTGTGGACACCATCTTTGTTCTTGCCATGGCCCTAAGATAGGTGTGGTCTCATGGACGTGTGGTGTGACTGGATGGGCAGAATTTGCTCAGGTGGGTAGGGCACTGCAGAGTGTAGTGGGAAGCCACGGCACTGGTATGTGAGTGATGAATGCGCCTTATCTGTAGGCCCTTGTGTAAGTCGTTTGGCCTCTCTGTCCCTGGAGCTTCAAGTGCAGAGTGGGCATAATAATGATATCTGGCCAACAGGATGAAATGAGATTCAGCATGCAAGGAGAGCAAATAAAGACCTGGCATGGGGTGCATGCTCAATGAAGCACTAAGTTCTCTTCCCTCAAGCACACAGTAGGCCTTCAGCTAATGTTGGAGAGATCTTTGAAGGACAGGGATGGGGCAGCGACAGGGAGAGAGAGGAGGACTACATACCCGGGGTTGGAAGAAGATTATACTAGAAAAAGACAGGTCTGCCTGCAGATGACCTTGAATTTATTAGAGATTTAAATCTTGGGAACGTTCTGAAGCACAGCTGGTTTGGGGTTGGAGGAATGCTACTGGGAAGGGCCTTGAATTCATAGGTCAGCCTATGAGTGAAGGTTGGGGCATACAGTGTGAGAGCTTGGGGAATGAGCGCTTAGAAATGGCTGTAATCCAGCAGATGACTGGACTGGAGGCTGGGACTCCAAGAGGTGGCCAGGGAGGAGGAGACTGGGGCCAGCGGAGGTAAAGGAATGGTCACCGCTGACCATTCATCCCCCGCAACTTCTCTTTGATATCAATGGCTATTCAGGCTCAAAGCAAATCCCTGTAGTTGGTTTGGGGCTCATGGTATGACCTGGCCCCTCTGAGCTGATCCATAATTCATTACAAAGTTTAGGATTTTATTTTTTTTATTTTATTGAATTGTATCTTATTTTATTGTTAAATATTATTTATTTATTTATTTGAAAGGCAGAGTTACAGAGAGATGGGGTGGGGGGAGAGATAGAGAGATCTTCCATCCCCTGATTCACTCCCCAAAGGGCTGCAATGGGCGGGTGGGCCAAGCCAAAGCCAGGAAGTTCATCCGGGTCTCCCACATGGGTTCAGGGGCCCAATTAGTTGGACAATTTTCCATTGTTTTTCCTAGGTCATTAGCAGGGAGCTGGATCAAAAGTGGAGCAGCCGGGACATGAACTGGTGCCCACATGGGATATTGGCTCTGCCTACATGGCAGCTTAGCACTGTACCACAGCACCAGCCCCAGGATTTTATTTTGTAATTTTGTTTATTGAGTTGAAAGGCAGAGGGAGAACACACAAGAGAGAGACAGAGATATCTCTCATCCATGTGTTTACTCCCCGAATGCCTGCAACAGCCAGGGCTGGGTCAGGCTGAAGCCAGGAGTCAGGAGCTCCATCTGGGTCTCCCATGTGGGTGGCAGGGATCCAAGTACTTGAGCTGTCACCTGCAGCCTCCCAGGATGTGCATTAGCAGAGAGTTAGATCAGAATCAGTGTGGGCAGCAGGTGTCCACACAATGGCTTCATCTGCTGGGCCACAGTGCTTGCTCTAACGTTTAGGATTTTAGAGGCACATTGGAAGTTTGAGGTAGACATCATCGGCAGATTCATATAAGGAATCTAGGAACAAGAGTGTAAATTAGTAATTGATGCTGCAAATTCTCTGTCATTGTCCCACTGCCCCAGGCAGATGGACTCCTAGGGCCTTTGCTTCCTCATTCAGCAGGTGTTGACTTTTCACTTCCCCTGTGCAATCAGCAAGCAAGATAGGAGGGCCAGAGAGCAAAGACTCACATGGCCTCTGTGGCAAAACTGGAGGAGGTATTTGCCTTAGGCAGTTAAGGAGAGTGGGTCGCTGAGAGCTCTTTGCTCACTTTCCAGTCAAAAGCGCCCCATCATGCATCCTGCCTTTGAAACCCTGCAACTGCTGGTTGGACCCTTGCCTCAAGAATGTGCACTGATTGGAGCTATGGAGAAAATCCCTGCCCCAGCTGGTGGGAGCTGACTCTCAGATGGAGCAGCAGCTCTGTTCTCTGCAGGCCTCAGATGGGGATTTGGACACGGTGTAAACATCCAGAGGGCACGGGCCATGGGCACACGATCAGATGGACAAGGGGAGCTGTGGTGCGAGGTAAATACTGTAAATACCCGCCGGGGCGTTTCTCTATGGAGCATCTGCTCTGGACCAGATCCTGGTATGACTTTGGGGATTTAAAGATGAGTAGGACATAGCCTTGAGGGGCTCTGGTCAGTTTCTGGAGAACAAGGTGGAGACAGGACAGTGGAGTTCAGAGTGAAACCACCCAGCATGAGAGACACAGACACCCCAGGGACAGCAGCGGCCTGGGTTCTAGGACAGCAGGGGCATGGGTTTCCCACTGCATCCTCAGGGTCTCTCACTGTGCTGGGCTATCTACATTTACTGGATACTTAGGGAGTGGATGGATGAATTAATGAGTAAGTGCAGAAGAGGCAGCGCAAACATGGGAGAGGGATCTGGGAAGGGTTTCCTCCCAGGGCTGATGTGTAAACTGTCTTGAAGTCAAGTTGACCAGGTTGAAGGATTGTTTGAAATAGGAGGCCACACAGGGAGGATGGAAGGGGATGCATTTACACAGATGGCATCAAGGACCCCTGATAAATACCTCCATCCAGCTACAGGTGGTCACTTTTGAGGCATAATTAGGTCAGGGCTGGATTCCATGGTGAGCTGTCTGATCTTCCAAAATGCTTGTAATGGTGATGCTATTTGATAGCTAGCAAATCCCAGGATTTTATTTATTTATTTTTATCAAAGTAACAATTATGTCTCCTAACCTGTTATTTCAGAAGCTCAGTGCACTTGGTCTGGGGACAAGTGGGTTGACAAGCCAGAGGAAGTATATTTGGCTCACTCACATGTCTCTTTTTATTATTGTTACTAAAGAGATTCAGATACAGGTGTGTCTTTAAGAAATATTTATTTATTTGAAAGGTAGAATAACAGAAGAGAGAGAGAGAGAGAGAGAGATCTTCTATCCACTGGTTCACTCCCTAAATGGCTGCAACAGCCAGGGATGGTCCAGGCTGAAGTCAAGAGCCTGGTCTCCCAAGTAGGTGACAAGGTGTTGAGCACTTGGGCCATCCTCTGCTGCTTTCCCAGGTGCATTAGCAGGGAGCTGGATGGGAAGTGAAGCAACTGGGACTCCAACTGGTGCTCACTTGGGATGCCTGTGTCACAAGCTGCACCTTAACATGCTGCATCTCAAGGCCAGTCCTGCAGGTGTCTTTATCTAAGTACCAGCAGTTTATCGGCACTCTCATCATTCACTAAGTATCATGTGACAGCTTACCCAGCAGCTCTTGACCTCAGCGTCCTCATCTCAAAAATGGCAGGAAGTTATTCCTCTGATGTAATGGGATGGTCCTGTCCAGTTTTACCCCTGTGAAGTGCCCCCGAATCAAGGGAGGTGAACCCAGAGCACCAGCACTAGGACGAGGTCTCAGTCGATGATTGATTCAATCCCTGAGTGCCCACAACAGTCAGGGTTGGGCCAGGCCAAAGCCAGGGGCCCAGAATTCAGAGTCTTCCCTGTGAGTAGCTGTGTCTTGAGAACTTGAGCCATCGCTGGCGTCCTCACAGATTAGCAGGAAGTTGGAATTGGGAGCGGAGCCAAGCCTTGAACTCAGGCACTCCCCGATAAGGGATGTGGTGTTCCAAGTGGTGATTTAACCACTAGGCCATATGTCTGCTCTTGAACGTAAAGTTTTTTTGAAATAAATATTGGGATTAGAGGAAGACAGACAAGGCAGAGTTGTGGAAATGAGATACTATCTTTGTTTCAAATTGGTATTTTGTTCATTGTGGATTTGTGGCATTAGTTTGGAATTAAAACAAATACTGCACCAAAATATAACATCTTATTGCCCGAGTTTTGTAAACACCCCTTAAATTGCTTTCTGGAGTGGATGCCTCACTTGTCTTCCTCACCCCCTGCCCGTGAACGTGAGGACGACGGACCCTCCAGCACACACAGCAGGGTGTTCCTCGTCCCCCCAGCCCAGACAGGCAGAGCACATACCTGTGCACTCACCTGCGACTGGGAACCTTGTCCACGCAGACGCCCAGATGCATGAGGCTCTGGATCCAGGCGAGGTGCACACAGGATCGCGAAGGCAGTAGGCTGGGTTTGCCTCCTCCTGGTGCAAACTCACCTGGAGGCTTTGGGCAAGTCCCATAGGTGGTCTGGTCCTGCACATCCCCATCAGTAAATGTGGGGCTGGGGACTCGTGGTCCTTACATCCTCTACAGCCCCAATATCCTATGGTGGGAAACTGGGCATAGGCTGTGTGGCAGGTGCAGCCCCAGGCCAGACCTTCCTGTGAGTCACAGACTGGGAAAGTTCTTTGGTGTTGAAGACAGAAGAGGCCAAGTGATGCTCCCTGAGTGTGAGCGAGGCAGGCGATGCCTGTTGTTCTCCTACAACTCTCTGGAGCACAGAAGACATGCGGAGGAGGCAGAAAGAGTCCACACCCTTTGTGCTGGTGGGCAAGGTCATGTGCATGGAGAGAGCTCTGGCAATGAGAGTCAGAGGAGGCACAGGCCCAATGGTGGGCAGGGAGTCAGCCCAGGGACGTCCCCTAAGGCTGCTCTGTAGAGGCTTCCTGCACAGGTGGGCCCTGAAGGGTGCACTTTGAAGGATGGTGGAGGAAGAGCCTGGACCGTCAGGCAGGGTCTCGGAAGAACAGAGGATGCTCTCAAATGGGGGAACCAGGGAGAGCCAATAAGTGGTCTGTTTATACTGGGGAGGGTTGAGAGAAGAGTCAACTGGGATGGTTAGCACTTTGGGGGAGATCACCACCATCCCTACACCTGAACAGCAAGGGGAGGGGGGTGGCCAGGACCTGGAGGAAGCGGTGGTGACACAGCATGGTTGCCCCAGGAGCTGATACTCTGCAGCTGGAAGGTCGAGTCCTGGGGCACACGCTCTTGGGTTCTCCTTCAGCCCTCTGCCATCTTGCCGGGGCCTCCCGTGGGTAGACCTGCACTGTGATTACTTCATGGGGCCCACAGCAGGGTGGAGGGAAGCTGTGGAGGTGCAAAAGAGAAGAGTTAGGATGCCACGTAAGCCAGAGAGCTGGTGTCCATGCAAAGGTGTGTGTGGTTAAAGACAAGGGGAGGTGGACCTCCATTCACTGAGCTGCCGACACAGGAGCTTACCTGTTCCTCGTAACACCTGGCCAGGTAGCCATCATTACTTCCATTTGGCAGGGGAAGGGGACAGGCTAGAGAGATTGACAGAAAGAGTGCAATGCAGATCCTTGATGACCCCTGAGGGAGAGGAAAACCTTTCCAAGAATGGGGGAAGGGGCCAAGCCAAGGCTGGGGGCTCCTGTACTAAAGAGATGAGAGCCCAACACGGGCCCTGCCCCCAGCAGGGCTTGTGAGCAGTGCACTGAGTCTAGCTAGGTCTCAGTGGAACTTAAGACCCCAGAGTGGCAAAGGCCAGGGCAGACAAGGAACCTCAAGCTTCAGACCTGCATTGCCGCATGAGTGCATTCAACCACGCACGCTTCCCAAATGCCAGCGAGGTGCCGGGTCTGGTGGGAGGGTGGGGGTTTGCGAGCAGGTGAATGGGAAACATTCTGACACCTCCTCCTCCTTGCCTTCTCATCACAATCAGCATTTGCTAGGTCTCAGGCTTTGTATTAAGTTCTGCAAGTCAGTCAATGCATTTAATCCTTAAGACAGCTCAGTCGGGCAGGTGTTGTCTGCCTTTTCACTCATGAGGACACAGGGTGCTGAAGGGCTTGCATGCTGGGGAGGTACTGACTGGAGGACAGGCAGGTGTGATCTGGCAGGAAGCAGCACCGCCGCCCCATCCCCAAACACTCCTGCTGCGCATGTGGAGTTCAGCCCTGCCACCCGGGGTGTGTCCGGATGGTCCTGCACTGGGCTCACAATGAGTTTCCAAGAGAGGGATGGAAGACTGTGTGTGCTCTTTTATTGATGCCAGACAATGGCCTCCATCCCTCCCTACTTTTTTAATAAATTTTTTTGAAAATTATTTATTCATTTGAAAGGCAGAGAGATAGAGAGACAGAGACAGACAAATCTTCCACCTGCTGGTTGACGCCTGGATCTTGTCTGCAACAGCCCGCGCTGGGCCAGGCTGAAGCCAGGAGCCTGAAACTCAATCTGGGTCTCCTGTGTGGGTGGCAGGGACACAAGTACTTGATTCATCACCTGCTGCACTTTCTTGGGAAGCTGGAATTGGATGTGGAGCTGGGACTTCACCCAGGCACTCAGATGTGGGCATCCCGAGTGGTGTCCTAGGGGCCGCGCCATTGCCCGCCCCCCTTCCCTCCCTTTTCAGTGCAAGGGCCTGGGAAAGCAGTAGTATTACGCCACATATTTTCCCCAGTCTTGGAGTTCTTCCTCAATGGGCTGATGTCTTCTCTCGCTGTGCCAGTGTGCAGACTGCAGCCCGGACACAGAATGTGCTCAGGTCATTCAGCTCCTACTGGCAGCGGGTCTGCGTGATGCTGGACCCCCACTTCCTGCTCCCTATAGTCAGCTTTTACCGATTGGGAAGTTACTGCCACTACTCTTGCAGGCCCTGGATTTCGTTGGTCTTTGGCCTTAATTTCTTTGGTCTTGCCAGGTGCGGAGACTCCACTGCTCCCCTGTGTCCCTGTGGCAAGTCCTTGAACTGTCCAGGGGCTTCTGCCCAAGGTTGAACAGGTACGACTTTGTCTGTTCACCGGGCTGGGCTTGGAAAGTGCCAGAAAGAGGCTCCCTGGGCCTGAGGATGGAGGGAGGGAGACTGGGGGTGAAGAGAGCAGGTGAACCAGGCAGGACCCTGTGTGTGAAGGAAGCACCCCCGAGCCAGCACAAAGGGCTGAAGGCTTCCTGGGCCATCTGATTGGTTCAGAACTTGGAGCAGGAATGGGATGAGCCAGGGCGTCAGCCTGCCCTCAGTGAGTGTGTGACAGGCCTGGGAAGAGAGGGCCTGGAGCGGCTGGGGCAGTCGACACAGAGTAATAAAGCTCTCAACCCTGTGCTGCAGACGTTTTTATTAGCTCGTGCATGTACAGATGTAGCAATTTTTAGAACAGGAGAATGGTGACATATGCCCTGGGGCTGCCATGACTCCTGCAGTCATGAGCCATAGATTTAGTATCTGAGGTGCTGAATGGAAGGCAGGGATCCTGCCCCATCTTCCCACAGAGTGCCTGGAGACACAGGAAATGAGTGCCCCCCCCATTGCCATTGTGCATGCCAGACTCACCTGGGGGCTTGGTAGAACACTCCTCCTCCCTTGTGTTTCTTTCTCAACAAATCTGGCAAAGGGCCTAAACACTCATCTCTTGTAAGTCCCCAGGTGGCTCTGGGGCTGTCCTTTCCAGGACCATACTGTGCGAACCACCTCCATAGGATTCCCCCCACCCCTCCTGCTGCAGTGTAAGAAACAAAGCTCCCGGCGCTGCGGCTCAATAGGCTAATCCTCCAACTAGCGGCGCTGGCACACCAGGTTCTAGTCCCGGCCGGGGCGCTGGATTCTTTCCCGGTTGCCCCTCTTCCAGGCCAGCTCTCTGCTGTGGCCCAGGAGTGCAGTGGAGGATGGCCCAAGTGCTTGGGCCCTGTACCCCATGGGAGACCAGGAGAAGCACCTGGCTCCTGCCTTCGGATCAGCGCAGTGCGCCGGCCGCAGCGCACCGGCTGCGGCAGTCATTGGAGGGTGAACCAGCGGCAAATAGGAAGACCTTTCTCTTTGTCTCTCTCTCTCACTATCCACTCTGCCTGTCAAAAAAAAAAAAACAAAAACCAAAAACCAAAAACCAAAAAACAAAACAAACAAACAAACAAACAAAAAAAAAGCCAGGCTTCATCCAGACTGGCTGGAGTGTGCAGCCAGACACAGCATCCTTGCGAAGCTTCCCAGTTGATTCTGCTGTCTCTTGACCGACAAATTCATCTCCACTCATCAAATAACCCTGTGACTGTCATTTTGATGGCAAGGCTGAGAATTATTGTCTTAGGCCATGGTGGGGAGAAAAAAATCCAAGAAAATACAGTTGCCAAGCAGCTGTAATTCTCCCAGTTCTTCTGTTTTGATTCATGGATGTGGCCAACAGCTATTTATTAAGCATGTACTATGTGCTGAGAATTGGAGTGGCCATGGAGGTAGAGGAAGAAAACAGATGAATAGATATCCACTGGGGTATGCTGGAGGCCATTTTTAGTTGTATTGCTTGATATGTTCAGAATGAAATTAGATGTTTCATATGTGTACAAATGTCAATTTCATACATGCTCAGCAACATTTTGCATGAGGGTCCCTGGGGTCTGGCTACACAGAGGCAGTAGAATTGGTGTGCAGACAAGGAGTCAGGTAAGTGGTGCTCCATCAAGATGAGAGGAACTCACCTCTGATGTACGGACCTGCATGGGGGTGAAGCCTCTGGGACCCCCACCCAAAGAGCTTTGCTGAGCCTTCCAGAACGGAGAAGCGGATGCTTGGGATTGGTCCTCCATGGAAATCCAGCCAGGGCAGATTAATGTTGATTTTAGATTTTCCCAAAGGGTTGTCAGCATGAAGGCAAAATTGCTGGGTAAAATTCAAAGTCAAACATTGACAGTTTTCACTTCGTTCAGATTAGATAGCTGATAAACATATGATTTGGAAAGTATGAATCCCAGGTACTTCGATGTTTACTTACTGGTATGTTTACTACTTGAAAGAAGGTGGTTCTGTGACCTCAGTCTTAGAGGGGCAGCTCCAACTCAGTCAGGAGGCCCCATGGCACAGGGGGGCAGACAGTAGAATGTCTGCTTTGTGGAACTTGGTGGAGGACTACACGTGGGCGAAACATCTGACACTCCTCTGGTGTGAAAGACATCTCTGGGGCCTGCATCTCTGAATCCAAATAACTCTGGAAAGTATCTTTCTCCCAAAACTCTGTCTATCCTGAATATGTACAGACCTTTTTCTTGTTATCCGCTGAACAGTGTAGAATAATGACTACATACATAGCAGTTCCATTGTATTGGGCATAGTTGGTAATTGAGAGATGATGTATGGTGTGCAGGAGGATATGCCTTGGTTATGTGCAAATTCCCTGCCATTTCCCATAAGGGACTTGAGCATCCATAGAGGGCCATAGAAGCTGTCCACCCCGGATGCAGAGGGAGGGCTGTGTTTTCAGTATAGGGCAGCAGTCCTTCTCCCCACACCTAACGCCCTGGCCAGTGTTGCTCCTTCTCCCCAGGAAGCCAGTCATGTGTCCTGAAGGCCAACACTAGCAAATGGCAAAGGGACAAGCAAGAAGCCGGTGAGGTGATGTGAGCCTGAGGAAAGGGGAACAGGAGCAGGAAAGGCCCCGTGCCGGGGTGTAAGCGTGTGGAGACAGGGCCCGTGCCGGGTTATAAGCGTGTGGGGACAGGGCCCGTGCCGGGTGTAAGCGTGTGGAGATAGGGCCCACGTT
The DNA here is from genome assembly GCF_051225735.1 of Oryctolagus cuniculus. Lineage (NCBI taxonomy): Eukaryota > Metazoa > Chordata > Mammalia > Lagomorpha > Leporidae > Oryctolagus > Oryctolagus cuniculus. The sequence continues at coordinate 59,078,486 of NC_142884.1, read as the reverse complement.
CCCGCCGGGGAGGGCGGGACTCGGCTCTGTCACTTGGCATATGGTTCCTGTAGATGTGTCACTTGAAGCAAGCATGTTGGTTCTGAGTTTCCGTGGGTGCAGATGCTCTGCCTACACAGCTCTATGAACACAGACTAATTACAAGCGAACTCCAAACACGTGTGCCGAGGTGGCAGCTGATTGTCAGCATTCTTCCCCTCGTCCTCTGTCTGTGGCTGGGAAACGAACTCAGCTTTATGTGCTGGGCTTCGCCGAGCCCCTGGGCCTCTGCCTGCCCTGAGAGCTGAGTTCTGCTACCTGGGTGAGGCTTTTCTGCGTTCCCTAGGGAGAGCACGTGCTAGCTCCCCAGCTGGAGGTGGAAGATAGCGTCCCCTCTTTCCCTGCTCTTTCTTCCCTAGAATGGAAAATGGCATTATTAAAGGTGTTTAGGTGCGTGTTTACATCTCAGCTCTGAAAAACAGGAAGTTGTCAGCATCAGCACAGTTGACTGTCCAGTCCTGTGCTAGGGCTTCAGTGTCCCTTCCAAAACTCAGGTTGCAATGTGATTGCCACTGTGATGATAGAGGGAGCAAGACCTTGAAAGGGGATCAGGTTGTGCAGTGCCTCCCTCCTGAATCTTGTTACCGAGGGACTGGGTTAGTTACCTCCAGCGGCTTTGTTACCGGAGTGAGCTCTGTGACTCCCAGGTGCCTGCGCCTGCCGTGTTACAATGCTTCAAGATGGCCCTTGTCAAATGCTGAAGTGATGTTGGACTTTCCAGCCTCTAGGCCAGTGAGCAATGTTTTTAAAAAATATTTATTGGGGGTCAGTGCTGTGGCATAGTGTGTAAAGCCACTGCCTGCAGTGCCAGCAGCCCATATAGGTTCCTGGTTCGAGTCCCAGCTGCTCCACTTCCCACCCAGCTCTCTGCTATGGCCTGGGAAGGCAATAGAAGATGGCCCAAGTTCTTGGGCCCCTGCACCCACATGGGAGACCCAGAAGACGCTCCTGGCTCCTGGGATCAGATCAGCCCAGCTCTGGCCATTGCGGCCATTTGGGGAGTGAACTATAGGATGGAAGACCTCTTTGTCTCTCTCTACCTCTGCCTCTCTGTAACTCTGCCTTACAAGTAAATAAATAAATCTTTGAAAAATATATTCATTTATTTGAAAGACTGACAGGGAGGGGGAGGGAGAGAGGAAGACAGAGAGGGGGGAGAGAGAGAGAGAGAGAGAGAGAGAGAGATCTTCCATCTGCTGGTTCACTCTCCAAGTGTCTACAATAGTTGGAACTGGTCCAAGTAGAAGCCAAGAGCCTGAAACCCTTTTCTGGGTCTGCCGTGTGGGCGGCAGGGTCCGAGTACTTAGGCCATCGTCTGCTGCTTTCCCAGGTGCATCAGTATAGGAAGCTGGGTCAGAAGCAGAGGAGTCAGGACTTAAACCTACACTGGGATAAGGGAGATGGTGTCCACGAGGTAGCTTAACCCATGGCATTACAATGCCTGCCCCAAGTTCTCTCTTTTATGGATCCCCCAGTTGGTGTATTCTGCTGCAGCAGGAAAAAATGGACTAAGACATTCTTGTTCTGTGGTTGTTTCGCTGTGTGACTGTGGGCAGTCTCTTCTGCCTCTCTGAGTCTCAGTTTTTGATCTGTCAGAGACAGGATTGGAATAATTGGTTTTAGCATTCAAGAGCTGTGAGTGTGTTTGTTCACCTTGAACCTTGTAGATGGGGACAGAGGAGACTCACAAATGTAACCCATTGAGTCAGTGGTTTTACATATGGAAATCCTGCCGTTTAGAAATAGGAGGAAGGCCTTGTCCCTCGCCCTCAGTATATATGGCATTAGCATTGTCACTGGCGACAGGAATCTCTGGGTTCAAATCTCAGCTGTGCCACTTCCTCATCAGGGTTTTTTTTCTTTTCCTTTGAATCATACTTTTCTTATCCATAGAATGGAAATGATAACAGTGCCCAACTAATAGTGATTTTAAAAAGTTTATTTATTTATTTGAAAGACAGCAACAGAGAGGGAAGTAGAGATCTTCTGTCTGCTGGCTCACTCCCCAAATAGCTACAACAGACCGGGCTGGGCCAGGCCCAGGAACCAGGAGCCAAAAACTCCATTTAGATCTTCCACATGGGTGGTAGAGGCCTAAGTTCTTAGACCATTTTCTGCTGCCTTCCAAGGTGCATTAGCAGGGAGCTGGGTCAGAAGAGGAACTGGCACTCTGCTATGGGATGCTAGTGACACAAGTGGCAGATTAACCTGCTGAGCCACAATGCCAGCCCCGTGCCTAATGGGGTCACTGTAGGGATTAAGTGAAGGGAATTTGGTTTAACAAGATAGTCAGTAGATCCCTTAAGGGCTGGATAGAGTCCCTGCCCTCCCATTATTCCTCCTTTTTCTTCAGTACTAAGCTCCAAGCATGGCACACAATGACTGCTTATTAATTAATGACTAAATAAACAGTGGTCAACCATGGGACAGTGGCTCTTCTCCTGCCTAGCACATGGGATGCACCTGGGTGATGTGCCTTTCTCCAGGTAGGGGACCTGTGAATGGTGGGATGAGGCCCACATTCACCCATCATTGAAATGTGCCCACCTGCACCGTGTGCTTGTGTTCAAAGAACTGCCTTCTGAAATGAAGGCAGAGAGCTCTTGTGGCTTCTGTATCTTTTAAGTTAATCACTTTGGGTGGAGTTCCTTTACTTTTTTTTCAAAGACAGTGCTCCAAAGAAATGTCTGTGGTTCTGTCGGCTGCTGGCCAAGTTCAGCTTTCTTGGGAGTGGAGGTTGGGTGCACAGCAGGCTGGGGAAGGTTCATGACCTGCTCCATTTCCTTTTTCAATGGTGCAGGTGGCCTTGACCTGGGCCTGAAGAGGCACCAGTGATTCTGTGGAGCATGCGCCACATTCTGCTCTTTCCTGGCCCTGTGGTTTATGCCTCTCAGGGCTGTGGACCTGAATTCAGACAGAATCAAAATCAGACTGGTTTCGTGGGCTAGCCTGGGAACCCAACCACCACACATAGGAAGTATCCAGAAGACACAGCCATCACCTATGCTTTCCTCACTGAAAAGGGGCCACCTTCTCTCTTGTAATTTAGTGGGACAGTCACTCTCCAGCTCCCTTTACTGTCGCATGAGGACAGTGGGCTTGAGGCCCTGTTTCATCTTCTGAAACCCTCATTACAGCTCTCAAGTTTGAGCTCCACTCATTTCCAGGCACCATGCTTGATGGAAAAAACTTTATTACAACCTTGCTAAGCAGCTATGCTGCTTACTTTAAGAAAGTTCAGAAAACCTAAGTTCTTTGCTCCAGAGTTTAGGGCCAGTATGTCAGGGCTGTGGGGAGTTTCTAAGTCCACGTGTTCTCCGGGAGCTCACGTTGGCCATCTGCATCTTTTACCTGCAGTATTTCATCCACAGCTCTCTCATGAGGCTTGAAGGATGTGAACTTGCCTCAGTGATGGCCTTCTGCTCTCCTACAAGTTCCTTGCTGTCCCCAACCTTGCTCTCTTACATGAGTGGTGACCCCTTGGACCCAGCCTGGTCTAATGGCGCTGGTTTCCTCCATTCCTCACATTTTACATTTCTAAATTCTACCATACATTTATTTTGCTCTTCTGTTGTAGACAGTCTCAGTGAGAGCATCTGTTGGAATTATCCAGAGTTCTAGTGGGTTTGTTAGCACACAGATCGCTGGCCCCGCCCCCGGAGTCTCTGAGTCAGTACATCTGGATGCGGACCAAGGAGATGCCTTTCTAACAAGCTCCCAGGGGATGGTGATGGTGCTGGTCTGTTTTTTTTTTTTTTTAGAAGCACATTTCTGGTGTTTCACTCAACATGTGTTTCCTAAGCATCTCCTAGGGCCTTGCTACTAAAAGAGTAGGGAAGGGATATTCTACCTTTGAGAGCCTTGTGGTCAAGGTAGTGGTTCTCAAGCCCAACTACATGTTCAATCACTATGAAGTCTTAAAAAATGTATATACCTCGTTCCACCCCAGAGCAATAGGTCAAAGTCTCTGAAGTGAGCATTGTCATTGTCATCCTTGGCTCACTCCCCAGCAGGTGCGCATGTGTAGCTCACCAGGCCTGAGACAAAGGAGGACCTGGACCAGGGAAAGAACAGTCTTATAAATGGAAATTCACTCTGCTAGAATCAGCAGGATAGTTCAAACACCTTCCCAGGGGCAGTGGTTGGGCGGAGGTAGAGGGAAGGGCTTGAAGTGTGTGTAGCAGCCTTGGGTTTTAGTTCCGCCTCTGCTTCATAGATTCAGATAAGTGTTTGAGACTCTCTGATGTCAATTTCCTCTGGGGCCTAGGGAAGTGATGAGTTTGAAGGATCTTCTCTCCATTCTACATTGATGATACTTTTGACGTGAGCCTGAATCCCTGTCTCACGACAAATACTAATGAACTTGAGGGCTGGCGTGTTGTTGCAGATAACAATGGAAGGGTATAAAATACAGTGAACTGTGATGGTATGGAGATGCTGACATCAGGTAAGAACACGTGCCGCAGGGCCCATGAGTTCCAGCGCATCCATTCTGCCTTGTAGAAAGCAGCATGGCTCGGCCAGTGAAGTTTACTTTGCCTGCAGTCATAATCCTTAAAACGTGGACCCTGGGCGAGCAACATCAGTATCCATTAGGAGCTTGTTACGGATGCAAAATCTTTTTTTAAAAAATATTTATTTTATTTATTTGAAAGACAGTTACAGAGAGAGCTAGAAACAGAGAGAGAGGTCTTCCATCCACTGGTTCACTTCCTAGTTAGCCGCAACGGCTGGAGCTGTGCCAATCCGAGCCAGGAGCTTCTTCTGGGTGTCCCACATGGGTGCAGGAGCCCAAGGACTTGGGCCATCTTCTACTGCTTTCCCAGGCCATAGCAGAGAGCTGGATCGGAAGTGGAGCAGCCAGGACTAGAACCAGTCCAGTGCCCATATGGGATGCCAGCGCTTCAGGCCAGGGCTTTAACCTGCTGCGCCACAGCGCCAGCCCCACAAATGCAAAATCTTGAGATCCACCCCAGACTTACAGAGTCAGAAATTCTGGAGTGGGACCCAGCAATTGGATGGTTGTGAGGCATAGTCCAGTGTGAGAACTGCTGAGCTAGAGAAATGATGCTGGGATTTGTAGCCCCTCCTCCACTCCCGTCCCAATTGAGCACAGAAGTAGACACCAATTGTGGACCATGTAGGACACCTAGTTTTCCAGTTTGATTGCAAGAGAGGTTGGCAGCACGTGTTGATTGTTTTCATTAGTAGTTTTTACCTGTCTCAAGTCATGCATATTTTCTTCTACTTGCTTATGGTTTTGAAATCCAATGTCCTTTGCCTAACATAGGTGAAAGAGAGGAGGTGTTAATATTACATATGATGATGGAGATGGTTAATTTTCTCTAAATGCGTCACACTCTGGTGATGGTCCTAGTGATGTAGTGCAGTGATCTAATTAGATAATGTCAGAGAAAAGTCATGAGGTAGATGTGTGTTCTGTACAAAGAAAGTACTGGAATGTCCAGTGGGACTGTCAGTCGGCAGCTGGATTATGATTCTGGTTGGCAAAGGGTGGGCTTGAAAGGATTTGGAGAATGGCCACATTGTGTCAAAGCCATTAAAAAGGGAAGTCTCCTTTACTTTCAGCACAAGAGGGCTCCCTGTAAGAATTCCAGGTCTGCTTTCATGAATATGAGACTCTAAGAAGTGGCGCAATCGTGAGCTGTGGGGACAATGTCACCTTGATCCACCAATTTACAGCCGCCAGCCGTCAAAGGAGCTAAACATCTTCATAGGCTTCCCAATCCACTTTCATTTGATCACCCAAAGAGGTGCCTGGGACAATAGTCGTGGGATGTGACATTGATGTGATATATATTTGCTTCAACTAAAAGGCACAGGTGCCTTTGAAGAGCTCGAAACCAGGAGAGGATTCTGATCCCCTTTCAGCTCCCTGGCACCCTGAGGAAGTAAAAACAGGGTTTCCATGCATCTGACTCTTGCTTGTCTGAAGTTTCCCTGAATGACAGTCATCCCAGAAGCTCCCAATCCGTCGTTGCCTCCTGCACCACCACAACATGTGCCTGGGAACCTTTGGCATTGCATCCTTCTTCAGTTCCTCTTTACTCGCAAAAATTTCTTTGAATTTTATATCACGATGGTAGCATAAAACCCAAACACTTGAGTAAGGGCATTTGGCTGCCTGCTCTGTTTAATTGATGTCTGACTGGTTTCTTGTCCCACTTCCCTTCAATTTAGCTCTGGAAACATCTGTCTTTTTTATCCACCAATCGAGTCTCGAAAGGCTAGCAAACCTGTTAGATAAAAGATCAAAGTTATGAATTCTGATTTAATAAATGTGCATGTGAGAGATGATTCATGGCATGTATGATAGCTTTCAATTGCTTTCTCAAACAGTTCATGCTTCATTTCATTAAGAGCTTCAGTCAATGCCAACTGATTAATTATCACGGCATGCAACATCTTTTGTTTAGAAAACTCATGCATACGGCCCTTATGGGACTTGACCATATAGGCATTTATTTAAGATGCAAATAAACTGTTTTAAAATAGATCATTCTAGAATTGTTTTCAGAATCCCACTAAAATGATACTGGAAACCATTCATTTCTGCTTAAAAGATGTCTACCGAGTCCCTCCAAGTGCCGTAAGCACTGGGAAGATGCACAGTCCCTGCCCTCAATAAGCTTGTGGTCCAATGCTGCAAGCCCTTTTACGGATATGATTTCAGCCTGAGGCGTTACGAGCCTAGTGGTTAAGGGTTTGTGGTGTGGAGCCCTAGCTGGACCACAGAGTGGCTGTGTGGCATGGAACAAGCTGTATCCACTCCCCAGGATTTGGGTTCTCCTGTCTCAAAGGACCATCCTGGCCACTGCGCCTCCCTTGTCCTGGCAGTAGTACATTACCCAGTCCTAATTCCCCAGCTGTCATGTTTGCCTCTCCCCTCCATTTCAACAAAGGAGGCAAGTGAATGGAAACACTGTTTAGTGAAGGCAGTTAGAGCATGAAGTCGAATTCTTCATTTCAGAAGATGTATTGATCTTTTGCGCACACTTTGAGTGTTCATACTGTTGCCATAATTGCAAAAGTCAAAGGGAAAATCTCATTTTGGGGGCAAGAAATTAAACAACCTAATGGATAGAAATTAATGAGTTCTTAATTTCATGTAAGGTCTTGTAAGTTTTTTTTTTTTAATCTTAATAAATAGGAATCTTTCTAAGGCAGTTAGGTAAGAGAGGGAAAGCACCTCGCCAGGGCACTGGGGTCACACGTGTGCTGGCTGGCGACAGTGGAAGACATCAGCCTGGAATGAGCTTTTGCGCTCCCCACTGGGTTTGCGCCCCCTGATCTCGTCCCGGAAGTCGTCGCAGTGGGGCTGTTGGGGCTTTCACCAGGATGCGCCCTCCTTCACTTCCGTGCTTTCTCGTTGCCCGGAAGTGGAGGGGCCGGTGCTGACGGGCACGGCTGGAGCCTGCGCACAAGCTGAGGCCACGTTTCTGGTGACACCAAAGCCTGGTCAGTCAGCGCCCCCTGAGACGGGAGAGCTACAGAAATTCACTCTCTACTTCCCAGTGCTCTTTGCTGTTCTGCATGGAGAACATGTTAGGGTCAAAGAATCGTCCTTCCTGCGGGGTGAGGCAGCCAAGCATCTCAGGGACAGGAAACTGATGCATCTTCTAGTCGGCGTGGGCATCCATCGGGTTCTATCACTTTTGGAAATGACCTTAGCCAAACGGCCCTGAATTCCTCATCTGTAAAATGGACCTAGTAGTGGTTTCAATTCTTGAGAATCAAGTGAGTTAAAGATGGTAAAGGACTAGAGTCATTGGCTTCCATATACCAACTCTTTGCAGGTGAGAACACATTCCTACCTTCCAGGTCTCTGTGGGTCTCAGTGCGGCTCTGAGGGCGAGGGTGTGAGTGACACCAAGCAGAGGATGGAGGCTTTCCCACCAGATGGGGCCATGCCCAGCCCAGAGCCACTCAACGTCTAGTCCCTGCCTCATTGCTTTATTTATAAATGTATGTGTGCATTTGTTATGGTGCAGTAAAGGTTTGTTTGAAAAGTAGAGAAAGAGAGAGAGAGATGGAGAGAGATATATCTTTCACTGACTGGTTCAGTCCACATGCCCACAACAGCCAGAACTGGGCTGCAGCTGGGAGGCTGGAACTCAGTCCAGGTCTCCCGTGTGGGTGGTGGGGGTTCAGGCACTTAAGTCATCCGGCAGCTGGACCAGGAAGTGAAGTCAGGACTCAGTCCTGGGCATTCTGTTACGGGACGCACACGAAACCAGACGCTCTGATAGAAGGTGTGGGAGACCCAAGGAGTGTCTCATCTGTTGCAAACGCCCGCCGTTAGTCCCTGTGCTTTGTACTTTGTCACAGTGACCCTCTGAGCAGCTGGCAGGCAGTTCCCTGATTGGCTGATTGGGTGCACGTTTTCAACGGAAGAAGAGTCTTAGAACCCAACGTTATTATTTCTTTCTATCAAAGTATTTCATGACGTGCAAAATGCATTTTCTCAGTGTCAGGCAATAGGCAATGTGTGTGGCTGGAGTTTCAGCTTATCTCCCAAGATGCACATGCTGGCAGCTCCTCCATAGGGTGGCCGTGTTGCAAGGGCAGAATCTTTACGAGGTGAGACCTGCAGGAAGGAATTAATGCTGCACTCTCATGAAGGAATTAATGCAGTCTTGCAGGTGCGGGTCAGCACTACTAGGAGTAGATTGGTTCCTGCAAGACTGGGTTGTCACAGGAGTGAGCCTGGCGCCTCCCTGGGCCCTTGCTTCCTTGCTTGTACACAGGCTGCTTCCTGCATGTGGAGGGCTCTATTTCTGCCCCTCCTCCATGCTGTGACGCAGCTGTGGGGGCCTTGCCAGGAAGCTGGCCCCAAGCTGTTTGAACCCTCCAGCCACTAGAACTGTGGGCCAAACAAACCTCTGTTTTGTAAGTTACTCAGCCTCAGGCATTCTATTACAGCAGTACAAAATGGACTAAGACATATGTCCATGAAAGAAATTTTTGGCCATATGGAGGCATTAAAAAAAAGATTTCCCGGCTGGCGCCGTGGCTCAATAGGCTAATCCTCCACCTAGCGGCGCCAGCACACCGGGTTCTAGTCCCGGTCGGGGCACTGGATTCTGTCCCGGTTGCCCCTCTTCCAGTCCAGCTCTCTGCTATGGCCCGGGAGTGCAGTGGAGGATGGCCCAAGTGCTTGGGCCCTGCACCGCATGGGAGACCAGGAGGAAGCACCTGGCTCCTGCCATCGGATCAGCGTGTTGTGCCGGCCGCAGCGCGCCAGCCGTGGCGGCCATTGGAGGGTGAACCAACGGCAAAAGGAAGACCTTTCTCTCTGTCTCTCTCTCTCACTATCCACTCTGCCTGTCCAAAAAAAAAAAAATTTCCCATCATTCAAATACACACAGATAGATACAAGTGAAACATTTTTTGTGTATTTCCTTCATATTCTTCATATATATGTGTGTGTGTGTGTGTGTGCATGTGTGAGTTGTCAATATACGAGTGTTCTTCAAAAAGTTCATGAAAATTCATGTAATGAAATAACTGTGGATGGATTTCAAAAATGTTTTGCACCGAAATAAATGTACTTTTTATTTATTTATTTATTTTTATTTATTTATTTTTTTGACAGGCAGAGTGGACAGTGAGAGAGAGAGACAGAGAGAAAGGTCTTCCTTTTCCGTTGGTTCACCCCCCAATGGCCGTTGCGGCCGGCACGCTGTGGCTGGCGCACTGTGCTGATCCAAAGGCAGGAGCCAGGTGCTTCTCCTGGTCTCCCATGCGGGTGCAAGGCCCGAGGACTTGGGCCATCCTCCACTGCACTTGTGGGCCACAGCAGAGAGCTGGACAGGAAGAGGAGTAACCGGGACAGAATCTGGCGCCCTGACCAGGACTAGAACCTGGTATGCCGGTGCTGTAGGCAGAAGATTAGCCTATTGAGCCGTGGCACCGGCCATAAATTTACTTTTTAAATCCATTTTTTCATGAACCATTTGAAGTGCCCTTGTATAACATGGGCATTATACTATACATGTATAGCTTTTCAAGTTGCAAAACAGAGTTGATTTTGTATTTAACCTTATATTCTTTTAAATATAAAACATTTCTGATAAACAGACCAAAGTGATTTTTAAAATAAAACTATTTCAGACTTAACAAAAGTTGGGAGAACCTTTGAAAAGCTCCTGTGTCTCCTTGCCCCAAATTCTCAAATGTTAATACTTCTATCTCACTTCTCCTATCCTCTGCTTTTACTTTCTCTTGCTTGCTGTCCCTTGTACGTGTGCATTACCATTCTTCGTTTTCTGAGTTATTCAAAAGCAAGTAGCATATATAATACCACACCCTTCCTAAAAACTCCACTGCACTGTTGTTTCCTCAACACAAGGCTGCTCTCTAAAACACTGTAAGACCTTAGTCACTTCTCATCTTTAATGACTTTAGTTTCTACAGAAGGCAGGACTTTTCCTCCAGGGACCCGGGACAGGGTTGGGTTGGGCAGAATTGAGCTGTCCAGTTGGCAGCAATGCCACAGGGATGACGCTGTACTGTCCTCGGAGGAGTGCAGCAGGAGGCCTAAAATGCCAACTGTCGACCCCATGATACCACCTCGGATCAGCTGGTCACGTCCACCAGATTCCTTTACTGCAAAGTCTCCAGTTCCCACTTGTAATTTAATGTATATCAAGGCCTCGTGTTTCACACCATGTACTGTAGTATGTATGTAGTATACAGTAAAAATTTTAAAAATATGTTTTGTGGAGAGAGTCTCTGAAGGGGCCGTAATGTCCCACACCATGTCACACCTCCACCTACTAGTGTTGTCTCTATTGATGGCAGCTGAATCAGCCACCACTATGACGGTTGTCAAATGCTGTTTTTCTGTCTTCATACTTTTTCTACGTTTATTGATTGGCATTCTACTGTGAGGAAGAGCTTTCCCCCTTCTCCCATGTTTTTGTTAGCTGATTTGTTTATGATCAGTATGGACACAAGCATTAATTTTATTCCGTGGGGTAGGTATGTTACTGTTATTTATTTTGATGCTCCTATTATCTCAGACTTGGCCAGTGGGCGGTCCATCAGGTGGGCTCCTCATGCCCTTGTGAATGTGTCCCCAGCATTCTTTGAGCATTTCCTTACTTCCTGGAACAGCACAAGATTCTGGACTCGTTTTGTACTTTTCCAATGCCTGCCCTGGAAGCATCAATTTCCTTGGGAAATTTGATTCCTTTTAGTAGAGAGCAGTATTTAGAAGCCGAGATCCTGGCAATGGGTATGGTCCCGGGGTACCAACACTTGTAGGTATACTCAACAGACCGAATAAAAAAATCTGTATATGCTTATAGGTATACACGTATCCATCTCTCTGTCTAATCAACACCATTATTGTTGTTTATCGAGTGAGAGAAAGATCTTCCTTCTGTTGGTTCACCCCGCAAATGGCCACTAAGGCTGGCGTGCTGCAGCCGGCGTGCCACACCGATCTGAAGCCAGGAGCCAGGTGCTTCCTCCTGGTCTCCCATGTGGGTGCAGGGTCCAAGCACTTGGGCCATCCTCCACTGCCACAGCAGAGAGCTAGAATGGAAGAGGAACAACCAGGACAGAATCCAGCGCCCCAACCGGGACTAGAACCTGGGGTGCTGGCACCGCAGGCGGAGGATTAGCCTGGTGAGCCATGGCACCGGCCTTATCTAGGTTTTACAACCCAAAATATCTTCAGACATAGCCAGTTGTCCCCAAGGGGAAAGAAAGCATACTTGGTTTATAACCATGAGTCCATATGTATCTCTACATTTATTTATGTATATATTTTAGATACATGAATTCTCCCCAATACCTTTAATTCCAATCCAGCATCTCAATATCTCCAATTCCAATACTTATCCCCAGGGTGTAAATTCCTTCTCTAGCCATCAGAAACCCGATTTCTACTATTCTCAACACATGTACTTCCTGTGTGTGACTTCCTCTGTGTGTGACTAGTGCCTGTACAGTGCTGGTCACTTCCTCAGCCTCTCAGAACCTCCACAGTTCCAATGGCTGCCTGCCTTGGTCTCACACACCAGGCCACTGCCTCCATGCCTACTATAATGTCCATTTTCCCTCCTCTGTTTGAAATTCCATGATGATAGCACACAAGTCTGTCCTGTTTGTGGCTAATTTCCCGGTGCTTGGGAAAGTGTTGATATGTAGGTGGGGGGTCAATTACTTGTCTGATAGATGGATAGATATGTGTTTCCTGGGCTTTTCAATTCCACAGCAATATGGAAATATCACCCCTAAGCTCAGGAGTCTTTAGTTTATACCCATTTTCCAGGTAGGAATGGTGGAGGCTGAACTCCAAGCCGCTCACTCTGTGTACTTATATGAAGAACCAAGAGGTTCTTGGCCTGAATTCAGCTTTTATGCTGTCTCACTCCCATCAAACAATATGCCTTTTCTGGCCACACCAGCTTTTTCTCATTTTGCAGGGTTTAAAAGCTGAATTTCCAGCTGCCAGCAAGTGCTTATTTGTGCCTCTGTCTGACACCAGGGAAGCTCTCCTTTGCTGTCTCTTCCTGCCTGACCTCATCCTTAATAATCCCACCACCATGCTGCTCCCGCTCCCACTCCTCCACAGCAGCCGGTGATATTTGCTCTTCTCTGCCTTGGGTAGACTGCTGATGTAGAAAAGGACTGTTGCTCTGGCACCCTGAAGGGTTTTCAAATAAAACTCCTTTATTGAAGTTCAAAGACGCCTGACCATCTAGTGCCAATGGTGATACTTAACCAAGGAGAGGGGAGCAAGTATGCTGGGATGTGGCCCCATTCCACTCTCTGTCCTGAGCTGACACGGTAGCTTCCCTCCCAGGCTGTGCAAGTATTTCTAAACAGTGCGGGGACCCTCACTTTCTTCCCGTCTCCCTCAGCTCTTTTTTTTTTTTTTTTTTTTTTTTTTATTTTTGACAGGCAGAGTGGACAGTGAGAGAGACAGAGAGAGAAAGGTCTTCCTTTGCCGTTGGTTCACCCTCCAATGGCCGCCAAGGCCGGCGCACCGCGCTGATCCGATGGCAGGAGCCAGGAGCCAGGTGCTTTTCCTGGTCTCCCATGGGGTGCAGGGCCCAAGCACCTGGGCCATCCTCCACTGCACTCCCTGGCCACAGCAGAGAGCTGGCCTGGAAGAGGGGCAACCGGGACAGAATCCGGCGCCCCGACCGGGACTAGAACCCGGTGTGCCGGCGCCGCAAGGTGGAGGATTAGCCTATTGAGCCACGGCGCCGGCCCCGTCTCCCTCAGCTCTTAGCACATTGCGGGCGGCTGGCTTCCTCCAGATCTGGGCTGGTGGAATCCAGTGCATTATTCCAGAAAACAAGCAGCCCGTCAGGAAAACAGCCCTGACATGAAAGTATTCCAGTCTCATTTCAAGATTGCAGCTCTTTTTCCCTGCTCACTGTGTGGCCTTGGAAGAGTCTGGAGAGATACAAAGGCTGCTTTGCACTTGGGCATGCAATGATTATCTGAGGAGTCCTCCCTCCTGGGGCAAACTGCCGGGGAGACAGAGGGTGCAGCACTAGGCATTAGGAGACATTGATTCCAGGCTGGCTTTGCTTGCATGGCTGACCTTGGAGCTGTATATATCTTGATTGTCCTTGGAGTTGTGCACCTTGGAGGGCTCCTGGTGCAAAATAGGCCCGCAATAAACATATCCTCCATATTTGCTCTTACTGGAGCAATTAACCTCTTGAACCTCCTTGAGCTCCAATGCCCTTCACTGTTAAATGGGCATAGTAACTCACCCATCTCAGGATGGTTGGGAAGGATCGAGATAATACATATGGTAAGTGCTGGCTCTACTACTTGGCCTGTGGTTGGTACCGAAAGCCAAGTTTCCATTTTCATGGCTTGATTCAGGCCACCTGCTTCCAGTAGGGCTCTACCTGCTTTTTTCACATTCTGGGTTCAGCACTGGACACTGAGCAGCACCGAGAGCCATGGTGTGCCTACTCAGCAGCAGCATGTGACATGCGCTTTCACAGTTCATCCCATGGCAGCTCCGTGAGGAAGAATAGTTGTGTCTATCATCATCAGGTTACACCTGAAGAACTTCTGAGGTCACTTGGTAAGGAAGCCTCCATGCCAGGTTTCAAACTCCAGGTTTGCCTGACTCCACCTTGCCATTTCCCAGGACTGGGGCTGCTTGATCCACCTGCCAAATGCACTTACTTACCTCTGACCCAGAGCTGTCCTTGGTGTTTCCAGGACGTGACCTGTAGGCTCCCCTAATCCCAAACAGGGGGGTCTGAGCTGTCCCCTTTGGCATTCGCTGGCAGACAATGCCGATCAGGCTGACAGGTATAGGCAGAGAGATAACCACAGCATCCTCACACCCTCTAACTGTGTTTGAGCTCATGGCTAATGGGGTCATTAGCAAAGGAGAATAATTGCAGGTGTGCCTTGCCTGATGGGCGCCACCAGATCAATGGTCATTTGTCATCCTCTGGCTTTCCTGCGTGGGTTGCAGGCAATGGCATCAGATTCCCGGGAAGGTAAACACACTTGATAACCATCGCTGGTGCTAGTCAGTGCCCTCTGGGGCCTGCCTGTGGTGAGGGCCCGCAGCTGCCGGCGGTGGTGTTCCTCGGCGCAGAAGTGAGCCTTGCTACCTCAGTCATGTCAGTGTGTGACACGCCATGCCCTGGGGGTGCGTTGGAGAGGGCACGTTTGGTCCCCAAGGCCCCCAGTGAGCTTCCTTCCTGAAGCAGCCCTAGCGAGACAGAATCAATTTCCCATTGACTTTCAGCTGCGTCTCAGACAGTGCAATTCTCATCTGAGGGTTTATCAAGGCCATTGACTGTCTTATCAAAGATTTAAACACTTACCTTGTGGCATGCAGGAGCTCTATCTACCATGGTGTCTTTCTGACAGTTGGTGGGGGGTGAGGTTGAGTTGGGGGTGGAGTGTGTGGCACTTTCATGGCAGGTGTGACCCAGACAGCCAAAGCCTGCTGGGTCTGCCACGATGGAGAAGTGGGTTGTCAACTGAAGACTCCTCCAAATTCATCACCCAGGGAGTGAGACTCCCCTTGCTCCCTTCTGAGAACCAATCACGTGTGACACAGGATAGACCTTACCACGGCCTGCAGCTATGTGCACATAATTGGGACACAGCTGGAGGCAGAGGCAACTCCCTACAGTTAGCAGCAGGAATACTCATGGTTATTCTTTGCACATGGATAGCTCCACCACATGGCCGTGTCCTATACCTATTCTCTCATCTTGATTTGTTCATTCATTTGCAAGGTAATTAGAGAGGGAGAGGGAGAAGGGGAGGAGAGAAGAGGGAGGGGAGGGGAGGCAGAGGGGAGAGGGGAGAGAGAGAGGGAGATCTTCCATCCTTCTCCAAATGGCTGCAGTGGCTGGGACTGGGTCAAGCCAAAGCCAAGAGCTGCATCAGGGTCTCCCACATGAGTAACAAAGGCCCCAGCACTTGGTTCATCTTCTGCTGCTTTGCCAGGAGTGTTAGCAGGGAGGTGGATAGGAGACAGAGCCACCGGGACTTGGGATGTTGGTGTCGCAGGTGGTGGCTTAATCCATTGCACCACAACGCTGGCCCCTCTTTTCTCATCTGACTCACGGAATAACTCTGGAAGGTAGGTGAAGGTGGGATTGCTGTCCTTACTTTACATCCAGTGAAACTAAGATTCAAAGAAGTTAAGTTTCTATTTGGACAAGAGAATCTTCGTTTTCAGGGAGAGATCATCTTCTCAACTCTACCTCTCTCTTACCCTTCTACACTTATTCTCTTTCCATTCACCCACTCTGTATCCAGCCAGGAGATGCTTCCTAGGAAAAAGAAAGGGAGGAGATGACGGGATTTCTTTCCTGGAGGAACTAAGTCCAGTGAGTGGTATAGACGAGGAATTTTGCAATTGCATTCAGTGTGCTTAGTGCTGCAGTAGCTTTGTGGTGGAAAAATATGAGATCCTAGAGGACTGCAATGGGAAGACCTCTGTAGAGGGCCAGTGTCTGGTGATCACACAAGCGTTATGTTGGAACATGGGCACAGTCTCTGTGGCATGAAGGAACTCAGACTGCTACGGAGTTGCAACAGTAACATGTGTGGGAGAAAAGGTTCATGGAAGAATGACAAAGGTCCCTGGTCCAGCCCCCTCACGCTTTCTTGTAGCATCTCCATTTCCTTCTTTAGTTTGCCCACAGTGGCCTCCATGCTACTGTGGTAGCAGACTTGTGAGCTCTCACCTCAGGGCCTTTGCGCTGACTCTCCCCTCTGCCTGGAATGAACTTGAGACTCAAAACTCTAATTCTTCCAAGTCTTTGCTCCAATGTCATGGACTCGGTTTAGACTTGCAGCCATCACACCACTGTCACCAGAGCTCTAGCTCCCCCTCTTTCTCATCCTACTTCTTCCTTTTCCCATTGCATCTACCACCTCATGGCATACCATATAATTTATACCCTTATTATGGTTATTATTTTTGCTTTCTCTCTCTGCTAGAATGGAAGCTCCATGAAGGCAAGGATTACCATCTCTGATTTATCCTTCATACCTAGAAAAGTACCTGGCATGGAGTGGGTCCTCAATAAAGACTTGTTGAGTAGATGAATGATTAGTGAGTGATTGGCCTTTAGTGATTGTAAGCTGAAGGGCAGGAATTCATTGTTGTGGAGAATGGAGAGCTTGGAATTTGTTGCCGTGGACAGTGGGGTTGAAGGAAGTTCAGCGGAGGAGTCAGGAGGAGTCATGTAGTTCCATTTTGTTTTAGAAAGGCCTCTCCAGTGTTTATGTGTAAGGGCCAAGGAGGATCGGGAGATAGAATCCAGGTGGGGCGTGAGGAGGAGGATCTGGACTGGGGAGAGGGAGACAGCCCATGGGGGTTAGGTAGATGTAGTTCTACAGGTTGCATGGATTGAAGCTGGTGCCTCCACTTGAGGCTGAGCAACAGAGTGGCGATCTGGTCACCAATGGACTGAGACCACGGTTGGGGAAAGCACATTCTGCAAAATCTCATGTGTGTGTGTGTGTGCGTGCGTGTGTGTGTGCATGTATGCACATGTACACTGGCAAGGGAGGCCATGCTTGCAATGTCAGTGGCACCGTGCATTTGGCTTGGAAGGCGGGGCCATTTATCATGGATTTTGCCTGGCCACCAAGGGTCTGGCATGACTCAGAATTGTTTACCAGCTCAATAGAATGCCTATGGGAAGAAAATAAAAATTGAACAACATCGTTATCTATCTGTCCTTTGCTTAATATCCTAGGGCCGGGACCAAATGCACTGGCAAAAATGAATTTTGCTGCCTCCTCCAGTCACAACAGGGAGCAGGGGACTGTTGCCTGGGGGGAACCAAAGTCAGGAGCGCAGCCTGTCCTGCTTTCTCCTTTGTCTCGGGCATGTCCCATCCCCGCGCCTCTGTTTGGGAGCTGCTCTGCTGTCTCCTCCCCCGTCCTCATCCTCATCACCATCTGTGTGGCTGTGGTCCCCAGGACTTTGGCTTGATCACAGCCTCTGTGCTAACACACACGTGACCCCAGCAGCTAAGAGACTTCTCATATTGGACCACAGGGACCCAGGATCCCAGGGCCAGAAACCACCCATGGTGGCAAAGGGCTAGGTTTTGGTCCCAATTCTGCTGTAGACCCTGGGCATGGGATTAAGGACAATCCTCTTTCATTTTGGAATTCCAGTGTTCTCACCTGGCAAGGATGATGTTGATGACTGCCCTGTAAGTTCAGGTCAGGATGTTGGAACTTAAGGATCGAGAGTTGGATCAAACATTTGGATGGGTACCCTGTTGTCCTGGACTTGTAGGCAACATCCAGTCGCAGGAAAGTCGCCACTCGCAGCATCTTCCCCAGTGGATGGTGCCCTCTGTGGGAGGGAGAACTCTCTCCAGAGATAACCACATACACATGCTTCCCGAAAGGGGCATCTCCGTCATGCCGTAAAATATTCCAGTTTCGGTCACATTGGATGAGTTTGCTCTGAAATTTTTGAAAACCTTCTATCTCCTACTGAAAGTATTTTGTGTGAGAGAGAAATGCATGTGGTGAGGGAGGCTCACGTCCAGTTAGACTCTCAGTGATCGTCTTTCACAAAGTGTCACACAGGCCACGTTCCCTGTGGCCAGAGCACAGCCTCAGGGGGCTTTCCGTGCGCAACATGGCGAGTGGTGTGGACTTCGTTCTACCACGCAGTGGGAACCATTCAAGCCAGGAGAGTGACGTCACATTCCTGTCTTCCCTCTGGCGTTGAGTGGGGGCCGGATTAGGGAGCGGGAGTTCTATGTGTTTGGATGAGGGAGGAAGGGTCTGCGAGCTCTTCAGCAGGTGGAGTGAGAGTGGGTGGAACTTTGAGTTACTGTACGGGAGAAATGAGAGCGAGAAGACTGTCAAGCCCAGCTCTGCATTTGCTATTGACCTTCCTAGAGTAATTTCATGGGAAGACAGGCTGTGGAACCAATGGAAGGCGGAGGAGTTGAAAAATCAGAGCCAGAAACGTGGACAACACCTGGAAGAAGCTTCTCCGTGTGCTGGGGCGGAAGGCAGAGGGGGGTAGAGAGAGCTTTGCTTTTCTTCTTGAGGTGTTTATATGCTGAGGAGAAGGGGGTTTGGCGGGGTGAGAGGGCCGTGCCGAGCACAGAAGCCATTGCTGATGAGCAGGCGTCCTAGAGCGATATGCAGACACGGAGGAAGGCAGAGCCGGGCCAGGAGCCTGGAACTCAGTCTGGGTCTCCCTTGTTTGTGAAAAGAACCCTGTTACTGAAGCCATCACTTGCTGCCTCCCAGGATGCACTTGGGCAGGGAGATGGAATCCGACATGGAGCTGGGACTCTGGACGTGCACAGCCCAAGCGGGGTTTTAACCCTTGTGCCAAGTGCTTACACTTATATTTTGTGTTGCCGTGAATAACACTAAATGCTTTAGGTGGATTGTCGCTTTCAACCTCATCCCAGCCCCTATTTTAAAGATGCGAAGCTGAGGCAGAGGGAAGAATGAGCATACTCAGGTCACCATAGTTAGTTATTATCCACGGCCAAGCTGTGAGGCTGGGTGACTCTTCCATCCAGTGGAAGGGGGTCTGCTATTCACACCCTGAGGACAAGAGGCTGGGCCAGCTCTGTGTGTGTTGATGTTCCCCAGGATGGTGCCAGAGACTGGGCTGGAGAGCAAGGTGATAAAACAGGGACTGGGTCTGACATGAAATGTTGACTTGCACCAAAATGACAGCTGTAGCAGCATTCTGCCCGTGCCAGCTCCATGCCATGTGAGTAGTCCACACTGGCCACTGCAACGTTGGGCCTCAGAGAACCAAGGTGTCACCTGCTAGATGAGCTCATCACCACCACATGGGCTCTTTGCTCCCTGATGCAGCAGCTGAATGTGTGGAAACTGGGGGCTAAAGGCTGGCCTTGACCTAGGATTCTAGTCCCAGCCATCCGTGGTGCAGAGCAGGGCAGGGAGGAATCAGCCTTGAACTGTCGCTGCTGCTCATTGAGAGCTTTGTGAGCAGGCCTGCTCGTTGACCTGGTGGAGCGATGGCTTCTGTCTCCCCTGTACTCCTTGGTCAGGGACGGCCAAGAAATTAAGTCTCCTTGGGGTCACATTTCCCCAGAGGTGTCAGTGCCCCAGACAAATTTACAACAGTGTGGTCGCTGTCCTCAGAAGAGTTCTGTCTGTATAGTCTGGATTCAGGCAAGTGATACTGTGAATACTGTGGTTATTCACCAGATTTGTCCAACTCTCCAATTGGTATTTTTTAAAGATTTATTTTATTTATTTGAAAGGCAGAGTGATGGAAAGAGGGAAAGAGAGAGGAAGATTTTTCCATCTGCTAGTTCACTTCCAAATGTGCACAATGGCGGGGGCTGGTCCAGGACAAAGTCGGGAGTCTGGAACTCCATCCAGGTCTCCCGGGTGGGAGCAGAGGCCCAAGCACTGGAGCCATTTCTGCTGCTTTCCCAGGCACACTAGCAGGAAGCTGTATTAGGAGCTGAGCAGTTGAGACCCCACCGATGCTCTGATACGGGATGCCGGCGTTGCAAGAAGCGGCTTAACCTGTTGCACCAAAACAGTGGCCTCTTCTTGTTCTAATTTAACTCCCTTTTCCTCGGTGTCTCTCCCATCATGAAGAAGTAGCAAGGTGTGATAGAAATATCTGTATTCAGCTGTTTATTAAGCAGTTATTTGTTGGGTCTTTCAACAAATGCTGGAGCGTAAGATCTTGGGGAAAGGCAGGTTTGGGTTTAATCTCAGCTGTGTGGGCTACAGATGGAGGCAGGGGCCACATCATAAAATATGAGGATTTCAAAAAGTATGTGCAAAGTGGAATCAAAACTTGCATTTATTTTGGTACAAAAAAATTGAAATCCATGCATACAGGAGGTCTTCAAGAAGTTCATGGAAAATATGTATTGCAAAAAACTATGCATGAATTTCAAATATTTTGCACCAAAATAAATGTATCTTTTAGCCCCATTTTTCATGAACTTTTTGAAATATCCTTACACTGTGACTACCAGCGATGAGCAACGTTATTTTTTTAAACCTATAATCATGGGGGAACGTATGACCACATGGGAACTTATTAAACTCCTGGATCCTCAGTTGTCTTCCTGGTACAGTGCAGATTTTGTATTGACTCGGCAAGGTGTTAGTGTTGAATCAGAAGGAAAATACCAGTAGGAGCCCAGCACAAGTGCCTGGTGTATGCCTGCGTCCAAAACTGTCAGTTCCTGGCAAGAAAGTGTCATTTCCCCAGACGAACAGACTGGCCAGTTGCAAAACAGTAGTTGTGTGGTTTACGCATTTGCATGGTGGGCAACAAAGGTTATTAATGTCCATGGGTGGCTGTGTGTTTCATTAAACCAGGTGAGCAATGTGGACATTTGGATTGGAACAGGGTGAGAGGTATAACACGTTCATTTCAGGGCTCACTCCTTCCTTTCAGATCAGCAAAGTTCCAGCTTGTTCCCTCCCTTGATTTTGCTGGTTTGGAATGTGGTTGGCCAGGGGAGGGAGTAGGATTTGGTTGGTCCAACCTTTGCGTAATAATCTTAAGACGCTGGGATTGAACTAGGTGTGAAATAGCCCATGACACCTTGTGATTTAGGAGATTGAAATTGTGTTCTGCATATCAGCTCCCTTCTCCAGATGATCCAGGACTATTCCTCTGTGGTTGCTTCCATCCTGGACCAGAATCGGGTCATTGGATCTGATGAGGCCCATTCTTGCTTTGGCTTTGTGGGAAGGCAGCATTAGGCTTTGGCCTCACTGGGTGTTTCAGTGTGGATATTGTATCATCTGGCTTTGTGCCATGCTTCTTCTCACACATGTTGTGCCATTTGTTTAAAGAGAATTAAAACCAGGATTCTGTGGAATGAGCAGAGGGTTTTGAGTGTGGCTGCCTGGGGTTGACTTCTGGCTTTCAACCTCTCTGAGTCTGTATTGTACCAGTCCACAGAGTCCGTGTGAAGTTCAAAGACGTATGGGTGAGGACGTGGCATGTGAAATGTGCAAAGCTGTGCAAACGTCAGTTAGGGTTTTATCCGTGTCCTTCAATTTTTAGATGAAGGCTTTGAAGATAGGCTTAAAGAATGTGACAACTTTTTGTTGTTATAATATCGTCAGCTTGTTAGTCCACTAATGGAGAATAGGCGTAAAAATCTGATTTACCTTTAAAAGCAGCGTTTGTATGGTTAGTTTGTAGTTTTGAGAATTTATTTTCAGAATTTTATTTTTTCTTTCTTCCTTTCTTTTTTTGTTTTAATTTTTTAAACAGTCAGTGCATCATCTTCAAGGACTTTAATGGAGATTAAGTGAATGACATTCAGAATATAGTCATTGTTAATTACAAAACATCAGGAGCTGGCACTGTGGTGTAGTGGTGTAAGCACCACCTGCGGTGCCGGCATCCAATATGGGCACTCATTCGAGTCTCCGCTCCACTTCTGATCCATCCAGCTCTCTGCTAATGGCCTGGGAAAGCAGTGGAAGGTGGCCCAAGGTATTGGGCACCCACATGGGAGACCTGGAAGAAGCTCCTGGCTCCTGGCTTCTGGCTTCAGATTGGCCCAGCTCTGGCCGTTGCAGCCATTTGGGGAGTGAACCAATGAATGGAAGACCTCACTCTCTGTCTTTCCCTCTTTTTGTGTGTAGCTCTACCTGCAAACAAATAAAATCTTAAAAAAAAAAATCAGATTTCTCAGACTCAGTGAGTTGAGAAAGGTAATAAAAATCGATGATTTGGCTTCGTGTATGCAACTTATAATCGCCCACAGTTCCCCTTCTGTTTGTCTTTGCCTCACCTCGCTCACAGGGGCACACTCATCGTTTACAGGCTATCCTCACTGTGCCCTCTTCTCAAGAATCTGTCATGGCTCCCTGTTGCCAATGGCCAGTGCCCGTGAGTTCTCCAGAGTTTGGATAGTGTCTTCTTTCTTTGGCATTATTCTCCCAGCCTCTTTTACTGATGATCTGGCATGATCTGTGTTCAAGTGGGTGTGTACCATGTTCTGAAATTCGCTGTCAATTTGTGTGTCAGTTGCTGTAAGACTGGCACCGCTGAGTGGCGCCTCCAACAGAGAGCTGCCATTTTGACTTTCCATGTCACTTCTTGTACAAGAATGATCTAGCTTTTTTTTTTTTTAATTTTTTTTATTTGACAGATAGAGTTAGTGAGAGACAGACAGAGAGAAAGGTCTTCCTTCTGTTGGATCACTCCCCAAATGGCCGCAATGGCGGGTGCACTGCGCTGATCCGAAGCCAGGAGCCAGGTGCTTCCTCCTGGTCTCCTATGCAGGTGCAGGGCCCAAGCACTTGGGCCATCCTCTACTGCCTTCCTGGGCCACAGCAGAGAGCTGGACTGGAAGAGGAGCAACTGGGACTAGAACCTGGTGCCCATATGGGATGCTGGCGCCACAGGCAGAGGATTAACCTAGTGCGCCACTGCGCCAGCCCTGAATGATCTAGCTTTCAAATTCTACTTAGAGATAGCTTCATTTTCCTTAGGGGTTTGTTCTGGGAGGCCATGCCCTTTAAGGTAGTGCATTATACCCACTCACAGTTGTAAATTCTTGCAAAATGAGTCGCTTTCCAAGCTGATATGATGTTGGCAGCTTACTGTGTTCCAAGGCAGAGCCTTAGCAGTACCAGGTCTTCCTCCTGTGGGCTTTCCTGATGGATATAGACATTCCTCATCTATATTGTAGACTGTGGGCAAGCGGGGGCAAGGTTGTCTCTGTAAAATGACATAGCTCTGGCAGAGCATGCACACAGAACATTCCCTCAATAAAACTCACCAGATGCACTCACACTTTGGTCTTCATGGATCTTCCAAGTCCCAGATCACTGAATCAGGAAAACCACAAGTGTTGGTGAGCTTAGTTCCCCTCCCTGCCACCTATGAAGAAGGACAATGGCATGAGGGCAGTTCTGGTAAGGGTTTGCTTGGAATGTATGTTTTCTGTTGCTGTACCAACTCATCACTAAGGTAGTGACATAAAACAGTGCAGCTTTATTGTCATCGAGCTCCGTAGGTCAGATGCCTGATGTGGGTCTCACTGGCCAGAGTCAGGGCATCTGAGGGCTCTGTTCCTTTCTGAAACCTCCAGTGTAGAACCTGTTGCTTTGACTTTTCCATCTTTCACAGACTGCCCACATTTCTTGGCTCAGGGACCTGTCCCTTCATCTTCGAAGGCAGTCTTGCATCTCGCTGACCATTCTTTCATCATTGTCTCGTCTCTCCCTCTGGCTCTTCCTTTTGCTTTTTTTTTTTTTTTTTTTTGACAGGCAGAGTGGATAGTGAGAGAGAGACAGAGAGAGAGGTCTCCCTTTTGCCGTTGGTTCACCCTCCAATGGCCGCCACGGCTGGCCCGCTGCGGCTGGCGCACCGCGCTGATGCGAAGGCAGGAGCCAGGTGCTTCTCCTGGTCTCCAATGGGGTGCAGGGCCCAAGCACTTGGGCCATCCTCCACTGCCTTCCCGGGCCACAGCAGAGAGCTGGCCTGGAAGAGGGGCAACCAGGACAGAATCCGGTGCCCCGACCAGGACTAGAGCCTGGTGTGCGGGCACCGCTAGGTGGAGGATTAGCCTATTGAGCTGCGGCACCAGCCCCTTTTGCTTTTTAATTCCACTTTTAAGTGAATTTATGATAGTATTTGATGCTCTTGGATAATCTGGGATAATATTACTATTTTAAGGTCAGTTTAATATTGATATTAATTTCATCTGTAACCTTAATTTTGTTAAACAATTTAACATATTTATGGATTCTGGGGTATCAGTATGTGAACATCTTTGGGGGACCCATTATTCTGCCTACCATAATTGGATATTAGGATATATGGTACCTAAATCTACTTCTACCCAGAGTGAAGGTATTGATATATGTAAGACGTATTTCCTCTCAGGTCTCATCTATTGAGAGATATGGGCTATAACTACAGTAGCACCCTTCATAAATCAGTCAACCACCAGGCATTGACCAACCACGCAGTTGACACAGTTACTGATGTTATGTAGAATATATTTACATCATATACTTCAGACTCTGAGACACCTGGATCTTGTCATGAGGGATGAGATAAAGGAGCTACAGAGACAAAACACTGTGATGAAGTCTTCAGAGAGTGGTGTGTTCTCTTGAAGAAGACGTGAGATGTTCTTTGGATAGACAAGGTAGGAGAGAATTTCTGACAGAGGACGCAGAATGTACCAGGTGTCAGTATATGACCAGAACAACTTGTTTAAGAATCAACCTGTAGCTTTCCTTCAGCTCTGTTGGAGCCTGTGGAAGCCTTTTGGGGTCAGGATTTCTAAGATGACAAATATGCCTGGAAGGTTATGTCCCAAAGTCTCACTTTCTTTACTAGAAACAGAAGGAACACACAGATCTGAAAATTGGAAGTGTTTTATTCTGAAATGCAACTGAATTTTATTTGGGCAAGAGATATGCTTATGTGTCCAAAGAAAAGGTTAACACAGTGGCTCCTGGCAGCAAATCAAATGAAGCCGGAATTATTTGGGAAAAAGTAACTCACATTGATGGAAACAGTGTCATAGTTCATGCCAAATTCTGAAACAACCTGTCTGCCAAGGCCAGTGAACACAGAATCTGTGTGAAGTTGCATTTCTTGTGGATTTAAAATTCTTTAGAAGAAAAAGAATGAAATTCTGGGGGAAATAAAAGTATTCAGACAGTGGTTTGATGTGACTTGACAAGAGATAGTTGGGAAACAGCTAATAAAATGGAAAGTATTAAGAAGTAGGTAGGTATTATGGGTTGAATTGTGCTCCTCAAAATTCATATGCTGAACTCCTACCAATTCCCAGTAGCTCAAATACCATTATATTTGGAGGTTGGTTCTTCTAACAGGCAATTAAATTAAAATAAGGTTACTGGGTAGGGCTCTAAGAAGAGAGATTGAGAAGACACAGACACACACAGAAGGAATACCATGTGCAGACACCAAGAGAAGATGACAATCCCTAACCCAAGGAGAGAGGTCTTCTCCCTCTCACCATGATGACATTTTGATGTTAGATTTTTGCTTTACATAATTTGAGGAAATAAATTTCTGAAGTTTAAGCATCCAGTCTGTAATTACGTCGTTATAGTGTCCCTAGTAAACTAATACAGTAGGTCGTAAAACCTCATAACAATTATTGGATGCCATATGTTCTTGCAGCTCACCTGTGCCACCTTACGTCTCCGGAGGCTGAGGATGCTGCTGGCACAGTCTGCGGCCTTCTGTAATAATTCGCCCTAGATCAGGAATTTCCTTGACTGAGGTCACGATCCTTTCCCTAGCGTATGAAGCACCTGAGAACTGTTGACGTGGTCATTCAGGTGCAGTCCCCTGGCCCAGTTTGGGTCAGCTCTGGTAGGTCATCCAGCCTCAAAGCTTCCCTTGCAGCCGGCGAAGGCCCTTGTTGGTACCTCATCACAGCCCAACTCTGTTCAGTCCTGCTTCCTCTCTACCCCTTGCTTTCCACACAGGTTGAGCCCAAGTGGACTCCCTAACTCATAATTCCCATGTGCTAATCTTTGCCTCAAAATCTACTTCTTGAGTAACTCAACCTGTGACATCATAATAAAGAAATCGGGCATTCTCCTGGCAAGACTGGGGGAGGTATTGAGTTATTATATTCAGATGTTCTATGAAGTGCATTATGGCTGGCTAGAAAGCTAAATGAAAGAGGGTAAGACTGGATGTAGATAGAGCAGTTAGACACAAGGACAGCAGACAACAGGTAATGTGATAGAGGCCTGCTTATTATGGTTATTCTTCACTTCAGTCTTTTTTCTAGAATCTCTATCCACTGTGAAGCACAAAGCCATTTTAGAATATGGTCCTGGCCCAGTTGGAATTGACTTCTTGTTCAGAACACTTGAAGGAAGTTCATTTCATGTCTATTTTCTAAGATGTGAGAGCCAACGAAGTCCACGAATGAATACATCATGAGTGAATGAAGGAGGCTTAATGTTACGGTACACCTTCAGGGATTCAAGAAGAATCCAAGAATAAAGTGCACACTTGCTCCTGCACCCTGCAAGAATTCCATGAGCGCAACTCTCACACACTAGTTCTGACTACCTGCGGCTCTTCTCTCACATCACACTATCGTTGGCCCTCTAGTGTTTGCTCATGCAATTTCCTTTGGACTTTATCACTGTCTTGCTCCATGATTCTTATTTTACTTTGTCATCACTCAACTCTTCTAGATTCGTGGCTCCCAGGAAATCTTCTTTAATGACCTCCTTAAGATTAGGCTAGAAATATTTTTATTGTATTATTAGATTTTTTTAACACTAGGCTATAAACTCCAATGTAGCTACTATGTTTTCTTAGGGATTTGCAGCCAAAGAAGCATTCTTCTAACTATTCAAGGTTCCAACGATATGTTGAACATATGTGAAGAACTGACTGTAGAATTGGAATTTCTTTATATCAATAATGGTTGCGGAAGACTCAGTAACCATCAGACCTAGAGACTCTAGTAAACTGTGTTGGAATTTATGGTTTATACCTGGGGAAGATTGGTACTTACTGCTTACCACCTTAAATTTAAACCTCAAGATCCGCTAACTTGAGCAAATCACAGGAAATGGAGCAGGGCTTGGTAGAGTGGACCCCAAATTCCCATAGACAAGCTACGTTAAGCTACCTTGTAAAACAGGCTGGCAGGCTGGCCTGCAGCAACCGGAGACATCAATAAGGAGCAGGGGTGGGGGGAGAGGGTTGAGTGGTGCCCTGCCCTTCTGGGGTTGATTCAGAGAAACAGGGAAGAGGAGGAGACTGCATACCACCAGAGCCTAGATGGCAACGAGAAGAGGAAGAGTCTCTGAGACGTTACCCCTACCCCCTAGGAAACTGTGGCTCATTAAATTAGTTGATTGACTAGACATTTCTCCTCCTTCAGGAAGGGGGTACTGAGAAGTTAAAGGGAGAACCAGAGTTCCCTCCATGGCACTTGCCTGCATGGGAAAGAGGTGAACATGTGCTGAGAATTCCTGCCTTTGAAACATGGGGCAAGACGTGGGAAAGGAGCTTCCACCCAAGCCTCTTGGTCCTTGAGTCTCCAGCCACTGCTATGAGACTGACCCAGAGTAGGTGTCAGTTAGTGCCTGCTGCCAGGTTGGGGGATTACTGGGTGGACAAGGAGTGGCAGTGGCTGGCAGACTTGTGGTCATGAACCTTCCCTCATTACTCTCAGTCACTAATTAACGTCCTTGGGCCTCTGAGGAGTTATAAATGGAATTCCTTCTCAACTTCACAGGCTAACCACCAAAAACCCCTCTGAATCCCTCACAACCTCACTGTTAGCCACATCCATCGTGAAGCTGTGTTGTCATCTGAGTTCATGCTGGAGGAGCAATGGTTTCCAGACAGAATGTGGGACTGGGAGCCTGACCTTGCCGCTATCCCAGGCATCAGGGGCCTCCTGTCAGCACGATAAAGTGAGATCTGTTTGGAGCCAAGCAGGCCTTGTTATCTGGCTGGGGCTGACATAGTAGAGAGGTTGAAAGCAGAGAGTCAGTGAATCAGTGGCAGACAGGGCAGGAGCCTGGCTCCCTGTGTTCCATCTGCATGGGGTAGAGTGGAAGCAGGTTGGATGTTCTAGGTGAGGACTAAGGAGATTGACCGTGGGTTGCCGTCTTCTGGAAGCAGATGAGATTTAGGTACTAAACTCCAGTCTCAGTAGACAACTGGGAATGTTGGAAGGGAAATAGAGGCTGGTACCCCAATGTAAAAGTTGGCCCATACAAAATACAAACACAAATTAGAAAGGGGTTCTTGGGAGGCAGGATTCTCTGAATCCATAGTATCCAGCCAGACACATATTGGCTGCTCTGGGTTTGGGAATACTGGGTGCAAGGGTATGCTAATCCCCCACTCTGAGAGAGAGAGAATAGCTCTTTGTTACATTTTTGGGACACTGTTTTGTGTTGCTGAAGATTTATTATCTTAGCTGCTGAAGCAGTGTTATCAGAAACCTTGATACCTATAAACCTCCTTGAGGATTGCAGATGACTGCTTGTCTAAGTCTCACTCCCCTTCTTGGGTGCCCATCCCACGAACAGTAGATATGAGAATATAAAGTATCTTGGCTTGACAAGGGACAATGCTGAAGGATCATCCTAACTCCAGAGCTCCTCACAGAGTCTACTGAGTCTGCTATAGGGTTAATATCACACCTGAACTTCTACCTCTGCTGCTTGTCCCTATTCATTTCCCTTCCCTTCCATAGGCTTTGATCTGAAGGACAATGTTAGTAACATCCTTCCTGCCAAACATTCCAGTGTCAGCTCTCTGGAGAACCCAACCCGTGACTCCACCTTCTGTATTCTGTGTTCTAATGTGGGTTGGAAAGATCCAGAAGTGAGTTTTTGGTTGAGCAAGATAGGGCAGGTCAGGGAGTGGTAGGATGATGTGGACTAGGCTTGCACAAGACTCCACCTAGACTAGAGTGACAGCCCCAACAAAGTTCATTCAAGACCTGGTTGATGATGCGAGTGAAACCTTACATTGGTGTGCTCAAAACAGACAGTGCTGTAGAATGGGATGATGGTGGCTACCCAGAAACAGCTGTAACATTTGGATCCTGGGCCCACCATCATGAAACATTCTATCTCAGAGAGTCAGGAGGTCCATTCATCAATGCGCACTACTTGGGAGCTTCATGGATGAGATTTGAAGTCACAAAACTGAGTGTGAAGCTTAAAATTGTCACAGTTTCATCTATTAGGGGACCTAGAATGTACAAAGACATTTGAGTCCAACCCCACCTGGTGAGGAGGGAGAAAAACTGGAGAACATCTTATACTCCTTTTCCAGATCCTGTCTTGGGTAAATTCCTTTCCTCCAGGTCCATGAATCTCCATTTCTCAGATTTATTGTGAGAGCAGAAGAACCACCTCCCTTTGTCCTGCTTCCATCTCATACTGTCTGTGAGTAGTTACATTCCTCTTTCACTAATTCTGTATGAATCAGTGATTTTTTGAGAATCTCCTTTGTGACAGGTCCCACGTAAAGAACTGGAAAAACAAACCAAAACAATACATGGCCCTCCCCTTGAGTAGTTCTCAGCTCCAAAAAGGAGACAGGGACACAAGTAGTAAGGTGACATTGGGATTCTACCAAATGCTGTTATGATCAGAGGACTGAAGAATGCCTGTGGATGGCTTGGGGTCCCGGCTACTCCTTCCCACACAAAGAGTGAGGCACAAGGCCGCAGAAGGGCTCACTTTTGTTAACAGAGCACAGAAAATCCAAGAAACCTCCCTGAACTCCGCAGAGCTCCATTATTTTGAGTACACCAAGGAGTCGCTGAAAAGCAGTCTTTGGGGCCTATTCTGTCCCAGCATCTCTCCTGCCCAAGCTGGGTCTCAGGTTTTCCCTCTCACTGCAGGGACGTGCAGGGGATTCCGAGTCGTTTGGTGCTGCTGAGGTTGAAGATGTGACAGAGCCTCCTTAATGTCGTGTGAAAGGAGCACGAGCTTTTCATGAGAGGCCAGCAGCGTTCCAAAATCCTTGTGTTTTCTTGGCTGCAAGGGCATTAGGAAAAACTTGGCAAACAGTTGAACGTCCAAACACATTTCAGGAATCACCCCCTCTCCTGATCATTGGTCCCATTCAGGGGCCAACTGATAGTTAGAGAATCCACTCCACCTGGTGCCTTCCAAGCGTTGGCTCCTATTCTGTTCCTCAGTGTTAGTACAGAGAACCAACATTTGTGATGCTGGAGGCCTGTTTCAGCTGAAATTAGCAATCAACAAAATCTGCGTCCAATGAGCACAGAGCAAAATGAATAGTCACTTGTGGGTGTGACCCTAATTTAATGAGAGTGATTCGTCACTTTACGCACATCACTACTGTCCCCTGAAACTGGAATAAGGCCCTTGAGCAGTGGGCCAGGTCTGGCAGTGCTGGGGAGGTGGGCAGTGGGGCTGGATGTGGGAGTGCAGATGCATTCCTGTGTTGATGGAGTCATCAGCTTCAAAGCTCTCACTGGGCAGCCTTTCTAGGTTCCATTTAGCTGGAAAAATATGCGTGTAAATACATTTAGTGTCCAAAAGCACGAGTGCTGATTAGCCAGTGAAGAAAATATCAGGAAACTCAGGATGTTTTTGTCTTTTCATTGGCCTAAGCATCACAGTTAGCATCCACACCCACACCAAATGCAAACGCAGTTGTAACATGCATTTTGGAAGTGTAGTGGAGCCCCCTCAAGCTTCGCAGTCCCCGTGCCAACACTGGACATCTGATGCCCCTTGGAAACACCTCTTGGTCTTGGCCTCTCCATAGCATCCTAAAACATGCGGCTGACACTTTGCATTCTGCGTGTGAAAACAAGGCTCGATTGTGCAAGCTGCTTCTGTGGGCTGTCTTGCTACTGGCAGCTGAAAGCACCTGTGCTCTTCCTCCAGGCAGCTTCTGCCTCTCGTGGCATCTCGCACTCAGCAGATCTTTCCTTTCCTGCTGCTTCAGGGTCTCAGCCCCAGAGCCAACATAAACCCTTCTTTATCCTACTTCCTTACAGTTACCGTCTCTTCTCACCTGCGAACTTCTTCCAGTGTGGGTCCCAGTGAGACCTTCACTTTCTTCTCTCCACCCCCTGGCAACCCTTTACCAATGGCAAAGCCAAGGACTACACTTGACAGGTGGTAGGCTGTGGTGTGCTAACCCCTGCACTACAGTGACCAAGAGTATGGATTCTGGAGCCAGTACACTTGAATTTGAATTTGTCCTGCTGTTTGCTGACTGTGTGAACATGAGCAAGTTGCTTGAGATGTCTGTGATGTGGTGCCTCATCTATGAAATGGGGAAGCTCTTGGGGGTCTTCAGAAAGTTCATGGAAAATGCACATATTTTAGAATTCCGTTTTCTCTATGTATTCAATATGTATACATACTCAATTAAAATGTGCATTGGATTTTAATGGGGCAGTTGGGAGCTACCGCTTTCATAAAAGTATTCTCAAGTCAAACCAAAATGAGAGCTTGTGAATCAAAATATATTTTGCTTTACAAACAAAAAAAGCAGGATTGCTAAAGAAACCCCTGAAAATTAGCCTCTAGATGCAGGTAATAGATGACGGACTGGTCTTTCACGGTAGTCCTCCATGTGCTCTCAGCCAGACACTCGCACCGTCAGCTGCAAGGGCTGAAGCCACTGCCACTGCTTTGCTGTGTAAGTGATGTGCTGCTGTGTGTTTCTTGAAATCTCTAGTATTACACGGACACCACTTCCTGAAGTAGTGGGTTTTCACAGCTAAAGAAACACGTGTGTGAGAGGCGGGCTCTTCCATAGATGGCTGAGGCTAAGGCCTCTTCCCGGGTGGGACAGTGAATCCTTAGGAAGCAGCCGGGGATTTCAGACACGAGTCTCCTACAGGAGCCACCCGGGCTATTAGGAAGCCACTGGAGCCTGCGGGTTTACACGGTGCACATAGTGTCAGCAACACTGCCACGTTTGTCAGGCCACAGCCAGGACACCGTGAGTGGAGGGAAATGCACATCTATGGTATGGCAAAGACGCCGTATTGAATAAAGCCCGTTTAGAAAGCAGTTCATGTGTGCATGTGCCACGAGTCCTTGCCCCTGCCCACCTGACGTGGGCTTGGCATGCTCGCTTCTTTCCTCCTCTCACCCACCCCTGGGCACTTTGGCACTCTCTTTCTCCCACCTTATTTCCTCTCTTGTTCCTTCTCTCTCTTGTCTCTTTCCTTAATGTCTTTCAGGAAGCAGAGACGAGTGTCTGTCCTGGGCCAAGCATGCGTGCCTCTGGAGTTTGCACCCACAACTGGCCACGGGGAAAAGCCCCATATGCCAAAAGTTTTGTCCCAGTCCCAGTTATTGATTTAGCGTGTCCCTGCAACTCGCACAGTTGACTTCTACCTCTACTGTCTCTGTCTTAGCTCTTCGATCCCATCTCCAACTTACCCCATCAGCAAGCTATCCCCTGCTCCACCAAGGATTCTGGCATCGGCCCTCCTTCTCAGGACCCCTGTCTCGCTGTCTTCTGGGGTCAGCCACCTGTCAGTTTCCTCTCAGGCCAGTAGGCCTTGCTCTTGCACTGCTGCATCCAGACTTTGCACACCCCTCGTTTCAGGTTACTTACTGGTCCAGGTAAGCATCGTTCAGACCCTTGGCTTCTGTCCCACAGGACCCATGCCAGTTCTGTGCTTTCTATTCAAAACAAGGGCATTGGTAATTGTGTCAACTTTAGAAAGAACAAGATGACATCCATTTAGGAAGCATTCATTCAATCATAACTTCCTGGATTTTTATGATACCCTGGTGCTCGGCCAGGCGCTGGTGGATCTGTCTGAACTAATCAGGCTGTGCCTGGACTCGGGGCTTATCCTGGGGCCTGCACCTGTGGAGGATCTTGGAGTGGAGCAGTGCACAGGATGGTCAGGTCACGGAAGACACTAGGAAGAAGGCCTGCTGGTGCTCTCAGTCCCATCTCTGTGCCCTCAGCATCCCGAGCAGGCCTGTTCCAGTCACACACGTGATTGGTCCCTGCTGTGTCGGGAAGTGAATGAACCCCAGCATAACCGTAACAGTCCAAAGTCCAGGGTTGTCCAGCCGGCTAAAGAGGAAGACTCAGGGAATGTCATGGGTGCTTGAATCCCTGTCACGTCGCAGTGTGCCCAGTGGTCCTAAAGCCTGAACCAGGGTTAAAGGGCGGAAGTTATGGAGACACAGATTCCGGCCGCACATCAGGAATCATAGTTGTTTAACAAGGAAATGGGCTGGATCCTGGGATGATGAGCCCCTTACCAGTAGAGAGGTTCAAGCTGAAGGGCCCATGGCCTCCTAACGGTGAGGCTGTGGGAGGGAATTCTCATGTGGGTCAAAGGATGCAATGCAAAAGATAGACATGGGTTGTGTGCAAGGGACTATAGTAGGCTCTGGCAAGGAGAGACAGTGGAGTCCTGTGTTCCTAAGGAGTGCTCCGGCAGTTTTTGCAACTTGGTAGCCACTGTGAAATGAAGAAGGCACATACATGAATTCCGTTGTGTAGATGGGGAAACTGAGGCCAGGGAGGTGAAGAGCCTTTCTCTGGCAGTAGTATCCTGAGTGTCTGTGGTGTCCAGGCCCCATGTGAGGGTTTTTTTTTTTTTTTTCCATTTTTCCTATTTAGTCTTCACATCAGCCTCAGGATGATCCAGCATGAAATTCCACTCACCAGACTCCCAATCCAGGGCACTCACCACTGTAGCAATTGCCAGAGGAAAAGTCTAGCCCTGCAGTCCCCGGATGCTGAGCCTCAGAAGCCAACGGAAGGGCGTGAGGGGAGGATACACAGGTGGAGGCTGCTCCAGGAGGAAACCAGTGCTCCGAGCCTGCCGTGGGCCAGGCAGGGCTTTAGCTACACCAGGTTCTGTCCGTACTGCCATTTTGTAAGTTAAAAGGTTCGGTTAATATCACGTAGGGTAAGAGATCTGACGCTAGAATGCTGCTGTTACCAAGACAACCGCCGTGATCACCCCTCTGCTGGCATCAGCACTAGTACTCCTACTAGGGCTATCTTACTACCACTAGTACAGTTGCTACTGCTGCTATGATTATGGTCCCTGCTTCCATGGTAACTGTTCCTACTACTCTGATTAATAGGATTACAACTATTTGTTCCTTCCCTTTCTTCTGAGTTTTTCTATGTACTCTATGTGAGATCCTGGAGTAAGCCTGTGTCAGCTCTATGTTAACTTAATTTTTATGACAACTCAGGGAGATTTATAATACAGTCTCTATGCAAAAGCTTATGGTTGCTTCCCCCATCCCATGAAGGGTAAATATAGGATTTCCCGATATACACAGAAAGGAAAGGAGGTGGAAATTGGTGAACTAGAAGCTATTTTCCACAGGTCACAAAACATCCATGTGTTTATCTTAAGTTCAGGATCAAATACATCAGCCTATTTCCATTGGATTTTTGGGCTTAGATCGGTCACTCCAGAATTCAAGTCAGGCAAGGGCCTCCGCGGAAGGAGAAATCTCTAAGAAAGAGCACAGTGCCATTCTGAGTGTGGTCTGAGCCAGGCTTTCTGCCGGGTGCCCCTGGGTGCAGGCCTGGGAGGTGGGTTCTGTCACCCCCACTGCGTAGACCTGGAAGCTGCGGCTCAGCAGGGGAAGGAGCTGGCCTGAGGTGGCAAGTCAAGTCTGAGCCCAGGAACCCAGCCCTTCGTCATTTCCGGCCCCTCCCACGCCGGCTTGGGGATGCAGCAGCAGAATTAAAATGTAAATCAAAACATAATTGGCTTTGTGTGCACAGCTTAGATAAGATTTACTTTTGAAGAATGACTTTGTGTTCTAAACCAGCAGGCCCAGCTCCACGAGGTCCACTTGCACTTAATAACGGCCGGGGAGCGGCGCCATAAATATTGCAAACGATGCAGCTTGAACGAAACGCCCTATGAACCGTAATAAAACCCCCCGTGATTAATTCCAGAACGTGCTCTGTTCATATTCGACCTGCAGTGGCTTCCCTGATGAGATCGATACAGCGTGGCGGAGTGATCCTAATAGAAGTGTTATTATCTTTTAATCTTCGGGAAAATGCCAACTTCTCGCATCCGTCACCAGGCCGCCTGCTTTATTTTCTCGGCGCAACCTTGAAAGCAGTTGTTTTCCTGAAATGAAGATACATTCGAGTCTTTTCAAGGATCTATCAATAATAGGACCTGGCCCTTCTTTGCAGGACCCACCGCTAAAAGGCACATTTGTATGCGGCGAGCCAGAGCTGGTCGCGGTGACCTTTGCTGTCAGCTGCTATTTTCCCAGCAGACAAATGCCTCTGGAGAGTGAGTGGTAAAGACAGATATTCACAGGAGGGAGGCAGGGAAGCGGGAGGGGGAGAGAAGCAACACCACCAACAAATAACCCGGGGTGGGGGGATGGTTTAGGGAGCCAGGCGTGTCCCCTGTCTGGGACTCCAGCCGCAGGGCCGGGGCAGGCTGCTGCCTCTTCTGGCTCCTGGGCGGGTCTCCAGGGACCGGAGTGTAGTGGAACTGACTGTGAACCTCCGCGCAGGCTGCAGTGTCCATGCCTTGTAGCAGGTGTTCATGCACAAAGGAAGGGAGACGAGCATCTCTCAGCCTGCTGCCTCCAAGGGCACCGGAGCAAGTGCCTGCAGGAGGCAGAGGTTGTGGATGGGGGTGTGGCCTCTTCCTGGTGCCCTCCCCACTGGGAGGCGGAGGTAAAGGGGTTGCACCTGTTGTGGGTGAAAATGAGCTAACTCGTCAGCGACAGTGCTGGGGAAAGCCTGGAAAGGGTGCCAAGCACTGTCGCTGCGTGCAGCCACGAGCGTGCCGAGTTCTGTTGGAGGCTCCGCGCATGGCCCAGCAGAGCGCCTCAAAGGAAACCAGCAAGAGCCCACAGCCTGGAGGGGAGTCCTCAACATCTTTTTCCTGTCCTGCTTGAAAGAACACTTGTGTCTCCAAATGGCTGCCTTGGAGGAACCTGGAGCACCATTCGGTACCATCCCTCTCTGTGCAGAAAAGGGAGAGCCACTGATCAGTGGGACTCACAGCATCTAACCTGCAGGGCCACGTGTCCTGGGATTCTTTCAAGGGCTCTGTCTACCTCAGTCTACTCCCTGCTGTCTTTCAGGGACCCAGGACCCTCCTGTCTGATGGCTCTGCCCTTTGCTGGGGCTTCTGAGGCCTGCATGTTATCATCTGAATCCAGCCAGCAGGCAAAGGAGAACGGAACAGGGAGCCATGGGAACAGGAGAGAGGCTGAGGAGTAGTCAGGGATCTCTGTCGTGTGGTTCTCCTTGAGAGATGGGTGTTAGAATGTGTCACGTGTCAATGTGCAAAAGGAGAGCACATAGAACTCCCAAGCAACTAGCTTATCACTGCTCCCACGCCCTCATCTGTAAAATGGATGTGAACACAGCATCCTTATTGGGCTGCAACAGGCTATAAGTAAATGAAGTGTATGAGAGCGTCTGACAAATAGTAGGTGCTAAGTAAACGTTATCCCCGTCCCTTTGCTTTTGCCAGTCTCTCTGTCCGTGGATTGGAACATTGAACCCAAGTCTGCGTCTCCCTTCCTAGCTGTGGGCCTAGATTCCTGGTGATCGTACGCGGCCCTTTGGTGGGGGTGTAGACAAGTAACTCAGTGCATTCTGATTTGTCATTGAAGCTGGGCTTGCCTTGCTCGCCTCACTAGGGACTGTTGGCCAGACTCTCCACCTGTCCCTGGGCTCTGTCCTGGTGCCCCTGTCTCCACCTGTTGCCATCTCTTGCTGTCCTGAGGTAGGCCTGTGGTTCTTTTTTTTTTTTTATAGGCAGAGTGGACAGTGAGAGAGAGAGAGACAGAGAGAAAGGTCTTCCTTTGCCGTTGGTTCACCCTCCAACGGTGGCTGCGGCCAGCGCACCGTGCTGATCCGATGGCAGGAGCCAGGTACTTCTCCTGGTCTCCCATGCGGGTGCAGGGCCCAAGGACTTGGGCCATCCTCCTCTGCACTCCCGGGCCACAGCAGAGAGCTGGCCTGGAAGAGGGGCAACCGGGACAGAATCCGGCACCCCGACCGGGACTAGAACCCGGTGTGCCGGCGCCGCTAGGCGGGAGGATTAGCCTATTGAGCCGCGGCACCAGCCAGGCCTATGGTTCTAATCCAACAGGTCATCCCTGGCTCTTTAGATTCAGCTTTGCCACTGTTGATATGGCCCAGGGGTTACACTGAGCTGCCTGGTGTCCCATGTCCTGAGGCTAAAAGAAATAGCAACAGTTGGAGGTACCTTTGGCTTCTTCGCTTAAGACCCTGTGACTTTGGGCGAGTGAGCATGCTTTTTTGAGCACCACTCGGATGATATGAATGCTATAAAAAGAAGCAGCACCCCAGAGGCTGCCTTAGTCTGTTTTCTGTTGCTGGACTAGGGTACCTGAGACTAGATCACTTGTAAAGGAGAGCGATTTATCTTGGCTCATGGTCCTGGAGGCTGGGAGGTCCAAGATGATGGTGCCAACATGTGTTCAGCTCCAGTGAGGGATTCCTGCCATCCCAGTTCATGGCAGGAAGCAGAGGGACCAGTGAGCATATCTTAAAGAGGAAAACCAGTATAAGAGAGCCTCACTTTAGAAGAGCCAGCTCTCATGGTGGCCAATCCAGTCCTTCAAGAAATGCAATAATCCCTCTTCACGACATGATCACATCCTAAAGACCACACCCCTTAATACCATTGTCTTGGTCATCAGGGTTCCAACACATGTACTTCTGGGGGACACATTCAAGTCCTAGCAGGCTGCTAAGAAGAGAAAACCATGCCATGGATGTGAAATTCTATCTCAGAACAGATTGGAGGATGAGGTTGTCTTAGAAAGTGTCACCGCCACTGATGCCCCTCATGTGTGTATGCCTCCCTTGCCCCACTCTGGAGGTCAGGCTGCTTTGTAAGAGCTCACCACAGTGGCAGGATTGAAGCTCATGACAGAGTCCACCCAGGGCAGCTGTGGGAGACAGAAGGTCCCAGCATCTTCTCATGTACCTCAGCCCAGATCTCAGCTCATCCATGGGCTTTTTTGCCACTGGTCCACATTCAAGGGATGCCAGGGCATCCCTGTGCAGAGGAAATGCATATTCTCAGCTGAGTACAAAACTGAGCAGAGCTTGTAGTTTTCCAGGATGTCACTTCCTCAATTCAACCTGAAGCGCCCTATAGAGTTTTTAGCATCAAGCAGATGGGCTATGAATAAACGCTTCAGAAATAGAGGTACACAGGACAGGTGAGAAGTAGGGGCGGTGTGAGGGGAATGCAGGTTCTTGCTTTGTGATGCAGTTCCCTTGCTGTGTACCTGGGGCCATCTGTTCTTCCTTTATGGAGGTACTTGCACTTTTATGGCACCTTGAGTTTAGGAGAGCACTCTCCGGAGGCCAGAGCCAGGCTGAGGGGGCTATCAAGTGTGTTTCCCATTCCTTGCCTTTTAACCACTTGTCTGCCTTGGTGCCCTGGCTCTGCTGTTCAGCAAGCCAGTCATACCTTGCTCAGCTGTTCCTGTTCCACCCTATTCAAGATCCTGCCGAATTGCTACACTTCTCAGGAACCTCTGCTGATCCCTGAGGCAGGGACACATGCTCCTTTCCCCATTCACACACGTCTTCCTCTTATCTACCTTGTGGCAGTTCTTACATTCCATGGCAGATATGTTAGTACATAGCTTTTCCCTTTGGCAAACGGTAATACTAATTATGATACTAAAACAGCCAACTGTTATTGACTGACAGCAAGGTGCCAGGAAATTTACCGGTGTAAGTCCTCA
This sequence comes from Oryctolagus cuniculus, assembly GCF_051225735.1. NCBI lineage: Eukaryota > Metazoa > Chordata > Mammalia > Lagomorpha > Leporidae > Oryctolagus > Oryctolagus cuniculus. The sequence continues at coordinate 59,039,687 of NC_142884.1, read as the reverse complement.
TAGTGGATCCTCATAATGACCCTTTGGAGGAAGCACCATCAAAATCCCCACGTAACAGACAAGGAAACTGAGCCATGTAGGAGGTAGAGATTGTTGGCGATCTTGAAGCCAGTGAACAGTGGCTCCAGAACTGACCTCATGCACTTAGGGATATTTCCACTAACTTTGCAGAAATAGAAAAGGAAACACACTATGAACAACGTAGGCAAACAAACCAGGACAGATTTGAACAGCATCATACACAAACTAAATCTACATAGTTACAGAACACTCTCCCCAACAGTAGCAGAATATATATTCTTCTCAAGTGCGTGTGGATCTCCAGAATAGACTGTATTCTAGGCCATAGCACAAGCTTTGATAAAAAGGATTAATATTGTACAAAGGATGTTCTTTGGTTATAGTAGAGTGAAGTTGTAAATTAATAACAAAAAGCCATTTGTGAAATTCACAAATATGCAGAAATCAAACAATACGCTATTAATGGTTCAAAGAAGAAATCACAAGTAAAATTAGAAAGTAATTAGGAATGAATGGAGATGAAGACACAATACACCAAAAATTATGAATACCTAAGTCTGTGCTTAGAGAAGAATTTAAAGCTATAAATACCTGTAATATAAACAAAGAAGGATCTGAAATAAATAAAACCTAACCTTCCACCATAAGACATCAAAAACAGAAGAATGAACTAAGCTCAGAGTAAGCAGAGGAAGGGTCTTATAAAGATTAGAGTAGAAATTAATAAAATAATGAAGTGAAAAATGTTAGAGAAAATCACTTAAATCAGATGTTTCTCCAAAAATAATCAGCAAAATTGACCAATCTTTGCTATGTTAAGTAAGAAAACAAATAGAAAAACTCAAGTCATTGAGTCATAAAGGAGAGAGGGGACACTACTACTGACCTCACAGAGTTAAGAAAAAAGTATAAGGTCATACTTGAACCATTGTATGTCAACAAACTTGAAAGTATAGATGAATTGGAAGAATTTTTATAAATCTACAAACTTAGCCTGACGTAAGAATAAACTAAAAGGTCTAAATGGACCTTTTATAAATAGATTGAATTACAGGTTAAAAAAAATTTCCATTTTGAACCACCCAGTATCAGATGGCTTCACGACTTTTTTTTTTTAAGGTTTATTTATTTGGAAGACAGAGTGACAGAGAGGAAATGATGGGGGGAAGGGGAGAAAGAGAAAGAGAAGGAATTGTCTAGCTACTGGTTCATTCCCTAAATGTTCACAACAGCTGGGGATGGGCCATGAGTAAGGAGTTCCAGTCTAAAGCCAGGGCCTGGAACTCCATCTAGTGTCTGATATGGGTGGTAGGGACCCAAGAACTTGGACTGCTATTCTCTGTCTTCCCAGGCACTTTAGCAGGAAGCTGGATTGGAAGCAGAATAGCCAGCACTCCAATATAGGATGTGTGCATCTCAAGCTGTAGCTTAACCTGTTGTGCCAAAGTGCCCATCCCTCAGTGATGAACTGCCCATCACGGTAGAGTTACCATGTGGTACAGAAATTCCACTCCTAGAAATACTCAGCATAAATGAAATCATGTCCACACAAGACATGCATATGAATTTTTATGGTAGCGTTATTCATAATAGCTGGAAAGTGGAAACAACCCAAATGTCCATCAACCTATGAATGGAAAAACAAAAGGTGACATATATATATATATATATATATATATATATATATATATAAATATATACATACATACATACATACATACACACCAGGGGATATTACCCAGAAATAAAAAGGAATGATATAAAATAGTATGGCTGAGTCTTGGGAACATTATGCAAAGTGAAATAAACCAGCCTCAAAAGAACATATACTATATTATTCCACTTATATAAAATGTTTACAACAGGCAAAGCTATAAAGACAGAAACTAGAATAATGGTTGCTTAGGGTATGGGAGGGTAGAGGATAATTGGGAGAGTGATCATTAAGAGGTGAGGGTTTCTTTTTGGGGTAATAGAAATATTCTGAAGTTGATTATGATGATGGATGCACAATTTGGTGAATACACTAAAACCTGTTGACCTACACAGTTTAATTATATAGTTCATAAGTGAATAATATCTCAAAATCGTTAAGGAAACATTGAGTATGAATTATTATTCTGCCAATTTTACAGAATAGTAAACTAAGGTGCAGAGACCCAGAGAAACATGTCCATGGTCACAAAGTACTGGTAAGGAGTAGTATCAGGCAGTATTACACCAAGGAGCAGGAGCTGTTGCTATTGTAGATTCACCCAGCATCATACACAAATTAAGAAGTTGGGAAGAGTATGCTCAAACTTCATCGCTGAGATGCTGTTTCAATAAAACATGGTGGGCCCTGAAGAATCCATTTATATCTGCTTGTTAGGTGATTCTACAGCTCAGCCAGGATGGAGAAACATGGTTGTGGTAAATATTTATGCGATGTTCATTGTTGAAATAAAGAGTAGACAAGTACACAGTTGAAAGTCTAGTGGGATCCACAGTGAGTCTGTAAGACAGTGTCTTGATCATGAATCAGGCTGGACAGCAAAGCTCGAGTCTTCCTGGGCAGATGGAGCTGATGAGTGACAGTGGAGAATGTTCGTGAGCCATGAATAAGGAGACCATGTCTAGGTACAAGGCTTTTATTCAATGGTTAGTGACTTTAGAAGGCCACATCCTCAGAAGGAGAGTAGATGAAGAACAGGGATGAAAGTGGTCAAGTGGCAATTCATTATGCACGAGAGCCAACATCAGCTGAACACCAGCATCAATCAGAGATTGGCTGCATGTTGGTGTGACAGTACAAAATATTCCTTCATATTCCCAATACCTGTGGTCCTTATTAAAGAAAAATGGAACCTAAACTAGGAGTAGCAGTGCCTTACACCTGTGATGCTATTAAATTACTTTTGTGGATCTGGCACCATGGCTCACTTGCTTAATCCTCCGCCTGCAGTGCCGGCATCCCATATGGGTGCCGGTTCTAGTCCCGGTTGCTCCTCTTCCAGTCCAGCTCTCTGCTGTGGCCTGGGAGGGCAGTGGAGGATGGCCCAAGTGCTTAGGTCCCTGAACCCACATGGGAGACCAGGAGGGGGCACCTGGATCCTGGCTTCAGATCAGCGTAGCGCTGGGCATAGCGGCCATTTTGGGAGTGAACCAACGGAAAGAAGACCTTTCTCTCTCTCTCTCTCTCTCTCACTGTCTATAACTCTGTTTGCCAAATAAATAAATTAAATAAATATAAAATAAATAAATAAATTACTGTTGTAAGATGCACACTGAAAACCCTTTAAATTTCCTCAGAAGCAGTAGTGGTCCAGTTTAGAGGAGGCAGCATGAATTGTGATTTAGAAACAATGGTTCCAGAATCAGAAGGGCTAGATTCTAGTGGTGACTTAGGAATTTAAGAAGTGTTGTGACAACTGGCCAGTCATTTAATCTTAAGATTCAATAACCAGTTGTCAAATGAGGAATATTAAGGATACATTTGTTAATTATTTTGAGGATTAAATGAAATAATGCCTAATGGTAAGTTTCAGGCATAGTAGAACCAGTACTTGGAAACTATGAGCTATTGCTATGGGAATGATGATAGAGTTCACGTAGGTCACTGTCACTGACAACGGTCAGTGTCCATCATCAAGGACAATGGGATGCAAAGCACCAACTCCAGCTCCTTCACTCTCATTGACAGAAGAGGCAAATGGAACGCAGAGAGATTAGCCCACACACCCAGTGATCTCACGGTGGAACAGCTCTTTGAACATGACTTCTTCTGCCCTCTTCCCACCCTGCCGTGTTCTTTCCAGAGAGAAAGAGCAAGGCTGGTAAGAGCTCAGCATGTTATTGGTGAAGGACTAATTAGCCAGTCTTCCATCCCAGTAAACTCTTTTCCACATGCCTCTGCTCTCTGGGCTGAACTTCTCTTGACTGAGAGTGAGCCAGAAAGAATCTGGGCCAAGTTGCTGGGTAATGGAATTCATAATTGTTTGGCTCACAATGTGGGTAGATGATTCCTCATTAGTCAACGTCATCCATTCTAATAGGAAGGTGAGCTGGAAACACTACCAGCCAACACTGTTCTGGTTGCCAACTTCTTTGTGTATGGCATGACTGTTTTGGTTTCCTTCTGGTTTATTGTCCAACTTGTGAAGCCAGGAGGCTACAGTTTTCCACTGTCATCATTGTTCAACTCCTACTACACTTAGTCATTTGTGTCCTGGTTCTCAGAAGAAAAGAGTTTTTGCTCCTGGCTCTGCAATTCAGATATGGACAGCAGGGACATATTCTGGAAATGTCAAATCATCACTAGTCACTTTTGTAAACACATAAGCTATAACTTCAAGAAGTAACCTGTTCAAGGTCACTTAGTTCACGGGAGGCAGGGCTTGGATGCAGTCCACTCTCTTAGCCACGATTCTACATGGTCTGGAAGATGAGAGGGAACAGGGATGTTCTGACACATTTCCATCACCTGTGTCCTCAAGACTGGCTCTTGGTTTCTCTTGGTTTGGGGTGGGGCTGGGACCCTGGAAAGAGCAAGAGAAACCCTTTCTTATGTACTCTGAGGACTTAGATTTGAGGGATGAAGAACGGGTGTTCTCTCAGACAGCAAGACAAAAGCCTTCCTGGCAGAGTTATGAACTCCTTGAGAAAGCTGATGTAGTCAGCATGTATCCTGTCTGGCATATCATCCCCATACATTTGGTGTTGGGGTGCCCCTGCATGATGGTCCTAAATGGGTGGGACCTCAGGGACAAACAGGACTCAGTTCCCAATCAGAAGACCTCAGAGCCCAGGAACAACTGGACTTAGTTGAGCCCTGACCTACCATCCTCCACAGTTCCTGCCTTGGTATTGTCTTGTGCTGTTGACACTGTGCACTTCAGCTCCTCAAGAGAGAGTCTCATGTCACTGTCAGGCACGCAGAGGAGAAGCCACTCATGGGGTCTCGAGGGATCCAGAAGAAGGTGGCGAATGGGAGGGTTCCTGGAGGAGGCAATTCTAGCTGATGGCTGCGAATGGCTTTCTGATGTGATGAACTATGATTTCTGGAAGATACCTGGGTAGGGAAGAGCTTAGTGAGCATTGGGAGGATTCATAAACTGGACAAAGAAAATGGCAAGGGAAGGAGGGATGATTTTGTGGATGAATGAGCACCTCAGCTAACGATGATGCTTCTAATACTCATGTCCCCTTCCCATCAACCATGCAGGTGGATATTTCAGACATGTTTTATAGCTGAGGGAAGTGAAGTCAGAGAACTAAAGGACTTCTCCACATTCACACTGCCAGGACAGGAGAGAACCGGGCTCAGCCCTTCCATCTAGCTCCGAAGAGTGTGCTCTTTATAGTGACAAGTTTTCTTTCCTCTCCATGATGACTCTAGAGAAATGTCAGTTTTCAGTGGCCATGGTTGTTTGCTGAAAGGAGCAATTCCCTTTCCTCAATCTCTAATTTTCTTCCAACTAATTGCAAATTAGTGGTGATTTTCAAATGAAAAGAGGAATCCTGCATGCCATCCATTTCTGCTTACCCATCAAGACTCTGGACCTGTGACAGCTCCATTGTCATGGCAACCCTGCCTTTCGGCCTTCCAGGGATCCTTGGCAGTGTTGCTTGGGCCTCCAGAGGTGGGGCACTTACCCTCTAGGTTAGCATCTTCCTTTGCTCTGATGTCCCCAGCATGGGCCCAGATTTCAGTGTTTAACAAAGCTCCGGGCTTCCTACGTGCTGTTCACTTTGATCCCCTGTATTATGGGGCTTTCAGAATTAAAATAATAACAAGAAGAAGACAAAAAAGAGAAGAAAAAAAAGTCTTAACAAAAGACAAAAGTGATATGAATTAGGGACTGAAGAAAAATTGCCTTTTCTACTCTAATATGTGAAGGAATTATTATCCTCTAAATTCAACTGCTGTGTTGATGGAGGAGTTCCCCACTCTAAGATCCCGTGCAAGCAGGAGGTCCTGCCTTCAATACCATTGGCAGGTCTGATGGGTGGAAGAGATATGATGAAAGAACATCCTCTCACCCCAACCCCAGCCCAGGAGGGTGCCCTAGCCTCAGAGGTGGAGGATCTTTGCAGAGTACTGTTTCATTTTGTTGTTTGTGGTGTGTGTGTGTGTGTGTGTGTGTGTGAGTGTGAGTTCTCAGTCCTTAACAAGCATCTGCAGGTGCCTGACCAACTACATGTGCAAACATCAGGGCATTAGCTAAATCTTAAGAGGAATTAGCAAATTTCTGGAAAGACAAAGTAGGAAGAAACTAATCCCAGTGAGAACCAGCCAGTGTAAAAGTAGAGGTGAGATAGAGATTAATAAATCTTGATAACCCCCAATGTTAAGTATGAGTCAGGTTAGGATACAGGTGACTGTGAAAGTGGAGTTAGGGTTACAGAACAATGCACGCCATTTTTTTTTTTAAAAATTACACTGAAAATAAATTGAGCAATCAAGATTTGTCTTGACCTCAACTGGAGACTGGTCTTTGTGAGGTATTTAGGTCATTGAAGGAATGATGGAGGCCAGGTGATAGCATCAGCATCGCCTGATCTCAACATGATCAGAAAACCCACCCAGAAAGGTGGAGTGCAATCCATGCAGTTCTCAGATCTGGGCTGCTGCTAAGGATGACTGCTCCCTTCCTTAATCTCCAGTGTCAGTTTCCAGTGATCCTTTTTCATGGAGATGGGGTATCAGTGAACAGAAGGAGAGCTGATGTTTTTGCAGAGAATCCTTGCACTGGACCCTTTTTGTTGGGGCTGTGAAAACATTTGAAATTGTTGGGAGACGAGTTGCCTGTCAACCTCTGCCAAGGTGATGTGAATGTTCTGGACCCTGGGGTGAAAGACAGGTGCACTGGAGAGGCAGCATGGGCCACTAGAGAGCACCGACGTTCAGGACACCTTGGTGCAGGGGACAGATGCCTGGGCAGCCTCTCACTCCACCTCTCTCAGCCAGGTGGTGCTCCTGGGGCACAGCCATGGCAGGCTCTCATCACCACCCACTCTGGCTGCGTCACTGTCACTGATCTCCAGTCACTCTGCCTCTGGCTCCACTCTGCCCTTCTCAGCCCTGCCTCTTTTAAATAGCATTGTTAATTGAAGTTAAAGTTCACACTTGACAAAATATAATTCAACAGTTTTTGACAAATGCATATTCATGTAGCTAACACTCAACAAGACAGAACGTTGCATTTCCCAGAGAGTCCCCTCTGCCCCTTTCCCGTCATTCTTCCTCCCCACAGGCAGCCATTGTTCCGTGAAGTTTACCTTGTTTTTGAACTTTGTATAAATGCAATGCCCCCTCTATGTCCTCTTTTGAGTCTCATTAGTTTTGTTACTGTTTCTTGTACTCAGCTTCCCTCTTGCCTTGGAATAACCTTGGAACCTTCTGGGACTCCTTTCCTGCTCATAGAAGTTTCTTTGGGACTCATAGTGCCTGAGGAGGGACCATGTCATTTCCCCAAGGATCCAACTGCTTTCAGCACCCCACCTCACTCAGGGCCATGCAGGTGGGTCAGAGGGGGACAGTGGGTGAGAGGTACAGCAGGTTAGAAGGCTGCAGAACCTATGGATAAACTCTTCTTGCCCTGGACCTGTGTCACCTCTCATAGCCTCCTCTCTATGGTGGAGATCACACAGCTATGCCATCCTGTGGGTGCGAGTGAGATGATGCTTGTAAAACTTACAACAGGAGGGGCTGGTGCTATGTCGCAGTAGCCTCTGCTTGCAAGCGCTAGCTTCCCATACAGATACATCAGCTGCCTCCTTCCATTGTGCAGGAACAATGATCATTCTAGCCAGCATTTACTGGGGGCCTAATAGGCAATAGACACTGATTTAAGTGCTTTACATAAATATTTTCTTTCAATTCTCACTATTCTGGTGATGTAGGAGTGATTGGGGCAGCCTATCAAAAGATCATACAAGGAGCCAGGGACCATGCTGGGAGTCCCATGGACATGACTTTTTGCCGCAGACCTATATTGGAGGACCCTTCCCTCCAAATCTAGGTACGGGTTACCCAGGAAATGGGTCAACTGATCAGAACACAGTCCCTTCTTCCGAATATTCTTAACAATCAGAGGTCTGATCTTGGTTCTTTTAAGGGAGAAAAAAAATCAGGGATGAGATTTGTAGCCAAGCAATCAGCTGGCACAAATCTTTCTTCACAAGTGGGGTTTATGCTTAAGGAGAAGCGCAGTACACGTGCTGAATCGCTGCGGTTAGGGTTAATCAGAGCCAGAGTGTTCCTGGAGCATGGCGTTCAGGGTACTTGTCTTGTATTTGCATTTTTTTTTAAAAAGCTGCGATCAGGTTTTGCTAGGCGCAGATGACAAGTGTTAGAGGTAACCAGCATTTTCCGGAATGTTCCCGTTCACATCTTTGGATGGCATCTGCACGCACTGCAGGAGGCAGGGAGAGGCAGGTGGGAACCTGGTGTTTCAAGTCTCTGACCCATTTGGGGGCCTCCCAGAGAGGTCGACAGGTACTTCTTACTTCCTGATTTCTAAATGGGGCTGCTTGGGGCTGTTTTCATCTATGCTCGGTAAGTGTTTTCTCCCCAGACCCCTCGTCTGGGTCTTTGCACACACTGGGAGTCTTCCTCCCAGAACCATAGACAACTTGGGACTTGCCACTAGACGTGGGAAGTGAGGAAGCTTCGCAGGTCTCCCACCCCCACCCCATCTATCCGTCTACAATTAAAATCCTCTTCACTTCTTTAATATATCTCAACAGAATTACTGCAGGGCCTAAATGATGTGATTTAAGTGCATCCCAAGAAAAGGATGTGGCATGGGAGAAATGCTTTAGCTCATGTCAGACCCTTGCTCTATGATAATTCTGTTTGTGTAAAGCAAGAAAAAAGATTTGTCCTTTTTCTCCCCCTTGCTTAAGCCCCAGTATTTGTACCCCGCTAACTTGGGAAAGGTATTTCCTGTGTCGTATTTGTCTTCTACTCCTCAAACTTCCTAAACCATAAACTTGCTCCATCGTCAACTTCCTAAGGGGTAAATTTACAACAATCATGGTGGTGCTGGTTATTATTGTTAACAACAAATCCAGTATAACATCACAACCACCATTTATTTCATGTCTCCCAGGCACCATGCACTAGGTTAAACATGAGATTTCTGGACTAGAGATGATAATAAGCACTAAATGAATGGATGATTCATGCTCATAACCCATTTTACAGATGAGAAAACAGAGGCATAAAAAGGTTAAGTAACTTCCAAATGAAGGACATTGTAAAGTTAGCGTTCAAACCCAGTCCATGCATGTCCAGAGCCTGTAAGTGGATCAGACCACAAAGACCCCAGTCCTGTAGCCTCTGGAAAAATATTCTCTTGAAAGGGTTGGCCTTGACCTGTAACTTATTTGCAGATCCCAGCCTGTGGGATTGTTTCTGAATTTATGATGCACGTTTAGGTCTTTTGTGACTTGTGCTTCTGGAATTTCATTAGGCTGACCTGTAATTGTTGTGGTAAATGTTTACATGTCTATAAATTATTATTGGGCAAGCAGGCAAGGTCAGCCTTTATCTCTTAAGTCATTGGGAACAGACTCCAGAGATTTCCCAGCAGACAAGAGTTGAGATTTGATTAATTATGTGACTGTGTTGATGTCATATTGATGACACTATTTCCTGCTGTTAATTTTGAAGCCTCAAAAGACCCATCTTTCTTGAACATGAACAATTATCACCCTTTAACCAATTGCCTTGTAATCGATTAAATTTTAACCATTAATGGCTATTGATATTTTACTTAGTAAGCTCAGCCCCAGTCTCAGGTTGAACTTTATTTTGCTGTATTTCCTGCTATTTGTTTAGCCTAATACCTTTATTGCCAATTCACGGCATCATATACTAACTGTAAAAACAATGTAGGCCAGCGCTGCGGCTCACTAGGCTAATCTTCTGCCTGCGGTGCTGGCACCCTGGGTTCTAATCCCAGTTGGGGCGCCAGATTCTGTCCCGGTTGTTCCTCTTCCAGTCCAGCTCTCTGCTGTGGCCCAGGAGGGCAGTGGAGATGGCCCAAGTGCTTGGGTCCCTGCACCCGTATAGGAGACCAGGAGGAAGCACCTGGCTCCTGGCTTCGGAATGGCTCAGCGTGCTGGCCGTAGCAGTCATTTGGGGGGTGAACCAATGGAAGGAAGACCTTTCTCTCTCTCTCTCTCTCTCTCTCTCTCTCTCTCTCACTGTCAAAACAACAACAACAACAACATCAGTATAATCACAACATTAAAGAATGCCTACACTAAACACCCGCTACATTTCAGGTACTTTTATGCATTATGTCATCTAATGCAACAACCACTCATGGTAGCTTTTCTTATTCTTATTTTTGAGTTGTTGAAAATGAGATTCATAGTTTAAGTCACTATGCTGAGATTCCACATCTATAACAATGTGGAGCAAGGTCTGTGTGGCTGCACCTAGTTCCTCCCCCTACACATTTAGTCTTAGCACCAGGAGTCCTCTATCTAGGTTCTGAGAACCAGGTAGAAAGGTGAAAAATGTGGCTGCGTTTCTACTGCTTTTTGAGATCATACAGTCAGTTCATACAACATCCTTGGCAACAGGAAAATCGTCACCAGTGATACAGCCTTAACCTCAACCTCGGTGACTTTCCTCCTTTCTTGAGACATAGAAAGAACTGGATAAGATTTAAAACCATTGGAAATCCTCAAGGATTATCTTTCTAATCTTAACCTCACCACATTTCCATTTTTCTACCTCCCACCTTTTATTCTCACTTCTAATCGGAAACCTCCTGTAGGTTGGGTATCACATCTTTTTCATCCCTGAAGCCCTAGCAGATAGCATAATAGTTGACATACAGGAGGTGTAGTGAGGTTCCCCAGACAGACAGACAGACAATAGATTGGCACACTTTTAATATGAAGGACAAGAAGTTCCACAGCCTACTGTCTGCAAGCTGTGGCCCAGGAAAGCCAGTGGTGAGAGTCCAGTAGAAACCCGAGGACCAGGGAGGCCAGTGGGGTAAATAAATCCCAGTCTGAATCCGGAGGTCCCAGAACTGGAAGTGCTGCTGTGTGAGCGCAGAAGAAGAGGAGTGGTCCAGCTGCAGCAGGAAGAGCCGATGGGTGCTCCGCTGCCCTTGTGTTTTCGGAGGGCTCTGGAGGGATGGGGAACGCCTCCTTGAGTTTTTGAGGGTGATTGAATTTCCTCAGTTACAGACTCAAATGCTAACCTCATCTAGAAATACCTTTCCACACACAACAGGACTGATGTTATATCAAGTCCTTGGGCATCCCTTAGCCTAGCCAAGTTGACACAGAAAATTATCCATTGCAGTAGATTCTTAATAAATTCTGTTGGAGGAATACAAGACTGTCTCCCCCCCCAGCCTAATGAAGTGTGTAGCAGCCTGCAAACATGGATGTCTTTATCTATGCATCTGTCTTCTATGTTTCTAGATTATCTGCATTTCTTTTTTAGAAAATGTAACACTGACTGGAAGAAAAACGTGAGAAAGAGGACTTCTGTGTCCCATGGAAAACTAACTTGGAAGCCAGTAACTTCTGAAACCCCGTAAGGAGTTCACTAGAACCCCATGCTTGTAGTTCCAAAGTCTGCAACTCAAGAGCAAAGGGTGTCCCTGTACTTAGGGGATGTCTGAGACGAGCGCCCCTGGGACATCGGGGCTCCAGATGATGATGACTGGTGCTCAAGCCTGTCCCCCTGGAATCACTGGGACCAGCAAGGCTGAAGTGAGATTCGTGTTTTTTATCCAGGGGCTGCCGGTGTCCAGAATGCTCCTTGGCATCTTGAATGCTGAAGCCGAGTGTAAACCACGTGTGTCTTTATCTATAGGTCAGGCCATGGCTCTTCTTTGCCTTCAGTTTCCTCAGCTGTCCTGGAAGCTCTGCCCCTGAGCCCTCCCTCCACAGGGGTAGAAGAGCCTCAAACATCCTCTAAGTTTTTAAGTAACACCCTGGTGATTGTTGAATCCCTTCAGGGCATGTAGAGTGATTATGCTGTGAAAGTTTAAAAACATGGGTGCAAATTCTTTAACATTCCTCTTATCCAGAGATGGGGGTCTAGGTCTCCAATTCTTGAAGATGTGTGGGCTTGTGACTGCTTCAGCCAGTGGAATAAAGAAGTGACACCCTGCAGCTGACAGAGCTAACTCACGAAGGCCAAGGAGGTCCCACTTGCTTCACCGGAATACTGCATCTGGGAGCTTCTAGGATTATCATTCCAGAGAAGTGACATGCTTCAATAGACCACCCTGGCTGGGCCCAGCCTTCCAGCTTCCCTGTCAAAGTGCAGACCTGTCAAGACAAAGCTTTCAGATGATTCCAGTCCCTAGACATTCAGGCCATTCCTGGACACTCAGCTAAGGTTCCAGGCATCTCCTCTGTGCTTGTCTGAATTCGTCACTCCTGGAACCTGTGTGCATGTTAAGTAGACACTGGTTGTGCTAAGAAGTTTTAGGGTGAGTTATTACTAGCAATAGGCAAGCAGACGGGAACACCTTGCTGACGTTTTTAGGTGAAATTTAGAAAGGCTGTTGGTAAATGGAGATGCCTGGCCTCTGGAGGGTCTGTGTCTGAATCCAAGTGTGGCGGGAGCCTCGCCTCATCTTCCCCGAGAGAGGGTTGTTCTCTTCTCTTTTGCTGCCACCGCCTTTCCACTGTGATGCCCCTTACTCTGCTGTCTCCATCCACCCTGTGCCAAATGCCTCATGGGAGCAAACCACATCATTGTTGCATATGGGGTTCCTTGGAGTAGGGATCCTGTCCCCTTGGCCCTGGCAAAACCAGGTCTGTTGTGAGTAAAGGCTGGGCCGCCCACCAGGGAGACTGCATTGGGAGTGGAAACGATGAGAGGCAACACTTGGCGTGTTTTTGCTACACAGGAGGCTCTGTCCTAAGTGCTCTATGTGCATCATCCCGTGGACTCATGCCAGCCACTCTGCTGGAGAAGCAGCAGGCACTTGTGTGTTCCTGTTTAACAGACGTAAAGGGGGAGACTTAGGGCAGTTGTGTCATTTGCCAGGCTTTGGACTCAGGCACAACTCCTACACATAACCCCCTGCTCTCCTGCTTCTCAGAAATACTACCCCAGGGGTCTGTCTCCAGTGGCTCAGGGGGAGACTTGAGCAGCTCCTGCCGCCTGTACCCCTGTTTCCTCATGTGTTATTCAGGGATTAATCTCTCCCCCAAGGAGGGCATTTGAAGGTCTTAATGATGCCCCATTTGTGCAAAAGCCTGTCTCACTTCATGGACTGTCCTCACCTCCAGGGAGCACTTTGAGCATCTCTTCCTTGGACGCCATTGTATTTTGAGATGCTATTGAATTTTGAGCTGCATAGTTTTCATGTTTAAAAAAGAAGTTTAATACAATTTGGTTCAGCACTCAGTATGCCCCCCTTTTTTTGTCTTTGACAAAAGCCTGAAGCAGTCAGCTTTTGTGAATCTTAATCCCAGAATAACCTGTGTCTCCTCGCCACAATGACAATGCCTCTCATGTCTGAGGGCAGGCCAATTGGAGCAATGAGCCTGGGATGTATTGAACTGCAGCTTGGTGGTAATTATTTCTTCGTTCCAGTAGATTCCTGTTAGTCAGTTGAAGGTTTGCATTTGCAGACGGCTCTGTGCTTTGCACATAGCTCAGCTCACCTCCTATGCCCCAGGTCCAAACCTGTGTGCGGCAACCAAGCCTGTCACTACCACCAGCTCCTTCCAGGCCCTCCGAGCTCCAACCCCTGGCGGCCAGTCATCAAGGGCCTTTTGCTCTTTGTAAGACTTTCCTAATCATCCCTGCCTCCTCTGCCCTCGTTTCATCCTTGCTCTGCCTCCCCGTGTTTGATGCCTCATCTGCTTGCCCCTGCTATTTCCTCTCAGCGTCTTCACCTTCCCAACGACCAACAAAGAGCCAACTGTGGAGGTTGAAAAGGGAGCAAATTAGGAGCCGTTAAGCGTGGAAAGCTGGGAAGATCACAGGAGGTAGATCAAAGATGACACCTGTTCCTAGAGCGGAACTGAAGAAGCTGGCACGCAGCTGTCACGGCCCCAGAAGTCAGGGATGTGGCAGCTGAGATGAGCGCAGAGTCTGATGTCAGAGGCAGACGGGCAGAGGGAGGGCAGGAAGCCAGGATCCCCAGTTCCACTGAGGACTGACTCGAAGGTCTGGGTCTACAGGCGCCTTCTGACCCAGGTTCCAATCGCGTCTCTATTCCTGTCCGTGGTCCAAGAAGCTTGCTTAATCCTTATAAGCCTCAGTTTTTCAATTTGTTAAAGGCACATTGAATCCAGTTGAGGTGGTAGAATACTTTCTTCCCTGGGCGTGATGGAATTCTTCAAGAAGCAGTGGTCTTAGGGAACAGAGTGTGATGTCTGAAATCAGAGGTACCTGTGTTTGCATCCCAGGTTTGCATCATACTGCTCGAGTGAACTGGGGCATAGTACTTAACGAGTTTCAGTTCCGTATTCTGTAAAATGGTTATTGAGGCGACTAAAGGCGGAGTGCATGAAGAAGGTAGTAGCATTTAGTAGACGGTCTCTGAAAAATAGTTGATTCTGTTCTTTGGACAAATCCAAACTTTCCCCTCGGCACCCCATCCTCCTCTTCCCACCTTGGGTTCTGCGTGCCACACGCCCTGCCTGATTTCTGATGGATCTCTGCCTCCTGACTTTTTCCTGGCACTGTCAACTTCCCTTGCTCTCCCTTCTCCTGAAGAGTGATTTTGTAGCCTTGGCTTTGTGTGAGCTCTTGACATATGCTAATGTTTGGAAAATCAGCCCAGAACAGGGCACCTGAGCCCTTCCAAACGAGAGCCCAGGGGTAACAAATAAATTACTTTGCAGCAAGGTTCTGTCTGTTGCAAGTTAAAACTTAACAACAACAACAAAATTAATCCCCTTTTGTTTAGGACGCCCTGGAGGCTGTGGGTGTCCTCCCCACTGGGTCAGGACTCCACTTGTTCTGCAGCCAGGGATAGAACCATCGTCAAGTGTGCTTTGTGCCACGTGTCTGGAGTTGTGCAAGACCCCTCCCTTAACACACAGGTTACAGATGAGCAGCTGTAGTTTAGCAAGGTGGATCGACTTCTCCAAAGTTACCTATAAATAGTTGAATCAGATTTGAAAGAAGACCTGTAAAGATTATATAAATTCTGTGTGTTAACCAAACTTATGGCCTTATTTAAAAATATTTATTTTATTTATTTGAAAGGTAGAGTTACAGACAGATGGACAGAGAGAGAAGAGATCTTCCATCCACAGCTCACTCCCCAAATGTTATAATGACTGGGGGTGGCCAGGTCGAAGCCAGGAGCCAGGAGTTTCATCTGGGTCTTCCATGTGTGTGGCAGGAGACCGAGTACTGGGGCCATCTTCTGCTGCTTTCCCAGGTGCAAGAGTAGGGAACTGGATCTGAAGTGGAGCAGCTGGGACCCAAACTGGCAGCCTTAGGGGAAGCCAACAGCACAGGAGGCAGCTTAACCTGCTATGCCACATGGCCTCTTGGTATGGAAAGAGTGTGGAACATCACTTTGCTCCTCTCCCTGCTCCTCCTTCAGATGGAGGACTGTCGCTCCTCGTCTTCGTGGAGGAACGACACTAAACCCTGCCTAGGCTTCATATCCGAGTCACGGCACCATTATGTCGCTCCCCCTCTTCGTAGAGGAACGACACAGGACCCTGTGCTGTTCTTTTGTCTGCTCAGCCCTTCCCGGGTTTGCTGCTGGTTCTTCCCGGGTTGGCTACTGACCCTTCCACCTCCGTGGAAGGGCGGTTCCCCCTGCCACTTTCCCCACTTCCGCAGGGGAGCGGCACACCGCCGGCCGGCTCTCTCGGGGGCTGCTCAGATGTTCCTCAGGTGTTCCTGGTGCATGTTGTCTCTCTCCTCCTTTATAGTCCTCTTCCACCAATCCCAACTCTGCTACCCACACGCCGAGTACGCTGCTCTCCTCCAATCAGGAGCAGGTCCTACAGTTTATTGGTTGAACTGGAGGCAGCTGTGTAGAAGCTGTTACTCCCTTCTCAGCACCATATTGTGGGAGAGCAGATGCATAAAATAAGTCTTAATTCCAGTAACAGTCTAGTCCGAGTTGCTCCCCACAGAGGAGATCATTTTGGAACATTTCCTTTGGCTTATCCTGGATCACTGATCAGATGGAGAAAGAATAGTCAGAGGCCCAGGTAGAAAGCTGTGCGTACTGCTTACATAGACACAGGAACCCATGAGGCTTCTTCAGCCCAAGGAGGCTGCGGTTCACCAAACACTTGGATTCCTAGGACTTCCCGTAGATACACCAGCGGCAGGTCTATGGCAGGAATAGCACAACTGTAGGCTCCGTCAACGCCCATTGTAAGTTTCTGCCCTGTTCATTCAGGTGGTCCCTGTGCCTTTTGTCACAATGTAGTAGATTGCCTACCAAATGACCACAACATTTCCTCTCAACTCTTTGCAATGTGACTTTGTATCAATCACTGGAGTCTCTTTCTATCCCAGGATCCTGGATTTAGTTTGACCAATGGACATTTAACAACTTGATGCAAACGAAGTCTTGAAGGTGGGTTTACAGCAGAGGCTGCCCTCTCTTGCTGCTGTCTGGAATCCTGAGAAAGAAGTGTGAACAAGGCTGGCATAGCTGGGATTAGCTGAGCTGGACCAGATAAAGAAACCAGCCTTGCTGACCCACAGATTGTGAGAAATCATAAACGTGGCCACTAAAGTTTGGAGTGGTTTGTTAGGAAGGGTAGGGTGGGAAGTATCACTATGCTTCTAAATCTGTATATATGAAATACATGAAATGTGTTCACCTTATTAAAAAAAAAAAAAAAAAAAAAAAAAAAAGAACAAGACACTGTCAAAGTCCACAGGCAGAAAGAGCTCAGGACGACTGTTGTTTCTGATTCCCACTGCCTTTGCTACCTCGTGTCTAGCAGGTATATGTTCTCTGAAAAAAAGAGCCCAGATAGCTTGGCTACCGTCCCAGCTACACATCCCTTTTCTAACTTCCTTTGCTCCCCTCCTAGATGCTGGCCATGGGGACAAAGGCCAGATCATGGAGATTGTTAAGTCCCTGGAAAAAAATTCTGAACTACACACGGAAGGCATTTAGGAGTCTTGAAAATATTTGTTTTTTAAAAAAATAAAAATTGAAGCTGTGTGTTATTTTGATCATGGTGGCGGTTATACAACTGTGTGCATTAGTCAAAACATGCAGCTGCACACTAAACAGGGTGAATTTTGCTCTGTATGTTAAGCTTTAATAAAATATTTTTAAAAATAAAGACACCTATTTTAATATGGAGAATGAGAATTTGAGTGAAAGCTATGGACTCTCAAGGCTTATCATGTAAATTGCTATGTTACCATGATTGTTTTTCATACTGAATGCACATGGAAAATCTTTATAGCTCATTATTAATGAACATTCAGTTAAAGAAATTATATCATGATAGAATTATAAAAAATAAGCTCTAAAACAGGCCCATATACATCGTTAAAACATGTCTCTATATTCTGTTCATGGAACATGGAGTAGAAGTAGCTTTTCCTATTCTAGCTGAGCATAACTTAAAGCTTCTGGATATTACTTGTAAAGCAATCACTGGAAGTCTCCAAAAGGTAGAAAGAATAAGACAGACTGACTACAAGCATCAGGATCTGATTAACTATACTGTGGTATGATCCCTAGTTTTTCTTTTTGCTTCATCTCATTAAGCTTGTAGGTGGAGAATCCAGCAACCCAGCAACACTAACAGATATAGACATAGGAAAACAACAACAACGCAAAAGCCTGTTCTCTCTAGCCAAAGCGCTGGGAAAATGGGCAGCCTCACAAGGTAAGACACTTTTATATAATAACCACCCTACCCTAGACAAACACAAGACAAAAACAAACAAAACAAAACTCAATGGCTCTAATGCTACCCATGCCAGTAGAGATCCAGAAGAGTACTTAGACCTGCACCCTTGGCAGGGCATAAGGAAACCCGCATCAGGTCACGTAGGAGAAGTCCAAGTGGGGAGCTGAGACTCTCATCCCTGCTGAGTGACAACCAGGAGTCTCTTCCCCAGTGCAGCGATCACATAGCAGACCTGGCTTCTACCCTTCATAGGAATAATGGAGCACCCCCACCCCCTCTCCCTTCCAGGTGGGGTACAAGTGAGGCCAACAGAGAGACAAATTCTTCCCACTGCCTGTTTGTACCAAAGCCATGCCTTCCAGTGGTGTCAGTGTAGTTCAGTTGGGGTACATGCTGAGTCACCTCTACACCTCCCAGCCTGAGCGGTAATCGATGGAAGTCTGTGGGGAAGTGAAACTCCCCACCTTGCATAATGAGACCATTCTCAGTTGTCAACAAAGGCCAAGTGTGTCATTTGAACATCCACGTCCATCTGGAACTAATGCAGTAATTCCCTTCCAGCATCCTTCCCCTGCCACAGCAGTGTCAGAACAAGCTGGTTAAAACAGAAGGTGAAAATACGATTTGTAGTGTCATGAGAAAACAACCAACATATGTCCAAGTTTCAGTGAAAAAATCACTTACATACCAACAGGATCTCAGACTGAGTGAAAAGGGTCATTGACAGATGCCAATATCAAAATAATAGAAATATGACAGTGTCTGATGAAGATTTTGAAGCAGTCATCATAAAAATGCTTCAGTAGGGGCTGGTGCAGTGGTGTAGCACATTAGGCCTCTGCCTGAGGTGCCAGCATCCTATGTGGGTGCTGATTCAAGTCCTGGTTGCTCCACTTCTGATCCAGCTCCCTTCTAATGGCCTGGGAAAGCAGCTGAGGATGGCCCAAGTGCTTGGGGCCCTGCACCCATGTGGGAGATCCAGAAGAAGTTCCTAGATCCTGGCTTCAGATCAGCCCAGCTCCAGCCATTGTGACCACTTGGAAGGTGAACCAGTAGATAGAAGTCCTCTCTCTGTGTCTCTCTGTCTATGACTCTGCCTCTCAAATAAATACATAAACCTTTAAAAACAAATGCTTCAGAAAATAATGACAAAAATCTTTGAAACAAAAACTGGGAAGTTTCAGCAAAGAAGTAGAAGATATCAGGAGGAACTGAATAGGAATTTTAGAACTGAAAAATAAAATCACTGAAGGAGAAAGCTCAGTGATGAGCTTCATATCTGAATGGAGATAGTAGAAGATAAGTGACCTTGCATATGTGAAAATGGAAATTACCTAAGGGAATAGCAGGGAGAAAATAGGCTAACAATGAGAGCTCAGAGGCTCAAAGCCCTGTGGAACTGGAACAGAAGTTGTAATTCAAGGAGAGGAGAAAGAAATAATGGCTGAAATGTGACCCAAAAGACATGAGAAAACCTCTACAAACTTTGAAATTCAAGAAGCCGAATGAGCTTCAAGTGGGAGAAACTCAAAGAAGTCTTCACAAAGTCACATCATACGGAGATTTTGAAAACAGAAGATAAAGATAAAATCTTGAGGGCAGCAAGGGAGAAATGATAGCCTGCTTTCAGGAAAAAATCAATTTGAATGACAGAGACCACCTCATCAGTAACCAGGGGAGCCAGAGGGAAGTGGTACACCATTTTTCAAGTGCTGTATTAAAACAGTTGTCAACATAGAACTCTCTGTCCAGTGAAAAAGCCCTCAGGAATCTTGGAGGATCAAGACATTCTCAGATGAAGGGAAACTTAAAAAAAAAAAATTGCCACTAGCAGACACATTCTAAAATAATAGATAAGAGGAGTTCTATGGTAGAGAGATGAAGTGATAAAGGAAGGGATTCCAGAAAATCAGGAAGAAATTAAGGACACAGAAAGCAAAAATAGCATCAAGTGCAATAGACTTTCCCTATCTTCTGGAATTTTCTAAGTTATGTTTGAAGGCTGAAGCAAAAACTGTAACACTGCCTGCTGCAGTTATAAATGCATGTAGAGGAAATATACAAGATAATTATATTATAAGTGGGGGATAGCAAGAGATCTAAAGGGGGGAAATATTTTTCTACCTTGTTCAAACTAGTGAGATGATGATACCAGTGGACTATAATAAATTATGTATATACATACTTTTAAGAAAATTCATGGAAATCAGAATTTAAAGTTAAGTTTATTTTGTGAAAAATTAGAATCTATGCATATGAGATATCTCTTTTTTAAAGATTTATTTATTTTATTTGAAAGGCAGAGTTTAGAGAGGCAGAGGCAGAGAGAGAGAGAGAGAGTCTTCCACCTGCTGGTTCACTCCTCAGACGGCCACAATGGCTGGAGCTGCGCTGATCCGAAGCCAGGAGCCAGGAGCTTCCTCTGTGTCTCCCACACGGGTGCAGGGGCACAAGGACTTGGGCCACCTCCTGTTGCTTTCCCAGGCTATAGTAGAGAGCTGGATCGGAAATGAAGCAGCCAGGACTTGAACTGGTGCCTATTTGGGATGCCAGCACTGCCCGCAGCAGCTTTACCCTCAAGGCCACGGCGCCAGCCCTGGACAGATCTTTTAAAAGTTCATGAAAATGTGGCCGGCACCGTGGCTCACTAGGCTAATCCTCTGCCTTACGGCGCCAGCACACTGGGTTCTAGTCCCGGTTGGGGCGCCGGATTCTGTCCCGGTTGCCCCTCTTCCAGGCCAGCTCTCTGCTGTGGCCAGGGAGTGCAGTGGAGGATGGCCCAAGTACTTGGGCCCTGCACCCCATGGGAGACCAGGATAAGTACCTGGCTCCTGCCATCGGATCAGCACTGTGCGCCAGCCACAGTGTGCTGGCCATTGGAGGGTGAACCAATGGCAAAGGAAGACCTTTCTCTCTGCTCTCTGTCTCTCTCTGTCACTGTCCCCTCTGCCTGTCAAAAAAAAAAAGTTCATGAAAATGTGTATTATGAAAAATTATTAATGGATTTCCATTTTTTTCATATAAAAATAAATTTATCTTTTAATTCCTCTTTCCATGAGCCTTTTAAAGTACCTTTATATACAAAATGTGTTACCTAGAACAATCAAATAAATATAATAAAATAAAAATAAAATAAAAATAAAAATAAAAATAGATTTCTAAAAACGTTCAAGTAATCCACAGGAGGCAGGAAAAAGAATACAGAGAAATGTGAACAGGAAAAACAAACAAAAAACAAATGATAGGCTTCAGCTAGAAGTATTAATTATTATATTAAATGTAAATGGCCTAAATACCCAATTAAAAGACAGAAGGTGGCATAGTATTTTAAAAATCATGTCTCAACTATATTTCAGTTACAAGGAATTAATTTCAAATGTAATTAAATGGGCAGACTGAAAGTAAAAGAATGGAATAAGAAGTAGCAGGCAAGCACCAATCAGAAGAGAGCAGGAGTGGCTTTATTACTGTTAAAGTAGGTTTCAGAGCAAAGAGAATTACTGGAAATGTAAGTAAATAAAGAATCCTCCATTTAAGGGATCAAAACAGAGCGTGGTGTTGGATCTGGACTTTAGAAAGACTACAGTGCTTCTCATTGTTGCAAGGGTTTCCTGGAGCCCCATTCAATGCTAGACTTGTAGAGGTTACAGAGAAAAACTTGACTGTGTAGTGTCTGGGTTTATCTGTTGAGTCATCTTCCACCTGTGTGCTTCTAAAACTCTTTTACATTGTGTGATGTCCTGTATTGTGCTTATTTCTCTGTCTATCACTCCTTCCTTTCCTCTGCTTCCTCTTCTCCCTTCAACACACACTGGCGCACACACACTGCAGATGGATGAGCACAGGGCAGGAATCTGTGTCTAGTTCATTTTCCTGTTCCCCACTCAGTTGGCCATGGGATAGAATGAGGTAGTGGATGGTGCTGGCTTATCGGGGAGGGAGCAGATTTAGGCTTTGAAAGTTCTGTCATAAGAGAAGAATATGGGGGTGGGGTGAGGTCCTGGTTACTTCAATCCTGACTGTGTTTTTGCCCTATTTAGTGAGAACATTGTCCATGATAGCAACAAACTTTAGCTCAGTTAAAGTTTATTTATCTTCCCATCTCCCTTGGCTCCACTTCTGCAGTCAGGGCAGTTGAACTCCCTCCTAGGATATATTTCCTTGCCCTGCTCTGGGTAATCCTCTTTCCCATTGGAGAGTCTCTAGGATGTCAAACCACCTGATTGGTGTCCTTAGATGGCTGTTCCCATTTAACTTAACCACTTCAGAGGGTGGACTACAGCAATCTGTGCTGGGAGTCAGGAAGCCCTGCTCTTTCTATCGGTAATTTGCTGCAAGGCCTTTAATGACGTTGACCTTTATGCACCTGTTTCCACATGTCAACTAACTAAACGATTTTGAATAAACCATGGAAAAGTTTCTTCAAAGGCAATCCTAGGAAGCCTTGCTTGGAAAACAGAAAATTCAGAGCTGGAGGACCCCTCCCCTCCCCTGCCTTACTCACTCAGGATTTGATGATGGTCGCTGTAGCTGGTCTACTTTGTAGCCTGAGATTCCCCAGCTTTGATTTTCAAGGCTCTCTCCTCCTCATGGCATCTCCAGAAAGAGCTAGGCTCCTTTCCAGAGGCTTCCTCCTCTGCTACCAGCCGTTCTTCCCCAGGTTGGCTGGCTATTCTGTGCACCGCGGGGTGCAGGTGTTTTGTTCTCATTTTAGGAGGTTGGAGAAGGACGTGTTGCCGTGGAGGTCGGCCTACTGCAGATGGTGGAGGGGAGGTGAAGGTCAGAGAGTTCAAGTCCCAGTAGTAGAAGGGGAGAGGTCTTCGCCTGCTGGAATCGGGAGGCGTTGAATTGCACATCTGTGGGGTCAGCTTCTGCTGCAGTGCTCGGTGGCACTGCTTGGTGAAACACTGGGCCACATTTATAAATTTCACATCCCATAGGGAGCTGCTGGTTTTAAAAAGTTTCTATTTTAGTTGTTCTCAGCCTTAGCTGCACGTTAAAATCACTCAGCTTAACTTTTACAAAATACCCATGCCTGAGACTCACTGCAGATGAATGGAATCAGAAGTGTGTGTGTGTGTGTGTGTGTGTGCTAGGCCCAAATATTAGCACATTTTCAAAGCTTCTCGGGTGATTTTACGCACCATTTTTATGTTCTATGCTATGTTGTGTTAGGCCTGGTTCCCTACCATGTCTGGCTAATGATTCCAGCAAGTCTCAAGGCTTGTATTTTTCTCTCCACTTGTGGATAAGGAGACTGAGGTTCAGAGTCTAAGGAAGTTTCCCAGGCTAGAAGGAGCTGAGCATCTGAAGCTTGCCTGGGCTGCAGAGCCTCTGTTCTAAACCACTGTCCTCAGGTGGGAAAAGGATGTGGGGTCACACAGGAAGTGGGGGCAGCACAGGTTGACTGAGGCTTTGCATAGGCGCCTGGACAGTTTGGTCAAGGTGATAGGGAGCCACTGAAGGGTTTGCAGCACAGGAGTGACCAGGAGACACCTGCATGGGAGGGATAAGCCTCTGTGGCAGCACCTGTGCCTACTTCTGAATCTGCCAGCCAGCGCAATGAAAGATAAGCTCAGCTCCTTGAGGAACTAACTTCACCGGTTCCTAAGTTTCCAAAGGAATTAAAAGATGGAGACTTGTATAGAGGGAGCTGGGGAATCTGACTGCTGTTTCCTGTCCCCTTGCCCGTGAGATGTGAGCCTGGTGAAGGCAGGAAGCGTCTTGCCCATCACGTCACCCCAGTGCTCAGCACAGGACCCAGCGCTGAGCAGAAGCACAGGAGCTCATCCTTTGGAAAGCGTGAGGTCTTTCTGCAGCCTCTTCCCAGCTGAATGGGCAGCTGGCAACACTCCTCTGCAGGTGGCTGGGGAGTTAACAGGTGCACGCGGGAGGCCCCCCCACCCCTTGCAGGGCGTTATTCTAGCCTGCTTCATTATTAAGCAGAAGGGATGGATCCAGACTGGATCCGGAAAACAGTCAAGGAAGTGAGTAAGGAGGTAAGAGCTCCTAGGAGGGCAGTCTAAAGTAAATATAGTCCCTTGATCTGGCCTAGGACAAGCTGGCCATGATGTATGAGGTGTGACGTCTGTGAGAAGTCTGGGAAAAAGGCCCTGCTCCTCACCTCCCTTCCCACCTGTTTCTCTCTTCTGCTTGCCCATAGCAAATATGGATCAAGGTCCTGCCATGCCCTAGGCGCTGTGTTAGGAGATGGGAGAGAGAAAGGGGATTGCAATGCATAATCTATGTCCTCAAAACACATATGGGAGAAGACAGAAAATTAGTAACCGTAGTAAAACATCAAGATGAGGTGGGATGGGAGGTCAGTGGGGCAAAGCAGAGAACACTTCTAACTTGGGTGTTTGAAGACAGCAACATGAAAGGAGAGGAAAACTTGAACTTGAACTTGAGGTGAAGGAGCGCTTGCATCAAAGCAGCAGGAATCATTAGGAATTCAGACTTTATCTGAGAAGACATCACCCGAATCCCGGTCCGCATATCGCTAGCTGTGTGATCGTGGTGGAATCACCTCACCTCTCTGAACCTACAGCCTCTTTCCCCTCTGTGAAGGTGGTTCAGCTTTTCTCCTGCATTGTAAGTCTCTCTCTGTCTCTGCTCGGTGATTCCTAGCAGCACTTGGACGTGTTGTAGTAACTCCCACTAAAAACCTTTCAGCCCTCTGAAACCACAACCCCACCAGAGAGCCTCCACGCCACTGCCTTCTTTCGGACAAGCTCCCCACGTGAGTTGTCTGAAGTCGTTCCTCAGCCTCTCTTCCCTGTCTCTCTTGCGCCTTCTCCAGTCATCCTACTGTGACTGCTTGGCTCAAGGTCGCCGGTGGCCTCCGTGATGACGGAGGTGCAGGAGTGAGAGACACAAATGGTCCTCCTTCCTCCTTGTGGCCCCCGGGGCGCCGCACTCTTGGTTTTCCTCCTTGCTCCCAGGGACGCCTCTGAATCCCTTGCTGATTTCGCTGCAGTCCCTGACCTTGGTTTAAGCATTGGACTGACCCAGAGCTCAGTTCTAAGACGTCTTGCTCAATTATTTTTTCTGATCTCATTCAATAACGTCTTGACATTTTCTCAACCTACGTCCTTGTTCCAAATGCTCTGCTGGATCCCAGAATCAGCCACCCAGCTGCTCCTGACATCTCCACTTGGAGGTCCACAGGCAGCCGAATCTCAGTGCACACCAAGCTCTCCACCCTCTCCACCTGCTCGACTCCTGCTGCACTTTCTCTCATCTCTGTTTCTGTCAATTCCATTTTCTTTTGTGCTGCTGAAGACAAAATCTTTGCCATCATCCCCGACTCTTCTGGGTTTCATACCTCGTATGAAAGCCACAGCCACTTTCATGGGCTCCACATTCGAAGTCCCTGCTGAGTGTGTCCCACCTCCCCTGTTCTTACCTTGGTCAAAGCCACCGTCATTACTCATCCGGGTTGTGAAATACTGACCCAGTAGCCAGGATGCTCCTTTCACAATGCCGCCCACCCTGAGCCCTCCAGGGATTTCCCAGTGCTCTTGGAGTACAAGCTAAAGTTGACTGTGCCTGCAAGGTTCCCAGCCCCTCTGTGCCTCTTCCATTCTGACTTCCTCACCCAGAGTCCCCTGTTTCTCTGTTCCAGTCATACTGGCTTCCTAGGCATTCCTCAAATCCACCATGGGTGTCCCCCACATCCACTTCAAGATCTTTGTATTTGCAGTAACCTGGGACTCTTTTTCTCCAGAAATCTGCAAGGTTTGCCGTATGGTCTGCTATATACCATGGACCAGTTGGGTTAAACAAAGATCAATTCCTCAGGTATGGAGGTCGGACAAGATGGAAACCAGGTGGGGTTTGTTTCTAGGGAGACTCCCTTCCTGGCTCGTGAACAACAACCTTCTTGCTGGATTCTCACATGGCCTTCTCTCCATCATGCATATATCTATGGAGATTCTCTAGTGTTGTCATCTTCTTCTTTTTTTTTTTTTTTTTTTTTTTTTTTTTTGACAGGCAGAGTGGACAGTGAGAGAAAGAGACAGAGAGAAAGGTCTTCCTTTTTTCTGTTGGTTCACCCCACAGTGGCCGCTGCGGCTGGTACACCATGCTGATCCGAAGCCAGGAGCCAGGTGCTTCTCCTGGTCTCCCATGCGGGTGCAGGGCCCAGGCACTTGGGCCATCCTCCACTGCACTCCCAGGCCACAGCAGAGAGCTGGACTGGAAGAGGAGCAACCGGGACAGAATCCGGCGCCCTGACCAGGACTAGAACCCGTGGTGCCGGCACCGCAGGTGGAGGATTAGCCTAGTGAGCCGTGGCGCCAGCCCTGTCATCTTCTTCTTAAAATATCACCAATCCTATTGGACCTGGGTCTTACTCTTATGGTCTTATTTGCCCGTAATTAACTTCCAAAGATACCACTTCCAAATATAGTGACATTGAGGGGGAGGGTTGGGTCTTCCCGATATGATTGGTGGAAGGTGGTGTAATTCGGTACATGACACTCACGCCTCGTTAGTGTTTAATAACTGTCTCTACTCTTGTTCCCCTTGTAAAAGAGACTCACGTCTTTTGTTCGCTGCCGTGTTGTCAGCGCACGTTCAAACGTGCTGACATGCTTGGTACTCTGCTTAGTAGTGGAGGTTTGTTTGCTTTGCTTTATGTACGCGGGTGCCGTTCTTCGTAACACTTACATCCTTCCTCACACACTTACTGACACTAAGTGCCATTACTTAGTAAGGACCTGGCACAGGACAGCGCTCAAT
Organism: Oryctolagus cuniculus; assembly: GCF_051225735.1. Taxonomy (NCBI): domain Eukaryota; kingdom Metazoa; phylum Chordata; class Mammalia; order Lagomorpha; family Leporidae; genus Oryctolagus; species Oryctolagus cuniculus. The sequence goes on along the minus strand of NC_142884.1, from coordinate 59,013,077 downwards.
GAGTGTTCTCGTTATTAGAAGGTGATGAGAAGGAAGGACTCTTTATAGGGAGAGGTCTCTGGATAGCGTGAGCCGGTTCATGAAGAGGGGACTGCAGCTGGCTTATGAGGAGCAGCAAAGATGTGTGTTAAGTTTGGGCAGTCTCTGCTATGTTGTGCGGGGAGTGTGTTGAGTGCCGTGCTCGGCCATCAGGATCTCGGAGGTTGTTGAAGCCATTTGATACCCTCCAGCAGGAGAGCATAGTGGTTAGAGCTGGGATTGGTTCGACTGGTCAGATTCAGTTTGATGGAATGTCTGTGGAAGGGTAAGACTTGGGGCAGAGCATCTCAAAGAGATGCCCACAAGTGAGTCAGTTTGATCAGTTGAATTTTCAGCATTATATAGTCTGCTATCCTCTGCATTTTATATTGTGTGTTCAAAATGTACGTTCAGGGGCAGGCATTTGGCTCAGGGCTTGACACCACTTGGAACACCTGCCTCTCAGCTCGGAGTGCCTGGGTTAAGTTCCGGTTTTGCTTCTGCTGCAGTTTCCTGCCAGTGCACACATCAGGAGCCAGAGATGACGGCTCCTGTGCTCGGATCCCTGACAGCACGTGGGAGACCCAGGTGGCGTTGTGAGCCCCTGGCTTTGGCCTGTCCCAGCAGTGGCTGTTGTTGAAGTTTGAGGGGTAGTGAACCAGCAAATGGAAGATTCTCTCTCTCTCTCGTTGCCTTCCAAACAAAAATAAATAAATAAATTTTAAATAATGTACATGTTTTCACTTAAAAGCAGATCCTTTCTCATATGATCCATGGAACTGACAACTTACTGAGGACATGAATTAGTGGACTTCTTGAATTTTCTCCCTCACTCTTCTGACGTTGTCTGCCTCGTTGTTGTGATCCTTGGAATGAACCCTCTCTTATGAACTACTGAATGTTCTCAGAAACCCAGAGATTTCTCTTTCTCTGGAAAAGAAGGTCTGTTTGCCCATCACTGGGGGAAGAAGGATTCTTTGTGTGGGTCCTTGTTCAAACACTCGGTCCAAGAAAAATGAGAGCTGCTGCGTTCCTTAGAGTTGATTTTGACTTGCAAGGGGACCTGGACTCTGTGTAGGGGATGGGATTGGTAACATTTCCTCATGGGGGCCATGGTGGTGGCTTTCCCAGGATAGTGGAGGTGATCTGGGGACTACTCTCCTGAGTACCCTTTGAGTCACAGTCACCTGCAAAGCTTGGAAAAGATGCAAATTCCTGGGCCTTGAACATGAATTTTCAATCTGGAGAATTTTTTTTTTTTTGCAGAAATATCACTTAATTCTTGGCTTGTCCATGATACTGTTGCCTGTATTACTTAGATATTATTTATTTTATTGAAATATATGTGTGTATGTATATATATAGTAATTATGTATTTATTGATCATTTCAAAAGAAAAACTTGAAAAGTGGAGAATTAAGTCTTTTGAAACATCAAACACTTGCCATCCTATTTCATCACTCCATAGATGAAATTGCAGTTTTACATTTCTTTTTTTAAGTTTTTATTAGGACAATAAAATCATATTGCAGAAAGCTGGGAAAACAGGTAGAAATGTCTAATTTCTCCAATTTGATGCAGCAACTATTTTCCCATTGATATGGTCCCTTTGGGTCCCTGTTCAGAAGTATTTGACAATGTGTGCTGTGTCAGTGTTCTGGTTTGCAGCATTCAGTGTGATGCATAGGCAGAGAGACACTGAGCTGCTCTGGGCTCCTTCCTCCTGAGACAGGACTCATGGAGTGGCCCCCACACAACAGCCCCATCCCAGGGAACTTAAGGCCGCCCGAGACATGAGGTGCAGAATAACCCGAGACCACGGCCCTGCTTACCAGCATTGCCAGCATCCCCCAAGCTGGTGCACCCAGTGTTTCTTGAGCCAGACTGTGTTTATTAACACCTCCTATGTGGAGCTGCCTTGAGGCATCCAGGTCGGCTGGGGGAGACAGACACATGCACAGCAATTGGAGCACTCCGAAACGCGGGCTGCACTAGAGAGCAGTGAAGGAGGAAGCCCGGTCCTTGGCTGATCAGGGGACCTGATGGGTGTAAGTGAGGGACCATCTGGGAGACTTGCAGTCTCTGTTCATAGCCCAGGCTTGCTCCCAGTGGAGCCAGCGGACTTCGAAAGCAATGCAAATGCTGAAATACCAATGTTTGCAAGACATGTTGGGCAGTATCCTCAATCTGCACAGGGTGGCATTTTCTCCCCTTTTAAGCTTTTTTTTTTTTTTTTTTTGTATTTTTGTCGGTATTCTAAAATATGTAAAAGATACCAAAAGAAGACAAGGCAGCAAACACACACATGCACACCAGACAGACTTACATGAACGAATGATTTTGCTGCGTTGCCTTCCTGTTTTCCTAGGAAATACAGCCCTCCACTACGGAAGTCATCTCCACGACTTTTCCAGCTCATGCCAATGCTTGTTTTTTATTTTAAAGATTTATTTATTTATTTGAAAGTTAGAGTTACACACAGAGGGGAGACAGAGAGGGAGAAAGAGAGAGAAGTGAGAGAGAGAGAGAGGTCTTCCATCCACTGGTTCACTCCCCAGTTAGCCACTCCCCACTCCGCAGTTCTGCAGAACTGTGCCAATGTGAAGCCAGGAGCCAGGAGCTTCTTCCAGGTCTCCCATGTGGGTGCAGGGGCCCAAGGGCCATCTTCTACTGCTTTCCCAGACCATAGCAGAGAGCTGGATGGAAAGTGGAGCAGCCGGGTCTCAAACTGATGCCCATATGGGATACCATGGCGCTTCAGGCCAGGGCATTACCCCCTGTGCCACAGCGCTGGCTCCCCTCCATGCTTAGAGGGAATTACATTTTGAAGTTTGCCTGTGTCCTTGTCCGTGTCCTGCTTCCATGACCTGTGCATGTGTGACATGCTTTGAGCATGTGCCACTGTAGCACATGTGTGTTATTCTGCAGCTCTCATTTTGACCTCTCAGTATTAGCTTCTCTAGATGCAGATTTTTCCATATGGATCGTATAGAATCTGGGTTCTTTGTTTCAGCCATTGTAGAGCATATTGCATTGTTTGAAAATACCATGATTTAGTGACCTGTTCTCTTCTGGATGGACATTTGGGCTGCCACAGAATCATCCTTCCCTCTCTCTCCTTACACACATGTGCAAGAATTCCTTTAGGTCCTGTTCCTGAAGATGAATGACCCGAGTTCCCAGAAATGTGCATTTTCGGCTTCAGGACACCTTTCCAAAGGCTCTCCAAAGTGTTTGTGCACCTCCTCCTCCGTACCAGCAGTACAAGTGCAGCAGACCCCATTTCTGCCTTGGTGCTATTGCATTGCAGCTTTTGACAATTTTATGGACACACAGCAGTATCTCATTGAGCTTTTTACTTATACTTCTCTGATTAATAGAGAACACTATTGCATTTTCATATGTTCACATGTAGAAGTTCTTTATGTATTCTGGGAAGAACCCTTTTTTGCTTATATGTGTTGAAAATATTTTCTCCAAATCTCTGGTTATATTTTAATGCTGTTTGCAGCAGCTTCTCTCTTACAGATATTTGTAAATCTTTCTTTGCTGTACTGGTGCATTACACATTTTGTTTATGGAATCCTTCCTGTCCTGGGGCCATAAATATATTCTCTAATATTTTCTTCCACAAGATTTAAGGTTTTATTTCTATATTTAAATCCATAACTCAAGAGGATTGAAAAAACTCTATTTTTAAACTGTGAAAAGTTCATGAAATTAAAATATACAACTTAATTACTGTAAATCAAACATGATGTAACTGCAACATATGTCAAGCAGTGAAACTTTGGGGCCAGAGTAACCCTTCATATGCCGCCTGCCAGTTACAGCCAGCTCACTTTGCCCACATCAGTTCCTATCCCAGCCATGATGCCAATTGCGTGGCTGCCTTTCCTTCTGGTTTTATCTAAGGTGTAAAATATCAGGGTCCTTAAAGCATGCAAGGGGTGACAGCAATTATCATCTGAGCATTTAAGAATTCTTTAACTCTGTCGTTCAGTTTTGCTTGTATTTTTTCACCCAAGTGGCCATGGAATAATACAGCCTGCAATCTTTCATGTCTGACGTTTCTCAAATCCTCAGTCTGTGAGATTAGTCCAGGTGCGGTGTGGCATCATTTGTTCATTTTCTTGTCGGTATTTTTTGCCGTTGGATGAATACTCCATAGTGCGTCTGTCCATTCCACTGCTGTTGAATGTTTGGATTGTCTGCTGCTGGAGGATACAGAGGTTGTTTTCATTTCTCTCCAGGTAGATGTTCAGCTCTCCCACTTTCCTCAGCACTCTGCGGTGGTATCTTTGTCATAAATCGAGCGTTGCCTATGTGTGGCCCCTTTTCTGGTTTCTGCTCTGTTACTTGGCTCTGCTTGTCTGTTTTGCATCAACACCTTGATGACTTAAACTCGTCGTCATCTGGAGGCACAGCAGAGCATGTCGTTCCTTTTGTTCTTTTTTTTTTTTTTAATTTTACAAGGTGGCTTGTAATCTATTTTTTAAAGATTTATTTACTTATTTGAAAGGTAGAGTTACAGAGAGGCAGAGGCGGGGGCGGGGGGGTGTTTCATCAGCTGGTTCACTCCCCAGATGGCCACAACGGCCGGAACTGTGCCAATCCGAGGCCAAGAGCCAGGAGCTTCTTCAGGGTCTCCCACGTGGGTGCAGGGCCCAAGGGCTTGGGCCATCTTCTACTGCTTTCCCAGGCCAGAGCAGAGAGCTGGATGGAAGTGGAGCAGCCGGGACTAGATCCGGAGCCCATATGGGATGCCAGCACTGCAGGTAGCAGCTTTATCTGCTACGCCACAGCACCAGCCCCTATTCCTTTTGTTTTTTGAATTTGTTTTCCACCTTCCTGTGTCTTCATAGTTTTAGTTTATAAGTAACACCCACACACAAAAATTGGAAATCATCTGGATTTCAGTGTGTGTGTGTGTGTGTGTGCATGCATGTGTGTTTGTGTGATGAAGTTAAGATGTAATTTAATTGTATTGTAATTGTATTTTTTCAGGGATGGCCTATTGTCCAAACTCATTTATAGGCTATTTGTTGGCATATTATTATACCTACACCATTTTTCTCTGATTGAGGCAGTGGGTCCTCATAATTCATGGGTTCTGTATTTGTAAATACACCTACCTGCTAAAATTTGTTTTTAGACAATGTTAGTTTGAAATTCAGAGCAACACACACACACACACACACACACGTCTGCTGCCTCCTAGAGTGTGTGTGAACAGGAATTTGGATAGGAAGCAGAGGCAGAACTTGGATCCAGGCACACCAAGATGTCGTGCAGTCATTCCCAGCTGTGACTTAACCCGCTGTACCACACTGCCCGCCCCCAAGGTTTGTTTATTACTGTACAGCTGATACTCAGGGCCCCTCACGGCCATTCATCAACACGCGCAGGGCATCAGAAATCTGAGTCAGCCGACAGACACAGTCCCCGCTGAAGTCCAGCAAGGTGACGCTGCGCCTGCTTGCTTCAGCTCTTCCTGTAACCAAGTGTCTTTTCTGAGATCTTTGAAGTCCCACATTTTTCTTATTTGTGTGCTTTTTGTTGGTGACTTTGCGATCTCAAGTGGCCCTCAGCATGGTGTTGAAGTGCGGTGTAGTATGCCTAAGCACGAGAAGGCTGTGATGTGTTTCATGGAGAAACATGTGGTTGTTGGAAGAGCCCCACTGAGGCACAAGTCACAGTGCCGCTTGCCATGAGTTTAGTGCTGCTTGACGGTGGTTAGTAAGTAAGGTGCCTTTAAACAGACACACTCCAGGTTATGTGTTGAGGAGCTGATGAACCTGTTGCAACCAAAGGCTTGCAGGATCTTAACTGCATGTTTTCCGTAGGAGAAACCACTCAGTATTTCCTAATTTAATATTCATTGTATATTTCTTAAGCAAACCTCCTATGAATAAAGAGAATTGACTGTATTTGACTAATGCAGCCTTTTCTATTCCTTTGCTTTCAAACTTTGTGGAACTCATTTTAAAATTAATTAATTAAATTTATTTTCAAAAGTTAGAGACATACACGGAGACAATGACAGACAGAGAAAGTCTTCCTTCCGCTGGTTCACTTAAATGGCCACAGCAGTTGGGACTGTGCCAGGCCACCTCTGCTTCTGATCCATCTTCCTGTGGATGTGCACTGTGGGAGGTAGCAGATGATGGCTCAAGTGTTTGGGTCCCTGCCACCCATGCGAGAGACCTGGAGGGAATTCCTGGCTCCTGGCTTTGGCCTGGCCCTGGACGCTGTGGGCATTTGGAGAGAGAACAAGCAGATGGAAGGCAGGTGCTCTCTCTTTCAAATAAGTGAAAAAGAGAAGATGTAGAAACAGAACGGGCTTGCAGAGAGCAGACATGAAACAGCCAGGTGCTTCCAGATCATCCTGTCCCCTTCTTGCACCAGCCACTCGCATTCTCTCTTTCTCTTTGTTTGTCCCTTCTCACCTCCACAGGCAATGGCTTGGAGGCCCATACTGGATGTCACTCAGAAGGGTGCTGCTGGGTCACTGTGGATCTAGCGTCCTCTTGCTATAGGAGGTGTTGAGGACAAGGCTGTGCCCAGGATGTGCTCCCTTACAAAGGGAACCGGGGCCCGAGGCACAGACCCCTCCCCTGACTTGGTGCTGATCATCTCCTGGGTGACGCAGTGGCCCAGGAATTCATGAAACCTTTGTCTGTGTCTACCTTGGAAAATGAGGGAAAAATGTGGCCGCGGCATGCAGGGGTTTGGGGAGGAGATAATTCAGCCTGGAATCCTAGGGGCGCTCTAGGAAAAAATCCATTCCAAGGCCTTCTCCTGGTGCCGGGAATCCCAGTGTGGGCTTGTTTTGCGAGGCGGGCAGGAATTCTGCCATGTCTCCTTTGCTTTAGAACTTGTTACTCTGTAGAGATTTAAAACTCATTAGGGAATGGCTTAAGAAGTTAATAACCTGTTACTATTCCGGAGAATTACATTTGATGTTGTTTATAGCTATTTGGCTGACAAGAACACATACATTAAGATTGGGAGCCAATTCTTATTCATGCCACTTATTGAAGGCAAATCATCCAATAGTAAACAGATATCATTAATCTTAAACTTATATGGGGAGAGTCTCATTTTTTAAAATTAATTGTACTTGTGGGACTCTGTTTCTTTAAAGAAAACTAGAATGTTAAAATAGTGCAGTAATAGGACAAACTTTGCAAATCTGGTACAGAATTTGATTTGTGTGGGAAAAAGCAAAATTGTCTATGAAATGTAACCAGGAAAAGCAACGTGGATTACTAGGAGCACATGATTAGGGAAGCTTGGACATGGGCTGGCTGCTTCTTTTCCCCATCAAGCCAGAGCACTGGTGAGCAGGTATTTGATTTGGTTTTAATTATCACATTAGTGTTGGTCATGATTTCTTTTTTTTTAATTTTATTTTATTTAATGAACATAAATTTCCAAAGTACAGCTTATGGATTACAATAGCTTCCCCCCTCCCCATAACTTCCCTCCCACCCACAACACTCCCCTCTCCCACTCCCTCTCCCCTTCCATTCACATCAAGATTAATTTTCAATTATCTTTATATACAGAAGATCAATTTAGCATATATTAAGTAAAGATTTCAACAGTTTGCACCCACACAGAAACACAAAGTGTAAAATACTATTTGAGTACTAATTATAGCATTAATTAAACACCTAAGAGTAATTGTGTATTAATTACAGAGTTCAACCAATAGTTTTAAGTAGAACATAAAAAATACTAAAAGGGTAAAGTATTAAGTTATTTTTTTCCTTTTTCTTTTTTTTGTTTGTTATATAGTTTTTTTATTTAATAAATGTGAATTTACAAAGTACAACTTTTGTATTGTTGTGGCTCCCCCCCCCAACCTCCCTCCCTCCCGTGGCCCTCCCCTCTCCCACTCCCTCTCCCATCCCGCCCTTCATCGAGTTTCATTTTCAATTACCTTCATATACTGAAGATCAACTTAGTATACACTAAGCAAGGATTTCAACAGGCTGCATTCACACAACCACACAAGGTATAGGGTATTGTTAAACTAGTAGTGTTGTTTTTAAGTTTCATAGTAGAACACATTAAGGACAGAGATCCTATGTGGGGAACATGTACCCAGTGACTCCCGTTGTTGATTTAACAATTGGCACTCTTATTTATGACGTCAGCAATCACCTGAGACTCTTGCTATGAGCTGTCTAGGCTATGGAAGCCCCTTGAGTTCACCGACTCTGAACTTGTTTAGTCAAGGCCGTATCACAGTGGAGGTTCCTTCCTCCCTTCAGAGAAAGGCGCCTTACTCCTTGATGGCCTGTTCCTTCTGCTGGGGTCTTGTTCACTAGGATCTTTCATTTAGATTTTTTTTTTTCCATGAGTGACTTTTAAGCTACAGGCAGGGATACTGGATTTGGAAGACTTTCTCTTCCACCCTTACCCTGGTGAGTATATAAATATTTGTTTCCCAGATACCATGGCTGTCTGTTTAGGGAGAAATCACACAAAGATGGTCCTTTCTCAATGCAATAATTCTAGGTTCTTTTTGAAACCATGTCATTTGTTTCATATCATTGGCTATGGTTTATTCATTTACCGTTTGTTAAAGACACTTAAATGCGAGTTTGGTAGGAACTCAGAAATTTGTCTTTCCTGTTGCTTTACAAGTTAGCATGGGAGACAAACATGAAAACTATTTCCAAAACAATTACATTGTCCCTAGATACATAATAGCCATGCCTATGAAGTTTTATGTTGAAAACGGTGATAGGAGCTTGCAGAAAAAGGAGAGCAAATCCTTTCAAGGGTGAGGGTGTGGAGAGGGAAACTCTGGGTTGGCTTTTTTTAAAAATATATTTGAGAGGCAGAGAGATAGAGATCTCCTGTCTGCTGTCACTCCCCAGTTGCCTGCAGCTGATCAAGACTGAGCCAGGCTGATGCCTGAAGCTGGGACCTCAGTCCAGCTGCCGGAGCCGCCGCTGTGGTCCCTCAGGTTCTACGTCAGCAGGAAGCTGGGGTCAGGAGCAAGAACCAGAGTCAGGTCTCAAGCCCAGGTGCAGGGTTTACCTGGCATCGCAACCATGAGGCGAGAGGCCCAGCTCTGTGCTGACATGGCTGCGTGGATGGAGTTCACCAGGGGAGACAGGAGAGTGACCTGAGTCGTGGGGGGTGGGGGGAGCACGGAGCACTGAGCAGGGAGAGGGCGCCCGGGAGGCTGGAGGGATGGGAAGGCTGGTGCTGGAGAAGCAAGGCACTTGTTGCCTTTCACGTGCTGTCACTGCCTCACGCTCTCCACGCCGGCTCTTCCTCCACCAGAGACAGGGCCTCCCTGCCCCCCCCCACCCCGCCACTTGCTCCTGTCTTCCATGTTGCACCCAAAGGGATCTTTCTGAGACCTAACCTGTGTTGCTCCCCGTGACCCCTGGGATTAAGTCCAGTGGCCCACAGGGAAGCTGCTGACCTCTCAGACCCCACGTCCGATCGACCTGCCTCTGACTCAACAAGCTCGCCCTCCGGCATCTTCCTCCCACCTTGTTCGGCATCCGACCCTTCGCACACACGGGTCCTGCTGCCTGGCGGAGTCCGTTCTCTGCAGTAAGCATCCTTCCTTCCCCTGTGCACCTGCCTCCTGCGTGTTCTCCCGGTCGTCTGTTCCCTTGTTTCGTGGCCCTGTAGTTACCTCTCTCCCCCGACAGCGTGTGTCATTTGTCCGTCATCCTCAGCAGAATGCCAGCACCGTGAAAGGAGGGATGATGCTGGTCTTGCTCACAGCTGCAAACCAGTACCCGGCCTTGTGACAGGTGCCTCCTGCGTTCTGGAAAATCACTTCGGGAGAAAATAGATGAAGGGACTTATTCCAGACGGTCCTGTGTGCCAGGCTCTCGGCTTTAGACCTGAGCCTTTGAACAACAGGAAGCCAACAGAGATATTTAACTGGGCCTGCATTGAGCGTGGAATGGGTCTGCCTGCCACAGGAAATTAAGTTTAAAATATTTTCAGTAATTTTACTCCTACTATGACTTCACTGGCATCTCTCTGTGGTGATGGGATGATGGGAGCAAAAAGCGATTTTCATTTCTCGAGTAAAGCAGAAAACCTATTCCTGCAGGGCCTTCCATGCTCACAGTGTAAGTGGACCGACTGGCCCCGTCCAGACAGGAGGGAGAGCTGGTTAGCGGGAGGGGCGGTGGGTCACTGACGGCAGAGGGGTCTCTGGTTTGCAATTTGAAGGGGACATAAAATGCTGGCTGGCTGTCACAGGACACCGGGCTGAGCTGCAGAAAACTGTTAAACCTCCCTGTTGCAATATAAATATGGGATGAAAGTTGATTAACCAATTTTATGTTGTTATCTGAGCCTTCAATCCATTTGCACTTGAATTAAAATGACAGAAATTGGGTTTTGGCTGGACAGGCATTTTTCAACAGGCAGTGCAGGTAGAAGAAAAAGAGGTTTCAATTCTTTCTCACCTGAAGTCTTTATCTGGCAGAGGATTTTCTGTGATGTCGCCTTCCTTGATTTCTGTGAATGACTGGCAGGGTGTAGCATGAGGGCTCAGAACACACAGGCTGCAGCAGGCAGGGGCATCTCCTGAGTTTTCCCCCAGAGCCAGAGGATTCTTGCTGCCCTGGCTGTGTTCTCTTAACTGGATTACTGCAGCGGCCTCTCGGCGGGCTCTGCCCTGGTCCACCTGTGTCCGACTGCTGGGACTGCTGTCTTAGCTTTTTATTACGACAGCAAAATGCCGGAGGTTTGATGAAGAGAGATCTTCCAGTTTGGGAGGTTCAAGTCCAAGATCAGGTAGCCCCCATTGGGTTGGCATGCGGTGAAGGCAGCTGCTGGTGGTGGCAGAGCATATGTGGAGGAAGGGTCACCTGGTGAGCCAGGAGGCATGGAGAGGTTGGGCCCAACTCAGGCTCCTGTAACTCCTTTTCTTGAAAGAGATACTGTCCCAGGACACACCTCCAGTCACCTGAGGACCTTCCATGACTTCCACCACGTGCACCTCCTAAAAGTTCCACCATATCTCAATAGCTCCATCCTGGGGACAAAGTCTTGAACACATGGGCCTTTGGGGGTCATTAAACATCCAAACTAATATCTAAGGCATTGCACCTCCCACCAGTCAGCCACAGGAGTGTTTCTCCTGTGCACGTGTGGAGCGACCACGCTCTTGCTCAAAGCCTCTCCACTGATTTATAAATTAAGCCCATACTAGAACTCTTTGGCGTTGATTACATCAAAGACTTAGCCCACCTGCCTACACATCTAGATCACTCTTTCCTCTCTATCATCCTTCCCTTTTGACATGCCCAGCCCTACTCTATTCTCTTTTCCTTAAAGCTTTATTTGAAAGGAAGGGAGGAAGGAAGGGGTGGGGGGGGGGGAGAGAGAGAGAGAGAGAAAGAGGTAGAGGGAGAAGGAGAGAGAGATGTTTTCGCCTGCTGGCTCACTCTCCAGATGCCTGCAATAGCATAGTCAGGGTTGAGCCAGGCTGAAGCCAGGAGTCAGGAACTCCATCTGGATCCCACAAGGTGGCAGGAACCTAACTTGAACCATCATCTGCTGCCTCCAGCATGCATTAGCAGGAAGCTGATTGGACTTAACCCAGGTACTTTGTATGGCATGGAGAGGTCCCAGAGTGGCTGCTCAACCCAGCACATGATAACATTTGCCACCCCCAACCCCACTGTGTTTTCCAAAACTCACCTGTCTATGTACTCATCCCGTCAGTTTTTCTCTTCTTCAGTTTTCCTGCCGTCTGTGGTCTGACATCTATCCCCAGCCTCAAATCTTGATTTGAGTTGCTGGTTCTATCCTCTGCCTCTGGCTTTGACTTCCAAGAGTAACTGCCTGCCTGCCCTGCGTACTGCATAGCTCGGAGTTTGTATCAGCCCTGTGATGAAGCTCATCCTACGTCAATGTTAACTCTCTGTTTCTCCCCGGATCAACACAAAACCCGTTGACTTGGCCTTCAAGCTTCTTCATACCCTGATTGCCCTTGGCCTGGGCCCTGCAGGACAGCTTTACACTCCAGCTCTTCTACATCAGTTGCAGCTTTGGCCGTGAGCTTGACCTCTCCTTGACGAACAGTGGCACCCAGTTGTTCTTTAGTGGGGCTTCTGAGGAGCTGTGAGAATCCTTCACATTCAGATTCCAAAATCAGGACTGGGTTCAACACCCGGCTCTCCTAGCATCTGTGTGAGCTTTGACACACTGTTTAACCCTACTGTGTCTCAAACCACTCATTAGAAAATGAGAATAATAGCCCTGGCTTCCATGGAGAGCTGTCGCTGTGTGGGTTCTGGATGCCCTGGTACCAGCACGTTTCCACCAGATCGCACAACACGTAAGTGCACCTGCCTGGTCCCCTCAGACCTGGGTGACGGCTGGGCAAGTTGCCTCGGGAGCTTGAGAGAAGTCAGCTCAGTGCTGATGCTCTTACACCTGAAGTCAGTGCACCCAGTGCTCAGAGAGGATCGGCCCCAAGTAATGGGACCACCTGCTCCTATGGAGGCCACGTGCGGGCTGCTCTGCGAGCTACAGACTCAGAGATGCATTCTGGCGGCCCTGCGGCTCTTGTTCCGTGTGGGCAGAATGGACGGATATCAGCCTGGAGTGGTTCTGTGGTCACCGGCTTTGCTGGAGGATTTGAGTGAGTGGGAGATGGGAATAGTATAGACATGAAGATGTAAGTTCATTATAAAAGGTTATGGTTCCAGCTTTAGAATTCTTGACCACATTGCCCAGGGAATTCCACTAGCAAACCCCTGAGCTGAGACAATTTTTTTGGCACTAAAGAAGGAGGGATTGGGGCTCTCCAGAGAGCACATGAATGATTTCTGCACATCCTTCCGAGGAGAACTGAGTGCTGCCCCCAGCCTGCCTACCCCTTGGCTTGACTCAGTCCCAGTTCTACACACCTGATGAGCAGGAAGACGCAAAAGTCACCCCTGGACTTCCAGCTGCAAGGGAGTCTGACAAAGACAGATTTTAGATTTCTGACATTTGCATGAGTGAAAGGAGTTTCAGTGTGTGTTGAGAAAACTTTGTGTGTCACAGTGGTCAGCTTCCTGGACAGCTGGGAATCGGGAGAGCAGCACAGTCGTCCTGTAACTTCGGAGCCTAGAACAAGGGCAGGTGTGCAGCAGGAGGGAATCAGTGAGTCTAGAAAAATTTTGTCTTCTCCCGTTGCTCTTTGCCTTTGTCAGAAAGCAAATTGTTGGTGGGAGTTTGGGCTCAGAAAGACATAGGATGGCGGTTCCAAAAGTGCTTGGGAAATGTGTGTTATGAAAAGTTGTCTGTGGATTTCAAATGCTTTTGCATCAAAATAAACTTAACTTTAGTTTAATTTCCCATGAACTTTTAAAATTCCCTCATGTGTGGCCTGAATGTGCTTCTCTTTCCCTCCTTCCTCTCCCCTCCCCCTTCTCTCTTTCCTCCCTCCCTCCTTAGCTTCCACCAGCAGGAAACTGGCTCCTGAGGACACACAGGAGAACCCTCCAAGCCCAGTCCAGGACACACTGTGCCGCTTTTAATTAAACACCTTCCTGAGGAAGTCCCCTGTGCTGCGGGATTATCGGGCCTGGATGAGCGGGTCATCCACACTCGGATCTTGTACTGATGGGACACCTGTTCTAGGAGATGACCTTGCCCTTCGGGGACGGCCACGCTTTTGTCTTCAGAAGCCTCTGCGTTCTCCTTGTTGGGAGGACTTGTGTGTATTTTCCATTCCGTTCTCTCCAGGCCACTGCAGGCTGGAGAAGTTCATGTGCCCTTTTCAAGATATGAAATACATGCCTAATTTGTAACGTTGGTGCATCCCATTTTCCCTGATAACCCCTAAGCAGCGCTTTTAATAACGGGCTTTGGTGGAAACAGACTCAGGCATTGTGTTGCTGGCTCTAGATTGCGGGGCTGGTGGCCTGGCTGGGAGCCCTCAGAGAAATCTCTTTCCCTCTCTGCTCCAGGTCGTTCATGTTGCCAAGTAGAATTCCTTACGCGCTTTCACTTCTGACCAGAAATCCCTGGAGAGAACTCAGTGCTGACCCTGCAAGGTCCAGGGGCAAGGGTGGGGCCTCTGCATCGCAGGGCCTGTGTCGGGGAGGGCAGAGGACAGGGGTCACCAGTTCAACGGGGCTCTTGCGCTAGGGAAGGAAGGCTCATATGTCCATCTTTCTATGTCAGGCTCATCTCTGCCAACCCTACCCTGATGGCTAGAACAGAGCTGCTTAGGGGTCATGGTTACTGTGCCCAACAGGCAGGGGCTTGGCTTCACGCTCTGCCTCCCTGTGGCTCTGCCAGGACTTTCTCGTCCTTTCCAAGCTAGGAAAGTAACCCAGCCAAGTCTGGGACCCTTTGTAGACACAGCCATATTCTTCTCTCTTAAAGGAACCTGCAGCCATTCCTAAGTTCTTGCACCAAGATGAGGCTTAGTCAAAGCCAAACCTGGGGCTGGCACTGCAGTGTAGCGGGTAAAGTCGCCACATGCAATGCTGGCATCCCATATGGGCGCCAGTTCAAGTCCCGACTGCTCCACTTCTAATCCAGCTCTCTGTTGTGGCCTGGGAAAGCAGTAGAAGATAGCCCAAGTCCTTGGGCCCCTGCACTCACATGGGAGACCTGGAAGAAGCTCCTGGCTCCTGGCTTTGGATGGGTGCAGCTCCGGCCATTGCGGTCGATTGGGGAGTAAACCATCGGATGGAAGACCTCTCCCTCCCTCCCTCTCTCTCTCTCTCTTTCTCTCTCTCTCTCTCTCTGCCTCTCCTTCTCTCTCTGTGTAACTCTTGACTTTCAAGTAAAATAAATTAAAAAAAAAAAAGCCAAACCTGTAGTTTTTAAAGCAGCTGTACAAAAACCCAATAAGAAATAAGCAAACGCACACACACACACACAAGGCAGACTCAATGTCAACTGCTAATGTTAATAAAGTGAAAAAGAATTCCCAGTCTACCAATTTTCCTTCACTACAAAGATCTTCCCAGGTGCAGGAGTGCAGGGATGACGTGCAGGGTGACCGGGCCCCTCCCAGGGTCTGTCAGTCTGTGTCAGTTCAGAGGCCCTGTTCTCTGGCAGTGTGGACATTCGAGGCAGCAGCAGGTGAGGGCGTCCTGGCCATAGCCATGTGCAGAGTGCCCACAAGCCACGCCAGGTACAGGGGTAGGATAAATGCTAAAAAATGATCCTTACAAAAGGATTTTGGGAATTCTTCTGTCAGCTCGCAGGACTACTTCAGGGCGAGTGAAAATAATTGAGGATAAATCAGACGCATTGATCAGCTATCATGTGCCTGAAATCATTTTGCAGGCAAGGTCCACGGCAGTTATGAAAACTGATGAAAAGCCCTGTCCTCGGAGAGCTGAGACTCGAGGGGAGCACACGGAACCAAGCCGTGGGAGGGACAGGCGCCGGAGCCACTGGAACTGCGCGTCTTGGATTCTTCTCAGACTTTGGGGTGCAGGTGCCTGACCAAGGGAGCAGTAGGCAGTGCCGTGGCGGATGCAGAAGCAGAATTTCTTTTATTTTAAAAACTATTTTATTTATTTAAGAGGTAAAGCTAGAGAGAGAGAGAGAGAGAGAGAGAGAGAGAGGTCTTCCATCTGCTGGTTCACTCTCCAAATGGCTGCAATGGCCAGAGATGGGCCAATTTGAAACCAGGAGCCAGGAGCTTCCTCCAGGTCTCCCACGTGAGAGCAGAGTCCCAAGCACTTGGGCCATCTTCCGCTGATTTCTCAGACGCATTAGCAGAGAGCTGGATCGGAAGTGGACTCAAACCAGGGCCCATATGGGCTGCCAGCCCCTCGGGTGGAGGCTTAGCCTACTGCAGCACAGCACTAGCCCCAGAAGCAGAATTTCTAGGGCAGGGCCCAAATGTCGTTGTATGGTTTGCCAAAGGTCCTGGAGGATGATGGCTGGGCTGGTGGCAATGACTTCGTAGACATGCCTGGTGCACGAATGGAGATACAGGTCACCTAGTGCCTCGGGGAGCCTGACCCCTTCCCAGACCTCCCGACGGGACTTTCCAGGGGTGGGTGGGCATAGAAAGCCCAGCTAACAAAGTGCCCCAGCAGGACTCTGTCACCCGACAGTCAGGCCCGTCCCAATTAGCTCTTAATTGTGTTCTGTCTTCTTCTCCAATTAGTTCTCCTGCATCAGTTAAGCTACTTGGAGGCCCCTAGGACAGCACTTCACTCAGAAGCCCCTGAGAGCTGGTGTGGTCCTGGGCAGGTGACTGGCATTCCCGGGGAACTGGCTGCAGCTGCACCTGCACCTGCATTCAGAGGGGAGGCGTTTCCAGGTAGGACATTCCAGAAGCTTCTTGTAAAACGAATGCGAGGGCTTCAGGGCCTCCTCCGGCTGGGCGCTTGCTCTTGCCCCGCTTCTCTTCAAGGCTGGATTCTTCCTGCTGCTTAAGGACCAGCTCAAGGCTCCCATTCCATGACCTGACTTCTTCACCCCCAGGGAAACATGAGCCTCGTGCCCATGGGTCTTCCCATCCTTCATGTATGAATTCACCCGGGATTAGCCCTGTCCATAGAGCGACAGCTTCAGGAAGGGTCCTGGCCTGGCCCCGTGCTGGGCACTCAGTAGGCCCAGTGCACAGCTGCTGTCCCTCCCAGCCTCTTGTAAAGAGACCTCGCATCCACCCCAAGCACCCGCAGCTTGGAAAAGCTTGCACACAGCAGTTTCCGTTTGTGTTTTGGGTTCTGTGTTCACCTGGAGCTACTGAGGAATGCCAGCACTGTGGCAGTGATGTGAACCCAGGGTCCTTGCACTGTGTTGCATCCCACTCCCCCAACACAACTGTCTTATTCTTTTTCGATGATGCCAGCACCTAGTCCAAGGATCATACATGGCTCTCTTCTGTATTGTTTTTTCTGAATGAATAAAGTTAGTAATTTCTCAGGGTGGGTACTGTATGGGGGAAGGATATGAGTGCTTCTCTATTAAGAAAAAAATCAGGGGTGGTCGTTTGACTGGGCAGTTAGGGTGCAGGATAGGATGCCAGCCCACATCAGAGATCTTGGGTTCAATACTTGGCCGCAGTTCCTGATTCCAGCTTCTTCTAACGTGGACCCTGGGAGGCAACAATGGCCTGAATCATTGGGTTCCTGCCACCCTCAGGAGAGACTTGCATTAAGGTCCTGGCTATTGACTTAAGCCCCTTGGCTGTTGCAAGCATGAGAGAATGAGTTTTAAAGAGGAACAATTTAAATATAGGCATCAGGATAAGCTTCAAAAATTAAAACAGGGAGTAAGCTAGATGCATACAAGTAGGAGCAGGGTTACGTCCATTGTGGTGTATCAACATAATGGAACATCTGCTTACAATTACAAAGGGTAGAGACAAAGCCTGGTGTTCAGTGACTTCAAACAAAGTGCATTGGTAGAAGACAATTTTGTCTACATTTTGATAAAATGATACAGGATGAAGCAGGTGTTCAGTGTGGTGATTAAGACACCCACATCCCACATCCATGAGTCCCTAGGTTTGAGTCTCCACCCTATAGGAACCTGCTAATGGATCCTAGGAGGCAGTGGGTGACGGCTTAGGTACCTGGATCCCTTCCTCACACAGGGCGACCTGGACCAAGTTCTCAGCTTCTGGTTTACTCCCAGCCTGAGCCCAGGTTGCTGTGGCCAGCTGGTGTCTGAACCAGCGGGTAGAAGTTATCTCTCTCTCTTGTTCTTCCTCTCTCTTTCTCTCTCTGTCTATTCATCTTTCAAATGATGTAAAATAAAATAAATGTTTTTTAAATAGCAAAATCTGTTTAAAAAAGAAAGTGATATTGGATGATATATTTACTTTAAGTATGAAGATGAGAAAGGAACAGAAAAACATGAATATGTGTGCTGTTATATGAGTGACACTAAATTTATTTTATATACATACGTATCTCTCTACATTTTAAGTCCCCCTAATAGTTCTGCAAGGCAACTTTTAGTGCTTATGTTTCTTCATGTGAGGAAACTAGTATAAATAGTTTACTAAGTCACACATCTAAAATAGTTGTAGTAAGCCTTGGAATCTTGGCCCACTGGCCCTCAAATCTTTGCTTTTTAAAATTATTCACAAGTGATTTTTCTTATGTGTATACATTTAATGCTAATTTCTCCTTTCTTTTGCCAAAGAAACCTTTTACTTAATGAGTACAAATTTCATAAGTACAACTTTAGGAATAAATATAGTGATTCTTCCCATCATACCTGCCCTGCCACCCCACCACCTCCTCCCTCTCCCATTTCCAGTCCCATTCTCCATTAAGAAAAAAAAAAAAAAAAACTATTCCTCAATAGTCAAGACAAGGGCTATTCAAGTCATTGCTTCTCAAAGCATCAATTTCACTTCTATAGATTTCCTTTTAGGTGCTCTATTAGTTATCACAGATTAGGGAGAACATATGGTGTTTGTCCCTTTGGGGCTGCCTTATTTCACTAAGTGTGATGTTTTGCAGATTCGTCCATTTTGTTGCAAATGACCAGATTTCAATTTTATTTTTACAGCTGTGTAGTATTCCGTAGAGTACATATCCCACAATTTCTTTATCCAGTCTTTAGTTGACAGGCATTTAGGTTGATTCCTGTCTTAGCTATTGTGAATTGAGCTGCAATAAACATGGGGGGTGCAGATAACTCTTATTTGCTGATTTCATTTCCCTCGGGTAAATTCCCAGGAGTGGCATGGCTGTGTCATGTGGTAGGTCTATATTCAGATTTCTGAAATATCCCCATACTGTCTTCTATAGTGTCTTCACCAGTTTGCATTCCCACCAACAATGCAACCCTTTTCCCCTACATCCTCACCGGCATCTGTTGTTGGTAGATTTCTGTGTGTGAGCCATTCTAACTGGGGTGAGGTGAAACCTCATGGTGGTTTTGATTTGCATTTCTCTGATGGCTAGTGATCCTGAGCATTTTTTCATGTGTCTGTTGGCCATTTGGATTTCCTTTTTTGGAAAAATGTCTGTTTAAGTCCTTGGCTCATTTGTTCACTGGGTTGTTTGTTTTGTTGTTGTGGAGTTTCTTGATTTCTTTGTAGATTCTGGTTGTTAGTCCCTTATCAGTTGCATTGTTTGCAACTAATTCTCCCATTCTGTTGGTTGCCTCTTCACTTTCCTGATTTCTTTTGCCATACAGAAGCTTCTCATACAGAAGCTTTGATTGCCTGTGCCTCTGGGGTCGTTTCCAAGAACTCTGCCTGTGCCAGTGTCTTGCAGGGTTTCTCCAATGTTCTCTAATAATTTAATGGCATCAGGTCATAGATTTAGGTCTTTAATCTACTTTGAATGGATTTTCATGTAAGGTGTAAGGTAGGGGTCCTGCTTCATTCTTCTGCATGTGGAAATCCAGTTTTCCCAGCACCATTTGTTGAAGAGACTGTCCTTGCTCAGGGATGCTAGTTTCTGTTAAGAATTCATTTCTAGGGGCCAGCACTATTGTACAATTGGTTAAGCGGTCATCTGCAGTGCCAGCATCCCATATGGATGCCAGTTGGAGTCCCGGATGCTCTACTTCCAATCCAGCTCCCTGCTAATGTGGCTGGGAAAGCAGCAAAGGATGTCGCAGATGTTTGGGCCCCTGCACCCACGTGAGAGACCTGGAAGAAGCTCCTGGCTCCTGGCTTTGGGCTGGCCCAGTCCCAGCTCTTGTGGCCATTTGGGGAGTGAACCAGTTATGGAATATATATCTCTCTCTCTGTCTCTCCCTCTCTCTGTAATTCTGACTTACAAATAAGTAAATAAATCTTTAAAAGATATACTAACTCATTCCTAATTATACCTTATTTCATATTGCAAAAATGTAGATAGATAAATATATCATAGAATGTATTATATTTTCTATATGTAATTTAATGCTTAAAATATAGATTATTACATTATTGGTAGCAATCAACCACCTCCCAGTATTTGTGCCCTTGTGCAGTCCCTTCATGTAGACAGCAGACTCAGGTGTGTGATGTGTTTTCGCCACGGGTCATCGGCAAGCATGACTCAAGCAGCACTGGGTCAGCATTTAGGAGTTAGGGTTTGTCCTCCTGGAGCTTGGCTGCCCTCTTATGAGAAGGCCCAAGCTGTCCACTTGGTGAAGTCACATGGACGAGAACCAAGTCATCTCAGCTCACAGCCTGCACCAACTGCCACTTACTGGGACAATCATCCTGGATACACCAGCCCTGCTGAAGCCTGCAGATGGCTGCCACTCCATAAGTGATCCTGTTGACACCCAGCCAGTGAGCCAAGTCCATTCACAGACTCGTGAGAAATAAGAAATACTGATTGTTTCAGACTGCTAAGCTTTGGGATGGTTTGTGTCCTAGTCTGGCAACAGATGACCAGCAAAACCAGACGTAAGAAATGTGAAGTTCTAGGACAAGCCTGGTACAAGTAAGTGCTTAATCACAATGCCTAAGAGAAAGTAAGGGCGAATTCCCTAACATGACATTCAGAGTGAGTGCCTTCTGGGAGTTCATGTTAGCCCTGTCCTTTAACAAGACAACTTCTCTGTTGAATGAGGTTGATCTGCAGCCTGGGCCTGCAGTCTTGGCTCAGGGAGGCCCTCCCCAGGGCAGACTGCACAGCCCCAGAGCAAAGGGGCATTGTCCTCTCAGAAATGCCAGGTCCTTTATAAGCTGCAGAGTTACAGTCGCTGCTTAGTAGTTGCCCTGGCCCCGCTAGTGCTCTCATTCTTGGCTTTTATAATAAAGTTCAGTCTCATGCTCATTTTTTATCTTCCTAAACGGAGCCTGCCATGGAGCAGCCATTTGTATTAGGATCTTAGGCAGCCATGACTGTTCCCAGACCTGCATTCCGTTCAGGCCCCCATCATCTCTCCCTTGGATAATTACCGCAGCCCCTAACAAGTCTCCTAGCATCTTGGCTTCCACTCCTCTATTTTATTCTCTACAGCAGGCAGTAGGCCATTTCTAAAGTACAAATTGAATCATTTCACTCTGCTTTTTAAAACTCTCCAATAGGATCCCCGTTGCCTCAAAGCAGAATTTCTCAGACTGGATTAATGAGTGTTCTGTAGGATGTGGGTTAGCAATGAGACTCATGGTTTAATACATTTGTAAAACCCTAACAAAGTTAGCCACACATTTTTGTGTGTTACAGTACTTCTCAGTGCCTTTAATATGCCAAATGCAAATTGTGACTCTACAAAGAGGTGATACAAAATTAACACTTAACAAAGTTGTTTTCTTAGTAGGGTGTCTTGGCTTCCACTGGTGGTTCTAAGCAAGAATTGCTGCTTAGAATTATTGAGTGTTTTTAAGTTCCTTAAGTTGGTAATTAAGCTTCTTCATGATCTGACCCCTACTTATCTGTCCCGCTCAAATTCCTACATGTATTCCAGCTTCTTACTTCTTGACAGTTTAGTGCCTCTGCATCTTCATTCCCTATAGGCAAAGTCACCCACAATGCTCTTTCATAGCCGATTGAGTAATTTAAAAATTATTTATTCATTTGAGAGGGGAATAGGGGAGGGGGAGAGAGAGAGAGAGAGAGACCGACCTTTCCTCTGCTGGTTCACTCCCCATATGCTTGCAACAGCTGGGCTGGGGCTGGATCCAACATTCTGGATCTCAATCCAACTCTCACACAAGCATAGCAGGGATCCAATAACCTGAACCATCACTGTTGCTTCCCAGGGTCTTCGTTAGCAGGAAGTGGAGTCAGGAGCTAGAGCAGGAAGTTAAACCCATAAACTCCAGTGCGGGATGCAAGTGTCTTAACTATTAGGCTAAACACTCACTCCTGATTAATTCTTACTCATCTCAACTCAGTCTTGCCTCCTGTGGGACACCTTCCATCTCCACGCTACCCCTTGGACTGAGTTATGTTTATATCCACCTGTGACATCCCATGGTTTTTCCTATAGTATTATCTGTCACACACTCTTGGAATTTCATGCTAGTCTTTCCTTCCAGATTGCACGTTCCTTTGGGTAGGGCTAGCTGTTTGGCACTGAATGGGCACTCTGTGTTTATTGAACAAATGAATATAGGTTGATTACCTCTTATCCAAAATGCCAGGGGCCAGAAATGTTTCAGATTTTGAACATTTTCAGATTTTAAAATATTTGCACATACCTAGTAAGATACCTTAGGGATGGGACTGAAGTCTAAACACAAAATTCATTCATGTTTCTTAAACACATAATATGAAGGTATAATCTTATATAGGAAAGGAAGTATCACTATATTCTTAGAATAATATCTATGAACAATACTGAATCTGTTTTCTTTGTATAAACATCATATTTTTTTATTTTATTTTATTTTTTTTGACAGGCAGAGTGGACAGTGAGAGAGAGAGATAGAGAGAAAGGTCTTCCTTTGCCGTTGGTTCACCCTCCAATGGCCGCCGCGGCCGGTGCGCTGCAGCCGGCACACTGCGCTGATCCGATGGCAGGAGCCAGGTGCTTCTCCTGGTCTCCCATGGGGTGCAGGGCCCAAGCACTTGGGCCATCCTCCACTGCACTCCCTGGCCACAGCAGAGAGCTGGCCTGGAAGAGGGGCAACCGGGACAGAATCTGGCACCCCGACCGGGACTAGAACCCGGTGTGCTGGCGCCGCAAGGCGGAGGATTAGCCTAGTGAGCCGCGGCACCAGCCTGTATAAACATCATATTAATGAGAATTGAGAAATGTGTTGTATTAATTATTATGTGTTTTCTGTGATCCTGAGGATCTAATGTGTTAATAAATTCCTTAAAATGGTTTTAATAATTTTGTATGTGAACAAAGTTTTTTGGTGTGGAATTTTCCATTTGTGCTGTCATGTTGGTGCCCAAACTATTTTGGATTTCAGAGAAGTTCCAATTTTGGATTTTCGAATTAGGGATACTCACCCTATACTGAAACACAGAGTGGGTTTGGTGAGACTGATTTTTGAGTAAGAACTGACTGAGTGTGGTTACATTGACATTAGGACCTTTTAAGATATGGAGTCATCCCTGGGCCACACACATCTCTTACCACCAGATGACCTCTACGACGCTGTCCCGGGAACACAGAATTTCACAGGAACCAAGCTGCATCTGCTTGCTTTGTTCTTTGAGAATTTGGACTCAGCAGTTGTTAGAAGGGTATCAAACTGCAGGCATGTGAGCTCCAGGGCTCTGGTGGCCATTTGTGCATGAGCAGAGAGAGGAGAGATGTGAAGCCTGTGTGGTACTCAGAAAGTAGCTAATGGAAAGATCTAGTGGCCTGTAAACCTAACCTCTGCTGCATTTCTCATCTCAGTCGGGCTGGGGCCCGGCCATCTTGGCTGTCTTTGTGTTGTATCATTCCAGCAAATTTCCTTTTCCCCACTTCCGCTTGTCTTGGTGTTACCAGCAGGGTCTTTCCTAAACAACATCCGGTTCTTTTTCCTTGAAAAACTTGAGGCGTGATGGCCCTCTTAACGTGCTGCTCTCTGTCACAGCCATGTTGTGAATATTAATGGCAATACTTAAGCAGGTCGATTGTGCATTGAGAATATGAAATATGTTTGTCACTTAAAAACAAATGATTGTCAACACAGTGCCTGGGCCGAATTAGTCTCCCTGAGGTTGTCAGAGCGGATGCAGAGGGAAGCTGTGGGCAGTATGTTTACGCCTGATGTTGTAGATCCCAAGGTCAGCATGGGGATGTGCAGATTTAGGAAGGTGCTTTCTCACTAATGATTTGTGATCATTAACTTGACTCATGGGTGGATTCATAGCGAGAAAAATGTTAATAAAAAGCTCTTGGAGCTACATTTCTGCTTTGCTGGGCTGTCATTCCATTAAGCAAATTTGAGGCAATGTAATTGCTACAAGATTCTACATATGTGCAAATGAATTTGTGAATTATTTGGCAAATGAATGGGTTTTTGGTCTAATTCTATCTCGTTTCTAGGAGATGTTCAGACTGTCAGTTCCTAAGAGCTAGCAAGTGTGCAGGAGCAATTCACTACCGACCGGCCACAGACACGTGGGCCTGCATGTAAGTACTGACTGTCACTTAGTGATGGTGTGACTATGGCCCATCTCTTTTCTGAGTCTCAGCTCCCTCATCTGTCAAATGGGCACGATGATAACACTAGTTCACGGGCTTATAACGAGATTAAACTTGGTAACGTGTATTTTAAAAGCTGCCATAAATTAATTGGTAGTTATTATTTCATTTTAAGCTATATTTTGCTTGTTACTATTAGAGAAAAGCAGGGATTTGCTGATTCACATGAACACACATTTAGATGGGTGACTCTGAATGTGGGTTTTGGGCTACAAATAATGCAGAGACAGAGGGTGGACGTGGGAGCTGCCTACCGCCGTAGCTCTTGCCTCTGGGGGGATCATCCAGTAGAGGCAACTGTGAGAGTAAATATGGGGGTACCTCCAGAAGCTTATGGACAAATGGGATTAAAAGACAGGTTTATTTTGGCACAAACACTTTTTGAAATCTGTATATAGAGTTTCTTCATAATATGCATTTTCATAAATTTTCAAAGACTCCTTTAGTGCATGGATTTCGATTTTTCTGGCACCAAAATGAATTTAGATTTTAATTTTATCGTCCATGAACTTTTTGACGTTGCCTTGAACATGACACCCAAAGCAAGGTTGGCCCAGCCTTCAAATTTGTGATAGCGAAATATGTTTGTGGAATCTGCAATTCCTAGGGCATGAATTCAGCCACACACGTGGGTGCCTTACGCTCGTTCACTGGCTGGTCCACCTGATGTGTGAAGCCTTGTCGTTTTTGTGTGTTCCATAGGATTCTGATCCTTGGCCTGAAAGTACATGATGAACAGCAGCTTTCGAAGGCAGCATGAGTGATGGCAACCATAGGAAAGTTGGAGTAAAGCCTTATGCAGTCTAGTAAAATTTTGGCTGTTTTCTACTCATTTTCCTTTGGATTAATCTTTACCACTTGTTTTTATATCTGTAAGATGAAGACAATATCCCATGTGACATAAATATATGTCTATACACTCCTTCAACAAATAACGTGCTAAGGGCTGGGGAACCCAGCAGTGAACAAAACACTCGATCATTTCCCTCTCTTACTAGATTTCACATTTTATTGGGGTTTGCAGTGTATTGGAGGAGGATGTTTGAGACCGTAAACATCTCAGAAAAATACAACACAGCAGTTAACAGTGAAAACCGATTGCTGAGGAATAAAATGCTTCCGCAAAGGAGGTCTTGAACTGTCCATAAGGGGCGAGGTCATCAATTCACATTCGGACAGGACTTGCTGAGATGGTGACCTCTGAATAAATACCCGAAAGAAATGAGGAAGCAACTCCTGGTGAAACTGGGGTGGAGGTGAGAGCTCTCCAGGCAGTGGAATTGCACGTGCAGAGGCCAGGGAGTTTGGCAAACCAGGAGGGGGTCAAGGCTGCTGGAGAGGGGAAGGTGAGGAGGAGAGAGGCAGGAGATGAGGATAGAGAGGAGAGTGGGGGCAGATGGGAAGGGCCTTCTGGGCAGTGCCGAGGGCCTTGGCTTTTCCCTTGACTGTGATGGGGAATTGTGGGAGAATTATGATCCGGCTCAGGCTCAGCAGGATCATCTAGACCGAGGCTGTCCCAGCCAACACTAGGGGCTCCTGGAAGTGTGGCCAGTGGGACTGAATTCCTCATTTTCTTTAATTTGAATTAACTTTAAAAATCATTGTATTTGATTCAGTTGTTGGAAACCTTTTCTATGTGTATTTGGAACAACTTCGGTATGTGAGTCTACTTTTTCAATAGTAAATTTCTGAGACCTAAATATAGATCAGGCATTTCCAACAAAATGTTACCATTCAGATTGCAAGATGCTATAATTATAGCAGAGACGCTGGGTGCTGAGCTTGTGATGCAGCAGGTTAAGCCTCTGCTTGCAACATCGGCATCCCATAATCAGCAGATGCAAGATCTCTCTCTTGCTCTCCCTCTATCTCTGTGTCACTCTGCCTTTGAAACAAATAAACCTTAAAAAGATACTCTGGATTTCAGCATCTTCGGATGAAAAAAAAATTAAAGTTAAAAATCTCAATTATATTTTATACTTATCTTAAAATCATATTTTTAGCATATGACATTGAATAAAATATGACACTAATTTCACCTGTTTCTTTTTACCTTTTTCAAAAAATATAATCACTTGAGAACTTGAAAATACAATGGATCACATTCTGTTTCTCTCAGAGGATATCAGTATAGAAGAAATTTGCACTGAGCTCTGGACTATTAATGAACCCGTGTATTTACTCATCACAAGTGTTTGTAGTAAATGGATGGGGTTCAGCGTTCACAGAGCAAAACACAGGCACTCTCTGCCCTCATGAGATTTCTAGAGAGGAGACAGAAAAAAAAAAAACCAAGTAAACCAAAAATAAAGTAATGCCAAACCATGGCCTGTGCCGTGGGAGAAGCGAATGAGAGAGTGAGAAAGAGCAAATTGGGAATGAGATGTGAGACAGGTGGCCCAGGAAGGCTCTCAGGGGTATGAGAAGCTACTAGTGCTCGGAAAATTATTATCCAAACTGACTTGCTGAAGCGCCTTCTAAACCCTTGAGTGCTGTAGAAGTGAGTTATTATTAATAACTGCATTATTCTGAGCCATGCATATGGCTAGGGGACAATGCCCATGAGAACAGAGACCGTCTCAGCCAGTGGTTCACCCTGGGTGTCTGCTCGAGTTAGGTGTGTGACAGGGTGTTAGTGAGGGTCTGAGGTATTTCAGGACCTGGGGAGTGAATGTAAACACCAAACAGGTCTAGACTTCATTGTATTCAGTTGGAAAGGAAACAGTCGATGATATCAATAAGAGATGAGTTGTTCCTGGAGATGAATGAAGGATACATATGGAGGGTATGATAAGTGCACTACATGGGCAGAGACACAGTGAATGGGGAAGATGCCTTTTTTAAAAAAATACTTATTGATTTATTGATTTGAAAGAGTTACACAGAGAGAGGGTGACACACACACACACACACACACACACACACAGATTGATCAGTCTTCTATCTTCTTCTATCTGTTCATCCCTCAAATGGCTACAATGGCCAGGACTGGGCTAGGCCAAAGCCAAGAGCCAGAAGATTCATCAGGATCTCCTATGTGGGTGGCAGGGTCCCAAACACTTGGGTCATCTTCCGCTGCTTTTCCCAGGCCATTAGCAGTGAGCTGGATTGGAAGTGGAGCATCTGTGACACAAACCTGCACCCATGTTGGATGCCCGTGGTGGCTTTAGCTGCTAATCTACAATACTGGTCCTGGGAAGATGCCTATGAGGGAGGAGACCTAGCATTAAGACTTGAAAGATGTGTGAACTTTGGGTAGGTGCTGGGAGCAGGCAGTGTTCTCAGGCAGGAGGCCTGTACCAGCAAAAGTTCAGAGGAGGGAACCTGGTGCCCAGGACTAATGAGTTCCTTGGAAGGTGGGAGCATAAATGAGTTTCCTCTCCTGCTTTTGCACTCTCAACAATGGGTCTGCTCTCCTGAGTTCTGAGAGGTTCCCAAATTCATGGGTTCAGAGAGAAACAAGACCTCAGTATAGATCAGGTATTTCCAATAAAAATTTTCCATGTGACTTGAGATATTCTGTGATTGTAAAAGCACTTCCGATTTTGAAAATTCAGGATTAAAGAAAAGTAAGGGAAGGGAAATCTCAGTTATATTTTTGAGATTCATTATATATAAAATTATAATGATGACTTGGAAATACTGGGCAAATAGGACAATGCATTTACATTGATTTTATCTTTTAATTTTTTACTTTGTAAAAAATATAACTCATGCAACATGTACCATGACAAATATGGCTCACGTTCTGTTTCTATCGGAGAGCACTGCCGAGGCAGTGGCAGCAACGGGGCCAAGCTAGACAAAGTCCTGCCCCGTTCTCTTCTCTGGGAAGTCTTCAGATAGGCCCCGAAGGCAAGGTTTCCAGAAAGCCCTGTAACTCGTTACAAGAGGATGTATAATTCTGGGGTCCCCTTAGGTGCACAGGTTAAGAGCAGGCCGCTCAAATCTTCTCCAAGGGAGAGAATGGCTCCATGCTCAGGAGAACCCAATTTCTCTCCACTGGAAGCCTCTACGCGGTGTCACAAGTTACCCTGGTGAAGCAGAAACTCTTGTTCTAATTTTGTGAAAGACTGCTATCCAGTGAGAACTCTGGCCTCCTGGCCCGTGGCGAAGCCAGGATTCAAGCCTAGATCACGCACGCATGCTCGTCTCTTGTGCTAGTGACCTTCAGACAACAGTGCTGAAAGGGACGTGATGTACTTATTGTATCCCCTCCCTGTTTCTCAAATGAGAAACTGAGACCCGCAGAGAAGCAGAGAGCTGCCGAAGGCCACGTGGTCAACTGTCTTTATGCTCACCACTTCCGTCTAAGTGAAGTTCCGGGGAGAGAAAGAGAGCACACATCCACTGGGCCACCCTTCTCCCAGTCCATTAGTGCGGAAGATAAAACCCAGATTTACTGAGCACTGCCATAAACCAGGAAAAGAACTACAGACAGGAGGGTGGTCTGGTTAGGAGTGGGCTTTTCCTTCCCAAATGCGTCACCTGACCCCATCCCTCTGTCTTCAGATCTGCAGTGGCTTCCTGGAGGGCAGCTTCGCGTCTGGCTTTCCTCCGGCCGGGAAGGCTCACAGCTGCGGGCTTTTGCAGGGAGAAGTGAGTGCAGGTTGGTGGGGCCGTGCTGGCTCTGAGTGACACACGGAGGCGCTGCTGCTGCTGCTGTGGCCCGGGGTTCGCAATGGGAGCTGGGTGGGAGGAGATAAGGTTTGTGCTGGTGACAGGACCTCCCACATGCTGTTTATAATCACATCTCTCTGCCATCTGGGCCCTGTCCCCGTGCCTGGCCTCCATCCTGCCAGCTCAGGAGCCCAGCTGTGTCACACACATTCTTCACTTTGACGCGTTCCAGGCCAGAATGTTTGGGCAGAAATGTGAGAGGGAGCAGGAGCTCAGCCGTGCTGTGGGGCCCCAGGGAGGACTTACCCAGGCTCTTCCACACCCACAGAGGGTACCCAGCTGCACCATCCAGGCCGCAGGAGAGGCTGTGGCTCAGGGCTTGTTTGGGAGATGCGGGGTGCCTGCGTTGTGTGGCCCCGGCCCAGGGAATGAGAACTCTTCAGTGTGGCAACATTTAGGGAGCAGGATAGGGCTTTCTCACTCTCTCCACCGTTCCCTCTGCTTGACTGACAGTATTTCAAATCCCTAAAAATCACATTCTTTATCTGTAAAGAAACACCCTGAAATGTCAGCGACACTTGATGTCTCTGGGTGCTGAGTTATGGGTGATTCTTCTGTTTCTAGTTTGCTTTTCTTTACACTGAACACTTTCTTCATGGATCCTGATTACATTACAATAATGTTTGAACAAAAACCTTTATTTTTTCCTTCCGAGAAGGCACGATCCGACTTCCACAGATCAGATTGTCTGCCAGGAACTAAGGTGACCGTTTCTGGATCTTCCTAGGGCGCACATCCCCAGACCCTTCATCTTCCTTTTGTATCTCCTCCATTTCATCAGCCTCGGAAAAAGAAATGCTGTTTTCTTGAACTTAGGGGCTTTATGTAATTTATCTCATTTAATCATCGAACATCAAGAAAGAAATAAGAATAAAAGTGAGTAGGAGAGCTCTTGGCTTTGTGAGTCTCTGGTCACCATCGGTGGCTGGCAGAGCCTCGTCCAGTCTCTGCTGCACAGCTGTCTCATTTTCACCTGTGCCTTGCCTGTCACAGCCCAGAGCTCCACTGGACATGTGCATGACTGTTGTCTGTCCTCATGTCTCACAAACCGGATTCAGGACTCTCATTGACGAGGAGCTTGAACTGGAAGTTCAAATCCCCAAGCTCATCCTTCTCTGGACTTGCTTTGCACGGTGACATCAGGAGCAATCACTGAATCTCATTCTATCCATTGTTTTGCAAACTACCTTCAAATGTATCATCTACATAGTCACCCAGCTCCTTGCTGTTGACAGCTGGCTTACTGGGTTTTCAGTGGTGACAGTTTGTGTATCACTACTGTCGGGTCATGTCATGGACTCAGGGTGCCTTCTCTACTACTGAGAATGGAGTCGTTAGTGTTCTGACTCTAATCAGCCAGAGAGCTGATTCCAGAAACCTCAGAATCAATCCAGAAAACTCTTCCTTGAAATTCTATCACTCTAGAACCACTCTTGTTCTAAAAGTTGGTATTAGTGTTCTCCAGAAAAAAATAGAGCCCAATGATATATATTGACTTGTTATTAGGAATTGGCTTACACAATTGTGGGGTCTGATGTTGCAGTCAATACCTGAACACCCAAGAGAGCTGGTGGTGTAGCCTTGGTCACTCGAAAGCATGAAAACCAGGAGAGCCAATGGTATGAACTCCAGTCTGAGGGTAAGAGACGACCAATGTCCCAGCTCAAGTGGGCAGACAAGCAGGCCAGCTGCCCTCTACTGAGGCCATTTTGTTCTATCCCAGTCTTGAGTTGACTGGAAGAGGTCCACTCACCCTAGGAAGGGCCATTTTCTTTACTCAGACAATAATTCAACTGCTAATCCCTTCCAGAAACACCCTCCTAGACACATCTGGGATAATGTCTGGCCAAATGTCTGAGCAAACCATGGGCTTGGCAAGCTGACCCACAAAATTAAACACCACACATACCTCACAAAACCTGGAAGGTGCTGAATCCTCTAGAATTCTTCATTTTAAGCAATCGATACTACTCCCTGATGATTTAAATAGGAAAGACATTTGGAAAGATATTGGGAAGGTCATAGGCTTGGAAAGTAAGTGCAAAAGTGGTATCAGCTAAGTTAAAGTCATTTCATAGTGTATCGAATACATGCGACTAATGGGAGACAGATACCCAACATCTATTTTAAATTTCTACAAATCAATAAGAAAGAGATGAACAATACAGCACAGTCATCTGAATTAGGCTTGTGTATGCTACGGTCCTGAAGACACCCCCTCCCCCATTGAGGTGCACTAGCAAAAGACAAGTTTATTTCTTATCATGTGAACTTCACAGCAAAGTCACCTTTTCAAGTGACTGAGTCCTTGAAGAAGCTCAGCTGTAGAAGCTGCTTCTGAGTGACAGCACAAAGGAGTGAGTGGAAGGTTTCACATTGGAAAGGTTAAGTGCTTCACTTCTCCCTGCAACCCATCATCCAGAACTGGTCCCGGAACCTCTGGTTAGCCAGGGAAGGGGGTTGAGACAGGGTAAACCCCACCCACACTCAGAAAGAAAGGAGAACTGGGTATGGGTGAGCCCAATGCATTTCTACCACAATGGGTCGAGGACACACACAGGTAGTGTGTGAAAGAGCATTCTAGAATGGTCAGTACACACATGAAAATATGCTTAATGGGCAGTAAATCACTCTCATCAAACTGGTGAAACGAGAACAATTATTGGTGTTAGTGGGTGACATTGGCAAGGATGACGACTAGTGATGGCAAATCTTTTGCATTGTAAGTGAAAGTGTACAATGATAGATCACATTTCAGAGCAATTTGGAAAAACGTAGAGGAGCTTATCCTTGAACCCTGAGATTTCACTTTTAGGTATATTCACCATTGGAATCAAGAGAGACGTGTAAGAGTAGACACTCAGGATTGTTTGTCATCACGAAGGTTGATGAGCACCTAATATTCACCACAAGGAAGATGGGTATGCAGAATACTGGTATATATCATTACAGATAAATCTTAACAAATACCTCTTAACAACCACAAAAAAGTAAGTTGCAGAGGATGTATGCAGTGTAATATAATTTATATGGCAATTAAAATGCAGAAAATAGTGCTACACATTGTTTTTTATGTTTATGTCCTAGTGTTCTTATTGCCCTCAGATCTATTAATATGATCACTCCCGTTACTTGAGTTTTAAATGTCAATGATTATATTCTTCATTCCTAGAATTCCTGTTTAGTTCAATTAAACATCTGGCTGGTCATTTTTGTGGTCTTGTGTCATTTTCTAATGTGTTTTCAACTTCCTATTTTCTATTCATATAAATGTTACATATATATCACATATATATTATATATTTGCCCACACATACATACACACTTATCACATATATTTTATAATCTTAACATTGTAGGCCCTTGAGATGGAGCATGTGTATCTGTTTCTGCCCCGGTTTTTTCAGGTTCTGCTGACTTTCATCATAGTATCTTTTTTTTTTTTTATTTGGCAGATAGAGTTAGACAGTGAGAGAGAGAGAGAAAGGTCTTCCTTCTGTTGGTTCACCCCCCAAAAGGCTGCTATGGCCAGTGCGCTGTGCTGATCCGAAGCCACGGGCCAAGTGCTTCTTCCTGGTCTCCCATGTGGGTGCAGGGCCCAAGGCCTTGGGCCATCTTCCACTGCCCTCCCGGGCCACAGCAGAGAGTTGGACTGGAAGAGGGGCAACCGGGACTAGAACCTGGTGCCCATATGGGATGCTGACGCCGCAGGCGGAGGATCAACCAAGTGAGCCACGGCGCCAGGCCCTCATCATAGTATCTTATTGCCTCCCATTTCCTTTAGTTTTTATTGCTTTCTCTTGTTTGGCTGATCTCAATATTAGGATTAAAGAACCTTGCTGAAATATATTCCTTATTCCTTGGGAAAGTTTGACATTTTCTTCTGCATCGTACCCGGGGCAGTGCTAAACCAGGCACTCTGATTTCTCTGCCTTGGGTTTTATGCATCACATTAGTGGACAGCAACCCGGCATTGTATCATGCTGGGGAGATGTATTCAGGGGAATGGAGTTGTTCTGGGTTGGTGTGTGTGTGTGTGTGTGTGTGTGTGTGTGTGTTTGTCCCTGTGCATCGGTGCATATTTTCTTTTTTTGTAAAGCCCAAACCAACACAGATATTTTCCCACTTTCCTTTGCCACAGTTTTGTCCTTTTTTTTTTTTTTTTCAGTAGCCCAGTATTTCCTTCAAGGTGGAGCTCTTCAAGGGTCTGTTTTTTCTTTTAAGATTTATTATTTGTTTGGAAAACAGAGTTAAAGAGAATGAGTGAGAGAGAGAGAGAGAGAGGGAGGGAGGGAGAATTCTATTCACTGGTTCACTCTCCAAATAGCCACAATGGCTAGGGCTGGGCTGATCTGAAGCCAGGAGCAGGGAGCTCCTTCTGGGTCTCCCACGTGGGTGCAGGGGAACAAGCACTTAGGCCATCTTCTGCTGCTTTCCCATGCACATTAGCAGGGAGCTGGATTGGAAGTGGAGCAGCTGGGACTTGAACCAGCACCCATACAGGATGCTGGCACCTCAGGTGGGGGGTTAATTTGCTAAGCCACAGCAACAGCCTCCTTCAGGGTCTTGGCTTTAGGTCCAGGTCTTTTTCTACCTGCTCTATCTTTGTGTCTTTCTCCTCTTCTTCCTCTTCGTTTCTCTCTTTTCTTTTCCTTCTCTTTCCTCTTTTTTTCCTCCTTCTCTCTTCTCCTCCTTCTTAGAGGCAAGTGCTCCCAAACATCCTTTGTGTTTCAGTTACCCTCTGTGGATTTCCCTCACATTAGAAAAAAGTTGGCCGGCGCCGCGGCTCACTAGGCTAATCCTCCGCCTTGCGGCGCCAGCACACCAGGTTCTAGTCCCGGTCGGGGCGCCGGATTCTGTCCCGGTTGCCCCTCTTCCAGGCCAGCTCTCTGCTGTGGCCAGGGAGTGCAGTGGACGATGGCCCAAGTGCTTGGGCCCTGCACCCCATGGGAGACCAGGAGAAGTACCTGGCTCCTGCCATTGGATCAGCGCGGTGCGCCAGCTGCGGCAGCCATTGGAGGGTGAACCAACGGCAAAGGAAGACCTTTCTCTCTGTCTCTCTCTCACTGTGCACTCTGCCTGTCAAAAAAAAAAAAAAAAAAGAAAAAGAAAAAGAAAGAAAGAAGTCATCCACGTAGTGCAAAGCATCTTTGTTCTAAGTGGTTTCTAATGGGAGTGTTTTTCAGAATAAATGTACCTGCTGAGGCCAGCATTGTGGTGCCACAGGTTGAACTACTGCTTGCGAAGCCAGCATCCATATTCGAGGGCTATTTGGGTCCTGGCTGCTCTGCTTCTGATCCAGGTCCCTGCTAATACACTTGGGAAGGCAGAGGAACATGGAAGTGCTTGGGCCCCTGCCCCCATGTCGGGGACCAGGAGGAAGTTCCTGGTTCTTGCCTTCCTCCTGGCCCAGACCTAGCTGTTGCTAGAACTAAAGGAGTGGACCAGCAGTCTCTACAGCCCTCCCAATCCTCTAGCAGTGACCTGTTGGTGGAGCCCGGGGTTACACTCCTCACTCTACGCTAGGGAGGCTGGGGAAGGAGGTGTCTGATTCTTTTACCCTCTTTATTGAGAGGTTGCCTGGACCTCATAAAGGTGGAGGATTTTGCAAGCACAGGAAGGGGTCAGAGCATCGAATAACAGAGCATCTGAATTAGGAGCCGGATGTCACCTGTGCTGACAAAGATTGCATAGTTTCCACAGGCTTCTGCCTCTTGGCCCGACCTGGACTATGCCCTTACGTATGGTTTCTCCTTCATTCCGCCTCTCTACCCACACCCTGACTCCCAGAGGAGTGCACAAAACTTTGAAATCCATTCAGAGTTTTTCATAATGCTATGTATTTTCTAAGAACTTTTTGAAGATTCCTAATACGCATGGATTTCACATTTTTTGGCACCAAAATAAGCCTTTCTTAATTCTATTTTCTAGGAACTTTTTGGAGTCTGCTCAATCAGTCTTGAATAGAGACCTGTACACGTGTGGGCATTTTCCTCAAACCAACTCTACTGGGTTTCTTTCAGGTGCTGTGACACTAAGGACAAATTGATTGCATAAGACTTCGGGGTTCCCTCCCATCTGCCTCGACTGTCCACACATACGAGAGGCTGGAGATGGGCTGGTGATAACTGGGTGTGGGAGGAAGGCTAGCGCCAGGGTGTGCACGGCTGAGCACAGCACGGACGGCGTGCTATGCATGGAGCCGTCCTCATACCATCTGGCCGACTGTCTCGGCCAGGCCCAGAAATTGGTCCCATTTTCTCAAAAATTAAAATTCAATAAGAGGCTTCGTTCATTTCAATCTTGTGCCTTTGTGTAGCAGACACAGTACTCCAGTGACAAGCACAGGTGAATTGAATTTTGTTTTCCCTATAATAGCCGCTCCAGCAGCAAACTAATGTATCAGTTCTCAGAGATGAAAATAAGCATAATGCCTGATCCTGAATTTGAAATTGCATAACTGCAGCAAAATGCTTTCAATTGAATCGCACATTTGTTTTCCTTTTCTTTCCTTCCTCCTTCTTTCTGTTAAATCTCCATTTGTCTGTGATGATCATAGCTTATTAGAGGGCTGCTTCAGAAAACACCACAACGAGAGAGGCCTCATTTAATGCATCGCTACTCTCACCCTCGGCTTTTAAACACTCACCCGAAGCCTTTAGCCTCTGTCTCCTCCAAACCTAGACTGTAGGGCTTGTGTTTGCCCAGTTCATTGTTTAATGCACACATTCAGAGCGTATGTATCTAATGAGGATAATGGAAGCTTCTGTCCATTAATGCGGGGGCACAGGAGTGAAGATAAGCACTGTTTGAGCACTTACTGTGTACCTGGTGCTTTACATATCTTCTCTCTGTTCCTCCCAATATCCCACTTTGACTTTTAATGAAACAGGGTCTTAAAGAGGTGGACGGAGTGGAGATTACAATAGGAGAAAGAGAATGATAAAGATTAGATCCTGGAATTAGACCCAGAACAAGATGGAGGGCATTGCCACTTAGAGTGGGAAACCTGGCAGACAAGTGGGTTTGTTGTGTGGTGATGATCAAAGTGTTGTTTAGGAATCACTGATTCTGAGGGTCCTTGTAGAAAGCCACGTGGAAAAGTCCATTCAAAGCTGGTTGATTTAAGGGTGAGGCAGTTGAAAAAGAGATGAACATTTGGGCTGGCTTTGGAATCAGGGTAATTAAGCAACTTGTTCAATTTCAGCTCACTGGCAAATGGCTGAGCAGAGACTCACCCTGCTGTGCAGCCTACTCCACTAGCCTCTGTGACGTAAAGGCCCAGCTCTGTCCCCTCTACACCAGAGCTGAGCCCATTCCATCACCCATCCTGGGGTCTCCAGGCTGGAAAATCACTCCAGATCTTATAACCAGATTAGGGGTAAATTCATAAAGCACTGGACATACTTCTACAACTCTTTTTGTTTTTTAAAGATTTATTTATTTATTTGAAAATTGGAGTTACATAGAGAGACACGAAGAAGCAGAGAGAGGGAGAGGTCTTCCATCCTCTGGTTCACTCCCCAACTGGCCACAATGGCCAGAGCTGAGCTGATCCAAAGTCAGGAGCTTAGAGCTTCTTCCAGGTCTCCCACATGGGTGCAGGGGCCCAAGGACTTGGGCCATCTTCTACTGTCTTCCCAGGCCATAGCAGAGAGCTGTTTCGGAAGCAGAACAGCCAGGACTTGAACTGGCGCCCATCTGGGATGCCCACACTGCAGGCAGCGGCTTTATCCGCCATGCCACAGCAGCGGCCCATCTACATCTCTTTTTTGCTTGCACTTAAATGCAAGAGAATGTGTGCAGTGGTAATGCCCACAGGAGAAGAGCTCTCTTTCCCTAGCCTTAAATCAGAATTATCATCAGAATCACCATGGTGCCCCATCACCCAGGGATCTGATTCTCCTCAAAGTTCCCACAAACATTCTCCCTCTTCTGCCTACAGAGTAGGCCCCCGAAACTCGGTGCAGAGAATGCCAGAGAATCTCCTTTCTCTTGACGTCTGTCCAAACCAGCTCACTTCAGAAAACATTTATTGACAATATATATGCATTCAGTACAATGGAGAAAAATAAGAGTATATACATTATTTCCTAAAACCAAGATCAAGATGTGTGATTTGTCCAAAAACCTGATTTGGGGATGATTTTTTTTTTAATCTATCTGAAAGAGTTACACAGAGAGAGGAGAGGCGGGGGTGAGGGGGAGCTTTCAGCTGCTGGTTCACTCCCTAACTGGCAGCAACGACCGCATCTATGCTGTGCCAGGAGCCTCTTTTGGGTCTCCCACATGGGTTCAGGGGCCCAAGGACTTGGACTATATTCTACTACTTTCCCAGGCAATAGCAGAGAGCTGGATTTGAAGTGGAGCAGCCGGGTTTCGAACCGGTGGCCATATGGGATGCTGGTGCTTCAGGCCAGGGCATTAACGTACTTTACCACAGCACCGGCCCCTGGGGGTGATTTTTTAAAAAGATATATGTATATATTTGAAATATATAAATATATATTTATAAATATATATAAATATTTATATATTTAAATAAATATATATATTTGATATATATATATTTGAAAGGCAGAGTTCTGGCGGGGGGCAGAGAAAGAGAGTAAGAGAGAAATCTTCCATCTGTTGATTCACTTCTCAAATGGTCACAATAGCTGAGGGCAGACCAGGCCAAACCTAGGAGCCAGGAACTCCATTTTGGTCTTCCACATGGTATCAGGGGTCCAAGTACTTGGGTGATTAGCTGCTGCCTTCCCAGGTGCATTACCAGGAAGCTGGATCAGAAGCAGGGCAACGGGAGCTCAAATTAGCATTCAGAAATGGGCATAGCAAGTGGTGGCTACTGCACCACCGTGCTGGCCCCTGGAGTGATGTTAATGATGTGAAAAATCAAAGATGGCCACATTAAATCTCTGGAACTAGACATTAAATTTACCACTTCTAAGGAAACTGGCTACCTGGGCCTATAACAGTCTGGCAGTAAATGTGGATTCTAATCGAGTCTGAGATTTCTGGTTACCATGAGTGTATTTTACGGTCCATAACAGTCAAGGGACTTACTCCTAGGGGAGAAGCAAGCTGTCCGACTGCGAGACTTTGTAGGAGAATAGAATTCAGAGTTAAAATGAAGTCAAAGCCTGAGCATTCAGTATTCAAAGAGGACTCATTTATTAAAAATCTGTTATGCAAAAGGCTCTGTGAATGAAGCAGAGGTGATAAGCTTGGCTTATTGTCCGCTAGCTATTCTCAGGCTAATAGTGGCCTGATAACCTGTTCACCAGCAGCTTGAACATAATTCAGTCGTTTTAAGGCAGAGCAACCTGGAGGGGGCAAGAGGTGGAAGATCCCACCCCAGTGGGGGCATTGGCTTTGACTTGTGGCAGGGGTGGCATCTGAGCTGGGCGTAGGGTGGGAGAATTTGGATGTAGGATGTGAGTTCTGAGAGCCTTGCAGGCAGAGGGGAGAGCAACAGAAGTGATTGGGGATGAGGAGCCAGGGAAAGGTCGCAGGCTGAGTGAAGAACACACTGTGTCCCTACAGATCACTAAGACTGAACAGGAAGCATGGGAAAAGTCAAGAGAACTTAGGGAAGTTCAGCTGTGAAGGGGCTGGGATTTAATCCTTAGGCAATGAAGAGCCGCACAGGTTCCTTGAGCAGGGAGAGATGGTATGGAAGCTGTGTATCTCAGGGTCTGCTGGGTGCAATCTTTTAGGCCACTACCTGGTCCAGGGGGCATTTGTCTGCATAAAGGTAACAAGGCATCGTAAGCACATAGGGAGATTTAAACATGTAAGGAAAAAAAAAAAAACCTCAGGGACTTGAACTTAATAAAAATACTGGTTCCTCCAAGGCTTTCTCTGGAATTACTGCCCTATCTCCAAACCAAATGACCTGTCATCTTGTCAAGTCAATCTAATCATGACATCCCTTGGTTTAATATCCTTCAGGGGTTATTATTTGCCTCTAGAACAAAAGCCAAGCTTTAGTGTAGAACTGAAGGTCTCTACCAAGCTGGCTTCACCTCTCGTTGGAGCCTACCTGGCTGCTCCCCGACAGCTCAGACCCTGCCTATCTGCATCTACCTACTCTGGCAGAGGCTTTTGTCTTGCAGTTCTGTGCGTGTCCAGCTCAGGGGTCCCTCATCCTCCCACACACCTGTTCTTCCACTGCTGTCGCCCAGCAGTCTCCTTTCTCATCCACAGCAACCTGAGTCACCTGGAACAGCAACCTTGACCTGCCAGGGACCAACACAATGAGGAAATGGCACTCTCCCATTCACCTGCACAGTGCTGGCTTCTCTGCCTTCCCCAGACCCTCACGCTGGGCCCCCAACATCCGGATTCTCTCAACACTCCTCTTCAAGGACTGGATGGCTGGGGCTGGACCCTGGTGCCTTCCAGTCGACTCTACAGGAATGGAAAACTAAAAATATACTTATTTTATGAAGGTTGAAGATGACAGACAATACTCGGCCAATTCTGGTTGAGAAGGTGACCAGTGGGCTCTCTTCC
The DNA here is from genome assembly GCF_051225735.1 of Oryctolagus cuniculus. Classification (NCBI taxonomy): domain Eukaryota; kingdom Metazoa; phylum Chordata; class Mammalia; order Lagomorpha; family Leporidae; genus Oryctolagus; species Oryctolagus cuniculus. The sequence continues at coordinate 58,973,831 of NC_142884.1, read as the reverse complement.
CAAGCTCTTCCCAGGGGAAGGGTCTCATAACTTTGAATGATGTGGGTACTTGGCTCATTTGGCTGTGTAGGTAGAGAGAGTCAGCCAAGAGAGACTGAATGCATCCATGGAAATACTAATCAGGCACCAACCTTGGTTCGAGATCCTTCACTAAAAAGGTTGGTAAATGGAGACAGAACAACCCAGCCACCTGTTTCCTTAAAAGCACAGCCGCATGCCAGCTCTCCACTTGTTTTCACTTTCACACCGTTTGTATCACACACCTGCTCTGCCCAGATGTCACCTTCCGAAATCCACACAGCACACCAGTCAAGTCCCAAATCTGCCCTGAACACAATGGCTCCTGCCTGAGGACTTGAAAGCGGATCCCATTTCTGCCCCATTGGGAAAAGCAATGGGAAATCGTTGAACACCTGCTGGATACAAAGATGGATAACATTTCAAACACCACACGGGTGAAAATTAAGAGTCGCACGCCCACTACGCCTATCAGGACAGAGCTCTTTTTATGAGATGCTTACTCTCAGCCAGGCCAGCCTCTGGGCTGGACACTCGTCCACCCCCAGTGTCCCCCCCCCAACGTGACACCTTCACAAGAACTCTGAAAGGGCGATGCCCCCAGCCCATGTTTTCAGCAAGAGGGACAGAAAGGTGCCAAGGGGTCCCCCAAATCACGCAGTTAGTAGGTGCCAGAGCAGGCACTCAGCTCTGGATCTGTTGGCTCAGATTCCAAACCCAGCTGCCTTAATAATCTAGGAGAGTTCATCTACTCCCTGCACTTGAGGTGGCTGGGGTGACCTCCTTACCCTGTCTGAGCCACCACTCGAAATTCTAAAAGCAGGCGGATCCTAGAGCCTCGCTCATAGGCTCCCTGGAGGCTGTGAGAGGCTCACCTGCAGCCAGGGGCACAGAGCACCATGGAACCGTAGTCCCTGCTGCTGCTGCTGCTGTGTTCATTTGAATGGGACTGCTTAACCCCACCCCTGGGCCTGGCTTAAGATCTGGGGAATAGGAGCAGTGGGAGCAGCTTCTTCCTCTTGTCACGAGAAGATGGCTGTGATACCGGTTTGTTTTCTTGATTCATCCTGAGCGCGGATGCCAGTAAGTCTGTCAACTTGCTACCCACCATGCACTGCTGCACAGCCAGCTGCTGGCAAATCCCAAGCCTCCCCGCTGGCTTAGAGCAGGCTTATCATCATGGCAGCAGGGGCTGGGAGTCTCCAGGGCTTGTTCTTCCCAAAAGCCTCCGGGCCTGGAGAAGCCCACGGGGGCCTCTGCCTGACTTGCCATTGGCCACTGCATGGTGGGAACAGTTCCTGGCAGCCTCTGCTTTGCTCGCTGGGCTTTCTCAGCCTCTGCTGGCGCATGCCACTCTGCATGCACAACCGTCTCACTTCATCAACAGTTAGTACTTGAGGAAATGAATATCTTTTTCCTTCGCTAAGTGTGCATTGGGAAAACTCATCCCGGCTTTCATCAAAAAGACAGGATTCTGCCAAAGTCTGCCATGGTGTGAATGGACATGTTTTCTCATTAGACTCCTTTCCTTTGAGACCGGCAACTTTCCTGTAGGTCCAGAGCCTTCCCCAGGTAGGGGGCAAGGGGTTACAAGATTTATTCTGATATCAACAACATGGACCCTTGTAGGTTTGGAGTCAGAAAGAGTCAATCCCAGGTTTAATTCGTGTATGACTTTGGCAATTCACTATATACTTATGGGTCTCTGTTTTTCCATCTGGAAATGGGAATAATAATGCCTTCATCGTAAGGTGTCACTCACCAATGCACAGCATTAATTAAACGGTGGCTATGGGGCCGGCATTGTGGTACAGCGGGTTAAGATGCTGCCTGTGATGCGGGCATCTCATACTGGAGTGCTGGTTCAAGTCCCAGTTGCTCTGTTTCTGATCCAGCTCCTTGCTAATGAGTTCAGGAAGCAGCAGAAGATGGCCCAAGTATTTGGATCCTCCCACCCATGTGGGAGATCTAGATGGAGTTTCTGATTCCTGGCCTTGACCTGGCCCAGTCACAGCCATTGCAGCTATCTTGGGCATTTGGGGAATGAACCAGTAGATGAAAACATGTTTTTTTCTCTCTCTTTTTTTAAAAATGGTGTCTAGGCTATGATTTTTAGCCAAGAAAAAAGAATTCACTAATTTTTTTAAATATGATAAAATATACCTAACATAAAACATTATTTTAGCCATTTGAAATGATACTTTATTATTTTAAAATATTTTTTATTTATTTGAGAGGCAGAAAGAGAGCTCCCATCTACTTGTTCACTTTCCAAATGCCCGAGATAGCATAGGCTAAGCTAAGGCTGAAGCTGTGTGCTGGGAACTCACACTAGGCCACGCAGCTGGGCGGCAGGAATCAATCACTTGAGCTGTCGCTGCCCTCTCCAGGGTAGCCATGGGGTTGGGACGCTGGACTCAGGGGCAGCAGTGACAGCTCGAATGCTTGGGTACCTGGGGATCTGAATTGAGTTGTGGCTCCTAGCTTCTCCCTGGTCCACCCCAACTGTTGTAGATGGAATATCTTCACCCATCTGCATCTGTCAGTCTGTCTCTCTGCCTTTCAAACACAATGAAAATGAATTGAAAAATAAAGAAAAGTGCTTTTTTGGTGCAAAAATTTTGCAACCTAAGCATAGCTTTTTCATATCACCCATTTTCCATGAACCTGTTGGAGACCCCTCACATACCCAGGAGTGGAACTGCTGGATCATATGGTGATTCTACACTCAGCTTGCTGAGGAAGCGCCGTTCTGTTTTCCACAGTGGCCGCATCCTTTTACAACCCCACCAGCAGCAAATAAGGGTTCCAATTTCTCCAAATTCTCATAGACATTTGTTTATTTCCTGTTTTTTTTAATGGATATGAAATGATATCTCATTGTGATTTGATTTGTATTTCCCTAATGAGTAGTGGTGTTGAGCATCTTTTCAGTAAGACTTTTGCGTATCTTTTCAGTAAGACTTTTGCTTATTTTTTTTTTTTTGTCTATTTAACAAACCTCATTTGGCTTCACAAAGCAGAGTGTGTGCAAATCCCAAAGCAGTCACGTAATTCTAGGTATTAGGGTTTCCCTGGTGCCAACGTGGCATTGGTCCATTGGTTTGTTAAGCACGCTCTTCTTGAGTGTTTGCTCTGAGGTCGACCCTGGATGGAGAGCAGGGAACACTGCGGAAGATGTACCTGGTCACAAAGGGTGCAGAAGACGGACTAGCTGATTGCATTGAGCATTTAGGAAAGTTACCCAAGGAAGAAATGCTAACAGTGAGAAACAGTGAATGAGAAGAACGGGGGAGCAGGCATGCTGGACAGGAGGAGCATGGAGGCAAGGAAAATACCTTCACCACGGGAATCCACGCCCATGAACATGAACACATTAACTTCTCATGTGAGTACATGGCAGTGCTTGGCCTTGCACCTCATGACTCATGCCCTGGATCAAGGCTGCGTTGGACACGGAAGGGATTCTATGTGCAAGAAATGCTGAGTAAGAGAATTCTGTGCTGAGTCGTATCCACTGCCGGTGTGGAGAAGCCCCCAGATCCAGGGCTCCCAATAACTGGGCTAGAGAGACTCAGTCCCAGAGATGCAGGCGAGGGCTTTGTGTGCAGGCCTGGCCTGTACTGAGGCCATGTGTTGGAGTCACAGAGGTTTCTGCAGCTGTCACCACCCTACGCAGCTTTGCCCGGCATTGCAGCATCATGCAGCAAAATGCATTCACAGTCTAAAGATGATTCCCACCTCAGCAACCTGACTCTGGGGCAGAAAGCCCAGGCCATGTCCAGATTACGGCTTCTCCCCAGCTCCCGCCGACATCTCCCGGGATTCTAATACTTTGTGACATTAAACAGATGAGTGGAGGGTCTGCCGAGTCCCTTTTGGCATGTACGGTGTCATCCACAGTTTTTGAGGGCTAGGATAAGGACATCATAGTGAGACCACTGCTATAGTTTGGATTAGTTTTGGGGTCCCTCAGATGGCCATGTGTGGAAGATGTGGTCACCGAAGTCTTATGTTAATGGATTAAAGGTGTATATTTGATCCAATTGTGGTGTCTAGGAGGTGGGCCTAGTGGGAGATCATTACATCATTAGAGACATACCCTTGGAATGTAATTCTCGTGAAAGCACGGGTTATATACAGGAGGGCTGGCCCCAGCCTCTCCCCCCCCCCCCTCTTTTGCACCCCATGGGATCCTTCATCGGCCAATGCCCTGCCATTCCTGCCCACCATGCTCACTAGATGTCCAACAGATGGGGCCACATGACCTTGGACTGTGAGCTTCCAAAACTGAACCAAGACACGCCTTCTCCTTCCCTGAGAGCGTCTTTCAGGTATTTGTTACTGTGAAAAAGCCTGACCAAGGCCACCGTTACTCAGACTCCATCAACAGCTGAGGGAATGGAGACTTTCAGCGGCCAGAGGCCTGACCAAGACCAAGGAGGAGCTGAGGGAGGCAGCAGGACCTGGTGTTTGGCTCGGATCTGGGGTGCGAGGTGGCAGAGGCAGGCAGGGATCAAAGAGGAAGACAATGTTAAGGAGTCCACCATTCACTCCCCTGCCCCGGTCCCATTCATTTCTAGGACAGGAGGTTCCAGAGTGTGGTCTGAAAGTCAGAGACCAGGGAGGGGGCAGAAGAGGATGAAATAATAAGGTCAAGGGGAAATAATCGTGTATTATTTGCAGCTGTTCTGTGGATCGGTGAACGCTAAGCTTTCCTTGTTTAACACTCGTGTACACAATCAATTATCTGATTACTCGGATTAAGCCCCAGGAAAGTGGTAGAGGTCACCAGCAAGCCTTGGAGCCAGTGGAAGTGTTCTGTGCCCCAAGGATACAATTACGGAATATAGACCCCGTTAGTGTGGCAGGCTCCATCCAGCCCCAAGCCTGCCTGACCCAGCTAGTGGGCAGACACACAGTGGCTGCTGTGGTCTGAGTTCTGGCGTCTCTGCTACATCTTCTGCACCCCTTGTTTCCTGTTCTCCTTAACTGCAGAGAAACCACGAGCAGTTATCTCTAGGTCTCACCCCACATCAAGTGGCTGAAATTCCCACTCTCACGTGTGCAGATCTGGTTCAGATCCCAACTCTCGCTTTCACAAGTGTGGGAACTTTCTCCCTGTGCTGCCTCGGTTTCCTCTTTTATTAAAATGGCATTGGCGATAATTACCTCATATGGTTAACACGGGGACTGAACACCATGAGATGTAAAGTAAGCAGCACAGTGATAGGCACTCGGAGGCTGGGCTGCATAATGGCTCTCCAGGAGGACCCAGGCAGCTAAGGGCAGACCGGTCTGAAGAGATAGACTGGAGGTATCTCCAGGTTTATGTTGCCATGTGAGCACAGGTGCACACCTGTGCAGGATGGCCTCTGTGCACAAGAAAGCTATCTTCCTCTATAACGCAACCCCCATTCACCCTAAAATAGTCTGTGGATCCAAGTAGTAGATGTTTGTGGGGTGTCCCTAAGAGAAAAAAAGCTGTGTGTCGGGGGAGAGTGGGGAACTTGGGCAGTTCATGTCACATTCTTTTCTCCCTTACAGATTCTTTAAAAAAAAAATTTATTTTGCTGGTGCCACGGCTCACTAGGCTAATCCTCCACCTGTGGCGCCGGCACCCCGGGTTCTAGTCCCGGTCGGGGCACCGGCTTCTGTCCCGGTTGCCCCTCTTCCAGTCCAGCTCTCTGCTGTGGCCCGGGAAGGCAGTGGAGGATGGCCCAAGTGCTTGGGCCCTGCATCCCATGGGAGACCAGGAGAAGCACCTGGCTCCTGGTTTCGGATCAGCGCGGTGCGCCAGCCGTGGCGGCCATTGGAGGGTGAACCAACGGCAAAAGGAAGACCTTTCTCTCTGTCTCTCTCTCTCTCTCACTGTCCACTCTGCCTGTCAAAAAAATATATATTTATTTTATTTATTTGAAAGAGTTATAGGGAGAGGTAGAGACAGAGAGAGAGAGGTCTTCCATCTGCTGGTTCACTCCCAAATGGCCGCAACGGCCGGAGCTGCATTGATCCGAAGCCAGGAGCCAGGAGTTTCTTTCAGGTTTCCCACACGAGTGCAGGGGCCCAAGGACTTGGGCCATCCTCCACTGCTTTCCCAGGCCACAGCAGAGAGTTGGATCAGAAGAGGAGCAGCTGAGGCTAGAACTGGTGCCCATATTGGATGCGGGCACTGCAGGCCAGGGCTTTAACCTGCTGTGCCACAGTGCCGGCCCCTCCCTTACAGATTCATAACATGTGTCAGCATCTCAGCCTCTCTGAAATTCCACTGCCAAAAAGAGAGTTTAGCTCAGCCTTTCTCCCCAGAGACCTGTAGTGAGGCTCTCTGGCAGATGCTGGTGTTCTGAGGGTCTACTGGGCACACTTTGGGATCACAAAGCCAGATGTGGGGCCAGGTCCCACTTCCTCATTGGGTAAGAAAGATGATTTAACACTAAGGAACAGCCAGCCTTTTCATGCAAAGGTTGAAGCAACTCACTGACTTAGAGAATGTTGAGCAGGGCAGGTATTGTGGCACAGCACGTTAAGCCACCGCTTGAGATTCCTGCATCTTATGTCTGAGTTCCTGGGTTCAAGTCCTGCCTCTTCTTCTAATTCAGCATTCCTGCTGACTGCACCCTTGGAGACAGCAAATGACAGTTCAACTGCATGAATCCTTGCCACCCATGTGGGAAACCCAGATGGAGTTCCTGGCCCCCAGCTTCAGCCTGGTCCAGTCCAGTCTGTTGCAAGCAAAATGGGGAATGAAACAGAAGATACAGAGGATAGAAGATTCTCTCTCTCTCTCTCTTTGGCTTTAAAAAAAAAAAATAAACAAGCATTAATTAAAAAAAAAAAAAGAAAAGATTGAGCAATGTCAAACTGTATGACTTCATATCCTGTAGTTTCTCTTTCCACAAGTGGATGGAAATAGCACGCATTGTATAAAAATAGAATGCTGGCCTGCACCGCGGCTCACTTGGCTAATCCTCTGCTTGTGGTGCTGACAGTCTGGGTTCTAGTCTCGGTTGGGACACCGGATTCTGTCCCAGTTGCTCCTCTTCCAGTCCAGCTCTCTGCTGTGGCCTGAGAGGGCAGTGGAGGATGGTCCAAGTACTTGGGCCCTGCACCCACATGGGAGACCAGGAGGAAGTGCTTGGATCCTGGCTTCGGATCGGTGCAGCACGCCGGCTGTAGCGGCCATTTTGGGGGTGAACCAACGGATAGGAAGACCTTTCTCTCTCTCTCTCTCTCTCTCTCACTGTCTAATCTGCCTGTCAAAAATAAAATAAAATAAAAATAAAAATAGAATGCTTTGTGCATCAGGTTCATTGGTTAACCCTGGTTTTCTCTACTTACTGTGTGTTTTCCTGCCAGGTATTAGTGAAGCACTCATCTATATGGGCTGTCTCTTTGTTGAAGTCCGGTCTCAGATCTTGGGCAGGTCCCTGGCTTTCTATGAGCCTCCCCCTCCCCATTCTCTTTACCTCACAGGAGAAATCTACGGCTACTCCAGGCTTTGGAGACTTCCCTCTCAATGGCTGGTTTCAAGTGTCTGAGTTCCTCAGTGCCTGCTAGACTTGGGGGACAAATTCCTTCAGTCCTTTCCTTGCTCTGCTAGGATGCTGGTGTTTACCCTTTGGGAGAAATAAATGCACCCTGTGCTGTGTTCCCATCATATTGTTGCTGACACTCAGGACTAGTGGAGTTGACCAGTCCATCACACTGCTGACCCTGTGCTCCTCTTCCGTCTTCTCCAATGCTCGCCTTGTCGCCCCGAGATTAAATATTGTAGTCCTATCCCATTCATTCTCCAAGAGCAAGATCCAACTCCTCCTGTTCTTAAACTGTTTCCTCCTCCCCTATTTTCTTCTGATGACCTTCCCAACTCTCCTAGTTACCTCCCTTAGTCATAAATTTTGTGCGTGATTTTTCGCATCTGCCAGATTGCAAACATTTCAACAGAAGAAATAATCATAGTCTAAGAAATTGTTTATTGTGATCCAGACATGTTCCAAGCACTTTATATAAAGTATTTAACCCACCAACACTATGGGATTCAAGAGAGTGTGATTACTCTCATTTTATTAAAGAAGACACTGAAATTGGGTGCATTAAGGGGATTGTCCTAGATAGGGATATTTAGAAGTCAGGCTCTGGATTTTACCATTGAGCTGATTGAAAGCTTTCTATCATTTCAAGCTTCATGTAATCAGTTGTTCTTTTTTCCCTTTTCAATAGAAGTTTACCAAAAATTCCACCACCAGGTTTCCAAATCCCATTTCTTTGCTCTAAGAAAAGGGCAACTTCACATCCCGTGCAGGTATCATTAGAAGTTGTGTTGGAATTGTTGTAGATACAAAAGCTGAATAATGACAACTTGAATGGACTGAGAGATAGTCTGGCAGCCTTCCTAGACTGTGAGGTTATCCCTTTAATGTTGGGTTTTCATTATACTAATTAGTACCCATGCAACCAACCCCCTCAGCTACGGTTTCCGACCAGAGGGAATTTCTAATCAGAAGGCTTTGTGGCCCTGGACATGTGACATGCCTTTGACTTTTGTAAGGGGGGCGCCACAGCACTGAGCGGATCCTTCAGGGAAGCATGGCTTGCAAAATGCCTGCAGCACACTGGGAACTTGGCAGAGACACAGGGACTGGGCGGTGCACCAGTCCTCAAGCGACACTGGTGGGACTTGGACAGACTCTGAGGCCCGCCTGAAATCTGGTAGATCTGACTTTCTGCAGTGGACTGAGACTTCTGTGTTTGCACAGAGTACTGCAGGCTTTAAAAGCAGTAAAAGTTAGAAATCACTCAGCTCAAATGGGAAGGACCCCTGGGTGTGGTCACCTCATCCTACAAAGTACAGTGGAAGCCTTCAGGGATGTTCAGCCTGGGACCTGGAGCAGGCCCCAGAAATGAGGGAAAACTATGTAGGGGTTCTTTGGGGGAAGGGTTGAAGCTCCCAGAAGGAGGTCAACTTAATTTTTTAAACATTTTTAGTTAATTTGTTTGAAAGGCAGAATGTCAGAGGCAGGGGGAGAAAGAGATCTTTCATCTACTGGTTCACTCCCCAAACGCTCACAAAAGCTTGGCTTGCAAGAGCCAGGAGATTATAACTCCATCTGCATCTCCCAGATGGCTGGTGGGAACACAAGTACTTGGGCCATTATCTGCTACCTCCCAGGCTCATTAGCAGGAAGCTGCATCAGAAACAGAGGCTGAGCTCAATCCCAGATACTCTGATAGGGCATGGGGGTGTCCCAAGTAGCAGCGTAACCTACTATGCCACAATGCTGCCCCAAGGAGGTCAACTTCTTAGTTCCTAATACACTTGTAAAATTTTCATCTTCTAGAGCAAAGACAGCTTCCCCCAGTTCATTATCCATCCAATGTGGGAAAGAGACTTAAAAAGAGCAAGGGTGACTTTTCTAAGTCATTTATGTATCTGCTATGTGCTGAGCCTTTGGTATAAAATCTGCAAGGAGTCAGGTAACAAGCTTCTCTCTTGAGTCATAGTGTAAGTATGGCAGGTGCAAGCCACTCAGCATTCACAGAGTTGGGGAAAGGGGGTGTGTGTGTGACTCCTTTCCTTCTTCAGAGGAACATCTGGGAGACCCTAGTAACCTTCTGCTGCTCTGGGGCTGTTAGTTGAGTTATCACATTAATCAGTAGTTCCCCATCTCCCAGCCCTCCCATGAGCCAGGGCTTCCAGTCCTCAGCAAGTTCACTTGAATATATTGGTCATTTCTAATTCACTTGCAAAAGAAGTTGTGGATAGATCCTAGGAGTCCAGGACTTGCATTCTGCAGATGTGGGTTTCTTTCACTTATAAACTGTGTGTTCTTGGGCCAAGTACTCAACTTTTCTGATCCCATTTTATTTCCATGTAAAATGGTCACAGTGATCTGTGATAAGGATAAGATGAATTAGTTCACTGGCGAGGAAAATCTTTCCAAAAAAGGCAAGATAGGAAGTATTTTAAGCTTTGTGAATTATCTTGTCTAATTGTCTAATTCTTAACTATTCAACTCTGCCACTGATGTGTTAAAGCAGCCATAGACAGGACAAAAATGACTGGGCACACTGTTCTGATAAAACTTTATCTATACACCCAGGGGCCTATGTTTGCTAACCCCTGAATTAATGCATGTGAAACGCTTACCATTGGACCCGAACCAAAGCACGCATGAATAATTAGCTTATTATCAATGTTAGTAATTATTGCTAGTATTAGTATTTTTACTACTAGTCATCTTTGAGTAGAACTGAGCCTGGTTTCCAGGCCCCAGCTACAACGATGCATGGGGATAACAGGTGTCATAGAAAGACCATCCTGCAGCCATCACATGACATCATAGAAAGGTCTGATATTCTTAAGTTACTGCAAAGATAGATGGGATATCAACAGAAAAATACAGACCAGGATAATAAACATCGTGTGTGTGTGTGTGTGTGTGTGTGTGTGTTGGGGATGGCAGCAGAGGAACACATTAATATTCTTGGCCAAAAGAATCCTCATGCAGGTAAAGTGGAACTCACCATCACCATTTGTCACCTAAATTTTTTTTAAAGATTTATTTTATTTATTTGAAAGACAGAGTTACAGAGAGAGGTAGAGACAAAAAGAGAGGTCTTCCATCTGCTGGTTCACTCCCCAGATGCCCGCAATGGCCAGAGCTGCGCCGATCCAAAGCCAGGAGCCAGGAGCTTTTTCAGGTCTCCCCCCTTGGGGGCAGGGGCCCAAGGACTTGGGCCATCTTCTACTGCTTTCCCAGGCCATAGCAGAGAGCTGGATCAGAAGAGGAGCAGCCAGGACTAGGACTGGAGCCCATATGAGATGCCGGCGCTTCAGGCCAGGGCTTTAACCTGCTGCACCACAGCGTCGGCCCTATCACCTAAATTCTTTACCTGTAACTGTCAAGGAAAAAGAAAATGATTATTTCTTTGGTTTGAGCATGACTGGGACCCTCCCTTCAACCTCTCAAAGTCACCTGGGTTGGGGAGGTTTGGGCGAAGTGTGGACAGCTTCTGTAACTGACCTGCTGTGCAGTGCTCACTCTTTAGCTATCTCTTCTATGGGTTCTAGAGCATTCTCCTGGATTTTTTTTTTCCTTGGCTCTCAGAAGCACTTTCTGTCTGGTTTAGCCAGAATTGGAGCTGAGGGCTTCGGGTTTCCACCAGGAGGGACTCGGAAAAAGCCCACAAGATGCCTGCATGATGATGTCATTGCTGCAGAATTTAGATACTGCTGCCTCGGGTAAGCCTAAGTGGCTCTTCCCGGGGGCCCTCACTGAGGCTCTGAACAGAAGGCCATGGGAAAGGAGAACTGAAGACTTCTATGATGGCTGAAGGGAACAGTCCACATAGAGAAAGCCTTGGCAAGAGCATAGGCCTTCAGCAGTGACCCTAGAAAATGGCTCGGATACCAACTCGGGTTGTGTAACCAGACTCTGTAGACTGGTGGACCCAGTTTTCAAAGAGTCCAGAACTCACAGCTTATATTTGCACAGAATCTTTGACATCTTCACTTTGCAGCATAGATGGTGGAGGGTCACACTGTCTGTGCCCGGCTCACCTGCCCCAGGCAGGCACTGAATACCCTGGGCCTGGAACCAGAAGCCCTTGGCCAGCTCTCCAGTGTGACACAGCTTCTTCCTGCCTCTGTGTCATCCCCCTTGTCGTACCTTTGTGCCTCTCATGCATGCACACGATGTCGATGTCTGTCTGTGCAGCTGGATCCCCAGCCCTTAGTACAGGCCAGGCAGCTGGAGGGTCTCAGAAAATATTTGCAGAAAGAGTAACAGTCACAAAGCCCAGTCTTCCAGAACTACTTTTCCAGAGGGGTCAACAGGCCCATCTGTCATCCTTGGGAAGGTTAAGACCCCGTGTTGACTATGAGTTGGGACCGCAGAGGAGCTGAAAGGTGAAGGAGCAGAACATTTGAATATAACTCCCCTGAGTTGTGGGAGGACCACTTTGTAGCCTGAGTTCTGCCAGCACCAAGCTTGGATGCAGGCGATCAGTTTAAGAGATGAATGGGGAGGATGGATCAGGGGTGGGAAGTGAGACAGAGCAGGGGAGGAAGACGACGCAGCACACATGCTCCAAGCACCCGGGGATCAATCCTGTTAGGGCCTCTGAGAATCTTAGGGGTGAACTGCCCAAGGGTCAGATCTTAGCCTGATTTCTGTTGTGACAAAAGAATGCAGGGGCCAGCACAGTGGCATAGCGGGTAAAGCTGCCACCTGCAGTGCTGGCATCCCATATGGGCGCTGGTTCGAGTCCTGGTGGCTGCTCCACTTCCGATCCAGCTCTCTGCTATGGCCTGGGAAAGCAGTGAGAGATGGCTCACATCTTAGGGCCCCTGCACCACATGGGAGATGTTGGGAGAAGCTCTTGGCTCCTGGCTTCGTATCGGCACAGCTCTGGCCATTGCAGCCATTTAGGGAGTGAGCCAGCAGGTGGAAGACCTCTCTCTCTCTCTGCCTCTGTCTCTCTGTAACTCTGCCTTTCAAATAAATAAATAAGTAAATGTGGTTTTTTTTTTAATTACAGAAAACTCCTCAGCAATTTGTAAAAAAAAAAAAATTAAAAAACAAGGGTTTGCTTTGGCTCCTGGTTCTGAAGGCTAGAAAGTCCATGATCAGCATCTGGGGAGGGCCTTGTTGTCCTCCTACTCATAGTGGAAAGCAGGAGGCAAAAGGCATGGGCAAAGGAGAACACGAAGGGCAGCCGGATTGGGGGAACTCACACAGCCTCATGACAGTGCAAATACCTTACTGGGGAAAGGCAACGATCCATTCATAAGGGCTCCCCCCACCATGCTCCTAACAACCCCCACCAGACCCCGAGTCCCAGCACTGCTGTACTGGGAGTGACGTCTCAGCACGAGTTTCCCAGGGGACAAACCGTGTTCAATGGAGTTAGGACACTGGTCCTTGAATCTCACTCATCCCTGGTGCAGAGCAGCCCTCGGGTTGTTGACTTCTCAGGACACAGGGCTGCCCTGAGCAGGGGGCCCCGGGCAGCCCCACTAGTGTGCCTGAAAAAGTGCGCGTGGGCACAGACAACCTGACTGCTAAGGTCTTCTTCCTCCTCTGCCTTTCAGTAAGCAGGAGACTGAGTCTCCGAGCAGTTAAGGGACTTGCTGATAAGCACCAAAGCCAGGGTGGATTTTTGCTGATAAGCACCAAAGCTGGGATTCAAGTCGCATTTGGTCTGACTGCAGAGAGCGGCTTTCTTCTCTGCAGAACTGCCCCATTCCTGTCGCTTTGCTGGGCAGAGCCTGGCACTGGAGGCCCTGGGTTGTGCTAGCTGGCTTTGCAGCTGCCTGCGTTTTTTTCTGGGTATTACGGCACTGGAAAATGTTCTTCCTCCTTCTTCTGTTCAGACTAGTTCACTTTGCCTCATTATTATTTCATTGGGCTGAGCTTTAGTGAAACACAGCCTTGAATTTGTTTATTTAACATTCCTGGTCTGCATTTGCTGATAGAGCGTAACTGATTAATTAATTAATTGTAGCCTGTCGCGGCGCATGCTGGATCATGACAGTGTTTCAGACACTAATGGGCGCTCAGGCAGAGGGGGGCGGTGATGGAGATGTGTCACCAAGCCTGGGCCTGAGCCCAGGGCAGGAGTGGGAGCAGGCTGGCCTCCCTGACTGCTGTCCAGACAAAGTTCTGAGACTGCCCAGGCCTAACCAAGGCACTCAGTAGGGCAGCAGCCTCGGCGCCAGCCGTCCGGCATCCAGGATGAGTCTTACTGCTTAACACATGCACTTGCTGTGTTTTTGAAGGTGTTACTGGAAAGTCGGTGTGTTCAGGCTTTTCCTGCTCGAGTTGGCCCCCATGAGTGTGAGACACGGTGACCGATTAAATCATTTGTCATTGGTGGTCAACTCAACCTTCAGCTCCTTCTCTCCTCCCTGGAGGTCGGTGGAACTGTCCCTGACCCTGAGCTGTTCAGGAGCCCCAGACATCACTCATTGAAGATACCAAGGGATTTAGGAGCTGTAATCCAGGAAGCAAGGGAGAGGCCAAAGGTACGTCCTTCTTATTACACCACAGTGAGCCATGGGGATGAAGTACAAAGGCTTTGGAGCTACATGGACCTTATTTTGTGTCCTGATTGTATCTAAATTGCACTGGGACCAGGTGCAATTATTATTAGCATCTCTCATCTTCATTTTCTACATCTGGGAAAATAAGGATGATCATACCTGACTCCCAGAGGTTGTTTTTCTCTCAGAGATGCCTGTGGCAGAACAGGTGCATGGCAAGGACTGAAAACACAGCAGTGCTTTCCATGGGTGTTACAAAGATCGAGGGAATACGTAGAGAGGCCTGTAGGGAGCAGGCAGCCCGCCAAGAGAATCAGCTCCGAGACTGCGCGCTCTCCCCTGGCCACGCTGAACAGGAGATTTTGGAGTCCGTTGAGGAAGGCAGTGTGATGGCTTGTGGGGCTCCGTCTCGCAGGCTTGTCCCAGGGAATCAGTGGTCCAAAAGGATGCCCTTCCCAGAGTCTGCTGACCAAAATGATCCCTTTGTTTTGGCTCGTTGATTTGTTTTTTGTTCATTTTGATTCTTAGGACTATATCTGGAAAAGAATTAGACTTCAATTTAAAAAATAGAATAAGAGAATATTTTTGTGTTTGCTCTGGAACAGAATGACGAGAGAAGATTCTGAACTTGAAGTTGGAAGGTCTGAGCTCTGGGGCCGGGCATTGTGGCACAGTGGTCTACTGGTGACGCTCGCATTCTGTATCGGAGTGCTGGTTCGAGTCTGGGCTACTCTGCTTCCATCCAGCTTTCTGCTAAGGCACCTGGAAGGCAGCAGGTGACAGCTCATGTTCTTAGGTTCCTGCTCCTGTATGGAAGACCTGAGTGGAATTCAGACTGGCCCGGCCCTCGCTGTTGCAGGCATTTGTTGAGTGAACCAGTGGAAACAAAGATGTCTCTCTCTGTCCTTCTCTCACTCTCTCTGTGTCACTCTGCCTTTCAAATGAAATAAATAAATATTTTAAAAATCAAAAAATAAGAAGAAGAAGAAGAAGAAGAAGAAGAAGAAGAAGAGGAAGGTCTAAGCTCTGCTCCTGGGTTCACCATTGATCCAGTGTCTTCTTGGCCAACAGATTCATTTAACCTTGAGTGCTTACTGTGTGCCAGGTGCTGAACTGGGCTCTGGCATGCAGCCCTGTGTATCATTGTCTTTCCCTAAAAGGGCTTGTCTTTTGTCAATGGCCTCTTACAGAAATGAGACAGATACTTCAGATGTGCAGAGTAGGGAGACATCGAATTTGCCTTAGGAGATAGAGGAAGCTCCATTAAGAGGTGACACAAAGTAGCCTTAAAGGATAAGCAAAAATTTTCTAGACACAAAAAAGGGAAATTACGTGTTTGAGTGAGAGAATAGCAAAGTTTCAGGAGGGGAGAGGCAGGAAGGGGACATCAGAGTCAAAGGAAATGGCACCATAGAGAAACCTGCTCCCTCTTTCAAGGTTATTGTTAGCCTGGCAGAATGTTTAACCGTGTGTCCAAGGCACGGCCTCGCCCTTGATCTGGAAGTGTGTGTGGGCGGTTTTGAAACTTGCTACATCCCAGGGGACTTAACACAGTGTGGGCAGAGGAGATGGCTTTGTGTACAGTTGGACAAGCTGTTTTATCATTGGGAATTCCTCTTAGCTTTTTCTTCCAGAGGATCTTTGGCCTTCAAGCTCCAAGATTTCAGTCCGTGCAACCAGGCTGACAGCCCTGTCTTGGGACTGGCCCATAATTTCTCCACCATCTCTCTCTGTAAACATCTTACTTTTTATTTTTTGACTTTGGGTGTTGTTATCTTTCTGCCAAATTTGTCCAGAAGTTCCAGAGAAATGGTTGCAAACACGGGTGTGTCCCCAGTAGTCTTACTTCTGCTAGGCATGTCTGAGCCAGGTAGAAGCGTCCAGGAGACCTATCTACTCAACCTAGAAACTAAAGAAACTGTGCATCCCATGGGGACTTTCCCTCTGGCGTCTAGCCTCTGTCTTCCTCCAGGAAGTGATCTGAAAGGATATTGAACACTTGCTCTGTTCATGTTTTCACACAGCTGCCATGGTCCCAGGACTCGGATTTTGCCTACCACATCATCTACCATTGGCCCCTTCTTGTACCACCAACTTTCAACTAACCTTCATTCCAGAATTCAGCAAACTTTCACTCAATGCCTGTTGTGTGTAGACTTTCTTCTGAGCACTGGGGAACAGCTGCTGTCCTTGCCTTCACGAAACTTAGCCATGTTCCAGTCTTTGCTGGTTTCCCTCCTGTCTGCATGCACTGTGTTGCTTCACCTCCCTCTGCAGTCTTTCCACATTGCCTGCCCAGCCCTGATGGATTTTTTTCCCTTACTTTTATTTAGAAGTATCTACTATTCAAAGGTGTCACCTTTGAGTGCCATCATAAATCTGGCAGGAAGGAAGGAGCTACTGTCTACTTTTATGGGAAACGGACACTCTGGGACGCAATGTGACTTCTGTAAAGCCAGGGGGTGTCAAGGTCAGCACTTGAGTGTTGGAACTGTACTCTAAGTTGGGGCCTGATCTCCCCAGTGTGACTCACTGCCTTCTGGCCATCTGTGGTCTGGTTGGTGCAGTGCGGCTGACATGAATGTGAACTAGTGGGTTGAGTTGGGGCATTTCTCCCACTCTTGGGAGAAATTGAAGCTCTTATTGTAAAATTGTGCTTAGTGTTTCTGTAATTATCTTTGTCCTAGGAAGGAGGATAAGACCAAAATGAGACAGAATTTTCCAGGGCATGGGCTCCTCCTTGGACCTGGCCCTCGCTCCCCAGCATGTCCTGTCTGGTTAGGACATCCCAAGCCAGTTTCAGATGAAACCCAACCCTGCAGGGCCTCCGGCTTCTCCCAGTGGCCTGGTTTGTTTACAGGCACTGTGCCTGGCACGGGATATTCTATAATAAATATTTGCAGAAGAGTGAATCAAAATGAATGAATTGTATCCAAATCTTGGTTTTGTTTTTCCACATGGGGGTGTTGAGTAAGCAATTTTACTTCTATGAATCTGAGATTAGTCAGCCCTAAAGTGGAATTTCTAATACACAGGGTTGTTGTGAAGATTAATTGAAATGTAGGATTTCACAGCTCAGCTTCTGGTGTATAATAGAGGCTAACAGCAGCTCCCCAAAGCCAAGAAGATGCAGGGATGGTCAGAGTCCTTTAAATCAGTCTTGTGTTTAAACCAGTCTCTCATCTTCCATCGTCTTTATTTAGCTGGAAATTGAGAGATGCAGCTACAAACAGGTGTTCCTATCACCTTAACCTCTCCGGAAATATGTCCCTTGTCTGTTCTAAGTCTTTTCATCCACAAAATTGGGACCCAGGCCTTTTTCCTAGAGAGCTCCCCGGGGGGCATGGAAGCCCTTGCCTAAGCATCAGGACCCCGGAGAGAATGGAGAAACTTTATTTCCGGTGTTCCAGGCAGGAGAAGGATGGAAGTGAGGAAGCCTTCGTTGTAATGATCTGTTTATCTCTGAGGTTTGACCTGTGAATGTTTCTGTTCAAACAATAGTGTTTACCATTGCTCAGTAAGGCGTAAAACCTCCATCTGCTCCTTGGGCTTTCAGTGGACAAGAACCTGGGGGTGGGGTAAGGGACTTAGCTGCTCAGCCGCGCAGTCCTGCTGTGCTCGATTGTCACCTGGAGTGGTTCCCCTTGCAGAAACATCAATGACAGCTCAAGGACCCACTCAGTTGTCGTCTGCTTCTTAACTGAGAAGAAGAAAGAAATTCCTGTCTATTTTTAAAGACTTATTTTATTTATTTGAAAGGCAGGGTGACAGAGAGAGATGGAGAGACAGAAAGTTCTTTGATCTGCTGGTTCACACCTCAAATGATTGTAATGACTGAGTCAGGACAAAACTGGGATCCTAGAACTCCATCTGATGGCAGGGGCCCAAGGACTCGGGCCACCTTCCACTGCTTTCCCAGACACTTTAGCAGGGAACTAGATCAGAAGCAGAGCAGCTAGGCTCACACCAGCACTCTGCTATGGTATGCCGGCATTGCAAGTGGTGTTTTAACCCACCGCACCACAATGTCCGCTACAGGAAAGCATTTCTTACAAAGCATTCCTGGATGAACATTCAAATATTCCTTTTAGTCATATGGTTAAAAATCCTTTAAAACAAGGTTTCTGTTTGTTTTTGTCTTAAGCCAATTGGCTTGCGGATTGTTAAGCTACAGTAGAAGAAAAATAGTTGCTGAGTAAGGTGAACTTAAAGCATCCAGTTGTCCTTCCAGCAGCCAAGGCTCAGAGGTGGCTGCAGTGGAGACGGTATTGATGTGATTGTGACTGTCCCCTAGGAACCCAAGGCCAAGTGGGAAAGGCCATTGTGGACATATTAGAGACTCCAGTGGATACGGCATGTCTGAGGCTGACCTGGACAACAGATAGAAAAATGGGCCACTTGTGGAGGAGTGCGGGATGATAGCAAGTTGTTTCCTGGAGGCAACATGAATTTTGATAGAGAAAAAGGATGTGAGCTCATGACAGCCATGAAGATAGTGTTCTCGCATAAAAGCTACTGGCCCGTGGAGGGGTCTGGTGATAGGGATTGATGGGTGAATAGTCATATTTGCTCTGTGGTTGACTGGGTAGAAGATCCCAGATCCCAGTTTCTGCTTTGTCACTTAATTACTTAGTTGCTTTTCCTTTCGGGACATCAGCAACCTACTTTAAAACTTGAATTCTGGCCGGCGCCGCAGCTCAACAGGCTAATCCTCCGCCTTGCGGCGCCGGCACCCCCGGTTCTAGTCCCGGTTGGGGCGCCGGATTCTGTCCCGGTTGCCCCTCTTCCAGGCCAGCTCTCTGCTGTGGCCCGGGAGTGCAGTGGAGGATGGCCCAAGTGCTTGGGCCCTGCACCCCATGGGAGACCAGGAGAAGCACCTGGCTCCTGCCATCGGATCAGCGCGGTGTGCTGGCTGCAGCGCGCCAGCCGCAGCGGCCATTGGAGGGTGAACCAACGGCAAAAGGAAGACCTTTCTCTCTGTCTCTTTGTCTCTCACTGTCCATTCTGCCTGTAAAAAAAAAACAACAAAAACAAACAAACAACAAAAACTTGAACTTCTGGGGTGGGTATTTGACCCAGTGGTTAAAACATAGGGTAGGGATGCCTGCATCCCGGATCAGACAGCCTGGATTCAGGTCCTGGCTCTGCTCCTGCTTTCAGCTGTGTGCTAACACATGCCCTGGAAGACAGCAGGTAATGACCCAAATGGTCGGACCCCTGTCACTCACATGGGGGACCTGCATAGAGTCCTTAGCTCCCAGTTTTAGCCTGGCCTAGTCTTGTCTACTGGGGCATTTGAGGACTGAACCAGTAGATGGACTTATGTGTCTCTCTTTCTTTTTGGTTCTCAAATTAATTAGCTACCCCCCTCTGAATCTCATGTCTGACTAGAGACATGAAGTATGAAAATAAATGTGGAGGATTGACCCTATCTAGGTCAACAAAGTATATTCCCCTCCTTGTCGTATTTAGATCTTCCTGTAAATCAATTCCACATTGCCAAAGGCCATTTGATATAAAGTGAAGAAAATTCTGGAGCCCTTAGATAGCACTGGGCATGACCAGGCTGCGTGACCCTTGTCCTTCCCCCGGGAGCTGGCGGAGAGCCACTAGGAACATGACAACACGGGATGCTTCACCCACACTACCGTGGCAGAAAAATGAGTCAACGGGGCTCCTCTCCCTCTGATCCTTAGACTGAAGTCTGACATCCTGTCATGATGTGAGGGCCATGTTGCGGCTGCTCCTGTGACGAAATTGCTCCTACAAATGATGAGGAAGCTTCAGCACAAGCATACTGTGGTAAGAGCGGTGAGGGACTCCCCCCCCGCAAGACGTCCATGTGGTAATTCCTGGGACTTATGAACACATTACTTTATGCAGCATGGTGGAATTAAGATTGCAGATGGAATGAAGGCCAATAATTAGCTGTCCCTTGAAAAAGGATCTTAGCCTGGGTTATCTGTGTGCATTCAGTGTAGACACAGAGTCTTTCAAAGAGGAAGAGGGAGCAGAGTGATGGCAGAGTGGGGGGACAAGAAGGACTTGGTCCAATGCTGCTGGCTTTGAACATAAAGGAAGGGGCCATAAGCCAAGGAGTGTGGGTGGCCTTTAGGAATCTGGAAAGATCGGAGGACAGATTCTCCCATGGAGCGCCTCTAGAAAGGACTACAGCTGTGCTGACTCCTTGATTTTAGCTCAGTGAGACCTGCGTAGAACTTCTACCCTGTAGAGCGTAAGGTGATGAATTTGTGTTTGAGGCCACTAAATTTATGGTAATTTGCTTCAGCAGCAATAGAAAACCAATGCACTTACCCTTCACCCCTCTTTCCCCCCAGTTCTCCTTAAATTCCAAGATGCTCTGCACTTCAAGCACTCACTCAGCAATGTATTTCCTCAGGCCTAAGTGCTATGTATCCTGAAAGATAGGTTCTAATTTGTAATTGGAAATTAATTGCAAACAAAATTTCATGGGCTCCTTTTGAAGAAAGGGCTGAGCACACTGACAGGTATAGTGCAAGCACTCTTAAGTGTTAATTGTCTCTACTTTTATTGTTCCTGTTGTTCAGTCAGCAAACATCTGTCTGGGGTCAGGATTGTTCCAGCTCAGCCTGAGCTGAGGTCCTGGGTTCTAAATAGGAGACAGGATGAGGCAAGAATTGAAGGGTGCAAAGTCCCACTCAAGAACAGGCTCACTGGCTACTCATGTAAGGCAGCCTGGGAGGTGTAATCTGTTAGCAAGGCCCGTGGAAGTCCTCAAATAGAATCAGGGTTTTAATATAACAGAAAGAGGAAGATAGGATTTTAGTACAAAAGTATACACAGTTGGCCAAGGGCTTAGAAGTAAAGGGAGAAAGAGAAAATAGGACAGAATGATTTAGAAAGTGCCATTATGTGCCCAATTGTTTTTATCATTGAACCTCACAACCACCCTACAAAGTCAGTAGTCTTATCTCAACCTCAAGTTGGTAAGACAGAGACCCCAAATCACATAACTAGTGAGATGCAGAGGCCAAGTGAAACCACTGGACACTGCAAGTGTATGCCCCATCTGTTCACCACTGCCTCCTGTTGAATTCTGGAAGTCAGGGTCTATTGACAGACCCAGTGGCTTGCAAGAAGATGTTTTTAACCCAGCGGGGCACCCACTGGCAACCTCTGGCTTTTCAACCTATTTCCTTCCAGTGCCATGGAAATAGTGTTGCCCTCAGCCCCTACAACCACCCTAGAACCTGGACAAGTACGCCTCATGGGAAGCATCCCACACAAAGCAAATGCAAACACGGCAGTCTCGGCTGGAGGTGAGTCTTCCAAAGAAAAGCCTTCTCTATTTCTGGCTCTTGACAAACCACGCGTCCTGCCAGCCTTTGTGTTGTAGCTTTGCTGGGCTGCAGGTGGCGCCCCCAGTGCTGCCTGGCACGAACCTTTTCTCTCTTCAGCGTGTTTCTTCCATCCTAGATGCCCACTGGGCTGTTCTGTTCACACTTCAAAACAGCTTTTTGCTTCCTGAATGCTCCCTGGACAGCTGGTCCCATCTTGCCTGAGCAAATTGTCTTGGAAAAACCCTTCAGGTGGCTGAGACACAGGCAAAAGGATCCTCCCTGGAAAGTTCAAATGTCTGAGCCAAGGTCTCTCATTAGCCGACCTAGCTGAAATTGAGTCATATTAATACTGAGATGAAAAAATGGGCCCAGTAAATAACACAGGGCCTTTAGCTATCGTTTGGAAATCATCGGTCAAGTAGAAATTGGTTCAGTGATTAGGCTCAGGATCTGAGGAAACATCTCCAAAACAGTCATGCTTGTAGATGTCCAGGGGTGACTGATGGGAGAGGAACGTCACTGTGTAACTCTGGGACCACGGGAGGGGACACGAGCAAGAGCTTGGGGATGCCCGTTCCTAACTCACTGCGGAAGGCTACTGCGGGCTGAACTGCAAGCACCTTAACCAAGCCCTGGAGATACACTTGTGACTTTGAACTCTACAAAACTCACCTGCAAACAGCAGTTTTCCTCAGCAGGGGCTTGGAGAGCTGTGTCTGCAAGCTTGGCTGCCAAGCGGAATTGGCCTCTCTAGCAAGCCTGCGTCTACTCCAGGGTGGCCGTGATGACTGAATGAGGTGGCTGTGCGTAGGGTGTACTGCAGAAAGGCACATCACGTCCCCTCACCCTGACTCTCCTGCACTTGCATCAGCATCTCCGTGAGAACAATCAGGTGTTTTGTAGCTTCCCCTGGCTCTTTCTTTGCACGTCTATTTTTCACGTATCTGAAGTATAATCCAAAAGAAGAGAATGGCAAAATAAAGTTGATTTGATTAAGTACTTACTCTGAGCCAGGCATTGTGTTAAAGGCTTTATAATCGCTATCTGATTACTTCCTTAAAGCGATACCATTATGTCAAATGCACAGACTAAAAATTTAAGGCTTGCAGAGATTAACTTGCTCAACCAAAGCCAGTTTTTAAGTACAGAGCCAGCATTCAACCCAGATCTTCTTAACTCTAAAAAAAGTCCACGTGTCTTCACCATATAAATGACAAGCCTCCAATAATCCACATTTTGATCCTTGTAAGTCTTGGAAGATGATGTTTCTTATTATGCCTCGGAAGTAATACAGAATCCTACCTTACCTCACAAGCTATCAGATAAATATTAAATTACGTCTGATTAAAATTTTTGTCAAAGTTACCGTGTTCCAACATTGAAAAGTACAATTCCATGCATGTAACAACTGGTGACTTTCTATTAAACAGAACAATCAATTAACCAGAAGGTTAAGATCCTGAGCCTTCCAGGTAACTGAGTTTTCTTTATTAAAACACATTATGAGTGCAATAGGGAGAACTCACAGACTGTGTTCTGAGAAACACTTTGGAGGTAGCGTGACTGTACCCAATGATGGATGACCTGAGACTTATGTTCTTCATTCTGTTTTATTCTTTTTTTTTTTCCTTTTAAAGATTTATTTGTTTGAAAGGTAAAGAGATATTCCATCTGCTGGTTCATTCGCCACATGGCTACACTGGCCAGGGCTGGTTGAGGCTCAAGCCAGGAACCTGGAACTCCATCCAGGTCTCCCATAGGAGTGGCAGGGGGGCCAAGTACTTGAGTCATCACCTGCTGTTTTCCCAAGTGTATTAGCAGGGAGCTGTATCAGAAGTGGACCAGCTGGGGCTCAAACTGGTACTCAGATATGGGATGCTGGTGTCACAAGCCGTGGTACAACCTGCTGCACCATAGTGTCAGCCCATCTGTTCTGCCCTGTTCTTTCCTTTCTCTCCGATTTCCATTGCTGCTCCTGTGGAGGGTTAGGGAGAAACATTATTCCTGTTTCAATTTTACGCTTTATCTGCTTGCTTCCTTGGTAGGGGAGGCGGGAGATGGCATGGGATCTACAAGTCATAATGATGATGGAATGTGTTTCAATCCACTGGCAGCTTTCTCTCCTTAGACTTGAGTTGATCTTTCCATGAGTCAAAAAGACCTCTTTCTTGTGTCTGTTGTATCCACTGCAGTTCCTTCTTTTATCAGGGAGGGATCAGATGCATACACATTGTTTTATTTCCTTAACACAAATCCTGCAGTGTATGAGTTAATTTTTCCAGTTTATGGATAAAGAAATTGAGGCTCTGAGAATTTAAATGACTCATCAGTAGCCACAGAGCGAGTGAGTGGTGGTACTTTTAGTCCAGGCATTTCACACTCTGGTCAAAGTTGGGAACTGAGTTCTCGTAGGACCACCTCCGAAAGAACTCTGTGCTAGTGAGCAGAGCGTCCGATGGGATGCCCTGATCTCCCTACAACCTCCAAAATAACAAGGCTGTTACTTGCATGATTCAAAGCCAAACTTCACATATTTAAAAAAATAGTGTTCTTTCCCTCAAACTTTATAAATAAGGCAAAAAGGATTGAGTGATTGAATGTTAACAAAATAAGTCCCTCAGAAATAAATGAGCATTTCATATTGCACTTCATTTCAGTTTCATGAGCTCCAAAATAGCACTTCAAGTGATTAATGTTTTCTTCATTAACCGTAACTAAGCCTGAGCAAAGCCTCTCTGTTCTCAAACATGTTTTTGTAAGAGATCGAGGGTAGCTCATTGCTAAAAGTAACCCTTTGAGACCCAACGTAGGCAGCTCGAAATATGGGGAGAGCATGTGCTCTGCTCTCAGGTGGATCTGATCTTGCATCTTGGTCCTGTGACCAGTTCTGGGTGGTCTTGAAAGAACAAGTCTTTATTCCACATTATAATATATGAATATTAATGTGAGCCACATAGACCCATGGTTGTCTGTTACACTGGTGCCCCCAATGAACCACGCCTCCTGCTATTCATGTGCTTTGGATGTAGGCTGTATTAATGACTTGATTTCACCAATAGAATATGGTGGAACTCCTGAGAGTACTAACATACAAGTCCTTGTTAATGTGGCTCGTTCTCCCTCCCCCCAACAGGGATATTTGGCAATGTCAAGAGGTGTTTTTCATGATCTCAACTGGGAGAGTGCTGTAGCCATCTAGTAAGTGGAGGCCAGGGATTTTGATACATTTTCTGCACGCACAGCATGGGTATCCCCCTCTGCCCTCCAAAATAACTATCCAGGCCAATTATCATTAATACTGAGGTGAGACACCCTATTTTGTATACTCAGATTGCAACCTGATCCTAAGTTTCTGTGGGAGAAAACCAGTTGCTATATTGGAGAGAGTATGTGAAGGTGTTATCTAAAGCAGCCAGGTTGAGAGGAAGAGATCCTGAGACTCCCTAGGAAGAACAGAGATGCCCAGCCATCCCACTGTCCCAGCTGAGTCCAGCCTACAGCTGCCCTAACAATTGAGTGCAGGCAGCAAATGATCACCACCATAACAGGCAGAAGAACTGCCCAGCTGAGCCCAGCTCAGTTTTCAGAATCAAGGGCAAAACTTAAACTTTTTTTTAAAGATTTGTTTATTTATTTATTTGAAAGGCAGAATTACAGAGAGGCAGAGGCAGAGAGAGAGAAGTCTTCCACCTGCTGGTTCACTCCCCAAATGCCTGTAATGGCCAGAGCTGAGCCATTCTGAAGCTGGGAACCAGGAGCTTTTCCTGGGTCTCCCAAGTGGTGCAGGGGCCCAAGAACTTGGGCCATCTTCTATTGCTTTCCCAGGCCATAGCAGAGAGCTAGATCAGAAGTGGACTAGCCAGGACTTGAACTGGCATCCATATGGGGTGATGGTGCCACAGGCAGAATATTAGCCCACTACACCACAGTGCTGGCACCTTGGTGCTGCTGTTTTAAGCCAGTAAGTGTTACAGTGGTTTGTCATGCATCAGTAGATGACAAAAACATTTGTTAAAGAAACTGTAGCATCTCAATAAATCCTCAGTTCCTTCTGCCATGGTGCATGACCGAGGCTCCCTCTTTTTTTTTTTTTTTTTAAGATTTATTTTATGTATTTGAAAGAGTTACAGAGAGAGGTAGAGGCAGAGAGAGATGTCTTCCATCTGCTGGTTCACTCCCCAATTGACCACAATGACCAGAGCTGAGTTGATCCGAAGCCAGGAGCCAGGAGATTCCTCTGGGTCTCCCATGTGGGTGCAGGGGCCCAAGGACTTAAGCCATCCATCCTCTACTGCTTTCCCAGGCCAAGCAGAGAGCCAGATCAGAAGTGGAGCATCCAGGACTCGAACCAGCGCCCATATGGGATGCCAGCACTGCAAGCTGGGGCCTCAACCCACTGCGCAACAGTGCCGGCCCCGAGGCTTCCTCTTTCGGACTGAGGCTCTTGTTCCCTGCTGCTGATTGTGCTGGTAGCTGATAGATCATAGCTGAACCCCTTCACGTTTTGCTTTTAGCTAAAGGGAGTTGCCTCTCCCCAAAAACACAACCCCTTTCCTGGGGCAAGTGCATTAAATGTGTGATCCACGCAGCTAGAAAGAAAGATCGGTGCCTCATAACAAGAAGGAAGATTCACCCAGATCTAGAGCTCCTTTGCTGAGTTGGAAACTGTTATATACTGCCTTCTTCCAGCTCCAGTATCCTACACCCCTTCCAGATCTTGATCTTGAGAAAATTGCCCTACGAATCTCGTCTCCTGTCTTCTACTTACAGACCATTACTTGCATGCCTTTCTTCTTCCTGGTCCTCCTCCTGGAAGTATTTGCCTTAAGACCTTCAGTATACAAAGTTGTTTGGCTGGGAGTATGGGCTTTGACTGTTGAATCAAGTCTTAATCTCTATCACTGGCTTTCTATATCAGCTGCTTTGACAGTAAAGAAAGAAGAAAATAAGACTTTCCTTGAACCCAAGGAGAGATTCAAAAGTTTAACTGTTCAACTAGGAAACTTATATAGCAGAGAAACACAAAGAAACACATTAATCTTCACCAAAAAAGTAAGAAGTGTAAACTTACCTTGAGATGCCTTGGCTAAATTAGCAAAAGAACGTAAAAATACACTTAAATACATTTTACCAGTGACATTATGGTGAATATTGAGTAATATGCCCATTTAAATATAAATCTCCTAACACTAGGAGAAAGAAATAATATGGCCTCACCCTTAGGCTCATTAACAGTTTTCTATAAACTTATCTGAATAAATTTAAGAGAAGATTTGAGGCTTAAATACTGATCTCTTAAATTTCATAAGATGAAAAACATAGCATTCAGAAATACGTAGTGGACAGGAAACTGGAGCAGTGGGTTGCATGACTGGGAGCAAGGTGTTGTGTAGCAAGAATGCCTGGCATTGAACAGACTTTGGCAATGTTTCTCAAAGCCGGGTCTTCTAACTACCAATATCCAGGTGGCCTGGGTATAATTAAAAGGTACAGACAGTGCTGCGCCTGCTCCCAGGTCTCAAGAGGCAGACAGAGTTCGTGTGAGTTTGATCTGCGGGACTACATTTCAAGTAGATGCTCCGGGTATCCTTGTGCTTCTTCCCCAGGATGAGCACTCCGTTGTGGAGCTGTTTCCTCGTATCTTCCTAAGGGAGGCAGTATTAGGAGAGAGATTAACTTCTCAAATTCGTTGTAGTTGTTTTATTATTATGTTTTCATAATTGTTGGTAGAAAAAAAACTTTTTTTTCTTGAGAAATCTACAGAACTGTCATTTTAATTTTGGTGTCTTAGTAGTCTCCCCATTATGATATATAGTTTAACCTCATCTATGCAAGTAGGTTAAGTATCAAGAGAAATTATTCTTATATTAATAAAAGGACATTCTTATCATTATTACTCTTCCTGGTAATAGATATTTATGGTATATCTAGGAATCTTCGTCATTAATTGATTGAAAGTCTCCTTGATTCTGCATTGAGGACACCATTTGTTCCTGGTTTGAAGAGGTCGGGATGCCTTATTTGTTGTTGGGACTTTGGCACTGGGTTTAGCAAGGGCAGAAGCAAAGACATTAAATCCCGAAGTTTAAAACACTGTGCCCTTTATGTGGAGAGAGGAACACATGTATGAGACATGTCCGCTTGAGAGAGGAATTGGGAAGACACGTGGGGACATTAGATTTTGACCAGCTCATGTTCACTCCTTCTCTTGCCCTATGGAACACTGAGAACAATTCAATGAGCCATAATAAAAGTAATGTAGACCTCTGTCTCAAGAATTCATCTCAATGCCTTTTTTAAAAAGACTCTATTTAGGAAGCTTCCAAGATGGTGGAGTAGGGAAGGAACTTACTGCTGTAGTCTAGAAGAAAATAGCTTTAAAAAAGTGGAGACAAAGAAGGGCATTATGTAATGATTAAGGGATCAATTCCACAGGAAGAGTAACTATTATAAACATATATGCACCTAATTGCTGGGCACCTGGTTGTTTAAAAGAAATGTTAAGGGATTTAAAGGTAAATCATCAATAGGGAGGAAATATTACAGGGTTCTAGGAGGCAAACATTGAGGCTGATGAAGCCAAATGACAGAGGTTGAACCTCCTCTTCTGGACTTGGTCATGTCAGAAGATGAGACAAAACTCTGTCCTTGGTTTCATGTTCACTGGGACCAGGTTATGGGGACTGAATGGACATACCCTCTAAGAATTCAGATGAAATTGTGCAGCCATGGAGTCCAGAGAAGTCCTGAAGATTTTGCTTTTCCTAAAATGAAAGAGTAGTTATAAAAGGTCATTCCAATTAAGATCGATTCCTGAGACTGAGACTGGAGTAAGTGAATTAAGGGTAAGAATGGATGGCAAAGAATACTCAATTTAATCACAGGATTTATTTTCTTTAAATCTTGCTCTGTTTACATTAGCATTTAAGTAGTGCATCAGTACTATTAAGATAATTATAGCTAAAAGTCATAATACAACTTTGCTTTTAGATTAAACCATGTATTGATTTAAAATATTATTATTTAATATTTATTAATATTTAATAATATTTTAAAATATTATTATTTTCCAAGTATCTGGCAAAATGTGGGTCTTGCAGTTTAGACATGTGTCGCTCCCCCTCTTCGTGGAGGAACGACACAGGACCCTGCGCTGTTCTTTCTGTCTGCTCGGCCCTCCCCGGGTTTGCTGCTGGTTCTTCCCGGGTTGGCTACTATCCCTTCCACCTCCGTGGAAGGGCAGTTCCCCCTGGCCACATTCCCCACTTCCGCAGGGGAGCGGCACACCGCCGGCCGGCTCTCTCGGGGGCTGCACAAGTGTTCCTTCAGCTAGATGTTCCCCATAGATGTTCCTGGTGCATGCCGTCTCTCTCCTCCTATATAGTCCTCCTCCGCCAATCCCAACTCGGCTGCCCACACGCCGAGCACGCCGCTCTCCTCCAATCAGGAGCGGCTCCTGCAGCTTGTCAAGTTGGTGAGAGGCAGCTGGGTAGAAGCTGTTTACTTCTCTCCCAGCGCCATATTGTGGGAGAGCAGATGCATAGAATAAGTCTTAATTCCAGTAACTCAGTATAGTCCGGTTGCTCCCCACAGACATGCATCGTATAAGTGAGACCCTCTACTCTTCTGCAAATCAGAGGTGGGATGCCAGAATTGAATGATAGCAGTCATGTTAATAGCAGTGTTTTGGCCGACGCCGCGGCTCACTTGGCTAATCCTCTGCCTGCAGCGCCGGCACCCCGGGTTCTAGTCCAAGTTGGGACACTGGTTCTGTCCCGGTTGCCCCTCTTCCAGTCCAGCTCTCTGCTGTGGCCTGGGAAGGCAGTGGAGGATGGCCCAAGTGCTTGGGCCCTGCACCTGCATGGGAGACCAGGAGGAAGCACCTGGCTCCTGGCTTCGGATTGGCGCAGCGCGCCGGCCGTAGCGGCCAGTTGGGGGGTGAACCAACGGAAAAAGGAAGACCTTTTTCTCTGTCTCTCTCTCACTGTCTAACTGCCTGTCAAAAAAAAAAAAAGCAGTGTTTAACTACCCAAGCCATTTACATATTTCCACAAGCGTGTACGTATGCATGCCTTTTCCACCTCATCTAAGTGAAGTTTCTTTATAAACAATGATTCCAATGATATGCTATTTTGCAAACATAAAATGTAGCTAAATATTAATATTTAGAGATCCATTAAAACTAGGAGGATATGAGTAACATTTATTGAACTTATTTTGAAATATTTTTCTATTGAAAGCAAAGATATAGCAGAAAACACATGTGGACAAGGAGAAAGATGGTTTATGTGAGTACATTTGTATCTTAGTGGACCTCACAGATAGTAGACACAGGGAATCAACAAGTATTGCTGTAAGTGTTTGTGTCTACATGGACTTCACAGATAGTTTGGTCAGCCAAATGGTGGTCAATGTGGCATCTACTGAACTGTGCCACAAGAGCCTAAGAGCAAGCCTAGACAATGCACTAATGACTGAGTATGACCATGTTCCAATAAAACTTTATTTATACAGCCAGGCAGAAGGCCAGACTTACTGTTAGTTTTCTGGTCTGGTTTAGAGAGTAGGTCAGGCAATGTGCCGTTAGAATTGCCTTTTCACGCTCATTGTCTTACGTAAGGAGAATCTGAGACCAAATGAGGT
Organism: Oryctolagus cuniculus; assembly: GCF_051225735.1. Taxonomy (NCBI): domain Eukaryota; kingdom Metazoa; phylum Chordata; class Mammalia; order Lagomorpha; family Leporidae; genus Oryctolagus; species Oryctolagus cuniculus. Next base: position 58,943,804 of record NC_142884.1, on the reverse strand, counting down.
GAAGAGCTTTATCCCAAAATCCACAGCCAGTTCAGGGCCCGTGCTCCGATCCCCCTGATGTTCCCTTGACCCCCTACTGCGGACTAGAAGACCAAGACGGGGGCGGGGGGCGGGGGGGGACTGGAGGGAAGTGGTGAACATCTCATCTTCCTGAATGTAACTGCGTGTTGTGTTGCACAGTTTCCTGTGTGTTTGGGTTTTGTGCTGGGAAAGCCAGCAGCGAGGGAGGCTGTGTCTGTCATTGCCTGGAGGTCTGTGGCCTCCAAGCAAGTCCCTTCCCCTCTCTGGGCTTCATTTTCCTTAATCGGTCCAAATAGGGGCTCATCTTTTTTTTTTTTTTTTTTTTTTTTGGTGTGTGTGTGTGTGTGTGTGTGTGTGTTCCCACTTTGTTCTCCAATTTTATGACCCATCAAGTGTATTCCTTCCAGTCCGGAATTGGTCTTAATCCACATTGATTCGGAAGTTGTATTTACCAGGACCATGGGTACTGAGGGGCCCAAAGTTACTAGCCTCACTCGCGTGCTGCTCATCATGGATTTCTTTGCTCACCAGACAGACTCACTTCCACTGCTGCCCTGCAGCACAGGAGGAGCCCTGATGACCTCCCTGCCTCTGGGACTCAGAGTTGATTAGCATAATAAAGGTACCCACCTGCTCACCTGCTTTTCTGTTTTTGTCTCTAACCTGCTGAGCTGGGTGTTTTATCCACTCAGTGGTCTTGCTTGTAGATTTATCTATCCCTTCAGAATCTCCACCTCCCTCTGAACTTTTTCTTAGTAAGCATTTTTATAACAAACCGTGGCCTGGTTTCGGCATATGCGAGGAGAGACAAGAGGAGGCTGCCCTGTGGACTTTTGCTAGGTGAGAGTATTATTGCCACCGTGTTGTATTGTTGGCACATCTTTGACAAGGACTCAACATTGTATTCTCTCTGTCCAGGACCTTCCTCAATTTTAGGTCAATTTTCTTTTTAGAAAATGTGGCGTAGGAAACAGAGCACAGGATTGAGCCTGAAGTCCTGGGTTCAATTCCAGTGGCATCATCGCTTAGGTACATGAACTCTGACAGGTCTTATAACCTCTCTCCTGGTTTCCTGGTGATGCCATAGAAAGTGTAGTTTTTGGCTTATCTTCCATGACCCACTGCAACAATTCTGAACTCTAGCTGTACATACAAATAACTTACCAAAAAATATTTTTTTTTTTTTAGCCCTACTCAGCTTTATTAATCAGAACCTCTGGTGTTGATGCTCATGTATTGATTGTTACTAAATGCTCCTCAGGTGATTTAATGAGCCAGTAGGCAGAATAGCTACGTGTTTTAATAGTGTAAATGTTATAATCAATATGAATACACCTTTAAGAAGGGCCATATCAATGTGTCACACTATTATTTTGGTTGTTGCTTCTATTTAAAAGAAAGATACCAATTTCTATGAAAATTAATTTCATGTAAAATGTAATGAGTAAGTGAATTAAATGGGGCAGCCTGTCCTCTAACATATTAGTTCTTTGATGTTTCCCTTGAGGTTTGTACCTTTCTTTATTATTATTATTATTATTATTATTATTATTATTGACAGGCAGAGTGGACAGTGAGAGAGAGAGACAGAGAAAGGTCTTCCTTTGCCGTTGGTTCACCTTTCAATGGCCGCCGCGGCCAGCGCGCTGCGGCCGGCGCACCACGCTGATCCGATGGCAGGAGCCAGGTACTTATCCTGGTCTCCCATGGGGTGTAGGGACCAAGCACTTGGGCCATCCTCCACTGCACTCCCGGGCCACAGCAGAGAGCTGGCCTGGAAGAGGGGCAACCGGGACAGAATCCAGCGCCCCGACCGGGACTAGAACCCGGTGTGCCGGCGCCGCTAGGCGGAGGATTAGCCTAGTGAGCCGTGGTGCTGGCTGTACCTTTCTTGATTGATATTTTGGTCAGGAAAAGACCACCAACTAGCCCCAAGGGGCTGGGTGAAATGTGTTGCTGATTTGTTTAATCTGATGGCAACCCTGGGAAGTTGGTGGTCCTATTTGAGATCCATTGACAGCAGTTCCCACAGCTGGGGTGTGAGAGTGGTGGGACTGAACATCAAAGTCAAGGGCTCTTTGCATTTCATCTGAGCGGTGTCCTAATCCTATCAGACAGAGCTTAAAACCCCATCATTCTAAGTCACGGATGACAAGTGACTAACACTAATGATGGCGGTAATATCACATTATCATCTTTCATGTTGTCACCGCTTGAAGATGCATTCACATTTCTTGCATTTTAGAGAATCATCTTGTTGGATTCATAGCCGTAGGTGGCAACTAAAAGGCATCCTCATTTAAGGCTGAGTGGAGTTTGGAAAGTGTTCATGGGAAATCTCCTGGGGAATGAATGATATAAACACGTGGTAGGTAAGTCAGGTTATCCCACTGTTACCCTGCGCAATTCTGGGCAGGCAACAGGGTCCATGGCTAGCCAAGACAGCATCAGTGGAAACGTGAGTTTACCAAGAGACGCAGCAGTTCCTAGGTGTCTTCCCAAGAGAAATAAAACACGTGTTCATACCAACACTTGCACATGGAAAGTTCATAGCAGCGTTACTCATTATGGCTAAAAAAGTGCAAACAACACAAATATCCTTCAGCAAATAAAATGAGCAAACAAAATGTGATGTATCCATACAAAGTAATATTACTCAGTCAAATGAAAGAGTAAAGGACTGTACATGCTGTAACATGGATGAATCTCAAGAGAAAAAAAAACATTACGGCAGGTGAAAGAAAGCAGACGCAGAGGACTATCTAATACACCATTTCGTTTGTATTAAATGCCCCCTGGGGACGGGCATGCGGCACAGTGGTTACATCGCTGCTTGGGATGCCTGCATACTGTATGGGAGTGCTTGGTTCAAGCTTCTGGTTCGGCTTCCTGTCACTAGACACCCTGAAGGGCAGTAGGTGATAGCTCAAACAGTTGAGTCTCTGCTACCTAGATTGAGTTCCAGGTTTCTGACTTTGGTCTGGTCTAGCCCTCTCTGTTATAGATTCTCTCTCTCTCTCTCTCTCTCTCTCTCTCTCTCGTCCTTCTCACTCTCTTTCAAATAAAAGGAAAATACATAAGTAAATAAAAAATGTTAATCAAGACCAGAAAGGGAGAAATCTATAAAGACAGAAAATAGATGAGTGCTTGCCTGGGACTGGGAGGTGGGAACAGACATTAATTACAAACAAGCACAAGATCTTGAACTGAAAGAAACATTCTTAAATGGAATTGTGATTACAGTTACTCTAATTTTCTATTTATTTATTTATTTATTGGAAGCTCACCAGGAGTATAATGGCAAGGACATTAATTCACATTTTTTTTCTTAAGAATTTTGGCTGAGTATCCATAGAAGATGTGCTTTTCAGGAATAAGAATGCTTATGTTGCTCCACGAGGGACTCTACTTTCTGCAGGGAGTGTCTGGGAGATGGTTAGTCACCAGCAGCCCACTTTCTGGCTACGGAATAAGCACACAGAGGGAGCAGTGTTTCAGACCGGCCACCCAGGAAGCCTGTTAACCAAAGAAACTGCTTACCAGGGTTGGCCCCTTACGGACCACTTTGCTAATGTTTCTTGACCAGGATCTTACAGGTGAATTCTCATCAAGTCTTATCTCTTTGTTTTTCCCCTTACCATGCTCCCTTCAGACAACCCACTTTGTGCTGGAATAGTCTTTCTCCAACCAGGATACCATGCAGGTTTTTAGGTTTCTTCATCCATGTGTGATGGTGTTACAGATGTGTCTTGAAATTCTGCTGTCATTATGCTAACCCATCTTCTGGAGAGCAGATCTGACTACAAACAGCTGATGATCCCATTATCTCTCAAGGGTTCTGAACTCTTAGGTGCTGGGATTCTTGTTGCTTCTGTGGACTGATGCGTGGTAGAGACATTAGCTTGAACCTTACACACTTCTGTTCTCTTAAATATAAATGAAAGCAGCATCTAACTTTTCTCAAAGTTGGTTTCATATTAGAATGTGCCTAGCATTCTTTTCTCATGTGAAAATCAAATTGCCCCACCTTGCTCTTGCCTCTTCCTCATGGGAATGGATGCAAGCACTGGATAGACCTTAGCAGTAATCAGGCCCCAGATGTCTTGGTACTGGAGGGTGGGAAAGCAGGCAGTTAAGCAGTGGGCCATCTTCACATGTAAAGGCCACATCAGTTCTTCCATTTTCACCCTGAAACTCAGGAACTCACCCTGTGTTCTCCATACTAGAGAAGCTGAGTGCATGTGTCCAGAGCAATTAATGGGTTTTGGCTGCTCCTTTGGAAGGGTCGCTGAATAAGGTTGTCCCATGACTCTAGCCTTGATCCCAACTTTAGCCATATCCAAAGTTGTATCACTAATATTTGGACTTGAATAGGGCCCAATATTTTTGTTTTATTTGGAAGTCCAAGAGACAGGGGATGGGGAGGAAGCCCGAAACTCAGTCTTCCATGTAGGTGGCAAGGACCTGAGTACTCGAGTGATCACCTTGCCTCTCAATTTGCTCGTTAGTAGGAAGTTAGATCAGCAGCGGAGCCAGGACCTAAACCCAGATACTCTGATATGGGATCACTGAACTCTAAGTAGCTTCTTAGCTTCTGTGCAAAATGCTCATCCCAGTCTCACTCTTAACTATGGTAAGACTTAAAAAGGACATAGCATGATGGTCAGTAGATATTCATTACTAAAATTATTATTATTACTTCACCATAAGTAGCATTCTTCATTTCATCCTAATCCCTATTGCTAACCCTATCTTCATATTTAATTAAAAAAAATCACTTACACTTGTTGAGTGCCTAATGTGTACCCTGTCAGACTTTCTCTCATCTGTCAATCAACTAATCTCTCTGAAGACCATCAGCTCCGATTTTCCTTTAGGTGTCTGTCATCTATCATTTGCCTACCTATATCTAATCCGTGGCTTTCCAATATCTGCACTACACTTACTGAAATTCGGTGTTGACCAATTCACAGCAGGGAAGGCTGTCCTGTGCATTTTAATTAATTAATTAATTTTTAAAGAATTATTTTATTTGAAAGAGTTATAGAGAGAGGCAGCAACAGAGAGACAGACAGAGATCTTCCATCTGCTGGTTCATTTCCCAAATGGCCACAACAGCCGGAGCTCAGCCGACCAGGATCCAGGAGCTTCTTCTGGGTCTCCCACATGGGGGCAGGGGCCCAAGGATTTGGTCAATTCCTCCACTGCTTTCCCAGGTACATTAGCAGGGAGCTGGGTCTGAAGTGGAGCATCCGGGACTCAGAACTGGCACTGCAGGCCAGGGCATTCACCTGCTGCGCCACAGCACCGGCCCCTGTCCTGTGCATTTGAGAATGTATCAGCGTCCTGGGCCCATGTAGTCTGGACTTTGGTAGCATTTCTTCCCCAACAGTGACCATCAAAGATGTCTCCCAACAGTGCCACTTTGGTGGAGAAGGGACAAAAGTCATCCTTGGCTGAAAAGCACTGATCTAATTATCATCTCTGTGTATATTTACTAGATAATCAAAACATGTTGAGAAAACACACAGTCAACATCATTTTTTTTTACAGGCAGAGTGGACAGTGAGAGGGAGAGACAGAGAGAAAGGTCTTCCTTTGCCGTTGGTTCACCCTCCAATGGCCGCCGCGGCCGGCATGCTGCAGCTGGCGCACCACACTGCTCCGAAGGTAGGAGCCAGGTGCTTATCCTGGTCTCCCATGGGGTGCAGGGCCCAAGCACTTGGGCCATCCTCCACTGCACTCCCGGGTCACAGCAGAGAGCTGGCCTGGAAGAGGGGCAACCGGGACAGAATCCGGCGCCCTGACCGGGTCTAGAACCTGGTGTGCCGGTGCCACTAGGTGGAGGATTAGCCTATTGAGCTGTGGTGCCGGCCCAACATCATTATTATAATCTTGAAGATGAGGAAAGTGAGGTCAAGGTTATCTAAGTATTAAGAGATGGAGTTGGGTTGTAAAACTAGATTTGCCTTATTAAAAAAAAGCATGTTATTTCCATGATAATAAACCATTTTCAGTTAAACACAATGCCACACATTCCATTCTTATTGCCATTATTTTTCTTTATTCTCAGCTGAAAATCATTCTCCTACTTAATTCTGACTCTCAAGTTTGTCTTCCAGCCGAGATACATGTGAATGCATTACACCCAAAACCTTCATTCTAATCCTGTCCTCAAAATTTAACCCCATTCCCATTGCTGGTTCTTAAGCACCCAGTTGCTTCCTGCATTTTATTTTCTATTATCCAGATAGTGAGGGTGCTAGTGGAGAAGAGTGCTCTCCAGAGCTCCTTAACCCAGCAGGGGAAGTAGAGAAGCTCACCTAACAGCCACTGGTTCTTCAGTTCTAAGAAAGAAGGCAGGGGATTCCTTCTCTGCTGATGTAGTGAGTGTCCCTGTAGATCCTGGTTTGCCACAAACGCCCAGAAGTGAGGATATTTGGAAATCTCAATAATAGAAAGCTTCTCTTTTTTGTGTCAGTGGGTGATGGGCTGGAGCTTCTAGATGTGACATCTGGCAAACTGAGTGCGGTGGTCTGAGTTTGATCCCCAAATTCACATGTTGAAACTTACATGCCAGTAAGATGGTATTGAGAGGGAGGCCCCCTTTGCTCAAGTCATGAGGGGGAACCCCCAGGCCTGGGATTTGGGTCCTTCCCCCAGGGCAGCAGGAGCAAGGTTAGGGGAGTGTAGGGTGGGGAGATGGAGGGGTGAGGGGGGTAGGGGGTGGTCCTCTCCTGCTTTTCTAGTGTGGTAGAACTTCTTTGCCTTTCCAGTGTGAGGATGTGGCGCTCGAGGGCCCATCTCAGAAGAAGAGATCCAGGCCTTGCGGGAATCCAAACCCGTCAGCACCCTGACCTTGGTCTTCCCAGCCTCTAGAGCTGTGTGAAATAAATTTCTATTATTTATAACTTGTCCAGTCTCTGCTGTTTCATTACAGTAGCAGAAACAGACAAAAACACTAAGCCAGTGGAAAAAAATGGACTTTTAAGCGATCAGTTGGCGTCTCGGAACCTGACATTTTGGTTTAGCTTTTACACAGTCTTTTTAATTTCTGTCCCAGTACTCTGATGCCCATTAGATGGCTGACAGCTTCTGATCTCCATGTCCAGAATTCAAACAGGGAGAGACATTCTTTTATAGCAATTAACAGTGATGCTTGGGAGGGATGGCAACAGGCTGAAAAAATTAATTGAAAATTTAACCTTCAAATAAAAAATACTTAGACCTTAGGCTTCCATTTGTAAGCAGCCTGCGCTGTCTGTGCACATTCCGTTGTATTATTTAAGTATTTTCTACACCATTTCTGATTAATACCGAGGTGCTATTTTCCAGTCCAGTCTCTTTAATAAATATATGTGTCAAATATCTGTTTCCTCCCCTGAATGCAGAGACTTTTAATTCCCCTTGTTTGCATGTGCTAACTCGTTGTGTAACGAGATTAACAGCTCTGTCTTTTTTCTTTCTGCAGATTTTAAAAGAAAAGGCAGTGGGCTCCCAGACAAAGTTAAAAAGGTACCTTCTTTAATTTTGCATATTGTTAGCTGCAAACCGGTTGCTAATGTTTGTTTTATTTCCATCTGTCAAAAGCAATGCCAAAATACGTTGTGTTTGCCTTGAGTTGGCTCAATTAATCCTCTGCTGGAAACAGTTCTGTCATTTCATGTTTGGTTAAGGCCCTGATTCAGTAGCTCCCAAACGGAGCGCTCATCCCTGCCAACAGCAGCCAGTATACGTTTTACTACAACTTTTCTGGGAAACATCCACTTGACAAAGACAAAAGAAAAAGGTGGGGTAGAGCCCTCGGGGAGGTGCTGAACCAGGGCCAGCCTCGCGTCTGCCTGGAGTACAAGCAGCAATGCCCTGGGCTTGGTCCTTCTGCCCTGTTCTTTGGGGGGCTGAAAGGACTGCTCGTGGGCAGTCCTGATAAGTGAGGGACTTTGCTGAGTCTCAGCGTGGGGCAGACCCCAAGAAGTGCATCCTCCATGTGAGTCTAACAGTGCGGTGCTAGACTGTGCGGGCTGTAATAGCCACACACCTCCAACGGGCTGGTTTATACAGACATTTGTTCTCTCCCAGTCTTGGAGCCGGCAAGTCTGAGAGCATGGTGTAGCAGGGTTGCTTCCAGGCCTCTCCACTTGGCTTATACACAGTCGCTTTTCCTGGTGTCCTCACAGGATGGCCCACTGGGCCTATCTGGGTGCAATTTCTCTTCTTGTAAAGAACACCGATCATACTGGTCCACCAATGCAGCTTTGTTTTAACCTTGATCACCTCTTTAAAGGCCTTGCATTCAGTCACATTCCAGGGTACTGGGGGTTAGGGCTTCAACACAGAAATCTTGAGTGGACACAATTCAGCACCTAACACATGGACAAAATAACATAAAAATTAAAATATAATGAGGTAAGAAGGAAAAGATCTCAAGTCCAAAAATGGAAAGGAACCATTTTGCAGCCTTTTCTCTAGATAAAGCCTTTGGCTTTTCTTGCTTCTTTCTCTCCACATTCGGAACAAAAACTCTACCACCACCTCTAGGGAGTCAGTGTTTATATCATAGATTGTAGACTTTTGGATTAGTTTGTTTTGAGGTCAGATTTAGACTTGACCTCTCATTAGCAACAGTACAAGTCGAAGTCTCAGGTTTCTCTTCCTCAAAATGGAGTTGATAAGAACTGTCATGGCTGATTTTTGTTTTGTAAGGGCAACATACTGTACTGGCAAGCCAGTGTCACATTAAGGTTGAGGAAATGAGAGTTGTCTGCCTTGAGTGTAGACAACGGGGAGGGGGTGTTGTCTATGGAGAATGTAAAAGTAAAAACATAAATGACTGTAAAGTAATAGCAGTGGTCCAACACTGCTTGTCAGGTGGCTCCAACAGCCAACCCCTCCTCCCTTGTCTGGAAGTGGAGAAAATGCCAACTTGTTCTCTTTCCCTTTGCTACACACACAAACTCACATCTGTGTCTTGAATTTAGTCATTCTCAGGAAAACTTAACCAAAGGTATTTCATATGTCTGCACATCTTATTCTTTAAATTCATTTAACTCAGAAATTGCCAAGCTTCAAAAATAAGTAAGTATAATATGAGAGAGTCATCATTTGTTGTTGTTTTGAAAGGGAATCTTTCTCGTTTCCCAAATGTCCTCACTCCTCCCAGCCAGTTCCCAGGAATGGGCCACCAGAAGATGCCCTTGCTAGGAGGCAAGAATCACAATATGCGACCAGAAGTCATGGGAGAAGCAAGCTTGACTGGCATCGCCTTTGCCACTCCTCATCCCTTTCTAAGATAGCATCCAGTTTCTTGGCATCTTTATGTATGGTAACTACTTATGTCAGTGAGCAGTTACACAGAAGTAGCTACTTCATGGCCGGCGCCGTGGCTCAATAGGCTAATCCTCCACCTTGCAGCGCCGGCACACCCGGTTCTAGTTCCGGTCAGGGCGCCGGATTCTGTCCCAGTTGCCCCTCTTCCAGGCCAGCTCTCTGCTGTGGCCAGGGAGTGCAGTGGAGGATGGCCCAAGCACTTGGGCCCTGCAGGAAAAGCTTGGCTCCTGCCTTTGGATCAGTACAGTGTGCTGGCCGCGGCGGCCATTGGAGGGTGAACCAACGGCAAAAGGAAGACCTTTCTCTCTGTCTCTCTCTCTCACTATCCACTCTACCTGTCCAAAAAAAAAAAAAAAAAAAAAGTAGCTACTTCATGTTAAAAAGGAACAACACAGTTCTAGTTATTTGAGCTAAGAAAAAAAATGGCCACAAAAGCCATAACTCTGAATGGTATATTGCTTTTCTCAATGGGAGACTTCTGTGTTCATGTGGTATCAAAAAGTACAAACTGGCATAAATATTTAAACTTTTCTGGAGAATTTTCAACCTTGGGATTTGTATAAAATGACCTTTATATTCTAGATCTTTAGTAACAGGAGCCATGCATGGTGGTGTGTCTGTTACATAGGAGGTCATGTAGTTACTAGAAAGGTCGCTATGATGACCACTTGATGTTGGAGATACCAGCGGATTCTACAAATTTAAGTGAAAAAGATGCAAAATTTTACTTATTAATACATATTATCATGTTTAAAAAAGAAAGTGCATCTAATTATATGTAATCAACTTTAAAAATGATCACACTCACTCAAAAATTCACTAGAAAGAGCCCTTATTCGTAAGGTGGGTGGCAGTACTTTTTTTTTTTTTTTATCTATCTTGTCCACACTGAGTATTGGAATCTCGAACCTAAGTCCCATTGGTTTGGGCCTGATTCAGGTTTCTGTAATTAGCAGAACACATATATGAGCACTGGGGGTGAAGAGTGGAATCTAATTTAGGATATAATGAAAGTAATCAGAGGATGAATTAGTAAGGTTGAACCCAACCTGAAATGAAAACTTACAGAGATTTTTTTGGCAGTTGGCATACCCGTAATTCATGTAACCTTTAAATATTGCAAAGGGAGCCATGGTAAGAAATCTCCAGTGTTTTTCTGAGACATGGTAGGAGTTTAGCTTGTGTTTTTCCTTCGCTGGCTCTCAGTTCTCTCTTCCCAGACCTTTCTGGACATGTGTAGATTTGTTCCAACATAACACTTCCATAGGTTGGGCCCATACTTGCGAGTTGCAGAATTGTCTAGGTTTCTGGTACTTAGAATTTATTAAATTTGTAGAGGAATAACAACATCATAGCAAAGTCATATTCAAAGGGCATTCTACTCCCTTCTGACACACCCCACAGCGTGCAGCTACCTTTCTGGTTTGCTCTGAGCAGCTTTTTCTGAGTTTTTCTCCCTGAGTCTTTTCTCTGATTGCCTTGGGGGTGGCAGTAGGGAGTGGTTTCCATTGCAGCCATTACTTTTCCAAATGGGAAGACACAAACAATAAAAATAACATCTCAGCTGCAGGACTCTAGAGTCCGTGCCTCTTCCTAAATTTCAGCGTCAGCCCTGCTTCTGGAGTTTGGCTGGTGAATCTCTTCCCACCCAGATTCATGGAGACTCCACAAGAAGAAAGAGTCCTGGGGAGGAACAGACTGAGATTTTAATAGGGATTGTGTTTCAGTTGTGGGATTATGGGAATATCTTTCCCTGTTTTCCAAATGTCCCTTAATGACTTTCAGGAAGAAAAGAAAGTCATAAAAACCAGAAAAATGCTAGTTTTAAATGTGCATACCAAACCTTTTGACATCATGAGAGCTAATTCTGTTCATCAACACTTTTACCATTACACAAGAGAAATTGAAATATTGAAGTTTATAAGGAGTAATAACAAAAATTCCATTAAAATCATGACCATATGTTGGATGCCGGTAGGAGTAAGTTTAAAAAGCATATTTGCAAACCAAATGAATAGAATAAATAGAAATATATCATGGAGATTATTGTCTCTGATATTAAAGAAAATGTATCTAATTCAATCAGTTCCAAACTTTACTTAGCCTCTTATTATTTACTTACTGTTAAATATTTTATATAGGGTAGGCCACTTGGTTCACTGGTGAACTAAGTACATGGTCCCTGTCTGTAAGGAGTTGAGTCCCAAATTCCTTTTCTATGAGAATAAGCGTATCCTAGAATTAACATATACTAAATTAAAAGCATTTGGCAAAAAGAAATATAGTAGTTGGCAGGATCATATTTTACATGCATGCAAGAACCTAGGAAGTAAATTTATTCTTTACTTCACCTAATACACACACATACACACACACACACACACACACACACGCACACTCCCACTGCCGCACTGTTCCCATCTGGCTCAGAAACCCAGGATCTACACCAATCATGAAAGTAGCTACTTCTTTAAAGTCCCTCTCCTTCTTGAAATGGGCAGTTGACTTTCTGCATCTTTTTCTGTTTTACTGATATCTACTCATGTGAATCTGCTAATCTGAATGCTGTGGGTAGCACGTGCTCACTCAATTCCCTGCCACCCTCATGGGAGACTTGGATTGAGTTCTGGGCTCTTGGCTTCAGCCTGGCCCAGTCCTGTATGTTGTGGACATTTGAGAATGAAACTAGTGGATGAGATCTCTCTCTCTCTCTCTCTCTCTCTCTCTCTCTCTCTCTCTCCTGCTCTTCCTTTCAAGTAAATAAACAAATACGTAAGAAAATGTTGCAAAGGAGCTAATGTGAAGCCATAGGAGGTGAAATAATCAGAAAATCCAATCAAAACTGAGTAGAATAAACCTGAAAATATTTCTCCAAGTAGATGGACTCTCCCCTCCCTCCTCTTCTTCTACCCTCCCTCCCTCCCTCCCTTCCTTCCTTCCTTTTCTTTTTCCATCCTTTATTTCCTCTTTTGTTTTCACATTCTCTTAATATTCATTTAGCATCCAGTGTGTGTCAGGAGAATACAAAGTAAAAGACAAGAAAAAGGACAAAGAGACAGAATAGATATAAATTTTAGGTATTTCTAAAGATTAAAAAAGCAATTAAAAGAAAACCATCATCAAGAGTATTAATTACAAACAATTTTCTAAAGCTGAAGAATCTAAATAGGGAGATCAAAAATGCTCACTGTCTTATAAGAAAGGACAACGGAAAGAAGATTCACATCTAGAAGAATATAGGAAATGCCAGGAAATGGGGCAATTTTTACAGTGTTTTCAGTGACCCAAGAATGTTGTAGCCACACAAATGGCCCTTTGCTATGGTTTGAAGGCATTGGAAACAATTAAATGTATTGGAGATTCCAAATTTCATGTATTGGAAACCATCCCCAAGTTCATTTGTTAAGGGTATTTGGAGGTGGGAGTTGGGGAAGTGATTGGGTCATGTAGACTCTGTTTTCCTATGCAGATTAATCCAGGCACAGATGAACCGACTGTTGAAGAAGTGATTTTGTTATAAATGTGGGCACTCTCTGGCACACTTGCTTTGTCTCTCCATATAATGCCTTGCACTGTGCCGGGACTCCACAGGAAGACCCTCACAGATGCCAGCCCCATGCTCTTGGAGTTCCCAGACTCCAAGAGAGCCATGAGCTAAATAAGGCCATTCTTTATAAGTTATCCAAAATCTGGCAACAGAATACAGACTGACATCCTTCATGGGTAAAGACAAAATACTACACAAAACAAGCACTAAACCAAAGCGTATTGAAAACTTTCAACAAATGCCATCTGTAAACTCTTACTTGAGAGTAAAAGAACTTGAATGAATATGGTCTTCACACAGCTGACAGTGGACCTGAAATGAATGACTCAAGAATGGGGAAACTACTCTATTTAAAGGGCAATTGTGAGAAAATAATTAACATAAAGTCAAAAATCAATAAATATCCTCCTGATATCAATGCACATGTCAGTATAATTCTCTCAAGAGGTGGTTCTCAATTACACAGTACTAATCAAATAGAAAATAACTTTAGAGGGGTTGAGATGAAAAACATAAATGCACTAGAGTGCTCATTCTATGAGGAGGTGGGAGTTGACACTAAATCTTGAAAATCAGAGAAAAGGTGATTTAAATATGTAAAACTAAGTCAAAGCAAAATTCTGAAAAGAGAGAGTGCCTTGTTCCTTCCAAACTACTGGGATAAATGTAGCTTAAAAAAGAAAAAAGAAAACCATATAGGAGAGTAAATGGTAGAGTAATGTGAGCAGCAGATATAAAGCAAGGCGGCCAAGTCAGTTAGTAACAACGTTAGGTCATCCTTGCGCATCGGCGATGATGTGCCAAGAGACCCACGCTGACCACATCACGGGCACTCCATTGCCTCCCATCACCCTTACTTTACAACTGAGGGAACTGAGGCACAGCCTGTTGAAGTGCTGAGTACTTAGAGCAGATCTCTTCATGGATGATACTGATGTCCGGCATCTCCCACAGTGCTGGAGATGAAGTCCTTGTCTAAACTTGCCTTGGACAGAAGAGATACATATAATATCTGTAACATGGTCTCTCCAGCTTTCTGCAATTGTGTTGCCCTTGCAACCCAAACCTATTATCACTTCACTTTTACATGGAGAGCCCAGAAGAAGGTGGCGGGGGTGGGGGGGGGGGACACATGAACAAGTAATATCAAGCTCTGAGCTGCTGGTGACATCTTACTTACCTCTCTCATTTTGCTGTGTTCTTAGGGCACCACATTTGACTGCACGTCCCAGAGCAGGTTGGCTTAACCAAGGCCTTCCAACCAGGAGGACTGACAGCAAGCAAAAGCCTCCCCGAGGACACGCACAGAGATGGTGCAGTGGCTGCTCCGGAAAGATTTCTGTTGACATTGTTTTGATCGTGTTTTCAGATTCTGAAACACTGGCGGCGTTTGTTTTCCAACAATTGAAAAGACTGAACTTCCCTTGGTGTGCACAACAGTGAATTCCCTCTTGATGCCACACAGAACTGAAGGACAGGACATCAAGCAAAATGGTTAAAATTATGATCAGGGAAATGCAAAAACAGAGAAAACAGGGCTGACAACACGAGTTCAGGCAAACTCTATCCCAGGCCAAATAATATTAAAGGAGACAAAGGGTGTCATTTTACAATGCACAGTGAAGATAAAACAGTCATGAAAATTTATTTGCTGAATAACATCACATCAAAATATATAAAGCTAAAGGTGTTGGAAATAAAATGGGAAATTTACAGAAACACATTTGTTTTTGGAGACAGTAAAATAATTCTCTTACCCTTGGCATAAGATAGAATAACAGTAAATAAGCACATGAGTAAATTTAAATAAAATAATTAATAAGGATATGCATATATTTATATTATTTAAGGCTATGTGGAAGATTTATACAAAACAATGAATTCTGTATATACAGAATAAATTCTGTAAAGCACATATTTTATAATTTCAATGTAAGAAAAATACAAATTAAAATAAATATTAAAAAAGCGAAAATTAGGGCCAGTGCTGTGGCGTAGCAGGTAAAGCCACCACCTGCAGTACCAGCATCCCATATGATTGCTGGTTCAAGTCCCAGCTACTCCACTTCCAATCCAACTCTCTGCTATGGGCTTCAAAAGCAGAAGATGGCCTAAGTGCTTGGGCCCCTGCATCCATGTGGGAGACCCAAAAGAAGCTCCTGGCTCCTGGCTTCAGATTGGCACAGCTGTGGCTGTAGCAGCCTACTGGGGAGTGAACCAGCAGATGGAAGACCTCTCTCTGCCTCTCTCTGATCAATAAATAAATAATTAAATAAAACTTTATTCAATTAAATAAATAAATCTTTTTAAAAAGGCAAAAATTAAGATTACTTTTTAATTTGGGGTTAAAGAAAAATAGGCTCTAAATTACAGATTATTCTGAAATAAAGGTAATTATATTTCACTGAAAACAGATATTACGTGGCCATAGCTATACTCCAATCTAAATTCATAGCAGAAAATCAATTATTAAATAAGTATTCAATCAATTCAAGATGCTAGACTAGGAACCCAAGACCAACCTAGGATAACAAAGTAAGTACAAATGATGAAGATAAGGGTAAAAACAAATTGAAATTGGATATAATTAAAAAATAGGTAAGATGAATTATTGTAAGAAGTGTTGTCCATCTTTCTTTTCTGCCTCTCAAAATTAAATGAAATAGTTTTACTTGAAATAAAATTTCAAGTAATCTAAATTTAAAAATATGGAATTACAGTTCATCCTTAAGGAAAACTAGGTATAAGAAAGATCAGATAATTTTAAATCAAAGGGATACAAGCTGGAAAGGAGGAAGTCAAATTATCTCTGATGGCAGATAGCATGAGCCTATGTATAGGGAAACCAAAAGACTCCACTAAGAGACTACTGGAACTCATAAGAGAGTTCGGTAAAGTTGCAGGATATAAAATCAACAAACAAAAATTAATAGCCTCTATAACCATCAACAATGCCATGGCCGAGACCTTGTAAGATCAGTACCATTCACAATAGCTACAAAAAATGTAAATACCTTGGAATAAATTTAACCAAGGTGTGAAGATTCTCTACCATGAAAATTACAAAACATTAAGGAAAGAAATGGAAGAAGACACAAAGAATGGAAAAAATATTCCATGTTATAGATTAGAAGAATTAATATTAACAAAATGTCCATTCTATCCAAAGCAACTTACAGATTCAATATGATCTCACTCAAAATACCAATGACATTCTTCTCAGACCCAGAAAAACAATGCTAAAATTGATATGGAAACATAAGAGACCCCAAATAGCTAAAGTAATCTTATACAACAAAAACAAAATCAGAGACATCATAATACTGGATTTCAATATATGCTACAGAGCATTTATAAACAAAACAGTGTGGTACTGGCACAAAAATAGACATGTAGACCAACAGAACAGCTTAGGACCCCCCCTCCCCCCAGAAATTAATCTGCACATCTGGAACCAACTAGTTTTTGACAAAATAGCTAAAATCAATCCCTGGGGAAAGCACAATCTTCAACAAATGGTGCTGGGAAAATTGTATCTATGGGTGTAAAAGTATGAAAGACCCCTACCTTATATTTTATAAAAAATCAACTCAAAATGGATCAAGGATCTAACTCTATGACCTGATACCATCAAAACAACAGAGGAAGATATCAGGAAAACTCTGTAAGACATTGGCATAGGCAAAGACTTCTTGGAAAATACTCCAGAAGCACAGACAATAAAAATAAAAATAGGCAAATTGGATTATATCAAGCTAAGAAGTTTCTGCACTGCAAAGGAAACACTCAACAAAGTGAAGGGGCAGCCAATGGAATAGAAGAACATATTTGCAAACTATGCAACTGATAAAGGATTAATATCCAAAATCTATAAAGTGCTCAAGAAACTCAACAACAACAAAACAAATAATCCAGTAAAGAAATGGGCAAGGGCTTGAACAGGCATTTTTCAAAGGATGAAATTCAAATGACAAACCGACACTTGAAAAGATGCTCAGGATCACTAGCCGTCAGGAAAATGCAAATCAAAATCACAATGAGGTTTCACCTTACCCCAGTTAGAATGACTGTCATTCAAAAATCAAAAAGCAACAAATGAGGATGTGGGGATGTTGGTGGGAATGTAAACTAGTACAACCATTGTAAAATATAGTATGGAGATTCTTTAAATATAGAGAATTTTTAAAAACAATAGGATAAATCATGCCTTCAAAGCATTCATGGAGGAGCTGACGTGGTAGCATAATAGGCTAAGCCTCTGTCTGTGGTACTGATATCCAATATGGGCACCAGTTCATGTTGCGGCTGCTCCTCTTCTGATCCAGCTCTCTGCTGATGGCCTGGGAAGGCTGTGGAAGGTGGCACAAGTGCTTGGCCCCTGCACCCACGTGGGAGACCCTGATGAAGCTCCTGGCTCCTGGCTTCAGATTGATCCAGTTCTGACTGTTGTGGCCATTCAGGAAGTGAACCAGCAGATGGAAGACCTCTCTGTCTCTCCCTCTCTTTGTCTGTAACTCTGCCTCTCAAATAAATGAATAAAAAATCTTTTTAAAAAGTCATAGAATGGGATGGGCAGCTGGCATGGTGGTTAAGTTGCCATTTGGGATGCTGGTATTCCTTATTGGAGAACTGAGTCAAGATCCAACTCTGCAACTCTGCTCCCAAATCCATCTTACTGCTAATGTGTGCCATAGGAGGAAGCAGGTGATGGCTCAAGCTCTTGAATTCTTGCCAGTAATAGTAGTTCACATCTTCAGGCTTTGGCATTTGGGGAGTGAACCAGTGAGTGGGAACTCTGTCTGTCTGTCTGTCTCAGTCTCTCTGCCTCTCACATGGACAAAAAAAATTCACAAATGATGCATGTGTACATGTAGATGTTGAATTTTTAGCACCAAAATAAACATCTTTTAATTCCAGTTTTTCATGAACTTTGTAAGTGCCCACATACAATTACAGCCCACAACCTTAGGTTAATATATTGACAAAATTTATTATTTAGATGAGAAAAAGAAAGAACTGAAGTTTTCTCAAAAAAAAAAAAAATACAGGACAGCTAATTAATTGAATGGACCAGTCAACACATAAGAAAATGAAAGCTTTTTATCTAATATGACAGATAATTTCAATGATGCATTCTCTCAAACTATTGAAGGTCAGATAAATTTCGAGCATTTATAAATTCTAGAGCATTGGCAAAATAAGAATGTGTCCCTTTAAGTTAGTAATATCACAGATTATGTGTGTCTGATATGCCTTTCTATTAAAATATATTTAAAAGTGCAGAAAGGCAAACTAGCAAAACAGCATAAAGTTAAGAGAAGACTGTAGGAACTTGTGCTCCTATATTTATGGAATGGATTGAGAAGTATGTTCTTAAAATCAAACAGGCTATAGCTCAAAGAACTTAATGCGAAAACACAGCTTGCTGTTTCTATTTGAGTTTCTCTCTCTCTCTTTTTCTCTCTCATTCACATGCATATTCCTATGTGCACACGTAGATATGAATGGTCTTCAAAAATTCATGGAAAATTCAAATCTTGAAAAAAACTATACATAGACTTCAAATAATTTTCACACCAAAATTAAATTAACTCCATGAATACTCCAAAGCAACATCACATATACATGTGCATAAACTCTCTCGTCTTCTCCCCCACCCTACACACATACTTAAGTTATGAGAAGTACCCTCTCTGTCCCACCTCAATTTGAAATTCCAGGAGTTGATGAGAATACTAGGTGACCATTCACAGACATTGTGAGAACGTCATTGTAATCCTAAGAGCCCCACAGCTCCTCTCCTTGCTTGGGCTTCACTTTACTTCTCTTGTGCTAATTACCTTTAAAAACGTGAGACAGATGACCCAGAGATGTGCAAAAAATGGAAGTGGTGGCAAGAAGTATTTCATTCTGGATGATTTTTTTAAAAGATTGATTCATTTATATGAAAGACAGAGAAAGGGAAAGACAGAGAGATCTTCCATCTGCAGGTTCATTCTCCAAACGACCTCACCAGTCAGCTGTGAGCCAAACTGAAGCCAGGAGCCAGGAATTCCATTGGAGTTTCCCACATGGGTGACAGGGGCCCAAGTACTTGTGCCATCATTCACTGCTGTCCCAGGCACGTTAGCAGGAAGCTGGATCAGAAGCAGAGGAGCTGGGACTCTGACTGGCACTCGGATAAGGGATGCTGGCATTGCAGATGGTAGCTTAACACACGACACCACAATGTCAATCCCTTAGTCTGGATTATTTTGTTGCAAGAGACAAAGTGGCACCAGTAATGGAAGAGAGGAGAGAGTGGTTAAGACACGGGTTAGGGTGCTTGTACCCCATATTGGAATACCTGCATTTGAACCATGACTCCAGCTTCTGATTCCAGCTTCCTGTTAATGCAGACCTGAGGAGGTTGTGATGATGGCTCAAGTGACTACGTTCCTTATACTCACAAACCTGGATTGAATTCCTTGCTCCTGGCTTTGGTCCAGCCCAGTCCTGGCCATTGCAGGCATCTGGGGAGTAAACCAGCAGAAGGGAGATTTCTCTGCCTTTTAAAAAAATAGTGGCAGAGACCCTGTTTTTTGGAGCAGGTAGAAATTAAACCTAAACCCACTGGATGAATGACTGTGACCAAGAAAACTGGCCGATGACTGTGCACCCTATCTACCCTGGCTCTTAGGGAGCACATGGCATATGTTTATTCCTCCCAATTTGGGACAAGGTAAATAAACTGACCAAATAAATAACACCAAGGTGGGGATTTGTGCCTGAGTAAGGAAGCATTGCTCTGGAGGTTCAAAGAAAAAAAAATCTCTGTAACTTGTGTTTTCCAAGGTAAGTTAAAAATGTAAGACATCCGGGCATGTGCTGGACACAGCCATTTGGAAACAGAATCAGGAGGATGCAAGAGAGGCAAGAGGCTATGGTAAAGCAGAAATGCCAAGACAGTCCCTGGAATAAGAGCTGAGAAACAGACATCCCAGAAAGTCACCGTGAGCTTTCATGTCTGCATTAGCGACAGAGAACAGAACTGACATCCCAGAAACTGAAATCAATGATGTGGAGAGGAAATATATGAGAAAGAAATATTGGAATCTATACCCTCTTACTAAAGGGCTTGGGACATAGATCCTCTTTTTTTCATTTTCCATTTTGTTTTCATCTTGCTCCAATATAATGATTCTGTTATTTGAAATAATTATTATTTTAATTTTATTTTGAAATACATAGACACACACATACACACACAGAAAGAGAGAGAGAGAGAGAATCTCTCTGCGGCTTCATTCCCCAAGTGTTTGCAACAGGCATGTTAGGGGCAGGCTGAAGTCAGGAATTCCATCCAGGTCTCCCACGTACTTGAGCCATCACTGTTGCCTCCCAGCGTGCTCATTAGCGGGAAGCTGGGAAAGAAGCAGAGCAGCTGGGACTTGAACCAGCACTTGGATGTGAGACCAGGCATCCCAATAAGTGATTCAATGGCTGGGCCAAATGCCCCCACCCCTCATGATTCCTTTGGAAACTACGGAGACTATGTAGACATCTTTTGTCCTCCCAGATACAAGTTCCCCAAGCTGCTGCTCAGTTCTGAGTCAATCTTACATCCTCTTCTTCATCGCTATCAACCCCCGTGATTTTTTTTTTTTCTGGGCCTCTCTTCAGTACCCTCCGAACTCTGCTGTTAAGCTGCTGTCTGCAATCCAGGCATCCTGTATGGGTGCCAATTCAAGTCCCAGCTGCTGCACTTCCGATCCAGCTTCCTGATGATGGGCCTGGGAGAGCAGAGCATGGCCCAAGTGCTTGGGTTCCTGCCACCCATGCGGGAGGTCCAGAAGGAGCTCCTGGCTCCTGGCTTCAGTCTGGCCCAGCCTTGACTGTGGCAGCCATTTTGGGAGTGAACCAGCAAATGGAAGATTCTCTGTCCCTCCCTGTCTGTAACTCTGACTTTCAAATAAAATAAATGAATTTTTTTTAAAAAATTATAAAATTGAAAAGTATACATCTTCCAATCTGCTGTGGACTAGAAAACTAACCAACCAATTTTATTAGAAGCAGGAAAAAATAATTGCCAACATGCATTAAATGCTTAAAGCTGTGCTGCATGAGGCCAAGAAGAATTCTTTTTTGAGAGTCAGGTAAGGGACATTATGATTTTTATTTAAGTCCTTAAAGGTATTTTTCTTAGTTTCTCCATCTTTATGCACTCGATATAGTAGTGCCTGTATGTAACGGCGCCTCAGTGAGTTCTGACTGAGGCACACCTGTTCACAACAGCTTTGGAGGCATTCTGTAAATCATCCATATCGGAAGGCCTTGGGTTTCTCCTGGAACAACTCGCAAAGATGGGGGACTGCTATTTTAACAGAGCAGCAGTCTGCAGGGACACTTGGAAAGACTAGAAATGAAAATAAAGGAGGATAGTTCTTTAAGATTCTTGGGAGCTGGGATGACTCCTGCACCCCGAGGCAAAATTTTCCTAAACAGGGAAGCCATGGGCTTGAACCTTCTTCCAAGCTTTCTTTCCTACTGCCAAAAGTGGTTTCTGGAATGCTGATGACATGTTACCATGCCTTGTATTAGTTCATATAGAAAAGTCAATGTAGGAAGAGGAGAGAGAGAGAGAGAGAGAGAGACCCAGAGACTATTCACAGTGGAGAGGTGATACTATTATTATCCCTAGACCAATAAGGGCAAAGGGGAGCTTGACCACACCTGAGAGAGTGAGAGAGCGTGGCAAGCAGAGGGGCTCATCCACAGGTGCTGTGGCAGGATGGAGCCACCTGGAGGAACCCCTGCAGGAAAGAAATCTGAGGACCAAGTATCCTGATCTCCCTCCCTCTCTCTCTTTCTCTCCCTCCCTCTCTCTCTCTTTCTCTCTCTCTCTCACACACACACACACACACATTCTACTACCACGGCTCCACCTTGGCCACATCCAAAGAGATGCCACAGGGCAAGTGAGTCCCTGGATGCAGTCCAAACAGGTCAAACTTCCAGGACAGAGCAGGAAAGAGGAGAGAAAGGGTGAACTTGGCAGAGGGATGAGTTTGTGTGACGTCTATGGAAATCCTGAGCTTTTGACCCCCCTCCCCACCGTCCAGCATTGCTGCGCCTCCTAGCTGTGTGGATGCTCAGCAGGAGAGCAAGGAGGGTGAAAGTCAGAGTTCCTTTTCCGGCTTTGTTGGCCTCAGGATTAGGCTGCCTCCCCGGAAACAGGACACCAGTCCCCAAAAGAAAGTTTACTCCGGACGCACGCCCACCTGCTGAGTAAGAGATGTCTCAGATCAGGAAATGAAGAAGCGCATTTTTTCAGGACCATTGAGGGTGTGCTCCCCTCACTGCGAACAAGGTAGCAGCGACTCACAAAACCCCTCCTGGTTATGGTGCACACACTGAAAAGCACGGTAATCTCTCCCCACGTTGGTTTTAGTGGAATCTGTTTTCAAATGGAAGCAATCTATCTTTCTTGTGTCTGGGCAGAGTGGCTATTAACTATGGTGAAACTGTCTCCAACAGTAGGTCAATTAATTACTGCATTTTCAAACAGCCTCTTGAAAAACAGCAATTAATTTCACTGCATTTTTGGGTATTGCTTCTCCACACCTTATCTATTTGAAATCATTGTTATTCTGGAAAGAAATGGAGACTTTATTATTTCTGAGAGCCTCACAGGAGATCACATTCTGTTTTTTTTTTTTTTAATGAATGCAGGCATAAAATTAGTTTTTAATTATCACTAGCACCTTTTCACTATTGGAAATAGACTTTAAAAGGCAGAAAATGAGAAGAGTTCATACTGAAAGGAGAGTTGATAAGTGCTCAGAAATACTATTTATCCAAACATATCTTCAAGTCAAAATGATATCTGATCAGAACAAATGATAGAATACAAACATAGCATAGGTGGCTTGTTTACTTATTAATATTCTTCACACTTTCCTGGTCTAACGGGTTAGGGCTTCCGTGAGCTTTTCCCTGGGCAAGAAAAGGCAGAGACTACTTTACCTGGTCTTTAACCTTGACCCCAGCTTCACCTGCATTATCTCTGACTGGGTTGGACTCTGTTGCCCTTCTATGTGGGTTCCAAGAAGCTACTGAGAGAGGTTGACTGATTTCTGTCCAAAGGGCAGTGAGCAATAATTTTTCATTGCCATTCACGTGTTATGTGGCTGCAGGAGCCAAATCTGGGTCCAGAGATAAAACATATATTGGGCATTTCATGCTGACTTGGCCCGAATCTTCCTGAAGATCTCTAATTTCAAGCAAGTCTTGTAGGTTTAGACCAGGGTTTCTTATCCTGGCGTTTCAAAATTTGGGAGAGACTGTCTTGTGCATTGTAGGTTGTGTAATAGCATCCTGGCCTGGACCCATGAGATGCCAGTAGAACCCTTTTACCCTCAGCTGTGATGATAAAAAAAAATGTCTCCGGATACGCTAGATGCCTTCTGGGGGCAAATCCACCCCTGATGAACCACCAGTGGTATAAAGGCAACTGTACATGATGATAGAGGTGAGATAGGTCTGTTATTAGATAGCGCTGTTCTCACTGTGCGTTTGTCTACAATACACTCTGAGAAGCAAAACTGTCAGAACAGAGGGAATGCATGTTTTAATAGGAAATAGGTTACTCTCCAAAATTTGGTAGTATGAAATTTTATTTATTTTTGACCAATCCTGTGAAAAGAAAAGGAAACTACAAACCTTGTATTAATCTTCATTCTGCTGATTATTATCAAAATGGGTGGTTTTTTAAAAATATTTGTTGACATTTTTTCCGTTTAAGATTTGCAGCGCTGGTGCTGTGGCATAGAGGGTAAAACCGCTGCCTGCAGTCTGGTGTTCTATATGGTTACAGGTTCGAGTCCTGGCTGTTTCACTTCTAATTCAGCTCTCTGCTATGGCCTGGGAAGGCAGTGGAAGATGGCCCAAGTCCTTGGGCCCCTGCACCCATGTGGGAGACCCAGAATAAGCTCCTGGCTCCTGGCTTCAGATTGGCCCAGCTCTGGCTGTTGAGGCCATCTGGGGAGTGAACCAGAGAATGGAAGAACAACCTTTCTTTCTCTGCCTCTGCCTCTCTAACTCTGCCTTTCAAATAAATTAAAATAAATCTTAAAAAAAAAGATTTGCTTCATTATTTCTGGTGTTTCCTTCTGCACTGAGCTGTCTTCCTGACTTGTATGCTTTTTTATGTTTTCTGCATACTAATTCCTTTTCCATTATACATGTTGCATAAGAATATACATAGCTAAATAATGTGAGGGTAGTGGCTGTGGGAAAGGCTTGTCGTGAATCTTCAGGCACATCTGGGTTTCAGACCAGGCTTGATTAAAAAAGCAAGCCCTGGGGTACATCCTCATCTACAGAGCCTTGCAGTGTTGACCTCATAAGATTCTAGCGAATGAATGAATGCTTGCAAAGTGCTCTTCAGGGAGCTTGGTGTGCAGTAGGTGCTCCGGGAAAGTAGAAGCAGTTAGCTTTAAAGAGATAGACTGGGAGCTGCAGTGAAAGCGAGGGAATCCTGTTCATCGATCGTCATCTCTACCCCCTTCTCTCCGCAGCTGAGAGAGATGTCTTTGTTTCATGCCATACACCTGTTTCTTGTTTCATATAAAATTGCTTTTCTTTGAAAAGTAGGCGTGTTAGCAATGTCCAAATTCATTCTCATTGTAAAACTTCAAATGCCACAGGTGAATCTTGGGTCTTTCTTGGCATTTTACCTTAACACCACCTCCATCCCAGTGGCAACCACTGACAGCAGTTTCAAATGCTTCCTTCCTGGGCTTTGCTTGTGTTTTTATATAATTATCATTTGGTATATAGACACATACACTTAAATTTTTATTTATTGGAGAGGCAGAGTGATTCAGGGAGAGAGAGAGAGAGAGAGAGAGAGAGAGAGAGAGAGAGAGAGAAAGAGAAAGAGAGAAAGAGAGAGAGAGAGAGAGAGAGAGGAGAAGAAGAGAGAGAAGCCATCTGCATCTGGTTCATTCCCCAGATGCCCACAAAAGCTGGGCCAGGGCCAGAGCGGGGAGCTGGGACTGTAATTCAGATCTTCCACGCGGGAGGCAGGGACTCTATTACTTGAGCAGCCACCACTGCCTCCTAGGGTCTACATTTGTGGGAAGCTGGAGTCAGGAGCCAGAGCCAGGAATCGAAGCAGGCACTCTGATGTGGCGCATGGGCATCTGAGCTGTTAAGCCAACACCTGTTGCCAGCATATATGCTTTCGTCTTGTTATTATCGCTGTGTTGTCTTTTCACAGCATCAAATTTTGCTTTCTTTGCCAATGTGATTTAAAAAACCTAGATATTTTAATTTTCATTTCACTAACAATTGTCAACATGAGTATATTTCTCATATTTGTTGACTTTTCCAAAACTTGATTTGGGGGGTCCAGTGTTGTGCCATAACCAGTAAAGCCACAGCCTGCAAATGCTGGTTCACGTCTCAGCTGTTCCACTTCCTCTCCAGCTTCCTGCTAGTGGCCTGCGAACAGCAGCAGAAAATGACCCAAGTGTTTGACCGTGTACCCACATGGGAGACCGGATGGAATTCAGGACCTGGCTTCAACCTGGCCCAGTCCTGGGGAGTGAACCAGCAGAGGTAAGATTCTGTGTGTGTGTGTCTGTCTGTCTGTCTCTCCCTGTCTCTCTGTCATTCTGACTTTCAAGTAAACCTTTAATAAAATTTTATTTAGGGGCTGGTGCCATGGCACAGTGAGTTAATCCTCCGCCTGTGGTGCCGGCATCCCATATGGGCGCTGGTTCTAGTCCTGGCTGCTCCTCTTCCGATCCAGCTCTCTGCTGTGGCCTGGGAAAGCAGTAGAAGATGGCCCAAGTCCTTGGGCCCCTGCACCCACGTGGGAGACCAGGAAGAAGCTCCTGGCTCCTGGCTTCGGATCAGCGCAGCTCTGGCCGTTGCGGCCATTTGGGGAGTGAGCCAATGGAGGAAAGACCTTTCTCTCTTTCTCTACCTCTCTCTGTCTGTAACTCTAACTAGCAAATAAAATAAATAAAGTCTTTTAAAATTTTTTTTGTTTGAAAGTCAGATTGACAGAGAGAGCTGCAGAGACACAGAGAGGTCTTCCATCTGCTGGTTCATGCCCCAGATGCTTGCAGTGGCCAGTGCTGGGCCAGGCTGAATCTAGGAGCCAAGAACTCCATCCTGGTTTCCCATGATATTGGCAGGGACCTAAGTACTTGAGCCATCATCGGCTGCCTCTCAGGGTCTGCATGGGGGAAGCTGCATCAGAAGTGGAGGTGAGACTCCATCCCAGGCACTCTGATATGGGATGTGGGCATCCTAAGTGGTGGTGTAACCTGCCGTGCCACAATGCCCATTCTGCTTTTTCGTTTGAAATTTTCTTCTTTTCTTGTGCCTGCTTATGTATCAGGTTGTTGTCTTTTCCTTATTGATTTGTATGATTTTTATATGTTCCACATATTTATTCTTTGTCAGTTATATGCTTTGCATAAGAAGAGAATTGGGGCTGGCGCCGCGGCTCAATAGGCTAATCCTCCACCTAGCGGCGCCGGCACACCAGGTTCTAGTCCCGGTCGGTTCGCCAGATTCTTTCCTGGTTGCCCCTCCTCCAGGCCAGCTCTCTGCTGTGGCCAGGGAGTGCAGTGGAGGATGGCCCAAGTACTTGGGCCCTGCACCCCATGGGAGACCAGGAGAAGTACCTGGCTCCTGCCATTGGATCAGCGCAATGCGCCGGCCGCAGCGCGCTGGCCGTGGCGGCCATTGGAGGGTGAACCAACGGCAAAGGAAGACCTTTCTCTCTGTCTCTCTCTCTCACTATCCACTCTGCCTTTCAAAAAAAAAAAAAAAAAAAAAAAAAAAAAAAAAAGAGAGAGAGAGAGAATTGAAGGTGGCGCACAGAAAGCATTTCAAGGGAGATGAGGTTAAACAGCTGCTGCTGGAGACTAGGAAGGTTTTCCTGTGCTCCGGTCTCCTGTCTCTGCTCTCCTGAGCAGGGATCTGGGCAAACACTCCCAGTTTTGACATTGTTCCTTTTCAGTTGGAGGTGTCAGTCCCTGAGTCCCCAGGAGCCCATACAGTCCCCTGCCTCCCGGCCTGAGGGCCAGAGGCCATGGCCTGTGCCTGCCCAAGAGAAGTGCGACAGTGCCCTTTCCTCTCTCTCTGCCCCAGATCAGCCTCCCCTTCCCCAGGGTAGCATCCCAAGTGTGCAAAACAGAACACTCTGTGTGCACACTATTAATGCGCAGCGTGGGCAAACAGGACTCGCGACATAAGCTTCCAAAATACTCAACTGAATAAAACGGAGTAGGTTTTGTTCACTGCAGGCCATGTTTTCTTTCCAAATCTTTGATATGCCACTTGCAAGGTGACCCCTCCAAGAGGAGATCCTGTGAGCAGTGTTTCTCCTGATGCATTAGACAGGACAGGACTGTCTCTCCAGAGTGTTTCTCCAGCCCGCCTCCCTTGGAAGATGCTTTAGGGTATTTCCTGTGATGCATGCAACAAGGATGCAGTGTGACAGTGCAGCGCGCTCTCCCTGGAGTGGGAGTGTCTGTGTGTCTCCTTTCCCTGTGCACAGGGCAGCAGGGCACTGGATGCCGTGGGAGCTCCACGACAACTGTAGATGACGAATACCATCAAGACAAATGTGTCAGGTGGGGTGGGGCTTCCCAGGAGGGTGCTGCTTGCAATTTTCCAGGTGTGGGTGTGATGAGTTGTTGTGTGATTCCAGGCAACCCACTCACCTCCCCAGGGGCTAGATTGCCTCTCTGCAGTGGAAATGATAACATCCACGTTTCAGGAACTTTGAAGAACAGTGAATGAGAGAATAGAGACACTGGTGTAGAGCAGGTAGCCACTCAAATGTGTTGAAACAATATTTGTGGTTTGAGTCTTGGCACAGTGCAAATTGAGAAAATCGAAACCTCAAGTGTTCTCTGATGCCCCAATCCACTCATTTTTCAGAGAGAGCGAGAGAGCAAGAGAGAGAGCACTTGAAATGGAAATACAAGGTGGGCATTTGCTCCAGTGGTTAACACCCTGCTTGGATCACCTGCATCCAGCATTGGGGTGCGTGGGTTTGGGTCCCAGCTCTGCTTCCAATGCAGCTTCCCGATAGTATGCATGTTGAGAGGAAGGAGGTAACAGTGACTCAAGTGTTTGGGTCCTTGCCATCTCCATGGGACACCTGTACTGAGGTCTGGGCTCTTGGCGTTGGTCTGGCCCAATCCTGGCTGTTGTGGGCATTTGGGGGAGTGACCCAGTGAACAGACGATCGCTCTGTCTCTTTCTGCCTATCAAACAAATAAAGATAAGTTTGGGAACACTCTTGGAGGTGGGATTGCAGCTGGTCTCGTCCTCTCTCGTGGTTGCTTCCTTGGGGGGTTGCTGGTGCTCTGAGCATGCACTAGCCTTGCTAGTCCACCCTGGCGGGAGCACTTCCCTCCTGCACGGCTGCAGGTGCTTTGGTTTTATCTGCACTTGCAGCACCAGTCCCATTGCATCCCTCACCAAGGACATCGACTCCTTAGAGTCTGAGTCCCAGTCAGCGGAACCCTTCCCTGCGGTGTCTTTGTTCCAATCTCTTCTGTCTTTTCCCAGCCCTAGAGGTAGTAGCTGCTTCCTGCAGTTGGTTGAACCATGACACCTCAAGGCGTTCTCTTTTACCCTTTCAGCTACTTAATCCTCAACTTCATTCCCAGGGAACAGTTCTTTCTATCAGATTATCTCTGTTCAGCTAACTGCACTGGTTTCTGAATTCTGATTGGCCCCCTTGACAGTAGGGGAAAGAAGGAAGTTGGGGCCTAGGGAAGGAAGGGATGGACTAGCAGGAAGGAGGAGGGTGGTCAGCCTTCCAAATCCGTGCCTTACGTTCGTCCGTGGAATCTCAGCTGCCGGCCGGTCAGATACTCGGCCAGCCTGCACAGGCCTTCTGATAGCATTGGAACACTCGGTGCCGGAAGGTTCTCCCTGTGCACAATAACCCACTTACCATAGATTGGTGTATTTCTTATGATGTGTCTCTTCTGTTTTCTCATAGGATTGGCTGCTTAAATGTGTTTTTCTTTAAGGTGATGGAAAGTCATCAGTAATTCATTACAGTGTTCTGGTGATGTTGATTGCTGTTGCAATGATTATTACATGGTTGTATTAGGTTATAGACATTAACATTGTCTCTACTGAGGAACCGTTAATCTGCTGCACGCACTCCTGGAAAATACAGGCCTATGAGCTTGGTGTTTGGGGCCTGCTTGTTTCATGGAGATGAGAGACTTTTCTAGAATAGGCTCAAGACTGTGTGCTCTGAAATCATGTAGGTTGGCTCAAACTTCCATGCGCCATGGGATCCTGGACCATTCATTTACCCTTCCTGCTCTGGGTGTCCCTAATTCTGAATTGAGTGTAATGATAATGACATTGACCTTGTTGGATGACTTAAAAAGCAGAGTGCAGCCTGGCCCCCAGTAAATGCTTCTTAATGTTCATTGAGGGAATGAATCTATTGGTCAACCCACGAGTTTCAGGATCATAATGTCTGGGGCCTGGATTCTAGTCCTCCTTTCTGGAGCTCAGACCTCAGGGACTGTCTTTGATTTGAAAAAGCTGACAAAGGGGAGAGTTAGCAAGTTCTGAGTCAGATAGTGAAGCTCAAAGTGGGACCTGCAAACTTACTGTCCTTGAAAAATCCCCAGAGTTCCTGACCTTCACCCGCTCCTTGCCTGGAAAATGGTGCTAAAGAGAATTTCCTGTCTTGGTTGCCATGACAAATAAATGGGAATAAGTCACGAGTCACCTTATGAGTGGGGATACATCCTGAGCAACATGTCATTTAGCGATTTTGTCGTGTAGACATCACGGAGTCTGCTTGAATAAACTAAGGCAGCTGTGATGTCACTCGGTGATGTAATCTTACAGAACTGCCAATCTATGCAAGGTTGCTTCAAAATGTTCATGGTAGGGGTTGGGGGCAGCACTGTGGCCCAGTGACTTAAGCTGTGGCTTGTGACACTGGTATCAGAGTGCCAGTTTGAGTCCTGGTTCTTCCACTTCTGACCCAGGTTTCTAATAGACTTCAGAACACACTGGAAGATGACCCAAGTGCTTGAGCCCCTGCCACCCATGTGGGAGACCTGGATGGAGTACCTGGCTCCCAACTTCAGCCTGGCCGAGACCTGGCTGTTGCAGCCATTTGGAGAATGAAACAGTGGTTGGAAGATCTCTCTTTCTCTCTCTCTCTCTCTCTCTCTCTCTGTCTCTCCACTCTGCCTTTCAAATAAATAAATAAATCTTTATAAAAGAAAATGCAGCACAACACAAAAAGTTCTTGGAGGGGCAGCGGCTGCAATGTGGTGGGTTAAGCTACCTGCATACCCTGTCTTAGTGCCTGGGAGGGAGTCCTGCCTCCACTTTCAATCCAGCTTTCTCTTAATGCACACCCTGGGAGGCAGCAGGTAGTGGCTACAGTAG
Source organism: Oryctolagus cuniculus (assembly GCF_051225735.1). Classification (NCBI taxonomy): domain Eukaryota; kingdom Metazoa; phylum Chordata; class Mammalia; order Lagomorpha; family Leporidae; genus Oryctolagus; species Oryctolagus cuniculus. The sequence goes on along the minus strand of NC_142884.1, from coordinate 58,913,461 downwards.
GTGAGTCCCTGCTACCCATGTGGGAGCTCTAGACTGAGTTCTAGACTCTTGGCTTCAGCCTGGCCCAGCCCCGATTATTGCAGGTGTTTGGGGAGGAGTGAACTCATGAATGGAAGATCTCTGTAGATCTGTCTGCCTCTGTATCTCTGTCCCTTGACTTTCAAACAAAAATAAATATTTTTAAGCAACACTGTAATTTTGTGAAAAAAAAAATTGTAATCCACTCATACTTTTTCATGATATGCATTTTTGAGCTTTTTGAAGAACTCTTGTCTATGATACATGTGGTCTATTGACCACAATGTCATTAGGCAGGGCATGAGTGTACTGAGGAAGTGACCACTGTGTTCCCAGCACTCTGCATGCATGTGCTATGCAGAGGGCACTTGTGCCTTGCTGTCAGGGTTATTATCATTCATCCCACAGAAGTCAAAGGATTGAGAGGATTGAGCATGCAGGAATGTCTGGCCCTTTCTCTTACTTTCTGAGGATCTCCAAAAGCACACAGTAGCAGGCATCCAGCCAAGTTGACTCCCATCGAATGGGAGTGGATTCACTGGACAGCACCTGAGGATACCAGCAAGCCACCAAAGACCTCAAGGTCTGGTCCCGGCAGAGCAGGAGCTGAGCCCCACCTGGTTCTGCAGCCCTGACTGTAGGCACTCATACACAGGTGTGTCACGCCGGCGCCCTGGCCCCACAGGGGCCCGGGTGGGAGGGATCACTCCTGTCTCCTTTTCCCCATATGGCTTTTCTCCATCTCCCACCCTAGTCTCTCAGGCTGCCATCGCCTCATTAAAATGCAGTTGCATGCTTCATCAACATTATTGGAGAAAGCAGTTAGACAAAATAAAGGAGCAAACTTCGTATTTGCAAAGACAAGTAGTATTGAGCTGTCCACCTCCTCAAGGGGCCAGCTAAACGCACACATGTTGGCTGTATCACCCTGACCGCTGGAAATCCCCCGAGTGTGGGTGTGGGTTTTTTTCCCCTCTCTCTGTCTCACCAGTCTTTTCCGCGATCTGTGATCTTTACGTGTTGCCCACGGTCGTGAAAGCTAATAGCATCATTGTCATGCGCGGACACGGACATGCCAGCTGACAGTGGTTAGCAATTCTTATTACAAATATATCTTCTAATTCCCGAGCTAGGAGTGTAAAGCTTTTCTATAGTGACACTGAACCAAAATATCGAAATTGCTGAAGCCTTTAAAGAAGGCAGCAGCGAAAGGTTGCGGAACGCCTTTGCAGTCATGCCGCCGCGCGGCTCCCTGGAATACAGATGGCAAGCCTGTCTCCTCAGATCACCCAGCAACTCAGACTCCACCCTCGCAGCGCCTCCCGCAGGAAGGGAGCAGACAGGGGTGGGGAGAGGGCGAGAAGGCAGAGAGGGACGACCTCCTGCCCTGCTTGGGTGGCTGCCACGCCCTGTACGTGCAGCAGCATCTTTGCGGTTTAGAACCGGAAGTGATAAGGCAGAGTGCGTGCGTGGCAGAGCCCAGCGCCCTCGCAGGCGTTCCCCGCCCATTCCCTGGCCACGCTCGCTGCTGTGGCTCGGTCTTCAAGAAGCAGCAAGGCCACAGCGCCCGCCTGTTTCCCAGCAAGGGCCCCCTTCGCTTCCTCCCTCCAGCCCCCGGGATGGAAAAGGAGTTATGTCCCCACTGCCCCCTCCACCTTCTTTCTGTTACAGAAAAGTAAGTGTGGAAAGAGGGAAATGTCTCAGCTCTGAGGTGGGTCTGGGCTACCATCTTGAGTACAGCACTTGGAGTTTAAGGCAAGATATTTCACCTTTCAAAGCCTTAATTCCCTCTCTCTCTCTCTCAAACATTTATTTATTTGAAAGGCAGAGCCCCACAAAGACAGAGAGACAGAGAGAGAGAGAGACAGACACATATATTTTCCATCTGCTGGTTCAGTACCCAAATGGCAACAATCAGATCTGGGCCAGTCGGAAGCCCATAGCCAGGAATCCCAGCGTTGTCTCCCATGTGAGTGACAGGAGCCCAGGCACTTGGAGCGCCTTCCACTGCCTTCCCAGGAGTATTAGCAGACCCCTGGATCAGAAATGGAACAGCCAAGGTTTGAACCAGCACCCCCGAATATGGGATGCCAGTGGTACAAGCAGTGGCTCAACCCATCGAATCACAAGGCAGCCCCTCCTTAATTATTTCAGCAGTCAAATGGACTTAATGATATTCACCGCGTGGAATTATTCTGCGGGTTAAAAGAGACGGAATTAACACGAGAATCTAGAAGACAGGTGCCGGTTATGTCTGTAGAGCTTTGAACCATGTGACTTTTGTGCTCCTCTTTCTTTGAAGGCGGTTCTTCCGGGGGATCCGCAGCTCTCGAGTGTTGCCAGGACCTTGCCTCTCCTTAGCTCTGGCCTCTGTCGACTTCTGAGTGCTGGATTTCTTCCTTCCACAGGCGGGATTTCCCTAGGTTAGGAAGATGGAAGATGGGAACCCTAAAGCCCAATCGCATCCTCATGACTTAGCCTGCCACTGGAAGCAGACTGGGTAGAGCGGGGGAATCTTTCTGTGCTGTGATCCACATATAAAAGCCACCACCCCCACTCCCCAACCTTCCGCAATTTTGCTTTTCACTGTTTCATTTACTCATGGTCAACCACAGTCCCAAAGCACTACATGGGAAAATTCCAGAAACAAAGAACCCGTAAGTTTTTGTTTTTGTTTGTTTGTTTGTTTGTTTTGACAGGCAGAGTGGACAGTGAGAGAGAGACAGAGAAAAAGGTCTTCTTTGCCGTTGGTTCACCCTCCAATGGCCGCTGTGGCCAGTGTGCTGCAGCCGGCGCACCGCGCTGATCCGATGGCAGGAGCCAGGTGCTTCTCCTGGTCTCCCATGGGGTGCAGGACCCAAGCACTTGGGCCATCCTCCACTGCACTCCCTGGCCACAGCAGAGAGCTGGCCTGGAAGAGGGGCAACCGGTACAGAAGCCGGCGCCCCGACTGGGACTAGAACCCGGTGTGCCGGCGCCGCAAGGCGGAGGATTAGCCTAGTGAGCCGGGGCGCTGGCTCGAACCTGTAAGTTTTAAGTTGTGCACCATTATGAGTTGCATAATGAAATATCATGATGTCTGGCTTCATCCCACCCAGGCTGTGACTCTTTCCTCTGTCCAGGAAGTGTGTGCATGCTGTGTGCACTACTTGCCCGTGGATCACTTAGTAGCCGCCTTGGTTTTCAGATGGACGGTGGTCGTGTCGCAGTGCTTGTATTCAGGTCACCCCCATTTTACTTAGTAATGGCCTTGAAGGCAAGTACAGCGATGCTGAGGAGGCACCAGTGCATCAGATGTGGGAGGAGAGATGAACTTTGTACCAGAGAAAACATAAACTTATTGTGTTGAGTGCAATTCATAGTCTCAAGCATCCACTGTGGGTCTTGAAAGAGAGCGGTCCCCTGGGTCAGGGGGGACTAGGGTATTAGCCTCAAGGAAGGCAGCATGGGTCACCCTTTTACCCATCCATCCCCTGTGGGGGATGGGGTGCTACATGCCAGGGCACCAAATCCCACTGGCTCCCACCCTAGTATTCTGGAGTGGGCATGGGCGTTATGGGTACCTGTTCCCCAAGGACTGTGTGAGATTGGGCAGTGGCTGTAACCTGACAGAAATGGACTGCTGGCTCTCAGACGAGGGGATGATTTGTGGGAAATCAAACCCAAGAGATATGCATTGCAAGGCCAAATGCTGCTTAATAGGTGGATTAATCAGCAAAGAAATGAACGACTGTGGTTTTGTGCAAACAGCCCTGGCATGGGAATAGTTCAAGTCCCATTGATTCTGTGAATAGAGGGGACTTGGTATCATTCAACCTTGCCTCTTTGGGCCTGGTGTCCTGGGCTATAGAATCTTCTGGTTGGCTTAGAAGATCTCCAAGGTCCCTTCCAACTACACAAGTCTATTATCTCATGCTGTTGTTCATTAAGAGAGAGCTGTAAGTTAATTGAAACAGGGCTCTTTTGGCAGGCTCTGGAGAAAACTGTATAGATATCTATAGGTTAAATAGAAGAGATGGTAATAACAGGCTTTCCCTGGCTTAGGGAAAGAGTAATTCAGGAAGTGAAAAATAAGTAAGACTGGGTGCCCTACTTGGGACAGCATTGGGCTCTCTTCAGGGAAGACTGCAGATAGGAACGGACATACTGCAAACACACCCTGGGAGGGCCAGCCTGTCCAACAGGAAGGACAAACGGAGTGTGGGGACAGGGCTAGTCAAAAAAAAGCACACATTTGTTAACCACGCTTAGGAGTAAACACAGTTCATTGGGTAAATATGTATACTGTTGAATAGGCGAGGAAACAGAGGCCCAGAAAAAAGAAGGAACTTGGCATTGACATGCAGCCAGGGCTGGGGCCAGAGAGCCCATGGATCTGTTTGAGCTGCTCCCTAGCCCCATGGAGATGTCTGAGCAGTACATGCAATGTGCTTGCTTTGGGTTAGGGGATGACTGCAACGGAGCGTCCATGTCAGGTTGCTTAGCAATCAACAACCAGGCAAGAGCCAGCAGAGGGGCCTGGCAGCCCACCCTCACCATCGTCAGAGATGGGGTTGTAGTCTTGAAGCACAGAGCCCTGGGGTGCCACTTCTCCTGCACCCCACCTTCCTCCCACCTTCCCACCTCCCAGCAACCTTGAGTACCATGGAGGAGGCGCACAATGCAGGCAGCCACTGCTAGCTCAGACAGGAGCAGGAGGGTCAAGGTCAAGGCCCTGGGGAGGGCTGGGGAACTACCTTGCTTCCTCAGACCAACCTCATGCTGCTGGTCACTTTCTCTTTGTGCCTTTGTCTCCCTTCCAACAGCTTTGCTGTGATTCATTGCTCCCTTATGGTTCCCTTTGCTTCTGAGTTTCTTTCTCCTGCCACCTGTCTGTACATTTCCCTTTCTAGCTGCCTCTGTTCCCCTCCTCCTCTCCCCTGTCTTCTCTGTTGCTTCCTCTCTCTGTCGCCATCGCTGGTCTCTCTGTCCACTCTGCTCTGCCATGGCGCAGCTCAGTGGCTCCCCACAGACTTCTCTGTCAGAGCCCACACTCCCTCTGCCTCGCCCTGGCTCTTTAAGTCCTGGGGTGGCTGCTGCCTAATGGCTCAAGCTCTGGACCTGGGGACAGCCCTTGAGGGGGTCCTCTGAGGCTGAAGGTGTTGGGCAGTCCCCTATTGCCCTGAAAGAGGGGGCCTGGCACTGCGGAGAGTGGAGGGAGCCAAGGCACAGTCAGCCACGTTGCACGGGCTGGACCCTGGCTCTGCCCTCTACCTGCAGCTCGTCTGTCTACAGCCTCCCTGCCTGGGGGGTCCCACCTGCCCTTGCCCACCACTGCCCTTGGTGGCCATGAGGAGCCCCAGAGAGCTCGCCTTCCACAATGTCAGTCCCAGGTGCCATTCCCCCATGTCCTCACCTTTCTAGTGGATTCCAGGGGCAGGTCTTATGGTTTCATGCACTCACTCTGCCTTCAGTAAGCATTCAGGAAGCACTGCTATGAGCTGGATGCTGTCCGAACATCTATGTGGTGGGGAGCAAGCTGGGTGTGGCCCCTGTCTGACAGAGTTCATGTGCCAGCGGCAAAACCAGGAAAGCACAGGAGAACCAAGGGTGCTTGCCGCAGGGCTGTGGGCTCTGATGGGGGCTGTGTAGGCACTGTGGCCCTGGGCCTGAGGGAGGCACCCAGCCAAGTCAGCAGAGTTTAATAAACTCTGCACTGAGCAAACGCTGTCCCAAGCTGGGACACTGAAGGTGGCACTGGAATTTCCTGGCTAAGAGGTGGGTGTGTGTGTTACTGGGTAGGGCGGGGGGAGAAGTGGGAGGGAGGGAGAGAGTTAGAAACACTCTGGCACCATGGAGGCTTGGAGGTCAAGGGCTCCCCTCACCTGGCACCCCAAGGGAATATTCCTTCATCCTGCAAGACTCAGCCCAGACTGGAACTTCCTCTCTTGGAGTTGCTATAGCCTCTTCCCCTATTCCTGCAGGAAATCCTTTATAACTACCTGCCAGGGGGCCTGTCTCATCTCTGACAGCCCAGAACATGACCCTGGCGTGAAATACAATCCCGTCTCACTAGGTGCTGCTGACTCTGATGGATGGACAGATGGAGGGCTGGACAGATGATGGATGACTGGTTGAATGAGTAAAAACAAGACAGTAGAGGGAAGGCGCGCTGGGCAGGATCTGAACCCCGAGCTGGCCGAAGCCCTTTCCATCTGCTCTCTCGAGAAACTCTGCCTTTCCAGTGTCCTGGGACCCCTTTCAAAAGGCTGATCCGTCCTTCATTCAGGCTGCAAAGATCTCCTTTTTCTCTAGGAAGTCAGCCCATCCCTCAAATGTCGGGTGTGTTTGCCTGTTTCCTGCAAGCTGAGGCCTGGCTTTTGAGAAGTAATCAATTCCAATTGATTGGCAAAATCTGACGCGCATCCTCTCGGCCAACTTTGGATGGGAAAGTTCATTAAAAGCGGGCTGCTGGCAAACCCAGTCCCCTTCGGTGCGGTGGTAGTCAGGTCTGCATTATGCCAGGCAGCAGGATCTGCCCCAAAGAGTCCCTGGCGTGGGCTCCTGGGGACTCGCCCATCTGCGGCAGTGTTTTATGTAAATGAGTAATTTGACCACGACAAAAATCCACCAGGAGCTTGGCCTGCAAAGGGGTCGGAGAGAACTGACGGAGAGGGGACTGGGCTGGTCACCTGTGATGTGCGGAGACCCCGTACAGCCCTCCTCCTCCTGCTCTTCGACAGGCCAAGGGATGACGGGAGCCCTGTGGCCCCTCGGAGGAGGAACCGGTCGCATGGCCTCTCCTCCCCAGTTGTTTGCTTTTAGAGGCTCCAAGGACTGGAGCCAGGAAGGTGTAAATTTTCTCTCTGAATCTGCAGAAAACAGCAACTTCTGGAAGTCATCAACTCTGGAAACTCTTGGCGCTGGGCCCCTTTAGTGAGCATTGCAATGCAAAGGCAGGAGTCTGCTTTTATTTGATTTCATTTAAAATTCGTGTGCGTTTACTTGAGAGAGAGAGAGAGAGAGAGAAACGAAAGAGAGTCAGAGAAAGAGAGAGAGATTATCTGCTGTTTCACTCCCCCAGTGCCTGCAACAGCCAGGGCTGGGTTAGGCAGAAACCAGGAGCCCAAAATGCAATCCAGATCTTATTATTAGTTATTAAAATAAAAGAACTTAAAAAAATGTTCTTGGGAGAGTTCCGAAAGGTGGTGCAAGGATTTTATTTGAAGCGGTGGGGCTGAAGGAGGACATGACTCATAGATCTAAGAAGCAGTAGTTAGAATGGCGATTATAGAAACTTTGGAAAATAAAGACAGTAAGAAAAAAAAAATGCCACCAGTGAGATGTCACATGCTATGCAACGTTTCCCTCTTCTTCCAGATAAACTAAACCTCAAGTGTAGTCGTGTAAACCCAGAAGGATGGGGAAGCAGGATGTGGGGGTTTCCACTGCGCCAGGAGCTCTGCAGGTGTGATCCCCATAAGCCTGGATCCTGAGACAGTGTCCGCGTGCAGATCAGACAGGGCACATGGTGGCTGCTTCTGAAACTTGGGGCAGGAGCTGGGTTTGAAGCGGAGGGGTAGATGTCGCCTCAATGAGGGTGGGGGTCGGGTCTTGAGAAAACGGCCTGGATAAATGCAAGTGAGGACAAGTCCCACCCTCAGCCCTGCAGTGGGGGTGGTCTGGAGGCCTCTGGGGGATAAGGCAGAACCAGGCTGGAGAGACTGGCTCCAGTGCAGGTGATGCCTGAGCCAGGGTGGGGAGGGAGGATGAGGCCACCTTTCGTGTGTAGCCTGCTTGGCTACAGAGTGCAGGCCGCTGTCTCGGTCCCGTGTGTTATCTCCTGCCCGCTAAGAATGAGCTATGAGATGCATAGCTCAATATGATTTGATAGCTACACCACCCCAAGGCTTTCCCCACACATTAAGTCAGCAGTCATCATTAGAGCAGGTCTGGAACAGCAGACAGAACATCAAGGGCAGGAGAGAGGGGCCGGTCTACACTGGGTGCGGGCCATGAGACATTGTAGTATCTGTCGCAAATTTAAAGGCAGAATATTCTCACCACCTCCGATGTCCTCTCTTTCCAGTTTTGAGCACGCAGCCACCAAGCTTCTTGACTTAGTTGAGCAAATGCTGTTCAGGGGTCTTGCACTTTCCCAGTGGAAGCTGTGGAAGCGGCTCCCTGGAGCTGGCCACGTCTGGATGGGATGGACAGGTTCTGGGCACCTTCCTCGGGAGTGTTGCTAAGAGCCTCACTGTGCCCTCCCTCAGGCAGCTCTCGCACGCCGCACACCTGCCCTGGGTCTTTGTCTTCAGAGCAAGTTGCCCTGCAGGCTGTGGAGAGCCTCCCTTGCCAGCACTTCTTTGAACCGGGTGCTCCGGCCAGGAGGAGGCCCAGCCTCTGTCCACCCCAGGGACAGCACTCCTGAGCACTAAATAGACCTCATAAGTCATGCAAATGCTCTCTGAAGGAGCCAGAGCTGTTTGGCCTTTCTCTGCGGCCACCGCACTGGTTTCTGGGGGACATAGGAAAGTTTACTCCTGATGGGTGCAGCGTCAGGGCCTCTTGATATTAAGGCTCTAAAAAAAGCTTTGTAATGAATGGGGGAGAGAGCCATCAGGAGTAGCAACTCCAGGTGGTCCTTCCGGAAATGTCTTTGGAGGGACTTCCCCCACATTCCGGGCAGAACCTGGCAGCTGGCGCCGAGGAGGCAGGGCCCGAGGCTCTCCTAGGCCAGGGCTCCCAGGCCTGGCTGTAAAATGCAGAAGCTCGTGCTGGCTTGAGGGAGCGGCAGCAGCGTCCCCGACAGTTCCTGCAGCTGCAGGGCCATGCCTCCCTGCAGATGTCATAGCAGATTTCAGCGCGCTGAGTGTGGCGTGGGGATGCCTATGGGACGAGGACGAGCCAGGGGCGCCTGCCACCCAGTGTCGCAGCTCCCATGAGGGACGCAAGCCGCTTTGTCGGTAACTCCTAGACCGTGTCACTACTGTTGATGAAGACCAAGTTCCTCTCTTTACCTTAGGCTCTGGTGACTGGAGCCTGAGGCTTCCAGGCCCAGTCTGTCTCTCAGGTGCCACCTAGGCCAAGGTCGGAGGCTGGAAATACAATAGATTCGCATTTGATGGCTGAGTTCAAATCACTCTCAGGTCAACCTGCTCCTGGGGCTGCTCCTTCCAACAGCTCAGCCCATGCAAGTTGTTTGAGGCCTGGTCCTCGCCCAAGCTGGCGATGCACCTACATGTGTTTAATCCACGGTGAGCTGCTGGGTGAAATTGCCACCTTCTGGCTGCTTGTGTCCGTGTGTCCTGACGACCAGGGAGGAGGAGATACTTTGATAGGCACTGGCGGGGGGTGCTTGGGTTGCTGTGAGTTACCAGCGCACATCCTTAGGTCATTAATCTGTGGCTGTGTTTAGTCTTTTATCTATTGATCTGTAGACATTTTCGTATGTTCTCATCATTAATCTTTGGTCTGCTGTATGTTCGGAAAATATTTTTCACCCTACTTTGTAATCCAGCGCTTTCTTCTTTCCTTTCACCACATTTGTGGTTAAGAAAGTCTAATTTTACCCGAAAGTTATCAATATAGTTCTTCTAATCTTTTGCTGTGTTTACTTGTTCGATATTTGGCGCTGTAATAATTCTGGAACTTATTTTTGTGAATGACGTTTGGTGGGGGTAAGTGGACATCTACTTAGTTACATATGTCAGGTGAATATCCAGCTGTTCTCACACCGCTGATGGATTTGACATGCATCCTTCATCACAGAGGGCATGCCTGTGTGTGTAGTATACATCACACACGGGCAAAGGTAAATCTGTGGTGAATGTCTGGCACCGAGGTTAGCGTGCTGCTCATGATGGTGCATCCCGTATCCGAGTGCCTGGGCTTGAGTCCCATGTCTGTTTTCGGTTTCGGCTTCCCACGAATGCATTCCTTGGGAGACAGCAGGTGATGGCCCATGTACTTGGGTTCCTGTCACTCATGTGAGAAACACAAATTGAGTCCCAGGCTTCTAGCTTTGGCCCGGCCCAGCCCCTCCCCTAGTAAACAACCAGGGAGCAAACAAGTAGATGAAAGATTTCTCTGTGTGTGTGTCTGAATATGTGTCTCTGTCCTCTCTCTATCTTTAAAAAACAAGTAAGTAAAAATTTCAAAACAAATGTATATATCCATACATCTGGATGCCCTACACGTGACTGTATTGGAAATGCATATCATGGGAGACTATAGCGGCACTGTGGTTCTGACACCATTTCTAAGGTCTTCGCATTGATCAACAGCAGTACAGCAAAGCTTTGCTAAGTCTATGCTGCTCAGTAGGTATTTAACAAATGCACACCTTGTAGTTATTACCTGGGGTCCTTGCCTTCTGCCTAGTGAGTGGGCACACAGGATCCTTTCAAAGTTGAGAGACTTATAAATAATTAAATTAGCATCTAAAATCCTGGACTGGAGCCTAGAACAGAAACAGAGACATTATTAGAAAATCCGATGCTATCCAAATAGAGCACGCAGCTTAGTTGACAGTATTTTCTCAATGTTAACGTCTTAGTTTGGGCAATGCTACAGTGATTACAGAGCATGTCAGCATTAAGGGAAGCTGGATGAAGAATCTGGGAATTCCTCCTACAACTTTTCGGTAAGTCTAAAATGATTCAAAGCTAAAGAGTTTATTTAAACTTTTCCTTAGGGGAATGTGACAGTGGAGGTGCAATCAGGAGTTCCTCTTGGGCTGTTCCGAAGCAGGCCCAGAAGGAAGTGTGTGGCTTCAGCAAGTTCCTAATCAATTTGGTTCTCGTTCAATAAATTGGAGGGAGGGCTACCAGGTGCTCTCTGAAGCCTCATCCACATTTTGGAGAAAAGGCTTTTTGCTCAATTTGGAGGTCCCCAGACTCATGATTCTTCATGCATTTGCAAATCTCATACTCAAAAGATGCTTAATGAGTTTTGCCTTCAAGCAAGCCTAAGTCATCAAGTTGTATGTGTGAAAGAGCAAGGAGCTTGGATCAGAAGACATGAGTTTGTACTGTAGGTCAGCAAACTCTCTGGCTGTTGTCTTTACATTCACCAAACCTCGCTTTGTTCCCTGTAAAATGGGAATTAAAATACTGCTGCCTCCCACCAAGCGATGGCTCAAATGGTAGACCTGGACTGAGTTCCCAGAGTTGGCCTCAGCCCAGCTCCACTTATTGTAGCCACTGGGGAATGCAGCAGCGGATATGAGTGCATTCCCTCTCTCTCCGCTCCCCCACCCCTTTCTGCCTCTCAAATAAAATAAATAAATAATTTTAGAAATGATGCCTTCAGGCCGGTGCTGCGACTCACTAGGCTAATCCCTCCGCCTGTGGCGCCGGCACCCCGGGTTCTAGTCCCGGTCGGGGTGTCAGTTCTGTTCCAGTTGCTCCTCTTCCAGTCCAGCTGTCTGCTGTGGCCCGGGAAGGCAGTGGAGGATGGCCCAAGTGCTTGGGCCCTGCACCCGCATGGGAGACCAGGAGAGGCACCTGGCTCCTGGCTTCGGATCGGCACAGCGCGCTGGCCATAGCAGCCATTTGGGGAGTGAACCAATGGAAGGAAGACCTTTCTCTCTGTCTCTCCCTCTCACTGTCTAACTCTGCCTGTCCAAAAAAAAAAAAAAAAAAAAAAAAAGAAAGAAAAGAAAAGAAATGCTGCATTCAAGGCTACCCTGACAGTGGTATTGTGTACAAAAACCTTCCGGGGCGGCGCTGTGGCGCAGTAGGTTAATCCTCCGCCTGCGGTGCCAGCATCCCATATGAGGGTGGGGTTCTAGTCCTGGCTGCTCCTCTTCCAGCTCTCTGCTACGGCTTGGGAAAGCAGTAGAAGATGGTCCAGGCACTTGGTCCCCTGCACCTGCATGCAAGACCTGGAAGAAGCTCCTGGCTTCTGGCTTCAGATTGGCATAGCTCTGGCTGTTGCGGCCATTTGGGGAGTGAACCAGAGAGAGAGGCAGAAGACCTCTCCTCCCCCCCCCTCCCCCCCGCCCAGTCTGTAACTCTTTTCAAATAAATAAATCTTAGGAAGGAGGGAAGGAGGAAACCCCCTCCCAGCAGCTGACATGTTGTTAGGGCTCAAGAAGTGCTTCCTCTCCTTGCTTCCCCGCCTCTGCTGCCTTTAGCTCCTGCTCAGATTCGTACCCCGACACAGGGACCCTGGTTAACAGCTGAAACCCCCTCAGGACTTCCTCACCCTCCTCTTCCGAATGGCCGCATCATCACTCAGTGCTCGGGTTCCTTCCTGGGTGCCGGGGACAACAGAGCGGAGGAGAGGCTCCTTACGGCCGTGTGAAATGCGACTTTTCCGGGGCAGTATCGCAGGAGGACACCTCAGTTGAAAGGAGTTTTAGTAGGCTCACTGTCACAAACAGGGTGACAGGAAACAGCATCTATGATTCAGGGCAGCATCCATGTGGCTAAAGAGCAGGTGCTCAAGCATGGCAGAGGTCTGAACACTGTCCCCAGCGCACGTGCAAAGAAGCCAAAGCAGGAGCTTGGGCAGGGCCTCACGTTGCACAGTCCCACAGGGAGGGACGCCCACAGACAGCGTCCCCAGGGGGTGTGCAATGTCAGGGACATGTCCTGGCTCCATGGGGCACCAGCTGAGAGTCCGAATAATTCAGTCCCTGGCAGACGTGACATCTCTGCCTGTGAAATGGGCGCAGGATTGAAGGAATCCTTAGAATCTGTAGCACTCACTGCGATAGGATTTTTATGCACTCTCGTTAAAATTAGTCACATGGTATAGATTGCCAGGGGTCAAATTCTGAGCACTGAGTGGCGCCCCGAGGGCCTCTGTACTTTAATGCCATTCTACTTCACAGGCCAAGGGGTCTACACATGGGCAGAATTTTTATGATTTCGCTTCGTATCTTGCGCCTACCTAATGTGTATGTTATTATATATAAAATTACATAATTAAAAGAAAGGCAAGGCAACCACTCTAAAAGCAAGTTTACAAAGGTTATTGAATGGGGAAAAAATGCCAAACACATTATCAATCATCAGATGGAAAAACAGCAAAGAGACACAGGACTCCATGCAGCGTGAAGCTTCTAAGCCCATTGTGTTCACACTCGGCAGCCTGCCTCTCTTCCCTTCCTTCTCCGGGCAGGGCAAGCCATTGTAGGCACCTTAAATCCACTGCAGGAGCCAGCCATTTGCCATTGGGATCCTCAGTACTGCCATCTGTGACGCGGGAATATCCTAGTGTCTGTGTGTGCGGCTCACAGCAGAGACGGAAGGGGAAGTACTGGACAGGTGAAATGCATCCTTGGGCTTCCAGGGACATGGTGTAAATGACCCCCCAGGGTACTTTTTTTTTAAGATTTATTTATTTATTTGAAAGAGTTACGCAGAGAGAGGAGAGGCAGAGATCAAGAGAGAGAGGTCTTCCATCCAATGGTTCACTCCTTAACTGGCCACAATGGCCAGAGTGGCTCCGATCTGAAGCCAGGAGCCAGGAGCTTCCTCCGGGTCTCCCAAGTGGGTGCAGGGGCCCCAAGGACTTGGGCCATCCTCCACTGCTTTCCCAGGCCATGGCAGAGAGCTGGATCAGAAGTGGAGCAGCCAGGGACTTGAACCTGCACCCATATGGGATCCGGGCGCTACAGGCGACGGCTTTCCCTGCTGCGCCACAGCGCTGGCCTCAGCCCCCAGAGTTCTGGAGCATCTGCCCGGGGTAGCTTCTGAGGGTCCCTGGAGCCCTTGTTGGTTGTTGAGTCATCAGCCACGATGGCAGCAGTTTCACAGGCTGCTTCTCCCCCAAGACCCAGCCACATTCACTTGCTAGTCCTCCTGCTTGACTTCTCGGCTTCCAGGTGAAGGCTGGGCTTGGGACGTGCAATCTGATGAGATGAAGAAGCTGCAGGGGATTCTGTCATTTACAAGCCAGAGGTCACAAGGAGGCCATGGCCTGTCTCCTCCTTCCTCCTCTCGGATTCCCATTGTCTGTCCCTGGCTGATGTAGCCGGGGAGCTCTCCTTGCATCTCGGCTGTGACACTTGACACGATTTGCAACATATGGAAATCAGCCTCCATCTGCCTGCGGAGTGGTTTTTGGTTTTCAGGCCCCAAAAGGTATTGGGATGCAGACAGTTCTCTCTCCTGCCCCAGAGAGCAGGCTGTGTTCACAACACAGGTCTCAAATAACTTGTCAAAATTGAGGAAGGGAGGACAGCAAGGAGCCGCCCGGGGCTTGTGGCCTTAGGAAGCGGAGGATCCGTAAGGTGCCTTCAGGGTGAGACAGAGTCAAGCCGCCCTTTCAACTGTCCTGCTACTGCCCGCAGGGCACCTCGCTAATTAGGCTGCCTTCCCTGTGGCCTGTCATAGTCCCTTGATCTAGTTGATCCCCCTGGACCGTGTTCTGGCTGCGTGACCTTGGACAAGTGACCCCACCGCCCTGCATGACAATGCCGTCTTCTGGAATAAAGGAGGCTCACAGGCCCTGCTGAGCCCTGGCCCATGATGGCGGACGCAGGCTGCAGAGCTGGAGCAAGACTTTGCCCCTCCACCAGGGCTTCAAAAGCTCTTAGCAGGGCTTCCTACAACCAAAGACAGATTAAAAAGAGGCAAACAGAAGCTTTGTGACGTGTCCACATGCTGGACACTCAGGAGACAAGCCGTCGAAATGGGTACAGCTCCAAAGAGTTATCTGAACTTCAGGCATAAATACTCTCTTTCTCGCGTGAGGGAAAGGCTGATTTAGACAGGCTGGCCAGGTTTGCTGGGCAGGTTGAAGAGGGCGCCACCTCCACTCATCACTCTGGCATCCTCCTCTTGCTGGGGCAGAGGCCCACCCCTTTCCAGCGGTGACCTTTTATGGATGCAGATCTCTCTTACAAACAGGACGTCTCTCAGGGCTTCTCAAAATTAGACCTTAAAATAACCCGTATGCCAACGAGGCACATTTTGGGGTGCTATGTTCTGATTTCCTGCAATCATATTTTAGGGTGGTGTGGTCTGTGCCCCATCGATGTGGGATTCCCCGTAGCCTGATGAAGACTCAGAGTGTTGGAGTTAGCCTGTTGAAGGGAATTTGACCTTGGCTGGGCTTGTTCCAAGTTCTTGTCCCCAAGATAGAGAAGAATTGAATGAGGTGTTTGGGAAGGCCATGGTCTACTGAAAGGGATCGTACACTCTGTTGTGAGCGTAAGCAGCCTCCTATCAGGAGAAAGGAAGGGCTACTGCCCCCACCAAAGTTGGGGGTGTCCTTTTACAGGGCAGGGAGTGGTGTGCAGGGCAAGACCTGGTTGAGTATTCGAGAAGATGGAGTTTGGGTGGGGCCTGAGTATGGCTTACTTCCACTTCCTTTGTGTAGTGGAGCTTGGAAATATCATGGTGTCTGGCACACAGAGGGGCTGCAGCACACACACGGTCATCTCTGGGAAGGTGTCATGGCCTCCATGCTTGCTGAGAAGTGAGACTCAGGGGCTTGATGGGGAACGCACGTGCCGAGCCTACGGTTGTGTTGGGTATTTCCGGCCGGCACACGGGGAAGCAGGTGGGGATTGGGCTGTATCTGTGCGCAGAGGGTGCGGGCAGTCCCTCAGTTCCTCCTCACTCACTGGCCACCTACCTGCGCACATCTGCCCCACAAGCCCTTGCGTTGAAGCCTTGTTTTCTATCTTTAGCCTGAGGAGCCTGCTCTTTGGAGCACAGTGTTGATATTTGATGACTATTCGATTGCCATTTCCATAAACTCCAGCATCTTAAAATGGAAAGATGGAAGGAACAGAACATTTGAGCTGAAATCCCTTTGCTCCTTTTCAAACTGAGGCACATTTTTTTTCACTTTCACAATTCATGGCAGTAAAGCAGTAATTGCTCGCTGCTGTTCTCACCGAGGTAATACTGCATCATCTGTTGAGCCAGCTCTTGAAGGCTGCTTCTCCTTGCTTTGTTCGTCACGACACTGCCATCCATTGCAAACTCACCAGGCTCCTTGGACCCTGGTTCTTTTGGACAAGCACAGTGCAAAAAACCTAAGAACTACACATCATCAAGGCTGGGCAAGGCTGGGATCTTGCCTCTGATGACTGAGGGCAGGCCACACTTTACATATTTAATGCGTGTTTTTCCTGACTTGTACCTCCTAACAAAGGAAGAGTCAAATCACACCCTCATTAGCTTCAAAGAGAAATACTGATGTTTGGTGTTTTTTTTCCTTTTTTTTTTTTTTTTTTTTTTTTTTGCATTTGCAGGAGGTTTAGTTTTGCTTAAAGGAAACACAGATGACGCTAATGAGACCGCAGTGTCTTAATTTGCATATTAGATGAGATAAATATTGAGCTAATTAACACCTAGGATGAATTTTCATTGCTTGGTACAATTGTTCTGTGGTAATAATAGTTCTCTGCTACTTACCCAGCAGCAGAACAACTTGAAGGCAGAGTCATTTCTACACAGCATTTCAGGCCAACAAAAAATTTACCAGGAAATGCTCTTCAATATTCATATCTTAATTAGTAATCAATTGTGCATCATCCTTCAAGTAAACCCTGTCCTACTGACAAGCGACAACAACAGAGGATCCAAAGAACAGAGAAGAATAAGGGTCTGAGATGGGGCTGGGACAAGGTAAGCTGTCTCATATAGGATTCTGGTTGGACCGTAGGACTGGCTACACAATGTTAACGAAAAAATATTGCATGCCATTTGCTAAGGGTAAGGCAGACTTTCTTCAGGACCATTGCAATAGGCCTAGGGAGCATGCTGCGATGGGGCTGTGCCATGGGTGAGGAGGACTGGGTTCAACTTGGAATCCATACAGCATGGACAAGGGGAGCTTGAGAGTCAAGGAGAAGAGTGGAGGCCACTGGTTGCAGGACTGCAGAGAAGAAACATTGGGAGTAAGAAGGATTCTAGCTAAGCTGGCCAAGCATGATTCTTGCTAAGGACAGGCCAGGGTGACCCGTGAGAGTATGGAGGATGGTGGAGCATGAAGAACACGATCAGACATCAGTGATGCAGAGTTCTTGCTAAAAGGATTCAGTAGGTTGTTTTTTTCTTTTCTAAAACTGGATTTTACAAGGAAATGCACAGATGGTCCTAGGAGAAGTTTCAGAAGCCTGACTAGAACTTGGCAGAGCAAAGAATTTTTGCCAATAATGTGGTAGGGTCAGTGCAAAATGAAAATGCAGAGCGCCTTGTTTAAAAATTAATTTCAAGACAGTGTAGAGAAATTGAAATGTTCCTCTGAAGGTTTGTTTTAGTTGAAGCCAATAAATAACCCCTTCTCTGCTTTTCCCTCTCTTTCTCTGTAACTCTGCCTTTGAAATAAATAAATCCTTAAATTTTTTAAAAAAATTATTTATCTATTTATTTAAAGGGCAGAGTGAAAGAGAGAGAGAATCTCCCATTCTGTGGTCACTCTCCAAATGGTCGCCATAGCTGGGGCTGGGCCAGGCCAAAGCCAGGTGTCTGGAACCCCATTCAGGTCTCTAACTTGGGTGTCAGGGGTCCAAGTGCTTGGACTGTCTTCTGCTGCATTCCTAGGCCATTAGCAAGGCGCTGGATTGGAAGCAGAGGAGCAGGCACTTGAGTTAGTGCTCCAGTATGGGATGCCAGCATTGCAAGCAGTGGCTTAAACTGCTGCAGCCGGATGCCAGCCTGCTTCTCGAAGGTCTGATATTTGAATCTGGTGGGATAACTGGCAGTAGATGGATTAGTAGGAGGAAAAGTGTACAAATTTACTTAATGTGCAAATTTACGCAGGAGCCATACAAAACATGGAACTTAGAGACCAGATGGTTGAGGCTCGAATACCTTCCTCTTAGGGAAGATGGAATGGGGCTGCAGGCAGTCTTAGAGGAAGAGTACATGAGTGTTAGGGGGAATGAATGAGCCAAGCTTAGAGACACAACCACCTGGCAGGACCATGCCTCTGGGCTCTAGGTGCAGTGTTTGGTTTTCTGTCTCTTTGTAACAGGAGTTTGGTCTTCTGTGGTCAATGGAATTTTGGCAAGAGGATTGCATGTCATTGTGTTCCTCTTGGTGGAACTGGCCACCAAATAGGCAAGGTAAGCCAACTTCAGAGAAGGTCCTGCCTTGGATCTGCTCTTTCCAGTTTGAAGTCCAAAGCAGCATATTTTGGGGCATTGTTTTCTGAGCACCAACAACAGTCATTGTAGAACATTAAACCTACTAGTGTGGGGCTCTGCTGAATGGAAGTCCCGTTCGCCTGCACCGGCTATGTGCACATGCTCATGAAGCCAGTGCTGTCTAGTCTAGTGGTGGACTAGGGCTTTGTAGAGGAAAAAAGAGGAAAAAATTAAAAAGGAAATGGTATTTCCTGTCTAGCTCATTTCAATGAACTAAATGAATGTAATTGAATTTAAATGAAAGTAGCTGAACAAACAATGCTCAGCACCAGATCCGCTGTGCCTCTGCTGCCTGCCCTCCCTCTCCTCCAAAGACAGGAAAGCTGTTGTTTGCACTTGTGATTCCCCTGACCAGCTCACGCAATTCTTTCTCCTCCTCCCACACTCACTCCAGAATTACTTCCCCACCTTCAACAATGCCTCCTCCACTTTCCACTTCTGCATGTTAAGCTTTGCTCTGCCTTTTGTATTTTAATTGCTTTCTCTTTTGCTTTTTAATGAGCAATCAGGGCTATTTCTTTATTGAGGACCTGCTGGCAAATTTCAAGCAGAGTGTGTGCATGTGAAAGGAACAGGTGGAGTCCCATGCTATGGCATGATTAGCTGTAGGGAGGCTGAGAATAGCCATCTATCTGAGGCAAAATGTCCACTTAACTTGCAGCTTTAATTCAAAGGAAATGTCAAGTACTCAACTATATGCTCTGTAGCAATTGAAGAGAAGATTGGAAGGAGGGTAAGAGAGAATAACTGAGACTACAGCCACAGTGGGGAAATTAGCGTAGGTAGATTGTGTGTCTGTGTGTTTAATGCCCTGTATTGTCCATCAGAATTAACTCCCTAGCAACAAGTAGGCAGGGAATAAAGGCCAAAGTATTGTGGGCTAAATTAGGAGAAGCTATAAACTCTTCATTATGGAGTAAGGAGCTGTATTCGTGCAGGGTGTACTACATTTTAGGTTTGCTTGGAGGAAATGCTCATTTGTGCCACAGATTTTATTTCTGGGTGATTTGTAATAATTTTGCCAGCAGGCTATTTGTTTCTTTGAATTTCTATGTTTTTTGTGTAAGTCCTCCAGTGCCTTGCACTCAGCAGGCTGCCAATACATGCATGTTGATTGACTGGCAGAGATTTAGGGAGCCATCCAATGAGTTTTCTCATTGAAGGACTGGAAACCACAAGGCTTCAATTAGTACCTTTGCTCCTGGCTGGCACTCTTCAGTGTGACAAAGCCATCAGGTTACAAAGGGATGTGGGGAATTGTCCTAGCAGTACCACAGATGTCACACCAGTCCCAAGCTCTCAGAGACAGCTGAGTTCAATGATAGCACACGTGGCTGTGCGTCTGTGCCATTTTTGTGGGATTCCCCTGTGCCCTGAAGGGCAAACTTTGTGATTTAGAACTGTATCAGCAGGATTGGATTCAGATGGCAGAGTAGGGAGGGAGCTTGCCGTTCTAGTCTAGGAGAAGATAGTTTTTAGAAAGTGAAGAAAATGCGGTCTCAGGGAAGAGTTAGGGAGAAAATGGCAGAGGAAACTCCAGGCACATTGGAGGGGCACAGCAGACCTACACGGAGGGTGTGCAGAATCAGGACCCCAGAAGCCAAGAGCTTCTGCACTGGCTTTGGAGAGAGGGGAGGCCAGACTGCAGCATCCCAAGCCACTGGCCACAAAGTCCCAGGAAGAGCCTGGAGGGAATCCAGCTTGGAGCTCTGTGGGGTATAGTGAACCTGCCAAACTAGAGGAAGTAAAACAGGGGCGCATATTTCTCCCCAGTCACCCTTCAGTAGTTCCTGTAACAAGCTGATAGAGAGTGGGCACCACTTTGTACAAACATAACAGCTGCGCCAGCTTGTGTCTACACCCAGCAACCAGCAGAGCAGAGACTCCTAAGTCTGGCGGGTAGAGCTGATGGGGGGGTTGGTGCTCATGACTATGGGAGGCTTGTGTGCCAGGACTGTGAAAACACTGAGACTGCAGGGCTTTGAAAACACTGAGGATGCGTGGGAAGGCTCAGGGTGTGGCTGGCACTTTGGGCAGTCACTGTGGGAGGCTCCACACACTCAGGGCTCCCTGGTTCCCTGGTGAGGGACATTGCTGGGGAATCTGCTTGCACAGGTTGTTTGTGTGGTCCTTGTGGAAGTGCAGATGAATATTATATCCACTGGGGCTGGTGCCCAGGCACTGGTCTTCTTTGAGGAGAGGAAATGAGTTGAGTCTACACTAACAGAACAGAAAAACCATTTCCTCTGATTAAAAAAAAAAAAAGGAGATTTACCACACCCAAACTGGGTGTCACCTTAACACTACCTTCACCCTGGAGCATTAAACAAAGCTGCCTGACCACACCCACCACATGCCTCTAGGTATTCCCTGAAGGCACACACTCCCCTAATCTACACATAGTCCAAAGATAAAAGCAACCATAGTAAAAACAAACAAACAAAAATAAAACAAAGAAGAAACAAATGAGTATCTCCACAAATCAAAATTGAAATCTTAAAGAAAAAGCAAAATAAAATCCTGGAAATTAATAATTCAGCAGAACAAATAAAAAATGCAGTGGGAATACTTAACAACTGAATTGATAAATCAGAAGAGAAATCACAGGAAATTATACAGTCAGACAAAAAACAAGAGAGGAAATTAGAAAACTAAAAGACACTGTTGGGAATCTACAAGATACTACCAAACGATCCACTATACAGGTTCCAGGAGTTTCTGAAAGTGTGCAAAGACAGAAAGGATTACAAGGCCTTTTTAGAGAAATAATAACAGAAAACTTCCCTAATTTGGAGAAAGAAAGGGACATCCAAGTACAGGAAGCACATAGAACTCCTAATAGACATGATGAGAAAAGATCTTCACCACGACACATTTTAATCAAACTCTCCAAAGTAAAATATAAAGAAAAGATTCTAAAAAGTAAGGAGAGAAACACCAGAATACTTTCAGAGGATCTCCAATTAGACTCATAGTGGACTTCTCATCAGAAACCCTACAGGCTAGGAAAGAATGGCAAGTATAGTCCAAATATTAAGAGTATTAAGAGAAAAAAAAACTGTCAACCGTGCAAAGCTCTCATTTATGTATGAAAGTGAAATGAAGACCTTCCATAACAAGTAGAAATTGAAAGAACTTGTCACCACCAATCTAGCCTTGCAAAAGATTCTTAAGGATGTGCTACACACAGAAACACAAAAACAAGATCTTTACTATGAAAGAAGGTAAAGGAAGAAAATCTCCCAGTACAAAGGAAATCTAAAGTACAAAATAGGAATATTTTTGGGAAAATGGCAGGGCCAAGTTGTGACTTATCAACAGTCACCTTGAATGTAAATGGCCTCAACTCTTCAGTTAAAAGACAGAAACTGGATAAATGGATTAAAAAAGAAAACCCATCTGTTTGCTGCCTGTAAGAAACACATCTCACCAACAAAGATGCATGCATGCAGACTGAGAGTGAAAGGATGGAAAAAGATATTCCATGCAAACAGAAATTCAAAAAGAGCTAGTATAGCCATCTTAATATCAGACAAAAGAGACTTTAACAAAAAAAAAACTGTTAAAAGAGACAAGGACATGATGTAATGATTAAGGGATCAATTCAATGACAAAATGTAACTATTATAAATGTATATGCATCTAATTAAGAGCATCTGTCTATTTAAAACAAATGTTAAGGGATCTAAAAGGAGACGTAGACTCCAATACAATAGTAATGGAGGACTTCAATACCCTGCTTTCAGCAATGGACAGATCAACCAGACAGAAAATCATCAAGGAAACAACAGAGTTAATCGACACTATAGACCAAATGGACCTAATAGATATCTACAGAACTTTCCACCCTACAGTTGCAGAATACATTCTTCTCAGCAGTACATGGAACTCTCTCTAGGATTGGCCACATGCTAGGCCATAGAGCAAGTCTCAGCAGATTCAAAAAAAATCAAAATCATACCATGCATCTTCTCAGATCACAATTGAGTGAAACTGGAAATCAGCAACTTCAGAATCTCTATAACATATGCAAACAGATGGAGACTGAACAACATGCTCTCGAATGAACAGTGGGTCACTGAAGAAATCAAAAGAGAAATCAAAAAATTCTGTAAACAGATGAAGATGACAATACAACATATCAAAACTTATAGGATACAGCAAAAGCATTGTTAAGAGAAAAGTTTACAGCAATTGGTGCCAACATCAAGAAATTGGAAAGGCATCAAGTAAATGAGTCATCAGTATATCTCCAGGATCTAGAAAAACAACAGCAAACCAAACCCAAAACCAGTAGGAGAAAAGAAATAATAAAAATTAGAGAATAATCAACAAAATTGAAACCAAAACAAAATACAAAAGATCAGCAATATGAAGACCTTTTTTTTTAAAAAATAAAAAAATTGACACACTATTGGCCTAACTAACCAAAAAAAAAAAAAAAAAAAAGAGAGAAGATTCAAAATAACAAATTAGAGATGAAAAAGGCAATGTAACAACAGACACCACAGAAATAAAAAGAATCATTAAAAATTACTACAAAGAGCAGTATGCCAACAAACCAGGAAACCTAGAAGAAATGGATAGATTCCTGGACACATACAACCTGCCAAATATGAGCCATGAAGACACAAAAAACCTAAACAGACATGTAACCAAGATGGGAATTGAATCAGTAATAAAGACCCTCCCAACAAAGAAAAGCCCAGGACCAGATGGCTTCACTGCTGAATTCTACCAGACATTTAAAGAAGAACTTGTCGGCGCCGCGGCTCACTAGGCTAATCCTCTGCCTTGCGGCACCAGCACACCGGGTTCTAGTCCCGGTCGGGGTGCCGGATTCTGTCCCAGTTGCCCCTCTTCCAGGCCAGCTCTCTGCTGTGGCCAGGGAGTGCAGTGGAGGATGGCCCAAGCGCTTGGGTCCTGCATCCCATGGGAGACCAGGATAAGTACCTGGCTCCTGCCATTGGATCAGCGCAATGCGCCGGCCGCAGCACACTGGCCACAGCGGTCATTGGAGGGTGAACCAATGGCAAAGGAAGACCTTTCTCTCTGTCTCTCTCTCTCACTGTCCACTCTGCCTGTCAAAAAAAAAAAAAAAAAAAGAAGAAGAAGAAGAAGAAGAAGAAGACGACGACAACAACACTAGGGAATCTCCATAGATATATGTATGCATGATGGAGAAAAGGCCATGTGAGAATCCAGCAAGAAGGTTGTTGTTCACGAGCCAGGAAGGGAGCTTCGCCAGAGAAACTTAACTCCAGTTCTTCTCAAGTTACTTAAAACAATGGAAAGAGAAGGAATCTTCCCAAATTCTTTCTATGAAGCCAACATCACCTTAATTCCTAAACCTGAAAAAGATGCAACTGTTAAAGAGAACTACAGACCAATTTCCCTGATGACCATACACACAAAAATCCTTAACAAAATTCTGCCCATTTGATTCCAACAATACATCAGAAAGATCATTCACCTGGAGCAACTGGTATTTATCCCTGGTATTCAGGGATAGTTCAACGTTCACAAATAAATTAATGTGATACATCACATTAAAAAAAAAAACTGAAGAACAAAAAGCATATGATTACCTCAATAGATGTAGAGAAAGCATTTGATAAAATATATCACCCTTTCATGATGAAAACTCTAAGCAAATTGGGTGTAGAAGGAACGAACATTCCTCAACACAATCAAGGCAATTTATTACAGACTCATGGTCAGTGTCCTATTGAATGGAAAAAAGTTGGATGCATTCCCATTGAGATCCAGCACCAGAAAAGGATGCCCACTGTCACCATTGCTATTCAGTATAGTCATAGAAGTTTTAGCCAATGCCATGAGGCAAGGAAAATAAACCAAAGGGGTACAAATTGAGAAAGAGGAAGTCAACCTATACCTATTTGCAGATGACATGATTCTATAAATAGGTGATCCAAAAGACTCCACCAAGAGACTATTAGAACTCATAGAATAGGTTTGTAATGTAGCAGGATATTAAATCAGTACAGAAAATCAACAGCCTTTGTATACACAGACATGTCATGACTGAGAAGGAAAGATCAATCCCATTCACAATAGCTACAAAAAAAAATAATAATAAAATGCCTTGGAATAAATTTAACCAAGGATGTCAAAGACCTCTAAGATAAGAATTGCAAACCATTAAAGAAAGAAATAGAAGAAGATACAAAAAAATGGGAAAATCTTGTATGTTCATGGATTGAAAGAATCAATATCATCACAATGTCTATTCTTCCAAAAGCAATTTACAGATTCAATGCAATACCAATCAGAATACCAAAGACATTCTTTTCAGATCTAGAAAAATGATTCTGAAATTCATATGGTAACACTGGAGACCTCGAATAGCTAAAGCAATCTTATACCACAAAAACAAAGCTGGAGGCATCACAATACCAGACAGTTAGAATCAAAACAGCCTGGTACTGGTACAAAAAAAAATGGATAAACCAATGGAGCAGAATAGAATCACAAGAAATCAATCCAAGCATCTACAACCAACTTATATTTGACCAAGAAACTAAAGCCAATCCCTGGAGCAAGAATAGTCTCTTCAACAAATGGTGCTGGGAAAACTGAATTTCCAAATGCGAAAGTATGACACGGAATCCCTACATTACACCTTACACAAAAATCCATTCAAAATGGATTGAAGACCTAAATCTTTGACCTGACACCACCAAATTATTAGACTTACCATGCAACCCAGCCATCCCATTCCTGGGAATTTACCCAAGGGAAATTAAATCAGCATATGAAAGAGATATCTGCACCCTCATATTTATCACAACTCAATTCACAATAGCTAAGACATGAAATCAACCCAAATGTCCATCACCCAAAGACTGGATAAAGAAATTATGGGATATGTGCACTATGGAATAGTACACAGTGGTAAAAAAAATGAAATTCGGTAATTTACAACAAAATGAATGAATCTGAAAATGTCAGTCTCAAAGGGACTAATACCACATGTTCTCCCTGACCTGTGATAGCTAATAGAACACCTAAAAGGCAACCTCTAGAAGTGAAACTGACACTTTGAGAAGCAATTATTGAGGAATAGTTTTTTTTTTAGTACTATTTGTTGAACTCTTTACTTAACATAGAGTTAAAAATTTGTGCATAAAGTCAACTGAAAATAGATCTCAGTAAAAAATGAGTGGGATAAGAGATGGAGAAGGAAGAAGGATTAGGAGTATGGGTGGGAGGGTGGGCATGGTGGCAAGAATCACCATGTTCCTAAAGTTGTAATTATGAAGTATATGATGTTCGTAACTGTAAAGCTGTATAGTTCTGCATACATTCCTATAGACTTAATTCTAAGGGTACAGTTTAAAAACTGGCCGTAGGACTACAAGTCCCCTTAAGCTGGGTGGTAAAAATACCATCTTCAGTGTTAAAGTGATCATATGGATAGGATCAAGTGTCTGGTAATAATAATAGATAGAATTAAAAAAGAGAAAATGCTCCAATATGGGAAGCAGTCCACACAGCAGACTCATAGAATGACAATCACTTTAAGTAACACTCTGACCTCATAGTCAGCCCTTAAGGCTTCCAATTTGGCTGAAAAGCCCACATGAGCATTTCAGGCATAAAAAGCCAAGACACAGTGGCAAAAAATATCCTACATGATGGACCTCAGTGGGTGAGACCCCAGTGAAAAGAAGTGATCATCAAAGAAGGAGGCACTTTTCTCTGAAGGAGGGGAGAACTTCCACTTTGCTTATGACCTTGTCTAAATACTGATGGAGTTTGTGGATTCAGAAGGCTTCCATAGCCTAGGCAGCTCCTGTCAAGAGCCTCGGATGGTCACTGACATCATACATAAAGATGTTAATTGTTAAATTAACAATAGAAGTCACTGTGCACTAACTTACCATGCAGGACCTCTATCCTCAAAGAGTTGTATTATAATTATGTTTAAGTGCTGGCAAAAGATGTATCATTCTTGGGTGCTTCTTTAAAGTTAATTAAGTTAACAAAATTAAATTTTAGAAATGAAATTAACTTTAAGATGCAGTGACTTTGAATAGCCCTTGTCTGGACTGTTGAGAAACAGCTGCTTTATGTTTTGTTTTGTTTTTTACTTTTTATTTCTATGTAAATTGTTGACCTCTTTACTTGGTATGGAGTTGGTCTTCTGTGTATAAAGTTAATTGAAAATGAATCTTAATAGAGAATGGGACTGGGAATGGGAGAAGGAGGAAGAGGAGGAGTAGGAGACTGGGTCAGAGAGCGGATATGGTGGGAGGAATCACTATATTCCTAAAATTGTACTTATGAAATGCATGAAATCTGTATTCCTTAAATGAAAGGCCTCTTTGGAGATAAAAAAAATTTTTTTTTAAAAAGGAACTGTATCAGCCACTTCCCCAAATGAGCAATTTGACTATTAGGTCAAATTGAGCAAGCGTGAGGGTACTTCAAAAAAGTCGTGGAAAATCAAATTAGAAGATACATTTATTTTAGTATAAACACTTTTTTTGAAATCCAAGCAAAAAGCTCACAAAAATGCATATTTTGAGAAAACAATGTGCAACTTTTCAATTTTTTTGCACCCAAGTAACCTTACTTTTCAATTCCCTTGTCTGTGAACTTTTGGAAGTACCCTTGTATTTTGCATGTACTAAATATTATTTTTCAAGCTAAGCCATCAAAGAGCTCCATTTTCACTCCCTCAAAGGTATTGAGAAGCGATCTGCATCTTTGTGGCACAAGTGAAATCACTGTTGAAACATCTGCGTCCCATAGTGAGGGTACCAGTTCAGGTCCTCCTGGCACCTGCACTTCTGCTCCAACTTCCTGCTAATGCATCCTGGGAGGCAGCAGATGATGATGGCTCAAGTGCTTGGGACCCTGCCACATGGTCTCCATGTGGGCGGCCTGGGACGGAGCTTCTGGCTCCCGACTTTGGTCCAGACCAGCCTTGGCTGTAGTAGATATTTAAACCCTCCGATGGAAGATTTCCCTCACTCTCTCTGTCTTTCAAGTAGATGAAAATAAATAACAACAACAAAAAGGTAAACACAGAGAAGACTGGGCATTTGGGAGATCTGAGTATACATTTTGCCAGTTACAGATGAAATGAGTGATGTCCTTTGTATTTGTATGTGTGCTTGTGAGGACCTGGTTGGCTTCAGCTTGGAATACTCCTTATCAGTCTGAGTGTGTGAGGTTCAGATGGTTTATCTCAGATCTGACCAGCGTCGGTCACTGTATTGGTCAGCTCGGGCTGCCAAGACACAGTGGCTTAAGCGAGGCCGCAAATTCCATATGTAGGGGCTAGCAGGACTGGTTTTGTCCAAGGCTCCTCTCCTTGGCTTGCAGATCTCTGCCTTCGCTCTATTTCCTCACTTGGTTGCCCCTCAACCTCTGCATATCTGCATCCTAGTCTCCTCTTCCGATAAAGACACAAGTCTGTTTGGACTAGGGTCCACTCCAACAATTTATTTCCACTTTATTACCTCAATGAAGACCCGCTCTCCAAACCCAGCCACATTCTACGATCCAGGGGATTGGGACCTTAGCCATGTGAGTTCTACGGTGGACACAATTCAGCCTGGGACAGTGATCAAGCCATTTCCCTTCACATCGTACTGTTGAGTGCACACTGTCTGAGGGTGGAGATTAATTGAAGGCACTTGAGGAAATTGAGGCAAAGAGATTCTGAGAGGAGAGGGTTGGAGACTCAGTCACAAGCCACCCCTCGGCCCCTTCTGGGGGTGCCAGCCCACAGGGCCAGGCACTGGAGGACACAGCCTCCTGCCAGGGCAGATGCTCACAGCCCACCTGTTGCTGAATTCCACTCTGTTGTTCATGGTGATGCTCTCAAGCCTTCATTAGTGACACTGGACAGAGACAGAGGGGACAGGGGAGGAAAATAAAAAGACTGAGCCTTGTGTTTTATTATGCCATGTTGGTCCTTGGTCCATCACTCCTTCTGCCTAGCTCCTGTCGCTCTCTGCAAGGTACAACTTCTGTGAGCTAGAAGGACTGTGACAGGCTGACAGGCAGACAGGCAGCGGGAGCCCGGGCTGGGTCACTCCCTTTGCTCAGTTCAGTGCTGACTGTTGGTGATGTCAGGGAGAATTTAATCCTGGTTTCCTGCAGAGAAGGGGAGCGCAGGAGCGCAGGAGCGCTGCATCCCCACCAGCTCCGGGGCCAGGCCTGGGCTGAGCCTCTCTCTCCGCTGCTGCGGACCGGCGGGGCCCAGCACCTTCTCACTTGTCTGCCCTCGCAGAGACCTCAGACCAGCGTGTCTGGTGTCTGTGCTCTGAATGTTGTGAAGTCAGATCCTGCTTCAGAAGGCCACTCAGCACGTGGCCCCTCACCCTCCGAGGCCAAAACCCGCTGTTCCCAGTGGTGTTTCCTTCTCTGGCTCTCTTCTTTCATGCTAGAAGAGGTCAGTCCTGACAGTAGAACTGCACCCTAGGAAACGCAGGAAATGCAAGTGGCAAGCTCATGTGTCTCCCACGTCGCCTCAGTGGTGTTCTCCCTTTAAGGTCCACACCCCCCTCTTTCAAGGGCAAACCCATCTCTGAACACCACTGAGCAACTAAACTACCCTTCCTCACACACACACATACACACACACACACACCTGCTCAGGTGGAGCTGTTCCCAGGAGGCCACTTCTTTTTTTTAAAGATTTATTTATTTATTTGAAAGTCAGAGTTACACAGAGAGAGGAGAGGCAGAGAGAGAGAGAGAGAGGTCTTCCATCTGCTGGTTCACTCCCCAATTGGCCGCAGCGGCCGGAGCTGCTCCAATCCGAAGCCAGGAGCCAGGAGCTTCTTCCAGGTCTCCCACGCGAGTGCAGGGGCCCAAGGACTTGGGCCATCTTCTACTGCTTTCCCAGGCCATAGCAGAGAGCCGGATGGGAAGTGGAGCAGCCAGGTCTCGAACTGCCTCCCATATGGGATGCCAGCGCTTCAGGCCAGGGTGTTAACCCGCTGCACCACAGTGCCGGCCCCAAGGAGGCCACTTCTAACTTGAGAATTCACCATTCCTCTGTGCAGCCTTGTAATTCAGTCTTTTATGTGCGTATTCCAAGGGTTTCATATTTATGTTTATCTCACTATTTGTTATCTCACTCTTCCTCCATCCCAGAAGAATCGGACATGTTTTCCTTGCTATTCCCCAAAGGTAGAGTTAGGTTTGACCCCATGAATTCACATGACACAACTGTTGGACTGAATTACATTCAACCAGGTGGAGAAATGATCATGTTGCTTAAAGTGTGTTGGATCTCACTCTGGCTAATGCAGAAGCAGCTTCTTAACCCATTTTCCCATTACCTGTGGAGCAAGGGTTTTGTCCAAGCATGGTCCTCAACATCACAGATGAACCAAGTGTATAGTTCTTGAATTACTTCCAGGTACTAGCAATGTTCAAAGAGGTGACCTCTCTACACTCCTCCAGAACAGGGTCAGAGACCATGTCTGTCCTGTCCACTTTCCAGTGCCTAGAAGAGCGACTGGAAAGTAAGACACTCAATGAAAACTCATATTAATAGAATAATGAATGAACACCTTTGGAGGGAGCTCTGTGTTCATGCAGCAGTGATTCTCAGACCCCCACGGATAGCAAAACTGATGGAGCAAGCCCCTCATACAAAATGGCATCGTATTTGTATCTAAACTATTTGCATCCTCCCATACACTTTAAATCATGACTAGATTGCTTATAATACCTAATACAATGTAAATGCTATATAAAATAGCTAGCTGTACATTATTGTTTGGAGAATAATGATAAAGAAAAAAGTTGTTACAGGATTCAGTACATATGCAAATAATTTTCAAATATTTTTGATCCACGGTTGGTTGAATGCATGGATGCAGACACCAGTGATAAAGAGTTGACTCTATGTCATTTTATAGAAAAGTTAAGTCATTTGCTGAAGGTCCTTCAGTTACTGCCTGCCAGAACCACAATTCCAGTCTGGTCTTCTGGACTCCAGTGGATGTGGTATCTTCAGGTTCCCCTGTCTTCTCTCAGTATGTCCACCAGTAAGGTGGACAGCGACTCTGTTGCTTTCAGTGGGGGAGGGGTACAAATGCTGTGCAATGAAGAAGGACAAGTATGATCCAGAAAAAGCTCTGGCCAGAACGAGAGGAAGTGTGATTAGTCCTATTGCAAAGTTACTCCTCCACAAAAAAAATCATAGGAGGACTCAAAGAAAAGATGGCAATCTGGTGGGCCTCGGAGGATTAGAGATGCATAACCTTCACATGACCTTCAGCCATGGATGCCAGGTCTGCAGGAGAGGTCAGCTTTGGTTTGACTGACACTCGTTTGTCTAAGGAAATTCACTGAACAAATTTTACCCAGTACCCTCATGTCTGTGCTCTCATGATGTTTCCAGAGACACAGGATAGGTCACGTAACCCAGCAGTGATGGGTCGCTCTATGGCCCTGTTATTCGGGCATCACACAGCACCATGATGGAGTTCTCTGTTATCTGGATACTTCCCTGGGAGACAGCCCCAGGTTTGAGGGTACTTACTGGTTAAGTTCCGGTGAATGGGGCCTTTGTTTTTCACCAAAGCAATCATCTCTAAAGAGTGGGAACTCAGCTCCTGCTGTCAACCCAAAGCTGAGGAGAAATGAAAGCTCTTGATCTGCAATTGATCAACTATTAAAGCCACAGCGTGGGGTGTTCCTGTGCTTTCTCTGCTCTCTGTTTTGTTTAATATTTCCTCATTGGTTGGAGCACGCTCCTTCATTTCAGACACATGGAAAGTACTTCTTGATAATTTATGCCAAGGAGGGTCCAATTTGCAGACAGATAACAGGTGCTCTTTGGGGAGCATTGAAATGGCATTGTCGTGGAGGATGTGTGCTAATGAATAGCTCAAGTGCTCGCTCCTGACCGCGGGTGCTCAGGAGGAGCTGTCGCTGCCCGAGGAGCGCACTGTGATGTCGGCCCCCACCATGTCCAACCCTCTTTGAAAGGGCAGGAGAGACGACAGATTCTCCCTGTTTTAGGTGTTTAAACACATTTACTTAATCTCACAGCAGCCTCTGCGCGGAGCCCTGCTCGTCCCCTCCTCTGGGTGAGGAAACAGAATCTCCGAGGGCTTGAGTCACGTGGGTTGTCAGGGGTGCAGGTTGATGTCCCTGATGTTTCGAACGTCAGGTGGTGTTTCTGGTATTGTTTTTCCTTCCACAATACGTTTTCCCTCCTGAGATTTAGAACGACACTCACTGTTTTTTTAGGATGACTTCTTTTGTGCCTTCTCTGTGACAGTTGGAAGGAACAAGAGGTGAGAAGGAGCTGGATCTGATATCACCCCTGAGGTAAGCTGGGCCCCTGTCAGCCCCCCATTGCCCTCAGGCAGGTGTGATGTAGAAAGAAGACTCAGGACCCGCGCAGTAGTGCCTGGTGGGGAGAGCGGGAGCAGCTATCATGCACTAACTGCCCTTTGATAGGCTTTACAAGAAGTAACTTTTCCATTATTGTTTTGCAGTCATTTAGAGACAGGAAAGAGAGAGAGTGAACTCCCATTCACTGTTTCACTCCCCGAATGCCCTCCATGTCTGAGGGCAGCCTGGAGCTAGGAGACAGGAACCCAGTCCAAATTTTACACATGAGTGGCAGGAATCCAGTCACTCCAGCGGTCACTGCTGTCCCTCCATTAGCAGGAAGCTGGGACCAGGAGTTGAGCGAGGTATTGAAGTTGGATTCTTTAATTCCGCACAGTGTCTTAACCACAAGCACCCACCCATAAGGGCTAACTTTCTGAACTTGGAGAGCAATCCTGTATGGTATGCACAATGATGAGGACAAAATACAGCTATAAAGACTGTAGATGAGTGCCCAAAGGATCAGACAAGAAGGACACAGGACTGGGATTTTAAATCACTGGCCTCTCACTCCCAAGTCCACAATTTCTATTGTGTCACATACCTCCTGGTTGGGGGCAAAGGGGAAAGTTCACCAACATTTTGATGGACATTTTGGGAAGAAGCCACGTGGTATGAGGAATGGCAGGGGCACAGGAAGTGGACTGTCAGGGTGGACAGACCCAGCCAATGGAGGCAGGACTAAGATGGAGAGGGGAAGGGAAGGAGGGCCTCTCATCCAGGAGGAACGACTGAGCTAATGGCATCGCGCCTCTTCTGTTTGAGATTCTCACGTATCCTGCAAGAGCAGACACCCATGAAAGTGGTCCTGTGTGTTCTCTGCCTGTCACATTCCCAGCCTCCCCTCCAACAGCTTGAGAAAGTGGAGTTTGTGTTTGATTTGTTGTACGTTGATCTGCAATAAAGCCACGCCTGGCCAGAAAGAGATACCTTTGCTCCACTTTGAGAACAATGACTGGGAAAGCAAGAGGGACTTTATGCTCTGTTATCACTGATGTTTAGGACATAGTGATCACAGGAAAGATTGTGGTTAATGTTGGCGTGGGGACATTTAAGAGTGTAACACAAGTTGGGTCATAGCTGTGTCAGGAGGAAGTTCAAGAGTGTGACACAGGATGTGTCCTGGCTCTGCACTGGAAGCTTTTGATGGCAACTCAGATAAGGTTCTCACTAGTAAAAGGGGTTTAAAATGCACAGGAAACAGGGAAAAGCAGACGCTTTTATTAGAGAGGCAGAATCTTTAATTCACATCAGCTTAAAAGCAAAAGGGTCTCAGACAGGGCTTGGAAGAAAGCGCCAACCAGCGAGCAAACTCCAAGAGTTAGGAGCGCGTTTCCTGCAGTCGGAAGTGAACGGTCCAGTGTATGCAGACCATGAGTGAGGAGCATGTGAGAAGCAGGGCCAGCACAGGGTGGGGGTGGGGGTTGGGGGGCACTGGTTAAGCCACCTCCTGTGACACTGGCATCCACATCACAGTGCTGGTTCAAGTCTTGGCTGCTCCACTTGAGTTCCAGCTTCCTGCTAATGCAACTGGGAAAGGAGCAGAAGATGGTCCAAGTGCTTGTACCCCTGCTCTCGGCATCCACCTGGCTCAGTCACGGTTATTGTGGCCCACTGAGAACCAATCAGTTGAGGGTCTCCTGGGGTAGGGACACCAGTAAAATCATTGCCTTGTAGGGGCTGAATGTGGGCCAGAAATAAGCTCTGATTTCCTCTCGCTGGGTTGTGGATTATCAGATGCTCTGTAGAGCAGTGCTTTTCAAATGAGAGTCTCGTTGAACTGCAGATCCCGATTCAGCTGGGTGGAGACGACGGAGATCCTGAGTTTCTGTGAAGTCCCAGATGATGGGACACGACCGGGCCCAGTCACTCTGCAGCAATGAGGTGTAGGATCAGAGTCGACGCTGTTTTCTGTTTGGCTTATTTGTGTCAGTTTGTGGAGTAGCACGAAGCAAATTCTCCTTCTGGCATGTGAACCTCACCATACGCCATTAATCCACTCATCCTCTCGAGGAAGGCGTTAGAGCTACAGTTCTGCTCTTGGTGGAGACAGAGACGTCGATGAAGTCTGAGTGTGAAAACTCTTGTCTAGGGAGATCACAGGATTGGGTCTTCTCACGGCGTTGTATTCCACGGCTGGATTTGCTCTGGTTGAATGGGGTTTGAGGTTGATCTGCCTGGGGATCTCAGAAGAAGTCTCTGTAGGGCCAGAGTCGTGGCACGGCTGGCTAAGGCTAAGCTGCTGCTTGTGACACTGGCATCCCATATGAGTGCTGGTTCAAGTCCCAGATGCTCCATTTCAGCGCCAGCTCCCTGATAAGGCTCCTGGGAAAGCAGTTGAAAACGGCCCAAGTGCTTGGGTCCTGATTTCAGCCTGGCCCAGCTCTGGCTTTTGTGACCATTTGGGGAGTGAACTATTGGATAGAAGATCTCTCTCTCTCTCTCTCTAACTCTCTCTGTAACTCTGCCTTTCAAATAAATAAGTAAATATTTTTTAAAAAGAGAGAAGTACCCATCCCATGATTTTCTCCTCTTGTCTCAACGAAGACACGCATGTTTCCCCGAGGCCTCGAGTGTCTGATTACACACATGGAGACGTGTGTAACTATCACGGTTTCCTGGAGCAGCTCAGTAACACGTAGGCCTCATCTGGCCCCCCACACCCCAGTCTCCTGGAATTTAATTCCCAAACCTGCAGTTTGGGGAAGCTGGCAGCCTGGACTCTCGGCCTCACACATGTGCTCCGTTACTTCACTGCCGCCCACACCCCAGGACTGTGGGGATATCTGTGTGCAGAGCTGAATAATGGCCCTGGAAATTGGAAAGCCATTTAAAGCAGGAGGCCATCTCATCCTCACCCTTGGTAAATGTTAGAGAGTGCAGGAGTCCTGACCCGTGGATTAGTGTGAGGAGAGGAGCAGCGGAGTGCAGCAGGCTATCGGGGAAAGGAGATGGTGTTTGGAAATTAGGGCTGGATGCAGGATGAGGGCAGAACGTGCAAGCCTTGCTCGCTTGGCCAGGGCCCAGGAACTTCTCTCCAAAGTGTTCCAGGAGGGGTGGAATTTCATCTCAGCGAAAGGGGGTCGACACGCGGCCGGCAGAGACAGACGAGTTTCTGAGATGAAAAATGCAGCCTAGAGTAAATGTTATCTCCTCTAAAACATGAACCACAAAGAGAATAATTGTTTAATCAGCTTGGGCCTTTAAACAATTCCGTTTTTGCTGCGCTCTTCATTCTTGCACCATGACTCTGTGCTGCTCACCTGTTCCCCTGCCAAATGGGTGTCTAACCAAGTTCACGATGCTGTCAGCCAAAGCTCACCGTGGAAAAGGAGAGAAATTTAATCTGGGACATGGAACAAAATCAATCAATCAATCAAAACCAAAATTTCAGAAAGTACTGTTTTGTGAACTTCATTGTCCTCCAAAAGTTTGGAGAAAGCGAAGCGGCCTGTAGCACAAATAGCAGGAGAGCCCGGGCACCGTGTTCTGATTTTGTCCGATGAACACAAATACCTGTAGAGCACACACTCTCTGGGAACCTCTGGCCTTTTAAATAAAGGGCCCTGGGTTTTTAGATTTCCACATAATTAAGGATTAATAATTGCCACTTGTTGTGCTACTGGCTCAACACGGCATTGAACTCACTGTTCTCACATTTCTCCCAAAATCCACGCGGCAGTTCCAGCGGCAGGCCCTGCCTATGGAAATGTGGCCGCTGGACAACCGCAGACAAACCCAGGTTCTCTCTCTCCCTCTCTCTCTCTCTCTCTCTCAGAGCAAACCTAATAAAAACGCTAAATGTTTCAGGATGCCTGAGTGATATTTTGTAAGTTGTCTGTAGCTAAGGGAAGATTCCATAGCCCCAAGAAATGGGATAAATACCAGTCACCTTCATTAATCTGTAAATTTCAGGAAGAGAAAATGTTCTCGAAAAGACACAGCTGTGGTTATGGAACCCGCAGACACCTTTGTTTAGTTTGACACATCATGGAACCTACTTTGATGCATTTGTTTGGTTATTTGATGTATATGAAGACCTGCTGGGATGCCAAGGTAAAATCAAACAATAACAAAGAGGACCCCACCCCAGGGTGCATCACATCACCACAGGGATATGTGTGCCTGGGACTCTTCCTTTTCTTACTGAGTCACAGGAATCCAATCATGGGGCCTCCACTCTGATGGAAGAATCCGGTTCCAGCTCGGTCCCAAAGACCTCTCCTGTCAATACCAATCAGATTAGGATTCTGCCCACTTAGGACCTTTAACATTTTAAGATCCATATATTTATTTGAGAAGCAGAGTTAGAGAACGAGAGAGAGAGGTCTTCCATCTGCTGGTTCACTCCCCAGGAGGCCATAACAGCTGGAGCTGGACCGATCTGAAGCCAGGAGCCAGGAGCTTCTTCTGGGTTTCTCATGCAGGTGCAGGGGTCCAAACACTTGGCCATCTTCTACTGCTTTCCCGGGCCATAGCAGAGAGCTGGATCGGAAGTGGAGCAGTTGGGACACAAACCGGCGTTCATACAGGATACCAGAATCGCAGGCGGAGGCTTAACTTACTTCACCACAGCGCTGGCCCCAACATGCGACTTTGAGAATTAGATTCCTGCACAAGGCCGCGGGAGGAGCCATGCTCAAGCCACGGACATCAGGAAGGACGAGGAGGCTTCCTGAGTAAGCAGTCCTACAACTTTTGCTTGCAGTCCCCTCAATATTTAAGGGTTTTTTTCTGTCACCTATTTTGAATTGTCTTCCGATCCTCACAGCACAGGAGCAGAGGACAACACAGGCCCCGTGTCACACAGGGGGACACTGAGGCACAGAGCAGGTGCGGGCCACCGGCAGGGTGTAGCCAGCGAGCGCCACTGTCCCTGCCTTCAGCGAGCTCTGCGAAGACAGTGTCTGCTGCTGTTTGCTTGTTTCTGGATTACGTTGCACGTGTTACGTTGGATCAGATTTAGCTGTGGCTAGACTCACTCTGAGTCACTGAGAGACATTTTTTTTTTTCGGCTGCTCTTGTCAGCTGGCCTCCTCAAGCTGTCATTCCCGCACCTGTGGACAAACCCCGGCTACAGCCCTCTGTGTCTTGCACTACTTGACTGCTTGTTCCAGAGCTGGGATCTTGCACTCCCTGACCACTTGTTCCAGAGCTGGGAACCCGGCTGCGTCCTCCACCTCCGGAGAGCCGTGCGTCTTAGCGAGATCTTCTTAGGAGCACGTTGCTACAGCTCCTGTGTGTTCTGGAGCAAGACTCGGGAGCCTAGGAGGAAAGGCTTAACGGGCATCAGATTCGAAGGGTCTCCTCTCCCAAGGTCCCTGGGCCAGGGGAGGGCTTGGGACCTTCCGATCCCAT
Source organism: Oryctolagus cuniculus (assembly GCF_051225735.1). Classification (NCBI taxonomy): domain Eukaryota; kingdom Metazoa; phylum Chordata; class Mammalia; order Lagomorpha; family Leporidae; genus Oryctolagus; species Oryctolagus cuniculus. The sequence continues at coordinate 58,876,593 of NC_142884.1, read as the reverse complement.
GAGGCAGTGGCCCCGGGACACATGAAGTCCACTGGAAAATCCGTGCTGGCGGTGGGTTTGTTTTGTGATGAAATGCCGCACTCCCTTGCCTTGCTTGGTCTCCCCTGGCTGCTTAAGAAAAGCCCCATAGCCAGGGTGAGTTAAATGATCGGCATCTACGGCACAGTTCTGATGGCTGGGGAGGCCAAACCCAGCTTTCTGCTTTGCAGAGGAATGCCTCCACAGGGGGCGCTAGTCCCAGCCGAGGGCTCCCCCCTCGGGACTAATCACCTTGCAGAGGCCCTACCGTCTTCACGTCCTCACATTGGAGACCTGGGTTGTTACCAGTGGGTTCGGCGGGGACACAAACACTCAGACATAACGCTCCCTTTCCTGCCATTGAGACTAAGCCTTGACACACAAAGAGAAGCTAGAAGGTCATTCTGGGTGGCCTCCCAACAATGACAGGGGTGCCCACAACACTTTCGTTCCACGTGGGTCTTCTTCATGAACGCCATAGAGCAGAGCATTGTGAATCTGATGGAGGAGGCCCTGGGTGACCGTGGGGTACGCTGGATTTGTGCCCTGGTCTCTTCTGGACCAGGCGCGGTGGCCCAGAGGTGAACGATGGTGTTCCTGCCACTCGGAGCCACCAGCCCCCCTTGGCATTCTGTTGCAGACCCCAAGTTCCTTGACTCATTTGTGCTAGAATTTTTTTTTTATGACAGGCAGAGTTAGACAGTGAGAGAGAGAGAGAGAGACAGAGAGAAAGGTCTTCCTTCCGTTGGTTCACCCCCCAAATGGTCGCTAGGGCCGGTGCGCTGTGCTGCTCCAAAGCCAGGAACCAGGTGCTTCCTCCTGGTCTCCCATGCGGGTGCAGGGCCCAAGCACTTGGGCCATCCTCCACTGCCTTTTCGGGCCACAGCAGAGAGCTGGACTGGAAGAGGAGCAACCAGGACAGAACCCAGCACCCCAACTGGGACTAGAACCCGGTGTGCCAGCGCCTCAGGCAGAGGATTAGCCTGTTGAGCTACGGTGCCGGCCCATTGTGCTAGAAATTAAGGGGAGGTCCGACTTTCTCCCAGACAACGCTGATGAGGGGCTGATGTTGAACACTGAAGGGAGCTGGACAGGGGTTCCTATCAGGGTGGGGAGGAACGGCTGTGTTCTCAGTCTGGGGCTCAGTTCCCCCCACCCCTGGCCTGTAGCACGGCGGCTGTGGCTGGCTCAGTGTTCTGCATGGGCGCTGTTGGTCCTCTTGCATGCGACACACTCAGATATGGCGGAGTGACTCTCTGCCGCATCCCCAGGAGGTCACATATGGGTCGGACTGGGCTGCTCTGGGCATTTACATGGGCTAGGAGAGCTAATGGCACTGACGGGGCTCTTTTGGTGAGAGCTTGGGAGCCTCCTGCTGGGAGTTGGGTGGGGTAGCCTGTGGTTGCGCTGGGCTAATGGGTACGCGGTGAGCTCCAGAGTCAGGTTTACTTTGTGAGTCAAACCCTGTTTCTCCCCGTCTCAATTCTGCGTGTAGAGTCCCAAGGAGGTGTTCAGAAGATTGGAGCTGGGAGGCTCAGAGCTGCCCTGCCTGTGTTTCCGAGGTGGTTGTTACGCTTACACACGGCCTCAAACAGCCACAGACTGAGTAGGAACCGGGCAAGGCTGTCTTCCCAGGCAGCCAAGCTGGTATCACAGCGCAGATCCCCACTCCGGAAGTAGGACGGAGCAGGAGCGCTGTGACGGCGGGAAGGAGAGCTCGTCTGGGTTTGCGTGGGGAGAGTGATGAGACGGAAGGCTCGCTCTGGGAGACAGTGTTCTCTCCGGACACGCACCTGGAAGCCTGGTGCCTTCCCACTCGACCTGGCGGTGGGCTTGGCTCTTGATGAATTAAACGCAAAAACAAAAAGCCTCTTCTGAGAGAGAGAGCGAGAACAAGGGCGAGAGAGCGAGCTCGACTTCGAATTGAACTTGCCAGAGCTTCACTAAGCTCCGCACGTGAAAACAATGACATCTGTGAAATCCATGCATACTTTTTTCATTCCATGAAGTTCCATGAACTTTTTGAAGGCCCTTCCTATAGACTGGAAAATCCTTTTGCACCAAAATGAACATACTTGGGTCTTGCTGTGAGCATTCGGAAGGGCCCTCGTAATGCCCGCTGCGTGCACCAGGCGGCATGCAGTGGCTCAGATGCCCCGGAGCGCCTGGGTTTCCAACATGGACTCAGTCATGTCCATTCTACAGATGAGAAAATACAGGTAATGAAGCAAGGGGCAACCACACAATTAGAACTCGGGGGGTACTTGCCTCTGAATCCTTCTGTTTCTTTGTCAGTTGACTTGAGTCCTCTGGGGGCAGTGCTCTGGGCCAAGGGGCCGGGTGTTTGGAGGATGGGGCCGTGTTGAAGGAGAAGAGCTGGGCTGCAGGCCGGTGTTTGCGCTGCTGCAGATGCGTAGTGCGTAAGGGGGAAGACGGACATCAGCCACGAGAGCAAGCATGGCTTGTTACATGGTGGAGGGACTTGGATCCCCATGGGAAAGAAGCATCAGAGCTGGAGCAGGTGCTGTGCACGGGCAGGCAAAGCCGTGGCTGGGGAGCACTCAGGAAGGGCCCACCCTGCCCTGTTGCTTGCTGGTGAACTTGGTCGTGGAGAACGGAGGCTTTAGATGCCTTCTGTGCAGCTGCAATCCCCAAAACCAGGGTGTGGGCACCTCAATCCTGTTGACTTTTGGGGCTGAGTCATCCTTTGTTGTAGGAACTGCCTTACCATTGCAAAGAATTTGTCAGTTCTTGTTGTCTTTACCCCAGTGAAGACAACCAAAATTGTCTTCAGACATTACCCAGTGTCCCCTGGGGAGCAGTCACTCCTGGTTAAAGCACAGGTCTGACTCTGTGTTCTCCGTAATGTTGTAGCGGTGGCTTCCCTCCCCTTGGTGCTGATCTGGAAACTAAGGCTACTGGTTACAGCGTGTGGATCTGGGAATGTGGAATTTTGAAACCACACTCATTCTAATCCTACACAGACTCTGCCTTACCTCCGAGGGGTAGAAGGGCCAGGGCAACAACCCTTTGGACTTGGTTGCTGAGAGCTTTGATCTGTTTTTCCTCTGCTTTGTTGCTTGGTCCTAGCCTGGTTTGCTTATTCAAATAGGCAGAACAGCGCTGTGCAGTGTGAGAGCAAATTGCTTGATTTTAATCTCTTTAGGTATGCCTTATTAATGCTCCTGCCAAGCACACTGTGACTGGACGCGTTTATTCTCAAACATTTTCCACACCCTGTCTGTGTCCTAGGAGGCATGACAGCTGATGCTGGGGACGGGAGCATGAATGGACCGCACCTGGGTCCTACTGTCCTGGACTTTATTTTCTAGCTGGAGTCAAGACAATAGCAATCGCGACAGGAGCCATGAAGCTCAGCAGTGTGCTCCAAGGGGAAATCAACCAGGTAAACTGAGACCTCGGCGGGGGGAGATGGTACTGGCTCCGCAGCTGCAGGGGAGGGCAGTGGTGTTCCAGGCAGAGGGAAAGGCAAGGTCCTATGATGGCAAAGACCTTGGTCTGTTTGGGGAATGGCAGAGAAGTTCGAAGAGGGTGGATGTGCAGTGAGATCCACCCTCCTCCCCCAAGAGGTTGATCGCTGGATGTCCCAGCTGGTCACCCGGTAACAGATTTTCAGGCCCACAAAGAGGTGAGCATGGGAGGGAGAGCAGAGCAACGTGGATGTGTTTGGAGAATGATGAACTCCCAGCCTGGAAACCTCCGTGGAGACAAACTACTGTCTCTGTGTCTGCTTCTTCTCTAGGACCCCCACACTCACTTGGGTTGTCCCCATCTTGAGGACCAGCCGCTGATTCTGGGACTTTTTCTCTTCCTAGGCTCCCTCAAGCCCAAGTTCTGCCTTTTCTCCCTGCTACTTGTGTCTCTGGGCCCTGCCCGGGCCTTGCCTGTGTGAGGGGACCACCTGGGTGTGGTTTCTCTGCACGCCCTGCCCTGTTCCCTGCCTTGTCTTCTCTTGAGGATGAACCCACTGAATCCTCAGCCTGTGCTGGCCTTAGGAGGCTGTCGTCTTCTGCCCTCCCCTGCCTTTCTCCAGGCCCGGGGCCCTGAGCACCAGTTCTCTTCATTTGCTTTGCGTCCTCAAATGCCCTAGAATGCATTCTTCTCCCACTGCTTAGTCTCGGGATTTGCATGAAGCCTGACCCTGTCCATCACTGGGATGTGCTTAACTGCATAGGTGCTGAGCCTGTACTCTGAGCTTGCCTGGGGCTATATAACCCCGGGGATTCGGGGCGGGTGGGAATTAAGAGAAAATTCCTGCCTACAGGAACTCATGGCCGCCTGACTGAGGAACCGGAAGGGGAGGAGGAGGCAGCCCAGTGGCACAGTGAGACAAAGCAGAGACTTGCGGTTATGTACTGGCTAGAATACTGGCACAGAAACCTCAGGCAAGTCCCTTCATCTCCCTGAGATGCAGTGTACTGGTCTGTATGTGGCAGCCATGACCCCCAAGGTCTGGGCAGGGCAGGACGGGTTCAGGGTTCAGTGGCTGCACATGGCACCTGCTCAAGGATGCTGGTGCCCAGCCCTTCTCCGGGTATAGGCTCTGGCATTTTCTTCACCTCCCAAGACCCAGTGGCAGCTTCGGTACGGCTCACCTCCAGGTCTCTTGCCTATTACTCAGAAGGATTATTGCAGCCAGGGCGTGTTTCTGACTTTCGTTCTCCTGGCCACCTGGTGCTGTTGAAGCATGCAAAGTTGGCCATGTAGATGGGGATCCCAATGCAGACTACACAATGGCTCGGTCTCCCTGGCCTCCACTCTCTCATCTGTTCAATGGAGATAACAGCTTCCTCACCGGAGCCTGTGAGAAGCAGGGGTGGAAACCCGAGCCCAGGGCTGGCACTCAGGAGGTAACCCCAAGCTCTCCTCCCTTCCCCTCCCTGTCCCCCTTCTTTGCTCTCTGTTTCCCTCCCTGCCCTTCCCCCTCCTCCCTCTCTCACCCCACCCTCCCGTGTGACTCGGGGCAAGATCACCGGAGGACGCCCATCCTTTGTCTGCCCACGAGAGCCCCCTTCCCTCCCGCTCCGTGTAATTGTCAGCAACAAAGTTGGAAAATACGGGACGTCTGAAGCAGCTCTCAGCACCGCAACATCTGCACCAGACACAACTCAAAAAGCCCTCAATCCCCAGTCATGAATGCACTATAAAAACAATGTGGCAGAAATGAAAATTGTTCCATCATAATATTTCACAGTTCTTTTTGACAAAAGCCAAGCCGCCCTCATGAATACGCATTTCCCAGCTCCTTATGCATTATGCATCAGCCTATAGCAGGGGACCTGGGAATGCCAGTCGCTAGTAAAGGGGCTTTGAAAGCGCCTATTTTGTAAACAAATGGAGCCCAGGCCCAGCCTTGAGGCTCTTTAGGTAATTTAAGTCCAACTCTGGCTGCCCAAGTGGGGGCGGGCTCTTCTAAGGGCCGTCCATGGCAGAAGAGTCGCCAGCTTTCACAGGATGGAGGCAAGGAGCACCAACCTTTGGTACTCCAAGCTCTCATTTCATAGGCTCCAAGACAGCCGTTCAGAGGCACGGGGACAATTCCTGCTGGAGCCAGAGCCAGATGTCATCGGAATGCCAAACGCGCCTGCCAAAGCTGGCGGACGGGCTGGGCAGTCAGGCAAATGAGGAGTTTTACCTCCCAGGAGCCACAAACCCAATTGAGCCTTGTGCTGGGTGCTGCTGATGGGTGCAGGTGACAAGGGCGGGCCAGGCACAGGCACACTGCAGCCTGGCTCACAGGGCTTGCAGGGGACTTTTTTTCTCCCCGCGACCAGCAAATTTGCAGCACTTATTAAATGTGTATGATTATCAAGGGGAAGGCCCTCAAAGCTCATTAACTGATCCCTGCGCTTCAAGGAGGGAGAGACCAAGGCCAGACCTTGGAAGCAACATATTCAAGGTCGCACTGCAAGGGAGCAGCGGGTCAGGGACTGCTGGAAGCCGGTCATCTTTTCACAGTGCCTCCCACTGCCTCAATCATGGGTTGGCAGTGACTGCAAAAGACCAGGGGCAGAATGGTTGCTGATTGCTACAATTTGAGTAAAGGGCAGACTGGGATTCTTAAAGTGGCTCTGGAAAAGAGCATTGGGCAAGGCCGTTTTGTAAAATTTGCAGTCTGCCCTCCATGGTAGCCATAGTTTCAATGGTGACTGAGCTATGGTCGATATCTACTCAGGTGCATCGCGTCTGTAGCAACGACGAGGTGGTGATTGATATCTTGCTCCATGTGTTTATTTTGTAAACACACTCCGCTCACATTGGGGTGTACTGCCAAGCGATTGGCGTGGAGGACCAGAAATTCTGAATTCCAGTGTTGAGTAGCATCAGTCTTCCCTTTCTTAGTTGGCAGATAAGGGGTTCAGGAGGAGTCGTGTCCGGGTTGCATCCCAGCTGAGACGTCCCACCTACCTGCAGGTGAGCACAGGTACGGGGCGGAACCATGATGAAGCCAGGAGGAAGGGGGTTCTCTTCATGCTGAACAGTGTGCACCAGCAGGGCCAGGGCCAGGCTTTCCAAAGAAGGGTGAGGGGAAGGTGGGATAGACCCCAGCAAGGAACGCCGGGAAGCCCCTCATTCCTGCTCCTGGTGCCTGGTTGCTGTCCACTGCAGGATCCGTTTGCTGGCGGGTACAGTTTGACTCTTGAGAGCAGCAGCTGAAGACTGAGTAAGATGAGGGGACGGCTACTCTGCCTGGACAGCCAGAAGGATTGACTCAGGGCGTGGCTGCTGCCTAGTCCCGTGCTGACCCAGAAGACAGGGCTGCAGTGGGAGGCATCAGGATGATCAAGTCACCTTTAGCATGGTGAAGCAGCTCATGACTCCCTGCGCCTGAAATAAGGGGCCTGCAAACTGCGGGCTGGCCCTTGTTAAAAAGTCTGCACCCCTGAGTGTCTGATCGTATGTGTGTGTGTGTGTGTGTGTGTGTGCCCGCGCGCGTGTGCGTGCAAGCTTATAGGCAGATGTTTCTATTCTCTAAATCCCCAGGTAAGACTGCTGGCCCAGGAACCACACTTCGAAAACCACTGGTATAGAGAAAAGGCTTTCTACACATCCTCCATTTCCATATGCCAGCATACGCCAACTATTTAAAAACACTCCCAAATACTTGTAAAAATAAACAATTTCAGCATCGACCACGGGCACAGCGGTAAGCAAAAACATCCCCGGGTACCATCAATAGTTATTTATCTGGTTTCAAACCAAGAAATAATTTTTCTTAAATTATGACAACAAAATATTCAATTTAGAGGGTTAGGAATTCAGAAAAGTATAAAAATGAAACTAAAATAAAAGGGGAAGGCATCCCATAAAGATAACAGCTGTATACATGCGGGCCTCCTCTGGCTTCCGCCCATTGAATCTGCAAATCTGCACTTGGAGGTCTCCCTCATGGTCTCCGGCATTGTTTCCAGACCGGGATCCTTGTGATGTTAAGTAGGATTATGGTCATCAAAATAATGAAAACAACAATATGATCTAGCAGCAACAATGTGAAAGGTGTGTGATGGAGGCTGACTCAAGGCAAAAATTCTTGGCAAACGCTGAGGTAACCATGGTCTAAAAAGTTGACAAGCCGGTGCCACGGCTCACTAGGCTAATCCTCCACCTAGCAGCGCCGGCACACCGGGTTCTAGTCCTGGTCGGGGCGCCAGATTCTGTCCCGGTTGCCCCTCTTCCAGGCCAGCCCTCTGCTGTGGCCAGTGAGTGCAGTGGAGGATGGCCCAGGTGCTTGGGCCCTGCACCCCATGGGAGACCAGGATAAGTACCTGGCTCCTGGCTTTGGATCAGCGCGGTGCGCCAGCCGCGGCGGCCATTGGAAGGTGAACCAACGGCAAAGGAAGACCTTTCTCTCTGTCTCTCTCTCACACTGTCCACTCTGCCTGTCAAAAAAACAAACAAAAAAAAAAAGTTGACAAGTCTGCACCACTCAGCAAGGAAAAGGCTCTCAGGGCGGGGCTTCCTTGTGGAATTCCCCCTCTTCTCCCGGCCTCCCTGCCCTACCCCAAGCTTTTTAGGGGATGTATGTTCTCCACATTCCTAGGAGAATTATGAGAGTTGCAACCTGGATACAGAATACGTCCCAGAGAAATAAAATATAAGTTTGCTTTGATGCAAAAGAATTTTTGAAATTCAGTGTAGATTTTTCATAATACTTTACATAAGTTTATACAGTATAAAAAAATAAAAAAATAAGTTTATACAGTATAAATGCCATCATATCACATTGTCTGTTGTTCATCATCTTGATATTCTAAAAGGAGTTGACTTGTTTTCTTGAAAACTCAATATAAGGAAAACGTGGTTATTTCACCTCTATTATCACTCCCTATAGACTCAAGAGTCAATGTCTAAATGCCATGCTTTCCATAGCCTTGACCACATTGTATCACAAGTCAGGTCTCTGGGGCATGGGTGGTGAGCCCAGTGTTCTTGGTTTTCTGTGGTAGGCCAAGGATATGTCTACATTTGGGTCATTACCTGAACTGGTCTCTGTGAAGATCCCAGGATTACATTCATCGAGAGCCCAGCAGTAATGTGTAGACTTCTCACAGCACCTCTGTTTCAAGGATTTGCTTTCCAGAACACATTTCACTCTTTCTTTGACCTTATGCTCTGAATACATTCCTGAGACAGTATGTACCTGCCATTGCTTCTGCTACCCAGGTGGGAAAACCTGAAACTAGCCAGAAACAGAGTTCCCACAGCTCATGAGAACTTGAGGATTCACCTAGTCTGCCCTACTCATTCAGCAAATGGGATAATTGAAGTTCCCAAAGGAAATGGCCTCTCCCATTGCCACTTTAATTCTATCATTGCAACCTAAATTCGTGTTGGCAACCATAGCATGCTGTTGGCCTACATCAAGCTGGTAGTCCCCTAAGACTCTCAGATATTTTTAAATCCTCGTTATATGAGCTGCTGCTATGTTACATGTCTCACTTCTATATTTTATTAAAAAAATAATTGAATGTAGAATTTTAGAAACATTCATTTAGTTGTGAGCTAATTGAATATTGAGACAGTTTCACCGATTAAATTCTTCTACCACATTTTTTTTTCTCATTTGAGGAAAATAACTTCTTTATCCCCTTAAACTTTTCCTTCAAGGTTTCAACCTTGGCTTTGAGATTGTGTTGCTTTGCAGATCTGGCTTCCTCCTTGAACTGTCTGATTGTAAACTGATAGCAGTGACAGGTATCTGGCTGGGGGGGGGGTATTGCCACACTATGTATTTATATCTAATAGTGCCCTTCATAAAACAAACAAACCAAGAAGAATAGTGTTATTCCAGAATCTCAATAAGCCAAAAATTTGCCTTTTTTATTTGGCCAGTGAAGAGTTAAGTCCATAAAATCATCAAAGAATGGAGATTTCTGAGGCTGCCAATAAATGAATGTGCAATTTTGGGCAAGATTCTTTATTTCTTGAGTCCCAGTGCCCTCCTATCTAAGAAAAGAAAACACAGGGAGAGTATCTGACATTCAGCTATCTGATTGGAAACATAAGGTTTCTACTTCTTCCTCCTGTCTCTCACCTGCCTTGGACACCCCCAAATAGCTCAGCTGCAGGCATCGCAGGTCCCCAAAGCCCAGTCCTGTCGGATTGCAAGCATAGTTCTCGGGGCTTCCTGAGACAGGAGTTGTCTTAGTTCCTGCTGCTGTAATAAAATACCACAGACGGGGTGGCTTAAATGACAGACATTCATTTCTCACAGTTCTGGAGTCAGGAAAGTCCAAGATTGAGGTGCCGGCCTGCTTAGGTTGCTGGTGCGAGCTCTCTCCCTGGTGTCTGCGCTGCTGCGTTCCTGCAGTGTGCTCCCAGGGCCTCTCCTGGTGCGTGCTCTTGACCTTTCGTCTTCCTCTAATCCCATCGTGAAAGCCCAGCCCTCATGACCTCATCTAACCCTAATCACCTCCCCAAAGCTTCCTGTCCAGCTTCCATCACGCTGGGGGTTAAGGCTTCACCATCCGCATTTGGAGAGGCTAGAAACTCGCAGCTGAGAAGGTAGGTTTACTTCTGGGCAAACCAAGCAACCTCACCAAGACTGCTCACGTTCCTAAAGAGGAATGGTGACTTAGGCAGTTTCTGCAGATAATCCCTATTGTAGGCTTTGAAAAATAGGTGTGGCCAATGACACACCCTATGGTTGGATGCCTCCGTGCCTCAGCAGGGACCATTCCCTCTGCCTGGAGTAACCTCTTCTGTACTCCCCATAAAACTTGTACTGACCGTTGAAGATGCCATGTTGTCTCTCCCGCAGGCAGGGAATCTACCTTCCCCTACGCCCTTAGCATACTGTGCTTGTCCATACCTCTCTTCTGCTGGGCTGTGAGGACACAGACCTTAAGCCCCATCTCCCTTTTTCCTTGAGTGCCTACCGTCTGCCTGGCACACAGTAGGTGCTCAATAGGCATTTGGACCAATGAACATAATGATGTGTGCTGTGCCGAAGGGAAAGAGGCACAGTGGATGCTTGGCAGCAATCATTGGTGAAAAAGAAATAGGTCAGCAGAGAAAATAAGGAAGAATAGAATTGCTGAAAAACAAAACGTTTAAAGCAAAATTCCTACCGCAATGGCATAAGGGGGTCAAATTAAGAGTAGCGTACCCAATTAGGATGCGAGCAGCGAGACCCGTGCTTAGAAGGCAGCTGTGTTTCCTGCGAGTGTCCTGCTTCTGTTTGACTATTCGGCACACACAGGTTGGTCCCCCTGGAGCAGCTGCGTCTGATACAAGCAAGCTCTCTACCTGCAGATCATGAAGCTCCGAGTGAGCTCAGGCAGCTAATGATCATCTTAATTAACCCACAAAACTTTATGCACGGCCAGTATTCAGCCAACCTTTTGATCTTAGACAGAAATCTATTAAAGCCAGTTGAGAGAATGAAAAGACAAAAATCTGACGAAGGATTTTACCTCGGTGGATATAAACGTGGGTGAGTTCAATAAGTCCAAGAGTGATCTATTTGCCAATAGCAATATTACATTAAGTTGGGGAAACATCATGTCCTCAAATGCAAGCTGAGCGAGCAGCCTGAATAATGCCTTCAAATTACATGTGTCCAGGGCCTGTTGGGGCTGAAAAAGACAGAATTAATGTTTCTGCTTTGGAAGGAACACATTTGCTCCAAAACAGTAGTTTCTGAGCTTGTTTTAATTTAGGATCTAGTTTGGGAATCGAATGCAGATTATAGACTCTTCTGGAATAATGCACGTGGCATGTACATAGAAAGGCTGATGTCCCTCACAGGCTCAGGAACCCCTGAAAATGTTCCTCTGTGGACTCCAGCCAGGAATTCCTGCTCCTAGGAGGCTGCCTGGTGCACAAGTTTCCAAATGCAAATGCGAGGAGTCTTATCAGAATCATCTTTGAAGTTGTTCAAAATGCGCATGTTCCCCAGACCAGCAAGGAAGGTTTGTACTGGGGCTAAGACTTGGGTGTTTTGGAAAATACCCGGTGATTCTCTTGCTTCTCATCTTTTGCTCCAACCATGAGTAGTGAGTCGGTCAAGAGGAGAGTAGAGCAATGGGTGTGAATGAGAGACCAGCTCTCAAAGCCAGCTGTATAACCTATTAGGCTTATGACTTTGTTCAAGGAATATTTCCTCTCTTCACTCCATTTCCTCATCTCTAAGTTATTGTTGGAAAGATTGAACTGAAGAGCTGCAAGTTTCTCATGCTCAACCTTAATTCTCATTCTTTTTTTTTAAAGAGAAAATAAAAATACAAATAAAAAGATTTATGATAGGATTGGCTCAAAAAGGCAGCTGCATTCACTGGGTGCTCCATGGTCCATTTAATACCTGGTACAAATGGTAGCTGATGAATGGAATTCACCATGGAGTTCCTATGGGTCTGGGGTGTTTGGAAAAGTATTGCATCTCCAAAAATCAGCTATAAAGGATTATTCAGCTTATAAAGGTCTCAAGGATACTTTCCAAAATGAAAGTTACCAACAAGTGACTATCGCCAGTATCGATGAGAATACTTCACCATATGGTGCCTTTGACTGACGTGGCTTCCAAGGGCACCCCCAAGTGATCAGAAAAGTATACAAATGTGGATGTTGCAGTGAAAAGTCCTCCCCTGCCCCATTTATTTTGTCTAGAGTTGGAGGATGACTGGGATGGACAGCTGCTACAGAGCCCCAAGGTCGGCGCTAATAGGAGTTATTCTACTTCACATGGGCCTAGAAGTGAATCCCATAGGCACTTGATTTCCCTGGGTCTGTTTCCAATCTCTATCATGAGAGTGATTCTTACTCCATAGGGCAGTTAAGAGGGCTGATAGAATAAGCTGTGCACAGCCTCTGTCACATGTCAGATGTTCTGTGGGTGGCATTTATCTCTGTGTCCGTGGTACGGGTGGGACTGGCAGATCAGTAGTGGCGGCCAAGCAAGAAGAGATCACAGCACACAGTGAAGCCTCAAGACCTGCAATGAGGGAGCAGATCGGGGGAAAGGGACACAGCGAAACCGGGAATAAGTGGAAAAGAGAGAAGAGTTGGAGTGAAGAAAAAATCCAGGCTCTCGACTTCTGTCTTCCCTCAACCATACCCAGTTGCAAAAGATGGCGTCTTCCCCGACCTCCACTCACTGATCTCTCCCAATTCAGCGAGGCCTTACAAACAGAGAGTCCCATGGACCCAGAGATTCCTGAGCTCCTGACCAAGCAGAAAGGTTGCTCAGTCCACTCCCACTTGCATTTTGCAGCCTGTGAGCACCAGGTCAGTTGTGGCCAGGTGGGTTAGGAGTGATTCTTGCCAGCCCCTCATTGGCATCCTCAATGTTAGCCTTTCCTTGCCCCATAACCATCTTTGGGGTTCTCCAGAAGGGCCATAGCTTTAGTTTGATATTTGGGTTCCTGCCGAGAATGTAAAGCACACTGTCTCGTTCTTACATCACCTGCATGTAGGAAGGTCCTGGCATTCTGGCTCAGAGTAGAGGTTCGTTGTGGATGTTGACTGGATGAATGGGGTCTGGCTTTTGTTGCTGTTGTTGTTGTTTCTTAAGTCAGAACCATTTATGTTTATTGTTGTAATTATTGAAATGATTATAAAAAGCACTTTTCCCTACCTAAGTTACATTACAAAGTAAATGATTTTTTAAGATCTCATATTTATTTTTACATTTTGGATTAACATGTAATACTTGCACTTTTTTCAGGGGTACCATGCAACATTTCAACACATATGCATAAGTTAAAGTGGCCATGCCAAGCAACCAGCCTTTCCATTTCTTTATCTTTTCTTCGTTTTGGAGTCTGCAGGTTTCCTCTGTTTTGGTTATTTATACAGAACACAGTATAGTATCACAAGCCATGGCCCCTACTGTGCTATAAAACATCAGAACTTGTTATAGTCACCCTCCCGTGTTTTGGTCACATGATCCAATCTCCCCCATCCCCATTTCTTCACCTTTCTTGGTCTCTAGTAATCACTGATTTAAATTCAGATTGCATATATGGTATTTTAAACTTCCACATATAAGAGAGAACATGTGGTGTTTGTCTTTTTATGTGTCTGGCTTATTTCACTTTATTTGAGGGTCTCTTCAAAATTCTGATAATTTTTCTGCAAATGCCAAGATTCCACTCTTTTTCTTTCTTTCTTTCTTTCTTTCTTTCTTTCTTTCTTTCTTTCTTTCTTTCTTTCTTTCTTTCTTTTTACAGGTAGAGTGGACAGTGAGAGAGAGAGAGAGACAGAGAGAAAGGCCCTCCTTTTCCGTTGGTTCACTCCCAAGTGGCCACTGTGGCCAGCGTGCAGTGGCCAGTGCACCGCGCTGATCTGAAGCCAGGAGCCAGGTGCTTCTCCTGCTCTCCTATGCGGGTGCAGGGCCCAAGGACCTGGGCCATCCTCCATTGCACTCCCGGGCCACAGCAGAAAGCTGGACTGGAAGAGGAGCAACCAGGACAGAATCTGGTGCCCCAACCGGGACTAGAACCTGGGGTGCTGGCGCTGCAGGTGGAGGATTAGCCTTTTGAGCCATGGCACTGGCCTAGATTCCATTCTTTTTAATGGCAGAATAATATTCCACGTGTGTTTCCAACAGCTTTCTTCATCCATTTAAGCATCGATGGACATTCAGGTTTATTCCATGTCTTGCACTGGAATGAACATGAGAGTGCGAGTTTTTCTTTCATATACTGATTTTTCATTTCTTTAGATTGATTACCAGAAATGGGCTATCTGGTTCACATAGTAGATGTGCTCTTAGTAGTTTGAGAAGCTTCCATACTGTTTTCCATTATAGCTGTACTGATTCGCATTCCCACCCACAGTGTATTAGCGTTTCTTTTTCTCCCTTGTTTGGAGTTTCGATTTGTTCTGTTAGGGTCCCAACGGACTACTTAAATCTAGAGAGTTGTTCCTCTGCAAAACCAAGAATCCTACTGGACTTTGATGGGGCATTCAGGACTGCGTAATCCTGTTGTTCATCCTTGCAGCTTCCCTGGAATTCAAGATGTTCATCTTACCACGTGGGTGCATGGCATGCAACTTTAGAAATTTCCTTCTCCCCTTCTCTTTGGCAAGATTAGAAAACCCATTTCAAGTTATAAGAGGAATAGTGGTCAGTGTAGCAATAGCATGTTGTAAGTATTTTCTATGGCTGATACAGGCATTCATACTTCTAAGGGGCACATTCATTCTTCGTTGAGTCTTGGCTGCAAACCATGATTTGTTCTTTGGGATACATGGTAGCTGTCACTCTGTGAGTTTTGTAACTACTGGGAAAGGATGCGATGACACCCCCTTTGCTTCTTTTTCCCATTTTTAGAAGTGCCTTTCTGTTGATGGTTCATCCACTAAGGTATTAACTCGTGTTGAAAGCTGGAGGAAGAAGATGAAATACGCTGGTCATGGCGGTGGCTCCTTTGACTGGAGGAGCTGGGAATTCCGAGAACCTCCACAGAGACCGTCACTGTGGTGTGGCAAGAAAGGTCTTGACTCAGACACCCCCGGGCTTAGCTCTCATGCAGTTGATTCAATGTATGGCTCTATTATCGATGTTTGTGATTGCCATCACTATTACCATCGCAATGCATGCCACTGGGAGGGGAATGTTGCCAGTTTTGTTGGGATGACCCTTCATTGAGCAATGGAAGACGTTTTGTGTCCTTGCTGTCTACCTATCGAGGCCACCTGTGTCCCCTATCATAGCTATGAATCCAAATGGCCCCCACACATTTGCAATCACTATGGGTACCATCCCCAGCAGGAGACTCCTTGAGATAATTCAGAGGGGAAAAATGTAACGGAAGGAGGGAATATTACAGAATCTGAGACTTCCGGGGTCTAGGAGGAACAGCAGGAAAGAGGCCTGCAAGGAGGTGGTTTTTTCTCCTCCTCTTTCACGTACAAACACATTAGCACTGACGTTTAGAACAACATCGTAGCTCGTTGATCCGTCTCTAAGCTCTTAAGGACTCCATCTGTGTTGCTCACCCTTCCACTGGGCCAAACTTGCACTGATGCTTGGAAAGCTTCTTTCTCCTCTCTCCTCCTCCAAATTCAACTCCTCGCTTGAAGATTCAACACCTTGTCTCCTCTCCCAGGAGCCTCTTCCGGGATTCGCTGTGCTCCTCACGTAGGTTTCTTTTCTGTAAGGTATGTTAACTCTCTGTCCAGACTGCAAGAGGTGTGAGGACAGAGAGTATGTTGCCCCCTTCTGAGCCCTCGTCAGTACTGAGTCCAGAGAGAGTGATCCTTGCTTCTGACTTCTGCAGTTTTGCTAGGCAGAAAGACCCTGCTCCCCGGCGTGGGTGTGCCTGGCCTTTTTATACAGTTTTGTTGAAATTTCCAGCACATTTCAGCTCCTGAGAAAAAGTACTTGTTGTAACACAGCTGTTGAGCAGAGGTCATTGCTTTAGATGAGGTTTCTTTTCTTTCTTTTTAAATGAACTTAATCATTTTTAATATCTTTTCCAAAGCAGAATACATTAAATGACCCTGACTTGGCTGAACGCCTTCTCTTGAGTGCTTTGGGAGGATTAGAGAAAGTTCTTTTACAGCCTCTTAGCTTGATTGGCTGCCTTTTCCTTTCTGTGGGTTATCAGGGATTGAGATTTGATCCTAATTAACAAAGGGGGAGCCCCGAGCCATGCGGCTCTGCTCTGGGAGAGAGGCAGGGGCTGGATTCTCCGGACAGGTGAGGCTGGGATTTTCAAGCAGCCCAGCTCTTGTTCCTGAACGTGGAGGCGGAAGCAGACATTGCTAAGACAGCCTGGGGAAGCACAGCAGGCCCCAGAGAGAGGGAGAAAGCCTGTGGCGTGGCGGAGGAGAGCTGACTCTGGCCGTGGAGACAGTTGGCACTGATGGAGATAGGATGCTACGAATGCAGAGTCGGGGATGACTTTCGCCACAGCCCAGGGATCATAAAAAGAGAACAACAAAATGGTACAAATCCATCAGCTGTGTAATGAGAGACTACAGTAGTACAAACTAAAGCTGTTCTCTCTGCTGTTCGCGTTCCTGGCTCCTTCCCTTCCGGAGCTGACGTGTTTCAAGCAGGAGGAAGGGCCCATGTCAGATGGTCCTTATAGGGTCTTACAGAGAACCCCGAGGGCTTGTATTTGTTCCTTTGTTATTTCTGCTCTAGGCCTGTGATATAATCTCTCCCGTAAGCACAAGGAATAAGTGGGGGTGCACTCTTGCTTTTCCGAATTCTTTCCCTGGTACCTAATAAAGTGCTAACCTCGTGGCATTGTTTCAGAACCTCCCAGGAGGAGGCAGCCAGCAGGCACAGCCTGGAGGGAGTGGCTGAGCCTGCTGACTGAGATTGGGCTGGATGTGGGCAACGGGTAAACTCAAACCTTCTCACGGCGGTGTGCAGGCTGGGAAGCGAGAAGCAGAACCCCGTCATCCTGTCCTCCGTCTCGGATGGAGAGGCTGCGCCAGTGGGAAAGTGCAGGGAAGAAAGCAGAAAGGGGAATTTGTCCAAATATCACAGGCAAGTCTCTGCTTAAGGTTTGCCAATCGCGTCGCTGGTTCAAGCCTGCGTCTTTCTCGGAACATGGCATTAAAATATTCTGCTCAGCTGCTTTGCACCCTGGAAATACAATAAATAGCAGTACTATTTTTAAAGGATCATTGGCTTTTATTAAATAAAGAGAGGCTTCTCGTTAACATGGTATTGAGGATTCGCTGTCTAAACAGCGGGCTTGGGTGTTGACACGCTGCCAGAAGCTTTCCGTGCGTATTAATAGGCCCGGCTGCCTCTGGTGCTGTGCTTCCTCTTGGACATCCTGCGCAGTCATTCCAACCTCTCTGCTCTTCACTTTTCCATCTGTGTAATGGGGCTGAGGAACTGTTTCCAAGTTCACAGTGGAAATGGGATTATAGCTGCACAACCATAGCAAAGAGCACATTGGTCCTTCCATTCGTTAATCCGCTGATGACCTACCAGGAGCCAGGCCTTTAGAAACACTGCTGTCGGGGCCTCCTCCTGCAGCACTGGCATCCCATATGGGTGCCGGTTCGAGACCTGGCTGCTCCTCTTCCAGTCCAGCTCTCTGCTACAGCTTAGGAAAGCAGTGGAGGATGGCCCCAAGCATTAGGCCCCCGCACCTGCATGGGAGACCAGAAGGAAACTCCTAGCTTCTGGCTCTTGGCTTCAGATCGGCCACAGCTCAGGCCGTTGCAGCCATTTGGGGAATGAGCCAGTGGAAGTAAGACCTTTCTCTCTGTCTCTCCCTCTCTCTGTCTGTAACTCTACCTCTGAAATTAGTAAATAAAATCTTTTAAAAAAAGGAAACACTGCTATCAAAGAGTGCATGGGATAAATATTATGATTTGAATCTGTCTCTTGGATTCACTACACCATCAGGATCTAACAAGAGGTTGAATAATTAAAAATCAATCAGGCTGAGGTTAAAGCACTTTGGTTCACTCACTTTTACTCACACAGCATCACTAATTGACCAACTCTCGTCAGGGTGAGGAGGTAGACAAAATTATCCTCCACTGGAGAGGAGGAACAGAGCCTGGGTCAGTGGATAATTCTTGCAACCGATTGATTCAAAGTTCAGAGCTTACCGGATTCGTGAGGGTTCGGCTTGTTTGCTCTAGGCCTTGCAGCTACCATTTAAGGAGGGATCAGAAACCCTGTCTTAAAGGGCTGTTATGAGAATGAGACACAGCGATGCCTAGACTATGTGGCATGGGCATCAGCGCGTGGTGGACGCACCTTCGACGGGACAGATACTGTAGACGTGGTGGCCTGAATTCTCCACCTTTCAGTTCTTCTAGGGCTCTCCCCTCCTGCACCCACACCTCCTTAAGGCCTGCTAGCAGGTCTGTCATCAGCACCCTCTGGCGGGAGGGTGTGGACCAATCTCTTGTCCTTGGTGAGTTGGACTGGGTGGGCTTCCTCTTCCCACACACAAGGATTCGCTCTTTACCTTGCTTGGCTTTGTGGGATCAAAGACTTGATTCTTTCCGAGAGGAGTTTTAGTTTCTTGGAGTCCTTACAGTTAAAAAAAATGGAATAGGTAAAAAAAAGTGCATGTCTTGTCAGTCTAGAGTTCATTGCATTTTTGAAACAGCAACAGATCTGTCATCAGTGCCTGGATTAAGAGACAGATGGTCACTGCTGTCTCAAAAGCAAGGCTTTTCCCGTTGCTCTTCCCGCCGCCTCCAGGGTAACCTCCATAGGCCACTTTTACTGCTGCTACACTTTGTACACAAGGACTCACCGACGTGGACTCTTTTCTTCCTTGCTGTTATGTTCAGAGCAGCCACCAGTGTTGCTGTGTGTCTTTGTAGGTTGTTTTTTTTTTTTTTCGTTACTCTGTCTTATTCCATGGTATAAACATAGCACAACGCCCACGTCTGTTCTACCATGGACGGGCGTTTGGCCTGCTTCTTTTACAATCCAGTGGGGTCAGCCTTCTGGAAAGGTGGTGACGTTTTGCCCAAAAACTTTCATCTTAGCAGTTCACCTGCGCGGTAGCTCAGCGTGGTAATTGCAGAAGTGGGGTTCTTTGTCATTAATTTTAAGAGAGGACCTCGCGTTCTCCCGGTGACAACTCTGTAAGGCAGGTGAGAGTCTCCCTGTACCACACATGATCAAGCCATGGCAGAGGAAGGTTAGACATTTGCCCAAGGCAACTGATCTAACGAATGTGACTCCAATCCAGCGTGCGGCTTCCCTAAAGACTACCTTTCACAAAAACCGCATTACCTTGTTGCAAGAGTTGATGAAAAGTGCACTTTAACTGGTGGTTAAGGGAAAGTATTTTCATTGCCCAGTGTCAATAGCAGCCTTGGCCAGGTCACTGTCCTCTTAGCTGGCCACTCCCTCCTCACCTTGAAGACCAGAGCAGTAGAATGCATTATCCAAGGGGAATACAGGGAGGGAAGTGCGTGAGAGTCGAATGAGACTATACAGTTGGAATCTTGACTCTCCACTCATTTGCTTTGTGGCCCTAAACAAGTTACTTGCCTATTCTGTGCCTCAGTTTCCCCCTCTGTAATACAAGTTGCTACCTCACAAAGCTCCCGTGAGGATTAAATGGAGAATGTATGTGAAGCACTTTGCATAATACTGGCTTGGAGTTGATATTTCTCGGGCACTTACCGTGATAATAAAATTCAAAACCTTTGGCAGGTCTGACATTCTAAGAGCCAGGTACTGTCATTTTAGCCAGCACTTTGAATCAAAGATCTTTACCAGCTCCTAAATAAATGTTACATGGCTGCTACCCCCACTTCTCTTTTTGGAGATGTCTATTAAAATTATGATTCAATTGTCAGAAACAAAATATTCTTAAGATGTCTTCAACCATACCCTCAAATTATATGACAGTGTCTGGCTTTAATACCCATCTAAATAGTTATACTGCTGACAGGTTTCAGGAGCGCCGTTTGCTCTTCCATTCCTCTCATTAACTTATGTAGCAACATCATAACTCTCTGGAAGGATTAAAAAAAAAACATGCTGGCATATTCCATCTGAATTCATTCCATAGAGCGTCTGTGTCAGGGTGTTTGCATATGAATGAGATGCCTTGACGTTCGCTCATTAGCATGGGAGCATTGTGGTGACATGCTTTAGAGTTCAGGTTCAAGAGCTGGAGGCGAGGCAGGAAAGGAAGGTGGGAGGCTTGGTCCTTTTGAGATTCTTGCCGTTTTAGTACCCTGCTGGCTATACTCAATCCGTCAGACCAGCACTTCCAGCTTTTGTCATGTCCCCATTCTCCTCTCCACATACTCGCTGTTCTAGCCACACTGACATATTTTTTCATTAACACCTTCAAGTGTTTGGATAGATGAGGGCACTTCAACAAGTTTATGGAAAATGGGATTAAAAGATAACTTTATTTTGGTGCAAAACTTTTGGAAACCCATGCATAGTTTTTTCATAATACAATTTTCCATGAACTTTTTGAGGATCTTTCATATGCATGGATTTCAAAATCTGCCCCCAAGTAAACTTGTCTTTTAATTGCATTTTCCACAGACTTTTGGAAATCCCTTTGCATATGCTGCTGTCTCTACTTTGATAGGGCTCTGTTCCTTCTCTGCTGAGCCAGTCTCGGTGCTTCCACTCAGCGTCCATGTCTTCCGGAGGGCTTCCTGACTCCTTGGTAAACGGACCCACTTCCTCTCTGGGCCCTAGCGCAAGATTTTCATGCCTACAGCGACCTGTGGCTTGTGTATGCTGTGTGTCGCTGTTATGCTGGTCTCTGAAGTGTGAGAAGGCCTGGAGTGGAGTTACCATCTTGCTGTTCCAGTCCCCATGTTCAGTACACAGTACTGATGCTTAGTGAATGTTTGCTGAATGATGAGTGCAGAAAACCAGGCTACGATGTGGGCAGTGTGTTCTGAGCTTCTCTCGAAGGAGCTGAGGGTGTTTAAACTGCTCCTAATTGTCAGTAACAGGCTGCCTCACTCTGTCCCAGGAAATGCTAGCTCCAGGTGACTACGCTCAGCTCCAAGTGGGCCGGGGGGTTCCACCTGCACACATCTCCCTCAAATCAGAAGCCTGGAGAGTGGGCTGAGCGTGTCCTTAGGCTGCCTGGCGGGTGAGGGCGTCTCCTATGGCACACATAGGCTTTCCGGCAGCTGGCATCAGCGCTTCGGTACGGCTCCTGTGCATCTCTGAATCCGGAAGACAGGATTCTCATCAACTAGAGCTTAGGGCTACTTTAGTCCCAGGTGCAGGCTCATCAGACAGGGGCAATGCTAGTGCCATCTCGAGATCCAGGGTTCCTATCGTGGCCCCTGAGGCCATCCTACACACTTGCAGGGGCATGGGGGAGTGCAGGAGACAGACTCAGAAAGCTGGGGTTCCAGGGCCAGACTTTGCACACGTTTCTCAAATGTTCTCAAACTCAGTTTACTCATCTGTACACGGGCACAAAACAGCACAGAGATGGTGTGTCCTCTGTCCTGGCGTGACCATTGCTAGCTATGAATACAAATCATTCACATACAAAACTCCGTTGATTCTCACCAAAATCTTGTTATCTTTGTTTAGGCAAAATACAACCCCTGCAGTTTAAAATAGGAATGCAAAGTGAAAAGTCACTGAGGTCTTGCAGTCTGAGTCCTGAGTCACTAAATGTCATAGCCAAGGCCGGAGAGCCCACATCTGCCACCTGGCCTCAGCCTCCAGCAACGTGGCCCGGGGGTGAGGGAGGCCCCAGTGAGTTGCGGCTGCCTCCCTGGGAATGGCAGGGTCACAGGGAGATCTGGGGCCAGTCAGTGGGGAATAGGGGAAGGTGAGTTTACGGGGATGGAGTCTGATAATGCCCACTTGTGTTAGTTCCCCATGGCTGCTGTAACAAATTACCCCACGTCCGGTGGCTTAAAACAGCACACATTTATTTTCTTACACTTGTGGAAGTCGGAAGTCCAACATCAGCGTCTCTAGGCTGAAATCAAGGTCTAGGGCAGCACTCCCTGCAGAGACGCCAGAGAACAATCGATTTTCCTGCCCTTTGTCAGCATCTCGAGCTGCATTTCTGGGCTTCTTTGGCTGCTGGGTTTCCCATCGTCAAAGCCAACGGCCACAGCAGCAACCCGCAGCCTCCCCCTTCTGTCTCTGCCTCCTCCAGGGACATTTACGATTTGGGGATCACCTCCATAATCCAGAATAAATGGTCTGCCTCCAAGATCTGTAATTCAATCAGGCCTGAACCCCTCCCCAGTTGTCCATTTAAGGCAACATGCAAGGGTTCTAGGAGTAAGGACCTGGGTATCTCTGGTGGGCATTAATCAGCCCCACACACCAGCTGGAGGCTGAGGAGCTGTGACCCAGGCCTGCACTTGGACCTGAGTCTCCCATGGCCCCCTGCCTGGCCCCCTGCTCTGCTCTGATTCTCCTAAGGAGACCTTTTAACTTGCATCTGTGGGATGAGGGTAGAAGAGACGGGTCTTGGCTGAGGCCACCTGAGTTGACCACTCAGCTTGCCTGGAAACACCACTTGGCTTTCCTGACGTTTGAAAAGATGACTTGGGAACCGTCAATGCTGGTGGGCATATCCTACCATGCTTTGCACGCATTTTTACACACAGGGTCACTTACAGGGTCTGGCACATCTGTTGACCTCCGCAGTTCCAGTATTGACACGGCAGCCTCTTTGTAGCTTCTCTGAGCAGTCAGGGGCCATGGCCTGCCTTTTGCACCTTTCTCAGAATCATGATGTGATGGTGGGCCCCATCAGGAGCCTGTGGGGACCGCCTTCCCTTTCCAAGACACTCTACCCGTGTGACATCAGGGCCATCTGGTCATGGGCTGGATTATCTGGAGACCACACCGAAGGTCTTCTCTCGCTCACAGCTGGCTCAAGCTGGTGGTCTTCCCTTTCAAGCCTTCTCCTGGGGAGTCTGGCATGCGTGTGGGAGGCAGTCTTGAGACATCAGTTACCAGTATTCTCAAGAGGAAGACAAATCACAACTTTAAATTGTCTTTTCTGTTTCCAATAGAAAATATTCAGGGATCTATACGGTCTGCCGACTTGAGCTGACATTTCCCTCCCTGAAGGTTGTCTTCTGAGAATCCTTGAGAAATCCCATGAACCTCAGTGCTTGGATGCAAAAATACCAAGACCCTTTCCCCAGTAAGGCTTTTTTCTCTGCAACAGGTGTTTCTCTGGCAGTGCCAGCTGGAACATAAACATAGATGTCAGAAGCCTGGCACAACCCAGTTAGGCAGGAAAGCCGTGTGCCCTTGCTGCTGGGGGACGGGTGGATAACAGGGTGCATGGGGGGATCTTGGCACCCATGTTTCTGCTCACTGAGACGTTTATCAGCTGTGGGGACTTCAAGCATCCATTTTGCTCACTGAAGTGAAAATCATCTCACCCATTGCCATAGGTTGTGGGCAAAAGCTGAGCCCCAGAAAGAGCAGAGAGCTGAGCCAGGTTAGGTAGTTCCGTTGGCTTTTTAGACGACTGTTTGCTGCAGGGTTGTATCTGAGGTTATGTATTCGGGTTCTGTTATTTAATCTTTCCAGCAGCCTGTGAGGGCAGTCTGTGAGGCTGCTTCCAGCGGTTCATGCAACAATGAAATTAACAGTAGGCTTATTCTGGTGCAAACAATTTGAGATCCATGCATAGATTTTTTCATAATACATATTTTCCATCAACTTTTGAAGAGGTTTCACATGCCTGGATTTCAAGAGTGTTTTGCATAAAAATAAACTTTATCATAATCCCATTTTCCACAAACCTTTTGAAATACCCTGGAGTTGCTCCTCATTCTTCAGGAGGGGAGACAGAAGACAACAGAGTGGAAGAAACTTGTGCATGGGGCGGGCGCTGTGGCGTAGTGGGTAAACCACCACCAGCAGTGCTGGCATCCCATATGGGTACTGGTTCAAGTCCCAGCTGCTCTACTTCTGGTCCAGCTCTCTGCTATGGCCTGGGAAAGCAGTAGAAGATGGCCCAAGTGTTTGAGCCCCTGCATCCACCTGGGAGACCGGAAGCAGCTCCTGACTCCTGGCTTTGGATTGGCCAAGTTTTGGCCATTGCAGCCCTGTCGTGGCCATTTGGGGAGTAGAACCAGAGGATGGAAGACCTCTCTCTCTCCCTCCCTCTCCCTCTCTCTCTCTTTCTCTGCCTCTGCCTCTCTGTAACTCTGCTTTTCAAATAAATAATCTTTGAAGAAGAAGAGAAGAAAGAGAAAGGAAGGAAGGAAGGAAGGAAGGAAGGAAGGAAGGAAGGAAGGAAGGAAGGAAGGAACAAATTAGAGAAAGTTGTGCCTGGCCACCCAGCCAGTGAGCGGGTTTGCAGGCCCTGGGTGTCTGCCTGACCCATCTCTCACCTCTCTGCCACCATGCACTTCACTCCGCTGTCCACAGCTGCATTTAGTGGAAAGTTTCAGAAGGGGACATGCATGATTCCACCCTGACCAAACCGTGCTGGTGAAGTAGACACACCCTAAATTCCGATAACACTGGGATGCACTAGGACCAGGGCCTCCCCTGGGCAGTGGCTGCTTGCTCTGCTCCAGAGTCATGGGGAGAAGCACCCGGAAGCTGAGGTTGGAGGCTCCTATGCAGGCTCTGCGTGGTTCATTGTGAATCAATCTGCAGAGTTAATTGTAAGGAGCAGAGGTCCTCAGAGGAGGGCCCCTGCACCCACAGCATCTGGGAACTTGTTAGAAATGCAAATTCTCAAGCTCTACCCAGAGCCACTGAATCAGAAAAGCACAGCCTGGGGCTCAGCAATCTATATTTCTACAAGCCCTCAAAGTGATTCTGATTTATGCTAAACAGGTCTCCTTCCCGAGTTGCTGGTCTGCCACTCTCAGCAGACCCCTTTGTCTTCTGCAGCAGAGACGGGGACTTTCACAGCTACTGCCAGCACTTGGGCGGGCCAGGAGCAGGGCTCCAGGGAGCTTCCCACAAGTGCAGAGAGCCGTCTGGCCACCAACGGCAGACAGAGGGCGTCTTTGCTGGATGAGAGGCACTTCCGCCGGGGAGGGCTCTTTGGCCGTCCCACCTGGCAAATTCTGGGTGGGGGGCGGGGTCTGGGGGTTCCTGGTTCCTGCGTTGGCTCAGCTGCCTGTCTCCTCCCAGCACCTCCCCCTCCTGGCAGCCTTCTGACTTGGGAACACTTGTCCAGACCTCAGATGCATGTGATCCCTGTCATTAGCACCTTGTAGTTGGGATCCTTCCTTGTAAATCTCTTTGTTCTCTCAAAGTTCAGGGGAAGGGAGGGGCAGGAAGCCTGGAGGAGCTCTCCTTTCAGCCGGTTCCTCTGCTCCAAGTAGAACAAAGCTGGAGTGTGGGGAAGGCGCTTTGATCCCAGACAATGAGAGCCGCTGGATTAAGTGTTTGGAGGGACCAGACAGCTCTGGCACAAAGCAGATCAGTTACATTTTTTTTTCCTTGCCTCTTTTTTCTTTTTTCTTCTTTTTTAGAAAAAGACCTAATTCATGTACAGGGAACAAAAAAAAAAAAAAGAGGACAGTGTTTTGAAGGATGTTATTTCCATAGCTGGAAGTCTCAGACGTAACCTGAAACACCTGTGCCCTGGGTGTGCTGTCCTGGCATGGAGACCCTGCCCTCGAGGGCTGGGGTTGCACGTGGCCTTGGCCAGGGCCTCTGGACACCAAGTGGGACTGAGAAATGCCGGAACTGGGAGGGAACTGAGGAAGTTGCCCATGTGTGTGACACTGTGGCTAGGCATGGAGGTCTCTGAGCTAAAAATAAACCTAATAAAAGGAGCACTCCCATGTGGAGCACCTACGAACTACTTTACACGTCAACGTACTGAACCTCCACCTTGATCCTGGGGCTCCTTTGCTCTTAAGCTTCATGGCCGCTCAATGACTCATCAGGTGGGTGATGCTGTCATCACCATTGTTCAGATGAGAAATTCCAAGGTACAGGGAGGCCAGGACATTGTTCAAGGTCACCCAGCAAAATAAGATGCAAACTCCAGGCGATCAGGGCTCATGATCGAAGCCACAGGACAAAGTCCCCGTCCGTAATGGTTCCATCCAGCTAAGGATGTGGCCGAGCGGGGCAGGGAAAGCCCAGGACGATCTCAGGGCTCAGGAGACGGTGCCTGGCTGTTGTCACTTCCACTGATAGAGAAACTCAGCAGGGTGTGGCCAAGACTGGCTGCACGGGCAGAGCGTGGTGGGAAAGCAGAAGATACCGGAACCGGGACCTCGGAACTCCAGGTGGCTGGGGAGAGGCAGGCTTCGCTGGCTGCTCAGGGCGCTGAGTCTAAGAACCCCAGAGGGTGGAGGAAGGGGAGAGCCGTCCCAGGTCTGGAAGCGTAGCGTGCAAAGGCGCGAGGCGTAGACCAGGGTGACGAAGGTGACAGAGCTCAGGACGGTCTTGCCTCCCAGGGCCTCTGCCGATCCCCGGGGTTTCTGCTCTATCAAGATGATGCTGCTTGAACTGGAAGTTGGCAAGGCCGGGAAGGACCTCGGGCTACACTTTGGGTAAATGCATAGAGTTCTATCCAGCTAGCTAACCACTCGGGTTTAACCATTTTGTGCCACTTAAAACTCCATTCCAGGCAGGCTGATTTTCTACGTAGCCTGTTTACTCCCCTCATGCTCGCTCAGCCTTGGCCTTGCTAATTTCCCTTCCAAGCATGCCCTCTTGTGTCCTTGATGTCTAGCTCTCAACTGTAGTCCAAGTCTGGTTTGGATTTGGCTTCCTCCAGGAAGCAGACCATGCTTCTCCCACCCGGGAGCAGCCACCTCCTCTTTCCAACTGCCTTGTGGCGATGACGGCTTCCTATCTTGTGTGTATGCCATACTCCCCTGTTAGATGGCAGTCTGTGCAGATAAAATCCCTTTTAATTTGTTGTCTCCTGCACCTCGCCGAGGATCTAGCCTGTGGTAATATGCAGTAAGTAGTTGAAAATGCAATGAGGAGCGCATTAGGAGCTGCGGCTCTGGGCTCCCGTTAGGGCTGTTACTGCTGTAGTGAACCGGGCAGCAGGCAGAGGAAGCCCTGGGCGGAGACCCTCCGGAGAGCGCACAGAGACTTTAATGTGTGGACAAGAGGAGTCCTGTGTTCCGCGAGCTCAGCTGTGGGCCGTTTGAGGCTTCTCTGTCCCCTGCCTGTTCGATGGAAGACAGATCACTAATGCTTCTCTCGGTTTGACAGCTCAGTACGGTTTGGAACGGTCCTGATGGGGTTCAGAACGCGGTACCCAGAAGGTGGAATCTTGGCGTTTGAGAAAGCAGCAGAAGCAGGAAGCTCATTCTCACCTTCCCTGCCCACTCCCCCCCCCCCCACCCCGAGCCAGTCCTAAGACCCTCATCAGGGACGAGCCCACCCTTCCTTGGTCCTTATCTTTGAAGACCCAGTGACACGGAGAAGACCCTGCGCACAGAGGCCCTGCTGAGCCCCCTTCTGCCCGCCTGCCCCTTACTGTTGCCTCCTCCCCTGGTGTCTCATCACGTTTCTCTGCAACTCCCTTCACGAAGCTGAGCCTAAGAAGACACAGGTTCCCCTGTGTCCTTGGAGCTTCATGTCCCAGGGCTCCTGTGTCCCATAAACTTACGGTAAGTGAATTTGCATGCTTTTTACTTGGCACGCTGTCTTTTGTTGTGGGGGCTTCAGCCCCAAACTCCAGATGGGAAGAACAGCTATTTCTTCTTCCCTCCAGCACATTTCTCTGATCTGATGGGGCAACACAGTGTCCGAACAAGGCTGGGAAGGGCCTCGATTCAGCCGTTCTCTCGAATTCCAAAGACCTGATAAACCTGGGCCCTTTTTTCCCCCCTTGGTGCCAGATCAGCTCTGCTTATCGACTGCTATTTTAATGAAACCTCCTGGTACCGGCTCAGGAAGGATATTTTTATTAGATACGACTGGGCGGATTCTCATGTTGAAAGCATTTGGTGTAAAACATGAACGCATCCAGGCCTCAGATATCTTTCCAAATATTTCCTTTGAAATCGGAAAATTACCAAGGAACTTGTGATAAAAAGATGAAAAAAGGAATTCAAAAGCAGAGATGACGTGCTTCTCTCCTCGCATTGCTGCCTGGGTGGGACTTTGGAAACCCACAACAGTAGAAGGTTCGATGGGGAGAGGAGCTGAGCGAGCAGTCCAGGCCCTGGCTGAGCCTGAAGGGCCAGGAGGAGGGTCGGTGGTCTTGTCCGGTGCTCTCCCCGCCCTTGCAACTTCCCCACTGGGGACTGAAGTCGCACCGAGGCAACGAGGCCAGCTCTGGCTCACAGAGAGTTAACTCTGAATTCACGATGTGCCTGGCATGATGGTGGCTGAGTCCCAGCACCAGAGAGAACATTGCCAACGACATTTATAGCGATCCACCCTTCCTTCCCCATTGGAGATCTCGTCGGAGCTCATCCACCTTCCCCAGCTTGAAATACAGCAGAGATAGAGACTTGAAGCCCGCGTTCAAACACTGGTTTTGCCACTTTATGGTTCGGTGAACTTAAGCAAGTCAATGTACTCCTGTGCCTCAGTTGCCTTATTGTTAAAATGTGCATAAATAATAGTGCTTGCAGGAGCGGGATGGGAGATAATTTATATAGCACATTTAACCATACCCAGTATTATTATTATTGTTATTTTTAGATTTCATTTATTTATTGGAGAGGCAGAGTTATAATCAGAGAGAGGGAGAGACAGAGAGAGAGGTCTTCCATCTGCTGATTCACTCCCCAAATGTCTGGAATGGCCAGAGCTGTGCTGATGTGAACCCAGGAGCCAGGAGCTTCTTCCAGGTCTCCCTCATGGGTGCAGGGGCCCAAGGACTTGGGCCATCTTCTACTGCTTTCCCAGGCACATCAGCAGGGAGCTAGATCAGAAGAGGAGCAGCCAGGACTCAAACCAGCGCCCATATGGGATGCTGGCGCTGCAGGCATAGTAAGATTTAACTTACTATGCCACAGCGCCGGCCCCTCATAGCTGGTATTAAACACTCAGTCATTGCTAGCGATGAATGCCATTACCATACAGACCCATCTGGCTCGGACCGTGGAGAGTGGGAGGGATGAGGAATTAGACCTTTTCCCTCTAGGGACGCGCAATAATCACCTGTGATCCCTGGACAGTTTCCACATGTACGTGAGCCTTTCTCAGCTCCTGATGGTGTACGAGTCATTGAGATTGCTCCCCAGGTTAGCAAATGTGCCCCGCGACGCTTAGCAAGAATGCGTGAGCTGCTCTTGTCCGCTAGTGAAAGGTGGAAGGAGAGCTGGAATCCAGGGCAGATTCAGGTCATCCGTAAGGGGCCTTGTTTTCTCCATAGAGCGATTTTAGAGGTGCATTTCGGAGGATACCAAACAAGGACAATGGGAGCCATACATTTTTTGGAAATATTTATTTTATTTATTTGAAAGGCAGATTTACAGAGAGAGAGAGAGAGAGAGAGAGAGAAATCCACTGGTTCACTTCCCAAATGGTTACAGCATCCGGGGCTGGGCCAGACTGAAGCCAGGAGATTTGAACTCCATCCAGGTCTCCTGCATTTGGGCCATCTGCTGGTGCTGCTTTCCCAGGCGCCTTAGCAGGGAGCTAGGTAGGAAGTGGAGCAACCGGGACTCAATCCAGGGCACCTATGGGGTGTTGGTGATGCAGGCAGCAGCTTAACCCATGTGCTAGGATGTGCTGGAATACAATTAGCAAGACATTTATCTCCAGAATTCCTGCTGCTTACCCAGTGCACCCAAGATGACTGTCCTAAATTTCTACTGAAATTCCCCCTTGCTGTCATTTCAATCTTATCCTCCCAGCTTGATGGGTGGGGAGCCTGAGGCTCAGAGGAGCCACTAGGCACTGGCAGGACCTCAACAACTTGGGAGGGAAGAGATGCCGGTGGTGTATTCTGGAGAAGAACACACGGCACTTGGGCTCCTGTTGGTTTCACTCAGCAGGGCTTGCAGGGATGTGTGATTCCTTCACTCCAACCAGGAGATCAGAGCAGCCTAGTCTGAGATGTCCCCTGGGGCACAGCTGTTCCATGAGCTCTTCGGAGCCTCCACCTGGGCCGACCTCCAAGTCCCGGCCAGTCGTGCCTCTGCCCCCCCGCAGGTTTCCCAGCTCACACCTTCCCCTTCCTGCTTCTCCTTGGTTGCTTCCTCTCGATAGCATTCCCTGGCCCAAGTCCTTTAAGACACTGGAAATACTGGAAATTTCAAAGTCCTAGCTGGGCCTGGTGCCCCTGCTGGTTGGCTGCCTGGTCTGGGCTTCCTGTCCAGGCTCCACTGGTTCTTCCTTATTTCTGGGGACTGTT
This sequence comes from Oryctolagus cuniculus, assembly GCF_051225735.1. NCBI lineage: Eukaryota > Metazoa > Chordata > Mammalia > Lagomorpha > Leporidae > Oryctolagus > Oryctolagus cuniculus. The sequence continues at coordinate 58,846,372 of NC_142884.1, read as the reverse complement.
TGCTTTGCTCTCATCTCTTTGTGGAGACATCTGCTCCCCTGGCCCTTATCTTTCCTGATCTACACCGTAACTCTGGCTTATGGACAACCCTATCTGGGGCAAGCTGGGACCCTCAGTATTATTTTTCTCCCTTCCCTGGCAGCATGGATGATTAGAGTAGTGGCCTTGGGCCAAGTAACCAGGTCTCCCTTTTGCTGGAATATATAAGCAATGGGAAATTTGTTTTATCTTTAAATTTTTTTTTTGGCTTATTTTCATTTTATTTGAAAGGCAGAGAGGCAGACAGAGAAACATCTTCCATCCCTTGGTTCACTCCCCAAATGCCTGTCACAGTCGCAGCTGGGCCAGGCTGAGACCAGGAGCCTGGAACTCAATCTGAGTCACCCATGTGGGTGGCAGGGAGCTGGGTTACCTGCTGCCTCCCTGGGTGTGCGTCAGCTGGGAGTTGGATGGGAAGCAGAGGAACAGGAACTCCAAGCGTGTGTTCCCACCTGGCGTGTGGGCTCCCCCTGTGCTGACCGAACTGCTACACCACATCTCAGCCATGCCGGGTTGTGGAGTCCCAGGCGGCTCTGTGGCTTGGTCAGCGATGTGCTTCCTGGACATGGGGTAGGGTGAGTCTGTCCTTCAGATCCTCTTGGGAAACTCTGTTCTTCATTCTAGGCCTCCAGCCACTCCTCTGGAGCCCAGCACTTTGTTGCTGTGGCTGATGAAGAAGGAGCACTTCTCCCCACTTCTGGAAAACTGGGGTGCGGTAGCACAGAGACAAGGCCTATAGCAGAGAAAGAAACTTTTTTTTTTTTTAGCATCTACCATATACAAGCTCTGAAATAGTTTCTTTGCTGTATAATCTAGAGTTTCTCTGATTCCTAAATTCTGAAGCAAATTCTGGAACAAATTCAACCCTTCTCTATCCATGCCTAGGGGTGGGGTGGGTGGGGTGGGGTGCGGTGAGGGGGTAATGACTTTCTCAGGATTTGTGTGACTTTCAGATCTTCATCTCATAACAAGACAAAACGTTTCTTCTTTCATTAGGAGCAAATATGAGTAACAGGCAACTGTGTTGTAAAGATCTTATTTTTTTTCTTCTTTAAACACAAATACATTTCTCATAAGAAAAAATGCGAGAGATAGATAGATATTTTCAGTCCCACTTTACAGATGAAAAAAATTGAGTACGTCTTAGAAATGTGAACTATGTTCTCTTCCTTTGCATAGCAAATGCCTGGCAGATTCATCATTCAGATCCAGAGCTGCGTGACTCCAAACCCATCTTCAATCAAAATGAAGTTGGACCTTGGATTGCGAGACCAGTTTCATTGTGTAGCTGATGTGGGTTTTACAGTGTCATCTTTCTGCTCCCATTATGGATGAATTCCACTTTCCCAGGCAGCGTTGTAATTTGTACGGAGTAAGTAGAATTTCCACCTATGCAGTCTAAATTTTGGCCCTGAGATTTTGACGATGCAGGAGTGATGGGGAAAATCGCCAATCAGTCTATTGAGTTTCTTTGGGATGACTCATACCCTCACAGGAGGGTCTTCGAGAAGCTTCACCTCCCGGAAATAAATGTTCTAGTAACTTAGTTACAAACTGCAAGATTCCAGATCTTATTAGGACCCAGCGTGTAGTTCTGTACTGTCCCAATTTTATCTTCAGAATTGATTTAATTAGCTAAAAAACATTTGCATGTGTAATTTGTGTTTTTCTTCTGATGCATCGTGATAACAAGCTATTCTTTTACATCATTAAGATGGAAACATATTATATTTTCATGCAAAGCAGAATCTGTTATTTTTGAAGTGTCTAGTCCTCTTGTCTTTAAAATATTCAAAAAGTAAGTGTGTGTCAGACAGTGGCTGCCCTGGGCTTTTGGAGGTCCGACTTGGAGCTCACGTGACTGGGGGTGGCTTCATCTGTGATACATGGAAGCTGTTCCAGGCTGAGGAATTCACAGGAGTTACAACTCCATTAATGTGCTCACAGCAGGCCAGTCCCTCACTCGGAATGGGGCTGGGCATCGCCACGGAGGGAAGAGGGGCTGAACATTTTAACTGGCGTTGGTCTTTATGGCGTCATTTAAAGCCACAGTTTTATAGCCGATTTCTGTCGTTCGACCTTGGAAGCTCAGGAACTCATCATGGTTTTGGAAATTGTATCCACCTTGATTAACCTCATTGTCTATAAAGTTACAGTCCATGAAACAGCCTCCTCTGACACTTTATTAGAGGAGATTATCATAAAAATACATTCTTAAAATGTTATTGATTTTAAGATGGCAAAGAGGAGAAGTTTATCTAATTACCAAATATATATTCCCACTGTTTGATAGATGTAGGAAAACAGGATTTTATTGACAATTTCTGAGAAGCTGGGTGAATTTTCCCCCTGACTTTACAGAGCCGTGCAACTTGACTAAATTTAAACATCAGACATAACCTCCAAAGGTATTTTATAAGAAGAAATTCTTTAACTGGCCAATTGTCTATCTTAGGTAGCTCCAATTCAGTTCTGTTTATAGTTTACTTATTTTTTGCCACTATTCTACTTTTTTTTTTCAGTCCAGGGTAAAGTTATCCTAATGCTGTGGGAGCTCAGAGTTGTAGTGTCAGAAATCACAGAACTCTGTGTCGGTTTCATTCCCATGAGAAAGGTACTGAGGGTCTCAGCCTGGATTTCTCTCCTCTCAAGTAAAGGGGTGATGAAAAGCCATTAGGGATAGGGGAGAACGGGCTGATGATCTTGCACAGAGAGCATCTACAAGCAGGGACTTGTGTGTTTCACTTGGGGAGGATGTATCCAGCTATGTGGACATTTTAGGAGTTTTATGTGGAAGAGTAGGGGAAATCACCTGTTTTAACTGGCGATCCTGGGAGCTCCCTCTCACGAGAGGTGACCTAGTACATCCCCCGTGATGGGCATTATGAAGTGTCTACACTAGATGGCATCATGAAGCGTCTACACTAGATGGACGACTGGCCCCGGGGAGCCAGGAACCCCTGCTGCACCTGGTGACCTGCAGGTCCCTGGTTCATTACAGCCTGGAGAGATCTCGTGTGGAATCTGATCACAGGGCTCCATGAGTCAGTCTGGTGACTCACAGACACAGCCTCCATGGACGGCTCTGTCTTCCAGTGTCTTATTTGTTTCTAACGTGTTTTCCACCTTTGATGGATCATGTGTTTCCTGCCAGCCTGACACCCACAGGTCTCCCTGTCCAAGGCGCCCCTGCTCAGTCTTTTCTCTCTATTGCCGTCCCCACCCCCCAGTCCTCCACCTGCACATCCTCTGTCTGCCACTTCCTCCTTGTCTCTCGTTCCCAGACTCCCAGCTCCCTTCAGGGCCACAAGACGCTGCCTTTGGCCGGTGGATGTTCACGTGAGTCAACTTCACGTCTAAGAAAAGCTCCCTGGTGTATCTGGGGTTCTGTCTTCAGGGCCTCATTTAAGAAGTGACACCTGGGGAGAGAATAGGTTTAGCAGAAAGACCTGAATTCAAGTCCTCTCTGTGTCATTTGCCAACTGCAGAATCTTGGGGAAATCTCATCACATTTCTCACCTTTCTGGGTCTCTCTCTCCCCGTCTCCTGAAATCACCAGTCTCTCAGGGGTTGCGTGCATTAGGAAGAGTTGACGTAAACTTCTTGACTTAAATCCCACAGCAGGTAGTAGGTGTTCACAAATGGCTGTTTCTAGTAACATCATCTCTGCTTCCCTTCCTGGGCAACACCATTCTGCGTGGCTTACAGTATTCAGAATCATTTTTCACCATTTCTCACTCCCTTCGGAAGCTTTTTAAAAAATTTATATGACCTGTGACATGAACAACTTATGTCAAATCCTGCCTCTTCCAGGAAGTGTTCCCCATTAAAGGGAGTCCAGCTCCAGCTAATCTCCATCCTGGCTTGCTCTCTGCAAGACAGGAGACCCACTGTGCTGCAAGGGTTAGGAGGGAGCTGCCTCTCCAACACCCCCCAGGCACAGAGGCCCTGGCTGCTGCCTGTGTTTGTTCGAACGTGGGCGAGTCCCTTTTGATGGTGAGGCCACCTGAGCTAATTGTCCCTCTGTGTGGTGGACATTGTGAACCGGTAGAGCAGTGACATGGTAGGAAGAAGAGAAGGTTTGAAGTGAGAGACAGAGCAGGTGCTTTCTGTGCACCCTCATAGGCTACCCGGCACCACGACAGGTTTTCCAAGCTAGGGCTCAGCACACCTTTTCTTCAAAGGACCAGATAATATTTGGGGCTTTGTGGTCCATGTGACCATGGGAAGCAACCAGTGAAGTTTTCCACTGTGGCTTGAAAACAGCCATCAGAGAAGTTTGGAATGCATGAGTGTGGTTGTGTTCCAAGAAAGCTTTATTTACAAAAACAGAGCTTGGGGCTCACTTTGGGCTACAGGCGACAGGTTGTTAACTTAGTCCAGTGTTCTCCAAGCCTCAGCTTACTCAGCGTCAACACGGGGATCTTAGAGTGTCAGGAAGATTAAATAGCAGAACTGAGACATCCAAGCACATAGCCTGGCCCCTAAAAGATCTCGAAACGTTACTTCTTTGCCTCCCTCCTTTTTCTCCCATGAGTTTCTGAACAGTGAGAAGTTAGGAAAAAACTGTACACAAAGCTCCCCCCCCAAGTCCTGTGATTTTATGAAATTGCCCTTTGAAGAAAGAACAAGCAAGAAAGAGCATGCCAGAGAGAGAAAATTGTATGCGTGTTCTTTTTCTCTGCAGAGTCTGACCACAAGGAGCATTAAATCAATCAGATGACAAAGCAGAATATGAAAAATTGAGTTGGTTTGGTCCCAAGTATGCAGGAGGCTTGTGCTGTTGGGATCAGAAGCAGGAAAAAAAATAAATAAATGGAATGTTTTCTACGCATTATGTGCATTGGCTATTCTGTGACTCCCACATAATTCATCACAGGAAAACTTTGAGTGCAATAAACATTTCCCCTAGTTTCACGGTTGCTCTGATCAAGAACAAAGCCATTAACATAAATGCAGATAAATACAAGGCAAATAATGATATTCCCAATTGCTTCTGTGTCAACCAGCTCAGCCCATCAATCTTGCCTGACTGGTTAAGAAGGAACGGAGAGAATTTATAACCGGGGAAGATTTCTTTCTGGAGCATTTCCACCGAGGAGAAGAGAGGAGAGGAGAGGAGAGGAGAGGAGAGGAGAGGAGAGGAGAGGAGAGGAGAGGACGGATGAATCACCGGGAAAGTCTGCGGGAAACCAAATCAACGCTCTTCATCTTTAGACTCCCCCTTCCTTGCCTTGAAACCCTAGCTTTCTGGGGCAGGAGCGTCTGCAACGTGGCACCTTCAGGCTCGGCTCGCAATGGTTGTTTTTTTTTTTTCATGTGCTGAGCCCTCTCACTGCATTCCTGGGGGAAAAGTGTGCCCATGCTGCCCGATGGTGAGTGGAGGTGAGGACTTGGCAGGGCTCCTCTGTTCGTGGTCCAGAAGCAGTCGCCCCATCCCAGTTGATCCTAATTCTATTTCTTATCCACTGTGTGATTTTTAAATGACCATTTCATGTATCTGAACCTGAAGTTCTTTATCTGCGAAAATAGGGCTAATAAACCCCCTTCAGCATTTTGCTAAATTAGCTGACTGTTCAACATGATGGCACCAGCTCTAAGTGGGACCTGGCACAAAGGAGGTGTCTTTACATGGTGATTTCCACACCTTTGGAATCTGCAGCCCTCCCATGCAGCTATGCCTTCTGTTGGAGTGAGCTGACTGCTTGCAGTGAGATTCAAACCATGCTCAGGGTGGTGGCATCAGTCAGATGACCACCCACCTGTCCAAGTGGCCCCCGCCAGGCTGCAAGGTGCTCTGGCCTTTGGCCGGTGACATTTGGACCTGTCTCCCTGAATGTCAGTCTGCTCACAGGTGCTGGGCTCACAGGTGCCAATCACCGCTGCCTCCGGCAGATCGGCATGCTGTAACATGCGCCCGCACGGTTTCTCCAGACAGACGGGGAAGGACTGAGTTGACCCAACATCATCTGTCTGGCTGGACGCTCATTTTTCTTCTCCTGCCTGTTTGATTCCTGCTCACTGCTTGAGATGTGTCTCAGGGTACCTTGCCCTCATGCGATCTTTCCACTCCTTCTGCCTCCTCTAATGTCAGTCCTGACCTTAACTTCAGTCACAGGGAGGTGTGCACTCATCACGCCACCTGTGCCTCCATCCAGCCCTTCTTTCCTCCTGTCCCAGAACGCCCACTGGGCGCCTTGCTTTGGGGGGATTTTTAGGCACCATTCTCCATAATGGGAGTAGTTTTCCACTTCAGAAAGAGATGATAACACACCCAGCATGTTCAAAAATTTCCACTATCATTGTTCAGGGCAGTGGAAAGGCCCAGGGCTGGGTGGGGTAGGAGGCTGGCTGTTACTAAAGTGTTTGTCCTGGTCCATTGCCCAGTTTTTTTCCAGGTATTTAATCATCCCTGCTTCCCTTCCTCCTCTGTAGTAACTCAAATGCTTTCTTGGCCAGCGCCATGGCTCACTAGGCTAATCCTCCGCCTGCGGCGCCAGCACACCAGGTTCTAGTCCCGGTTAAGGCACCAGATTCTGTCCTGGTTGCTCCTCTTCCAGGCCAGCTCTCTGCTATGGCCAGGGAGTGCAGTGGAGGATGGCCCAAGTGCTTGGGCCCTGCACCCCATGGGAGACCAGGAGAAGCACCTGGCTCCTGGCTTTGGATCAGCGCAGTATGCTGGTCATAGCAGCCATTTAGGGGGTGAACCAATGGAAGGAAGAGCTTTCTCTTTGTCTCTCTCTCTCACTGTCTAACTCTGCCTGTCAAAATAAATAAATAAATAAATCAAATGCTTTCTCACCTCTGTGGTTCTTTTGTTTTTTCTTAATTTTTTCCATTTATTATTTTATTTAAAAAGAAAAAGAGAGAGAGAGAGAGAGAGAGAGAGATTGTGAACCATTTACTGGTTCAGTCACCAGATGCTTCCAGCACCTGGGAGGCCTGAGGCTGGGGGAGCTGTGAACTGAATCCAGGTCCCCATGGGAGAGGCAGAAACTCAGTGTTTGAGCCATCGCCTCTGCCAACGAGGGTCTGATGAGTAGGAAGCTGGAATCAGGAGCTGGAGCTGGGAGTTGGACCTGGGGACTCTGATGTGATGGCGGTGTCCTAACCACGTCCTGGCCCCTAAGCCCAGTGTCTGCCCCCATCAGTGGTTCTTGGTGCGTCTGTAGCCAGCGTCAGCTTGTGCTTTGCCAGTTGATGATTCAGGGCTCTGCACTGGGTGCTTCAAATCACAGTGCCTTTGGCCCAGTTCGGAGGATCCAGCTATTTAGGATGGCTCCAGGAAGCCTCCTCTGCTTTCCCTGTGCTTAGCGTCTCTCCAAAGGGTTCCTCAACCCGGGCCGAGGCAACGTTTTGCTCCATAGCATTCACTAGCATCACCCTCTCACTGTGGCTTGTGCTATGTCCTAAGGCCTTGCCTTGATCCCAAAGGGACTTCCTGGCTGTACCATAAGGAAATCGGCAGTCTACCTCCCCCCTCCCCTCCTGTTCTGTGAACAATGTTCCAGGAGGCTCCCCACGGTTTTTCCCAAGAGCCATTGGGGTCCTTTTGTAAGAGGGATTCCTGCTGGCCTTCCAGGATTTCCCAGGATGCCCGAGATGCTTCTGCAAATGAGCCTCCCTCTGAGCGATGTGCTTCGCCACACTACTGGGGAGCTTTCTTCACAGTCATCAACATCTCATCTTAATTGCTTTTGTTTATGGTTCAATAAGTGCACTGTTTTTGGCAACACCAGCTCACAGCAATATCTTAAATTACCCAAGGCTGCCCACTTTCACTTATGAACTCTGGCTTGTGTCTGATGAGCAGTTAGATTTTTAACCATTGATTCCCTTCATGTGACAGGGAATGAGGAACATAAAGCTGATGGGAACAGTAAAATACAGGGAACACCGCAGACTGGGGAACCATAAAAGGAGTGTACAATGTTTGAGGCCAATATAAAAGCAATGAGTTTTTAATATATGGCGTGTGTAATACATTCATATTCCTAATAAAGTCAATTATTGTTGAATCTGCTATTTCTCAATTTTCCACCTCAGCTCAGACAAAAACAAATCTGGAGCTATTCAGAAGAAAAAAATTATGCTATGGTAATTGCAAATGCAGCGGCTGTCAAAAAATTGCCTATTAAGTGCCAGTTTAACCCATCTACCCTCCTAGGGACCAGGGAAAATGTTGGAAATAGTGCTTACCATGAATATAATCGGAGACAAAATTGTGAATCTCCGTCCTTGATCTGAGCAATTACCTTGCCTTTTTTCTTTTTTTAAAAAAATTCCAGTTGTCAGTCTCCAGGCAGCAGTCAGATGGAGAGTGTAGAGTTTGCGAGGATGTGTGTGAGTCAGTGACGTCACCTGCGGAACCTGCCCATGTCACTTATTTCTGTATGCCTTGGTTTCCCTATTTGCTTATCCAAGAAGTTGTTCCCAAGCTGACTGCTCATCCGAATAATTTGTCTTCCTAAGTCTATTTTTAATTGGAAAAAACTATAGCTAACTGAAAAAAAAAAATCCAAGTATCCTTTGTATTGTCATTATTGATTATAGGAGAATATTGGTTAACTATTGAGCTATAAGGATACTCTCGCAGATTTAGTGGATTTGAATGCAATGTTTTTATGAAAGCAGCTTCTGTGGCCAGGGGGTTGTGCCCAGCTTAGCCAAGCCCCCTGCTTGCGTCAGAGTCTCCGGCGGCCACAGCAAAGCTGTGGGACAGAGCTGCCTGCACAGCGGAGGCTGCACAGGGCAGGAACAGGCGTGGCTGCCTGCAGAACTCAGTCTTGCTGGCTGTGGGTGGGAGGTCACCCTCAGCCCCTAGACAGTTGCTGGACAGACTGGCTCAGTTCCTTGCCACGTGTGCCTCCCCAGCCTGACCACTGGCTTCCTCAGGGGACACCATCTCACAAGAGAGATTGTCCCACAGGGTGAGCACCACGGTCACGGGCAAAATCGTCAAAGTCACATCCCGCCAACTTTGCTGTGTTCCGGGGGTTAGACAGGAGTCATGGGTCCTGCCACCCCCGGGAGATTACGAACCCTAGCCATGTAAGAGTCCACCCACCACAAAGAGCGAAGCATGAGAGTGTCTTAAAAAGCAAAAGGCAAAGGAAGCTGTAAAATGGGGACTGGGAGTGTGCAGCCGTGGTGAGCCCAGGGCCGCGCCCCTTCTGAGGCTTCTTCCAGCTTCCGGGGGCCCTGGCCGTCCCCGATGCTGGCAGGGAAGCTGCGTCACTCCAGCCTCTGCTGCATTTCCTGGGTGGGCTTTTGCTGTTGGTCTCTGTGTCTCCCCTCCTGGTCACCAGCCCTCGGATTTGGGGGCTACCCCAGTTCAGTCTGAGCTCCTCACAACTAGTTCACCTGTTCCTAAGTGAGACCACATTCTGAGGTTCTGGGTAGACATGGCAATTCTGTGTGCCAGTGTTTATTTCTGTACCAGTGTCCCTCCCCACCCCCACCTTTGGCATTTGGCACATTAACTCCCACTGACTCCCTGCTGTGGCAGGTGGCCGTGGGTGCTGGTAGTGGCCCTCATCCTGGGGAGGTACCAGTCTGCCTCAGGGTCTCCAAACAGCTCCTGGAAAATGTGTATCGTGAGAAAACTAGGCATGAATTTCCAAATGTCGCCTGCACAAGAATGAACTTACATTTTAATGCGACTTTTCTGCAAGTCTGTTGAGGTTTCCTTGTACCCCATTTGCAAAATGATCATAGTAACAAGAATACCATTTAGGTAATATCAGTGGAGCTCCAGAAGCAGCGCCTGGCACACAGTAAGTGCGCTGCAGAGGCCAACAGTGACAAGTTACCCCTCGGTTCGCCTTGTCTCTCCGCTCCATGCTCTGTGATCGATAAGCGTCATGATTAGTGCTTGGCTTAGTTTTAAAACTGCATTGAAATCTACTGCTGATTTATTATAATCAGCTATGGGGAGTATAAAGTATATACATATTTATAGCATGTATATACAATACATAAATACATTTATATAATTAATGAAAAGGAAATCATGAGTTAAAATGAAATAAAATTATATAGATATGGAATTATTAATTTTTTTTTGACAGGCAGAGTTAGACAGTGAGAGAGAGAGAGACAGAAAGGTCTTCCTTTTCCTTTGGTTCACCCCCTCCAATGGCCACTATGGCTGGCGCACTGTGCCAATTGGAAGCCAGGAGCCAGGTGCCTCCTCCTGGTCTCCCATGCAGGTGCAGGGCCCAAGCACTTGGGCCATCCTCCACTGCACTCCAGGGCCACAGCAGAGAGCTAGACAGGAAGAGGAGCAACCAGGACAGAATCCAGCGCCCCAACCGGGACTAGAACCCGGTGTGCCGGCGCCGCAGGCGGAGGATTAGCCTAGTGAGCCACAGCGCCAGCCTAGATATGGTATTATTGAAAACTACATAGATCTGAAGAAGATCCTTTGGCGCTCAGTCTGTTTCCTTCGCCCAGGATCCGGTTTCTTCTGTCTGGAAAGAAGGAATTAAATACCCTCGCCTCTCTCCTTGCATCCTCTCCTTCCTGTCGCTCCTGCTTCGTCAGCTCTGTCAGTACTTCTTCCCTGGTTGGTTTCTATATTTATTTTATGTTATTTACTTCCGGTGTAGTCTACGAGGTCTTGTTAGAGGCTCATTGGAACAACGGCCTTTTCATGGAAAATCAAGTGCTATTTTATATTTTGATGTTGCAGTAATGGTGGTGATAACACTTGGTACTTCTGTGCTTGATGTAATCTGGTCACAGAAACCGCGTAACAAATGCAAAATCATTTCATCTCTGTGGCAGGGCAGTCCTCCGGGGGAGGTGGCCTTTTACACATGAGCGAGCTGCGGCGAGGGAGGTGGAGTAACGTGCCCAGGGTCACAGAGCCGGCAAGTGGCAGCGGCGGTTTGGGTGTGGGCCCTGACCTGGCTGCTCTGCTCAGCTCCGTGTCATCCCTGGAAGAGTCTAGTGGTCTGCCTGCACCCCTGCCCCTGCAGAAGGGAGCCCAAAGCTGTGGCTCTGAACGCGGGCCACTCCCAGGAATGTGAGCACGATATGAAAAAGCAAAAAAGGAAAAAAAAAAAAAACTAGAAATCAAAAGAAACGCCCTTTCTTTACTTAGAATTCATTCCCCAAAACAGCCTGCGTTTTGGTCTTGCAAATTCAGCCAGCCCATGCCTTCCGCATGGAGGTTCTGTTTTCCAGAGTGTTCCTGTATTTTTTTCTTACTGACAAAGAAAAATCTATGCCTTCATCCTCCCATTAAGAAGGAGCAGCCTCTTCAACATACAAACTGAAAGACAGAGGCTGCTTCCCTCTCGAACACGCCGTTTCCGGCACCTGTCGCCCTCCTGGCGCATTCGCACTGATTGCTTTTTGCTCCGCGCTCCTCAGGTGGAGATTTCATTTGATTCCCCTCTTGTGCTTAGTTTCCATTTTTCCTTGGATTTCCGGGCCTCCTTTTCTATTTTTCTTGGATTCCTTTTTCATTTGGCTCAAGCACCTTCTCAATGTTATTGTCTTTTTTTATTTTTATTTTTTGCAAGGACGTTAATGTCATAATTGAAATGCACCTTGCCTCAAAGGGTGGGGCCGATGGGACTCTCATTAGTGTCCCCATCGAAGGTAACGCCTCCCTTCTCTTGGAGCTTTCGGGATTTTCTCTTCGTCTTTGCTGTCTGGGGCTCTCACCAGAATGGTAGCTGAGAATTTTCCAGCTCTTTGCCCTTTGCAACACTCCAAGAGCCCATCAGTGTGAAGACATGAGTCCTTCCTTCATTTCTGATCATTTCTTCGGGGAATTTAAATTTCGGAGTGCAGGTCTGGCGCGCGCCCGGAAGCTGGGTGCTGAATAAGATTTCCGAATGGATTCCTTAGTCAGTGATGTGTGTGAAGCGCTGCAGCAGGTGGCCCCAGGGATCATTTTCTGTTCCACACTTGCATGTCCGGTTCAGGGGCCAGGGTGGACTTTTGTGACGTTGTCGCCTGGTGCTGGCCTTGCTTGGGTTTGAATACCTTCATGATAGGTGATGGGGTGAGGATGCGAAGCTTTGCCACGCTGTCTCTGCCAGCAATCTCGTGGAGGTCTCATGGGATCATATTTGTAAAACTGCGTTGAAAGCTCCTGGGGCATCCGCATGGGGGCAGTTGATCCGTCCAGGCGCACAGCCCTGTCTGGGCTCAGTGAGTGGGCAGACAGCATCCCTTGCAGTGACAGAGTGCAGGGAATGTTTGTCCTTGGGCTCCATTTTTGCAGCATCTTTCCTTCCTATTACCTGCTCCTTGGTCCCTGAAGGTAGACGCCTGTCCCCGGGACAGAGCCGTTTGTTTCAATTTCTCCCCTCGTCTTCTCCTCTTCCTAGTGCGTTTGCCGACTGAAGTCTCAAATCAGGCTTGTGTTTCCAGTCTCGGAGTAGCAGCGCCTCCTCCATCTATTCTATAAATCCTTATTATTAATAATAAGGATAATAATGATAATGCTAAATAGCACTCAGGTAAAAATCTTCCATTACAATATGCTCTCAGAAATCGTACCTCTGGGCTGCTGGCTTATATAGGAAACACAAAAACTGATTAAAAAAGATGACTGTTCTATCCAAAATGTGTTTGCTTTTCTGGGCTGAATTCATTTGTTTGATTGAAAATTTCATAAAGGAAAATATGTGCTCGAGAGGTCTGGGATTGTTAGGAAATAAGCCCATTGATAACCCAAATGTTTGGAATACATGGATGACAGATAGAGCTCATTCCAGAACAGTCGGGCCATTTCGACACAGCCGACTCGATGCCTGACGTAGAATAATCCAGACACATCTTCTGAAATGCTGCGTGGAGTCCGGGGCAGTACCGTGTAGGGCAGCAGTGGAGAAGCTTTGTTTCCGCAGAGGGCCTTTTGGGTATGTATGTCATCCATGAGCCGTACAAAATTATCCGCTTAAAAATTAGCCTGCTCTGTGGCCAGGGAGTGCAGTGGAGGATGGCCCAAGTCCTTGGGCCCTGCACCCCATGGGAGACCAGGAGAAGCACCTGGCTCCTGCCATCGGATCAGCGCGGTGCGCTGGCCGCGGCAGCCATTGGAGGGTGAACCAATGGCAAAAGGAAGACCTTTCTCTCTGTCTCTCTCTCTCACTGTCCACTCTGCCTGTCAAAAAAAAAAATTAGCCTGCTTTAGATCTATTGCATTTGACGTCCTGCCTGCAGATGCCTTGGTGGGACCAGACCAGATGATTTCTCAGGTCCTACGTGGCCTGTGTGCTGGACGTTCCCCACCCCTGGTGCAGGGCTCCTGGGAGCTATCCCTGCTCTGTCTCTGAAGAGTGATGGCGGCGCTGGGCGCACTACCTAACGTCTCAGTGCCTCTACTTCCCTGTCTGCAAAAAGAGGGTTTCAAACCTGTCTCACAAGTCTGCAGTCAGCACCTGCCAGTTCTCAGCATGTAGAATTTACCTTCTGAAACGGAAGGTGTGATGGTCACAGTTGTTGAAATTATTTTGATGTATAATAGACACTATACAGAAGGATGATTTTCTTAAACGTTTTAAATATCATATAGTTATATAAGAACACACACAGGTAATGCACATACAATTGCATGGGTTTTAATACAAGGCAAACACAGCGGTGACTGAAATTTGGAGCTGGGACATCGGCACTCAACCTACAGGTGCGCTGTGTTCCCTGGATTGAGAGAAAGGGAATGGTACAGTATGCGCCCCACCCCCATCCATCAGGGCAAATGAGAGGTTCTTGTTTCTTCACTCAGCAGCGTTTGCATGGTGCGTCCATGCCCATTCCTTCTGCTGGGGAGTACTCCTGCATGAAGGCTGCCTGTGTTCTGCTGTGCCGTGGACACTGGCTGATTAGCAGCTGGCCATGATGCACACTGCTCTGAGTGTTCCAGAACATTCCTGAAGTGAACTTAACGGGACAAAACCCTAACGTTTTAGCAGGCAGTAGTGCTTTTCCTTGCTGTTTTCCTCCTCGTCCCATTGATCCCCAAGGAGAAGCCACGCTCCTCCTCCGTATGTGTTGTCGGGCCCTGCGGTCCTTGGAACTAGGGCATTGCCTGTTCCCCCTTCCCTGGTTTCCCGCCTCCCTCAGCTGACTCTTGGCACCTCCAGGGCTGTCTTCCTGAAACACACATTTGAGTATATCGTTTCCCTGATCAAAGCTTTCAGGTTCCTCAGTGCCAATGGGAAAAAAAAAAAAAACGCAAAACAGCACAATCCTGAGTTCCTAGTACAGTCAGATCCCTGAACAGGCGCCTGGCATCGCCTCACCCCTCCGTCTTCCTCTCGGCGCACTTGTGCCTTACTGGGTGAGTCCCTTGGCTTCCCCAGTGCTCTCTCAGCCCAGCATGACCTTGCTGCCTTACTGGTGGTACTGAGTTTCTGCTCATGGTTGAAGACCAGCCCAGGACCCCTAAGTTCCGACAGCATTTCATTCCCCAGTCTCTCCGAAGCCTAGTCCACAACCTCACACTCACCATGCTGCTCCTCCCCTTCAGGCCGGGCCTGGCTCCCTGAGGGCTGGGTCTGAGAACTGAGCACACAGCTTTCTCTATCGCTTGGTCCTTCCTGTGTCACGTTCTTGTCACAGAACGGCCCTCTCCACGGCCCTCGGATAAATTGTCCTCATCCTTATCAAAGAAGTGTGCACTTCGGAGCAGCCTCCTATCCAACAGGCTTCTCAGGTTTGGGGTGAGTGACCCCAGTATCGTATTTATAGTAAGTATTGAGAATTGCTGCTTCATGAAGGTTAAAAACAACTTGCATTTCTGTAATTCTCCCTGGGAACCGAAGGAGTGCAGCTTGCTTTCCTCTCCATGAGAAAATATTCCAATTTCAACATATCCCTAGAGCAACCCTTGGTGTTTGATGGGGCCCCTGGCCTGCAGAGAATTTTCTGGAAGGTCTGGAGCAACCTGAAACCCGAGATCGGCCCTCCCAATCAGTCTTATGGCCTCATAGTCTGTCCTCTGTGAAATCATCCCTGCCTCTCACCTTGTGGCCCCAGAGCCTTGGGCCACTGTCACCTCCCGTCTGGCGTGGAGCAGTCCTATGCACCCGCCCTGCTCTCCAGGTTTTCCTACTGGTTTCTTAGCAGCGGGACCTGTACTGCACCTGGCACACAGTAGGCCCTCAACAATGCTCATGGACAGAGTGCATGCCAGTCTTTATTTCCGAAGAGGCCGTTAAAAATCTTTTGCACTGGGCAGTGGCATCAGTGTTTATTTTTACGGTTTGTGAATTGGAGGGAGATATTTTCGTCAGTTCTGTGGGTAACTATTTATTAATGTCTAGCGCATATCCAGAGTCTTAAGGACATTCAGACTGACAGTGTATTTTGAGCTGACTGGGGCCAGCACCCTACGGTTGCCTCGCGTTTAGCTTCAAGTGTGATTTATGAGTAGTTCCTCTGTGTCAGGGGTTAGGGCAGAGGCTCTGCATTTCTTGTCTTGCTCCATTCTCTCCCTTTTGTGTACAGTTCAAGGAAAACTCCAAGTCTCAACAAATATATACTCAAACAAACCAACCAACCGTTCTCCCAGGGCACGCTGGGAGCTAAGTAGCATGAATTCACAAGGACGTGAGGGAAAGCTTAATATGTTAACCGAGGGAAACATCAGTGGGGTTCTCATCCATAGACTCTGATATTAAAATGACTCAACCATTGTATCAAATAAATATTTATTTGGCACCTATGCTAGGCACTGGGAACCCGATGTTGAACAAATATCTACTTCTTTACTCTCATAGAACTCCCGTATGTCCTGGGGAAGCCAGACTAAACAAGAGAAAGGCAAGTAAACAAGCAAATGACTTAAGATGGCTCCAAAATGTGACGATAATAAGACCATATTTCATTGATTTTTAAGACACATTTCTTTGCACCTTTTAATGTTGTTGAAATTGTGATGTCTTCAAATGGGAACGTGTGTTTAATATATTGTTTTTCCCCCCGAGAAGTTATTAAATTGATGCTTTGACTTCCGATCGATGGTGTCTCCGAATGGAGGAAATACGGTAATAATAAAAGCTCACATTTATTGGACACTAAGTATGAGGCAGGCTCTGAGCTGCTCGGGTTGTAGCTGTCTGTTTTATTCTGGATAATGACCACGAGAAGCACACAGAAGCTTTTCTCCTTGAGAGTGGAGGGAAAGCCATCTCAGGGAGGTGAGCAGGTGAGGCACCCGGCTTAGCGTCAAACACCTGGAGGAGCCGCCGTGCGGGTGCGGAGCCCAATCTGTCCCACGCTGCTCTGCTCACCCCTCTGCTGCCCTGCGCCCCTCTGCACCACTCCCCTCCAGGGCAAGCTGGTGCAAAGCACGGGGTGCGATCAGGATTCTCCAGGTAGGCCTAGGGCAACTCTCTGGTTTCCATGCACCTAGCAGATCTGCTCCGACAATGCGTGGAGCCGGCTTGTGTACAGGCTGCATAGATGCACAGCGAGGACACAGAAGAGCCCTTGTCCGACAGTGTTCTGACACAAGAATTGGGGTACCCGCCTTGCTCAGTGATCCGGAGGTGCTTCGACCTGCTTTGGCGAGTTCTTAGAAGAGAGGTCAGAGAAACCCTTAGGCGTTCCTGGGCTAACTGGGGATCCTGTTAGAAGCCTGTTCTGGAAGCAAAGAGAAAACACGGCTGTCCCTGTGGGAGGACCAGGTTTGCCAGCAGCACGCCGGAGGTCCCTCCAATCCAAGCCAGCCCCAGAGAGGTGAGATGACTTGCTCAGGAGCCCTGGGACCAGGTGGAGAACTGGAAGTGGGTTCTCGGTCTCTCAGCATTTCCTTCGTGTCCCCATCCCCTCCCTCGCCCCTCCTCCGGCCTCCTCTTCCTCACCTTCACCTCCTGCCCCGTTGCCCCATTCTCCCCTCCCCTCTCTTTCTGTCCCCTTCATCTAAAGGAGATCCCAGCAGATGGAAAAGTCATTGAATAGCTCTGCTGGCAGAAACAGTGCAGAGTGGTAGCTAAAATGGAAAGTTCGGGAACTTGTGAAAGTCTGATGAACCACTAAGATTAGTTTAGGATTGATTTATGTGGCTAAATAGTTAATATGCTCAAAGGGGTTTTAAAATATGAGGCTTGTAATTAATATTTATAGATCTAAGCGATGAGAAATGACCAAAAAAAGCCTGTTGGGATGACTTCGAGTCGACAATCTCCTGAGACAATACAGGCAAGAGAAGGGGGCCGGGGGTGGTGCTGGCGTGTTGGGAAAGGTTTGTTTTAGCTGCTGATGCTGAAGGAATCCAAAACAGGAGCTCTGGGGACGCCTGAGTACTGCATGGCAGGCTTGCGAGGCTCGGAGGCAGCTTCCGCGGTCATTGACTCGATCTCTCGCAGGCTGGGCTGATTTGGGTTACAGTGAGCTAGTGACTCGACCAGAGCCCAAACTCCAGCTGCGCGTGAACCAGTGACCTGTTTACGAGACGTGTGAAGGCATCAGAGACGTCAGGGCAGTGCGTCTGACAAGCCAGGCAGCTGGAAGGAGCGCGGAGGCACCGGGGACCTCTGGGCAAACGGGCGCTAACCCAGGGCGCCTGGGCAGAGCCCCTGCAGGCTGCGACCGGAAGTCGGCTGGCTCGCCGGCCCAGGAAGAAATGTCCGCCGCTGCAAATCGGCCCTTGGTAGTTTAGAGCTCACGGGACCTCACCTCCCTTTGGCGTGAACAATTTATATATATATATATATATATATATATATATATATATATTTAGTTACATGGAATTCTTCCAGCCAGAATGTGACACACAGCCCTGGAATTTGCTCATGGCTAAACTGAATGTTTAAGAGCTTGCCATTGGTTTATAAACATTGATGCAGAAGCAGAAACTCATTTTAAGAAACTATGACATTTTGGCCTTAAATAAATAAATTACAGAAGGATTATTCCCTTCAAAAAAAGAATTCCTTTTTTATTTTTTTAAAAAAGGCATCAGAATATCTTTAAAAATAAATATATTTTTAAAAAAGACAAAAAAGCAGAACTTTTCAATTTTTTGTTTGTTTTGTTTTTAAGATTCATTAATTTATTTGAAAGGCAGAGTTAGAGAGAGGCAGAGGCAGAGAGACAGAGAGAGAGGTCTTCCATCCGCTGGTTCACTCCCCAGATGGCCGCAATGGCTGGAGCTGCGCTGATCTGAAGCCAGGAGCCAGGAGCCAGGAGCTTCTTCTGGGTCTCCCACATGGGTGCAGGGGCCCAAGGACTTGGGCCATCTTCCACTGCTTTTCCAGGCCATAGCAAGGAGCTGGATCAGAAGTGAAGCAGCTGGGACTGGAACCAATACCCATTTGGGATGCTGGCACTGCAGGCAGCAGCTTTACCTGCTAAGCCACAGCACTGGCCCCAGAACTTTTCCATTTTACCTTTTTATTGAGATATGAGGGTCCAAGGTCATGAATTTCACATTTCGCTCATTCATCCATTCAACAACACAAGAGACGGTCAGACCCTGCGAAGAAGTGAAAGAAATAAAGTAGTCTCTGTTTTCAAGGAGAGCGTCTTACTTTTTGTGTTTTGTAATCTTCACGGCGTTTTGTGAAAATGAAATGTTTGCTGTAGAAGATTTAGAAGATACAAAAACGAATCCCAAGGCAGGAAGGAAATATGTCTCTAATCTCCCTCCCCTGAGACGCTCCCTGTGGGACAGTTAGCCTTTCTTTCCTCTCCCCTCTGGGAGTCTGATCGCAGGTGTGCTGTGTGGCAAAGCCCAGGATTGGGAGGAGGGCAAGGGCTGGGAGAAGCGCCCCCACCGGAAACAGGGAACAGCCTTCTGGATCGTGCTGCATTTTGAGTTTTTCCCTGTGGCCATGGGGTACGTGGATGGATTGACGGCAGGTGAGGGTGCAGTCTGAGTGCTTGGAACACTTTTTCTCTTGACTCACATATGAAGGAGGAGCTCTTCGTGGGAGGATGCGACAAAGAGCATGCAAACAACCATAACCCAAGGCCGATGGATCACTTAGCATCAACCAATAATCAATATCCAATATCCAGGCTGTAATGTACAAAAGAACTTTCTCTTTGGGGGTCTTAAGAATTGTAATTGGGAAGACACAATCTTTGGTAACACCACAGGAAGGTTCTGAAGGGAGTTTAAAAGCGATGCGTGGTTTTAGAATTACAATCCGTGCAGGCGAGTGTCCATGTCCATGAGTCCACAATTGATGGATCAATAGGAGTCTCTGGGCCCAGGGCCTGGACGGTTGGGCAACTTCCCATGACAGTTCCAGGCAGCTCTGAGGCAGCGCGAGAGTACAGCTAGCTGGACGATCTGTCTCTGTCGAATTCTCCATCTCTGACCAAAGTGGTCCCGTCTTGGCACAAGTCTTCTACAGTTTCGTACTTGACAGGCAGTGTGCTGGGCGCCTGGCACGGGTTTCCTCTGATGTCCTCACCAATCTTGGCAGGACTCCTCCTATTCCTGTCTGTCGATGAGTCCACTGTTGATGTTTAAGGAGATAAATCCACATGCAGAAGGTCACCCCCAAAGCTTATGAATGATGGAATGAAGACTGGACCCCAAGCCATCTGGCTATAGATCCTCATGAAGAAACAAGAAAAATCAAAGCGCATGTCCTGATTCCTCACTCAGCAGTCACCACTGTGCTCTGGTCTGCATCCCAGCTTATCCCACCCACCCCTCAGCCATCCCTAACAGGACACCGAGTCTGGGATCCCCCCCAACTCCCAAACAAGCCTGACCACCAGCTGAGTGTCACTGAGTGACCTCAGCCAATGCCGCAAGGAGAAAATGAGAGGCCAGGCGGAGCGCTGCCCGAGTTCCTGACCCACAAGAATGCTGCTACCTAGGAAAGTGCTGAATCAGCTGCTCAGTCGCGGGTGCTCTGTTTAGCCACAGCAGTCCCTGCAGTGGGACTGTGATGTTGTGAAACGCACATCCGTTCTTTGTTTCCGTGCAGTTCCAAAATCCGGGAAATCTCCCGGATGGCGAGAGTCTTGTCTTCCAACGAATTGACTGATAGCTGGGGGCCTCTGGTCACCAAGGCTATTTCTGAGCACTTTTCTGTTGATGAAGTGAGCAGAGATTCTGCCCAGATTCAAAGGAAGAACTTAAAGCACCCCTGTGACCATCTTGAATCTACCCACAGCCCAACCATTAAAGAAGCAGTAAAAACGGTGTTCAAAGTCATCAGCTGTCTCACTCACTGTCACTGATGAAATCAGTTTTTCTATTTGAAACTCATTTATTTATTTGAAAATCAGAGTAACAGAGAGAGAGGGAGAGATAGAGATAGGTAGATAGAGATAGAGATGAGAGAGAGAGAGAGGTTTCATCTACTGGTTTACTCTTCAAATGGCTGCAACAGCCAAGTAACAGTCAGGCCAAAACCAGAAGACAGAAACTCCATCTGGGTCTCCCACGTAGGGGGCAAGGGGCCCAAGTACTTGGGACATCTTCTGCTGACTTCTTGGGCATATTAGCAGGGAGCTGGATTGGAAGGGGAGTATCCAGGACTCGAACCAGCGGCAGCTTAACAGGCTATGCCCCAGTGGAATCCCCCTGTTTTTAAAATAAATAATGAACAGCTACTTTGTGTTAGGCACCAGGATGGAGCACTTAGCAAGGCAGACAGTACCTGGGGCTGGAAACCCGGGTACTTCCTCTCTGATGGGAGTGGCAGTGGTGAGTGGGCAGCAGAGGGGGATGATGCCCTGAGGTTGGGTGCTACGTGGAGCACGAGCAGTGTGATGAGAGGGTGGACGGCAGGGGAGGCCGCTCTGGGCAGGTTCATTAGGGAAGTGATCTCTCACCTCCCAGCTGCAAGAAGAACAGAGGGGGAAAACCTTGTCCAGAGAGGAGTCAGAGTAGGCCCTGAGCTCAGAACGGAGAAAGGGGCCCGTGAGTCTGTGGAAGAAAGACAGGACCCACGTTGCAGCACAGTGGGAAAGGTGGCGTGTGGTCCCAGCCTTGCCCTCTGCCTGCTAGGCCAGAAACTTCCATTCCATCCTAACGACAAGCACAGGCCACTGGGTTTGGGGCACATATGTGGCCAACCTAGGTCATGTTTTTCCTTCCAGTGGGTTAGCCACAAAATGCTGTGTTTCCTTGGAGCAGGCATTCACCTCTGGGAACCCATTTTCCACACTTGTAATGGAGGGGCTTGGATGCTTTGCAATGATCTTCTCAGCTTTACAAGTTCCTGTCTCTGCATGTGCCTTCCTTATATCTTCACCCCCGGTCTGGCCTCTCTTTATGTTAGCAGCAGCCAAGATGCCCCTCCTCCCAGCCTCTCCGACTCTGGCCTCACAACGGCGTCTTCACGGACTCGTGTGTCAGCAGCAGCCCTGGCCAAGACATTGCATCCCATAAGGAGCACCGTGCAGATTGGAGGAAGAAACAGAGATTAGAAACCATGGGGCTTGCACATTCCGATGGTTCTTAACTTGATTTAAACTTTTGACCTGTAATCCTTTCCAGCTGTTTTGAAGTCACACATCCCGTCTTGATTAGCCTCACTCTTAAAAGGGGTCTAAACAGAAGGGGCTGCATCGGAGAACTGTCTCCCGCCTGCCTCTGCAGTGCCCCTGGCCGAGGGTGGTCACCCTCCCTCCACCTCCAAACCCAGTGCTCCATGCTATAGCCCTGCAGGAGGGGCTTGCACACATGTATGCTCTCTCTCACTCTCTACAGACATCAGCCTCCTTTGACAGTCTGTTTTCACAACGTGGGGGAAGCGCTAGTGTTCCTGCTCCCCTCAAAATAACATAGCCCAGGTGGTGGGAGTTAACTGGGAAGGCAGCGGGCTCTGATTCCAAAGTACACATCGAAATAAATGAAAACCAACTGGACTTGAGTTGGGCAGAGGCAAAGGGAGAAAACTCAGCCTGGGCTTTTTTTTTTTCCCTTTTTAGATAAAATGCTAATCATAGGGATAAACTCAGAAGGCATGTGCTTTCTTAAGATGAATTTCTTGACATGGTAGCAAATGAACGGGGCCTGAGAAACAGGTCTGCATACTGCTGGGAGGAGATGAGTCCACATGCTGGCCAAGAGCCAGAACTCTCTAGCCATCCCTGGGGCTGGGTGCAGGTGCCACTGGACTTGTGTGTCCGGAGGAAGAGAGAGCCCCCAGGCGTCCCTGACTCACCACTGAAATGGCATTGGCAGGCCTAGCGTGTGTGTGTGTGTGTGTGTGGTGCGCCGTCATTCCTTTTTTTGTCATCATGACCTCTGGGACTTCCTAACTCAGCCAATGCTGTCCTAGGTGTTCATTCATAAGCCTGAAGAACAGGATTCACCAGCCTCAGAAGTGCTGGCGTCAGTCCCTGGTTCTCCAGGGATCTCTGGCAAGGAGCGTTGGCAGTACCCGAGGCTCTGAGTGTGAGGCGCTAACCACCCTGCGAGAAGCCAACACGTGCATAGCATTTCGCACATCACCAGTCACCCATCCATCCCATCTTCTGTGTTCCTGTGATGGGCAGAGGGATATTTCCCCCTTTGGATGTGGCCCATCCTGTTGGCCTGTTCATATGTACCAATGCATGCAAATTAATTCTGTATGTAATTTTAAAACTCTATTTATTTGAGAGGCAGAGCCATAGAGAAAGATAGATGTGTAGCAAGTATGTTCCCATCTGCTGGTTCACTTCCCAAAGGCTTGAGGGGCTGGGGACTCCCTCCAAGTCTCCCATGTGGGTGGCAGAGACCAGTGACTTGAGCCGTCACTGCTGCCTCCCACAGTGCATTAGCAAGAACCTGGAATCGGGAGCTGGAGCCAAAAGCCAGCCCCAGGTACTCCTGTGTGGGATGTGAGTGTCCTAACCAGGACCTTAACAGCCAGGCCAAAAGCCTGCCCCAATTCTGTGGGCAATTTTGATAGAAAACTTGATGAGTTGGCCAGAGAGACTTTAGTAGAAAAACTAAATTGAGGCCGGCGCCACGGCTCAATAGGCTAATCCTCCGCCTTGCGGCACCGGCACACGGGGTTCTAGTCCCGGTCGGGGTGCCGGATTCTGTCCCGGTTGCCTCTCTTCCAGGCCAGCTCTCTCCTATGGCCCGGGAGTGCAGTGGAGGATGGCCCAAGTACTTGGGCCCTGCACCCCATGGGAGACCAGGAGAAGCAACTGGCTCCTGCCATCAGATCAGCGCGGTGCGCAGGCCGTGGCGGCCATTGGAGGGTGAACCAACGGCAAAAGGAAGACCTTTCTCCTTGTCTCTCTCTCACTGTCCACTGCCTGTCCAAAAAAAAAAAAAAAAAAAAAAAAAACAAAGAAAGAAAGAAAAACTAAGGAGAAAATGACTGTTTTGATTATTTCATCCACTTCTGGCCCAGAGCATTGGATAGGGATGACATTTCAGTTTGCTAGCTTATTTCTTTATTTTTATCCTTTTTTTAAAAAAATTGTCAGGACATGTAGAAGGAGGATTCTAGAACCATCTTGGAACGTGCGTGAACTGGAGGAAACGATGTCGTGATTGGTTCACTAGATGACATGGCCCAGACCAGCTGCATTGCGTGGATTTAGCCGGGCTAAGCAGGACCTCCGGGGCTTGTGTCTGACAGCAATGTCTCTGAATTCATTGAGGACAAACAGCAGCCCTCTAAGAGCATGGGAAGAGGGGCCTCCTTGGAAGCAGGAGTTACTGCTGGAGGTGAAGTGTCTGCCTGTGGGTTGGGAAGAGTCACCGAGGGAGCTAGACGGTGTCTCGTAGATCATCTTGTTTACCTCCTGCTTTGTAAGCTTGTCTGAAGCAGTAAAATACTTTGCTCAGCAAAACGTTATGCAGAGCCAACTATGCAACACGGGCAACAGTGCAACTGGTGCGGTGGCTTGCTGGAGCCCTTGGGAGCTGAGAAACATCAATCTCCCCCCCCTTCCTTTTCCCTCCCTCTCTCTCTGTCTTGCTTATATCTTTCATTCTTCTCTTCCTTCCCTCCCTTCTATCATTCCCCTCTTATTTTCATTTCCTTTTCAGAGTTGGGAACTGAGGACGAGAGAGACAAGCTTTCTACGGAGAACTTGGACTTGGCCCGGGAGCTGCCCACTGCACTCTTTATGTGAAACCACTACTGTGTTTCTTTAAACCTCCAAAGTTCCCATTAAAGGGATCTCCAAAATAAATTGTTTTAAGCTTCCTGTGGCCACACTGCTGGGGGAAGGATACACACATTTGCCAAAGTCACTGAATATTTCTGCTTCAGCCTGTTGACACTAATCATAAATTCGAAGCGAGACACGAGTGACAATGACCGAGTGTGTGAACTTGGGGCCAGACACTGGACAAACACTTTCAGACATTATTTTATGTTTCTTCTCAAGAACCCTGTGAGGTGGGTGTTTCTATCTCTTCTTTATGGATGAGGAAAACTAGATGCAGAAGTTAAACTTTAGCACAAACTAATATATTAGGGTGTAGTTAATAAAGGTCTTACAACAAAGACTGTAAAATACAATGTCCACCAGAAGCGTGTGGCTTCCATCCGTCCATGCTGGCTTCTTCTCTCTATCCAACATGGTTTGTCTAATTCAGATAATTTCCCAATAAGCAGAGATGCCAGAGAACCAGTATATGATGGGGCTAAGACTTAACGCCAAGACTTACACAAATTTTTTTTAAAGGTTTATTTATTTGAAGTAAGAGAGAGAGGGAGAGAAAGAGAGAGAGAGAGAGATCTTCCATCTTCAAGGACTTGGGCCAGCTTCCACTGCTTTCCAAAGTCATCCGTGGGGAGCTCAGTTGGAACTGGAACAGCTGGGATTTGAACCAGTGCCCATATATGATGCTGGCGCCGCAGATGGCGACGTAATCTGCTGTGCCACAGGGCCGGTCCCATACTTACACAATTCTAAAGTGTGATGTTAACTAGCCACTGGACTAAACTGCCCCATTACTTCCACTCCAAGTTGCTACAGATAAAATACAACAGTAATAAATGGCCCAGTTGTTATTGTGGCAGCTGGCTTCCAAAAACGCCCCGACAGTTCTTTTTTTTTTTTTTTTTAGAAATTTATTTATTTATTTGAAAGAGTTACACACAGAGAGAAGGAGAGGGAGAGAGAGAGAGAGAGGTTTTCTATCCGCTGGTTCACTTCCCAGTTGGCCACAACGGCTGGAGCTGTGCTGATCCAAAGCCAAGGGCCAGGAGCTTTCTCTGAGTTTCCCACGTGGGTGTAGGGGCCCAAGGACTTGGGCCATCTTCTACTGCTTTCCCAGGCCATAGCAGAGAGCTGGATCAGAAGTGGAGCAGCAGGGATTTGAACCAGCGCCCATATGGGATAGCAGCACTGCAGGCGGCGGCTTTACACACTCCGCCATAGCACTGGCCAGAAAATTCTTAGCTCCCGTTATTCTACCCTTGCTCGGCTGCCTGCTGCACTGAATAGGGCTGAGCCTTGTAGTCACTTAGTATATTGTGGCTATGATAGGAAATGCCTTTGGAGGAGGCTAAGTCACAAAAGGTGTGCCTTTCCTGCTTAGCTGTGCCTCGGATCATTTGCTCCGGGGGGAGCCAGCTGCCACGTTGTAAGGATACCCACGCTGCTCTTTGCGGAGTTGTAACTGCTGTGGAGTTGGGATCTCTCACCCCAACCCCGTCCTGACTTGGAGCCGTGTGAGTGAGCAGATCTTTCAGCCCCGGTCAAGCCTTGCAGAACTCTAGTTCAGGCCAAATCTTGACTGTAACTTCACGAAAGTCCCTAAACCAGAACAAAATGCTGCTTGTTTTTATTTTCTGCCGCTGAATTCCAGGGTAGTGTGTAATGTAGCAATGGGTAACTAAAATGTTGGCGTGTGTTTTGGAAAAACCAGGTGCACAAGGCCCAGCTGCGGGAGGCTGAAGGTACCGAGAAAGTGCGGAAGGAGGTGAGTGACCCCGGGACCGCGCAGGGTCTCAGTGATTTGGATGCAAGATCAGAAGCGTGTTTGGGGTTGCAGCAGTGAGAGGGTCCCCTTGTCCCACATCAGTAGGGAGGTGCCTATGTGCTGAGCTAGGAAAAGGGCACCACTGGCCAGCTAGAAGGTACCTGGACTTTCTCAAGACATATGAACATGCCAAGTATCGATTCAGACATCCCCAGCTTCAGTGCCTGGTAGAAAGCGTTAATGAATTTGTTTGTCTCATTGGTTTTGGGACAAGTGCCGGGTCACCTAGGGGGCAGCATGGTGGTTACAACCAAGGTGTTTAGAGCCTAACAGTGTGGATGCTGGATACAGAAGATGCATTGTTTGGGGGCAGACGGTTGGCCCAGTGGTGAGGATACTCATCTGTGATATCAGAGCCTGCATTCAGACCTCAGCTCTGCTCCTCATTCCAGCTTCCTGCCAATGCACACCCTGCGAGGCAGCCGTGATGGCTCACGTAGTTGGGTCCCTGCCAGATTGAGTTTGAGGCTCCTGCCTCTGGCTCCTGCCTCCAGCCTGTGCTGCCGCAGGCATTTAGGGATGAATCAGAAGATGGGATTTCTCTCTCTCTCAAAATCAATAAACAATGTTTACATAAAAGCTTGCATGAGAGAGAGGAGGAGGGGGCATCCTCTGGTTCATTCCCCCAATACCCACATATGTCTGGGGTTAGAACAAGCCAAAGCCTGGGGCTGAGCACATACAGGAGGCAGGAATGCAGTGACCTCAGCCGCCACTGCTGTCTCTCAGCAAGCTAGAGTCAGGAGCCAGGCTTGGGACTCAAACCAGGCACTCTGAGGTGGGACGCACATGTCTTAACCGCTAGACAATCACCCACCTCCTAGATGCATTTTTCATAGATCTGACTCAAGCCACCTCCTCAGAAAAGTCTTAATGGATGCCAGCAGGGGAAAGTTATTCCTTCTTCCTCTCTGGCTGTTTATTCTGCCATATGTCATTTAAAACTCGAACGTGGATTTTACAAGTTTTCTTCTCCAGACTGTACGATGCTCAATAAGAATGTGTTGGGTTTGGATTCAACTCTTCCATGCCTAACAGTGCTAAATGAAATTTGTGTGTAAGTGAGTAGCAGACATTCCACCCATTCTTCCAATGATTGGTTTATAATTTTATATGATTTCTTGTCTTTACATGTGGGCTCTAGGGGCCTGCATCTTGATACGTGAGGTTAAGCCTCTGCTTGTGATGCCAACGTCCCATAGTGGAGCCCCAGTGCAAGTCCCAGCTACTTCCCTTCTGACCCAGCTTCCTGCCAACGTAGGAAGAAGATGGCTCAAGCACTTGGGCCCCTGCCACTCACGTGCGGGACCAGGACAGAGTGCCTGCTCCTGGCTTTGGATTGGCTCAGACTTGCATGTTGCAGCAGTTTGGGGAATGAACCAATGATGGAAGATCTCCCCCACCCCTCTTTTTGTGACTCTGCTTTCCAATAACTAACGAAATAAATATTCTAAAAAAAAATACATGTAGACTCTAAAAACCTTGTGTCGCCTTCTACATGGAGCCTTCCGGTCCACTTCTTTGTTTAAGTTAACAGACTTATAAAAATACTCTGTATAAAAAAGAGAAATCTATTAAGGACCAGAGATCATGCTGTTTTAGGAGCTTTTACAAGCAGTTGGCGCCTCCTTTTTCTTGAAAATCAGGCCTGAAATCTCACCACAACAAATATCCCCTGGAGACCTGCAGAGCTGAGAAAAAAAAATTGTTTTTTTGGAGTTGTCTCTTTTCTTGTCCCATTTAGAAGAGCAGAGAAGACCTGCACGGACCTTCCCTTCCCAGGTCTCTTGCTCCGTGGCCCAGGTTTCCCCTCTTTCTAATGAGCAAACTGTGTTTCTGAAAGCGGCTCATCGCTGAACAGGAATCCAGCCCCTTGCAAATGTGCGCAGAGTGCATCTCATCTAAATTTCCTTCCGCTGCACTCAATTTAGAACCACTTCAGAGGGGAACTGGAAGGCATTCTGCATCCTTTTAAAAACCTACATATTGTTGTCTATCTTCAGGCCTTGGGAGGTATGGGGAATTTGTGGACGTTTCATAAAAGCAAGTTTTGATTCCACAAAGGAAGAAATTAAAATATTTTCAGACACAATAGTGACATAACAAA
Organism: Oryctolagus cuniculus; assembly: GCF_051225735.1. Classification (NCBI taxonomy): domain Eukaryota; kingdom Metazoa; phylum Chordata; class Mammalia; order Lagomorpha; family Leporidae; genus Oryctolagus; species Oryctolagus cuniculus. The sequence continues at coordinate 58,818,347 of NC_142884.1, read as the reverse complement.
CAAACAAAAATCAGGTTTTTCACATTGGTTTGTGCTGTCATTGCCAAGAGGAACTTTGACACAATTCCCCGTGTGCATCTGTGTTCCCGTATTTGAATGCAGAGTTGGGGGAGAGAGAGAGAGAGAGAGAGATCTTCCATCTTCTTGTCACCCCACAAATGGCCATGACAGGGGAGGGGAGGGGAGGAGAGGGGAGGGAAGAGGAAAAGAGGGGAGGGGAGGGGAGAGGAAGAGAGTGGAGGGGAGGAGTGGGGAGGGGAGGGGAGGGGAGGGGAGAGGAAGAGAGGGGAGGGGAGGGGAAGCCAGGTGGAAGGCAGGAGCCCAGAAAACCACCCAGATCTCCCAAGTGGGTGACAGGGGCCCAAGTACTTGGGCATTTTCTGCTGCCTTTCCAGGTACAGTAGCAGGGAGCTGGATTGGGAGTGGAGCAGCCGGGACACTAACGGCTGCTCACATGGGATGCTGGCATGGCAGGCAAAGGTTTAACCCGATGTGCCATGATGCCGGCCCCTGTGTTCCGGTCTTGACTGAGCCATTGGTCAAAGACTGAAGTGTGGGTTGAGCCACACCTTCCCTTCCTTCAAGAATGGAATGTTTGCGTTTTTGTATTAAATAACAGTAAAGAGCCGGTCTCTCTTTTGGCTGATGTTCACAATGACATTAAGCGACTCTCATGAGACAGTGAGCTTGTGGTGACGAGCGTCGTCATGGCACAGTCACACATCGATGTATCATCAGAGAGAGGGAATAAATTTTATCTCTCATGACCTCTCCCCTAAACACTCTATATAGTGCCTCCCAAGAGGGAGGTATTAATATCTTGATTATAAACAGATTCAAGACTGCATTGATCCACATCATTGATTGAATAATGCTGCTGATTTTTTGTTTGTTTTAGTTACATTCCTGCATCAATGGTAAAATGCATCTAGGTTTTCAGAACCTAATGAAAATGGAAAATAAGTGTTTGTCCATGATTCAGGATGCTTGGTAAGTTCTGTGAAGGGCCAAAGCTCCTTGCTCCCAGAGGGGGTCAGGCAGAGCTGAGAGGAGAGACCAATGCCCTGGAGAGCCCGTGCCCGCATGTCTGCAGCCAACACGAGACCGACAGGTACTTGAGGAGAGGCACAGGGTCCTGTCCCTGCGGGGCCCGCGGCGCCTGACTCAATGTCCAGCACCAGTGGTAGAGATCGGGGGCTCTCCCCACCTCCTTCCAGTTTCCGAAGCCCACGCCCTGCCTCTGTCTCCACCTTGGGAGGCTGTGGCAAGCACCGAATGAGACAGCGCCACCCACCGGTCGGTGCAGGTAAGTTCTCAATGAATAGATGAAAAGCCTTGGCCTACTGGGGTCCTTCCGCGGAAACTGAGCTTTGCAAACTGACTCCCCAGACCCTTCCCGAGGGCACGCTCCGTCTGTGAGAAGACGCGTCTGTTGGCTTTTCTCTCTCCCAGAGCGGAAGGCACGGCTCTCTGTAACCAGGGCCTGGATGTACCCCGAGCTGGAGCCGACAGAGGCGTGGATGCTTGGGCTGCAGGGTCAGCGGCCACCCCAGGGCACCCCTCCTGTCTGCCTCCTCCCCTCATGGGCATACGACACTGCCCCTTGATGAAGTCCAGGTCCTAGGTGTGGCGCCCAAGTGTTGGTCCTTCGGCGCTAGCTGCACTTGCAGCTTTAGTTGGGACTTAGGAAGAGAAGCGTGCCTTGGATTGCAGCAGTGAGAGGGTCCCTGTCTCTGTCACCTGCCCAGAATGTGGGAGGTGTTAGACTCATCCCACGAGGGGTAAGAAGAGTTTTCCCTTCCGAAGAAGCAATTCATCCACTTTCTCACGGCTGGGCTTTGGAATCAGGAAGTTGGAATTTGAAGTCCAGTTCCGGATTTTTCTGAGCCACCTTCTGTGCTGTTCCCTCTGCCATGAGCACCTCTGCTGGCAGAAATGGCCCCACTTGGGCCGGCGCTGCGGCTCACTAGGCTAATCCTCCGCCTAGCGGCGCCGGCACACCGGGTTCTTGTCCCGGTCGGGGCACCGGATTCTGTCCCGGTTGCCCCTCTTCCAGGCCAGCTCTCTGCTGTGGCCAGGGAGTGCAGTGGAGGATGGCCCAGGTGCTTGGGCCCTGCACCCCATGGGAGACCAGGAAAAGCACCTGGCTCCTGGCTCCTGCCATCGGATCAGCGCGGTGCGCCGGCCGCAGCGCGCTGGCCGCGGCGGCCATTGGAGGGTGAACCAATGGCAAAGGAAGACCCTTCTCTCTGTCTCTCTCTCTCACTGTCCACTCTGCCTGTCAAAAAAAAAAAAAAAAAAAAAAAAAAAAAGAAATGGCCCCACTCAAAAGCTTCCTCACCATCGCGACATGCCGCCTCCTTCCTGAGGCCGATGCATTGGCCTTTTCAGAGGTAAAAAAAAAATACATGCATATTAGCGGTTTTGCTCTCATTTAAATTCATCCAGGTAGAGATGAACCTTGTAAGCTGTGCTGCAGGTGAGGGTTACTTCCCCCAAGAACGGTAGTAGCCAGAGAAGCATTTAGTGCAGGGGATGATAAGCTCACACCGTGTGTTAGATCACTCAGGCAGGGTGGTGGTGGACAGACTCTACAAGGGAGAAACAGAGGCCGTTAGCAACCCAGGAATTAATTGGGTTTCTGTCTGCTGGTACTCAGACCCATTCCTTTGTTTTCCTCTAATCTTTGCTCCCTATCTTCAGCAAGAAGCCAGGATACTCTCTCCCTCTCTCTCTCTCTCTCTCTCTCTCTCTCTCTCTCTCCCCCTCCCCCCATTTCTCCCTCTCCCCCTCCCTGTCTCTCTCTCCTCTCCCCTTCTCTCCTTTCCCCCATCCTCCACTCCTTGCTAAATAAGCCTGCTTGGTTCATTGTTCAGCAGGAGAGCCCGGATTCTAGTAATTCCACCTGTTCTCTTTGCTTCTAAGGAAGGTCACAGCTTCCTGATGCTATGAATCTCTACCTTATCTCACCGGTTTGGTGGCTGTTATTTTTCTGTGGGCATTGACTGAGATAGCAGTCTTTGAAATTGTTCCTATGAAAGATGTGGAGCCCAGCTTAGGACTGGCCACAAGCCTGGAGAAGTAAAGAAGGTTTGGAGAGCTTCTTAATCAGAATCCTACCTAGAGTTTCAGTCCCTGTTCCCCTTGCCACCTGCTGTACTCCTTACCATGAGAACATGCTACTATTGGACTAGTGTTTACTAGGACTCAAATCTTGTTGGTCTTTTCATGCCCCTTGGAGCGTCACTCAGCCTGCAGAGAAAGATGGTGCCATGAAGATTTTATCACCAACTTTCATGTTCCTTTGGAATAAAACACACGAGGAGACAAAATTGAGAAGCAAGAAACAATTTCCCTTCTAGTCAGTGGACCAGGGAGGTTGGTCCCATTGTTTTGGCTTGGTTTCTTTTTTCTTTCTTTCTCTCTTTCTTTGTTTCTCTCTTTCTCTCTCTCTCTCTCTCTCTCTCTCTCTCTCTCTCTCCCTCTTTCTCTCTCTCTCTCTCTTTTTCTTTTTGTTGAAAGATTTTATTTTTATTTATTTGGGAGGTAGAGTTACAGAAAGAGAGAGGGAGAGACACAGAGTGTTGCTCCCCCTCTTCACGGAGGAACGACACAGGACCCTGCGCTGTTCTTTTGTCTGCTCGGCCCTCCCCGGGTTTGCTGCTGGTTCTTCCCAGGTTGGCTACCATCCCTTCCACCTCCGTGGAAGGGCGGTTCCCCCTGCCACTTTCCCCACTTCCGCAGGGGAGCGGCACACCGCCGGCCGGCTCTCTCGGGGGCTGCTCAGGTGTTCCTTCAGATAGATGTTCCTGGTGCATGTTGTCTCTCTCCTCCTTTATAGTCCTCTTCCGCCAATCCCAACTCTGCTACCCACACGCCGAGTACGCTGCTCTCCTCCAATCAGGAGCAGGTCCTACAGTTTATTGGTTGAACTGGAGGCAGCTGTGTAGAAGCTGTTTACTCCTCTCCCAGCGCCATATTGTGGGAGAGCAGATGCATAGAATAAGTCTTAATTCCAGTAACTTAGTCTAGTCCGAGTTGCTCCCCACAACAGAGAAAGGTCTTTCATTCACTGGTTCACTCCCCAAATGGCTGCAACGGCCAGAGCTGAACCATTTTGAAGCTAGGAGCCAAGAGTTTCTTCCAGGTCTCCTACACAGGTGCAGGGGCCCAAGCGCTTGGGCCATCTTCTACCACTTTCTCAGGCCATAGCAGAGAGCTGGATCAGAAGTGGAGCAACTGGGACTAGAACTGGCACCCATATAGGGTGCTGGCACCGCAGGCTGAGGATTAACCTACTGCACCACAGTGCCGGCCCCTGGCTTGGTTTCTAACTAGCTATGTGATCTTGGGTGAGTCTCTTTTCCTCCCACAAGGCTCACTTTCTCCAGCCTACAGATCATAATCCTAATGTACCTTCAAGTCCTCACCAAAATTCACCTTATTCTCTACTGTCCTTAGAGCCTGTTGGCAGATTCATCCCAATGACTTGGTGAGTTCTGGTAGGCCTCATTCCAGATCCCTGATATTAAAGCCTGCATAAATGTTAATAATCTCCTTTCTCTTTGAAAAGCTAGGAGAGTACAGATGGGTTTTCCAGGCCCCATCTGAGCTTTGCACCCAGCAAATCAAAAATTACACATTACATGTCCTTGGCACTCAGTGTCGACAGAAGCAGGGAACGTTAGTTTGCTCACCATCAACAGTTAGCTCCTCTGTTTTTGACATGAACTGACTTGCCTCTCACCGTCTGTTTTCTAGGACCTGGAATGATACACATTTTTATTTCCATTTGCAGCCTAATCTGTTTCCAGAAATATGCACTCTAAACCTGGGAAGAAATGTCATCCCTTGGCTGGTTATCCTAAGATACCACAAACTTCTTCTTTCTATTTCCTTTTTTTTTCTTTATTTTTAATTCTCACTCACTTCTGAGAGAGATCTTTATTTACATTTATTCCTCTCTCTGGGACAACGGGAAGTGTCTTTATGTCTGGGCTGGCACTAGGATCCACACTGGACACGGGGCCTTCTATTTCACTCAGCAATACCCATCTGGGACTTTCGTGGTGCCCTTGCTGCATAAATCTTAGGAAAGCTTTTGTTTAGATGTTGAGGGAAATTTACCAACTCATAAAATAAATGTGTATTTGGTGGCAGGCACTTTATTTATTTTTAGGTTTTGTAAGACTAAAAATATGTGACCCTTTCCCTTAAGAATCTCAAATCTGATGGGAGAAGCATAATTGAGAGCGAATCTTTATCACAATGACAGTCACAATGACATAGTAAATACCATAAATATGTATATGTATGTATATATATATATATATATATATATATATATATGGAGGGAAAGAGAGAGAGAGGTGGGGGGAGAAGGATACACTTGTACACTACTCCTTAACATTGGTGAATTCTTGATGGAACTATTTCAGATGACTTATATATATATATATTCTTGAATATAGATGTATTGCTTTTAAATTTAGGCTATATATTGATTTATAAATAGGACTAACCTCTGGGTATGCTGCAGGAATGTCAACTGTGAAGGCCAGGAGGCAGAATCATTGAGAACGTTGAAGCCACATGTATCAGAAGGTCCCTTGAGAATGAGCCCTGACCTTGACATCATCTGGGATCATCTAGATACGGGCATTCTACGTGCATCTGTTTGTATGTGAGGCTGAGGGCAGTTGTGGTGAAAGGCTCTCCTTGAAGGACTTGGGTTATTTGGTTGAGTGGGAAGGACTGACTGCGTACAGTCTTAAGCAAATGGAGACCATGGGACAGAGACTCATGTCATTGGTTTCACCTGCTCTGCCTAATTTGGAAGGTGGAGCTGTCATAACTGGTGGATCATTAGAATACCTTTGAAGCAAGAGTACAGGGAAATTGCTCTGATCCAGCCTTCGGATTTCAGTTCCTCCTCTCCAAATCAGGATCACACATGCAGGCCAGCTGTCCACTTGCACGGTCCTGATGGAGGGTCTAAGTCAGAGGCAGGGGTGGGCTGGCGGTGTTTGGCGCATTGGCTTAGAGGCTGCTTGGGACGTCTGCATAAAGGAGTGCTGGTTCGAGTTCCAGTCCCTCAGGTTCCACCCCAGCTCCCTGCTAACGTGCCTGGGAAGGCAGCAGAAGATGGCCCAAGTGCTCAGGCCCCTGCCGCCCATGTAGGAGACCAGAATGCAGTTCCTGGCTCTTGGGTTCAGTCTGGCTTAGCCCTGGATGTTGTGGTCATTTAGGGAGTGAACCAGTGGATAGAAGAGCTCTGTTTCTCTCTCTCTCTCTCTCACTTTCTTTCTCTCCTTTCTGTGTCTCCCCTTCTCTAACTCTGTTGTTCTGCTTTTCAGATAAATACATAACTAAACCTCAAAAAAAGAAAGAAAAAGGAAAGAAAGAAAGAAAGAAAGAAAGAAAGAAGGAAGGAAGGAAGGAAGGAAAGAAGGAAAGAAGGAAAGAAGGAAAGAAGGAAAGAAGGAAAGAAGGAAGGAAGGAAGGAAGGAAGGAAGGAAGGAAAGAAAGAAAGAAAGAAAGAAAGAAAGAAAGAAAGAAAGAAAGAAAGAAAGAAAGAAAGAAAGAAAGAAAGAAAGAAAGAAAGAAAAGAGAGTCCCTAGGGCCGCTGGGTCTCTGCAAACCACCCTCACAGTTTGTGTTGAGTTCTCTCGGGCGTAGTGGGCAGGAGCCCTCCAGCCTCTTCCCGCGACGCCTAGATCCTTACACCACGCCCCCTTTTAATTGTTCCTGCTGAGGAGGAAGTCATTAAACTGAAAGAACCAGCAATGGTGCTTGTTCCACCAGAGAGAGTGGGGACTGGCACTGAGAACCCTCCTTCCGGTTCCTCCGTTGCAGCCTCCTGCTGCAGTGCTGGGCGGGGCCTATCCTCAGGGCCCTCTTCTTCCCTTTCCGGATTCCCTGCGCCTGAGGCTGGGTGGGTCAGTAGCCTGGCTGCTTGTTCACAGTGCACGTCTGTATCCCGCTCCACACGGCAGGGTCTAAATCTGCAAAGCTGAGCAACGGGTTTGGTGACCCCCAAAGCTCTCTTACACCAGGGTTTCCTGGTGTTTGGGGCTGGGTCATGTTTGCTGGGGGTGGGGGGTGGGGCTCTATGTACATCACAGGCTGGTGCCAGCCTTCCTGGCCTCCACCCTCTCTACTTGTGACAATCAAAACTGTCTGCAGATATCACCAAATGCCCCCAGAGGGGCAAAACGGCCCCCACCGAGGACTGCCGCCCTCCATTTCTGGCTTTCAGCTCGCACTTTGCAGGACCGGACAGTTGCTTATGGTTTCTGGACACACGTGGGCTGGTCTCAGAAATCCGCATCGCTGCTCGGTTCAGCTCTCTCTTCCTAACTCACAGCCGTGTACGGAGGCCTGGCCCATGCACCCTAAGGGAAGCTTTTCCTCTTGGGTCCCTTGAGTTGGCCTCAGAGACTCCAAGCTGGCAGCAAGCCACCAGCAGGGGCGTCACCTGCTTCCTGGCCCCTGAGAACTCCTGGGGACTGTTGGTTTGGCTCGGAGCCCACAGAGGGGAGAGGCCGATGTGGAGGGAGCAGGGCAGCCATGAGAGAATGCAGGAATGGGCCCAGGAATGTCCGTAGCTTCATTGGAAACAGATGCCTGTGGAGGTGGCTGGCTGGGGCCCTGCCTGCCTCGGGCCAGCGTACTTGGCGGCTGCTCCTCCCCACATCCCCCTCCCTCCCCTCTCCTCCCCACCCCCACAAGCACCACCAGACCATTATTTAAGAGAAGGGCTCTGATTTAAGGTAAGCTGGAGGGTGGGGTGGGGGGTGATATAGGAATAAAATCTGCTCTCTTGGGAACATAAACGTACATGATATGATTATATACGCATCTGATCACAGATGGCTGAGATTAAAGAACATCGGGGAGTAAGGGCCCATTCAACATCCTCACATTAAAGAGGAGAAATCAAGACTGAAACCAGCAACAGCCCAGGAATCCAGGTCGGCTGATTCCTTAAGCTTTTGCCCATAACTTTGCTGCCACCAAGTTCCCTTTGAAGATGTAAACTCATTAAGATATAATTGATCACATCTGTCATTCCAAGCCTGTGCCTGTGGCAGACATCACTAATTGATCATGGAGCTCTTTCCTGCTGGGCCTTGATACTGCCTAACGATCTTTTATCCAATCAGCACTCCAGGTACGGAGTGCCAATCAATCAGAGATTATGTGTTTGCCATGTCTACCGGTGACTTGGCCTGTCAGTTTTTCTAGGGATATAAGAAAGCCAGGGCCGGTAGTGCCTTTGGTGAGAGTTAAGATGAGAAAAATCGGTGAGTATTTTGGAGCAGGATGCTACCTTATTCATTTGAAGCTCTTTCGAGAAAGGGACAGGGAGGTGCGTCGGGAGTATCCATGGTTACTGGACTTCTCAACCTTTCCTGTAGACACAAACTGCCTGAAGTGTGGGGGGGTCTTCCTCACAGGTGGCAGGGTGGGGGAGAGGCCAGAGCTGCCGCTGTGGCAAGCTCCAGCTGATGCACTGGTCTCTGGACCGTCCAGTTCATCGAGGATAAGCTGCTCACCAGCTGTTATGTTAACCACAGCAAAGCTGGTCCCAAGAAGGCGAGGGTGAGTCAGGGCTGCTTTCCCGGAAGTCTTACGAGCTGCATGGTGTGAGGGTCCCGCTCTCCCCATCTTTTCTCTTTTTTATTTATTATTTTATTTGAAAGAGTTATAGGGGGTGGGGGAGAGGGGAAGAGAGAGAGAGAGAGATTCTCCATCCATTGGTTCACTCCCCAAATGGCCGCAACAGCCAGGCTGAAATTGGGAGTCAGGAGCTTCATCTGAGTCTCCCCATGATGCAGGGGCCCAAGCACTTAGGCAATCTTCAGTTACTTTCCCAGGCTCATTAGCAGGATGCTGGATCAGAAGTGGAGCAATGGGGGCTCTACCCATGCCTCTGTGAGGTGCCAGCATTGCAGGTGGCAGCTTAACCCTCTGTGCCGTAGTGCAGGCCCCTTTCTGTTCCTCTTGTCCTCTGGGTCTGGCTTGTACCCAGCAACCCGACTAATCCCAGGCATCTGAGAACTGAGGTCCACTCCACACCTGGCACATGCAGGCCCTGACCACGAGAAAACATTTTCACCTTTCTGATCCTTCTGGAACATTCTCAAAGATCCTGCTGGAGGCCACACCCACTCTGAGAGCCGAACCCTAACCAAGGACCATAGAATGGGTGGGTAGGCCCTTGAAAGGTCTAGCTCCTTGGAGCAAACCTCTCTGATTCCCCGAAACCCTGCCCTTGGAGGAAAAGCCCACAGCTACCTCAAGGCCTGTTGGGACTTCACAGGGACGCATGTGATCTTGTGTTTTATAAATGACCTCTGATTTGAGAGCAAGGTTTTAAATCCAGGCTGAGTCATTGAAGGAAAGGGTGAGGGGAAGGGGTTTTTCCTTTATTTTTCCTAAGTAATGGGGATATTTCGCTGCACTCTGGTGTAATTATATCATCAAATGGAAGACGCTTCTCGTAATTAGGAACGCAATTAGTCAAGCTCTTCTGCTCCCCGTGTCCTCAACGAGCACGCGGGCCTTGTGTCTGCCCTCTGCAGAGCGGGGCAATCTTTCAACAGGAAAACTTTCCTTCTCTTCTTTTTAATCAGCAGAGAAAGAGAAGGACAAGGTATGCAGGGGCTCAGCATGGCTGCTGCCTTGGTACCAGCTAGCAAGTAAGACCAGATCTGAGGCCAGATAGCGTTAGCCACACAGAAGATGACTTTGGCCAAGGTGGTGCAGCTGCTGTGTTAGCGGGAAAACTTCTGCTCACACGGTTCTTCTTGGCACAGAGGGAGATCGCAAACTCGCCTCCTCACGGAGACACGGGCAAGCCTTGGGGGCTCCAGCTGACCTTACAGCGCGTGGAAAGACGCCGCAAGCCCCGCCAGTAGACGCGACACAGATGAGGTCCCACAGGCTGGGTCTCCTCCAGGGGCGGGGTCTGCTTCCTCTTCCTGGGCACGCAGGTGAGCCCCTGGGCGCCGTGACTCGAGGAGTGGGAGTGGGGTTTTCGCAGACTGGGCCGGGCTGGGGAGTAAATGAACCCAAACACCATTCACAGAGCATTTGGCCGGGAGCTCACCGGAGCCCTTCGTACGCAGTAGCTGGCTGAATTCTCACAGCTTTCTGATAAAAGATGTATTACCACCATCGCAATCTATCAAGGAGAAAACGGACCCCCGTGAAGACATGTGGCTCGTAACTTTTGGACCCAGAATCTAAACTGAAATCTCATTGGCTCCCAAGTCCATCATGGAACTGTCATCCCAGGGCACCAGAGTGACGAGCCATCATTTTCCAGGCTCAGCTGTCACCCATGGGGCCCCGGGGACTCCAGTCTCCCCTGAGCTCACCTCTCTGCTGCTCCATGACTCACGGACACTCTCGGATACCGCTGTCTTCACAGAGCGCCCTCCTCCTCTCTCACTTCCCTGTTTGACTTCCTGGATCTCCAGGCTAAAGGGCTTGGGGGGCGGGGATTGAGAAGCAGGGGCCTGTGAGAAACCTTGTGGTCAGATGTAAGTGGTTGGAATCTGAGCTCTACTTAACCTGAGACATTCTTGATCTTCCTCATCCTCAGTTTTTCAGTCTATCAAATGGGAATAAATATATGAATGGACAGCTTGATGGATGGATGGATGAAAGAGTGAAAGGAGGGACTGATTAAAAAATGAAATCACTAAATTGAAGGTGACAGGTGGCAGGGTAACGCTGACTGGAATTCACATGCATGAATGGGTCAGCGTGATATTTGCTTTGAAGAGATAAGATGCTCTCTCTCACTCAGGATGAGAGGGCCCACAAGTGCAAGGTAGGAGGGAAGTGAGGTCAAGACCAAGTCAGTTCTGTCTTAGGTCAACAGTTACCGGATTTGTGCTAAGAATCATCAGTTAGATGTTTCATAAAACAGTGTTCTATGGTGAATTGGGGAAATTTAACCTGCTCTTGAAGATTTACATCTACAAGAATATGTTGATGCCTTTGATGTCTTATAGATTTTATAATAATAAAAAATAAGTACTTAAAATTCAGTGATTTTGAAAACCTTTGCTCCCAGGAGGAAGCCCAGGCTGCGGTATGGGCCCTTTGCATCGCATGGCCGAGGAGGCACAGCACTCTCAAACCTGTATCCCTTTGCATGGGTTGGTGGTCACCAAGAATCCACAGTGGTGTGGGTGCATTCTCCCGGGTGGTCATAGGATGGAATTAGGATTGGGTAAGCTCTCCATTTCACAGATGAGTGGGTGGGGCTCAGACAGGCCGAATGCATGGTCTGAGTTCACACAGCTGGAGACAGGCAAGTTGGACTCCAGGCTAGATCACGCCACGCCAAGTTGGTTCTTTCAGAACCGTGTTTTCTCCTGCTGGGTAGCTGTAGAGGCCTCTGGCGTCTGCTTGGCTGTGTCTCATGGCCAGACCTCTTGAGCTAGGCCTGGGCAGCCGCAGGTACTTCGCTTTGTGTGTATGGCAGTACTGAGTGCACTTCATCGCCTGCGAAGCCCCTCTCCAGCAAAGGACAATGCAGCCAGAGAGAAGGCTTGCGCCAGCGAAGGCAGTGATGCCACTCCCGGTGGAGCACTTTGCAGGTTTAGGAGTCCTTTCACACATGGTGTCCCTTTTGATTGTCACAGCTGCCTGTGCACAAGCAGGCCTGGCGATCTTTTGTTCTCATCTGACCAGGAAGAGTGCTGACGTTCAGAGAGGTTAAGACGAAGCGAAAACTCACGCAGTGTTTTCCAGGGCAAGCCAGCCACTCAACTTCACCTCCTCCTTCTTATTTCCAACACCTGGCTTGGTGTCCCTTCTAGTGCACGGTGGAAACAAGTCTTCCTCCTTGGTGCCTCACTGGCTTCCTGCCTTTAAAATGAAAATTTCAAAATAGAGAAATACTCGGAGACAAGAGAACAAACACCTGTAATCCTGTCATCCACAGATAACCACTGTGTGTTTGCTTCTTGTAATTGTTTTATGCATATTTGCCTATTATTAAATTTTCTCCAGAGCATAATTTTAAATGTCTGCAAAGAATTGCGTTTTATCTTTCTTTACATCACCCATCTTTTGTTGTTGGACATTTAGGATGCTTTCATATTTTCTGTAATTTAAATAATAAGATAAGTATCATCACACATAAATCTTTGTGTACTTTCAAAAATATCATCCTTGATAAATTTCTATAGTGAAATTTTGGAGTCAAGAGGTTTCCACATATTTAAGACTTCTAATAGATATGCTAAATTGCTAGCTAGGAAAGTTTTACCAATCTTAAACCCTTGTGAGCTGCTGCTTTTTGACCTTTAAAAATTTTACATGCATTGTTTTTTTAATTTTTTAATTTTTATTTATTTATTTATTTTTTGACAGGCAGAGTGGACAGTGAGAGAGAGAGACAGAGAGAAAGGTCTTCCTTTTGCCGTTGGTTCACCCTCCAATGACCGCCGCGGCCGCCGTGCTGCGGCCGGCGCACCTCGCTGATCCGATGGCAGGAGCCAGGTACTTATCCTGGTCTCCCATGGGGTGCAGGGCCCAAGTACTTGGGCCATCCTCCACTGCACTCCCTGGCCACAGCAGAGAGCTGGCCTGGAAGAGGGGCAACCGGGACAGAAGCCGGCGCCCAGACCGGGACTAGAACCCGGTGTGCCAGCGCCGCAAGGCGGAGGATTAGCCTAGTGAGCCTCGGCGCCAGCACATGCATTGTTTTAATTGTCCCTTTTTTAATTATCAGCTTGGGGATTTTATTTTTTTTAATATTCATTTTTGGTGGGTCATTCCTGCATCTTACTCATTTCTTGATCATGTCCTTTACCCATGATTATTGTTGCTGCTATTATTCTAGTTAGGCTTTATTTTTGAAAATTTGTTTCTTAGAAACTTTTATACTTTAGGAAAACCAATAGTTACATTGCAAATAATGTTTTCTCTTAGGCTGAAATCATAATGAGTTGACCACCGTGAGTCAGGTTGCTGTGGTTTGAATGTGATTGGACCCCTGAACTCACACAGGACTTTAAGCCCCAAAGTCATAAGTGAATGGTGCTGAGGGGGTAGAGACTTAATCCGATTGGGAAGGGGTTATATTGGGTGAGATCATTAGGGCGGAACTCCTTGATTAACCCTGGTGGCATTGTAAGGGGCCATATAGACACGGACAGAAACACCCTGTGTCTCGGCACAGGATGTTTTGTGCCACTCAAGACCCTGCTGGCAGGAAAGCCCTCCGCAGGGATCAGACCAATGAAGCCTGCTCAGCCTTGGCTGGTGCGTCTCTAGAATCAGCCTCTTCCCTTCTGAGTGGCCTGCGGCATGCATTTCATTGCAGTAATGAGAAGCTAACTAATACTCACGTTTTTAATCGATGGATGGGGGTTGGTATAGGAAGGGTGATTTCGTACCAGTGTTGAAAAGAAATTTCCATTAGTGCATTAAAGTTAGCACATATGTGGGCTTGAGAGCTGTCCCAGAGGACTAGCATTTCAGGGCCAAGTATTGTGAATTGGTTCCGGAGTGGCCAGGGTGAATTCTCTGATTGGATGAAAGTCCAATAATGCTTATGACCCTGTTTCCAGTGGTGAAGAGAGCACAGCTCTCAATGCCAAATATATGCTAGTTTGGGTTCCCCTGAGAAACAGAACCAACAGGAAATGTCTGTGTATCCAAAAGGAACTGGGAGGAGGAGGAGGAAGAGAAGGGGGAGGAAGAGGAGGAGGAGGGAGAGAAGGAGGAGGAGAAGGAAGAGGAGGAGGAGGGAGAGAAGGGGGAGGACGAAGAGGAGGAGGGAGAGAAGGAGGAGGAGGAGGAGAAGGAAAAGGAGGAGGAAGAGGAGGAGGAGGGAGAGAAGTAGGAGGAGGAGGGGAAGGAAGAGGAGGAGGAGGGAGAGAAGGAGGAGGAGGAGAAGGAAGAGGAGGAGGAGGGAGAGAAGGAGGAGGAGGAGAAGGAGGAGGAGGAGGAGAAGGAAAAGGAGAAGGAAGAGGAGGAGGAGGGAGAGAAGGAGGAGGAGGAGGGGAAGGAAGAGGAGGAGGAGGGAGAGAAGGAGGAGGAGGAGAAGGAAGAGGAGGAGGAGGGAGAGAAGGAGGAGGAGGAGAAGGAAGAGGAGGAGGAGGAGGAGGAGGAGGAGGAGGGAGATCTCTTAAACAGACATGATTATAGGCAGCTGACTGTGCAGGCTGAGAGCCCAAGTTCTGCAGGGAGCAAGCCAGAGACTCAGGGGAGGCAGAGGTGCTGTTCAGCTGGAGTCCAAGTCCAAAGCAGGGAAGAGCAGAGCTCCAACTCCGAGACAGCTGAGCAGACTGGCTTCTCCCTTACTCAGCCTTGGCTGTGCTCAGTCTTTCAGAGGATTGCATGAGGCCGCTTGCCTTGGGAGGACAACGCGCCTACTCAGGCTACTTATCCCCATGCATTTCATCCAGAAACATCCACCATGATGGTCACCGAATAAAATTAACCACTGCACAGGTCATCGCCTGCTGCTTTTTTTTTTTCCTCAGCTACCTTTTTTTTTTTTTTAAAGATTTATTTTATTTATTTGAAAGGCAGAGTTACAGAGAGAGGAGGAGGGAGAGAGCAGTCTTCCATTTGCTGGTTCACTCCCCAGTTGGCTGCAATGGCCGGAGCTGCGCCAATCCGAAGCCAGGAGCCAAGAACTTCCTCTGGGTCTCCCACATGGGTACAGGGGCTCAAGCACTTGGGCCATCTTCCACTGCTTTCCCAGGCCATAGCAGAGGGCTGGATCAGAAGTGGAGCAGCCAGGACTCAAAGTGACGCCCACATGGATGCTGGTGCTGCAGGCGGCGGCTTTACCTGCTGTGCCACAGTGCCTGCCCCCTCCCAGACGATTTTAAAGGCACTGTCTCAAAGTCAGACATGGAAGTCTGCAAGTCAGACGTGGCATAACCTTTGGGACAGTACACTCTCCAGGATTTCATATTCCCGCTATTTCCTCTCTCTTGTTCTCTTTCTTGCTTTCTCTCATTTCTATTTCATTTTATTTATTTATTTTTAAACTGCTGAGTCTGACAAATTAGGGCTATTAAGGGACTGTTTGTTATTCTGTCCTGGGTTACTATTTTAAGGGCTAAAACACTCATAAATATATGGATGCTCCGACTGTAAATGGATACGTTTTAGCCAGTGAAAAATTCATTTCCCCTAATATACGTTTTTAAAGTGTCCTGCTGAAATTCCGCACAATATCTCACCATGATCTTTCACTGTTTCTCCCATTTTTATCCGATAAAAGCAGATCCATCATCGACGTGGTGCCTTTCCTCTGCGCCATAAATAACAGCTGGGAAGGGAGCAGCTCCCAGAGCACACTGGCATCAGGTTTTAACCAATTTTGGAATTTATTGTTAAGCGTCTTTGGGCCGGGAGCCAGGAGTGTCTGCTTGCCCATCAATTATCTCATGGCTTTCCTGTTTTGGACAAAGGCGCTCCAGATCTAAGCAGAGAGAAACTCGCATCTGATTTTAGCCCTGCTGGCTGGCTGAAGACGGGCTACGAGGGGCTCTTAGGCTTGGACGTTCCGGCTTCTCTGTGTTGACCCCAGTTTATGTCGGGACCCTGAGAGCAACCTCATTTGCGCTCAGAAGGGCCCTGCTTTGAATAACAGACAACGTGGTCACCTTAGACGTGGACTGAGGAACACAGCACTCCCCCACGCCTCTTGCTTGTTCCATTTCCCTGTCAGAGCCTCATTCTGTGTGCTGCAACCTCCTTCCCCATCCATCAACAGTCAGGAGACTTGCAACCAGAGGCAGTGTTTCTAGCCTGGAATAAAAGAAAACAAGGAAGAAGAAAACAGGATTTTACCTCTTCTCCTGTGCAAGGTCCGATGAGAAGGTGTTTAAAAAAATCACACACCCACTCAAAGGACAATTCCATGAAGTATCATGATTCACTGATTTCAAGAATTTTTATTCTTTTTTTTTATTCCTTAGTATCTTATTGAGATACTTAATGATATTTTACTTTTAAAATTCTATTTACAATGTTTATTCAAAAGATACAGACATGCGTGCATATACGTGCATGCACACACACACACAGACACACACAGACACACACAGGGTGCTTCTATCCAGTGGTTAACTCTCCAGATGCCTGTGATGGACGGGGCTGAAGCTGAGAGCTGGCTCGCAGTGCAGATCTCCGTGGTGGCAGGAACTTACGCTCCCGAGCCGTCACAACCGCCTCACTGAGGCTGGGTCTGCGTTAACAGGAAGCTCGAGTTAGGGATAGACTTCAGGTACTCTGATGTGAGATGCGGGCTTCTTAACCACTAGCTTCAACTCCTACTTCTGATATGATTTTATTATTGTATTTGGCCATGCAGCGTTTTGATGCACCTGTTATTGTCTTTGTGTAAAATTACATCAACACTCACAGAATGGGTATCACAAGCTTGGAAGAAAATCTCAGAGACAAGATCTGCATATTTTGTAGTTCCTAGGACTCAGGAATTATGGAGGAGTGGGGTAGATGTGGTGCATCAGAGGTATTTAGCTATATTCTGGAACAGAGCATCCCCAGGAGACCAGCACTACGTAATTGTGAAGCCAGGTCAAGCATTCAGCAAACATGACTTTTGGTTCTTTTAAGGATGTTTTTTTAAAGAAATGCTGCATCACCAATAATTACGATGGCATAGAGGGTAGCGTAGTTTGGAAAAATATCTGATGATTTTGAATTAAAATGTGACTAAATATAAGGAAGGTTCAGGAGTATGTCAATCAATTGAATTCACTTATAATTTTGACTTTCAAATGGGCTCAACAGTGACATGTCATAACATCTATGCCAATTAAATCTAAAGTAGCTTTTAAAATAACTATAAGGGGCCAGTGCTGTGCCTGCAGTGCCAGAATCCCATACGGGTGCTGGTTTGAGTCTCGGCTGTTCCACTTCAGATCCAGCTCTTTGCTATGGCCTGGGAAAGCAGTGGAAGACGGCCCAGTCCTTGGGCCCCTGCTCCCGTGTGGGAGACCTAGAAGCAGCTCCTCGCTCCTGGCTTCAGATCAGCACAGCTCTGGCCTTTGCGGCCAATTGGGGAGTGAACCAGCAGATGGAAGACCCCTCTCTCTCTCTCTCTTTGCCTTTCCTTCTGTCTGTGTATAACTCTGCCTTTCAAATAAATAAATAAATCTTTTAAAAATAAATAAATGCATAAATATATCTTTAAAAAATAAAATAACTATAAAATAAATATTCCAAGAGATTAAAAACATTGGATCTAGGTTTCTTTTTATTTAGTGATTTTGATTTAAAAAAATGCATCATCACCAAGTAATTTTGAAAGACATATAGAGAGCAAAACAGTTGTTATAGTGAAGTAAGTTGGGATAACCAGCGTCTCATAATTACCCATTGAATTCTTAAAAAAATTATTCACTTATTTATTTGATAAGCAGAGAGCCAGAGTTCTCATCTGTTCTTATTCCTCAAATGCCTGCAGTAAGAGTTGGGAACCCAACGCAGTTCTTCATGTGAGTGGCAGGACCCAACCACTTGAGCTGGCACTGCTCCCAGAGTGCACAAGGGCAAGGAGCCGGGATTGGGAGCAGAGCTAGGACTTAAGCCCAGGAGCTCCAATGTGGGATGCGAGAGGGCTAACCATCCTCATAAGTCTTGGGCTAAACGCCCATCCTTTTGGGGAGTTTGTGTTTTATTTAAACATCCCACTGTTTGTGGCAGGAGCACCTAAAACCTACTTGTAGCAAAAAGCATTCAAATATAATGAGATTAACTGTGGTCCTCAGGTTGTACATGAGACCAGGGCTAGGTTACTTGGGTCTATCTCTTCTTATGTGGCAACAGGTGTCTTATCGCTGACAGTGTCCTGTGAGATAAAATATGAGTTTGCTGGAACCCAGTGAGCCCTGTGTCCAGGACGTGAGTCAGCGTCAGGGGGATGACTGAGATGGGCCTGGGGCAGTCTTCGCCAGCTGCCCGATGACGAATATGACCAACTTTCTGGGTTTTCTAATTCGCCTGGCATTAGGGGGTAGCATTAAAAACTAACTGAATGTGAGAACCAAGAGGGTTCAGAGGGCTCCCCTGCTGAGCCCCAGGTCTTCCAGGTAGCAAATGCTGGAGGGGTGATGTGAGCTGCAGTGGGCGTGGCTCACAGCAACAGTCTGGGCTGCTGCATCCCAAGCCACAGGGGACAGGAGACACAGGTGGGCTTGGGAGGGAAACAGAGATTCCGCAGGTGGCCGGTGGCCTGTTCAGGTCACACATAGCCCAGGACAGACTGGGAGCGGGCTGTCGGGCTGCAGGCTGCTCTCTCCACACTTGCGTCTCGTCTCCATCACTTTTATCAACATGTGTTTAAGGATCGTCCAAGCAGAGCAAACCACGGCTTTAAAGCAATTACTTGGCGATGATCAGGATGGGCCAAAGGGATTCTGTTTGCTTATTTGTGTGAACTTAAAATGCCTGCTTTCTTAATTAAGCCTTAATTCTGGGTCTTGCCTCCAGCTTTTAAATGTCTCTCTCTTTTTTTTTTTTTTTTTTTTTTACCCCTTTAACAGGTCTCAGCCTTCCCCCATCACGGCAGGCCCTGGGCCCAGGAGAGCCTTGTCTCTGCTGTTTCCTCTTCTCTGAGAAGCATCTGTTCCTGTACCACCACTGAGGATACCTCCTGGGTTATTATTATTATTTTACCCTCAATCCCCTACTGCCTTTAATTTCATAATTACCAGCCCCAAGCAATGTGATCCTTGGTGACTCAGGGACAAAGGATGCCACGTCTCTCTCCCAGGAGCTCCTCCCGGCTCCACAGCTCCTCTCCGTAGGGATTCTTCTTCTTTGAAAATCTTGTCTCCTGTGTATTAATTACAGAGTTCAACCAATAGCATTAAGTAGAACAAACAAAAAAATACTAAGAGGGATAACGTATTAAGTTGTTCATTAACAGTCAGGGCAAGGTACACAGTTATTCTTAAGTGTTGAAACTTAACTGAAAAGTGATCCCTGTTAAATGTAAGAATGGGAATAAGAGAGGGAAGAGATGTACAATTCGGGACATGCTCAATCGGACTTGCCCCAAACGGTAGAGTTAGAAACATAGCAGGGGATTCCAATTCAATCCCATCAAGGTGGCATGTACCAATGCCATCTCACTAGTCCAAGTGATCAATTGCTATAACAATTGATCATAATGATAGGACTAAGAGTCAAAGGGATCACATAAACAAGACTAGTGTCTGCAAATACTAACCAATAGGAAAAAAAAAGAGAGAGAACCATCCAACATGGGAAGTGGGGTACACAGCAGACTCATAGAATGGCAGATGTCCTAAATAGCACTCTGGCCTCAGAATCAGCCCTTAAGGCATGCAGATCTGGCTGAAAAGCCCATGAGAGTATTTCAGGCATGGAAAGCCAAGACACTCTGTCAAAAAAAAAAAAAAATGACCTAAATGAAAGATCTCTGTGAGTGAGAGCTCAGTGGAAAGAACGGGGCCATCAAAGAAGGAGGTACCTTTCTCTGAAGGGAGGAGAGAACTTCCACTTTGACTATGACCTTGTCTAAATATGATCAGAGTTGGTGAACTCAAAAAGCTTCCATAGCCTTGGCAACTCATGACAAGAGCCTAGGGTGATTACTGACGCCATAAACAAGACTGTCAATTTGTTAAGTCAACAACAGGAGTCACTGTGCACTTACTCCTCATGTAGAATCTCTGTCCTGAATGTGCTGTACATTATGATTTAATGCTATAACTAGTACTCAAACAGTATTTTTCACTTTGTGTTTCTATGTGGGTGCAAACTGTTGAATTCTTTACTTAATATATACTAAACTGATCTTCTGTATATAAGGAGAATTGAAAATGAATCTTGATGTAAATGGAAGGGGAGAGGGAGCGGGAAAGGGGAGGGTTGTAGGTGGGAGGGAAGATATGGGGAGGGGGGAAGCCATTGTAATCCATAAGCTGTACTTTGGAAATTTATATTCATTAAATAAAAGTTTAAAAAAAAAAAAAAGAAAACCTTGTCTCCTGCCACCTGCTGGGGACATCTGCCCTGCTCAGCACTGGCTCTGCTTTGGGTCTTCCCCAGCTGGCTGTCATGGCCCTGTGACCTTGTACTGTTTGTCTTTCAATCTCCAGTAACTGGTGAAACACCTGGTACACAGGAGACGCTTGGTAAACGTTATCTTGAATAAATGAATGCATAAAGAAATGAACGAACAAACAAACGAGGCTCTGTATTCAGGCAGGTTCAAATACCTGGGGGCAGTCAGTGAGGGGAGTTGTCAGCTATTTTTTCTGATAGCATTTTTAGCTATTAATTTTCACACACTAGCGTGTTTAAAGGTTGCATAGTAACTCATCAAGTTTTTGTTGCCGCATCTGTGTACCTCATCTCTTCAAGCTGGACAGAATTTATGGGTCTCCCTTCATAGCCTTGATATTGAGCTTGATGATACTACTTTAAGAACTTGGTTTCTGAGGATGGTGTTGTGGAATAGTAGGTTAAGCTACCACCTGTGATACCTTGCAGCCCATATGGGTGCCAATTTGAGTCCTGGCTGCTCCACTTCCTAACTAGCTCCCTGCTAATGTGCTTGGGAAAGCAGCAGAAGATGGCCCAAGTCCTTGGGCCCCTGCCACCCATGTGGGAGACTCTAGATGGAATTCCAAACTCCTGGCTTCAGCCTGGCCCAACCCTGGTCTTTGAGGCCATCTGGGGAAGGAACCAGCAGATGGAAGATCTCTCTGTCTCTCAGCCCTACCTCCTTTAGTTGTCCCAGACTATTTCTTCTATTTGCTCATTTTCTCACTCATTTGGGAAGTATTTATTGACCAACTACTGTGGTTGTTGCCTGACCGTGTAGAAGGCAGAGCACACTGACATGGAATTCTGCTTACCTCCCAAGGTGGTGGGAGAGAGAAGTTAGCAGCTGGGCACATTCAGATGGGAGAGGGGTGGATTTCTAAGGGAACACAGAGTGTCAGTCTGGCTTCCCAGAGGAAGAGACATCTCATCAGAAGATGTTAATGAGTCAGTCAACAACAAGGAGAGACAGAAAAGTCTTCAAGTTGTCTGTTTCCCAAAAAACTTAGTGTTTTTTTTTAAAAAGCAACTATTTTGTTGTATCCTAATTTTTGGGGTCAGTGTAGGGCTCAGCTGGGTGATTCTTCTGTTCTATGTGGCATAAATTGGGGTTAACAGGACACTGATCTGGTCTCGTAGGTACAGATGGGCTTCTCACACCTGCCCAGTGCCTTGGTGGGGGCAGCTGGAGGGTAGGACTTCATAGGCCCCTTGTTCCCCTAGGGACTCAGGGCTTCTCTGTATGTCCCCTTCTAGTAAGGCAGTCAGAGTTCTTACTTAGCAACCCAGCTGTCTGAGAGATGGAAGGCAGGGGGACAGAGAGGAAAAAAGAGGATAGAGAAAGAGAGAGAGAGAGAGGAGAGATAGAGAAAGAGAGAGAGAGAAGTGGGGGAGAGAGAGAGAGGGAGAGATATGGCAGCTGCTAGCTCCTTAAGGCCTAGGAGTCACAAGCTGGTAGAGTGGTCCTTAGACCCCCTGGTCGGGGTTGGCACAGAGCAGGCTGCTTCAAGAGGAAGCGACACCCATGCCCACTGTTGATGGAGAAGTGTCAGAGTCTGCAGCTAGCTTTCCGGTGCCATCTGGGAGAGTCAGGCAGAGGGCTGCAGGCAGAGGGAGCAGTGTGTGGAGGCTGGGGAAGCCCGATGGAGCGGGGGCATCAGACAAGTCCGCAGAGGTTGGAGCGTGTGAACAGTGCCCTAGTGATGGCCAGGGCTCCAGAGCAGGCCAATGCTGAGCAGAGCAGATCTTGGTGAGATGTGTGATTGAATCCAGGATTTATCCTGCGCACAACAGGGAGGCCCTGAAAGATTTGGAGCAAGGATGAGACATGATCAGACTTGTGGTTTAGAAAAATCACTCTGAAGGCTCCGTGTGTGTGTGGGGTGGGGGGAATGGGAGTGAGAGTTTGCAGAGGGTCTGACCGGGTTTGAAACTGTCAACATTGTCCAAAAAAAAAAAAAAAAGTGCCGGCGCCACAGCTCACTAGGCTAATCCTCCGCCTTGCGGCGCCGTCACAATGGGTTCTAGTCCCGGTCGGGGTGCCGGATTCTGTCCCGGTTGCCTCTCTTCCAGGCCAGCTCTCTCCTATGGCCCAGGAGTGCAGTGGAGGATGGCCCAAGTACTTGGGCCCTGCACCCCATGGGAAACCAGGAGAAGCACCTGGCTCCTGCCATCGGATCAGCGCGGTGCACCGGCCATTGGAGGGTGAACCAACGGCAAAGGAAGACCTTTCTCTCTGTTTCTCTCTCTCTCAATGTCCACTCTGCCTGTCAAAAAAAAAAAAAAAAAAAAAAAGAAAAGAAAAGAAACTGTCAGCCTTCCAGGAAGAGAGGGACAATGTGTGTGTGTGTGGGGGGGGGGGGGTGGTTCAAGAACTGGACAGGCGGGGGCCCTGGAGGATGCACGCGCAGGAGGGCTTGCTGTTCCCGCAGGCTCTGTCTCCTGCCTGGAAAGCTCCAGCGCCTGTTCCTGAGGGGCAGAAGATCCCATCCCGGGTCACCACCACCGCCACCACGGCGCATGTCTAGACAGCTATGTGCACGCCGGCCTTGCACCCAGTTGCAAAGCAGTTGCATTTCACCGAGCGTTTCTAAGAAGCAGCCGTCAGCTTCCCGCACGTGAAAAATGGGGACAATAATATTAAATGTGACAAACATTTAACCATCTCTGAAACTGTGATCTCGATAACAGCTGGGAGGAAGTGATAAAGTGGCAACAAGAACAGAAATCAGATTCCCTCTTGGAGCAGCTGATACACCATTTCATTTTTCTAAACAAAGCAAGTTTGGGATCGACCTGATTTATTGGAAGCTTTTAGGAATGCATTTTGGAATCATCAAATCCATCATTTGAGAGGCTTGAGGGCTTCCTGGCCCCCAGCTTGGTCGGTGCTTTCCTGAGATCAAGTGACAAATCTGAGAGAGCTCTGTGGTTGCATGTGGCACCCTCCCCTGCCTTTACCAACCCAGCTGCGGGCCCTGCTGAAACCCTGACTCCCTGCTTTAGTGAGGAGAAGAGCTGGGCTCTACCTCCCAGAGCTGGTGCTGGCATCAAGGAGTTCTACGGGTGGAACCCCTGGCAGCCCTGCCCACTGGGTCCTTCTGCCTTCCTACGCACACCCGTGTGTTCAGTTGGGTCCTCGCTGGTGTAGATGTGAGGGAACACAGGCCCCCAAAGGTAATGCAACGTATCCAGGGTCACCCCCACAAGAGGTCTGAAGTTCTGTCCATGACAGTGACAGGGTGGTAACACGGCACTCAGATGGGTGGGCAGTCGCCTCATGGAGTCAGGGTCAGCTTTCTTGCCAACGGAGGGACACAGGACTGTGCCCATCGCAGTGAGCTCCCCATCATCAGAAGCTTTCAAGTGGAGGCAGCCATCGCCCCGGTCAGAACCAGCGTGGACAGAACCTGTGACACACTTAGGACGCGGGAGCCGCAAAGCGTTTCAGAAATAAATACCGAAATAACCACAGATGGTTGCTCTAGTTATTTAAGTGGAGCAGGGGCCGGTGCTGTGGTGCAGAGGGTTAATGCTGTGGCCTGAAGCGCAGGCATCCCATATGGGCTCCGGTTTTAGTTCCGGCTGCTCCTCTTCCGATCCAGCTCTCTGCTGTGGCCTGGGAAAGCAGCAGAAGATGGCCCAAGTCCTTTGGCCCCTGCACCCACATGGGAGACCCAGAAGAAGCTCCTGGCTCCTGGCTTCAGATTGACTCAGCTCCAGCCGTTGCAGCCATCTGGGGAGTGAACCAGCGGATGGAAGGCCTCTTTCTGTCTCTACCTCTTTCTGTAACTCTGTTTTTCAAATAAATAAAATAAATCTTTAAAAAAAAAAAAAAAGGAAGCAGAGCAGCAGGGACTTGAACTCTGCACAGCTACCCCCCTTTGCTGTGACAGCAGAGAAGCAGCCCTAGACAATAGGTAAGTAGGAGGTGGTGCCTGTGTTCCGATAAAACTCTATTTACAAAAGAGGCAGTGACGCTGGATGTGGCCCACAGGCCTTGGTATACCGACTCATCACTTCTACCTAGCCCTCCACAAACTCAGAAAAGATGAGGAGGCCTCCCCCAACCTCAGGGGCTGCACAAGCTGCACGCTCTGTCCCCGAGTGTCGTCCCTGCAAGAGCAGGGCACCTGGACCGCGACAGAGGCCACACAGCTCATCAGAAATGCAGAATCTCAGCGCCTCTCTTCCATCCCACTCCCTCAATCCGCCGCTCCTCATCCGCATCCATGTGTTAGCAAGCGTTTCCCAGAGGACTCACGTGCACATACAAGTCTGAGAAATATGAGGAGGACATCCAAAAGTTCGCAGAAAAATGCATATTATGGGAAAAAAACTATGTGTAGATTTCAAATGTTTTGCATCAAAAGAAACATCTCTTAATTCTATTTTCCATGAACTGTTTTTTTAAGGTTTATTTATTTATTTGTAAGTCAGAGTTACACAGGAAGAGGAGAGGCAGAGAGAGAGCGGTCTCCCATCCGATGGTTCACTCCCCAATTGGCCGCAATGGCTGGAGCTGTGCTGATCCGAAGCCAGGAGCCAGGAGCTTCCTCCAGGTCTCCCACACGGGTGCAGGGACCCAAGGACCTGGGCCATCTTCTACTGCTTTCCCAGGCCATAGCAGAGAGCTGGATTGGAAGTGGAGCAGCCGGGTCTCGAACTGGAGCCCATATGGGATGCCAGTGCTTCAGGCCAGGGCTTTAACCCACTGTACCACAGCACCGGCCCCTTCCATGAACTTTTAAAAGTATCCTTATCCCGAATATACAAAAACAGACATGTTGGGGTGGTGGTTAACACTTGTGTTTAAACACCATGTGTTTTTGGTTGTTGTTATTGCTGATACTACAGCAGAGACAGGAGTAGGTACTACAAACACTTAGGTTCCACAGAGAGAAGACCAGCGTGTAGAGAACGTCATTGTAGAACTTCTTTTTTAAAAAAATATTTATTTATTTATGTGAGAGGCAGAGGTCTTCCATCTGCTGGTCCACTCGCCAAACAGCCGCAATGGTGGGAGCTGGGCCCATCCAAAGCCAGAACCCAGGAGCTTCCTTTGGGTCTCCCATGTGAGTGCAGGGGCCCAAGGACTTGGGCCATCCTCCGCTGCTTTCCCAGGAGCATTGCAGGGAGCTGGATTGGAAATGGAGCAGCCAGGGCTCGAACCATATGAGATGCTGGCACTGCAGGTGGCGGCTTTACTCACTCCCGCACAGCACCTGCCCCCTAGAACTTCTTTAAATAGTTGTGATAATGGCCAATCTTCATACAGTCTTTGGCATCTTCCCAAGTGTTTTAACACAATCTTGTGGAATTCCCATAGTACGCCTATGTATGAAGGTCAGGTGCCTGTCACAGACAGCATCTCCTGGAATCATGCAGTGCACTGCCCGAGCAGCTGTCTGTGCTCCTACTTGAGAAAGCAGAAACTGAATAGCAGCTGGATGGGGATCCGGGATTCCTCCCCAGGTCCATCCACAGCCCAGGTCTGCCTTCCCCTCCGTACATCCCTCCCAGCGCTCTGTCCCAGGCCCCCCAGGCATGTCCCCACGAGCTTTGTCCCAGCGGGAGAGTTCACCTGTGAGCAGCCCTCAGGAGTCCTAGGTTGGGGGTGGTCTAACTTGGACCTGAATGTCACCTCACAGAGGTTGAACCACAGGCCACAGACAGAGCTTCCCGGGCCAAGGGCTTTAGGGCTGGGCTGCTGATCCTACCGAGGCCACCGAAGCTCAGTGACCCTGGGTGATGAGCGTCTGCTTCTGGGAGTGTGTGTGTTGCCTGTCCTTGCGGCCATGGGCACTGCGGATCCCAGCCCTCGGGCATGGCGGGTGTCCCCTGCACGGTGTCCTGCCTCCTTCTCATGACCACGGCTCGAGGCTCCCTCAGGAGGAAGCAGCGTGCAGAGCCAGCCCCTGAATCCCGTTTCTGTCCACTGCCAAGCTCAGAGCCTCTTTGTCCCATGGGTCTGATAAGACTGACATCTCCCATTTCTTCTTTGCAAGACAAAAGGTGCCATCCCTGGGTCTCACAAGGAATGTCCCAGATTACTTTGCTGGACTTGGGGCTGCCTGGCCCTTGAGAGGAGAAATCAGCATCCAACTCAGAGAAAGGCAGCTGAGGGCGCTGAGGTGTGGGCTCCCGGAGCAGCCTCCCCAGCACAAGCTGTGTGCCTGGGGGTGACACACAGCTCTCCCGTGCACCTCAAGCCGCAGCAGCCGAGACAATGGATAGCTCGGTCCAGGGATAAGGTTCTAGGGCTAACCAACCCCGTTACCGCGGGCCGGGCTGGTGCGGGTCCTATCACCACACCACGTGTCTCTTGAACACTCAGTGCACACCGGAAGTCATCCACCCACAGAGCAAGGGCACACAGCAGCCAATCACGGGGCTCGAGGACCCCAGCCCTGACCCTCTTTCCCGGTCGGGAAGGCCACACAGCTTCCAGGTCCGCAGGTGTGCTGACCAGAGGACACCGCTACTTGGGCAGTGGCCTTGCTGTTGAGACGGAGCCGCCGAGCCTGGGCGGACTCGCGTTCCACAGCTCGCGGCCCGCACCTGACTATTTGCATAAGGTTTTACCGAAGCTCTCACCAAAGAGGAGACCATAAAAACTCGGAGTGACACTATCATTATTCAAGGTATCCAAAGCCCTCCATGCTCCCTCCAAAGCTCCCTGGTGCTTTATGTCATTAAAATATATTGTTGATTAATATTTGAGCAGCCGCACGAAGCTTGCGTCTCACCCGGTCCGCGGCTCTCAGCCATTTCCGCTCCTTGCAAGGCTCGGCCTCCCTGCCCCACCCCTCCCAGCGGGCCCCTGGGCAGGAGCATCCTCTCTGGCTGGCCTCTGCTCCCCTGTGGACTGCATCATCTCCATGCTGTGGGAGCCCGGGAGAGCCCCAGTACCGAGCTGGAGACGCCTCTCGCCCAGCTGGAGATACCTCTCTCGGTAGGATCCATTCCCTTTGGATCAGAAGAGGCCGGAGCCTCAGCTGCACTCACTCCCTGAGCCACCTCGAGCAGGCTCCCAACCTCACCGAGCCTCTGGGATTTTCTCCGTAAAACGGGGGTGATTATCAGACCTCGTCTAGGGGGGCTTGCTGTGGGGACCGAATGCAAGCTTGAGTGCAATGCTCAGCTTCGATGTCTTCCAAAGCACATTGTCTAGAGCGGAAGTATTTCCAGTTTTAAAAGTCTTGCGTTTGGTGAATGTATAAATGTTTAATTTTCATTTTTGCTTCAGTCAATATTTGCCATGGGGACTGCCAGAGGGGCTGGGAAAAAATGAAAATTTAAAGACTTATTTTTTTTTAAATGCACAACAGTGAATAAATGTGAAAAATTTAAATAAACTTTCAAATGATGTTTTGTATATTTATAGCAGTTATCACTCTGAAGTTATTAAAGCTTGCAATTGCGCGGAGGCTAAGCAAGCACTGTGCAGAGGGGAGTTCTTGTATTCCTTCTGCCCCTGTGGCCATGGTCCCACATCATTTGGTCAACGCAGGCATGAAAGGCACGAGTCCTTTTACTTTTTTTGGATTTGGAAAGCAAGGTTTATTAGAGTCAAAGACGTCCAGCCAGAGTGGCACGGAGGGGACTTCCAAGAGACCAAAGGACCCCATGGCACTGGGGTTTTTAAGTACAATTTTGAGGAAGAAACTCTCAATCAATAAGGTGGAGAGAAACCCAACAAAAGATTAGGATTTAGGATCCTTTACCCTGTCTGGCTGGCTCAGGATAAAACAAAAGAGCCATCTCAAGGGTGGGTACCTCATTTGTTTTACAGTAAACTGGGAGCTCAGGAGGGTGGAGTCACCACTCCCCTGCTGTTCTCATGATAAGACTGGAAGCTCCCAAGGAGTAGGCCGGCAGGCACTTGACCTTGCTAAGGATAATTTTGGGGGGAACAGTGTTGCACCCTCAGTTTCCACTGTGCAGTAACCCATGACAAGGAGTTCTTTAATAGACATTCTTCACCAGGGCCCAGGCGCCTCCTGGGTCTGTGTGCCTTTGATGCTGGTCTCGGCCCGGAAGCCTCCTGCACCTTTGCATGTTGGCTGTGCTCTGTCCCAGAGGCCCCTCCGCAAGGGCCCTCTTCTCATTCCCTCTCTAGCTCCCCTGCTGAACTTGACAATGGAAGATACGGGTATCTGGGCGGCACTGCAGAGACCTTGCACCTGGGTTCCATTGTCAACCCAGACTTCCATACATCCCGTGTGCAATCCTCCCTGAGTCTCACCTCGCCCTCGGCCCTACCCACTGCCACCGAGAGGTCTGAGGGCTTTCACCTCCTCCGGAAGACTTCCCAGCCCCAGCCCAGCCCAGCCCAGCTGCCACTCATCCTCACCCCTGTTTGCTTCCATGGTGCATGCTGGAGCCTCCCCATGGCAGAGCACCCTCCAAAGCATCTGGTTCTCCAGGGGACCTCGGCTGTCATGGCTGTCCTGGTACAGCATTCTGCTCCCAGTGAATCTCAAGTTCTATAATTCAAGTTCAGTAGGATATAAAGGAGACGCGAAAAAAGTTTCGGAGAAAAATCTGGAACAGCAACTGAGTGTGCGATTATCTCAGCTACGTGAGATGAATGAGTGTGTTCTTCAGTGTTGAATTCAGGGTCTCTCCCAAACCCAGCACAGTGGTGGATGCGTGGGTCTGACTCTTTGAAAGCATTCTGGACAGGCTTCAGACACTCAGCCCGGAGGGGCCGACTGGGGGCCGCTGGCATGGCACGAGAGTGGCAGGAAGAGCATGGAGTCTGAGACCACTGTGCCCCCGCCCTGATGTGCACTCTGGAAGGCCATCAGGGCCACGGAAGCTGAAGCGGTCAGGGATTCAGTGGCTGACACGGAGAGAGGCCACAGGGCACAAGGACTGAAGCGGGCAGCTCCAGGAGGCTGATGGTGACCCTGGCAAAGATCACCTGCGGGGAATGGAGGCGCTGGCGGGGTATTTAGGTGTGAGGACGGGGACCTCAGCCAGCCATTCCAGCGACGTGTGTCACAGCAGAGGTTGCAAAACAGCCCAGAAGTGGAAGAAGCGAGGGGTGTTGGCTGTACAGGGAGAGATTCTAGAACAGTTGACGCCGAAGGGAAGAATGGAGAGGAACAGTGGTTTGTGCTGCTGTGAGCTCTGCCCACCTTCCGCATCGCTGAGGAAGCGCCGGATGACCTACTCCTCTGCAAACTTGACCTTGTGGTGCGAGGTTCACAAAGCCTCGAGGTCCATCCGTGGTGACTGCCGCGAGGGGCGTCCGGGCAGTCGCGGGATGCTCTGCGTCATGGAGCTGGGGCTCTTTGGCATTTCCTAGGGGCCACGGTTTCCTCCTCTGGCTCATGTAAGAGATTCTCTCCTCCCTCACAACTGCTCCCATTTGACAGGTAGGGAAGTTAAGGCACACGGGCTGAGGTTATGGGTTGCCCTTCTTCCCTTCCCTTGCTCAGAGGCAGGAAGACAAGCAGGGCCTTGTGAGTCGCCCGGTCTAATTAACCTCTAATTGAGTTCCCTCTCCTTCCTCTCAGGCGTCACAGTGACATTAAATTACAGGATTCAAACATATAATTTCCTAAACTTAAATGTGATTTATCTTAATGGGACTTTGTACCAGGTCACTTTATCATGCACGGTGTCAGAGAGCAGATCTATTATTCACAGGGGCCATTATTGAATCTGGGAATCTGGGGGCGGCAGAGACCTTGAGAGGTCACCTCTGCTCAGCTCAACTGCCCCCAGCTCCAGAGCCGACCTGACTCCGCGAGCGCGCCTGTGGGCGCCTGCTGGGTTCCCCAGGGAGGATGGAACGGGAGGCCCACACTGCACAAGCCTCACGTTGAGCTTACGGCCCTGCTGCTTCGAGGCACCTGCTCGATCTGAGAGCGCCGGCGGCAATATTGCTAAGGGTGGGCGTGTGCTGGTCCCACCTCTGATCGCCTCGCCGCTGGCCTGGCCCACGGGTGCACTGTGCTTTCGAATTACAGGAAGATGGCTCCTCAGTTCCTCAGCCTACTGTTCAGTCCTCTGGAGGTTCGTGGAGTGCATAAAAGATGGAAAACCAAAGGAGGAGACCGGACCTGCCCAAGGTCGCCTGGCAGGGTCCTCGAGAGCCTGCTTGGAAACTCAGGCCTCCCCAGTCCCTGTGCCCTGTCTCCCGGTCCCCCGGCCCCCCGCCAGCTGCCGACCAGCTGACACGCGCTCTTTGATGGTGGCAGTGGAGGAGTGGACGGCTGATGCTTATCTCCTTGATGAATGGAATTCCGGTTGGCAACTTGATCTTCAGCCTTTGCAACTTTGGGAAGACAGAGGGTGATCAAAAGAATATATTTTTCTAATGAAAGATGCCTTTGGAAATCCGATATAGCACTCTGTCAGCCCCGTGAGTCGGAGGAGGAGCGATGAAAAAGATCTGCTGTGAGCGAGCAGGCCGTTGACAAGTTGATCTAAACGCGTGCAGGCTGTGCGGCCTCACTGAGCTCCAACAGAATCCAAATATGCACCAAAGAAATCCTGACACAGAGAGGTGGGGAGAGCAGGGCAGGGGTGTGCTGCGGCTCCGGGCCCTGCTGCTGGGGCACAGAACCTGGGATGGTGACCCAAGCCTCCCTGCTTAGTCTCCTCGTGACCTGACCAGGTCGAGACTTAACTCATTGCCTCCAAGGGGATCCCAGGGTGAGAGCAGAGGCTACGGCACCTTCAGCCACAGCAAGCCCCTTTCTCTTGGGATCTAGGGGATGAAAGCCCGCTTATGCTGCTCTGCTTCTTGGTCATTTCAGAGCGTGGTGGGTTATTGTGTCAAGAACTGTGCAGATTCTGGAGGTCTTAAGGGAGGTGTTGGGAGTGGCATTGCGGAATAGTGGGTTAAGCTGTGATGCCGGCGTCCCATATGGACACCAGTTCAGCTCTCTGCTAATGGCCTGGGAAAAGCAGTG
The DNA here is from genome assembly GCF_051225735.1 of Oryctolagus cuniculus. Lineage (NCBI taxonomy): Eukaryota > Metazoa > Chordata > Mammalia > Lagomorpha > Leporidae > Oryctolagus > Oryctolagus cuniculus. The sequence continues at coordinate 58,787,325 of NC_142884.1, read as the reverse complement.
AAAGTTGGCCCAAGTCCTTGGGCCCCTGTTACCCATGTGGGAGGCTGGAAAATGGCCCAGCCCTGGCCATTGTGGCCTTCAGGGGAGTGAACCACTGGGTGGAAGATTCTCTCTCTCTCCTTTACTCCCTCTCCCTCCATCCTTTTCTCTCTCTGTAACTCTAACTTTCAAGTAAATAAATAAATCTTTAAAGAAAAAAGGGTGGTGGAGACCTAGGTATCCCCCCGTGCACTTGGCTGAGATACATGCTCATCCACCACTCAGAGGTACGCTTGTGGGCAAACCGCTACTGGGCATGGAGAAGGTGCCAGGGGCCCAGGGCTCGGGGGAAGGGGCGTGGCTGTGAGAGGCTGTCTGGTCTCTTCCGGTCAGGGAGTCAGCCCGGAGGAGGAAGTGGAGGAGGCCTGTCTTTTCTAACTCCCTGGACAAAGGTGAGGAAGTCGCTGGAGAGCCGCCAAGGACAGTGGCTGAGACACGAGACAGATCGTGGCAGGCTCAGGGAACAGGGCCTTGCCAGCGAGCCAGGGCCCCTGGAGGGGAGCCTATGTGAGGGGGGCTGGGGTGGGGCGAGTTAGGGAGAGAGGGGGTCTGGAGCCTGTGAGAGGCAGGAACAGAGGAATCCACACAGCATTGCAGAGCAGGCAGCCAATCCATCCCGGGACCAAGGGCAGCGTGTGGCAGGGGCACTGTCGAAGCTGGGAACTGAAGGTCTGAAGGCCATGGAAAGGGCCAGGGGCCAGCACTGTGGTGCAGCAGGTTAATGCCCTGACCTGAAGCACTGACATCCCATATGGGCGCTGGTTCTAGTCCTGGATGCACCTCTTCCGATCCAGCTCTCTGCTATGGCCTGAGAAAGCAGTAGAAGATGGCCCAAGTCCTTGGGCCCCTGCACTCATGTGGGAGACCTGGAAGAATCTCCTGGCTCCTGGCTTCAGATCGGCACGGCTCCAGCCATTGCGGCCAATTGGGGAGTGAACCAGCGGATGGAAGACCTCTCCCCTCCCACCGCCTCTCCTCTCTCTGTGTAACTCTGACTTTCAAATAAATAATTAAATCTTAAAAAGGGGGGGGGGGACAGAGAAGAGCAGGTGCAGAATCCCAGGTCTTGAGAGGGGCGGAGCATGAAAGACAGGCAGAGAGACAGGCACACTTGCCCTCTCCAGCCTGGCGTGGGGATGACAACGGAAGGCGAGTGGCGGCAGACAGAATCACCCAGCGCCTTGCTAGCCAGGCACTCACCAGGACCCAGGCAGGGTGTGACACAAGGGGATTTTGGCTCCGAGTCTCTGCCGTTTCAAGCCGCCTGAGCTCACAGCCTGTGTCCTCCTTTGCAGATCCCCAGCCGCGGGTGCGGTGCCGTAGACTGGCTCTTGCCTGTGGAATCTGTTTACCTGGCACGGAGGGTGCCAGCCACCACGTAGAGATGGGAACGCTCGCAGGCAGCCCCCCTCACTGCTCCTAATGCAGATTTGTGGCTCGTTCCGTGGAACTCATTCTGCGCTACAGAGTATGATATTACCCAATGTTTATGGATGGCTGAGTCTAAAATATCCATTCTGAAGTCCACTGAAGGATGAAATTCCTTGTTACTTTCATAGATTCTCTTGTCTTATTTTTTTCCCCTGTGGAGGAACATAAAGCATTTGTATTTTTAGCTCAAAGCCTGGTCATTTTTCTAATCGTACCTGAGTAAGAAGGAAGGACATTTTCGGGGGAGATGAGTGGGCTGATGAAGATGATGTCAGCTGGGGGGGGGTCACTGCAGGTAGCCCCGTCCCCCACCGAAGTCTCTACTGGTCACGTTCCAGCCACACCGAGAAGCGGAGGCTGCAGCCCAGGTGTCTCGGCGGCTGTCGATGATATTGATGCTCGCCAGGACTCAGGACCTGGAGATCAGCAGAGGCCGGAGCCTCCCAGCGAGGCTCCCGGCTGAAAAGTAAGCAAGGCCAGAGCTGAGTGCCGGCTCCTGCTCTCACGCCATGAGCAGGTGGTGGCATTCTTTGGGCTTCTATAAAATGCCCAGACATAACTCTTAATTGAACGACTTCCAGTTATAACCACTGCACTGTTGGGGGTAGAGCAGTCCTTGGCACTGAACGTGTGTGCTGAATGAGTGAAGAATCAACATGAAAGCATTTTCCACAAACAGCTCAGAGCCCGGTGCACTGCCAAGGACTGTGCCTGCCCCGTGTTCCTCACTCCTGTGCCCATGTGCAAGGTGCATAAACCCTCACAGGTCATCTTGTTCAATGACAGTGATGTTAACAGCTCTGTGTGCTGGGCTCAGGATGGTCCGCAACAAGGTAGTGAGAAAGATCCAGTCCTTGCCTTCTGGGAGCTGACAGCCTGGGCAGGAGCAGCCAAATAGAGTGGAGGTGCATGAGAGTCCCAGAGCAGGTAGCATGCAAGGCATTATGGGAGCCCAGGACAAACTATTTCATCCCCTTACAGGAAGACTCCAGTAGGAAGCGCATCTGCACAGAGACCTAAATCACAGGCGGAGTTGGCCAGGCCAGTGGCGGGCTAGAGTGTTTCAGGTACAGAGAGCAGGTGCAGGCTGGGCTGGGGACTCGACTAGACTCTGGAGGAAATCTGAACAAGGGCGCGCAGGCCGCTTGGCCTGGGTGGCTGCTCCTCCCTTGCCTCCTGGTGGCTTTCTGACTCCATCCCTTTTGTGCTGTTGTCGCAGAATACTACAGCCTGGGGAACTTGTAAAGAAAATGAATTTATTTCCTACACTCCTGGAGGCTGAGAAATCCAATATCAACATGCTGGTCTCTGGGACATTTGGCACAGCAGTTAAGCCACCTGTGGGCTGCCCACATCCCATGCCAGAGTGCCAGGATTTGAGTGCTGCTGGCTCCGCTCCCAGTTCCAGCCTCCTGCTAATGTGCACCCTGGGAGGCAGCCGGTGATGGCTCAAGTACTTGTGTTCCTGCCACCCGCACGGGAGACTGGGAATGAGCTTTGGGTTCCTGGCTCAGCCCTGACTTATAGGATTTAGGCAATGAGCCAAGAGATGGAAAATTTCTCTCTCTCTCTCTCTCTGACCTCTGGTCATGGTGCTGACCTTTGGTGAGCGCCTTTGTGTTGGGTCACCCCATCAGAACAACAAGAGAGTTAATGGGACAGGAGAGGGCTGACCCCACTTTTACCAGGAACCCATTCGTACGGTAACTAGTGCATACTTAGGGGAACAGTACTATTTCATTAATCTGCCTTTTAAGGGTCTCAGTGGGCAGCACTGCTGGATTCGGGATTCTGTTTCTGGTGCGTGAATTTTGGGGTCCCATTCAAGCCACAGCACTTCCCTTGCAGGATCTGCTCCCAGCCGTGGGTGGGCGTGGGAAGGCGGTGCGGCCTGCAGGACGGCTCGTGAGCTTCAGGGTGTGTTCTGGGAGACCTCTTCCTCCCCATCTTCTCTTTCCCTCTCTCCTCCACTGAGCAGTGTCCAGCCCGCCTGTGAGCTCCTAATCCCCCTGCAGTTCAGGCATCCGGGCGTGACGGGGTGCTTAGGAGGCCGACAGGTGGCTGCGCATCCTGGCTGTGGACGCAGGTTTCAGTCTGCACCCCCTCTCACCCCTCCCAGCCCAGCTCTGGGGGCAGCGGCAGGTGGAGGCCACTCTTCCCTTCCTTCCAGTCCTTCTTGAATAAGATGCGGTTGGCAGCTGACAGATGGAACTGAGAGAAACACAGAGAACAGGAGGGCAGCTCCTGACTTCACATCCCGACACAAGTCTCCCGTTTCATTTGGGAAGGCACACGCGGGCTCCGCAGAAGCAAGCGCATGGTGTGCTGGGGCTCCGCTAACAGGCACAGGCAGCTGCCGATGACATCAGACACATCCACAGCCCCGTGGAGGAGGTGGACGCGGGTGTGTCGCTAGCACGTGCGCTTCCCTTTGGGGAAGATCCAATGCCTTTTCCAGGAACGATCGGAGGTGATCTGGATCAAAGCCTGGTGGTTCTGCCCGCTTCTTCCGAGAATAAGACAGGCAAACGTGCAGACTTGTCCTCGATGCCTCTGAACGAATGCCCCGTGTGTTCCCTATGTCGTCTCATCTCATTAGCCCAGGAAACCTGCAGGAGGCTCCTACAGGAATACGCTGAGGCCCCAGGGGGCTGAGTGATTTTGCTGGCAGCAGTGACAAGAGCTGTAGCTTAGATTCAAACTCGGGTGTATCTGGACTCAAATCTCGGCTTGCCTGCCTGTTTCCAGGTGGGCATCCTCTTAGGGGGCGCATTGCGAACTTCGGGACTGATGGAGGAGCCAGGGCTAAGAATGTTTCATTGTACAATCTTTTCAGAAAAACAAGAGCAAGACATCAACAACCATCGAGGGAGCGACCTTTGAAACACGACAGGCGTCCGAGGCACACTCTGCCATCAGCAAAGCCTCCCAGCCTCCCTAGGGAGTCGGCGCTCAGTGAGCCTCTCTCACAAAGGAGGCCCTGGTGGACTCAGAAAACCCAGTCAGTGGTCAGCAAGTAGTGGGGGTGGGGCCCAGGTGGGAGGGCCCCTCTGGGCAGGGTGACGTCATGGCTGGTGGCAAGCAGGTCAAGTTCAGGAGATTGCTGTCTGTCTGGGGAACTGGAGCAGCTGCAATGGGCTCATGCATGAGACTGGTGAGCAGGGGCAGGGTGCGCTCGCTGCAAAGGTGGGGCAGTGAAGGGGAGCCAAGCCAGAGCTCTCCCTCCCGGCAGGCAGACACCCAACGACTGAGTCTGGGGCTCTGTGGTGGGGCTGCCTGTGGAATGAGGCAGAAGCTGACTTCTTAGGAGAGGCCCTGGGGTCAAGTTCAACCAAGGGTGAAATGTTAGGCTGGTGGTGTACAAGTAGGGACACTGAGCTCTGTATGAGAGGACACTCTTCTTCCGGGGGGCTAGGCGGAGCCTCTCTGGTTGGTTCATCAGCCCCAGCTGTTGAGGGCCAGGTATGATGTCAGCCAGCACATAGTGTGTGCTGCTTCTCTTCTCCTAGTTGAGAGTTTGAGTTCTCCCTGTCTCCCGCAGAGCAGGTAGCAGCTGACTTCTTCATAGAACACGGGCATCGCGTGGACTTGGGAGCCATCAGTGCTTCCTGGAGCACATGCCCCTGAGAACAAGGGAGAGGGAAGGAATGAGGAGGAGCGGCTGCCCTGCCCACTGCCTGCAGAGCACAGCTCAGCCCTCCCCGCTCCCAGGAAGAGAGGCGCTTCCTGCCTTTGCGAACAAGCTCCGGATTTCCCCAGCACATTACAGAAGGGCCCAGTGTGTTCCCCGGCAGAAACCCACGACAACTAGGATGGGGTGAGTCAAGCGAGAAGGGGAGAGGCGAAGATGCAGAACCAAGACAGTGGCCGACCCTGCTGCAGCTGGGGCGCCTGCTGCAAGCCCACATGGAGCTGGCCCCACACTGAGGCCCCCAGGGAGGAGTCCACACAGAAGCCGTTTCCAAAACATGCCAGATGGTCTCTGTGTCCTCTGCAGATAATTCCTCCACACCCAGTAGGCCCAGGGCCCTGCCGCAGTGAGAAAGGGGATTGATGTAGGTGAGCCAAGGTCTGGAGGAAGGTCTCCAAGGAAGAAGCAGCGTTTCTGGATTTTCTATGTAGAAAGAAAGGAGGAGAAGAAATACTGCTGGATTTCCTGTGTAGAAAGGTTTTCTGCCCGGCTCTCTCTCCCATCTACTCCAGCATCTTCCTTTCTTTGACCACCTTCTCCTTCCCCTCTGTCTTTCTCAATCACTTCCACCCCCACTTACAAGAGTGCTCAACTCCAGCCCACGTTCAAGACCAGACACTACAACAACCTCCGTATCTTGGATTCACCTCCCTTCCTTTGAGGCTTCTCTTCTGTGCTTCACTCAGCAGCACGGATCAATTGTCCTGTAAGAACGTCGCATTCATTTGCTATTGAATACATTATAGTCTGTTCATATGTCCTTGTGACCTTGACTACACCAGTGCTGTGGATACAGTTTGCTAAGGATTTCAGGGGACCTCCCTAGCTGTCACCTCCTGAGGACTCACCACTTCTTATCCTCCTGAACCTAGATACTGTTGCGATTGCTTTCTGCTCCAAACCCCTTTTCTCCTTCTAGTCTACTTCTCTGTCCATTCCTTGGGTTCTTGATGGTCTTCAAGGTCCCTTCCTCTTTCCTCTTGTGGTCTCACTATCTGAATTTTTCTTGAGCAATTTCCTAAAACCTTATGGCTTCACCCACCATCTAGCTACACGTTGCTGACACCAAAGCCTCTTGCCCGTGAGCTCCGTGTGGAACTGTGCAGCGATGTGTGGCTTCAGGAGAACCAGACTGATGATCTGGGTGAACCAGGATTAGACACAGCCAATGTCAGAGTTGCAGAAAGACCGATTAATATGGGAATTAAGTGAGTTGTTATGAATGTAGGACAAATAATAGCCTTTTGGTCCAGTTTGGAAAGGAAACAGAATTAAATTAGAAATCCATGAACATATAGCCTTGTTTTCCAGCTTCCTAGCCTGCTTTAGGAGCTTAATAAATGTCAACATCTATTGTCAAATGTCAGAGCCTATTGTTGATGAGATAGTTGAGCACATGTCTTTTATTACCTCTTACTAGATAAAGGGATGAGAGGACATTCCTTATTGCTCCAAGATTTTACAAAAGTTGATGAGAGAATATTATTTATTGAATGACAAGGAGAAGAGTGGACAAGATAATTAATTAACAGAAAGGAATTGAGAGCTCGCCACTTAACAGCTGCTCACCTGGTTTCTTTATTCTTGAAAACTACTCATGCCACACTATCTGAGCCCCCCCCCCTTTTATTGACAGATAGAGTTAGACAGTGAGATAGAGAGAGACAGAGAGAAAGGTCTTCCTTCCATTGGTTCACTCCCCAAATGGCCACTACGGCCGGAGCTACACTGATCTGAAGCCAGGAGCCAGGTGCTTCCTCCTGGTCTCCCATGCGGGTGCAGGGGCCCAAGCACTTGGGCCATCCTCCACTGCCTTCCCGGGCCACAGCAGAGAGCTGGACTGGAAGAGGAGCAGCTGAGACTAGAACCCGGCGCCCATATTGGGTGCCGGCACTGCAGGCAGAGGATTAACCAAGTGAGCCACGGAGCCGGCCCCGAGTTCCACCTTTTGCCCACCCTGACATGCACCAATAATTTTTAATTCAAATGAAAACACTGTTAAGATGAGTGATTTTTGTCTGGTTAAACATAAAATCATTTTAATAGAGAATATTAATTTATCTCCAACAAGGTCAAGAAAATACCCTTTAGCTTAATAACTCAATTGGTGAGATCTACAGATTCCATGGAGAATGACAGCAGTGGAATGAGGCTAAAAAGGCAAAATCACTGTTGAAATACACCCAGGTTTTTCATATATTTTTTAAAAATTAATTATGATTATATATATATAACAAAAATTTTACTATACTAGTGGTATATACTATTAGCCATTTTCAAGTATTCAGATGGTTGACTCATTTTACTATGCATGTCCATTTTCTGTTACTATAACAAAAAGCGTGAGGCAGAGAATTTTATAAAGAAAAGGGGCTTATTTAGCTTTCAGCTCTCTAGATTCAAGCTCAGCTCTGATGAACATCTCAAGGCAGATTGCATCATAGTGGTGGGGCACATGCAAGAGAGAAATCATATGGCCAGACAGGAAGCCAGGGAAGCTGAGGAGTGGCCAGGCTTATTCTCTCTATTTTTTAAAAAGATGTATTTATTTATTCAAAAGGCAGAGTTACAGAGAGGGAGAGGAAAAGGCAGAGAGAAAGATCTTCCATCTGCTGGTTTATTCCCCAGATGGCCACAACAGCTGGAGCTGATCTGAAGCCAGAAGCCAGGAGCTTTTTCCTGGTCTCCCATGTGGGTGCAGGGGCCCAAGGACTTGGGCCGTCCGTCTTCTGCTGCTTTCTCAGGTGCATTAGCAGGGAGCTGGATTGGAAGTGGAGCAGCCGGGATTTGAACCATTGTGTTTATGGGATGCTGGCATCACAGGCAGTGGTTTACCTATCAAGCCACAATGCCAGCCCCAGACTTATTATTTTATGACAACTCTCTCATGAGGCCTGACTCAGGTATCCTATGATAACTACTTTAACCCTTTATAGGGCACACACCCAGCGACATAAGGACTTCCTATATCTTAAAGGTTCCTCACCACCTAGCAACATAGAGGCAAACCTTCTGGCATCTGCATCTTGGGGAGACAAACTACTTCCAAAACACAGCAACACTTTTAAGTGAGTTTCATGCTTTTCTGTGCCCATTCAATCAACTCCTCCTCTACCCCAGGTCTTAGCAATCAAAATTATTCTTTCTGTCTGTATGAATTTAGTGGAATCATATAGGACTTGTCTTTAAATTGTTAAAGATTATTTATTTGATAGGAAGAGAGACAGAGAGAGAAAGAGAAAAATGCATATATAGAGAGGGTTCCTATCTACCAATTCACCCCTCAAATGTCCACAATGACTGTGACTGGGAAGAGTCAAAGACAGGAGCTGAGAACTCAATTTCTTGAGCCATCAACTGTCTGCTGGGGTTTGCATGAACAGGAAGCTGGAGTCAGGAGTTAGAGCTGGAACTCAAGTCCACACACTCCAATGGGGGGACACGGGTACTGTTTGAAAATATATTTATTTGAAAAGCTGAACAACAGAGAGGGAAAGGGAAAGGTAAATGGAGATGGAGAGGGAGAGGGAGAGAGAGAGAAAGAGAGAGAGACAGAGAAATCTTCAATCCACTGGTTCCAGGCTGAAACTAGGGGCCAAGAAATCCATGCTTGTACATGGGTGGAAGGGGCCCAAGCACTTTGGCTGTCTGTGCCTCTGCTGTCTTCCCAGGTGCATTACTGGAGAGCTGGGTCAGAAATGTAGCAGCTGGGACTCAAATTGTCACTGCAACAAGCCAGCATCACAGGCAGTAGCATCCTGGCCCTTATATGCGCATCTTAGCTGCTGGGCCAAACGCCCACTGCAGTACTTGTCTTTGTGCACCTGGTTTATTTCACTTAGTATAAAGTTTTCAAGGTTCATCCATGTTGCAGTCTGTGTCAGAATCTTCTCACTTTTGGGGGCTGAATAACATTCTATTGTATTCATATACCATGCACCCAGCGTTTTAAAGGATTACCTTCAAGTTGGAAATTGGCTTGAGACCTTCTTGTGTGGTCCAGGTGCTAATGCCACTGTGAAAAGGAGTTTTACAGGAGAGAGAGACATGCAGGTTTAAAAGCAGAGTCCCGTGGGGTGAGCATCACGGTGCGGTAAGTTAAGCTGCAGCTTGGGCCCCCACATCCCATAGTAGAATGCAGATTTGCGTCCTGGCACCTGCACTTCCAACCCAGCTTCCTGCTAGTGCATCCTGGGAGGCAGCAGATGGTGGCCCAGTAATTGGATTCCTGAAGCCTTTGTGGGAAGTCTGGATGGAATTCCAGGTTTTGGCTTTAGTCTGGCTCAGTCCTGGATGTTGCAGACTTTTGGGAAGTAGACCAGCAGAAAGAGGACCTCTCTCTCTCTCTCTCTCTCTCTCTCTCTCTCTCTCTCATACACAAAACTAAATAGCCATTTAAAGATAGATTCTACCCCAAATCCATGCCTCTCTGGATGGTTTTTGTGTTCACTGAGTTTATCTTCCATTCTCCCCGGGGCTCAATAGAGCCTTCTGGAAATTAGAGCAGGTGTGAACTATGTGCAGGGGAACAAAGGAAGATGTAGGTAGAGACTGCGCTCTTGGAAGGGAAGTAGGCCCCAGAGCATGTCCTAGAGGTGTCAATGGGAAACAAATCCAAGGACCCCAGCAGGAAATTGGAAAAGTGAAGTCAGCACAGGAAGTCACTCGGTGCCAGCAGGGTGACCCTGTGAGTTTGGGCTGCCATCTTCCTTGCGCGTCTGCAGTGCTGTGGGGGGTAGGGGGTGCTGTGCTGGGACTTCCTGCTGATGGGAAGGGGAGACTCAAAGCACACTTTACCTTGGGAGCGCTTCCTCTCGGGAGATCAGATCGCAGCACTGATATATTGCAGTTTGGAAAAGAATGCATTGTGTCCCAATTTCTGTTTCATGTGCCTCTTTGTTCTTACCATGCTACTTTTCTACAAAGGAACACTTCTAGGAGCGTGGGACACAACAGGAAGCTTCGCAATTGGAGCGATAGAGATTGTGTAAGCCTATTTGTAAGCCACTACTCTGCCTAAACATTGAATTTATTTTGGAAGAGTCTGTACTGCTGTTTTCCTGCCCTTGCTATAATCTCTCTCTCTCTCTCTCTCTCTCTCTCACACACACACACACACACACACACCCCACAGGAGGAAAATGCCTCTCGACTCTTTTGCCCTTGTCCATTGACAGCGTGGCCCCTGCCCGCTGGCTCTCTGGCAGCCTTTCAGGCTGGCCCCGTGCAGCCCCTGTGGGTAGCTGCATTACCATTCCTCACCCGAGCCTCAAAGAGAGGCTGTTAACAAAGCCCAGGCAGCCCGCGAGCCACGGAAGCCGACTCTCGGGTAGGCAGAGCTGTGAGGATTGCAGCAGGAATAGAAATGGCTATTTCTTTCTTCTAAAGAAGGATTTGAAAGGTTATCAAGTTATTCCCTTTCAAATAGAGAGCAGAAATACCAGAGACTACAGTTGTTGAAGAAAAGTTGACCGAAAGTTTACAGCGGTCAAGAGGTTTGAGTGGAAAGCTATTCTCAGCCTACTGAAAGGGCACAACCTGAACTTGGCCAGGAAAACGAAGTTCTCGGTTCAACTTCCAACCCCTCCAAGGTCTAGTGAACTTGAACAAATCATTTACCTACTCTGGGTTCAGAGGAAAGATGCTGCACTTGATTTCAGAGAACCCTGGGTTTATGGAGGCACTGTCACTCGTTAGCAGTGTAACCTTGGGTGCGGTGTTCAGCCACCTCTCTCTCGGCCTCTTTATCTCAGGACAGACCTCATAAAACCCGTCCTCCCAGACAGGCCTTTGCGAGGAATGCTCTTAGTTCATTTAAGGGAGGTGACTCTCACTCCAAGGCACCACAGATGGCGCTAACAACGGTAATTAAATCAGGGTTCCCTCTTTCCCACCACATGCACTTTTTTTTTTGGACAGGCAGAGTGGACAGTGAGAGAGAGAGACAGAGAGAAAGGTCTTCCTTTTGCCGTTGGTTCACCCTCCAATGGCCGCCACGACTGGTGCACTGCGGCTGGCGCACCGTGCTGATCCAAAGGCAGGAGCCAGGTACTTCTCCTGGTCTCCCATGGGGTGCAGGGCCCAAACACTTGGGCCATCCTCCACTGCACTCCCTGGCCACAGCAGAGAGCTGGCCTGGAAGAGGGGCAACCGGGACAGAATCCGGCACCCTGACCGGGACTAGAACCCGGTGTGCCGGCGCTGCAAGGCGGAGGATTAGCTTAGTGAGCCGCGGCGCTGGCCACATGCACTTCTTGTGTGGCGCCGTGGCCACATCAGAAGGAAGGCGCAGAACATCACCCAAGCCCACCTTACAGGGCTCTGCGCTTTCGTGTATCTCACTCTTTCATCCATGTGCAGGCTTTGCCATTTTGTAACCGAACAAAATCCCATCTGTTCTGGCTTCCCCGAGTGTTTATTGACGCGACACACATTCTATTTTCTTGTACTGTATGTCCTTCCCCGGCATTTCAAGATAGAAGAGCCGTTACACCTAATGAGAGTCCTTTCCAGCTCGGGCGCCACTTAGGCTGTTCAAGGGTGTGCTTGAATGTTAACCTTTCAGTGCCTTGTAATGGCATGCCACCCTTGAGAAATGAGATGTCAGCTTCCCCAGGTAAGGAATAGGCACCGAGTTCCAACCTGAGAGCCGCCACTCGTCCTTCGGGCCACCTCACTTCAGCTGATGATGTTATAAAACACCATGTGACGGAAAGGCAGGTGAATGCTGCTTGTGGAACTTGGCCTTGTCGTTGGGATCCATGCTGTGAATGAGACAAATACCTCCCTGGGTGATGCATTCTCAGGGCATTTAAGCACTGCTGAGGGTACTGTATCCCATCACCAGGAAACACAATGCTTGCAATCCTCTTTGTTAAAAGGCTTCAATATCACCTAAGTGAATTGAGGTTGCCAGCAGAAGCATTTTAGGAATTGATGCATTAAAAATAATCATCTCCCAGGTACTTACAAAATTCACGCGCTGCGTCCTGCTCCCTTATCGGCTAGAGAAGCAGTCCCTCCAGCCTTCCTCCTCACCTTCCCTCGGTCTCCACCGAAGGTCTTGTTGCTCTGTGAACATCCCGGATTCTGTGCCTGACTATTCTTGAAGGATCCCAGTTCTGAAGTCTCCTTTCTAAACTCTTGCCAGATTCTCTCAATCTGGGAACTTGTCACCCCCCTTCCCAAAGATCCTACATTCTTTGTAACTCTACAATGGCTCTGCCCACCCTGCACTGTACTTGGCTGCCTGTATAGCCTTCTCTTCTCTTGGGGTATGAGCTCAGGAGCAGGGTGGGAGCCCATTTGATTCATCTCTTCTTATTGAGGCCTACCTAAGAGTGGCCAGGAGATCTCTCATCCAGAGAATGAGTGCAAGCATGCGGAAGTGCTGAAGACATTTAGAGTTAGAAAGGATTTTAGGTGCTCATTGCTGGGTCATCCCCTGTTGTGGAAGAGTAGAATGAGGCCTTGCAAGGGGAGGTTGCCTGCCCAAGAGCACACAGAGCAGCGTGCCATCTTGCCCGCAGGATGGGGTAACACTCTGCCTGTAGCGGGACCTCCAAAGCTTTGTCCCGAGGGAGGTGAAAGATATGAAACACAAGCTACTGAATGACATCCCAAGAAGTCTGGAGGAAAGCAGACTAGAGGTTGCCTTGCTTTATGTATCCAAGTCTCTCCGTAGCCTCGCCAGATTCAGTCTTAAGAACATACAAGCTGCCAAGGAGGGTGCCGTCGTGGGCCCCGTGGAACACTGCTCCGACCCTGCGGTTGCCTCTCCAACCTGGTCTCCCTTCTTCAGGTTCAGCAGCCCCACTTTTCACTCAGGACCATGCATGTCAGGGGCCCCGAAGGAATAATCCGCAGTGACTCAAGTCACGGACGGAGGGCCCACGCCTCCTGCTGAGAGCTGGAGCAGACGTCCAGCTTTACGTGTGGGTCTCAGGTCTGCTCCATGACACAGTCTTCTCGCGGAGCTCCCTCACTTCGGAAACTATCCGTGTAGGGTTGCCAGATTTAGCACATAACGTTGCAAGATGTGAAGTTGTATTGCATGCCGGGATTAACCCTCTCAGGGCTCAGATCCTTGGGGCGACAACAGGTTCGTGCTCACTAAACATGTCTACTTGGGTCTCTCTTCTATCTTGAAGGGCTACTTGTTCCCTAAAGACTGTAGTTTTTTCTTTTCTCATAGAATCTTCCTTTTTATTCGGCCTCCAGTAGCGCTGGCCTTACTAAAAGATTTGCTATTCTACCTGGAAATAGGGATATGAGAAACTTTTTGAAGTTACATGCAAGCATTGTTAGGATATCTAGCATGGTCATTTGGCTTGCAGAGCGTGAGTAGTCCATCACTTATTCACTGCTTATGTAGAAAATTAACTGTACTTGTTTCATTGCCTGCAAATTTACTACGTACTTCATGGGGTTCTTGTGAGAATTAAAGCGAGGGAAGATTTAGAGTGCTGAACACTGTGGTGAGACAGCATCATTGTCCTCTGAGTGGTAACTCCTCCCATCCCTTGGGGCAGTGACTTCAGTGCACCGTTCCAGCCAGCATTCTCCAGGTTGCTCTGGCTTTGTAGACCTCTGTGGGTCTTTGTTTGGGCAATGGTAATAATGTTATGAGGAAGGATGAACAGACTTAGAGCCAGGAGGCCTGGATTTCTGCCCAGCCTCCCACTGCTTACGAGATAATGAAGATTGGGGAAACAAATTAAATCCTGGAAACACAGCCTCTGAAATGAAGTGAGTGATTATGATGATGATGACGGCAACAAACACTTGTACAGTTTTCACTGGTTCACAAGCTTCTTGGGGGAGATTTATATTTGATAATGAGACATGAAGCTATTGACTTCATTGAGTCAGCAAGCCTTTCTGGAACACCAACCTTGTGCAGAATCCCTTGCAGGGCACACAGTGTGCAGATGTAAATGAGACCTGGTACTTGACCTTAAGGAATATCACTCTAGTAGGGCAGATGGCTGACAAACTCACATGGCAAAACCATGCACTAGGAGCTAACCAGATGTGATACATGCAGTCGTGGGGCACAGATGAAAATCATGTAAATGGGACTTGCTGGAGAGAGTTCAGGCAGAGGGTTCAGTGGGGCTGGCCCCCTACATGTGAGCAAAGTATTGTGGGAGGAAGCCAAGCAAATGAGAAATGAGAAGAACAAAACATAAACGAAACCCAAAACAAAACAACAAAAATAAAGAAAGGAGGAAGCTCTCTTCAAGGTTTTACCAGGCCCTTAAGAGTCTTTCATTTTACTCTTCAATCTGATCAGGCTTAGCAGTCTTTTGTTAAGTCAACTTTAACTGTTCTGCATCAGGACTTGTGACCTAAGTAGTTTTTAAATCATTGGGCCACTATAGCAGATCCAATACAAAAATGGGTGGATTTTAATGACTTCTTCATAAAGTTTTCAGAAAATTTGTGAACTATAATAAATTTTGAAAACATATTTGCATACAACCCAGAGTTAGAAAGTAAGTCTTTAGTAATTCAATATATTTTGACTCCATACCAATAGCTAATCAATGCAGAATGGAGAAGTGTTAATATAAAGCACACTGCTCAGACTTAAAATACAGGGAATATCCAATGGCATTAAAACATTGATGAAAGAAATCATCAAGGACACACATAAAAAAGGAAAGATAGTCTTTGCTCTGGGATTGGAAGAATTAATATTATTGAAATGTCTATACTTCCAAAAATAAAAACCAACAGAAGGTACATTTGTGTAGATCTATATATCCCTTGTCTGTAGTTAGTAGGGAATGTGTTAACTCAGATGTCTTAGCAACATTCCATCCAAGAATCCTATAGTTGGAAGAAGCTGTCTTACCATGAAACCTTTTCTGGATGAGAAAAATGGGGCAATTTTTGAAAAACATTTATTGTATTTATTTCACAGCCAGAGTTATACAGAGAAAGGGAGAGACAGAGAGATCTTCCACGTGCTGATTCACTGCCCAAATGGCTGCAATGGCCAGTGCTGTTTTAGGCTAGAGCCAGGAGCCAGAAGCTTCTTCCCAGTCTCCCATGTGTGTGCAGGGGCCCAAGGATTTGGGCCTTTTTTCCATTGCTTTCCCAGGTGCATTAACAGGGAGCTTGATCAGAAGTGGAGCACTCAGGACTTGAACTGGCACCCAAACGGGGTGGCAGCTTTACCCTTTGGGCCACAACACCAGTCTTTGGGCAATTTAAGGGCCCGTATTCAGGGAAATAAGGGCCCATGACAAGAGCAGCTCTCAACCAGCACATTCAAAGAATTAGGTAATTGTCTTTCTTCAAGAATAACTCTTTCCCTTTAATATGCTTTCTAGAATATTTTAGATATTCCTGAATTTTTCATCAATGGCAAGCTACTCTGAAGCTTAGTAGCTTATGGAAACAATATTTTACTCTGTGAATTGATTGAGTGGTTCTTTTAGTCTGGAACAACTCAGATGTTCTTTCCCGAGCCACCTATGCATCCGTTGTTAGCTGGTTTCCTGGCTGGTAACTGGGAGACAGGATGGTCTCATTCAAATGTTCTGTAATTGACAAGATGTTGTTGATGATGCTTTAGTTTCCTTTTAAAAATTTTCTGTTTATTGATTGATTTTTATTTGCTTGATAGGCAGTGTGAGACTGAGAATGATAGACATTCCGTCAACTGATTCACTACCCAAATGCCTGCAACAGCCAAGACTGGGTGAGGTCAAAACCAGGAGCCCAGACCCCCATACAGATCTCCCACATGGGTGGTAGGGACTCAAGCACTTACACCACTATCTTCTGCCTCCCAGGGTGCGTTAACAGCAAGCTGGATAAGGACGGAAGTAGTCAGGATTCAAGTTGACACTCTGATATGTGTTGAGGCTGTTGCAAGCAGTGGCTTAGCCACTGTACTGCAACCCCACCAATGTCTTGGTTTTCTTCTACATGACTTGCCATCCTCCAACAAGCTAGCCAGGACCTATTTGTATGGTAGCCCTTATGGAGATGAGCGGATTTTGGCAATATTTTAATAATGGAGTGTCTTCAAATAGAAACATAGAATATGTAGTCAGTTATAGGAATCCAGAGTTCAAGAGGAAGGTATAGATTAGACTAAAGACACATGCAGTCATTGCTTGGTATTCACAAGTTCTCTATCTGTACATCCAATCAAACCTAGATGGATGTTTGGGATACCAAGTACTGGTTATTTTTGGGGTTATCTATGAACATACAAGACTGGATGAACTTAGCATGGGAGTGTGAGTAGAAATAGTGGGTATCATAATTGAATCCTGTGGGCTCACCACTTAGATGCTGGGGAGGTGTTGAAAAAAAAAATCTGATGAGAGTGAAAATGAGAAACCAATGATCTAAAAGAAACGCCAAGAAAGAGTGATCTAGAAATCCAGTGAGGTGGAAAAGAGTGTTGAAACAAAGCAGGGAGTATCCAGCTGTATCAAATACTACCAGTAGATCAAGTATGAGAATTGGAGGAATGACCATGGCACTCAGCACCACAAAGGGCACTGGTGACCTTGGAAAAAAGCATTTTTGATGGCAAATAGGGATAGAGGTCTTCTCAGAGTGTAAGAGGTCTGAAAATCCATGAAAAAATGCATGTTATGAAAAAGCTGCATGACTCTCCATTTTTTTTTGACAGAGTGAACTTATATTTTAGTTTACATTCTTTCCATGAACTTCTTGAACTTTGGGGAGAATATAAGGAATACAGCAGGAAAAAACAGAGACAGCTTTTGCACAACATTTTACTTTGAAAATGTTCAAATATGCAGAAAAGTTGAAACTAGATAGCCATGGGGCTGGTGCCGTGGCTCAGTAGGTTAATCCTCTGCCTGCGGTGTCAGCATCCCATATGGGCGCCAGTTCTAGTCCCAGCTAATCCTCTTCCTATCCAGCTCTCTGCTATGGCCTGGGAAGGCAGTAGAAGATGGCCCAAGTCCTTGGGCCCCTGCACCTGCATGGGAGACCCTGAAGAAGCTCCTGGATCCTGGCTTCGGATTGGCGCAGCTCTGGCTGTTGCAGCCAATTGGGGAATGAACCAACAAACAGAAGACCTTTCTCTCTGTCTCTCCCTCTCATTGTCTGTAACTCTACCTCTCAAATAAATAAAATCTTTTAAAAAATATTAAAATGGATATCCATATATACTCACTATTTAAACTCTTTAATTAATATTTTAATGTTTATTTACTCACATGCCTATCTGCCTATAATACCCTACATTCATGAAGCAACCTATGGTATATTTTAGCAGAATAGAAAAATGGGAAAACTTGAAGGAGATAAGGGATAAACACACACACACACACACACACTCTCTCTCTCTCTCTCTCCCTCTCTTTCACTCATTGTTTTTTCTCCTGTGATTGTAAATTTGGCAGCATGCTTGTATGTTGATGGGAATGGCCAAATAGCAGAGGCATGATTGATGGTACCATAGGAGTTAATATTTGGAATGATGTCTTTGGTGCAGTGAAGAAATTGACCTTGGGTAGATTGATCTGCAACAGTGAGAGAGGGGACAAAACACACAGGCAGTCAGATGCAAGAGAGTGACCTTTACAAGGCCTTTGACACTGAGAAGGAGACTGGACCGAAGAGTTTAAGACCCAGCACCTGTATCTACCTTGACCTTACCTTCTATTTCTAGCCCTCCCACGGATGCGCTTACATGAAACTTTGGGAGAGTCGCATAACCAACTTCTCAGGTCTCCTAGCACCTCAGCTACAAAATAAGCATAATTATGAAGATCCACTTCATCTGTCCTCCTAAAAACCCCTTCACGATTAGCTCTGGCCATGGCTTGGGAGTGTTCTCCAAAAGTTCGTGCTGAAATCTTGACTCCTCAGTGCAGCGGTGGGGAAAGGCGGTGCAGAGGAGGAGGAGTACCACCGCTCTCCCAGCAAGGATCCCAGGTTGCAGAGGCTCGGCCTCCTTTTCCTCTTGCACACAAGCCTGCTCACCTCCTGCCTTCTGCCATGGTGAGATGTAGCATGAAGTCCTCACCAGATGCAGCGGCCCCTTGGTGAACTTTGCAATTTTTTCCTTTATAAATGATCCAGTGTGGGATATCTTGTTATAGTAACAGAAACGACCTATGACAGCTTTTGGACAAATATTATACTGAAGGGTGAGAAGCTCAGAGGGGGTCCCAGAAGACCCGGGTCTATTTCCACTGTGGGCTAGTCCCCTCTCCACCTACTCAGGGACAGTGGTACTGAACAACAGCTGCCTTTCACTTCCCTCTGTTTTCCCTTCTCTTGGTGACAGAGCAAAGTGTAAGGTCTGCATTTCGTTGTTGATGTGTTTGCTTCGCTTTATTCTAGGAAATGTGCAATCTCTATCCAAGTACCTTTGTTCTTTGTGCAGGCTTATACTTCCTTCCACTGCCTGGAGTTATTTATGTCTGCGCAGAAGATTGGTGGGGGACCTGTCACAAGTAGCCACACACAGCAAAGAATTTCACTGCAAAAATGCACTAGATATATTTAGTGCCGCTTAATTAGAATTAACTCTCTTGGGTTCATATCTCTTCCTGTAAGATGAGACTTTAAACGAAGACCCAAAGGCTCTCTGTTGTTTTTTTGGGTGCTGGAGCAGCCCTCAGGCTTCATACCAGGGTGATTCCGGTTGAAACCTGGACTCTCTCTTTGGGCAAGATGCCCACCACTAAGTCTCAGTCTTCAGTTCTGCAGTCTCAGGGCAACAATGTTTTCCTTTCACAGCGGCTGGCAGGGTTGAGAAGCATCATGCATGGGAAAAACCTGAGCACAGTATCTGGAAACTGATAAGATCAACAGGATGTTAGCATAATGGATGAGTGAGCATTGGCAACAATGAAAAAGATGAAACAACCAGAAATGAACATGCGTTCTGGTTATATACCACACTTGGTTTTCTGTGGTCTTCTTCATGGGTGAAAGACAAAGAAGTTGGAAAGATACTGCTCTCTTCTCCGGAACTTAGTTCTTCTCAATAATTAATACATGTAATTAACACCAAATCAAACTTAGGTCTCCAATGTCTGAGTCAATAAAACCTACATTTTATTCTAGTTCACTTTAAAATAACTGAATGATTACCTAGTAGAATTATCTGATAAATTATAAGATATACAATTGCTTTTGAGTCTCAGATAAAGCTTAATTTTGTTGTAAGTATGTCTCATGAGATATTCGGGACATATTTTTACAAAAAAAAAAAAAAACCTGTAGTGAGTTTTTGGTGCAGTGGTTAAGAATTCTTCTGGGGGTGCGGTGCTGTGGCCTACTAGGTTAAACCACCACTTGCAACAACAGCACCCCATGTGGCTACCAGTTTGAATCCTGGCTGCTCCACCTCTGATCCAGCTCTCTGTTAATGCCCTGGGAAAGCAGAAGAAGATGGCCTAGGTGCTTGGGCCCTTGCACCCATGTGGGAGACCTGGAAGAAGCTCCTGGCTTTGGATCAGCCCAGCTCTGGCCATTGCAGCCATTTGGGGAGTGAACCAGCACATGGAAGACCTCTTTCTCTCTCTGTCTCTCCTCTCTGTCTGTAACCCTGACTTTCAAACAAACAATCTTAAGAAAAAAGCCTTCTGGGATGCCTACATCCCAAATTAGAATGATTGAGTTTGAATCCTGGTCTGCTTCTGACTCTAGCTTCCTGCTCAGGTGTAACCTGGGAAACAACAGGTGTTGGTTCAAGTAGCTGGGTCTCTGCCGCTCATGGGGAAATTTCAGACTGAATTTCAGGCCTCCGGCTTCAGCCTGGCCAAGCCCCAGCTCTGTTGGGCATGTGGAGGAGTGATCCAGCAGATGGGAGATCTCTCTGTTTCTGTGTGTGCATGAGTGTGTGTGTGAGAGTGTGTGTGTGTGCGTGTGTGTATGCACATGCATGAATTTCAGGCAATAACAATTTTTAAAAATCTTTTATAGGAAATTCAAATATAACTTGGAGTCCTTGTTTCTATTTGCTGTATCTAGCAGCTGTAGACCCCAGCAAAGTGATAGCTCATGTGAGTGTGTGCGTGTTTGTGGTCTGGAGGCAGCACAATCTTGATCATCTTGTTTGAGATGAGTGGTAATGACAGAAGGTCACCATGACCTTGTGAGGGGTGGGATTTCTCAAGCCCTGATCTCTAATTCAGGGTTAGACATGTTCTACCCATCCAATCTCCTGCTTGTATATCATCTCCTTCTCAGTTCTTAGCCCTCAGCTAAGTGACAACATATTCAGGATTATTATTTTTTTCCCATTAGATGGCCAAAAAGTGTATCTACTTCACTCCTAACAAACTTTGCTGACTAGTAGGTGGTCTGGAATGTGGAAGGTGGTAGATGAAATGTGATCCCCGTCTATAAAGCCTGTCGCTGTAGCTTGTGTCACCATCATATTGTCATCAGGCATTCATTACTCAACAAAATTTCTTTGACCACCTACTATGAGCCAGACCCTCTGCCAGTCACAGAAAGAGACAGAAATGAATGAAACAGATATAATTCCTGGTCATAAAATGGGAGACACAGCAACCAAGAATGTAACGGCTAAGGGATAAGGATGAACATAGGGGTGTTTGGGTTCTTTGCTCTCTACTTCACCTTGCACATCTATGAATGAAATGACTATAGCTACCTCAGGGTTATATTAAAGGGAAAATGTCTATCACCATCTATGTCTATGCCTATCTCTGTATGCTATCACTTGCTGGGGTCTACAGCTGCTAGATGTAGCAAATAGAAACAAGGACTCTAAGTTATATTTGAATTTCCTATAAAAGATTTTTAAAATTTGTTATTGTCTGAAATACGCGCACATGCATGCACACACACACACACACACTCACTCACTCACACACAGAGACGGAGAGATCTCCCATCTGCTGGATTACTCCTCTAAATGCGCAACAGAGCTGGGGCTTGGCCAGGCTGAAGCCAGAGGCCTGAAATTCAGTCTGAAACTTCCCCACAAGTGGCAGATACAGATACATCTACGTCTATGCCATCTTCAGTGTGTGTGTGTGTGTGTGTGTGTGTGTGTGAAAGCAACTAGTATGCATTAAATTTAGTAAATTAATATTAGTTCCTTTTCTTTCCTGGTAGAACAACATGGCTGTTGACTTTGTTTTTACTTCTATTTTATTCTACTTCCTATTTTGGAGGGAGGAATTAATGCCTTGATTAGAAGGGTAGTGAAGGTCAGAAATAGAGAATATAAAATTTATTTATTTGGAATAAATTTTGTAGAATAAACATTGTTGACAATTGAGTCACTTGATCTCAGACTCGGGCAAATATTTCAACTTCTTTCAGAGGGCCGCTGAAATAGGGTGCTAATTATCTGACAAAAATCTCTCTACCATTCTCTGTGGTCCCCAGAGTTTCAGGTAGCTTTGGGGGAGGAGGTGATGAAATCTTGCGGATGACTGTTGTCTTTCGTGGGACACTTGATGTGTGAGTCTTGAGTCAATTAAAACTCTGAAACTGAAGGTCAAGATGCAGGGAATTTGTACCAATATGAGACTCCCTGCTCCTGGGAAGGGTGATTTTGTCACTCTGAAGGATGGCTAGGGAGTTAATAATAACATCTTCTAACACAATGCTTTTGTTAGTTGGAACTCATTGCGTTTTTAAGGAGTTCAAAGTCATTTACTAGCTATATGCCTTCAATATGAGACCAGGTATTAAATACAAATCTAGAGCAACATAATGGTTTGCTTGAGAGTATAAATCTCCCAAGGTCATGGAATAGCAAAAGTGAAGGCATGCTGGTGCCGTCCCTAGCGCATAGGCATTGGATGTGATTGGAAAGTACTGGTTCAACTGCCAACTGTGGACATACTCAAGTTCCAAGGAGAGTATTTTTTTTTTTTTTTTTTTTTTTTTGGGGAGGGGGGCATGTTCAAGTCTATGGCTCAACCATCTTGGATTCTTTTAAGGTGTCACATTCTCTTTACAAATGAATGAGAAGGTACAGTTGTAGATTTGCCACTTAGTTATTTCTGAGGCTTAAGTATATATGAACGCTGATAACTTGACTCCAAAGACTTGACTGGGGAGGAGTTCTTGGAAGATAATGACATATAAACATGGTCAGAAATACACCCATATCTCTAGTTTCTATCTGAGGACTTAAAATCATAAATTTTCTGGGCTCTCCACAAACTTCTTCAGTGAAAACTAGATTTATAAATTTAGGTACCTTGTTTCAGATCTACTCAACCCAGGGAAAAGCTCAGGTTAGTATGACTTTTCCATTTAATGAGAATGCCTTTTGGATCTCAGTTTGGTATCTCTTAGTTTTAAAATAACTATACATCCCAGATATTAAAAGCCGGGTTGTTGAAATAAGAAACTCCAGCACATGAGTTGAATAGTAGAATGGATCACCTCGTAGCAATTCACACACATAATAAAAGTCAATAGCTAGGATTTAAGAATACAATAACTTCTTAGTTAGCAAGATATTCTTAGATGTCAAGCAGAATATATAAATAAATAATTAAACCAACACAAACAGAAGACTCTATATGATGGAATTTTAGATCAATAAAGTAAATTCTCAGTGTTTCTGGGATGGGAGCAATGAGAAGGGTGCTCTCATTACTGATAAAGGATGTGAATCAGGTTCACAGCAGATTCTGAGGCAGCAAAAATGGAGACAGAAGATAATGAAAATATTTTCAAATGTCAGGGAGACAATTAACTTTGAATCCAGATTTCTATATCCAATAAAGTGTAATTCAAATTTGTGGGTAAAATCAACAGATTTTCTGATATGCAAAGAACTGAAAAGTTTGCCTGGTACAGATCCTTTTGAAAAGAATTATGAACAAGGAGAAAAATAAACCCGTGGGGAAGAAGTCGGATGAAAGAAACAACGATGAGCAAATAAACCAGAAATAAACCTTATTCATAATTTTAAATAAGTGTTGATTTTTAAAAATTAATTTTGTAACTAAAATATCTTGGCTGATTCCAATATGCAGTGTGCTGGGGCTGAGGAAAGGAGGCAGATGGGATGCAAATCAGGCTGAGTCTTGTCTTGTTAGGTGGAGAATACAGATCTGATGATCTCGAAAACCGACCAGAATTGCCCATGGTTATTATGTGTGTTTATCAGAATCACAGGGTGACGATCAGAAAACTAGATCTAGAGCACAAATCCCCGAACCACCGGAGATTCAGGTTCAGGGAATCAGTGCAAAGGGATTTTAATAAGTAGGAATCAAGGAAGGAGCAAAGATAATCAAATGATCAGAAAGAGAGACCAATAGAGAATGTTGACACCAACAACTGTAAGTGTACCAGTATCCACAAAACAGTGAATGAGCTAATTTCTCCTGCTTCTCAGTTTGAGGACTGAGGGAATCCTGCATTTGCTGCAGAAGCACTAAACCAGAGACAGAAGGTGGGTGGTGAAGGGAGGCGAATGTTGTCGCAGTTTGGGGAACAGAGAGCATTTGGAGAAAGGACAGAGAGTAGGAATAGGAGGATAATCGGGAGATCCCCAGGGAATATATGAAGCTTGGAATTTCTCCCGAAGGGAAATGAGCAATGATGTAATGATTTTAGTGACTTCCTGAGATTAGTATTGGAGAAAGTTTACTATGGCCATTGGGAATGTTTGGGACAGCCAAGTCAATCCTATGGTGGGAAATGACTTAGGAAAGCCAACTCAAAGAATTGTGTGAATTGATAAGAAGATGGACTGGGCCGGCGCCGTGGCTCACTAGGCTAATCCTCCGCCTTGCAGCGCTGGCACACCAGATTCTAGTCCCGGTCGGGGCGCCGGATTCTGTCCCGGTTGCCCCTCTTCCAGGCCAGCTCTCTGCTGTGGCCAGGGAGTGCAGTGGAGGATGGCCCAAGTGCTTGGGCCCTGCACCCCATGGGAGACCAGGAGAAGCACCTGGCTCCTGCCATCAGATCAGCGCGGTGCGCCGGCCGCAGCGCGCCGGCCGCGGCGGCCATTGGAGGGTGAACCAACGGCACAGGAAGACCTTTCTCTCTGTCTCTCTCTCTCACTGTCCACTCTGCCTGTCAAAAATAATAATAATACTAAAAAAAAGAAGATGGACTGTACCCCATGCAACTGGGGGTAGAGTAAAAATGGCAGTGATGGCTGGCGCCAGGGCTCACTAGGCTAATCCTCCACCTGTGGCACCAGCACACCGGGTTCTAGTCCCGGTTGGGGTGCTGGATTCTGTCCCGGTTGCCCCTCTTCCAGGCCAGCTCTCTGCTGTGGCCCAGGAAGGCAGTGGAGGATGGCCCAAGTGCTTGGGCCCTGCACCCGCATGGGAGACCAGGAGAAGCACCTGGCTCCTGCCTTCAGATTGGCGCAGCACCAGCTGTAGCAGCCATCTGGGGAGTGAACCATCAGAAGGAAGACCTTTCTCTGTCTCTCTCTCTCTCACTAGCTGCCTGTCAAACAAAACAAAAGAAAACAACAAAAGAAAACAAAACAAAAAACAAAAAATGGCAGTGATATAAAAAAGAACCAGGAAGCCTAGGGGGTGAGGTTGGGGAGAGCTGCAATCAGGTGCACAGGTCTTGGAAGTAAATGGTTGGATGGTATCTTTCACCAGTATCGGAAACACAGGAGGAGGAAGCAGTGGGAGGAGAGAGGTGATGGGCTTGGGTCTTGGTACATCAGAGTGTTCAGTGACAACTGGATTTCAGGACGTGGATTTGGGTGCGATAGGCAAATCTTGCAGCCACCATCATACTGGGGTCATCACGTGGCTCCAGGAGTCATCATGAATTCCTAACCAGACCCTGCCCTACAGCATTGGGTTTGCCCACAGAGGGTGATTTTCTTTAGATCCATCATGTGAGCAGTTAGTCACAAGCTCTGACTCTTTCTTAAGCGTTTCATGCTCTACTGACTGAGCAAGCCGGGCAGAGAGATTCTGGTTCTTTCTTTTTACATTCAGGAGTGCAAACAGACTAATGAAAATAATCACATCTCCCTAAATCCAATTAGGAGCTTTGAAAGCTTGGCTAAGCAAAGATAAGTGTCTTCCCTGATCGCTCCCTCTAAATTCTTGTGCCTCTATGTTCATGGGAATAGTGTAGGTGGGAGAGGTACCAGGACTTTTCTTGATGTCTTCTGGCATTAAGTGATGCACTGAGTGTTTATAAAAATTAAGAATTCCCTCAATGCTCTCTGAAGTAAACCTTTGGTGAGGTGGCTGCCATGGTTTCCTCATTGTCAGTCAACCAGCTGAAAGTGATGAAGTCACAACTAGGAGATGAAAAATTACAAGTGTTTTCTGACCTCTCTTCAGCAAAGTAAGCCATCTCCCCCTCCCCAGCCACTCTACAAGCAGTGGAAGCTGAGGTGCGTCCTAGTGTGGTTGGCTTGGAAACTCCCAAGACCGTTGATTGGGACAGATAGCAATTCACCAGGAGCTGAGGAATTTCTCATTCACATTTATTAAGCACTGAATAATTTCGTAGATACCATCTCTTCCTCGGGCCCTGGAGAACTGGACACACTTACGTTTGCCTGTTTCACTGGGTTCCAAATCTTGTCACTTCTCAGGTCACACTGTGTCCCCAAACCTGCCAGAGTCATTTGGAAGGAGCCCTGTGACTGTGCTTTCAGTCTCTGAGATTCGCTGTGCTTTTCTGAGACTGGAAGGGCTTCTCACTGGAAGGGGCGGCTGATTACGTGAATGGGGAACTACGAGTTGAGCGAGGAGGCGTTTTCTAGTAGAATGGCATCAGGTCCTTCTTCCTTTAGGAAGATGACTCCGCTCTCCTCTGGGCTGACACTGCACTGTGAAAATACTTCCTTACTTGTTCTGGGACTTACACAGTACCTACTTGTACACATGTAGAGAAGCTACATCCTGGATTTCTAGTTAAGCCCAGAAGACTTTCCCAGAAGTCTAGTTCAGATTTCTAGTTAAGATTTTAAATTAAGTATGTAGTAGCATCACAGTAGGTCTTCTTTGTGGCACAGAGGAAAGCGGGGACTATAGAATGGTTGGAAAATTATTTAATTATGTTTTTAAATTATTAAGCTTATGACTCCTTTACATGAAGTTTATGCTACAAATGAAGATATGGTCTTGACAGAACTCAGAACCTGGACTCTGCTGGGTGGAACTAAAGAATCTATTGGAACAGCTGGTTCATGAGTATTGATGAAAGAGTGGATTGTGGCTTCCTGGTCAGGCCGAAAGGCCTGTGAGAGCATTTCAGGCATGGAAAGACAAGACTCTGTGACAAAAAAAAATCCTACACTGAGGATCTCTGTGAGACCTCAGAGGAAAGAAAGGGTCATCAAAGGAGACACTCTTCTCTGAAGGGAGAAGAGAACATCCCCTTTTCTTATGGCCGTGTCCAAATACTGACGGAGTCTATGGTCACAAAAGTCGTCCATAGCCTTGGCAGCCCATGACAAGAGCCTTGATGATCACTGACATCATAAAAAGGAGTGTTAATTGTTAAAGGAACAACAGTAGTCACTGTGCACTTGCTCCCCAGGTAGGACCTCTGTCCCTATTGAACTGTAATATGAGACTTGACTGCAAATTCTCTCCCCAAACAGTACTCTATATGTTGTGTGGGCTTGGGGGCAAATTGTTGAAGTCTATGATTAGCATGGAGTTGGTCCTCTGTATATAAAGCCATACTAAAAATGATCCATAATGAAGAAGAAGATGGGAGAGGGAATGGGAGGTGGAATGGGAGTGGGGGGTGGGGTATGGGGGAAAGAACCACTACATTCCTAAAGTTGTATCTATGTAAAAATGCATTCATTAAATAAAAATTAAAAATGAAAGAAACTATATGTCTTTAGAAGAGGAAGAAAATAACTCTTGATATTTCAAAAAAAAAAAAAAAAAGGAAAAAGAGTGGGTTGTGTTGTTGCCAATGGTAATAACCATGGTGGGAGAAGGAGAAAGGGAAGAAGACCTGATAGATGCAGGAGTGGCCCTGATTCTGTCTCCCCAGTGGGCCTCGGCATCTGCTGGACCAAAGGGATGGATCTTCCTGAGAACCTTTGTGTGAGGAATTTGATTCCCTTGGAAGACTTGGACTCCAAAGGAAGGGATTTGGGCACAACAGTCTCCTTAAGTGCAATGTGGTTGAATTCCCAAGGTAAGGCATCAGGAGAGCTGTAAGGATTGCACAGCTGATGTTGGATCCTTTCTTGGTTCACATGAGAAGTGTATGATAGGTGCCCTGAAATGTGTGGAGAACTCAGGGATACTCATCTTTGTGGATAGCCACCCTCAACCGACCTCCTTATCTTCCACAGCAGCAAGAGGGGTGACCTTCTCTGGGAAGACAGCTTCGGACCTGGAGAGGGGCTGAGAAACAGGAAGATGAAAGCCAATAAATATTGCACTTGTATTTCTGCTGGTTACTACTCTAAACACTTCATATGTGCGGGACAGGACAAATATTGGATCTACAAAGCATCCCTGCAATGGAATGACTAATTTTATTGTGAGAATAAGGCCAGCACACATTGCATGAGAGAGGACGCTGCATTGTAGTGATTCTACAGTGGGGTAGGGGCTTTGGAGGTGGTAAGGAAAAGTCTAGTGTGGGTGGGCTAAAAGTGATCTTTAATCAGGAAGGCCAAGCCCTGTATCCCAACTGGACCTGCTATTGCTGTTTGACCTTGAATGAGTAAGCATCGCTGCTGAATCTCTCTTGGCTCATTTTTACAATGGAGACTGTAATGGTGACATTATACGGCTAGGGAGGATTATATGGGACGATGTAGATAAAATGTACACAGTTTTTGCCTCCCGCCTTTTAAACTCAGTCCTCCTAGAAACAATCACCTTGGTTGATTAGGCATAAAAACAGGAGCACAGTGCAAACCTCGGTGAATCCAAGGGAACTCTTTATAGGGACTTGTGATTGACACCCTTGGTTCCTCCCAGGATTATCTGGCAAGTATGCTGGGACTTGCGCAATGTTAAGTTGGTGCGCAATCAACAGAAATCCTTTTAAAGGTTACCGTGGACTTATTATCCATCTGTCCAGGATGGCATGACCTGGCACACCCAGGTTCTATTTGAGTTGGAAAATAAAATACAGGGAGGCGTGTTAAACACTTTCCTGTTAAACACATGAACCTGTTCACCCAGGAGCAGGAGTGGGTTGCACCCTGAGAATAGGCCCCAGGAAAAAGGAGGGGCTATCTGCTGGCCTTCCCTGGGTCAGAGCCCAGTCTCGCTGAGAACTTCACAGCTGCTGCCACTGGGAGAAGCAATTTGTCAACTTTATACCTTTCTGCTTTATGGTCTGGTGGCTTAATAGGATTCGACCTTCCCTGGATTCCATTTCAGTTGGGTCAGACACTGTACTTCAAATTAAAACTTGGGCTCTGAGACAGGTGATGAGGAGCTGGTGAGGTTCGTGCACAAACAATCAGAGCAGGCTGTAGCTTCAGATGCCTTTCCAAGCTGGCACTATCAGTTCCTGCGTTCACGCCAATACCCAGCCTGAGCCCCAAACTCCTTCTGATGCTGTGATCATCGCCTTCTCCCAGCACTGCCATGGACCTCAGAGTACAGTAAGTGTGCACATCCATTTGTCCAATGAGAAGACACCTCGACTCTCACACAGCAATGGAATGAAATTAGAAATGGGAGGGGACAATGTCACTGCTAATGGTTCCTAAAATGACACTCAGCTGATATGTGCTTAGCACCACTGTGCGTCAGACACTGCAGCCGACCCAACAAGGATGAGAGGATTTCAGACTTGCTGCCGAGAAACTTCCAGTCCTGATGAGAGAGATTCAAAGGGATACCTGACTCTAATATATGGCAGCAAGTGGTAAGACCAAGGAGGAAGGTTGTGATAGAACCAGGGTGGGAATCCTGGAAGGCTGTCCATTAGGGGCTCCGTTTGAATCAAGCTTTGGAGAAAAGGGTTTTGGCAAGCAGGCATTGGACTGGGGCAAGGTCAGTCTAAGCAGAGGGACTGGCACGGGCAGAGGTGCAGATATTTGACATCATGCCTGGTGTAGGGAACAGACTGGCCCACTGTTTCAGTCCAGGACATGTCTGGGAGTCTTGTCCTAAGGCTTCCTGGGAATTACCATGGACCACTATTTTAAACAATCAACACACACACACGAGTCCTTCCATAGTTTAATGGAACAAAGAGCTAACAGATATATTTGGGACAAGTATTTGGTGCAGGGGTTAAGTTGCCACGGGAACACCAGTATCTCACGTCCAGGGTGCCTGGTTTTGAGTCCTGGTGACACTGTTTCCAATTCAGCTTCGTGCTAAGGTGCATCCCGGGAGGCAGCCAGGAAGGTTCAAGGTTTCAGCAGCTGCCACCCATGCGGGAGACCCAGCTTGAGTGCCAGGCTCCTGACTTTGAACTGACACAACCCTGGCTATCGTGCACCTTTGGGAAATGAACCAGGTGGAAGATTTCTCTCTCTCTCTCTGGCTCCTCCTGTCTCTGTCTCTCAAATAAAATGAAAATAAATACATAAGCTTTTTTTTTTTTGACAGGCAGAGTGGACAGTGAGAGAGAGAGACAGAGAGAGAGGTCTTCCTTTTGCCGTTGGTTCACCCTCCAATGGCTGCTGCGGCCGGCGCGCTGCGGCCGGCTCACCGCGCTGATCCGATGGCAGGAGCCAGGTACTTCTCCTGGTCTCCCATTGGGTGCAGGGCCCAAGCACTTGGGCCATCCTCCGCTGCACTCCCTGGCCACAGCAGAGAGCTGGCCTGGAAGAGGGGCAACCGGGACAGAATCCAGCGCCCTGACCGGGACTAGAACCCGGTGTGCCGGTGCCGCAAGGTGGAGGATTAGCCTTTTGAGCTGCTGCACTGGCCAATACATAAGCTTTTTAAGATGTTTTTTTGCCACACAAAGTTGCTGAAATCTATTCATAAACTTCTTGAAGATCCCTCATGCTAGCAGAGTTTAGCAATTTCTGCACCAAAGTAAAAAATATCATTGGATTATGTTTCCATGACCAGTTAAAACTACTTGACACTCCATCCTTTTATAATTTTAAATACATAACAGAGCGCCCTTCGGATCCTTCTCATGAACATTTGTGCGCCATCATCCTCCCTTTCCTGCTCATGCCGTGTGACAATGTTGTTTGGCTTTTCTGCAAATGATGACGTCACCGAGATCCCACCCCAGAGGCATCGTCCCGGATCACCTATAAAGATGGGGTGCAGGTGCCTGGGATGGACCCGAGGCCCACCGTCCGCCCCTTGAGTCTGGGAAGCCTCTGAAGGCTGACCTCGAAGAGCAGAGCGTCTTTATTGTCTGTCTCTAAGGGTGGCCACAAGCCAGAGTTCCACTTCAGGAAGGTTTTGATCTCATCCAAGAACTACTGACAGGAAACACATGAGTTTCTCATGAAAAAATGGGTTAGGGCTGGCTCCATGGCTCACTAGGCTAATCCTCTGCCTGCAGTGCCAGCACCTCAGGTTCTAGTCCTGGTTGGGGCGCCGGATTCTGTTCCGGTTGCTCCTCTTCTAGGCCAGCTCTCTGCTGTGGCCTGGGAGTGCAGTAGAGGATGGCCCAGGTCCTTGGGCCCTGCACCCCATGGGAGACCAGGAGAAGCACCTGGCTTCTGGCTTCGGATTGGCGCAGCACGCTGGCTGTAGAGGCCACTTAGGGGAGAACCAACTGAAAAAGGAAGACCTTTCTTTCTGTTTCTCTCTCACTGTCTAACTCTGCCTGTCAAAAAAAATAAATAAATAAAATAAAAAATGGGTTATGTCAACTTTGGGAACCACCTACTATCAAAATAAATGGAAAGATTTTGCCATGTTGGTGTGTTGTAGCATTGCCTGCATTAACAAAACAAAAACCAAACACTTTGTGAACAGCCAGAAAGTCCTGTGCAGGGACTGGTTGAATAAATGATGGGATTTGGTCGCATCTGCACTGCAGTGCATCATGAACCTACTTAAGTGAATGAGAAAGACCAAGGAGGGCCGGCGCCGCGGCTCACTAGGCTAATCCTCCGCCTAGCGGCGCCGGCACTCTGGGTTCTAGTCCCGGTCGGGGCGCCGGATTCTGTCCCGGTTGCCCCTCTTCCAGGCCAGCTCTCTGCTGTGGCCAGGGAGTGCAGTGGAGGATGGCCCAAGTGCTTGGGCCCTGCACCCCATGGGAGACCAGGAGAAGCACCTGGCTCCTGCCTTCAGATCAGCATGGTGCGTCGGCCGCAGCACGCCGGCCTCAATGGCCATTGGAGGGTGAACCAACAGCAAAGGAAGACCTTTCTCTCTGTCTCTCTCTCTCACTGTCCACTCTGCCTATCAAAAAAAAAAAAAAAAAAAAAAAAGACCAACGAGCATCAATCTGAAAAGATGTCCACATAAGAACAGCTTACTAATAAAAAGAACTTGCAGACCAAGATATGTAGCCTA
Organism: Oryctolagus cuniculus; assembly: GCF_051225735.1. NCBI lineage: Eukaryota > Metazoa > Chordata > Mammalia > Lagomorpha > Leporidae > Oryctolagus > Oryctolagus cuniculus. The sequence continues at coordinate 58,755,780 of NC_142884.1, read as the reverse complement.
ATACTCTATTTTGTGCAAAAAAAAAAAAAAAAAAAGGGAAGAAGGGAAAGAATAAGGAAGACTGTATGGATGTCTGAGTGTCTGTCTATAAGCATAACAAGAGGTGCAAGTGCTGTGACATGGTGGGCTAAGCCTCTGCCAGCGCACCGGCAGCCAATATGGGCACCAGTTCGTGTCCCAGCTGCTCCTCTTCTGACCCAGCTCTCCGTTTATGGCCTGGGAAAGCAGTAGAAGATTGCCCAAGTGCTTGGGCCCCTTTAACTGTGTGGGAGACCCAGAAGAAACTCCTGGTTCCAGGCTTTGGTTCTGCCCAGCCCTAGCCATTGTAGCCATTAGGGGAGTGAACCAGCAGGTAGAAGTCCTTTCTCTCTGTCTCTCCCTCTCTCTCTGTGTAACTCTACCTCTCAAATAAGTAAAACAAAATATTTAAAAAAAGCATAGCAAAAGAGAGAAATTGAATGATAACAATGTTGTATATTTATTATCTTAGGGGATTCATTTGAAGGAAAAAAGTTATTTTATTCTATATACTGTTGTCTAATTTCATAAAGTATCAGATTTCTTTTGTAATTAGAAACTCAATAAACTAGGCAGTGTCTATGGATAAAATTAAAGAAGAAAATTATAAAAAGTTAAATTCTGAAGTACATTGAATATCAGGATATAGAGTTGATGTTTCATATCCTACATTAGAATTTTCCAATGCATTTTCCATGGGACTGTTCTAACATAATTTTGGTAAGAGAATTTTTGGAATGCTCACTAGGGTAGTACACCATGGGGCTGTAACATACACGTTACTTCCCCATGTCTTCTCAAAGGCACTGAGAAGTTCTGCAGCAAGAACAAAGGAACTCACGTGCATTGACTTAGCTTCTCGGATTTTTCTTACAGAGAACCCCACTTTGCATTGCCCTTAGCTGTGTAACACTAAGTAAAATGGGAACACTTCTGAATAAAACCTTTGCTTTTACGGCAATGGGATGCTTCTGCCGTAGGCAGGAAGGTAGCTGGCCAGGAGGGGCTCAGGTTGCCAGCACTTCCCTGCGGCCTCGTCTGCTACAGCCCCACCGGCACTGCCTTCTGCCCTGCCTTCTGTGTATCCCCCAGACCACCCCTGTTGCCATGCAACAGAAAACCACAGCTCCCACAGCTTCACCTTAGAACCAGTTGGCTAAAGATACCCAATGAGGCTGCCAGCTGTGCCCCATACGGACCTGTAGCTCATGTTAAAGTCTTGTAATAAAATAACCATGGCCGACACTCCGGCTCCCATCACTTACCTGATGCCGTGATACTTCTGAGATTTCCTAAAAGGGACCAGGGAATAGGTGGTACCTCCACCCCCCAAAAACACTATCTTTGAATATTCAGTTAAGCCCCGCCCAGACACCAACCCAATCATATAAACGGCAGATCCCGGACACCGTCTACTGCAGCTCTTTCTTGAGTTTGGCCGCACTGCTTCCTGAGTGTGCATTTACTCTCTGCATGTAAGGAAGTCTTGTTTCTCTACTGACCTTTACCTACATCCTGCCATGGAATTCGCTTTTGTGTCAAAGATAAGAAACCTGCACCCAGCGACCCCACAAAACTTCTAGAGTTTGTGGGAGTGGAGGAATAAAGCTGGAGTTGACCTTGATGGACATACGTAGCAAGTGCTAGATGCCTGGGACAAGAGGGGCCGGGGCTAAGGGGACTGACTGGCTAGGAGGGTGTTCCAGCAGTTCAGAGGGTTGGTGACAGTGATCTGAGAGAGGACAGAGCTGTGGTGCTAGAGAGTAGGGATGGTCAAAATGCTGCAAGTATGGTGGCACCAGATCAGGGAGTCTTGAAGGAAAAGACAGAGAGAAGCTCCGGGTTCGGTTACTGGATGCACGGTGGTGTTTTCAGATGGGGAACACTAGGGGGAGAGCAGGCTTGGGGCTGTGGAGGAGGGGGATCATGGGCTGATTCTGAGGAGCTGGAGGCAATATCTATAAGCTGTTGGATTTGCAAAGCTGTAATTCACAACCCTCCTGGGGCCACAGGAAAACAGCCCTCATCGGAGGAAGGATGTTGGCTTTATTGGACTCAGTTTGGATCTGATCCTCCTCCTGAGGCTGTAATATGACAAAGGATTGGAGCCTCCCCTACAAGAGACAGGCGCCCCATGGAAGGTTCTTGTCCCTTGGAGAGAAAATTGCACCTCCATAAACAAGCCTTTGACAGAGCACAAGGAGGGAATTCTCGCTTTTTTCTGAAATTTCAATTTTTCTGTCTTGACTTCTGAGAGGTAATACCTGGGGGTGTGGGCTCCTGGGTGGCAGGATCACAAAGCTGCTCACCTCAGGGTGGGAAGCCAGTGCAGGAATGCTAGAGATCCCGTAGCGTTCTCTAAGTCAAGAGGTCGCCTATGCGGCTATTACATGGTCTTCTGAGTTTAGGTGCCTATTGCTCTCCCTAGATCCAATCTGGCCCATTTCACTGTGCCAGAAAGAATTGAGAGGAGAGTTCTCTGTTTACTTTTGGGCCAATGAGTTTGCAGGAGTAACAGCACCAGCTGTGGCCAGGGCGGAGTTAGCAGTGCTGGTGGGGAGGAGCCTTTTCTAGGAGAGTGGGTTTCCTGTTTCATCCCATGAGGCCCTGTAACTCCTTCCTACCGGACAGTCTTCATCCTTTCACACTTGGAGGCTGTAGGTAAGATTCTAGGAAGGGACACTGAATTTCCACGGGAAGACAAGGTGGTATGAGATGGAATGGTTCCATTTCTCCAGTCATTAAATACTTTTTAAAGATTTATTTTATTTATTGGAAAGGCAGAGTTAGGGGGAGAGAGAGAGAGAGAGAGAGAGAGATCTTCCATCTGCTGATTCACTCCCCAAATGGCCACAACAGCTGGGATTGGGCCAGGCTGAAGCCAGGAGCCAGGAGCTTCTCCCAGGTCTCCCATGTGGGTGTAGGAGCCCAAGGACTTGGGCCATCTTGTATTGCTTCCCCAGGTACACTAGCGGGGAGCTGGATCAGAAGTGGACTCAAACAGTTGTGTGTGTGTGTGTGTGTGTGTGCATGCGCGTGTGCTTGCGAATTGTTGAAATCTTAGTATAGAGTTGTTTTTCTGTGCATAAAGTTAATTGAAAATGAATCTTAATGGAGAATGGGACTGGGAATGGGAGAGGGAGGAGGGGTGGGAGTGTAGGTGGGAGGATGGGTATGGTGGGAAGAATCACTATATTCCTAAAGTTGTACTTAATGAAATTTGTATCACTTAAATAAAAGGTTTCTTTGGGGGAAAAAAGTAGACTCAAATTGGTGCCCATATGGGATTCTGGCACTGGAGGTGGCAGCTTGACCTGCTACACCACAGTGTCGGCCCCCTAATTTTTTAATAGATTTATTTTATTTATTTGAAAGGCAAGGTTACAGAGAGAAAAGAAGAGATCTTTCATCTGTCTGTCTCCCCAAGTGCTTTGTAATGGCCAAGGCTGGACCAGGTGGAAGCCAGGAGCCTGGAACTCTATCCAGGTCTTCCAAAAGGATGACAGGGGCCCAAGCACTTGGGCCTCTTCTGCTGCCTTCCCAGGCACCTTAGCATGGAGCTAGGTTGGAAATGGAGCAGCTGGGACTTGAACTGACTCCCATGTGGGATGCTGGCATTGCAAGTGGAGGTTTAACCCACTGAGCCACAACACCATCCCAAATATCTTTAGGTCATAACTGACTAGCAATTCTGGGTGAAGAGGAAAGACCCCAGGGGTTTCTACCATCCTGCTCATGGTAACCACCGGTTTGCCTCCAGGAGATGAACAGTATGCATCTGGAGGGTGGATTGATGAGGTTTCCATTTGCACCTGCTGTATAACTGTTTTGTGGCAGGAAGAAAGGTCATGGTCCCACTATTAACACTGAGAGAGTCAAATCTTCACAACCAAGGTGGGCTTCACACACCCTCAATCACTGCCTAAAGATACAGATGCAGCCGTGCAGACTGGCAGGAAACCCCAGCAAGCAACATGGAGCTATAGTCTTTCGGGAAGTAGCTTTGTTACAAACAAGATCAATGAGATTGATCTGAAGATGGGCTATCAGGTTGCCAGTGGGTCTTTCTTAGGAGCAGACAAATCCGGCTGAGACTTTGAGGCTTTCTGATAACTCCGCATCTAAATCCAGTTAGGATGTTCCTGGAGATTTTTGTTCCCTCCCTCATGAAAAATGCACTTTGGATTGTACAGTTCATTTGAAGCCAATGGCCAGAAGTAACCTTGAAAGCATTTCCTCTTTCTCGATTTCAGTGAAGAAATGATGTCTGGTTGTGGTCTAAGATCATACAGGTTGCTTGTGCAAGCCAGATACCCTGGTTTCCCAGGGAATGTTACTCATTCATGACATCTGTCCTCTCCCATTGAGTATAGACAGTGATTGAATGTTTACCAAGTGTTGGGCACCATCCTACATCCTGGAGAAACCAGGATAGGAATTAAGTATTCTTTGTTAGAGGCACAGAGAATGCACTGCAGGAGCCAGGTTTTAACTTAGCCTTACGTGCTTGGATGAGCCATGCTGTAGAGAAATCCCATAAAGAAAGGGGTTGCATTTCTTTGGTCCATGCTGCGTGCCTAAAAATTGACAGTGCCTGGTACATAGTAGGTGATGCATAAATATTGTTGAATGAATGATGATGATGGGTTTGTGCAATATGCCATACTTTCATCACATTTGAAATGGATTCCTTCTGCCAACAAAGTCGCAGGGATTCAAGGATGAGAGGGGTTGTTGCGAGGACACAGAGGGGAGTAGATTCTAGGTAAAGGAAACAGCACCAGAGGGGTATGGAGGCTTGAATGCATGCCCCTCTCCTGGGAGGGGGCTTCCTCTGCCCTCTGTAGGGTCAGGGCCCACCCCTGTGTATATCGGACAGGAGAAGACTGTGAAGAGTCTTCCAGCCTCCCAAACAATATTCCTTTTTGCAATGAGAGAGCCAGGAGACTTTTTGCTATAGTTAACTACTTTTGACCTATAGAAAATGGAAATAAAAACCAACAAAACAAAAAAGCAGATTCCTTTCTGGTGGCTGTGATGTTTACTTTCTTGAGACGGCAAATGTTCCAGATGAGATTGTCAAGCGAGCGAAGGCTAAAATGTCTCAATGCGCCCATAGCAGATGTAGTCTGCTCTGGTGCCTCTGGTCCAATCTGGTCCCTTGGAACCCAAACTGTCCCTACGTTCTTGTCTGCAGGAGGCTCAGCAGCCCCACTCCCATTAAATGCCAGATTTCAAGGCAGGGCTGGGGGAGAGGTGTGAGATGTGGATACCCATGATCTTTGCAGTGTGTGCGGGAGAAGGGAGTGTTGCAAAAGGAAAGGAGAGACAGATATTCTTAAAACGTTAAGTAGCTCTGTTCAGTGTAGGCTTCGGGGTGGTGGGAGGCATCACGACTGGTGTTAGACAGGCTTGGACAATCCAGATTTTGTCACTTCATATCCAGATAGTAGGGATGTTAATTCAACTCTCTGAACCTCAGTTTCTTTATCTGAAAAATGTAGACAATAGAACTATCATAGGCCGGTGCTGCGGCTCACTAGGCTAATCCTCCGCCTAGCGGCGCTGGCACACCGGGTTCTAGTCCCGGTCGGGGCGCCGGATTCTGTCCCGGTTGCCCCTCTTCCAGGCCAGCTCTCTGCTGTGGCCAGGGAGTGCAGTGGAGGATGGCCCAAGTGTTTGGGCCCTGCACCCCATGGGTGATCCTGCCATCAGATCAGCACGGTGCGTCGGCCGCAGCGCGCCGGCCTCAATGGCCATTGGAGGGTGAACCAACGGCAAAGAAAGACCTTTCTCTCTGTCTCTCTCTCTCACTGTCCACTCTGACTGTCAAAAAAAAAAAAAAAAACACTATCATTTACACACTGTGAAAATGGAGTGAGATGCTTGCAAAAATGCTGGTTAGTCACACTTGCCTCCTTCCCTCCACGTTGAGACTTGATTTTGATGGGGATTTGGGGAGGCAGAGTTGGTGCCTATGCTTCTTGAAGGAGTTGATCTCCAAGGTGGAATGGAATTGGCTCTAGCAAGAGGGAATGCAACAGCCAACGAATTAGGAAAGTCTAGAGGCAGGGCAGTGTCTACTCAGGGAAGTGAACACCCAACTTTCTCTTGGCACAGAGGAATGCCAGAGGTATGGTCAGATAGCCCAAGGCCTAGGAAGGTGCTAAGAATTTTGACATTTGGGAGCTGTAAAAATGGTGGAGAGATATTTCAGTGTAAGATGTTTTGAAAAACAGATTGAAAAAGAGAGAAGGACTCGGTTGCAAAGCATCAGAGGTATTAGGGGATTTGGGAGACCCTACGGCCCTTCAACAAGGGATATGAAGTATATTGAGATCAGAAAGCTCTTCGCCAAGAAGGAAAAAAAAGAGGGAGGGAGACTCTCTCCACTCCTTCCTTTCTTCCTCCACCAACCTGATGAAGCCTTAACAAAAGATGGTGCCCAAGGGGCCAAGTTCCCATGAGAAGACCCTTGTGAGATCTTCAGCACCGGTCCTCATTGGATGAACAGGGCAGGCTGTGGGGAAGAGGGTGGAGAAATGCTGTGGAAAGAGAGTGTGGAAAGAGCTGTCAAGCCCCATGCACACCTTTATGCATGCCCACTTTCCTGGGCTGGGCCACCTGCGTCTCAGCATCGGCGTGCTGGGGTGGCCAGCCTGCCCTTCTCCGTGCTGCCTGCAGGGAGATCCTCTTATGCCCCATCCCGAGAGGTTGGCCTATGTTGTCGACCACATCTTGCTTTCCAGAAGGCTGGGCCTGATTCCCAGTGGAAAACCAGTGCTGACATTTAATTTAAAAGCCAAGATGCTATTTGGTAAAAGTTTGTGAGTTGTATCTCAGCTCTCTTTGCAGATAGAACCTCCTTCAAAGAGGAAATAGCTCTGTGAGTTTGAAATACCGCTCTGACGGGTTTCTTAATCGTGAGGACAGCACCCTGCCTCGATAAGCAATGCTGGGATGGAGTTACCAAAGGTCCTGTTACAGATGGGGAGACAAGAATCCCACTGGGTAATAGATTCATTTATTCAACAAGTGTTTATCACATGCACGCAATGTGGATGTGGAGAGTTCAACGATGAGTAACACTTACGATGATGGAGATCACCACAATATAATTGTGTTTTTTTTTTTTTTTTTTTTTTGACAGGCAGAGTTGACAGAGTTGACAGTGAGAGAAAGAGACAGAGAGAAAGGTCTTCCTTTGCCGTTGGTTCACCCTCCAATGGCCGCCGCGGCCGGTGCACTGCGCTGATCCAAAGCCAGGAGCCAGGTGCTTCCTCCTGGTCTCCCATGGGGTGCAGGGCCCAAGCACTTGGATCATCCTCCACTGCACTCCCTGGCCACAGCAGAGAGCTGGCCTGGAAGAGGGGCAACCGGGACAGAATCCGGCGCCCCGACTGGGACTAGAACCTGGGGTGCCGGTGCCGCAGGATTAGCCTAGTGAGCCATGGAGCCGGCCACCACAATATAATTGTGTCACATCTCTGATCAGTTTCCCTTTGCCTCAAATAGCCTCCTTCACAAGGTTGGTAAGGTCTTGTATGATCTGCCCACTGCTGTGGTCCTTTATGTGTGCCCTTTATTTTTCTTGTTTACTTGATTCCTTTAAAGATTCAAACACTACACACCCTTTCTGACCTCAGATCCTTCTCATGGGAGCCTCTTTGTTACATTCCCCTCCTTTGCACTCCTCCTAACTGGCTGATTCTTATCTTCTAAGTCCTAATAAAAGCATCATCTCTTGGGGTGGCTGCTATGTTGTACTAGGCTAAGCCTCTGTCCGCAGCACTGACATCCCATATGGGCGCAAGCTCACGTCCTGGCTGTTCCTCTTTCGATCGAGCTCTCTGCTTACGTCCTGGGAAAGCAGTAGAAGCTAGCCCAAGCACTTGGGCTCCTGCACCCATTGAGAGACCCGGAGGAAGCACCTGGCTCCTGGCTTTGGATAGGCAGAGCTCCGGCCATTGTGGTCATCTGGGGAGTGAACCAGAGGAAGGAAAACTTTCCTCTCTGTGTCTCCCTCTCTCTGTCTGTAACTCTACCTCTCAAATAAATACATAAATAAAATCCTTAAAAAAATCTTTATCTCTTTCAAGGGCCTTCCAGGATGATCCTAGCCACTACTCATCTCACCATCATCCTTTTTTTTTTTTTTTTTTGAAGCACCTGAATTGTCCTTGCTGTAGGACAGTTCACAACTAAAGTCACTTATGTATTTATTTACTTGCCCCAACCTTCCTCATCCACTGGATTGTAAGCTCTGTCATGGCAGGCACCATATCTGTCTTGATTGATTGATACGTGGACTCCATATCGGAAGTATGCTGAGTTTGGACAGAATGCTCAGTATACCTTTGCGAAATGAATGAATGAATTCACATACACATTCAGACAGATATGAATGGAGGCAGACGACCCCCTCCCCTGTGGTTCTCAGGCGCCTAACATCGGAGACCTAGGAGATAGCACATTATAATGCCATTTCAGGGCTCAGAGCACTTTAGTTTATTATTTTGGGATTATTTTTGACATCAGAGAAGGGTGTCTACAACAACCTGAGCTTGGATTGGAGGATGAGCAGGAGTTTTTCAAGCAAGACAGGGCATTTCATACAGAGGGAGTAATTAGCATGCCGTATTAGATAAACAACATACACTTATTTTTCTTAACATAAGCAGGCGTCATGCAATACTTGAGATCGATTATATTAACCTATATGTCTTATTTGTCTGGAATTTATGCAAACTATGCATCTGTATTTATCTTGGCAATTCTACATCTGGGAGGAGTTCAAAAGTTTCATGAAGAAATGAAATTAAAAGACAAGTTCATTGCAATGCAATTTTTAAAAATTTCCTGCATAGTTTTTCTTTTTTCATAATTTGCATTTAACATAAACTGAGTTAAGATACCTTAAATACTCAGGTGTAGCCCCAGACTAAAACAGCTTACGTGGACTTAGGAAATGAAGAGGGATGCGTGGAACTTGGGTTGCCTTGGGGAACACAAGCTGTTAGGAGCAGACTTGAGGGATGGCCAAAGTGTTTGGCGTTCACGCAGTGAGCCATGGTGTAGAGTAGCAGAGTCATCAGACCACATCTTGCCAAACCTCTGAGCACAAACCACACCATCTTTCATTGCAGAGAAGTCTTTCCATTCAGAAGGGGGCTGATGATGCACCCTCCATAGCAGGAATGGAGTGTGCCTCGATCTTGGTCTATGGTAATATCGGTGGCAATGGCTCTGGGTTCTAATTCTGTGTGGTCTGGGTGAGTTGCATCGCCCCACTGAGTGCTGGCCATCCCATCTCCAAGACCGCAGGGTTTGGGGTAAACAACACTGAAGTCTTATTCTGAGATCCTAGCAGCCATTCTCCCGGCAGTACCCAGGGAGCAGGTGAGCGGTAGACATCAGTGCCCAGCCCCAGTGACTGCGCCTGTGTGGTGCCTCTCCATCTTCCTTAGAGATGGGTGATTCTTGCAGTAGAGACTTGTTGCCAGAGCATTTTTAGGAAAAGGAGACTGAGGGAAGTTAGGCATGGCATAAGAAAATAGGTTAGGGAAGGAGATTCTCTCAGTTGGGGGCTCATTTTGGTGGTCTTGTAGGGAACCCTGGAGTATAAAAGATATCACAGGGGCTGGCACTGGCGTAGTGGGTAAAACCGCCACCTGCAGTGTCAGCATCACACTTGGGTGCTGGTTTGAGTCCCAGCTGCTCCACTTCTAATCCAGCTCTCTGCTATGGCCTGGGAAAGCAGCAGAAGATGGCCCAAGTCCTTGGGCCCCTGCACCCACGTGGGAGACCTGCAAGAAACTCCTGGCTCCTGGCTTCAGATTGGCATAGCTCTGGCCATTGTGGCCAGTTGGGGAGTGAACCAATCAGATGGAGGATCTCTCTCTCTCTCTCTCTCTCTTTCTCTGCCTCTCCTTCTCTGTGTAGCTCTGACTTTCAAATAAATAAATAAATCTTTAAAAAAGATATCCCAGAATGCCTCACCGTGAAGCAAGGGGCCTGACATTACATTGGCTGGGTTCAGCCCTTTTTGGCATCACAGCTGGGGAGAACCCTCCCATGCACTCTGGTCGTGCGGCTCCCATCAGTCAAAGGCAATTCTACAGAGAAGGCTGCATCTAGGAGCTGTTGGGAGCCAGAATTCACAGCAGCTCAGGGAGGAGTGCACACGCCTGGGAAAGAGATGGGAACAGTCTAGGAACGGCATGCAGAAGAGCTAGCTAGTTCTCAGAGCAATGCCGAGAAGACATGCCATTGGAAGTGTGAGTACATTAGAGCCATGTAGATAGGTACCAAGGCTAACCTATTGCTTAGAATAGAAGGTAACCATTCTGTCTGGGCCTCAGTTTCTTCACCTGAGAAATGGGAAAATTGGACTACATTTCCTCTAAACAGCCTGCCTTTGTTATAACACCTACAGTCTCTGGAATCCAATAGCTCCCTAGGATGTATATGCCTAAGGGAACGCTCTTTGGTTTTTAGCGGCTGCTGATTTTAAAACATATCCCGCCAGTGGGCTCTCATGTGCAAGTGGGAATGATCGCACCCATCCTCCTCGCGGTCAGGAACGTGAATGGGAGAGTGCGTGGAAAGTGCCCAACATCCTCCTCTTCCTCTCCCCGAGATTGGACGCACACACACCATAGCAAGAAGTGCGGAGTGTGTTGTGCTGGGGAGTTCCATAGTAGCTCCATGTTCCTGATGAGGCACAGAGTCATGTCTCCATAATAAACGAATCAGAGAGACTTAAATCGGGCCGGGTATTTCGGAATGGGTTTCAAGGTTGTTTCAAGGGGTTATGAAATCTACTACAAGGGCAGTCATCATTTTTCTAACTTTTGTGATTTCTATGCTTCTTTAGACAGTGTCATAAGAGCCTTAAGGGAGTGGGGGCAGACCTGGGTGGAACTTGTTCTCACCATATTGCCTTAGGAAAACCACACACAGATGGGCTTGTGCTGATTTGAGGAAACAGAAGGAAAATAATTCATGGTTTCAAAACTTGACATTTTTTAGCTTCCCACCAGATATGTCATGTGTACTATATTTGCTGCACTTCTTGGCCTGACTTTCCAAGCTCAAGATTCAGGAATTATACTTGACATTTCCTCCCAACATGGGTGAGAGAAGCAGACAAAGAAGGAAGGCACTGTGGGATACAGAGAGTGTGGGCTTTGGGAACATCCCGATCAAGATCCAAGTGCTGGTCCCAGTGTTGAGTCATCACAAGCGCTTTCTCAGGGCTCCAGGCTCTGAGCCTGGCTCCCCTTATCTGGGAGATGGGGGTGCTTCCTAGTTCCTAGGGATGATGCAAGTCTGGATGGGGAGCGGGTCTATACAGTACTCACATCCTACACATATTCAGTGTGCCCATCACGTGGCACATGTGGTAGACATGCACACGTGGTGGATCACCTGTAGCTCCTTGGGTGGTTATTATCATCTGAGAAAACTGCTTAGTGTTAGATCAAGACCTGCTAGAGGGGCCGGTGCCGTGGCTCAATAGGCTAATCCTCCACCTAGCAGCGCCAGTACACCGGGTTCTAGTCCCTGTCGGGGCACCGGATTCTGTCCCGGTTGCCCCTCTTCCAGGCCAGCTCTCTGCTGTGGCCCAGGAAGGCAGTGGAGGATGGCCCAAGTTCTTGGGCCCTGCACCCCATGGGAGACCAGGAGAAGCACCTGGCTCCTGCCTTCAGATCAGCGCAGTGCGCCGGCCGCGGCGGCCATTGGAGGTTGAACCAACGGCAAAAGGAAGACCTTTCTCTGTCTCTCTCTCTCACTGTCCACTATGCCTGTCAAAAAAAAAAAAAAAAGACCTGCTAGAGGAGGAATGCCCACCAGTATCTCCCTCTGAAGGTAGGACACTCACCATGCTCCTATGCTACCTCCTTCTCCTCTTCACTCCTCTCTCCATCACGCTTTGTGGGGCAGGTGTGCAGCTTGGCCTCAGTATCTCACGAACTGGCCTCCTATGGAGAGAAGTGGATGAGATGGAGGTGTTCTCTAGATAATAGTCACCTGGAAAGGGAATCTGACCTCTTTTCGCTCTGCCAGATGAGTATTCCCATCAGGGATGAGGAAGAGGAGCCAGACATTGCAAGCTCCTGTCTCTGAGAGGTGTACCTGGAAAGGAGGATGGTAGACCATGTGCTAGAACTGGGGGGACCCAAGGGGAAGTGTTCAGATTTGGACCTTCTGCACCTTAGGCCACACTGTGAGTCCTGCGGGAGCCCTCACTGAGGCTGGCAGGGTGGAGGAAGGAAGGAAACTTAGTTTTCACAAGGGCCTGGGGAGCCCAGCCAATGGTTCAACTGAGTGCCAGGTTGGGGTTCCAGATAAGGTATGGCTGAAACCATCAGGATATAAACCCACTGTCCATGGGAGACGTCGGTTCCATCAGGCCAGCATCCACACACAGGGCAAGCTCAGCACCAGGGGATTTGGAACAGTGTCAGCATGGCCTGGGCACACATCACCGTGATTATACTATCTTGGTTCTTCCTCTTTTTGAGCCTGGACCAGCTGAGGATCCAGGGTGCTGGGGAGCAGTGTACACCAACTCTTTTTGTCCTGGGGAGAGTTGAGGTCGGCAGGGACAGTGCTGTCAGAGTTCTTCTCTGGTTCCAGTGGAGCTGGGTGGTTGACAGAGTGGGGTCCCCTTAGTAGTGGGAAGAGGAGCAGGAGTTGGGGTCCAGGGGCTCCCTCCAGGTACACAAACTCTGGCCTTGAAGAAATAACTCCATAAGCGATTTATGGAAGATGCGGTATGTGTAGTACACAGTCCACTATCTCGGATATTCAATATTTCCCTCTGGACAACTCAGGGTGACTTGGGTGTAGCTATGACTCTGAGCTTTGTGCAGGCTCCTCTCCCTTTCTAAGGTGTCAGGTTGGAACGTCCCCCCATTTCCTCGGGAACCCTAGCACCTCTGCCACAGCGGACCCAGTGACAGCACTGGCTCCCTGTCTCACCTTTCTAAGACTCCCCGTGAAGACGAGCGTGCACCCTGCACCCTTCTTCCTCACAGCACCCTCTGTCCTGTTGCCATCCAGGTGGGGAGAACCCTATGCCTGGGACGGATCACCACCTCCTCCCCTCTTCCCAGGCCACACTGCCTGTGTGTGCCCCCTGGGATGGTGCCTGTGACCCAAAACTGTCAGCTCGCTCTTTCACGCTCACTTAGAGAGCATTACAGGCATATTGTGCAAAGAGCTTCCATTTACGGAAAGCATCAGCGTGCAGCCTTGGGCTTGTGAAGGCCGAGGGGCCCCCCGCCTCTTATTCAGCCTGCAAGGAGGGCTGCAGAGCCGAGAGTGTGCACACTCACTGCTGGAGCTCCCTGGGGCCTCCTCTCTCCTGTTCTGGCCTCCTTCTGGTCATCGTGTCCTGTGACCAGCAGGCCCCAGGGCAGCCTGGTCTGCCTGTGTCTCTGTGTCTTGCCCCGTATGCCACCCCCCCCAACACTTGCACTGAGCATTCCTTTTGATCCATTCAGTTATTTTAAAATTGGAAGAAAAATGTTCTACCCTGGGTGATCTTCTCCCCTGGAAACCACACCTGTAGCCCCCCTATTCCCACCTTTCTGGTTGTCTGTGGCGCCTGCGTGGTCCCCAGGACCATGCTCCCCAGGACGGTCTGCTTAGAGTGTGTGTACTGCAGGTGGGAGAGCTCGTTCTACTAGAGTGCTACCTGAATACTAGGAAGGGCCCTGCATTCCACTTGTGGGGCTTTGCCTTCCATCCCCATCAACTCCTCACTGCATTTTAGGGCTGAGCAGATGGCCAGCGGAGGGCTTGGCCACGATCCGTTGGGCCATCCCAGGCTGGTGGGCTTGGTGTCCCATGCAGGGGTGTGGTGTGTGTTTTGTCTCTTTTTTTTTTCCAGGAGGAGGTAAGTGATGTTCAACCACAATCCTGCAGTGCTCAAGGCTTAGCAGAGTGAGCGCTCAGAGCCAAGAGAGGGGAGGAAAAGGAGAGCAAGGAGAGCCGCAGGGCTGTAGCCACCCTGGGGACTGGAGTTCACGGCTGGTTGAAAGCAACGGGGCAATGTGACTGGTAGCCCAAGAGCCTCCTTTAAACAAATGGGTAGATTGGCACTGCCAGCGTGAGTCACTGTGCGCCTGTGCATGTGTTGGGGCTTTTGCTGCTCTCATAGCATTGACATCAAACCCTTGTCTTCCCAGTGTGCAGCCGACAGAGGCGAGGTCCCCGGGGGGTGGACTTATCCCAGGGCAGTGTGCTGAGGGCACCGGGCGTGTGTCACGACCCTCGGCCCTGCGGCTGGGGCTTGTGTGTGCAGACCCGAGCGGCTGCTGGGCCCTGGGGTGATTCAGACCTGGGGATTGATGATGGGTTTTGTCATATTTCTGAATAATTGAAGAGCAGCTTCCATTTGTGGGCATGCAGTCTGAAGCGATCACAGTATAGTAGTGGTCAAAAAGGCTGCAAGTGTGTGATTTTAAAAGCAGAGGAGCAAAACCTGCAGCTGGGAAGGTACAGTTTACCACTATAAACAATTGTGTGCCGTACATGGTGGCTGCATTCTAAGAGACACCTGTCAGTGCAGGCCCGCTGCCTTCCAGGGCTGTTTGCACACACACAGGGCCTCGTGTCTGCAGCCGGGTCGGCCGGGAACGATCTCGCGTGCAGGGTGAGTGGACAAGGGCTTGATGTGCTCCTGGGGGTCATTGTTCCCAGTCCATGGGTCCTGCAGGCCAGCGACCACTGAATGGGTGCCCTCATGGGCACACAAGTCCTCTCTATCTTTCTCATTTCAGCCCTTTGGTGTTTTTGTTTATTTTCCAAAAGGAACGATTGTGCACATTAGAGAGCTGTGATGGCGGTTGTAGTCGATGATGTCTGAGCTGTTTGGGTTTATGTGAGGAAGCACGGCTTGTCCTGGGATGTGCGGCTTGTCCCCTCCTTTAACAGGTGGGGGTTGCCTCTGTGTGACCCTCTGTTTTTCCTTCTTTGCAGCTCGGTCAATAGCAACAGGTAGGACATCTAGGCAGGGGCCAGAAGTCACTCAGGGCTCAGCAATGGTGTCCACTCAGAGTGAAAAGCCACTAAATAGTGTCCATCAAGCTGTCCTTAGAAGACGATTACAGGGGCTGGCACTGTGGTGTAGTGGGTAAAGCCGCCGCCCACAGTGCCGGCATCCATATAGGTGCTGGTTCAAGTCCTGGCTGCTCCACTTCATGTCCAGCTCTCGGCTTTGGCCTGGGAAAGCAGTAGAAGATGGCCCAAGTCCTTGGGCCCCTGCATCCACATGAGAATTCTGGAAGAAGCTCCAGGCTCCTGGTTTCAGATGGGCACAGATCTGGCTGTTGTGGCCAACTGGGGAGTGAACCTATGGATTGAAGACCTCTCTCTCTCTCTCTCTCTCTATCTCTCTCTCTCTCTGCCTCTCCTCTCTCTATGTAACTCTGACTTTCAAATAAATAAATAAATCTGTTTTTTTTTTTTTAAAGGAAGATGATTACAGGTGAGTCAAAAGAACAGAAGTGGCCAACACTCAGTGGAAGGAGTAGCCTCTCATGCCATGATGTACAGAGTCAACCATCAACCATCATTTAAATCAAATTTACATGCACAATCATCGTAATAGACAGGTCATCTACTGGGTGCATCTGACTATTTCCAAAGAATGTTCTTTGAAGTTGTGGGATATGTGCACCCTGGAATACTACACAGTGGTTAAAAGAAAAATGTAACCCTGTCATTTGCAAAATCATGGATACAACTGGAAAACATCATACTTAGTGAAATAAGCCAGTCCTCAAAGGACAAATCCTGTATGTTCTTCCTGATCTGTGAAAATAGAGCACCTAAAAGGTAATGTAGAGAAGGTGAAATTAACACTTCAAGATGTGATGACTTTGAACAGCCCTGTCTCAACTGTTGAGGAACAGTTGTCTTTTTCCATACAATTTGTGGCATTCTACTTAGTATAGAGTTAATCATATGTGTATAATCGTATGTGTTAATCATATGTGAAAATAGATCTTAGTAAGAAATAAGAATGGGAATAGGAGAGGGAGGAGGAAGGGAAGTAGGAGTGTGGGTGGGAGGGCAGGTACAATGGAAAGAATCCCTATATTCCTAAAGTTGTATTTATAAAATGCATGTTTATATTCCTTAAACAAAGGTTTCTGGGGAAAAAGTTCATGGAATTAAAAAAGCTCAATAGAACTAAAAAACAAGTTTATTTTGGTGCAAAACTAAAAAAAAAAACAAACCTTCTTTCGTCTTAGCTGCTGAGATAGATGTATGTAGATAGATGATAGATAGTTGGATGAATAGGTGACAGTATATTTATAGATGATAGGTAGATGATAGACAGCAGGTAGATAGGTAGACAGAGCTGGGATGAACTGGTGCTTTAGCGAATTCTGATTTTTCTTCTGATGAAAGAAATGATCATGTTTTTCAAGAACTTGGGGAGAGCCTTGAGTTGAGAGTTTCTAGTAGGGTCAAAGGGTTTCTAGTAGAATTTCAGCTTGGAGGATTCTTTGAAGCAGCTGGAAGTCTTCGTATGTGGCTGTGCGTGCGTGCGTGCGTGCGTGCGTGTGTGCATGTTTGTGTGTGTGCGCATGCACATGCGTGTATGTATGTGTGCATGTGTATGTGTGTGTTTGTGTGTGTATGTGTGCATGTGTGTGCTTGCATGCATGTGCGTGTGTGCATGTGTGTGTGTGTGTGCGTGTGTTTGTGTGTGTGTATGTGTGCATGTGTGTGCTTGCATGCGTGTGCGTGTGTGTGTGTGTTTCCTCTAAAAGAAAGAAACCGATCCTGATTCATGTGCAGACTATCCCAAGCTTCTACAGCCCAGGACCTCCTCCCGACAGGGATTTCACTAGGAAGCTCCCAAAGCCTGGACCGGTGTCATGATGTGGCTAATGGAGCAGCCATTATATATTTTAATTATGGCAAGAAAGCAACTTTTTGATCAAATGGGTGAGTGCAAACATTTGGCGACTTCCTGCATGGATGCGAATGAAGAGCGATTACAGGAGAGCTGTTCTTTTATTCCTCTGGGATGACCTCCTTTGTGTGGCCACAGGAAGCTTTCAGGAAATGACTCTTTCAGGCACCAGAATAAACCTGCATTCTGTAATTTAAAGTAACTTTGTTTTTCAAATTAATGAATTGAATGATTCTTGATGGCTGACAGTGAGATGTAACATGGGAACAGTGCGAGGACATTTCCCCCTTTTATTCTAAAAAAAAAAAGGAATCTTGTCTACTCCATTTCATATTCAGGCCACCGTCACTCCAGAATGAAGGGTGAGTGGAGAGAGGGTTGAAGTGTCAAATGTTTTCCCTGGGCATAAAATAATCCAGACCAATGTCAAGTCTTTGTGGTCATGTGCACCACCTAAGCATCTATTAACATTGCCTGATGTGATTCTGGATGGGAGCTGAGGTGCTGAATTTCTAAGAATCTCCCAGGGAAAAACTCAGGATGGTGCTGGTCCACGAACCCTGCTTTAAGGCTCTCTCTCTCCCCTTATCTCTGTCTCTTTCTCCATCTCTATCTCTATGCAGCCCTGGCTTCTCTGCTTCAAATCCAGATTTCTGCTAAAGTGCACTCTGGGAGGCAGCCAATGCTGACGCAGATCCTTGGGTCCCTGTCACTCTTGTGGGAGACCCAGACTGAGCTGTGGGCTCTGGCTTTGGAATGACACAGTCAAACCAGTGACAGGAAAATCTCTCTCCCTCTCTCTCTCTCTCTCTGTCTGTCTTTCTCGCTTTCTCTCTGCTTTCCAGTAAAATGAAAACAATACCTAAGTTAATTAATCAAGGTGGGAATTCTCAGGGTGACTAGAATGGCCCAGCAGATCATGTCTGGCACTCAGTGGCTGTTGGATGCACCAGGAATCCACAGACATGTCCCCGAAACACACACAGCCCCAGGAATTAGACCCTCAAACAAATGTTTAGAAGCTGACGGCATGGATGCCAGGTACAGGTGTTTCAGAATCATCAGCCTGGTGGAGGTTCTTTGGCCAGTGCCTGGGTGGCAAGCTGGTGTCATTGTCACTAAGCTGCCCGAGGAGCACTGGCCTGTACAAGTGAGGTCGACGTGGTTAACCTAGGGGTGGAGGTGGAGCTCGGGCAGGCATGAGGTGAGCACTGCACATTCACAGATCCTCATAGAACTGGACTGAGGTCACCCCGAATCCTATCCAATGGGCTTACTGGCTAGGGTTCCCACCACAATCTCAGCTTTATGTCTGCCTTACTATTCTTCAGGCTATTGAAAGAGCACTCTAGGGGCCAGTGCTGTGGCATAGCGGGTAGAGCCACCACCTGCAGTGCCAGCATCCCATGTGGGCGCTGGTTCATGTCCTGGCTGCTCCACTTCATGTCCAGCTCTCTGCTGCGGCCTGGGAAAGCAGTAGAAGATGGCCCAAGTCCTTGGGTCCCTGCACCCATGTGGGAGACCCTGAGGAAGCTCCTGGCTCCTGGCTTCAGATTGGTGCAGCTCTGGCCATTGCGGCCATCCAGGGAGAGAACCATTGGATGGAGGACCTCTCTCTCTCTCTGCCTCTCTGTAACTCTTCCTTTCAAATACATAAATAAATAAATCTTAAAACAAATAGAAAGAGCACTCTAACTGCACCTTTGTTCCTTATTCACTTATGAATGGCTGCTGACCAAAGATGGCCTTTTTGGGAGCCCAGAAAGCTTAAAAAAATCAGGAAGAGGAGCTGTGGCATACGCTTTGACATTACAAATGCAGTAAGTGAACAGAGTACATCCAAGCCAGGAAGAGGGGATTCCCCCGACGCAAGGCTGTGGGACTCTGGGATGCTGGAGGATCCCACATCAGTCTCAGGACCCCGGATGAGAGCTCCAGAGAGCTAACCACCCCCTGCCCCGACTCCGCCCAGTAAGAGGATCTCCTCCGCAGTCCTGTGGCTATGGAGGTTTGGATGATTAAACCTGGCCAGTGAGCCTGATAGGACACAATGGCAGCTGCTGTTTACCCAGGGCTAAGGCAGGGGGCAAGTGTGTGTGGGCTGGGAGTCATGGATGTGACATTTAACTTGGATCAAGGAGTGGGGAAGGTGGAGGCTGAATGTCTGGTAGTCCTGGCTGATACAGGATAACCAGGTTGTTCAGGCTGGGGTGGTAAAGAGATGTTCTAACTCACATAATGCAGGAGGAGAGGGAACCAGGATTTTCCTTATGTCAGCAGCTAATTCCTTCACTTCTGTATGTTGGTTTATTTGTAATATGCTATTCAAAACAATCTCATAAAATAGCTGTTTAAAAAAACCTCCACTTTTTATGAAGTCATGGATGCCTAGTGCTGTTAGGACTTACATACGCAACAGGAGCAGGTGTTCAACCTGATGGTTAAAACAGCCACATCTCCTGTCAGAGTACCTAAGTCTGATGTCTGGCTCTGGCTCCTGATTCCTGCTTCTCGCTAATGCAGACCACAGAAGGCGGCAGCGATGCCTAAAAGTAATTGAGTTTCTGTCACCCCTTGCAGGATTCTGATTGAGTTCCAAGGGCCCAGCTTGGGCCCAGCCCAGCCCTGGCTGTCATGGGCATCATCTAGGGAGAGAACTAGTGGATGATGGGAGCTGGGATGAACCAGTAGATTGAATCTCTCTCTCTCTCTCTTTCTCTCTCTCTCCCTAATAAATAAACAGAAGGATTTTTCAAAAAAAGCCACTTAAGTATTTCAGAAAAACTAGTATGTACTGAAGCTCTCAAATATAGATATGATTGAGTCCAAGACCAGTAACTTCCTACTTAGGATAATTTAGGACATCATAATGGAATATCGAGGCTGTGGATGAACGATGAGAATTGACAAATATAAAGATTACGCCAGGGGGTTTACTCTAAATGGGCATCCATTTTGTCTCTGTGCTTCTGGGCGTGTAAGAAACACCACTGACTTGGTGGCTTAAACAAGAGTCGTGTTTTGACAGTCCTGTAGGCTGTGAAGTCCAACATTGAGGTCTGGCAGAATCTAGTTTCTGGTAAAACTTCTCTTCCTAGCTTGCAGATAGCTGCCTTCTCACCGGGAGCTCGGAGGGCTTCTCCCAGCTCCAAAGAGAGCTTTTGTGTCTCTTCTTCTTCACACAAGGGCGCCAGCCCCACTGCATCAGGGCCCTACCCCTATGATTCCGTCTGTCCTAAGGGCCTTCTACGGCCATGTCTCCAAATGTAGTCACACTGGGGTTGAAGCTTCCACACGAATCTGGGGGAGCATAATTCAGTCAACGAGAGAGAAGAGTAAAACTACTTTGTGTAATTAACGAGATAAGTAAATCTGATGTGTTTGATGTTTGGTACCATCATCTTCAGACTTAGGCATCCTGCTCTTGAATAAAATATGGAGGCAAAAATTATAAGCTCCTCTTGCCTTTGCCCTGTTTGACAGTCCCACTCCTCCTTGACGTCCTGACTGAAGAGCTGCCTCTTCCAATAGCTTTGCTGGATTGCTCCAGCCCTTGGGACATTCCTATTTACCCCCCAAGTTAGACTCATCCCACCATCGTTTCTCCCTTTCTCTCTGATTCTTCTGTCTTCCCTCCGGCTGTCTTCCTCCCTGTGTGGCCAGGGCTTTCCTGCTGGCAGGGAAAACATCTCATCCTTCTTATGTTTCCATTACTGGGTTCAGTGAAGATGGATGGCTCACCCACCATTGGCATGTCCTGCTTTCTTTCCCCCTCGGAGCACTGGTGACAGCAGGCAAGTGTAACTTCATTGTGCATAGAGCGTGAACTAAGTTCCTGATAAAATTTTAATCTTCAAAAAAAAATATATATCCTACAAGGAAAGCTTATTGAGTAAACAGGCCCAGAAAGGAAAGTTTGCATTCATTGAATCGTACAGCCAGTAGGCTGTGTGTCTAGGAGATGAAGAAGGAAGTCTCTGCCCCTGGGTCTCATCCTACTTCCAGCTTACTGAGCTCACCCTGAGTTGGGACACTTAGATTTTCTTTGCCTCCTCCCTCTCTTGTCCTTTGCTGTGTTTTCCAACTCATCCATTGGGTCTTTGCTCTGCTGTTGGCCTAAGTTCTTACCCGACCACTTGACTTGAAATGGCATTTCCTTGTAATCCTCTCTCAGCACTGAGTATATTGTTTTTACATAAAACTCAACACGATCTGTAGTTGTTGTTTCGTTAATTTAGTCATTTCCGTGTTTATTAATTATCTGCACCTCCTCTGGAATTTCAGTGCCATACAGCCAGGGAGAGTGTCTCCTCCTGCAGCACACCCTCCTCCTCTGTTGGAAAATCTCATGGTGTCCTCAAAGCCTCCCTGGGAGAGTAAGTGATGGGTGACAATGGCAAGCATACCTTCAAGAGCAGCATGTCTGAAAATGTGCTTCTTCCAGGTATCTGCCTCACCTGGGACCCCGAGCATCCCATCACCTTTGTATCAGGAACTCAGGGGAGGGGCCCCCAATCCGCCTCGTGCAGGCTCTGCAGGTATTTCTGATGCACGCTCAAGCGTGAGAGTCACTGGTGGAGTTGTGTTAATCTTTAACATCCAGAGGAATCACCTGCACTGTCTTATTAAAATACAGATCCGTGCTCAGCAGGTCTGGGGCGGGGTGGAGATTCCGACAGTCTCTCTGCTGTACAGGCTGCTGTCGGCCGACTTGCCACTCAAGTGGCTTTACGATTGTCTGGGGAGCTTTAAAAATTACTGATACGGTCCCACCCTCAGACATTCTGGTTTAATTGGTCTGGAGGGCAGCTGTGCGGGGTTCTTTTAAAAGCTCCGCAGGCTACTGTAATGTGCAGTCAAAGCTGAGAGCTAGGTTTGCAGGTGGGCATGTGCTTAGAGTGGGCTGCCTGTATGTAGAGTAGCCAGCTCTATGCATTGTAGCTCATGGGCAGAAGGTGTATTCGGGCCAGGGTATGCATGGAGTTCAGACACTCTTAGCGGGCTGTACAGGTGGGTGTAGCTAGAGAAGACCTGAGTGTTCCCTGGGGAGTCTGAGAAAATACAAGAGAAAACATAGAAAATGGGGGAAACCGGATTCGTCAGCCTGCTTACTGATCGGGATGTGCACACACACGCCCTCAATACGGGGATTTGATGATGCGCAGTCAATACACATCCAATGAGGGCAAAACCCAGGATGATTTCCTCCTGACGATAAAACCCCTAGAAATGAACAAATGTCCCAGGATTACATTAGCTGGCCAGGTTAATTAAAAGCGACTCCAGTCGTTAGTTTTGTGTGTTCAGTTTCTTTGTTATTAGGGCAGATTCTTTTCATAGAAAGGACAAAAGCTCAAAAGTCAACCGTCTTCTGACTTTCCTCTCTCTCTCTCTCTTGAATGTGTGTTCTGAAAAGCACATTATACATTAAGATAATTCTTTAGCCTTAAAATAAATCCTCCTTTTGACCTCTCATCCCCAGATACACTGGGTTACACCTTAAGATGAAAAGTGAAAGTGGGTTTTGTTTCCTATCATTTTTGTTCCAGTAACCCCAGTGGAGCTCTGTGAAGAGCGGTGATGTTTATTAGGATGTTTCAAGAGTGCTGCCCAAAATGAATAATGAGAAAATAAGCAAAAAAATGTGCTACCCACCAAATTAAGTTTTGGAAAGAGTTAAATGAAAGGAGCCCTCTCGGATGTAGCAGACAAGACACAGGAAGCGGATTGAAATCCTGAGTCAAACTCTCACTGGTTCTGCCACCTTGGGCAGAGGTTTTCTTAGCTTATGTTACACGTTTAGGTATCTCAGGCTACCGTGAGGGTCATGAGGGTTGGGCAGGGAAGACCTGGGAGTCATTACCTAGACAAGGATAAGACTGTTGAAATACTACCTTTCATGAATCTAGCAGGTGGCCATAAGGTTTTCAGGGGAGAACTCCTGATATTACCCTCTCCAGTCAAGGAGGCCAAGCACGTGTGAAATGATCCTGTTCTTCCAGAGCATAGCTGATTGCTCCAGGTTGTGGAACAAAACATACATACATACATATATATATACACACACGCACACATATATATATATATACACACACATACACAAATATATATACACACACACACATACACACACATATATATATATATACCCACACACACATATATATACACACACATATATATCTGGTCTATCGAAGTCTCTCTTGAAAATTGAAGTAAGGTAACAGAGTGTCTGGACTCGAGTCACTTTAATGTCACTAATCAAGGGCAATGCTCTGAAACAGAATTTTCTGGGATGGTGGGAAGTGATTCTTGACATTGTCACTCAATGTGATGGCTAATGCACATTTGACATGTGCCTAATGTAATTGAGTAACTGAATTTTAGATTTTACTTAATTTCAATTAACTTTCATTAAATTAAATGTTAATTCTAAATTTACATAGCCAGTAACTACTGTATCAAATAGGACAACCTTATATCAAATTGTATGGCCTCCTGCTCCAACTAAGGATGTTCCAAGAACCTCATTGGCTATGTTTGTTGTAAGGTTTTGAGATTCAACTTTTGCATGAATGGTACCAGAAACACAGGAGCTTATGAATATATCCCTTGATTTATTTCAGTTAGTTAAAGGAGCCTTAATTAATTTAGTTGATCAATTAAGTAAGAGCATAGATACTGTTCTTTTGTGTAATGATGTTTGTCCATCCTGTTAGAAGCATGCTGCCAGGAAGATTTTGAGCTTCTGCCTGCCCTCGGATGCTCTACCAAAGTAAGAATTCAGGAAAGTGGAATTATTCTGTAATGTCCATCCAAAACACTAAGAAAACGTTCAAATCATAGGGAAATTCTAAGTGAAATGTGGAAGAATTAATTTCAGGCAGTGACTTATTACTGCCAGAGTTACTTGAAATCCAGAGCATTAGCCCGAGGAACTGGAAAATTCAGCTCCTGTTCCATATTTTCCCCTTCTGTGGATGAGATGCAAGAAGCTATGTAGCCACTCTAAGCCCCAATAGCCTTGAGAGTATATAAAACTTTCAAAGTAGAGAATGTTAAGATGTTTCTACTTAGATTATCATAAGGTGTTGGCAGGTGATGGACCTGCCATTGCCTTATTCACTATTGTATCCTTACAAAGCCAGTGTGGAACATGCTGTTATTGAAGGAACATGCCAGATCTGGTCTAGATGATATATTGGCATGTCATCCTGAAGTTGGATCAGATTGGGGTCAAAGGCTAGCGAAGTCCAGAGCTTGCACAAGTGGTCATTTTATTGAAATTGTCCCAATGCAAAGTTCAAGGGCACAGCCTAACTCTGGATGACTTTGGGCCTCTTTACTACTCCATGAGCTTTGGTTCCTCCAATCATAAATGTTAAGGCTAACGGGCACTTTATGATTTAAATATTGTAGCCATTATCACATAATAGCTCATATAATATCTGCCATAAGATTGTGATGTACATATCCATGTCATCTCTGTGACCACCACCATTATATCATTGTTATTCCATTGCAGTTTGGGACACCAACACTCAGAGACCAGAGTCCAGATTCAGTTTCCATGGTTAATAAATGGGGGAGGAAGAATTCACAACCAGGCCTTCTCACACTAAATCCAACATTTAGTAGAGAAGAACATCTGTATCTGCCTTAAAATTTTATGGAGACAGATGAAATACCATATGCTTAATGCTTTGGAGGGAAAATGTGAAGCAAATAAAGTTTGCATTTTAAGAGATGAGAAGGGCAAGAGTGAACTCTTTTTTGGGGTCTGGAATTTGAGGTGTGTTTTTGAGAGTTTGGTGTTTGGATGGTACACACAGCCTGGACATAGTCTATTCACTAGAGAAGGCCAAGGTCATTGGGCCGCGGAGAAGCATGGAGTCAGCTTCACAGGAGAGCCAGCTCGCTGGTTTTCTCTATGTAACAGCAGTGAGCTCTCCTGGCGCGCAACATGTTCAAGTGCTCTCACTGATGCCTCAGAACAGTGTGATCAGTACTGTAATTCCTCATTTTCATCTGAAGACATTTTGACAGCGAAAGGTTAAGTGAGCTGCCCGGGATCACAGCAGCAGAAGCTGGCCAAGTCAAAATTCACACGCCAGCTCTGCCCGACTACACAGCTCAAGTTTCGAGTTGGGATGTGATGGTTTCTTCATTTCCCTGTTGCTGATTGTGAATCCTTAGTAACGATCCACCGTAATGAACCATCTTTGTGGCACTGGTATTACATGGGGAGATGAAGCCAGTGTTCACACTAGAGACTTTGCAGGACTTGAAGGGGGGCAATGTGGTGGTGGCAGAGGCATGGGAAATGCCAGGGTGAGGGGGGCTCCAAGGATTCCAGTCTCTTGTAGATATTTACTCCTGGCAATTACATCAGGACATCTTAATTGTTTTTTAAATTGTGGGCGGATAGCTTCCCTTCCAGCTTTTAAAATACTATCTGCTCCAATGCACCTTACTCATCTGGTACTGTAGCACTAAGCACGGCCAGACTCATAGAGTCTGCTGAAGGCATGAACCATCTGACTCCTAATATTAATGGGTGGGAATACACAAACTCTACCCTAGCCTTCATCTTCTTTAGAGAAAGAACCTGCAAAGTACCGTTGATGTGCTACATGGTCAGAATATGAGAAGGTAAGCGTGAGGTTAACAAGTACTACATTTCCCCATTAATGGTGATAGTCACCTATTCCTGGAACGCCATTGCTACCGGTATGTGGCTCAGGAAGATGTCTGTATTTAAACCCACGAGAGCTCCGCTTCAGGTTCTGATGTATCAGAAGCCTCATGGGATAGTCTGGAGATTTTCAGAATATGTTAATC
Source organism: Oryctolagus cuniculus (assembly GCF_051225735.1). Lineage (NCBI taxonomy): Eukaryota > Metazoa > Chordata > Mammalia > Lagomorpha > Leporidae > Oryctolagus > Oryctolagus cuniculus. The sequence continues at coordinate 58,729,982 of NC_142884.1, read as the reverse complement.
TAGGTAGGCGTATGGGTGGGACCCACGTTGAAGATGAATTTGGGAACCTTAAATGGTCAGAACAAGAATACAAAACTTAAAAGACCAAGAAAGGAAGGGGGGTGGGTGAGAGCATGGGTGGGTAGGAGGGTAGGGTAGGAAGTATCACTATGCTCCTAAATCTGTATAAACGAAATACATGAAATTTGTCCACCTCATATAAATTAAAAAATTAAAAAATTTTAAAAATCCAAGATTTCTACTGAGTCAAGGATTATCTTGGAAACAGGCAACCACTTACTGTGGCAGTGGGATTTCAGAGTTTCTAGACTAATGGTGATTTTAGTGTTACTCCAGTGGTAGGAATTATGGATTTTACTTTGGTCCAAATTCACACACCTTATTGTGTAATTGCTAATAAGAGGTCACTGGATTGCAGAATTGTCACAATATCAAAGGCTGAGTTTACATGCCTCTTTTGTTTTTAACTCATTATTCCAGAAAGGGAGAGGTCGCCACAGGTTGAGGGTGACCAGGGATATGGAAGGACTCAGAATGTTAGCAATAATTGAAGGGTGTTGTGAATGTTACTACGAGAGCCACTCATAGGGAAAGGAAAGATTGCTTTTTGTATTTCTGTCAGGATGGCTACTCAAAACAATAGAAGTGTTCAGTTTGATACAATAGTTAATGAGAAATGTTAAATATAGTGAGATTTTACCTAGGCTGGCAGAGCCCTGAGGATAATGGGTTATTCTCGGTCACAATATCAGCACGTGGTAGTGCGTAAACAATACTGTCCAATATCAATGGCACAGATTCTGAACTTATTAGATGAGATCTTTATAAAAATCAGAATTGCCTTAAAATTATAAGGACTTCCTGTGTAGGCATTGAGCTCTGTCACAGGTTATTTATTAACAGAGTCTGGGTAGTCATGTGCTAGGTGGTTGGTCCATGTGACAGACGTCTAGATTAGGGATTTTTCGAGATGCTGTAGTGCTTTCTATACCAGTACCTAATGACCAGGTCAAAATGTAAACCGCTAGTCACACCTCAGTCCTTGGAGCTGGTTGTGCTAATGAAGTGGTTTTGGAGTCTCAATGGCAAAGACTGGGAACAGGAAGGAAAGCCCTGGCTGGGAAGCAGTGTGGTAGGGGATTCCAGGTTCCTGATCAGAAGTGTAACTTTGGACCAGTTGGTTCTTACGTTGCCCGGAGACCTACTGTTTGCCTCTAGGGCATGACTGACTGCTCTGCAAGGTCTTGGTAGGTTATCTCTTGCTTAATCTGGTTGAGACCATACAGAGGAACTTCTGTCTCTACCTACTGGACCTACAGGTATCCTTTCCCTACCCAGTTGGGTGTTTTATTGCATATTTCTCTCCAGCAGAAGGCTTTACCTGATCCTTGAATCAGGAGTTTGAGGTATGTCTACTTACAATGCATGCATGCAGGTTGATATCTTCCCATGTATTCATCCATCTACCCGCCCACTAATCCCTCCCTGCTCCCCCCTCACCCTCCATTTCTGCAAAGTGCACTGTAGTGGGCTACAGGTAATCTACCATGAAATCCTATGTGACTGTGACCATGTCAGTCATCCTCTGCAAAATTAGTTTCCTCCTAGAATTCTTTGTCTTTTTTCTCTAATGCATAAATATAAAATGTGATCCATAGGCATAATGCAGGATAAAGGAAGATATAAAATCTATTTCATAACCTGAGGGAAATTTGTATTTATATTTGAAGAGTCTTGCAAACGATAACTCAAGGCAGCAACAAAAGCCATGTGACTGGGCAGACTACGGATGTGTTGAAAGAAAATATGTGGCAGTGTTTTGCTAATAGTTAAGACAGAGAAAAATCCTGGGGAAAAGTTTACAGAAAACCTGAGTAGAAAGCTGGGGTTTTATTGACAATAGCCATTAAATGGATGGGAAGAAGCCAAGCAGAGGGGCTTACCAGAAATGATGGATAAGGCACATTATGTATAAAAGGATGGCCATTCAGAAAGATGAAGAGCAAACTAGGTGTTTTGTTCAAAGTGGGTGAGTTAAGACACCGGATTCTAATTGTACTTAAATGCCACGTTAAGGATGTTGGGCCTTCCAATCAAGGTAATGGGAAACTTTTGAAGGGGTGAGCAACACAATATCTTATAAATACCTTTGAAAGAATAGCCTGGCAGCCTGAAGGAGCATGGGACAGAACTAGAAGGCAGGGAGATCAGACAGAAATGTCTTATTACAAGGTGGCTATTTTTCTGCTCAAAAAAAAAAAAAAAATACAATGCCAAACAACAAAATCCAACCAAATGCAAAGCTCTTAGCTTCCAATGAACTACTTTTTATTATGACACAAAAGCCATAAAAGGAGTGATGTATATAAAAGCAGTGCAGGATGTTTTTAGTGGTTTTATGAAATAAAAACAGCGGTAGATAGTTAAAATTGGAATGCCCCACATCAGGTTATAACCATCTGAGTTTGGGAACTTGCAGCCGCAATGCAATCATATTTTTATAGCTCTAGCTTCATCTTTTCACTCAGATAACTGAACATGGGTGGGTGAGAAGGAAAAGCCCAGCAAATCAATGCCATTTAATAGCAAGGGATGAGAGTCTTTGAATTTCAATGGCCAAAGCAGTTTGATAAAAGAATCATAATTTCCCCAAATCAGAAATATGTGAGCTATGAATAAAGATAAGATTGACACTTGGGAAATCAGGTTCCCTGACAAAATAATATGGTAGGAAGCAGTCCTAGCAGGCACTTTGACATCTGTGCTTTCATTCAGCACCCGCTACAATTCAGAGGAGGATGGCAACTTTCACAAATTCATGGATGTAGGCAGTAAGGTTCAGAGTTGTTGAGACATTTGCTCCTGGCCAAACAGGTAAAAACAATATTCCTGGATGTATCCTGCTATGGAATCTAAATCACATTTGTTATCTACTAACACCCATGAGATTTCATATAAACTTAGATATTTCCTTTTTCCAGTCTATGAAGGTTCTTTTAAAAGCTGCCACCGTGGGTCTCACACTGGAATGTTTCGCTCCATTTGTTCACCTATAGCTGAGACACAGCGTGTTTTAGAAAAAGACTCCTTCCTAGTCACTGGTGAATTTATCCGGGGCCTGGAGATGGAGGCAAACACCTCCAGCGACTGCAGAGTCAGCTGAACGGCGGGTTGCTGAAGACGGATGGCTTGCTGGGTACAGTGTGCTCTGAGGGTCACTGGGCATGTGGACATTAATGGTCATTATGTCGCATGCTCTGTACCCAGACACACGTGCTTTGAGTTTATTCCTCACCTCCACCTCAGCTGGAATTAGTCAAATGATATGCTAACTTGAAAACATGCATTATTTTAAAAATAAGATGAGATAAGATATTTGAATATATAAGACCCCTCTGCAACTAATTAATTTGCATTGCTATTCTCACAGCCCAAGACGAAATCTTGGGCCTGGAGCTGTCATGTCGTTGAACACAAAAGGCTCACAGGTGGAAAGCGAGGTTGGGCTAACGCTTATGTCTATACTTGAACGACCTCATTATGTCCCCATTGTTCAAATTATTTTCTTTGTAACTATAAGGGAACTTCAAAGCCAAAAAGTGGAATTAAAAGTTTGAAGTCAACACAAATAGTATGAATTTCCCATGTATTCTTTCAAGGTCCCTTCTGTAGGCTGCACGGTCAGCCACAGTGTGCCTCTTCACTCCATGATCTGCTGTGGGAATGATAGCTATGCCGGCCTCCTAGGCTGCTGTGAGAATAAAACAGCACGTTCTGTAGGAGCTGCTCAGCTCTGGGCTTGGTACCTACTGAAAGTCTGAATCGTAAGAGCTATCATCACTAGTAACAGTAATTATACAGTATATGTTTAGAACACTTACCAGGGGATGGCCATTGTTCCAAGTGATTTGTGGACACTAATTATGTCAATCTTCACCAAAACCTCTGGAGCTAAGTGTTACCATTGTTTCTGTCGAAAAGGTAAGGAAACTGGAGGCATCATGATGTGATGTAGTTATCCAAGGTTTCACAGCCACTAAGTGGGGAGCCACGAGAGCCTGTATTCTTCACTGTGATACCGTGAAGTATCTCTGGGAATGGTGGAAGACATCGTGCAAACAGTGAGGGAGGGAGTGCTGAGTTCCTGTAGCGAGACGCCAAGCACAAAGGCCCCTGGAAGGGGATGATTTGGGGTGCAGACGAGGGGAGGAGGGTCACGTCCTATTGAAAACCTCAGGCATGGTTGTAAGTAACACAGAGTCTGAAATATGCCTTGATGGGGTAGATAAGCAGACAGGAGACTATGCAGGTAGAATGAGTAGAGAAGAAGCCATTGGAACTGCGGTCTGTGGGAATGCTCAACCTGTATGTACCTGTGGCATCTCAGTGGCCAGGAGCCCATATGACTTTCCACGACGACATAGCATGATGCCGGGCATAGGCTTCAGACAGAACTGCGTCACGTTTGTCTTTTCCACTCGTGAGCTGTGGCCTTGGTTTTCCATCCTTGTCTGCCAGTCAGGAATGGGGATTCCATAGCCACCCAATAATAGCGATGCCACGAGAGTATGTGAGACGCCAGAGACTAACCATCAACACGGTGGCTTGCTTCTAGTTGGGCTGTAGTAGATTTTTTCTTCTAGCTCATGTCCTTCAGCTTCCACGTGGGACCCGTGAGAGTTCAGAATGAGACTGCCTATGGCATGCCACAACAACTTTGATTTAGACATCTTGCTTTGCACACCCTTGAAATATTTATCAAGTTTCTAGAAAACACATTCTAAATCATCTCGGTAGTTTTCCTTTTCTTACATTTTTCTAAATGTCTAAAAGCTTTTTAATAGTAAAGACAACGTTTACCATTTCTAAAAGGCATGTTTCCATGAGAACCGTCTTCTCTGCCCCTAGACAGACTGGGATGTACATTTTCTCACCTGCTAATGTGACGTGAGACTCCCGAGGAGCAAGACCAGATCAAAGGCTCGATGCTCAGTTCAAGTTTTATTTAATGTAGATAAGAAAAAATTAAGTATACGTAATATTTGGGGTATCCTGATATTGAAATCTTTGGGACACTATTATACTAAAATTATCTGCTACATATTTGGAATACAAGTTTTCTTGAGTGTTCTGTATTTTATTTACTTTATTTGATAGTCAGATTTCTAAGACCTAGTGAGTCCAGGGGCCCAGGGCATCAGTTTTGGAATCAGATCTGGGGGTTCAAATCCTCATTTGGTCACTGTATTGCCTTGATGATCTTGTAGCTCAGCCTCTCCTATACATACAACAGGACAATGGCAGATAACGACATTCTTTTTTGAGTAGCCAAAAAGCTAAAGTGAAATGGTATAGACCGACACAACTAGGACACCTCCTAATAGAAGTGCTACACCTGTTAAAGTCATTTTTATGCTATTTATTATTTGAATCTGTACAGGCTCATTATTACTATTATCTCCCAAGGCCATTCCGTGGGTAGGTGGGATGTGAGAGCTTGTAACTCGAGTGTCCGAATTTCCAGTTCAGAGCTCTCTCCAACCCCACTCTATCTGGAAACCTCTCTCACAGGGTAAGGTGGGGGACTGCTGTCTCTAGTTAACCGGAGGAAGAATTGAAGTGAAATTTATTCTCAGAGTTTTCAGCGTATCCTGTTGCCTTAGATTGCCTCAAGGTAGGGTCCCTGACAGCAAGATTCCTGGGAAAGCGTTTTCTTGTTCTTCTTTTAAAAGATTTATTTATTTGAAAGGGGGGTGGGGGAGAGAAATCTTTCATTTGCTGGTTCACTAACCAAGGAGCTGCATCAGCCAGGGCTAGTCCAGGCCAAAGTTATGGGCACAGATCGCCAACCAAGTGTCCCACGTGGGTGGAGCAGGGCCCAAGCTCTTGAACCATCTTCTGCTGCCTTCCCAGGAACATTAGCTGGCTTGGAAGCCAAGCTGTTGGGACTTGAATTAGCACTCTGATGGGGGATGCTGGCATTTCAGGCAGCGACTTAGCTCACTGCGCTGCAACACCAGCCTGCATTTTCTTTTTCTTTTAGGAGTTCCTTCCCAAAGATGGAAAATCAATTGTAGGGGAAAGAATGTGGGATATGGAGCGGTCATGGGGTCAGTCTCATGCAATGCATACGCTTTATAGCAGCATTGACCACTAACACACACATGCCTGGCGTTCAATATATGCCAAGCCCTCAAGCTATGTGCGTGCCTTGGGGGAGCCTTGGGATCTCTCCTCGAATCACACAGCCGGTAAGTGGCAAAGCTGGATTCCACCACCTGCCTGGTTCACACCAAAGTCCATTCTTGGCCTCTTCCCGGGGGTGCCTCTGCTCGTTTCCTTCAGTTCTCCTGAGCAGTGAAAAACAAAGACAGCACCAACAGCAGGCCTCGCTCGGCTCCCTCCTCGACTCTCACAACCTTGAGTGGGGAAACACAAACAGCCCTTTGTGAGATTCCGAAGGTCCTACAGGGACCATGGTCAGGCGTGCTTGCCTGGATGGACTTGGAACGCCTCACGCGCATTTCCTCAGTCACATAAGCCATTCATCGGCACAGAAGCCCCAGCACAGTTGGTTCCTTGTTCCGAGCCTGAGAAATCCCCTTAGGATTTGCTCTGGGGGACTAGTGATTGACAGCAGCCAGATCTGAGGAACGCTTGTCTCACGAATGCCACGTGGAGGGAAAGCCAGTCATTCCCATGACTGATGTCCTCCCTGCCCAGGTAACGGCCACCTGTTAGGCTATGACGTCACCCATCCCAAGAGCAGAGGAGAACTTCATGGCACCTCAACAACCTCAGAAAGGGCAATTTCCCCTTGAGGTTCTCATCCATCAATGGACTGTACCCGCTGATGCTGTCATTGCTGTTGTCAGCAACAGTTAGGAGCTACTCAGTGTACCCTGTGTTCCAGGCACTAGGAAACTGTTTTAAGATACAGAAAACACAGTCTTCTCCCTCCGCAGTCTGGCGAGAGATACAAACCCACAGGGAGTGCGAGAAGACCTGAGACAGAATGCAGAGAGCAGGCTGCCTATGTGGGCCAGAGCTCAGGGCGGTGCCTCCAGGAGGCAACAGTTGAGTCTTGAATCAGAAGCAGCTTCCCAGGTGGAGAGACTGGGACCCGTGTGTGCAGAAACAGAGCATGTGCGAAGACCTGGGGCTAAAAGAGACATTTTAAGGTCTCTTCGCCCTAAAGTTCCATCTCATTGTGTATAAAATAAAACACACACACACACACACACACACACACACACCTTTGTTACTTTAACAGCTTCAATTCCAGGTTTGTTGAAACAATTTATATTATTTATGTGATTTAATTTTATTATACTTATGAAGAATTGTGTGCATTGAATCATAGTGGATTAGTTAAAATGTACTGTTTTGTGTTCACTTAATGAAACTTTTATTCATTGTAATTTCAGTTTTCTTTTCAGATATATGATCCAATCCATCTACTCACCAGGCCCGAGATGCTTTTGTTGGTTCTTGATGTTGTCTTGGTCCTGAGCACTATGCAGATAATTCTGAGAGGAATCTGCTCTGAAAGTAGACTTTTGGGGGGCTCAGTTTACCCAGAGCATAGGCAGTAATTAGAAGTGAGAAGGATGGCCGGCGCCGTAGCTCACTTGGCTAATCCTCTGCCTGCAGCGCTGGCACCCCGGGTTCTAGTCCCGGTTGGGGCGCTGGATTCTGTCCCGGTTGCTCCTCTTCCAGGCCAGCTCTCTGCTGTGGCCCCGGAAGGCAGTGGAGGATGGACCAAGTGCTTGGGCCCTGCACCCCATGGGAGACCAGGAGAAGCACTTGGCTCCTGGCTTCAGATCAGCACAGCGCACCGGCCATAGCGGCCATTTGGGGAGTGAACCAACGGAAAAGGAAGACCTTTCTCTCTCTCTCTCTCTCTCTGTCTCTCTCTGTCTAACTCTGCCTGTCAAAAAAAAAAAAAAAAAAAAAAAAAAAAGAAGTGAGAAAGAGGGGGTGGCTGCAGAGATGGAGAGAGATGGAGGGAGGTAATCCAGGGCATCCAGAGGCTTGAACATCAAGCCAAGGACTTAAGTTCTAGAGAAATGGGGGCCTTTGGCAGGTGTTTTTACAAACATCATGTTCTCCCTGACCGTGGTAACTGATAGAGCACCCTGAAGGTAACCTGTAGATGTGAAATTGACACTTGGAGATGCGATGACTTTGAACAGCCCTTGTCTTGACTGCTGAGGAGCAGTATTTTTTTGTCATACTATTTGTTAACCTCTTACTTAGTATAGGGTTAGCCTTATGTGTATGAAGTTAATTGAAAACAGATCTTAGTTAAAAATAAGAATGAGAATAGGGGAGGGAGGAATAGGAGGGTGGGAGAGCCAGTAGGGTGGGAAGAATCACTATGTTCCTAAATTGGGATTTATGAAACGCATGAAGTTTGTATACCTTAAATAAAAGGTTAACAAAAGACTCTGGAAAAAAAGATTTATTTATTTATTTGAAAGTCAGAGTTACAGAAAGAGAGGGAGAGACAGAGAAAGAGAGAGTGAGGTCTTCCATCCTCTGGTTCACTCCCCAGATGGCTGCAAGGGCTGCAGCTGGGCCAGTCCGAAGCCAGGAGCCAGGAGCTTCTTCCAGATCTCCCACATGTGTGCAAGGCCCACCGGGCCATCTTCTGCTGCTTTTCCCAAGCCATTAGCAGGGAGCTGGATAGGAAGTGGAACAAATTGGACTCAAACAGGCACTTTTGTGGCATTGATGGAGTTGCAGGCGGTGGCTTTCCCTGTTCCACCTCAATGCCAGCCCCTAATTCTGGACGTGTTTAATTAAGCAGGGCTGACGATCATGACTGGGGTACTGGTTGAGAGTCTGGAGGATGCCCTGGAGGCACAAGATGGAGAGGAAGCCCCGTTCCAGCTGCGTGAGCTGCAGGGACACTTAACCAGAACACCAAGATGCTGATTAAAAGCAACCGAAGATGCTGATTAAAAGCAACCGACGCAAACCAGAGGGAGCCACGGGAGGCTGGGGGAGAGGTGGGCGTAGTTCTCAGCTGCAGGTGTGAGGCCCTGACCGTGGGTGTGTGGGAACCTCCACGCCAGCCCTGTGCCTGGGACACCTCATCCATCTTAGGCTGTAACCAGAGGCTGAATGTATCCGTTAGCACCGCGGGGCTTTTCCTCTCGCACAGAGCACCATGTGAGAGCCAGGAATCTGACCTCTGGCCTTCGCTGGTCAGAGGCCTTTCACATTCGCTTTCAGAAATGTCAGCAGCCTTTTCTTCCATGGGAAACATCTTTCTTTCTCAGCCCCTGGCATGTGTGTGCCCCAGGAGGGAGTCAAGGGGTCACGGGTCATGCCAGAGCCCTCCATTCCTGCCGCCGTTGGGGCTGACGTGCAGAGGAAGGCGAGGCCGGCACTGATGGGGGCCGTGCAGATGCACGACCAGGGCTGTGTGTGTACGCAGGCAAGAGCTCCGTCGTCATGCTGAATGGCAAAGACACACACCCGAGGGCCACGTGGCAACCAGGGAACGTGTCCTGGGCACGCACTGCACACCTAGAAGCGTGCTCAACACTTCACTCGTGGCCTCGCTCGTCACCCCCGACTCCGTGAGGCGAGTTTCGATGTTCACGGAGGATAGGAAAGCGACCCCAAGCTAAGGACTGTTCGTAAAAAGCAAAGCTGGGCTCCTTACTCAGCTGCCAAGCCTTGAGCCACCTCCCATTTCACGTGTCTGCAGTTTTCATCCTTTTGCACCATCTCCGTCGATGAGTCTCTAACGGGGATGAATTTGCCCACCGCCTTGCCCGGACAGAGGAGATGCGGCAAGATTTGAATCACTTCTGATTGTCACAGCTGAGCGTTGCTGCTGGCATCTGGCAGTAGAAGCAGAGACGAGACGTCAGGGCAGACCCCGGAACAAAGAATTTCGCAGTACAAAATGTGGGTAGCCAAGGAGCCCTGATTTGGAGTGTGGGTTTTGGCAAACATCTAATCAATATTTATGCAGTTTTGGAATGAACCCTTTCCTCGGCCCTGCTCTCTTCCTCTTGTCTACACTTGGCTCTTTACTCATTCCATCTTTCGTTCAAGACCTTGAAACACGGTCCTGAAGGTTTTGCTACCTTCCTCGGTATAAACAGGTGGCTTGGATCGGCTCAGTGTGTCTTCCAGTTGGAAAGGAAGTCACATCCTGATGTTCTCACCTGGATGATAACCTGACTTGGATGGAGACAGGGTTTGTTCCAAGAACAAGCCTGTGTGTTTTTGGTGCAGCTTAAACAGTTTGGAGGACCAGCTGAAAAGTCTAAGGACAGCGCTGACCCCTTAGCACCATGTGTGTGAGGGGGACCCCTGAGGAAATGAGTCTAATCCCAGAGAAAACAATTAGAACCATGTGGGTTTGCATTCACCACTGTTTTCAGAAGCCCTGCCAAAACATGGGCCATGAAGACAAAGCGTCATTCATGCCCCGCCGCCCGCGCTGGGGGAGAGCAGAGTCCCTGGGATGGAGAGAGGCAGGCAGTCTGCCCACTCCCACCGCCACGGCTTTGTTAGTGGGGCAAACTCAATTTAGGGAATCAATGAAGGGGTCAAACTCCGCTGCTGGTCAGGGAGGAGGCCTCCCACACAGCCCTCCTGCGGTGCCTGGGGGGCCTGGCTGGGAAGGGCTCCCCAGCTCATTAGTGTACCTCTGATTGTGCAAAGGGGAGGCCCACAAGGAATGTCTGTGACTATTTCATTAAGGTTGGGTCTCTTTTGTCTTGAAACAGACTAGAGTCTGCCGGTCCCCTGCCATACCATGGAGGAGCTTTACAGTTTCCTAATGAGTTGAGCTGCCCCTGTTTGTGTCATGCCCTAAGGGTGAGCGAATTGTCTGTTTACCTTGGAAGACTGACAGTGGAAGTAGCAACCTACTGAACCTCGGGGACCCCAAGAGGTAATGAGGACCTTGTCAATAGCAATTCCAACCTGGGCAGAAGGGTCTCCTGGCATGGAGATGCAGAGAGAATCCAAGAATGCAATTGATAGAGCAGGAGAGGGATCTGGGATTTGAAACTTACAAGTAAACAAGTCCTACTCATAAAAGATGCCTGTGATAGAAGCTTAATGTTTACTAAATTATTCATTGGATGGACAAACAAATGAATCATTTCATTGCCCCAAGACCCAGAAAATACTTAAATATTTTAGCATAAATTACCCATACCAACACAAACATTCTCCCATGAATTTAACTCATGGGTCAAATCCTTGCTTAAAGTTGTTGTGGGATTTTATTCATTTATTTATTTTGGTTTTGTTTTGTTTTAACAACAGTCTTCTTTGACACCCTAGGACAAATCACTTTCCTTCCTTTCAATGCATTTTCATCTTCAGGGAAGCTATTTGTGAAATGCTGATTTTGAGATCTTAGGAAAAATTTAAGTCAAAGAAATTCTTGCTATTCTTTCCCTTAGAGAAGACCACTGTGCAAGGGCCGGGTTGTAACCGTTGGATGGAAAGCTGCGTATAAGTATTTCTATTTAAATATGAAATCCCAAACAAAGGGCAGGCAAGCCCAGAGCGACATGTAAGTCCAAGGAAATTTCCTTGACTTTTTATTTAAAACAAAGTAGCTCAGCAAGGTGTTCAGAAAGTGAAGTTTAATGATGCGCAGTTCAGGGCTTTGCACGTGGGTGCCTATTCTGCCAATGACTTGCAATCTGATCTTGAGAACTCACTCCATTTCTGAACCTACCATTGTTCTATCGACTAGAAATGGCACTATCTGCCCAATATGGTGTTCTGGGCATTTTTGAATACCGAATGAAATACTGTACATAGATGCAATTTAAACATCTGTTTAAAACTCTCTTATCAACTATTTTGTCATCATCCTACTTTTTATTTTTTTAAAGTTTTATTTATTTATTTTAAAATCAGAGATACAGGGAGAGAGGGAAAGAGAGAGAGAGAGAGATCTTCCATCTTCTGTTTCACTCCATGGATGGTCACAATAGCTGGGGCAGGGCCAGGTTGAAGCCAGGAGCCAGGAACAACTTCTGGGTCTCTCCCATGGGTAGCAGGGGCCCAAACACTTGAGCCGTCTTCCCTTGCTTTCCCCATGCCATTAGCAGGTGTTAGCAGGGAGCTGGATATGAAGTGGAGCAGGCAGAACTTGATCTGGTGCCCATATGGGATGTCAGCATTGTAGGCAGCAGCTTTACCCGCTCTACCACAATACCGGTCCTTCTTTTTAAAATGTATCTATTTATTTTCACTTATTGAAGAGAGATATGGAGAAAGAAATTGATTTTTACCTCCTCATTCACTTCCAAAATGCTTACAATATCCAGGACGGGGCCAGGCCATCCAGGAGCCTGGAACTCAGTCTGGGTCTCCCATGCCAATGGTAGGGACCCCTGCCACCTCTCAGCATGCGCGTTTTCAGGGAACTAGAACTGACAGCACAGCTGGGGGCTGAGCTCAGGCCCTCGGATTTGGGATGCGGCATCCCAGCTGCGTCTGAACTGCTGTGCCAAATGCTTGCCCATATATTTGGGAGGCAGGGAAGCAGAATGGGAGAGAGAGAGAGAGAGAGAGACAGTGAGAGAGAGAGAGAGACAGTGAGAGAGAGAGAGAGAGGGGAAGAGGGAGAGAGAGAGAGAGAGAGAGAGAACTTCCATCCACTTGTCCCTTCTACAAATACCTACAGGAGATACAGCATGGAGACCAGGAGCTGGAAACTCAATCTGAGGCTCCCAAGTGGGTGACAGGAACTCAATTACTTGAGCTGTCACCTGCTGCCTCCAATGACCTGCATCAGCAGGAAGCTGGAGTCAGAAGAAGCTGAGAATTGAACCCTGGTATTGAATGTGAGAAGGGGTATCCTAACCAGACTTAACTGCTAAGCTAAACACCTGCCCTATGGCCATCTTATCTCAACATCAAATCTCAAATACTAGTTTTTAAATTTTTAATACCTCTGCAATAGCTTCTCATGATAGAAATCCTATTACTTCCATAATAGGATTGGTTGCTTTTATTTTACTTATATATAAATATATATAACTTCAAAAACATCCATAAAGTGTAAGAGAGTGCTCTGACCAAGACGAAGGGGCTGTAAGATGTGATGTAGTGTTTCCTTTCTCCTTCTCTTCTTTCCTATTTTCTTTCTCTCCTTACTTTGTTTTTACTTCTTTCCTTACTCCCTACCCCACCCCCAACATTTCCATGAAAGGAGTATATTACATCCCCTGACACAAAATTAATGGCTCGGATTCCTTGGTCTTAATGACTTCAGATTTCACTGGTGGTGAAAGTCAAGTCAACAGAGAATAGAAACCCAGTATCCTAACAAGACTGGGTGGCATAAGATATCAAGGGAGGCTTCTTGGAAATGTTTGGTTTGGAGTTTGAAGGGTGAGTAGGAGTTTAAAGGGGTTAAAGGAAGACTGAGGATGAAGGCCAAGGAAACTTCATGTGATTTTATAGAACTGGAGGGAAGGCTGTGAGTACAATCTAAGAAAGACTAAAAAGGAAGAGAAATACTTGATCAGGGAGGGCTTTCTGAGCCATGAAGTGGTTTGATTTCTTTTGAGAGTTTCAAGGAACCACAGAAAAGCTTAAAATCAGGGGGTTTATGTGATCCAAATAAATCAGTCTATCATCCATTGGAAATGCAAAAATAATGGGGAGACTAGAGGCGGGAAGACCATTTTGGGGCTGTTGCAATAACCTGCATGAAAGACAACAGACCAGATGTGGGAGATGAGGAAAAGGAATTGGGGAACTGAGAGCAAATATGGCGGCACCTCAGACGAGACCAGAGGCACTGGAGAGGCACTGGAGGGCTTCGTTTTCTGTTCTACCTCAAGCTAGCCCAGGTGAATTGCTTTACCTCGTTTACTATTTTTCTCCCAGTGTAGAAAATCACACGTTTATATAGTTCAGTTTTGGAAAGCAGCGTGTGTTTAGGTACCATATGTCTCCATCATCTGTTGGAGAGCATTGCAGGTAAGTGGTTGGTTAGTTTTTACAGACGGGATAATATTTATGACGGCAAAGATGTGAGACACCTTCCCTTTTTTGTTTTCCATGTTAAAAACAAGAATCTCCATGGTTTTATAGACATCATAGCAGGACAGATAAGGAATGAACTGTAATGGGCCCTTCAGTCTGAAAATTTGTAAATTTTACTGCAATGGAAATTTTTGTCACTCCTCACTGGACAATCTAGGTAATATACAGGAGTAAGGAGGCTGTGACCCACAATATACAATGAAGCTCTTCCACATCCAGTTCACCAGAAACACCAACTTCAACCTGGCCTTTCCCCTTATCTTTTCCTCCCTAAGGCTCAGCTGTGTGACCTCCCGTGTGGCTGTGGTGTTTCTTTATCATCGCCCGCCTCCAGTTCAAGCAGATACTGTCTCGGTCAGGTGGGAGCAGCTGCAGACCGCTGGGATGCATTTGCAGCTTGCCGTGGGTCTTGCTTTCCAGAAAATACATACAGTTTTGGAACACATTTCTTATCAGTTTAAAGATAATGTCTCCCCAGCACTCTGGTCCCACTGAAGTCACTCTCACTTGACCTCAGCCAGGAGCCCAATCCTGGAGAATTTGTGTGCAGAGCTAACTCCGTATTCTAGTCCTGTCTGTTAAAAGATTAATACATAAGATTGTCGATGGAAGGAAGGGACTCACTGAGCCTGTGGAAAACCCCAAGTTGCCCTTTAGATAAATCAAGACTCTTTGCAGCATCAAATTTGAAGACCTGTATTTCTTTGGAAACATGCATTATTGACTCTTTAAACTCCCTGAGCTCTAACTCACTGTGCATCTGGGGCATGGTATTTAATGGCTAAACCTCAAATCCCTTACTTACAGAATGGCAACCATAAAGTCTGTCTCACAGAGGTGCTTTCCAGTCTCTGACACAGGGCTCGGTAGGCACGTGTATCAGTCAGGATGGGTTAGTTTTGCTGCAGTAACCATCACATGCTGTTCTTGGTCGTTTAATGGTTATGTCTTGTGCATGCTATGTGGCTGAACACGTCTGACAGCAGCTCTCTAAAATCCTACAGGGACTAAATCCCAGCATCTTGCAACATTAACATCTCACTATAAGGCTTCAAGGTGACCAAGATACTCCACAGTTGAATGTCAGTAGGTGAAGGCAGCTCGTGGCTGTGTTGTACTTTCAAGTACAACATCCACATCTATGGTGGACAGGAGCTCTAGAAACTCTGCTGTACACAAAAATGCTTGAGTGTTTAAAAACTTTTTAGCTACTTTCCACTTTCAAAAAGTATCATTGGGCATACTAGAAGAGAAACTCAAACATACATGTTTATGGAAATAAGATTTGGTTTGAGAATGAACATGTGAGTATGGAGGGGAGTAGTGGGCATGCACTGGGGAGTTGGTATTGTGTGCCTGCGCACAGTGGCTGAGGATGGAGATGTAAGGCAGACATAGGAAATATGCCGACAACATAACTGACAACATTACCACTCCCAAATAACCATCAAATCACCAAGAAACATAACTAACAACAGTTATGGATTCTGAATTTTGTTAAAGGCATATCAGTTTTCTATAAATTTCAAAAGGCTAATGGAGTAAATAATTAGCCTACAATTTCAGTTAATGATGCATTTTGAATATGTATTAAAAATAAGGCCTATATGAGCTGTCCAATACCCAAAGGAAGTCATTGACTCCCAAATAGATCTGAAATTCATTGAGAAAGAGGGAGAAAAATATCTAACAACTTTTTTTAGTGCCCTATTGGGTTATCAGCAAAATGTAAAGCAACATCTTGGTCTGAGATAGAGTTAGAAGCTGTTTGAGGTTAAGCAAGTCCGGCAAGCAAGTTGTATCACCTCTCTAAGCATTATTTTCCTCAAATGTAAAACAACAATGATACCCTATTTGGCTTCAAGATCCTGTACTTCGCACATAAATCCCCTTGAATATCACTCAGGTTCCCAGCCATAGGGAGTGTATTATGTCAACAATGGGCTCATTCTGTTGCTATGCACTGCTAGGGAAAAGTTCTCATGTTAGGCTGAAATTGGATCTCCGTTGGTCGTCAGCATAGGGGTGCTCCTTCCGTACTATAGCAACCATTCAAGAAGCAGTATATTCCCTTGATTCTGCCCATAGCCCCCTGAACTTTCCCAGCCCAAAAATACATGGCAAGATGGTTTAAGAATTTTTACCTAAGTATATAACAAGTAAACTGGTTACCATATGTGTTCTGAACCATTGCTAATAAACATTGTCTAAAAAAATCAGGGAAAGAATAAAGAAAAAAAAAGCTGTGTGTGTGTTTGCATGTGTGCATATGTTCATGTGTTAACAGTCTTTACTTCTGTGGCTGCCTTTCAGGCCAAGGTTTCTATTTATACGGTAGTCCCCCTGGTCTACCACAGTCCAAAAATATTACACAGGCAATTCCAGAAATAAACTATGCATCAATTTTAGCTAATATTCTCATTTTTCATTACATTATATTGCTCTGATTGTTCTATTCTTAGTCATATGGCTAATTTCTTACTGTGCCTAATTTATAAGTTAAACTTTAACCACAGATATGTTTGTGAATTAAAACACACACACACACACACAACAATGTACTTTGAAGACCACAGTCCGTGTACTAAGAGAATATTTTATTCACCATGATGGAATAATATACAACATGGCAAAAGGAGGCTGTTTCCCCAAAGAAGTTGTGTAATTAGGAGGTTAAAATAGGCTTATCCATTGATTGATGTAAGCACCTTGGTAAGCTCATATGGCTTAAGTCAATTGGTTATTTAGTGGGTGTTCCTTCTAAAGGAACAGTACGATGTAAAGAAAGTGCTTCATCTCCAAAGGTACCTATCCCTGAATGACACATATTAGCAAAACCTGCAGAATCTCAGTGGAGGTTGTGAGGTTAAACGATGTGCCTAACTTCTAGTAATAGCACAATATTGAATAACAGCAAGAACACGTTCTTAGTGTCAAGCAAAAAAATAAAAGCAGGGCACGATCTACGTATACGGAGGCAACATGGTAAGACTGAAACAAACCCAGATAGATAAGGAGTAAAAAGCCTGGGAAGAACTGCATCTCCAGGTCACCCCGGGGCCATCGTTCGTTCGCCCTCCCTGAGTAACCCCTGAATCTGTGAGCGTGGCTGCGCCTCCTCGCGCTCACTCACCTGGATGAAGGCGTTTCCCAACCACTCCCCCCCGGGAAGCATTCTCCACATTGCAGTCAGAGATCTGTTTCTTTTAAATACAAATGTGATTGTAGAGTTTTCTCTACCGCAGCCCCTGCAGTGGTTTTCCTTCTCTTTAGGAACACGTTCTGCAACCTTTAGTGTGTCTTCAGAGGCTGCATGTGATTTGGCCACAGTGAACCTTTCCTCCCCATCACTTCTTGCCCGATACATCCCAGCCACCGTCGGTCCACATCCGGTCCTGGATTCTGCCCAGATGCCTTTGCTAATGGACACCGAGCCCCTTAATCTTCAAGATGTTCTCTCTGGGAGCTTTGGGTAATAGGCTATGCAGATTTCTAACCTTTCTTCTCATTTTATGCGTTTCTTCCTGTTTTATTTTCTTAAATATTCTTCATAGAGTAAGAACCTCTGTAAG
This sequence comes from Oryctolagus cuniculus, assembly GCF_051225735.1. NCBI lineage: Eukaryota > Metazoa > Chordata > Mammalia > Lagomorpha > Leporidae > Oryctolagus > Oryctolagus cuniculus. The sequence continues at coordinate 58,712,361 of NC_142884.1, read as the reverse complement.
TAAAATATAATTAATACTACAATAATAAATATCTTTTAGGTGATATTTTCTTTTCCTCACTAGATCAGGAGGATTTACAACAGGAAATTTGTTTCAGGAGTAGGATCATCAGAGTGGGAATTCATGGAGAACACCCATTACTGTGCACAAAGAATAAAAGGGACTGAGCATATGTGTCACCCATTTATAATTATTTTATAATTATCAAATAAGTTGAGAAAACATTACCATAAACCTGACAGGACTCAGAATCAATCTTCATGAAAGAGAATTAAACAGTTGCGGTGACAGGGGGGAAGGAAGGGTGTTTTCTTCTATTGCAGGGCTCCTCCTGCCCCCACCCGGCCACTCTCCAAGGCTTGTGTCATAGCTCCCTGCTTCCCACCCCAGGTGCTAGCAACTGGAATCCCTGGGAGTGAATTCCCACAGCTCCCAGTGCAGGACCAAAATCCTGGCTCTCGCAGCTCTGCAGCTGCCAGCAGAAATTTTAATCCATAAAGAAAAGGTTTTTTTTTCCCTCATAATTCATTCGAGAAAGTGATTCTCAGATCCTCTTTTTTCCATGTCATTTCAGTTCATTCATAATCATTCGAGAGTGCTAGAAATGGCCGGACGCTCGCACAGCTGTCCCTCCACTGAGTTGTTGCACCTGATCTCTCCTCCCTTCTCCCCTTTGTCTCCTAATCCACAATTCTGTCATAGAGGACACTTCCCCACATGGACGACATACCCAGGGAGAACGTGTGCATCCCAGCACCCAGCCTATCATTGGTAGAACAGAGAGAAGCCAAGCCTTGGCTTACGGTCAAGTGATTTTAATGTGGAGGTTCTAGTCTTAGCAAAAGGGGTTCAGATTCTAGAACTACACAAACACATCTTGAATGCAAACAGCAGCTTTGCATGGTAGTTCCCTCATTTCTTTCCTGGACATCATTTTGGGCTGCTTTGATCAGTTCAGCTTTCCCTGTTACAGGCTTCCGTCCCCACACGTTCTCATTGTACTTTTCTTCCTGTCATTTCTTTGTGTGTGTGTCTTCTCAATAGATTGTAATTTCCACAAGGATGGGAGTTGCAGTCTTTTTGTTTTAAAAAAAGATTTGAGAGGCAGAGGCAGAGAGAGAGAGAGAGAGAGAGAGAGAGAGAGAGATCTTCTATCCGCTGGTTCACTCTCCAGATGGCCGCAAGGGCTGGAGCTGTGCCGATCCAAAACCAGGAGCCAGGAGCCAGGAGCTTCTTCTGGATCTCCCACGTGGGTGCAGGGGCCCAAGGACTTGGACCATCCTCTACTGCTTTCCCAGACCATAGCAGAGCTGGATCAGAAGTGGAGCAGCCTGGACTTGAACTGGCGCCTACATGGGATGCTGGCACTGCAGGCAGCGGCTTTACCCGCTACGCCACAGCATCAGTCCCTGGGAGTTGCAGTCTTCATTTTTTTCCCTTTCCCTCTCTCTCCATGTTGTCATTTGTCGTTACATCTCCAGAGTCTAACTCAGCACAAGGCAAGTGGCAGGGGCGGGCGCGTCATTGTGGAACAATGAAGAGAGAGAGCTTAGTCACGGAGCTCCAGTTTGGGTCATATGCAGCTTGCATTGGACTAATCATCCCAGAGGAAATCAAAAAAAGTTATGGATATGATACATGAAAAAAAAAACAACAACAACAGAGGAACCAATGAGTAACTAAGACAAGACATAAACCTGTAAGGGTTTGATCATTGGAGATAGGGAGTCATGCTGGGTGAGGTGCACGGTCCATTATAGCAACTAGAACACAGGCCACAACCTTTTGGGTCTGAGGAGTCAGAGTCCAAAGGTGTTTGAATTTCCGGAGATCCCGGAGCACTGAACAGAAAAATTATCAGAAAGAATGCAGCCACAGAGAGCGTGCCCCCAACTTCTGTAGAAAATGTCTTCTTAACCACGCCTTCATGATGCGTCTCTGGATGAAGCACTGTGACTCTCAGGCTCAGTATTAGCAGCGCCACGGGGGAAAGTGCTAAGCTGAGGTTTACTCTGTTCCCCTGGAAGGAGAGGAAGGGTTTCTAGTTAGAGTCTGCTAGTGAAGGAGTTTATTAAGCTTCGTTGGCTTTTCATTGAAACTCCAGAAAGGTGATACCTTTGAAGTAAAGGTGACTTCAGGGAATTCAGGCTCTTGTCCTAGGACCAAGGGCAAAACCGATGAGTAACACCCCAACAACGCCTTAGTCTAAGCTGCTGCCGGATGTAGGTGACGGGGGAATGATATCCAACCCTAGAGCAAATAAAAACATTGTCCTAAGTAAGTGGAGAAGATTAAGTTTACATGATAGTAACAGCCATAGCCAAGAACCAAAAGAAAAATGATCGCTAGGTGTTGGAAGAAATAGGACAATGTGACTTTTGGTTGTGAGGAGCTCCATCAATAAGCACAGAACCGCAGGAGAATGAGTTTGGAATTTTAGAACAATAATCTTAACCTAACCAATGTAAAAATGTTAAATAACTGGATACATGACAAAAAATAGAACATTTTATAAGAGATAAAAGAAACTTTTTGAAAGGGAATCCAATACAGAGCTTAAATATATACAGTGGCTGAAATAAAAGATTAATTGAATGGTATTAAAAACATATTGTGTTCGAAAAATCATGCATTCATAAACTTAAAGATACATTAGAGTTCATCCAGACCAAGGAGAAAAAAAAGATTGAAAATCAAACAAACAAAAAAACCTGTAACTGAGTCCCTGAAGGAGAGGAGAGTGAGAATTGGACAGGAAAAAAAGAAAAAAAATTTGCCAGACTATTTCAAAGTTTGATCAAAAATATCTACCTGCAGATGCAAGAAGTCTAGAAACCCTCAGGCAGAACAAATACAAAGAAAATTACAACTGGGCACGTTATTGTCAAACTGCTGTCAACCACAATAAAAGAAAAAGCCATAAAAGCATCCAGAGGGAAAAAAGACAAATGCAGGAGAATCCGGAGGAGAATGACAGCAGGTATATTATTAAAAAATAAAGAAAACAATGGAAGCACAAAGAGAAAGGAATAATAGAATGTCAAGGCAGAAGATGTGGTGTAGGGATTCGCTAGCACATAGATTGCTTCATCAAGTGAAAATATCTTCTTTAAAATGCAGAAGAAATCAAGACATCTTTCAGATAAACAAAAGTTGAGAAAATATATTCATACTCACACGACAAGGCATGTGAAAGGAAGCCCCTCGGGCTGAGGATGAATAGTGCAAAAAGAACACAGCAATCTAAAAGGAAGGAAGGGAGAACACTAGAAATAGTAAGTATGGAAGGCTATATTTTCCTTGCTAAACTGTTAGAAAATGCAATGAAATGTTTACGGAAAACACAATAGCAAATTTGAAGTCTTTAGCAGAGGAAAACATCAGCCGATGGTAGTACAAAGACAGGTTGAGGACATACTGTTTAAACTCTTCCATTACACGCGATGTGACATAATGCTAATTCAATACAGGTTTTAATAAGCTAGAGATGCATACTGTTACTGTTAGAGCCATTGATAACAAGAAAGAACTGAATAAATGCAAAAAAAACCTCATAGAGAAGGCAGGCTAAACAAATCAACAACAAAACAATTGAATAACTGAAGAAGACAGGAGACAAGGAATGAATGGAAGAACTACCATCACAGATAAACAATAAGTTGATAGCTGCTATGGTTATTCTGAACTATATCAATATACTAAATGCAAATGAATTAAATCTTCCAACTCAAAGACACATTGCCATATTGAATATATAAAAATAATCAAGTGTATGTTGGTTTTAAGACATACGTTTTAACTATAAAGACAGATAAATGGAAAGCAAAAAGTTAGAAAAATGATAATGACAATCTAATGCCCACGTGGGTGTAAATACAAGGGAACTTCAAAAAGTTCATGGAGAGGTGGAATTAAATTGTAATGCTTGTTTGCCATGAAATTTTTGAAGTTACTTGTATAAGCAATCTCATACCACGTATCAGGAAGAGTAGACTTCAAGACAGGAACCATTGCCATAGATAAATCGCATTATTTCATAATGGGTAAGGGATCAGTTACTGGGATAGGTGTTTTGCCCAGTGGTTGTTGGAGTTCTGATTCTGGTGCCGATTCTAGCTTCCTGCAAGTTGTACCTTGGGATGGCTCAGGTGGTTGGATTCCAGCCATCCACGTAGGACACCTGGATTGCTTTCCTGGTCCTGGCTTCCCTGACTCTGGAGATACCAGGTGTTTGAGGAATGAACTAGTGAACGATAGTTCACAGATCTCTTTCTGTCTTTGTCTGCTTCTCCAGCAAATTCAAAATAAATAAATAAATAAAAAGGATCAATTACTCAAGGATACTTACAAAACTTAAATGTATATGCAGCAAATAAAAATACTCCAAAATACACAAAGGTAAAAGAATAAATAAACAAATGCACATAGTCAGAGATTTTAACATCACTCAATTATAATTGATGGAACAAGTAGACTATAATGCAGAGACCATGCAGAAGGTTTGAAGACGGTGTTACCTGACGTGAGCACGCGGGTATCTTTAGAGCACATACTAGTGACTGCAGGGTGCATGTTCTCTTCAAGTGCACTTGGGACACTCATAAAGATAGACCACATGCTGGCTCTTAAAACAGGTCTCAACAAATGTCAACTGGCTGGAGTTGTATAGACTACGTAATGAGACAAGAGTAGAGTAACATTTGAAATCAGTAAGATTGTCTACGGCCATACCACCCTGAATGCGCCCGATCTCATCTGAAATCAGTAACATTAAAATATCTGGAAAAACTTAAAATATTTGGAAATAGAAGAAACAACATTCAAAAATATTTTGAAATGGTTGATGCTAGAAATTGATACTACAAATTAAAATTTGTGGAAGGTGACTGAAGAATGTCTAGAGATAGATATTCAGCTTTAATATTTATAAGTGTATTGGAAAAGGATGGGTTTTAAATTACTGTTCTGTACTCCCACCATAGGAAGCGAGTAAATTTCAACATAAGCAAAATAGGAAATAATAAAGATGAGATCAGAAATCATGGTACAGAAAATAGATAAATAGCGGCCAATATTGACCAACAGAGAAAGTCAACAAGGTCAAAGTTTGTCCTCTAAGAGGACTCCTAGATCAAAAAAGAGAGGAAGTATAATTACCAACAGTATTCTAGAGAAATAACTTCTGTGTGATAATCCCAACACTATCTCCATGTTTGTCGGTTTTCTAGAAGACCCACAGGACTTAGCAGTCAGGGTGTTTGTGCTCAAGTTTTCTCCAAAATTCATGCTGTGACACTTAATAGCTGGTTTGTGTCCTCGCTGCTCCTCTTCCGGTCAGATCTCTGCTATGGGTTGGGAAAGCAGAAGACGGCCCAAGTGCTTGGGCCCCTGCACCTGTATGGGAGACCTGGAGGAAGCTCCAGGCTCCTGGCTTTGGTTCAGCACAGCTCCAGCCATTGCGGCCAGTTGGGGAGTGAACCCGCAGATTGAAGACCTTTCTCTCTGTCTTTCTCTCTCTGTGCCTCTAACTCTGCCTCTCAAATAAATAAATAAAATATTTTTTAAAAAAGATGCCAGCTGGGATGCCCACGTCCCCTATCAGAGCACCGGGGCTCAAGCTCCTGCTCTGTTTCTGGCTCCAGCTTCCTAAGCAGGGATGGCTCGACTAAGTGGTCCCTCCCCCCTCTGTGGAGACCCAGCCTGAGTCCCCAGCTCCCAGCTTTGACCTGGCCTAGCCCTGGCCCTGGCAAGCATTTGGGGCAGTGAATCGTAGATGGGAGTTCTCTCTCTTTCTCCCTCTCTCTCTCATAAATGAATTAACTAAACATATATACAGCAAGGCACAAGGTATAGAGCAAAATCAGAAAAGGGAAAAGGTAGAGGAAGCAAAGTCCGGAGGAGCCCAAATAGTTTCAGGGAGAGTCGCACAGGACTCGCCTTGCTCCCTCACAGGGATTTGTGACAACATGTGCAAAGTGTCTAAGGAGCTCATTTGAGAACTCAGCTTCAGGTGCTTACTGGAGACTGTTCATATAAGCAGCTTCTATCCAGCATATAGCAAAACCCCAGACTTTCAGATGGGCAGTAGTTATTCAGCCCAAAGCACATTGCTTGTACAATGCAGGTGGGTGAGCCCCTCCTACCAGACAGGCTGGTCGGACCCTCTAGATACATTCAGGCTTCCAGGTGCCCCGTGTCAGAAGGCAGTGCTTTCAAGTGACAGTGGTCAGGCCTACTGTGTTGACTCTTCTCTACACAACTAGATACCCTACAAATACCACAAAACTAACAACCTTATTTCAACATCGGAATGATAGAGGAGAGGCAACGACAGATCCTATAAATATTAAAAACTACAACTTTGTGCCAATATACTTGTCAACCGAAACAAAATGGCAAATTTCTTGAAAGTGACAACATATTAAAACTAGCGCAAGAAAATATGAATAGTAATACATCCTTCAAGGAAACTGAATTGAAAAATCCTACTGATGAGAAAATCCCAGATTCATATGGTTCCCCTGGAAAATTCTCTAGAACATTTAAGGAAGAAATAACACGAATATCGTAAACTCTTTCAGAAAACAGAGGAATAAGGAACACTTCTGACAGATTTCATGAGGTTAATATTACTGTAATTCTAAGACCTTCCGTGAATATTGCTCGATAAAATAGGGTAGCACTTGGCACAGCAGTTAGGAGGATGCTGCTTGGGGTGTCTTGCAGCCCCTGCTGTGGAGTCCCAGTTCTGCTCCCAATTTCAGCTTCCTTCTAATACACACCCCGGGGGGCAGCAGTGATGGCTGTAATAGGTGAAATCCTATGAATCACATGGAAGCCCTGGATTCAGGTCTAGGCCTCTGATTCCGGCCTGCTCCAGGGCTACTCTGACTGTTGTGGCCTGCAGCCTATGGAATCGCTCTCTCTCCCATTCTCTCTCTCTCTCTCTCTTTCTCTTTCAAATAAGTAAAGATCAATTATTTTTAATTTTAAAAAAGAATTTTGTAAGACAATAAAATTACAGTCCAATTCCCCTTATGTTACAAATGAAATTCCTTCAAGTTGTATTAGGTAAATTAATCCAGAATACATAAAAAGGCTAACGCATTATTGGAGCTTATCCCATGAATGAGAAGCTGCTGTAGTATGCCCAAAGCAACGAATGCTACTTACCATATTATATACAGGGTAATCAGTGTTGCTTATTCTTACTCAACTCTCAGTACTTCTCTTATAACACAAGAAATGTGCTTTTCACCATGCCAAGTACCTCTCCAGTTCTCCGAGCACACCAACTAAGTGCCCTGTAATTCAATTCAGTTAAGACATGACCTGCCCGGAGTTAGCATGGACCTCACAGGTTAAGGGCTCAGTCCCACGACAGTGCACAAACTTCAGATGTCAGTTGCAAGTGGTAGTTCCTTATGCTACTCACGAATTCTGCTTTATGTGGGTACAGAGCTTCCTAGGACCTCCTCACGTTTGATCGTTTGCTTGAATAACCGCAGGCCTCTAGGGAAATCCTTACTCATGTTTAGTGATTTATTATATAGCAAAGGATCTGACTGAGGACGCAGATACACAGCCAGAGGAAGGGATGCACAGGGGAGGCGCAGCTTGCTCCTGAGCACAGGAGCTTCTGGTCCCAACGAGCTGGGATGCAGCCCCTCCCAGCACGCGGCTGCCGGCACCACCTGGAAGCTCTCTGAACATCTTACTTTGGAATTTTTATGAAGGCTTCATCGTGGACGCATGCTTAGTTACTAATTCTATCTTTAGTTTCTCCACCTTCCTTGGAGAGTAGGAGTTGGGGTGGAAAATTCCAAGCTCCTACTCTTGGCTTGGTTTTCTGAGGAACTGCCTCCATTCAGAAGGCACCAGGAGTCACCTCTTTAGAACAAACTATGTGCCTACCACCTAGGAATGTCAATGGATTGAGGAAATGGGATCAAAGATCAAATATTAGAACAAAATAAATAGCATTCCTACCACTTGAGAACCTATAAATAAACTCATACTTAAATGTTTGATTTTTATAAAGGTACCAAGTAAATTCAGTTGAGAAGGGAGAGTCTACAAGAAATAGCATCAGAGTAAACAAATGTCTCCATGGGAAAAGGGGGATCTCCATCCTTATTCATAAAAATTAATCCTAGCTGGCTGGCTCTGTGGCTCACTAGGCTAATCCTCTGCCTGCGGCGCTGGCACCCCGGGGTTCTAGTCCCGGTTGGGGCGCCGGATTCTGTCCCGGTTGCTCCTCTTCCAGGCCAGCGCTCTGCTGTGGCCAGGGAGTGCAGTGGAGGATGGCCCAAGTGCTTGGGCCCTACACCTGCATGGGAGACCAGAAGGAAGCACCTAGCTCCTGGCTTCGGATCGGCGAAGTACGCCGGCCATTGCAGCCATTTTGGGGGGTGAACCATCGGAAGGAAGACCTTTCTGTCTCTCGCTCACTGTCTTACTCTGCCTGTCAAAAATAAAAATAAAAAAAATTAATACTAGCTGAATCATAGAACCAAGAATAAAAACAAAAACTATAGAATGTTGAGAAGAAACATAATATATTCATGCTCTAAGACAGATGAAAATTTATTGGGACTCAAAAAGTACTAATTACACAAGAAAAATAAAATAAAATAATAATAATAAAGAGGACTTCCGAAAAGGTAAAATTTTCTTCTTTTGAACAAAGCACCATCAGAAAATTACATATAAAAGTTACAGGCCAAAATATTTGCAAAGTATTTAAATCCAGAATATATGAAGATTGCCTACATTTCAACAATAAAGCAACAAATAACCCAATGAGAAAATGGAGAACTTACTTGCAAGAAGGTATAAATTAACCACTAAAAGGGAAAGAAGTTGGATCATGCAATTAGTCTTTATAGAAATGCAAATCAAAACTCCATGAGACATGTATTACTTATAGACCCAAGAGTGACTAAAATGAAAAAAGACTGATAATACCAAGGGTTGGTGAGGATGTGGACGGGCATCCTGGAACTCTCTCACATTGCTGATAAGAATTTAAAATGACTCAATTATGTTAAGAAACAATTTGGTTGCTTCTTACAAGAGCTAAAAATACATCATGCCGTGACTCAGAAATCCTACCGTGAGGTTTACTGAAGGGAGATGAATGTATATTTCCACAAGAAGACTTGTACAAGAATGTTCATTCCAGCTTTTCTTCCTAAGAGCTAAAAATCTTATCAACCCCAGTGTCCATCTACAGACAAATGGATAAAAAAGTAGATCATATTTTTATAATGGAAAATAGATCTGTTTTAAAATGGAACTAACTTTTATGACATATAACAGAAGCTGAATATCTTAAAAACATTCTGCTTGGTGAAAGAAACCAGACATGGGAGAATACTGCAGGATTCCACATACAGGAGTTTCTAAAACAAACAAAACCAACCATGCGGGCATAGGAGTCTGAGCCCTGATTGTCCCTGGAAGGGAAGTAGTATGGGCGGGTCTTGATGATAAGAGTTGGAAGGCTCTCTGCGGTGACAGAAACAGAGTGGATTTCAGCTGGGATGGTGGTTACATGGGCAACAGATTTGTCAAAACTCAATGAGCCGCACACTGAAAACTGGAGCATTTTAGTGAATGTAAACAATCATTCAGTTAGCAAAACAAAAGGACAACAAAGAAAGCCCCCCAAATGACACTTATCCTTGTAAGATCAGGTTGGTGAAGGGACAGGCAGGGCCAGCGTCTCCAGCCTAGTATTTTTGGCTCTAAATCTCACACTTGTTCTCTCTCTCCTCCTGCCTCCTGAGAAGTCCTCGCCTTGCAAGGGGTGACCTTGGGCTTTGCACCCCCATCTCAGCCCCCTCTCTGACCACAGGGCTCCAATAGACCATCCTGCGGATGTCTATTGAGTGCCTTCCTCTGCTTCTGATTCCACACCAGATTCTTCAATAAAAGCCTCCCTACTGGAACAATTTCCTTCCTTATGCCCAAGAGCTCCTGCAAATTTGCAGCTGATTTCTCCCTAGAGAACAATTTCCACTTAAAGTCAAAGCCACCAAAGGGGCTCCTCTAATCTCAGAAGCATTTGTGGAGCTGAACGCTGTGTTTTTGTTCCCTGGGTGACATTCCCGGAATCACCAACTCTGCCTCGTGTGTGCAGTCAAACAGGCACCACTTTGCTCGAGTATTTCTGGACCTGTTAGGTGACCCTGAACTCCAACTAACAGGATAACGTGTGATCTCCAGTACCTTGCTCTCTGAGGGTTAGAAGCGGCTTGCTCTTATTTCGTGAATCCCCATCAGCTGTGTCTAGGAATGAAGATTTATTTCCTGCTCACTGTCCCCTTAGGCAGACAGTGGCTTCGGTGTGAATGCTTCCTCTTTCACAAACAATCACTAACGATATTTTCTGTCTGGACTGACACTTGCCTTATTAGGAATCTGCTCCACTCCGCAGGTGCACCTGAGCAGGGCCAGTGGCTTTCAGGCTGCCCGAAGGCAAGCTGAGCCCAGTGGGGGAATGGCTCAGGGAAGTGTTTCAGAAGAACAGAATTGAGGTTTAGAGAATTCCAAATGGCTCCGTCCCTGAGGGATGCATGGGGACTTTCAGAGTCACCCAATTTGATTTTATTTTGGAGTTTTGCTAGCCTTTGTTTAGTGGAATACAAACTTTCTTGCTTTAGGCACGGGTAGTTCACAATTTGGAGAGCTCCCTCCTCCAGGCGGGTACCCTCATGGGCTGGGGTTAGTTTGGAAGTCAGAAAACATACTGAGAAGAAGGTACCCCCCGCATTCCTGTCCTCAGCTCTTTGTAGACCAGTGGAGAGGGGCAGGGACCCCGTGACTGCCTGCACCTGAGGCAAGACCTGTGAGGACATGAAAATTCCACGTGGAGTTTGGAAGAACACTGGACATGGGAGTTGAAGGACATTTTAGTATAACCAGAAAATAGTCACACAGACATGTCCTCCACACAAGCTGCCATCAGGCAAGCTCCAGACATTCTGGGGGACCGAGTCCTTTAACTTGAACCAAGCTGGCAGCCCCAGGAGTCCAATGAAGAAACTACGTGTGTGGCTTGGACTGAAAGAAGAACTCACGCTTCCTATTCCGACCCCAAAGTGAATTTCCCAACTCCATGCCTGTCGGAAGTCCTGTGTCCAATGCTAGGGACCAGGATATGTCACAGATCTGTCTGCTGCCTGCCCTCGGGCATATGGCCTCTGCCGTTCTTGTCTCCCGGCCACAGGCCTGGCTGCAATGGGCTGGCTGTGAACACAGAGGGGAACCCAAAGGCAACTGGGACCAGAGAGCTGATGTCTCATCTTTAGAAAAAGAGGCTGGAAGGCACAGTGATGGTCCACTGGGAGACAGACAGCAGCAGCAAAAATAAAGCCTGGGCCCAGGAGAGCGTTTGGCATCTGATCCTAGCTTTGCCTCCTGTGAGCTGTGTGGCTTGGAGGCATATTGTTGACTTCTCTGACTTGATTATTTCTTCCTCGGTGACTTGGGGAAAACATTTTATATGGTTGTTGAGAGATTTCAAGTCGACAACAGATATAATAACGCACTGAACTCTGGGCTTGCCCTGTAGCCACGAGATAAGTAGAGGTCCTTGGTTCAATAAGTTTAATTTTGAGCCATTAAACCTGAATTTGAGATCAGCTTTTGTCTTTTAATAGCCTTGCTACATTGGGTTACTGATAGAACATCTTTCGGAGTCGTTGTCCTTACGGAACATACAAAGTGACGGCACCTGCCTCACCGCACTGTTATTCTTCCCCAAGTCTTTCTGGACCCCTTGCCATGTGGAGTGCTGCTTCTCAGATGGCAGGCAGTGTGATCTCGTGGACACACAGATCCTGGGTCTGTATCTGTGATGGGGCCTACGATTCCGCATTTCCTAACAGCATTCAGCTGATGATGATGCGGTAGGTAAATGGATCACACGTTGAGTAGCAATGATATGGAGATAACCACGCCTTTCCCTGTATATGCCCATCTCCTGATCCTCATAAGCATGTGTGGGATGTGTGTGTGTGTGTGCGCGCACGTGTGTGTTCACCTGCATCTCCTAAGTCTATGGGCACACCTATACCACACGGACCAGGTCTGTCTTCCATCTCTATTCTTCACAAATGGGTCCATTATCGTCTCGGGCTTGAGACAACTTTCACAGGAAGGAGGGCTCCATCTGCTTCCCCCAAGCCTTGTGATGCTTCCAAGCAAGTCACCCATTGTGATCCGGCGTGGGGAAGCCCAGCTACACCTGCTGGGTAACCACTGTCCCGTAGTGAGTCTCCTCCGCTTCTGTTTACTCTCAGAATGCACCTTCCCTGCCTACGGACGAGCTTTCTCTCACAGCACCCTGCACCGAGCTGGCTACTAGAATTTGGCCCTGGTCCTTGTACCCAGGAACCAGTGTTCCTCCAGTCAGGCGCAGGCTGTTGTCTTCTCATGGGTCTGTAGTTCCACTCTCTGGATGGGGAATCCTCACTCACCCAGCTGAATTCTCAGCAGTGGCTCTCCTTGCCTCCATTCCTGTATCAGTGACTTAGTGCCAGGAGTCTGACCTAGCTCTTAGCGACCTGCAGAAACGGGGTCTGACCTGTGCACTGGACTGACAGGGCACAGCCACTTCCCTCCTGTCCATGGAACCCAAACTCACTCCACTTGGCCGACAGCCCACTCGGGCTGGGGAGAGCCTCCAAAATGGCGACCTGCAGAGCCCTGAAGCAGAGGAGCGCTAAGTTGCTGACAAAATGGAATATGGGAAGAGCTGAGGCTTCTTAAGAAAGAAAGGAAGGCGAAACAGAGGAAAACTTCTTCTGGGGACTGCACGTTGCTCCAGGGATTTCAGGGTGGGTGTCAGAGGTGGGTGGAAAGGATCAGGATGGGCTTCCAAACCCTGTGTCTTGTCCAAAGCCCCTTTCATCTCTGATACCCTAGTGCACACAATCTCACACACCCGTGCATACACCCACCTCTCTCTAGCCCCCAGCCATGACGTCAGACCAGTCCATGGGACAAACCCCACTCTTGCCCCTATCTCTCTGGCTTCTCTCTCTCTCTTTCTGGCCCCCTTCTTTTGGCCCCTCATTGCCTGGCGCCCTCTGCTCTCATTACTTTCTCCTCTTCCTCCCTGCTCCCCATCAGTCTCCTCCTGTTTCGCTCCGGCCACTCTTTCTCCTGCATGTCTGTTTCTTTCCTTGTGTGCCTTTCTCTGCGTTCCGTCCACTTTCTCTGGATCTCTCTTTGCCCTGGACTCCTTTGCTCTAGCTCTGTCTCCCAGAGTCTCTGAAATTTTCCTTCCTGCTGTTGCCCTCAGGTTGTGAGTGCATGTTCCATCTTCACATACCCGAACAAAACCAGAGAAGGAGCGGGAAGGCTCGCCAGCCTTTCCCTTCCAAAGCCTGGAGAGCTGGCCTCCAGCCCTGCAGCTGGCAGAGCGTGTGCTGAGCCAGCAGGCTTCCCAGCGCCTTGGCAGGAGAGGAGCTGGGAGCCCTGTGTGAGTACTTCCACCTCTGCATCGTCCAGTGCAGCACTGGAAGATCAGACAATGACCAGCAGGCACACTGATGGCTCGGACAGACGCACACCCTTCTCAGGCATCCGTTTCTGAACCTCATTCCAATCACCTCCACCTATCTCTCCCATTGTCCCTTTCTAAGAAAGGATAATTGGCTTTCTCTGTAGTGCTACCTCCTTATCTGCACTGAGGGGCTCTTGGGACAGTGGGCTTGGACCTGTTTTCTTCAACCTTTCCAGATAACGTGTGGTGACTGTGAACTTCATGGAGCATGAGAGGGTTGTCCATCTTCTGGACTCACATTATGGCACCCACATTGTATGATAGCTCCTGACTTGGTCAGTGTAAAAAAAAATGGAGCATGCATGGGCAGATTTAGGTTTGCATTGAAGAAAAACCATTCTATATGCAAAATGCTTTGCTTCTCTTTGGGCTTTCAGAGGCAAGACTCTAAGGTTTGTGGTAAGGGTTTTAGAATTATCTTACAGTGAGAATAACCAGGTAGTAGGCAATTGTCAGCCACCCAGGCCATTTCACTCTCAGCTTCTCTCCCAAGGAGCCAGGAAGCTGCTCTCTGGAGGATAGCAGAGCATTTAAGTGTCGCAGTCATGCCCAGCGAAACACCGACATGCCTGTGGGATTTGCAGGCGACATCAAGAACTCCAAAGATGCTGTGTAGATGAGACGCCTTGCTTTTGTTTCTTGAGGACAATGTCTGTGGAGTTTGCTGGCGCTTTCACTTAACGTCCTTTTTCATAGCATCACAACAGTAAAGTGCCCAGTCTCATTCCATCTGTGCGCCTTGACTGGATATTGCATTATCCACAATTAGCACCATGATGGGGGATCAGGGCGGGCAGAGTGATATTGCTGCGAGTGACCTATTATTACCTGCAGATTACATTTTACATGGAAATTAAATGAATTCTGTCAGAGCTCTGGGGCCAGGGAGGGAAGAAAGCACTGCATTGTTCCATTCTGTGAGCTGGAGAGGCTGCACGTGGCGATAAAGAGACCTGTGTTTGTGCAAACAAGGCGTGGGCTTCCAGTCCGAAAGATGCATTTGTTACACTGAAGCTTGAAATAGGAAATATGTGTGGGCAGAAACAACGAAGATGAAAGGGGAGAGAACTAATTATTACTACCACTGCATTTGCGTATTGGGGTATTTATATAATGTGTTAAACTTCTGCTGTTGGGAAAATGTTTGTCATATCAGGAGAATGAAACTTTACCCTGAGAGAGGAAATTTTAAGGTTTCCATACTTTCAGATCCATAAGATTTTTTTTTCTTTTTACCTTAAAATTATCTCCTGCACTCTTCTGTCTGCTTGTCTTTCAATGAGTGTTTTGAGTACCTTCTCTCTTTGGCACATGCACACACATTTTTTATTCTCAATAAGCATGTCTTTTATTTTCCCCTTTCAGGCATGTCGCAGTTCTCAATGCCAAATAAAGAATGATAGGGAAAATACTACTGCCCGGAGTCAGGGTGGTTTGGGGCCAGGACTTATTACCTGAGAAATCTATAAAGGGGCAAACAGATATGAAGGCCTTAACTTGATAGGACAATGTTACCTCAACCAAGTATTCTGACATATTAGAGGAAGTATTTAAATGACCTTGACCTCGACCTTGATCTCAACTGCAGTTCTGACCAGTGATTCCAGCGGCCCTGTTTTCTCAACCCTAAAAGGAGATGGGGAAGTTTGAACTGAGTCTTTCTGAGGTCTGTGCCAGTTCTGATATTCACACATTGAACAATGATCATTTTGACTTCTTTATCTGGTAAACCTTCATGAAGGAACTCACCATCAACAAGACATTGTGCTGGGTGTTGGAGATTGAGTTTGACAGCAATACAAACAACTATGCCAGGTGAATCCTAGACAAACCCTTTCTACCAAGCATCCATGAAGCCCTTCCCATATTTGAGAGGCCTGTTCTAGAGTACGAACAGCAGCAAATCTCTCCAAATTTGTGGTTCTTGTGCCTCAAGAGGTGTGGGATTGAGAAGCCAATTTCATGGTGTGAGCAAGGGAGTTTGACAACTGGACCAAGGCTGCAACTTAGTCACGTGAGATGCTGAGAAGGGAGATGGAGGGGCCCTCTGTGCATAAGAGCAATTCAGCAAGTTTATAGAAAATCCAATCAAAAGAACAATTTATTTTGGTGCTGAATATTTTGCAAATCCATGCATATGAAAGGCCTTCGACAAGTTCATGGAAAATGCAAATTTAAAAGACCTGTATGTGGTTTTCAAAAATATTTATCACCAAAATAAACACCTTTTAATTCCAATTTTCTGTAAACTTTAAAAACTGCCTTCACTTTAAAAACAAAAAAAGGGTTGTTGCTGTGGCACAGCCAGGTAAGGCCACAGTGTGCCTGCAGTGTGGCATCCCATATGGGTGCCGGTTCAACTCCTGGCTGCTCCACTTCCAATCCAGCTCTCTGCTATGGCCTGGGAAAGCAGTAGAAGATGGCCCAAGTCCTTGGGCTTTGGCATCCGTGTGGGAGACCTGGAAGAAGCTCCTGGTTCCTGGCTTCGGATCGGTGCAGCTCCGACCATTACAGCCAATTGGGGAGTGAACCATCAGATGGAGGACCTCTCTCTCTCTGCCTCTCCTTCTCTCTCTGTGTAACTCTGACTTTCAAATAAATAAATAAATCTTTAAAACAAAATGAAAAAAGGGCTGGCACTGTGGGTAAAGCCTCTGCCTGTAGTGCAGGCATCCCATATGGGTGCTGGATTGAGTTACAGCTGCTGTTTCTGATCCAGCTCTCTGCTATGGCCTGGGATAGCAGTAGAAGATGGCCCAAGTCTTTGGGCCCCTGCACCTGCGTGGGAGAACCGGAAGAAGCTCCTGTATCATTCTTTGGTGCTTCTTTAAAGTTAATTAAGTTATTAAGTTTTGAAAAAGAAGAAGGGGGGGGGGAGAAGGAAGAGAAGGGGAGGATGAGGAGGAGGAGAAGGAGAAGTAAAATTAACTTCAAGATGCAATGACTTTGAACATCACTTATCTTGACTGTTGAGGAACAGCTTTTTTTTTTTTTTCCCATGCAAATTGTTGAACTCTTTACTTAGTAGAGAGTTGGTCTTCTGTGTATAAAGTTAATTGAAAATGGATCTTGGTGGAGAATAGAACTGGGAATGGGAGAGGAGGAGGGGTGGGAGTGTGGGTGGGAGGGCGGGTATGGTGGAAAGAATCACTATATTCCTAAAGTTGCACTTATGAAATGCATGAAGTTTGTATTCCTTAAATAAAAGGCTTCTTTGGGAAAAAAAAAGACTGAAGCTAGAAAAAAAAAAAAAAAAGAAGAAATAAAGTTCCCAAGCTAAGCTTTTTTGTTAAGTAATGCCGTAGATATCCAGAGCTATTTGTTGTTGTTTTTGTTTTGTTTTCGAGTTTTCCAGTTTATCATGGACAATAAAAATAATAGGGCTTACATAAAAAGCCAAGTATAAGAAAATACTCCCCTGTAGATCATAGAAATATTCATATTCATGTGTGTTTTCACAACTCGGGCATTAGAACTTATTAGTAAGTTATTGCAGCGCTGTACTAATTCTCAGTGAAAAATGACACAGCGGTTTGTAAATATCTGTGTCTCAGGATCATCAGCGGAAATTGCGAAGCATCACGATTTCTAGCAGAACTGATATTTTCTGAGCCAGAAAATGCATGTGTTGAACAAACTGTCCAGCTGATCTTTAAGCTGGACTTGGCTAACTTGAGTCAAACACTAGTACACGAATGAATAGCTGGACCTCTGTCCATATTATTTGAGGAATTTTATGAAAGGCTCTAAAATATATTAAGCTTTAAACCCCATGGAAGAGAAAAGCCACGAAGATGGAGAGTGAACCCATACAAAGCACCTACACCGCTGTTAACAGATCCTTCGTGATTAGTAAGAGTCACTGCATTACCTCCACAAGGAGAGGCTCGAGTTCGGCCCAGCTTGAACATATCTCTTCCTAGGCAGAAACATCTGAGCGCAGGCACCCATGGGCTCTGCGGTCCCAAATCAAAATGCTAACCCACGAGGCTAAGCTTGAAAGTGGAATAGGACTTGTACCTGAAAACGCGGAGGAGACGCAACCCTTTCTGGTAGAAGACACTGTGGACAAAGTCCAGGAACAAGGAGCTGTAGTGGCCTTTTATGAGCTCCCGTGAATGTGGGGCCTAAAAAAGTCATTTAAAGTGGCCAGAAGAGGGTGACCCACAGCTCACGCTGGGGCTGCAGACTCCAGGAGAGCCCGCCCACGCAGGTGATCATGAACTCCAGACGGAACTCCGTTGTGAATCAGCCCTGGAGTATGCACTTCCCTTCCCTAGTTACTGATCGGACTCCTTAGTTAACTCCCCGGCACATTCCTAGAGGGAGGCTGGATGTGTTAAGATAAGTTTGAGTATATAATTTATTGAGTATATAATTTATTCAGCCTTTGGTAGTTTAGGTCTATGAAGGAAGGTGCTGAGTTACACTCAGTTTTGCAACTGGTGCCTTCAAACTAACTAATGCATGAACATGTTATATATATTATATATAATATACATATATATTTTTAATAAGTTTGTGGAAAAATGGGATTAAAATTCAAGTTTTTTTTTCTTTTTGGATGGGCAGAGTGGACAGTGAGAGAGAGAGACAGAGAGAAAGGTCTTCCTTTTCTGTTGGTTCAACCCCCAATGGCCGCTGTAGCCAGCGCATCGCGCTGATCCAAAGGCAGGAGGAAGGTGCTTTTCCTGGTCTCCCATAGGGTGCAGGGCCCAAGCACTTGGGCCATCCTCCACTGCACTCCTGGGTCACAGCAGAGAGCTGGACTGGAAGAGGAGCAACTGGCACAGAATCTGGCGCCCCGACTGGGACTAGAACCTGGTGTGCTGGCACCGTAGGCAGAGGATTAGCCTATTGAGCCGCGGCGCCGGCCTCAAGTTTATTTTGTTGCAAAAGAGTTTTGAAATCCATCCATAGTATTTTTTCCTGATATGCATTTGCATGAACTTTTTCAGGACTCCCACATGCCTGGCTTTAAAATTACTTTTGGGAAGCCGGCGCCGTGGCTCAATAGGCTAATCCTCCACCTTGCGGCGCCGGCACACCGGGTTCTAGTCCCGGTCGGGGCGCCGGATTCTGTCCCGGTTGCCCCTCTTCCAGGCCAGCTCTCTGCTATGGCCAGGGAGTGCAGTGGAGGATGGCCCAGGTGCTTGGGCCCTGCACCCCATGGGAGACCAGGAAAAGCACCTGGCTCCTGGCTCCTGCCAGGATCAGCGCGGTGCGCCGGCTGCAGCGGCGGCCATTGGAGAGTGAACCAACGGCAAAAGGAAGACCTTTCTCTCTCTGTCTCTCTCTCTCTCACTGTCCACTCTGCCTGTCAAAAAAAAAAAAAAAAAAAAAAAAAAAAAAAAAAAAATTACTTTTGGGCCGAAACAAACCTATCTTTTTAATTCCATTTTTCCATGAACTTTTTGAAGCAGCCTCAAATATGTGTTTGTTTGAATGCATGTGTATTTAAATTCTTTTATTGATCTTTTGAAATTAAAATTGATTTACATATTTTGGTGTCAAGTCTGTTGATACTATAAATACATTTTTGCATGAACTTCATTATTTCTACAACTCCAAAACATTGCTTTTCAGCTGTTTTTAGCTATCTGTTTGGGAAGAGATATACCATTTTATGATGAGATAGTTCCTTATGTGGTAGAGTAAAATGGCAATTTTCATATGGTATTAATTTTCATGGAAGTATAAAAGTCTTCATTCTATTTCACTTTTTATGAATATTGGAGGCAAGGAATGAGCTTGGCACCTTACGGGTAAAAAAAGATATTTCCATAATAACAGACCCCAAACATGGGATTCATCTTCATCAATCAATTCTCTCATGTTTTTAACTGCTTTGTTTAGATATAATTTATACAATACAATTACATATGTATAGCACACAACTCAATATTTTTAATATATTCATAGAATTGTGCTATCACCAGTTTAATTTTAGAACATGGTTATCACCCCCAAGAGCAATCCCCATTCTCTTTTTTTATCTTTTGGAAACCGCTGATCAAGGTGCCATCTATAGAGCCGCCTATTTCGAACATTTCACGGAAATGGAATCAAGCACGTGAGACCTCCTCTGGTGTTAGCCTTAGCACAGGGTTTTCAAGGTTCCTCGCGTATCAGAGCTTCTTTCCTATTTAAATAACTTTCTATTACCATACTACACCACACTGATTCCTTGTTGACCTTTTGGGTTGTTTCCACTTTGGGCTGTTATGAATAATCCTGCTAGAAACAGTTGTGTACAAGTTTTTGGTTGACAGATGTTTCACTTCTCTTGAGTGTATACCTAGAAATGGAACTACAGAGTCATGTGGTAATCGTATGCTTACCAGCTGTGTTTTACTTTTAACATTTTACTTCAGAATATTTTTAAATTCACAGAACAAAAACTGTGTGGTTGTAATACAAGGAACTTCCAAATACCTCTCACCCCTTTCACCTGTTGGCCACTGGCAGTCTGCATTGGTATATTTGTCACCGTTAACAAAACCTAAACCAACTTCCGCAATTTTTGTTTTTTTATCCAAACTTCTTCCATCTCTTCGGCTCCTACCAGCCTCTAATAATCAACATTTTGTGTTCAGATTAAGGTTTTTGTTTGTTTTGTTTTAATCTAGCTCCCACATAAAAGAGAGAACACGTAGTGTTTGTCTTTCTGTGTCTGACTTATTTTACTCAAAATCATGTCCTCCCACCATCCATTTTGCTGCAAATGACAGGGCTTAATTCTTTCAAATAGCTGGGTAGTGTTCTATTGTGCATTGTGCACCACATTTTAATTTGAGGAATTACCAAACTTTTGAAAAAGGGACTACACCATTTTGTGTTCCCACTAGCATTGCATGACGATCCCTGTTTCTCCATGTCTTTGCCAACATTTGTGATTATCTTTCTTTTTGATTGTGACATCCTACTGGGTATGAAGCAGTTGTAATTGTGGTTCAATCCGTGTGGTTTAATCCAGTGACTGATGATGTTGAACACCATTTCACGTGCTTATTGACCATTTGCATGTTAATCTTTTGCCAATATTTTAATTATGCTTTTCGTATTTTTTATTATGGAGTTGTTAGAATTCTTTCTATATTCTGGATACAACACTCCTATCAAATATGATTTGAAAATATTTCCCTTTTTGTGTTCATATTTTCACTTTCTTGATGGAATCTTTTTATGCATGAAAATTGTTAATTTCAATGATGCCCAATCTGTTTGTTTTCATTGTTGGTGCTTTGGGTGCACTTAAACTGAGGTCTTGAAGTTTTCTTCTAAGAGTTTTTAGTTTAGATTCTCCAGTCAAGTTTATGATCCCTTTTTGGTTTTTGCATGTGGTATAATGAAGTGATTCAACTAAATTTTTTTTGGTGGGGATTATACAGTTGATCTAGCTCTATTTATTGGAAAGACTTATTTTCTCATTTTGTCTTCTTGGCCTGCTTGTCAAAAATCAGTTAGTCTTAAATGTAAGAGATCATTTTTGGACCTTCAGTTCTATTGCATAGATGATTTATCTTTATACAAAATCGGGATCACACTTTTTTAGTTCCTCTGGGCTTGTAATCAGTTTTGAAATCGGGAAATGTGAGCCTTCTTAACTTTTTCTCCCTGAGATGGTCTTGGTTATTCTAGGTCCCTTGCATCATTACATGAATTTTAGCCTGGGTTTGTTAATTTCTTCTTGGGAAAAAATAGCACTCAAATGTTTTAAGCATGTGTTGACTCTGTAGAACCATGTGGGAGAGTATGGTCATCTTAACACCATTAAGTCTTCCCATTTATAGTCATGGAATCATTTTCCATTTATTTAGATATTTCCCCACATCTACTGATCATGTTTTGCAGTTTTGGTGTACAAGTCTTGTACTTCTTTTGTTAAATAGATTTCTGTTCCCAGCTTCAGCCTGGCCCAGTCCTGGCTGTTGTGACTGGGGAATGACCCAGAAGGTGCTATCTCTGTCTCTCTGGAATAGAAGAGAATTAGTTAGAGGCAAACTTTTAACTCGATAAGATAACCATGAGAGAGCATTGAGCCACAAAATGTGCTATTAAGTGATTGCCTTTCTGGAGAGAATTATATAACTTCAATATATAAGTGTGAATTTATATAATTCTAAACACATCCGTGTATACTTTTATGTAGTTCTGTACCAACTATAGTAACATTCATTTAGATCCTAAATACATTACTATAAAGATATTAAATATATTATACAAATTACACCCCATCTGGAAGGTTCTATTTCCCTTGGGGGGAGTCCCAGGATTGGTATTGCTAAATTGGAGAAAACATGTACTTCTAGGGTTAGCCAATGTTGGCAGGTTGCTCACATATAAGTCAACAATTCTGATTTCCTAGAGTAATTGTGAGGGTATCCAGTTTCTTGAATCCCTGCCAATAATAGATGGATTTAAATTTTTAAAATTACCAGCCATAGGTGTAAATTCTTATTTCACTGTTAGTTTATTTTCATACTCCTGGCTCTGAATTTGAACACACTTAATGTCTTGAGCCATTTTGATTTGTTCTGTGCTGTGTATTCATAATACTGCCCATTTTCCCTTTGTGGTTTATTTTCCTTTTTCCATATGTGTAATATTTACTTTAAATGTTATACTATAAGCCCAGTGTCATCAGAAATACAAATACATTTGGCAAATATTTTCACACTCCATGTATATTGTGCTATCATTTTTTAAACAATTTTACATGAACTAATATGTGGGTATTTTATTTTAAATTTCCTGGGTTCTCAGATTTGATCAAGACCTGGTGTGCATATTCCTTAGCTTTAATATAACACCTTTTATTTTCATATTTAAGACTTTAATGTATTTATGAATATGTTTTTGTGTTTTCATGGATATTTATTGTTTATTCCAGATGGATGGCCAGAAGCTCTTGTGCCAACACCATATGGAATTAATCTATCACTTATCCAATGAATTGAAATGAACTTTTGCCATCTTTTTTGTTTCTTGTAGATGTTAGTCTTTGGCAAAACTAGTTAGGGTAGTTAATATTTTATTTTGCGCTTGTGCCTATATGTACTTAAGTGAAAGTATCCTGTATTTTTTATACTTTCTCGATCGGATATTGGTATTTTGCTAGCTGCAGGCTAAGCTGGTGAGTTTTCCATTTCTTTCCCATAGTCTGAACCAGCTTACCCACCAATTAAATTGTCCGTTCTATAAGTGGTGGATGGAAGTCAACTTTCTGCTAGCCTGTTGTGTTGCTTTTCCCAGTAACAAATTTTAAATTATGTTCCAATGTTACCTAGGGTAACACAACAATAACTAGTCTATTTTATCTCTTCCTGAGTCAATTTTGGTAATTTATACATTTCTAGGAAATCATACATTCCCTCTAGAATCAATTCCAGAAAGTTGTTTGTATGATTTCTTAACTCTTTTAATCTCTTTTCTGATTTTTTTTCTCACAATCTTGCCTATTTTCTTATCTTTTCTCTCTGCTTAACAAAGTTCATGATCTTCTTTATTGGTCTCTACAGGAAAGAGCACTTGGATTTCATTGTCATTTACAAAACTTTATTAATTATATGTTATTAATTTTTGAATTTTTTGTCCATTTTTGCTTCTTTTTTGAGTTACTAAGATCAAGACTACATTTCTAAATTATTCCTTATTTTTTTTTAAGATTTATTTTTATTTATTTGAAAGACAGAGGTACAGACAGAGTGAGAGGTCTTCCATCTGCTGGTTCATTCCCCCAAATGGCTGCAATGGCCAGAGCTGAGCCAATCCGGAGTCGGGAGCCAGGAGCTTCTTTCGGGTTTCCAACTTGGGTGCAGGGGCCCAAAAACTTGGGCCATCTTCTACTGCTATCCCAGGCCATACCAGAGAGCTGGATTGGAAGAGGAGCAGCTGGGACTAGAACTAGAGCCCATATGGGATGCCGGCACTTCAGGCTGGAGCTTTAACTCACTGTGCCACAGTGCTGGACCCTCGTTCCTTATTCTTTAAGTCTGAAATGAATATTTAACCTATGAATTTAATTTGTGGCTATAAGTTTTCCCCTGCATCCAGCTTTCACTTAACTTCTATAGGTTTTTGCATGCAAATGCAAAACCTCTTCAATGATACCAAGGTTTCTAATTCAGTTATTGTATGTTTCTTGACTTTCAAGTAATTCCAATTTTTACTTACTTTTGGTAACTAAAATTTTATTGTATTATGGTTAGGAAATATGAGTAATATATATTATATATATTAGTTTTGAGGTCCAGTACATGATTTCATATATTGCTGGTGGTAATAAATAGACTCAGTGATTTGGAAGAAAATTTGTCAACACCGAATAGTGCTGTAGATGTACATATTTTGTGACAAAGTCATTCCATTTATAAAGAGCTCCAAGAAGACATGATCTTCTCGTTAGAAGATGTTCAAACAGACAAAGCAGAACTTTCAATGAAATGTTCAGCAGGGATCCATACTGATATATGCTAATGCACATCATTTACTGGGGATTTACTATATTTTGAGTGTTGTATAGTTATTAACTTCTTTGATTCCCATAATGATCCCATGTCATTATGAGAATTTGAAAATACCTGGTATGATGCTTGTAAAGCACATACCCTGGTATCAGCATCCGATTATTTTTAGGGAAATCATGTAGCTATTAGTTTTGGTAACAGGTCAATTTGGTCCCCATCTTTTGCCAAAAAAAAACCAAAAAACAAAAAACTTGCTAATCAACTGAGTGGTTATTGTCTAGGGAATACACATAGGGTCATAATACACTTGTACTCACGGTCTTTTACTTAACGCAGATCACACCCAGATGAGGTCACTAGAGACAGAATAAAGAACTGAGGATGGAATGGAAATGATTGGACCAAGAGCACACACCCAGTGCGTGGTAGTAAGACTTGGATGTTGGGAAAAGGATCTTACGCGTAGAAGCACAGAAGTGTGTAGGAGAAATGTCTCAGTTTTTCACATGGAGTTGTGTCCCTGAGATAGGATCATAGTATCCCTGGGTCCTTGTCAACCTGCACTAGGTCCCCTTTCTCCAACCTGTAGGAAGTTTCGTTCCCTGTGGGGTCAACGTGGGCCAGTTCTCGAAAATAGATGACCCAAAGATGGACAAGGGAAATGGTTCATTCCTTAATCCAGCCCTGTTCAAAGGGCACTCCACCACATTCACAATCAGGGCCATCCTATGTGGCTGCTTCTTGCAATGACAGATTCTGAGCTTTTCAAGCCCTGAGAACGATTTGGGTGGGCAATGTCAGCTGATTATGAATTTCTAGCATGTGGCCCACAGCTATTGGTGATGAATCAGGCTGCTACATAAGGGGCTTTTGATCAAGAGCACATTTCTGCATAATAAGAGGTAAAGTACTGTAGATTAATGGTGTCAGCCTTTTAATGGGACTTGGGAATACGGCTGGGTGATGGATCCTTTTTTGCAGGGAGAAAGCCCGTCTTCTGCCTCGGACTCGCAGTAAGGGAAGCCCAAGGGAAGCTGCCGAAAGGTCATTGCGTCTCTCTTTGACAGATGTTGGCACAAGAGTTTCCTAGTTGTGTCCACCTCCTCTTTGTTGAGGCCTTTTCCCTATTGAATGTAACACTCAAGGCAAGAGATATGGGACACGGTGCAGGGTCGGAAATATCAGAAATACCATCATTCAGCAACTCACAAAGGGCATGGGTAGTCATCGGGTAGTTTTGGATTTATTGCTATGGCCATTGTCACAATCAAAGAAGGCTCATAGAGTCTTACGTCTGGGTGAGAGCTGCATGCCTGACCTGTCCACTACCTGGGCTTTGTTGCCTTATCCAAAGCTGGGGGAGAAACACCTGTGAGCATTCACACCTGTAGGAGGCTTAGAAATAGCCAGGTCAATGTTAAGGCATTTCATGAGGTTTGGGCTATTGCTATTGCTACCAGGCAGTATATGTTGAGCACCTATAGAATGCCTATTGGATGAAAAATCTAAGGCTCTGGGTATCAGGTGTCTCTTGGAAGTTATAAAGCTTAGTGAGAGCAGTGATAATTACAACCATAACCATGTTTGTCGTTGCTAACACTGATGAGCTCTCACTATGAGCCACACACTCTTCCACGAGCTTTTTGTGTGTGATTTCACTTGAGTCGCATCACAACGTCGTGAGAATGGGCATTATGTCCTTACCTTTTACAGACGAGGAAGCTAAGTTCCAGTAAGGTGTGTCCTCTGTCCAGATTCCCGCAGGTAGTAAGGTTCAGAGGCGTGATCTGGATGTCAGCGTCTGGTACTAAGCTCCGTGCTTTAGGTGACAGACTGCAGACGGTAACTTATGGTGTGGATGAAGCACTCTCTGTCCCTAGTCCCCACTGTGAACCTGCCTCACACACCTCTGCCTTTCAATCACTAAGAACTGCACGTTCCTAAAGATCCTTTACACGAAAACTGAGTGAGGTTTCCCTGCCATGTGTTGTGCACATATTCCCATTTTCTTCCTCTACTTGATTTTTTTAAAAGAATTATTTACTTTTTTAATTTTATCTATTTTTTTTGACAGGCAGAGTGGACAGTGAGAGAGAGAGACAGAGAGAAAGGTCTTCCTTTTTGCCGTTGGTTCACCCTCCAATGGCCGCCACGGCCGGTGCACTGTGCTGATCCGAAGGCAGGAGCCAGGTGCTTCTCCTGGTCTCCCATGGGGTGCAGGGCCCAAGCACTTGGGCCATCCTCCACTGCACTCCCTGGCCACAGCAGAGAGCTGGCCTGGAAGAGGGGCAACCAGGACAGAATCCGGCGCCCCGACCGGGACTAGAACCCGGTGTTCTAGGTGGAGGATTAGCCTATTGAGCTGCGGCGCCGGCCAAGAATTATTTACTTTTATTAATTTGAAAGGAAGGAGGAGGGAGAGAGAGACCTTTCATCCACTGGCTGCTGGTTCACTCCTGAAACGCCCACCACAGCTGGGGCTAGGCCATGCTAAGGCCAGGGGCCTGGAGCTCCATCTGGGTATCCCACATGCATGGCGGGGTCTCAAGTAGTTGAGCCATCATCTGCTGCCTCCCAGGATCACAGCAGCAAGAAGCTACATGGAAAATGGAGGACCTGGGACTTGAACCAGGCACTCCAACATGGAGTCCCAGTGTCTCAAGGGGTGGCTTAACCTACTGCACCCTAATGCTCATTCTTCCTCTCCTGTCTATTGTAACACTCATCACACTTGGCTCTGATTAATTGGAGAATGTTTTGTTGACTTTAATCTCCAGGAAAGCTGGTGTTGGTGCTGGGCCTTCCTTGCTTAGCATTGTATGCTCCAAGCCTAGTATGATATTCATATAAAGAAAATTAAATTTCTGATGTTTTCACAAGAAGTTTTGTATGGAATACTGGTAATTTGGAAGGTATGCTTGGAATGGTCTGAGATAAAAAATAAACTATTTGTCAGAGCCAAAACTCCTACTGGGTTGCCCCAGGGGGCACTGAAAAAAAAATTAGGCAACTACATTCTGAGTTGTAGATACTAAGACGCAACAAGATGCCTCAGGACAGACAAATGGAAGAGAAAATCTCTTCATCCTATGTGGTGTGAAAACAGCAAACCAACTGTGACTTCAAATACAAGCTCTGAATCAAAAGACAGTGTGCCTTGACTTGTAATCAAAGTTTCTCACCTTGGCAACTCCACGAAGCGTGTTTAGTGGTAAGTAAGAACTATGATGTTTTATTAATGACAGTGGATTTTCATGGAAGGAACATTTGCTAATGAAGGAAGGAACACATGATTGAATAAATGATTAACAATAAGAAAGGTTTCTCCAAGTTCACCCGAGTAAAACTGCTTTCCTATCGTGATGTGACACGTCTTGTTCCAGCGATTATTTGTGAGTGCCCATTGCCTTCTGCTTGGCGCACCTTCCTCATGGCAACCCTGTGACCTAAGCAGGATGCATATTTTTAAAAAGGGAAGAGGCAGTTCACGGAGGCCAAGTAATAGTGCGTTATTGTCATTGTTGTGGGTGTTGTTACTATGATTCCTATATATTCTTTAGAGTATCTAGTATATGCTAGGGACACTCAGCCCAAAGGAAACCTCAGGGCAGAAGAGGCCAAGGAGCTGAACTGCTGTGTTGGTCAGCTCTTTGTTGCTATGATGAGATACTCAAGGTAGGCCACTTTATAAAGGGGATGGGATGGTGTTGTGGTACAGCACCTTAAGCTGTCACGTGGAACAGCATCTTCTAACAGAGTGCTGGTTTCAGGCCTGGCTACTCTGCTTCCAAACTAGCTTCCTGATAATGTGCCTGGGAAGGCAGCAGAAGATGGCCCTGCCACACACGTGGGAGACCGCAATGGAGTTCCAGGCTTTGGCTGTAGCCTGGCCCAGAACTGGCTAGTGTGATCATTTGGGAAATGAACCAACAGGTGGAAGATACAGTGGATAAAGATCTCTCTCTTTCTCTCTTCTCTTATTCCATTTCTCTACCTTTCAAATCAATCAATCAATAAGTCTTTAAATAAAGGCATATAAAAAAGGGGGTCATTTTGGCTCACATCCTTGAAGTATGAAGTCCAAACAGCAGGATGTAGGTTTTGGCAAGGGCCTTGTTTGGTTGCATCCTTCATGGTGGAAGTGTGCATGTCTTTCTCTGTACAAGAGGCCTTCAGATACTTCATGGAAAATGTATACCATGAAAAAATTTTGCATGGATTTCAGTGGTTTTTTTGGTACCAAAATAAGCCTATATTTCAATTCCAAGTTTCCATGAAGTTTTTGAAATCCTCTTATTTATGTTGGTTCCTTTTCTTTTCCTAATAAAGACACCAGCATTCAACCACAGGTCCTCTAACTTAATGACCCAACTCAATTTGATCTCTACTCAAGGGGGCTCACCTTTAAATTTTCATGTATTTCTTTTTCTTTTTTATTTGAAAGGAGCAGAGAGCAAGAACAAGAGATATCTTCCTCCTCCTGGATAATTTCCTAAATGCCTGCAACAGCTGGTGCTGAGCCAGGCTGAAGCGAGGAGCCAGGAACTCAATCTGGGCCTCCCACATGAGTGTAGAAACTCAGCTACTTCAGCTATCGCCTGCTGCCTCCCTGGGTGCACACGAACAGGCAGCTGGGATTGGAGACGAAGCCAGAACTTGAACTCAGGCATTCTTATATGGGTACAGGCATTTGGTGTGGCACTTTAAACATTGAGCCAAATACCCACCCTGGCCCTATCTAAAACATCATTGTTTTATTAAATGTCTACACTCTTTACGGCATTAACTCATGAACTCGGGGCTTGAATTCCTATCACATTCAGACCACAGAAGCTGCTTACCAAGCAAAGAACACAGAGACCCAGAGAGCAGGACAGGCAAAGAGGTGTCAGCTGGGCCATTGTAACCAGCAGGGGGCCGGCCGGTCACTGGCTGCGGGGAGCCACATTGAGAGCCACTCTCCAGAAAGTCCTAAGAACTTTGGTGCTGACCTAGTTTCTGTGGCTGCCTCCTTCTGCAGCAGGTTTTCCCACTCACCATATCCATGACACTTTATGATGTTTACAAATCCAGTGTCAAGCCCACTGTTCGCAATTTGCCTTTGATATCACAAACAGTTTCTTTAGACATGGCTCTGTTTATTCAAACTTCATTCCTCTCTTACATCTTCTTAATGACTTTTAAGCTCTGTCTATTAATCTTCTTACCCAAGTAAGCCTTTCTCCCAATATGTTCTTTTATAGATATTTCCAAACTCCGAAACTTACATTCTTTGCTCTCTTTGGGTTTTCTTGAAGCCAATAATTAGCGGAGAAGACTTGTAGGAAATGTAGAAGAAAGTGTCCTTGTGTTGGGCAAGATTGTGAGCTGGAGGGGCCAGTACAGTGGCGTAGTGTGTGAAGCCACAGCCTGCAATGCTATGGATTTTCTATGCAACCCTATGGATGCTGCTTGGAGCCCCAGCTGCTCCACTTCTGAGCCACACCCAGCTGGGAAAAGCAGCTGGGAGTGGGAAAAGCAGCCGAAGATGGCCCAAGTGCTTCAGCCCCTGCCACCCAGGTGGGAGAGATGAAGAAACTCTTGGCTTTGGCCTGGCTCAACCTTGGCCGTTGCAGCCATGGATGGGGAGTGAACCAGCAGATGAAAGGTTTCTCTCTCTCTGTCTCTGTCTCTGTCTCTCTCTTTCTATAACTCTGCCTTTCAAATAAAACAAATAAATATTTCTTTTAAAAAATTTATGAGGTAGAATATTCATACATCGAAGTTTGCTGAATCAGTGTAACTCAGTTTACTTTGGACAAAGCATTGAGTTATCTCTGCACTGGCCATTGTGTCCCTGCAGAGAATAAGGTGTGCTGTTACCACTACGTAGAGGACGCAGTATTGTAACAGAACTGTGATGAACTGATGAACGCCACGGCAGCAACTTGTACAAACAGCTATTGGGAAAGAAGTGATTCAATCAGGGGAGATGTTGGGCAAACTTCCAAAATCTAAGTAAATATTGAATCAAGTCTATACTAGATTGAGAAGATGGGAATAGCGTTTAAGACAAGAGAGAACAACTGGAGTGGATAAGATGGAGGGGAACAAAATTGCATCTATTTGTGTTGCGAGAACTCTTCCCCTTCTGTCAGTGTTCTGATGTCCTTCTTGTACACGAGAGCCACAAATTCTTACTGAACACTGTTACCTTTTTAAAATGATCTATTCAGAGTTACAGAGATCTAAGTCAGAGTTACAGAGAGAGAGGGAGAGACAGAGAAAGAGAGAAATCGACCTTCCATCTGTTGGTTCACTCCCCATGTGGCCACAATGGCCAGGGCTGGGCCAGGCCAAAGCCAGGAGCCAGGGCATTCTTCTGGGTCTCACCTGTGGGTAGCAGGGGCCCAAGCACTTGGGTCATCTTCTGCTGATTTTCCCAGGTCATTAGCCTGGAGCTAGATCAGAAGTGGAGCAGCCAAGACTCGAAGCAGCACCCGTATGGGATGCCATGAAGCAGGGGGTGGCTTTACCCACTATGCCATGATGCTGGCCCCATTAAAAATTATTTATTTATTTTAGAGTGTGTGTATGGGGGAGAGAGACAGAGACAGAGAAGAAGGAAGGGAGGGAGAGAGGAAGGGAAAGACAGAGAGAGAGAGAGAGAGAGAGAGAGAAGCACAAGTGAGCTCCCTTCCATTCCCCAAATGTCTGCGATAGGTAGGGCAAGGTAAGGTGGTAGCCAGGGGTCAAGAACTGAATCCGGGTCTCCCACATGGGTGGCAGGGACTTGATTTCCTGAGCAGTCACCTGCTGCTTTCCAGGTTCTGCATTAGCAGGAAGCTGGAATTGGAAGCACAGTGGAGCTTCAAACGCAGATACTGTGATATGCTAATCTTCGCTGCTACACCAAACGCTCAGTCCTACCAGGTCTTCTTAACCACTTGTCCCTCTCTCTTTTCACTTTTCCTGATTCCTTTAATTTTTAGCCCAAATGTGTTCATTTTTTTTGACAGGCAGAGTGGATAGTGAGAGACAGACAGACAGAGAGAAAGGTCTTCCTTTTGCCATTGGTTCACCCTCCAATGTGTTCTTAAGTTGGCCTCGAGTTTGTAAAAAACAAAACAAAACACAACCGAAAACAAAAACAAAACTACACGTACAGTACTGAAAGTACTTGCTTAATTCCTGCATCCTGCAAACAACCCATGAGGGCTAAGACCTTATCTGTTTTGTTCTCTATGGATGCTCAACATTTCCCTAAGAACTGATACCTTGCTACCACTTCTCTACTTGAATCTCTGTGCAGTGTGGCTTGGGTCATTTAGTGCCTGGTGGGAAGTTGCATGGATGCGGATGGAAAGTTGACAGATGGAGATGAAAATGTAGTAGGCTTTCACCAATGTCTCACCTAAATATGCTCCCAGACACATTCATTTTGAAATATCAGAGTCAATGTAGAAGAAACAAAAACACAACAGCTTTTTCTCAAGCCTTAAAGGAACATTTTATAGGAGAGGAGATAAAATATGTGTGGTTGGCAACCATCCATACGCTGATGGTGATTTTCTAAGAATTGATCTCAGGAACAGTGGTGGTGGTAGAAAGTTGTCTCATAAATGTGGCAAGCTTCATACATTCCTGAAAGCATGGAACAATTTATTCATGTAAATATTTCAGTGACAGAAAAGAAGAGGAGGCAAAAACTAAAGCTTTCTACAAATCTGGGGTAGTGGGGAGTGGGCCCAGTCATACAGATGAGAATGTTTGCCCAGTACCATCTTAAGGATGATGTAGTAGCCAGCTGTTTGTTGGTTTGTTGAATACCCTCATTCATTTGATGTGTGTTCACGGAGCACTTGTTTACTCCTTGTCAAACAGTATGGAAGAATCAGTCTTTGACCTTACAGAATTCACCGTCCAACAGAGAAGAAAGACATTTTGCAAAGAAAGCAGCAATTTGCTCACCACAATGGCAAGAAGAGCTACAAATGTGCAGCAGAGGTTTGAGATGGAGCTTTGACCTCTGACCATGCACGAGGTTTCCTGTGCACCAGTATCAGCTGAGGAAATCGAGAATTGGACCCTACTTAGAACGTCTCAAGGGGCCACAGTATGTTTTTTCACCGAGGCCTTCACACAGATGTTTATTGTGACACTGGCATAATGGCATGGACCTCCCAGCCTGCACCCACAATTCAAATAGTTTTCTCTGTTATTCTCATTCTGTGATGAATGGTTTTCATTAAATATCTCCTAGGTCCCTTTATGTTTTTAGTTGTCTTTCTGGTAGACTATGTGCTACTGGGGAATCATGTATATGCAGGTGAATTTTCAAAAGTCTGAGAGAAGAGTATATTCCATGACTTTGCAACTGTGTCTTTACAAATATGACTGTTTCATGGGTAGAGACTGACCTTGATTCCTAACCCTTGAGGTCCATTTCTCCTTCTCTTACATGAGTTGAACATCAGTGTGAAAGAATAGGAAGCAAGATACATTATGCTTTAGAGTAAGAATGACATAGTTGAGTTGCGACTGATTTTTGTGTTGAATTTGTATCTCCATAGAACTTCTCTTTCCTTTTGTTATCTCTTGGTTTAAAATAAGAAAGAGCCTAAAATGCAACAAAAACAACAAAGTGATGAGTTTCTGAACTCCTCCATGATCTCCTGCCAAGGGCTCAATCCACTAAGTAGATGACTGATCTAGGATCAGAATCCTGGCTTCTGTTGGTCTTCTCATCACTTACTGATTTTCGTATTGGAATGAGTAAGAAGTCTGGATTAGGTGTAGCTTTGACTCTTTCTAGAATGCTGATGTCAGGAATGAAGAGGAGGGTGGGGATAGAGCTAGAGAAAATAGCCTGAGTCAAAGCCTAGTCAGGGAAGAAGGAACAAATTATCCAGGAAAGGGACCGAGCCGTAAGAACAGCGGCTCCTCCAGGCGGGAGCACATTCCCACTCTCACCAAGGCCGCGTTCTGGTCATAGGGATGCCCCCTGTCTGAGGTCCATCAGAGTTGTTCCAGGTTCACGAAGGAAATAGATCTCAACTGGATGTTCTGATGGGAATTACCAGTGCAGGGTGGCGGGTGGGAGCCGAGACTCCTTGAACTGGGTGGGAAGACATTCTTCTATCTAGTGTGCATGGCATTCATTTAACTGCACTGGCTTTGAGTACAATAAAAAATGTTTGGTCTGGTATTGATCTCAATCTTCTGCCAGTAGTCTACATCCCAATACATAGTCTGTCACCCTTTTTAGACACTGGTAGAGTAACTTCTGTGGTGTTGATTTTATGTGTCAACTGGGCTAGGCTATGGTTCCCAGTGGTTTGATCAATTATGCATGTAGATGTTGTGAGATGATGTGTTTTTACTTTTTTTCCTCTGATATTTAATTTTTTCATGTTAATGTAATGTTAATACAAAGAACAGATTCAATGTAGTTCAAAGATGCAATTCTAAGGTATAATGATATTCTGTTCCTCCCTTCCATCCTTCCTTCCTGCCTGCCTACTTGCCTGCCTTCCTCTCTCTATCTTCCTAATCTTTGAGAAAAAATGTTTTAAATTTTATATTACCATCAAGGGCTTAATGTTCCACTAAATTGAGAGATCAACAAGTAAAAATTAAAAAGATCCTAGTTTGGTGGAATATACATAAGGACTATAAACAACAGTCAAATGGCAAGATGACCATTTCACCCAGATCCAGTAAACTAAAATAAGCACAGATCATTAACACTACAGTAGTATAACATTCTTAACCATCGGTTTGACAGAAAGAAAACAAATTTTGATGAAGCTATATTTGCAGCACTACTGATACACACAGGCATTTATTTCCTTTTTTGTCTTTCTTTCTTTCTTTCTTTCTTTCTTTCTTTTTTAATGTGTAGTTGACATTTAAATCAGGAGACTTTCAGGAAAGATTACCCTAGTGAGGCCCTAGTGTTCGTGGGCCTCACCCAATCAGCTGAAGGCCCTTAGATCAGAGACTAAGGCTTCTCAAAAGGAAACTCCTCAAGGTTGCAATGCTGAGAGCTCCGCCTGGGTGTTCAGATTGCTGTTCTCTGGAATGTGCAACTAAGCCTGCTGGCCTGCCCTAGCCATGTCAGATCTGCCAGCACACACAATCCTGTAAGACAATTCTGTAAGATCTCTCTGTCTTCAATACTTCAAAAGTTTTGGACAGCAGAAATAAAAGATGAATTTATTTCAGTGCAAAAAATGTGAAAGTCATCCATACAAAAGGGTCTTCAAAAAGTTCATGCAAGTTAGATATTATGAAAGCACCATGCATGGATTTAAAATATTTTGCCCCAAAATAAATATATCATGTAAACCTCTTTCCATGAACTATTTGAAGTACTTCCATATGTGTGTGTCTATATGTATGTGTGTGCCTGTGTGTATCTCTGTATGTGTGTGTATGTCTGTGTGTATGAGTCTGTGTAGGTTTCTGTGTGTGTGTGTATGGTCAGTCCTCTCTATCCACTAATTGTCCATCCCTGGCTTCAGTCAATTGCAGATTGAAAAACCTGAAAAAAATTATACCTATATTGAACATGTACAGATTTTTTTACATAATTATCCATTAAACAACACAGAATAACAACTGTTTTACATAGCATTTATATTAAATTAGGTATACAAATAATTTAGAGATGATTTAAAATATCAGGATGACCGTGAAGGTTATATGCAAGTGATATACCACTTTCCATATTTTTAAGTTTATTTTCTTATTTTTATTTATTCCGCAGGCAGAGTTATTGGGGGGAGGGGAAGGAAAGGGAGGGAGAGAGAGAGAGACAGAGAGAGATACTGATTCTTCTATCTGTTGGTTCACTCTCCAAATGCCTGCAAGAGCCGTGGCTGAGCCAGGCTGAAGCCAGGAGCCTGGAACTCCATCCAGGTCTCCTGGGCGTGCGGCAGGGACCCAGGGACT
Source organism: Oryctolagus cuniculus (assembly GCF_051225735.1). Taxonomy (NCBI): domain Eukaryota; kingdom Metazoa; phylum Chordata; class Mammalia; order Lagomorpha; family Leporidae; genus Oryctolagus; species Oryctolagus cuniculus. The sequence goes on along the minus strand of NC_142884.1, from coordinate 58,677,381 downwards.
TGAGCCGCCACGTTCTTCCTCCCAGAGTGTGCACTAGCAGGAAACTGGATTGAAAGCACAGCTGGGCTTAATCTCAGGCACTTCAAAATGTGATGCTGTCATCCCACGAGTGGCATAACCCACCGCACGGCACCGCAGCGTCTGCCCTTGACCCCACTCTCTGTGAGGGACCTTAGAACCTGTGACTTTTACGGTGCGGTGGGGTACATGAAGAGGGTCCTGGAACCGAGTCCCTGAGGATGGTGGTACTCATACCTACAGCCATGCAGCAGAGAAGGGGTGGGCTGCATTCTAAGCAATGCACCCTTGTGAGGTTTCATGGTCGTGCAGACATCAGAGTGCACTGTCACAAACTGAGATGGCTGTAATGACACCATCCCATCACCCCCGAGACGCTGTCTTATATACGGTCTGTTGTTGACCAAACCACTGTTACCCAGGGTATGACTGCATACAGATAGACAGATACAAAGAACATAGGCGGATACCCATTTCTGTTCTCTGGGGAGCCGTGACTAACCCCCTTGCTTTCCAGGGAAGCATTTTGTTCTGTTTTCGGGTCTGGCAATGGGAGTCTGGGTACAGTGCAGATGTGGCCTTCGTGCGTTTGCCCACGGCAGTGAATCTGACTCAGTTGCAGTAACTCCCAGGGCAGACCGTCATGTGACAGTCAGCATCTCCCACGCTCTCCCACAGGGTCACGCCCACCATAGGGGGCGCCCGCCGCCGTCTTAGCATGCCCTTTTCCCTGGTTTGTCTGACACGGCCATCTGAAAATCTCTCAGTAGAAGGGAAGTAACATGGTTTCCAGCCTTGCCGTTCTAAGACTTGGGTTCATTTGTGAAGGGCGTTGGAATTAAACTGGCACAACCTCTCCGCAAGTCCCGCTTGGGCTGCACCATGGATTGGCTGCGCAGGGGAGCCTGGAGAGATCACTAACAGCTCAATGGAAAGGCCCGTGTCCAGGAATTCCTTTTGCCAGAGGTCCTGGGAGCATTTGCTGCAGAGAAGCAAGTTTGCAAATAAGCACTTTTCTTTGTGAGCTCCCCTTTCCCAAGCTCCATTAGCTCCCAACCCTGTTCTCCGCGGAGAGGGCTGCCTTTTCATCTTGAACGTTACATATTCTTCTAGTTTAGCCCAGCCACACAGAGCCCTTGGCAAGCCCCTCTCCCTCCCACCGCGAATTGTTGGGTACCAAGGCAGAGAATAAAGTTCGGCGTGGGCCAGCGGCGCCCCCCTCCAACTCTCTTACTCCGCCTCTCTTTGTGCTCCACAAAGGGTTTCAAAATCTCCGGTTTCCCTTTGTCATCAGGAAAGATGCTGGAATCAAACAAAGGGAGAACAAGAGTCCCAGACATGCTGGGAAAATGACAGCCTGTGTGCGTGTGTGCGTGTGTGTGTGTGTGTGTGTGTGTTGGCGTGGTGTCACTACCGCCCCCAACTCCACTAGTTAGCCCTGTAACCCTCAGGAATGTATGTCATTTGGGGTTGAGTTAGCGGTTTGAGCAATGTTCCTTCCAACTTCCTGCTGGAAAATTTAACCTCTCTGTAGTCTTTAGAGAGGCTGGGGAATTGAGCACCACTAGCGCTTATTCTGCCTGCGCCACGCCTCCTGAATCCAGTCCTAGCTGCTCCCCTCCATAGCCCTGGCCCTGTCCCTTGTCTGAGATGATTACAGTGTTTTAACTTTTCCTTTCTGAAAAAGATCTGCTTATTTATTTGAAAGTCAGCGCTAGACACACACACACACACACACACACACACAGATTGATTTCATCCTCTGGTTCGCTTCCCAGTTTTCTGCAACACTCAGGGCTGGACCAGACTGAAGCCAGGAGCCAGGAGCTTCTTCAGGTCTCCCACATGGGTGCAGGGGTCCAAGCACTTGGGCCATTTTCCATTGCTTTGCCCAGGAGCATTAGCAGGGAGCTGGACAGAAAGTGAAGCAGGCGGGAATTGAAACAATACCTATGTGGGGTGCTGGGGTCACAGGCAGCAGCTTTCCTTGCTACGCCACAGTGCCGGCCCCCTTTTCTTACCTTTCCTTGGCCCCCTCCAAAACATTGTTCCCACCGCAGCCGGAGTGACTTTTGCAAAGTGCAGATCTGGGGACCCGGGTGCCCGTCATTATAGAATCAAGTGTAGGCTGTGGGTCCTGTCCCTGGCCACCCCCTCTGAATCAATCCCTGGTCCAGCCTCTCCCAGACACATAGGTATGTACAGTATGTATATAGGCACATAGGTATATACAGTATGTATATAGACACATAGGTATGTATAGTATGTATATAGGTATGCATGCTTGTATATGTTTCAGTAGCTGTGTTCTTATGAAATCAGTCCCATGTAGGTCAACTCTGTCCCTCCCCCAGTTCCTCTGGGTTCTGAGCTACCCTCTCCACCCTAGAGTGAGAATTTCCTGGGCCCTCTTCTATCCTCAGCGCACCACGAGTGTTTGCTCACCCTTCTGGCCATTCGGGGAGCCCCCTGGAGTGGAGACCCTCCCTCCATGATACGTAGACCAACACTAGGAAGGCACACAGGGTATTCTCTTAGTGCTTCTGAATTAATCGGAGCATAATTTGGTGTGACTTAGGGGTTAACACTGTGGCTCTGTTGCTGGATTTATGTGGATTTGAACTCCTGCTTTCTACTGCCTGGGTCTCCTTTTCCTTACCTGCTAAATGGGCAGAATCATGCCCATGTTGGAGATTAATGGAAAAAATCATGCAAGGTGCCCCCCACACCCATAACATGAACCCTCCGTGTTTATCCTAATTAGGAACAGCTGTTAGTCCCCACTTGCACACTCCAGAACCCCTCTTCTCTCCCCCTCTTTGTTGGTAGACCCCTCCATCCAAATCTCTATTGAACCCATTAACTTACAGGGAGAAGAAAGAGTTAATCCTGACTCTGTTCACTGCAAGTCCACAGGCACTAAATAAGGCTCCAGCGTTCAGGCTTTAAGTATGGGCTGCAGCTAACTATAAACAGCTGTTGCAAGATAATAGCTCTTCTACTGGTAAAATAAGGCCAGCCCCCCTCCTGCACAATGAAGCCTTTCTTGCAAAAGTGTTCAGAGCAGATAGATAGAGCTCAGTCTGGCAGTAATCAGAATTAAGAGATGGGGGCAGGGGGAGGACCAGCCAGACTCTCCTGCCATGTATATAGCAATTCTATTCCCGTTTCCAAAAGCCGAAAACACTCGGGTGCCTCTTATCTACAGCACATTCCCCCCTGTTGTTCTAAGGAGCACAAACAGCTCTCTTCCCGCTGCTCCCTTCCTGGACTGGCGTTAACTCTCACAACTGGAAAAAGAGCAGACATTAGCCAAGCAGACACACGTGTCGCACTTCATGCCACGGTCCGGTCCTTCGTTCAACTAATCCCTCTGCCCATTTTAGGAAATTAAGTATGAGTCAAAGCTCAGCAGTGTGGCTCATAGGGAATCTGGTCATCCTTAAGTCCGTTTCAGACTTTTTTTTTTTTTTTTTTTTTTTTTGACAGGCAGAGTGGATAGTGAGAGAGAGAGACAGAGAGAAAGGTTCTTCCTTTGCCGTTGGTTCACCCCGCAATGGCCGCTGCGGCCGGTGCACCGCGCTGATCCGATGGCAGGAGCCAGGTGCTTATGCTGGTCTCCCATGGGGTGCACAAAGGTGGGATTCATGTGAATTACACCCACCTGGCTGGGGGCAGATGCCTGTAGGTGGTTGGGGAAATTCATTGTAGGAGAGAGCTTTTGTCTAACAGCAGCAGGCACACAGTAGGTACTTGATGTTTGTGTTCTTTTGAGCTTGCTCAACACCTGCATTGTGTGAGAGTCATGGCGGAGTTCCAGAATTGAGTGGATTTGCTTCAGGAGAGTGGTGAGCGAGGTTAGTCTTTGAAATGGAAACTTTCAGTGTGTTGTCTGGTATAAATCTTCCTTCCATCCTACCTTCTTTCGTTCCTCCCTTCCCTTTCTTTGTCTCTCTCTCCCTTTCTTCCTCTCAGAGGAATTTGATGAAATCCAAATAAACTAAGTGGCTTATAGGGTCAGCCAAGTAGGCTAGAAATGGAGGATGTACTGATCTCGCTGACTTCAGGCCAGTGATTTCTATCTGTCCACATCAAAAATCATAAGACTAAAGAAAAGGTCATTGATACTTAGGAAAACAACAGCAAGGGAATGTTTGGAGGCAGCAGCACTCAGGAATTTAATTTTGTTTGTGGTTGTGGTCTTGGGAGACCTAGAGGTGCCTGTTGGCGTCTGTCTCCAGCTAAATTGTAAATTTTAGAGGCTGACAAGGCACAGCAGGTGCTATTGGATTACTGAATAACTTATGGACTTCCACACGGCTCTGAAGCATCCTTTGCATCCATGCAATGCAATAATAACAAATAACTGTGGTTGCCTTGTTGAAAACAATGAAATGAAAGTCTGTGAGATGGGTGCTCCAGTTATCATCATTGCATAGGCAAGAAAACTGAAATTCGGAAAGACTATGACTTTTGTTCATTGTCACCAATCTGGGAAGTTCCTGGTTCATGCCTCACAGGTATTTTGTTGTTGTTATTTGTTTTGTTGTTTGATCTAGAGCTTGCTCTTTAGGTCAGAACATAAGAACCACAAAAACTGTTACCTTCTGGTGAATCCTGCAACACAATTTTTGGGTGTATTTTTTTTCATTGTGGGCACCATCCTGAGAAGTAATGTCACTATTCCTATTTCACACAGGTGAGATTTGCAGTCCCAGTAAGGCTCAGGACTTGTCCACGGCCATGACAGAAGATTTCTGACACCAAGTTCAGTGCTTTTTGCCTGATGGCCTTCTTGGCCCCTGGGTACTTAAGTGGATGAAGAATTGTCTATGCTGCAGGTCTAGCAAATATACGTGAAGATTACTTTTCACAAAACAGTGGGGTCTTACTGGTATTGAAATGATCAAACCAACCCACAAAGGACAAAGAACAAGGTCCAGGTTTGGGTTTGGGTGAGGATGGAAAATGTGTCCCATCTTCCGCGTGAAGTCCAGTCGTTTACTCCAAACTGCTGGGAGTGATGTGCTGAGAAGGATCACAAGATTGCTTCTGATGGGGTGGGGGTGTGGTTTTGATGCTAAGCTAAGTTGTTCCATGTCGAATACAGTGGCTGAGATGGCTCTTTTCTATCTTCCTCTCCAGCCACATTCTTCCCTGTTCTCTCTGCTCTGTCCCTGACTTCTAAGGCCTCTTCCAGGGAGGTCCCTTATCTTATGGCTTCCAGCTGGGTTTGGTCAGTGGGGAGCTGATTAGGGAGGAGCAGAAAGTGAGGTTGTGGTATCAGTTTCCTTGGTGCCTTCTCTGTGGGTGGCCACCTGGAAGAAAGGAAGAAGCTACTGTTGGGAGACACTTTACTCTCAGCGCTCTCTCTCTCTCTCTCTCTTGGTCCCAGTTCTAGTCCCCTCTCCTTTCACCTTTACTGACTCCAAGTTATTGTACCAAGTCTTGTGATTTTCCTTCATGGCGCTATACATTCAGTAAATATTCTAAAGGTAATATTAAAAAGTAAACAATTTCAAGGTACCCTCAATTTTAGTTTGCTACATCTTGTTCTTATGGAGTGGCCATGTAATACAAGGATTATTAGAAGCCCATTCAGGGTAAACGAGGAGTTAGCCGCTTCTTTCTCCTGGAAAGGACATCTAAGGGCGATTCCCCACCCCCACCCCGTCTCCACCTACCCCCCTCCCCCAATCCTTTCTCCCGCCCTCCCTCCTTCCCTTCCTTCTTTCCTCCTTCTGTCCTTCCTCATTGGCATGCTGTTGTAAACGGTTCTATGATCAGTCTAACCAACTTTGATTGATGGGATGTGGCACAGAGGAGTGGCCTAGGATTTCCTTTTGCCAAGTGAGGCAGTCCTAGATGCGTATCCAGCCCCGCGTGTGACTGCCATCCAAGCTCCAGCCTTGCCTAGGGTGGTTAGATCTGTAGGCCTCGATTTTCTACTCTACAATATTGGGATGATTGGATCTACATTACTAAGTTCTCGATCTGGAAGGGATAGGGGGTCTGTAAAATTGTCCTTCCACATACATTATTTGGTGATGATTACATGGACACACAAAGTGGATGTTTTTGGGTAAGATTTTTGCAAAATTTGAATAAATTCAGCAGGGTAGCAGGTTTCTTGCTCCTGCCCTTCCTCCCTTAATGTACGAATCTTCTTGCTTCTTCTCCAGCCTGAAGGCTTTGGTTCAGTGGTCCTCACCTCTAGGACTCCACTCATTGGAGCGGGAAGGATTTAATGATCTGCCTTTTATACCATGAAAACCTCCTCAATTCAGATTCCCCAGAGGCAGATTCTTAAATTAGATGTTGTGCTTCCTGAAGACAGGGATCAATATCATTTATTCCAATTCCTGATATATAGTTTATACCCAGTAAATGTTTACTGAGTTAATGAGTTTTACTGGGTAATCTTGCATTCTATAGATCTAAGGCTCTCCTATTACAAACACTAAAGTGTTTACTTATTTTGTTGTAATCATGTTCAATGAAGAATATTTTGAAAACTATTAAACATACACAAAATAATGATTCTATTTCGGGTATAGGAAATGTAAATCTGATTTTCAAAAGATATTCTGGAAATATCTTTAAAAAATCTCTGCAGGGTTACGTGTAAATAAAGAAGGAACAGAATGAACACTGACTGCTCTGGCCGGTCAACAGATATTCTTAGTTTCTCAATATTTAAAAAATAATGCTAGACAGTGAGAAAGCATGGCTTCCTATGAATGCCTCGGGCAAGCAAGACAAATCGTCTGCTTTCTTTTCCCAGGAAAGTCAAAGAACTCTTCACAACTCTGAAAGGCTCTCTGGGTCCAGCCCACCAAGGGGAGTTTTAAAGTCCATATCGACATCTCGGGAGCTCTGGCATGGATTCTCAGAGGAACTGAAGTCAAGAGGGCACGTGCACTTACCTCCAGATTGTCACCCGAGATTCACCTTACGTGGGGTGCTGTCCCCAAAGTAGTCAAAGGATGGAAACGGCGAGAATCAGTCAGGGCAGAAGGGGAAACGGGATTCTTGGGTTGAGCCTCTCGTCCTCACTGTGTGCCCCAGGAAATCAAGCCGTCTCGGGTCCTCAGCTTGCTTGTCTGCAAAGTGGGAATGCCCACTCACTTGGGAACAGACTTCCCAGCTGGGCTTGAAAATGATAATACTGAGCAGAGCATTCCCGTCACAAACATTGAGTGTCCTGCACGATGATGGGATGGTGATGGTGATGGTGATGGTGATGGTGATGGTGATGGTGATGGTGATGGTGAAGGCTCCCTCCCAAAGCTGCCAGGGAATCCCATGTGTGCAGTGAACTTCCAGGGGAAGTTATTCCTGGAGCAGCCATGAGGAATCGGAAATGTAACTTCCCCTGGACTTAAAACCTGGATACCTTCCATCTGGGAGTCTGCATGTAGACCCAAAGTCAGTCTCAGCAGGTAGTCCCACATCACCCTCGGAACTGCCCCTCAGGGTTCAGAACCAGAAAAGATTTTCTTTGTTCCAACAAGTTCCATGTCCTGTTTTTTTTTTTTTTTTGGTCCTGTTCTTTTTATCAGTTTGGTAGCCGGGGGGGGGGTGGGGGTCTCTGAGCTAACTTCAGTTGTTTGCTGCCGTAATTGTCTCATGATCACCCTGAGGGGGTTGTTACATATGTCTTTCCTCTCTATAGATTCTGATCTTTCTTTTTTAACTTTAAACGTTATGTTAGCATCACTTTCTAAATGTTATTTAATTCAACTTATTTGCGAGTGTATGTGTTTGAGGAAAAGGAGTGTTGTAAACAATGAATGAGTAGGAAATGAACAGATGATGAAAAATGAATGAATAATAGAATTGTGATGCATATGGAATGTATCTGATTGTATAGGCACTAAAAATCATGTTGGGAACTGACATTGCGGTGCTGGGTTCCGCTTCTGCCTTCGACGCTGACGTTCCATGTGAGACTGCTGGTTCTAGTCCCACATGCTCTGCTTCTCATCTAGATCCCTGCTAACGCACTTGGGAAGGCAGCAGGAGATGGCCCACATACTTGGACCCCTGCCACCCACATGGGAGACCCAAATGGAGTTCCCGGCTCCTGGCTTTGGACTGGCCCAGCCCCAACTGTTGTGGCCATCTGGAGAGTGAACCAGTGGATGGAAGATTTTTCTCTCTCTCTTTGTCACTCTGCCTTTCAAATAAATAAAATAAGTCTCTAAAAATCATTTGGGAAACCAAGAAAATCCCAGGAAGGAAGGCGAATGGGGACAAGTGTATTGCAGATATATAAAACAACTTCAATGAAGGAGGTGGAGGAAAAGGTGTTTATCTACGTAACTTTGAAGATGAGCAGAGTCCATGAGATCAAGGACACTTCACAGAAGCACCATCCTGAACTTGATAAAGTTACTTTCCACAGAGCTTTGAGGTTACAGTTTTGATACTGCTATGCAAGCATCTTGGAATTGAAAAATTAAGTAAATGGATGGCAGATGGTGGGAGTCAGGTTTCTCCTTGTTGCAATAGAAGTTTGCAGATCAGGAAAGGGAGAAGAGTGACTTATGCGGTAGTGGGTTAGCGTTGGAGACATCAGTTTGAATTTATGTATAGCTGAATACAGACACAGTTATAGACTTGTATGCACAGAGAAAGGGGTGTTTAGCCTACTGGGTAAGATGCCCGTGTCTCACACCGAACTGCCTGGGTCTGCTTCCTTGTGTTCTGGCTCTCGATTCCAGCTTTTCATTTACTCAGATCCCAGGAAGGAGTGGTGATGGCTTAAGCAGTTGGGTTTGTGCCACTCACATGGGAGACCTGGAGTGAACTGCCAGCTCCCAGCTTCAGCCATGGCAGGCATTTGAGGAGCGAAGCAGCAGATGGGAGCTGTCTCTCTTTGCCTCTGTTTATCTGCCTCTCAAATAAATACAAATTTTAAAAAGTGAAACTTTTTATATACATATATATTGATTACTATGCGTATATGCGACACACACATACATGTACTTTTATATGTGATTACTATGCACACATATATGCATACACGCACATACACGTACTGTTCACTTGGTTTGTTCTATCACCTGAGAAGGCCTAGTGGTGTCCAGTGACAATGAGCACAGCTGGGACCACATCTTGGCTTCTAATACCATTCTCCAGCACTTGTAGATGGGACCAGGGCCTCTGGAAGACATGGATAACTCCAGCACCGAGGCATGAAGCACTCAAGATGAGCCTGACGCAGAAAGCGAAGAGCGGTTCAAACATGCATATTAACAATGCCCACAGGGCTGGGCTCCTGTCAAAGGAATTCAGGAGCCTGTTGAACGAGTTCCCAGTGGCTAACGCTGGAACAATGTGAGCAAATCATTATGCAGTATTGGATGAAAACCCGAAGTGTAAAATAAGTGTCTGAGTTCATATATTTCTAAATAAATGATAGAATAAATTAATAAATGGAGGACACACCTCCCACGTAGCAGAATTCTGAGTATAGTAAGTTGTCTACTTTCTCTGCCTCTGCAGAGGGAGGCACAACTCCCCCTTCTTACGTCTGGGCTGCACATGGTGACTTCCTTCCAGGGACTAAAGTGTGGGAAAGGGGAAAAGAGTGATTCTTCACTGTCAAGTATGACCTCAGCCAGGGGATCAAGGTCAGCGTGAGCAGAGGTAAGCTGTGCTGATAGCACGGATAGTATCTACCTTTGCTAGGGCAGGATGCAAACTGTACTTTGCCATTCTGATATTCCTCCTCAAAGCCCATGACCTTCTCTTGATCATGAGAAACATATCAAATTCCAGCACAGAGTCATCCAGCAGGCCTGACTGGTGCTCCTCAAAGTTCTCAAGACCAGCAAAACCAAGGAACTTCTGAGACACTTCCAAACAAGAAGAGCCATAGGAAACAGTGCAACTGAATGGGATGTGACATCCTGGATGAGATCCTTAAGCGGAAAAAAGACGTCCGGTAAAAACTAAGGAAATCAGAATGAACTGTGGACTTTAGTTAATAATCATGCATATGCAGTGATTCATTAATTATTACAAGTGTAAGATAATAATGCAGGATGTTCGTAAGAGAGAAAAATGGGCAGCAGGATATATGTGAACTCTGCACATTTTATCAGCCTCATTGAAAATTGTTCTAAAGAGAAAGCCTATTTCTAAAAGTGAGTGAACAGTTAACCGATTTAGCTTTACAAATTATTGAGCTTTACAAATTATTGAGCAACAAATCATTGTTATTCTTACTATGCACTCAGCACTGCTATTTTTAGGGAAATTGCACTTATTTTGTTTGTTAAATTATTTAATTTAAAATCTCGAAGAGCTGTTATGGCTATTAAATGGGAAAAGACATGGAAAGAGCTTATAACAGTGGCTGAAACCTGGTGAACCCTCAATGCTTGCTTAGAATGGTGGTGGAGATGAGGATGGTGATGATGGTGATGACTGGGTATTGCTTTTTTTTTTTTTTAAGATTTTTTTTTATTTATTTGAAAGACAGAGTTACAGAGAGAGATCAAGACAGAGAGAGAAGTTTTCCATCCGCTGGTTCACTCCCCAGATGGCTGCAATGGCCGGAGTTGCACAGAGCCGAAGCCAGGAGCCAGGAACTTCTTCCGGGTCTCCCACGTGGGTGCAGGGGCCCAAGGACTTGGGCCATCTTCTACTGCTTTCCCAGGCCATAGCAGAGAGCTGGATTGGAAGAGGAGCAGCTGGGTCTCGAACCGGCGCTTCATGCTAGGGTTTTACCCTGCTGCGCCACAGCACCAGCCCCTGGACATTGCTTTGAAAAACTGGTAAATCAGGGCCTACTTTGATAGAAGTAGGCATAAAATGGCTTCCCTGTTTTAGTCTGAGTTTTGTCTATCAGGTGTTTGTGGATCAGGTATTTTTGTGTGTGTGTGTGTGATTTAAAAGCAAGATTTATTAGAGTCAGAGACCTCCAGCCAGAGTGGGATGGAGGGGGGCTGCAAGAGAGGCAGAACCTGAAAGGGCCGGTGTTCATGGGGTTTTTGAGCAAAATTTTGGGGAAAATCTCATCAGTTGACATTCAGATACAAGGTGGGGGCAAAACTCATCAAAAGACCTGATTTATATCATAATTTTTTTTTTACCCTGTCTGGCTTGCTCATGATAAAAAGAGCTATCAGAGGGATGGGGTACCTAATTTACTGAATTCTTAAGGATGAGTTACAGTGTGTCAGGGAAAGAGAGCAGAGGCAACATTCTTGCCAACGGACCAGCATAATCAAAGGTCTGGAAGCACCACCTGGGAATGCTTTCAGGGGTTCTGTAGCTCCCTGTGATTTGCTTTTTCTGGAACACACCATGGGAGGCCAAGAACACCACAGTGGTCATCAGTGACCAAGTCCGGACAGGCACTACACAGGGGGCTGAGCTGAGCTTTCTCCTGCAGCCGACAGGGAGGCATGGAGAATGTTCTGTTAGGGAGAGAGGCGATCCCATTTGCATTTGGGATAGACTCACTCTGGCGGCAGTGTGCAGGGGGACTGGAGTGTGACCAGATGGGAGGCTGCAAGGCCAGCGAGATTGAAGCTGTTTTGAAAAGCATAACGTTTTCTTGGGGGCAGTTATAACCCTCTGACTTTCCCAGTTAACCGCACGTTAGCGAGCTGCTGTCTAAATGGTCTGTTTTCGCGTGTATTAGCTATAAAGGTAGAAGTTAGCTTTGGCACAGAAATGCATCTGTGAGGCAGAGTGAGCCATTTCCTTTATGACTGATTCTCGTTCCAGCCTTCCTTGCCAGGAGGGAAGAATGCGAGCTAGAGAGGAAAAATTGGTGTAACTTCAAGAGCTGTCGGTTTTAAGCTCTTAGACATGAAGCCACGGGATTTTGTAGATCCTAAGTTTTTAGTTCATCTTTCCACACATGTTTATCGCAGCAAGCCAAAAACTGAACTTCAGAAACTAGCTAATATTTCACTCTGCATGGTGGAAAGAATTGGAAGCTGGGGCTGGAGTTTGAACATCTGAGTTCTTGTCCCAGCTTGGCAAGAACTTTCTGGTAGTGAGACTTTATTTATTCCCTCAATATTTTGGAGCTAATTTTAAAAAGTTCTTAAATAGGAAATATATCCCACCACACTCATCATCTCCAGCATCAGCATCACACCAAGACTGCTCTGGCACAGGGCTTGGTGAGTATTAAATGTAACAATTCGTAAAAAAGCACCTTGAAGGTGGCCATCATCAACAGGTAATGGCACATGAACAATCTCCAAAGTCGCAATGTTGAAACTTTGATAAACTTAACACTTGGCACATAGTAGTTGCTCAGGGAATATGTACTGAATGGAAATCCGGTCATTTATTTGGTCTTTTCTCCTTTACTATTTGGATGCATGCTCTGTGATATGGAAACAAGGCATTGGATTTGTGGATGCTCTCCTGGATTTCTGACATAGAGCACCTTAAGGAAATGTACCCAGACTCACCACCATCAATATCCGAATGATGTTGGTTCTGCTATTACTAGGGACGTCAGCTGTGTCCTAAAGCTTGTCCTGTGATTGTTTAGAATTGGGTTGGCTCCATGGGAAGCGGGATACACAGCAGACTCATAGAATGGCAGATGTCCTAAACAGCACTCTGGCCTCAGAATCAGCCCTTAAGGCATGTGGATCTGGCTGAAAGGCCCATGAGAGTATTATAGGCATGGAAAGCCAAGACATTCTCTCAAAAGAAAAAAAAAAAGACCTAAATGAAAGATCTCTGTGAGTGAGATCCCAGTGGAAAGAACAGGTCATCAAAGAAGGAGGTAACTTTCTCTGAAGGGAGAAGAGAACTTCCACTTTGACTATGACCTTGTCTAAATATGATCAGAGTCGGTGAACTCAAAAGGCTTCCATAGCCTTGGCAACTCATGACCAGAGCCTAGGGTGATTACTGACGCCATAAACAAGAGTGTCAATTTGTTAAGTCAACACAGGAGTCACTGTGCACTTACTCCTCATGTAGGATCTCTGTCCTTAATTTGCTGTACATTGTGATTTAATGCTATAACTAGTACTCAACCAGCATTTTTCACTCTGTGTTTCTGTGTGGGTGCAAACTGTTTAAATCTTTACTAAATATATACTAAACTGATATTCTGTATATAAAGAGAATTGAAAATAAATCTTGATGTAAATGGAAGGGGAGAGGGAGCGAGAAAGGGGAGGGTTGCGGGTGGGAGGGAAGTTATAGGAGGAAGCCATTGTAATCCATAAGCTGTACTTTGGAAATTTATATTCATTAAATAAAAGTTAAAAAAAAAAGAATTGGGTTGGCTCATTAATCATCTGATCTACCTAAAAACAAGGAGATTCTTTTTTTTAAAGGTTTATTTATTTGAAAGTCAGAGGTACAGAGAGAGAGAGGTGAGGCAGAGAGATCTGATGGTTCACTCCCCAGATGGCCGCAAGGGCTGGAGCTGCGCTGATCCACTGATCCGAAGCCAGGAGCCAGGAGCTTCTTCCGTGTCTCCCATGCGGGTGCAGGGGCCCAAGGACTTAGGCCATCTTCTACTGCTTTCCCAGGCCATAGCAGAGAGCTGGATCAGAAGTGGAGCAGCCGGGACAAGAACTGGCGTCCAAATGGGATGCCGGGCTTTAGGCCAGGGTATTAACCCACTGCGCCACAGTGCCAGCCCCATAAAAACAAGGAGATTCTTGCACAGAGCATCTGTCTGTATTTCTATCTGTTGATCTCTCTCATCTGTTTATCCACTCATCAATATATCCATCTATCGCTTTCTCCCTCTACTCATCCATCTATGTCTGTCTGTCTGTCTGTCTAGCTATCTATCTACCTACCTATCTTCATCATCATCATCATTATAACGATAAAAACCCCTTTCCTTTCCCTAAGCTATGGATTCTGTATCGTTCTTTGTACCTAGGGCCAAACTGCTCCCTCCATCAGAATCCATGTTTTCACATATTTCACTGCCCAAGTACCAGCCTTGAGCCAGGTTTTCTCCAGACAGGGAAGTCAGCTGCCTTTTCAATAGGACATTTTCTTAAAAACAAAATCAAAACAAGATGGACAAAAAAAAAATCCCTGATAAATAGACTTCCAATAACAACTCAGAAAAAGTGGTGACGCAAAGCACTTTCTCTGGCTTCCCTCCAGCTGAGTGAACTGCACGTTAACCCTTCTGTGACAGAAACATATTAGCTCTGGGTCTCATCTTTTAGCACACGGTCTGGTACAGAGAATGAATACTTGTGGGCTAAGTATTCCCTTTCTTAACCAGCATGGGACGAGACTAGGACTTGGGGGTAACTCAGTGCTTGGCTGCTCCAAGCTCTATGGGCCAGCAGCATGGATGGCACCTAGGAACCTGTTCTCGGTGCAGAATCCCATGTCCCACCTTGAACTCATTAAATCGCAATCTTCATTTTTACTAGATTGAAGTGATTCTTTTGAGAATCACTGCTCTTGTCCGGTGGTTATGAACCCTAGCTAGAGACTGGAATCATCTAAAGAACTTTAAAAAACATCCACACCGTGGTCCCATAGCTGCAGATTCAGATGTTTTGGATCTGGGGGTGTTGCCGGGATACTAAGCTTTTGAAAAGCTCCTCACATTGTTGAAACAACGAGCCGGGGTTGAGAACCATTGATCCAGTCCAAAGTTCTCATATGAAATAGAATTGCTACTTCTCTAAAGTGAGAGGCACACTCTGTGCCTCAATAGGGCTTTACAGACATGGGAAACTGAGTAACATTTTGCAGACAGCTTCTTCCTAAACTCTTCTCTTTTAATAACAGAAAATACCATCTGTCACCTCATGCATGATGCACAGAGCCCCGAGTCACCATGCTTATGCTTCATGACTCTGCCTTACCTCTTACCTGGAGTTGCTTAGAGCAAATGCAGACCCGAGCTGGAAGAATCAGATTCCATTTCCCAGGTATTGACACTCTTAGCGTCTATCTGGTCCTCTAAACAGATGAAGACAGGCGTGGTGGGGCCGTATATTCTATCCTGGGAGCTGAGCGCAGAGAAGTGCTGTTAGGAAGCAGTGAAGTGCATGATGGGAAGCAGTGATAGGGAGGGGAGGCAGTTAATAGTCAGGCTCACTTACAAGTCCCAGGCCTGGTTTCTGGGCCCTTCCCTGCGTTCAGTTGTAATTCCCACCCCATCCTTTCATGAATCATCACCATTCTTAATATGAGGTTCCTCCAAAAGGTCTTGCTAAATTGTTATTATTAAAAAAAACTATGCAACGTTTTCAAAATTTATGCACCAAAATAAACTTGTCATTTAATTTCATTTTTTCATGAATTTACAGAAGTACCATCATATATCACTTTCATGTCTCCTTAAGACAGCCCAAGGTGGATGTAGCCTCAGACAGAAGAAACAAATCATAACTAATTCAGTCACTTTATTTTCCCTGCCTATCTCTCATTAGCACTCTTCCATCAGATCAATGAAACTCACAGTCAAGGAATCCGACCTAAAAGGGGATAAAAAGATTTGTATGTCAAGGTAATTGTTTTTTAAGTGGTCTTAAGGGCACTGTGGGAAGATGATGGGATTGAGGCTCTGAGCTTGCCCTTTCACACAAATATTTACTGTTCAATTTGCCGAGATTTTCACTTTACGATGGATAGGGAAACTGAGGCTCAGGTTAACTGAATTTCTCTAAGCTGTGGAATAAGCAGTAGCAGAGTTTGGACTCAAGCCAGTCTCTCTCTCTTTATACCTCAGCTTGGGGCACTGCAAGAATTGCTGATGGGGAGGTGTGTCAGGCCATCGACCTGGTGACATGAGCAGGGACCAGAGAGGGAAAGCTTATTGGTCACTGGTCACAGAGCGGCTTAATCAGAGCGCTTTGAAGATCTTCACCAGCTTCGGTGGAGGAGGTGTTGGCTTGGGGAGATTTCTGGGTCTGAACTGCAGGCTGTGTCTACTGCTCTTGTCCCATACCAGCGGGGTACATGGTTCTCTCGGTTCTGGTCCCAGGATGGCCCTGGTCTGAAACCATCGGCAAACTCTAACTGTGAAGCCTCAGCTTTCTGATGGGTGCTTTCTGGTGCATCCTTGGGGAGAGTTGAAAGGAAGCCTGGCTCTGGACAGTCTTTGTCCCTTCAAAGAACTGGAGGTGAATGTCCCCTAGTGTTCAGCTTCATGTCCCCTTTTTCTCTACCATTTGGACAAAAAGCTTGCAAAATTCAAGTCCTGTAACCATAAGGCTTTGTGTATTTATATTGTTCTGCTTGACCTGATCGGTAGATTTTCTGGGCAGGCAGTAGGAGCTATAGAACTGAACCCTGGCCATCCACCAGAAGATGGAATCTTTGTAGAAGGAAGTGGCAGCAACCATTCTGCATTGAGAATCTTGGAACTTGCACCAAAGGTGTAGGTTTCACAGACAAGGCCAGAATCCACCGAAAGGTACTTGAGTATTTCTATTCCAATCCAGTGGTTACACGCACATAAGGGCAACTCTTGTCTTGATTGTGTGAATTCATCAGAAGTTCGCTAAGCTATTCACTAAGCTAAAAATCTCACATTCCGAATGTGACAGGTCTGTCTGAAGGGATTCTTGATCTTTGTTTATATCAAAGAGTGCCTTAGGCACTAGCTTTCTCTGTGTTGGATACCCCTGAGGGCCAAGACTGTGTTCAGCTGACATCCCGAGACTGCTCACCTCATAGCGGGTGCTGTAGTAAGCATGGCCAAGCCTCGGGGGCTCTTGCCCACATTGATTTTTCTCTCTGAAATGCCTTTCCCTCCATGCACCCTGGAATTTTTACTCTGCAAAACACAGCCGTCCTTCCTCCTGTAGCCCCTCCCAGGCCCTCCTGCCCATCTCCCTCAGGTTTTACGCCATCTTTGACCCGCGTGCCTTACTCCCACGCTGCATTGCATGTATCTGTTTTCAGGGGTTCCCCCTGCTGGTCCTGAGCTCACTGAGCAAAGAGAGCGCACGTTAACTGGCGCAGGACCCTGAGCCTCCTGCTGTGTGCTCTGAATGGGGAATTTGGAGTCCACGGAGCCTCGTGGCTCACCACGCCCACCTTGCTCCTTCTGTGCTCATTCCGGTGGTGAAGATGAAGACTGCAGTCCGTAAAGTGAACATCAGTTGCTTTGTGTCCATTGGTTTTGGGCAGACATAGGCTTAGAAACAGATGCAGCCTTCCTGAGAATGTGGTTTTAGATTTTAATGTTCCATCTATGAATATACCCACCCACAGAATGTGCACCAGACAAACGCAAGGATGTCCCACCAGGCACTGCTGGGGTTAGCAACTATCTGACGACAACCTATGCGGTCACTTCCAGAGGGCTAGCAGATCCTTCAGAATGTGTACATTAACTAAGAGTTCATGGAAAGTGCCATTCACGGGTTAAATATACATGCAAATGCATGTGAAAAACCATTACTGCAATCAAGCCTGGTACTAAGGTATAGACAGAATATCCCTTTTGTTAGCATGAGAAAGTGCAGAGCATAGTTGGATACATGTTGACAGGCTGGCATGTGTATTATAATAGCAAAATTGCATGATTCTTGACATGTAGTCTTTTTAATATTTTAATTCTTTTAATCCACACAACTCTACTATTAGTTCCATTTTACAGAAGAGGAAAACAAGGCAAAAAGAGGTCAAATCACTTTTTCAAAATCACACAGGTGGAAACCAACAGGGCTTGGATTCAGCATCATATGGGAAATTGTTAAATATGTAATGTAATTGTCGGGGCTGGCACTGTGGCATAGTGGGTAAAGCCTCTGTCTGTAGTGCCGGCATCCCATATGGGTGTTGTTTTGAGTCCCGGCTGCTCCACTTCTGATTCAACTCTCTGCTATGGCCTGGGAAGTCGTGGAAGATGGCCCAGTCCTTGGGCCCCTGCACCTGTGTGGGAGACCTGGAAAAAGCTCCTGGATCCTGACTTTGGATCAGCTTAGCTCTGGCCATTGTGGCTATTTGGGGAGTGAACCAGTGGATGGAAGACCTTTCTCTCTCTCTGCCTCTGCCTCTCTGTAACTCTTTCAAATAAATAAATAAATAAATCTTTTTTTTTTTTTCAAAAAAAGCGAACAAATGGGTGAACTCTGATATAAATAAATAAATAATAAATAAATAAATATGTATTTGTGAGGCCCCTTCCCAGATCTATTGAAACAGACATCCTGAGACCCTTTCGGGTGATTTCCATGGCCACTGGGGCCGGAGAAACACTGCCTTCTGTCATTATGCTCTAGGCTGTGCTGTCTCTAAAGGAACCACAAACTGCTAGCTGTTGGGAGACTGGACTTGGAAAGTGAGGTGGGAGGTATTTCCTGTAACCTTATTATGTGTTGAACTCTTTGAATTGTCTAGACCTACCTACACTGTATTACTTTCATTTTGATTGGATTTAAAGGTCAACAGAACTCACTGGATAGGGGGATTATGGGCCATTTTTATGTCTTTCATTTTTTTTCTCTGTACTTCTCTGTATTAAGACAATAAGAAAACAAGATTAGCCAATACATTCTATTAAACAATAACAAAAATCCCTCTCTGAAATAATGCCACTCACAAAAGGCTTCCTGGAGAGCTGCACCGTGTGCCTGCCACCAGAAACCTTCTCCAGGCAAAACAAACGGTTCTTCCACCACTCCAAGAGCTGCCCCTCCTCTCCTTAAATTGGTAGCATCCATCACCGCTGGCCCAGATGTGGGAGCTTCTCAATCCTGAGCCCTGGTGTGATAATTGGCATCATTTCCCTGAGATAATGTGGAGGTTAATGAGGTGTGGGGTGCTCTAGGCCATCGGCTTTCATTTGCATCTCAGGACAGGAGCAGGGAATGTGGGCTCCAGGAGAGGGGGACAAGAATGGAGAGCGTCACCGGTGCATGGTGGGTGCAGACCTGAGACAGCACGACCAGTGGTGGCATCTCCAGCTCCAAGGGGAAGCCCTGCGTGCCTCCTGACCTTGAGGCAGGCTCTCCAGATGGGAGGGGCATGGCACATGCCAACATATCCCAGCCGTGTTTGTGGTATGCCCAGTATACCTGGAGATTTCTCCAACAAAATGACAATTGATGGATTAAGAGGATTCGACATAACTACAAGGTTACCTACCTTCTTAGAAGTTACAAAATAGAAGGATACTATTTAGGCTCTGCGAAGTCCAGCAATAAAGAAATCTGTTTGGTGTTAATTAACCCAGGTTACCCGGGCTACATTGCCTGCTGTTGGCTATGGAACTTTCCCTTCCCTTCATTTGCTTCTTTCTCCCAACTCCCCTTCTCTCCTCTCTCCCTTCTTCCTTCCTTCCTTCACTCCGTTCTTCCCTTGCTCCCTCCTTCCCTTCCTTCCTTAAAATTTTGTATCTCCTTATGGTCCCCTGCCCATTCATTCACTGGCAAATGGAATCTTTGAAAGTTAGAGCCACAGTGCTATGTTGAATTCATTGTGATGGAACCCAGAAGTTCTAGGACAGCAGAGATAAGCTTTCTTGACTAGATTGTTGAAGCTATGAATGCAATCATTTATTCAACTAAATCTCACTGGCCTGTCCCGCCATGCTTGGGGCAGGTGTTGGAGTTGGGATGCACGGATGAAGTAAACATAGGCATTGCCTGCACCATGAAAGACCTCCTCGGCTAGAAAGGAGAGAGGACTGTACACACAGTGCTGGAAGCTGAGAGAAATGAGCCACAGTGGGGGGCGGCTCCCTTGCATTCTGAGAACACAGAGGAGAGATCTTGCCAGAGAAACAAAGGAGGGAGACCTGGAGCCTCAGCCCGAGGGTGAGGAAGGCCACCATCTCACCGCGTTACCCATGGGCTGTGGAATCAGAGGGCCCAGCTCTGTCAGGAACCAGCTCGGTAAGCTTGGGCCTTTGAGCCCCATGTTTTTCTCATCTGCAGATGTAGGTGATAATCAGACCTCATTTATAGACTTGTTACAAGGCTTAAACACACATAACCTACTTGATAGGATGCCCCTGAGGTGGAGGAGAAGGTGAATTTCTGAGGATTCAAAAGTAAAGAACCAACAAGGTGTAGCTGATGCGTTTGTTGCATAGATGAGGGATGGAGCAGAAGGAAAACCAAGGTGCCTGTGGAGAGCCCAGATGAGCGACAGAACACGGCAGTGTCAGAGAGGAGAACGAGCAGTCTTCTTTGCCTATTTTTCATTGTGTGTGTGTGTGTGTGTGTGTGTGTGTGTGTAGGGAGAAGGCTATGAATACGA
This sequence comes from Oryctolagus cuniculus, assembly GCF_051225735.1. Classification (NCBI taxonomy): domain Eukaryota; kingdom Metazoa; phylum Chordata; class Mammalia; order Lagomorpha; family Leporidae; genus Oryctolagus; species Oryctolagus cuniculus. Next base: position 58,657,167 of record NC_142884.1, on the reverse strand, counting down.
TTACCTTTCCACTAAACCAGGATGTAGCAGATTGACTTGTGTCTCCTGAAATGCATGCTCAAGTGTAACCCCGCACCCGATCTTATTTGGAAACAAGACTCTTGCAGATCGGATTTGTTAGGATGAGGCCATTAGGGTGAGCCCCAAGTGCACTGACTGCAGCCTGCACAGGAGGGGGAAGGGCACACAGATATGCTGTGGGAAGGCCAGGTGGAGACAGAGGCCACGATGGGAGTGCTGCCCCTGTGGGCTGCGAGGGCCGAGGGTTGCCAGCACCCACTCAGAAGCTGGTGGAGAGCCACGGATGGAAGAGTCTTCACGGACCTCAGACAGGTTCAACCCTACCAGCACCTTGATTTTGGATTTCTGGATTCCTGAACTACAAGGGAACACGTTTCTGTTATTTGAAGTCACTGGTGCTTTGTTACAGAGCACTAGGGAAAGAATACAGATGGTTTCACAACCTCGGCACTGCTTGGGCTGGCTGATTCATCGCGGGGGACAGGGAGGACGCTTCTGTGTGTCCTAGGATGTTTAGCAGCATCCACACCCTCTATCCACTGCATTCCAGTGACATCACCACCGTCTCCCCCTACTCCCCTACTCTGATAAGCAAAAATGTCCTAAAATATTATTAATACCCCCAGGGGGAAATCCTTCCCTCCTCTCCCACTTCCCCACCACTTGAGAGCCGGTACACGAAGTCATTGCTTGTCCACTCATTTATTTCTTTACCTATTCATTTTCTCAAGCTCATTTACTTGGCCTGTGATTCAGACGTCTTCAGATTCTGAGACTGCAATGGGATCACAGGCTTTACGTTCACAAAGAGTGCAGTGGAGTTGGGAGACGACACAGATTCTATTCAAACAATCACACACAAACCCTTGCAAACAGAGGTAAAACTCAGAAGAAAACGAACACAGATCTAGGACAACATCACCAAGGAGCCTGACCTTCACTGGGGCCTGGAAGTTGGGCTGGAAGTCTGAGAACTTTAGGGGTTACCTAGCGCAAAGGCCATGTGGTAGAGAGGAGGCTGGAGAGCTGGGGAAAGGTGGGAGAGAAGCTGGTGCTGAGAGAGGGGGCACGCCTCAGGGAGTTCTGCTTCAGGATTGGGTCTGCGTCCTGGGTCTTGACCTGGGAATGAGGCAGGAGGGAAGACCTGTTGCAGCCGAGAGACAGAGAGGGTCCCCTGGTGACTGCTTCATTCATCCATAAGACTGAACTGGAGAAGTGGCTGTCGATGTTTTTCTCCCCCAAAGAGCAAAGAGAGGCCCTTCCTGCCACATGGCTGCTGGCTCCTAACTGTATCTGGGACACAGGTGTACATGCAGTTTCGGGAAAGGACTGTCTGGCTTTTTATGGTTTAGTAAGGAGGTGTCTGGAGGCCATGATGTCAGCTCAAAAGAAGTGTTCAGAAATCTCTATTTATGCCTTGTAGCTCTCTGGTAAAAATAGCACCGTGTCCTACGAGATGGATGCAGCTGGCCCCTTCTAGGGGGTATGGTTCTCCCTGGAAGGTCCTGCGGGGATGGATGTGCTACCTTCCTTCCCCCTGACTCCAGCCCTGAGCGAGAGTCCTGCTCAGCAGGCATCGTGTCTGGAGCAAACTGCACGCCAGGTCCTACGCTCTGTCCCCACAGCCCTCACCTAGCATTCTTGTGTCAGTGCAACTCCGATTACAAGCCACCCTGAGCAAAGCACAGGAGATGAAACACTGGTGTTCCTCACCCCAGCCCCACAGGCTCTGGGGATGATCCCTCCATGTCTTGGATTCCCTATAAAGTGAAAGGCCTCAATTTCCAAAGCTGTTCTTTCCATTCAAATGAGAGTCCTGTGTGTGGACTACTCTAGAATCAAGACACTCTTTGTAATAAGTGAGCCATACAGGCCATCATGATACCACAAGTTTGGAGTCATTAGTTTGGGGTTAAATCTTTTTTTTCCAACTTTATATTTTATTTATTATCTCTAAGTTAACATGCTTTAAATTTGCCTTATAGCCAAAGGCCTAATGGTATATTAAATAAAGAATTAAACAAATTAGAAGACAATAGTCCAGCAGGGAAATAAGCAAGGACTACAAACAATAATCAAATGAAAAGATGTTTGACTTCACTCATAAAAAGTAAATTTTAAAATAGGCACAACTTCTTCGGATGAGCATTTGGCCTAGAAGTGAAGACTCTTGTTAAGACACTGGTGTCCCGGCTGGTGCCGTGGCTCACTAGGCTAATCCTCTGCCTGCGTCACCGGCACACCAGGTTCTAGTCCCAGTCGGGCGCCGGATTCTGTCCCAGTTCCCCCTCTTCCAGGCCAGCTCTCTGCTGTGGCCAGGGAGTGCAGTGGAGGATGGCCCAAGTGCTTGGGCCCTGCACCCCCCTGGGAGACCAGGAGAAGCACCTGGCTCCTGCCTTCAGATCAGCGCGCTGGCCGGAGCGGCCATTGTGGGGTGAACCAACGGAAAAGGAAGACCTTTCTCTCTGTCTCCCTCTCTCACTGTGCACTCTGCCTGTCCAAAAAATAAATAAATAAATAAATAAAATAAAAGCTCTCCTAGGGGGAAATAAAAATCTAAAAAAAAAAAAAAAAGACACAGGTGTCCCATATCAGAGCATCTCTGATGGATTCCTGGCTCTGCTTCCCAGTTCCCACTTCTTCCTAACGCACACTCTGGGAGCCCACAGTGATGTATCAAATCATTGGGTTGCTGTCCCCCACATGGGACACCTGGATTGAATTCCTGGCTCCTGGCTTCAGTTTGGCCCAGTTCTGACCACGGTGGCATTGGGAGCATTTAGGGACTGAGCCAGTGGATGAGAAGATGGGAGTTCTTTTTCTCTCTGTATGCCTCAACAATAAATGTCTTAAAATAATTTAAAAAAAAAACTCAATTCTTCCAATGACAGCAATGAGGAGGTCATTTTATCCATACAAGTCTCAGTTTCCTCACCTGTAAAAGGATCAAAGTTCATGTAAGACAAGTTCTTATCAGTGAACCTAAGGTTCAAGGCGTAGCTCCAATTACTAATGTAACTGTGATTTTGCAAGTTGTATGAAAGGAAAATGAATACAGATGACTCTCCTGGAGGCTGAGGCATTTGCAGTCCCAAGGGCAGCTGCACCTAGGGTCTCTAACCTCTGGCTGGACCAGCTGTTGGGTTAATGCCTCTCTGTCCTCTTTCATCCCCAGCACACATAGCACTGCACTGGCCCTGTTCCCCCAGGTCCTCCTTGCAATGTCACAAGCATCCCTCTGTCTCCAAAGTTTCCTGATTGTCCCTTGCAGGGCAATCAGGGGGCGTGGCATGGAGTTGGCCTTCTCTCCTGCATCAGGGAGTCACAGAGGCGGGACCCACCAGATGCCAGGTCTACACGTGGCATCTCCCTGCATCCTCTTTGTGTAGTTAATCTCTCACCTCTCTGCTCCCTAGGGACTTTATTCCCTTCTTTCTTACACCTTATTGCCACTTATTTATTTTTATTTTTATTTTTTTATTTAGTAAATATAAATTTCCAAAGTACAGTTTATGGATTACAATGGCTTCCACCCCCCAGAATTTCCCTTCCACTCACACCCCTCCCATCTCCCACTCCCTCTCCCATTCCATTCACATCAAGATTCATTTTCAATTATCTTTATATACAGAAGATCGATTTCATATCTATTAAGTAAAGATTTCATCAGTTTGCACCCACACAGAAACACAGAGTGTAAAATGCTGTTTCAGTACTGGTTATAGCGTTACTTCACATTGGACAACACATTAAGGACAGATCCCACATGAGAAGTAAGTACACAGTGACTCCTGTTGTTGACTTAACAATTTGACACACTTGTTTATGGCGTCAGTAATCTCCCTAGGCTCTAGTCATGACTTTCCAAGGCTATGGAAGCCTTTTGAGTTCGCCGACTTTGATCTTATTCCGACAGGGTCATAGTCAAAGTGGAAGTTCTCTCCTCCCTTCAGAGAAAGTTACCTCCTTCTTTGATGGCCCCGTTCTTTCCACTGGGATCTCACTCGCAGAGATCTTTCATTTAGGTCTTTTTTTTTTCCAGAGTGTCTTGGCTTTCCATGCCTAAAATACTCTCATGGACTTTTCAGCCAGATCCGAATGCCTTAAGGGCTGATTCTGAGGCCAGAGTGCTATTTAGGACTTCTGCCATTCTATGAGTCTGCTGTATATCCCGCTTCCTATGATGGATTGTTCTCTCCCTTTTGATTCTATCAGTTAGTATTAGCAGACACAAGTCCTGTTTGTGTGATCCCTTTGACTCTTAGACCTATTAGTGTGATCAATTGTGAACTGAAATTGATCAATTGGACTAGTGAGATGAATTGGTACATGATGGGATTGTATTGGAATCCCCTGGCATGTTTCTAACTCCACCATTTGGGGCAAGTCCGATTGAGCATGTCCCAAATTGTACATCTCCTCCCTCTCTTATTCCCACTCTTATAGTTAACAGGGATCACTTTTCAGTTAAAATTTAAACACCTAAGAATAATTGTGTGTTAATTACAGAGTTCAACCAATAGTACTAGAACAAAAAGAAATATTAAAATACATAAAGTATTACACTGTACATCAACAGTCAGGACAAGAGCTGATCAAGTCACTGTTTCTCATAGTGTCCATTTCACTTCAACAGGTTTCCCCTTTGGTGCTCAGTTAGTTGTCGCTGATCAGGGAGAACATATGATATTTGTCCCTTTGGGACTGGCTTAATTCACTCAGCATAATGTTTTCCAGATTCCTCCATCTTGTTGCAAATGACCAGATTTCATTGTTTTTGACTGCTGTATAGTGTTCTATAGAGTACATGTCCCATAATTTCTTTATCCAGTCTACTGTTGATGTTGATGCCACTTATTTTTTAAATGTTTAAAATTATATATTTATTTGAGAGAGAGAGAGAGAGAGATCCCATTCTTTGGTTAACTCCCCATGTTCCCTCCACCCACCAATGGATGGGTCTGGGTCAGAGCCGAAGCCAGGAGCCAGGAACTCAGTCCAGGTCTCTCATGTGGGCGGTGTGAACCCAAACACTTGAGTGGCCTCACCAGGTGCCTTCTGAGCAGGAAGCAGGAGTTGGGAGTGGAGCCAGGGTGAGAACCTAGACACTCTGATATGGACGTGGGCATTCCAAACAACATCCTGACTGCTACACTGAATGCCCGCTCTGGGGTTTTACCTTGACTTAATTTTATATCCAGTTTTATTTTAAATCTGGTAAAATTGTTCTGCCCACATTGGTTTCTGCACGAGAGACTACAAATTTCTCCCTTCTCTCAGACTTGTTTAGCCCCTCTCACTACTCTCCAAATATACTCAACCCTGTACTCATCCATAAAAATAAAAAAAAGAGTGGTTGTTTAGCAGTTAAGATGCCACTTAAGACATCCATGTCCCACGTCAGAATACCTGGGTTTGACACGTGGCTCCAGCTCCTGACTCCAGCTTCCTGCTAATGCTGACCCTAGGAGGCAGCAGTAGTGGTTCAGGTGATTTTGTTCCAGTCCCCTACATGGACATCTTGACTGAGTTTCCAGATCCCAGCTTTGGCCTGGTCCAGTCTGGATGTTGTGGGCATTTGGGGAAGGAAGCAGTGGATAGAGCTTTTTCTCTCTCTGGGTGTCTCTCTCTCTCTCTCTCTCTCTCTCTCTCTCTCAATCCACTTCTCAGATGAATGAAAGAAAACCAACACAGCAAAAGCATCATAAGGACGGGGTAGCTGTCTCACTGTGGATGAGATCTTTTATCCTTGGCTGAAGGAGGGCTCTGCCAAAAGTTTAATGGGGGAGGACAAATTGATTTCATCTGGAAAAACAGCCCTGTCTGTTGGGTTAGCCTAGGGGGCTCAGGTCTGGCCAGCCTTTGTGCACTTTTGTAGTTTACCTTAAATTCATTTTATTTCTGTTACTGAAACACACACAGACATACACATACTGTAAATAGGCAGACAGTGAAAATTAGTATGAAATAAGGTGGAAAATCCTCTTACCCTGTCTCTTTTGCCAAATCCCACTCTTACAGATACTTAATGTATATTTTCCAGAAAACATGCACATATCCAGAAAAGAACATGCACATTTGTATGCACAGCTAGAATGTATTTACATAAATATGTAGTTCAAACACCAAAAAGTGTGTGGACAAATGGAAAGGAAAGCTAACGTGTTGGGTGAGCGTCGGGCCTAGTGGTTAAATGCTTGCATTCTGTACAAGCTCAGAGTGTCTGAGTTTGAAACACACCAGGGTTCCTGCTGACTCCAGCTTGCTGCTTCTGTGGACCCTGAGGGGCAGAGGCGATGGCTCAAGAAGTTGAGGTCCTTGTGACTCCCGCGGGAGATCTGCACTGAGCACCCAGCCTCTGGATTTGGCCCTGCCTGTCGTGGTCATTTCGAGAGTGAACCATTGGGTGAGAGCTCTGTCTGTCTGTCTGTCTGCTTCTAGATGAAATAAATTAAAAAATTTTTTTTTTTTTTTGTTTTTTGTTTTTTGTTTTTTTTGACAGGCAGAGTGGACAGTGAGAGAGAGAGAGACAGAGAGAGAAAGGTCTTCCTTTTGCCGTTGGTTCACCCTCCAATGGCCGCCGCTGCAGCCGGCGCACCGCGCTGATCCTGGCAGGAGCCAGGAGCCAGGTGCTTCTCCTGGTCTCCCATGGGGTGCAGGGCCCAAGCACCTGGGCCATCCTCCACTGCACTCCCTGGCCATAGCAGAGAGCTGGCCTGGAAGAGGGGCAACCGGGACAGAATCCGGCGCCCCAACCGGGACTAGAACCCGGTGTGCCGGCGCCGCAAGGTGGAGGATTAGCCTATTGAGCCACGGCGCCGGCTAAATTAAAAAATTTTTAAGATGAAGATGTGAAGTTTGCAGGAATTTTTGGAAGCCTCTTCATTTTTTACCCATTCTATATATACATATAAATTATATAATGGCATATATAATATATAATTTATAATATAATATTGAATTAATGCCCATCTGGGTAATTATAATCCTTATAAAGAAAGAGACTGGATTTAATCTCTGATGTATTTACATAAACACGTAGTCTGGAAGAAGATTGGAAACCTAGAATCACGGAGGCGACAAGTCTTATTTAAAGTCCAGGGGAGCCAGGCCCAGGTACTTCAGTTGGAGGCACCCTCACGCTGTTTTGGACAATTTCACACACACCACAGCCTTTTGGATTCCACTCTAGGGTCCTTCCTGACTGTGTTTGTCTTTTCCACTCCCTTCTCTGTTCTTAAAGACCAGTGGGAATGCAAACATCCTGCTGCGAGAGCCAGGGCGGAGGATGGTGTGGGGGGCCTGGCTGGCTTCCCGCTGCACTGGGAAGCCCACACCCGCAGGGCCCACATGTGTCTGCCTTGCTTCCTGTGCAATCGTCTCCCCCAGCTATCACACTCGAAAGGACAAGAATAATAAACTCGGCCCAGATTTAGCCTCTCTTGATTCCTGGGTGGGCCTAGGAGCTGTGTGGCTGGTCACTTGGCCTGTAACACCAGTTACAACTTCCTGCTCTCTGGAGTGGGCGAGTGAGGGGACTGCAGCACAGGTCAGCTCATTTGCGCCTGACACTGGTTCTTGACAGCCTCATTCTGGAACCAGGTAAGAATTTTCAGTGGATCGAGAATTGGTGGGATAGGAACCGGGCCACGGATTCCAGTCCTCAGTGACTTGGGAAAGCCCTTTAACCCCGAACTTTGGTTGCTTCAACCATCAGCTGGAGTTGACACGTGTGCCCCCTACCCTTGCAAGGTTGTTGTGAAAATAAAGGAGAATGAGTGAAGCTTCCGGAGTAGTAGTTTTCAAACTTGGCCACACATTCAGTTCATCTGGGAACCCCTGATGCCCAGGCCCCACTGAAGATCAAGTGAATCACAATAACCCGAGGTTGGGATGTGGGACTTGGTCCAGTCAGTTCTTCATTCCTGTAGGTTCCCCAGCCTACTGGGGATCCAACTAACTGCTGATCAAATCTATTTTGGAGAAGGTGCATCTGTGCTGGATGAACGTGTTGACGTTTCTCTTGTTATTTCCCCCTGAACAATACAGTAGAACAACTATTTACACAGATTTTATATTGCACTAGGAACTGCAAGTTAAGGAATATGGAGGATGTGTATAGGTTTTCTGCAAACACTGTGTCATTTTATATCAAGGACTTGAGCGTCAGCAGAGCTTGGTATTCCTGGGCGTCCTGGTACAGGTTCTCTGCAGATACTGTGGGACCCCTGGGTTTATAAACCACACAAACGCCCACCCAATCCAGAGATTCCAACGTGCAACCAGCTCTGAGAACTGGAAGCCTGGTGGAAATGCCTGCCTGTCATCCACACTCAGCAAACGTCTCCAAACTCTCTCTCAAAGTCCCCTGGCACCTTAGGTATATCCCGCAGCCAAAACAGGCCCAAAGCTCCCTGACCCTGTATCACACTGCTGCCGAGAACCAAGGTAGCATAGGGTCAGGCTTGAGCTTTGGAAGCTTCTAGAAAGAAAACCAATGGCATTCTTGAAGTTTCTGCCCTGCCTTCTGAATACAAAGTCCTTTATCAATTCTGCTCTGAGGCGGTCTCTCTGGCTTAGGCGAGGGTGCTGAGTGCGGGAGCACCCCTGGTGGGTGGCAAGTGTCTCCAAGCACCTCCCTTTAGTTGGTTGGTTGTGATTATAAGTGAGCCTGCACATTAAGATACTAGGAATGATCACGAACTAAGGGGAGGCTGTGAGGATTCATGATCACACATTCTGTTTATGGCAATTTCCTAGACCATCAAATCTTTGGAGACCACCTAGTATCTGTGCCAGATACGGTTGTCCACCCTGAATGCCATTCCTTGGTAATAGCTATGTGTCATCATAGTTTCCAGCCAGCCTTCACAAGTGGTTTTCTTTCTCTCTCTCTCTCTCTCTTTTTTTTTTTTTTTTTGGACAGGCAGAGTTGACAGTGAGAGAGAGAGACAGAGAGAAAAGTCTTCCTTCCGTTGGTTCACCCCCCAAAATGGCCAGTACGGCCAGCGCGCTGCGCTGATCCGAAGCCAGGAGCCAGGTGCTTCTCCTGGTCTCCCATGTGGGTGCAGGGCCCAAGGACCTGGGCCATCCTCCACTGCCTTCCCGGGCCACAGCAGAGAGCTGGACTGGAAGAGGAGCAACCGGGACAGAACCAGCCCCCCAAATGGGGCTAGAACCCTGTGTGCCAGCACCACTGGCGGAGGATTAGCCTATTGAGCTACGGCTCCGGCCTACAAGTGGTTTTCAAACTATGATTCCTTAGGGTACAATCAATTCATGTCAGAACTACGAACCTGGACTATAACACCCTTCCAAGGCAACATGTGGGCCCATACAGTGCAAAATCGCTTCTCTAAGCCTTTCCCAGAGCTGGGTGAGCATAGCCACTCTGGGTGCAAGAGGCAAAGAATGGGAAAGGAGACTAAGCTGCAACCTCTGTGTGATCATGATTATTTCCTTATCTTGTTTAAGATGCTCACATCTCTCTCTCGCTCCTCAAATCTTGGATGATTCCACCCATGAGATGATACAGCTCCTGGCTTTGCAGGAGGTAGCTGATCTAAAGGTACAGGTGAAGCTCTCTGGTATGGCCTGGGAGTGCAGTGGAGGATGGCCCAAGTGCTTGGGCCCTGGACCCCATGGGAGACCAGGAGAAGCATCTGGCTCCTGCCTTCAGATCAGCACGATGCACCGGCCGCAGTGCGCCGGCTGCGGAGGCCATTGGAGGGTGAACCAACGGCAAAGGAAGACCTTTTTCTCTGTCTCTCTCTCTCACTGTCCACTCTGCCTGTTGTGTTGTGACACAGCAGGTTAAGTCGCTGTGAGTTCTGACAGCTCTGCTTCTTTTAAATTCTTTTTTTTATTTAATAAATGTGAATTTACAAAGTGCAACTTTTGTATTGTTGTGGCTCCCCCCCCAACCTCCCTCCCTCCCACGGCCCTCCCCTCTCCCATCCCCTCTCCCATCCCGCCCTTCATCGAGTTTCATTTTCAATTACCTACATATACAGAAGATCAACTTAGTAAACACTAAGCAAGGATTTCAACAGGCTGCACTCACACAACCGCACAAGGTATAGGATATTGTTTGACTAGTAGTGTTGTCTTTAACTCTCATAGTAAAACACATTAAGGACAGAGATCCTACGTGGGGAACATGTACTCAGTGACTCCCGTTGTTGATTTAACAATTGGCACTCTTATTTATGATGTCAGCAATCCCCCGAGGCTCTTGCTATGAGCTGTCTAGGCTATGGAAGCCCCTTGAGTTCACCAACTCTGAACTTGTTTAGTCAAGGCCGTATCACAGTAGAAGTTCCTTCCTCCCTTCGGAGAAAGGCGCCTCCCTCCTTGATGGCCTGTTCCTTCCGCTGGGGTCTTGTTCACCAGGATCTTTCATTTAGATTGTTTTTGCCACCATGTCGTGGCTTTCCATGCCTGTGAGACTCTCATGGGCCTTTTAGCCAGATCCGAATGCCCCAAGGGTTGATTCTGAGGCCGGAGTGCTATTTGGGGCGTTTGCCATTCTATGAGTCTGCTTTGTGTCCTGCTTCCCACGCAGGATCATTCTCTCCCTTTTAATTCTATCCTTCATTATTTGCTTACACTGGTCTTATTTGTGGAATCTCTTCGACACTTACCCTATCTTTTCGATCTGTTATATACTTATACTTATCACTTTGCCGAGTGCGCTGGCATTGGTACCTGCCTCCTTGGTAAGATTGAGTTGAAATCCCCTGGCATATTTCTAGTTCCACCATTGGAGGTAAGTCAGAGTACTGCTCTGCTTCTAATCCAGCTCCCTGCCAATGTGCCTGGAAAAGCAATGGAAGATGACCCATGTATGTTGGGCTCCTGCACCCACGTGGGAGATCCAGATGAAGTTCCTAGTTCCTGTCTTCAGCCTGGCCCAACCCTGGTCATCGCAACCATTTGGGGAGTGAACCAGCCGATAGAAGATTCTCTCTCTCTCTTATCTTCCTTTCTCTTTCTGCCCCACCCCTGTAACTCTGTCTTTCAAATAAATGAAATAAACATTTTTTTAAAAGTCAAACATGCCAACACTGAGGCTGTTGTGCAGGAACTTGAACATGGAGCTGCTATTAAGAAGGAGAAGGGCATTTGGCTCAGCAGTCGAGATGTCACTTGGGGCACCTGCAGTCTACAGTGAAGCACCTGGGTTTGAGTTCTGGCTCTGCTCTGGATTTCTGCTTCCTGCTACTGTAGACTCATTTCTGCATTACTCATTGATCCCTGACACTGCCTTGGGAGATCAAATAGAGTTTCTAGTTCCCAGTTTGAGCCCTAACTCAGTCCCAGCCCCAGTCTTTGTGGACAATTGGGGAATGAACCAAGAGATGAGAGCTCTCTTTTCTCCATCTTTCTGCTTTCCCCTGTTGCCCTCTCCCTCCCTCTCTCTCAAATAAATTTTAAAAAGAATGCCTGCAGATGGAACCCATAAATTGTTCAATCTATTGCAAACTTTGCATAAAGCATCAGTGTCCAGTCTTTTTTCTCCAAGGAAATTCTTTTCCCTGAAGTGTGACACAGAACATTAGTTCCCTGAGACATATTGTGGGAGCAAAACACCCTGTAGTCAGAAGGGTATGTTAATTATAAAATACCATATTTAACTTCTGCACATTCATAATGAGTATTCGCCTCTCAAGGAGCCCAAGAAATCTTGCAATGAAAAGAAAATGATGCTTCATTCTGTTTGGTCAAGGATTTCTAAAAATTATTTCACTAAGGAATGTGCCTTTCTTTCTTTTCTGTAATCTATTAGCAGACCGCAGAAACAAGGTCTCTGAGAAAAAAACTGTGAAACACTATCTTGGGAAAAATTGTCCTTCATTCAATGAATGAGTGAATCAATGGGCTCACAGAGACTCCCCCTTTAACACACACACACACACACACACACACACACACACCTTCTTATTGCAAATATTCTCAGCCCATATACAGTCCCAATCTCTCCCAACCTAAGAAACTTGAACTGATCAGAATGAAGGGTTTCCCACCACTGGTGTCAAATGCTTTCACATAGCTCCCATTAGTCAGGGCGAGAGGTCCTGGGTAAGCCTGCAGAGTCAGATTCACCTGTGCCTCTGATACAGTGCAGTCGATGCTAATGGCATTAACAGGGCAGCCTAAGCCATTGCGGGAAAAGTTGGTGGCCCATGCATACTATTGTATATACTGGAAAATAAAGAATATTTGATTTAAGGCACGGGTGACATAGTGCCAGCTATTCATTTATGTCAGTGTAATTAACTGGTTCATGTTCCAGGATGGAGTCGAATGCCAGGATGCTCAGTGGTCTCTGTGGCAGAGGGAAATGTGGTGCCATTGTCGCCACCTGTGCTCTTTGACGCCTTCCTCTCAGGCCAGCCCCTGGGCCAGGGTTTCCTCAACACAGTGTCTGCCACTGCTCTTCTGGATGGCCACCAAAGCCTAGGTGTGGAGCCACATATGCCTTATAAAAGCAAAACAGTGACAGCAGTCTGCGTGTGTGTGTGTGTGTGTGTGTGTGTGTGTGCACGCGCGAACATGCTTGTTTCTGCAGGAAATAGTCAATTATTTGTAATTAGTGAATCCATCGGTGCCAGGGCCTAGGGACACGAAGTAGACCAAGCAGGCATCCCGCTTGTCCTGAAGAAGTCTTTTTGTATAACAATAAAAAACAGTGCATTTGAGACCAGATAGGATGGCTCCCACCAGCAGCCCTGTTTCTTTCTTGGTGAAATACTTTACTTGGCTATAGATACTTTACTCTGCACCTAACTTTCTGTTGAAAAGGGGAGAAATTTCTGAGTGCAGTACAGTTGGAAGATAATGTAAGCAAAGTTCCCCAAAGGCAGCAGGTGCACCCTGGCCAGTGTTTGTTTGTCATTATTATATCAATTGTTCCTTAGTGTAGGTGGGAGTGGGGAATGCTGAAGGCTCTCCTAGAGAGCAAGCAACGCGATTTCCTTTCAAAATGACAAAGAACCAGATTTGAGAAAATGCGGTGTTTATACACGGGACCATCAGGATGCTGTGTGCCTGTGTGTCTGTGAGGGCGCATGCCCAGGTTATGTTTTTATTTATTTATTTATTTGTTGACAGGCAGAGTTAGACAGTGAGAGAGAGAGAGAGAGAGAGACAGAGAGAAAGGTCTTCCTTTTGCCGTTGGTTCACCCCCCAAATGGCCACTGCGGCCGGTGCACCACGCTGATCCAAAGCCAGGAGCCAGGTGCTTCCTCCTGGTCTCCCATGCGGGTGCAGGGCCCAAGCACTTGGGCCATCCTCCACTGCACTCCCAGGCCACAGCAGAGAGCTGGCCTGGAAGAGGGGCAACCGGGACAGAACTGGCGCCCCAACTGGGACTAGAACCCAGGGTGCCAGCACCGCAGGTGGAGGATTGGCCTAGTGAGCCGCGGCGCCGGCCCAGGTTATGTTTTATTAAAGAAAAAAAAAACCCTTTAGAGCAACTCTCAGCAAGGCTTTTGGCTAAAAATGGGCCAATGGTGTGTGGAATTAAGTAGGAAAATCCTGCCAACTGCAATAGTCACGTTCATGTTCTCCCGGTTTCTGTGATCCAGAACTGCCTCCAGTCAAGAATTCCCATGAGGAGGAAGGGGGGGATCTTCTAGGCGAAGGCTTGAAACTGACTTGCAACTTCTACAAAATGCCGTGTGATGGTCACGAAGACTGGATGATCACTGGGTGACAATATCGGGGTGGCTTTGCCCTGTGCACACAGTCACTCACGCACACTCACAAGGCCAGCACTGAACGTGGTCCCTGCAGTACTGCATGCAACTCATCTTGCTGAAGCCTTCTAGAAAATCAACAATCTGCTTTAATGTCACCATTCTGCAGATCAGGAAAACTGAGGTTTGTGGAGACTAAGCAACGCGTTCAATCAGGATTGTCACCTATCTGGCTAGTTTGGTAGCTAAGCTTGGACTCAGCACCCTTGTTTCCACTATCTCAGGGGATGTTGGCAAACTTGACCATCCACAAAGAAGCAGAGGTAAATGTTAGAGAAAGAAAATGATCCTAGGGTAAAAAAATCCTGGTTTCTATTCTGGCCATGCCCTGCCAGATGTGGGATGCCCAGGGAGCGTCAGGATCTCCCTCATCAAAAGGCCATTTCTTGGGACTGGCATTGTGGTGTAGTGGGTAAAGCTGCCACCTGTGAGGCCAGCATCCCCTATGGGCACCATTTCATGTCCATGCTGCTCCACTTCTGATCCAGCTTCCTGCCAACAGCCTGGGGAAAACAAGGGAGACGCGAATGGAGCTCTGGGCTCCTGGCTTTGGCCCGGTCCAGCCCCGGCCGTTGTGGCCCTGTGGGAATGAACTGGAGAATGGAAGATCTCTCTCTATCTCTGTGTGTCTCTCTTTCTTTCTGTAACTCTGCCTTTCAAGTGAATAAATAAGTCTTTTTTTTAAGTCTAGTCCCAGAATTAATACAAGGATACTTCAAAAAGTTCATGGGCAATGGATTCAAAGATAAATTTATCTTGGTGCGAAAATTTTGAAATCCATGCAAACAAGGGGCCTTTGAAAAGTTCACATAAAACGCATATGATGCTTGTCTTTCAATATTTGGAACCAAAATAAATTTGTCTTTTGTCTCCATCTTTCCATGAGCTGTTTGAAATGTCCTGCTGTAAGGACTGAAGCTGGGACTTCGTGTCAAATTGCCGGGCAACAGATCCTGACTAGGGGATCGCTCCCTCGTGTCCTTCTCTCTGACCCAACTCCCCATCCCTGAACATGAGGACTTGGTTTACTTTCCTTGGCTTGAAAGCTATGTTTGAAAGAAGTCAACAATCTGGAGACACGGAAGACAGCCAGGCCGAGGAAGACAAACAAAACTGACACCAAGCAAAAAAATGCAAAGGTATTCAAAATGTGAGCTCTAATTTTCACTCCCCTGCCTGAAGCTTGCCAGACACAGGGTTTGGGGAAAGAAAAAAAATATCTGATTTGTACTGAAAAGGGCCAAAAATAACCTTGCTTTCTCCTGCAGAAGAAAACAGAAAATTCTGCATTCTCCTCCCACTTGGATGTCCTTTTTCCTTGGCTGCAGTCCGCAGGGTTAAGCGGAGGCTGGGACACAGGCGTGTAAGGAGACAATGGGCCCAAACAGTCAGGTGCAGCAACGGGACCATGGGGACAAGGCTGAGGTGCGGCCGGAGGGGCTGACATGGGGATGATTTGAAGGCCTGAGGTTGGCTAGGGACAGGCAGGATTGAGGGGGAGGCAGCCACTGGGGACAGAGGACTTCATTTGCATATGCTAACTGCAAAAGATTATTAATCACTAATGAGCCTATTTTTTTTTTTAGTCTCCAAAATATCTCATGTGTCCCTATTTCCCTTCCCGACTGCCCCTGCACTGTTCCCAACGGTTGTGCCAAATCCTTCTCGGTGCATCTCTGTTTCCAGGCTATTTCTATCTGCCTCGCATTTTCCAAAATACAACTTGGATGTCCCTCTCTGCTGCTCCCCAAACCTCCAGTGACGGGGAATACGCAATCGGACCCAGAAAGCTCTGCACTCCAGCTCCCACATGGTATTCTGTCTGTCTCCCTGGGACCTCCGCAGTCTTTCTGAGTTTGCCACTCTTCCCTGGCCTCTGGCTTGGATCGCCAGGCTTTTTTCATTCCCTCCTCTGCACATCCCAGCTGCTCGCCCGTTCTTGGTAACAGACGTGTTATGTCTCTTCTCCTTCATGGTGTCTCCCGCAATTTCTTTTCCCCAGAAAAAGAACAATTTTCACAAATGCTTTCTTGTGGAGTTGTCACCTAGGATCTCAAAACTGCATACAATCCCTGCCTCCCCCCCAAATTCTCTGCTATGGAAGCTAGGGTTCAGGGGGAAGCGTGGATGTTGCCAAGGTCACAGGGCTCATGAGCGATGGAGCCCAGGCACCCTGGGTGGCTGGATTGGATTCTCTCGTGGCTGGCAGCTACCAAAGCCACTTCCAAGGTTTGTTCATGTTCCTGAAATCTCTAAACCACAAGCCACTGCTTCTGCAATAATTAAGCATCCATCCAGGTGTTGCAGCTGCTGGGGAACTTCAACATCGTTGCCCTGGACTGTTTTTTTTTCCCCTGTTAAGTTTCTCCATAATGGGGAAGATCTATTTTTAGCTTAGAAATCAAGCAAAGGATGCTGGCTGCCATCGTCTTTTTCCAAAGGCTTATACCATTGTGAGGAACTGGGACAAACCCTGATCAAGCTATGGCACCAGACGCAGACAGCCCAGGAAAGGGAAGGCGGCCCCACAGGAGTGTGCCTGGTTTTCCGGGGGGACCTGGGCCTGTGTTGAAAATGCTTTGGCTGACAAAGACTGTGTCAAGTCACCATGGGGACAAAGGCCCAAAGTGGAGGTCCTGGAGGAAGAAGTGGGTGTGTCCGGTCCCGAGTCTGCTCTGGGCTGCCAATGTCTCCTGACTCTCTTTCCAGTCCCGTTGGTCATGGTTCTGTACAGGCAGAGACACCTGCAGACTTGGTCTTTCCCAACACCCCCTGAAGGGTCTTTGGGGATCTTTAGAGGAGATCCTCTAAGGAATGTTCTAGAGCAGCAGATCTCAAAGTGCAGGGCCACAGCTTCAGCATCACCCGAGAACGTGTTGGAAATGCAGATTCTTGGGCCTTGTCTCCAAGCTGCTGAGTCAGAAATGGGAGGCTGAGTGGGCACAGTTTGTGTTACCGAGTCTTCCAGCTGATTCTGGCACATGCATGAGAACCCCCGACAGAGAGACGAGCAGGGAGCAGGGTAGGAGCTTCTTTGCCACATCCCACATCTCTCCCCCAATGAGAACCCACAATACATCCCACCACACTCCCAAAGACAGCACCAATGGGGGCAGCAACTTTAACCCCCTTGCACAACCGTGTTTTCAAGAGGTTTGTCTAATTACTGATGCGCTGTGTATTTCTGCTTCCATGGCAGCTTCGACTTCCTTGGCCCAGGCAGGTGGCCCCTCCCAGCAAGGCTGTGATACAGAAGGGCCCATGGTCCATGGGTTTCTGGATAACTGGAGATTGATGCTTTCCATGACCCACAGCTTGTGTTGACCTCTAAAGAAGTTGAGTAAAGCAAGGAAGTTCATAGTGTCGGTCTTTGGGGATATGAAACAAAGGATAATGGGTGAAGTTGGTGCCCCCATGGGGAAGGAGATGGGGCGTTATGAGTGCACAACAGAAGGACCACCTGATGCGGTTCCCATCACCACTCGTCCAGCCTTGCAAAAGATGCTTCAGGATGTGCTACACGTAGACACACTGAGAGGTAGCCACCATTATGAAAAATGTGAAGTCAAAAAGTCCCCCAGTAAAAGCACAAAAGAAATCCAAAATAAATAATAGGGATATTTATGGGAAAATGGCCAGGCCAAGTTGTTACTTGGATGCAGCTTTGGTAGCTGCCAGCCACAAGAGAATCCAATCCAGCCACCCAGGGTGCCTGAGCTCCATCGCTCATGAGCCCTGTGACCTCGGCAACATCCACGCTTCTCCCTGAACCCTAGCTTCCATAGCAGTAAATTTGGGGGGCGGGGATTGTATGCAGTTTTTTTTAAAAGATTTATTTATTTATTTGAGAGGTAGAGTCACAGATAGAGAGAGGGAGAGACAGAGAGAAAGGTCTTCCTTCTGTTGGTTCACTACCCAAATGGCTGCAACGGCCAGAGCTATGCCGATCCAAAGCCATGAGCTTCTTCCAGGTCTCCCACATGGGTGCAGGGGCCCAAGGACTTGGGCCATCTTCTACTGCTTTCCAAGTCCATAGCAGAGAGCTGGATTGGAAGAGGAGCAGACGAGACTAGAACCGGCCCCCACATGGGATGCCGGCGCCACAGGCGGAGGATTAAACCTACTGCACCACAGCGCCGGCCCCTGTATGCAGTTTTGGGAGCCTAGGTGACAACTCCAAGACAAAGCATTTGTGAAAATGGTCTAAATTAATCTTGACCCGTGGTTACCTATCCAGATTACATGTAAGAATCATCTGAGACCTTTTGAGATAGATTGCTGTGGGGATAATTTGTTTGGGATCCATTTCTGTTTAATGGAATATGAAGGCAAATGCACCAAAGGGCTGTTATGTTAATAAGAGGCCCATGGAGGGAGGAAAAAGCCCTTAATGTGTTACCTTAATGTGTTACAAGGCATTGGTGTCTGCTGGAATTGCCTAAGATGGCCACAGCCTTTATGGGGTAAGCTGGTCCACTTGGGCAGGCACATTGAAAAGCGAGAAAAAAACTTAGGTCATTGGAAGAATCTGAGGGGCCAGGCTTTGGGGTCTGGTGGGTGAAGCCACCTCCTGCAGCGCTGGCATTCCATGTGGGCGCTGATTCATGATCCAGCTGCTCCACTTCTGATTCAGCTCCCTGCTAATAGCCTGAGAAAACAATCAAAAGATGGCCCAAGTGCTTGGGTCCATGCAACCCATGTAGGAGATCTGGAAGGAGCTCCTGGCTCCTGGCTTTAGCCTGGCCCAGCCCTAGCCATTGTAGTCATGTGGGGAGTGAACTAGCAGATGGAAGATTCTCTCTCTCTCTCTCTCTCTCTCTCGCTCTCTCTCTCTGTCACTACTTCTCTTTCTGTAACTCTGAGAGAGAAAGAGAGAGCGAGAGCGAGAGCGAGAGAGAGAGAGAGAGAGAGAGAACTTCTCATCCACTGGTTTACTTCCCAGATGCCCACAGCAGCCAGGGCTGAGCCAATCCAAGCCAGGAGCTTGGGAACTCAATCCAGTCCTCCCATGTGGGTGGCAGGGATTCAGCCATCACCCGCTGCCTCCCTGGGGTTTGCATCTGCAGGAAGTCGGAATAAGCAGGCTGAGCTGGCTGTCAAATCCAAGTTCTCTGATACAGGCTGCAGACCAAATGCCCAACCGAGTCAACTCTTTTTCACATGGTTTGGAGCCAGCTCTCCTCTGCCCTCTGCTTCCTCCGTGACTATGTGAACTGTACCAGCCCTGATCCCGCACCCCAGCAGCCCAGGTTTGGCCGGATCAGGTTGCGCGCTGTGACCCCTGATGCCCTCAGGGAGGTGGCAGCCTCCTCCTCTTCCCATGCTCATTGAACCTGACATGTTAGTGCTCCTTAGTCATGACCATGGCAATCGGGTATGACCGCTAAGGAGGCAATCCCCGACAATGTCTCTGCAAAGTTCTTTTCAAGTGTCTGTGGCCGCCTCTCTCTGATGGACTCAGCTGCCAGGGCTGTGGTTCTGGGGGTCCTTGCTTTCACATGCTTTGGAAGACGTCGGAATAGGTTTCAGACCTCTGCACAGCCCCCAGAGGGAGAGAGATCCCAACGTGCAGCTTATCAAAGACGACTCTGGAGTCAAATTCTTTGGTTTGAATTTGTGCATTTATGTCTGTGTGATCCCCTCAGTGCATCTGGTTTCATCCAGAGGTCATCAATTTCTCCACTTTTAAAGCAAAACAGTTCTCAGCAGCAAGATTCTCATATTCAAAACTGTTGGAGGAATCTATTTCTCGCGAAGGCATGTATTAACTTATTTATTTTCACATAAAGAGATTTCTCTCCGGGTGAAGGTTCTCGGCGTTTGAATAAAATGCCTTTCTCCTCAAGTGTGTGCATTGCTTTTTATAATATTCAATTGTCTTCTTGGCTGGATGAAAAGATCCCAAATTTTACACAGTAAAGTTTGCATCAATCTTTTATTTCCACAAGATAGCTCAAGGTTATGATGTTCTCTTGTCTTTGAAAGGAAGAAAACAAGGCCAGACAGAGCAGAATATATGAATTCAGGCTCAGCTTTCCCCTTGGAGGAGCAGGAGGGGATGCGGCGGCCCTTTTCTCGTTGTTCATAATTCATTATTAGGGAGATTTATAAAGGGCCTTTTCATAAGCGCTTCACAAAGCAGATTGGAACAGAAACATAATCTAGTTAAACCCGCGAAACTGCTGATATAGGGGAAAAGTTTGGTTGGGTTGAAGAAACCACATGTGATCAATAGCACCATCCTCTGAGACGGGGACCAGGATTTTTTCTGGAAGGCTCGCACCTCCACTCAGCACCCCGAACAGGGAGGGGCCGTAGTGCTAGTTTCCCTGGACCCCAGATCTTGCTCTGCCACTGTCTCTTTGAGTTGTCTTTTCAAAATTTTTTTATGTATTTAAGAAGGAGAGGGAGAGAGGGGATTTCCATCTGCTTTTTCACTCCCCAAATGCCCTCAACAGGCGGGATGAAGAGGCGTCCAGCCGGGAGCCCAGATTCGATGCAGGTCGCACATGTGGGCAGCGGGAGCTACTTCTTTGAGTCTTCCCTTCTGCCTCCCAGGGTGTGCATTGGCAGGAATCTCGAGTCAGGAGCTCAGAGTGGGCCTTGAACCCAGGCACTCTGACATGGCGCGTGAGCGTCTGAGTCAGGCGAAACGCCTGTTCCCTGAGACTCTGCGTGGAAACTCTCCAACGTTTGCCTCCATTCTCCGTGACAACTTCCTGCAGCATCCTTCCCAGCTGTCACTTCAGAGTGTTCTACTTCTGGAAGGCGTCTCTGACCCGCCTCCCTGCCAGTGTAGGAGCCCTCCCGCCCTCTGTGTTCTTACAGTAGGTTGAGCTTATCCTGTGCACTTCATTGAGTCACCTGTTGATCTCTGCAAATATTTCTATAAATCTAGTATCCTAGGCTCTGCACTGTGCTCTACAGATACAGCCAGAAATTTTTAAAAATAAGGAATGGGCCTTGTCTTACTGGTTTATACTCTATTGTGGGTTATTTCTTGCCATATTTTCTGGGAAAACTGTGTGTTCACAGTCCACCATCATTTGGCACCAGCTCCACCTCAAGTGTAGCCTTCTCTGGATTCTACTGTCATGTCAGTTGTCCCTGGGTATTAACATTGGGCAGAGGGGCCCGGAACCATGGCTCACTTGGTTAATCCTCTGCCTGCGGTGCCAGCATCCCATATGGGCGCCGGATCTAGTCCTGGCTGCTCCTCTTCCAGTCCAGCTCTCTGCTGTGGCCCGGGAGTGCAGTGGAGGATGGCCCAAGTGCTTGGGCCCTGCACCAGCATGGGAGACCAGGAGGAAGCACCTGGCTCCTGGCTTCGGATCAGTGTAGTTCTAGCCGTAGCAGCCATTTGGGGGGTGAAAAAAATGGAAGGAAGATGTTTCTCTCTCTCTCTCTCTCTCTCTCTCACTGTCTAACTCTATCTGTCAAATAATAAAATAAAAAAAAATGAGCAGAGATAAAATTTGAGTCTACCATGTCTCTGTGAATGTAAACACTCTCCACACGGTAGTTCTCTACCCAGCTCGGCCCCATGCTCCTTCCTACTCTTGTCTGCATATGGCAGTCAGCATCCACCAGATCCAGAACCCAGAACTGCCATTTCTCAGGAAAAAAATCCAAGGAACACTCAAATCGACTTTCCGAATCCTCTATCTAGAAGGATCTCGGTCACATATTAAGAGTTTTTTTTTTTTTTCACTCCCCACACTGTCCAAAAACAATTTCCTTTTCAATTTAAACACTGCAGTATGATGGCTATAGTCACCCTCAAACAACAAAAGAAAAATTAACATTTTCCCACTAGTTATAAATTTTGCACTCATTTCCTCCATATTTACGAACACTCATAAAAAATTGAGAAATCTCATGAGCTATATGGATGGGTCACTGTATAATTGCCTACAAGAGAAAAAAACCATTGAGGATATCGAAGTGAAAGAATAATATATAATTCATAGTGTGGAGATGAAAGGTGGGTGACTATGAAGCAGCTTTCCCTTGAAAATGTTTAATCATTTTTTAATATCAACACACCTTATTATAAAGACAACATGGCTTATCCAAATACAATCAGTAAAGTACTACCCTCTTTAATCAAAAGATTATGGAATTCTCAAATAGTCCCTAGGATAAAGCATCTTTATGAATATGGTTTGAATATCAGTTAAATACAGATTTCTTAATAGTTGAACCATTATGTAATTAAATAATATTTGTACAATGACAATTGCATACTCCATAAGTGAAAGTTAGATTTAATGAGACATTTATTGGCACAAATGATTAATAATAAAACTCTCTGTGCTGAAGATAATTTATACACGTATGATACAGCCAAGGAAGAAAAGCTCATTTAATGCTTACCTTGTGTCCCAAAGCTGCCTATCTCCTATCCAATTCAAATCAATTCCTGGTTACAAAACGTCAGCCCAAGACTTAAGGGTGATAATCATTAGCAAGGAGCCAATGGACAAAGGTATCTTTTTAAACATGCTGAGCTTGAAGATTTGTGCCAAGATCCTTATTTTATTTTGCTAGCAAATTCATCCTCTCCACCAATAATGTATGGGAACATCTTAAGGACCAAAATAAAAACAAGCCCACCTGCTCTCCACCTCCCCTTCCTTCCTTCCTCCCCCCACCCCTCCCCCCCTTTTCCTTGGTATGCATCTGGAAGGTTGGTGATTTGGTAATTCTGTGGTCATTTTCTCAAATGTGACAAGAGCAGAAATATATTGAACATAGCAAGCTCTTGTCAAGTACCAAGCACGGTAGTAGGTACACAATGCACAGTTTTCAAGGCAGGGGGATTCTCGGCTTGTTTCAGACTTCTAACAGA
Organism: Oryctolagus cuniculus; assembly: GCF_051225735.1. Taxonomy (NCBI): domain Eukaryota; kingdom Metazoa; phylum Chordata; class Mammalia; order Lagomorpha; family Leporidae; genus Oryctolagus; species Oryctolagus cuniculus. The sequence continues at coordinate 58,634,535 of NC_142884.1, read as the reverse complement.
AGAGCATCCAGGCAGGTGGCTGTCGTCAGGATCCCCCATGCAAGTGCTGGAACCTCTGATAGGAAAAGGGGCCCCTGGATGGAAAGGGTCTAGGAGCACTTTAGGGTGTGTCTAAAGGATCATTTGTAATTCCTTACGGCGCCCCTATCCACAGTGTAAATCAGACATCACATAGATTAAGTCCTGGATTGATAATTGTTTTAATGCAGTTCTATGGCTATAACAAAGTACCTGAGAGCGGGTAATTTATAAAGAACAGAAATGTATTTCTCACGGTGCCACAGGCTGAAAATTCCAGGAACCAGCTTTGGTTGGTTGGTGAGGGCTGTTCTCTGCTTCCAGAATGGACCCTGGCTGCTGCAGGAGAGGGGGCCCAGGGCCTTCATGTGCAGAGGGTCAAGAGAGATGCAGTTTGCATAATGCTTCTTGTGTTGGGGCGTGAATCCCATTCGCAGAGAGGAGCCCACGTGGCTTAGTCACTTCCAAAGGGCCTGACTGCTTCACAGCCTCACAATGACCACTGATACCCAGCACCCGAATTTTGGAGGGGCCACCTTGAAACAAGATCAACCACTTTCTCCCTACGCTTTATCTTCCGGACATCACTAAGTGCTTTCCCGCCTCTGCACAGAATGGTGATGTTAATGTGTCCTTTCCATCGTCCTTGCTTAACAGAGACAAACAGTGACCGGGGACTGTGCTCCCAATACTCATTTCCCAGATTCCAAATAGGAAATATATACATATAATTTTATCTGTGTTTTGCCCATTATGTCTGCCATAATACTCTCTGCAGAAACACAACAATTAGCATTGTAGGAATTCATGAGTAGATTTATTGAACTCTTATCTAAGGTTGTTTGCAATTGTTTCTATGACTCCATGGACAGGAGAGGTGTCACAATACATGGAGACAGTGTGCAGAGAGGATGCAATGTGCTGTGACACTGGCCCCTTCCAGGGCTCTGCCACATCTCTGGATGTCATTACTTGCCATGTCTCCTTTTTTGAAGTGGGTCTATTATAAGCAGTGGCAGCCTTGAGTTTATAGTTGCCAAAACTGCTGTTTTACACTGGAAAACAGACTTCTCAATAAAAGCAAAACCTGGACTTAACTTTGATATTGGCTTGGTTTTTCCAAGTTCAAGATTAGAGGAAGGTGATTCAGAAGCACAAAGAAGGACTGGTCAGGGTTTATAATTCAATAAGGAAGATTTTGGAAAGTGGGGAGTGGGGTGATTAAAATAATAAATATTGCTTGTTCTAATTTTTGCTAAATTTTAACAATGTTTGTAGCTATGGAATTTTGTTTATTCCACTTCATTCCAAAATTTCAAGTAATGGGATGCAATAATTACCAACGAGTTACATATGCATGATAGAAATATTTTTCTGATAATGGCAAATACCTCTCAGAGACTTGGGAAAGTAGTATGTGTTGAGCATGGCTCTAATTCTGAATTTTTGGGGTTTTCATACTACTTGTGGCACCATTAATAGGAAGCCAAATCAGCAGCAGAGTTAAATTACAACTCAGGCACTCAGATATGGGATGTGGGCATCCCAAGTGGCAGCGTAAGATGCTGTGCCATACCACCTGCCCCACCAGCTCTGCTCTTAATAGGGAGAAAATAAATGCAGCTCCTATAACTCAATCCAGCAGCCTTTCTCTTAGTATAGACATAGACAGTGGGGATACGTTCCTACTTGGTCTTTTTTTTTAAATACTTATTTATTTGAAAGACAGAGAGGCAGAGACAGAGAGAGAAGTCTTCCATCTGCTGATTCACTCCCAGATGACCACAATGGCCAGAGCTGGGCCCATCCAAAGCCAGGAGCCAGAAGTTTCTTCCAGGTCTCCCATGTGGTTGCAGGGGCCCAAGGACTTGGGCCATCTTCTACTGCTTTCCCAGGCCACAGCAGAGAGCTGGATCAGAAGTGGAGCAGCTGGGACTCGAACCAGCATCCGTATGGGATATCAGCACTGTGGCATGCCCGCTACACCACAGTGCTGGCCCCGACTTGGTAAGTTTTGATATTCTCTCTCTGAAGGTCTTTTGAACACACACACTGAACACACACACACACACAAACATGGCATTTACCTGAACTTAAGGAATTTTCCAAAGAACTGAAATTACTTATTTGCATAGGATGAACTCTGTTCATTGACTATCAGTGATCTATGGATGGTGTCTTTCCTCAAGTGAAAAGGTGGTTTGGATACTTCTCCAACAAGTCCTACCATCAACACATTGTCAGTCAAATTTCAGGTCATTAGATCCAATTGACGCACCTCCTTGTTGTGAGTCAGAAAGTGGAAAACGATGATCTCACCAAGAAAGGTAAGGGTAGCCCGCCTTCCACGAACCCCTCTGGACTGCTTCTGTGGCCGCCTTGTTGTGGCTCCATTTTTTCAAAATGTGCCTTGAAGAGTGTGCGAGAGACCTCCAGGTCTTTGTAAATCCCGTTTCCTTTGATGACTGGGAGCACAGATGGGGCTGATTTCTCAGGCTTCCTTGCATATAGAGCTTAGAGCAAGTGAAGACGGATGGTAAGTGAGTAGGCACAACAAACCTCTCCAGACCCAGCCAGGATAACCTCTTGTGCAACCTAAGAGGCTCTTCCCAGAGCATCCAGGAAGGACCCTGAGACCAGAGAGGATGGCAGAGCCACCACACTGAAGGCGTCTGGGTCCCTCAACAAGAACCTTGGGAGAGCACCCATGCAACAGCCAATCCCACTTTACTTAATATACTTTTAGTATATTAAGTATATATATACATATATATATATATATATATGGGTTATTGGTTATAATGCTCAACTCTATCACAATACAAAAGACAAACTTGAATGTCACTCAGTGATTACAGGTGAAAAACAGTTTGGCAAATTCTTCCCCGAGTTAAAGTGTGTTTATAAGTGAAGACAGAGTTCACTGACAATTGCAGGTTTGAGTCTTAAAGGACAGGAGCAGAGCTCAGAACTCCTAGGCTCTGCCTGTGGCGGCGTATGATCCGGTAACAAGACTTTCTGGCACCCCTGGGGGCTGACAAAGCCTTGGCAGACAGCAACATTCCCTGGCCAAGCCCCCTGCTGTCCTCATCACTGCTTCCAGAAAACGAGAGCGTGTATTTTTAGATCAGCCTGATTTCTAGAATGAGCCACGTCTGAGTGCACACACTCAATGTGTACACTATTACTGATGCTTCTGCTATTTAATTTCCATTATTAATATTTACTACAATATGATTAGTCAGGCTCCAAACCTCTGAGTTAGAGGTTATAATAACTTTCCCAAGTATCAGGCTTGTAAGAAAACACGTTTACTTGGACTTTCCTGAACAATTCCACAAAATCTTGGAGTGGAGGTCTTCTTCCCTTGGGATATGTGCCCTTTCTGATGAAGAATTGGGATGCCTTCCCATAGAAGCCTTCACCAATAACCCTTTAATTAGGTTAAGTACCTTTCATAAGATCTCACAGCTGATGCTAATAAATGGCATTAATTTTAATGATACTGTACTATAAATATTTCAATTTGTTTCTCTCAGACTGTGAGCCTCTTAAGGACAGGAATTGAGTCATAGAATTTTATTTTCAGTGTCAGTGGCACAGCCTGAAGCTTCCTCTTATTCACACTAAAAAAGATTCATTGAGCACCTGCTAGGTATCAAGTATTGCGGTAGGCACTAGAGAGCCAACAGGGAATCAAAGGTAGTCAGAATCCTTGTTCTCATGGACCGAAAAGTATAAAGATGGAGATGGACACTTAGCAAAGGTTTGCTCCGATAAACATGGCATCCTGGATGGGTTCAGTGATCTGGAACAAATGGGCATGTTTCCATGAAGAGGTCCTACTAGGTCTTCCCCAACACAGACCTTGGATAAAGGCTTGGGTGCATGTGTTTATTTGGGAGTTGATTTCAAGGGTGCAGTGAGGGAGTGGAAGAAGTAAGGCAGCTGAGGAATGCCTGTGAAGGTCATGTAAGACGTCTGCTTTGGGTTATAGACAACTGAAGCTCAGCCCTGTGGGGCCCTGGAATTGCCTGGAATTGCCCCGTGCTTGAATAAGACCCAACCCTAGCATCTCACTGACCAAAGAGTACTTCAGTCCATTGACCCCATGACACTACGAGGCTGTCTTATATTGAGTCAAGCGTATTCCCATGGCCTGAGAGATGTCAGAGAGAGATGCAGGGGGGGTATCTGTGGGAGACCTCTGCTGTGCTAATTCATGGGTATATATACAGTTGACCGTATCTTCTACAGAACAAACACAAGAAAGTACTTCCTGGTCATGAAGAGTGCCCTAAAGAAAGTTCTCCATGCCAAGAACTAAAGAATGAGAAAATGTGAAGGTATACTCTGGGGAAGGAAAGGCATGGAAAGAGCTCCTAGGGCAGGAAGAAATGTATCCTCTGAATCAGGGTGAATTGGTCCATGTGAAGGGAACATGTGGAGGCATCTGGGGAGGGTGGAGTTTGAGAAGAGACATGGAAGGTACCCTGGGCCAGATCACGCCACTCTTATACCCCTTGCCTCACCCCAAGAGAAATACTAGGGATGCTGCTAAAAGGTCTTAAAGGCATAAAGTAGACCACCTGATGAGATTTGTGCCTGAAAACAGCGTTGTTAAGACTGAGCTGGAATCGCCTGCGCAGATCCAAGTTTCCACTGCAATGTCCAAGTGGCAGAAGATGGGAGTTGCTCTAGAATGATGATAGTAAGAGGGGAAGAATACTGAGGATATAAAATATTATGGACTGTTGCTTGCAAAGGAGGGTGAAGGGCAAGGATCATCCGTATGTTTTCAGTTTCATACTAGAGCCATGGTGATTTGGCAAATCCTGGAAGAAAATGAAAAAATCATCAAGGGATCGATTTCAGTCATTCTAGAAAAACTCACATTTGAATTAGCTGATGGGAAATACATCAAAGCAGGCAGTTTAAATTACCTGTGTGTAGAGCACTGATCAGATGTGGCCTGGAAAACTATGTATGTGAGGGAATCCAGGTGGCTGTTGGTATGGCTGAGGCCTCATCAAGCCATGTGGAATCCTGATGTATAATAAATGACCAGAGGAGGATTGGCTGTTTGTTTTAGTTCTGGGTTGATCTGGATCCTCAGTTCTAGGCCATGAATTCTCAGAACACCCATCTCTACAGATACCATGGCAACTAGGTTGAGTCATAGGCAAATATCTGCTCAGAAAAGCAAATAAATGGATTGATGGGTAGATATATGGATAGATGTGTGAGTGACTGGATGGATGGATAGATGTATGAGGGTATTTATGGATGGATAGTTGTATGAATGAAGATGGATGGATGTACGGATGCATGATGCATGGATCCTGAGTGTTGAGATCTAATTGAAGCATGAAAGAAAGCAATGAACAATAAGATAAGGAAATAAGGAATGAAGGGAAAATGAACTCTTGATGGATGTGTGACAGAAGTCAGCAGCCTCTTCAGGGGATGTCTGATGTCTGCCTATGCTATGTTACTACAATGGAAGCTGCACCAGATTATAAATGTGCTCATTGCACATGTAAGGATATACAGGTCTTGGCTGAGCTTTCTTATGTATATAGCTGAAGACATTTTAGATTTATTCAGGGCCAATTACCTCCAGCTTAATGTTGCTCTGTTTCACACACCCCTCAGGGACTAGAAATGGAATTCTAAATGAAGCTTCCTAGGAGTCCTGTATCCATCCTGGAGGTGCTGACATGGTTTAGCCAGGTCTGTAGATAGAGTTATCTTGGCAAGAAAGAAAAAGAACACAGTGATCCTGCTGAGGCTGTAGGGATAGGGCAGAAGAATGAGCTATTTACACAGATGTGAACATTTAAATATTTACTTGGTACACATCCTTGAAATGCTCGCACACAAACATTTAACAACCATGCATTCATCTTTTACTCATTTATTTGTTCATTTAATACTTATTTATTGAGCATCTACTAGATACCAGGTGCTTGGGATCCCATGGTGAGCAAGGCACACCATCATTGCCGCTCGGAGATTTCCTAAGTGGAGTCTACAGATGTTCAGATGCTGGTAGAATTTTGATGCTGCAAAGAGGGAAACAGAGAGAGTGCCATGACATGACCCATTTGAGTACCTAAATATACACTGGAAAGAAAGAGAAAGCCTCTTTGAAGAAGGAGTGGGTGAGCAGGAAGTAGAAACTAAAGATGGAGGCAAAAGAGAAGCTTGCCAAGCTGGAGGAAGGAGCCCACGCCCAAACACATCCTCCTTTCAAGCATGAGGCAGGAGGCTGGGGGGCAGGAGCACAGAGACAACCAGAGCATGGAAGAGCTAAGGCTGGAGAAAAGGGAAAGGGACAGACACGTGTTCCCTAGACATGTGATTACAGATTTCAAAGCCTACTCATGAGCAGCAGATTAAGTAGATTATATGGATTAAGAAAATGAGGTCAGAAAATTCTTTCATGGAAGAAATAGGAGGCACCTCAAGGAACTTCTTAACCTCTGCAATTGCTTATTTCAGACACATGTATTAGCTGTCTAGTACGTAGGCTGTAGAGGCTGGGGATCTGAGATAAGAAGAGAATGGATGGCCAGATGAATGCTGGAGTCCACAGGCACAGTGCAGACATGCTTGTGACCAAGCCTGAATTTTCAGGAGACTTTGCAGATCAGAACTGTGATCCGTCTTCTCCTCATATGCTTTGGTCTGTACAAGAACCAGTGTGGGATTTGCATCAGAGCCAATTAGGCACTCACTCCTGTTCCATACCACCGGTGTCACCAATGTCATTTGTTTAGCCTTGCTAACCTTTACAAAATGAAAATATGGATAATCCCTACCTGATATAATGGATGAAGGAGATTGGAAGGGGGAAGAGGTAACTGGTCCAAGGGCAGATGCTTAGTCAGTGTTAATTCATATGAATACAAAAATGGATTTTTCCATGATACTGCAGAGGACAGAAATGGAGTTGGGGATTATGGGTACGGAAAAGTCTCTTGATGTGATATGAAGAGTGTTCTCAAGGATTACACCCATCAAAGGATGGAACTGACTGTTCTTGGGTTCAGAGATACTTATAGCTTTGCAGGCATTCAGACAAATTGTCAGAACACAGAGTGATGTTGCTAGGGATAGGAGGCTGGACCATAGCGCCATTTTACAAATGTCCCCTTATCTTAAGCTAATTACTGCAGCTCAATTCACAATAGCTAAGATATGGAATCAACCCAGATGTCCATCAGCTGATGACTGGATGAAGAAAAGGTGGTCTGTCTGTCTGTCTATCTATCTATCTATCTATCTATCTATATCTTTATCTATATCTATATCTATTTCATCTATCTATATCTATATCCTATGAAATACTACTCAGCTATAAGAAAAGAGTGAGATCCTGTCTTTTGAAACAAAATGGGTGCAACTGGAAACCATTATACCGAGGAAATAAACCAGTCCCCAAAAGACAGATGTTTTCTCTGATATGTGGTAGTTAATAAAGAATATAAAAAGTGTATAGGGAAAAAACACTTCTGTTCAAAAGACTTTTTTCAATATAGAAATTAGAAAACCAGCTTTTTCTGGTTAAAGGAGAGAAGATAACTAGATTCCTGCATGTCAGTGCTGTCTTCTCCCTCTTCTGCAGCTTCCCTGTCTCCTCCCTGCAGCCATTCTGGAGCTCTGTAGTTAGATGTTTTCTCCAAGTCCCTGTATTCTGGGACCTTTAGATGCTCCAGTCCTCGAATGTGGAGCAGCAGTGGTCTGTGCCAGCTGCTGCGACTTGGCCATGCTATTCCCACAGTGGCCCCAGCTGCAGCACTGAGCCAGTGCAGAGCTCCCGTATAGCAGGTCTTCCTGCCTCCTGCTATTTTGGGGGAGCAGGGGCCCACTTTTCTTGTGCTCCCTGGGCCCCTTGGGCAAGATTCCCAAAGCTGTGGGCCAGAAACATGGACATCTCTGATCATCATCCATGGTATCTCAGCCCTGCAGAAGACCTGGACCCTGTGCCTTGCACCCTACAGTGAGACTTCCTGGATGCACCTGTGTAGACCTGGGGATATTTTGTTTTCTGCCAGGAGTTGCAGACTGGTTCCCTGGGTGCTTCCCTGCTGTAAAAGATTCCAGATTTGCCCCTGAAGGAAGGAAGGGCTGAAAGAAATGATGAACATGATATTCTTGTCACTCTTTCCTCTCTGAAGATTGTCTCAGTCTCCCATTGCAGTGCAGGGAGCCCAAAGCTCTCTCAGTAGTCTGCATCTGCCCCTTGATGTCCATTTTTCTGAAGTTGGACTCAGGTTTCCCAGAGCAAGGTTCCTGAGCTGCTGCATCTACTTTACAGAATAACCAATTAGCATACATCACCCATCAGAAATGACACAACCTGCAACATAGACCACTGACTTGGACATATGTTCTTTGGAAGGAGTAGGCACTGGGGACATGAGAAGTTGAAGGTTGCTATTGGTTATATTTTTAAAGGTAGGTCTACAAAGGGGACTTGAAAATTTACAAATATTTGGAACTTTCTTCTCTCATATTGGCATTATAATTTTAGCTCATATATTTACTATCATTAGTTTGGCTTCTTCACTTACAATATGTAACTAATATTTTAGCTTTTGGTATGAAGGAATATTAGGATAAACAAGAAAAATCCTTTAAAATATTTGACATATAATAGGTAATCCATAAATGTAAGCTTCCTTTAAATTCTTTTACTTTTGACTTGGATTTAGAAAGTGCACAGATGTGTTTCAACCATTCCTTCATCAAATATTACCTTATACCACTGATGTTCTAGCTCTAAACTGAAAACAGAGGTGGGAAGGCAGCTCTGCTGGACCCTCTAGTCTACCATTTGCTTAAGCTTGTGCTTATGATGAAAAGTCCCAGGTGTCAGGCAAAGTTCAAAGATTTTATTTCCTCCTGTAGTTTTATGACGTTCAGACTGTTCCCTCACAATTGCACTTAATTTTAACTTCATTAACTTCCTGTTCTGTCACAACAGTGGAGCAAGGATTTCTCCATGAACAGTATTCAAATAAGCTTTTAATGAGCTATTTAATTAAAGGCTAATTGAGGTGAATTCATTAAAGGTTTCTAAATTATGCTTATCAGGATAGCCATGTCTTAAGATAAGTTTTAAATATTTGTTTTATATTGCATTGTTTGATCATAAGAGTATGTATAAAATTACTTTTAAAAATTACCAATTAGAATGTGGGTGCATTTTTTCTTCTTTCATACTTGAGTGGGACAGTTAACTTATTAATTCAGTGTTTGTTCAGAGTTGGGCTGAGATGATAAACTGTAACTGTTGACCATGGTTGGAACTGTGCTCAGTTCATGAAAAATCCCAGGTCTCAAGATGAGGTATGGTTGGGATGCCAATGGCCATGTAAATCATAACTGCCTAGATGCAGGGATTTTACCAAGACCTGAAGACTCTTGGCTTTCAGGTTGACTCCATAGGGGAAAAAAGGACAATATATTCCCTCAGCCCAAAGCCACTCAGGAAATAACAAACGTTTGAAATAAGATAGGGCCTCTCCACATAAAACAGAGCAGCCCTAATCTCCATGGCTGCATTAGTGGGGATCAAAGTGTGACTCAACAAACTTGCACTCCAAGTCTCCTACAGTCCAGATACATTGCATAGCACTGAGGATATAGATTAACCAGGGTCCGTGGTTAGGTGGGAGAGAGACCTGAATCACCAGACGTATCCTCTACATTTTGAAATGTTTGTTTTTCATGGCCAGGACACAGCCTGATGAGAGCCTAGTCAGAGAAGGGTAGTGTGTTAGCTTGACTTAGCTATGTAAGACCAGCCCCATGAAAGACAGGACTCTAAGCCTTTAAATAGAGAAGCAGGTGTTGATCCAGCAAAGGAGTGAGGGAAGGTCATGAGTAGCAGAAGGATGGGCATGAGAAAGTCAGATTAAGTGGAAGAATATGATGAAGTTGAGAATTAATATGGAGTTCAAAAAGTATACTAGCAGGGCAAAGTTGGGAGATAGAGCTGGAGAGGGAATCAGGAGATACATCATGAAGTACAGCACAGAACTTGAAGTTGAAACTAAATTTTAAGGTGTTGTAGAGTCATTGAAAACTTGCTGTAACTCCCACTACACACACACACACACACACACACACATCATTTGAAGGACTTCAAGGAAAAGAAATGCGAAGTCAGATTCTAACTCATATAGTCCTTGGGGCAGTGTTTGGGTGGAAATGTCAGGAAAAGAGTGAGAGTTTTGTACTCTTTAGGCAAGAGGAAGGACAGCTAATGGATTGTTATACACTGGAGTATAGGAGAAGGAGACATCCAAGAGAAAATTCATGGATAAATATCCCAACATCATGTGATTTTGATATAGGAGAAAAGAAAGGGCTGTGGCACCAGATTTTGGCTTTGGATATCTGGATAGATGGTGATTTTAGCAATCAAGAGAGATGCTTAGTCAATGCATACCTGGAACACTATTCGATGCCTACACCTCATTTTAGGAAAGATAATGAGCAACTTGGAACTTGAAGGGGGAGAAACAACCATGCAGATGAAGGTGCTAAAATCATTTCCCATGTGGGTGTACTCAAGGACATGGAGCTATTAGACAGGAACTCACAAACCTGTGAATAGCTGCCACACTGACGAAGAAAGCCATGTGAGTATGAGAAAACCAACGTCACTTTTCTTCTATATATAAAACCTAACCATTGAGTGGATTTGCAGTATAATGGTGGAGTGAGGTGATGAGCAACTTGTCCCTGGGAAGGTACAAGAGGCAGTTGAATGCAACTTTTCTAAGGAAGTGTCTTGTCAAAATACAGGGTCACTAGTGGTCTCAATGTCACAAAGAGCTTATCCAGTGCTGTGATCGAACAGATCTGTGAATCTCTGATTGTATTAATTAATCACTTGGATCTGTCTCTCTCTGTCTCTCCTCTTTCAAGAATGGCTCCTTTGTCCCATGTGTGCATAAGTGAGGTGAATGAAAATAACCCATGTTATAAATACTGTGGAAAATGGTGCTTGGCTAATGTCACAAACCCAACCAAGTAAAACCACTTTCCTTTGAAAAAATGACCTTGCAATTTACATATTGAGATGCTTAAAAATAAGAGTTTGCATAAGAAGGAGGGTCAGAGCGTTGGAGAATACTTAGACCAGTACTCCCAGTAGGATACAACAAGGTGAAACCAGGGCCCTTTTTTGCATTCTTCCCAAACAGTGCATGGCGAATGTCTACTAACAGCTGAGAGGCAGAGAACAGGGGTTTATGCCTTTCCATGCAGAGTAAGAGCTCCCAACAAAAGTACACCCATGTTTCACTTAGAAAGTCTTCACAGATATAGACAGATGGACAGACTCAGTCTCATTTCATTGACATTAGGGCAAAGCCAGGCTCCTAACAATGACTAATGGGCAGAGTATATTCATTTAGTGGATTTCATTAACATATTCATTCATTCATTCATTCACTCTAAGCTCTTTAAGAAATGGCAACCTGTCTCTCAGCTCCATCTTGAGACTCCTCCTATAATCTCACTTCCACACTCCTTCTTGGCTGGACAATGGCAAGAGCTCCTAATGGCATCCCCATATATTTTGTGGGGGGAGAGCCTAATCTCTTCTCCATATTCTCAAAGCAGTTGCCTTCCACATGAATTGGCCCTGAGGCTGGTTTATTATCCATCCATGGTTCTTTTTTTTTTTTTTTTTTTTTTTTTTTTGCCAGGCAGAGTTACACAGTGAGAGAGAGAGAGAGTCGTAGACAGTGAGAGAGAGACAGAGAGAAAGGTCTTCCTTCTGGTGGTTCACTCCCCTAATGGCCGCTACGGCCGGCACTGTACTGATCTGAAGCCAGGAGCCGAGTACTTCCACCCGGTCTCCTATGTGGGTGCAGGGACCCAAGCACTTGGGCCATCCTCCACTGCCCTCCCGGGCCACAGCAGAGAGCTGGACTGGACGAGGAGCAATTGGGACTAGTACCCAGCACCCCAACTGGGACTAGAACCCGGGGTACCTGAGCTGCAGGTGGAGGATTAGCCAAGTGAGCCATGGCACTGGCCCCCATGGTTCTTTTATAATTACAGTGAAGGATGCAGCCTCACTGGCTTTCCCTGAGTGTATGGACTGAAGTGTGTCCTCCCTAACTTCATATGCCAAAATCCTAACTTCCACAATTTCAGAACATGACGGTATGAGGGCAATTCAAAAAGTTTATGAAAAATGGGATGAAAGATCAGTTTCTTTGGGCACAAAATAATTTTGAAATCCACTCATACTCTTTCATAATATGAACATTCCATATACTTTTTGAAAATTTTCTGAAGAGGTAATTGTGTTAACAATGAGGTCATTTATTAGGGTGGGCCCTAATCCAATAGGGCGGATGTCCTTGTGAGAACAGGAAATTTGGACACAGGTGCAGAGGAAAACCCTAGGAAGACACAGGATGGGTGCAGGCACCTGCAAGCCCTCTCTGCAAGGTTCAGAAAGGAACAACCCCACTGACACCTGGATTTGGGACTTTCCACTCTCTATAATTGGAAAATTCACTTCCGTCGTTTGAGTCCCCCGGGGCCTTTGGTACTTTTTAATAGAAGCCCTAGCACACCAACACATCACGTTTTCCCGGAATGCTATATCTGGCCCTGGCAGGGCCTCCCTGGTGCTCACCTTCCTTAGCTTGCCTGGACTCTTCTTACTCACCCGGATTTATCTGGGATGTCACCTTGTCAGAAATGCTGTTCCTGACCCCAGATGGAATATAGTCCTGTCCTCACATTAACTCTTCTCAATATGCCTCTATCCAGTTAGCTGCTAATCCAGTCTTCCCTGCATAATGTAAGCTGTGAGGCCATGGGGCTATGCCTGCTTCGTATATCACTGTGGTGTGTGGGTGCAAGGCCTGGCTCCTATAGGCTCTCAGTTGATCTGTTGAATGGATGGATGGATGGATGGATGAGTGAATGAAATCTCATTTTCCTTGTTCCCATATGGCAGTCAATAACTTAGCAAGGGGGAGAGAGAAATGCGTAAGTCAATCTTGGCCTCTGACAGTGTGGGACATACAATCCTGTAGATGAGGCTGACATCAACCAGATAAATATGCTGAGGTGTAGCAAGCGCTGACTTGGAAAAAATGCCCTTGACTTCACCATGAAGACATCTTTGTCCTCCTATGCCAACAAGTATCTGCAGCTGCTTCATGGAGAGGACACCCTTACAGAATTATTTCTGATGAGCTAAAATTGAGTGAAAGAGTGTGGCTCCTAATAAGCTGCTTTTTCCTTGAGAAACAATTCAATTTAAGATCGGTGGGAATGGTGTTTGGGCATCTCACAGTCTCCTAGTGGTGAATCTGCGAGACTCTAATTCCCAGAGGTGTCACAGATGGAGGCAGCACAAGGCTGAGAATTTGTCTTGTTTAGGCTGCAGCAGAGTTAACGCAAGAGGAGGCCAGGGAGAATTTACTACCTCTAGAGGCAGATTGATTAGAAAGAACTGCCAGCAATTTCCATTTGCATTTTTGCCTGGTAGGATTGGGGAAAGGGAGATGGTTCTAAATGAGAACAGCCCAATCATTTTCTCCTAAAACTTGCTCCAATTTGTCTCCCTGCTCCCAGAAGTTACTACCTTGCATAATCCAGGAAGGGAGATAATCAGCACTTTGAGTTACATCGGTTTTGCCTGTTCCCTTGATAAAATGGCAAAATTCGCCTATGAAATCCCGGAGTTCATTATGGTGTCGTTTTCTCTCCCCTTAAATCAAAGCCATTTTATCTCCTTCAATCTAACCAGGCTCCAAGAAACAGCATCGTGGCTTCCTCTTGCTTTCAATTATTCATATTCCTCTGCTGACAAAAACCCCAGCCCTGCGATCCTTGGGCGAGTTTTAGTCCAGACTCTGCCAATTGCTCACCAGAGCTGGGCTTGAATTGCCATCATTCACCACCAAATGGAAAACAGCCACCCAAGGGAGGGCCACGGCACCGGGAAAGTGCAATTTTGCTGGGGACACATATGGACGCAAACTCTTGCACATGCAGGCCTTAATTGAAAAATAAAACAATTAGCTTTTAATACTTTTGAAATAACAGAGGGAAGCACATTTATAGCATGGCTGGGAAGAAACAGCCATTTGCTGTTTCTTTTTTTAATAATACTGAGTTGTGCTCACGGTTAAGCTTATTAAAACACAAAAGCAGAACTTAGCAGGACACCCGTGTGCCATTCTATTGATTATCTGTGAGCTGTCTTTGCCCTCTGTCTACTCTCAAACACAACACAAAACTGAACCACGGACTGGAGAGAAGACTGTTAGTGGGCATTTGGGTGTCATTTACTGTGTTCCAGGGGCTGGTCACACAGGCTGTGTGCTGAGGGGCTTTTGAGATCACCAAGGAGCACGTGTGCGATTTGGCTGGGTCTGGGTTGGCCCATCCACCTGTGAGGTGGTCCTTGGACATGGGTGCACTCCTCATCTTGGAAGGTGCAGCCTCCAAAGTGCCCCAGAGCAGAAGCTTGAGCCCCCAGTGTGCAGTCAGTGTTTGCCTCCGGGAGCTCTTCACTTTCCATTTTCTCTCACAATCATAGGTGATAGCTGGGAGTGACCAGCTCCACCTGCATGCAGGGATCCTCCAGTTCTTGGCGTGATTTAGAAAGCCTTCCAGGAAATGGCCCCAGTACCTGTCTGTCTGTATTTTTTAGCCACCTTCACCTGCAAGTCATGCTCAGCCACACCCGTGTGCTTGCGCGGGTTTTGCAATTCCATGCTTTGCATACATGGTTCCCCATATTCTCAGTTGCTTTTCTCCTCTTTTGGCAAACTCTGACTCATCCTTACAGGTGTCACTCAGATAAGATTTCCTTTGTGAAACCCAACTCATATAATTTACCTTCGGCTCACTATCAGTTTCTCCTATATCTATTAGAGTCTCTCCATGTGGGGTTCTTCCACTCTACTAGAATATCTTGAGAGAGGAGCAAGTTACAGCTCAGACATCTGGCACGTTGTGGTTACCCAACAGCATCTGCTGAAAGAAGCACAAACCCAGGAGACAGACTGGTGTGTCTGACGGTCAGGGTGATCCCATTGCTGAGTAAGAGAGGAGTGTCAGTACAGGATCAGCTGTGTGTGCTGTTTCATCATTATTCTCATCCATCCTGCGGAGTTCCATAAACTATAAGCAAAGCGCAACCTGGGAAAGCCCGCTTATTACCATTTGATTTTTAAATAGATATATTGATAAAAAATAGTAATTAACTGAAGGGCATTTAAATAGAAGAGTGAGCAGCTCCAAATCTCTCTTCCCAGAAGCCAGTGAATTTTTTTCAGGGTTTGTTCATGTTGACCCATGTTTTTTCCATAAATGTGGTCATAGGTCATACCCAATCAAGCAGTTTTGCTTTTCTGACTTTTGAAATCATTTATTATTTTTTTTACTTCATCTAACTAGTTGACTTGTTTAAAGCTGATGTTTATATTCTGTTTTCTGCTGTGTAGTTAATTGTCTCAGTTGCTACAGATCATCAGATATGTCTTCTTAAAAAATGGGCCATACGTTTAAATGTAGGGTTTCCAATGTTCAACCATCTGCTTTAAAATCCAAGCCCCATCACTTTCCAGACTGTGACATTAGGGACGTCACTTAACCTTTTGAAACTCAGTTTATTCTTAAGTAAAATGAAAAAATTAGCATTTACTAAGTATGATTTTAATAAAATTTAACAAAATAAGAAGCAGTCTAAGCACAGTGCCCAGAACAGACTAATAGATCATTAAGTGCTAACTATCTCATCATAACTGTTATTATTAGCAAGAAGAAATGTTAATATATTCATCATCTTTAAAATAGGGTTAACAGTTATTTAATGCATTTTTCAGTTGGTGTCTTTGTTTGTAGGGAGATTAAAAGAGATGACTAAGCAAGGTGCCCATGTTTCTGAAAATCATTGAACAAAGGTCTGATAATTCAGGGGTCAGAATATATGCAGAGCCAGAGAAATTTGCCTTAATTTTTAATCACTACGTGTCACTGACTAATGTGTCTGGTGATGAAGGCTATAGAGTAGCTGTGACATGGGACCAGAGACCATCATTGGTGGAAACACAGTTTTCTCTCTGAGGGCAGGCAAGTCATGGCCTCGTCTGGGTTTTGTTTTTCTAGTCTGTACGTCAGGGTGATGGACCAGATGATGTGTAGAGCCACTTAAAACCCTCCGAGTTGGTTGTGTTACCAACCGCCCCACCAAGGTATTCCATTAGCGCATGGGTGGATTATCAATAACAATTTTTTCTTCTAATTGTCTCTTCTACCTTTTATAACCTAGTGAGTATAAATTATTAGAAAGGACTATAATCAGGAAAGCATTGGTGTTCTACTGAGTTGCCAAATGAAAGAAATGTATAGCGGCCAGTGATGGGCTTAATGAGTTAAGCTACTGCCTGTGATGCTGGCATCTTATATGGGTGCTGATTCGTATCCCAGCTGCTCTGCTTCTGATCCAGTTCCATGCTAATGCGCTTGGAAAAGAAGTTGGAAATGATTCAAGTACTTGGGCCTATGTGGGAGACCCAGATGGAGCTCCAGGCTCCTAGTTTTGGTCTGGCCAAGACTTGGCCAAGGAGGCCATTTGAGGAGTGAACCAGCAGATGGAAGATCTGTCTCTTTTTCTATTTCTCCCTCTCTCTCTCTGTAACTCTGCTTTTCAAATAAATAAGTAAATAGTTTTTGAAAGAAATGTATAGTAATGTTGCAAAGAGTGGATCACGTTGGGAGATAATGAGTTTACATTCCCCAAAATATTCCACTAGGCATGATGATGCCTTTGAGTTATTGCAAAGATGCTAAAGTAGCCCATTAGAGTTTGGGTTTGATAACCCCAGAGGAGACTTTCACAACCTCAGAGTTCATAAAAAGTTCCCTCCTTATCCTGGAAAGATGTGCCACATGAAGAATTGCAACAATTAACTTTTAATTGCACTTAGTCATCTCTATTTTTAAGCCAAAGGTGATATAGGTCCTCACTGCTTCTCCCATGAAGCTAAGTCGGAGACTTGGGAACACAGACGTTGCTGGCTTGTTTCCCTTCAAACATGCAGGGTATGCAATGCTCGTAGATTGAATTCATACATTGGCCTCTCAGTCTGCTCTTTGCTGGGATTTATGGTCCAGCCACCTGTCATGTAGACAACAGTGGGCCATTATGGTGCTAAAGTTCAGACCCTCTCAGAGCCAAAGTAAAGAAACGCAACTGTGTTTATTTTAAATACATAATCAATCATAACACTGTGAATAGCCACTTTTCTATTAATGCCTTCATATATCATGTAAAGCCCTCTTGCTTCTACATAATTCTCTTTTGTCTGGTTCCTTGCCTTTTACTTTATGGTTTCATTCAGGGGATAATATAGACCCACTGCTCTGAACAAGACTTTCCTCTATATTCTCTGTTTAGGTCCAAGGTTAGCAAGAGGAACATTTTCTCTAAATAATGCAGATGGGGAATGGACTTGTAAGCACTCCAGCTACAATGGATTTGTGGATCTGAGTAAAGAGCAAATGACTTTTGAGGAGGAGTATTGACTTTGCCATTTAGTGTCTGTGCGGCCATAGACCAATTATTGCCTTCTGGATCTAAGTTGCCTTGACTATAAAGCATGGATGTTTTAGGGCTCCATGTGAGGATCTGAGTAGTTGGTTACACAGTTCACAAGTGCAATGCCCAGAGAAAATTCTGCTAATTTTACTTTTAATTCACTTTGAGTGGAATCTACTTAAATATTTTTAAGAGGGTCCTTGCCTGCCAGACATCAATAGGTAAGTGAGTAACAGGGTGAAGGGTCTAAGATATGCTTCAAACTATTACAACAAATAGTGAAGGTTGCTGGCTAGCTTTGGGCAGAAGGCTTAGGAAAGTAGAAGAATAACTGTCTTCAAACACCGAAAATTGAGGCAGTGTTCCTTTCCTGCTTCTGGAACAAGGTGAAGAACAGGTAGGTACTTATTTGAAGGCACATTTTAAGGTAGAACTGCTCAAAAAGCCTGCTCACAGAATGGGTTGCCTTGTAGGTTTTTAGCTTACTTTTACTGAAGAGATAAAATGAGGAGCAGCGCAAGATTTGGGAGATCGCAACATAGGTTAGCAAGACAGCTGGATGGTACAAAAGGAAGCTTCCAACTCTCAAAATATCTTGACCACAGCATTGCCCACAATGAAAAAAATCTTGGGATTACCTGTACTCCCTAGACTCAGGCAGAAAAAATGTGAAGACAGTAGCACTGATTGAATAGACTACATACCAGGTATTGAATATTTGTATTATTTTACCTTCGTAACACCTCGTCTAGGACTGCTACATAGGCGATAATCAGAAAATGTCTGTCAAAAGAATAAAGAAATGAATGCATGATTCGTTAAATTTAATTATGATGTACATTTTACAAGTGAGAGGAAGCAGTTGTAAGTGGTAGCCATTTTGATTGATCTTTAAAAACACGCCTATAATTTTAGAACATCTTTGAGGAGGGGCTTTCACCAGCAAGATTTGGAAGTCAAACTTCATTTCTTTTGAGCGGAGAGTTCTAAGCTACAAAACTAGGAGCTTAGAGAATCCTTCTGTTTATCAAAAGTTAAAATATCAGCCATCAACAGACAGGACAGGTGCACTAATGAGAATGTATAGCTTTTCATTATTAGGCCAATTTGCACAAAGCAATTGGAGTTGGTAAGTTACAACAGCTACAGGATCTGTTTAAAACACTAGAATGATTTTAATTTTAGAATGATCATAAATTGTCAGCATTTCTGGGTTTACAAGTAGACCTTGGAGAAAGGAAGATTCCAGCAGGTGTAATGCTAATAACATTGTACAAGTAATTAAAGCAAGCTTCCTACAGCAGATGCTAAACTAAGTGAAATCCATGGGTTGATTTTCTATTTCCCATAACTTGGAAAAAGTTTATTGAACTCCTGCTGGTCTTTGTCATGCAGAAGAACTGGGCCTCGCCTACTGATCCTTTAAGTTGCTTTGAGAAAAGCCTCTCTCCTTAGGAGTCTACTCCAGCGGTGATTTTAGGAATTACCCTTGAGCAAACTGCAGGTCAGAACTCTTAGACCTTCAGCCAGCTTGGAGACAATGCAGTCTGTAGAATGCACCACCATTCTTCTGGCCTGAGTGTAGCAAACACAGGAGGGAGTCATGGTCCTATAGGCTGTAGGACTGCTGAAGCAGGAGTCAGCTGACCTACCAAGATGCCATTTTCTTTCTTTTGGAACAGATATTTTTCATACACTCCATGGAGTGAAAACAAAAATGAAGCAGGCAGAAAGCAAATGATGGTGAAAAATGGACTTTATTGTTTTTGTAGTAAAAGTATGTACAACAATTTGGGCTCCGGACTGGAAACTAGACAGTGAGTTGAAGAAAAGCTGTTTTTTCTCATCATCTATTAATTTACTGAGATGCACAAATGTGCAGTTTCCAGTTGGTATGGTGAGTACCTTCCAAAGGTCAGTGGATAAAGTCAAAAGAGTAAGACCCCAGTGACTCCTGGTCCTGTTGAATTCCACTAGTCTGAACAATCCACCACAGAGTTTAAACTTTTCTTGCACATCCCAAAGAGACACTTGGATATTCAACTGCTGTCCTCGTTGACCCAGTAGTCCTTAGCAGGAAATTAAAGAGGATTAAGGAAGGGCTGTGTGTGTGGTGGGGATGGGAGTGGTGGAGGGGAGATCCATTTGTTTGTATTGTTTAATCCTTAGCAGGAAATTAAAGAGGATTAGGGGGTTTTGTGCCTGCATGTGTGTGTGTGCAGAGCCCCTTATTTGTATTGTTTTTCTCTTTTCAATAAACATTCATGGGTGCCCTTAATAAGTCCTATGCTCTGGAATTAAACATTAGGAATATAGAAGTGGGTAAGGAAAATTTATTTCCTTTCTTGAATGAGCTTAAAGGCTATTTGGAGATACAGACAATACATACAAGTCATCATGAATAGACATAAACTAATTACCTATTATGTTTATGACCTTCTATACCGCATGCGAAATCTCAGCTAGATGGCATTTCTTGGTGTTAAAGTAGCACTTTCCATTCATCGAAATATGTGTGTGATGACCCTGTGGGATAACACTGAGCGTTCGAGATGTAGTCCTAGAAACAAGTATACAGGGAAGAAGTCTGGGACGTGCAAGGGCTGATGATGGAGTGTTGCTGGCGGGAATTAAAGGCACTTTTCTGGAAGAGGTGGCATCGAGTTGCATCTCAAGATGTTGATCTGTGTGCGCTAAGATAATGTGCGTGTGTGAGGCAGCGTTGTGCAGAAGGGACGGCATGAACAGAAGCATAGGATAAGGAAAGGACGTAGAGTATTGGGAAGTTAATAGAAAGTTGGTATGGTGGAGCTGGTATCATAGGAGAATGATGATGGGGTGAGTTGAGTCTGAATTGGTGAGTTAGAACCATTTGACAAAAGCTTAAGTATATGAGCTTTATGCTCTGGGTGATGAGGATCCCCAAGGTCCATCAGCAGCCAATAATTGCATTATTTTCAAGAATAAAAGGAGTGGAGGTGATTTGTTAGCTGCTAGGTTCGGAGCTTAAGTGGACTGTGAGGGTGATTGGAGGATGGTATCTGTCATCTTCGGTCTTCACCTTTGTCCCTCGATTCCAAGCAGAAGTGACACCAGATTTCCTTCCTTGAATTTTTGGACCATGTGATGGGAACCTCCTCCTTCCCTCTCGGGCTGCCTCTTCACTCACCCCTTGGGCTCCAGCTCAGAGGCTGCCTTTGAAAGCATTGTCTCACTAAGTATGACTTGGGACCCTCCTCCAGCTTTTCTTCCTTCCTCAATGAGGGCACATATCACTATATGCCGGTGCTTTGTTCCTCACCTGCCGTCTATCACCTGTGCCCCCTTCATATGCATGTGCAAATTAATGGTGAGCTTGTGATTAAGTAAGTGGGGCATTTGGGTTGATTCATGGAGTTTGGTTGAAAAACAATTTTTAAAATTTACTTTTGTATTTATTAGGATGAAATACATGAACGGCCTAGTTAAGACAGAAAACAAAAACAGACACAAGACAGACGTGCTAGATGGATGGCAGTGCGGCTGCATTTTTAAAAATGTCACCAGCTTTCTGGTCCCAAAATGGTAACAGCTCTAGGCCCACGTGTTGCCCTGTCGCTCTCCACCCACGCAGTTTCTTGCATTCTTGCCATTACAATACGATGTATAAGGGTCCTTTTCAAAGAAGGAGGATCAGGAAGAGATTTGACAGTGAGGTAAAAATAGCATCAGAACTGAGTGAATAGAAGCCTCCAAACTGAGCTGATATTGAAATCTGAAGTGGCGAAAAGAACAGAGCCAGCCAGGGCACAGGCACTGGGGAAATTCACCGACACCTTCTTATCTGGAGTCACCTGGACAGTCAACAGCACAGCCCCTCCGCAGCTCCCGTTTAGCTGTTGTGAGTTTAGAAGCACATAGATACCAACTGGGACATTTGGAAATCTGAGGGCAACAGTGGTTTTCTCTGATGAATTGTCCACCCAAATTTCAGACAGCCAGATTTGGAGGACCCAGGGGAGTTCAGATCTGCAAGGGCCAAAAACAGGAACTGCAGCTGAGAAATGAAACTAACTAGGTTGCAGGTGAGTGGCTAGACCTGAAGACAGGATGCAGAGAGGAGGGATCATTTCACAGAACTCCACAGTTTGGATTTGCATTTCTGGTCTCATAATTGGTTGATAGGATGTGTAAGTCACAACCCAATGCCCTGCATTATTTTGTTCTCCTATTTTGCCTTACTTCATACACACACACACACACACACACACACACAGAGCTATTCTATACCTGCACTGGCTGCGTCATTGTGAGGTCAAAGTTGGTTGCCATCAAAGCTGATCTTATGAAACAGGAAACTCTCCAACGTCACATTTTACTGCAGTCATTAGCCAAATCCTCAGGAAAAGCAATCAATAGTGGCAGAGTAATCAAGGGAAGGCTGCAGGGGGCCCAGAGCAGCTCAGGGTACAGGAGAAGTCCTACCTGAGTTTGATTCAAAGATTGACTGCTCTTGTCTTAAGTGCTTTCCACACTCGCCACAATCCCAAGCAGAATGTAGGATATTCTTCATGGATAAGGCATTGGGAAGGTAAGTGCAGAGTCTCCTCTATTCAACGATACCCTCCATTCCTGAAGGGTCCAGCTGCGATACCATTGGAAACTCTCATTTGCTCCGCGTATCATATCCAATTCTATGATCTTTGGTGGTGAAACGCCTTCATGTGAAAACATTTCACTTATGTGAAGAACTCCTTGCTTACCACAAAGCCTGCAATGAGGTCTAATGGTTTCCCATTCCTCATCGACGCTGCTGGGTGTTCCTTGGGTGGAGCCTGCATCCGCTTTCTCTGTAAACTCTAGAGAGACAATAGGATAGGAGCATGAGAGCCCCAAACTGGATTTTGTAGCTTTATACGTTTATGGAAATAAAGCCATTTCTGTTTCGAAAATGTCTTACTGAAACTATCGCCTGATGTAAATGTGGGAATCACAAGATTTTGGCAAGGAGAGACTTCCTGGACATATGGGGGTTTCCCCAAGTTTTAGGGGCATCAGAGTCTTCTTTTAGTAGCGATGAGCTCCCTCTTCCCCTCATGGGGTGTGGGATGGCGCTCTGATCGAGGATCAGTCAAGGGTCAGAGCTGGTCATGCAGAGGTGGGGGCAAGGGAGAACGGTGGTACAAGGAGGTTGCTGCGAATGGGAACTGGATATACTCCCCCCCAGAAATGGGAATCTCTGGGGATGGGGACAAAATAATACAATGAAGCCAGGACAGAAATCTGCAGTCAATATTATAAATAGAGGCAAGGAGATGGGGGGTTAATTGTGTGAATCTTCTCAACATCAATCGTCCTTAACTTAAACCCCTCAACAGATAGTTATTGAGCACATGCATTGAGCTAAGTCCTGTGCTGGCTGAGAGAGTCCTAGTAGCAAACAGGAAAGACTTCTCACCACTGAATGGCATTCATGTTCCAATAGCAGAGGGTGGGGAGGCAGCATAAAGTTGGAGTTTAGTTCACCAGCCATGAACTGGGCAGAAAGAGATTCAAACCTTGATTTTACTGCACGTTGACCATGTGTTTTTGAGAAACTCACTTAACCTCTTTGACTCTGTTTTCTCATCCGCACAGCAGGAAAGGGACATTGTGAGACAGGAACTATGGCTGCAGCGTGCACAGGGCTGACGGATACTCAGAGTAAATGGCACCCCAGAGTTGTGTCCTTGGTCCCCTATGGGTGTGCTTTCCAGAGTGAGTGAGCCGCAGAGGCAGGCTAAACACTTATGGTTGACAGCTGATGGCCTTAGCATGACTGTCCTTTGGTGGCACATTGACATACAGGGCTAGTCATAAAGACTTTCCTATTCCCCACCTGTTGTAGTAGAAGGAAAGTGAACTGCACATCACAAAGGTGCATTTGTGGCTACAAGGCATCCAGAAAACCCTTCACTGCTGCTACTTAATGAAATCCTCTGCCTGCAATGCTTGTACCCCTTTCGGGCACTGGTTCAAGACGGGGCTGCACCACTTCCGGTCCGGCTCCCTGCTAATGCACCTGGGAAAAGTAGCAAAAGATGACCCACGTGTTTGGGTCAGAAGATTCATGTGGGAGATCCAGAAGAAGCTCTGGATTCCTAGCTTTGGTCTGGCCAAGTCCTGGCCATTGCAGCCATGTGAGGAGTAAACCAGCATATAGATTCTCTGTCTCTCTTTCTCTCTGTCTTTGTTTCTGTCTCTGTCTCTGTCTGTCTGTCTGTCTCTCTCTCTCTGTAACTCTGCCTTTGAAATAAATAAAAGAAAAATCTTACAAAACAGACTGACACAATTATTGGATCAGAAATCCATTGAGTCATTTTTAGCAACTTATGTTAATTTATCAGTAGTATCTGTGTAGCTCTTCTTCCTTCTGGTAAGTAAGTCCCTACCCCTTGGGACACAAAGGAAGATGACAGCCACAGGAGATGGGATAGACCACATGAAGCAAAGCTTCTGGGCCTGAAAATTGTGGATTTATAAGAAAACATTCTCCTAGAGCGATTTCTTAGGGAAACATAAAGACACCCATCTTTATTTGGTTGCTTGATTTTCCAGTGATTATTTCATTCCCCTTGATAAAAATATAAAGAAATTTTTATGCATTGAGATGTCTATGGGTTATTGATGTATGTTGACATGTGACTTTTTTTAAGTTTTTTAAAGATATTTGAAAGGCAAAGCAACTGACACACACACACACACACACACACACAGATAAAGATTTTCCACTCCTAAAGAACAGGCCATCAAAGAAGGAGGTACCTTTCTCTGAAGGGAGGAGAGAACCTCCACTTTGACTATGAGCTTGTCTAAACAAGATAAGAATCGGAGAACTCAGAGGGCTTCCATAGCCTTGGAAACTCATGACTGGAGCATAGGGAGATTACTGATGCCATAGACAGGAGTGTCAATTGGTAAAGTCAACAACAGGAGTCACTGTGCACTTACTCCTCATGTAGGATCTCTATCCTTAATGTGCTGTACATTGAGATTTAATGCTATAACGAGTACTCAAACAATATATTTCACTTTGTGTTTCTGTGGGGGTGCAAACTGTTGAAATCCTTACTTAATGCATACTAAACTGATCCTCTGTAAAAAAAAAAAAAAAAAAAAAAAAAAAAGAAATTATCAATTCCCAACTTGACTCTCACTGGGATCAAACATGACAATAGGTCTGCTCTGATTTCATCATCATTTTAAAAAATCATCTATTATTTTTCACTTTATGTTTCTGTGTGGGAGCAAACTGTTGAAATCCATACTTAATGTATACTAAGCTGATCTTCTGTATATTAAGATAATCGAAAATGAATCTTGATGTGAATGGAAGGGGAGAGGGAGTGGGAAAGGGGAGGGTTGTGGGTGGGAGGGACGGTATGGGGGGAAAGCCATTGTAATCCATAAGTCGTACTTTGGAAATTTATATGCATTAAATAAAAGTTAAAAAAAAAAAAAAAAGATTTTCCACTCCTGACTCACTATCCTAATGCCCACCACATGTGGGTTTGGGTCAGGTTGAAGTCAGGAGCCAGGAATTCCACCCATGTCTCCCACATAGGTGGTAGGGATCCAAGTATTTGAGCCATCATCTACTGACTCATAAAGTGTGCATGAGCAGGAAGCTGGATAGAAAGTGGAGGTGGGACTTGATCCCAGGCATTCAGATGTGAGATGTGAGTGTCCCAAGTGGCAGCTTAAGTTACTGCACTACCATGCCTGCCGCCCAAATATCTTTCTTTTAGCTGATTTTTTGTGTTCCCTTTTATGTAGGACAAATGTGTCACAGACTCATACTCTCCAGCATATTAGCATTGGCGCCTGATGCAGAGCTTCTCTGTAGCTTTCCTGTCCCTTCGATATTTTGTCCCATTAATGAGATGACCACAGAAAGCAGAAAACTTACTCCTGTTTTTGATCTAGGTAGGTTTGTTCTGACTTGGGGTGACCAACAGGAGTGTGGGGATCAGCATAATAATGTGTCTCATTAGGTATTGAATGTTCAGTTGAGTTATTTTATATACCACATAGGCCTTCCTCTGGATGAGGTCTTCATTATAAACGATTGTCTTGGATTCCCAGATTGAAAGAACTGACTGCTCAATTCAAGATCTGACCATCCCCTCAATGCATTGTTTTTAACATTTACCTTAGTTAAGCTACTTGTTGTTATCTTTTAAATATCTCTATTTCTGATACTGTTCTAGGTACTAAAATAGGATGTATCCAAACTTCTCAGGAACCTCATAGAGACAGATGATGGTAGAGGGACTCCCTGATGAGGCAAAAAGGCTCAGACTTTGCTCAACACCAACTCTACAGCAAATAGATCCAAAGTGGAGTTTTTAATTCAATCGACACAGGGGTCCCTTGTCTTTATCCTGCAAGTACCTGCATACGGATTGTTCAGAGCCTGCAAAGGGGTTTTATCTATTTCTCCATGTGCCTTGGGTCGCTAAGCTTCTGTAAGTTCACACTGGACCGTGCTGATCAGAATTCAAAGCTGAGAACTTGAGCAAGCTGTAGATCTCATTGCAGTGAATGATGGGGCCAACATATGAACTTGCCCTTAACAAACTGAGACATTCACATTTCTCTGTGGCATAGCTTGACATTTAGGCTTTTGTTTATTGTCATTCTAACAAGTAGCCCTGGATGTGTGTGTGTGTGTGTGTGCAAGCGTGGGCCCACGTACTCTTGACTATCACACAATTAAAAGCTTAACGGAAGAGACTAACACCTTCATTAAAACCAGCTCCTTTTACTTATTTAGTGTTTCAGGGAGCTGGAGAGAGTTAAGACCTGGGAATAGGCCTCCAAGGGAAAGCTTTTCATGCAGGAACCAAAGATGCCACTCTAACTACTGGACTGCAGGCAACCTAATTAAGTTAGGAGAAAAACAAAAACAACAAAAGAAGACACAATAAATATGGCCATTTGAAGAAATCAGACAAGTGATTATATTTCTTTGCTGCAAAAGTGCCTGAGAGATCGCCCAGCCCCTTCTTTGATTAATATTACTTGTGCTGGTTGCATACTGCTCAACTTGGCATTGCATTTATCAAAGTCTTGCAGAAAAGACAGGCATTAGCACGTGAGAGGAATGAGTGTAATGAGTCCCAGTGCCTTGCAGGGAATAACTGGGTCCCACGAATGCAGGTGGTCATGCCAGGGTCGAAGGTCCGTGGCCTGAATCCTCGCTTTTTCTTCCCCAAACTACTAAGTCCCACAGGCAGCTCGTAGGATGCAGGTTTCACTCTTAGTCTTCCAAATGGGAAGACTTGCCCTGTGTACACTGCAGGTCGTCTTCAGGGGTCCACTTTCCTCTTACGTGGCTCCCGCCAAAGGCCAGAATACAGAGAAAGGCTTCAGGAAGACACTTCTCAGCCATTTGGTTCCAAATGCCAACCACGTTGTCTGCTGTTGATTCTCTGGGCAGTGAATTTATAAAACTGCACACTCCTGGAAGCTATCCTCTGTGTCTCTGATTCGATGGATCAAAACAGACAGAAAAGCCACAAGGAATTCAGATGATCAATGAATTTTGTGAAACACTGATTTCTAAACGTCATGTCGACTTTGCCTCTGGACACTCAACCTTTGTCAAGGTAGACTCTGAGCTAAGGGGTCGTTCCCTGGAAACCTGGGTGTGATAGAGGTCTTTGTGGTGCTCTTATTACCAACCTGAAATACATCATCTGAGCTATTACACAATTGCCATCACGGAGTTGGATGGCGGCCAAGTACCTCAAACTTTAATTGAAGGTTGCTCTAAAACCTTGGAGAATGAATTCAACTTCTGCATTTGCAGTAAAATTTGGCAGGTAATATTGACCTTCATATTTCCCATGCCCCTTTCAGAATGGCACAGAAAAGAAGTTTCTTCAGAAATCACGCTTCTTCCTTCTTTGACTCAGTTGCAGAATTGGGAAGATTTCTCACGTTGTATGTAATGGACTGTGTTTCCTTCTTTATCTGGGATGCCAGGGAGCTCAGAGCCCTACTCAATACTTACAGAAGCATTTGAACCCTTGTAATTACTGTATCTAATTTTATAATCTTAATTATTTCTCATTTAACATTTCTATTCAATCAATGTTATTTGAAGAAACTCTTTGAAAAATCTTGGGGAAAGAATTAAAACTTGAAGATTTAGAGAGTTCCTTCTGACAGTTGTGGGGAGAGGATTCCAGGTTTTCAAGCCTCCTATTATAGGCAAATAAAGAAAAATGAGATGGGTCCATCCTCTCTCACCTTCTTTGATCCACTGCAATACATTCCTTCCTTAAACTCCTTCTCGTGCCCTTCAAACAGCTGGTGTGCTATAGGGCAAATCCCGCCCCAGCACCCAGGGTCCATCCTAGATCCTACATCGTGAATATTATTCATTGGCATGAACTACGCCTCTAATATCTCCAGGCTCACATACATAAAACTTTAAGATTATATAGGTCTATAGATTTCTCTTATTACTTTTTATATTCAAATCCATTAATATGAAAAATTTCAAAGCCATTTTAGATTGGAAGTAATTCAGCCAGATATGGTTTGAATGTGAAACCTGATTTTGGTCGGTTTAAAAATATTGAGGGGGGCCTGCATGTGGCTGTTGCTACCTCAAGACCCTGGCTAAACTCACAGCCATAAAGTTTGCCTACCACAAAATTGCCTCCTGCTATGAATCTAAAATGCTCACTTATACCAGACTTGAGCATGAGGACCAAAGGCTTCCTGACCTTTTCCCAAATAACCTTGCAATATAAATAAAAAACAAATGAATAAATGAAATAAAATGAAAGAACAGCAACCTAAAATAAACTCTGGCAGAGAAATTCATTATTTTTAAAAGGAATAACTCAGGAAGCCTATATCACAGGCATTAAACATGCCAAAATTTGTATACACAACAATAATACTTAGAGGAATTAATCCTAAAAAAAATTGGTGATATTACAAAGTGAGAGGAAAAACAAACAATGCACAAACATTTCATTACAAGTGATATTTATAATACCATAGTTCTAGAAAAATTTCCATATTCAGTAAAGTAAGAGTGGTTACCACACTTAACAAATACTCACTGATTGATGCTTAAAGACAAAAATTTTATTTAATCAGAAAAAGGCATCGGAAGTGAACAATTTTTCATTAAGTTTGATAGTCCCTAGTGTTACGTCAATATTATTTGAGCAAAGTTGGGTATTTTGCTTTAAGTAATTTTCACCCAGAAGCAAAGAAATGGATGTATACAAACACAGTCTAGAAATTTATGTTTTCAATTAATTACATTTGAGGGAATTATCTGATTGTGTTTCAATGAAGTCATTTGCTGTGATAGAGGGGGGGTGCATGTTTCTTGGATACTTGTTACCCAATCACCGATTATATCCATTCTGTGATGAAGTCTTTGCAAAACATGTCAAAGTATGCTTCCTAGTTTGTTCCTAGTCTGATGGTAAAAGCAGAATTCCACTATTTTTCTTAAAAATGGTAAATTCTGGGGCCGGTGCTGTGGCATAGTGGGTAAAGCCACCGCCTAGTGTCGTCATCCCATATGGGCACTGGTTCGAGATCTGGCTGCTCCTCTTCCAATCCAGCTCTTTGATATGGCCTGGGAAAGCAGTGGAGGATGGCCCAAGTCCTTGGGCCCCTGCACCCACATGGGAGACCCAGAAAAAGCTCCTGGCTCCTGGCTCCTCGGATTGGCACAGCTCCAGCCATTGTGGCCATCTGGGGAGTGAACCAGCAGACGGAAGAGCTCTCTCTCTCTCTCTCTCTGCCTCTCCTCTTTCTGTGTAACTGTGACTTTCAAGTAAAATAAATAAATCTTTAAAAAAAAAAAAGGTAAATTTTTCTCATGTGAACTAACCCGCTGTGTAGGAGAGTCAAGATGTTCCCCGCCCTCCCCACGTATTTCTCAGGAATCTCAACATGGGGGATCTCTATACTGGGGGCTCCACAAGACACTCACTCAGCTCATGGAACATGGCCTGGGTCCTGGCTTCTGTGGCCAAGGATGCTGCTCCCCTGCAGCTACCCAACAAAACACGCTTGGCGGTGGAACTGAAAGTGCTGCTCTGTGTCACTGGGGCACCGTTGTCTGTGTCTACTGAAGCCACAGGTCCTCAATGTGTTCAATGCCACATGGAGAGTTGAAGAAGCCAGTGCTTTAGATTTAAGTAAAGCCTTATTTGGAAAAGTAGCATACCTGAGGAAAAGCTCATGAATCATAAGTTCAGGGCCCAAAGAAGCTTCACAAAATGAAACACTCATGTGGCCATGACTTGAATCAGAAATACAACCTTCCAGCACTCCTGTTTAAAAATACTTGTACTTGAAAGACAATAAGTGTGTGTTGGGGGGGGGGAGATATATGTAATAGAGGCTATATATATATATATATATAGAGAGAGAGAGAGAGAGAGAGAGAGAGAGAAATTCTCTGGTTTAGCTTGGCCAGGCTGAATCCAGGGGCCTGTAATTCAATGTGGATCTCCCACAGGAGTGGCAGTGATCTGCTTGTACCATCGCCTTCTGCCTCCTAGAGTGTTCACCAGCAAGAAGCTGGAAGTTGAACCCAGGCACTCTGATATGGGAAACGGGCACATGATGTCTCAACTACTCTGCCAAACACCTGGGCCCAGCACCCATTTCACTTCCTCCCAGTTGCTTGTCCCATCACATGACCACTATTCCCTCGTGTATCCCCACCATCCGGCTTAGTTGTGAACTTTCTCTTTTTTTAAGATTTATTTATGTATTTGAAAGTCAGAGTTACACAGAGAGAGGAAGGCAGAGAGAGAGAGAGAGAGAGGTCTTCCATCTGCTGGTCACTCCCCAATTGGCTGCAATGGCTGGAGCTGCGCCGATCTTAAGCCAGGAGCCAGGAGATTCTTCCGGGTCTCCCACATGGGTGCGGGGGCCCAAGGACTTGGGCCATCCTCTACTGCTTTCCCAGGCCATAGCAGAGAGCTGAATAGGAAGTAGAGCAGCCAGGTCTCGAACTGGCATCCATGTGAGATGCTGGCGCTCAGGCCAGGGCGTTGACCCACTGCACCACAGCACCGGCCCCAGTAGTGAACTTCCTATCAGTGAAGTCCCATAGCACATCAGTCATCCTACTATTGACAGACATTCAGGTATTTCCAGTTTGGGCCGATGACCAATCACGCTGCCACAAGCATTCTTCCACTGTCTCTGTCTTTAGGTTTTATTTGAAATAAAGATTTTTGAACATTCCTCATCTCAGTGAAATGACTTCCAACTTATCCCAATTCCCACCCCTACTGCCCAGCATAAACCCAGAAGTCATCACTCAAACCGCAGCCATCACAGCTTTCTAGAACTGTGCATCTCATACAAGGGTAGGACATCTGACCAGGCATGTACTTTCTGTTTTTTTTTTTTTTTTAAAGATGTATTTATTTGAAAGTCAGAGTTACACACATACAGAAGGAAAGGCAGAGAGAGAGAGAGAGAGAGAGAGAGAGATCTTCCATCCGATGGTTCACTTCCAAATTGGCTGCAACAGCCAGAGCTGCACCGATCTGAAGCCAGGAGCCAGGAGCTTCTTCCAGGTCTCCCACGTAGGTGCAGGGGCCAAACATTTGGGCTATACTCTATTGCTTTCCCAGGTCATAGCAGAGAGTTGGATCTGATGTGAAGCAGCCAGGATTTGAATTGGCACCCAAATGGGATGCGGGCACAGCAGGCGGTGGCTTTACCCACTATACCACAGCGCCGGCCCATGAGGATGCATTTTCAAGGTGTCTCCTGGGAAAGCTCTCCTTGCTATGTTGAGACACAGGAGGGGACTTCAAAAAGTTTGTGGAAAAGTAGAATTAAACAATAAATTTTTTTGGTGTCAGTTTGAAATCCATTCTTTAGCTTTTTCATAATACGAATTTTCTATGAACTTTTTTTTTTAAGGTTGAGAGAGAGAGAGGAAAAAGTGCTCCCATTTGGTGATTCATCCACAAACCTCCGATGTTTGCAATGGCCCTAGCTGGGGCTGATCCTGGTAGTGAGGAACTCAGTCCAGGTCTCCCACACGGGAGGCAGTGGTCCAATAACTCTAACTCAAGGCATCATTGGTGCCTTGCAGGCTCCGTGTGATCTGGAAGCTGGAGTCAGGCACTGGAGCTGGACATTGAACCCGACTGCTCCCATAGGGTACACATGCATCTTAACCTATGGCTTAACCAGTAGGCCAGATGTCCATTCCCACGAGCCTGTGCAAGAGCTCTGGGATGCAACGGATCAAGATGCAATAAAACCACAGTAGGAGGGCACTCAGGCACTGAGCCTCACTGCAAATCCCCCTTCCCTTCTCTAACACTGACTCCTAGGTGGGCTTAGCTCCCTTTTGTGGGGGTGATGTCACCTTGGAAGATTCTTCCAGATCCTCATCCACCCTCTTCCCCTGGGTGAGACCAGTGTAGCAATGGCATCCTCTGCTGTTGCCTAAAACAATGATTCCAGGAACAGTAACAGCTAACCTTACTAAGCACTCACTGTGTGTTCTCCCACTGTGTGACACACAGAACACGCATGCATCCCACAATCCCCAGTGCTTTTAGGAAGTTGGTACCTTACGTCCATCTTCTGGTTGAAGAGCCTGAGGCTTGAGGAGTGCAGGTAACCTTCCTGTGGTCACTCAACGCAGGAGGGCCTGAGCCAGTAGTTAAGAGAAGATTGTAGGACTGCAGAGAGGGTGGTCTCACCCTCCTTGCTACTTTGTTTCTGCTGAGGGGTGCCTCTTGAAAGTATTTGTTGTTTTCAATGAGTTGTAGTGGCACCAGGCGCCATGCTTCGGTGTACCTGGTGGGCTAGATCACATTGTGGGAGGAGCTCGTGTGGACAATGATGCTGTACCACGATGCCTGTGTGTTTGCCACGGCTACCTTCGGTGGTTCTGAGATGTCAGCACCCTAAATCGCGTTAGAGCTGGAGGAGGCAGAGCCGGTGTGAGTGGGACCAGAGCAGCTCCCGGCGAAGTCACGCAGGCAGGCCCGGCTTGCGCGATCCTGCTCCCTGTGAAGTCCGGTTGCTAACAGGAAGCGCAGGGCACTGTCCGACCGGCTTCCAAGCCTACCAGCATCCAGTGGCGGAACAGTTCTCGGTGCCATCTCGGAAACAGAGCTCTTCTCCCTCCTGCTGATCCAGGAGGTTCGGTGCAAGTCTTTCTTCTCTGGGATTGATGACTGCAATTTGTCTTTCCGGGGCTTCCACGGCTACAGGGCCAGGCACCAGCAGGGCATGGAGAGCCCTCCTGATGCTTGCGAGTCAGCAGCTTGTTTCTGGGCTGGCCACGCTTCGGTGCCTTCCCGTTAAATACCATATTGATTTTAAGGCTCTCTTACTTCCACGTAGCCAGAGACCCTGTTGGCTGGGGTAGGAAAATGAGACTGAAGGGTGTAATGAGGAGAGCTGCTCAGCAGATTTGTACACACAGCCTGAAGCTAGCTGATGCTGCTGATTTATTTTATTTGTTTAAGAAATGTCATAAGACACGGCTGCCTCTGGTAGGGCACAAGGCTCCGTGGGAAGAGATCTGGGGATGAATCAGTGGGTACAAGGATTACATTTATAAGCAGCAAAGGAAGAGGTTGCATGAAAAAGGAGCAACAAGGGATTAAATTTATGGGAAACGAAAAATACAGTGCATGAAGAAGCGACAGCAAGGCGTCAACCTGGTGGGATCCCACGTCCTTCGTAGCGCTCCACTGCCTCCCTCCTCCTCTGCGCCTCCCAGGTTTCTCACTCAGGCTTCAGAGGCTGTCTCCACGCATCCCTTCCTCTGTCCTTCTCCATTTTCTCTCCTAATTAATTCTCCATGCAATTGCCAGACATCCTCATGTTTTAGAAGATCAAGACAAAATAAACATACACAACATACACAATACAGAAGTTACTATTTCAGCCCTTCTGAAGCGTACAGTTCAGCGGCACTAATACATTCACAACACTTCGCAACAATCTCTACTCTCCAGTTCTACTAATTTATCACCCTGAAAAGAAGACTGGCACCCGTTAATCAGGCACCTCTCATTCCTCCTCTCCCTCTGCCTTTAGCAACCAGTGATCTGCTTTCTGTGTCTATGGATTTGCTCATTCTGGACGTTTCGTATACATTGAACCATGCAATATGTGGCCCTTTGTGTCTTTTTAAAATTTCACTTAGCATAGTGTGTTCAAAGTTCACCCGTGGAGAATTCAGAACCTCATACTTGGATTGTGGGAATGAAAGATAATGCTATCACCATGGAAAATGTTGGTAGTTCCTTAATAATTTCAATGTGTAAGTATCATATGACTCAGAAATCCCACTCCTAGTTCCATACCCAAAAGAACAGAAAAAGGCTGGCGCCGTGGCTCACTAGGCTAATCCTCCGCCTGCGGTGCCGGTACCCAGGGGTTCTAGTCCCGGTCGGGGCACTGGGTGCTAATTGCTCCTCTTCCAGTCCAGCTCTCTGCTGTGGCCTGGGAGTGCAGTGGAGGATGGCCCAAGTCCTTGGGCCCTGCACCTGCATGGGAGGAAGCACCTGGTTCCTGGCTTCAGATTGGCGCAGCACCGGCGTGGTGGCCATTAGGGAAGTGAACCAATGGAAGGAAGACCTTTCTCTCTCTCTCATTGTCTATAACTCTCTCTGTCTCTCTCTCTCACTGTCTAACTCTGCCATCAAAAAATCAAATAAATAAATAAATAAATAAAATAATAAATAAAATAAATTAATTAAAATAAATAAATAAATTTTTTTTAAAAAAGAGCAGAAAAGAGGTAGTCAAACACAAACTTGCACACAAATGTCCACAGCAGCACTCTTCACAGTGGCCAAAAGGTGGAAACCACCCACAGAGCTATCAACAGAGGGATGATAAAAAATGTGAAGGATTCATGTTACAGGGATATTTTTTTAAATAGTAATGTCACTTTCCTGTTCAAATCCGTCAGTGACTTTCCCCTGCGTTTGTGTTAAATTGGAATCCGTTGTCCATGGCTAAAAGGCTGCTGATACAGCAGCCCATCTTACTTTTCGAGTTGGTCTCATGCTATTGCTCCCTTTCTTCACCATCTTCTCACGTAGATCTGCAGGTTGTTTTTTTTCAAAACTCCAATCCCTTTCCTGACCCAAGTACTTTGAGGATGCTGTGTCCTCAGTTTTCTGATTCCTTAGACTATTCTAGATTATTTTTCCTTTTTCCATGTTCTGGTAGTTCCCCTTCAAAACATTTCGTACAGTTAATTATCAGTATTTTTAAAAATTTACTTACATTTTTGAGAGGCAGAGAGATGGGCAGGGTAGGTCGAGAGAGAGAGAGAGAGAGGGAGAGAGAGGGAGGGAGGGAGGGAGAGAGATTTCCATCCAATGGTTCACTCCCCAGTCACCTTCAATAGGTCTAGAGCTGAAGCTGGGAGCCATGTGGGTGGCAGGGACCCAGGCACTTGAACCTTCCCCACCACCTGCTAGGGTCTTCATTAGCAGAAAGCTGAAATCAGGACACAGAGCTTGATCTCAGGCACTCAGATGTGGAACACAGGTGTCTTAGCCACTAGGGCCAATCCACACACCCCCCCCCCCCCCGCTGCTTCTTTTTTAAATGTCTTGTCTTCACAAGCTCTCTCTATGTGGGAGAGTATGCCGGCCCTTTCCATGTAGGACACACAGCTCCTGGAACTGAGATGGGCACCCAGGAGGTGCTCATGCATGAGGAATTGCTTCCAGTAAGCCTCGTGGTTGGATGATTAATCAGGAAGTAGCTTCTATGTGCTATGTGGACATTTAGATCAAAAGTCGAGAGGTTTGGGCTAAATAAGTAGCTGGAGAAGTAGAACCATCATCTGTATGGAGTAGCAATGACTGTTCAATGGAGAAATGTTTTAAAAAGCCGTGATGCTTATAAGACACTTGCAGGGATAGGGAAATTTTTCTATTGCGGGCCATTTGGCTATTTCTAACATCATAAATGGGCCATACAAAATAATCGACTTAAAAATTAGCCAGCTAAAGATCTATTGAACTTCAAGTACCACCTGAGGTTGCCTTGCAGGGGCAGAGCAGGTGATTTCACTGGCCTCATTCGGCGTGCGGGTCAGACCATCCCCATACCAAGGGGGGAGGGGTGCCTTTCTCTGTTCAGACCCCATCTGTAAAGGGGAGTCTCATTTCTCTGTTCAGTCTGGGTACCAGGGTCTCACTCTGATTCTGTTGAACCGAGATTCTTCTTAAGACTCAGGATACTATACCAAAAGACAGAAAACAATAGAATTACTGAAAACAACCAAACAAATCTATAAGCTTTTCATGGAGCGGCCATTTAGCCAGCATTTAAGACAACAGCTGTTAAATGTAAGAGTGGGAATAAGAGAGGGAAGAGATGTGCAATTCGGGACATGCTCAAGCTGACTTACCTCAAACGGCAGAGTTAGAAACATACCAGGGGATTCCAATTCAATCCCATCAAGGTGGCATGTACCAATGCCATCTCACTAGTCCCAGTGATCAATTTCTGTTCACAATTGATCATAATGATAGGACTAAGAACCAAAGGGATCACATAAACAAGAATAGTGTCTGCAAATACTAGCTGATAGAATAAAAAAGGGAGAGAACAATCCAACATGGGAAGTGAGATACACAGCAGACCCATAGAATGGCAGATGTCCTAAACAGCACTCTGGCCTCAGAATCAGCCCTTAAGGCATGCGGATCTGGCTGAAAAGCCCATGAGAGTTTTTCAGGCATGGAAAGCCAAGACACTCTGGGGGGGGAAAAAAAAAACCTAAATGAAAGATCTCCGTGAGTGAGATCCCAGTGGAAAGAATGGGTCATCAAAGAAGGAAGTACCTTTCTCTGAAGGGAGGAGAGAACTTCCACTTTGACCATGGCCTTGTCTAAATATGATCAGAGTCAGTGAACTCAGGGGCCTTCCATAGCCTTAGCAGCTCATGACAAGAGCCTAGGGTGATTACTGAGGCCATAAACAAGAGTGTCAATTTGTTAAGTGAACAACACAGGAGTCACTGTGCACTTACTCCTCATGTAGGATCTTTGTCCTTAGTGTGCTGTACATTGAGATTTAATGCTATAACTAGTACTCAAACAGTATTTTTCACTTTATGTTTCTGTGTGGGAGCAAACTGTTGAAATATTTACTTAATGTATGCTAAACTGATCTTCTGTATATAAAGAGAATTGAAAATGAATCTTGATGTGAATGGAAGGGGAGAGGGAGTGGGAAAGGGGAGGGTTGTGGGTGGGAGGGACGTTATGGGGGGGAAGCCATTGTAATCCATAAGCTGTACTTTGGAAATTTATATTCATTAAATAAAAGTTTGAAAGAAAAAAAAAGACAACAGCTAGGATGACCATGTGCCACATCCAAGGGTCTGATTTTAATGCACAGCCCCAGCTCCTGACTTTGCTTTCCTGCTAAAGCAGGCTTTGGGAGGCAGTGATGATGGGTCAAATAATTGGTTTCTGCCTTTACTGAAAAGCATCAGGGATGTGAACATGCAGGTAAGCACTGGCCCTGAATAGTCACACAGAAGAGGAATGAGACTCCTGTGGCAGGGACAGGGGCTTCATGTGTTTTTATTATTATTATAATTATCATTTTTTGGGCCAGCACTGTGGTGCAGTGGGTTAACTCCTTGGCCTGCAGTGCCAGCATCCCATATGGGTGCCTGTTCGAGACCCGGCTGCTCCACTTCCGATCCAGCTCTCTGCTACGGCCTGGGAAAGCAGTAGAAGATGGCCCAAGTCCTTGGGCCTGCACCTGTGAGGGCGAACCGGAAGAAGCTCCTGGCTCCTGGCTTCAGATTGGTGCAGCTCTGGCCTTTGCAGCCAACTGGGGAGTGAACCAGCAGATGGAAGATCTCTCTCTCTCTCTCTCCCTCTCTCTGCCTCTACTCTCACTGTGTAAATCTGGCTTTCAAATAAATAAATAAATCTTTAAAAACATAATTGTCACCATTTTATTATGTTTTCCCAATTCAGAGTTTCTGGGAGTTTGAGGATAGAAGTTTCAGGACACATTCACTGAAGGAGAGCTTTCACATTGCTGTTTAGTTATTATGATTTATTGTAAATAATTATAAATTATAAATTACTATAATTTTTTTTGACAGGCAGAGTGGACAGTGAGAGAGAGAGACAGACAGAAAGGTTTTCCTTTTGCTGTTGGTTCACCCTCCAATGGCTGCCGCTGCTGGCACGCTGCGGTCGGCGCATCAAGCTGATCTGAAGCCAGGAGCCAGGTGCTTTTCCTGGTCTCCCATGGGGTGCAGGGCCCAAGGACTTGGGCCATCCTCCACTGTTCTCCCGGGCCACAGCAGAGAGCTGGCCTGGAAGAAGGGCAACTGGGACAGAATCCGGCGCCCCGACAGGGACTAGAACCCGGTGTGCTGGCGCCGCAAGGCGGAGGATTAGCCTAGTGAGCCGCGGCTCCGGCCTAAATTACTATAATTTTGAGCCAAGTGTGTATATCCTTCATTTCAGTTATACCAAGATTTCAGGAAATTGAAATTTCTCACCTGTGACACTCACACAATAGCTGTGAGGGCCTTATGAAATACTGTCCATATGGAGTTGCTAATAGACACATGTATAACATTTACGTATATATAAAGCTCATGAGTTATTTTTGGTGTCCAAAATTAGAAACCCATATATAATTATTTTCATAGTGCTTGTTTTCCAACAACTTTGCAAAACATACCTCATATGCATGGATTCAAAATATTTTTACACCAAGGTAAATATATCTGTTAATTCCATATTCCATAAGCTTTTTTCAATGGCCTCATGTCTTATGTATTTATTAGTAATTATTAATGCCTGCTTGCTACAACTCATAGCACCTGAGATGAAATCACTCAGGGAAGTTTTGAACAGCTTAGGTTTATTTTGATTAAATGTTCATTTAAGCCTGGAACTCCATCTGGGTCTCTCATGTGAGAGACCTGCTGCTTCCCAGGGTGTGCACAGGAAGGAAGGTGGAATTGGGGGTAGAGCTGGGACCTGAACTTAGGCACTCTGGAAAGGGCATCATCCCAAGTAGAATCTAAATGCCCACCCCCAGTTTAGGCTTCTGGCATGACCCAGGCTACCACGTGCAGATCTATGGCCCATGAGGTTAGGAGGCCTGTGCTCTGCCTTTTCCTATCAGTCCTGGGGTTTTCATGCATGGCACAGTTTGAACATCCCAGGCCTCCTGCATACACTGTCCTACGTAAGAAGGAAGAGTCAGCTCCAATCACTACTGGGGGACCTACAGTCAGCCTCTGGGTGGGCCTTGGGGCTCTTTCTGTGTGCTCCCTCTGCCACAGCCCTCTACTCAGGCATGAGAACACACTGTCTACACTGCTCCTTCAGGTACTGTGAGTTCCCTGGGAGCACCCTGTCCACGGACCCGTTGATGGGCTCAGTGTCTGAGACTGAGCTTGGCTTTGCAATACACACTTGGGAAGTGCTTGAAGGATAATGAATCAACTAAGCAGTAAGCGGTCAAATAACCAAACAACAAAGTTTGACCATAGGGGAAGAAACAAATGGTACAGTTAATGAGGAGGGAGGACTAGCAGAGGTCGTTAAGAAATTGGGTAAAGTGGGGCTGAGAGAGGAGGCAGAGAGGGTCCAGCTAGCAAATGTACCCTCTGGAACTGAATGCATCATTTTTTTTGACAGGCAAAGTTAGCCAGTGAGAGGGAGAGAGAGAGACAGAGACAGAGAGAAAGGTCTTCCTTTCAGTTGGTTCACCCCCCAAATGGCCACTACGGCTGGCTCTCTGCACCGATCTGAAGCCAGGAGCCAGGTGCTTCTCTTGGTCTCCCAAGCAGGTGCAAGGCCCAAGAACTTGGGCCATCTTCCATTGCCTTCCTGGGCCACAGCAGAGAGCTGGACTGGAAGAGGAGCAACTGGGACAGAATCCGGCGTCCCTACTGGGACTAGAACCCGGGGTGCTGGCATCGCAGGCAGAGGATTAGCCAAGTGAGCCATGGCGCCTGCGAGTGCATCATTTTATAATGGGAGGTAGGGGGGTCCTCCTGGTCTAGAAAGGGGCTAATGACAAGGGCTGTTCCTATTTTTCAAAATCTATTTTATTTACTTGAGAGTCAGAGGGAGAACAGAGAGAGCAAGCTCCTATCCACTAGTTTACTCCCTAAATGTCCAACTGGAG
Organism: Oryctolagus cuniculus; assembly: GCF_051225735.1. Classification (NCBI taxonomy): domain Eukaryota; kingdom Metazoa; phylum Chordata; class Mammalia; order Lagomorpha; family Leporidae; genus Oryctolagus; species Oryctolagus cuniculus. The sequence continues at coordinate 58,594,715 of NC_142884.1, read as the reverse complement.
ATGGGCCAGGTTGAAGTCAGGTGCTAGGAAGCCAATCCATTCTCCCACATGGGTGACAGGTGCCCAACTACTTCATCCATCACCTGACAGCTCCAGCGTATGTATTAGCAGGAAACTGGAATCAGGAACAGAGCTCTGACTTGAATCCAGGCACTCCAATATGGTATTCAGATGTCCATTAAACAGATTCTTAATCACTAGCCAAAATGTCTGCCCCATGGATTGCCTTAAACTCCACACCAACCAACCAGTCTATCACAGTGGTCGGGGCCAAAGCTCCGGATGCAGATAGCCTGTTCTGAATCTTATTTGCATTGCTGAGTTGCTGAATGATCTGGACAAGTTTTAGCATCCAAATCCACAACTCGTCTGTGAAATGGGATTGGTGATGGCACCTACACTTTGGGGCTATCTGAGAACTCAGTGACATAAATTGCATAGCATAGGCCCCTGGCTTGCATTTACCCTGCAAGAACTGTTGTTATTACAATAATGTCGATTTGGAGTATGGTGAATAAAACAAAACCCCTGAATTCCAGCTCTATGGTATTGCCCGTATTTTTTTCCTTTTTGTTTTAATAGCAAGATAATCTCCATATATTTCTTTTTACTTGCTGTCACAGAGATGTGCTGATAGCCATTCACTTGTATTTATGCCTAAGGCTGACTACTTTAATTTGGTCTTTACCTCATTTCAAGTTCATGTAATTATGTTCCCAGTTCCAGATTTTTTCCTCAAAACCCCTGTGAAGAGTACATGGGGGCCGGCGCTGCGGCTCACTAGGCTAATCCTCCTCCACCTAGCAGCACCGGCACACTGGGTTCTAGTCCCGGTCGGGGCGCCGGATTCTGTCCTGGTTGCCCCTCTTCCAGGCCAGCTCTCTGCTGTGGCCAGGGAGTGCAGTGGAGGATGGCCCAAGTCCTTGGGCCCTGCACCCCATGGGAGACCAGGAGAAGCACCTGGCTCCTGGCTTCGGATCAGCGTGGTGCGCCAGCCGTAGCACGCCAGCCGCGGCGGCCATTGGAGGGTGAACCAACGGCAAAGGAAGACCTTTCTCTCTGTCTCTCTCTCTCTCACTGTCCGCTCTGCCTGTCAAAAAAAAAAAAAAAAAAAAAAAAAAAAAAAAGTACATGGGGTGAGGGAATAAGTAACTTGCCCCTCTTCCTGCGAGTGACAGTAGCAGGACATGGGATTCTCTTCTTGTGCTCATAGCAGCTCCTGCTCTTTTGTCGTTGTGAGATTTGTACAAAAAGAAACATTTTCTTTCATCGCTAACTTTTAAAGCTGGTGTTGTCACACTTGAAAGAGACCAGCTGGACAGCTTACCAGTTGGTGGATTGTGTGTTTTGCCCAAGGTTGTGTGCACTGGAAACAAAACAAAACAAAAAACAAAACAAAACAAAACAGCAGCAGACGAGGAGTTAAGACGCAATAGAGATAAGTCGGGCAGACTATGAAGAACAGAGAAGGCTCATTCACGGCGCACATAATGAATGAGTCGCCAAAGCAGGTTTCCAGTCTCCAGGTTCAATATTCAGAGTGCTGTGAGACACTTGACAGTTTCTAGCCTGGTTCGCACTGGTACTGTGCAAGAGCAAAGCAGAGTTTGGAAGATGTGCATTCCGGTGCCATCTCTGAGGGGCTGGTGTGCAGTGCTGTGGTTCAAGCAGTGGCTTAAGACACCGGCGTCCCACATTGAAGTGCTGGTTTGAGTACCGGGCTGCTCCACTTCCAATCCAGTTGCCTGCTGATGTGCCTGGGAAAGCAAGAGAAGATGGCCCAGGAACTTAGGCTCCAGCCACCCACGTGGGGGACTCGGATGGAGTTCCAGGCGCCTCGTTTCAGCCTCTCCAGCCCCTGGATATTTCAGCCACTTGGCACAGTGAACCAGTGAGTAGGTCTCTCTCTCTCTCTTTCTCATTCTGTCACTGTCTTTCAAACAAACAAATAAATCTTAAAAAAAAATAAGACAAATAACAGCCCTTCTACTTTTTGTTGACCCTTATTTTAAGCAAGCCATTAAACTTTCTGTTCCATGGCATGTTTCTCTATAAAGAGAACCAGTTCCTACTTCATAGAGCTGTGGTGAGAATTAAATGGCTTATCATGACATTTAAATGTAATTGTGTGTGTAAGGCACTTAGAATGTTGTCACATACCTAGAACTCAGTAAGTCATAGTAATAAAGAGTTGTTATTACTATTCTCCATACCCATGGGGACTCCCTAAGTCTTCGCTGCACTGTGAATTGTGCTCTTCGATGGTTACAATCCCAGCTCTATTGCTCCACAAACAAGGGGTCAAGGGCAAGTTGTGTGACTCTTTTTTTCAGATTTCTCTTCCTCCAGATGGAAATAAGAATGCCTGCTTTGTTCTTGGCCATATAACATGATTCAAAGCAAATTCTAATTATTAAGTTGTTCCTGCCCCTCCAAACATTCTTTAAAAACCAAGGCTCATTATGTGGATACCTAAATTCAACCCTCAGCAATGGTTGTCCAGACTCAGTCTTCTATGATACCAAAATGTACTGATGTTGTTTTACTAGGGGTAGCAAAAGTACAAAAAATGGCTCTATTGTGAATGTTAGGCCAACAAAATTGCATCTGCTGGTGCATTTCCATCGTCAGGAAGAATGGAGAGGGAGAAAAATATTAACAACACCCCCATAATAACTATCCTTCAAAGAGCTGGCAAAGGTACCTTATTATTAACACTGGTATTATTGCTTCTGTGGGCAGAGGGCTTGCCTGCCCCTCTGCATCTCCTCCAGGGCATGCTATGAGCTGAAGTTCATCCAAACTCATGCTCCTCCATTATTGCTAATGCTGAGGACGGACCAGGGTGGGTGAACCACCATTTGATTATTCCATTTTTTAAGAAAATGTCTCCCACAGTCATGTCAGGTGCCAGGTTCTCCCACAAGGATTCCTTCCATTTGTTTTTTTCTGATTGAAATACCTGGGCAGATAAATCACTGCTCTGAATGCTCCTTTTTTATTCTTCCAGCCTGGTGAAATAAATGGTTTAGCATCTGGAGGCATAATTTACTGACTCATTTAAATGGGACTGGAGGTGATGCTATTTACACAGCTGGTTTTGTATTTTGCCTACTCCTTGCCATTTCGCATAAGGTGAACTCCAACTCACCAAGGCCCTGGTTCCTTGCTGGGAACAGTAAGTCTCTTCTAACCTTGTTGGTCTGAGCATATGTGAATAGAGTGAAAGCACAAATGGTCAGTTGGATTGAGTTGGGAAAATCAATGAACTTGGACTCAGAACACTGGAGTTCAAATACTGAGTATGATTATAGGGCTGAAGTTTAATCACTAGACCCTCTGAGTTCATGCCTCCTCAATCATTAATTTATTCAAGGAATATTTATTGACTCAAGCATCCTTCCACATAGTAGGGAGATGATAGTGAAGAAGAAGAACTAGGCCTCTGCTCTCTGGACCTACCACTAAAGCGAGGCAAGACCAACAACACATCAATAAATAAATAATGATCAAGGTGGTAAGGCATGTTTCAGAAGAGACAAACCAGGTGGTAAGTAAGCAAGAATGACACTGAACATGATGCAATAAAGTGGTCAACTTAATACTCTTAGAGGATGAAGTATTTGGAGTGAGAACTGAAGAATGGGCAATGAGTCAGCCACATGAAGATCTGCTAAAACAAGCATCCTGGCAGGAGAGACAGCAGGTGCCAAGGCCTGTGAGTGATGGAGCCACTTAAGTACAGTGACGGAATGGGGAGGTTGAAAGGATGAGCTCTGGGCAGAAGTTCTGAGCAGGAAGCAGGGACATTTATAGAGCTCACTAAATGGACTGCCATTTCCAGATCCAACATTCACAAATAGGGCTGTGTACCAGGGCTTCCTGGAGATCTTTTCAAAACACCTGGCCCTACTCCCAGCTATTTTGCTGTAATTGGTCTGGGCATCATGATTTTAAGTTTCCTAGATATTTTAGCATATAGTCAAGAAAGAGAAGAACCGCTGTTGTAGGTCACTAAAAAGCAACGGAATGTTTCAGGCAGGAGAGTGACCGTGACCGTGATTACACTCGAAGCATCACTGTATTTCTCTCCTGAAGTAACCTGGCCATTGCGTAGATGCCCATCCAAAAGGAAGCGATTCTGAGAAGGTTTCATAGCACTTTCTAGTTTTAAAACACTTGGCTATTTCATATATCTAAATATGCTTTTTTATGGAAGCAAGGTATCTCTTTCAAAAGTCTCCTTGGAACCCCAAATTGTTTTCCTAGCTGCAATCAGCAGATTGGCATGAACACATCTTCCCAAATCAGTTAGGATCCCAGAAGGCATCTGCATTGATCATTTATCATTTGCTTGCCATGGGGCAGGTGAGGGCTCAGAGTGCAGGAGCCAAAGCTCTTGTTTTTAGAAGCTTTTTGTGGGTGGGGTTCTTGCAGAGAAACCAGGAGAACATGGTGAGAGACACACCGTACTCAAAGCCTGGCCCACCGGGGCTTATGTGAAGGAAGCTGCAACACTTCACAGCTCCAGGAGACTGTGACAGAGGGAACAGGAAGGGCAGATTCAAGGTTTCTAGGAAGAACCACCAAGAACATAGATTGGAGAGGGTTTCGCACCTTTCAGTTAGTGATTCTGACCCGGGCCTGTGTTTGAGCCTCCAGTTAAACACACTGATGGATCCACCCTGTCTTTTGTGCTTCAGTAGGGCTTTGGTGGAGCCAGAGAGTACAAGCATTTCCTACAAGCTGCTGCTGGTCCTGCACCATGCTTATTGAACCACTGCTTTGATATATGGGGAATTACCAAGGGCAACCGCTAACTCAAAGGGGAGCACCAAGTCGTGAGGGCACCCCTGACTTGATTTTCTATCTAGGAAGGTCGTTCTCTTTATTCAGACACACGATGCTTGTGGGATTTACTTTTCAGATGACATTGTCCAGGCAAGTTCCAGCCCCAGTGACAAAGGTTCTCCAGCAACCTCAGCCTTAGGAGCTGACAAGGCAGAGGAACAAAGTGAGGAACCAGCCATCCTTGCCTGCACTTTGCCTTGTTCTGGCTTTGGGAAGTCACACAGAAGCTTGTTGGAGAGATCTCCACTTGCTCTCTCTATCCTAGGAGCTGGTAGAATAGAAAACATAAATACTGCATGTTCTAAAACTGGGTGCCCTTCTCGGCTGTGACACAGACAGGCTGTGTGTCCTCAGCGAGCTTCCAACTTTCTGAACCTCGATTCCATTAATGATAAAATGAGGACAAAGATGGCTGCAGACCTCACAATGTTGTTAATGGGGGTGGGCATCCAAGCAGAGTTCTGCAAAGTAGAAATTGTTTAAAAATCCTTAGTCAGATTTGAATGAATCAAAAAAACATAATGAGCTTTTTCCTTTTGTTGTTGTTCGGAGTTTGGTCTGACATGAAATTTCTCTTTCCAACAGCTTCAGGGTAGAGTGTCTGAGCGGAGTCAGGGCAGCTGAAATCCTTGCATGCCCTAGGGAGTGTCTAATCTGGCTCCTGTAATGCCGTGGCTGGCCAAGAGGCTGAGGAGAATCAGACAAGGCTCTGTAGAAGCAAGGGACCGGGGAGTCCGCAGTCCACAATCCAGCTTCAAGCTGCATACGCTTTTATTCTATTGTCCTCTTAATTCCCTGGGTGTCGGGCTTATTTTCCAACAGGCTGGTCTCAGCTGTGCTTCACAGGATTAAGAGAGCATCTAATATCTACCCCTTGGGCTTGGTGGGATGGGCAGAGCCACAGCCCGAAGCAGCATCTGGCCGGTGAGTAGAGAAACAGCTGTGCAGAGGGTGGTGAGGCAAAGAGCAAGACCAGAGAGTGCCATGTGTCAGCTAGCCCATGGCAGCGCAGACCACGGGGCGGGGTGTGGAGGGTGGGCATCCGTGAGGCCTCTGATCCAAGATCTGATTCAAAGACTCTTATGCAAAAAAGGAAACTTGTTATCTCATACGGTTGAAAACTCCATGAATAGCATGCAAGACCAGAGATACAATTCACAGGACTCATTGAAAAACATAAAGGCCAGTTTCCCTTTCCTATGGGCCCATGGCCTGATCTATAATAGCCCTAAAGGCATCACCACCGCTGATCTAGGACACACTTGGGGCCTGAGCATTTGACCAACTGCTAAACACATTCCAAGCCAAGGGCAGGGAGAGCCGCTACCTAACTCCATCCTAAGATGACTCAGAATGAGTGTCCAATTCAACCTTCTTCTGATTACACCCAGGACCCACTAGGGGTTGAGGGTGATGGTGGATTAAAGGCGTCTCTGTTTATCCCTTGTCATTGCTACCCAGTCCTGGAACCAGTCAGAGAAAGCGTGCGTAGTGTGCAGGGAACAGGATGTCAGGTGGGGCCCAAGGCCCTAGGGAGAGGGAGCAAGTGGGACAGAACTTGGTCCAGGGAGGTATCAGGAGGCAGGGCCCTTCATGAGTCAGAACTCCTAGCTCCCAGTGCACATCCCATTGTCCTTCTGACTTCAGTTATAGAAGACAAAAGTATTAATAGTTTCAAGACAGGGACTGCCGATCAATTAACTCCAAGTGTAGGGCCATGGTGTACTGACTGCAGGCCCATGGAGCCATCCCTGGCATTGCCACCCTGGCGATGGGATGCAGAGGCAATAGTCCCAGGAGCTCATTATCACCAGGGGCGGTCCAGCGTCATCTCTCAGCTGTGCTCTCCTCAATGTTGGATTAATTCTTACACAATACGTGGTGACATGTTGGGCACTCACACCTGTCCATATTCTGTTTCAGAAAGAGAGGACACCTCTATTAAAAGAAAAATTCCTGGGATTTTATGGAATCGCTCATTCTTGAACTTATCAGTGTGGGCGAGGATATTGACGTGGCTGATCCCCTAGACCCCTGAATCCCCCCTGGATCCTGGAGATGAGATAGAGACAAGGTCGATAGAATCTTTGGCTTCTGACACAAGAGGAAGGGGGTTGATATCAGAGGAAAGTTGATCCTTAAGATGGGAATGCAGTCATTTGGCTATTATAATAGTTTCAGTGATGAAAACATGAAATCAAATCAGCAAATGATTAAAAAATGTACAAGATTGGTTAGTCAGCGGTGGATGGGATCAAATGGTTCCAAAAAAGTCTTAAAATAAAGCTGAAGTCCTAAAATACCTGAAGGCTGAGAAGAAACTATTATATTTGGGAAAGACAGACAATGTCTTGTGATCCTCGAGATAAAGATTGTAAAGATTACAGAGGGAACATGCCAGATTGGGAAGGTTGTTGACTGATAACAATCTATCAGTACTCCACATTTGCTTGAATTCCTGGGGGTAATTCCAGTAGGAAAATAATTCCATCAGTGGTCTGGGCTTCTCCCACCAAGGTCAGTGGTGTCTATAGGTCTATTCAGAGAAGCAAACTGAAAACAACATGTTACCTCTGGGACTGTGAGGAGAAAAATAAGGTCTGGCCAAGCCAGCATGAATAATGGACTGTAGAAATAAGACTGTTCTTTTGAGAATAAAGTTCTAGACAACATGTAAACAAATTGTGTTTTTCCTGTGTGCGAATGCACTGGCTCTGCACAGAAGCTTAGCTTTCTCTGAATATTTTATTCAAGGTCTTAACATTCTAATGTGCTTCAAAAAATGGATTATATTAGAGGGGAAAGAAGCATTAAAGGAAAGTCAAGTGGATATACTTTTTTAGTTTTAAGAAGCAAGTCTATTTTTTGTGGGTCTTAGGAAACTCTGTGTTTTGTTTCTTCTTACCTTCTCTCCCTATTTCTGTTTATACTATTTTTCTTTATTGCGCAAAGGATGAATTCAAGATTGAGCATATATGTTCCAGAGAAAGGCTGCCTGGGTCTGTATTTTTGCAAGGTGCTTGATAGCTGTGTGACCTTGAGCAGCTGGCTTAACAACCACTGAATTCTCTGTCTCCTCACCTATAAACAGGGAGTCACAAGGTCCTTTCTCCTAATGGTTTTGAAGGTTTAACTGTATTTTATTTACAAAATATTAACACACTGAGTCTTACAAAAGAACTGAATTTGCATAAATTATTCACTTACCCTCTCCATATTGAAAATAACCCTTCAAATTGTCTTCTGGATAAACTTTGTTGTTTGCTCTCAGCTTTGACTTACTGTAGAATTGCAAGGTGTCTAGCTAAAGAAGCCATGTGAGGCTGGGGTTGGGCCACTGCTTCTACAGTGGGACTCCATGGAGTTAACACGCCACCCTGTTGGTGGCAGGGAATGGGAGCACAAAGGTTCTCTGGTGATGTTGTTTTGTGTGTGTATCCTGGTTCTATGTTTGTGGTACCATTTTCCTTCTGTTCAAAAGTTTTCAAAACTTACTGAACCAACTTTAGAATCCTGACAATAAGACTTCAGGACTAGCATTTATTAGAAGTTGACTTGTATTAGAAAAATATGCAGAATATTTTTCTTTCATTTAATTATTACTTCATAGTAGCTTTTCCCCATCCCCACAACTCAGTAACTTGTGCATAACTTTATGAATAATGTAGAAATAGATTTGTTTTCAAAGTAGGAAATCACCACTTAAACAAATTCTTACCCAGGGTTACTGAGTCAGAAAGAGATCTCAGAAGTTTGAGCCTTGGAATATCTAGCTGCTAAGTCTCTGCTTTCTCTACTTCAATTGTTGAACTTGGTGGTGGTGTTGCTATTACAATTGCTATCACTACAGTTATGATCTTTATTATAATATTTTGTCATTGCTATTGTTGGAGGTGGTTATGATTCATGCCAGTACAATGCACCAGTGCCACTTTTTCACCACGACATTGATAGACATTTCTTCAAGAAATTAAATGTTGCCATACCAACTAGTTTAACTGACAGGAAAAATATGCCATCATGTCAATGCACATAGAACTTTAAAATTCACAGGTACGGTAAGGGTGAGAGAAACAGTGTTTAGTTTATCAAGTTATTATATAAAGAGCTTACAATAATATCTTCTTTTATTAAACTGTAAAAAGAGAGTATATTCATATAACAGTTATTCCTCAGCAAAGCAGAGACATGGTCCTATGATCTTTTCACTGTCACTCTAGCTTCTCAATCAATATTGTTTGATCAACATTCATATGGTCTTCCCATGCTGCCCCTGTTCTCTCCAAGCTTGTGCTCTGAAGCCAGACCCAGCTTTCCATGCCCCGCTCATTCAGTGGTTACCACAGTGAGACTTTGGGTCCTTAATGACACAGCCAAGTGCAGGTGCAGGGCCCATGCATTTCATTCACTCCCTTTGCTTCAATTCTCCCAGCCCTTATTCATGTCTGCATCCCAGAGACCCCAACCCTTTCCTTTGTTTGCTTTCTCTATCATTTCCTGCAAATCCACACCTCCCCTCCCCCAATATCTTGGAGCCAAAGTCTATATTTGATTTTCTGCTTTGAATTGGTGCTGCTTTTGGCAGGGCAAGCACCAATTTCTAATACTTTATGGTCATGATGGGTTCACAAAAATCAACCTACTGCTGGATTCTTGAACACCATTCTTGGGTGTATACTGGGTATAGCAGTGAAACAGATGCCCAGGCCACGATGAGGCTTGACTTTCCATTCTGCCTTCACCTCCCAAATTCCCAAGGAGGAATCTGGTAGCTATCTCAATTGTTTGTGAGGGTAAGTGCAGATATTTCTAATAGTGTTTTCATGTCAGTTAAATCAAAAGTCACAGTAAGTGGCCTGGTTGTGGCGAAGCACCGTGAACACTGTGTGTGTGTGTGTGTGTGTGTGTGCAGGGGGGCACTCTGCCTCAGAGAATTTTTATTTCTTAAAGATTCAAAGAGTGAGGGGCTTGGCATTGTGGGCTAGTGGGTTATACTGTCACCTGCAATGCTGGCATCCCCATATTAGAACACCAATGTGTGTCTCAGCTGCTCTACTTCTGATCTAGCTCCCTGCTAACGTGCTTGGGAAAGCAGTGGAAGATGGCCAAGTGATCAGGTCCCTGCCTCTCACAAAGGAGACCAGGAGGACGTTTCCGGTTCCTGGCTTTGGCCTGACTCGGGCCTGGTTGTCATAGCCATTTGGGGAATGAACCACCAGGTGGACAATCTCTTTCTGCTTCTCTCACTCTTGCTGTCACCCTGCCTTTCAAATAAAGACATCTGTAACAAATTCAAAGAGTGAATAGGCCTCTCCACCACATCATGATAGTTTGTGATTCCTTTACACAATTGGACATCAATGTGTGTGTGTGTGTGTGTGTGTGCACGTGTGGTTGTAAACATCTACTCCCCTCTCTCCTTCAGGAGACAGGACCTGAAAGAATGCCAGCTTGTTGTGAAAGAGAACTCATATTTTCTTTCCAGTTCTCATTTGCTGTCATGTATTTGTCAGTCTCCAAAGTCTGTGTGTTCGAACATAATCTGCCATCCTCAACAGGTAGAAGCTGGATAAATTACAGGTACAAGACAAGAGTCTGATGATGGGAAATGAAGTTATCTTGAAACTACTTTGAAAAACTGAATTTGTGCCTCTTTTCTATGTAGAGCAATTTCAAAACGAATGTTGGCCACCGACTTTGCAGCTGATGATCTTAAAATAGGATGCTCAAATGGATGATCAAAATCTGCAGGACAATAGCAAAATTTGTTGTTTTATCATGCTATCATCAGAAGGGTGTTTGAACTACTTTTATTTGAGATCTCAATAGAAGTTTATCTGAACACTAGGGAATGTGGTGACCTTTGCATAGTGCAGTTGTGTGTGTGTATATATATATATGGTGAAATCAAAAGGTACCCAATATCTAAAATTGCAGAATATCAGGCAGTTCAGAGCTGCATTGGGGAGAGTGATGAGTGAGTGATATCAAATGGTTCAGCAAGTTCCAGAAAAATGAGGACTGAAAAGAAGCCATTAGTTTTGGTGAGCAAAGGGTCATCTGTGATGTTTGAAAAATGAATTTCAAGGTTGTGGTAGAAACCAGCAAATAATTACAAGCGATTGCAGGATGATTTCACACCATGTATACTCACAGCTTTGCTGGACTCCTTGTAGGATATTCCAGTGCAAAAAATGATGACATTAGTAGGGCTACTTTGGATGCCAGCATCAGTCATATGTATTGAATTATGCATAAAATTAAACAGAACACATCCCACAGTATTGGAAAATGAGTCATGGTTAGCCTTATGATCATGACTATGCTATTAAGAACATAACTTTGAACCTAAAGGCTCTAGACAATGTAAATATAAATTTGTGTGTTATACATTATACACATACACACACTACACATAACTGCTTTATCTTTAAGCAGAAGTTCAATTTTTTCTGAAAAATATGTTATTAGAGTGCTTCCTGTGTCAAGGCCCTCTGAATATGTAGCATGGAAAACAATGAACCCTAAATGAACGTAGGGGCAGAGCAGCCTGATTATTCACACTTTTTGGGGGATGATGTCCAGCTTTCTCTGCATCTGCCTCCTGCCCTCTCCATTTGCTGCGGTGTCTCTTTCTGTGTGTCCATCAGGCTCCAAGGCTTTGGTGAAAGCCTGCATAGCTCTGAGCACCAAATGCACTATTTTCTGACAAGGTGTACTTTGGCAAGTTCTTCACCTCTCTAAGCCTCAGTTTCTCTGCATCAGTGAAATGAAATAGCCATTGTCCTAACCTAACAGGGTATCTTAAGTGATGTCATCCATGTACATTAATGTCAAGGTGTCTGGCTGTATCTGTCTATCCATCTACCTACCTACCTATCTTTCTAATTTGGCAGTGCAACAGCCCTTTAAATTCCACCAATGTCCGCAGTGAAGTCACATCCGAATGACATGTGTAGAGGACCAAGCAGGGACCACCGTAATGTTACTATATTTTGATTCTCATCCACAAGTCTAATCTTTCAGCAGGTAAGACTAGACCTAGAAATTTTGAGTTGCACTTACGCAATTATTCTCTGATTCTTTTGATTTACCTATTTGTTTTTTAGATTATCTATGGTGTATCTCTTTGATAGGCATAAACTAAGCTTTGTGGCCTGTGGAATTCTTTGCTGTCTGCCAAGGAGAGCTCACTGCCAAGCTGAGTGACAAGTAGATGACTTTGCCCCCAGTTTCTTCTGTAAGTTAAGGATAATTATAGTAGCTTCTTCACAGAACTGCTGTTAAGACTAAACATTTAATATATGTGAAGCATTTGGCAAAGTGCCTAGTCATAGTAAGTATTTGTCAAATAAAATCTATTTATTGTTGGTGTTATTACTATTATGCAAATGAGCAACATAAAACATGAATATGCATGCATAAAGTATCAAGCAAATAAATAGGCAGAAATAATTCATTCAGTCTTAGACATTTGAGAGACATCTCTAGGTGATGGTACATTTGGATTAGGAATTGAAAAAAATTAAAAAATAAATAAAAAGGTGAAGGAATTTTCCTAGTAGAAAAGGATATTCCAGGGTATTGAGTAGTGAAAGCAAAAGCATAAAGAAAGGAAGAGTGTGGCAGATTCGGAAATGGAGAGGCATGTGACAATACATGTCACATGTTGTAGATCCACAGTACCTAGCACGGGGTCTGGCATATAAAGTTTGGTTAGATGTATGGGGGCTGGGAGTGTGGGCAGGAGAGAGAGGAAGGGAGGAGTACAGACAGATGGATGGATGAATGGGGAGATGAATGTATTAAAGGATGGCTTATATTGTGGCCCTTGCCTTCTTTCAGTGGTGGTTACTGTGGGCAGGTTTGAGGTGACCAATTCATATCTCAAACGGAGTTAAACATTCTGTCCCAAGGTTCCCTGCAGTCTGTTCGGAAAGGTTCAATCTAATCGATGAGCAAACTCGATCCTGCAACCCTCCAAAGGCGTCTGTGTGAAGGGCGCCCTTGGATTTGTGGTAATTCTGCAGAGTTCAAGATTCCCACAAGGAATGCGGCTGTCGGAATGCAGAGGTTGCCAGAACTAACGGCAGAAGGGGATCCTCACCCGCGAGGAGTCTCGCCTTCGTGCGAGTTCTACTTTGCACAAGTCAGTCAAGAAGGGCCTGGTGGCACAGGACGTAACAATAGATTCCCATCTCTTCCGGTGGCGCTGCTACAGCCTTGCACTGCCAACTCCATTAAAAGATCATCAAGAAAGCAGCTCTTGGTTTGCTACATTTGGAAGTGTAAGCTCATAGAAATGTCTTTCGCACTGGACAGTGCTAAATGCCACAGCTGGGTGCATGTCTCTCCCTTCTTGCTTCTTTCCCCCCTTCTGATTTTTTTTAACTGCCTTTTGGTTGTTTGGTGCCAAGTTTTAAAAAAAAAAATCAATAAGCCCAAACATTGCAGCAGCAAGTTTAATATAGCTCACCTTCCTGGAACAGGCCTCAGGGAAGCGAGAGGCATCACGTTAAAACAGTGCTGAGCTGGGGTGGAAGGGACTTGCTCAGCAAGAATTTTGATATCTTCAGATGCAAATGAGACGGCCCCTGCAGGACCAGGCTTGGCGGGAGAGCATATTGGAGCATTTGTGAGGAAATGTTACTCCAATAAGCTTCTACAGCCATATTGGGAGCGCAAAAGCAGCCCAGAAGGTGAGGAGACTCTGAGCACACAATCATTGGAATTCTGGAAGGCTGAAAGCAGAACCTGTGGCTGGAGTCCTAGAGAGACACACCTAGCTGCAGCTTTTACCATTCAGTGCCTCATTTGACGGCCAACAAACCATGATGTGAGCTCTAGTTTCCCGTTCTTGTTTTGAAGAACCCAGATTTGGAGGACCCGATACAGCAGGCATTCTGAATGATGGATAAAGATAATGGCTTCAGTTATCTGGACATTGCATGGACACCTAAAATTCACTGAAATCCAGTATTGTGACAAATTTTCTATGATGTGCTGGAGATACAGTGATGAGCTAAGCCACATTTGGGGGATGGGTATTTGGTTTAAGGGTTTGGACTGTGGTTGGGATGCCCGCGTCACACGTCAGAGTGCTTGAGCTATGACACCCACCTCAGCTCCTGGCTCCAGCTTCCTTCTAATGTAGACCCCAGGAGGCGGCAGTGATGGCTCCGGTGGTTAGGTCCTTGCCACCCACATGGGAGACCTGGATTGAGTTTTGACTCCTGGCTTCCGTTCCCCTGGATCTGGATTCTAGGCATTGTGGGCATCTGGGGACTGAACAGGCACATGGGATTGTTTCTCTCTCTATCGCTCTCTCTCTCTCTTACACACACACACACACACACACACAAATACACACACACAAAATGAAACCAAAACTAAAAAACAAATCCAGCTTTGGTTCTGGCGTCATGGAACTTATCATGTGATTGGGAAGAAAGACAATTACAAAATCCATGTGAAATTATAATAGTGATTAATGCTACAGAGGAAATGGATGATGGCCAACATTTGTCCAGGGTCTTCTCCATGCTTCTTTGCCTGTAATAGCCTCTAGAAATCTCATAGCAGGAGCCAGCAAGGTGGCGTGGTGGGTAGGGCTGCCACCTGTGGCTCCAGTTTGAGTCCCAGCTGTTCCACTTCTGATCCAGCTCCTTGTTGATACATCTGGAAAAGCAGCAGAGGATGGCCCAACTGCTTGGGCCCCTGCACCAATGTGGGGGACTTACAAGAAGCTCTTGACTCTTGGCTTCGGATCTGCCTAGCTCCAGTGATTGCTGCCATTTGGGAATGGAATTCTCTCTCTCTCTCTCTCTCTCGCTCTCTCTCTCTCTCTCATCTAACTCTCTATCTCTGTAACTCTGCCTTTCAAATAAATAAATATTTAGAAAAAAGAAATCTCACAGCAGCACTTCCATTTCATGTCCATCCAAACCGTAAGTCAATACCATAGAGTATTCACCACAGCCAAACGTAGAAGGAAGGGGATTTTGAATATGAGCTCAGATGTCTTAAACGTCATAGATATTAAGGATTCTATCTCCTCCTCCCTGTGCTCCTTGGAGTAGCTGTCTTCATCCCTGTAGCTGGTAATGACTCACTAGTGGCCGACTGTGTGCAACGAGCTAAGGATTCAAAAGTGAAGCGGGCCGATGTGGTCCCCACCCTCCGTGCTTCTGAAAGGATGCTGGTCAGAGTCCAGGAAGGAAGTGGAAAAAGATCAACTAAACAAATTCTCTTTGCTGTTCTCCCAGATTCCTTTGGTTTCTACTGAATAAAAGTGAAATAACGAATACATGCCTATGATCAGAATGGTAATAAAATCCAACCACATGAACACATAATTCATGATTAATATTTACTGAAATGAAATGTGTGTGCCTTATTTACTCTGCAACAAGATATTTACTTATCTTTGAAGAAGAAACACGTTGTAAACAGAAGACTCCACCATGCCTCTGTTTAGTTGTCCCTGGTCTCTGAGCAATCGACATTGAATAAATCATATTATAAATCATCTTCTGAAATGTTAATTAAGAGGTAAAACACTTGCTGAAAGTGAAAAAGTTACCCAGGATTTAATTATAACCTTGTGGACGCCATTTCTAGTTAATTATACACCTCTCTTATATACTTGATGGACCACAAAATGTACCCCGTTGATGATCAATTGGTATTAAATTAGCTGGGATTAGATTTTATTAAATCTAAATTAGATTTTTATTTGCGATACAATAAAATAGTGCACCCAGTCTTTGCCACTATTATTTGGGCTATTTCTGTAGAGAGTGATTACCAGATGTCTAATTGGGCAATTAATAGATACAGTTTCCAAATTTACATAATTGGCGAACCCAAAAAGAAAACAAAATGATTATTCAGCCAACAGACTATCTTTTGAGTCCTGCCATTCAGTCACGGATGTCAACCAACCCCTCATTCTTTTGGGAAACTGTGCTTCCCTGGGCTGGATTCCCACCGAAAGGGTCATTGTGGCCACGAAGCAAACAGCTACAACGTGCTCTGACTTGGAGAAAGCTACTTCCGGGGCCACCCGGGAGAGCATCTCTTCCTGGCTGTGCTAGGCTTGTGGGCGGGCACAGCCAGCCTGTAGGGGGTTTGCAGAGGTAACCAGCTACAGAAGGGAGTGCTTACACAGCTGACAGGAGTCCAAATGCACAAGCCCATCTCTTTCCAAAAACAATTTGCCAGATGAGTTTAGTTTGATGTCCCAAAGCTTTTTCATTTTACCATTTAATACACCACAGAAGGGATTGAGACTTAACCTCTCTGCTTCTGCCATTGACTTAAATCCCTTTATAATTGCTTTCCCCACATGTTCAGAGAACAGTCCCAGAGAGTGTCCTCTGCCATCTGTGTTCTCTTAAGGGATGGTCCCTTCTAAGACATGTAAATAGACTCTGTTCAGACCCCATCTGCAAAGGGGAGTCTCAGCTGCTCTGTTCAGCCTGGGTACCAGGGCCTCACTGTCTGATCCTGTTGGATGAGTAGTTTTCTTAAGACTCAGGGTACTGTGCCAACAGACCGGGAAAAAATAGAATTATTAAAAACAAAGAAGCAAAAATAAGCTTATCATGGAATAGGTATTTAGTCTAGCAATTAAGACACAAGTTAGAGTGTCTGTGTCCTGTATCAGCACCGCTGGGTTCAATGCCCAGCTCCAGCTCTTGGTTCGCCTTCCTGCCAATGCAGACCTTGGGGGTGGTGATGGATCGAATAGTTGAGCTCCTACCACCCATGTGGCAGCTCTGAATGGCGTTCTTGGCTTAGACTCTGCCCAGTCCCTGCCATTTCATGCACTGAGGATATCAACCCATGAATGGCAGCTTTCTCCATCTGTCTCTCCCTGTCTCTCTAATAAAGAAATATTTTTAAAAATGTAAGCTTCATATATGTATTTTTAAAAGAAAATTCACATTAATGAATTATATAAAGTTTATAAAAAGGTTCTAAGTGCATCTCTTTCCATTAGCACTTAAAGTGGACTAAGTGGACTTTGCTCTAAAACTCCAGGCGCATGTGCTAATACCGCTAAGTGCTCCTTTTATTATTGCTTTATTGTTCTTAGCTGTTTTCTAACTCCATGTTGGTCCATTCCATCCCTCCCTTGTTCACTATACTTGTGTTGTCAATCACTCCGCTCTTCAGTAGCTTATTCATTCATTTAGCAAATAGACGTGAACTGCCTGTTCTGCGCCACTTGGCACTTAGATATTGGGATACAATGGACCAGAAGACTGAAAATGGTGCCAACTCTCACAGGGTGCCTTTTGAGTGGGAGGAACAAACTGTAAACATAAATATATGCCTATTTACAAATTATCATAATGTTGTCAAAGTTAAAAAAGGATCAGTGTTTTGTTCAATGACTAAGTTGTTGCTTGGGGTGCATGCACCTCATATCAGAGCGCCTCCTTTGAATCCAGCTCCTGCTCTTTGAATCACACTGTCTAGCAGTGCACAGCTAGGGAGCAGCAGGTGGAGGCGCCTCTACTTGGGAATGTGTTACCCTCACAGGAGACCTGGGTGGAATTCCAGGCTCCTGAGTTCTGCCTGACCCAGCTGTCAATGTTGTAGGTTTTTGAGGAAGTGAATCAGCCGATGATAGATCTTTCTCCGTCTCTCTGACTTTCAAATAAAGTAAAAATAAATGCATCAAAACTCAGAAGAGATTGAATTATATGTGAAATACCAAGAAAGTCTAAAGAGTTAGGTGGCAACTAAAAAGTTAGGTAGTCAAGAATGGTATCTTTGAGGATAGATTATATAAGTTGAAATTGCAAGGAAAGGGTGTGCATTTCTGTATAGCAGAAACAATATGTAAACGTTCCCTGAGGGGGCTGGTGTTGTGGCACATCAGGTTAAGCCACCACTTGCACTGCTGGCATCCCTATGGATGTTGGTTCAAGTCCCAGCTGCTCCACTTCTGATCCATAGGAAGGCAGTGAAAGATGACCCAAGTGCTTGGGCCACTGCACCTGTGTGGGAGACCAGGATGAAGCTCTTGGCTCCTGGCTTTGGTATCACCTAGCACTGGCTTTTTCAGCCACTTGGAAAGTGAACTGGCAGATGGAAGATCTCTCTCTCTCTCTCTCTCTCTCTCTCTTTCTCTCTCTTCTGTCTCTCTTGCTGTAACTCTGCCTTTTAAATAAATAAAATAAATCTTTCAAAAAATGTGTGAAAGGAGCTTGATGTTGAAGACACTGGGGGAGCTGGGAGCAGAGCACTGTGATCTCACGTGAGGTACACAGAGAGCAGTCTGCACTGTGAATTGGGAGGAAATGGCAAGCGACACTTGAAGCCGGTGATTGAGCACCGTGATAAGGGGTTGGAGCAATTGGAAAACTTTGAAGTTCAGTAGCAGAATGACCTGATCCGATTGCGCCTTAAGATCATCAATCTTGCTGATTTGTAGGGAATGCATAGGAAGAGGATGAGACAGGGCAAAACTGATAGGAAGAGGCTGTGGAAGTTCTCTGTACGAGAGAGACTTTGGCCTGGAGTGAGAGGTGTGCCGTGGATGGGAACGGGACAACTGGAAATACATTTGATGAAAGAACCTAAGGAATGGGCTGACTATGGGACTGAGGCCAGAGGGAAAACTTAAGAATGCCCCTGGGGTTCTGGCTTGCCCTAGTGAGTTTACGTGTTCATTTGCCACGTGTTTCTCGGGCACTTACTACGTAATAAAGTTGGATACCACAAGATAGAGCAGACAACAGAGGTCTGTGCTTTGATGGAAGTGACATCCTTCAGGGGAGCTGATAGCTATCTTCAGAGAATTCCTTCTAACTCTGGCCTAGGAGTATAGGTCTTTTATTGGCTGATACAATTTGCTTTAGCTGTGACTGTGACTTGCTCTCATCCAATATGAATTTCTTCCAAAATGACCACGCATCTCCCCTGTTGCGCCAGGAGGGATTCTAAGGACCTGCTGGGTGCCATCAGATTACAAATGATTTCCAAGTTTAAGGTCACCTGTATGGGTGGGGCAGGAGTGACACAAGCAAATGCCCTTCACTTTCAGGCCAGACGGGTGTAGCTATGGTCTCTGCTTGGTTTCTCTTCAGTGATTTGTCACATAAGACTTATAGTCAATTCCATGATGTTGTTTTAAGTAAACTTTTCTTCTAACAATTATCATAATACATGGGGCCGGCTCCATGTTGCACTAGGTTAATCCTCCGCCTGTGGCGCCGGCATCCCCCATGGGTGCCAGTTCTAGTCCCAGCTGCTCCTCTTCCAATCCAGTTCTCTGCTATGGCCCGGAAAAGCAGTGGAAGATGGCCCAAGTGCTTGGGCCCCTGCACCCATGTGGGAGGCTGGGAAGAAGCTCTTGGTTCCTGGCTTTGGATCGGTGCAACTCCGGCACTTGCGACCATTTGAGGAGAGAACCAATAGAGGGAAGACCTTTCTCTCTGTCTCTTCCACTCACTGTCTGTAACTCTACCTATCAAATAAATAAATAAAATCTTAAAAAATATATATATATATGTAAACAATTAAAATAATACAGATCGCCTATATAAAACACAAGCATAAAAATAAGAGGGATATATTCTTTCATGACTTCATTCCAGTTTTATAAAGCAGCTTTGCAATTTTGATACTTTCTTTTTTGCATATTTTGATGATACTTTTGATTGTAAAATTTTGAGTTTCACTATAGCCCAACCTTGTTTTTTAAAACATTCTCATAGATCCAACTTTCAGTTGCTTTCAGTGTATCAATGAGCACAATTTCAATCAAGAGCTTTTTGCATGAACTTCCTATGTGCTTCAAGATTGCATCCTTTTAATTTGTGCCCTGGAAGTGGAATTAATGGGTCAAAAGGTAAGAATGTTTTAAAGGCCTGTGATGCACATTGCTAAATTGTTCCTAAAAGGGTTTTGCTAATTAACACTCCCTAGAGCCATGCAGGAAAGTAAGTTAAGCCAAACTCTTTCAAACATCATTTTCTATTTTCTCCTGTCTTTTAAATTTTTAATGCGTGTTAATTAGATGGGTGAAAAATTGCTTCTCATTTTTCAATTGCTTCTTTTTTTAATTTTTATTAGAGAAGTTGAAATCCTCAGCCCCTTCCCACCAATTTATGTTCTAATTCCTCGTTTGTGAATTGATTTGTGTTTGTCCTTTGCTGGCCTTTAGGGTCCAAGTTTTCTTTCCCTTATTGTTCGTGTGGAATGTTTAAAGATGTGGGATCACAGGGCTGTCTTCCACTTCCTTGGATTTGTTCCTTCTTAACCTCATCCTTTTTCAGGAAGACAATCTTAACTGTCTGATGCATGGATTTCTATTAAAAATGATCAATGTAAGCAAGCAAAAACTGTTTTCAAATAATTATTCCATTTAGGGGAAAAAAAAGGTCAGAACTATGCAACAAAGGGTTGAGGGACACACATGCAGTAAGGTCCACCATGACTATGGATTCTCTGTGCCTCCCCAGGTGGGATCCAGTCAGCCATGATACTGCTCCAAGGGGCAATTTCGCCATCACTGATCATGTGAAGACAGTAATGGGGTTGAAGCTGGTACCCAAAATAGATTTTACCATGGAAAAGTGAGGAAAGGCCATGGTCTTGGGCAGTGTGTCTCCTCCAAACCAATGAAAACCAAAGAGACAGCAAAGAAAATCCCCAATATAATGGGTACAGATATTAGCAAAGAGCTATTTTCACTGTCTTCTCTACTTAAAGTCATTTCATGATTGGCTACTGGCGACTGATGTTTTTCCAGGAATGTATGAAGCTAGAATATCCTGCCATGTATGATGTTGAGTGCAATTCATTCTTGTGCTAAATCAAGTAAAAGCAAGTGATTCTTGATTGCTGTTTTCTCTTTCTTTTTCCAGGAATTTTGCTTTTACTTGGATTTGAAAACTCAATAATCTCAATTGCAAGGATGCCTCTATTTGTTCTATCTATCTATCTGTCTACCTATCATGTATCATCATTGTTAATTATATGTGGCTTTCTATCATCTATCTGTCTTTGTTAATTTTATATTTCAACCTGACTAGGCTCTGAAGTGCCCAGATATTTTATTTTCGGATGAGGATAACACATAAAGAACTAGTGTCCCTTCACTCCATTTGTTCTAGCCACCTAGAAGCTGGTGTGTGGTTCACTTCCCCACTAAAAGAAGGCTTGTGCCCAGACCCTCCTCTCTGTCTGGCACCCTTCTCTACTACCCTCAGCGTCTGTCAGCCCTCTTTATGTGGTAAGCACAAGTCTTCCCTGGGGTTGGCACAGTACATTCAGTTCTCACTGAGCTCTTCTACGACTCTCTAGTCTCTATCAGATCGCATTGCTCTTCTAGATGCTTATAATTGCATGCTCCTGCCGGTAAGCTATCTGTCCGGTTAGGAGTGTGTTTTCAGCATACAACCCAGGCTCATGCCTTATTTCACACTTACACATTGCACTGCACCACATTAATAGATGGTGTGTTAGTCGGTTTTTTGTTACTGCAGTGAAGTACATGAGGCAATTACTTACTAAAGAGGGAAGGTTGTTTTAGCTTAGGATTCTGGAGGTCCACAGCCCCAGACTGGGCGGCCTCACTGGTTGGGCGTCTGACAGAGGTGTTTTTGCTGGTAGAGTCCCAAGGTTGTGCACGGCATCACATGGATGAGGGAAAATGCATTTGTATGGCTGTCCTCATCAAGCCACTATGATCCACTCATGAGCGCCCCACCCTAACAGCCTAATTTAATCTGATCACTCCATAAAGGCTCCGCCACCAGACACCATGATTGAGTTAAGTGTCTACCCTCTGTGAGGCTAATTAAGACCTTAAGGACCAAATACCCAGTCACAGGCGTTGGAGTCCCTCTCCCCAGATTTCTTTCTCCTTGACGCTGCACTAGTGTGAGTTCTCAAATGTGTAAATCTGATGCTGCAAGTGCCCTTCTTATTTATTTTATAATGAGGATATTTTCTTATTGCCTACTGGGAGTATTCTAGATTCCTTTAGCCTCATTCGTATCTCCTCAGCACTTAGGCACTTGCTATTGGATTATTCTTCTTTCTCCTCCACATACCCGACTATCACTGCCATAGTAAGCTGGTCACTGAAGCTGAGGGTTGCTTATATTTGCAATCCTGTCATTCCCTTGCAGCTTTAATTGCATTTCTTCCCAGGAATTCTTTGCATGCATCAGGCTTACACATAGCCCAAGTCCACAATCTGGCTTCTCTAGCAGCCTATATATATATATATATATATATATATATATTTAAAAAGACTGATTTGTTTATTTGAAAGGCAGAGTTAGACACTTGGGCCATCTTCCACTGCTTTCCCTAGCCATAGCAGAGAGCTGGATTGGAAGTAGAACAGTCAGGACTCCAACCAGAGCTCTGGTGTTGCAGGTGGCAGCTTAACCCACTGCACCACAGTGCTGTCTCATGTGTGTTTCAGTAAAGAAATGTTGTCTAAACAACACTGGGACACCCATGGCCTTGTGGTAGAAATGTTGATTCTTCCTGTCTCAATGCAAGTATATGAAGCAAGGATCGTAGCATTATATGAAGTCCTGTATATTAAAAGTATTTCTGCATCAGGAATGAAGCCAGAAACATTCCCAGCAGACCCATTCCATGTCTGTCATTAAAAGCCAAATGACTAGACTCTTTACTCAGAATAATGAGCAGGGATGCATTGCCATTATAACATACGACAGCCAAAGCCGTTCTGGAAGGCACTTTGAGAATACAGCTTTAATGCAGTGTTGTCTTAATCAAATACTTCTTTATTGATTGCTTATGGTTAGAAAAAAACATTTTTTGATGTGCTTGCATAACTGCTCCTATGGAGAGGTGTCAGCTGTGGAAGCTGTGTTATGCCTTTAGCCAAGTCTCCCATGAAGATCCAGATAGTCTCAGGGTCATTCTCCGAGATGTCCTCATAACCCAAAGATTCATTAACAAATCTGATTATACACATGCATTGAAAAACATTAAATATGCCGAAACATGTGTTTGAGAGGCAGAGGACAAGAAACAGATACCATTTTTATCCCCTGATTCACTCACAAAATGCACACAAGGGCTGGGGCTGGACTAAGCTTAAGTCAGCACTTGGAAATTTATCTCATTTCTCCCACATGAATAGCAAGGGATTCAATTACTGGAGCCATCACCTGTTGTCTTCTGGGGTGCACGCTAGTAGAAGATTGGATACAGGAGCAGACTCAGTCTTCAACCCTAGACACTCCGATAGGGGATGCTGGCACCCCACATGCTGTCTTAAATGTCTGCCCCTAAACAATTTTTTAAAGTAACACTGAAATAGGAGATAAGAGTGTCCTTATTTCTTGTATTTTCCAAATATAATTGTCACACAGTGCTCATGGGTTCTGCATCCATGGATTCCACCAACCATTTGAAAAGCATTTGAAAGAAAATTACCTCTGTTTTGAACATGCGCAGACTTTTTTCCCTTGTTTTTATTCTGTAAACATACAATATAAAACAACTTCATAGCATTTACAGTGTATTAGGCATTATAAGTAATCTAGACATGATTTAAAGTGTAAGAGAAGATGCACGCAGATTCTATACAAATACCAAGCCATTTGGTACAGAGGACTTGAGCATTCGCAGATGTTGGTACCTGCTGAGTGGCCCTGGAACCAATTCTCTGCAGAAGCAGGGGGCTGCCTGTGCCTCCCTGCCTTTGATTCTCGTGGGATACCCTCTCCTCCCTGCACCCAGGCAGGGACGTCCTCATCCAACATCGCTCATCTGGAGTTTGGTAAAACCTGTACTCTGCTAACTTGTGAACTCCGAGACAGCAAAAGTCAGGTCTCATCCTCTGTAGGCCTTCAACTTGCTGTGAGCACCTGCTTAATAAAAGATGAGTTCTTCCAAACCAGTTAGAAACTTTATAACTAAGTGGTAAGTGGGGAGATGGTATGCAACCTCCCCCACAATAAAGGAATAATTTTATAATAAAGATTGGAAGTTAAGTATTTAAAATCATTTCTTGAAAATGATAGGTCGTAGTGGGTGTCTAGTCCACTAGTTAAGACACCAGTAGAGATGCTTGCATTCCACATCAGAGGACTCCTAGCTCTGTCTCCTGACTTCAACTTCCTGCTAATGCAGGTACTGGAGGCAGTGGGGATAATTAAAGTAATTGGGTTCCTGCACCCATGTGTGAGGCCTGAACTGAGTATCTGGCTTCCATCCTGGGCCCTGGCCCACCCTTAGCCATTGCAGGCATTTGGGGAGTGAATCAGCACATGGGAGTTTCTCTCTCTCTCTCTCTCTCTCTCTCTCTCTCTGTCTCTCTTTCTGTGTGTGTGTGTGTGTGTGTGTCTCCCTGTCTCTCTCTCTCTCTGCCTTTCAGACACTTACATAAATCTCAAAATGAAAACAATAGTTATGAATGTGAAGCCAGTGGCACACTGTGAAATATTGCATTTCATAATTTACAAATACTGCAAACAAAACACAGTTTGACTCTGGATAATACATTATGAGTGAACCTGTGAATATGTTTTTAAAAATTTTATTAGTTAGCTCCACTGATTGAATAGCATTAAAAAATCAGTAAACCACTTTTTAGGACCATTTTATGAAGTTCCATATTAAAATGCAATGTAAAATGAGTGTTATGATGCAGTAGGTTAAACTGCCCTCTTGGGACACCCAAATCCTATATTGGAGAGCTGGTTTGGAATCCTGGCTGTTCTGTTTCCAATCCAACTCTTGTTACTGTGCACCTGGGAGGCCACAGATAATGGCTCAAGTGCTTGGACCGCTGTCACCCAGGTGGGAGACCTGGATGGGATTCTGGGCTTCTGGCTTTGGCCTATCTCAGCCCTGGCTGCTGTGGGCGTTTGGTGAGTGAATTGATCTCTCTCTCTCTCCCCCTGCCTGCTTTCAAGTAGATGGAAATAAAAAAAATTAACATTAATAAAAATAAAATGTGAGATTTTATATTTGCCTGACACTATAAGTCGACACATTAAAAATTATAGAATTTAGAAGTATCCCTTTCCCTTCCTTAGACAAATGCTATGTGGATATATTTATGGATCTGTGTATGCCTGTTTTATTGCATTTGTGTAAAAAAAAAACCAGTTTGGTGGATTCCTAGTAACAATGGGAAACTGAATATGTAAGCATATTTCCTCATCCTCTCGATTAAGATGACCAAATAGCCATTTGTAAAAGCCTAAATAACAAGAGCAGAGACTAAAGAAGGACGACATCTGCAAAATTCCGGAAGCTGGAAAGGAAACGGGTGAACAGCAGTGGGCAAAGTTCATCTGAAGCTGCTGGCCGGAATGGTGGAGAGGCAGCCCTGGGTAGACCACAGCTCAGCAGCGGCGATGCTGGGCCCCTCCGAGAGGGTGACCACTGTGTGTGTTCCCCTGTAGACTGTGCCCCTGAGCTGCAATCTGATTCCCGGCTGCTTGCCCCCGGTGTGGAGCCCCTCTGCCACCTCATCATGAGATGGGAGTCTTTCCTCTCCAGGAAGGAGAAAGCAAAGGTTTTGCTTTGCAAAATAAAGAATTTCAAAAAAGCAAAATTCCAAATAAAACATGTGTATTTTAGAACCATCACCTGGGTGTCTGGAGGGAAGGGTTTGCCAAGTGAGCTGCAGTCAGAAGGCGGGGCAGGCTGCAGACCTGCGAAAGCAAGGGAATCCCTGGAGAGACTGCTTTTAAGGACCGGTTATCTTGGGCCTTAGTAAGTGGGTGGGGCCAGGGGAAGGGTCAGAGAGGCATAAATTAAGGATGGTTCCTGTATCGGTATCTACACGTTTTTTTTTTCCTCTCTCTCTCTCCTTCCCACACATGACCTCATTGTTTTAATCATCTCAATATTTTTGTGTATCCCTTAGGAAAAGCAAGGTCCAGTGCTGCATCGATCTTAAGCCAGGATCCAGGAGCTTCTTCCAGGTCTCCTACGAGGGTGCAGGGGCCCAAGAGCTTGGGCCATCAGAAGATGGCAGAGAGCTGGATTGGAGTTGGAACAACCAGGACTCGAACCAGCACCCATATATGACACTGGCACTGCAGGTGGCAGCTTTACCCACTATGCCACAGCTCTGGCCCCAGGTAGTGGAGTTTGTTAACACAATTTTGGGAGAAAAAAACCGGTCAATCAGTGCAAAGCAGGGACAAACCCATCAAAAGATCTGATTTGTAATCTTTTTTACCCTGTCTGGCTGGCTCATGATAAAATAAGAGTCGGCCGGCGCCACGGCTCAATAGGCTAATCCTCCACCTAGCGGCGTCGGCACACCGGGTTCTAGTCCCGGTCGGGGCACCGGATTCTTTCCCAGTTGCCCCTCTTCCAGGCCAGCTCTCTGCTGTGGCCAGGGAGTGCAGTGGAGGATGGCCCAAGTCCTTGGGCCCTGCACCCCATGGGAGACCAGGAGAAGCACCTGGCTCCTGGCTTTGGATCAGCGTGATGCGCCGGCTGTAGCCGCCATTGGAGGGTGAACCAACTGCAAAAGAAGACCTTTCTCTCTGTCTCTCTCTCTCACTATCCACTCTACCTGTAGTTGGTTCACCCTCCAATGGCTGGCCGTGGCTGGCGCACCACGCCTATCCGAAGGCAGGAGCCAAGTGCTTATCCTGGTCTCCCATGGGGTGCAGGGCCCAAGCACTTGGGCCATCCTCCATTGCACTCCCGGGCCACAGCAGAGAGCTGGCCTGGAAGAGGGGCAACCGGGACAGAATCCGGCGCCCCGACCGGGACTAGAACCAGGTGTGCCGGTGCCGCAGGCGGATTATTAGCCTAGTGAGCCATGGCGCCGCCAGCATGTAGCGCATTTTAATGTCATGTAGCCTTTTAAAAAACAATGTCCGTCTATTTATGCGCCTCTCTATAGTCATAGAAGGGATCAAAAAATAGGTGCCTGACCTTCACAATGGTTGAGTATGGCCTCTCAGCTCCGTGTATCCACTACAAAGTTAACATGCCTCATTACTGGTCAAGGTTAGGGACGGCTTGGGATCTGCGGCCACTTCCTGGAAGGTTCATGCAGTGGAACCTTAAATAAAAGATGAAATGCTTTTTTTTTTTTTTTTTTTTCATTACGGCCAGTGAACAACTGCAGAATATCTGCGTGGCTAATGCTGCCACATCTTTTTTAGGAGAACAGCTGGTAGCTCAATGGCTTTCTTTCTTGAAAGGAAAAAGAGAAGCACGCCTCTTGCTCTGAACCTTCAGCGGGAAGCTGCTGCTTCATCACCAAGTCATGTCACATATTTTCTAGTGCTAAACTTTGCCATAGGAGCTGAGAAACAAAAATGAGAGAAAATTGATGCACTATGTCAATTGGTGCCAGTGAACAGAAAGTAATGGGTGGGCAGAAAAGCCAGCATCTACCGAAGGTGAGGGGCACACGGTTCCCACTGACATCCGGAGCTTGAACATCAGAGCCGTTGCCGGCGCCTGGCGGAGCAGTCACACCCAGCAGAGGGTTTATCACTGATGGTGTGATCTGATCACCAGTTCTTGGTGCAATTTCAGGGGACTGGAGTGTGTCGGAGAATGAACCCGATGGAGAGACTTTGGCACAGAAAGATTAGAAATGATATCATAGATTCCTTGGAAAGGAGAAGCCAGAGTCAGCTGTAATATCTTCCACATGGCCAAAGACATGAATGTAACAAAAAGGAATTCCTGTTCTTGATGTGTAAGAGGAAAAAATTACTATTATCTGTGGTTTAAAAGGGAAACAGCAGGAGTAATTAACAAAAGAGATGAATGTCATTTATATATAAAGAGTGCATACAAATAATTAAGAAAGAAAGAAAGAAAGAAAGAAAGAAAGAAAGAAAGAAAGAAAGAAAGAGAAAACAAGCACTGAACATCACACAGGAAGTGGCTTCAGTGAATAAACACTACAAGGTTTAGCCTGAGACATAAAGAACACTAGTGGAAAGTTATCATTCTGCATTTTTTTTACTTCAATAGAAAATGATAACACAAAAATTACACTGGAATGGTCACCCTTTTACATTGCTGATGATAGTAAGCTCTGTTATTTTTTAAATAAGTATCATTTGGGAAGCAATTTATTAAGAGACGTAAATATATTCCTATGTAGGCATCAATATTCTGGAAATCTTTCCTGGATTTGGTAATTTTTTTAATGATTTATTTGTTTGCTCGACAGGCAGAGTTAGAGAGAGGGAGAGGCAGAGAGACAAGGAGATGTTTCCTTTGCTGGCTCTTTCTCCAAATGATTGCAGTGGCTGTGGGTGGGCCAGAAACTTCACCCAGATCTCTCACATGGCTGGTGTGGCAAGAGCCCAGGTACTTCGGTCATCCGCTGATGCTTTATGTGGTGCATTAGCGGGGACTGGAAGTGAGGAAACTGGGACTTGAACTGGCAGGCATAGCACAAGTGGTGGTTTAGCCCACAGTCCCGCAACACCAGCCCTGGGTTTGTAATCTTAAATTCAGGAAAAGGTGCATGAGTGGGGATGTTAATGTGTGTGTATGTGTATGCACATTAAAATTCAAAACTGGAGAAGGATTTTTTAAAAGATGTATTTATTTTAAAGTCAGAGTTACAAAGGAAGAGACAGAGAGAGGGAGATCTTCCATCCATTTAATATGGGCAGGCAGATAGGATTAGATTCATGAGCTGAAGACCAAACTACCCCACCCCTACCTGATCTCACCTGTATACACCCTCCTGCCAATCAGACTACGTCACCACTACCCTTTTGGAAGTGAATAAGAGGTGTGGAGTGCTCTGACCACCCCCCCCCCCCTTACCGTTTGTCTGAGCATTGCCCATATTTGCGACTGGGTCTGCCCACAGGGCTGCTCTGTGCCTGTCTGGCCTGTGGACTCCCACATGTGGCCCTGGGTCTGCTCTCTGCCTGGTATGGAACTCCCCCATTCATCTTTCTGACCCCTCCTCTCCCTTAAATAAAGCCCTCATGTTCTGAGCTTTATCACGTTGCCTGTCTTGTATATAACTAAGTTTAGAGTGCTTCTGTAAGCTTGAGGCAAGAACCTGAAATATTAATTTTGGCTTACAGTTACACAATAACACAATGGTTCACTCCCAGAGTGGTTGCAAAGGCCAGGGCTGGGCCAGGTTGAAGCCAGGAGCCTTGAATTCCATCCGTGTCTCCCATGTGGGTGACAGGGACCCAAACAGTTGGGCCTTCTTCTGCTGCTTTTCCCAGGCCAATAGCAGGGAGCCAGATTGGAAGTCTAGCCGCTGGGACACAAACCAGTGCCCATATGAGATGCCGATGTCACAGACAGCAGCTTGACCCTCCATGCCACAACGCTGGCCCCTGGAAAAAGTCTTGTTGTCCAACATGGGACAGGTTAAACAAAAGGTGACATATCTATCATCTGAATGAATTATTGAGCATTCCAATTATGGCAACTATGTAAAACTTGAGAAATATTTATAATATCCAATTAGGTAGAAAATAAGTATACAGAATATTTAATGGGATATGCACTATGATGATAATTACATAACAAACAGTACCTGACAGCCCCAGAGAGTAGTCTTTGTGCCAGCCCCTGTATTCAGCACTTCGCCTTGATTTCCCCATTCCATCTTGGCAACAGCCCCTTGAGGTTAACACTGCGTGTACAGAGTGGGCCTGCTTGGACTTGGAGGGGTTACGCCACTTGCTGAAGATGACAGGGCTA
The DNA here is from genome assembly GCF_051225735.1 of Oryctolagus cuniculus. Lineage (NCBI taxonomy): Eukaryota > Metazoa > Chordata > Mammalia > Lagomorpha > Leporidae > Oryctolagus > Oryctolagus cuniculus. Next base: position 58,565,174 of record NC_142884.1, on the reverse strand, counting down.
GTGATCAGTCTTGAGGAGCCCAGATGCCACTCCACAAGTCTTAACCACTAGTCTGTGTCCGTCTGCTTATGAGAATGAAGACAAGAACCAAATGGAAACAAGACAAAAATTAAAGTAACTGTATCCAGATGCAGTTGTAATTTTTAATTGTCTATCTTAAAAGACTTTTCTTCTGTCTAAGAGATGCTAACCCTCTCTGGGAAATTTGAGCTCAAATATTATTTGCAATTTGTTATCTGATGGGTGGCTACCTTGTAAAACAGAAATCTACACAGGTTTGCAGTTTCTACGTCCAGTTCATAGTATTGGTTCCATAATGATCTGGAGTTGAAAAGGTACAGGGTGATCTTAAATCCTTGAGGAAAAAGTGTTGCCATGGAGTTTATGCACATGCAGCCAGGTATGTTCTTTAAAACATCATTTGAGGGTTCTTTTGCCTTTTGTAAAGCATTAATGAGACCAAAGGACATAGAACATGCCAAATTTTATCACTCTCCAGTGATGTTTTTGCATGATACCATCAAAAATATGATGATTTATGATCTATACATTATTTCCCTGTCCTTTAATTCATTAACATTTAAACACCTGGAAACTGACTTTTGGTGATTAACCTTTACAAAATGAATAGTGTGTTTATTCGTGTGTTTCAAAGGGCTTGGCACACTAACTCCAGGAATGTTTAAAGATAGAGGACAAAATGGAAAAATTAAAAGAGTAAAGGGATAAAGAATAAAAAACCGAGAAAAGACAAGAGTTGCAGTCAGACACATTTTCTCATGTAGCATGGTATTTTCCACAAAGATGACTATCGTGAAGAATTTTACTTTCTAACTGCATTTTTTTCCCAAAGAGAATAGCATCCAAAGAATTCCATCTTCAAGACGTCTTCAAGAACGTGCTGTGTGAAACTGAATGATATTTATTTCATGTCGGTGATGTACAGAAGGCCATTACATGGGGGAGAGGCTACAGTTTTAAAAATAAGCTTCATTTACTCAAAAGGCAGACACACACACACACACACATGAGAGAGAGAGAAAGAGAGAGAGAGAGAGAGAGAGAGAGAGAGAGGAGAGAGAGAGAAATAGAGCAAGGAGAGAGAGAGAGTGCAACAGCCAGGGATAAGCCAAGCTGAAGCTGGGAGAAGGGACCTCCCATGTGGATGGCAGGGACCCAAGTTCTTGCACCATTACCTACTGTCTCACACGATGTGCATTAGCTGGAAGCTGAAATAGAAAGCAGAGCATGGCTCAGAATTGAGGAACAGCAACGTGGGACACGGGTGTCCCAAACGGCATCTTAACTGATGTTTCAAACACCTGCCCTGAATTACTGATTCTTAGACTGGGGAAGATGTGGATTTTGTTTTCCTTTTTTTTTTTCTTGTGAAGATGTGGATTTGAGATTGGGCACAACCATATCTGCTTAACAATATTTGACTCCCTTTGTATCTCAAGGACTTGAGCAGTGGCTTGATTATGGGAAGGAAGTCGCCAAGCCTGGGAAAGTGGAAAGGAGGAGAACCAGTGATTCACTGCAGGTTTGTTTATGTGAATTATGAGAGGACATTATGTAGTTTGAATTGTTATAAGTGGAGGTGGCTTCAAACTAGCATCAGAGTTGAAAGAGAGAGACTTCACACATCCTGTTGGAAGTAGACATCTGGAAACACACACATGCGTATATGTATATTTAGATCCCTATCAGCATCTATAGCTAGAAGAATATATAGTATATAGGTAGTTGCATAAATAGACAAACTATATGTTTCTCCTTGAACACCCAGCAGAAAGTTTTAATATTAGAACTCAGAAATTATAGAAATAATTGATATTTATTATATGCTACTGTATGCTATATATTTGAGTACCTTTACTTATTTCAATTCTGCCAATGAGGCTGTAAGGATTATTTATTCTATAGCTGAAGAACAAAGTCTCTATGAAGTTAAATAATTTTCCAAAGTTTACTCACACAAGTTGGAAGGCTAGAACCCAAGGCTGAGTCGGCAGCCTTTTATTGTTTCCACTATACTTACTGACTTGAAAATATATTGATGATTGCCCACGCCACTGCAATGGATTTGTATCTCAAATCCGCTAGTTTTCAACAAAGAGCTAGAGGACTCTGGGAAGCTGGACTAAGTTTTATTTTTCATTAAGTGGAGTTATGAGAATAGACAAGAAATATTGGTAACATAAAACACAATGCACCCTTCTGCTCAGGAATGAGTTAGAAATCCAAGGAAAAACCTAACCAAGCCACAACTAATAACTAGATATATTTTTGGCTGAAGCAACATTACAAGGATTACTTACTGCTGATGCTCTATTCATGAGGTTGTTGCAAAGCCTGGAGAACTCTTGGATCTTTTATTGGAATAGTAATTATCCTGCACCCGAGACTGAAAGATCTCTTTTGTTTGTAAGATGAACTACTTGGATACTTTATCATAACTCTATAAAGATCTTGGAAGTATAATCTTAACATAATTATGCAATGATGATGTAATTTGAGGATACTCCATTATGTTGCAGAGTTTCCCTCTACATTACTTAAAGTGTTTCATGAAGAATAATTAGATTATTTGATAATTGACAGAAATCCGGTTGCCATCTCTTTGACAAATTACCTTATCATTTTTTAAAAACTCTTTGGACAGAGATTACACTGATAAAAAATATTTTGTAAATGAAACTGGAGCACTCCTCAAATGTTTCTAAATCTTTTGAAAGAACAGAAATGAGGTATAATTTTGGGGTGGAATAAAATTCTCCTTAAGTCTAATTCTACATAATATGGTTTTTACTAAACTTCTTCCATTTTGTGCTTTCATGCTCTTTCTTTAATACTGAAAAGCCTACTTTCCCACATCACTTACATTATTACCCATTGGTTTTTCCATAATAATTAAATCTTCATGAGGGTCTCGGCTCCAGATGCATACATGTGATTTTGTAAAAAGCCACTGGCCTGATCCTGATCCTCTAAACTAAGAGAATCATTGCCACATGTTTGGGTCAGTGTTTGGCATTTGAATTCCACCACCCATGTACTCTCTGTGCCATCGTTGGCTGGATGGCTTAGTCAAGTCACTTCACAGTTCTGAAAATCAGTGTCTTCCCCTAAAGGGTTGACACAACTATGCACGGTTGCTTAGTTTAGAAGAAATCCTGGCAATAAAAGCAGTGACATTAAGGCAATGGTGAGAGGGTGTACTTGCCTAGGAGTCTTTCCATAATCTTTGATTTTTTGAAAATCCAGTGATTTAAATCTAAGCTTTAACATTAACTCAGTTCAAAGCTTCATGAGGGTGGCCTATTTTTTATTGCTCATCCTCAGATTACAGAACTCAGCACACTGCTTGGCACAGCTCAGGATCTCAAAGTCAAAGTGGCTGAATAAGAAGCAGCATTGACCTTCTGGTCCATCAGTCCATCAGGGAGCATTTTACAAGACTTATATCAGGAGCAGATGGGACAAAAGTGGCTGCTTTGTAGAAGTTCTGGGGAAACTTTCACTTGATCCAAAGGGTTTAGCTCTACCTCTGTAGTTCTACAATCTCTAAATCATTTTCTGAAACTATATCAATGCCCAATACATGTGGGTAGAGTGAAGGGTTTCTTCTATTGAGTGTGTATGATAGTAGTGGAAAGACAGTGGGTACACATTAAAGTTGGGAAACACTAAGTTCTGGTCTGTGGGTTTTGGAGATTCAGAGATGGCCAAGGTTGTCCATGGAGCAGAATAGCTTCATAAAGGACTTCACAGAGGACTGGTTGCCAAGACGGCATGAGTAGGCTTTTGGGAAGTGGAATAGAATCAGGATGGCCTTTCCAAAAGGGAAGAGAAAGCACAAAGACAGAGAAGTGGGTGGAAGATTGGTGTGAAAGGAGAGACGTGCAGAATCAGGGACATTCACGACATTCCCTGGAGGGGCTTTGTCACTGACGAAAATCTGACTTTGCCGTGGGTTGACAGATGGGATGAACCATTTAGGTTGCAGTTCTGAGATGTCCTCACTGTAGCACTCATCAGAGAGAGCCCCGGGGTATGACAACACCTCAAAGATGCTAGAAACATGAAAATTGCTGCTTCAAACCCTTAAATGGTTTTCTGTCTCTCAGACTTCAGTTTGCATTTATCCTTGTAGCATTGCCTTTCTTTCTTCCTTCTTTCTTTCCTTCCTCCCTCCCCCTCCCTCCTTCCTTCCTTCCTTCCTTCTTTCCTTCCATCCTTCTTTCCTTCCTTCCTTCCTTCCTTCCTTCCTTCCTTCCTTCCTTCTTTCCTTCCTTCCTCCCTCCCTCCCTCCCTCCCTTCCTTCCTTCCTTCCTTCCATCCTTCCTTCCTTCCTTCCTTCCCATGTTCCTGGAGAAATAAATGGAAATCTTTGACCTGCTTGAATGTAGATATCATAAAGAAAAAGCAGATTCTGGAAAGCTGTGTAGCCAACCATTCAGAAGTACTAAGGAAAAGTCATGTCTTCATTATGCACATGTCAATTTACTTTAGAGTTATGGCTATTCTCTGGACAGTGTGTTACTAGAGACACGGAATGCTGTAGCAAGGGTATGTAGGCATATGCTTACCATATTACCATTGACAAAGAGGCATAAAATTCAAATGTGCTGGGTTTGGTATGAATCCACATGGATTTGAATTTTTGAGATGCAGAATGTGGTTATTTCACACCAAATAAAGTACTGAGGTTGTGCAATTCTTTTCTTACATGTTTTAATTGCAGGAAAGGATTGGGCTTCTTTGAGAGTAGACATTCTCATTGTTGTCTCCCTGGAGAGAGGCTGAGTGTAGGACTGGAGCCAAATTCCTTTTTTTTTTTTTTTTTTTTTTTTTGACAGGCAGAGTTAGACAGTGAGAGACAGAGAGAGTTATAGACAGTGAGAGAGAGACAGAGAGAAAGGTCTTCCTTCCGTTGGTTCACCCCCCAAGTGGCCAGAATGCTGTGCCAATTCAAAGCCAGGAGCCAGGTGCTTCCTCCTGGTTTCCCATGCGGGTGCAGGGCCCAAGGACCTGGGGCCATCCTCCACTACCTTCCCGGGCCACAGCAGAGAGCTGGACTGGAAGAGGAGCAACCGGGACAGAATCCGGCATCCCAACCAGGACTAGAACCAGGGGTGCCAGCGACGCAGGCGGATGATTAGCCAAGTGAGCCATGGCGCCGGCCAACTGGTGCCATATTCTGAAAGTGGTTGTAAATTCTGAAAGTGACTCTAAGCTCCATGGGGGAGGGCGTCAGGCTGGAGTGAAGGAAGAGCCTCTTCTTCTCTATTTCATTTGGGCCCAGGTACCCTGAGGAGCAGACACTCACTGTGTGTGGAGTGAAGCACGGTGCACTGCTCCAGACCCACATGGTAGCCATAAGCTCAGCAGTGCAAGGCACAGCCAGGCAGGCCAGCACTCCATCTGGGCCAAGGAAGCTGGTTGCCAGCATACACCGTGGTTAATAGTACACACTATGGAATCAGAAGGGCTGAATTCAAATTCTGCCTTGATGATCATTTGCGTGTTGGACAAGTTATTTTACCTCTTTATGCTTTAGTCTCTTCTGGTATAAATCAGGGATCCTGGTAGCATTTGTCTATGCGATAATGGCCCACTGAAATAATACAGGTGGGTTCTCCACCCAGTGCTGTCTCCCTTTTATAGCACATATCATTTTTATACCTCATTTATTTTGCTTATTATTTTTTATTATCTCTTCCTACAAGATTGTAAACTTCACAGGGAGAAGAACTTTTGTCTAATTGTCAATAGCGGGAATGTTATGTTGTTTGTAGTATAGAGCCTGGCCTATAGGACAGGCTTAATAATTGCTCTTTGGCTGAATAAAGCTCCTAGGAGATGCTCAAAAAGCATAAACATCCTTTTGTTGAATATTTTCTTCCACTCTATTGTGAAGAGTGTCCCGTGATGTCTTGTACACTCCAGTCTGTTTTCTGGACGATGGGGGACAATTCAGAGTAGCCTATTGCATGGCTGAGACCCAACAGTTCTGCTGCCTCTCCTGGGGCACTGTCCAGCTGGTGCCCTGGGAATCATCAGAAATCACAGGCGTCCTGTCATGGAAGTGATTTCTGGTTTGTAAGCTTGCAAAGACAGGATATTGACCTTCTATTCGGTAAGAGATGGAATACAAAGAAGGAAAGCTAATACTGCTTTATTTGTTCCACCAGGGATCTAGAACTCTTCCCAACAGCATGGCAAGGAGATGAGGTTTACAGTGATGTACTGTTTCTTGGTGGTAGCCATTATTTGTTTCACCCTTAAGATAACGAAATAATGATAATGTTACTTGTTGGACACCCTTCTAAGCCCATCACAAGCATCATCCCATTTAATCCAGAAAGTCAGCTAGGAGTGGTACTGTGGCCGTGTTCAGAGAAGGAAATTGAAGTACAGTGATGTGGCTCCAGGAGGAAGCCACAGGCAGAGGGACCACAGCTCCTCTGTCTGTGGCTCCTCCACCCTGTGCTATACGGACTAAGTCTGTGCATGGCCCCAGCTTTTGAAGGCAGGTGATTGTTGGGGGAGGCCATGTAGATCCATGTTCACAGAACACCGTGTCAGCAGGTTCATAAAGTGCCAAGAGAGGGAAGACAGAATGCACTGAGCAAACGGAGAGAAGATTCTGGAGAAGCTGTGATGTTTCCTAGATGGCAGGAGGGGAGAGGTAGGATTTCACGGGCCCACAGTGCATGTGGCGCACAGGATAACTGAGGAGGGTCCAGGGGCCAGAGTTTGTGCAAGGAAAGAGAGGTGAAAGTTCATGTTGCGCCCTGGAATGCTGGCCAATTCCATGCACTTGGAAAATATAAAAAAGCGAGTCATTTTGATGAGATGATGCCTAAGAGAAAAACGGGTTCCCATTTTAATGCTGAGATGAACAACTGACATTTAATTAAGTCTGGGGTTCCTCAACTTGTTCAAACATAGAAATAACCTTCGAAGTTATTGTAAGAACAAACCAACCAAACCAAAACAACAACAAACCCAAAGTGGCTTTGCTGGCATTCATTAGGTTCAGCATTGAGCTCAGGAGTCTGATTTTAGCAAGTCCTTGGCGTGCTTCTATGATATCCTGTGGATCACGCTTTGAGAAATGTGGCCACTTTTGATGAGAAACCATTAAAGAAGGGATAAAATAAAGAATGTGTTGACATTCACATTTTCTCATGTCCCTCTCGTGAGGTTTGAAGGCTGGCCCAGAAGAGGAGAGCTGAGGCAAAGAATCCCTTAGGAAGCTGACTCAGTGGCCTGGGTGTCCCGGGGCTGGGCTGAGCAGGCTCGGAGCTCCGGCAGCTTCTGGTCTTTGGTATTTTCCTTTCGGCAGAGTGCGAGTCCCTGTTAGCAAGAAGACCAGCATCTGCTGGGAGAAAGACTGTACCGTGAAAGGAAACATACCTTGCAGCAAACAAACCTGCAAGCTGAGTATGAGCCCATCTGGAATACTGTGAGAAATAGAACTCAATTTCCCTGACAGCTTAGTTTTGAAACAAAATTGTGGGATATTTCACAGTCATGGATATTAGCTAACTCCGTAGTAGTGACCCCAAGGATGTGGTGCCATATTACCATAAGTTGCAGGGGCAACTTGGATATTTATAGCATTATTTGTGGGTCATACAAAATGATCAACTTCAAAATTATCCTGTTATGGATTTATTGAACTTTGAATCTTCATGGATTTGTTGAACTTTTGTGGTTCCTTGGCAGAGCCCAATCAAATGATTCTATGGGCCTTGTACAGCTCCTGGGCCAGACGTGTCCCATCCCTGGAGGGACGCCCTGAGTGGTATTCCTGCAGTCAACACCTACAGAGAACTTGTCACCGTAGGCAGGAAGGGTGGCACAGGCAAAAGCGACTCTGACTCAGCTTTCTGTCTGGGATGGGAGTGATGGAACAGAGTCACGCAATTCAGGGTGCAACCAGCTTGCGGGAGCGGCCCAGGTAAAGATTCGCCAGCATTCAGAGGTAGGAGAGATGGCTTCTGCCTGGGATGATAATCCAAGAAGCTGTGGGCCGAGGAAGATGGATAAAGCGTGGCATCACAGAAATGAGAAGGGAGAGAAATCTCAGGTTGAAAAAACAGCTTGAGAGAATGACCAAGGAAGCAAATTGAAGACTGAAAATACAGGACACAGGAGTTCCTACAACCTGAAGCTTAGGGTTCATAATGGATGAAGGATTGGAAACAACAGCAATACATAAAAAGAAAAACTGTACTTATTGAGCATTTATCATGGGCCGGAATGCTCTCATTGCCTTGAATGCATTAACTCTGACTGTTATAGCAACCCAGTGGGTCAGCACTCAGGCTGCCAGGCAGAAGGGCCTTGAATGTTTGGCTAATGAGCTGGAATTTATTCCTCACTGCAGTGGGCTCTGGCCAGCCTGTGCTGCCCCAGTGTTCCAAAGAGGGACCTCAGAGGAGCTCTGGGGAGAGAGAAAGGGATCTAGGGGCAAAGGTCCATTGATTTAAGTTGACATGAGATAATCCACTCTCATCTGTTTATTATCTGGGATTCTTTTTTTTTTTTTTTTTTTTTTTTTTGACAGGCAGAGTGGACAGTGAGAGAGAGAGACAGAGAGAAAGGTCTTCCTTTGCCGTTGGTTCACCCTCCAATGGCCACCGCGGGCAGCGCACAGCGCTGATCCGATGGCAGGAGCCAGGTGCTTCTCCTGGTATCCCATGGGGTGCAGGACCCAAGCACTTGGGCCATCCTCCACTGCACTCCCTGGCCACAGCAGAAAGCTGGACTGGAAGAAGGGCAACCGGGACAGAATCCGGCGCCCCGACCAGGACTAGAACCCGGTGTGCCGGCGCCGCGAGGTGGAGGATTAGCCTAGTGAGCCGCAGCACCAGCAATTATCTGGGATTCTAAGACAGGTTTTACTTGTGGAAAGCCACTACTTCCTTGAAATTTTAAGCCTAATAAATGATCAGGGGTACTAAATGGTCATGCTTAAAGATGCATGTAAAAACAAGGTTAACCTGGAAGTCTGCCTGGGGTGACACAGAGAAGAAAGTCAGTTTCAAGTTTGTTTAGCTAGTCCAGGCAAGGATTCGTGGAACCCAGTGATAGTGGTTATGCTAAGGGCAGAGGGAGATATAGATGTATACTAGAATAAGGCACGTGTAGGCTCCAGGTGACTTGGAAACTGGGCAGAGAGAGCACAGGGGGAAGGATGAGGGAGAGGATGTGTCTGATGTGAGCAGAGCGAGTGGGTCTCCTGGGATGAGGAGAGGAGCTCAGGTCTAGGTGTAACCAGCTGCTATCTCCTCACGTTTGCCAACCTCTCTCTGTACGGAGGATCTGCCTGTCCCACTGGGAAGGACTCTGTGGTTACTCTATACCCAGCACAGCATCTCCAATGAGGTAAGACCTTGATAAATCTGTACTGATTTAATTTGACTATCCCATGACATCATCTCAAGTTCACGCTTTAGACAAGGTGGAGACAGAAAGTGCCTTTGCTTTGACTTTAAGTAGATGCAGGGCATGAGGCAAACTTCAGCCAGCTCTGGAAACATGGATTCAAAGGACAGGGTGGTACAGCAGAGAAAACTATGGCTGTAAGCTAGAAAAACCCCAGGTTCAAATCTGACCTCTTTGCTTTTATTTATTTTTCTTTTTTTTTTTAAAGATTTATTTACTTATTTTGAAGGCAGAGTTACAGAGAGAGAGGGAGAGGAAGAGACAGAGAGAGAGATCTTCTATCTGCTGGTTCACTCCCCAACTGGCTGCAATGGCCTGGCCTAGGCCAGGGTGAAGCCAGGAGCCAGGAGCTTCTTCTGGGTCTCCCATATGGGTAGCTTGGGCTGCTTTTCCAGGTGCAATAGCAAGGCTCTGGATTGGAAGTAGAGCAGCCTGGATGTGAACTGGCGGCCGTATCGGATGCCAGCACTGTAGAAAGTGGCTTAACGCCATGCACTAGCTCTAGGCTTTGTCCATTTGAAGATGTGCCACTGACAAAAAGTTTCTGAACTGTTCATACCCGCTTTTGTATTTGTGACAAGAGGCAAATAACATGGCTTTCTGAAATATCATGGCAATACATTGGGTTAATTTGTGCAATGCTAGAGCACAGAACTTGGGTATTCAGTAGGCACTCTGAGACTATTAGCACCTACCCACCAGCCTCTTCGGGTTCTGCCTCTCTTGGAGCCCCCTCCATGACACCCTGGCTGGAGGTCTCTGACTCTAATAAATCTTGCTTTTAAACCTTAAAAAAAAAAAAAAACAATTATTAGCACCTCCATCCTCCAGAGCATACAGGAGAAATGATTGCTTTTTATACCCCTATTTGTGTCCAAGGTCATGAAGCTTAATGTTTTTAAGCTATGTTTATGTTTATGGAAGGCTATTATGTAAATTAATGGTAGCACCCATGGTATCCTTTACAGAGGGTGTGAAGGTGATAAATCCACAGGCCATGCTGTGAGTGAGGGCTGTTTTCAATCCAGAACTTGGAAAAGGTAAAAATCATTCAATTAGAGGTGTGAGAACTCCACCAAGGGCATGCCATTTTATTACAGGACTACGTGGGAGGGCAGACATCCACAGAGAACTGAAGTCATTCCGTAAAGAACTTTGTCTTCTTTATAATCATATGTATGTAGGAATTCTTATATATTTCACTTGTGATTTATTTCCTTTAGAGTATTTTGGAAGGGGGAATCATGCATATACATCTTGGTTTTGTAAAAAAATAAAAGTCCAAGTTCTTGATTTGAAAACATTAATTGTGAAGCTCTTGAAGGTGAAGTTAAATACCAAGGATTTAATACCAATGCCATTTGTAATTTGCACAGACTACAAAAATAATCAATCTTGCATTGTTTTAAGTTCAATGAGTACACAGCAGTTGATGACTTTGCCTGGGATAATCCTTTTCAAATGCTATTTTCAATTTCCAAATGCCTGCTGAATAATACTGAGTTTCCCTGGTATGACAAGGGTGGACTGCCTAGAGAGCCGGTGAACGCCATGGAGCTGAAGGGATGATAAAGGGATAAAGCAGAGGCAGGCAGTGCTGGGAAGCCATGAGGTATTCCTCATGAATGCTGGAGGACTTTTAGATTTCTCTAGGTGTAATCGAGGCTTGTCACCAAGCAGGGAGACTGGTAGGACATGAGTATACTCTTACTGTGGTTTGCTGAAGCTGATTTAACTGGCTTGAAATACCCCATTGGAACATATTCAGAAATTTGGGGAGCTACTTGTCGAACTCTTAGTCGTTTGACACAGGCTATGATGGGAGTATTTCCACCATGAAACTGGGAAAAAGCTGCCCACCACCCCCACCAGAGCTGGTTTGTTGGCATATCCTAGCCAGTGGCAATGGTAATGCTTTTGTGTTTCCTCCTGTTAAGATATAGGATATAATCACATATAATTATATAGGATATAATCAAATATACCCATGCCACTACTTTTTCCTAAGATTATGTGATGGGTTAATACAGTCTATTTTGGTGAACATGCTGAATCCTTAATAACTTCTAGGCATTATATATCAGACTCTATACAATCTTGAATTTTTTTTAGTTCTATTGGAACCCAGCCTTACCCAGTAGTTTATATATTGTCTTTATGGTTATTTTTAAAAAGAATTTATTTATTTATTTATTTGAAAGAGTTACAGAGAAGGAGAGGCAGAGGCAGAGGCAGAGAGAGAGAGAGAGAGAGAGAGAGATCTTCCATGCACTGGTTCACTCCTCACATGGCTGCAATGAACAGGGCTGGGCCAGGCCAAAGCCAGGAGCCAGGAGCTTCATCTGGATTTCCCATGTGGGTGCAGGGGCCCAAGGACTTGGGCCATCTTCCACTGCTTTCCCAGACAAATTATCAGGAAGCTGGATCAGAAGTGGAGCATCCGGGACTCGAACCAGTACCCATATGGGATGCCCGCACTGCAGGTGACAGCTTTAACTACTATATCACAGCACCAACCCAAATCCTGACAATTCTCAAAGCTCCACAAAAGTCCTATGGTGTAGAACTTGCTACTGAAACTTTACATATGAGCAAACAGGGTCTCAGAGCACTTAGGAATCTTGCCTAAAAACAGCTTCCTGGCCAGGTAACAATTGATCTATGCTCTGTCTGATACCCCTTAGGACCAGAAATAACCCTGAGAGGTGTTTGCATCCAGTGAGATGCCTCTGACTAAGCAAACGAGCCCAGGACCATTCTCTGCACATCCTTGAGCTTCCAATTGCTCTCGTGTCCTGAAAACAGAGAAAAGAAACCGTTCTTCCACCTTCAGCACCTCACTTAGGAGAGATGAATCCTGCAGCATTAGACTCTGCTTCCCTAGGAAGTACATTGGATTCTGGCGTGGCCATTCTGATGAGTTATTTCTACATCTTGACAGATTTACTTAGGATATGATCTACCTCTGAAGAGTAATAGCATCCCAGATGGCATCTTCAATGAGGTATCTGAATGGCTGTTAATTCTAAATCCATATGATTACTCAGAGTGAGTTGTATGTTTGTAGAGTGTGCCTGTGGGTGTTCCCAACAGCAAACTTGAACGTTGTAAAGAGGAGAGGTTCAGAGATTCTTTGAGGAAGCAGCTGCAGGGTGGGTAAACAGTCATCCGGTTGGGAATCTAAGAATGATGAATGTGAGTTTTCATGTATTGCGTGGTATCCACTTAAGCCCAAGAGCAGAAACCAAGGAATCACTGTTTGTTCACAACTTCACTGATTCCCTTTATCTCTTGTGCAGCACGCATAGCTGAGAATTAATGGCACCAAGTGATGAACCGAGTAGTGGAAAAAAAAAAAAAAAAACAAACAGGTAGTCTCTGGTGCTAGAGGGCTGCCAAGTGAGGCAAACAGTTATCAAGCTAATTATTACACGTGTAATTATTTAAGTTCAATTGTAGTAAGTGCTCCAGTAGAGAATTATGGGATGCCACAAGAAAAAAGGACAGAGAATCCACGAGGTCCTGGGATATCAGACAGTGCTTGCTCAAATGAGACTTAGCTGTGATTGGAAGGTTGAAGAATAAGTTACATGAAAAGAGAAAAGTGCCCACGGATAGGAGGCCATGAGTCAGGAAGGCCTGAGGTATGTTTGGGAAGGGAAGCAAGCTGGTGTAGTTGATTCAAAGAGGAGAGAAGGTTAGAAGAAGCCAGAACAACAGGCAGGGGTCAATCCCACAAGGCATGGTCAAGATACTTCCTGGTAGAACATTTATCCCAAGTTCAAAAATCTAGGAATCATATGTGGAGCATTTTTCTTTAAACAATATTCAGAATTACTGGGAAAAGTGGAAAGAAACAAGAGAAGAACCTCTGAAGATCCCAGATATTTGAAGTCCTATCAGTCACCAACTCCTAAACCTCCCTTACTGTCTATATAATCTGCCCCCACTTTGTCATCCAAAATTCTTTAGCAGAGAGGGATACACAGAAGTGTAGGTACTACCAAAAAATAAGGGATCACAAAAGTTTGGAGGAAGAACCCCTAATGGTTTATCCATACCTGATTCTTTTTCATCTAAGCTGTATGAGAATTAGAAAACGATGTTCATTACTTTCCATAGACAACCCTCACCTCTGCTATTTCTGTTATGTATTCTGGAGAATAAGTTATCCCATTCTTTCTAAAAGAAGCTAGGACTTCTTTCTCTCTCGTATATCCTACACTTAAAACATTTCAACTGTGGCTATTTTACTAGAGAAGTAAAGGGTCTGTGGTTATGTTGGGGACAAGTCTTCACAGTCCATATTATGCATGCATTCATTCCACAGACCTGCACTAGTGCTGTGTACAAGCAACTGTGCTAGCTTTGGACCTAAAGATGAGATGATGTCCCTTGTCCTCTAGGAGTTCATTGTCCAGATGCCATTTTAATAATCTGAGATGCAATAATAATGGGAAACATGAGGCCATGGGGAGCAGGGAGGATAAAGGCAGGAATTCAGCCTGGAAACTTTCTGGAAGAACTAATAACGATGCTGAAGTTTAATTCACAAATAGGCATAAACACTAAAAAAAAAAATGGCCGGGTATTGGAGAAGGGGACCACTTCAGCCATGAGCAAACGTGTAGGAGCAATAGAGCTCTGGTGTCCAGATTGCTAGTACAACTTGATCTAATGCTATGAGTCTTTGACTTGACTTTCCCCGAAGTGTCATTTCCAAAAGAATGCAGCAACGTGTCCTCAGTGTTTTACTTGCAACATGTCATGGCAGAAAGTGAGCAATTAGTGATTCACAAATAATTTGTTTGGTTCCCACTTCTCTTACTAGCCGTATGACCTTGAACAAATCACTCAATCTTTAGAATTTCCATTTTCTCATCTGTGAAGTTTTAAGTTTTGTGAGAATTTCAGATGCTCTAGGCAAGGCATCCCCACAGGAAGACATTCAATGAACTGGACTGAGACCACTTGATGATCCATTCATTGTCCCACTGGTTTTTCCTTTTTTTTTTTTTTTCATTTTTCTTACTGTGTAAGCACAGTCTCAGGTTGAAGACAACCTTGAAAATGACTTAAGCACCTGATGGATCAACCTTGAGACAGTTGCTTCAGTTGTAAATGGAAGAGCTGTATTTGGGTTTCCTTCTTCCTTTGAAACCTGACACTGAATCTCTGATTGGAAGGAAATCCTAGTTAATAGAACCATAGGTGATTCCTTCCAACAGAGGGCTCAGTCCATGAGGTCCTAGGACAAGAGTGATGCATGTGCATCTATCACGATTCTGTCCACCTTTTTTGGGGCTCTTTAATGACATTGGGGTAATCTCCACTTTTGCTGTGTATCATTTGAATTTCTAATTTCAATGAAAATGAATATTTTTGAGGTTTCTGTCCATAAATACTGGGTATTGCCTACAGAAGAGGGTATAGGTGACTTCTTTAATTGGTTTTGGACAACTGATTTGTGGATACACACTTGAATTCTTTTTCTTTTATATACTTTTTTTATTTAGTAAATATAAATTTCCAAAGTACAGTTTATGGATGATAATGGCTTTGTACCCATAACACAATCAATTTCACTGTACCTAGGACCTATCAATTTAAGGTTTATCTATTTATTTTAAAAGCAGAGTTAAAGGGGGGGTGGAGAGAGAGAGAGAGAAAGAGAATCTTCCATCTACTTGTTCACTCTACAAATGTCTAAAATGGCCAAGGTTAGACGAGGCCGAAGTCAGAAGCCAGGAGCTTCTTCCAGGTCTTCTGTGTGGGTACAAGGGCTTAAGGACTTGGGCCATCTTCGGCTGCTTTTCCAGGTCATAGCAGGGAGTTGGATTGGAAGTGGAGCACACGGGACTCAAACTGGAAGGTGGCAGCTTAGTCTTTTACACCACAATGCTGGCCCAAGAACCTATCAATTTAAAGGAGCAGGATTATTACATGTACAGTTGAAAAAGGAGAGCTGCTGCTAATTAACCTTTGACATAGTGATTTCTTACCATGTTTAGTTTTTTAAAACTCATTGATAGGGCCGGCGCCGCGGCTCAATAGGCCATGCCTGCGGCGCCGGCACACCGGGTTCTAGTCCCGGTCGGGGCGCCGGATTCTGTCCCGGTTGCCCCTCTTCCAGGCCAGCTCTCTGCTGTGGCCCAAGAGTGCAGTGGAGGATGGCCCAAGTGCTTGGGCCCTGCACCCCATGGGAGACCAGGATAAGCACCTGGCTCCTGCCTTCGGATCAGCGTGGTGCGGCGGCCACAGCATGCCGGCCGCGGCGGCCATTGGAGGGTGAACCAAAGGCAAAGGAAGACCTTTCTCTCTGTCTCTCTCTCTCTCACTGTCCACTCTGCCTGTCAAAAAAACAAAACAAAACAAAACAAAACTCATTAATAGGGCTCCATTAGATTCATTGAAATGTGTTTTTTGTCATGTATAGCTCATGAGCATTTATTTTAAAAATTGAAATAAATTAATTTCTCACCTTCATAGTCAAAGTCCTCAGGGTTACTTTTCAACTCTAGCCTGTTGACATTCACTTTTTGCCTTGCCAAGACAGCTGACCTAAAGGAATGTGCCATCATCATACTGAGGATTGCCCATCAAGCTACTGATACTCAAAGTGCAATTTGTAATAACATATATATGCACAGGCCATGACAACCACACAAAGTTTCTACCTCCCAGATCAACAACACTGTAATTTTCAGAGAAGCCAGGATGCAAAAGAGAGAGAAGGAAAAAAAAAAAAACAAACTAGTGTGAGATCTACCCGAGAATGGATGAAAAAATGTCCAAAATATATGCTTTAGAATACTACTGAGATTCATCAATTGGTCTAGGGCTTGTTTTGACCACTAGAAAACTGGCTGATTGTACAGTGATGAGCCAGGAGCCACATTTTTAGCTCCTGGATCAATACTTCACATCTTGAAGTTAGAAAAGCACCATGGCCACTGTTTTATGTTCCCTCTTAAAATTTCCTCCTGGACCCCAAACTCGACAGCATCAGTTAACACTGATCAAATTGCACCTTGGTGACATGCCTAGTGCCACATGACTCTTCCAAGAAAATGGGAACCTTCATTTGGTAATAACAGTAACTGCACGAGTCCGTATGATACAAAGGGAAACTTTTTCCATTGACTTTATATTTTATCTCATCAATTTTCCCCTTCTATTTCACTTTGAAAATTGCTGCCTAAATCTCTGGTGGAACTGTGGCTGTTAGAAAGGCTTTTTACTTACTTTCGGCTCCTACTGTTTGTACTCCCCATTATGCACCCAACAGACCATGTAACTGGAATGACCTGCTGAGCAGGGACTCTGGACACAGCCTGAGAGTTATGTGGTGACCCCCAAAACTACTGCAAGAGTACCCTTCATTTCCTTGATGATTTGTCCATAGATTTCTTTTCTGAAAAAAAATTATTTATCTACTTGAAAGGCAGAGTTACAGGGAAAGAGGGAGGGTGTGAGGGAGGGCAGAGAGAGAGAGAGAGAGAGAGAGAGAGAGAGAATGAAGTCAGGAACCAAGAGCTTCATCTGGGTCTTCATGTGGGTGTCAGGGGCCCAAGTATTTGGGCCATCTTCTTCTCCTCTCTCAGGCACATCAGCAGGGAACTGGATAGGAAGTGGAGCAGCTGGGACTCAAAGCAGTGCCCACACGGGATGCCAGCACTGCAGGCAGTAGCTTAACCTGTTACTCCACGACACCCAGAACCCAGAGGTTTCTTGCTAACAAACTAACTTGATGTGTTAATAGCTTACTCATTTGTTCTTTCATCTATCTAGCCAATATTTATGGACTAGATCTATACAATTATCTAAGATACAGTGACATAAAGGAAATAGCCTAGGCTGGGCATTTGGCACAGTGGTTAGAATGCCACTTGGGTCACTCACATCTCATATTAGAGAGGCTGCTTTGACTTCTGGCTCCCCTGCTCCTCGTGCAGTTTCCTAATGGCTGCCCTGTGAGGCAGCACTTGACGGCTCAGTACTTCTGTCTTTGTCACCCATGTGGGGGACTTATTGACTGCTGGGGTCCCAGCTTTGACCTGAACCAGCCCCAGCTGTTACGAGCATTTGGGGAGAGGTCTCTCTGTGTCTGTCTCTTCCTCTCTCCCTCTCCCTCTCTGTCTTTCAAATATAATAACTAAATATTTTAAAAATAATTAAATAAAATATCCCTGTCTTCTTAAACTTAAGACTCTCGCAATAGGACATATAAGATAATCAAAGAAATAAAAACAGTGTTTTGAGTGCTAAAATCAAGGTGAAGATATTTTGAGAATGGGGGAGGATGATGAGGGATTCAGATCAGAATGTGGGGAGTGTTAAGTCTTCAGAGGGGAAAGGTAACTTGAAATAAAAAAAAATGCTACCCATTGGATTCAACCATGAGCTTGATGACCCCTGATGAGGTGTCACTCTTAGCTTTCATTATGCTTCACTGGTATACTCAGATTCTGTCAAGTCAGGTTTTACAACATTATTATTCTCTGTTCTAGGGACTTCCCAGGATTCTTGAAACCTCATAAAGATGAATACTTATATTTTTTAACTGTTAATTTGACTTTTTATGTCCCACATTACAGAAAGTGCAAAATAAAATGATTTGTCTTGTGAGAATGTTTAGAGAAAAGAACTGGGAAGTTCAGGGAGTCTCCCGCTTCCAGATGCATTTGGTCCAGCGGCTTAGTAACTCACTAAGCATCGTTTTTAAACCCAGGGCCTGTCCTCCGCCTTTGTGGCTTCAGTTTGACATTCAAGTGCTGAGGAGTTTTGAGGAGCACATATTTCTCCCCCAAAGCAAGAGACTAAATTTCTTCTCAACCAATAAAGAAAAATTATGGTCTCCTCTGGGTTCAAAGAGTGATTCTAAACCTGTGGGTTTATGGGAAGAGACGAGCGCACAGTGCAAACTGGGGCACTGTTAGGAAGAGATAGGTAGAGAACAACAGATGATCTCAACAGCAGTCTGGACAGACAGTCTCTTTCAGCTCAGCACACGGCTTTGTTTATTCAGGGCGCGCTAACGAAGAAGAAAACTGTTAATGACTTAGGTGGTTTCTTGAATGAAACCGGATTTCTTTTCAAGTACTGTATCTGTGACATCTTAGACAACTTCATTCTGAATCTGCATGATGCTCCCTGGAGTCATGAGTGGTAGTGAATTAATGATAGGAGCACCCCGCACCTGCAGCAGCCTCACCTCTCTTCTCACACTATAGGGGTCCCTCCTGATTTCCTAAGCACTCCCAGGCCATCTCTTCCTGTGCCACCTTCTCTGACCACATACCTACAGTGGGCTTCCTATCTCCTGTGAGCTCCCCATGTCCACCTCACTTAGCTCATCATGCAGAGACCACTTAGAGATATCACTCTATCAATCTGTAGATGGAGAGCCATAGGTGGGAGCTGGTAAGTATCTCAGGAACCATTTAGCTGAAACCACTTATTTCGCAAAGGTTCGGCAGACAGGTCAAAGAGCTACAGGTGGTCAGAAGTGGGGCGGAGCCTAGAGTCAAGGGCCTTGATTCGCATCCCAGCTCTTCTTTCACTGTGTCTCAAGATGTCTCCTCTTAGAATATTCTGTTGTTTTCCACACTTAGCCCCATTCAATGTTCCTGGAAGCGGAGGAGTAGCTCTGTATCTCATTATGCCTTCTAGTATGTATGTCATAATCTCAAATACATAGTAGGTACTCATCAAATATTCATTGAAACTAGCTTGAGATTCCAAAAACCACACTAGATTCCTCTCCAAGGGGCCAGGTTAGGACATTTATTGATTGTGTGATGTCCATCACCAATGTCTCTGTTTATTTGTGGACTTGATAATACTGTCCTCAAAGAATTACTATAAATATTAAATAAAATAACAGAGGAAAAACTCACTGGGCTCTGTAGCACATATTGGCTATTCAGTACATTTTTTAAGGAGGGAAGGAAATAGCACATGTATGCAGTCCCCTGGGAGCTTCAGGGACCCTTTCTCCTTAGGTGAAGTAACTTTACCAAGTGCATTTTTAAGACTTCGATGTCAAATGAATTATAGATTCAACATAAACTTAAAAAATAATACAGAAACACAACACATGCATCAGCAAGTTCCCCTAACGGTGGCATCTTGCATAACTATTGTTCATGATTGAAACCGGGAAATTAATATAATACTGATAACTAGTCTGCAGAGTTAACTCTGAATGTACTTTTTTTAAAGATTTATTTATTTATTTGGAAGGCATAGTTGTTACAGAGAGGCAGAGACAGAGAGAGAGAGAGAGTGAGAGAGAAAGAGAGAGAGAGAGAGAGAGAGAGAAGTCTTCCATCTGCTGGTTCACTTCCCAGATGGCTGCAATGGCTGGAGCTGCTCCAATCTGAAGCCAGGAGCCAGGAGCTTCCTCCAGGTCTCCCATGTGAGTACAGAGGCCCAAGCACTTGGGCCATCTTCTACTACTTTCTCAGGCCATGGCGAGAGCTGGATTGGAAGTTGAGCAGCTGGGACTTGAACTGGCGCCCTTATGGGATGCCGGCACTGCAGAAGGCGGCTTTACCCACTATGCCACTGTGCCGGCCCCACATAAATGCACTTTTTTTTTTATTTGACAGAGTTAGACAGTGAGAGAGAGAGAGACAGAGAGAAAGGTCTTTCTTCTGTTGGTTCACCCCCCAAATGGCCACTACGGCCGGCGCTACACCAATCCGAAGCCAGGAGCCAGGTGCTTCTTCCTGGTCTCCCATGCGGGTGAATGCACTTGTTTTTGCTTGCACTTCTTTGATCTGTGTGTGTATTGAATGTATGCTGAACTTTAGCATTTTAGTGCAGCCCGTTACAAAACAGATAGGAGGAAGAAAATTTTAGAATTCATGTAGAGATTTCCTTACTTATTCAAGGTCCTTATTGGTTTCCTTCTTCTGTCCTATTAAAACAAAAAACTGACACAAATCCAAATTAACAAAGTTCACTTGAGGAAGACAACGTTCTGGAACCACACAGCATCCTGAAAGAAGGGGGTTCACAACATCACAACAACTCACCCTACTACAGGTACAGGTGCTATTTAAGCCAGAAAAAAAAATGAAGCCATAACATACAGAAACAACCTGATTTGCTAATCCTAATATGTCCTTACATGGACACATTCTGCTCAGTAACAGCCTGGGGTTGGCTGAAGCCCAACTGGACAAATTGAGTGAGCCTCAATTGCTTGGATATATCCTTAGGTTGCAATTTGTATACACATCAAGCTAAGGCATGATTTGCTATGAAGGGAGGCCATTTGGGGCCAAATTTTGTTATGCAAGTATGAATGTAGGTTGGTTCAGGTCAAATTTATTTCAATTTAATATTCTATTGAATAGGAAGAGACTTCACTCTAAAGGGAGGTGTTTGGACAGGGGTAGACAAATGAATGATCAATCCCGAACTCCACAGAGCATGGGAGGTTTGCCTCAGTAGGAAGTGAACCAGCTGTTGGGCCTTGTCTATCACATCTAACATCATTTGCTCCCTAAGATGCCCCAGTGTCGGCTGACATTGGATCTCTGTCTGAGCTGTGATGAAACTGTTAAAGTTTCTCACTGGAAGGATGCTCGGATCTCAGGGTCAGACACCTTAGGGTCTGAATGATGACTCTGCCATTTACCAGCTCTGCACACTGAGTGAATCACCTTTTCAGAGTTTTATGCTGTTCAACTGGGAAAGGGACACATTTCTACCTCCCTAGAAGGAGGTAAGTAAGTCCTTTGGCATAATACCTAGGAAATGCTAGCAATACGATTCTATTTATTATTAACGTCTTACTGTGATGTTCGTATTCTACACATGCTAATGGTATGAGCCAATGTTTACTCTTTCTTTTTGAATTAGACACCGCCTGTTTGCACAGTGCTTACACATATATTTCTTATTTTCTCCTCTCTGAAACCTTGTGAATTTCCCAGGAATGGTGTGCCTGAGGTCACACGGGCAGTAAGTAGTCGGCTAGATCTCATCTCCTGTGTAATGATTTCAAATTCCATGTTCTTCCTGTTGTACCCAGCCATCTCCCAGGTGCCAAAGGGGTTGTCAAGATTCTTCTGAGGAAGAGAGATGAAATAGCTGCAGATAATTTAGGAGCAAAGGAAAGGAAGCTTTCAAGTTTATAACACAGCCAAACCTGGAGTGTGAGTCCATCTCCTTCAGGGGAGCACCCAGGAGCATTTGACAGTGATATTGAATTTTGTTTTGGTTTATGCGTTTCCTGTGGCAGAGAGGGGATATTTTTGTCCTTTCTCCTGTTCTCTGCCAAGTCATCTATTTGGCCACACATTAACTGAGGATATATGGTGTGTTTCTTTTTTCTGCTCTAACCCAGAGTGTTAAAGTGAACAGGTACCTAGATAATAGATCACTGTTTAGTTTCTCTCGAGAACCTATTGTTCTGTGGTAATTAGCAAACAGCTTGGCAAACATTATCGGACAGAGGAGAAACAGTGAACACACGTAATTATTTCTCCTACTAGGAGACCAGAGACTCCTTGTGTCCTTTGGCGAGAGGATACAAAACATGTCCAGCAAACATGATTTATAGAGAAGCTGCTCCTCACCAGAAACAGATATTCTGTCTTCATCAGCAGCTTCCGTCCTGCTATTTCTTCCTTTATGGAAGTGTGATGACCCTTGCCTCACGAAGTTGGTTGGAACTGAAGACTGAGACAGAAGGTGCTGTCTTGTGAGGGGCCAGCCTGGGGTGTGGGCTAGAGAGTCAATTAGATTGCACTAACATCCAAAACCCTCTCTTGGCCATGATCAAGCTTTCCTAACCCCGGAGTATACCTTGGCACTCTTCATAAAAGGCAGGCTCTAATATATTCATTAAAGTGTTAGTGTGAGGATTCCAAAGACACTGCATATTAAATGCCTCAAATAATAGTCTGGCATACAGTTGGAGCTCCATAACTGTTGTCCTTAACTTTTTCTTTCTGTGCTATTTTTTTGTTCATTTCCTACAGGCTAGTATGTATATATATGACATGTATGTGTGTATGTATATACATATATATATATATATTTATAATGTCTTAAAGAGTCAGTGTCCTCTTGCCTGATTAGCTACTTAACCGGGTTTAGTGCCTCCCATGGCTGTGGTTCTCTTGGTAATGACACTCAGGCTCTTTTAGGCTTCTAAGAGCAGATCTGCCACCTTGGGAGGGCTCTTAGAGTCTCTGTCTCATTCCTGTGACCTTAGCATTTGACCTCATCCACTGTAGGACAGATGGGAGCAATTCTTCAGCTAATTTTCCAGTTATATGGAAGATTGCTTCCCAAATCACCAAGTTGTTGAGATTAACCTGATAATTATCACATGCAGATTTCTCAAAGTGTTCACTTCTATGTATCCAATACTGATGGAGTGGTGGAATTTTAGTGGCCTCTGAGCCAAGTGTGGTATATAGGGATATATATATATAGGGATATATATAAGAAATTGAGAGAGAATTTTAACAATGACATAGTACTCATATAGTACTCATGGGGTGTGGGAAATGTCAGGGCTGCAGACCTCAGAATGGACATCTTTTCTTTCTCTAGCTGAAGTCTATCACACTTTCATACCCAGCACAGATGTCTCCCAGGCAAAATCTCCCTTGACTTTCTTTCTGCAACCCAAGATGCAGAAATTGCTCCAGATCTTCTGTTTACTGTACTCTCCATACCCTCCACACCCTGTGAAAAGCCTACCTTCCTTCCTTCCTTCCTCTCTCTCTCTCTCTCTTTAGAGGGAGAGAATTCCCATTTGCTAGTTTATTCTTCCAATGCCTGTGACAGCCAAGGCTGTCCTGAGGACAAAGCCAAGAGCCTGGAACTCAACTGAAGGCACCTGACCACTTGATCCATCATTGATGCCTCCCAGGACATACATTAGCAGGGAGCTGGGGTCCGAATCCTGATCCAGGACTTAAATGCAGCCCTTGAATGTGGAAGGTAGTTATCTTAGCTGGCACCCTAACCAATAGGCTATACTCATGCTCCCTTGTGACAATTCTTGATACATCTTTGAGTTGTTTGCCTCTATCAGTTGGGGCTCAATTTGAGATTATGGATCATTATCCACAATGCCTATCCCAGTACCAGTCAGATAGCAGGTGTTCAATGATGTTTGGGAGTCAGGGAAGAAGAGAAGAGCAAAGGAAAAAAGGACAGGACCTCTGCTAAGAATCCTATGATTTATTTTTTAAGAATAGATCTGTGGTTTTTTACATAAAACTATAAGGCTGTTGACTTTCACCTATCTCTGTGCCCACTCAGACTCTTCTCCGGAACCTGCTCAGAAGAAATCTGCCTGGTTTTCTCAGAGGCAGAGTGGAACAAGAAGCTTCACGTTCATGACTTCTCCTGGGGCCTCTCCCGTGTGTCTCGGTTTGAATTATATTTGACTGCATGCAAGAGGGAAACACAGCAGAGGATTAACCCAAGTTTGAGCTTTATTTCTCTCCCAAGTGAAGAAGTATGGACGTTGGCAGTATAAGGTTGTCATGGTTACACCTTTCTTCGCATCTTCAGAGACCCAGGGTCCTATCTTTTGGCCCCATCACATCTTCAAGGTAACTTTGTGATCCGTGGGTATTACTGGCACTGTAGTTTCAGGATGAGAGAAGCAGGAAAGGAAAGAGCAAAATGGGGCAATCCCAGCAGGGTGGCCTCTCATTAGGCACGAATCAGTCTGTATCATGTCTACTTACATCTCTTTGGTCAGAATGTAATCACACAGCAACACTTCGGGTGTTGGTGCTGTGGCATAGAGAGTAAAGTGGCAGCCTGCAGTGCTGGCATCCCATATGGGTGCTGGTTAGAGTCCTGGCTGCTCCACTTCTGATCCAGCTCTCTGCTATGACCTGGGAAAGCAGTAGAAGATGGCCCAAGTGCTTGGGACCCTGCACCTGTGTGGGAGACCCCAAGGAAGCTCCTGGCTCCTGGCTTTGGATCAGCGCAGCTTTGGCCATTGCAGCCAACTGGGGAGTGAACCCGCGGATGGAAGACTGCTCTCTCTCTCTCTCTCTCTGCCTCTCCTTCTCTCTCTGTGTAACTCTGACTTTCAAATAAATAAATTAATTAAAAAAAATTAAAAGTGACTGAAATGGACTGAAAGTGTAAGTTTCCCCAAATTTATGCTGGAATCCTAACCCTGAAGGTAATGGTATCGCAAGGTGGGACATTTAGAACTGGCTAGGTCAGAAGGTGAAGTCTTTAGGAATGGACTAGTTCCCTTATCAAAGAAGCCCCAGAGAGCTCATTTTCCTCTTGCACTTTGCAAAGACAAGGCAAGAAGTGGCCATTTATCAGGAAGCATGTCTTCAGACTCCAAATCTGCTGGTTCCTCGACCTTGGACTTCACAGCCTTTGCACTGCGAGATGCAAGCTGCGGGTGTTTATAAGTGACCCAGTTCATGGTGCTTTCTAACAGTAGCCAGAGTCAGCTAAAACAGAAGGCAGTGTGCACTCAACACACACAGCGAGAATCCAAGTTCTTCCATTCAGTAGTGCAGACAGACTGGGTTTCGAGGAGGGCAATTAGCAGGCACTACATTCAGAACAGAAACAAAACTAAAAAAATGTGTAAGGTGTTGCTTTCCCCTCCTCTTTTCAGCTAAAATGTCTAAATTCCATTTCTCCTGGCGACTACCTGTCCAACATCTACTCAGGGAGAGAGAAGGAATGAGAGGAACGATGCTTCCTTCTCAATTTCATGAAACACCAGAAAACTCAGAAAAGAAGCAAATTTATTTGATTTCCTACTTGCCTCGGGTGAAGGCATGCATTTTATCCTACTGAGTTCTCAAAGCATCTCCAAGAGGTAGCTACTATTACTTCCATTTTGTAAACAGAGATTCTAGCTCAGAGAGGTTAGGTGACTTGCTCCAGGTTGCAGAGCTGATAAGTGATGGAGTAGTAATCCAAACTAGATCTTATTACAGATTGGTGCCTGCTCCTTAATACTAACTCTAGACACGAAAGTAAGAGGGGGAAAGGCACCTGACAACATCTCCAATTCAAAGGACAAAATGCCCTTGAATTTTGGTTCGAGCATTTGTTGTAGAATATTAAATACTCATAGTTCCTTTAATGTGCAAGCATTTGTATGACAGACAACATTTTCTGCATACATGAATGCTGAATATATTCTAAATCTTAACCGAGAGCTCTGTATTGATAGTGGAGGGGAGAGAGACTTCCCTACAAGACTTCAAAGTCTGAATAAGGGTCTCCCGCTGGCCATCGAACTCCTGAGAATTTCCCCTGTGCTAGTGCAATGCTAACACTTAGCGGTGTGAGAGCTGGACCATATTAGTCTTCTAGGATACCTGGGCCATTAAGGGAGATGGCACTGGAGCTGTAGAAGGAAGCTGTCAGTTTAGTCCCTTAGAGAACAAAAAGAACACCCAGGCCCCTGTGGCCAGTCAGCCTCATGTGGCAGAATATTTCCCAATTCCTTGATACACAGTCATCCAATCTCTCAATCCAGCTCCCTGCTAATGCTCCCCGGGAAGCAGCAGAAGATGGTCCAAGCACTTGGACTCCTGCCACCCATGTGGGAAAACTGGATATAGTTTTGGGATCCTGGTTTTGGCATTTCCTAGCCCTGGCCATGGTGGCCACTGGGAGAGTGAATCAGTGGAGAGAATATTTTTTTTCTCTTATTTCTCTTTTCTTTCTGTCTTCCACTGTCCCTTTCAAATATATATGTATATAATATATAAAATATATATGCATATATATATATATAATGATCAGCTCAGTCATCTGGATTCTGAGTGGAGGTTCTTTCCTTTAGGAAATGAAACTGCTGCACCTTTGCCCTGGTTCTTATTCCTTGTTCTAACCCTTTGGTCTGTAATGCACTGGTTCTTGCTGGCTAAATGTTAATGGCACGGTCATTTCTTCCACCTAGGGCATGGTTTTCAGACCATTTATTATTTACTTGACCTACGTCAGACAAAGATCACCTTTTTCAACAGTTTTCTTGACTGTGACTCCCAGACCTGAGCATAATATGCTGGCTGTGGTATGGAGGAGATGGGATTTTTCATTCTTCACCTTTGAAGACCTAGATGCCCCTTCTGCTGAGGTTGGTCTTCAGTTGACTGCAACCCCAAATGTCGTGGAGTGACTGGCTCACTTAAGTAAACCCATGACAATTGTGCTGAATTACTAAGTATAGTGAGTTAGGCATAAGATGTATGATGTTCTATTGCACAGTAGGGTGACTATAGATAATGATAAAGTACCATATATATTCCTTTAAAAAGACTAGAAGAAAAGTCTTAGAATATTTTCACTATAAAGGGGTAATGAATGTTTGAAGACACAGAAATATATGTTTACTTTGGATATTATCCAATGTGTACATGTTTGGAAATATCACATGCTACCCCATAAAGATGCATAACTTTTGGTGCCACTTAAAATTATTAAAATAAAAGTAATCCTGGGGCTGCTACTGTGGTGTAGTAGTGAGTGCCAGCATCCCTTTTGAGTGCCGGTTGGAATCCCTGACTACTCCACTTCTGCCAATGGCCTGGGAAAGCAGCAGAGGATGTTCCGAGTGCTTTGGCCCCTGTTCCCACAAGGGAGACCCAGAGGAAGTGCCTGGTTCCTGGCTTCTGATCAGCCCAGCTCTGGTCATTGGCAGCCATTTGGGGAGTGAACCAGCAGGTGGAAGATCTCTCTCTCTCTCTCTTTCTCTCTCTCTCTCTCTCTGCCTCTCCCTCTCTCTGTCTATAACTCTCCTCCCAAATAAAATTTTTTTTAAAAAAGAATGTTTAAAAAAAATAAAAACAACCCAAATGAAATGTTCAAACTTTGCTTTCCTAGAGCTTGATCTTACACACTTGATATTGAACACTCAAGCTTTCCACGTGCCACTAAAAATGTGAAATTTATTTATTTCTGCCCATATTTCAAAACCATGACCAGCCTACTTTAAGAGTTTTCCTTTCCTGAAGGCAATATGGCAGCCAGAAAGGGAACTGAGTTATCTGTGCTGCATGAAAAACCACACCAACACTTAATGGTTTAAAGCAATAACAGCCAGTACTTGGCTCCTGGATCTTCTGTTTGGGCAGGGCTCCAGAGCAATAGTTTTAACTGTTCTGTGTGTCTTCACTGGGACAGATTCAATTATGGGCTGGAGGATCCACTTTCAAGATGGCTCGCTCACACGGCTAACAGGTTGGTTCTATTAGCTGAGAGTCTAGATGGCCAAGGCCACATGCTCTGGTTTTGCTCAGCTCGTGTTTCTCCCCTGGTTTTTGGCTTCCTCCTATCACAGTTTCTACTTTCCAAGGGCAAGTCTTCCAAAGAACCCTCGTCTGCCAGCCTAGACATCACGTTGCCACTGTCACCATACTTCACTGATTGGCCTTTCATAAGCTCTACCCACACTTGAGAAGCAGAGACTTGCACTCCACCTGTTATCATGACATGTGCCGTGTTATTTGTGGCCGTACTTTATTTTAGTTAATAAGCTTTTAAAAGCCGAACACTTGCCCCTGTATTTTAAATCTGCCCTACAGCTCAAATATGCACTTTCGTGTGATCTGGAGCAAATGGCTGAACTACCCTGGACCCACATTTCTCTTGATGAAAGGAGTAGCATGTGCAGAGGCACCTGGAGACACCTGCCATTATCTTCACTCAGAACAAGCTGGCTGCCTCCTCTCTGTTCAGTTTCTCGTTATTATTCAATTCATGTTATCTGAATAAACGAGTTCATCTGAAAGAATCACTTCATTCTCTCCAGCTTGTTCCAAGTTTTTAATGAAAATTTCAAAGAGGTCACAGTGCTGGCGCACACCATCTGAGGCTTCTCTTCAGAACCGACCCAGCAATAGCCATTAGCAGAACCTGCTCAGTTCTCTGTGCATTCTTGTTAACCTCTTGGAGTTTGTGTGGTTTTCTAAATTGTCCTCTTCCAAATGCCCCGTACTTGAGAAAGTATGGATGCATGGGCGAACAAATGGAATTTCTGCAGATTAGCAAGCCCAAATCTAATTTTACAACAAACATTCAAACCATAATTTCAAGATGCAGGTGAAGGATTTATTTTCTGGGTTGTCAAAGTAGGTAGGCAAAGCTAGGCTGGTTTTCCAGAGAAAAGGATTAAAAACCCTGAATAAACAAAGCTTTTAAAAGACATGTTTGTGTTGAATTTTTTCCTCTTTTTTGGATGCACAATTTGGTCCTGAGTCACCTTCACAAAAGGCCACCAAGTCTTACCCCAGTGGAAGCAATTATCAGGGAGAAATCTCTAGATAAAATATTTGCAAAAAATAATTCACTTCCCTTTTTTGATATCGAGACATCATATCATTTGATTCTCGGAGTACTTAAAGTTGTGAGAAATCTTCAAGGAAATATTTTATATATTTGAATAAAACTGCTAATTATTGCTTTCTGTTGTAAAGGCATGAACCAGGGAAAAGATAAAAGCATCTTTCAAATTTAATGTCCCAATTAATTAATTTTTACTTATAAAACTGGAGCCTTTGCCAAGGCTTCTGGAAGCATTATAAAAGATTGATGTCATAAAGATAAGAATTTAACTGGGTCAAGCCCAACCATCAGATTATTCTTAATTAGGAATGATTCTCTCTATAATTTCTATAAAATTGGCTGAATAACAGACGACACACTGAATTACTAATGTAATTCAAAGGGTATATGATTTAAAACTGGGATGCTCCTTTTTTGCTTATTTCATCAATGGTGCACTCTGCCCTGATTCATGCTGCAGGTTTTTGTTTATTTTCTAAGTTCAGAAAAATGTCATCTTTAATTTTAGATGGTGGCCAGGACATGTAGCCCCACTCAGGCCTACTCTCAGTATTAAATGTAAAATTTTGGCCTGGATGGGAAAACATGTGCTTGTGTCAGAGGAGGCATCATTTCCCAAAGGTCACATTTGAAACTTGTGCAGTGAGTCAGCCTGCAACTTGTGGGCTGCGCACTACAGCTTGCAAGAACCAGAAAGGTCAGTTCCTCGAGGCGACTCTAGATATTGCGGAAGAAGGTGGCCTTTATGGGGGAAAATGGAAAAAAAAATATGGAAGAGAGTCAATGTATGTTGTGTCACAACACCATGGATGGATCTCGTAGGTATAACTTTGGGAACGCACACACAAGAACACATGCAAATGCATTCTTTTTGTATAAACTTCAGTAGCAGTTAAAACCAAGCTGTGATGCTAAATGTAAAAGTAGTGGTTAACTAGGAAATGAACATTGACTGGAAAGAAGCATTTGGGAAACTTTATGCATTGATGGGAATATTTCAGGCCTTAAACTGGGTAGTGGTTAAACACACACAAGCACACATGCACATATGTGTGTCCATGTATGTAAGACATTAGGCTTGTCTGTTCCATTTATATTATATATCAATGCAATGGTACATGCTTGCAAAGAATCAATATAACAATAAAAACTATGCACACATATATAAAATGATGCTTAGTAATGGGGCCTCAGATTTCCAATCATAGACTAAGAACTAAGAATCTACTAAAATCTACTTATTGGGTCATGTGGGTCCTGGCTTTTGCATCAGTAGCATTTGGAGAATTTGTTAAAATACAGATTTCTGGATCTTTGTCTAACTGACACAAACTCAATGGAGAGGAGGATTTGGGAAAACCTGCCTTTTCATTAAACATCCCATGTAATCCTCATCTCTCTCTCTCTCTCTCTCTCTCTCTCTCTCTCTTTCTTTTAAAGACTTATTTATTTATTTGAAAGGCAGAGTTACAGAGAGGCAGAGGCAGAGAGAGAGAGGTCTTCTATCTGCTGGTTCACTTCCCAAATGGCCACAATGGCCGGAGCTGGGCCAGTCCAAAGCCAGGAGCTTCTTCTGGGTCTCCCATTTGGGTGCAGGAGCCCAAGGACTTGGGCCATCTTCCACTGCTTTCCCAGGCCATAGCAGAGAGCTGGATTGGAAGTGGAGCAGTTGGGACTCGAACCAGCACCCATATGGAATGCAGGACTGCAGGCGGCAGCTTTACCTGCTACGCCACTGCACCGGCCCCAATCCTCATATCCCTTAAAAGCATATCCTCATTAAAATGTATTTTAAGGAGATAACCTAAGCCTACTGAACCCAGGAACAGCATTTCCTGTTAGCACTGGGAGGCTCATCAGCTGGTTGAGGGGATTCCAGGAAGCCTCAGTGCAGAACCAGGCCACAGAGCAGCTATGAGCCCTGTGACCAACCATTTACCAGGAGTCTTTGTGCTGTCTCTTTTAATGTTCACAACTATGAGGTAAAGCTTATGCTTATTATCACATATTTGAGAGGCACTGGGTTAAGCTGGGTAGTCAGGCCTCCCAGGTCACACCTAAGAAGAGAAGGGCCACCAAGACGTGGATGATTTTATAGCTTCAACTTTAAGCCACTTTGACTTCTAAATAAGTTTGTGACGTCCGGTCTAAAACAAACCTAAGGCAGCATGCTGAGCTGGGATCTGGCTGCACGTTGGGCTCAGACAGCACAAGATTGCCAACTGCGTGACACTTGACCGTCTCTGAGCCTCATTGTGCATCTCTTAGCGATGAGCCTTCAAAGCTCACAGGTATCAAACACCTTCACCTAAATAAATGACTTTCTTAGCTTAAAATCTCTGCCTACAGAGCTTAGAACATCACCTTTGGTGGAAGAGGTGTAGAGATATGGCATTTCAGTTCCTAATTGTCGAACACTCCTGTGCCTGGTGCTCTGTGTGGACCATGGATGCCCATAGTTCCCTATAACTTGGGAAGCCACCATCAGGCTGTGGGAGAAACGTTGAGGATGATGTGGGCTGGAAGGTAGAAGGCAAGGAAGCGCTCAGATTAGGGAGGACCTGTTCTGAGCCTGGGAGGGAGGGTGGGATTAAGATAGTCACTGATGGGATACAACAGATATTTTAAAAATATTGTTATTTATTTATTTGAAAGACAGAATTACAAGGGAAGAGAGAGAGAGGGAGGGATGGGGAGAGAGAGAGAAAGAGACAGAGACAGAGAGACACAGAATTTTCCATCTTCGGATGCCCTCTGCAAATGACTGCAGTACTGCGATGGCTGAGGCTGGGCCAGGTCATTCCTGGGAGCCGTGAACTCCATCAGGGTCTCCCACATGGGTGGTAGGGGCTCAGGCACTTGGGCCATCTTGTGCTGCTCTCTCAGGCACATTAGCAGGGAGCTGGATCAAAAGTGGAGCAGTGGAGCCCTGAGCCAGTTGTTCATATGGGATGCTGGCACTAGAGGCGGCAGCTTAACCTGATGTACCTCAATGCTGGTCCCTAAAACGGATACTGAGGTGAGAAGAGAATGCTGAATAGATACTCCAAAAGCATTTCCATTGCAGACAAACTTCAAGAGCTAGTGTGTAAATATGGGTTTTAAAGAGGAAGAATGAGTGACTAATGTGGATGGGGGACTGAGCCAGTGGGGGGAGGGTCTTGAACACCAGGTAACAAGTTTGGCATTTCCATGTAGATTGTAGAGACATAATGATTCCAACAGGGACTTAAGGGGGTTACTCTTGGACCAGCACAAAGAATGAATTAATCAACCATTTCTCATGATCCCTCTTGCTTTCTCTTTGTATTGGTTGAGAGTCTGCTAGGATCTTCTCTTCCCCACTTCTTATCTGCATTTGTCCTTCTCAACTTCTGGGCCAAACTTTTTCATTAATTATGCTTAGTCTAAACTTTCAAGGGCAAAAGTGTGTAGTGCTTGAATAAACCCTACCAAAAGCACATTCAGCCATTCAACTCTAGATTACATGGATGTCTGCATGTCACAAGCAATTCGATTCCATGCATTTATATTCATGTCACTTATTTAATTTTTTTGTTATATGTTTAAAGTTTTCTATTATTTTGTGGCCATGTAGGTGGGTGAGGCTTGCCTGTTTGGTGATATATAAATGCATTTAATCATTCATATGTTCATTGCAGTACAAAATGGCAAATATATGAAAGCAGCAATGGAAAACTAGCTTTGATTTTTGAGTTAGCTAGGGCACAGTTAATTTTACCAAAGCTTAGGTCAGATTTAGAATCTCTTACACTGCTGAATTGTAATGTTGCACCCAAAGAGTGTGACAGGCCACAGAGAGCTGGGGCAGAAGAGAGAGTAAGTTTGAAAAGAATTATCTCCCAAGCCAAAGAAATGACCTATGCAAAATGTGTACTTGTAAAACCTGACCTTCTGAATCATGTACCACAGTGGCCGCTGGGAACAGGAGATCTTGCTTCTGTCTGCCTCTCCTCTATCTGGATATCTTTTTTCTTTTCCTCTTTCTCGGGGAAACACATTTGAGCTTTGCAGCTTTGCATTTCCTCCAAAGTGCAGATGGACGTTCAGCTCAGTTGTAAAGTAAGTCGACACAAACGTCGCCTTTTCTCTCTTTTAACCTATGGAAATCACCTTCCTAAGCAACACACACAAAAATTCCAAGTGGTAAGACAAACAAAAGCTTGTTTCTTAGGGCCAGTGCAGGCTAAGGGAAGGCTACCTACAACCCTTGTCCAATCCGAACAGGCTGTGGAACCCACTGGTACTCGTGAGGTGTGTGGGTGGCCCTTAGAGAAATACCTCCCGTTGAGTTGCACATATTACATAGGGTAACCACTCAGCACTTGCAAGTTGTTTCTCTTTTAACCTAGAAGAGACCGAGACTTGGGCGCGTGAAGTTATTTATGCAAAGACATGAGGTGCTTCAGATGAGTGAGGCAAGGTCCAGAATATGAGAGACCCGGCGCTGATAGAAACAGCTGTGAGATAGAAATGAATTGAAACCTGCAAAGGTAAGGTTACAAGATCCCACACATGCCAATGCAGCCAGGAAGGTGGACTGGAGCAAACAAGTAGAAAACATTGTAAGTCCATTACAGAGAAATGAATGTGAGAAATAATAATCAACTTTACTAGTAATTTTAACCTTGACCTCCAGGACATAGATCCCTGGGGCCAGCCGGCGGACTAAGTTAGAGGGCTTGACAAGGACCGAAGCAGATGTGCTCGGCCCAGCTGCAGCTTATAGCCTAGTGGGAAGACAGGCTGGCAGTACTCTTTAAACGCCTGATGATGCTTTTAAGGCAGCCCCAAAGGAAAGAAGAGCCAGAGGCAACAAGCCTGTTTGCAGAACTTGTAGTGGCCCCAGGGCCAGCTCCAGCGCTGCCCTCCGTATTTTGCCTCAGCCTATCATTGAATTTTCCAGAACACATATTAGCTCCCCATTCACTTTTAAAAATTTAAAGTATTTATTTATTAAAGATTTATTTATTTATTTGAAAGTTAGAGTTACAGAGAGAGAAGGAGAGGCAGAGAGAGAGAGAGAGAGGTCTTCCATCCTCTGGTTCACTCCCCAATTGGCTGCAACGGCTGGAGCTGTGCCGATCCGAAGCCAAGAGCCAGAAGACTCCTCTGGGTCTCCCATATGGGTGCAGGGGCCCAAAGACTTGGGCCATCTTCTGCTTTCCCAGGGCATAGCAGAGATCTGGATCAGAAGTAGAACAGCCAGGACTCGTACCAGTGCCCATATGGGATGCCAGCACTGCAGGCGGCAGCTTTACCCACTACACCACAGTGCCGGCCCCTAAAGTATTTACTTATTTAGAAAGTGTGCGTGTGTGTGTGTGTGTGTGTGTATGAGAGAGACACACACAGAGAGAGAGAAAGACAGAGAGAGAGAGAGGAGAGGGGGGGGGTGATAGTTCACTCCCCAAATGGCTAAGATGCCTGGGGCTGGGCCAAACCAAAGCCAGGAGCCTAGAGCTCCATGTGGGTCTTCCACGTAGAGGGCAGGATTCCCAGCATTTGATCTTCTGCTGCTGCTTTCCAAGGTGCTTTAGCAGGCAGCTGGACTGGAAGTCAGGTGGTCAGGACTCACACTGATGCTGATTTGGGATGCCTGTGTTGCAGGCAGTGGCTGAACCCACTGCACCACAATGCTGGCAAGCTCCCCACTCACACAGAAAATTTTACCTCCAGGTCCCCATCAGCATCGATTCCTGTACATGCACTGGCTTTGATGTTTGACCTCTGTTCTCTTGAAGCTAAATCTTGCCAAGTCTGGTTTCAGTTTAAGGACACTCAACTTCACAGCTGGTGGGCAGCTGAAGTGGGATTCAAATACCATTCTTTAGGAGCCATGTCTATTCCTCCTCTCCAAGGGCATCGACTAGGAAACAAACTTATATTTCCACATCTCTCAAAGTTCCACATGCTTGACAGGTGTCACAACTTTCTCACACACAAAGCTCCATCTCACCACTTTTGCATATAACTTTATTTCTTTTAATAAATGAATAAATAAAAATTAGAAGGTCACATTTGTGCAAGCACTTTTTGAATCTTAGAAAAATAAGTAGCTCGGGTAAACTTGGCCCCAAGGGCTGGAAATCAGTAGATGCTCAACTACAATTAAGCCTCTCTGGCAGAGAAGTTTGGCTTTTGAGTCAGAAGGATAATTTAGCTTTGGGAGTTTCTCAAAGTGCTTTTTACCAACATTGCAGCATTAGTCATTTCAATAAGGCCGTCACGTAGAGCTGGAAGTATTGTTTTGATCTTTGATACGGAAGGCCCAAGTAGCTTGAAGTGGGAATAAGTATTTCTGCTGTTTTGCTTGGAGCTGAAACTTTGATCAGCGGTTGCACTCCAACAACGTGGCAGAGGGGTAACATGTGTGCAGACAGATGGGCAGCTAGTGGATTTACGAGGACGGGTTCTGGTTTCAGAATTCCTTCAAGTGTGATAAACTTGACTTGAGAATGACCTAGGTCCACATCTCTGCACCGACCTTGCTAGCTGTGTGGTATTAGGTGGGCAAACGGATGTCTCCAAGTCTCACGTGACTTGGATGCAAATAGTAGGATGGACATTACAGGGTTGTGTGGAGCATTATGAGAGGGAGAACAAAGACATGCACACTAGGGAAATAATTAAACACCAGACTTTTTCTTTTTCTTTTTTTTTATAGATTTATTTATTTATTTGAAAGTCAGAGTTACACACAGAGAGAAGCAGAGGCAGAGAGAGAGAGAGGTCTTATATCTGATGGTTCACTCCCCAATTGGCTGAAATGGCCAGAGCTACGCGGATCCGAAGCCAGGAGCCAAGAGCTTCTTCCAGGTATCCCATGCGGGTGCAGGGGCCCAAGGACTTGAACCATCATCTACTGCTTTCCCAGGCCATATCAGAGAGCTGGACTGCAAGTGGAGCAGCCGGGACTCGAACCGGTGCCCATATCAGATGCTGGCACTGCAGGCCAAGGTGTTAACCTGCTGCACCACAGCACTGGCCCCAAACACCAGACTTTGTCAAGGTTAGCTCTGATCTCCACTATTTGGTCATCTCCCCCAGTCTTCGTATCCCCAAGCCTAGACCCTTAGCTGGCTTGGAGCAGGCACAGATCAGGCAAGTGAGGACCTTTTCTGAAGAGAATCCAGTGATGTTTTCTCATAAGGACCTTAAGTGAACAGAAAAACATGGAGTGGGGTGGGCATCTTGCCCAGCATGGAGACTCCTGCATCCCACATTGGAGTAACTGGGTTTGGGATCTGGCTCAAATTTTGATTCTAAGACCCCAGGAGGCAGAATCTTGGAGGCAGCAGTGACAGCTCAAATGTTTGGGTCACTGCTCTATCATGTGGGGAACCTGGATTGAGTACCTGGCCCCTGATTTGGCCTGGCAATGTTCTAGCTGTTGTGGGCACTTGGGGAACTGAGCCAGTGTTGGGTACTCTCTCTTTTGCTCTATCTCCAACTTCCTGCCTCTTGCACACAAAATTAAAAGAAAACAAATACGTGAAATGAGCATTTGGTGAGGTGCCATGAGGCTTGGTTTCAAACCCCAACCCTGCAATAGGCATTGTGGTGCAGTGGGTTAAGTGCCCTCTGTGATGTCAGGTGGAGTTCCTGGCTCCTAGCTGTGGCCTGACCCAGTCTGGGCTGTCACAGCCATTTAGGGAGTGAACCAACAGATGGAAGATCTCTCTTGGTCTCTGTGTCTCTGTCTCTGTTTCTCTAAATGTAGCTATCTCTGTTATTATATTTTCAAATAGATAAATCTTTTTAAGAAACCTACTTTGTCACTGTGTGCACCTTTAGATTCAATAACTTGACTATATGACTCACAGTTTAATGAAAATAGAAATGGTAGAAATAGAGCAGAGTAGTGACTGGCCAGAGAAACAATAAGGTTTTGTCTGGTTTATTTCAGTAATTAAAAGAATGCAGCCCTCATCTATTCTTTAGGAAGTTGATTCTCAGGAAACATACTGATCAAGTTAAAATAAAACAAAAGAGCCATAAGTGTTGTGGCATGTTGGGTTAAGTCACTACCTGGGACACTTGCATCCTGGCGTCCCATATCAAAGCACTGGTCCTAGTCCCAGTTGCTCTACTTCCAGTTCAGCTCCCTCCCAATGTGCCTGGGAAATAAGCAGAAGATGGCCCTGGCCGGCACTGTGGCTCACTCGGCTAATCCTCTGCCTGTGGCGCCGTCACCCCGGGTTCTAGTCCCAGTTGGGGCGCCAGGTACTAGTCCCGGTTGCTCCTCTTCCAGTCCAGCTCTCTGCTGTGGACCAGGAGGGGAGTAGAGGATGGCCCAAGTGCTTGGGTCCCTGCATCTGCTTGGGAGACTGGGAGGAAGCACCCGGCTCCTGGCTTCAGATCGGCACAGCGCCGGCTGTAGTGGCCATTAGGGGAGTGAACCAATGGAAGGAAGACCTTTCTCTCTGTCTCTCTCACTGTCTATATAACTCTCTCTGTGTCTCTCTCACTGTCTAACTCTACCTGTCAAAAAAAAAAAAAAAAAAAAAAAGAAGGAGGAGGAGGAGGAGGAGGAGGAGGAGGAGGAGATGGCACAAGCACTTGCACCTCTACTGTCCAGTTAGAGAGCCAGGTGAAGCTCTGAGCTCCTTCCTGGTTCTGGCTTGGCCCGGTTCTGGCCATTGCAACCACTTGGGGTGGGAATCAGCAGATGGAAGATCTGCTTCCTTTCTCTCTCCCTCGCCGTCTCCCTCTACTTCTCTCCCCCCGCCCCTTTCAATTAAATAATGTAAACCTTCAAAAGTAAAAATCCCAAAAGGATGCCTAACGTGCTGTTTTCCATAATGAATGGACTGGCGCATTGGCAGAGCAGGATGGTTCCTGTTCCTTTTAAGAAAGAGCGATTCTGAGGCGCATACGTGTATGGTCCTTGTCAAACACATCCGCCAGTGTTTTCATTTAAGTGTAAGTGCTGCCAGCAGTCTCAGGAAACACGTGCTCCCACAGCACAGCCCTGGCGGGGAAGTATCGGGGACAGTGGGCTTTTCAAATTGAAATTCCTTCTCCAATTATTTTTAAGTCTCTCAAGATCATCCTGATAATTAATTTCTTTTATATTTTAGACATCTTTTTCTTTTCCTGCAAAGAGGAAGAAACAAACATCAGCGAAAGAGCTCTGATTGCCAAGACGACACGATGTGCTGCTAGCTAGGGAGACATTTGTACAACTTACATGGAAAT
This sequence comes from Oryctolagus cuniculus, assembly GCF_051225735.1. Classification (NCBI taxonomy): domain Eukaryota; kingdom Metazoa; phylum Chordata; class Mammalia; order Lagomorpha; family Leporidae; genus Oryctolagus; species Oryctolagus cuniculus. The sequence continues at coordinate 58,527,170 of NC_142884.1, read as the reverse complement.
ATAAATATATTAGTCTGGGGATTGCTAGTTTCAGAGCAAATATTACATTGTCACAAATATCAGACCCTCAAGCCAAGGTATGTATTAATGGCTTCATTATTAAAATTTGGTTACGGTTTCAGAACTGTAAATCCATCAGTTATGATAATTTTATAAAATGAAACCACAAATATTAATAAAAGTTTGCAGTTCAATGGAGCATCAACAAGAACTAGATAGCATAATTCTGGAGAAGTTAAAAAAAAAACAGCAGTTTTAGAGTTTAAAAAAATTATCTCTAATTCCAAATGCTCCAGCCTGGACAATAAATATCTCTCCACCAAAATACACCATTTCTGACTGTCTACAGCAGGGATGAGGAACGTCCAGCTCACCAGCCGTATAAAGCCTATGAAATCATTTGGTCTGGTGGCCCTGCCCAGGCTACCAGAGGTGGAGCTCAAAACTCAATATATCGATAGCAGGCTAATTTTTAAGTTAAAAATTCTGTGTGGTGAATGATGTTGTAACTATCCAAACGGCCCTTGGCAAAAAAAAGGTTTCCCATCTTTGGATAAAGCCCAAGTTTGCCTATCTTTGCATGCAAGAGCCTTATCATCTTGATGTACATGAACTTCTCAAGTTGTTTTCCCTGTATTTTACCCCATGAACTCTGCATCCTTCAGTGCAGGTGCACCTGAAGGCTGCTTCCCTATGACATCACCCTGCCTTCTGACTTGTGGTCTGATTGCTTATGTCCGCGCTCCTTGGACCCACATTGTAAATTCCTACGTGTCTTCAGAGTCAATACCTAGGCTGGCCTGGAACAGATGTCATTAAATATCTGCTAAGTGATCACTATTTCAGCTGACAGCCATACCCTTTTACTTATTCTTCTTAAAGGACCAACGTAAATCGTGATTGAAGTTTAAGGTCTGTATTTTTTCTTGCATATTATAGGTTCTTAATAGTATTTCTACGATGAAGGAATGAATACAATAAATGTGTTTCCTGCTTCTGGACAAGAGCCCTAGATTTTATGTATCCCAGGTAGAATAGAAGACTTGCAAAAATAACAGAACAGTAAATCTCATTAGGAAAATTTGACCAAAAGAAAATCTGGAGAACAGGCAGGACTGATTTATGCCAAGAAATGGTTTCTTTTTTTAATCAAATATATAGCCATTGTGCAGTTATTAAGCAGCCAGATTGTTTAGAATGGGTTGGCCAGTCCCCTTCAGGTCTTCTTGACTGTAATACATGGATCACAGATTGAACAAGATGGAACTAGACTTACAGAAAGAAAGAGAGACCTATTTTCTTTGCTACATCGTGAGAGTCAGTCTTCCCAGTGTCATCTCTATTCTCTTATTAGTCTTATTTGCCAAGATTACACACGGGACCACAGCGATACTGCATACCACATGCACCCTGGCTCCATCGTAAGTATTTCAAAGTACACTATTAAGAATAAAGAAAATCGAATCTTATTAACAGGATTAACTTCTAAACAAGGAGTCTCAAAATCCATTAGAAATAAAAGTGACAGTGTCAGCAATAAGGCTCTGAGAAATCATTTAATTAAAACTCCTTTATTTTGAAAACCTGATTACGTATGTGTTCTTGTGCCTTTAACCATTCGTGGATATTTTATGGTGGGCTGCACTCCCTTCTAGTTTGTTGAAGACAGTTTCTCAAAGTCACATATACAGATCTCTGGCCATAGCAAGTTGATTATCTTCTGAAGAAAACACATATAGAAGCCATGAACAGAAGAAATTAATACAATAAACCTGTCATGCCACATTTCAAGTCAAAACAAGATCTGGAGCAACTGGAGTCCTTTAGAGTGTGTGGTGGAAGCTGTGTAGCCCGCAGTCACCAAACCACATTGTCCAGCTCCGATTTCTTCAAACGTTCTTCTGAGAGAGGGATGTCTTCTTTTTCTGCATCCGCGATGTTCACCTCTTCCAGCAAATTTAACGTAATTCATTTGCTCATTCATTTATTTGTCACGTAAGAGTTGCCGTTTGAAAGGAACTAGACAATACACCAATGAACAAGGCCAAGTTCCCAGCCCCAGGGAATAGACGTGTTCTTCACAGACAGGTGCATACAAGTTCATAGCCATGTATCTGAAGAGATACCTCCGATTGGCCTCTGCTGTGGCTGCAGGATGCCTGGTGAGGGGAAATGCTGCAGTTATTAAAGAACTTACAACCTCACTCCTGTAAATTGGCTAATGAGCTAGGAGGGCCTGATATTTTTGACTTCTTGCAGATGGTATCCCCAGAGGTTCCCTTTAGGAAGTGTCAAGTTCGTGAAAAATGAGTGTTACTTGATTCGCAATCCCACGTTTAGAGAGAAACCAGTGAAATGCTTCCTCGCTGCCTGTATGCTTGTGTTGGATTTGAGTCAGGTTTGTTCTGACCATGTCACAGGGGCACAGAAATACTGCCACCACCTCTCTGGCACGGCAGGCTTTGTACCTGGGGGAGTGCACAAGAGAAGTCAAGGCAGCCGCAGATGTTTCTCTCTCTCCTAAACAGGATGAACCCTCTGGGTGTGGGGTTTTTTTGCACTGGGTTATTTCTCCTTATCTTGATTTCTAAATCTTACTTGAAGAAAAAATAAGTAGCCTAAGAATCACCATGACTTTTTCAACATAATATTTTGTTTATTTTTTTAGATAATGTATTTTAAATTTGCAGTATAATCAAAATCTTAATGTTGCTACTATATGAAGAGTTTAACAAATGACAAATAAAAAGACCATAATACAGTAGGAAAATAGGCAAGGGCTATAAACAATAATCAAATAAAAAGGTGTTCAACTTCACTCATATATGGTAAATTTTAAAATAGTCACAAAATCACTAAAACCATGATAACATATAATTTCTATCAATTTGTTTGGTAAATACTTAAGAAAAAGTTTCATAAAACATTGCAGAAAAATTGATATTCATGGTCTTTTAAAAGTTTTTTTAATTTAAACTCAGTGTTTTGTATTGCAATTTGCAATAACTCACTCTCAAGTACTGTAAGAATGAACATTTATTTAAAAATTTATCTCCAAACACCTATATTGTTTAATAATTGGTCTTAATAATTTGGTCTTAATAATATATTGACAGCTAGCCTTCAGCCATGGACTATTGCAGGCTCATTTGTTGATACTATATATTAAAAGGGTTTTCTACCTGTTTCTATTTTTGCCAATACTTATGGATATAAAGTATATTTATTTTTAGCAGGATTCCACAAGTTTTGATAGTATCATTTAAATGTAATGTAGAAAAAAGAAAGGAAACACTATATTTAACAATGCATTTTGAATGAGAGGAACTATTTTAACTTTTGGTTGTGAAAGTACATTTCCGATTTGGCTTTAAAATTGTAGGTAAGAGGAATCTATCTACCCATCATCTATCTCCCTCTGTCTACCACACACCCATGAGTATGTATTAGATACCATCTATATTCCAGGAAAGCTACTTTTATAGAGTCAATAATAGAATCTTAATATCAATTTGTAAATTCAAATCAGCCAATTGTTCTACATCAGAGTGTATAGCTACTTGTGTTATGAATCTCTCTTTCTCTCTCCCTCTCTCTCTCCTTGGTCTTCCTCTTAACTCATGAGAGGAGAGTGGGTCATTGACCAAGCATCTTTTTCTCCCACTCTTCTGTCTTTTCTTCCTGTTTTGCTGGTGGGAAATGATAAGATTCAAAATCCAGATTGGAACTTGGTGGAAAAGGCAGGTCATTAGTGTTAACGTGGACCCTGAAGTCCACCCAACTCACCTGAGTTTTTCTACTGAGATACGAGGTTCAAGCCCAGCTGACCATTAAGGTCTTTCCAATTTTGCTCCTTCCTGTTCCCAAAAGTTCATCTTCTGTTGGAGAGGCTGGAAGAAAGGGAGTGGGTCAACAGAATGAACGCAGGAATCCTAGCTCCCAATGCCATCTTAGCTCTGAGTCTTAGCTGCCCTTCTCATACCTGACTCTCTCTAAATCAATGTCTCCTGGGCGGGAGGGAGCTCTTACACTGGTGTCTTTCCACGTGTAAGTTTTCACGGAATGATGAGGCTAGTGGTCCCTGTGTTCTCAGCAGTCCCCATGGATTTAACTTGTGAAAATAGGAGCTCAGGGAGCCAGGGGTGAAATGGCTTAGGGCCTTGAGAAGAAATTAGATTCATGTGGGAAAGTGGTTCTGACCTTACAAAATGGTTTCAGTGCCAACCGTTCCTCTCTTTTAAAGCATTTCCCTCAAATTTGATCTTGCTTATTGGGTTTTGTGATGAAAGGCTTTTATTGATTAGTACTGAGCACTTGAAAGTTAAGTGGCTCTGTGGAAAATAGGGAATTAGATGATCATTATTTTTTTTATCTTTTCTGAAAAGTGCAATTTATAGTCGGACACCTGACTAAATAAAACCCAGGGTGTCTTATATCCAAAAGTGAGTGAAGAAGTGAGAAGTGGAATCTCAAAAGCAGCATTTCAATGGGATGGGATTTAATTAAATACCTCACATGAGCCTGTAAGAAGGAAGCTGGTTCTCATTGGAAGTAAGGTGGGCCTTTCCTCTTATGAACCAATCTAGAATGGAATAGGCAGGCCCCACTGGCTATCATGATTCTCTTCCCCAACACCCCGCCAAATCCCAGCAGGGGCTTGGATTAATGCTTAGTGTTGTCTGTTTCTGCCCCCATGCATACTGTACAGGTACTACGGACCTGCTGTGATATAAGCCTCATGCGCTAGTGTCTATGGCAGTCTTCAGAGAGGCTCTCTGAGACCTACAAGCAGGTGAACTGGTCCACCCCAGCACTGAGTCTTGACCCTGCCTTGCTCAGTTAGCCTTCTTCACTCGGTCACTGGGTGGTGCTTTCATGCCTGCTCCCCAAATGCCTTTGCTGCTTGCTGACCAGGACTACGATAAGGTCAAGTTTAGAGGTGTCAAGACTGATGACCAAAGAGACTCTATCTGGACTCCAGAATACATGGCTGGGCAGATAGCATGGATAAAATTGTCTTTTTTGTCTTTCTAAACACAAAAAAAGGCACATTTCTGTCTACCTAGAGCTTACACTTTTAACTAAAGTGTAGTAAAAGAAGCAAACCATGAATATGATATTTCAACATGCCCAATGACTTCAGGTTGCTATAACTTTTTTTTTTCCTTTTGCTTTTTGAATTCCATGTCAGGGGAGACAGGCAGGGAACATCATGGTTCCTCAAAGTTCTTCATTGCTGTTGGAGAGCAAACAAAAAGTAATAACCTCGGAGGTCTGGTGGCACAGCCCTCAACAGTTTACAGACTGAGCTGCTTTTAAAATACCTCTTACTTAAAAGTATTGTCTCCGGAAACTTCTGTTACTATTCCTTCCTTCAGTTGTGTTCATTTTGACATAGAATTTATATGACAGGTGGTCAAGAAAAGTTAGGAAGAGAATATATTTTGTGTATTTCCTTGTTGCCTGTGTCCCAGGGTATAGAGTGTGCTCTAATCTGAGCAGCAGCAGGGACTAGTACTGTGCCAGCCCCTTCCACAGGGACATCCTGTGGACATTCACCATAACCAGATCAGACCCCAGGTTGTCTCGCTCCTTGGATGCTAAACTCATCTATGCCTGGGTGTTGTGCCCCACCCCCATTGGCTCTCTTCTCTTGATCTAGATTGTAGTTGATAGAGGTCCTCACTGTGCTACAGCTGAACTCAGACTGTGATCCTGAGCATCCTGGCCCTTTCCCTTCCAGCCCTACTTAGACAAACAGTTCAAGACATGGACTTGTTGGGGGTTCTGGAGACAGGGTGCTGCTCCGGTCCTCGCCACTTCTACTTCTGTTGATTTCACCTGAGGCATGGAGTGTCTGGACCCATGGGCAGGGGCGTGTGCCAGACATTTTGTTGTTTTTTTTTTTTTTTTTTTTTTGGAATACTTGCAGTTTGAAGGAGACATTGGTGCTGGGCTTTCTCTGCTCAGGACTAGCATTGAAAAATCAACACGAACAGGTAGGAGCTGATTATTATTATTATTATTATTATTAATATTTGTAATCTAAAAGTTTCAGGGGAAAAAGTTGACATAAGCCCCAAACACAAGTTCCTGAGAAACGAATTGATGGAAAGGGGATATGGCTGAACAATGTACCAAAAATAGAATGCTTTAATGAGCAGGCAATTCTTACCTTATTTAAATAATCTCAGGCAATAAAAGAAGAGGGAAAGTTTGTCAATTTGTGTTATGGAACTACCATAACTTTAAACCCAAAACTGACAAGGATGGTTCAAATAACTAAAGAGATAGGTAGGTAGACTGAAATATGATGTTAGATATAAATGTGATGTTAGTAGTCTGTTGCCATAATTATGTATTTCATGAAATTAAGCAAGAACTGGCACATCTCCAAATTTTCAAACTATATTTGTTTTTGTTTTGTTTTGTTTTGTTTTGTTTTTTGACAGGCAGAGTGGACAGTGAGAGAGAGAGAGAGAGAGAGAGAAAGGTCTTCCTCTGCCGTTGGTTCACCCTCCAATGGCCACTGCGGCCGGCACACCTCACTGATCCGATGGCAGGAGCCAGGTGCTTCTCCTGGTCTCCCATGTGGTGCAGGGCCCAAGCACCTGGGCCATCCTCCACTGCACTCGCTGGCCACAGCAGAGAGCTGGCCTGGAAGAGGGGCAACCGGGACAGAATCCGGCGCCCCGACCGGGACTAGAACCCGGTGTGCCGGCACCACAAGGCAGAGGATTAGCCTAGTGAGTCGCAGCGCCGGCCTCAAACTATATTTGTAAAATTTAATTTAATAGAAAAAAACTAGTAACATGTAATAAATAAAATTTACTAAAATGATAGTAAATAACTCCTAAAAAGATAAATATTCAAATAACTTCATAATTCAATCAAAAGCTACACTGCAATATACCTTATTTGTATTATTATTTACTCTCTCGAACGTTTTAGCACATGCACTATGACAAGAAAACTAACCGAATATTATAAATATTGGAGGATGAGAAGCATAAAAATTGACACTGAAAAGTGTTTAAATAAATATATAAGAAAATAAAAAAGAAATGATATTTATTAAGTTTGATACTATGAGAAATATTTTTAAAAATAAATATTTTACTTTTCTATGAAATAGTATTTAGAATTTGAACTATGGAAAATAATTCACTCTCAGGATTGTAAAAATATGGAACAATAAGTGGTACCAGGAAGTTGAAAACTTTTGTCAAAAAATGCTATGTCTAATTGAATGAGCAAATGTGATTGGAACAAATTGAAATAAATACATTGCTCATTAATGCAGAAATGTAAACATCATAACTAATTTTCCCAAAATTAAACATAAAATTATTTATCAAATGAACTTTTTAAAGAATTCAAATGTGGTAAAATATTAACAATCTATTGTAATATTCATTGTATCAAACAAATACAAGAAAAATAGCTTTTCTTAAACAATAATGTAAATATATTTGTACAAATCATTGGCCAGTTTTAGTCCAGTTTCTATAGCTAATGTCAAAATCGTAAACTACATTTGAAAGAGCACCTAAAATATTTTAAATGACAAAGAAAGATCATGTAAAATTATTTGATAAGTTTTATTTTTACTTAAAAATTGCAACAAAAATACGACCAGAAGGCGTAGGAAGCTGCATGTACAGTCTGGAAGCAGGCAGCACATTCTGAATCAAGACTGGGAATACAGAAGATGAAAGTTAGGTAAAATATCTTTAATGCCAAAAGAAACCAGAAGTAAAGCCAATAAACAACTGACAGAATTGGAGAACCAAATTGAATTATAGCTAACTTAAGGACTCCATGAGAGGGAGAAACACACATGAACAAAAGACAAAAAAACACACATACACAATAGAGTGTCAAAGAACACAAAAATAAAATTTGCAGATGTTCACGTCAAAATGACTAACATACATATTTTATGTTTCATTTTTCAAATATTTATTTATTTATTTGAGAGAGAGAGAGAGATCTTTCATCTGCTGTTTCACTCCCCAAATGGCTGCAACTGTAAGGGCTGGGACAGACTGAAGCCAGGAGCCAGGAGCTTCATCTGGGTCTCCCATATGGGTTCAAGCGCTCAAGGACTTGGGCCATCCTCTGCTGCTTTCCCGGGCATGTCAGCAGAGAGCTGGATCGGAAGTGGAGCAGCCAGACACAAACTAGTGCCCATATGGGATGCCAGCATGACAGGAGTAGGCTTAACCCACTATGCCACAATACTGGCCCCAGATATATTTTTTAAATAGTCAAATTCACTATTAGCGAGTGGAATGCAAATCTGAGTAGTAGTGAACTATCCCTTTATATCCATCAGACCAAAACATCCAATTTAAGAGCTGTTCAATATGGAAAAAAAAAAAAAGGTTTATTTTAGATTTTGCTAGTGGAAATGCAAAGAATTGTTTCTTTTGGAGCAATTTGCAACAATTACATTTTAAATGACTTTACTCTTTGACATAGACAAGTCACCTTGGAATCTAGAGCTAGAAAATCAAAGTGCCTGTATGTACTCCTTCCTCATGTGTTTCCGAGAATCGAAGTATTCCTACGTAAAGCTCATGATGGGAGTGGGAGTGAAACAGAACATGCCCTGATCAGAGAAAGTTGTAAGAATTATGGAATATTCACCACATGGAACATAATAGTTATTCAAACAAATGAGGATAGTAAAGTTTCACAAGTGTATAATAGCCAGTGTTGTAAAGCAAATTATACCAAGAAAAGCAACATCATTACCTTAGCTTGTATATTACTTTTAGGAACACAGAGGGGACTATGGAAAAACACAGGTTGATGCCTAAGTTGTCTTGGCAGTGATTGTGGATACCTTACACAGATTTATGCAAAATGAAATGCGTGGATGCATGTACATAAAAGACTAAGGAAAAGAACTGCACGAAGGTTGCACTTAGGGTTTCAGAGGGAGGAAGCTCACAAAGTCCTAACACTGGTCACCAGGGGTCTACTGTTCCCGCGACTTGGACGGGACTCAGACAGGCAAAGACCTCGGAACCACTGCTCTGCCCAGGATGCCGAGTCATCTTTTCAGCCACAATAACCTTGAGTGGCCAAGTGTTCCATCAGCTTCTCCTCATCATCTCCTTTCATTCTGGGATAGCTCATTTTCCTCTTCCAAAGACCGAAGATTACTTTCCTTCGTATCAAATAGTCTCTAGGAATTCGAGGCTCAGGGAGGGGGGATAGGTTAATATTTGCTTATTGTTTATTATCTGTTTATCACGTATGGTTCATTAAATGCAGTGACTGAAGATTATGATGAGTTGCATGGGGCACAGAAGAGTGCAGCTATGGCCCGCTGGTTGAGGTTGTGAATGGTGGTCGGAGGGCGGACACAAGTCCTAGGTAAGCTGACCGTGGGAACCAGGGCTCTGAGCTCCTGCTGTGCTCTACCGGGGAGAACCGGAAGGAGACTGAATGAGCTCTTGGCAGTTAACTTGTGAAGTTTCCCTTTCTGGTTCAGATGTGAACTAGAAAATAGCTTGACTCCATGAGAGGGAGAAACACACAAAATAATATCTTGCATGTCAGGGAAAAAGAAATAAAAAAAAATAGCTCCTGGCATTTGGGAAGGGAGACAGAAGCCCTTACAGGAAGCTGTGCAAACCGCTCAGCTGCTTTCATCCTCACTCATCCATACATAAGTGGGCACAGTGAGGGGACTGTGAACAGTAAATGAGGACCTACCTGAGGCACTCAGCATCCGAGGATGGACGTCTGCTGCGATTCTTCCACGAGAGAGACTGTGCTAGCCCAATGTGCCGCGAGAACACAACATGGGCCGCCAGGAGTGTGTTTGCAAAGGTTCCATTGCAAAGGGACACTAAGTGGCAAACAAAACACCTTGTCAGCCCTAACGGAGTAGATGCTGGTAAGGAAGTCATTAATTAATCGCCAAGCAGCCATAAGGTGTTCCGGAGCCTGGGAAGTTTAAATATGCTTTATTACCTGACATCCAACATATGGCACCTGGTTATGAGGTGGATGACACTAGTTTTAAAGGTCATCGTTACCCAAATGAGCAGATCTGAAATGGAGGAATTAGTTAATGCTTTCATCTGCTGATTTAGTGTGAACACATCCAAGAGAGCCAAGGCACTCCAGATGGCAGGCAGCAAAAATAGCTAAGAAAGATGATGTGTGCTAACTGCTTCTTAATGACACCAGTGGTTCGCCAGGGGAGGGGGCATGAGGAAGAGACGGAAGGAATTCTTCTCCAAGTACTGGTTGATCTCACGGGCAAAGCAAAGATCTCTTTATCTGGTTCTCAAGAGACTAAATTCCACCTGCAACAAGTGGAGAAACTGCTCCTCCATCCATATTATCAGTGTTGCTTCTGGTTACTATTATTATTATTATTGTTTTAGTTAATATTCAGTATGCACTTCCACCTGCCAGGCACTGTTTTGTGTTGAATATCCATGGTTATTTCTCCCAATAACTCATTGAAGCAGTTAGGGTTAAGAATGCTGGCTTGGGAGTCAGATCTCATGGATTCCAATCTTCTTTGTGTGACTTTCAACAAGTTAACTTTGGTAGTTGGTAAAGCTAAGGTAACCGGAAGACTCACAGGAGATAACATATAGAAAGCATTACAAGAATGTCTGGAACATAGCAAGTGCTCGACAAATACTAGTGCTCCCCTGCTCCTGGGTAATTGTTTCTCCTTTTGTATCTAAGAAAAAGAAGGAAGATTCCAGATAGTAAGGAGCACACCCAAGGTCACATGACTCAGACTTGCAGATTCCAGCCTGACCTCTGAGCTTGATCATACTGCCCCAGGCAGCAGACCTTCTCACTCAAGTCACACCCGCACGGTAGCAGGCAGCGTTTTCCCTGGGAAATCGCTAGACTCTGCTGTATCACCGTCGGGAAATCCAGGAGCCCAAATAAGGTCACCCTCGAGTTGTTTTTCCTTTTACTGAAATACAACCAAAACAGTTGAACCTTTGGTTGGGAGAATGAAGAAATACATTGGAAATGTAATCCTAAAGCATTAAATAGTAATAATAACATGTCCCTGTATGATGTGACAGCCTTGGGTTAAATGTCTTACATGTAGCATTATTTTCCATTTTCCTAGAAATTCAGGGTTTGTCTTGCCATTCTCTCTATTTTACACATCAAAGAATCTTAGCAGGGGCTGTGGCTATGGCGTAGTGGGTAAAGCCACTGCTTGCAGTGCCTGTATCCCATATGTGAACTGGTTCAAGTCCCTGCTGCTCTGCTTCCAATCCAGCTCTCTGCTATGGCCTGGGAAAGCAGTGGAGGAGGATGGCCAAGTGCTTGGTCCCCTGCACTGGCATGAGAGACCTGGAAGAAGCTCCTGGCTCCTGGCTTTGGATTGGCACATTTCTGGCCTTTGTGGCCAATTGGGGAGTGAACCAGCAGATGGAAGACCTCTCTCTCTCTCTCTCTCTCTCCCCTCTCCCGCTCCCCCCTCTCTCTCTCTCTGCCTCTGCCTCTCTGTAACTCTGCCTTTCAGGTAAATAAATAAATCTTTTTTTAAAAAAAGAATCATAGCAAAGGAAGATAAATCAGATACCCAGAATTGTGTACTTAGAGAAGGGAAGAGCTGGAGTTTGAAATCAGGCAGTTGGGAACCAGAACACCTTAGCTTCATCACTGATGCTCCCGGCCTGGCTTGGTGGTTTAGGGCAGATTCTCTCTCTCGCTGTCTCTCTCTGTGTCTCTAGTCTGAGCACGTCTCAGAGTCACCTGGAGGGCTTGTTGTAATCCACTCCCGAAGTTTCTGCGTCAATACATCTGAGGGGCCCAGGAATTTGCATTTCTAACAATTTTCCATTTGAGGCTGATGCTGCTTGTCTGAGGGCCACATTGAGAATGACGAGTTCATTAGCTTGGGGGCCTTGGAGTCAGAAAGCTGGGTCTCAGGGACACCCCCAGGTGGTTGTGTGGCACCAACACAAGTCATGGAACGCCTCTGAGCGCCAGTTCCCTTTCCTGCTCAATAGGGATATAAGGTATTGTAGTTTGACTGACTATCCACATAGTCATTAAAAGGATGCAGCTCATTTGACCTGTCTCCCAAGGCTGTGCTGTGGCTTGTACATGTCCCCAAAATTCATGTGTTGGAAACTTCATTCTCCATGCAGAGGTGTTAAGGCATGGGAACTTTGAGAGGTGAGTGGTTCATGAAGGTTCTGTTCTCATGAATGGATTAAGGTCACTATCATGGGAATAGGCTTGTTATTGTGAGAGTGGATTTGTTATTAAAACAAGTTCTTCTCTCTCCCTCTCCCTCTCCCTCTCTCCCTCCCTTCTTCCCTCTCTTCCTCTCTCAGTCTTTTCACTTCATCTTTTCACACTCTGGCTTTCTACCATGAGACAGAACACAATAGGAAGACTCTGGCCCAATGCTATCATTTGATATCATCTTGTTATTGGACTTTCTGGTCTCCAGAGCTTTGAGAAATACATTTCCTTTCTTTATAAATTACCCAGTCTGTGGTATTCTGTTAGAGCAACACAAAATGGACTGAGGCAAGCTGTTATGGCAATTAAATAAAATACCATGTATAAAGTACCTAGTAAGTAGCCTGGAACACAATAATAGCTCTCATATGGTGGAGAATAAATAAACTTGTCACAGAATTATTAAGTCCTCCCCGCGTACAGAGCATGTGGAGAGAGAGAGATGAAACCACAGTTCGTGTCTGGAAAAAGTCAATTTATAGAGTAAAAAGACCCAAGAAGAAACAGATACACACAGAGACTCCAGTGCACACACACTCATGGGCAAATGTACAACCGCAGAGCACAAGCATGAAGTTAGGTATGTCCATGCGCTTCCAGAGGCCCACAGAGCATCAAGGGAGCTTGGAGGATAAGCATGAACTCTGAGTTGGAAAAATTGTGAGATGTTTATGGAAACAGAACAACCTAAGCTGCCTTAGAAAGTAACTAGGTGTGTATTGTTTTCCTTATTTTTTTAAAAAGAAAGATTGAGGGCAGACTTTGTGTCGCACATTGTGTTTGGCATTTTCTACTCACAACCCACAGCTGGCTAGAGGTTGGGCTTTGTTATTCTCATGTGACAGATGGACAAACAAGTCTGGGAAGGTTAAGCCATTGGTCTTCAGTCACAGCACATGCACGTGGTGAGCGGAAGTCGGGGGTGGGAGCTGGGAGCCAAGCAGTCTTGCCTTCTGGCCCTTAAACCCTGGGGACTGATCCCGTCACACTGCCCCAGGGTTTCCCCTCGTGGCATATGAGCGAGCTGAAGACTGCAACTTCCAGCTCACCATTTCCTCCCTTTAAATCACATCCCCAAGGAAGGCAGGGAAGATGCAAACATGCAAGCAGAAATGAGCTGGAGACATGAGGCAAGCTGGGGGAGCCCAGGGCTGTCTGGAGCCTGCGGACAGCTACACCTTGTGATGACTCCTCCCCAGTCCCGGAGGAAACTCCCTCTGTGATCTCCGCACCGTCCTCTGCTACTTTCTGCAGAAGCTGCAATTGTTCGGACAGCTCACCCAGGCAATAACGTGCAAGGAAGGTAGCCGTTCTCCCCAGAGCCACACCTCGCATCCTTGTCTCTGGAAGAGACGCTCCAGTTCTGTCTCCCTCTTCTGCAAATAATACATCGTGCAGGAGCAGGGTGATGCTTTTTCTTGCCACAGATGTAGGAGAAATTCATTTGGGTACCAGATCAGTTCACAGAATATGTCCTTAGTCATGGCAGAGGGGCAGAACGCGTGATTGATGGGGCATTTGGTATGTCTTTGTCTATGCTCCACTTCCCTAAATTCCAGACTTCTGGTAATTTAACCCACGTTTATTTTGGATATTAAAAGTGAGAAGGGCTTGAGATAGTTGAGCAAGATTTTCACAAAACTCTTTTTTTTTTTTTTTTTTGGACAGGCAGAGTTTAGACAGTGAGAGAGAGAGAGAGTTTAGACAGTGAGAGAGAGATAGAGAGAAAGGTCTTCCTTCCGTTGGTTCACTCCCCAAGCGGCCGCTACGGCCGGCACTGCGCGGATCCGAAGCCAGGAGCCAGGTGCTCTCTCCAAGGACTTGGGCCATCCTCCACTGCACTTCCTGGGCCACAGCAGAGAGCTGGACTGGAAGAGGAGCAACCGGGACAGAACTGGTGCCCCAACTGGGACTAGAACCCGGGTGCTAGTGCTGCAGGTGGAGGATTAGCCTAGTGAGCTGCGGTGCCAGCCATGCAAAACTCTTTAAACACACACACACATACACACACAGTATGTGAGAAGCCTGTAGAACCTCACCCAGTACATATAAACTCTACGTGTACATCTTTCTAATAAACATTCTTCTCTAGATTGCAACCTGTAAAATACAATCAGCTGTCGTTTATACTTCTGTGGAACTGTGGTCTTCCTACTTTTTACTTGTTGAATATTCTGGTTAGTGGTGCTTTAACCCTGTGATTATAGTGTGGATCGAAATTAAGTATTTTGCAAAAATTAAAAGAAAAAAGGAAGGAAGGAAGGAAAGAAGGAAGGGAGGGAGGTAGGGAGGGAGGAAACTGAGGAAGAGAATAAGGGCAGGAGAGAAATATGTCTCTTAGAACTGTACCTGTGAAATTTGTTCTCTAGACTTAATAAAATTTTTTTAAAAAGGCAGTCTACATGGCCACCTAACCACAAGAAGGTGATGAAGTAGGAAACTTACCCACTTAAAGAAAGACCCAAACACCTGGGAAGCTCTGTCTCCCAAGATCACTCAAATGATCAGCAGTAAGTAAGCACGTGGCCGTGCGGGGCAGGGTGACTTTGCAATTGGTACACATATTGGAAAAGACAGTTGGCAGGGAAGTTAGGTGGAGGCGAGCCCAGCGACTGCTAAGAGCAGGCCCGTGAGAGGGCGTCTCTGATTCAGGGAGTCAGATTGTCTTTCAGTGAGGTTATGGTTTCGTGCGGACTTGTCCGCAGAGGAGGTGAATCCTGGGAATCTTAAGGAGTGGGAGGGCACACTGGCCTCAGTGCCCAGTGAAACTTAGTCTCTTAGACCAGGTGGGCTTCGTCAAAGGTCGAAGGTCGCACGTGGTTTCCTGGCAGAGGAACGAGAATGAATTCCAGCCTACATGACCGGAGCTCTTGGAGAGCATCCTCCTCCGCACTGGGATTGAGATGAGCTCATCACTTACATGGAGAGCGGCAGCGGAAGCGGGCCAAGGATTCCATGAGTGTCCCAGCACTCTTCTGAGTGGCTCCTGTGGAGCGAATTCCTGTGTTCAGGATGGAGACCTCTGATCCCTGCTGTGGGTAAAGGACCTGGGGGTTTTGTTTGTTTATTTTTGCTCTTTTTTGCTACAGGGGTAGTTCTGAATCCTGGACAAGGCAGGCTCCTCTGGCAACAAATAGGAAACTGGGAACTGGGGAGAAACAGACAATAGGGGGTCAGTGCTCAGCACAAGGAGTGCAATTTACAACTCAAGCTTGGGGCCAGTGCCTCTTAGAATCTCCCACTCTGAGAGCAGATATTCTGTAGTTCTCTATATCAAGAACAACCGATGAGAGGGACCTCCTTTATCCACACCTGGCAAGGAGGGGTTTCCCCTGGAAAACTGATTTTTTTCATACTGCCTCCCCTCCCTTTATTTCCTGTTGTTTTACAGCAATCAAGAATGTGTTAAGCATCATTCCCTGCTCTGTGTTGGTCATTCGGAAAGTTAATGTAAAATCTGGGCCAAGAGTTAGCAATATTGAAGGCTGTGTAGTATGCTTCTCTGGTGGTAGTGGTCTCTGCCTGAGTATCATGGAACAAACTCTTTCACCCAACTACAAGGAGAGGCATTGAATGAGATTGGCTTGAACATGACCAAGATCCTTCCAGCAGGGGCCACATATCCAGGAACATCCATGTGACCCACACTAGGCCATTCTGGGTCCTAGGCTAAGACTGGTGGAGAAATTCAGGCTTTCCAATAAGCCAAAACATCTCATCCCCCATCCTTAAAAAAAAACGTTTATTTTATTTGAAAGACAGACTTCCAGAGAAAGATGGAGAGACAGAGTGACATCTTCCATCTGTTGGTTCACACCCCAGATGGCTGCAATGGCCAAAACTGGGAGAGACTAAAGCCAGGATCCAGGAGCTTCTTCTAGATCTCTCACATGGGTGCAGGGATCCAAGCACTTGGTCCACTTCTGGCTGCTTTCCCAGACACATTAGGGAGAAGCTGGATCAGAAGTAGAGAGGATGGGACTTGAACCAGAGACACCAGTACTAGCAGGCAGTGGCTTAACCTGCTGTGCCACAGCGCCAACTCCAACTCATCCCCTTTAACTAATATAAGAGTCAGCATCTGGTCCTCAGAGAAATAGGCATGAGTGGGTCCTGACAGTGCTCACAAACTAATTCTAGTCAACCTCAAGGCCATGTCTGCTATCCTCCACTAATGCAATATTTTATATGCAGCAATTAATTCCTCCTTGGCCCTCAAGCAATTGAGAGCTGGATTTCGCCATCACTTGCAGCCAGAGTGCTCTGATAGGATCCCAGCTCACTGATATTCTTCCATGGCTTTCATATTTGCGGGGCTGTATTTTCCCCTTATCTTGATTCCTTCAGTTATTTGTTCTTTTCCTTTTGTATTACATATAATTTTATAAACTGCCTCAGATGCTTTGTGAAGAGAAGCAAAGAGTAAGCATGTACACAATATAAAATAACTTCAAATATTCCATATTTTCTCTTTGCCCCAGCTGTTGATAATGGTAGCTTATGACATTAAGGAAAGGTTAACTTGGCTTCTGAATTTTCTGTTTCAAAAACACAAAGAAATATGTGATTTAATAATAATTTCTTTTTAAAAACAGTGAGCATAAGCAATTTCCAATGGTGTAAATGCTGTGTCCCAGTTATCTGGAAAATTCACTTATATGGAATGGTAGACTACCTAATTTAGCCAAACCACATGCATTATCACATTTAAAATTACATTTAAAATGAATGAAAGAGGAGTAGTAGGTAGTAGCAGGTAAAGTAGTGGTGTAGTAGGTAAAGCAGCTGCCTGCAATACCAACATCCCATATGCACACTGCTTCAAGTCACAGCTGCTCTGCTTCTGATCTAGCTCTCTGCTATGGCCTGGGAAAGCAGTAGAGGATGGCCCAACTCCTTGGGCCCCTGTATCCACGTGGGAGACCTGGAAGAAGCTCCTGGCTCCTGGCTTCAGATCAGCCCAACTCTGGCCATTGCAGCCATTTGGAGAGTGATCCAGCAGATGGAAGACTTCTCTCTCTTCTCTGCCTCTCTGTAACCCTGCCTTTCAAATAAATAAAATCAATCTTTAACAAAAAAGGAATGAAAGAAAAAAAAATAAGAGAGGGGTGAGCATTTAGTCTAGCAGTTAAGATGCTGGGGCAAATGCCCATATCCTGGGCAAGCATTGTGGTGCACTGGGTTAAGCCATCACTTGGAATGCTGGCATCCCATGTCGAGTGCCAGTTCAAGTCCCAGCTGCTCCACCGCTGATCCAGCTTCCTGCTAATGTCCCTGAGAAAGCAGTAGATGATTAGTAAAGTACTTGGCCACCTTTTACCTGTTGGGACACACAGAGGCTGTTCCTGGTTCCTAGCTTCAACCTGCCCCAATCCTGGCTGTTGTGGCCATTTGGACAGTGGACTAGCAGTTGGAAAATCAATCTTTCTTTCTCTCTCTGTCTCTGTCTCTCTCTGTCTCTGTCTCTCTCTCTCCCCCCCTTTCCTACTCTCCCTGTAACTCTGCCTGTAACTCTGTAATTTTAAAAATCTTTTAAAAAAAAGAATATTTCTTCCCAACCTTGAGTTTCCTGGATATCAATGTACATGATGATTTCGTGTATATGCTTCTGTGTACTTTGCCTAGTCAAAGAAAAGCCTCCGTGCAATGATGTCTTATTTGATAAAGCCAAGAAAACAATAATAGGCCCAGTTTCTTTCTGATCAACAGCTTTAAATACAAAAACATTCTAGATTTTTATTTTAAATTACATTCTTTTATAAAAAAGTCATCTTAGAAGTGTACTTATTCTGAATGTAAATGCTGCAATTGAGCCAACCCAGTAATGGGCATGTGATGATTACATTGTCAAACCAAAGGTGCTGCTAAGTCTGTGACCAGGGATATGTGATGGGGAAGAAAAGGAAAGAATGGTTATTGTGACTGTATTTGTCCAAAGGAAAATCTGGTTCTGCCATAAACTCAAATTAGGATTTTTATCTCGTAAGACAATCTGTTATTCTGATCTCTGTGACTTCAAAATGTCTCTAAATCACCATCACTGGCACTATCACTGCCACCACAACTATCAACAGTCACCACCATTGCCACCATCACCGCTGGCATCTGCACTGGAGGGGGAGTGTGTGGTAGAAGAGAAGCATCTTCGTTAGCAAATCAGAGGGCCCCTTTGAAAACTCCAGTCCACAGACAGCAATAGGAAGAGTATCTTGGAAAGAAGCAGAGATGGTTGGAGACACATCTACACTGATATATGAAGACCTCAGTTCAAGAGAAAAGGGACTCTGGTATCTGGGGTGGTTCAGGATTGATGACATAGAGTTTCTCTCTCTTTCTCTCTCTCTCTCCCTCTCTCTCTCTCTCTCTCTCTCTCACACACACACACACACTCTCTCTCTCTCCCACACACACACACACACACACACACACACACACACAGAGCCGAGGTAGGTCAGACCTTTTCCACCAGACCCAGTGTTTAAGGTTTCTGCCAGCACTTCTGGGATGAGGTTCAAGAGGATTTTACTTGAACTTGATTGAGCAGTCCTTTATTTAATCGCACCTATGTTTTCCCAGACAAGAGTTAAGGATGGTCTGTCTTTATATGTGCACATTTTACCAAGTTTTCAATACAGAATATAGATTCATTGATGCTTAACAATGCACACCATCTGGGCCAGTGTTGTGGAGCAGTAAGCTAAGCTGCCACCCACAATGCCACCATCCCATACTGGTGTGCTGGTTCGAGTCCCAGCTGCTCTTCTTCCAATCCAGCTCTCTGACAATGCACTTAGGAAGGCAGTGGAAGATGGTAGAAGTACTTGGGCCCCTGCCATGCATGTGGGAGACCTGGATGGAGCTCTAGGATCCTGCTTCAGCCTGGACCAACCCCAGCCATTGTGGCCATTTGGGGATTGAACCAGCAATTGGAAGATCTCTCTCTCTCTCTCTCTCTCTCTCTCTCTCTCTCTCTCTCACTCTGCATTTCAAATAGACAAATACATCTTTTAAAAAAAACCCACAAGCTGTCAGATGACCTGTGGTGAAGAACATGGCCTTTGCATTTGGATCACCCACTTCTGTACTTTGCTTCCTAGATGACCTTGAC
The DNA here is from genome assembly GCF_051225735.1 of Oryctolagus cuniculus. NCBI lineage: Eukaryota > Metazoa > Chordata > Mammalia > Lagomorpha > Leporidae > Oryctolagus > Oryctolagus cuniculus. The sequence continues at coordinate 58,507,804 of NC_142884.1, read as the reverse complement.
AAGTGACTAAACTTTTACAGATTTCAAGATTTTTACGTATAAAATAGGGATGTTAACAGTACCCATCAGAGTTGTAAAGGTTTATGAGATGATACGTATGAAAGGTACATTTAAACAAATGTAAGTTATAATTATTTTATCATCACCATAATCATTATTAATATTGTTACCAGAATTATCATGCTTATAAATTTCTTAAGTTCTTCATCTTTCTTCTAGTTACTGAGTTAGGAAGATGGAAAGAGTAAAAATATGAGAAGAGTGCAAGAAAGAACAGAAGGAAGTATAGCAAAGGAATGGAGAGAAAGATGGAAAGGAGGGAGAGAAAGAAGGAGTTAATGATCTGGTTTGCATGGGGAAATCCTGCCCGCTTATTACAACTCACATTCAGAACAGGAGAAAGCATATGATATGTCTCTTTACAGGTTTCTGCCAGAGTTACTTCGTTTGGAGACATTAAATGTTGCAGTGTCTCTTATAGGTTCTGCTCCCAGAAGGCTCGCCTGCATCTCAGAGGCTGTTGAAGATGGATCCAGGTCCTGACATTGACCCCACAGTGCTTCAGTCCAGCTCGTGCAGACAGGCAGCACGTTGAGTTCAGGCTTAGCTGGGGGAATTCTACAGCTTGTCGAGCTGATGGGAGTGCAATGGAGAAGAGAAATCGAAATAATCACTACTGGCACCAGCAAGGGGAAGAAGGGGCAGCGAGGCAGAGACCAAGGCAGTAGGCAGAATCTCTGTGATGAAGGTGGGGCGTATGACCCCAGCAGGGAAGTAGAGGAACCTGTTTACAAAAGAGGAGCCAGAAGGAAGCTACAAGAGGGAGATTTGACATGGATTAGAGCCCTTCAAACACTTCCCACTATTATTTCATATTATAATGCCAACTTCCTGCTAGGGTTGGCAGATGCCTAAGTGATCTGGGTCCTGTCCACTCTCCACCCATCATTTTCTCCCACCTATTCTATCTCAAACACACGCAGCTCCTTCTCAGCGTAGGGCTTTTGCATTTCCTATTTCTCCTCTCTGGAAGGTACTTCTGCCCATCTTCATGTAACTTGGCTTTGTCTCAAATCTAATGCCATTGCCTTACAGAGATCCTCCTCTGTGGGGTTACCTTCCACAATTATCACCTACTTTCCCTTCAGAGCATGAACCACAAACAATAATTACCTTGTATATTTGTTTCAAGATTTGTTTATTTATTTGAAATGCAGAGTAAGGGAGAGAGAGAGAGAGAGAGAGAGAGAGAGAGAGAGAGAGAGAGATCCTCCATCTGTTGGCTGCTTCCCCAAATGGAAATAAGCCAGGAGCCCAGAACTCCATCTGGGTCTCCAACATGGGTAGCAGGGGTCCAAGTACTTGGGCACTATTATGCTGCTTTCCCAGGCACATTAGTAGGGGGCTGGACCAGAAGTGGAGTAGCCAGGATTTGAACCAGTGCCGATATGGGATCCTAGTTTTGCAGGTGGTGGCTTAACCCACTGCGGTAAACCCTGGACCCTTATTTATTTGCTTACTGTTTATCACATGTATCTCTCCTGTGGCCCCCAGGGGCCTTACCTGGGGGCCACAGTGCTATCTCCACAGCGCCAAGCCTAAGTTCTGGCAGTAGATACATGCTCCAGAAATATTTGTTGAATAGATGGGTGAAGATTCTTAGAGCAGAAATGATGCCCTAGATATTATGTCCTTAAGAGGACAACACTGTGACCTGGCCAAGCATTCCCATCTCACTAGGGCTAGCAAGAGGCAATAAGGTGGCCTAGCTGACCCTACTTGAGTGACAGTAAGTGCATTCTCTGTTTGGCTGTGTGCTATAGTTTAAGAACAGATACTTCGTGAGGAAAGTAGCAGAGGGTCAAACTATTTTGTTTAATGACAAATGATGTGGGCAATAGTTCTATCAAAACTGGGTGCAGCACTCAGGATACAGGAGACATTTTAGCGTCTTTTCTTGAGCAAAAAGAACAAACCCATTTTCCTACGTCACCACTGAGGACTGTTTTGTGGCATTCCACAAGTGAAATAAGGTTGCTTCCCTCTAACTCACAGGTGTCCTCAGCAGACAGTTGGAGATTTTTCTTCCAAGAAGATTACATCACTTGCAAAGAAATAGAAACTCTTAAAAAGCTTTGTCGGCTGGTGCTGTGGCTCACTAGGCTAATCCTCCGCCTGCGGTGCCGGCACACCGGGTTCTAGTCCCAGTAGGGGTGCCGGATTCTGTCCCGGTTGCCCCTCTTCCAGGCCAGCTCTGTGCTGTGGCCCAGGAGTGCAGTGGAGGATGGCCCAGGTCCTTGGGCCCTACACCCACATGGGAGACCAGAAGGAAGCACTTGGCTCCTGGCTTTGGATCGGCACAGCATGCCCGCTGCGGTGGCCATTGGAGGGTGAACCAACGGCACAGGAAGACCTTTCTCTCTGTCTCTCTCTCTGTCCACTCTGCCTGTCAAAAAAAAAAAAAAAAAAAAAAAAAAAAAAAAAAAGCTTTGTTGACATGCATTGATGCCATTTCATATTGCTGCACTAATTTCCTTTTGAGATCCCATATATAAAAGACCCTCTCAAGACCAGTATTAATGCTTTAATGCCAGTTTGCAAATCATATTTAGTTCTCTTCTAATTCATAAAGAAAACAAAAAGAAAAACAAACAAAAGACATTTTATGAGAATTCAGTATTTGGGAAATATGGTTCCCGGTCACAGAAATGGGTTATAGAGATGGATAACATATGGAGTGAATAATACATGCTCTGGACAAGGAAAAATATGCGAAAAACTTATATCTGTACTTTTGTTTTTGCTATGCAGTTTACACAAATCACTGGCTAAGCATTAATATTTATACTCCTAAGCATTTTTTTTTCTACCATGCCCATCAAACTGTCACATAATCAGGGTAGTCAGTATATCACATAGCACAGGGGAGAGCAACTTGCTGGCCTCAGTTCCTGTAAATATTTGTCTTTGGTGCTGGATTAAGATTATCCTCATGGTGGGGGTCCTTGTGGAAGTGAAGTTTGCCAACATACTTTATGATTTAGAAAAATATGGACGCTTCAAGATTCCACAAAGTTGATGTGTGTGCTCTGAATGGAAGAGACTTTTCTGACCTAGCCTGTGATGTTTTTGAGGTTTATTCATCCTGAATTTATTTTTAAGCTAAAGAGTGCCATTTTTTTTTTTTTTTTTTTTTTTTTTGCAGAGCTATTTGGCTTGGCAGAAAACACAAATACCAAATTTATTCTTAGGTTATGGCTTGTTTGAAAGTGCTCCAGCTGCCCCCCTAAACTTCCTAAAGGACGTGACTACTCTTGTGCTAGGCCTGCTCAAAATTTGCAATTGCTTAATATCTACAAAATATTGGTGAAGCTCTTCTGGTCTGATGTCCAAAAGCCTACGTGTTTGACCTTGAACTTTCTTTACTTTGATGTTTCTTTCTCAGTGTTTCGCTTTGTGTGAGAGCAGAAAGTGTAACAGAAAGAGCATGAGTTTTAAGTCAGATAGTTCTTGTTTTGCACTTTGCTTCTGTTATTTAATATGTGCCTGACTTTGCCTATTTCAAATTTAACTACAAAATCTGAATCATAATGGACAGGCAATATTATAAAATGGTTAAGAGTTTTAGCTCTAGAGGAAGATGATCTGAATTAAAATGCTGGCCATGTACGATTTAGCACAAGTGACTAACTTTTCTAAAGCGTCAGTTATCTCATCTATAAAATGTAGATGAGTCATAGTGCCCCCTTCAGCTTATTGTGGGGAGTATTTGTATATCAGCTAGCTGTTGTGTAAAATATCAGCGGAGCTCCATGGCTAAAACAACAACTATTTATTATTGCTCATGAGCCTCTGGTTGTCTAGGAAGTTCTGTTTGAGCTGGTCTTGTTTATGCTTGCATGGGCAGCTGCAAGACAGAGGGCAGCAAACAAAAGGCAGCTTTGCTAATCTTATCTGTTTTCTTTCATGTGTTCGGAAGTTGGGTAGCTAATTAGTCTAGAATGGTCTTGATGGAAATGAATGGAATAGCTTCTTTGATGTCTCATTCCTTGGTAGGCTTCACTGGACTTATTCTTCTCATGATGATTGGACAAGGTTAAAGATAGAGATAGAGACAGAGACAGAAACCTAGACCAAGACTGAGATAGAGATAGACAGAGAGATGGAGTTGGAGATAGATGATAGACAGATTGATGAAGAGGTTGGATCAAAGCCCACTAAGGACTAAACTAAGGTCTAGTACGAAACAATGTATTTTTTTTTTGACAGGCAGAGTGGACAGTGAGAGAGAGAGACAGAGAGAAAGGTCTTCCTTTGCCGTTGGTTCACCCTCCAATGGCCGCCGCGGCCGGCGCACCGCGCCGATCCAGTGGCAGGAGCCAGGAGCCAGGTGCTTTTCCTGGTCTCCCATGGGGTGCAGGGCCCAAGCACCTGGGCCATCCTCCACTGCACTCCCTGGCCACAGCAGAGAGCTGGCCTGGAAGAGGGGCAACCGCTACAGAATCCGGCGCCCCGACCGGGACTAGAACCCGGTGTGCCGGCGCCGCTAGGCGGAGGATTAGCCTGGTGAGCCGCGGCGCCGGCGGAAACAATGTATTTTCCACAACAAAGTCCCAAATCAGAAACATGGAGTTTAGGAGGTTACAAAGTTACGGCACTTGACATGGGTACAGGCTGGTCAATAATTGAGTCAAGAGTATGACCGCCATACCAAAGAAGCAAACTAGTTATTACAGAGGCAGACACATAGTAACTTCTTAATAGAAGCTATCTGTTACAACAGATCGGATATTTCCCAATCGCATCATTGTGAAGATTAAAATTCAGAGCTAACTAGGAGAAAATGGGTTCTCACCAGATAGTGACAGCAGTGCTTCCCTGTTCTCTAGGTCGGAAGCACTGCATCTTCTGTTCTTTTCAGGCGTCTTTCCGGGAGGTGTTTTAGCACCGAGAATATTGTGTGTCACTGATGCTTAGGGAGCTGGTGAAATTTTGGAGTGTGCCTGTAAGAGTGTTTCTGGAAGAGATCAGCACCTGAACTGATAGATGAGGGTCAGCTCGTCCTCCCCAGTGCGGATAGGGACCATTCAGTCTGAGGAAGGCCAGACTAGAACAAAGAAGTGAAGGGAAAAAATTACTCTCTCTCTGCTTCAGCTAGAATGTCCGTCTTCCCCTGTGCTTGAACACTGGTGATCCTGGTTCTCAGACCTTTGAGTGTTTGGGATGGAACTAAACCGCTCCATTTCCTGAGCATCTAGCTTTCAGATAGCAAATTACGGAGCTTCTCAGGCTCCACCATCATTGGAGCCAACCCCTGATAATAAATTTCTTTCTATGTCCTCATATATTCAGTTGGTTCTTTTCCTCTGAAGAATCTGGACTTGTTCAGGTGCTGCTTCTGTGTTTCTACAGGTCAGATGATATTCCTCAGGTTTCTTTCTGATTTTTTTCTAGCCCACATACAGTTTTCCTCCCATGATGCAGCACCTCTTCATAATGTGCCATGCAGCACCATCCTCTTAGATTTTAATGACTTAGGTTGACGGTCTGTTGCTTTGATGGTTCTACTGACTCTTTAAAAGTAGGGGATGCTAAGAATCATATATTTTGTTTCCTTCTACACAAGGTAAGTACCCCAAAACCACATTCATTAAGAGTTGAAATACGGAAGAAAGTATGAGGAAGAAAATGAAACTGCAGTTCCCTTTCTAGCTTGATGATCTTTGGCCACTCTATTAATCTATTCAGTTATTCTTGCATTGGTGTAGTGGGTAAAGCCCCGCCTGCAACACCAGCACTCCAGGTAGGAGCTGATTCATGTCCCAGCTGCTCCACATCCAACCCAGCTCCCTGCTACTGGGAGAAGCAGCAGAGTCTGGCTCATTGTCTGGGCCTCTGCCACCCCTACAGGAGACTTGGAAGAAGCTCCTGGCCCCTGCTTCACATTGACCCAGCCCAGGCTGCTGTTGCCACCTGGGGAGTGAACCAGCAGATGGAGAATATCTCTCTCCATCTCTTCCTCTCACTCTGTAACTCTGACATTCAAATAAATAAATAAATAGATAAATAAATCTATCTTTATTTAAAAAACTTTATTTAAATTAGTCCTGCATCTAGATATCCATGATTTACTTGAGGAAACATAAAGACTTAGAATCAGATTCTTTTATTTTCTCTATATTTGATCTAGTATTACGTTTAAAGTTTTGTCATTAAAACTTTGTTCCTTATGTTTCAGGCATTGTTACTCCTGTGTATGATTCCTCCATTAATTACTTTTATGATAATATATGCAATGTTTTGGATGAGATGTTTTCATATGCTAATTTATACCTAATAATTTGCTTACCCAGATGTTAGTCTATTCTCTTGACCCTGCTGGCCACTCTGTCTTGATCCAGAGTTCACTGATACTCATTTGTGGTATGTAACGATCACATATATTTCCCAGTAATTATTGCTTTGTGCTCAAAGACTTAGAGAGTGATGCCTATTTTACTTAATAACACTTACAAACAAGTGATGTGACATTGCTTGCTACCCTGTGTGGTAGAGTTTTCAAAAATTCCTTTTCATGGGTCTGCTCTCCTCTGCCCATGTGGCCCACTTGCCGCTCTCAACTTCTTTTCCAGACAGTAGCCTTGCCTGAACTTCCCTGCACATTTTATGCCTTTCACTTCAGAACCAAAATTAAACCAACACCCACCCCAAGGGTAGGACTTGGGACTAGTCACGGAGGACATATGGCTTTTTTTGTCATTCTACAGGACAAATGTTCAATCTTTGCAAAACCATTCATTTCCAGGCTGTCAGGAAACCTTATATTATACCTTCTGTTTTTTTTTTTTTTTTTGGTGGGGTGTCACACTGGTGTTAATTCAGGAGTTTATTTTTTAATATTGATGTTAAATTTACTGTTACTGCCAATGTCTCCAAAAGAAAAGCTATGGATAAATACAAAGCATCATTATTAACTATTATTACATTGATGTGTAAAATATAACTATTATTACTGACAGGTTAGTCTGTTGGAATTTCATGATGTTTAAATATTTCAGGCCTGCTCTCAATACCTATGATTGTTGCACATGCTTTTGATATTTTCAACTTTTAGAACCATAACGTAGCAGGCAAACTGTTCTATAGAGGCAGAGCGCAGTGGGGTGGAAGCTGCAGGGGCTTATGGAGATCAAGTTTTCATTTCTACTCTACGAGCTCCGAGTGGAGACCTGTGTAAATGGCAGTTTCTGCAGAAAAGTGGGCCACTGCGGATGACCTCATGCTCCCAATAGTCAGAAGCAGGAAATAGTTGGTAGGAAAAGTAAGGAGTAACAGAGCTTGACTAATGAAAATCAAAGAAGAAGATAAGAGATAAGTGAGGCCGGCGCCGCAGCTCAATAGGCTAATCCTCCTCCTCCGCCTTGCGGCGCTGGCACACCAGGTTCTAGTCCCGGTCGGGGCACCGGATTCTTTCCCAGTTGCCCCTCTTCCAGGCCAGCTCTCTGCTGTGGCCCGGGGAAGGCAGTGGAGGATGGCCCAAGTCCTTGGGTCCTGCACCCCATGGGAGACCAGGAGAAGCACCTGGCTCCTGGCTTTGGATCAGCGCGGTGCGCCGGCTGCAGCGGCGGCCATTGGAGGGTGAACCAACGGCAAAGGAAGACCTTTCTCTCTGTCTCTCTCTCTCACTGTCCACTCTGCCTGTCAAAAAAAAAAAAAAAAAAAAAAAGAGAGAGAGAGATAAGTGAAGCATCTTCTATGGAGACAGTAGCTATGGTGAGATGCCACATCACAGTGCTGCATTTGAATGTGGCTCTTGGAGAACACACACTCCCCCTAGGACAGGTGAGGCTATTGGGACATTAGTTTATTTTTAAAAGATTTATTTATTTCACTGAAAGAGTTACACACAGAGAGAAGGAGAGGCAGAGAGAGAGAAGTCTTCCATCCTCTGGTTCACTCCCCAATTGACCACAATGGCAGGAGCTGAGCTGATCTGAAGCCAGGAGCTAGGAGCTTCTTCCGGGTCTCCCACACAGGTGTAGGGGCCCAAGGACTTGGGCCATCTTCTACTGCTTTCCCAGGCCACAGCAGATTGCTGGATCAGAAGTGGAGCAGCAGGGACTGAAACTGTCACCCCTATGAGATGTCGGCTGGCGCTGCAGGCAGTGGCTTTACCACTACGCCAAAGCGCTGGCCCCAGATGGGATATTTAGTGGAGAAAGGATTGGGCAGAGTAATGACAGCCAGTGCTGTGGTGTAGTAGGTTAAGCCTCTGTTTGCAGCAGCAGCATGTCACATGGACACTGGGTTTGAGTCCCAGCTGCTCCACTTCCAATCCAACTCCTTGCTGATGGCCTGGTGAAGCAGTTCAAGATGGCACAGAGCACTTGTGACCCTGTCCCTTCATGGGAAACCCAGCAGAAGCTCTTGGCTCCCGGCTTTGGATTGGCCCAGCTATGGATGTTGCAGCCACTTGGGGAGTGAACCAGTAGATGGAAGACCTCTCTCTGTTTCCCCATTTCTTTGTCTGTAACTCTGCCTCTCAAATAAATAAGTCTTTAAAAAAAGAGAGAAATGTCATGCTTCCATTGAGTGAAAGGCCCTGAGAAAGATGTTAGACTTGTCCTTCTTTGCCAAATGATAGAGCAGAATCAAGGTGATTGTTTGAGAGAAGTTAATTTTGGCCCCATAAGAAGACATCCCTAATGATAAGAGTAATTCAAGAGATAACATGGTTGCATTAAAGTTTCAAGGTCATGCTGCCCCTGAATATTGAGCATGAAAATATTATTCATCATCTAAAAGATGGGCAATGAAACTACCAAACTGAAGTAAGTGACCATAGATTATCTGGTCATTCCTAAGATTTCTTGGTTCTGGTAGAAAAATATCTGGAGAGAGTTGGGTCCAGAGCTGAGGCTTAAGTGAAGCTTAGGGATTCCATAGATAGAAGTAAATAGTGTGGAATAAGCAGAAAAAAAAAAAAAAAACTGGCTGTAAGTATGAATTTTCTTATGAAAACAAGAAGAGTGATGAAATGAATTTTTGTGAAAAGATGGGTTATGAAGGGATAAAAATCTAGATGTATATAGTGGGCTCAGAGCGTCCAGGGCATCCTTCAGATTTATTCTTGATTCTACAGGTAATAGTCCTTGAAACTTGATAATTTTTGAATCAGTAAGTTGAGAGTTGATGGAGAAAAAATATTTTGTTCAGTATTTAAGGTAAATTATTTAAATTCCTGAATTAATTGAAACATGAAGTGTAGCAGAGATGATGAAAAATATCAAATTAATTGAAAAGAGTCACTTTTCCTATTTATATCTCCATTCCTCAAGTCTCTATTCCTTGTACTGTATTATATTTGTCTATTTTCCAAGTCTGTCTCTTCTACCACATCTAGTCTCTTTTCTACTTGCCATTCTACCTCCATCTTAAAATGTTGCTAATTTAAGCCGGCGCCACGGCTCAATAGGCTAATCCTCCGCCTTGTGGCGCCGGCACACCAGGTTCTAGTCCCGGTTGGGGTGCCGGATTCTGTCCTGGTTGCCCCTCTTCCAGGCCAGCTCTTTGCTGTGGCCCGGGAGTGCAGTGGAGGATGGCCCAAGTGCTTGGGCCCTGCACCCCATGGGAGACCAGGAGAAGCACCTGGCTCCTGCCATCGGATCAGCTCGGTGCGCTGGCCACAGCGCGCCAGCCGCGGCAGCCATTGGAGGGTGAACCAACGGCAAAGGAAGACCTTTCTCTCTGTCTCTCTCTCTCACTGTCCACTCTGCCTGTCAAAAAAAAATGTTGCTAATTTATTATTAGTGTATAAAAAAATCCAGTTACAGTGTGGAATGAAAAGATCCTGGAACCTAGCAAATTTTGGACCTAATGAGAACTTGGGAGATGATTTGGGAGCTACAGGAATCCACATTTGAAGAGATTTGGGATGGCCATTCTGCAATGGAAGGGGCCTACACTTCATCTTTGACCAATAATTATTTATTCCTAAACAATTCTATCCTTATCCCTCCCAGAAAAGGCATAAGGTGTTTTGTTTTAATTTCCAACAAAGCATCTGCCTAACATTGACTAAAAGTAGAAAACACCAACTGACGATGATAACAAAATAGTCCTCTCTGTAGTGTAAAGATGTGCTCTCACCAGCTGTTTAGAGAAAGGATGCTATGGTCATAGTTGTTTGTTTAGGTGGAGTCATAAATTTTCCCTTGCAGGAAATCATAGCCAGAAAAGTGGAACTCTAGTCAAATGGGAACTGGAAAATTTGTGTAGCAGGTGTATGACTATCAAGCCAGATTCTCCATGTGGGTGAGGTGGTTGGTGATGAAATGTCTTGATCTACACATGAGATTGGAAGCAGATTCTGTACATGAATCTGATGATTACCTGCCCCTCTTCTTGGGCAGCTTCAAGTTCAGGAAATTTGTGTTAGACTAAGACCTCTTTCCATTTGGCTAACTGTCTAAGTCAATGGACTCGGTCCTCCTGTGGTCTGGAGTAGCCAATGTATAATTCAGTTGCCCTTGTTATACACCTCATTAGAAGATTAGGTAATATACTAAGTTTCCTTTAGATTCAACTTCCTGTTCAAAACTGCTTCTAAGCAAATCAGCAAAATCATTCAGGTGACCTTGGAGAAATGATTTTATAGAAAGAACATGAATTTGAAGTCAGACACCCCTGACTCTGATTTGCAGGCTCACCATTGTGTGACTGTGGAATACCTTATCATCTCATAAGTTAAATAGAATTAATTTTAATACCTAATGTATGTAAGAGTTCTAGTGTAGAAGTTGATTTTGGTAAGAGCCTAAAAATTATTAAGTATCATTAATGAGATGTACTTACATAGTATGCGTGTGTGCGTGTATTTAAATAGAAGTGTTACTTTTTGCTAATTTCATAAATGATATCTGCAGATTTGGATGCAGATACCATGCAACCAATCAAAGGCAATATGAGAAGAAAGAACTCAAGTGTCTTGGTTTGCACACTTAAATGTTTTCTACCCCATTACTCTTCAGGAGAACCTAAATGACAGCAAAGCCCATTGGAATCCAAATGTTGGTTCTTCAACATTTGGTGAGAGAATTACAAACACAAAAATTTACTTGAAAATATTAAAGTGCACAAAAGCAAGCCTCATCCTAAATGAGGGGAAACTATTTTTAACATACTGTAAAACTTTTGGAACTATATCTCGTATGGTATTATTAGTTATTGAGAGAATTGATATTTTCCACCATTTATAAAGTGAATTATTTGAGAGTCACAAAGGCAGCACAAGTCATCAGTAAGCAAGTGTGTAGCTTAACAAATATTTGCAATGAATGGAATCATAGGAAATAGCAGGAGGACTTGGGTCAATCTAGAACTGAAGGTATACTTTGGAGCCCAAATGTGCTGTATGAGTTTGGCAAAACTACTTACCTGGTGAGTTTCAACTTCATCATTGGCAAAATAGGTGTCCTACACCTAGTTTAAAAGTTGGGTATAATATGAAACAATGAGATTTATGTATTAGGCAACTAATAACTAGCACATAAATGCAGAGTCATTTTATTATCCTTTGGCCTTGAAATGATGTCCTTTCCGACTGCTTTGCTGACAGCCTTTTCTGGAGAAGAAACCCAGCTTCTGAGAAGGGAGACTTCACTAGGAAATCAAGCCCCGTTCCTTATTTTGCATAGACTTTGAAATAAAGCACCAATGACAGTCCCAGGAAACTCAATATCTTTTGCACCTCTGGTGTCAAGACCCAGGCTGCTCTGTGATTAATGATGTGGGTAAAATGTCCCCCATTGTATTCTCCACTATTCAAATCAAGGCCACAATGGACAAACAAATTAATTAATAAGCAAAGACAATAATGCCCTGGAAGCCCTAGGAAGTGCAGGACACCAAGTGGAATTTGGGGCCGGGGTTATGAGAGGAGGACGGCCCCGTTTGGCGAGTGCACATTTGGGCTGGCTTGGTGAAGGCACCTGCTGTTTTTCTGCATCACTGAAATCACACCAGGGTTTGACAAATCCCTTTATATCCCCCACTGAAAGTGGATTCATAAACATTGCCCCCTATGAAAGGAATTTAAAGATAGCTCTTTCCTGTGATCACACATCAAAGCAGGGATGACATTTCTCTTGTTCTTAAGTGAACTGTTATTAGCCTAAAAACTAAATCTGCAGAGGGTCTTAAAGGGGAAATTAGCATTTCATTTTTGGAAGGCAAAAAATTACATCTTTGTTGGCCATAGAGTTTCACTGTCTGGAAGGTAAATGCACCTTGCATCTGCTTTATTGCTGGGCCTGCCAAGGCAGCACAAAACTAATTTTAAGCTAATATTGGGGGACCTGGAAGACTTTGCTCTTCTTCTAACATAGTTGAGTGCTAAAATTACAGTAGTTATTCTTCTGCTTGAAATGCTGACCCTCTCACAGGATAACATGACACATCTGGACATGATTGGATAAAAATGAGTATTATCTCTGTACCATGGCATGACTAAGGTAGTCTAGTTCCCTCACCTGTGTGAGTCTTCTGTAGAAACAAGACTGTATGAAATGGACTGGTTGTAGCACATCTACAATGCGCTGGAGGTTACTTACAGCCCGACAGGAAGAGGCAGCTTCCTTTATCAGTGAGGATGTGTTATGGGTTGGCTTGTTTTCCTCAAAATCCATCTGGTGGTGTCCAACCCCGGAACCTCAGAATGAGACTGTATTTGGAGGTAGGATCTTCACAGAGGCCATCAAGCAAAAATGAGGTTGTTCGAGTGGGCCCTAATCTGGCATAGTGAATGTGTTGACAAAAAGGCGACATTTGGAGGAGACACCTGTGGAAGGAAGATGGTGTGAAGAAAGAGGGAGAAAACTCTATAAGCATCATGATGGCCATTCTGAAGCTGAGGGGCTGACCCATCCCTCACAGCACTGGGAGGGAATCAAGCCTGCTGACACCTTGCTTTTGGAGTTCAAGCTTCTAGAACTGTGAGACCAGAAGTTTCTGTTGTCTCAGGTCCCCAGTTAGCGCCGCCTTGTTATAGCAGCACCTGCTGAAGAGGAGATGGATTTGGGGCCGCCTCTGGGATGAGTGACTGTGACCGTAGGACCTAGAGTGGAAGAGGACTTTGTCCTTAAGCCAAAACCCTCTGCAGAAACAGGTAGCCCTTCCACACACACACACAGGTTAGTGTCTAATTGTCTTAACACTGTTGTCATGACAACTGCATATAAAGTTGCATTCCAGAATTTGAATCTAAACTTGCTAAAATCTCTATGGAATATTTTCTTTGACTAAGATTGACTCAGCAAAGCATACACATGCATGCACAAACAGGGTCTCTAGAGAATGTGGAGAAGGGCATCCACTTCTAACTCCTACGTTAGTGTTCCGGAATAGGAGGCATTCATCACCATTTCCCAATCCAGTCGCTCTATTGAAATTTATTCGTGCTCCTGGCATTTACTGAGCAACTACAATGTGCCAAGGGCAGAAGGAAAATTCTTGGCAAATTAACTGCTTTCATCACAGAGAGCTTGAGCTTCTTTGAAAGCCTAGATGGAAAAATGACATTTGTTTGTGATGTGTTATAGAGTGTCATGAGCTTCATGAGAAGGGAGACTACACATTGCTCATTCACATCCCCTCCCCCAGGTATGTAATGTAGTTCCAAGAATGTTATAGATGCTTAATATGTGTTTATTGAACAAATGAATCTATGAACAAACAAATGACAATTCAATAGACTACTAAAACTGGTCTGGGAATCATGAAACAATGAAATGTCTCATTGTGGATGTAGCATTCGTGTTAGCTGATATTTATTTAATGCTATGTTCCCACACCAAATACTCCACATGCAATATCATGGGTTGTATAAAAACAAATATCTTTGGTGTAATGAGTTATGGCCTCATTTTGTAGATGAGCAAAATAAGGCTTTCAGAGATAAGATAAATTGCTGTGGTTATACAGAAACCTACAGCCCTGCATTTGAGCGAGGTCGGTTCAAGTCCAATGCCTCTGGTCACTAACGCTGCTACCCACCTTCCCTCTTTTCTCAGATCCCTGAGCGTGTCACCCACTCTTGAGGCTGAGATTTTCAGTGGAAGGAATGGGAAGAGTTAGTGAATAAATTTCCAAATCTATGACTAGTTCTATAAATGTTCTTTTAAATGTTTTTCATGACTTTCCATAAACAATAGTCTTAAAGAACAACTTGCTGAATCGGACATGGCTTTCGTCTTCTTTACTCTTTCAGGAAACCATCTACTGATTTTTATTGAACCTGACATAAACAAGAACAAAATGAGATCAATCTACAATGCTTTCCTACAGGGTCATAATCTGTCTCCCAATGATTCTCCACTTGGTAAGATTTTAACATCAATTCCAAAAAGTGTCGAGAATGTCATTGGTTTGAATTTACATAATTGATAAAGTAGGGTATTGATTTACCTTAGTAAACCAGAAGTCTTGAACTTTTGATGTCAGTTAATCAGGGTTAAATGGTGTCATCTCTTGACAGAGAGTAATGTTTTATTCTGGCTCTGTTGTACTCTTCAAATTGTGGATACCTTCCCAACTCCCATTCAAATATGAGGGGATTTATCTTCTGGAATTGCTGAATGTGGAGGCAGACTGTAAGAAAGAGATGGTGGTGCTGGTGTTGTGTGTAGTGGGTAAAGCTGCTACCTGTGACATCAGCATCCCATTGAGTCCAGGCTGCTCTACCTCTCATCCAGCTCCCTGAAAATGCACCTGGGAAAACATGAGAAGATGGCCCAAATGCTTGGGCCCTGCACTCACATGGGAGACTCAGAAGAATCCCCTGGCTCCTGGCTTCAGTCTGGCTCAGCCCTGGCTGTTGTGGCCATTTGTGAAGTGAATCAATGTATGAAAGATCTCTCTCCCTCTGTCTCTCCCTCTGTCTCTGTAGCTCTGACTTTCAAATAAATAAAATAAAAATTTTAAAAATGAAATAGACATAGGAAGGGTGACAGCTAAGAAACAGAATGAGAGCAATAGAACTTTCTTCCTTAAAGGTGAGTTTTTAAGAAGAAAGGGGAAATTTCAGTTAGTTGCTTTGAAATTTTCTGGGCAGCTATTGGGGCATGGGGAAGGGAAGAGCAGAAAGTATCTGATAAGCCTTCTCTCATTCAAATATTTTCTTGATTTTTATTTTAAAAAATTTTTTTTGACAGGCAGAGTTAGATAGTGAGAGAGAGAGACAGAGAGAAAGGTCTTCCTTACATTGGTTCACCCCCCAAATGGCCGCTAAGGCCGGCACTGTGCCAATCCAAAAGAAGACAGGAGCCAGGTGCTTCCTCCTGGTCTCCCATGCAGGTGCAGGGCCCAAGCACCTGGGCCATCCTCCACTGCCTTCCCAGGCCACGGCAGAGAGCTGGACTGGAAGAGGAGCAACCAGGACAGAATCCGGTGCCCCAACCAGGACTAGAACCCAGGGTGCCGGTGCGACAGGCAGAGGATTAGCCAAGTGAGCTGCAGAGCCGGCCATCTTGATTTTTATTTATTTGAGGGATAAAGAAAGAGAAACAGACACATGTAAACACATATACACAGAGGAAGGGAGAGAAGAGAGAGAGAGAGAGAGAGAGAGAGAGAGAGAGAGAATACCCATCTTCTGGTTCACTCTCCTGCAATGACTGGGGCTGCAGCTTGGCCAAAGCTGGAGCCATGGTTAAGAATTCAACCTGGTCTGCTATGTGAGTGTCAGGAACCAAATGACTTGATCCAACTCCACTGTTTCCCAGTGTCTGCACTGGCAGGAAACTGGAGTCAGGAGTTGCATCCCAATATGATACATGGATGTTCCAACCAGTAGGCTAAACACATACTCCTGGTTCACTCATTTTCAAGTACAGTATGGACATTCCTGTGAGTGACTCTCCAAGCATCATAGAGCTGCCCTGCCACCATGATGTATGCATGTTTTCATTATTTATGTATGCATTTGTTCAACATCCTCTTCCCACTGAGATTGGCACTGTGATGAGGAACTGGAAGAGCTGTTGAGTTGTTGAGTTGAGTTGGAAGAGTTGTTGCTCAGTGCTGAGCAAGACATTTATGAGTTCCTGAAAGGTCCCACATCTAATAGATGGTAGAGATGTAAAGGAAGCAATTATGGTAGGGCGGCGTGCTGTGGGAGCAGAGCAGTGGGCACAACCAACTTAGCTGGGGGACTGTCAATGGGACCATTACATGTGAATGGCTGGAGTCACCCCCAACGTGGACATTATGGCAGAGGTGTGAGCAATGAGAGAGTGTGATCCAGAGCACATCCTCTCACAGTGCTCTGAGAATTGCGACCCTGGACTTTGTCAAAGTTGAAGTCACTCATTGTGATTGTTGTTGAGAGAATCCTCAGCAGGATGAGCACTTCGTGAGAACAGAAAGTCTAACTCACTTATCCACTGCTTCTTCTCAGCAGCTAGAGAAATGACTAGCATATATGTGTAGTTTATCTACCTATTTATTATCTGTCTATCTGTCTGTCTATCTATCTATCTATCTATCTATCTATCCATCATCTATCCATCATCTCTTTTTACCTCCATCTCTGGATCTCTCCAGGTTGAGTTAATATTTGTGAGTTGAATGTATGAGTACATGAAAACAGGTCATGATATGAGATCTGAATCCATTATTGTCAGATTATTGGGAAGCTTGAATGCCACTTCAGAGGTGTCTGAAAGATATGGGGTGAATAAAAAAAGATTCAAAGGAGCACTGAGACTAAGCTGGAATCCGTGAGTCCACACAGGGAGGCTGTGTTCACCTGGTTTATTCTACTCAGAGTCCTTTGTTAGGTGCTGGTGACATGGACCTTGCTGTGGCTACAGGTCAGTGATTTGATGACAAAATGTAGCTGACTTTTTAAGTGGAGTGTAGGGAAAGAACAAATGTGTGCTGTAACTTTAAATATCATCTAGTCTTCTCTGCTGGGAGATTACTCGATATTTTTTTCATGGAATACAACAAAATGCAGGATTTATTCTAAAACATTATTTCTTTTAAAGATTTATTTATTTTATTTGACAGGCAGAGTTGCAGAGTTACAGAAAGAGAGGGGGAGAGAGAGAGAGAGAGACAGAAGAGAGAGAGAGAGAGAATGAATCTTTCAACTGCTAGTTCACTCCCCAAATGGCCACAGCAATCAGAGGGGCCAAACCAAAGCCAGGAGCCAGGAACTTCCTCTGGTTCTCCCACGTGGGAGAAGGGTCCTAAGCACGTGGGCTGTTTCCTGCTGCTTTTCCAGGCATGTTAGCAGGAAGCTGGATCAGCAGCAGAGCAGCTTAACATGCTCTGCCACAGTGCTAGCCCTCTAAAAAGTATTTTTGCATTCACGTGCTTATTTGCTAGTATACAAACCATAGGGAGACGCATCTATGAGTCTTACACTACGCAAGAGATCAACGGACTATGGAGTTTCTTAAAATAAATAAAATTTGGTGTTATGTAAGAAGTATATCAAATTCAAATTTCAGTGTTTATAAAGTAAGTTTTATTGGAACATAGCCTTGCATATTCCTTTATGTGTTCTGCATGGCTGCTTTGTTGCTACGTGGTCAAAGTTGAGTCGTTGCTACAACATAGCCTGCAAAGCTTAAAGTATTTATTATCTAGCCCTTCACTGAAGAAGTTTGCTGACCACGGCTCTAGGGTCCCAGTGAGTTTGGGTGGTGTGGTTTAAGCCAGCATGTATTTTGGTAACCTTTCCTTTAAGAAGTTTCTTTTCCCGAATCAGTGGTTCCCTGCAAATTAAAATCTGACTACACTGGGGAATTTCACTTCCGACTTCTCAAAATGAATGCCTTGCAAATGATGATTGATTATGCCTTTGATTAGGAAGTAAGGGGACATATTGCTTAGTATGAAATGCAAAGCTATTTTTTAGGTCAGCAGCAAGGTTGAAACAATGGAGGTTTAGGATCAGGAAGCTGATGTTTCTTCTTGTAGGCTTAGACAGCTCACATCCTCCATCTGGACCCAAGTCCCCTTACTTATCAAATGACAGTGCCTGGAAGGCAATCTGTAAGATTCCACCCAGGACTAAAAGCCTGTAATTCTGCAAGTACAAGTTACCATTTGTACTCGGGGCTCTGCTTACTCCTGGTAGGTATACATTTTACAAAGAAAACACTCATGGACCACTGGATACTCTTGATTATTTACACATGTGTGGAGTTAACAAGAATTGCATGGGAATGAAACACAGGCTGAGATTTCAAATCTGCAGGAAGCATGGGAACAATTAGGGTTCTGCCTTTCACCCTGTAGCTTCAGAATACATTCTCTCTCATCTGAAGGTGACTGGGGAAAGACAGATATGTACAATGTCTAGGAGGCGAGTGGTAAGTTCTGAAAGAGTGCAGACGATTGAAAGCCAAAGTTAGATCATCCCCAACCCATGCCAGTTTCTCTATGATGCTTTGCAAAATGCAATCTCTCTCCTGTTTCATCTTTGAACGTTACACCCTGAAGTTTCCTAATAGAATATTGGCAGCTGACAGCCAGAGCGGGGTTCTGGCAACAAAGCTGACCACCAGGGCACTTCTCTGTGGTTTATCTGGGCCCTAATGTATCGCTCGTTGTTTTTCCTTTAGAGCCCAGGTTGTTAGTGGGAATGTTGAAAAAGGTGCTTGCAAAATACCCATGCTTAAGTGACTGTTCCACTTGTTAAATCATAATACAGTGTGATTTTGCTGAAATGAAGTAATTACAGGGGAAGAGAAGGAAAGTCAAATGATACAAAAACAGGTCCTTTTGAATTGTCTAGGTACTAATGTGTTCTTTGATGCATATGCATTACTCGTTTCTGATATTCTTACTGCACAAAAGCTTCCACTATTTTAAGGGTGGAGGTTAGTGTTATTTTGGCTCAAGCTCTTCTCCTTAAATTTAGGTGAAGCCGCACATACAGGTCTCAAACATTTCTCAAAGAGGTAGTAATTATTCTAAATCAACACATTTCGTGTTTTAATATTTTGATTTGACATGTACTATCCTCCTTACCCTCCTTATACTATATACATCTTTGTTCCAATATTGATCCTCTCGTGTCCCAACTGTGATCTTGAACAAATTATTGAAAGTCCCCGATCCTCAGTTACCTTGTCTCTAAAAGTAAGATAATGGCTTTGCTGTCTTAGATGAGAACCACTTGTTAGTGCATGGTACCCAGTAAGTGCTCAGCAGATGTTAGCTATTGTCCTGTGTCCTTTAAATTCAGATGTTGCTCTTCCAGGAGCCTGTCCTTGCCCACTGAGGGTACACACCCTCCAGGTTTGTCTTTTCTCTACTACTGTTTACACTATGTTATCATCAACTGATTACTTTCTCCTTTGCTAAACAACGGGGTATTTTTTTTTAAGGATTTCATGCCTCGCTGATTTATTTATTTCTTCACCTATGGCTTCTTTCTCAGACCAAGATACATAGCTGTGGTCAAGAAGTATTGTTGTGGAGCAAACATACATAAAATCAATACACATATTGAAACAACAAGATTCTGAAACTTGCTTGTCTCTGGAAACCCACTGCTGTGAGATTTGTAATGGAAGAAAAGAGAAAATCTTAACAAAGCATCTATAGGACTCCACCTTTAGCCTCTTTTCAGAATTCTTTTTCCCTCCCCTTCCACTCACTTCCTATACTCCTGGTCACAATAGAAATTGTTCAGGACATCTGACCACAGGATCTTTGTTCATACTGCTTCCTCTGTCTGGAGCTGTGATCTGCTACACTCATCTTTGAGTCCATAGTTCAAGTCTTACTCTTTTGGGATGCATTGTCACTCCATAGGTCTAAGTCATGAATACTGTATGTGTTCAAGGAAGATCAGTAGAAAGCAGTGGAGGATGGCCCAAGCGCTTGGACCCCTGCACCCACGTGGGAACCCGGAAGAAGCTCCAGGCTTCAGATCGGCCCAGCTCTGGCCATTGCAGCCATGTGGGGAGTGAACCAACAGATGGAAGACCTTTCTCTCTGTTTCTCCCTCTCTCTGTCTGTAACTCTACTTCTCAAATAAATACATAAAACCATTAAAAACAAAACAAAACAGTTATTCCTCTTACTCACTTGTAATTCAAGGCTCCTCACCTTGGGTCTTTTGGTTTCCCAAGTTTCAGCTTCCTCATCTTTTCTGTAAATTAAGTGCCCCAGCCCCCGTGTAATCTTCGTTAACACTTCCCCCAACCCCAGCCCTTTCCAAGCACTGCTAACTTCCGGTGAGCGCTGGCTGCCTCTCTTCCATTGGAAAACATCATTTCCCTCACCCCTCAAGAATCAGACTGAAAAAGTCTCCTCTGTTAATCCATTTCTAACTTTCCAGAGAGACTCACTTGCCACACCTTGTACAAAATCATAACTGCTCCTACGTAAAGGAGAAAAAATATTTTTTATAGACGGTAAGAGAGAGAGAGAGAGAAAGGTTTTCCTTCTGTTGGTTCACCCCTCAAATGGCCGCCATGGCCGGCGCTGTGCCAATCCGAAGCCAGGAGCCAGGTGCTTCTCCTGGTCTCCTATGCGGGTGCAGGGAACAAGCACTTGGGCCATCCTCCACTGCACTCCCGGGCCACAGCAGAGAGCTGGACTGGAAGAGGAGCAACCGGGACAGAATCTGGCGCTCCGACCGGGACTAGAACCCTGCGCCTGTATGAGATGCTGGCACCGCAGGCGGAGGATTAACCAAGTGAGCCATGGTGCTGGCTCCAGGAGAAAAATATTTTAAAATGATGGTCTTGTCATATGTCTCTCTCTTAGTGGACCTTCTGGTCTATACGTGAGATTCCTGCATCTCATAACTCAAATGCTTCCTCTGTGGTTATCACATTATTTGGCACAAATTAAACATTAAAACATATTTGGTGAATAGTTTAAATGTAAATATGTATATATGTGTGTGTGTGTGTGTGTGTGTATAGAACCGTCCCCCTCTTTGATAATAAACATTTTTCTCCCTAGAAGTGCTTTCCCTCAGTGTCGGAGCCCTATCTGTTGAGGCAGCAGCTCATTGGGAAATGCGAAAAGTGGGTAACATCTGCATTTTGACGTGTGTGTGACCAGAGTGAACTGTCACTCATGATCAAGACGGAAAGAAGTACAAGGAGCTCATATTTTAAGAGAGACTATAAAAATAATGTGCATGGTGATTCTGCCATGTTGATTTTATCTTGGTTCTGAGAAATATCTTTCTTTAAAATGTTTGCCGTCCTAAAGAGCGCTGATAAGCCCTCCAAGGAGATCTTCAACTCCTTGCCTTTCAAAGACTTTGATTTAGATTCTTAGTAAATTCTAAATGATAAGAATAATACTTGAAGTTTGTGGGGTCCTGAAAATGCTTTTATTCTAATTTTCACTTTCATGGACTGCATATGCATTATTATTCTAATACATCACTTTAAGAATGTTCTTGATTTCAAGAATGAAAGCCCTGTCAGTTCCATGAAAAGTGACTGCATGCCTTCTGCATGCCAGGCTTGGTGTCAAGGGCTGGCGATTCTGCATTGCTTAGGGCAGGATGTCCAACCTTATGGAGTTCTGGGTCTGAGCCAGAGGTGCAAAGGAATAAGATTTTTATTATTTGTTATTTTTGAATTTTGTTTGTAAGGAACAGAGAAAGAGGGATTTTCTATCTCCTGCTTCTCTCTCCAAATACCCACAGTAGCCAGGAGTTGGTAAGGCCAAAGCCAGGAGCTTGTAATGCCAACCAGGTCTCCTAGGTGGCTGGCAGAGACTCAAGTACTTGAGCTATCTACCATCTGCTGCTCCCTAAGGTGTAAGTGAACAGGATTCTGGATTGGTGTAGGGTAGCCAGGGCTCCACCGGGTATTCTGAGATGAGATGCAGGTGCCCCAAGCAGCAGCTTAACCTCTGGTCTAAATGCCCACCCAAGTATAAGAATAAGATCCTGGTTAAAAAAAAAAAAAAAAAAAAAAAAAAAAAAAAAAAAGGAAGTGTCTTTAACATCAGGGGACAAATTAGACTGACTTGGGTTGGTAGATGGCAGAGCTGAATTCAAAAAATGGTGGCCTTTAAGCTGGGTTCCGAAGGCTGAAGAGGAGTTTGTCATTATGTGGGATAAGAAGCAAATGTTTTTGTAAAAAAAAAAAAAAAAATTCCAGAGTTGATTTTAATCCAGTACAGAACACGGATAGGACAGAACTCTGGAGGGCGGAGACACTGGGGAGATGATGTGATTTGAAAAAGACTTTCCCCTTCTGGCCTTTTTGCTGTTGCTTCATTGTCTTTGAGGCTGCAGGAAAAAGTACTCTGTGAAGGCCTCTTTGATGTGTATGAATTATTCATCATTAAGAAGTCAGGCAGCTGACACTAGTCTTTGTTGGAGCTATTGAGCGTGGTCTGGCCCCCTGGAAAAACTTCTTTTTGTTCTTCTCCGCCTTGTGTGAGGGTCATCTGTGTGTGCGAAGGTCACGGTCATCTTTTCGCTGACTGATGCAAATCAGAGGGTGTTCTGAATCCTCATGTTCTGTCATTTTCCTTCACTCTTTTATTAGGATGAGAACTATTTGTCGGTGGAGACACACACACACACACACACACACCCCAAAACAGCACAGGCGTAAGGGCTGCTTGCTTCATTAAAAATCCAAAGCCTAGTCAGATGGAAAGACGTGACCACCTAGTCCATTAGCGTTCTTGCTCTGACACAGGCAGCTTGACCCGGGAACAGCCGGAGCTAACGGGATGTCTCATTAAAACAGCTTTTGTCGGAGCGTTTCGCCCCCATTGAATGTTCTTTGGAGCATTGTGCCAGATGTGGGGCCAGGAAGTCAGCTGTCAGCTCTCAGGGCGGAAGAGGGTAGGTAGGGAAAAGACTTCAACGGGTGCAGAAGACCACTGTGTTCTGTTTACCCACTCCCTCTCAAAACTCTGGGATGTCGTCTTCCAAACCTGATACCAGTATGAGTCAAATCTGCTATTTAGTACATGCTCACTGGGTCTGGGTTGTTATATGCAATGCTTCAGATGGATTTAACTCCTTGAACCCTAGACGTTCTATGAACAGCATTATTTCTGTTCCCATTTTACAATCAAGAAAGCAAGGCTAAGACCGAGTAATGTGCTCCAACATTAAGAGATAGTATCTGATAAAATCGCTCCTTGTGCATGCTCTTTCTACTATTTCATTGTGCTTCTCACTGCTGTCATCTCCACTGTGGATTAAGCAACAGAAAATAAATTCAACATTATTAAGAGCAATTGCAGTGGTTGGGGTCATCATTGTTATTAAAGTCAGCACTTGAGTAGTGCTTGCCATGTATTATGCCCTGGACTAATGAATTTTTTCCTTAGCTCCTTGAATCAGTTTACAGCCTCATGCAGCAGGTTCTTTATCTGTTCCCATTTCACAAATGTAGAAATTCAGACTTAAGCCAGTTAAATAACTAACGTTGGCCAGATTTTGAACACTAATCTGTCTGAATGAAAAACAGAAGGAAGAAATGATGGTAAATTAGACTGGGGTGAGGAACAGAGAGAAATACACAATTTTGAATGATGCATATGGTGTATAATTGATAAAAATTGTCATTTTTTTGTCTAAGTATAAGTCAATGTAATAACCTTTTGTTGAATAGCTATCACTATAAGGCATTATGCTAAGCCCTGCATATGTTCAGGACAATACCATGCAATCTCATAAAAAAGAGAGTGAATGAACACATGAACATGTGACACATGAACAGAAGCGATGATGCGGTGATATGTTTTTCATTGTGAAATATTCAAACAACAACAGCAGCAACAACATGTATATGGCCTTTGCCATATGCAACACATGCTGCTATTTATTTTATTTTTAAAATTTCCTTAGGTGTTTGAATTCTTAAGTGATGCTATCATTCCCATATGGTCAATGAGGGAAACAGAGGCACAGAAAAGGTAATTGATTTCTGCAAGTTCATAGAGCAAGCCAACTACTCTGGGAGCAAAGGTAGGGTAACAATGACTTCCGGTTGGCGGGGGAAGTGTGGGATTATGATTCCAAGTGATTCCTTTAGAGAAATGGAATTTGAAATGGGAGAATTAGAATCAATCTTCAAGTAAAAATGAGTTAAGTACCAAAAACAATAGGGGGTTAGTGTGAATTTTCTTTCCTCCTATTACACTTGGACTCATGCAAATTACTGAATAGAATTAATGACTCATTTTGAAGTCTATTTGCACAAGCCACTGAACCTTAGTTTCTTCATGTAATAGGTGTGCATACAAACATCTCTCTGATTGAGCTGATGTAAGGGTTAAATATGATCAGGCAGCTACCAGCCTTAACAAGATCTGTCTGAGACACAGTGAATGCTTGAGAATTGTTCATGGGCTTCCCATGCCCCCTTCTGTGAAGCTCTGGTGGCCCTGAAAGCACCCCTCAGCTCTCACCCCCTTCAGGGATTCTCTCAGTTACAGATAACCATATTGGTCAAGGTCAGAGCCCTTTCTGGGGTAGTCTACATCCAGGGATTGGTCACTGTAGACATTCAAAGTCATGACCATTGACACTGATTCAGAACAATTCTGATGCTATCTCTAGGGTTCCTCTTGGGGTCAGCCAAGTCTGTCATTTTGCCTTTATTATACCTTGAATATTTTTCTCTTTGTGAAATACTGTTTCCCTTCCCTCCCTTCCACAGGTGTTGGTTCTAGGGCTGCCCATTAATAAACTCCTTGAATGCTAAACTCCATTCCAACATCAACTTCCCAGCTATCTTTAATGTTCACAAGATCCAGATCAAGCAAAGATGTGGAACATGTTGTGAGTCCAGGCTAGAGTCTTAAGATGTGTGATGGATGCCAGCTTATTAGAAAATGGCTTTGTTGTGGTGCTGTTAGACAAAGGGGCTTGCATTTGTGCTATGCTAGCAAATGGGCCCTTCATTTAAAATGTTAATTATTAATGCAATTGTGATTCTTCCTTTTTTACAAACAAAGGAAGTTAGCTTCATGTAAATGAATAGACTTGAGTGAAGTCACAGGGCTTTAAGCAGTAGAGCTGG
Source organism: Oryctolagus cuniculus (assembly GCF_051225735.1). NCBI lineage: Eukaryota > Metazoa > Chordata > Mammalia > Lagomorpha > Leporidae > Oryctolagus > Oryctolagus cuniculus. The sequence goes on along the minus strand of NC_142884.1, from coordinate 58,482,764 downwards.
CAGATTCTGGCTGCTAGCCCACTGGTCCTTTCAGGATGAAAGTATCTCAGCATTATAGCCCTATGTGTGCGGTTTCTCTTTGTCGGAAATTCTCTGGGGCTGTGTCACATTTGTAACATGTCCACACCGGATGGTGTTGTCTACCTTCCAGGACCTTGAGAGTCCAGAGGAAGGACTTTTATACCATCAGCATTCTCTCCTCTCTCTCTAAGGGTTGTCAGCCAGAGATGACCAGGTAAGTGATGGAGCTTTAAAAGGTTAATTACCATTAATCACTATGAGAAGGTGGCTTATTATCAATTCATAAATTCAGAATAAATTTATTTTGCTGACAAGCAAAATGTCCAAGTTGCCCTATTGACCTGGTTCCCATTTGGAAAAATAAGTGATTTTTCTCTACATTATGATCATCGTATAAACCACTGTCTCTTCCAACATGCCATGTGGAGAAAAGCTTAATTAAATTCATAAAGTTGACTGAATTATCCCACACTTACCAAAAGCCTTTAGGATTATATGTGTATGAGGGTCTAGGCAAACCCAGATGTACAGTCATAAGGTTGTAAACAGAGACGCATAGAGGTTGTCAATCAATATCTTTAAAATGTACTCTATAGTAACTCATGGGTGAATCTTGTTATAAAATTTCTCCGAAACTTTTCACGTGTGATATTTTAGTAAGCACAATGCTTACGCTTTCAAGGTCGTACCCTTCAAAACTCAATCCATCCAGGCTTCAGGTCACAATTAAGCTATTACTGAAGCCATGCTTGTCTTTCATCAGTTTCTAGAGTTTATTTGTTAATGGCTTTCATTTTTATAAGAGGACTATGAAGTAAAAAAAGTGATCCAAAATACCATAAATAGGAAGAATAACCAATGACTACCATCTTTAAAATTCTTATCATATATCATATACCATGGGCGATGCACTGTGATGGTTAATTTTATGTGTCAACATTACTGGGCCATAGATAGCCCAGATAATTGGCCCTACATTCTTTTTTTTTTTTTTTTTTTTTGACAGGCAGAGTGGACAGTGAGAGAGAGAGACAGAGAGAAAGGTCTTCCTCTGCCATTGGTTCACCCACCAATGGCTGATACGGCTGGCGCACTGCGCTGATCCGAAGTCAGGAGCCAAGTGCTTCTCCTGGTCTTCCATGTGGGTGTAGGGCTCAAGGACTTGGGCCATCCTCCACTGTACTCCCTGGCCACAGCAGAGAACTGGCCTGGAAGAGGAGCAACCAGGACAGAATCTGGCGCCCCAAATGGGACTAGAACCCAGGGTGCTGGCGCCGCAGGCGAAGGATTAGCCTATTGAGCCATGGCGCTGGCTCGGCCCTACATTCTAAGTGTTTCTCTGAGGGTTTATTTAGATGAGATTAACATTTACTTATTTACTTATTTATTTATTTTTAAAGATTTATTTATTTATTTGAAAGAATTACACAGAGAGAAGGAGAGGCAGAAAAAGAGTGGGGGGGGGGGTGTCTTTCATCTGCTGATTCACTCCCCAATTTGTCGCAATGGCCAGAGCTGTGCCAATCTGAAGCCAGGAGTGTCTTCCAGGTCTCCCACATGGATGCAGGGGCCCAAGGACTTGGACCATCTTCTACTGCTTTCCCAGGCCATAGCAGAGAGCTGGATTGTAAGTGGAAAAGCCGGGACTCAAACTGGTGCCCATATAGGATGCCGACACTATAGGCGGCAGCTTCACCTGCCATGCCACAGTGCTGGCCCCGAGATTAACATTTAAATCAGTAGATGAAGTAAAGCCAATTGCCCTTCCTAGCGTCTGCAGACCTCAACTAATTAGTTGAAAGCCTGCATGGAGTGAAAAGGCCAACTCTCCGATGAGTAAAGGAGAATTATTTTTCTGCCTAGTAACCTTCAGACTGTGGCATTGTTCTTTTTGTTTATTTGTTTGTTTTATTTTGTTTTGTTTTTCCTACCTTCGAATCAAACTGGACATCAACTCTTTCTGGGTCTGGAGCCTGCCAGCCTTCAGATGATAGCTAAACTAATGGCTCTCTTGGGTCCCAGGCCTTTGGACTTGGACTAGAACTAAACTATCAGCTTTCCTAGGTCTCCAGCTTGTTGACTTAGCTTATAAATAACAGGAGTTGCTCACATTCTTAAGTGAATCATCCAATTACCTTATACTAAATCTTTTTTGTTATGTACCAGGATATCTAAAAAATTCATGGAAAATGTGTGCTATGAAAAAAAATCTAAGCATGGATTTCAAAATAATTTGCACCACAATAAGTTTGTCTTTCAAATTGTGTTTCCATGAACATTTTTTAAGTCCCTACAGGGCATGATAAGACTAAGAAATGCCCTAAAGAATAACCTGTATTCAAGACGTACTCTCCCTACCTCCCCTGGGCAGTAGTAGTTCAATTTCTTCTTTGTGGTCAGGATCAATCACCATAGTCACAGAGCAGCTCCCTTCTTTGTTTATTATTTTAGATGCACGAGGAATCCAAGTTGGCAAGGCAGCAGTCTTCAATTTCTGTGTAATGGAACCATTGCTGTAGCTCTTAGAAGAAAAATTCCTTCTTTTGGAACTAAAACGACTAGGCCAGTAGAGCACGGGTCACGGGAACAGGAAGGAAGGTGAGGTGGAAAGACAGGAGTAAGCCCTAGCCATGACCATCTATCTTAAAGTATCAGCACACCAACCTCCTGACTTGTAATTAAAGGGCAAATCAAGAAGCCAACGAAGAACACAGTATGGATACCTGTGTTGTGGTATCCTCAGTTTTCATGAGTGACTGTCTTGGCCCCACCTCATCTTTTTTTTCTGGCCTCACCTTTTCTCCATAAAGGGGTAAAGAACATGTCTCTAAGAAACTGGACTCCCCCAAAACTTCATCCAGTCATATTGTAAATCTGGGGAGTATAGTATTGTTTGTAGGGTAAGCTCTTTCAAGTAGGCTCTTTCAGTAAGTCCTGCAGAAAAAAATGATTGAGCAAAACAACATCCTTATGTACATGTAATTGGGATGTTCAAAGCATTATAGACAATGCAAACCATCACTTCCAATGTTCCTTTCACCTGTCCAGAAAAAGGGTGAAAAGACCAACTGTCCAGATGTCTACGTGGAGCTGGTCCTCCTATTCCACCCTCTTCCATATCTTTGGATCAATAGCACTGGCAAGTTGGGACTCTTTCCCTCAACTACTCCCTTAATTTTGAGGGTACAACAGATATACAACACATATGCACTTGGCAGAAGTTATAAGATTCGTAAGTATGTCCTTTACTTGAACATTTCAGTAATTAACCTGGATATGCAATTCCCAACTTGACTCTCACTGGGATTAAACATGACAATAGGTCTGATCTGATTTCATCATCATTTAAAAAAATCATCTATTATTTTTCACTTTATGTTTCTGTGTGGGAGCAAACTGTTGAAATCCTTACTTAATGTATACTAAGCTGATCTTCTGTATATTAAGATAATCGAAAATGAATCTTGATGTGAATGGAAGGGGAGAGGGAGTGGGAAAGGGGAGGGTTGTGGGTGGGAGGGACGGTATGGGGGGGAAGCCATTGTAATCCATAAGTCGTACTTTGGAAATTTATATTCATTAAAGAAAAGTTAAAAAAAAAACCTGGATATGGAGTATTGAACATGGGGCGGAAGGGGAGTGTCCAAGAACATGGTATCATTGGCATTCTTTGTGATGCTGGTGTCTGCAAGGTTTTGAAGCCCAGTCTTCCAGGTGTTCTTGGAGCACTGTCCTGATTCGCTTTGGTTCTGATGATGTTCATACCTGAAATAACAGGCACCCTCTCTGAGACAACGTGGCCAGGCATCTCAGCTTCTAAATGACTTACAGCTATAAACTTCCATGTCATTCACACTTCTTCTGGATTAAATTCACAATCACATTGTTTGCCTCTTCCTTTCATTAAGAAATGTGTTTGAAGAACCTAGTTTCACATCTTCAAGGCAGTTATAAAATGTTGAATAACTATCAAAATGTTTATAAAGATTTTCATCAACGTGGGGAAGTTGATACTGTGATACTTGATGAGTAAAAAAAGATAAATGAATTCAAGACAGAAAGTATTTACAAACTCTGAACAGCTTGTTCTGAGAGGTGAGATTATTTGTGCCATATTTTTCTTTACTTTTTGTATCAGTCTCAAACTTTCTCCAAGTGGCTGTGTAGTCTCATCAGAGAGAAAAAGTGCTTTGCTCAAAGAAGTTATTTTTCATATGCACTGGGTGTGATTTTGAATCAAATTAGAGCATCACAAAATGCCTACCATTTTAACTTGTCTATATCATTCCTCTGAGACTAGGCCAGTGTGAGGAATGCACCCATGTTTTAAGAAATGAAGTATGTGTCTAGCATATATTTATATCAGTATCTTTTTAGATATTTATTTTAAAGTACCTATGGAGAAGATTTTCAGATGTTCAGGGAACCCTCATGTGAAATCTCACGGAACCATGAAGGTGATCTGGAATAAGGTTGTGATATTAATCAGAGTGTTTTATTCTTTCTAATCGGAGAGAAACGCAAACACATCTGTGATCCCAATTTTTAAAACTCATTTTCCAAAATGTTTTTCTCAACATAATTGCATTTAAAATTATATTCTGCCCTAATTCCTGTAGTCTTGGAAAACTCTGGGCAATTAGTGCTCTGCTGCCTGAAATTTTTCGCAGCCACCATCCAGTTGCTGATTCTGTCCTGTGATAAAACTCACACCTTCAAGCCTGCCTTTGGCCACAGTTCCAGTCCCAGGCTGCTTCTACAGAAGGTGAATCATGCTATCGTGCTTGATAAGGGCTTGCGTGTGCAGGAAGGAATCTGAGGGAGATATTAGGGTCAAAGCAGAATCCTGCTTTGCAAGCCCGTTTTTTATTTAATATATTTCTTTAAATTCATTGCTTGTGCTGGGAAGAAAAGATTTATTCTGAAGGAGCTGCTAAGGTAATAAGAAAATATAAATCTTTTGGCTGATTGTGGAGATTTTTAAATGAGAGAGAGAGAGAGGAGAGAGAAACACTCAGGTTTCCAGGTACACTAGGAGTCAGGACATACCAGCAACTTCTTCCCCTACTTTCTCCTTAGCAGCGTCACACTTTTCTAAGCCTCATTTTGTCCATTTGTAAAGGAAGCCACATGCCTCCTCTATTATACGATATGAAGAAGCTTAATGAAATCACAGTCATAAAGAACTTTTGACAAATCCCCCTCCTGATATAACGTAGTATCAGGAATACGATCAATTATCCTGCCCGAACCCCAGGAACAATGTCCTTGTTAGGCAGGTGTGGACAGAATGATGCAGTGGGTCTTATTCATCTTTGAATACTGCTTCTGACTGGGAAATGGCTTTCCGTAGGCTCTGGCTTCGTGGAAGTGAAGTATGTACCTCTAGGAGCACAGTGACAGATGATGCGCTTATCTTTGTGGCTGTCTCTGAGGATCTAAATTTCACCTTTCAAGTGAATCTCAAACATCTCATGATGAAGAAAGGCATAGCTGAGAAGAGACACCCCCCGGAAATGGTTGAATGTGCTTGTTTCCCCATGTCCTAAGTAGGCAAATACATTCGGCATGAAGTTACCTGAAACCTGCTGATTGCAGCCCTGTTCTCATACCTGGGAGATAAAGTCCCCCAATCTTTACCTCCTTTGTAACATCATCATCATCATCAAATTCGCAGCCTTTTCTATTCTTCACCTTGCTCAGGGTGGCTGAAAATGAAGTCAAAAGAAGAAATCTTTCCACATATACCACCTCATCCTCTTGCAAGCTTTCCTAAGCTCATTCTCTTTCCCATGGCTTCCCACAGCCCTTGAACCACCCACAAATGTCCACAAATTGACTAACCAGCTGTAGGGTGCATGGATTCCAGGGCTCTGTTCATACAAGAGGCACACTGGGCTGGGAGATCTGCACTGTCAAGCAAGAGTGAGACAGAACCGGGGAAGCGGGGCTGCCTAGAGGAAGCTTGGGGAGAGAAAGCTGCCACCCACATTTCTAGATGGAACAAAACTCATTCATTTTTCATTTCTTCATTCAACAACCATTTACGCTTTCTTGCCAGTGGATCAAACATTCTACTAAGCAAGGTGAGAGTAAGGTTTCAGTCACTGTCTCTGTCTCCCAAATTCTTCCAGACAGATAGACTTAGCCACAGGCAATTACCAACGTGAGTGCTGAGTGGGTGGTGGAATCAAAAGCAAACATGTATCTCTGTGTTAGGTTTATAAAATTCAATAGGGGGTGTGACTGTTGAGGTGTATACTCACAGGTGTATGTGAAGAGCAGTAGAACATAACAAAGAGAGGCAATGATGTTGGAGATAGGATAACATATTATGAAATCCGGGGCCGGCGCTGTGGTGTGGAAGGTTGCTCAACTTCTCATCCAGACCCCTGTGAATGCGCCTGAGAAAGCAGAGGAAGATGACTCAAGGACTTTGGTCCGTGCATCCATGTGGGATATCTGGATGAAGCTCCTGGCTCCTGGCTTTGACCTGGAAAGCCCTGGCCATTGTGGCCGTTTGGGGAGTGGACCATCTGTTGGAAGATCTCTCTCTCTCTCTCTCTCTCCCCTTCTCTCTCTATTTCTCTGCTTTTCAAATAAGTAAACAAATCTTACATATATATATATCTAAAAATCATATACATATATATAATGAAATCCATTATGATCTTTGTGGGGTTTCATACATTTTTCTTTATTTGAAAGACAGAGTGAGATCTTTGTCTGCTTACTGGCTCCCCAAATGAACATGGCAGCTGAGACTAGATCAGGCCAAAGCCAGGAACCAGGAACTCAGTCCAGGCCTCCCAAATGGATGGCAGAGACCCAGGCACTTGCACCATCATATTCTGCCTCCCAGACTGCACATTATCAGGAAGTTGTATAGTTAGGACAGGCACGCCAATATGTGATGTGGTAGTCCCAGATAACGCTGTAACTGCTGTGTCAAATGCCAACCCCTCAGCATGTATTTTTGAGCAAGGGAGTGATGTGTTGGAGGAAGGAGTGTTGGCTAGAGACGATTGGCTATGCAGGTACTTACCGAAGTAAGAGATTGTCCAAAGCACAGTGGGTTTTCAGGAGTGGAGATGTCAGCTGAGTCCTCAATATTGAAGAAAGCAGTGACTCCCCCTGACCCAAGATTAGTGTGTTGCTCTCAGCAAAATAACAGAAGACAGCAAAGTGTCCACCGAAGGATGGAGGGTGCCTTAGGTCTTGCTTCCCACATGATATCTTGGTATAAAACTTACAGGCAGTGAGCAAGGTCACCTCACTGTGTAACCCCCTGTTTTAAAAGATTATTTAGAAGCATCCTTAGGGATCTGAGTGTAATTTTATTCAACCTTTATTTAAAAATCCACCTCTATGACGACCAATCTTTATTGGCCCCTTAGGTGATAACTTAAGACATTTCTCTCTAATAGTTTTATAACAATTTAAGTCTCAGGCTCATTCATCTCATTTTATTTCCCGTATCCATAAATGCAGTCTGGGGCTCTCTCCAGGGAAGAAAGAGGGAATCAGGGACCTGGAACAAGGGGCAGATTCCCAAGCCTCTCTGACTGCTTGTGGTTCTGCTGCACCTGGATCCTTTCAGGTACCCGAGCGTCAGCGTCCTGGGTGTATGGAAGTTGATCCTGGGTCCTGATTCTGCTACCTGAAAGTGGCCTGACCTTAAGAAGTCCTTCAGACTCTAGATAATCATTTTGTTCATCTGAAAAGTCAAGATATGCTTTGTATATTTGTTGTGTGATCCAAATGAAATGACCGTGAATATGTCCACATGTTGTAGGTAACTCGAAACATAGACCATCGTAAAGGTTACCCTCGTGTGCTTCTCCCGCCCTATTCTCCTTTCCAGCTGACTGTTTTTCCTTCCTCTGTTCTCTGCATTTGCAAGAAAGAACTCATTACTACATATTCCAGTTCTGAAAATTTCCACAGTAACTAGATTCCAGGGAGTCCAGCTTCCACAGTGATGAGAATATACCCAACATCCCCAGTCCAGAGCCACTCCAAAACATCTACATTAACTAGAGCTTATTTGCAGTGATGAATCTATATGTTCTGGACATGCAGGTCTATAAACTCCAAATTCATCAGGAACATGACATCTCTAAGAAAACATACATTCATGTGCAGGAAAACCAAAAGATGTAAAGGAAGAAAAATTAAGTTACTATATTATAATTTAAGCAATTCTCTTAGCTGAAGAAATGACACTTCTTTTCACTGTTGATCAAGATACCATCATTGTTCAGAGTTGCAGATATGTGAGTATAGTTGTAGCAATAGCTGGAAGGTGCACTATATATATATGTATATATATACACATACACACAGATGTATATATATTTATATATATGGCAAGCACTGAGAATTTTAGAAGCTAGAAAAGTAGAGAGTAAATGCAAAACACTGATTCTTCAGCCAGTAAATGTAGCTCAAGGCTGGATTTTCAAATTCTTTCAACCCTAGCTAAATATAACTCAGAGGTTTGAATTACTATGAACTCATATTACATTTATCCACAGGATGAGGGTCACATATTAAGTGCTTTTCCAAACATAAAAAAGGTCCCAGGCCGTGAATTCATTCTCTCTTCAGCATATTTTGCCAATGTTTCTTTAGTTGTAAATAGCGGTGATATTTCTATTAAATTCGTTTTCTTGCTTGGTAGCATATCTACTCCAATATGATCTCATTATCTGCAAGGAAGCAGGTTCCCACTGGACCCCTCCGCATTAGGCCAGCAGGCTCCCTTGTTTATGCCTTTTAAACTCATTCAAACACGGGCAATCCTCCCATGTCCTTCAGAGAGCAGAAATTCGCCACTCCACTCCGCGGAAGATAAAGCAAACTGAAGCTAATGTTTTTCTTCCCCACATTCATATTTACTGCCTCACCACATCGCAGGGCTTTCACGACCCTCTCTGATGGGCACAAGAGCAGAGCCAATGCATTTTGTTCCGAGTGCAGCTTCCTGTGCCCGCAGATAAATCTTCTGCCCTGCTCCGTATCAAAAACATCTCGCAAGTCTAGGTAAATTATAAGCCACCACTCCAGTTTTGTCTACTAATTTTTTAATGTACATGAAATATTCAGGGTGATTTGTGAGGCATGAAATACCTCTCATGAATCCATCCTGACACCTCCCTTGCTGAGAATACATTTCCAAAGGCTGCCCGCGTCCGTTCCGGGCTGAAGTGTTCTCGCTAGATTAAAGAGCCACTGGCCGCACCAGGGCAGGGAGAAGCAGAGGCGCCACCCAGGGCTCTCTCGGTCCTTTCTTCCCCGCTGTGCTGCCGGGCTCCTGGAGACGCCACACCTCCTGCTCCTGTCTTTTGTTCTGTGACAGATTTACCGGGGTCAACCAGAGCAGGAGTAATTTTTCAGCCTTCCGAACTCCTAAGACGCTCATGTATGCAGGGCTTTTCCCCACCCAGGCAGGGATGAGAGGTGAAAAACGCGTGGAAGCAAAGCTCTTCATATACAAGCGACGGCACCATCCCTAAACAGTTAGGGCGGAGGTCTGGGTGGCAGGCTTCTGAACAAGCCAGATTAAAACGGTCCTCTCTTTTAGTTGACTGATGTAATGGTAAGAACACAGGTCTATGTTTAGAAACTGGGGTTTGAGTTCCGGATTTATTAATCATTAGTGGCAAGACCCAAGACTTTAACCATCTCTAGCTCCATTTGTTTTTCTGAAAGTCAGAGGTACTAATGCCATTCTCATAGCGTTATTGTGAGGATTACAAGAATTAACATGTAGGTGTGCCGAGCATCCTAGGAAGTCTCAGATAAGGCTAATTTCTTTCCTTGCCTCTTTATATTTGTAGTGGTTCTTCTCACTCTGCCACCCTACTCTGCAATCAGAATAGCTTCCAGGTAGGAATCTATTCGTCAGGTCATTTGCACACAGTTTTCCTACCTGATCCTCATAGTAATACTCCCACAGCGGGTGTTCACATCCCCACTCAGCTATGGAAATAGTGAAGCTACAAAAGTTACGAAACTCAGTAAAGGGCGTGTCTTCTCTACATCATAAGACTGGGGTTCTGATCCCAACGGTAGGCTTCCAAAGTCCATCTCTGCTTTTTCTTTGTTTGAGTAAAATTATTTTTATTCATTTGAAAAGCAGAGGGAGAGAGACAGAGAAAGAGAGAGAGAGAGTAGAGAGAGAGAGGAGAGAGGTCTTCTATCGACTGGTTCACTCCCCAACTGGCCACAATGGCTGGTGCTGCACCAGGCCACAACCAGGAGCCAGGGGCCCGCACTGTGGCATATGGGTAAAGCTGCCCCCTGCAGAGCTGGCATCCCATGTGGGCACTGGTTCGAGACCCGGCTGCTCCACTGCCAATTCAGCTTTATGCTATGTCCTGGGAAAGCAGTGGAAGATGGCCCAAGTGCTTCGGCCTCTGCACTCACATGGGAAATCTGAAAGAAGCTCCTGGCTCCTGGCTTCGGATCAGCCCAGCTCCGGCCATTGTAGCCATTTGTGGATGAACCAGCGGATGGAAAATCAATCAATCTCTCCTCTCTCTCTCTCTCTCTCTCTCTCTCTCTCTCTGCCTCTGCCTCTCTGTAACTCTTTCAAATCAATCAATCAATCATTAAAAAGAGAGAAGCAAGGAGCTTCTTCCAGATATCCCGTGTGGGTGGTGGGGCCCAAGCACTTGGGTCGTCCTCCATTGCTTTCTCCGGAACATTAGCAGGGAGCTGGATCAGAAGTGGAGCAGCTGCGACTCAAACCAGTTCCTGTATGAGATTCTGGCATTGTAGGCGCTGCTTAGCCCACTACACGCCAGCCCCCATCTGTGCTTTTTCAAATATTCCATTTCATTTTTCTTCACATCATTTGGCCTGCTTCTTGCAATTAGAAAAAAAATTCCATAGAATTCAACATTTCTCCTCTTCTTTGTCTCCTGCATTATGAACATATCTTAGGTTACTCTGAATATATGCCTAATCAATGACTTCGGGGCAATCTTCTGAAATGAGTGTGGATAGCTACCTGCTCTACAGCAATTAGAGATTTCTTACATTGTTTCAAAATAATTGTTTAGCCCCATTTTAGCCACATGCATTCTCCTCTTGCCCTTTTATTTCTTACAGTCCAGTCCAGTGTATTTATATGTTTGATGGAGCATAGGATTCTCATATCTCATAGCTCATATTATTGTCCATTTATACCTTGCTTTATTTATTCATTTGTTTTCTTCTACTTCTGCTTCTATTCATCACTGAATAGCTTCCCTACGTTTCCAGATGCATTAAGTTATTAACTCCATCCATTTTTCTCCTGTCTTCACCTACAATAATACTACTTTATGTATTAATTCCTCTCCAACTTTGTCCACCAGAAATCCAATATCTGCAGCATATGCTTTCCCTTAGCTGTTGTGTGTTCTTATTTCAGCCTAATTATGAGCACAATGAAGTTTTGATCGTGATTTGCCAGCTTTCTCCTTCAATGACTTGAGTCATAACCTCTCGTTGCCACGTCTGGTACTTTTACCCCTTAGAAATATGAATAAAATATTACATTAGAAGGCTGCCCTGCCCTACATTCTACCACTTTTGGTTTCCTTCGTTATTCTCTGCAGCCCAAGCTACATTTGGTAATTAGAAATGACCCAAGACCTTGTCTTTTTTTTCAGTTGCGAGAAGGCATTGTCACTGTGCTTAGGTTTCTACTTGTGTTGGCCATGTTCAGTGTCAAGCTCAGTTTGGTAGAATGAGAGAACATGAGCTGTTGAGGGGCTTTATGTGCCATTTTGAAAAAGTGGCACAGAATTGCGGAATTTCACAAAAAAAGAAGGTACTGGGAAGGATTGTTTATCAGCTGTAACATTTTGAAGAAGCTTTCTAAATCCCACTTTCCCCCTATGAAAGGTGGTTATTATGCAAACCTATGTCAACCTTGAGGAGATGTGGAATGACACAAACAAAGCAGCATTTGCAAACAAGGCCAGTACAGTTCTAGACACATAGTATCTTCTCAACCAAATGCCAATTAAAAGGCAAGCTAGAACCATGATGCCGTTGACCCCTGATGATCCTTAAATATCAACACCACGTTCTCAGCTAATCTATAACTGACCACTTCAGGTGGGAAGAATCTCCAGACAACTTTCACTCCTAGAATGTTCTTTCAGTTTGGTGCAGGGCCTATCTCACAGTTCAGGGTAGCTCCATGAGGAGAGCCATCATCCGGCACCATCCAGACTTCTTCCATGCCCTCTCACCTCTCTTTCTCTTCTAGACCCCACTGGCATTCTATTCTTACTACACGCATGAAGAGTTCTTCAGATTTTGAATAAAGTTCTCTTTATTCAAATTCTCTTTCCATACTCTTGAACTTTGCTAGTAGCAGACACAGGAAGAAGTGACACATTCCGGGGGTCATTCAGGGGCTGAACTGAACAGAGTACAGACATTGATTAGAGAAGAGGGGCGAAAGGAAACAGGTATAAAGGAAAATATCCATGTTTTTGATTTTCCAACATGACAGGTATCTGTGGTTTCCAATACCCCAACATCCTCTTCTCTAACCTCTGACCTGTTCAGTTGTATGTATGTATGCATATATATGCGTATGTATGCATATATACATATATATATATATATATATACATATATATATATATATATTCCCCAGGGCCCCATGATTGAATGAAATATTTCCGGAACAGTCTACACAAGTGCAGAGTGGGACAGAAGGGCCACATGTCTTGTTCTGCATAATGTACTCCTCTTTCTAAAAACCAAATCCAAATCAAGTCTTTAGTAGCTATACCCAGCAGCAGTTCATTTTAATTAAGGGTATAGTCAGTCAGAATTCTTGGTTTCTTTTCCCCCCATCTACACTCAGGAATTTGATTTTGGGGATCCGGGCTCAGAATGTTTCATATACTTTGATACATCTGATTCATTGGAACAATCCATCCTGATTCCAAAAAATCGAAGATCAGTCATGGAATTAAATTAGGCATTTAAAAATTCTTCTTGAGGACTCAGTTTCAGGTACTGCTTCAGGATCAAAGAATACATTGACGAAGAGGAGACATTTTTCTTACATTAGTAGAACTTACAGGTCAAGGTGGGTACATAATTATTAAATAACTAATTTCAAAAACCATGGTAAAAGTGATATTAAAGAGGCTTATAACAGAAGTCTGATTTTGTCCGAGGGGGTGTCTTGAAATGCTTCCTGTATTTGTATGTAATATGGAAATTGCTTTGAGTTTTAAGCAATAAATAGAAATATTCTAAGCAATGGGAATGGCACGTGGGAAGCTCTTGAAGACAAAGGAAGTAGGGCGAATCCAGGGATTTACAAGGAGTGAAGTGTGGATGCGAAGGAAGAAGGCAGAGGCACTACAAGTCTACAGGCACGAGTCAGGGTCTTATCGTGAAGGGATATGCAAGTCTGTTAGCAATTTTGTTTTGTTTTTAAAGAGTGATGAGAAACTAAAGGTTTGAAAGTAGTAGGGTGGGGATGGGAATGTAAATTTACCTTTTAAAGGGGAAACTGGAGAACTATAGTGAAGAAATGGATTCATGTGGGGACAAGAAAGGCTTACTGTACCTGATGATTGCAGCAATAACTGAAAGGACAATGTACTTTTTTAAAATTTTTATTTGACAGATAGAGTTAGACAGTGAGAGAGAGACAGAGAGAAAGGTCTTCCTTCCGTTGGTTCAGTCCCCAAATGGCCGCTATGGCCAGAGCTATGCCAATCCAAAGCCGAGGAGCCAGGTGCTTCTTCCTGGTCTCTCATGCGGGTGCAGGGGTCCAAGCACGTGGGCCATCCTGCACTGCCCTCCAGGCCACAGCAGAGAGCTGGACTGGAAGAGGAGCAACCAGGACTAGAACCAGCGCTGCAGGCGGAGGATTAACCTAGTGAGCCACGGCGCCGGCCCAGATAATGTACTCTTGAACATTGCTAGTAGCAGACACAGGAAGAAGTGACACATTCCGGGGGTCATTCAGGAACTGGACTGAATAGAGCATAGACATTGATTGGAAAAGAGGGGAGGAAGGAAACAGGTATAAAGGGTGATATCCATGTTTCTGATTTTTATATCTGGCTGCAAACCAGTTTTGGGAGAACAGGGGGTGGAAAGAGTTGCGATGGGAGAGCATGAATTAAATTTGAGGGGAGCTGATTTTGCAGTAGTCATTAATTAGCTATTCAAGTGGAGACTCAGTTTTCTTTATTAAAGGACAGTTTATTTTATTTTATTTTGAAGATTTATTTATTTATTTGAAAGACAGAGTTACAGAGAGGCAGAGAGAGAGAGAGAGAGAGAGAGAGAGAGAGAGAGAGGTCTTCCAGCCACTGATTCACTCCCCAGATGGCTACAATGGCCAGAGCTGTGCATATCTGAAACCAGGAGCCAGGAGCTTCTTCTGGATCTCCCACAAGGGTGCAGGAGCCCAAGGACTTGGGGCATCTTCTACTGTTTCCCCAGGCCATAGCAGAGAGCTAGATCTGAAATGGAGCAGCCGGGACTGGAACCGGTGCCCATATGGGCAAGCAGTGGCTTTACCTGCTATGCCACAGCACCAACCCCTTAGTTTTCTTTTATCTGAAGATACACTACTACTTTGTGTATTTTTCATTAATCTTCGTGTTCAATGGCTAGTTACGCTACCAAAGCTGAAATACTTCTCCAGAATTGGCTGGATCTTGTGTGTGCACACATTGCTGTAGGAGAGGAGAAGTGAGAAAGAGAAAGCAAGAACACAATCTCATTTGCTTCCATCTTGGTTTTCTCTTGTCAAATTCTCCTATAAACACCACAGAGAAACCTATTTTTTCTGTATTAACTATGCTTGAAGAAGAGTGTTACTTAATGAGCTTGTGTTCAACAGCAAGTTCCCAGACCCTCACCTGCCGATCTGATTTAACACTGGGTATCTTGATAAAGTAACTGCCCAATTACCAGATTTTTATAATTGCTACATTGGGGCATTGAGCCTGGCAAATAGGCATGCTTGCGACCTCTGTACCTCCTGTATTTTTCAGCCCTCCATTTTGAGTTTGAAAAATTGGCATGAAAATTGTTTTCTGACACTTCTTTTGAACCCTTAAATTATGTATCTATGACTAATAGCGATGTCTCAGGATGTACTCTCGGAGAGGAAATCTAGTTTGAAAATCTGTCTTTTGTTTTTCATTCTGCAATTTCCTAAAAAGATCATTGAAAATGTGTTCTTCACCCCCACCCTCTCTGCAGGACACATAAACGTATTCCTCTCTTGCTAACTGCTCTTTTTTCCTATTATGAGACAGCTTATTTTTCTTTTCCAGCATGTTTGTGTCTTCAAAATTAAAGCAGAAGTAGGAAAATTAAGATTCCACATTGAACAAATAATTATTAGGGTTTAAAATCAAGCCAAGGTTGCATGTGGCCAAACACCAGCCATGAGCTGTTCATAGACAAGAGACCTCTCTGAAGGTAAAGGCCGATTTTGTTCTGTGCACGTCTGTAGCACCAGTACCCAGCACAGAGCACTGTGTAAGTAGCTACTCAAACCCGGTTTGAATTGTGAGTGGTCCCAAATACTCAGTCTTGTTTCTGATTCTCCCATGCTCTGGACAAGTCCACCCACTTCATTTTAAATTCTATGCCTCATGTCTGCAGACATAATACATAAAACCAGGCTTTGAAGACCCTCTTCCTTCATGGTCCTTTTTTGAGCCTCTTCCTTAACTTGTCCTGTACTTGTGATCTCAACCTTCAACCAGTCTGAAAACAACGTTCCCCAGCCACAGCCCGCAGGTCCAGATAATGTAATTCAACCAAGATTTCCTCCTAAATCCTAGCCTTACTCCTTTACTGTGTTTGCCTGTGCATCTTGGTGATGCAGATGCTGGCATTTTCTCAGAATGTGACTCCTGCCACCTGCACACAGCCCTCCCCTAGAAACTGAGGCTTCTACAAGTTTCCCAAGCTCCTGTTGTCACTCAGCCATCAAGACACACAACTGCACTCACCTGGCAAGCACACGGGCTTTTCCATGTTCGACTTGCACACCCAGCTACCTCCCAGAGCTGAATGCCTCCTCACCCATCGCCCTGGCAGTCCATCCTGCTCCTCCGTCTCCACTGGTCTGTAGAACACTTTTATTTGGGCAAATGATGAGTTCCCAGCTACTATAAAAATAAAACAAAGACTGGGAAATCTGACAGGAATTTTATTGATGCAATTCAAGCATCAACTAAAGGGTCAAGCTAAATTATCCATGATACATCCTTTAATCAAGGACTTTTGACTACCCAAAATAAGCCTCATAAAATATGCAGAATTCAAAGTGTGTCTTAATTATGAACTTTCATGCAATGTGATCCAAAACTCTCCTAGAGTCCCAGAGGATCTGAGGTTTCATGTAAAGTTTACAGAGCAGAATGTTGTCCCTTACTGAATGGAGGTACTGAATTATTCTTTCCAGGGTGAAAGTTTTGAATGATATGCCTGAATTTCTAGAGACATGCCCGAGGATCCCATTTGGACTATTTCACAATGTCTTCATGTCTCACAAGACATTCTACCCTGGCCATGGTCTCCTCCATGGAGATTCTGGGACAGTCTTTTGAGTGAAGTTCATTCGGCCTTGTCTTGTTGAAGCCCTGTGGCTCTCTGTTCCCTGTAGGATACTATTCAAGTCCTAGTTGTGACCTGAGCCCATGACAACTAGATCCCTTCTCACTCCACAATTTTAGCAGGTGCAACATTGTTTTGTGGAGCATGGGGTTCAGGAATCCCAGCTAGTTTTCTTTCAGGAGCATGCTAATTATTTACTACCTTCTTCTTCTCTCTCTCTCTCTCTTTTAAATATTTATTAATTTGTTTGAAAGGCAAAATATCAAAGAGAGAGAGAGGGAAAGGCAGAGAGAAAGAGATCCCCCATCTGCTGGTTTACTCACCACATAGCTGCATCAGCCAGGCTTGGGGAGTGGGGAGCTCCATCTGGGTCTCTGAATTTGAGTGGCAAAAACCCATGTACTTGGGTTAGCGCTCACTGCCTCCCAGTTGGATTAGCAGGAAGCTGGATTGGAAGCATGGTGGAGCCAGGGCTTGAAGCAAGCACTCCGACAAGATATTTGTAGGAGTGGGGTCCCAATGTTGGCTTAACGCACTGAACCCACTGTGCCACAGCGCCCACCTCTACCATGCACCACATTGACTTCATCCTCAAGGTTTCCTCTGTTTTAGCTGATCTTCACCTACCACCTACCAGCAAAAATCCTCGCTTCCTCAACATTCATTTGAACACAGCCCACTTTTGGATATGTAATTTTAATCTAAATCATCTTCCTCTACAAAGGTGAGTTATTTTTCTCTCTGAAGGATCCCAATACAAATGATCTTTTTTCGGAGCCCATTTCACTAAGTCATGTTACTTCTGCAGCTCTTTCCCTCAGGAAGCTCCGTGCAGTATGGCCCCAGATCTCATTCATGCTTATTCATGTTTATTCTTTGTCCATCCCTGTTCCAGGCTTCTGAACATAAATGACAGATATAAATATAATTCATATATGTTAATTTATCAAATAAATTAAGTGAACATAACTAGATTATGCTTACATAAATCAAATTCTGAAATTATTGTCTAACCATTATAGCTATGGATAAAGATGTTCAGAAGTATGAATTTCTTGCCCATTTATCATGATACCATTCTAAATATTCAAAGGTAAGTAGTTTACCACTTTTTTTTTTTTTTTTTTTTTGGACAGGCAGAGTGGACAGTGAGAGAGAGAGACAGAGAGAAAGGTCTTCCTTTTGCCGTTGATTCACCCTCCAATGGCTGCCGTGGCCGGTGCGCTGCGGCCAGCGCACCGCACTGATCCGATGGCAGGAGCCAGGTACTTCTCCTGGTCTCCCATGGGGTGCAGGGCCCAAGCACTTGGGGCCATCCTCCACTGCACTCCCTGGCCACAGCAGAGAGCTGGCCTGGAAGAGGGGCAACCGGGACAGAATCCGGCACCCCGACTGGGACTAGAACCCGGTGTGCCGGCGCCGCAAGGCGGAGGATTAGCCTAGTGAGCCGCGACGCCGGCCATTTACCACTTTTTAAAACTATTTTAATTCAAGGGTCCTCAAAGAGCTTTCTTTGTCCACTGAAAATAATCTTGAGCTCCAAAATTATATGACCAAAACATTATATCCTCATCACCACACTGCTATGAGGATATTTCAAAAGCTTATTTAAAAAGGAGGGGGCTGGCATTGTGGTGTAACAGGTTAAGGCACCACCTTTAGCACCACATCCCTTAGGAGAGCCGGCAGGTCCATTTGAGACCCAGCTCCCTATATTGCACCTGGAAAAGTGACAGAGAATGGTCCAAGTCCTTGGGCCCTTGCACCCACATGGGAGGCCCAGAAGAAGCTCCTGGCTCCCGGTGTCAGTCTGATTCATTTAGGGACTGATCAGCAGGTTTAAGCTCTCCCTCTGTCTCTCCCCCTCTCTCTGTATCTCTACCTTTCAAATAAATAAATCTTTAAAAACAAAACAAAAAATAAATAAAATAAAGAGAACTAAAAGATACTTGTTCTGGTGCAAAAATATTTGAAATTCACACATAGCTTTTAAAATACACATTTTCTGTGAATTGTGAAGACCCCTCGTATCTTCAAAGTTAATTAATCTCCTGGAATCCCTGTCATCGTTCCTAATAGAATTTGACAGAGATCTAAATTACAGCCCACAATGTTCTAGAGAAATGATAGGACGAGTCGAGGCCATGGAGATACAACTCTAGGAAAATTTCTACCATTTCTACCACGTACTTGAAGGGCAAAATCTTGGCAAATAACCAAGCGTTTTAATTTCTACTTGTCACTTTGAACTTGGCTTTGTGGCCTGTTGTATTTGCCAGATTCTAACAAATTCACCATATTTTGCAGACTTTTTCCAGTGACATAAAGCACAACCATAGGCTCTTTATTATGTCCTAAGTCTCATTCACATTTTGGTTCTGACTTTCTTTTATGTTTCTTCTGCCTAACTTTTCTTCCAACTTCTGTCTCTTCAAGTCCTTCATGACAGGTCATTATTTCCGACCATGAGGAGTAATAACAAGTTCTTTGTGATAAGTACAATCTAGTCGTTCATAAGATCAAATTCTTAATAGCGAGTTTATTTCTCCAGCAGTGGCTGTGTGACTTTGGATTCATCATGTATTTCTAGTGGATGTAGTTACCTCATGTGAAATATCTACTTTATGGGCTCCTGTGATGTTTAAATGAGGCATTGCAAAGCTCAACATCAGGTATATAGTAAATGCTCATTTATGATGAGTTCTGCACTATAGGACATCTTAAGTTTTGGTCCCAAAGGCCAATTTAAGTCTTTATCTGGAAAATCTTTGATCCTGCAAAGCAGGAAGCATCTTATTCATGGTTATATTTCCAGACTGTTGGAGACCTCATAAAATAAAATGTATAAAATGTAGAAGAGAGCCAAGGTAAATTTAAACCTACTATGTGTCGGGTCTTTCCCTAATCGTTTTGCATGTTTTCTCACTTGAACATTGCAGTAATACTCGCAGGTAGCTGTAATTGCCTTCATTTTTTTCCAAAGATAAAAGCAGGATCGTGAGAGCTGAAATAGCTTATAATGTGTGAGGTCGCAATGCTTGTAGGTGCCAGACAGCAGCCCAGGGGCGTCTGCCTTCAAATTTATGTTTTGTTTTTCTAAAGAAAGTCTGATATTGGGTATAGACCAAGCTGTCTTTCCTGAAGTGTGTTCTGTGGGTCATTCAAAGGGATTATGAGGTGAGTCGTTTATGTGATTAACTTAGTTGGGGGAACACCAGATTGCAATAATAAATAAAATATACCCTTTCTTTACAGGACTTCTCAGAACCCTGAGTGAGTGAATACAGGAAACCTTTAACCACCTGGGATTTAGAGAGCTACTATAGTTGGTCTTCCATAGGGCAGTCTGGGGAACCTGATCTAGGGAAATGATATGCAAACAAACGTCCACCTGTTCAGCTAAAGGACACAGTATTTCAACCTATTTCTACCTTGTTTACCAAAATAACCTCAGATCAAATCTGCTTTTTCGGTTCACATGTACTGCCCATGACTAAATTGTGTCAGACGCATTGGCATCCTCTGCAAATCTTACCGTGGCACTTAATGAGGACAGATCTACACAAAACATAAATTTCCGGGGGCTTTTTCTCCCAGTTTATTGTGCCAGCATGCCTGCCAGGTACCAGAGCCCCAGAGATCCAGCTGCTATAAACCACCCAAGAAAGGTGATCATTGAATAGATTAAAATGTATGGAAATTATCTAAATGTGGACCATTAGATTAAATGAAGCAGCTACAGTATAATGCCCTGATGGCTCCAGGAACTTTATTTAGATTATAACGGTGGCGTTGCTGTACAAATCATATGATTGAGGAGAATATTACGATTCCTATTCCCCACCCCCTTACACAAAGGGTTTGCAATTGAAATTCCTCTAAGGCTTAATAAACAGTTACCTCCAAGAAGGCACTTTGAAACTGACTTTTCTAGACCAATCTGCATTTCGATGTGGTTCAGAGCAGAACCTTATCTCTGTTTGGCATGTTTGCAGGAATAACAATGTTTAAATAATGTCTGAAATGGAGCATAAAAATCCTTTGTAACTCAAATGGACATATTGAGAAATCTTAAGCTTCAGCTTACATTACCTTTTTGATATTTCTTTCAAAGACTGACAGTAAGACATCATCACTTCCAGAAAGTAACTCTCCAAGAGCCCTGTGCATATTTTTTGATGTAGTTCTCTCTTGCAAACTTGGCATCACTCTAATAAATGCCAATTTGGGAGCCGCACTGGTTAGAGTTTTAAATTTTTCATCAAATTCTATGTGAAACTGAAGTAGTTTATCTACTTCTTTCTGTCTAACCTGATCACTGTAAAAAGTAGGAAAAAACTACATTTGTGTGTCTTCAAAAAATAGTTCTTAATTGGAGTCATTTAGGAAGCTCAGGATGAAATCTTTATGGCAGAGAAAATGGTCAAGCAAGGTGGTTCTCCACCCTCCTCCCCTTATGTCGAGTATTCTTCTGCCCTCTTGCTAGATCAGTTTATTTTTTCCAGGCTGAAAAGAAGGCAGTTAAAGGAAAAGCAGAGAGATCATATTGAAGAGTCCATGCAGTGCCCAGTACTGTGCTTGGTTTTTTTCCATCTTACTACAGTTCGCGGCATTCAGTCCTCAGAACAACCTTTCCAGGCAGTATTGACTCCCTTGTCAGTTAATAAAGCTGAAACTTCAGGGCATTAAGTAATAGGCGCTCAAGGAAGAACCAGAGATTGAAGCTACAAAGGGTATTCAAAAAGTTCACGGAGGGGCTGGTGCTGTGGTGCAGCGGGTTAATGCCCTGGCCTGAAGCACTGGCATCCTGTATGGACGCCGGTTAGAGACCTGGCCGCTTCTCTTTCGATCCAGCTCTCTGCTATCGCCTGGGATAGCAGTAGAAGATGGCCCAAGTCCTTGGGCCCCTGCACCCACATAGGAGACCAGGAACAAACTCCTGGCTCCTGGCTTCTGATTGACACAGCTCTGGCCATTGTGGCCATCTGGGGAGCGAACCATCAGATAGAAGACCTCTCTCTCTCTCTCTCTCTCTCTCTCTCTGCCTCTACTCTCTCTGTGTAACTCTGACTTTCAAATAGATAGATAAATCTTTTAAAAAAAAGTTCATGGAAAATATGCATTATGAAAGGACGGTATATGGATTTCAAAAATATTTTGTGCCAAAGTAAGGTTTTCTTTTATTTCTATTTTCCATGAATTTTTGAAGTTCCTTATTTTTTTAATAAATTCGTGTTCTTCACACAATATTCTGCTATTTTGTTGAGTGTCATGATGCCAGCACACAGTGCTAATAATAAATACTGTCATAAATATTGTGACGACTGTTCAAGTGGGATAAGTGGTTATGGCTGTTAGAAATGCACTTGTTGACTAAGCCAGTGCTTTGGTAGATCAGGCACTCTGCTACATTTCACATTTTATAGCATGCTATTCCCAGACATGAGCACTGCTATTTCCACTTTAGAGATGGGAAAAACTGAGGCTCAGAGAGATAAGCCACCATAATTCACCGAGTTAGTGAGTGATTTCGCTTTATTTTAAAGTTACATGAGCGCGCGCGCGCACACACACACGCGTACACACACAGATCTTCCATCTCCTGGTTCATTCCCCAAATACTTACAAAATCCAGGTCTAGACCAGGCCAAAGCCATGATCCTAGAATTCAATCTAGCTGCCCTCCCCCCCCCCCAGTAGGTGGCAGGGACTCAAGTACTCCAGCCATCATCTGCTGCCCGCTTTGATGCACATCAGCAGGACACTGTGAATGAGACTCAGCAGGTGATGTTAGCTATAACTCTACCTAGTACCCATTATCCAAACACCCTCTATCCTCCTCATCCCTCTCAGACGCTAATAATCACCATTGTGTTCAGAATAAGTTTCTTTATAGCTTCCATACGTGAGATAGAATGTGTGATATTTTTCTTTCTGTTTTTGGCTTATTTCATTTAACATGATATCTTCCAGTTTCATCCATTTTGCTAAAAATTACAGAATTTCATTCTTTTTATGGCTGAATATTCCACTATGTATAGATACCACGTGTTCTTTATCCAGTCATCTGACAATGCAACCATTGGTTAGTGCCATTCACAGCTTTTGTGAACAGTACTGTAACAAACGTGATAGGGCAGGTCCCTTTTGGTAGAATGATTTCATGTCTTTGGGACGTATATCCAATAGTGGGATTGATGGATCACATGACAATTCTATTTCTGTTTTTTAAATTAATCTCCATACTGTTTTCCAGTGTTTTACTAATTTACATTCCCACCAACAGTGACTAGTGTTTCAGGGCCAGTGTTGTGGCATAGCAGGTTAGACTGTAGCCTGTGAAGCCAGCATGCAACATGGGCACAAGTCCCAGTCCAGGCTGCTCCACTTCCTATACAGCTCCTTGCTAATGTGCCTGAGAAAGCAGCGGAGGATGGCGCAGGTGGGCTTCTGCATCCATGTGGGGGACCTGGAGGAAGCGCCTGAATCCTGATTTAAGCTCCGCCCAGCCCTGACCAGTGTAACCATTTGAGGAGTAAAAAGAGATTGGAAGATCTCACTCTCTCTAACTCTGCCATTCAAGTAAATAAATAAAATCTTAAAAATAAACATTTCCCTTTCTCTACAATCTCACCAGCATTTGTTAGTTTTTGTCTTTTTAATACTATCCATTCTATCAGGGATGAGGTGGTATCTCAGTGTGGTTTTGACTTGTATTTCCCTGATAACTAGTGACACTGACTATCTTTTCATGTATTTGTTTGCCAGTTGTATTTTTCCTTTGGAGAATTGTCTCTACTGGTCCTTCGCCCGTTTCTTAACTGAAGTAATTTTTTTTGAAAAATTTTTTTTTTGTTTTTGATGTATTCTGGATATTTATCCTTTGTCAGATAAGTAGTTTGCAAATATTTTCTCCTATTCTGTTGCATTTCTATTCACTCTGTTGATTGTTTCCTTTGCTGTTTAGAACATTCTGAGTTTTATATAACCCCATTTGTCTATTTTTGCATGTGTTGCCTGAACTTAAAATGAAACATTGCCTAAAACAGTGTCTTAAAGTGTTTCCTTTATGTCTTCCTCTATAGATTCATAGTTTCAGGACTGACTCATCTTGAGCTGAGTTTTGTATGTGATGAGAGGTGAGATTTGATTTCATTCTCCCATATGTGTATATCCAGCTTTTCCAGCAGCACTTCTTGAAAAGGCTGTCCTTTCTCCAGTGTATATTTTTGACACCTTTTTTCAAAAATCAGTTAGCTGTGTCTATGTGGATTAATCTCTGAGTTCTGTATTCTGTTGTAGTGATCTAAGTGCCTGTTTTCCTGCCAGTACCATGCTGTTTTAATGACCATTGCTTTGTATTATGCATTGGAATCAGGCACTGCAATGCCTGTTGCTTTATTTATTTATTTATTTTTGCTTATTTCTTGCACTGAGGATTCTGGGTTCCAGTTAAAGTTTAGGATTGCCTTTTCTTTTTTTTTTTTTTTCATTTTCAATTATCTTTATACACAGAAGATCAATTTAGTATGTATTAAGTAAAGATTTCATCAGTTTGCACCCACACAGAAACACAAAGTGTAAAGTACTGTTTCAGTACTAGTTATAGCATTATTTCACATTGGACAACACATTAAGGACAGATCCCACATCAGGAGTAACTACACAGTGACTCCTGTTGTTGACTTAACAATTGACACTCTTGTTTATGGCATCAGTAATCACTCTAGGCTCTTGTCATGAGTTGCCAAGGCTATGGAAACCTTTTGAGTTCACAGACTCTGATCATATTTAGACTAGGTCATAGCCAAAGTGGAAGTTCTCTCCTCCCTTCAGAGAAAGGTACCTCCTTCTTTGATGGCCCCGTTCTTTCCACTGGGATCTCACTCACAGAGATCTTTCATTTAGTTTTTGTTTTTTTTTTTTTTTGTTTTGTTTTTTTTTTTTTGTTTTTTTTTTTTTTGCCAGAGTGTCTTGGCTTTCCATGCCTAAAATACTCTCATGGGCTGTTCAGCCAGATCTGAATGACTTAAGGGCTGATTCTGAGGCCAGAGGGCTATTTAGGACATCTGCCATTCTATGAGTCTGCTGTGTATCCCGCTTCCCATGTTGGATTGTTCTCTCCATTTTTGATTCTATCAGCTAGTATTTGCAGACACTAGTCTTGTTTATGTGATCCCTTTGACTCTTAGACCTATCAGTGTGATCAATTGTGAACTGAAATTGATCACTTGGACTAGTGAGATGGTATTGGTACATGCCATCTTGATGGGATTGTATTGGAATCCCCAGGGATGTGTTTGAGGCCCGTGTAAGAGTGCTCAGTCTACCCGCAACCCTCGTCCCCAAGGAGCTCCATTTGTGTGTACATATCTGTGGGGTGCCCGGTAAGTGCTTGGAGTCGCAAGGGAAGCACCCATGGGGACGTGATTGGTTGTTTTTTCCTGTATGAAGTGGTTGGCACCACTGATGTGACCGAATGAGGAGCCAGTGGAAGTGGGGAAATTGTCTGTACAATATGTCAAGAAGAGTATTCAGAAACTCCCAATGAAATGGTTATATGTGATAAGTGTGGTCAAGGATATCATCAGTTGTGTCACACACCTCATATTGATTCCAGTGTGATTGATTCAGATGAAAAATGGCTGTGTCAACAGTGTGTTTTTGCAACAACAACACTTAAGAAAGGACCAAATGCCAAAGCATTGCAAGTCATGAAGCAGACATTACCCTATAGTGTGGCTGACCTTGAATGGGATAGGATTGCCTTTTCTAATTATCTGAAGAATGTCACTGGTATTTTTACAGGGACTTAATTGAATCTATAGATTGCTTTAGGTAGTATGGACATTTTAACAATATACCTACAATATACTTTTCCATTTTTTATGTATTGTTGATTATTTCTTTTAACAGTTTTTACCTATATTCTTAAACAGCTATCTTAAGGTAATTCACTTACTGTGCATACAACATTAAAAGGATCAAATGTAATGTTTTTACTAATTTCACCAGGTTGTGCAATTATAATCATAAACTAATTTTGGAACATTTGTATCTCTCTGAAAGAAACTCCATACCCCTTAGAAGTCACTCCCTATATGTAGTATTAGGAAACTACTAGTTCATTTTCTCTTTGTATTGATTTGCATACTCTTCATATTTCATAAATTGGCTCATTCTTTTTTTTTATTTTTATTTTTTGACAGGCAGAGTGGACAGTGAGAGAGAGAGACAGAGAGAAAGGTCTTCCTTTGCCGTTGGTTCACCCTCCAATGGCCGCCGTGGTGGCGCGCTGCAGCCGGCGCACCACACTGATCCGATGGCAGGAGCGAGATACTTCTCCTGGTCTCCCATGCGGGTGCAGGGCCCAAGCACTTGGGCCATCCTCCACTGCACTCCCGGGCCACAGCAGAGAGCTGGCCTGGAAGAGGGGCAACCGGGACAGAATCTGGCACCCCAACCGGGACTAGAACCCGGAGAGCCGGCGCCGCAAAGCGGAGGATTAGCCTAGTGAGCCACGGTGCCAGCCAAATTGGCTCATTCAAGGCAAGATCTTCTGTGCCTGGTTCTATTACTTTGGATAATGTTTACCGGATTCACCTGTTGTGAATTCCTTTATATCATTAGATAAATCCACTGAATGAATGCACTCCATTTTAATTATCTAATCATCAGTTGATAGATATTTGGGTTGTTCCCATGGTTTGGCTGTCATGAATAATGATACTTATTTGTGTATAAGTTTTTGTGTAGATATCCATTTTCAGTTCTGTTAGGTATATGGCTAAGAGTGGAATTGCTGGGCCATACAATAACTCTATTTTGAGGAACTTTAAAACTGTTTCCAAAAGTGATCACTTTACTGGATATTCTCACCAGTAATCTATGAGGATTTTAATGTTTCCACATTCTCACCAATATTTTTATTTCATTTTAGCCATCTTAGTGAGTATGAAACAGTATATCATTGTAATTTTAATTTGCATTTTCCAAAAATATTATCTTTCCATGTGTTATGTAACCAGTTATGTATATTATAGAAGAAATGTCTATTTGATTTATTCTCCATTTTTTCATTGGGTTGTCTTTTTATTGTTGAATATTGTTTTCTTTTCATTTACTTGATATCTTTTGCAGTACAACAATTTTTTACTATTGAAGTCATTCAATTTATCTTGCTTTTTTCTTTTGCTACTTGTGTTTTCAATGTCAAATCTAGAAAATCATTGTGTAACCCAAAGTCATTAAGGATTATCTCCATGTTTTATTCTATGATTTTTAGTTTTGGCCACTGTATGTAAGTCTATGATTCCTTTTGAGTTAATTTTTGTGTATAGTTTAAGTAGGGATCCAATTTCATCCTTTTTACACACAGAGACCAAGTTACCCCGACACCATGTTTTGAAAGATCATGAGATAGTCTTCATTAGTGATGTTATGTTCTCTTTTTCCATTTAAAAGAAAGGGCAACTCGATCAATTTACTCAAGCTCAGCTTCCTCATCTGTAAGGCTCTGGATGAACCTTATTTTCAATGCTGATGTCAAGATGAGATAAGAATCTCCATTTGTGTACTTGATGCTATTCCCAGAACACAGTCATTACTCAATAACTATCCACTATCCCACAATTCCAGAACACCTTACTTAAACGGTTACTGCTGACAGCATGAGTTTAAATAAATATGAAATAATTTTAAGAACCTGGTCTCCCAAACCTCCAAGATGGAGCTCATTAGGCATTGCGCATTCTTCTTCTGCTACTCATAAATATGGAGAAATTACTGGATGTCAGATGTTGGAGAAGGAAGACGTTTTCAGTAAATAGAGCCCCAGGTGATGAATAGCACTGTTATCCCATTTTGTAGATAAGGCATTCAAATTCCCCATTTCATATAACTCTCCACCATTCTCCTGTCTTCATTTATGCAGGGGATATTGCAAAGGAGTCACTTCCTGAGCAACAGAAAGTTTTGGGTCTCTCCCCCACCCAAAGAAACCATTTATTTTATGAGTACAAATTTCATAAGTACAACTTTAGGAATACAGTAATTCTTCCCATCAGGAATTAAGGTGATGATGGCTTCATAGAAAGAATTTGAGAGGATTCCATCCCTTTCAATTGTTTTGAATAACTTGAGAAGAAGTGGAGTCAGTTCTTCTTTAAATGTCTGGTAGAATTCAGCAGTGAAACCATCCAGTCCTCAGCTTTTCTTTGTTGGGAGGGTCTTTATTACTGATTCTGTCTTGGTAATGGGTCTGTTTAGGTTTTCTATATCTTCATGGCTCAATTTAGGTAGGCTGTATATGTCCAGAAATCTATCCATTTCCTCTAGGTTTTCCAGTTTGATGGCATACAGCTCTTTGTAGTAATTTTTGACGATTCTTTTTATTTCTGTGGTGTCTGTTGTTACATTTCCTTTTTCACCTCTAATTTAATTGATTTGGGTCTTCTCCTTCTTCTTCTTTTTTTTTTTTTTGGTTAGTTGGGCCAATGATGTGTCAATTGCGTTTTTATTTTCAAAATACCAGCTCTTCATTTTGCTGATCTTTTGTATTTTTTTAGTTTCAATTTTGTTGATTTCTGCTCTAATTTTAATTATTTCTTTTCTGCTACTAGTTTTGGGTTTGGTTTGCTGTTGTTTTTCTAGACCCTTGAGATGCATTGATAGCTCGTTTATTTGATGCCTTTCCAATTTCTTCATGTGGACACTGGTTGCTATAAACTTTCCTCTTAACACTGCTTGCTGTATTCCATAAGTTTTGATATGTTGTACTGTCATCTTCATTTGTTTCCAGAAATGTTTTGATTTTTTCTTTTGATTTCTTCTATGACCCACTTTTCATTCAGGAGCATGTTGTTCAGTCTCCATGTGTTTTCCTACGTTATAGAGATTCTGAAGTTGCTGATTTCCAGCTTCATTGCAATATGGTCTGAGAAGATGCATGGTATGATTTTGATTTTTTTGAATTTGCTGAGACTTGTTTGATGGCCTAGAATGTGGTCAATCCTAGAAGAGGTTCCATGCAAAGGTGAGAAAAATGTGTATTCTGCTACTGTAGGATGAAAAGTTCTGTAAATAGATGTTAGGTCCATTTGGTCTATAGTGTCAATTAACTCTGCTGTTTCCTTGCAGATTTTCTATCTGGCTGAAAATCCCCATTATTATTGTATTTGAGTCTGTTTCTCCATTTAGATCCCTTAACATTTATTTTAAATATCCATATGTATATATAAATGTATATGCACCTAGTTATAGGTGCATATACATTTATAATAGTCACATCTTCCTGTTGAATTCATCCCTTAATCATTTTATAGTGTCCTTCTTTGTCTCTTTTAACAGGCTTTGTGTTAAAGTCTATTTTGTTTCATATTAGGATGGCTACACTATCTCGTTTTTGGTTTCTATTAGCATGGAATATCTTTTTCCATCCTTTCACTTTCAGTCTGCTTGCATCTTTGTTGGTGAGATGTGTTTCTTGTAGGCAGCAAATAGATGGATGTTGTTTTTTAATCTGTTCAGCCAGTCTGTGTCTTTTAACTGGAGCATTAAGGCCATTTACATGCAAGGTGACTATTGATCAGTAACAACGTGGTCCTGCCATTTTTCCATAAATATTCCTAAGTTTTTACTTTGGATTTCCTTTGTACTTTTACTGGGAGCTTGCCTTCCTTTACCAGTAGTACTGACCATGTTTCTGTGTTTCTTTGTGCAGCACATCCTTAAACATATTCTGCAGGACTAGATGGGTGGTTGTGGGGAGCAACTCGGACTATACTGTTACTGGAATTAAGACTTATTCTATGCATCTGCTCTCCCACAATATGGCACTGGGAGAGAAGAAAACAGCTTCTGCACAGCTGCCTCCAGTTCAGCCAATAAACTGTAGGACTTGCTCCTGATTGGAGGAGAGCAGCGTACTCGGCGTGTGGGCAGCCGAGTTGGGATTGGCGGAGGAGGACTATAAAGGAGGAGAGAGACGGCATGTACCAGGAACATCTAAGAAGGAACATCTAAGGGGAACATCTAAGGGAACACCTGTGCAGCCCCCGAGAGAGCCGGCCGGCGGTGTGCCGCTCCCCTGCGGAAGTGGGGAATGTGGCAGGGGGAACTGCCCTTCCACGGAGGTGGAAGGGACAGTAGCCAACCAGGGAAGAACCAGCAGCAAACCCAGGGAGGGCCGAGCAGACGAAAGAACAGCGCAGGGTCCTGTGTCGTTCCTCCACGAAGAGGGGGAGCGACAGGTGGTGACAAATTCTTTCAGTTTCTGTTTGTCATGGAAGGTCTTTATTTCACCTTCGTTCATAAATGAGAGCTTTGCAGGGATAGTATTCTGAGTTGACAGTTTTTTGTCTTAGGACTTGGATTATATCTTGCCAATCTCTCCTAGCCTATAGGGTTTCAGATGAGAAGTCCTCTGTGAGTCTAATTGGAGATCCTCTGAAAGTAACCTGGTATTTCTCTCATGCACATTTTAGAATCTTTTCCTTGTGTTTTACTTTGTGTTTGTGAAGAATTTGATTACAATGTGTCATGGTGAAGATCTTTTCTGGTCATGTCTACTAGCAGATCTATGTGTTTCCTGTACTTGGATGCCCCTTTCTCCAAATTGGGGAAATTTTCTGTTATTATTTCAATAAAAAGACCTGCTAATCCTTTCTCTCTTTCAGGAACTCCCAGAACCCATATATTGGGTCATTTGATAGTGTCTTGTAGATTCCCAACAGTGTTTTTTAGTTTTCTAATTTCTTCTTCTTGTGTTTGGTCTGACTATAATTTCCTGTGCATTGTCTTCTAAGTTGGATATTCTTTTCCTGTGCTTCACCAATTCTGTTGTTAAGCCTTTCCACTGTATTTTTTATTTGTTCTGTTGAGTTATTCATTTCCAAGATTTCCTTTTGATTTCTCTTTAAGATCTCAATTTTGTGGGAGAAATTTTCTTTCATGTCATGTATGGTTTCATGAATTCATGCATTTGCTTCTGATTACTTCTTTTTCTAAAGATTTATTAATTTACTTGAAAGTCAGAGTTATACAGAGAGAGGAGGAGAGGCAAAGAGAGAGAGGTCTTCCAACTGCTAGTTCACTCCCCAGTTGGCCACAATGGCCAGAGGTGAGCCCATCTGAAGCCAGGAGCCAGGAGCCAGGAGCCAGGAGCTTCTTCCAGGTCTCCCATGTGAGTGCAGGGGCCCAAGGAGTTGGGCCATCTTTCCATTGCTTTCTCAGGTCATAGCAGAGAGCTGGATTGGAAGCGGAGCAGCTGGGACTCAAACCAGCACCCATATGGGATGCCGATACTGCAGGCAGTGGCTTTTACCCTGCTATGCCACGGTGCCTGCCTTGCTTCTGATTACTTCTGAGTAATCCTATGATCAAGTTTTTGAATTCCATTTCTGGCATTTCTTCAGTCTCATCATCTTCACAAGCTAGTATTGAAGTGTTGTGTTCTTTTGGGGGTGTCATGTTGTCTTCCTTGTTTTTGTTTCTTGAATGGGTGTGTTTGTTATTCAGCGTTTGTGGGGATTCTCATTGGTTTCTTCTTTAGTTTTTTGTTGTAGTGGCTTTTATCTTTGGATTGTGTCTCTTGGCTCTCAATATTGTAGCTGCTCTCCAGGACTTGGTGATTCCGAGTGTATAATTTTGTATTTTTGTGTTCCTTCTTTTATTCCTGGAAGGAATTTTCATTTTGCTTCCAAAAATAAGTTGTGTATTTATACTGCTTCCAAATGACTGATTCCTATGGCTCTCAAAAGGTGTGGGCCCACACCATTCATGGACTAGATCTCCAAGTTGAGATGATTTATCATCAAATGCGGAGAATCATGCGTCCGCTGCTTCTGCCAGTCCTTGTGGTGGAGGGTTGCGTCTAGATGCACATGCTTTCTTGGGGGGGTAGGAGCCTTCATGTTCAAACTGAAAAAGGCATGCTTTGGCCTGATATTTAGCCAAGACTATCCTCCCTTGGCAACTGTTCTATCCCACACCTTGGACCTTATTTCAGACCCAAACAGGTGTTTCACATGTCCCCAATTGGTTTTCTCTCTCCCATGAGGTCTGAGGAGCACAGCCAGCTTGTCTGTCTTTGTAGCTGCTTTAATCTACATCCAAGCACGGGGGCGGTCTGTGCTACAGCCTGGGTAGTGCTCCCCCTTCTCCTTTCTTACTTCTCCTGAGGAAAAACCCCAAGGTCCACATTTTTAAATATTTCACTGATGCCTCCTTTGAGGGGACAGGTCAAGACTAACGACCGCTGGGAAGTTAACGAAAGGTCTGGAGTTTGATAAGTCCTATATTCTTTTTTTTTTTTTTTTTTTTTGACAGGCAGAGTGGACAGTGAGAGAGAGAGACAGAGAGAAAGGTCTTCCTTTTTGCCGTTGGTTCACCCTCCAATGGCCGCCACAGCTGGCGCACCGCGCTGATCCGAAGCCAGGAGCCAGGTGCTTCTCCTGGTCTCCCATGGGGTGCAAGGGCCCAAGCACTTGGGCCATCCTCCACTGCACTCCCGGGCCACAGTAGAGAGCTGGACTGGAAGAGGGGCAACCGGGACAGAATCCGGCACCACAACCGGGACAGAATCCGGCGCCCCGACCAGGACTAGAACTTAGTGTGCCAGCGCCGCAAGGCGGAGGATTATCCTAGTGAGCCGCGGCGCCGGCCCTTGTCCTATATTCTTATCTTTTGATAATTTCAAGGTTATAACTGAAGGTTGCACTCAGCTCATGCCCTCGCTGCTAGCTGAGGATAGAGATCAACAAACTCCATTCTTTCTTCTCCCTTTGGAGAAGATTTTTCTGGCTCCCAGATTTCCACAGACTATACTTCATTCCTTACTTATATACAACTTTATATTCTGCCAATACTATACTGCTTGGATTTTTTATAGCACATAAGACATTTTCCATTTCCATGCTTTGCACATGTGGTTCCTGACTCCTGGAGTTCCATATTTTCTTCTGTGCTTGAAATGGAAAACCATTTATTCCCCCTCTTCAGAAATTATTCAAACCAAAAGCATTTTTAAAAGCCCTTCCTGAAGAATTCTACTACCACATTCAGCTGTGTTTTATCATTCCTGTGCTTGAACATTCTTTTAGGACTATACTTATCAGAAAATATCTCTGCTTTATGTCTGTCTTCTATCCTAGACTCTATTGACTGTTTTTTTTTGTTTGTTTCTTTTTCTTTTGCAGTAACTATTAGCTGGCACAGAGTAACAGCTAATTAATATTTAATAAATTTGGTTTAAATTAGAAGGAGAGAATCAAGAATTTGTGACTTCAATTATTAATGAAGAAAAAAAATATGTTGAAATAAGACAAGTTTCTGGAAAACTCTGCCATTATGCTTATTATTACCTACTCGTTATGCTTACCTTTAGCTACTAGTGACACTTACCCTGCTCTAGGTTGCTTGCATTATACATACCTGTTGAGTTCACTAACACAACAACAGCTTAAAGACAATGTTCACTGGAATGGCCTTAAATAAATCAACATTCCCATCTCTATGGGCTCCTCTAGCAGAAATAAGTTTATAAGTTAATGTGAATAAAAAACGAGGAAGTAATAGATGAAGAGAAGAGAGAGCAAGGTATTTCATAATGTGTCAACATGTGGCTCCTGTCTCCTCATATATTTTACAAAAAGGATTTCTGAGATTTGCATTTGTACGAGTTGAAACTCAAAACAGGCTTCTTCCTTTCTCTCTACCTGACACCAGCCTTGCTGCCTACGGACACGTTGCTTGGTCACCAGTTGGTTCCCTACAATCATCTTTGCCCTTATGTAAGCTATCACCTGCAGCCTCCTCATTTCCACCAGTTGGATGCAATGGTGCTGAATGTGTCTCTCCTCACAGGGCATTGAGCCCTATTATTCTTAATCAATACTGAGCACAAACCAAGGCAATGGTCATGTGCATCTGCAAACTTCCTTTGAAGCTGATCACCCCATTTAGGATGAATTAACATCTAATTGATGAGCAATCATGCCTAATAACTTTTTAGATTTGTTTATCTTCAGTGTCACATCTTTCAAATCTCACATTCTGTTGTCAATAGGATGATTATATAGGCTTTTCTCAATGAAGTCACTCAGAGGAGTCTCTTGTTATCTTCTTATAATTACAACAATGCAAGTGCTTCTAATTCAACTTTCTGTAACTAAGAATAATAGTGACAATAAGGCAGATAAAATTAGCTTGTACATTTAAACAAAATTGGTGAAATAAGACTTCATCTAAGCCTACACAGGTAGAATGTGCTTCGTCTAAGGCTACACCAGTAGACAGTCTCCTAACTGTAGAAATCAGAAATTGTTTTCTCCTGCTAAACTGAACCACAATGTTAGCCACCTAACTCATCCTTTCTAAGAAATGTAGGCAAGTCACGGTGGGTCTTGAGAGTCATCTGAGTTCCTGTATACTTACACATAGCCAGGGACCTGGGTACGATTTCAGCTCCTTATGGCAGGATTTTTCACCAGATGGAAATTCACCTTTCCCTTTGCTGTGTTATTTTTAGTCCTAACATATTTAACTTCCACATATTAGTTTTAAGAATTTCTTTGGCATTTCCTTAAGAAGATGTAGTAGACTCTGGAAACCTGGACTTCTTTGGATCACTCTTGTCAGAGTTCCAAGGTGGATATAAAGATTGAAACTCAACCCTTGAATCCTCATAAGGGTGTGGTGCGTGTGTGTGTGCGTGTGTGTGTGTCTTGGAAAGAAAGATATGAAGAATGAGGAAGGAAGAGGAGATGAAGGAGGAACACAACCAAGAGGAAGAAGAGAAACAGAAAGAGGGGGATCATTTAGTTGGAGGTATATTGTCTCCTTTACCTTTCTACTTAATTTTTTTTTATTTGACAGGTAGAGTTATAGACAGTGAGAGAAAGAGACAGAGAGAAAGGTCTTCCTTCCATTGGTTCACCCCACAAATGGCCGCCACGGCCGGCGTGCTATGCAGATCCGAAGCCAGGAGCCAGGTGCTTCCCCCTGGTCTCCCATGTGGGCACAGGGGCCCAAGCACTTGGGCCATTCTCCACTGCACTCGCAGGCCACAGCAGAGAGCTGGACTGGAAGAGGAGCAGCCGGGACTAGAACCCGGCACCCATATGGGATGCCGGTGCCACAGGTGGAGGATTAGCCAAGTGAGTCACGGCGCCGGCCCCTACTTTTCTACTTAATATCAACAAACATTTGTCTGATTATTCTTAATACCAATATGAATGCTTATTTTATGACTGATTTCCCAATAGTTTTTTCCTTGTGTAAAAAAAAGACACTGTTCCCTGACCCTGGCCTTTAAAACACAAGATTTCCAAAAATATCTAAGTAAGCAAAATCTTTATCCTTCTTTCCATATTTAGTTCCAAGAATCCTCCTTGTCTTTGTGATGCATACAACTGATGGGTGAAAGCCTGGCTGTCTCAAATTTTTGACAAAGATGCTTCAGTGAGCATTGCCTTCTCCTAAAATACTTCAGATCACAATATGTCACCATTTCTTCTCAGCTCTAAGGAAAAACACATGGTGATAGGTGTCAGTGTTCAAATCCCTGGTCATCCCAACCTCTTAACTAAGGTTTCCTTTTCTCTTTCTTTCTCCCTTCTTTTCCTGTTCCCATCAACCCATCTTCCTTCCTCCCTTTATTTTTTCTTTCCTTCTTTCCCACTTGCCTGATGGTTAGTTAGATCAAGACATTCAATCTTCCTGACTTTCATCTTCCTCAGGTAAAAACTGGCATGTGTGCGGTACAGAGTATCAAAATATGAATTTCCTACCATCATCAAGTCCCAGGTTCATTTCACATTGCTCTCTGTGACTGAGTGCTTCATCACTCTATTGTGGGTATGGTTGAGTTTTTAGTCACTCCTTGGCCTCACATGGATATTGGACTCTGTTTTGTCGCATTGGTTTCTCTTTTAAAAAGATGTATGTATGTATGTATGTATTTGAAAGGCAGAGAATGAGGGCAAGACAGAAAGAGAGATCTTTCATCCTCTGGCTTCCTCCCTAAGTACCAACAACAATTGATGCTAGACCAAGAGGAATCTAGGAACCAGGAACTTCATTCCAGTGTTCTTCCATGGGTGGCAGGAACTCAAGTACATGGACAATCCTCTGCTGCCTCCCGCACACATCAGCAGAGAGCTGAGTCAGAGGTGGAGTAGGGAGCAGTGCTGTGGCTTTGTGGATAAAGCCTCTGCCTGCAGTGCCAGCATTGCATATGGGCACCAGTTAAAGTCCCAGCCGCTCCACTTCCAATCAAGCACCCTGCTAATGTGCCTTGGAAATCAATAGAAGATGGTCCAAGTCCTAGGGCCCCGTACCCACACGGGAGACCCAGAAAAGCTCCTGGCTTCAGATTGGCTCAGCTCCTGCCATTGTGGCCATTTGGGGAGTGAACCAGTGGATGGAAGACATCTCTCTTCTCTCTTGTCTTCTCTCTCTTTCTCTCTCCCTTTCTGCACCTCCACCTCTGCCTCTCTGTAACTCTGCCTTTCAAATAAATAAGAAAATCTTAAAAAAAGAATAAGTGGAGTAGCCAAGTCTCAAATCAGATTCTCTGATATGGGATATGAGTGTCACAACAATGCTGTCCCATTTCATTGGTTTCTAGGTCTCTATTCCTTTTCCCCTTAACGTTTTCTCACTATGTTCTTCAGTGTGAATATTTAAAAAATTAATATAAATAAAATAGATTTCATGTGTTTCATAGATACAGTTCTAAGATAACCTTAATTTTGTCCCTCCCTCCTTCAGCCGCCCCTTTCTTCCTTTCTTTTTTTTTCCTTTAATTTTTCACAGCAGCATACTTTCAAGTTTACTTTATCATCACAGGATTAATTCAGTTTTTGAGATGTCTTTATGTTCACTGATTTTTTTCCTCTGTCATCTCCATTCTACATTTTTTTATTCTCCTGAGTCTAAATAGTGAATTCTAAAAATCAAGCTATCTTGTTTTTTCAATTCTATAATTCCTGTTTGGTTCTCTTTTCATAGTATTTATTTCTCTTTAGAGGATTTCAGTCTTTCTATTCACTTCAAGAAATGAATCCTTATCTCACTGAATCTAGGCACAGTTATATCTACATTAGGTATTTTTTTTTTTTTGACAGGCAGAGTTAGACAGTGAGAGACAGAAAGAAAGGTCTTCCTTATGTTGGTTCACCCCCAAAATGGCTGCTACAGCTGGTGCTCTGCACCGATCCTATCCAAAGCCAGGAGCCACGTGCTTCCTCCTGGTCTCCCATGTGGGTGTAGGGCCCAAGCACTTGGGCCATTCTCCATTGCCTTCCTGGGCCACAGCAGAGAGCTGGACTGGAAGAGGAGCAATTGGGACAGAATCTGGCGCCCCAATCAGGACTAGAACCCGGTGTGCCGGTGCTGCAGGTGGAGGATTAGCTTAGTGAGCTATGGTGCCGGCCTACATTAGGTCTTAGTCTGATAATTCCAACATCTAAGTATCTCAAGAATTGATATGTATTGAGCTTTTAGCAGAAGTCAGCATACTTTTCAAAAAATGAATATATTTTATTTATTTGAAAGGCAGAGGTAGAGGTAGAAAGGGAAAGACAGAGAGACACAGAGATCTTCTGTCTGCTGATTCACTCCCTAAATGGCAGCAACAACCAGGGTTGGGCCAAGCTGAAGCCAACAGCCAGGAGCTTCCTCTGGATCTCCACGTGGGTGCAGGGGGTCAAGCACTTGGGCCATCCTCTGTTGCTTTCCCAGGCACATTAACAGGGAGCTAGAAAGGAAGTAGAGCAGCTGGGACTTGAAGCAATGCCCATATGGTATGTTGGTGTTGTAGGTGGCGGCTTAACCCGCTATACTATAAGCACACTTTTTTTTTTTTGTCAGCAGTCATATAGTTTTTGTTTTAGACTCAGTGGACCATACGTTCTCTCTTGCAAGTACTCAATTCTGACATTGTAGCATGAAAGCTGTTACAGACAATACATAAATGCATGAGCATGGCTGCGTTCCAGTAAAATGTTATTCATAGACACTGAAATTTAAATTACATAGAATTTTCATATTTTACAAATATTCTTCTGATGTGTTTGACCATTTGAAAACATAACAAGTATTCTTATCATATGAACCATGCTAAAACAGGTGGTGGTACAGATTTGCCCCGTGGATCTGAGGGTACCCATGCCCACCCTCGAGAATTGCTCATGTTTTCCGACTTTTGAATAGTGTCACGGATGGACACAATTGTGTCACGGATGGAACATCTTGTGATACTGATTCCTACTAACATTCTCTGAAAAATCTCTGTTCTTTCAGCTTGCTTTAATGGTCAAGTTGGGAGGAGATCACAAATTCTGTCTTACCTTTTAGGATCAGAAAAGTTCCAAGATCCATGTAGTTACCAAGGTCTTTGTTATGCTGTCTGTGTGAGCCTAAGCCTTGCACGCACCAGTGAAGGTAATTTAACAATTAAGCCATCACCAACCCTGGGAATGCCTTTGCTGTGTTTCTTTGATCTATTGTGTGCATGTGCAGCGCAGGCATGAACTTGAGATTCCTGATGGCTCAAGCACAGAACTAGGACAGTCCCTTCTAAAACCTTTTCTCTCCAAGATCCTCCTAAGTTCTTCAGCCCTCCAGAGTCCCTTCCCTTTGTGTCTGTTCCTCTGATCAGAAAAAAAAAAATTTTTTTTAGAGTTTATGGACTGTCATCCATTTCTGTACATCTGTATTTGACCTTAGGGCAAAGAAAGAAGAGAAAAAGGAGAGGAAAAACAAGGTGACTTCCCGTCACACTCTTAACAGCACAGATGACCTGGACAGGAAGACGGGTCTTTCTGTGGAACGTTTGTTGTCCCCACCTGACATGGCTACCTCTATTGTGTAGCCATACATGTGGGTCTTGGCGCACAGTCAGGAAGAAAAAAACAGAAGAAAAAGAAGAGGAAAAGTAACTGGTCACTGTCTGGTTCGTAAGGGTCCATACTTTCAGTCTTCCAAGGGCCTGTTTTCTGGCTAGAGACAGTTTCTCTCAAGGTTTGATGAAGTTTTGCCATGGGGGCAAGCCTGGGGGACAGAAGTCGGTCATTCTTCACATTCCGGTCTCCCTTCCCAGTCAACTGCAAGGCTTTGCTTTTCAGAGACGTCACATACTTACTGTCTGAATTCTGTGCATAGATGTGGGTTCTAATCAGTAGGAGAGATAGGATATCATGAAATGACTCTGTCTTGGCTGAAACTGCAATACCTTGCTTTCTCCTTTTAAGGAATCAGAAGCCAATGTTCCAGGAAGGGAAGTGACTTCCCCAAGTTCACAGAACAAGATCATGGGATAGTTGAGTCAGAATCTAACATTTCTGGGTTTTGGGAGAGGAGGGTGGAGGGAAGGGGAAGACTCCTCTTTCTGAGAGTAAATATGGTAGCTTTTTACTGGGGGAGGCTGAAAGGGAATCCAGATCCCAATGAATGTTGAGCTCTTGCCCTCTTTGGTGCCCTGTGATGCGTTCCACCCTCTCACCCATATTCATGTACCCACTGAGTCCTCTCTCAGTGCCACATCAGCTTGTCTTACCACCAGGATGAGTCCTGCTAACATGGCACAAAAAATACATAAAACTCTATGTAGCCAGTCAGTAACTGTGCTGCGGGGGGGGGGGGGGAACACATGTTTGCACATGTGTTTTCTGTGTGCTCCAGGTGTGTAGGAGTGCATGATTCTTTTACACTTGTGTCTATGTTTCTATCTATGTGCTTACGTGCCACATTTGGGTGTTGAGACCCTGAATGGAGCTAATGAATTTAAGTTGCCTATTTCCAGCTTGGCAGATAAAGAAACCCTGAAGAAACACTCAGCCTCAGATAATTTGAATAATTGTTTTGTGCGTAGGTCAAAACTTGAATGCCATTTTCCCAATATGTCACGATACAGAACTAATTGTATTCCGAAAATCTATTTAGAGATAATGATATCTAACAGGATGATAGAGGGAAAGCATTTGGGGTACATCAGTGACATGAGTGCAGTCTCGGTTTCAAGTTCTCTTCCTACACCATAACTAAATCCAGACACTTTCTGTATAACTTGTGTCTCCTCAGAAAGAATGGAATGCTGTCTTCGCCCCTATCTCCAAGCCAAACTGTTTTTCTGGAAAGCCCGATTTCCTCATGTCACGTACACAGATATCTTTTTGGTTAGTCAGGTATTTACAGTCTTGCTTAAAATCTACAAGGCACAGTCTAGCACTCAGGATTACTTCTAGGTGCTGGAAAAGGAGGAAGGAAAGTTGGGTTTGGCTTTAGGTATTTGAAATTGATACTGTTATTAGTACAAACAGAAATGGCATTGGAAAGCCATGTCAGGCATGTCTACGAGTACTCAGACAACAGACCCTGCGGCTGTAGTTGGTGTGGATGAGGCATTGGTTGATAACTTCTTTGTCGTTGCACTGAAAAAAGCCAGTGTTCAATGGTCTTTATTGGAGAGGCACATTGACTTATCTAACAGCATGTTTGGGAAAAAATGAATATTTGAGTGACTTTGTTTTAGCAAAAGGCTTCAACGGAGGTGGGAGACACCCTTATATTTAAAGCAATGGGTGGGACAGACCATGCAAGACCTCATTTGCTTTAATACTCATTTTGATGAGTAGGAATTTGTATTACTGTCTCCATCCAATGGATGGATAACTGAAGTTCAGAGAGTTGAAATAATAAGGTGAAATTACACTATTCATCCCTACAACTAGATTTTGAGTCTTATCTTTTGTTAAAATGTTGAACTACCCAATTACATATTGAATTATAAACAATTTATTTGTTAATGGTTTTGGATTTTTGGCTGGATATAGCTTAAGGAGTCTTTGCTGTACGTTCTTGGGATCATGAATTTGTGTGCAGATATCAGGTGGCCCAAGTGAAGCAATTCACTGCAAGGCAGCCCAATCGCATGTCTAGTGGCTGAGCTGTCACATGGGGTGTTGATCTCTTCTAAATGTCATTTCCCATAAGTTTTCCCTGGTTTGCTTACATAGTGCTAACCCAAGAATTCAAGCTTCTGTACAAGTGCTTAACAAGTATTTCTTGTATTTTTAGCTTCGCCATCAAGCCTGAAGTCAGTCTGTGGGACAGGGAGGTATGTAGAGGGACCTTTACAAGGTCTGGGCCTCAGGAAATAGATTATTTTGAGGATCATTAATCATAGTGGTTTCAAACTTAGTATTCCAAGGAAAAGTCCTTTCCCATATCAAATAAAATTTACATCTTATTGCCTCAGTGTTGGTTATATGATTTCTCTCTCTATCCACCATGAACCGAAGTTTAAATTATCAGTAGGATGATAACTTAAAGCACATACACACTCACAGACAAAATTTCCATCATGTGATATGAATGCGGTCACAGGCATGGACATGTCAGAAGGACACAGGAGTCCATTAAGAGGGTTTCCAATGCCCAAAGCTGGAACAATCTGAGTAGCTAAGTAAATAAGTGTTAGATTATAACCCGAAAGAATAAAATAAATATCCCTGATTCTAGACTGATTGAATAAACAGATAAATGAGGACGACGGGATATGTCATTAGTGCAGGAAAACTCCAAATGATTCCTGTAGATTCTGTACATTTTAGGAGGAGGAGTAAACCCCCTACTCCTGGGCATAGTGAGTTCTTCCGAAGAGTCTTGTACAGAAAAGGCTGGAGGGAAAACAGC
This sequence comes from Oryctolagus cuniculus, assembly GCF_051225735.1. NCBI lineage: Eukaryota > Metazoa > Chordata > Mammalia > Lagomorpha > Leporidae > Oryctolagus > Oryctolagus cuniculus. The sequence continues at coordinate 58,441,430 of NC_142884.1, read as the reverse complement.
ATTTCAGGGGAGAAATCAGAAGGACTCGACTCCAGCCAGACGCAGAAGGTCCACACCCACACCGAGCATTTGGATTGTTATTAAATTGCATCCGTGTTATGATGTAATGAAAATGGCTTCTATGTTCTTCTCCAAAACCCGTAACTGTAGTCACACCATGAAGAAAATATCACACAAATACAGCTTAAGCAAAACTGTACAAAATATATGACAAATAGTGCTGATAATCAGAGATTTATTATTATTATATTTTCTTTTTTACAGGCAGAGTGGACAGTGAGAGAGAGAGACAGAGAAAAAGGTCTTCCTTTGCCGTTGGTTCACCCTCCAATGGCCGCCACGGCCTGCGCGCTGCGGCCGGTGCACCACGCTGATCCGAAGGCAGGAGCCAGGTACTTATCCTGGGCTCCCATAGGGTGCAGGGCCCAAGCACTTGGGCTATACTCCACTGCAGTCCCGGGCCACAGCAGAGAGCTGGCCTGGAAGAGGGGCAACCGGGACAGAATCCGGTGCCCCGACCAGGACTAGAACCCGGTGTGCCAGCGTCGCTAGGTGGAGGATTAGCCTAGTGAGCCGCGGCGCCAGCCAGATAATTACAATTATGAAGTCTGAGCAAATGTCATGAGCCAGGAGATTCTAAGAAGACCTGGGGAGTATATGTAATGTGGTATCCTGGGGACAGGAAGGATATTAGGTAGCAACTAAAGACCTCTGAATAGAGGATAAGGTTTAGTCAATAATAATATATCAATATTGATTCCTTAATTGTAACAAATGCATCATATTAAGGTTTAGATATTAACTGGATGGGCACTCTACAGGAAATCTGTGATGTTTGCAAGTTTTATGGAAATCTAAAAACTGTTACTGCTATAAAAATAAATTTCTTAAAGATAAGAAAGAGATCATGTTGTGGCAAAGCAGGTTAAACTGCCACCTGTGACTCTGTATCCCATATGGATGCTGGTTCAAGTCCCAGCTGCTCCACTTCTGTTCCAGCTCCCTGCTGATGTACCTTGGAAAGCAGTGTAAGATAAACCAAGTATTTGGGCACCTGCACCCATGAAGGAGACTCGGATGGAGTCCCAGGTTCCTAGTTTCTACTTGGTCCAGCCCCAGCTGTTGTGGCCATTTGAGGAGTGAACCAGTGGATGGAAGATGGAAGACTTCTCTCTCTCTCTCTCTCTCTCTCTGTCTCCCTCTCTGTCTCTCTCTCCCTCTATTTTTGTGACTGACTCTCAAATAAATTCTAAATAGAAAAAAAGGAAAAGAAAGGAAAAAAATGACTAGAAAAAACGTTCAATGTATGTAGTAGACAAACAGCTGATATTTTAGCTTGAAAAATATCGTGAAAGTTGATTCAGGGAACTGTATGACCCCAGTGCACAAATGGGCATAGATAATTCAAAGTCAAAAGTTAGACAAACTAAGTACATGGAAAGCAAATTTCTACAACCACTCATCAAAAACAGATGCTGAACGGTGAATAATTTGAATTCTTTATACTAAAAGTATTTTAAAAATGATAATATTCTGTGTTTAGTTGGAAGCCTTGCAAGAGTCATTCTTTAATAAGATTGTTAGTGCTATACCAATAAAAGCCACCTGCACATTTATTTGAAATTCTCTTCTACAGTATAAATATGTTCACTCTTTTCTTCACAGTAATGCCATTTCTGTACATCGTTTCTGGAAAGTAATACTAGTGCAGCATATCTCCCAAAGGATGCTACTGAGCATAGAATTATTTTTAAAAACACAAATTTAAAAAGGACTAAATGTTCACCAATGGGGGATTGGTTAGTTAATCCTAATTCATTTACTTGAGGAAACAATAGCCACTAATTAATATGATGTTTCAGAAGGCAATGTGATAACATGGAAATGTTTACACTGAAGTGCACTGGAGGGCTGGGGGTTTTGTACACTGGTTACAATGCATCTTAGAACACCCACATCCCGTATCAGAGTGCCTGGGTTTGAGTCCTGGCTCCTCTCTCCAGTCCAGTTTCCTGCTAATTGACACTATGGAAGGCAGTAGTTGACGGTTTGGGCGACAGGTTCTCTGCCACCCACCTGGGAGATCTGAACTGAGTTCCCACCTGATGACTGTGGGCTGGACCAGTCTTGGTTGTTGCAGGTATGTAGGGGGTCAATCAGGGGATGCCTGTCTCTTATCTCTGACTTCCAAGTCAACTAAATAAATGAATAAATTTAACAAGAGAAGTGTCTAAGTAAAAAAGAAATGTCCAGAGAAGTTGCCAAAATACAAGTGCTATCCACAACATTTTAATTCTTACATTAGAAGTACACAGAAGTAGCAGACTGAAAAAAAAAAAAAACATCAAAACTTACAAAAGCTTTGTGTTTTGATCTAGTTGGTGCTTTTGGTGTTAAACTTCTCTAAATTTGAGTTTATGATCAAGCATTTGATTTCAACAAAACAGACAAAAAAGATGTAAACAAACATAAAAAAGAAGCTATTGCAATTTCCCATAAGAGCAGAATCTGTTATGTTTGGCTAGTGGGGCTTTAGGATGTTTGTTTCCATCTACCTATAATACCTCCATGCTTCCCATGAGTGAATGCCCAGGGCTGCCGGATATATACAAATATTATTTGCAAGAGTAAACACCTGGCAGACTGCTCAGCCTACTGTGTTCACCACATCTGATTCGTGCCAGCAGGGCAAGAGTTACGGAAGTGGAGAGAGACGAATGATGAGCGTGTGTCAGTGTGAGATCCTGTCAGCTGATCTGCAGGTCAGAGTGAGCCTGCACAATGAATACAGACACATCTTGTGGGAATTGTTAAAAACAGTTATTTTTTTAAAACTGCCTTTTTAGAAGTTCTTAGCTGGCTTTATTATTGACTATGCATTGGCAGTGCCTATTTTTTCTAATTTTTGTAAAATGTAACACTGACACTCGATTTTTCTGAGTTCTGTAGAATGTCCACCTTGCAGTCTCTTAAGTGCTATTCTCCATCATTTTTTAACCTAAATATCACTTCATTACTAGATCCTGAACAGCTTTACAGGTGCCCACACATTGATAGATAGGTTGATTGATTAGGTCTGCCCCACTCTGAAGGCCAAGGGCTGGACCAGATGCTCCAAGGAGGGCCCTGCTGTTGCAGGGTGGAAATTGCCTGTCAGTCTTGACATTGTCTATGAGAATCACCAACCAATGACATTATCCCTTTCTAAGATATCAGTTGTCACAGAAACCCAGGCAGCAGCAGACAGAAGCAGCTGATAATTTTCTCCCCATTCTGATATGGCTTTCCAGACACTCAGACACTTCTCACAAACAGAAGCACCTTTCTAAAAATATGAGAAAACTGTTTTAAAAGCACATAATGTGACTTTCAGCCCAAATTACTTGAGTCCAAATTCAAACCTTTTTAAGAGGGTGGTGGAGACTTTGAGGGCTAACAGAAGCTTGGGGCTAATTGCCCAAGGCAAGGTTAGATTCAACAGAGGATCCAGGCCCTGGGGTCCAGTTTGGAACTAATAGGCCAACCGAGTGAGTCTGCTAGGATCCTTGTTTGTCAGGGAGGAATAATCACAATATCGTCCTCATAAAACTGCTTCAACGATTTAATTTTTAAAAAGCACCTATACAAATTCCTCAATGTAATGTTTAGCCAATAATAAGTGCTGAAAATAATTGTCATTATTTATGCAGAAGCATAGCTTTGGATTTGCTAAAAACACATCTTCCATTTCAGAACTTGAGAAAATTTCCATGAAGTACAGTTAAATCTCAGAGAGCCCACAGTCACATTCAGGTTTTACTTTCTTCAAAATAAAAAAAGGTCTTTCTTGTCTTGCTTATAGAATAGTAATGAAGAGGGAAAATGCTAAAAAGAAATATTGGGTACGCAGTCTCCACAAAGCAGCTTGAATAACTTTAAAAATAAATAAATAGAGAAATGTCACTTTTCTGCAGAAATTGCTGCAAACATCTAAAATCCCCAACAGAGATCCTATGAGACCTCCACCGGCTCCTACCCCTCTAACTGCTGGGCAAACTCCAGCCGCCTTTCACAGCCTCTCCCATCTCAGCGTGGGCTCTGCCCTTCCTGCCTCCGGGGTTCTTGTTCAAGCTGTTCCCACCTCACACCCCCCAGAGACCTCTCCTTGTCTCTTTGATGGCCTGATTCTTATTCTTCAGTTTTCCTTTCAACATCACTGGGCCATCCTGACCTTGGAGTCTAATTTGTGTCCTGTTTCCTTATTCTCTCTTAGAGAATGCTATGATTTTCCTCCTTAACACCTTGTGCTGATATGTGTTTTAATGATGTGATTATGTATAGGGCTGTGTGCTACAGCTCCGACTCTGCCGCAGGGCTGCCAGCTCCACGGAGGCGGGGCCAGGCTGGGTTGTCCTCCATCACAAGCAGGCGTGAAGGGAGTGTCTGCTACCCAACAGGTTTCCCGAAAACACCGGAGGAGTGACAAGTGAAGGGATGCTACGAACAGCAATATGATTAGCACCGTAAGTTTAAAATTGTTCTTTATTTATTTTCATTTTACTTGAAAGGCAAAGAGACAGCGAGATAGACAGAGATTTTTTTCCATCAGCTGGTTCACTCCCCAAATGCCTGCCACAGCCAAGCCAGGTCATATCCAGGAGCCCAAAACTCACTCTGGGTCCCCCACATGGGTGGCAGAGACCTACACGCTGGAGCCTGTACCTGCTGCCTATTAGCAGGAAGCTGATTAGAAGCAGGAAAGCTGGGAACTGAAGCAGGCACTCTGATGTGGGATGCAGGCTTCCCAAGTGTGGTTTCTCCACTGCACCACGCACGAGCTTGCCCATTGACGCTTATAAAGCGTGGTTTTACAGAGCAAGTCTTCCATGCTCTCCTTCTTCTCCATTCCTTTTCTGAAGGATTTACTTTATTTATTTGAAAGGCAGAGTTACAAATAGAGAGAGACAGGAGAGAGAGAGAGAGAGAATCTCCCGTCTGCTGATTCACTCTCCAAATGGTGGCATCAGCCAGGGCTGAGCCAGGTAGAAACCAGGAGCCTGGATCTCCACCTGGGTCTTCCACATGAGCGGCAGGGGCCCAATACTTGGCCCATCTTCTGCTGCCTTGCCAGGCACATTACCGGAGAGTTGGGTTGGAAGTGGAGCAGCTGGGACTTGAACTGACGACCACATGCGGTGCAAGCATCACAGGCACCAGCTTAACCTGCTACCCCATAACGCCAGCCGCGTTCCTCTCCATTCTACTGGGTCTCTCCTTCGCAGCTGCAAAGCTCAGCCCTTTCCTGTAGCTCTGCCACTTTCCCCCCTTGGCCTCCAGCGGAGCAGTGTCAGCAGCCCTCACCTCACCTTCCACTGAGTAGCACACGTAACCCACACTTCTCTCTGCAGTTCTCTCTCCCTGCTGCCAAAAACCTTCTCTTGGGCCACCTGCTGACAGGATCCGGCCCACTCAGGCTATGGTTTCAATTAATGAGGAAGGCCTCCTGTTAGTCCTCTCCTCTGAGCATCTTCCTGCTACTCCAGGCGTCAACATACAGGTGACCTTCTAGCAGAATCCCTGGCAACAGGAGGCAATGGGGACGGGAGATCCCGGGAGAGATGATAAGGAAACATTTCCTGTCCCCCTCAAATCACCTTTCCAAAGAATGTGTCAGTAATGTGAGATGCATAGTCAAGTATGCTAAACAAATTAAATAGTCATCCGATACTATGAACAATCCGATCTTGTTACAGTAGCAAACAAAAAATATATATGCAAGGATATATCTCTGGGAGTTTAATGAAGCTTATCTGCTCATGGTAGAATTGGAGTTTTGATATGCGTTGTGTAGTTATATAATTATGTATTTGCATATTTTCAACTACATGAAAATCCCCTTGTGATACAGAGACTTAAGCTGTTGGCTGTGATGCTGGCATTTCATATGAGCACTGGTTCAGATTCTGGCTGCTCCGCTTCCATTCCAGCTCCCTGCCAATGCACCTAAGAAAACCATGGAAGATGGCGTAAGTACTTGGTCCCCTGCCATCCACATGCGAGACTTGGATGAAGTTTCCAGCTCCTGATTTTGGTCTGGTCTGGCCCTGGCCATTACAGCCATTTGGGAAATGAGCCAGGTGAACCAGCAGATGGAAAATCAATCTCTCTCTCTCTCTCTCTCTCTCTCTCTCTCTCTCTCTCTCCCTCCTTCCCCACCCCAACCTCTGATCTCTCTCCCCTTCTCTGTGACTCTGACTTCCAAATAAATAATAGTAACTCTTTCAAAAATCCTCATATGCTTTTTAAAGTTAGAAAAAAAATCCAAGAGTAAATTGAAATAATGAAAGAAAGTATTAACTGGATCTATGCTTTAGATTTTTCACCCTTTTTTGATTACCCAGTCGCATCCTTTGAGTACCACACTCAACTGGAAACATTAGGAAGACTGAGTGACTGGACAGGAGTCCAGAAAGAGTGGTTACAGCCCTGGATCTGCTGGTTATTCTTGAGTTAGTTCCCATTTCTGGGCTGCTATTCTCATCTGAAAACAGAGAGTTCTGGCTTGTATTGTCTCATAAAAGCTCTAAGCTTCTACATCTCCTATTCCAACTATGTGCAGCAATCAGCAAATCATTTATTCCAGAAATTTTTTAAGTTCTATTTGGACTGAAATGTTTGGCTGTTGTCCTGCCCTCGCTACAACTGGGTGTTGTAAAAATTGTCCAGCTATAAGTCTGAGAAAAAAATCTTGGGATCATGTGAGTGAGCAGACTGACTATTAATATGAGGTGACGTGAAATCACTCATGGGAAATGGAATTAAAGATGCATTTATTTGTGTGGCAAAACTCTTGGAAACCCATGAAGTTTTTTTAAATGATTTTTTGGAAGACACCTCATATGCATGGATTGCAAATTTCTTGAGCCAAAATAAAATTATCTTTTAATTTAATTTTATACAAATGTTTTGAAATATTCTCATAATCAAGCTTAAAAATCAGTTATCAGCAGGGTGCTAGGAAGAGTTTCCACTTCTTCTTGCTATTTACATCTTAGCTGTGAGAACTGAGTCACTGGACCATAAGATCTGCGTAGGCAGAGAAAGGGATTAGTCTTTTCCAAACGGCATCCTCTCTTAATAAGTTTCACTAAAATAGGTCTCAACAGGATGACTATGGGGTGAATTTTGGCACAATGGTTAAGATGTCACTTGGGATGCCTAATCCCAGAGTGGAGAGCCTGGATTTGAGTTACAGCTCCATTTCTGATTCCAACTTGCTGGTCATGCAGACCCTTGGAGGCAGTGGCTGCTGGCTGAAGTAGTTGTTTCCTGCACTCATGTGGGAGACTTGGACTGAGTTCTCCCAGTTTCAGCCTGGTCCAGTTCTGGTCATTGCAAGCATTTGCAGGGTGAACTGGTAGATGAGAGATCTCTCTCTATCTCTCTCCCTTCGAAAGAAATTTTAAAATACATGATTTAAATTAAAAAAATAATTGGGGCCGGTGCTGTGGCTCACTTGGCTAATCCTCCGCCTGCGGCGCCGGCATCCTATATGGGCGCCGGGTTCTAGTCCCAGTTGCTCCTCTTCCAGTCCAGCTCTCTGCTGTGGCCCAGGAGGGCAGTGGAGGATGGCCCAAGTGCTTGAGTGCCTGCACCTGCATGGGAGACCAGGAAGAAGCACCTGGCTCCTGGCTTCGGATTGGCACAGCACCGGCTGTAGCGGCCATTTGGGGAGTGAACCAATGGAAGGAAGACCTTTCTCTCTGTCTCTCTCTCTCTCACTGTCTATCTCTATCTGTCAAAAAAATAAATAAAAAAAAGCAATTAAAGAACAGAGCTACGGTTTGTGTCAAGTGGAAAATTGGGCTGTCATTTTTTCTAAATCTCATGTGGGATGTGGCATAGGGCCACAGAAGTACCATTGTGGCTTGGCTTGTGCTGTTTCCTTTCTACACAGTGTTATGGATGAAAACTCCAAGACTTAAAGGAGATGAGTGACAAAGAATGGAAGCTACATGAAGGCTGATTGAGCTTCTGGCTCGAAGCTTTGGCCCAGTTGGGTACATTTGTGGACATTCTGTGAGTGAACTGGTGGATGGGAGTTCAGTATCTGTCTCTCAAATGAAAAAATAAATAGTCTATGGAAAATGCATATTATAAAAAATGATAGATTTCAAAATTCTTTTGCACCAAAATAAGCTTATTTTAACTCTAGACTCCCATGAGTTTTTTGAAACCTCCTGGTATATGTGTGTATATGTTTATTTCTTAAGATAGGCTAATAGTTTTTGGTTAGATTCGGACTGGGACCTGTGTTTATTGAGATATGTTCCAGGGTTTTTCCAGTTATCCTTCATGGAAAGTTTTCTGCCATACTAATGCTCCTTTCTGCACACTGAAGCTCCGTGAAACAGAAACTTTTCACCATCACCCCCCCACCCACACACACATACACACATACACACATTCACACACATTTGTGAATATGCAATGCTGAACCATCTCTGGAAAATATTACTTTTGACTTTCAAATGAGGTCCATTTCCTCTGAGTAGAAGGCGAAAAACTGAAAAATGCTTTCTGAAAAACTAATGCAAAGGTTTCCCTGAATGGCATTCCCATTGTCTGAGATTGATGGGATTTAATGGAAGTATTTGTATCAGAAACATGTAGAGAGGAAAGCATAAGGTAACCCAAATCTCTTTCTGGCTGGAAACGCTCTCCAGTCACTGAAGATGGTTTGCCAGAAAGGCTTGGCAAGAAGCAGTGATATTTGCAAATTGTTCAGTAGAACTGCTTTTATTTAGTCAATTTCACTTGGGTGTCCAGTGGGCTTCCTGCACAGGGATATGTTTCTCAGACAATGACAAGTTTTACACTAAATTATGAGCAATAGCTGAAAATAGAGTAACTCAATGTCATTCCTGATTTGTTTTCTGAGCTGGAGCTACGTGGCTGGAAATTTCAAAGGGGTGATCCATGAGAGTGTAAATGCTCATTTTGGGGAGAGACAAGACTTGAAATGGCTGTGGAATTGGGCACCAAAGCAGACAAGCATGGCCAGACGTAATTTTTGCTTGCTCCAAAAATGGGAAGAGAGACAGTACTCAGAGCCAGCTGGCATGTGACCAGTGAACTCCCCATCAGTCTCAAGCAGTTCCATTGCCTAAGTACACAGATCCAGCTTTGCAACCAAACTTTGCATCAGATGTCCAAGAGGAGACTCCTTCCAGAGGGCTAGAAAGGAGTCTTTGGGGTTTGTGTACAGCTTGCCAGGGGAGAGCCATTCTGCTCTGGATTCACTCCAAAAAGACCCTGAACACTAAAAGCAAGCAGCGAGGAGGGAAGAGTGTTTGTTAGCCAGAGAAGACTGTGTTTGGATTCAGGCAAGACAGATTCAGAATCTGACTTAGCTTGGAAGCATGGGGAGAAAAGATTACTCCTCCAACCTTCACTTTGCTCATCCATAAAATGTGGAGTCTATTTTCCTTATCAAGTTGCTGTGAGTTGTGTTTAACACATATATAAGGAGCCAATAAATGCCAGCACTCTTTTCCCTCTGGCTTGGAGAGTACAAGCATTTCTTTAATGGTGTCATTTGCAGGACTATAAAAGCTGCCCACTCACAGGGACCCAGAGGATGCCTGGAGCTGGAAAATACTTGAGGATCAAATTATGTTGCTATTTAATCAGAATCTTCAGTGCAAAATATGAGTCAGTCTGAAAGCTGAGTAGAATGACAGACAACAGAGTCAGAACTTGAGTCCCTCCCTTGGATGGACTTACTGCCCCATCTTCAAAATCCTCTCAGGTCTCTGCATTTCACCTTCATAAAGGTACTGAGCACAGCACCTTGATCTAATCAAGGCTCTTGGTTTTGTATTTGCTGCAGCTAAGTTTGACTCTTAGATAGGGGCTGTCTGGCTGTATGGGACATGTCACTACTATTGGATTGCATTGTTTCAGGATGATGGCCTTTCACGTGGGCTGGCACTAGATATATGCTCTGTATAGTAGGTTAAAGAGGCAGTGCTGGTCAATGAGAAATGTAGTTGTTTGGTGAATCATGGAAGAGGTGAGCTTGCGTAAGTTATTTAGCCTGCCTAAACCTCAGTCAGCTCATCTATAAAGTGGGGATATTCTTCTATCACAGACTCATATTAGAAATAGTGTACACACAATGCTTAGCCCATATCAAGTCCTCAGTATCGTATTATTGTAAATACTCCAATTCTATGTAGTCCAAGTTTTGAAAGCCCTCCAATATTTCTTTCCTTATATTCAGTTTAACTCCATATGAAAATGCATGTACACACACTTTAAATTTGATTTTATATTTAAAACTTGTGCAATGGAGGATCAATCTTATTTTAGATGAATGATACATGAAGAACAACTGTCGAAAATATACATGCTTCAAGGACCTCCTTGAGTCATAACTATCTTTACAGAAGTAGAAGGAGAGGTGGAAAGAAGAAACATAATCTTCCTACAACAGAAAGAAAACAAGTGACTCCAGACACTCAGCCATTGCTCTCTCTGTTACATGGGTTGTACTATTACTGTGTGTCCAGAGTAGGAGTGCTCCCGTTGCTGATCTTTGAAACAGGACCAAAGATACAGTCTTGTTCATCAGTCTAGTGCTGACGGACCCACGTGTGTTTTGACTAGAACGTCATCATTTTAGATATATTGATGATGGAAAATCATTCCAGTTAGCCAAGCTTTTACTACTCTTGCTAGAGTTTTAGAAGAAAATTATTCCCTTAATATCTTGCATATGGTGAGATCTTATTTGGATTATAATTAGGTGATTGTTAAAGGTGCTTTGTCTTTTTGATCCTGTGATGTCTTACAATATCTTCCTGTTCCATCAAGAAAGATCTAGCCACATTGGAAGGTTGGCTCCAGCTACCACCCTTGGTATAATCTTTCCAAGCATGGGCACTTCTGTTTTTATTCTTCTGTTCCTTACTACTTTTGTAATCTTAGGTATATTATTTAACTTCCCTAAGACATTATATCCTCATTGTTAAAGCTTGAGATAGTAATCCCTGCCTCATAGAATTCTATGGTGATTAAATAAAATTGTATGTGGAAGTTTACCAGAGAGGCTGGCACATAAAGGAGCTCAACAAATGACAATTGTGATTGTTTGCATTATAAATTTGTCAGGAAATGTTACATTCCTTCATAGTTCATAAATACTTTCAGGAATAAATGAAGGAATAAGGTAAAGAATTTGATCAATTCTGTAACTAGGAAGCCATTTAATCCCAGGAAAACTGATCTGTTGTTGATGACTATTTGAAACATGATTCATTCTCGAAACATTGAATTATTTTAAAAAGTTAACTATATCATGCATTTTTAAACAGTTATAGTAGCATATCTTTTGTCATAGAATGACATAATTTGACCTTCCTTGGATGAAAGATAGGAACATAAAGATAATGAAAAAAAAAGAAGACTGGAAGAGTATTATACCAAGGGGACAAAAAAAAATTTTAATTTGTTTTATATTCAGATTTCTTTAAGAGTTTTGTTATGATTATAATTCTCAGTTTTCATATTTTTTGATTTTTCCTCTCTATTTCTCCATGCATGTTAACAATGAAATCTAGAAAAGCTGGACTTCTTACTAGTGTGTACCTTAGCAAATCATTTACTCTTTAGTACTTCACTTTCTTTATAATTTGGGGATAAAACAATGTTTACTTATAGAGCTATTGGAAATATTTAATAAAATAATTGATGGAAAAGACTTAGTAATGAGTCTGTTTTAAAATCATCTTTGAAAATAAGTGAAGATGAGTTAATAACAGAATAACAGTGAGTGTTCTTCCTTCAGACTTCGAACTTTAAAAAGTAACAAATAAAGTAGAGTTGAATGGGCTGTTCTAAGAAGGGAAAAGCAACAGGTGGCAGAAGAGGTGTCGGTGGACAACAGGGGAGTGTGGGAAGTGGCAGCTTCCAAGTGGAGGTGTCTGAGGGTTGGTTCTCCTGTCTGAAAGAGTGAAGCAGAGAGGATGAGGAAGCATGCCTGGATCAGTGAGGCGCTTCCTGAGAACTAGAACATCCTCTCTTCAGAAGAATGATACTCAAACCCACCAAAGGATATTGTAAACTGATTCTATGAATCTCATTGTCTAAATGTTCAACCAATATCCATCCCAGAGAATAGGAGCCATCTCACTGGTGAATCCCCTAGTCCTCTTGGTGTTGCTGTAACAGAGCACTGTACCTGAGTTTGGGTGATTTATCAAGAACAAAAATGGGCTGGCTCACAGTTCTGGAAGCTGGGAATTTCAATATGAGGGTGCTGGTATTTAATGAGGGCATTCTAACTGTACCATCACGTGACAGAGAGCAAGAAGGTGGAGCCCTCATGGTTCAATCACCTCTTAATACTGCCATACTAGGCCGGCGCCGTGGCTCAACAGGCTAATCCTCCACCTAGTGGCGCCGGCACACTGGGTTCTAGTCCTGGTCGGGGCGCCGGATTCTGTCCCGGTTGCCCCTCTTCCAGGCCAGCTCTCTGCTGTGGCCAGGGAAGGCAGTGGAGGATGGCCCAAGTGCTTGGGCCCTGCACCCCATGGGAGACCAGAAGAAGCACCTGGCTCCTGTCTTCAGATCAGCGCGGTGCGCCGGCCGTAGTGCGCCAGCCGTGGCGGCCATTGGAGGGTGAACCAACAACAAAGGAAGACCTTTCTCTCTGTCTCTCTCTCTCACTATCCACTCTGCCTGTCAAAAAAAAAATAAATAAATAATACCGCCATACTGCCATACTGAAACTTCTAAAATGAGTTTTGCAGGAAACAAACGTTCAAACCTTACCAGTAAACCTATGATGTGCTATCCTGTGGGAGATTACAATGTTCTCATCCAAAGATGAAGTTGAGAAGGGATGTCTTGCAAACATGCCGCATATGGAAGAGTAAAGGAGTAGTGGTACATTAATCGATGCCTCTACATCTCTACAATATACACCAACATGTCTACACACACATGTGCAGGAAGGGGCTGTTATCTAAGACTGAACTATTTAGAACAAAACTTACATAAGGCATGGGTTTATAGGCAAAGTAAATTTCACTCATAATGTTAACTATTTCCAAAAATAAAACATATCCTTAGGGCCAGTGTTGTGGTGCAGGGGTTTAAGTCACCACTTGTGATGCCAGCATCCCATATGAGCATCGGTTCAAGTCCCAGATGCTCTACTTCTGATCCACCTCTTTGCTTACACACCTGGAAAAGCAGCAGAAGATGACTCAAGTACTTCAGCCCCTGTCACCCACATCATAGACCCAGATGATGTTCCTGGCCCCCTGGTTTCGGTCTGGTCCAGATCTGGCTGTTGTGGTCATTTGGAATGTGCACCAGCAGATGGAAGTCATACCACAAGGGATGACACTGTTCCTATCATGTTGTTGGAGATGTCAAGCTTTTAGTTAAGATCAGAGCTCCCCATGTCCTGCCTTCCTAACCATGCCCAGAGTGAATCCTATCTTTCTCCAACTAGACCATGCTAGCTCTGCCTTGATTCTAGCATGTGCAAAATTAAAGCCAGATAAGTCTCCCAGCGAACTCACTTCTATTAATAAATTCTACAAAACCAGGCATAAGGCTCCTAATAGTATTTACCTTTTCAAGATAAATGGGCACACCATCCTTTCTAGGCTCATCTCAAGAGATGATAAACTCTTGTTTATCATACCAAAACAACCTCAAATGGTTGGAAAATAAAAACCAGTATCCTAGAATCTGGGCAGATTCCACATTACAATTCAAAGCCCTAAAGTGGTACGCAATGTTTTATTCCACTTTATAGTGCTATAGCTCGTAGACATTGCTAGGCATTTGGTGAGTACCCAATAGCTAACTTGAAAGAGTCACAGAAATAAAATCAACTCTCAGAGAAACCATTGCTGTTAAATCTTCCCTGTGAAGAAATCAAAGAGGTTAGTTTTATTCTCCATGATGACAGGAAGAATACAACTATTTGGGTTCCAAACATAATATTCTTCTACTGGATCAATCTGTAGAAATAGGGATAAATGATGGCTTCATGCCTTAATTGATGTCCCAAGACTCACAAGACTCACAGAGCAAATTAAGAAGAGTTACTGTGGAATGGGGGAGTAATGCATGCTTGCTTATACTCTCAAGATCATAAATACTGTTTATATCTACAAAAATCAGATCCAGTCCCGGCTCACACCATCAAACTCCAAAGCGCTTATCCTTTGTCAAGCTTCTGATTGCTGACATAACCCTTAGCCCACCCTTCAACTTTTCCCCCTCTGTAAAATAGTAAGTATGGGAATCAATGATCTCTTCAATTTCTCAGTGCACTTTAACCACTTAGTTCACTTTTGAAAACCTTGATTCCATTGTCTAATTCTGGATTTTTGTGTTGTAGGATCACCATTGCCTGAGCTGCTGCAGAGACTCATCAGTCTGTAACCAGAACAAGCGTATTATCACATCGCTCAGAAAACAAAGTAGGTAGTGATGCACTGTAAGTCTCTCAAATTTACCATAACGCAACCAAAATGAAAGAATGTTTTGAAAGTCTTGTCCTTGCAGTGCCTATGCCAGTAAGAACTCCTGAACACAAGTGTTACGAATTACAGGCACGTTTTGCCTGTAATTGTTAGGGTAGGAGGTGGCCAAGATATTTCTAGTAATCCAAAGGAATATAGCATGGATCATAATTGCCATCTGATTTTTTTGCTCCCTTTTCCCTGAGAGCTCTCTGCTCTGGCTTGATGCTGTTGTTTTCCTCACGAGAGAATGCAGCTGTTGTTGTCTGTCTAGGGGTAGATATCCATCACCCAGAACATATCACAAACTATTAATAATGCATCACTGCAAATCTACCTTGTCTCCATAAACTCACTGTCTCCAAGCACAGATAAAAGGTCCAACACACAGATGCTGGAATTTATTATCCCCACATTGCCCATTTCCCCCTTCTCCAAGGATAGTGCCCGGTATCTTAGTTCTCCTGTGGGGATGTAGGAAGAGGAAACTAATGTTTACTGAGCAACTGCTACATCTCAGTTGCTTATGTGGAATCACATCAACAGCCCCGAGAAACAGGTTGTATCAGACTTGTTTGGTGGATGAGGAGATGGAGGCTTTCAGGAGGCAGTGACTTGTAAGGACCAGAGACAAGGGAATGCCTTTTCTAGGAGTCTTACTCAAGAGACATGTGTCTGCCCCTGGAGCACATGATCACCAGGAGGCTAACGTTGCATTTTCATCTTTCCTACTGTACCTACCATATCCTTGTATACAGTAGGCATTCAGGCAAGCTCAGCCAAAATGAATCTTTGAAAGGTGAACATGAAAAAGATCCTGCAGGGCTGCCGTCTGAAAATAGATTACTGTATGTGAGCAGGGATACAAACTTCCAGAGGACAAAGAAATCCTCCTAAGAGCTGGGTGACTCCTAAGGCTGCTTCACTGTTGCTTTTCCTGATTCTTCTTCTCACGTCCAACGTCTGTGATTGAGCATCTAACCCATGATTACACAACACAGCAAGCTATGCTCGTACTTGAATGCTTCAGTCTATGCGTGTCTTCCTTGCTTGGTCAAGGACTGGTGTTAAATGTAGGCTCTTCACATGTATTTTATCCTTGTATATAACGTGGGAAAAACACAGCAACACCTTTAACCCTCTGTGCTCCTGTCCCTCCTCACCTACCCGAGTAGTAGCTCTTTGTTCAAGAGCAAACGATGGAACTGGTAGACATTCTGTGAGCCATGATTCCTTTGTGGGTAGGGTCACATTTTACTGAAAAGGAATAAGCATCTGTCTATTAGTGCACTCTTCAGAATGAGGTGTCAAGCCAGCATGCATGGTTGAGGCAGCTGATTTGGTGATAAGTAGGACTGCACCATTCACCAGCTATTAGGGACTCCAAGAGGAGAGTAGAGGAAGTCAGTCACACTCCAGTAGAGTTTACTAGGAAGTCCTAAACTGGCACTGTAAGAGGAATGCCTGAGCTAAGCTTTCTCCATAATTATTGCTTCAATGTGTTTGTAGCTCTTTTGTTCACAAACCCAGAATGGAAGGGGGAATGTGGATACCAAATCTCTAGCAATTCTTACCAGATTGCATTCTTCTCCAGGCAAAGAAACGATTGATATTTGTATCAGAGCTTAGGTAGTGATTCAAACCTAGCGTGTTAATATGAAGATGTTGCAAGGAGTTTGTGGAAAGTTAAATTACAGTGTAATTTTATGTTGGTGTGAAATATTTTTTAAATCCGTGCATAGTTTTTTCATAATGCACATGTCTCAGAATTTTTGGAGACCCTTCAGACATATGGATTTCAAAATAATGATAACAAAGTAATGGTATTTTTTAAAGATTTACTTATTTTATTTACGTAAGATCCACAGCAACAGAGAGAGAAGGAGAAACAGAGATCTTTCATCTGATGGTTCATTCCCCAGATGGCCTCAATGGCCAGATGTGGGCCAGGCTGAAGCCTGGAGCCAAGAACTCCATCCTGATCTCCCATGTGAGTGACAGAGAGCCAAGTGCTTGGCCCATTATCTGTTCTCTTATCAGATACATTAGTGGAAAGCTGGATGGGAATCTGAGTAGCTGAGATTCGAACCTGCACTGTGATATGGGTTGCTGGCTTACAAATAGCTTAACCTCCTGCACTACGATGCCAATTCCAAGATAAATGTATCCTTTAATTCCATTTTCCATGAAATTCTTGAAGTTTAATTATTTTCTCTCTTTCTCTCTCTCTCACCACACACACACACACACACACAGAGAGAGAGAGAGAGAGAGAGAGAGAGAGAGATCTTTCATCCTTTGGTTCACTCCCAAATGGCTGCAACAGAGGGGGCTGAACCAGGCTTAATCCAGGAGCTTGGGACTCCATCTGGGTCTCCCACATGGGTGGCAGAGGCCCAGGCACTCGTGCCCTCTTCTGCTGCTTTCCCAGACACGTTAGAAGGGAGCTGTGTTGGAAGTGAAACAGCTAGGACTCGAACAGGTACTCATATGGGATGCTGGTGAAACAGGCAGAAGCATGTGGAATAGAATATGTGCAAAAGTCAAATCTCTTCCAGTGTTAACAGTAATTCATAGACCCCCAGTGAAGAGTACTGTAACATGACACTCCCCAAATTTTCATTCTCAAATGATCCCAGTTCGTCACATTTCAATCCTCATCATACAGCTAAGGAAACTGAGGCTTGGGAAGAATGCTGGCAATCTGGCCATGTTAAATAGCTGATCAAGGGATGTGTTGGGAATTGACAACGGCTAAGAGAAAAATGCATTGCACTTCAGCTTGGTCTGTTTAGGAGAAAACAGCAAATATTCTAAGGCCTCAAGGAAATAAAAACTGAGACTCAAATTCCCCGGGTGCTGAGGTGCCTTTGAAGGAAATCACTCATCCATCTGCCTTTGAAGCGGCTCCCAGCTCCCAGAGATAACCCAAGTGTTGTGCAAGGCTGTTCTCGTAAAAATAGGCATGGCTCACCAGGCTCCATTTCCGCAGTCACAGCAGGATGATAAACCCCAAGTAGCCGTAAGAAAACGGAGCAATTTTACTGACAAATTAAAGGTTTGCAAGGCAGCAGGAGAAACTGGTCAGTTGCAACGTTAGGGAAAGCCACAGTGAACGTTTCTGTCTCCACTCCAGTGATGAATAGGGCAGCTGAGGTCTGGAAAGTGGCTCCCAGTGGGCATGCACCCAGCAGTAAATTTGCTCTCTTGCACTCAGGAGGAATTAGATAGCAGGAGACAGAGGGGAAGAAAAGAGAGGGAGAGAGCAAGAGTGAGTGAGGAAGAGATGGGATCGGCTAGAGAGAATGCTTGCCCTGTTCATTAAACTGTAGTGCCCAAGAATGGGGTTTTAGAGCTTGCTGATTGCATAGTGAAGACCAAGTTGGTGAGTACCAGGCTCAACCTCTTTAGTTTAAAAGTAAGTGTTGGCATTGGCAGAATACATGAGTGAATGAAACATTTTGGTGGAGCACGTTTATAGATATGCAGTTGTCCCTTGGTATTGTGCAGGATTAGCTCTGGGATCCCCCTTAGATACCCAAATCCACACATGACCAGTTCCGGATATAAAATGGCACAGAAATCCAGTGGTTAAGGTGCCCAAGTCCCACTCTCGAGTGCCTAAGTTTGACTCTGGGCTTGGGCTCCGACTCCAGCCTCCCGCAGTGTAGACCCTGGCAAGCCCTGGTGATAACTCAGATAATCAGCTTCCTGCCACCCACGTAGGGAACCTACACTGTGTTCCCATGTCTCAGCTCCAAGTCTAGATCCAGGGTTATGTTAGTAGGAAACTGGAATCAGGCCCAACCCTGGTCATTGCAAGCATTTGGGGAGTGAATCACTAAAATGAAAATTCTCTCTCTCTCTCTCTCTCTCTCTCTCCCTCCACCCCCCCTTCCTCTTTAATTAATAAAAATAATAACAAATTTTAAAGAATTAGTTGACATGTACAAGAAACGCATACGTACCCTCTTCTATATTCTAACTTAGTAACCAGATTTTTAAAAATTCTTCATTTTTAAATTGTTAGTACTTTATTTTTATTTTTTTATTTTTGAGATAACATTTTCAATTTACATTATAGTCAAAGGTTTAATGCTCCACCAAAAAGAGTTCAAGAGACCAAAAGCAAAAAGACCATAGTTCAACAGGAACACAGGCAAGGACCATAAACAATCAAATGAAAAGATAGCAACTTCACTCATACACCATGAAGTTCAAGATAGTCACAGATGATCAAAATATAGTAATATACAACTCCTAATAATTTTCTAACAAAGATTTTTTAAAATTTTGTTTTTATTTACTTGACAGGGAGAGAGAGAGAGAAACACACAGAGACAGACAGAGACATCTTCCATCTGTTAATTCACTGCCCCAAATGCCTGCAACACCAAGAACCAGGCCAGGCCAAAGCCAGGAACCTGGAGCTCACACGTACTGGTAAGTACTAGATCTGGTTCTCACACGTAGTGGTAAGTACTTGATCCAAGGTTTACGTTAGTAGGGAGCTGGAATCAGAAGAGAGCCAGGACTCTTACGCAGCTATTCTGACACGGGATGCAGGCATCCCAAATGTCATTGTAATTGCTGTGCCAAACACCCACCCCTCTTTCCCATACTTTAAATAGTCTCTAGATTATTTAAATGCCTAATACAATGTAAATGCTGTAAGGAGATGTTCTGTATTGTTTGGGGAATAATGATGAGGAAAAAAGGTCTGTACATGTGCCATAGACACAATTTTTAAAGATAACCTTCAGTTTCATTCCATGATTCGCAGACACTGTTCTAAAGACATATGAGGCCATATGAGCAAACTAGCAAGGAAAATATACAGGTTAAGTGTCATTTTATCACATAGCAAAGGTAGGGATTTCTCCATCTTGTAAAAAATGTATTATTTTATTTATTTATTTTTTTTTTTTTTTTTTGAGAGCCAGAGAGAAACAGGTACAAAGAGTTCTCGTCCACTGATTTACTTCCTGCTGCTCACATCAGCCAGGACTGGGCCAGCTCAAAACCAGGAGCCAGGTACCTAGTTCCGGTCATGTGGGTGGCGGGGACCCAACCACTTTCCCAAGGTGCGCAGCCGCAGAGAGCTGGAATCAGCAGCACAGCTGGGCTCAAGCCCAGTCACTCTGGTATAGGCTGAAAGCCTCCCCACTGGCAGTTTAACCACTAGGCCAAATGTATCATCTGTGACTCCACCATCTTCGCTTAGGGGTTGATCCCATGGGTGTCTGTGATGTGTCACCTGCTCCTGTGGCTGATGGGCCATTACTCAACACAATCTCTTGGACTTTAGGGTGGAATGGCAATTATTTAAAATTGGCTTAGGTCTAGGTTTGCATACTCCACTGGATTCTTTTTATCTCACTTTAAGTTTTTCCCTTGGGACAGCTTAAACGGCTCTATCTTTTTAATGACACACAATCCATCGATAGGACTGAAAATGAAATCAAGCTTTTGTTTAGCAACCAGTCTGTTTGTTTATTTTCCAAGTGCATGAGTTTATATGCACACTGCTCTTAATGGACAGTCCATAAAAATGCCTCTTTTTATTTTCTTTTCATTTACATTGTAGCTGATAATGGCTATTATCAAGCCATTAGAGGGAAGAAAGTACCATTTTTTCCTTCCAAGATGGGCTGCATTTGTGTATGTGTGCTCTTTATAGATTGACCAATATGTTAAACTTTCTTTTTTTCCTCCTACTTCCTCTGATACAGATGGCTTTGTGTCAGCCACATAATTTTCCCATTAATGCATGGAATCACATATGTGTATTGTGCATGGATGTACGCGTATATGCATAAAAACACAAATATAAATACTGATGTCGTACTGGTGTGCATATCTGTCTACATGAGGCATTATTTGAATTTGATGACTTGATGGTCTTGTTTTAAACAAAAGAATCAATGGACTAAGCCTGTACAGTCCATTTAAGATTTCACAAGTCAACTAAAATCATTTCTGGCTTTTATCTGAGAAGCAAAAACCACATGGATAAAAACTAAGAAATGTCATTATTTTTTATCAGATGTTTCCAAATGTCTGCTTAATGTACACAGGAAAAAAATATCAAATTTGGGAACTGACTCTTCCCAGGCTGTTATTGATTTGGGGGAATGGGGAGAAGATATTGAAGCAGTGGCTCTTAACTGAGATAATGTTTTACTCCAGGGGACATTCAGCAATGCCTGCAGACAATTTTGGCTGCCCCAGTAGAGGTGAGGGTGTTCCTGGAAAACAGTAGACGCTGCTAGAGATGCTTCAAAATGTCCCATGAGGTACAGGAGAGTCCCCGCAATAGTGAAATACCTGACCTAAAATATCAGTGCTGTAGGGGCACAAAAATTCTCCATGTTCCATCTAGGATCCCCAGTGCTCTTCCACATTTTAGAATCTTAGCTACTCTTCTTCGTTGGCATGCTAACCAGTATCTGGGAAATGAATGCTGTGACACAGGCACGTGTTTCAGAGTGAAATGTAAAGTAGAGGAGCCAGATGCAAACCCTGAGTCTACTACCTACAACTTGAGCATCTTGAGGAAATGACTTATTTGGCTGACTCACTTTCCTCGACTTCAAATTTCAAAAAAAAAAAAAAAGAAGAAGAAAGAAAGAAAGGTTACTAGCAGATATCTCCTTTGGTTATTGGAAGAATTCAAGGAGATAACGTATATAAGGATTTAATGAGATACAGGGTGCAGAGTAAATGTTCAATCACTTAGTTGTTACGTTCATCTGAGTTATTATTACTTCTGCTATTTCCATTTCCAGGAGAGCACTCAGCTTTCATACTACATTTTTATTGTTGGATTCTTAAATATTATTTTAAGCAGTTCTTGGTTCACAGAAAAAATTGAATAAAAGTACATAGTGTCTCTAATTCTTGTTCTCACAAATACATAACCTTCCTCACTATTGACATCCAAAGTAGTACGTTTGTTATAAGTGATGAACTTAGACTGATGTATCATCCAAAGTCCAAAAGTTTACGTTAGGGTTCACTCTGGGTATTGTATCCTCTGTGAGTAACTACCATGTATAAATAGCATGTCTTATCATATAGTATCACAGTGAGGAGTATCAGAATCATTTCATTACATTAAAAAAATCCTCTATGCTAAAATCCATATGGAAACACAAAAGACCCTGAATAGCTAAAGCAATCTGAAACAACAAAAACAAAGCTGGAGGCATCACAATGCCAGATAGTAAGACATACTACAGGCCAATTATAATCAAAACAGTCTGATACTGACACAAAAACAGATGTGTAGACCAAAGGAACAGAATAGAAACTTCAGAAATCAACCCACACATCTATAACCAACTTATCTTTGACAAAGAGCAAAAATCAATCCTGGAGCCAAGACAGTCTCTTCAACAAATGGTTTTGGTAATACTGGATCTCCATTTGCAGAAGTCTGAAACAAGACTCCTCCCTTACACCTTACACAAAAATCACTCAAAATGGATCAGAGACCTAAATCTATATGGTGATACTATCAAATTACTAGGGAACATTGGAAAAACTTTGCAAGACATTGGAATAGGGAAATATTTCTTGGAAAAGACCCCAGAAGTACAGAAAATCAAAGCCAAAATTAACAAGTGGGATTATATCAAACTGAGAAGCTTATGCACTGCAAAAGAAACAGTCAACAAAGTGAAGAGGAAACCGACAGAATGGGAGAAAGTATTTCCAAATTATGCAGCTGATAAAGGATTGATTTCCAGAATTTATAAAGAGCTCAATAAACTCAACAACTACAAAACAACCTACTTAAGAAATGGACAGGTTAAGTTTCAGCACTTAAGAAGAATTGTGTATTGATTACAGTATTCAACCAAAAGTATTAAATAGAACAAACAAAAAAAATACTAAGAGGGATAACATATCAAGTTGCTCATTAACAGTCAGGATGAGGGCTGATCAAGTCATCGTTTCTCATAGTGTCCATTTCACTTTAACAGGTTTCCTACTTAACTGAAAAGTGATCACTGTTAAATATAAGAGTGGGAATAAGAGAGGGAAGAGATGTGCAATTCGGGACATGCTCAAGCTGACTTACCTCAAACAGTAGAGTTAGAAACATACCAGGGGATTCCAATTCAATCCCATCAAGGTGGCATATACCAATGCCATCTCACTAGTCCCAGTGATCAATTTCTGTTCACAATTGATCATAATGATAGGACTAAGAACCAAAGGGATCACATAAACAAGAATAGTGTCTGCAAATACTAGCTGACAGAATAAAAAAGGGAGAGAACGATCCAACATGGGAAGTGAGATACACAGCAGACCCATAGAATGGCGGATGTCCTAAACAGCACTCTGGCCTCAGAATCAGCCCTTAAGTCATTCAGATCTGGCTGAAGAGCCCATGAGAGTATTTTAGGCATGGAAAGCCAAGACACTCTGGAAATTAAAAAAAAAAAAAAAAAAACCCTAAATGAAAGATCTCTGCGAGTGAGATCCCAGTGGAAAGAACGGGTCATCAAAGAAGGAGGTACCTTTCTCTGAAGGGAGGAAAGAACTTCCACTTTGACCATGGCCTTGTCTAAAAATTATCAGAGTCAGTGAACTCAGGGGGCTTCCATAGCCTAGGCAGCTCATGACAAGGGTCTAGGTTGATTACTGATGCCATAAACAAGAGTGTCAATTTTTAAATCAACAACAGGAATCACTGTGCACTTACTCCTCATGTAGGATCTTTGCCCTTAGTGTGCTGTACATTGAGATTTAATGCTATAACTAGTACTCAAACAGTATTTTTCACTTTATGTTTCTGTGTGGGAGCAAACTGTTGAAATCTTTACTTAATGTATGCTAAACTGATCTTCTGTATATAAAGAGAAACGAAAATGAATCTTGATGTGAATGGAAGGGGAGAGGGAGTGGAAAAGGGGAGGGTTGCGGGTGGGAGGAACGTTATGGGGGGGAAGCCATTGTAATCCATATTCTGTACTTTGGAAATTTATATTCATTAAATAAAAGTTTAAAAAAAAAAGAATTTTGGAAGACATAAAAAAAAAAAAAGAAATGGACAGGTGCCAGCACTGTGGCAAAGTGGGTTAACACCCTGGCCTGAAGCACTGGCATTCCATATGAGCATTTGTTCGAGACCTGTCTGCTTCACTTCCAATCCAGCTCTCTGCTATGGCCTGGGAAAGCAGTAGAAGATGGCCCAAGTCCTTAGGCCTCTGTACCCACATGGGAGACCTGGAAGAAGCTCCTGGCTCCTGGCTTTGGATCGGCTCAGCTCCGGCTGTTGCGGCCATCTGGGGAGTGAACCAGCAGATGGAAGACCTCTCTCTCTCTCTCTCTCTGCCTCTCCTCTCTCTGTATAACTCTGACTTTCAAATAAATAAATAAATCTTAAAAAAAAAGAAATGGACAAAGGACATGAACAGACATTTTTCAAGAGAAAATTCAAATGGCTAACAGACACATGAAAAATGCTCTGGATTGCCAGCTATCAGGGAAATGCAAATCAAAACCACAATGAGGTTTCACTTCACTCCCATTAGAATGGTTTTCATATGGAAAAAACAACAAATGCTGATGTGAATGCGGGGAGAAGGGTACCCTAATCCACTGTTGGTGGAATGTAAATTGGTACAGCCACTGTGGAGGAAAGTATGGAGATAGCTCAGAAAGCTGAATATAGACCTACCATATGACCCAGTCATGCCACTCCTAAGAATTTACCCAAATGAAAAGAAATCAGCATATGAAAGAGTTATCTGTATCCCCATGTTCATTTCAGTTCAATTTACAATAGCTAAGATGGAATCAACCCAGATGTCCAAAACTGAAAACTGGATAAAGAAATGATAGTATATACACACTGTGGAATACTACACAGCAGTAAAATAAAAATGAAGTCCTGTCATTTGCAATAAAATCGATGCAACTGGAAATCATTTTTGTAATTATGAGAAGTGAAATAAACCAGTCACAAAAAGACAAATATCACGATTTCTCTGATCTGTGGTAACTAATAGAGTACCTAAAAGGTGATCTCTGGGGACAAAACTGACACCTTGAGATGCGATGATTCTGAACAGCTCATGACTTGACTGTCAAGGAACAATTTTTGTTTGTTTCTGTTATTTTTCTTTTTTTCTTCACACTATTCAGCGAGCTCTCTACTTAGTGTAAGGTTAATCTTATGAGTATAAAATCAACTGAAAACTTGCCTTTGTTAAAAATAATAATGGGAAAGGGAGAGGGAAGAGGAGAAAGGGTGGGAGTATGGTGGGAGGGAGGTGTACAGGGGAGAGTCACCATGTTCCCAAAATTGTATACATTCAATGCATGAAGTTTGTATTCCTTAAATAAAATTTAAAAAAAAAATAAAAATAAAGTTCTGCCCAATTGTCCCCCCCCCCCCCCGTAAACACGGACAACCCCTGATCTTTTTAATATCACCATAGTTTTGCTTGTTTTGGAATATCATGTAATGGAAATAGTGTGTAACATTTTCAGACTGAATGTTTTTCACTTAGGAATGAGCATTTAAGTGTCTTCCTTGTCTTATTATGGCTTAGTAGCTTGCTTCATTGTAGTATGGAATGATATTCTGTTGTTTAGATGCAACACAGTTTATGTATTCATCTACCGAAGAGCATCCTTCATGGTTGCTTTCAAATGTGGGCCATTATGAATAAAGCAGCTAAAATACTTGTGTGCAGTTTATGCATATGTTCAGTTTTCAGTTCGTTTGGATACATACCCAGGAAGAAGACTACAGGATCAAGTGGTTAGAGTATGTCTTCTCTTGTAACGAACTGCCACGCTGCCTTGTAAGGTGGCTATACCATTTTGTGTTTCTATCAGCAGTGGATGAGAGTTCTTCCAAATATTTTCCAATTACTGTTCTCTGCATGTTGGATTTGCACCATTCTAAAAGGTAAGTGGTAGTATCTTATTGTTTTACTATGCAATTCCCTAATCACATATGATGTGAAATCTCTTCATATGTTTGTTTTCCCTCTGTATATCTTCTTCGGTGAGGTGTCTGTAAAGGTAGTTAGTTCATTTTTAAGATGAGCTGTCTGTTTTATTATTGTAGAGTTTTGGAGTTTGTTGTATATTTTGGCTGTTAGTCTTTTATCAGATGTGTCTTTTGCAAACATTTACTTCCAGTCTGTGACTTGTCTTCTATTCTCTTGGCATTGTCTTCTGTAAGACAGAAGTTTTTGATTTTAATAAAATCTAGCTCATCATTTTTATGTACTTTTGGTGTTGAATATAAAAAGAAAATCCTCATAGCCACTGTGATACAGGGTTTCATTATATTGTCTTCTAAGAGTTTTATAGATGTGCCTTTTAGATTTAGATTGGTCCATTTTGACTTAAGTTTTGTGAAGGTTCTAAGATCTTTGAGTACTTTGTTTTGGATGACCAACTCCTGCACCGTTTTTTTTTTTTTTTTTTTTTTTTTTTTTTTTTTTTTTTTTTTTGACAGGCAGAGTGGACAGTGAGAGAGAGAGACAGAGAGAGAAAGGTCTTCCTTTGCCGTTGGTTCACCCTCCAATGGCCGCCGCTGCAGCCGGCGCACCGCGCTGATCCTGGCAGGAGCCAGGAGCCAGGTGCTTTTCCTGGTCTCCCATGGGGTGCAGGGCCCAAGCACCTGGGCCATCCTCCACTGCACTCCCTGGCCATAGCAGAGAGCTGGCCTGGAAGAGGGGCAACCGGGACAGAATCCGGCGCCCCAACCGGGACTAGAACCCGGTGTGCCGGCGCCGCAAGGTGGAGGATTAGCCTATTGAGCCACGGCGCCGGCCCTCCTGCACCGTTTTATGAAAAGATTGTCTTTGCTCAATTGGGTTGCCTTTATTCTTCGTCAAAGATGAATTGACATATTTTTGTGGGTCTATTTCTGGGCTCTTCATTCTGCTGCTTTAGTTTGCTATTCTTTCACTAATGCTTACACTGCCTTAATTGTTAAAGTCAGTGTCAATCCTCCATATTCTCTCTTCTCCTTTTATATCGAGTTGATTATTCTAGGTTTTTGAGTTCTACATATGAATTTCACAATTTATTTATAGATAATCCACAAATAATTTTCTATAGTTTTGATTGGGGTTATATTCAGTAGATAAATCATATTTAGAGAACTAAATTATGGATAATATTGAGTGTCCTATCCATGAGCATGAAATATTTCTCCATTTATTCTGTTTTCTTTGGTATATTTTGTTAGTTTTATATTTTTCCTCATATAGACCTTGTACAAATTTTGTTGGGTTATACTCTTGTATTTCATTTTGGAGGGTGCTGATATAAATGATAATGTATTTTAATTTCAAATTTTACTTGTTCATTAAATTTTTATAGAAAAGTGATTAAATTTTATATATTTTGCAAATTTACTGTAGTTTATTAGAATTTTTGTTGATTCTTTTGGGTTTTCTATGTAGAAGATCATGTTATCTGTGAACAAAGACAGTTTTATTTCTTTCTTCCCAATATATGTAGCTTTTATTTTTTTTCTTTTCTTATTCCAATGTATTACATTACAGTGTTGAAAAGCAGAGGTAAGAGGGAACAGCTTTATATTGTTTCTTGGCTTAGCAGAACAGTTTCCATTTTAAACCATTATTCTGTTAGTTGCAGATTGTTTTCATGGATGTTCTTTTCTGAGTTGAGGTTCTTCACGCCTGTTTCTATTTTCTGAGTTTTTTTTTTAATGATGACGATGTGTTGAATTTTGATAAATGCATTTTCTGCATCTATTGGCATGATCATGCAATTTTTCTTTTAAGCTTGCATGTGATGGATTATATTTATTGATTTTCAAATGTTGATTCAGCCCCACCTACCTGGCCTAAATTACAGTTGGTCATGGTGCATCATCCTTTTTCATACACCATTGCTTTTATTTGCTAATATTTTATTGAGGATTTTTGCAATTGTGTTCATGAGAGATATTTGTCTGTCTATCTTTTTTCCTTGTAATGGCTTGTCTCTTTTTGCTAGTAGGGTAACACTGACCTCAATGAATAGGTTCAGAACCTTTCATTCTGCTTCAATATTCTGGAAGAAATTTCGGAGCGTTTGTGTAATTTCCTACATAAGTGTTTGATAGAATTCACTACAAGCCCATTTGAGTCTGTTGTTTTTGGCTTTGGGAATGTGTTAATTATTGATTTAATTTCTAACAGATATGGTCCTATTCGTATCATTTCATTTATTATTTCTTGTGTGAATTTTGAAGATTCTGTCTGTCTTTAAAGAAATTGGTCCATTTAATTTAGGTTATCAACTCAAAGTTGTTCATAATATCGTTTTATTATACTTTCAAAGTCCATGTGCAGTAATGTTCCCTCTTTCATTTTTGATATTGGTAGTTTATGTGTTTGTCATTTTTTCCTTAACTTGGCTAAAGGCCTTTCAATTTTATTAATCTTTTCAAAGAACCAGCTTTTAGTTGTGTTGACTTTCTCTATTGATTTCTCATTTTAAATTCCATTGATTTCTCCTCTAATTCTTATTACTTCTCTTCTTCTGTTTACCTTGGATTTAATTTACTCTTCTTTCGTTTTTATTTTTTTAATAGAAGGCTAGATTATTGGTTTTAGATTTTTATTTTCTAGCAAGTGCATTCAATGCTAAAAGTTTCACTCTGAGAATTTTTCACTGCATTTACAAATTCTTATAACTTGTATTATCATTTTCATTGAATTAAAATATTTTTAAATTTCTCCTGAGATTTCTTCTTTGAACTATGTATTTTCTAGAAGTTGCTTAACCTTTAAGCATTTTTGTACTTTTCATGTGTCTTTCTGTTATTGATTTCCTGGTTAATTCCACTGTGATCTGAGACCAGGCATTCCATGAATTCTATTCTGTTAAATTTATCGATGTGTTTTATGGGACAGATGTGGTCTATCACGGTGAATGGTGAACGTTCCATGTGAGCTTGGAAAGAAGGTGTAATTTGCTGTTGTTGAATAAGCCATCTTTAGATTACAATTACGTCCAGGGAATAGATGGTGTTGCTGAGTTTGACTATGGCCTTACAGATTTTCTTCCTGCTGGATCTATTTATGACAGAAGGATGTTAAAGTCTCCAACTAGAAGGTGAGTTCTTCCATTTCTCCTTGTACTTCTATCAGTTTTTGCCACGTGTATTTTGATACTGCATTGCTAGTTACATGCACATTAAGGATTCTTACATCTTCTTGGAGTATTGTCCTCTTTCTCATTATGCAGTGTTCCTCCTTATTCCTGATCATTTTCCTGTCTGAAATGCACATAACCACTTCCATTTTCTTTTGATAGAGATAGCATGGATATCTTTCTCTACCCTTTTGCTTTTAATATTATGTGCATTTATATTTAAAGTAGTTTTCTTGTATACAACATCAAGTTTGGTCTTGTTTTCTGATTTACTGTGACAATCTCTGTCTTAACTGGAGCATTTAGAACATTGATAATTAATGTGATTATTAACATAATGTGCTTATTATAATTTATGTGATTATTAACATAGATTGACATCTGTCAAATTTGGTATTGATTTGTATTTGCAGCCCTGTACTTGTTCTAGTTTAAATTTCCATACTTTAGTTGTTATTTGTCATTTTATGATTACTATTGATTGTACTTTTTTTTTCATTTATTGCCCCAGAGTATCAAATATATGTGAGCTAATTCAAGTCCACTTTGAAATCACAAATCACTTCTCATAATTATAAAATTTCCCTAATACCTTCCTTGTGTCATTTGTATCATCACTGTCATTCATTTACTTATACAGAAGCATGTACTAGTATACAAGGACATCAAAGTGTTCACAGAAATGACATTATTTTTCAACTTAATTTTAGTATCCGAAGTCCCTTTGTATATATGAATGCACTGGTGCTATTACTATTTTGAAAGATCTGTTATCTGGTAGATAAATTAGGAATACAGATATAATCGTTTTACATTTATTTTCACTTAATCATTCTCTGATGCTCTTTCTTTCTCCGTGTGAATCTCAGTTCCTGACCTACATCATTTATCTTCTCTTTAAGGAATTTCTTTTAATATTTCTTTCAAGGCTTGCCTACTGGCATAAATTTTAAGTTTGTATGAAAAGGTCTTTTTTCTTTGATTTTTTAAAAGTTTAGTTATTTGTTTGAACAGAAAAGGGAAATGAGGGGGGAGAGAAAGGGGGGGGGAGAGAGAAAGAAAGAAAGAAAGAGAATCCATCTGCTGATTCACTCCTCAAATGCCCACCACAGCCAGGACTGGGCCAGTCCCAAGCCAGCAGTCAGGGTTTCGTATGTGTGAATCAAGAACCCAGGCACTTGGACTATCATGTGCTGAACTCAGGTGCTTCAGCAGAAAGCTGGATGGGAGGGAGAGGGGAGACTCTAGGCCATGCATTCCAGTACGGAATGTGGGTGTCCCAAGTGGTGGTATAACAACCTGGGCCAGAACTCCTGTCCCTTTCCTTACTTCTGAAGGAGAGTTTCACAAATTTCTGGGTTGGTGAATCGTTTTCTCAGTATTTTGTCACTGCACTCTCTTTTTGTTTGCATAATTTTTGGGGGAAATCAAATGAATTTCTTATATTTGCTTTTTTTCCCTCCTTCCGGTATTTAATTTTGGCTATGTGGATGTTTTGTAGTTGTGTCATGGAGTTTGAATATCTTGTTCCATTTTTTAAATCAGTTTTCCTCTTTCCACTTCAGTTTGGAAGTTTCTATTGTCATATGCACAATCTTAGAGATTCATTCCTCAGCCATGCCCAGTCTCCTGATGACCCCATCAAAGTCATTCTTTTATGTTGGTGTTTTGTATCTCTGGCATTTTAAAATTCCTTTTAAAAATTCTCATCTCTCTGCTTACATTATCCATGTATTTTTGCATGTGATCTACTTTTTGTATTATACTCCATAGTACATTAATAAGAGCTGTTTTAAATTCTCAGTCTGGGCGCAGGCATTTGGAGTACCAGTTAAGTTGTCACTTGGGATGTCCACAAACTACCTAAAACCTCTGCTTCAGATCCAGCTTCCTGCTAATAGGCACCCTGGGAGGCAGCCAAATACTTGAGTACCTGCTGTCTACGTGGGAGACCTGATTTGAATTCTGGGATCCTGTCTTCAACTTGGCCCAGCCCCAGCTGTTGAAGGGGGAGTAAGCCAACGGATGTGAGGTTGCTCTCTCTTTCAAATAAAAGAAGAAATAAATAACGATTAAATTCCCAGTATAAAAATTTCAACATCCTTGCCATAGCTAACTCTATTTTGCTGCTTGTCTGGTCTCTTCAAACTCTGTTTTTTACCTTATAGTCTACCTTCACCTTTTTTTTTTTTCATCAGCTGAATGCACTGTGTAAAATGAGAGTCTGGAAGCATTACTTTGCAATGCAGGGGTAAGGACTGGAGGGAGGGAAAGAATGCTACGGTCCTATGATTAATTACCCTTCTTTCTTTTAGTAAGCCTGTGCCTCTGGTCTGTGAACCTGACAAGTGCTTCTCCACTATTTTTTTTTCCTCACCCCTTTGGAGGGATGGGATGGCTAAAGCAGACTGGCATGAGGTATGTCCCATACCCCACATCAGATAGGCCCTGATAAAATCCAGCAGACTGTGGTTGGATTAAATAATTTCTATTGAAGGCAGAAAGCTCTGGCATATTTCAAAGGGTTTCCTTTCCCTGACAGCATGAGAGAGGATTTTTCTTCTAAATTCGCTGTGAGAACTTGGTAGAGCTTCTGCAAATAAAATTGACAGGAGTGTGGGATCTTCCTGTGACTCGGTGACCCTGGAGTTTTTGACTCTCAGGTGGGTGCACACTGCGCCTCCAGTGATTCATCAATTGCAATTTAGGTTTTTTTCCTGCACTGGTTTCTGCAGAGGTTTCTGTTCACGGGTTTTTGCTCTGCTAAGGTGTAATTCTCCGTATCCACCAGGCTCTCCAATTTTAGGGACGGCATTTTGCCCTGTGACCTTACTTCTTTGATGGATCGAAGAAAAGTTGTTGATTTTTCAGTTTGTTCAGCTTTTTACTTGTTATTAGGACACAGTGGAGACTTCTAAGCTCCTTACACGCCATACTGGAAACCAGCTATCTTTTCTTTTTTAAGAAAGCTTTTATCTCAAGGTTAGCAAGACTTGCATTCACTCATATATGATTATAGACTGCAGTAAAGTCAGAATGAAGGGGAGAGGGCCAATTTGCAGGAGGGAGTCGTGGGCTGTTTTTAAGCAAAATGTTCTTTTTATGAACAATTCCATGACTTCTTTCAATAGGTACCCCTTACGTCGTTCCGATACCTCCTGAGTCCCTGTGTTTCAGGTCCCTCTAGATGGCAGAGCAGCATCCCCACACTTGGGGCTCATCTACCACGCAGGACCAGCTCTTTGCCTTCATCCCAAGAGATGTTCTCCCCCAGGTACAGCCAAGCGAGCTCTCTGCAAAATTTTGGGGTAACTCAAAATCATGCTAATTAGGCATAGGAAAGCCTGAGCCAGAGATGGAAAGAGTGGAGGTAAAAGATGGGAGAAAAGAGCAAGAGTTAGGTGTTAATGACATTGTATGCTTCAAGAAAACTTCTCAGGGCTACACTGAAAGTTTGGGAGGATGTTAACATCCATATCCAGGAATTTTTTTCTCTCAAGCTTCCTCTCCTCTTCCTTAGATCAGAAGGAATCCTCTGACTGAAGAAACCATAAGCGGGATTCTTAATACTGGTGCAGACAAGAAAAGCAGCCAGAGGCAATCTTGTTATTGATAAGACATTGTAAAGAATGAAATAGCATGTGTTATTTACTGCCTAGTGCATAACACAAGTAAATAAGAATTATCCAGCAAACTCTTTCACATAGAAAATAAACTTTCTATTGACAGACAAGAGAGAGTTTCTGTGCTAGATGTCAAATGCCTCTGATGACTGTCTGTCTCCTGTCTGTGTTTGGTTGGGTGGATACACTCTTGGGCAGTCACGGTCCATAGGCTCCTTTGCCAACTGGGAGATGCCACTCTGTCCTTTGGGACCTCATGAATAGTGAGAAAATTCCTTGTGAAATCTGTCATTCTTAGCAGTATGCATTAATACCCAAAAGAAAGAATTGAATAATTGCAAACTCTGAAGATTGCTTCAAGGTTGTGGCTGGTATCCATGGAAGTGGCAAAGTCCTTCACCATGATCATCATGATCATTACCACCACTACCACTGCAGTCATTACTCCTACTCACCTCATCACACCAGCATCATTGGCACCATCACCATCACCACCACCATCTCACCATGACCATCATCATCTTCATCATCATGATTACCGTTACCATAATTATCACCATAGCCATCATCACCGTCACCACCAAAACTACCATCAATACCATCATCATCACTATGGCCATTGTACTCATTATCTCCAGCACCATTATCACTATGCTCATCAATACCACCACTGCCACAGCCACCACCACCACTGTCATCACCGTAAACATTGTTGTCATTATCACTGTGCATTCAGGACAGGTTTCACAATAAATGTTTCATTTAGTTCTCACAGCATGAAGCTGGCAAGGTACTACCAACATTTTCTTTGTCTTTAAGGAAAGTCAGGCTCACATGAGTGAGATAGTGTATCTAGGATATGTCTGAACAGATGTTCCCCAGTACACAGCTATTATTAGCATGTGTCCCATTCTTCTAGGACTTCTGCAAGTGTTCTTCCATTCACTAAGCCACCCTAAATCCTTACTCTTGGTACATTTTTTGTGAAGGCACATTCTAAATTGGGTCTGCTGATATTGGTTAATTGTACCAATATCAGCCAAGAAATGAGAGGGTAGTAGACTATTCTTCCCAGTATATAGTCAACATTTAATACATTAAGTAGTTGCAATATTGGTGGCCTTAGGATAAGTTTTATAAGATGGTGTATCTTTTCCTGGATCCAAATTAAAGCTGTAAAATATACATTTATCTACCTAATAAGCTTGTAATTGAAGTACTCCAAGCTTAAAAAATACAAGATAAGGAAAAAAGATTGTGTTTAACTCCAAAGCTTAACAAGTTCGATGTTTTCTGGTAGAGAGAGAACTTTTGCTTTAGCCCCTGTCTGAGCCTCGGGCCCAAGGCCAGACCACTCTGGCCCATGTCACTATGAGCTATCGTCCCCTGCAAGAGTAGAGCTTTCCCAAGGCAATGGTTCATCCACTTGTTTACCAGGCAGTCTAGGAGCTCAACAGCAGTGACTTTGCCCATGTATGTCTTTACTCTCTCCTCTGATTCATGTCCTAGAACACAATGGGCCCTTTTTTGCACATTTTTAGACGAGTTAATGAGTTTATGTTTGTGTTTATCAATTTTTCCAGCTGTGGAATGTGAGGAGAAATGCTAGGTGAGCCCCAGGGAACAGGAGCTCCCACATGGTAAAAGGTTATAGGAATCGATTGATGTGTGGTCTGCTTCAGATTAGCGACGGCTGAGGTTGTTTTTTTTTTTTCTTTTCTTTTTTGCAGTTTTAGAAAAGATAAAAAAAGTCATGATCAGGCTGACAGAGCCATTAATTCAACATTATTTCTCCAAATGGAATCCTTAACCACTGGCTAGGAAAGAACCCAGAGGAGCCTTCCCTCTGCTTCTTTCTATTTTTCTATTCTGAGGTTGTGCCAGTCACTGCCCAGACTCCCGTCTCCACTCTACTGCTGCAACAGGGGAGCAAGAGGGGGAAGAGAAGTAGGGAAGTGTTCATGGCCCTCAGTTCTGAGCGTGCGAGAAGGCAAGAGAAAGCTCAGAGAGACTGGAGTTGAGGGATTGCTTGCCCTTTACTCAAGGCAGAGGTGAGGTGGAGAATTAGTTGTCCACTTGGCTCTAGGCATTAGCTAATGGTACCTTCTCAGGCTACTCCCAGATGACAGCCTCAAAAAATTGATCACCAGCTTTGTAGCAAAAAGGCTTGTTTGGAGACAATGGGATATAACATCAGTGAAGAATGAAAACTTGTGGCATCCCGAAGGCCATAGATCGGGGCAAACATAGATCTAAACATACCAACACAACTTCTCTCCATGACGGGCTACTGTGAAGAAAGCTTGGGAGGATTGTATAGGACAAAACGGTGGCAATATTCTTTAGGGGAAATTTCTCTGTTTATATCCAAAACCAGAGGACTGAACTATCTTTTTTATGTACATGTACCAAGACAGATAGCTCTGATGATTTATAGAATATTCAGATACATTTCTATTGCCTCTTCCTTGACTCCTTCTATACTTCATAATGGACCTCTCAACATCTAAGCTTTCTTCTTCCAACTCACTCTCCTCACATCCATCACATGTGATTTAGAAATTTAAGACTGGCTGTGTTACTTTCCAGTTAAAACACTTCAGTGCCTTTATCGTGCTTGTAGAGAAAATAACAAATTATCAATACTGTGTGTGTGTATGTGTGTGTGTGTGTGTGAGAGAGAGAGAGAGAGAGAGAGGAGAGAATGAGGTAAGCTGACCTCATCAGCTTGTTCACGTCCTAAATGCTCAAATGCTTACAATAGCCAGGAACTTGGCTAGGGCTGGGTCCAGAGCCAAGAACTGTGAACTCAAACCAGGACTTCCACAGGGGTATTAGGAACTGTTACTTGAGCTATCACTGTGTCTCCCAGGTTCTGCATTAGCCAGAATTTGGAGTCAGTACCAGAAAAAGGAAGAGAATCTAGGCACTCTGCAGTGGGACAAGGGCATCTTAACCAGTAGACTAAACACCTACTCCAAAATATCAATACCTTTAATAGGATCCTGAACAACCTGGCCAGTGCTCACTCCTACATACGCCCATACAGTCCTATCTCTTGGTCTCTGCGTTACAGCTACATCAAACTCCCTTTAGTATCCAATGGAACCTCTCGTCACCTACTCTTGACATACATCTCATCTATCTTTTACATCTTTGAACTGTCTCCACTCCCTGAGGAAAGCTTGCTCCAAAACACCAGCCTAAGTCCCCCTATACTTTTCCTCCTTACCACTGAAATTCACATTAATAATTAACATGTACAGGGCTCACATTGTGTTAAGCCACTGCCTGAGACACCACCACACCATATGTGTGCCCATTCAAGTCTTGGTTGCTCCGCTTCTGATCCAACATCCCAATAAGGAGCCTGGGAAGGCAGCAGAGAATGGCCCAAGAACTTGGGCCCCTGCACCCACTTGGGAAACCCAGATGGAGTTCCTGGCTTTTGGCTTTAGCTTGGCCCAACCCAGCCATTGTGGCCATTTTGGGAGTGAACCATCAATTAGAATCAATCTCTCTCCCTCTCTCTATAACTTTCAAGTAAATAAATATTTAAAAAATAGTTAGTATCTAATTATATATTACATATGTGTATGCATGCATTATATATGTATGACACACATATATGTTTCTGAATCTCCCACATTTACCACATTGCCTCCAACATGGCAAGTACTCAGCAAACATTTGTTGAGTACAAGTTATGGAATTATCTCAAAAAATTCCCCAAATCCCAACCATTGTGAGCTAAGATAACCAGCAAGGCTAGTTGGAGAAGTGTCATATTACTGGCCCAAATTAACTCATTAAAATTTTTTCAATGTATTTTTCCACGCATGTCTGCACCCACATGTACCTATTTCATCCTGAATTTTTCTTGTTAGTCTTAAGCCATAAGTGCACAGCCATCCTTACAATGGTATAAACCCTACCTTGAGTATATAAGTAAGAACCTGTATTTGAAGTCAAGAGACAGGGATTTAGATTATGGCTCTAAATCACTACTTGTGTTACCTTTGTCTGTTACTCCATTTCTCTGAGTTAACATTTTCTCATTTATAATTGATTCTACACTCATTCATTTGTTAACTTTAAAAGGTCCTACTGTGTGCAAAACTAGCCTAGATGTGTAGTGAAAATAAAGGAGATGTGCTTCTTTCTCAGCACTTGGAAATTTTCCCATTTAATTGGAGACCGGTCTATAAATAAATCTTTACAGGAACAAGGTAAACCCCATTTTCCAGACTTGGATGAAAGATTACAGGAGCAGTAGAAGGCAAGAACTTCAGGGTGCTGTTTGGAGATGTCAGGGAGAGCTCTCCTGAAAAGATGGGCCAGAGAATTAAGTTAAAGAATGAACTCATCCACCACATAAAGAATGCTAATGGGTGCCAGTCCTGGGGCCAGAAAGCAACTTAGTGGAAATCCTGCTCGTATCTCACTTACGGGAGAGCTGGATTTCTGGACACAAACCGGCGGCCATATGGGAAGCTGGCATCACAGGTGGATTTACATGCTACACCATAATATCGACCTCAAATTCATATTGCAAAAAGCGGTGGGGAGCAGTTTGTTGACCTTCAGGGTGAAAAGAGACAGCTGAGTGTTGTCTTTTGATGTGTTTATCCTAAGGCAGCCCTCCAAGGCTCCTTTCATAGCAATTTCCTCGAAGTATCAAGAAATTACAGAATGCCAAGGAAACGTTGTAGAGGAAAACAGCCTTTACCCATAGAGGCCAACATGCGAGAGGTTACGTGGAGGAGGATGCGTGCTGAGTCTCCCACCACAGCCTAAGAAGTGCAGGCTGGGAGGCCCCCATTGTCGCCCGCAATAGTTGGGATGGAATGCCTTGACCCTTCGGGGGGAAAAGGAGGAGACATGAGTTGGGCAAAGAATTTGTAATGGTTTCAGGCGGAAACTGAAGAGGGCCTCTAAGATAAGAATGTGAATACCGAGAATGCGAGAAATTTTGCAAATCTGCTTGCTCAAATCCCTGAGTGACTTCATGAGATAAATATTTGGGCTTGCAGATGCCTCTGTGTTAAAAACCTCAACACTCTATCAACTTCCACTTGTCAGTGCAGACTCTTCTCAGACACCTGCTCCTCAAGGAAGCTCCAGTGGTTCCTCAGGTCAGGCCCCATTCCTGCTCCTTCAATTCACTATGATTCTGTGTCATTTGTGTGTGTGTGTGTGTTTTTTTTTTCCTTTTTTCTTTTTCAGGCAGAGTGGACAGTGAGAGAGAGAGACAGAGAGAAAGGTCTTCCTCCAATGGCCACCGCGGCCAACAGGCTGCAGCCAGCGCATCGTGCTGATCCGAAGCCAGGAGCCAGGTGCTTCTCCTGGTCTCCCATGCGGGTGCAGGGCCCAAGTACTTGGGCCATCCTCCACTGCACTCCCGGGCCACAGCAGAGAGCTCGACTGGAAGAGGAGCAACCGGGACAGAATCCGGCACCCCAACTGGGACTAGAACCCAGTGTGCCCGTGCCGCAGGTGGAGGATTAGCCTATTGAGCTGTGGCACCGGCCATTTGTCATCACAATATAGGCAAAAAAGAAGCCAGTAAGAGGGAGCTGAGGTCACCAGCCCTTGGCTGCATCACCCTTGTGCTGCCCAAACCTCCCTCCCTTTCTGTGTAGCAGAAAACCATAGCTTCCGTGGCTTCACCGTAGAACCAGCACAAGCTAAAAATAACCAACGTGGCTTCAGATGTTTCCCACCTCGCGATCTTTAGCTAACTGTGAGGTCATTTTAATAAAGTGGCAATGGCTGACACTCCCACTCCCATCATGCACCTGATGACACTAAGACACCTCTGAGATTTCCTAACAATGCTAAGAAATAGTGCCATTCAAGTGCTACTCCAAACTCTACCCCTTATGAATATTCAATTAAAACAAACCACAGATACCAACCGCTGTGCCTCCAGATCATATAAAGGGATGGACCTGAACTTCGTTGAGTGTAGCTCTCTGGGGAGCATGCTTGCAATCCGTCCTTGGCATGCACGTTCAGTTTGCCTGTAAATAAATCTTGCTTCTCTACTGACCTTTACCCACATGTCATCCTCAAATTCTTGTATTGCATCAAAGGAAAAAACCTGGACCTAGCCACCCCATGGTGTCCACACTGAGTGAACAAGACATATAAGGGCACATCCAGCATGATCTCTCAAGGTTACTCTAAATTGATCCTTCCACTGCAAGCTCATCCCAGCTGCTGGATAAATACGTTAAGCACTCAAACTTTGCTAGTCAGTCTTAGCCTCTGCATATAGTTCTCATATCAATTCACAAAAACAGTAGCCAGTGCCTCTTTAACAAGCACAAATCCAGTCCCATATAATGGTCAAACTTTGTCACTTTTTTAAAAAACATATTTATTTATTTCATTTATTAGAAAGGCAGAGGGGGATAAAGAGAGAGAGAGAGAAGCAAAGCCAGCTGGCTCACTCCCCGAATTTCCACAATCATAGGTGGGCCAGGTCAAAGTTAGGATCTGGGAAATCAACCCAGGTCTCACATGTGGGTGGCCTTTTTATGTTTGCCTGGGCATCTATCTGGGAAGGGGGAGATTCTGAACCTTAAGAGACAATTTGGGGCCGGTGCCATGACGCAGTAGGTCAATCCTCCGCCTCCATGCCGAATCTCTCTTCAGTGGCACAGCTCTCGCGCATGGTGGCACACATTACCTTGCATAGTCAACTGCAGGAACACAGAGCACCAGCACACAGTCCTCATCTTTGCTCCAGTAAAGTTTCTAGGGGTCACGTCTCTTGTTACTGTGGCTGCAGTAGCTGGGGTAGGTTACAGACACCAGGCTTCCGTGCCATTGCCCTTTCAGGAGACATAGACCCAATTTCCAGCGCAGCCTTGCCAAGGTCCCTGGTGGGGTCTTGAGCCGCTTTCCCCTTCTGGTTGTGGAGTCAGGGAGACTCACACCCACCACTCTCTCCAGAGCTGCTTCCTTAGACTTCTCATTGCTTTTGATGTGATGAGGTCATGTAAGGACTATCACCCCAATTCTCCATCTGTACAATTTCTCTCATCCTGAAGCCTCAGGCACACCTTCCATTTAACTTTTTCTTTTAACCTGATCATTGATTAGCAGGAATTGCTCCACAAAATGGGAATCTGTGATAAAGAATCCTAGCCTATGAGTTTGCACTTGCTAAATTGCTTCTTTATTTTTCAAACTAGAGAATACACAGATACTTGACTTCTTTGGAGGAAAATAATGTTTAATGAAAGAAAAAGAAACCCAGGAGAGTAGCATTCAACATGAATAAAGCTGTACAAAAGTGTTTGAAAAATACGCCTAGAGATTCATTAAATATATGTGATAAAGTGTTCCAATTATTCTGTGGCTCTTGGACCCTAATTGGTCAAGGCTGTGCTGGCAGTGAACCGTGCTCCATAGAATCAAAGCGAAACAGATCCTGGGCTGATGGACCAGACACTGTCTTTAATCCCCCTGATAAGCATGCCATCAGCAGCAAAGCAACACACATTTAGGAGAAACTCGGTAACTGTGTGAGAGATTTCAAATGGGCAATCCACGTCCACTTAAGTTCTTGAAATGGGGGAATCACATTTTGATAGCACTTTTATTTAGATTTTCATCTTAAATATGAGTTCTCACACAGGAAGCAGTCCTAATTTATCCATTAGAGTACTGCTCAAGAAAGAACAATGGGGGTTTTAGAGACCTGGAATTATTTTTTTTTCTTCTCTCTTTCTAGAAACATATCCGTATCTCAATTGACACTTAGGACTTGGCATATATTTGTGGAACCCAGTGTGAGATTCAATGCATGTCTTAAACAAATTTCTACACAGAACTTGGTGTATGTTTTTGAGTTTAAAAAATCTGTGGTGAAATACACATAATACAAAATTTACCACCCTAACCATATTTTAATGGAAATTAAAATAACCAGATTTTAATGGAATGCAAATTAGTTCAACCATGATGGAAGAGTATGGAGATTCCTTAAAAAAAAAACAAAACAAAACAAAACAAAACTAAAACTAAAAACAGAGCTACCATGTGATCCATGACATTTATTCTTGGGAACAGAATTCTGTTCATCTCTTTTTCCCCTGCTAAACTGGGAACTGTTATTTCTGTATCCTCAGTGCTTGGAACAAAATGTATACTTAATAAAAAGTTATTGAGTGAAGGAGCGCATTGATCTCTATATTGGCCCTAGAATGATGCATTCTTACTCTTTTGGTCATCTTGAGATGCTATGGAAGAACACTGTAAGCAGAGTGGCTTAAGCAACAAATATGCCTTTCACAAAGTTCTGGAGATTGGAAATGAGATTGGAGAGGCAACAAGCTCAGGTATTGGACGAGGGCCTTCTTCCTGGTCTGTGGACAGTTGGCTTCACACTGAATCTTCACACAAGGGAGAAAGAGCCCTCCTGTCATTATCCCCATGAAAGTCACCACTCCCGTCAGGGACATTCCACCCCCACAACCTCGTCTAAACTTAATCACTTCCCAAGCACTACCATGTTTAGGGATTCCACACATGAATTTAAAGGAGATACAGACACTTAGTGAATTGCACTACAGACACCGAACTCAAGAAGTTCGTGTCTGAAGAGAAGGAGAATACGTTGTTTGAGAATGACGCACAAGCAAATTCTCAAAGATAAGGTCATCAGCTGATGCTCCGGGTTTGCAAAGCAATCCTTCCCTTTTCAGCTGGATTATCTCTTGAGATTAAATCTGGCCTGCAGCCCTTCAGTCCAGAGGGAGCACTGAGACGGACTTTTGCACTTTGCTATCAAAAATTCTATCAGTACCTACCATGGAGTTTAGCTTGAGATTCTGGGAGGGCTGCTGTTCGAGTGGTCTGTCTCCAGCTGCCAACACACCCGAAGGGGAGACATGTTAGTGGAGCAGGCAACTCTGTCATGAGGACAGAATGAAATTCATTGTCCACCCACTCAGTCAACAAACGTCAACTGAGCATCTTCCACTTGTCAAACTAGTTCTAAACGCTAGGGGTACAGAGAACAAAGCTGAAACAGTCTTTGCACTTGGGTTGTTCTTGGTCTGATGGAAAAGATTGGCACAAAATAAATAAGTATAACAGCCAAAGTAAAGGGGTCAGTGCTGTGGCATAGTAGGCTAGGCCTCTGTATGCCATACAGGCATCCCATATGGGCACTGGTTCATGTCCTGGCTGCTCCTCTTCTGATCTAGCTTTCTGCTTATGGCCTGGGAAAGCAGTGGAAGATGACCCAAGTGCTTGGACCCCTGAACACACATGGGAGACCTGGAAGAACCTCCTGATTCCTGGCTTCAGATTGGCTCAGTTCGGCCATTTTGTGGCCATCGGGGGAGTGAACCAGCAGATGGAAGATCTCTCTCTCTCTCTCTCTCTCTCTCTCTCTCTGTGTGTGTGTGTGTGTGTGTGTAACTCTACCTCTCAAGTAAATAAATTAAATTTTTTTAAAAAGTCAAAGTAAAATTGCAACCAAGGTATATATACCCTACAACAAAATTTCAGAGTGCAAGAGAATTTCTAAGTAGGTGGCTTTGAACTAACCCCAGAAGACAAGCACTGGAGAGAGAGCCGTATTTTCTGATTGCAAAATATGAACTACTTCCAAGACTTAATTTAGCAAAGTTGATTCAGTCATTCACATAGCCTTCATTCTCAGTCTCTTTCCTTGGAGCCACTTTTTATAAAATAGGTTTTGGTATATGCCGCCTGAGAGGAACGTCACACGGAATTTTGAAAACCAGAAAGGAAGCCTGCAGTCTTGTTCCTGTCATGCATGTGCTCCTCTGGACCAGCTTTGTCTTTGTAGATGTGGCATGCTCATGTTTATAATTGGAGTATAATTTTAATGTACTTGGAGTTTTGCATTTTGTACCAAAAAATTCTGTATAATTTCCCAAATTATATGGATTTTAGATCTTTCTAAAATTCACATTTTGGCTGAGGAGAAACAATTCCAAAATCTGAAAAGCAGATCCCTGGAGCAGTCTGACGGTGACCTAGGCATTTAGGCATTGCCTGCATTGTTGAGAGGTGCCAGAGTGGGGCGAGGGGTCTCTGGGCAGCAGGATATTTGAGTCTATGGAAAGGACAGGGACAGGGAGGCCACAGCTGGCTCAGTGTTACCTGACTTGGACTTTTTCTGCTCATGCTCCTACTCTTTCAACAAGGCAATTTTCCTTTCATGAGAAAGAGAGGAGAGATAGGGAGAGAGAGGGAGACAGGGAGAGAGACGGATCAGCAATAAAATCTTGCCAGGACAAGGGAAAGAACTGGCTCAGGACTGGGGACAGGATGATCCACAGAGAACCCAGTGAGATAACTGGGGCCCTCACTGGGTTATTTCACGTCTCTCCCCAATTAAGCATCATTTTCTTCAATGAAAAGCAATCCTTATTCAATTTTTCACACATCATAACAATACATTGAATACACTCATTACTAGTTTATCACACAAAAATTGGAAATTAGAATGCAAACTAAAATTTAGGATTGAAAAATAATATTTATTCTCTATTTTAAAAGTAATGCAAGGGGGCCAGCATTGTGGCACATGGATTAAGCCAATGCCTGTGAAACCTGCATATGGGTACCAGTTTGAGTATTGGTTATTCTACTTCTGAACTAGCTCCCTGCAAATGTGCCTAGGAAGACTGTGAAAGAAGGCCCAAGTGCTTGGACCCTGCCACCCTCGTGGGAGACCTGGATGAGGTTTTGGTCTCCTGCCTTTGTCCTGGCACAGCCCTAGCTGTGAGGCCGTTTGGGGACTGAACCAGTGGATGGAATTTCCCTATAACTCTGCCTTTTAAATGAATAAAGAAATCTTTTAAAAAGCAATACATGATACAGAACAATATGGCAACATAAAGAAAGAATTGACAAAAAATGAATTACATAAATAATTATACACACATATGTATGAAATTTGCAAATATGTAATGTGTATTATTGTGGTATGGGGTACTGGCAATTTTATATTTGTACACTTTTAATATCATTATTGGATACAAAGATGCTTCTATTTGAAAACTTGGGAAATGTCTTCTTTTTATCACTTGATATTATATGAAGAACATTTTCTCCTCACATTAAATATTCTTAGAGTATGATGTGCTTAACTGATGAATTTGGATGCATTACTCTTTATTGGAGCATTTGTTGAAATTTTCCCTGCTGCCAGGGTTTTAGTTTATTAACAGCACTTTTCTACTATAAGCAGCACCATGTTGAACTATCTTGTACATGTGGTTCTGCCTGTAATTCATTTTTTGGATAGATTCCAAATAGTTAGACTACTGAATCAAAAAAATATGGATATTTTAGGTCTCATGATGCATGATGCTAAATTGTTTTCTTGCAGAAATGTTAATTTTCCCTAAGAACAAATGAGTATCATATCTTGAGATCATTCCTGATTTTGTGTGTGTGTGTAATCATCACATATTCTATTCCTTTTGTAAAGGTTTATTTTATTTATTTGAAAGGCAAAGTTCCAGAGAGAGAAGAGAAAGAAAGAGGGAGATATTTTATCTGCTTGTTCCCTCTCCAAATGGCTGAGCCAGACTGAAGCCAGGAGCCAGGAGCTTCTTCCGGGTCTCCCACATGGGTGGCAGGGACCCATGGACTTGGATCATCTTCCATTGCTTTTCCAGGGGGCATTAGCAGGAACCTGGATCAGAAGTGGAGCAGCCCAGACTCAGGCTGGAGCTGGTACCCATAGAGGATGCTGGCATCACAGGCGGCAGCTTAACCCACTGTGCCACAACGACTGCTCCAACTATTGTATTCTTAAAGCACTATCTCTCAACCCTGAGCTCATTCTCAACTACTCTTGTGCTTTTTAACTTGTATATTTTTCCCTGCTGAGATTTTCTTTTTATACCCCATACTCATCTGTGAAATGTACTGTTTGCCTACTTTTTCTACCATGTCACTTTCACAATAGTCTACCTATTTTCAAAGGGATTGTTATTACTTGACACCAAAAAGACAAAGAT
The DNA here is from genome assembly GCF_051225735.1 of Oryctolagus cuniculus. Lineage (NCBI taxonomy): Eukaryota > Metazoa > Chordata > Mammalia > Lagomorpha > Leporidae > Oryctolagus > Oryctolagus cuniculus. Next base: position 58,397,111 of record NC_142884.1, on the reverse strand, counting down.
GCAATCCAAACATGTAAATCAGGTCGAAGGCATCATGCTTCACACGCATCGTAGGAATATTGTAGTTTAATAAACACCTCCACAGGCCTCCTCCCATCTGGTTTTCATGGGATATCTGGGCGGTCTGGGTAAGTATTTCCTTTGTTAGGTCGATGTACCACCTGAGGCTCCTGACAGAGGCGTTGCTGCAGCAGATACCAGTTCTCCGTTAGGACCAGAGGTCTTGCCATCTGCCTGATGCCCATCTCACAGGGTCGTAAGGCCAAGTCCACGCCAGGAACAACAAAGTACTGCCTTAGATGTCAGTGTGGATAGGCAACAGGTGACAAGGGAAGAGACACATTGTGTTAAAGGAAGAAATAAAGAGAATTGGGGGGGCTAGCTGGTGAGGTGGAGTCAGGAGGGGTCTTGGGCACTGCTGCTAATTCTGTGTTTCCTTTTGTCCCTAGTACAAGCAAAATCGCGAAGGTTCAGCTCCTCCTGCGGAACAGGCTAGGGCGTTTTAAATGAAGATGGGGAGAGAACTGGGTGGTCACAGACCACTGCCCCAGCTCCCATGGCGTCCTATGGCCAGAAGGTCTTCAGAAATCAGGGGCAAAACCGTGATCAAAATTGCCTTCAAGATAACCTTGCGAGGAGCTGAATACGCCCCTGTCAGTGAGCTTGGAGGTGTGATACGGGGAACAGAAAATCTGCAGGAGTTGTTAAGACAGTAGCTGCCTCTATAGGAAAGCCAAGGAGAAGAGGGGAGGGGGTGAGGAGGCAGTGGGAGAGCCACTGCCCTCTGGGAGCACGCGCAGTGGTGTTTTGTGAACCCAACCAGCTAACGTTCACCACTGTTCTTGGATCTGAAAAGACAGCTGCTCCACTTACTTTTTCCTTGATTGTGTAACTTTGATGATAATCATGGCCAAGTGAATCCCAGGACATTGTGCAAAGCTAAGAAACCCCTGAAGCACTGAAGAATTGGCCTCAGGAAAGTCCCAGTTCAGTTCGTAGCATGAAGCTGGAGTCCAGAAACCAAGACCGTGTAGATAAGGCGTGTGCTTTCAGGCGGCATAGCCGGGGCGAGATTCAGGCGGCATAGCTGGGGCGAGCTGTGTCTGGAGGCGGTGAGATCATGATTGGTTGTGCAATGACGACCCAGGCATGAGGTGCAGGGAGGCTCAACTCAGTGGTCAGAGAGAATGATGTCCTCGAGGGGTCCGGGGAGACTGTCTACCACTTTCTTAAGACACCAGGCAGCCATCTGGCCCTTGCTGCAGACTACGTGGGCAGTTGGTACCCTTATTAAACCTCTTGAGGTCTGACCCACATGAAACACGACAATTTTGCTTTGCTTTTGAAAATTAAACTAGCTTTTGAAGCTTAGGCTCTTAGTTTCCAAGCCTCCTTTGCCCACTCTAATATCTCAAGAAGCAACAAACATTGAGGGCACACTGCATGCCAAGCATCGTCCAGAACTCTGACCTCGGGGACTGCGCATTACTGCAAATACACGCAATCTGGGATGTCAAAGGCAAATAGGAAATTTAAATCTTTTTAGAAAAGCAATGCCCATCACTGGCTGGGGGAGAAAACAGTTTCAACAAGAGCATAATAACTGCTACTGTCATGGTCATGATAATTAAGGGGAGAGAGAACCAGAGAGTGGGAGAGAGACAGAGAGAAAATAAAGACCAGAGTTAGGGCCCTGACTCGTCACACCTCTTGGCAAACTCTAAAGCAGGAGTGGGGAACATCCAGCCTACGGAGCGTAAGAGGCCCTCGAAATCACTTGGTCTGGCTCTACCAAGGCGGCCATAGGCTAGACCTGACACTCAATACATCTATAGCAGCCTACTTTTTAGGTTGACAATTTTGTGTGGCCTGTGAAGGATGTTATAAATATCCAAGTGGCCCTTGGCAGAGCAAAGTTGCCCAGCCCTACAAGAATAAGAGGCATGTGGGCCATGGAAAGCCCTTGAGTAGACTTGTCCTGTCCAGCGACGTTGCCTTCACTGGCCCCCTCTAAGCAGCAACTCTGCAGAGCGTCTAGTTAGGGGTCCCAAATGCAGATAGGGCTCCCTTGCTGCTGGAGTCACAGGCGTTCTCCAGTTGGATCTCAAAGCACGTACCATGTGCTGGCGACACAATGTCCAGGAAGTCTGGGATACTCCCTGCCCTGGGGAGATTTTCACCATCTTTATGGAAGCCAGGATTATACAAACCATGTTCCAAAAAATCACAACCCTCTTTCATTAAGGAGGTGTAAGGTGCTGTGGGAATGGGTAACAGGAGTTCCTGGGACCTCTATGGCCAAAGACAAGGATCTGGGAGTGAGTGATCTTTACCCTGGTCTCCAAATGGGCTGTGGGTGTGTGTATGTGTGTGTGTGTGTGTGTGTTTCTGTAAGGGATTAGGGGGAGAGAAACACTTTAAAAAGTTAGAAAGCCCACAGGCTCCCACATAGATGGCTCTTGAAAGAAGGCAGAGTGTGTGCCTATGTCCAATGCAAATCTCCAGGCCCTGTGCAGCATTTTGCCCAGCCTAGGGCAGAACTCCAGCCCCTCTGCCAGGTGCTGCTGACCTCACAGTCTCCTCCTCCTTTTTTTTTTTTTTTTTTCCCAATACAAACAGGGACCTGCAGTCCAAATCTCACTGTTCTAAGGCACTGGGCTGCTACAGCGGGATTTTTCTCCATATCAAAGAGAAATAACAGCTGTTGGCAGAAAAGCAGATGAGGAACACTGTGGGTTAAGAAGGGCGAATGTGGGTGTTGAAGGGACCCAGATGGTCAGCCAGGAATCTCCCTCCAGGACCCGTGTGTTTGTTTGTGGAAAGAGATAGGGGCAGGCCCAGGGCTGCCAGGCCCCCCAGGGCGCACCAGGCAGGTCTGGAAACAGCCTCCCCTTATCAACTCTCCTTGTCACTGCTGCTGTACTTTGGGTTCCTCGATTCTGTTTTCTTTAGTGTCAAGGCACAGGACAGCAGGCTATGGTGTGCACACATGTTCTGCTTCAGCCCTTGCAACATACCTGAGACTTCATTGCAGAAGGAAAATCAGAGATAGGGAATAAAGCATCTTACCTTGTGCATAGTAGAACCAGGACTCAAGCTCAAGGCCAAGGCCATGTTTAATACTAAACGTGAGGGTGAGTGCTTGGCAGAGCAGTTAAGATGTCA